>NC_133757.1:94559977-99359977 GCF_036562045.2 Rhinolophus sinicus
AAATCAAATTGCATCTGTCTTTCTCTGTCTTACTCCATTCAGCAAAATACCTTCCAATGCTGCAATGAACATACAAGTATGGATGCATTTGTCCCTTTGAAGGAGTGTTTTGTGTTTCTTCAGATAAATACCCAAAAGTGGGTTTACTGGGTCCTTCTTTGTCTCTTGTTATGGCCTTTGTTTAAAAGTCTGTTTTTCTGATAAAAGTATTACTACCTCCCTTTGTTTTTTGGTGTTTGTTTGTCTGTTTCCATTTTCATGAAATATCTTTTTCCCATCCATTTACTTTCAGTCTGCATGTGCCTTTCAATTTGAAGTTAGTCTCTTATAGGAATCATATGTAATGGTCTTGTTTTCTTATCCACACAGCCACCCTATATTTTGATCGGAGTGTTTATTCCATTTACATTTTAGTAATTGATGATAGATATGTAGTTATTGTCGTTTTATTATTATTATTTGTCTTAAAGAAGTACCTCTATGATTTTTATAATACTCATTTGGTGGTTATGAACTCCTCTAGCTTTTTCTTGTCTGGGAAGCTCTTTATCTGTCCTTGGATTCTAAATAATATCTTTGCTGTGTGGAATAATCTTGGTTGTAGGTACTTTCCATCATTTTGAATATTCCTGTGAATCCCTTCTGGCCTGCAAAGTTTCTGTTGAGAAATCAGCTGATAGCCTTATGGGGGCTCCCTTGGAGGCAACTAACTGCTTTTCTCTTGCTGTTTTTAAGATTCTTTCTTTGTCTTTAATTATGATGTGCCTTGGTGTGGGCCCCTTTGCATTCATCTTGTTTGGGACTCTCTGCACTTCCTGGACTTGTATGTCTATTTCCTTCACCAGGTTAAGGAAGTTTTCAGTCATTATTTCTTCAAATAGGTTTTCAATTCCTTGTCTCTCTTCTCGTTCTGGTACCCTGTGCTGTGAATATTTGTACACTTGATGTTGTCCCAGAGGGGTCTCTTAAATTAGTCTCATTTTTTTTTTTTTTTTGATTGGGTGTTTTCTGTTACCTTATTTTCTAAATTGCTTATTTGACCTGCATCTAATAGATTGTTAATTCCCTCTAATGTATTCTTCATTTCAGTTATTTTATTCTGTATTTCTGAGTAGTTATTTTTTTTCTTTTTTTTTTTTTTTAATGTTTTCTTTCTCCATTTTTTTTTTTGTTTCCTCTCTCTTTTTTGAAGTTCTCTCTGAGATCATTGAGCATCCTTATCACCAGTGTTTGGAACTCTGTGTCTGGTACATTGCTTGTCTCCATTGCGTTTAGTTCTTTTTCTGGAGCTTTCTTCTGTTCTTTTATTTGAGGATTTTCTTTGCCTTCCCATTTTGGCTGCAACCTGTGTTGGTTTCTATGTAGGGCTGCTGTGCCTCCCCGTCTTAGTAGAGTGGCCTTATGTAGTAGGTGTCCTGTGGGACCCAGTGGTGCAGTCTTCCAGGTCACCAAAGCTGGATGCTCTGTTTATGTCCTTTGTGTGAGTTGTGCATGGCCACCTGTTGTAGTTGAGCCTTGATTGCTCTTTGCATCTCAATAGGAGGGACTAACACTCAGGCTGATTGTATGTGAGGACTGACTACAGTGGAGGAACTGTTGTACGAGAGCTGACCCTACAGAGCAGGGTCCACTTTAGCAGGGCGCTGTGCCTGCCCGTTGTGCCCTTTGGGTACGTCATCCTTGGAGAAGGCTGGAGGATGCTCCAGCTTGGTACAAAGCTGGTCACTGGGCATGCCAACCCTGGGGCCTACTGGGAGGGGTGCCACTGAAGGCCAAGTATAGCTGCAGCCTGTGCCCTACCCGAGGCAACAAAGCAATCTCCTGAGGGCTGCCACCAGCACAGGGCGTGGAGGTACCTCGAGATGCCAATCTGCAAACCAAGGCGAACTGTGGTTAGTGCTGGGCTTAGAGCTGCTCAGCTGGAAGTATGGAGCACACTGAAGCCAGATGCTGCTTGTTTGGTGTTGTGAACCTTTGAGAGATATTACAAAAGTCCACAACATGCGCTAAGACAGGTTGTTTGTAAGGAAAAGCAAATGGAAGGAGCTTGGGTGTGCCTGGAATTGAGTGGTTTATGGTCTCAGGGAATCACTAGGGCGGGGCAGACAAAAAGCCATAACCAGTTTGATGAAGACTCAGATATGGCATCTGCCTGTGTCTTCATGCAGGAAAGGGGAGGGCTCAACAAAGAAACAATGGCTTCCACCAGTTGCTCATACTAGGAGAAAGCTGCCCCTCCAGCCCTCATCCTAAAGTTAGACAACTCAGTCCCTTCCCCCAACCCCCACTTTGTCCCTGGTGCCTTTTTAGCAGCTGCCTCTGTGCTGGAGCTCAGAGAGGGTGAATTTGTCAGTGATTAAGTCCATGTGCCTGGGAAGGGCTTGGGACCCTGGCCACTGTCCATCTCACTCAGCCACGTTCTCTGCTGTTTTTCACAGCTAGAAGTTATGGGGATTTGGGAGCCTGGTGTGGGGCTGAGACCCATCGCTTATCTGGGTGGACTTTTACAGCCAAAATAACCCTCCTGATTTTTAATGATCACATGTGGGTGTGGGACCAGGCCATTCCATGTCTCTTCCCCTCTGACTACTGTGTTTCCTCGAAAATAAGATGTAGCTGGACAATCAGCTCTAATGCGTCTTTTGGGGCAGAAATTAATATAAGACCCTGTCTTACACTATATTATATTATGTAAGACTGGGTCTTATATTATAGTAAAATAAGACCAGGTCTTATATTAATTTTTGCTCCAAAAGACGCATTAGAACTGGTTGTCTGTCTAGGTCTTATTTTCGGGGAAACACAGTAATCTCGAGGTGGTTTCTTCTGCGTGTTCCTAGTCGAGGGGCTTCAGTTCAGTTGGGCTGCAGGTGTTCCTCAAAGATGGTTGTTCTGCAGTTTAGATGTAATTGGTGTGGTCCTGAGAGGAGGTGTTGCGAGGGCCTGGAAGGGCAGTCGCAACATTTCAGTCTATTCCTGAAAGTCAAAGGTACATTAACCCCATGGCAGGGCCCTATGTCCCTGCGTGGTACTCGTGATGCTAGTGGGGAACAAAGTCCTGACACACAGGTTCAGTTAGAGTGAGTAAACATCTTTATTTGGGAACCAGTGTTCCTCGAGAGGCCAATGCTTTAGTAAACACAGTAGGTTATACAGAATAGAATAGAGTTTAATAACGAACCAAGTCCCCTAGTCAATTGAGGTGGAGAAGGTCCCTGATCCATGAGAGATGACTGGTCCCATGTCGGGTCTGAGGCAAGCTGGCCTTGCAAGAAAGATCTTCAGAGAGTCCCGATATCACAGCTTACATCTCACAAAGGACTCTGTCGATCATCCTGAGGAACGTCTGGAAGAATCGTTCTGGAATGTTTTGCTCAGAGCCTCTCAGAGGGTCTTAGCCAGACTGCTCAGTCAGACTACTCATAGCATTGCTCTGGAATTCTGCTTTTATCCTCTTTTCCTTGGACTTGTTTACCTCTTAGGTGATAACCGGAAGTTGTTTGCCAGGAGTTGTTTACCTCTTAGGCGATAACCAGAAGTTTGTTTTGGTGAACATGTTTATCACTCAATTTTGTTATGCTCAGTTTCACACAAAAACATGTTTTTCACTTCACTCTTAACAGTCTCACACGTGAGTGACCAATAGTCCTGTCCCTGAGGTTTGTTTTGCAAACCTTAGTCCAACATGTATAATACATTTTATATGCTCTAGAGGAAGTGAGCATGTCATTTACCTACTTTGTCATTTTGACTGTAAATCTATCTTGGCTATTTTAAATAACGCTGCAAGGAACATAGGGTTGCATGTGTCTTTTCAAATTAGTGTTCTTATTTTCTTTGGATAAATACCCAGAAGTGGAATTGCTGGATCTTATGATATATCTATTTTTAGTTATTTTGAGGAATTTCCAAACTATTATCATTTTTATGACACTTGAAATGTCATGAATTGTGAAGCTGCTGTATTTGAAAAATTAAAAAAAAAAAAAAAAAAGATTTATTTCGGTTGATTAAATTAAACCCCCCACCGCCAGACAAGTCTTCATGTTTTCTGGCTTTAGCCTAACACTTGGAAACTAGTTTGTAAGCAGATTCTGTAATGCAAAAAATTAAAACTCATATATGAGGGGATTCTACATGATTCTGAGTATAAGTATCTTAAACTAAATATTGTTTTCCCAACTGCCAAGTGTGGTTTCAAGAGGAATGAAACAATAGTGTCTATCTTATTTTTCATAAATAAAATGAGGAAATTAAGTAGTTATTTGCCAAAAACACACAATGAATTATCATGTGAGCATGGATTTAATTCAAGTCTTAATTTTCCTGAGGCTAATAAAGTTTTCCTTATAACAACACTGCTAGTGTTATTATAACTGGTGACTAGGTTTTGCTAGTAATTCTGTCCTTTGCAAATGTCTCACTGGAATCTGAAATTAATCGGCTTGGTAAATTTAGGATCCCCATCCTAGTAAACACCCCGAAATCCTTCTTTTGTTGGGAAACAGACATGATGGGGATGTATAGGGTTTTCTTTTACATTGCACTTGTTGAGAACATGTGATAAGTAGTGGTTAATAGATTTTAGATTTTACACACATTTACGATATGTGATGGTTAGTTAGATTTTAGGAACAGGGAGGAAATACCAGTGCCGGGAAAGTGCACATATACCCTTTAAAGATTTGTTCCTAGAGAACCATGGAAAGGTCTCCTTTGTTATTGGCACCTGCAAGAGAGGGTAAGGGCAAGAGGAATAAGATGGACATGTTTGAGTAAAGAATCCAGGGCTGGTGTCTACAGAGGAAATTGATGAGCCTGGGGGAGGGAGTGTTTTGTTTGTTTGTTTTTATTTTCCAGTAGAATGTGGCAGTAGAGTTATTTAAAATGAACAACCCTGTAGAGAGGACATTCAGCTACAAGCTGCAATATTCATATCATAGTTAACAAAGAGAATGAGAGTCATCAGAACTAAAGGCAACACCTAGTTTTACCAGTTATTGATACCACCTAGATTTACCATTTAGAGAACACTTTGCATGTTCCTCTTGGCATCTTTATTCTATGTTTAGATTTTGGAAAACAAAAAAGAAAAACAATAAATTCATTACTTAGGAATTAGTAAATTTGAAAGGATTTATGAGGTTATGAGCACATTCTCTCTTTAATTTTCCATGGTTTTCTACTTATGTTATTCAAAGAATAAAATGGTAACTTCAAAAATTATACTATACACATTCATATAAAAATAATATTACAGAGCTAAGAGATTTCAAAGATCTCTTATAATTCTTTAAATATTTAGCTATAGTGGTATGATTTATATATGTATATATGTGTCCATGTATATTTATATATTAATAAAGAATTTTTCTTATAATATAGGCATTGAATAAAATTTGAGATTCAGGTAAATTTTATCTTCAACATAAGTACAGTGCCAATGTAATGCATTGGCCAGAAAATAAACAGGACTTTTTTATCCTGTAATAAAAGTAACTAATTCAGTATTTTATTGAATAAAAATTCCATATAAAACATGTTATTGGTATTCCATAGATAATTTGAATTGAAATGAAAACCAGGGATAATTGTGTCATAATTACTTGATTACAGTATAAAAGCTTTCTGATTTCTATGAACGTTTCAAAAGACACTTTTTGATAGTCTTCAGTTCATTAACTCTTCATCCTTCTGTTTTGTTCTGTTCATCCTCTTTATATCTTTTTACAGGTCTGACTACCAGGTTCTTTTACTTTTCTATTCTTTTCTGACCCCTCCAGATTATTCATATACTTAAGGAATGAATTTGGTGCCTCCAAAATAAACTAATGCATTTAGCATTCAATCTCTAGTCAACAGATAGGCTGCGATGGTACACGAGCCTTAAAGAGGATAATTTTGTTATAGTAATGTTTATAAAATACCAATTATAGAAAGTGTTCTGTAGAGAAATGCCACTCAATCCTGTTTGTGCATCACAATCACTTAGGGAACATTTTAAAGAACAGCAGTGTCTGGGGCCTCACTGAGATCAATCAATGTAGAGTATCTAGAAGTTGGTTGCTGTCAGTGGCATTTTTTTTTTGTTTTAACTCCCAAGGTCATTCTAAGTTGTACTCAGGGTTGAAAGTTATTGCCCTAAAGCTATAAGACAACTCCATGTGTCATATACAGGCAATCCCTAAACATGTACTGAGCTCTGTTCCCAAAAGACACTTGCAAACCTTATTATTCTCCAAATGGCTTTCAGTTGAGTTTGTGAGAAGTCATAGATTTGTGCCATATCTCTTTAATCTGTAACGCTGATTGATACATAAACAAGGCAATGTTAAGAAATTTGAACAAAAAGACATACATATTTAATGCTTCCTCTTGGATTTCCAAATCTTCTCTAGTCTATGTATAGTCACGTAAGATGTGACTATATCAGTGTAGCAGGTATTTTTTTAAATTTGTTTGTTAATCCGCTATTTTCAAATAGTTTACTTGGATAAATCTTGTTCTAAGGGGGAAAAAAGCTACATATGTTCATCAAATTCTATGAAGTTTATTCAAATTACCAGGTGAATAACTTCTCACACCAACTACCCAGACATAGGCCAGACTTGTAAATTGAGGGCACAGTCTTGCACAAAACTGCTCTCATTTCAGATATCTGCAGCTGCAAGAGCAGGGGTCCTCAGGCCACCTCATTTATAACCAGCTAATAGAAATTCAGGGGTTCCTGCTACCCTATAAGGTTTGATAACTTAGTAGAATGTCTCAAGGAACTCAGGAAAGACTTATGATTACAGTTTTATTATAGCCAAAGTATACAAATCAAAACTAGCCAAAAGGAGAGACACATAGTTCAGTGTCTGGGAGATTCCCTGAAATGAAGCTCATGTTGTCTTCTCCCCATGGAGTCAGCACACATTTTCCTACTGGACCAATAATGTACCGAGTATTACCAACTAAAGAAGCTCACCCAAGCTTGGTGGCCAGAGGTTTCATTGACTTTCCATTGCATAGGAATTATTGGTTGAATCATTGACCACCAGGCCAAGATCATGAGATTGAACTCAATTTCTACCCCCTCTACCCCCCGCCCACCCCAAATGTCAGGCTAATATCATGTGTCTCAAAGCCTTTAAACACATGGTTGTTTTCTCTGGTGTGACCAGTACCCATCCTGAGTCATCTCCTTAGTTTAAACTAATGGCCCCAGGAATCACCTAGCTAACACAAACAGGCAAGGCTTACCATGAATAACACGTTGAAAAGTCCAAAGATTTAGAGGCTTTATCCCAGACACAGGGCACAAAAGCCAGCTGCATTCTTTATTATACAGCCTGGAAGGGACACACTTAGCTCACATCATTCTGGGACTCTTATTTAATATATGATATTATACCTTTAGAATTTATTGATGCTAAATCATAATAAAAATAAAACATGTTCATTATTTACTTCTTTGAAATCCTAATAAGCTGTCCCTTCCTTTCTTTCCCCTTCCCCTTCCCAAACACTTTAGGCCTAGAGGCCTTGGCAGGGCCTGGGGTGGTAGGCATCCACATTGAGGTGGATGGGAGCAGCAAGCAGTGTGCAAAGTGGGATTTTAGAGCCCTCCCAGGTGAGAAGGATGCCCACACTTACAAGAAGCGGTAGAAGCTAGGCACAGGGTGTTAGATCTGTAAGAGGGGTGTGTCCTCCCTGGTATGGGTTGTGGCCCAGTACAGGCTGTTGTAGTCCAAGCAGGGTGGAATGGGTGTCTGCCTATTTCTGCCAGCAGCAGATGTCAGAGCCCAAGCAAGTGAGGGGACATCCATGCTTGAGGCCATCTGGCTTGGTGTGTCAGGATCTTGATCAGGTGATGGAGGCATTTTCACAGGAGTGGTGGGTAGGGGCTGTGATAGAAGAATATTTAAATAAAAGCAAACAAATCAAATAAGTAAGCCTATTAAGGAAAGGGAAGGGAAGTTAAGTTCATGTGAAAGGGATTAAAAAACTAAAATGAACCCTGAGATGTTAAGTTAGACCTGGAGGTATCAATGTGAACTCACATTTCATAATATAAGCGTAAATGGAATATATTTTTGGTATTACTGCCAAAGTTGCATAAGCTGAACTGAATCATATGAACCAGCAGAGAAATCCAAATTGACATATAAAATAATTGGCCTTCAGTCTTTGTAAGAGTCAACATCATAAAAATCAAGAAAAGTCTAGGATCTAATTCAGACTGAAAGAGGTAAAGAAACATGACAAATAAATGGGAATGCATAGTTTTGAGACTAGATCATTTATTTATAAAGGATATTTTGGGGTAGTTGGTGAAATTTGATGGAATGTTAAGTTTAAATGATGATAATGAGTCAATATCAGTATATTGATTTTGATGATTGTATAGTGAATATGTAGAAGAATGTCAGTATTCAGGGTGATGGGATGCCATGCCCAAAACATATTATCAAATATTTCAGGCGAAAAAAATAAAGTACATGCAACTATTCTGAAGTTTAAGATTGTTTGAAAATAATGTAAAGAAAAAAAATGTCCATTGGATATTTATTAATTGTATACTACATTCCCCATTTAGAAATGTTGACCTAACTCTCCCATCAAATCATATCTGAGAAATTACTCGGAGACTAAAACATTTTTCCTCTTTGAAGTTCCAAAATAAATGCTGGGCTAATTTGATATAACATTCTTGATTAGAGTTTTTCTATAGTTTCTTCCTCTACTCTTTTCTCATTTCTTTGTTTATGTTGTGGGTTAAGAAGTATCAAATTCATTGTTCGTGTCTTTATTGCAATAGTGTTCTGCTAAATAATCTATAAAGGCATTTAAAAATAAATATATCGTTGTTTTCCCTTTTTCCCTCCCCCCCCCAGTGCCATGTACATTATAAATATTATACAAATGGCTATTAAGTTAAATATATCCTACCGTTTTACCTTGTGGCAAACTTATATGAATATATGCACTTATGAATATCTGTTCAAAATAAGAGTTTTTAACACTAGTTACAGAGGTGGATATCTTTTGCACATATTTTTCATAAGGTATAAAGAAGTTAGGCTAGGCAACAAAGTGGTGGTCCAGGTTGGTAGATTATTACTATACAGGGTAAACATGAAATATACATAGAATAGACACATATCCTTGATCCCTAGTTCTTTACAGGGAATCCCAGAATTCGGTGGTCAAAAGTAAGGAATATGTTAGGAGACAGGAGTAAAGAAAGAACAGGCCCAGTTGCATTGTTATTATTGCTGTTATTGTTGCTATTACCATTATTGTAACAATACTTAATGTGAGATTTAAGCCTCTTAAATTTTTAATTGCACAATAGAGCAACGTTAAATATAGGCACCATATTGTACAGCAGATCATCTTACAAAACTGAAATTTTAAACCCCTTGAAAAACAACTCTCCATCTCCTCCCCCACTAGCCCCTAGCAAGTACCATTCAACTTTCTGCTTTTGTGTGTCTGACTCACTGCTGTGCTGGCTGGAGCTGCATCGATACCCCAGGGTCCATTCTCTGTCATCTGAAGTCATTGTTTTTTCTCCAGCTTGAGTTTCCCTGCTCTGTATTGAATATTCTGGCCTGCAGAAGCCCGGGCCATGATCTATCATGTAAGTGATGAGCCTTGAACATAAGAAATAAAGTACAATTGTTAGTAAAGTTACATAGGTTTCAGGTGTACAATTCTGTAATACATCATCTACATATCACATTGTGTGTTCATCATCCAGAGTCAATTGTCACCCCAATGCACTTTAATTAAAAATTTTTTAAAAAGATAAAGTACATATTTTTTTTTAATGTAGTAATTCAGATAACATAGTTAATAGGAAAGTTCCTGATTTAGGGATGTGGGGAAGCACATGTAACAAAGGAACAAGGCTGCCAGTCATGGCATTATGATGTAGGGAACAAGGAAGGAGAGCTTTCAGGTCTGCATGTTTCTAATCCTGTTAAATTCTGCTTCCTCAGAATTCATACCTTAATGCATATTTAAGTTTGCTCATAAGTTTGCATATGATTCCACAATGTCTGATTTTTTTAAACTGCCTTACTGATTGGTCAAGAATTTATCAGGCAGGCAAGCTATTATAAGATATCTCGGGGTTGTCTGTTTATTTAAGGAAAAATAAAGTTCTTGGTGAGCGAAGTTATGTTTTATAAATGTATACCTCCAATTTACTGTCTCTTTCTTAATTTCTTCATGTATATCAGCTTTGATCATGTTAGCCACACTTATGCCCCTCACTTCCAACACACACATGCACTCATACACATACAGACACAAACATACACACACACACATACACACACACAGGTATGATTGATGTTTACTAAAGATTGCTAGTAATCAAAGGACAGAAACCAAAGGAATAAAAAGGATTGAAATAAGAAAAAGTATGTAACAAAAATAAACATGGAAATTTTGAATTACCAATGTTAAAACTAAATTAATGAAAATGCACAAGCAGAAGGGTGAAATCCAAGATTCATTTTCTTAATCTTTCTGGACCAAATAAAGCTGAATGTACCATGTCCTTTAGGCTTTTTATTATGCCTTTCATTTTAGTAATAATTTATTCATGATTCTTAGAGACTTTTTTAGGCTTCATTTGAATGTATCATATCTTGACAGCTTTTCCCTCTCTTCAGGCTCATCCTACTCCATTGTAATTTATTTAAGTATTTTGGAGGAGTGTGGATTAATGACGCATTTAAACTGCTTTAGAATGACCTTAGGCTAGGTAAATTACTGAAGTAGTGCCAGCCAGGGATATTTATTTTGATGGCAATAAGCTTTTACTCTCTTGTTTAACCACACAGCACACAAAGTAACTGGCTGGCTGGTTTAAAATATATTCCGTAAGAGTTACAAACAAATTTTATTAAGAGAGAAATAACTGTTTACAATCTTGACCTTATTATAGGCAATATCTAATTTTTCACTATGATTAAGTGACTTTATCTAAACCGTTAGTGGTAAGGGTTTGAAAAGTATAACCAGGAGACCATCAAACCGAGGCTCCCTACTTAAGGGCTGTGTATCTCACAATGACACACGTAAAAATAAGTGCATTAGAGAACGCACAGGCACGTTATCACTTGGAACCCAGCATCTGGCTCTGGCACAGCCATATTTATATCACTATACATCCAGTCTTGTTGCTCTCACCATTCAAGCTTTAGTGAAAACCTTCCCCACATCCCCTGCCCCATGTATTTCCAACAAGAGGCCATGATTGGAAGGCAGGGACATCGTGTGGTTTGTACTACCATGTTTCCCCAAAAATAAGACCTAGCCAGACAATCAGCTCTAATGCGTCTTTTGGAGCAAAAATTAATATAAGACCTGGTCTTATTTTGCTATAAGACCGGGTCTATGGGTCTATAATATAACATAAAATAATGTAATATAATACAATACCAGGTCTTATATAATATAATATAATATAATATTATATATATATATATATATATATATATATATATATATATATATATATAATATTAACTTTTATTATAAAAATTATATATATATAAGGGTCTTATATCAATTTTTGCTCCTAAAGATGCATTAGAGCTGATTGTCCGGCTAGGTCTCACTTTTGGGGAAACACGGCACTGACCTTGGCAATACACACTGCTGAGAAGTGTGGGGAAACCTGATGAATAGAAGAGCACTTAGGTGAGAGAAAAAACAAATTAATTAACTCCTCAAATATTTTCTGTGAATTGTTTAAAATCGTGAATTAATCTTCTCATGAATGCAACAGATTTTTGTCTGTCAAACTACAATTTTCCAGAGGTGTTTAGCCAAGGATGTGTTTTCTTGTTTCTTATCATATTGCAATTCACCTCCTAACAAAAAACTGTATATTTCTGATCTCGAATTCTTCTTTTATCATAACATTTCTCCCTACCCCCATTGACCTCAACTGGAAAAGTCTTTGTGTTCTTGACATAAAACAGTAGAAGAGGATAAAGGGAGTCAGACATATGGTGATGGAAGGAGAACTGACTTTGGGTAGTGAACATACAATGCAACAGACAGATGATGTATTATAGAATTGTACACTGGAAACCTATATAATTGTACTAACCAATGCCACTTAATAAATTTAATAAAAATTGAAAAAAAAGAGTTACTGAGAAACAAGTATCAAAACTTTTATCAAAAAAATGCGAGGACCCTTTTGTACATGATCCCAGCAAACGATATTTTGTTTTAGTGAAAGCTTCCCTGCCAGAATGCTTGAAACTTGGCAGATTCTCTTTCAAGAACCTTTGCTACTTGTGCTCAGATTGGCTTAGACCACTAAACTCCTATAAGATTCCTTCTCTGCTGAATGTTTGAAAGCAGTTTCTTTGCTGGCTGGCTCCCCTACCATATATCAGTTATAAAGAAAAGTTTTTTTCTTCTCCAGATCTTGTTCATTTCAATAGTCTGAACATATCAGAAAGCTAAAAAAACAATGAAACAGGATCAGGAATTAAACATGGGCTTATTAATTAGTAGTTGATAAAGTGAGGAAAGAACATAAAATAAAATTATCAAAGTAAATATTCAGTTCAATTTGTGTCAGTGACAAAAGTTATGCTGAACAATTAAATTTAATGTATGTATCACTGAAATATCGTAGAAAACAAAAAAGTTGATATTGGTGACTATTTTCATTGTTTTATAAAAATAGCATTGGCTTAAGTGAATCACTAAAAAAAATCCACTTTCATTTTCATGCTTTAGTTAAAAAATTATTAGAGGCACCGTTAAAATGGTACTAATATATTGATAAAGAAAAGTATATACAAGCCATATTTTTAGCCCAATACAGATATGTTCTTCGAGCCAATCGTGATGCACAGTTTGAATTTAATACTAGAAGATGCAATCTAATTATTTGAAATAATTCAGACCTTAGATACATTTTTTAATGTGTCCCAAAATTCAACATCTTGATGAAACACTTATTAAACTTCATTCAACAACCACACTCAGACACATATAAGGAATAGTAACTATTAGCTATAAAGAATGAATGATGATGTTTTGGGAACACACTTGGTTTTGTATTTCTACTAGCCTAACATATTTAATAGAATTGTGTTGTTGTTTTTTTAAATTAATAGTGCTAGCAAAAACTTACATGAAGTCTCAAACCAATTTAAGATTGGATAAAAAGGATTAAAAACTTTAAAAAGGAATACTTCTCAATGGTGAACAACTTAATGTATAATACACTACAAAAGTGGTATCTTAAAAAAATGTAAGTGAATTAAAACAATAATACAAAAAATATGAACATGACTATGAAGAAGAAAATGCATGGGCAAATAATAAACAAACGAATTTTTACACTAATTTCTGGTTGTTATATAGATCACGATATAGTCTTCATTGAAGAGAGATTGTAACCAATTGATGAACATACTGCTATTTTTTTGTTTTTTTACCACAAAATTCCATCATTGAGGAATTTGGCAGAACTTAAGAAATACTGTATGAAACTAGATATTGCTTTAAAGATAGTGCAAATCATGACATAAGTAACAGTAAATGTATGAACAAATTAAAATAACATACTGTTTCATGAAATATGTTCGTTTATCATATCTAGTGCATAATGGTTAAGGTCATATGTAAAATCTGTGGGTCATTTCAACATATATTTCTATACAAATTTTATAAATAACACCAGTTGTGACATTCCTAGCAGAAGCTTTTAGAATTTTTTTTCATAGCTCACTCAGGTCTTAGAACTTTGTGTTTATAATCACTCAGCAGTAAACTTTGTATTTTTGTGGCATTAAGCTATCTAGAGAGGCTAGGTCCTACCCATGGTGTGTGTGTGTGTGTGTGTGTGTGTGTGTGTGCGCACGTGCGCAATATATTTCGCTGGCAGAGGATGAATATATGTATGACATTTATTAAGACAAGCTAACAAAAATTTAGATTTTTTTTTTTAATTTACAGTACACGTTCTAAAGAAGGTGCTGATCAGTTATCAGAATCCTTTGAAAATGAACAATAGAGTTAGTGCTGATTTTATTTTTTTCCTTTTTTTTAGTTAAAATTTGTTGGGGGGACAATGGTCAACAAAACTACATAGGCTTCAAGTGTACAATTCTGTAATACATCATCTCTATATTGCATTATATGTTTACCACCCAGAGTCAGTTCTCCTTCCATCACCATATATTTGATCCCTTTTACCCTCTTTTACCATCCCTCCTTACCCTCTGGTAACCACTAAACTGCTGTCTGTGTCTATGAGTTTTTTGTTTCTTTATTTGTTTGTCTTGTTCCTTTGTTGCTTTCGGTTTTATATCTCACATATGCATGAAGTCATGTGGTTCTCAACTTTTTCCGTCTGACTTATTTCACTTAGCATAATAATCTCAGTATCCATCCATGTTGTTACTTAGTGATTAAAGTGACAGTAGTCAGTCATTGTTTATGTAGAAATCGTACATTTGGGAGAAGTGGAAAACACCTTTCTCTAAGTTTCTTCTGGATTTTAATATTGAAAAATGCTAACTTCAAAATATATATAATAAAAGCAAGCTTTGTATTTGCACAGATGCTCTTACACTACCCCACATGTTCTTGTTCAATGAGACAATGAAATTTCAGGTGTTCAAAGGATGGAATAGCTTTAAGGCCATTAATATGTGTTAATGTTACCTCTTAAATTCTGGGGGTGGAATATCATCACTCTTTCTCTAGCTCGTTTGCTGGTTAAAATGGTTGGAGTCAGTCCTCAACTTGAAGGATGAAGAACAAGGTTACCATTGTTTAATTAAAAAATGTTCATTTTACCCTCATCTTCATATTTTGGTTAACTGTGCTACCCTTTGCTGTTTATATCTGAGGTGTATGTTTTTCCAAGATAAACAAGATTCCCCTTTATTGCCACTTTGGTGGCATTAATACAGTCACTGATATTACTTTATTGGCTGTTTTGACAACACCTGCCAAGTTTTTGAATAGAAGATAGAACTCTTTCCAGTGTTTTGAATTTCATATTTCCCTTTAAATTGTTAGTTTCTGTTATAGTCTTTGTTTTCAGATATGAGGTTTGGAGGAGCTTTAGATCATTTGGGTGACTGTCTTGAGGCAATTCATTGATACGACAGATTATAGAAATGGAGCAGTAGATATCAGCCAGTGCACTTTGTACTTGGTGGTGCTGGATGTGGGGCTGTGACAATGTACAGTTGGTGGAAGTACTGATTATTGTTTAGGAAAAATATTCCCCAAGAAGTGATATAACACTGAGAATCGCACTCAGTATAATAGGAAACATATAAATAAATGGCACCAGGAGGGTTGCTTTGTAAAGATGACAAGCAATTTAGTCTGAAATGGTTGCTGTGCCAAGGATTGTCTTTGCAGTTTCTTGTTTTCAGCTGATTGAGATCTCTTCAGTCCACTGCCTTTCTTTGCTCCATTACAATCAGCATGAAATAGTGTAACCTGCATATCTACAGGTTTTCTTGTCTCCAAACTGTAGACATTAATCTTCTCTTCTTCATTCTATGAATAATACTTGAAGACCTTCAATATCCAAGTGTTGAAATTACTTACCAGCATACTTAGTAACTAGTTCGTGTATTAATATATTCATTTTCCTAGCAATAACTATTAAATAAGATGGAGGTATTTTGATATACTTCCACTTATGTAGGGAACTGATGTATCTTAATTGTTTTCATTTTTCCATCCAAAATTATCCTGTTTGATTGAGTAATTTGCATCTAGAAGACAAAACATTTGCTAGTTTCTCTATTTTGAGAAAAAAATCTGGCAGAGACAAACTAAAGACTTCTAGATTAAAAGTGACTATAGGAATATGATAACTAGGTATAATCTTGGATTGGGATTCTAGACCAGAAGAAAAAATGAAAATGTTGTTAAGTATATTTGACTATGGATTTATATTAGATAATATTTGCATGTCTATTCTAATGTCAATGTTAAAATCAAAATTGATACTTAATTTTCCATATTATCATGCTGGTATTGGAAAGTGGCCGCTGTGACTGGCAATTCATTTTTCAACTCCCTTGAATTTATATGTGGTCATGAATTGGTTCTTCCTAGTGCAATGTAAGTATAAGTTACATATATAATTCCTTGCCAGAGGTTTTAGGAAGTAGATATGCTCTCTGAAGCCTCTTTTTCTCTTCAGCTGGTGGGCTAGAGAGGACCAGAAGGTCCCAAGGGATGGTAGTAGCACAAGATGGAAGCGCCCAAGTCTCTGAATTGTTGTAAAAGGAAATCCATCTATCAAGCAGAACACCTGCTTCAAACTGTTATGTTAATGAGAAAACATTCTTGTATCTATTAAACAACTAGCATATGAGGTTTATTTGTGACAACAGCTCCTAATAAACTCATTAATACAGGCAGAGTATCCCAGTGTTTAATCCATCCTCAATAAATTGTGTACATGCTTAGTATCATACCTGCTCAATCGTGGTAATATTATTTTGCCTAGTATTTCCACAGGAGCACACTGTCATTGTCTGTAGAGAAGGTGTTAGTACACTTTTAGTTTTCCTTTCTCCACTTTCCAATATACTCTTTGATACTCTTCATAATACTTTTCCCATTTATTTTATGATAAATATGATATTCTGAAATCTTTCAATGGTTTATTATTTATCTTTGATCATTTCCTGATTTTTTTATCATTTCAATGTAGCTTGACCTTTGATATCACAGTTGATCTTTATTATTTGTGGATACCATATTTGGTAATTCATGTACTCACTAACATTTATTTGTAATCCCCCAATCAATAAAATTGCAGGGTTTTCATGGTCATTTTCAGATGACAAAAGTGGACAAAAAAGTGGACAAAAAGTGTGCAAAGTGGAATAAACTTTCAGTTACCTGAGTCATATGTTCCCAGCTGAAGTGGAACAAGGTGACACTCTATTTTCTTATTTCAGGTTTTATGCAGAGATGACCAAAAGGGTGGGAGCAGTGCAGTGCAGGGCAAAAAGTTCCTGCTCTGGGGCCAGGTGTTGGGTTTAAATCCCAATTCTAGTGCCTGTTAGTGGAGTGGCCTACGACAAGTCACTTAACACTCCTGTCCCTAGGCAGCAACAGTTCAGTATGGCTAATTCAGCATCTGCAGGAATTTTATAGAACATAACTTCCTCAAAGGATGAGAATTAACTGTGTTTCATGCTTTTCTTAGTTTCTGTTAGTATGTGTGTGGATTAATTCTTTGGGTTAATGTCACTCTTCTTGTATGGAAACACAGTCATTAGTTAATAATTATCGATATTGGGATAAAAATGTGAATAACATAATTTCTAAGATACATTATAACCTTCAAAGTATGTAAAGGTATTTAGTGCTTTCTTTGTTCCTTCTTCACTGGGTTAGTTTCTGCATATTCTTCAGGGGCCAGCTCAGACCTCATCACCTGCAGGACACCTTTCTTTTTCTTTCTTTCTTTCTTTCTTTCTTTCTTTCTTTCTTTCTTTCTTTCTTTCTTTCCTTTCCTTTCCTTTCCTTTCCTTTCCTTTCCTTTCCTTTCCTTTCCTTTCCTTTCCTTTCCTTTCCTTTCCTTTCCTTTCCTTTCCTTTCCTTTCCTTTCCTTTCCTTCCTCTCTCTCTCTCTCTCTCCCCCTCCTCCCTCCCTCCCTCCCTCCCTCCCTCCCTCCCTCCCTCCTCCCTCCCTCCCTCCCCTCCCCTTTCTTTCTTATTAAGAAAATATATCTTTTTGTTTTCTTTATTTAAGATATAAATATAACTCATGGTTTGAAAAAAACTGTAAAGGGTAGCATTCAGTCCAACAAAAGTAGATTTAACTTCAAGCAATAACAGGCAGAAAACTTTTTTTTTAGGTATTTTATTTTATTTTTTTATTAGTGTCAGGTGTACAAAACACTGTAATAGACATTTGTCTTTTATACCCCTCACAAAGTGATAACCCCCTCCCTCAATCTACCCCTCTGACCGCATACAACCGTTACATTTACACTGTCTCTATTCCTAATACTGTACTCCACTTCTTGTGAATATATATATATATATATATATATATATATATATACACACACACACACAATTATAGTTGATATTCATTATTACTCAGCTTTAGCTTCAGCTTCAGGTGTATAGTGCAGTGATCAGGCATCTACACCATCCCTGAGGTGGTCTCCCTAATACGACAAGTGTTCATCGGATACCCTATAAAATCTTTATATTATTGATTATGTTCCCCAAACTGACTTTTGTATCCCTGT
Source organism: Rhinolophus sinicus (assembly GCF_036562045.2). Lineage (NCBI taxonomy): Eukaryota > Metazoa > Chordata > Mammalia > Chiroptera > Rhinolophidae > Rhinolophus > Rhinolophus sinicus. Next base: position 94,578,258 of record NC_133757.1, read on the forward strand.
GGCAATCTTGTGGTTACTGATTGTGCTTTCTAATCCCCTCACTTTCTCTGTCATCCCTACCCCCCCACCTAGCAATAATATGGTTCTCTACTTTTTCTGTCTGACATACTTTTAATAATGTTGATGAAGCTGAAGGTCCTTATGCTAAGTGAAATAAGCCAAACACAGAAAGGGGAATACTGTCTGATCTCACTTATATGTGAAATTAAAATTCAAACTCATATAAGCAGGGGATAGAATGGTGGTTGCCAGGGGCTGGTAGGTGGGAGAAATGGGAATATGTTGTTAAAGGGTACAGAGTTTTAGTTGTACATTATGAATTAAATTGTACAATTTTTATTTATCAATTATACGTTAATAAAGTTGGGGGGGTGGAAAGTCCAGTACCTCCCCTGAGCTCTCATGCACATATTACATAAACATTAAAGCATCCACCGATTGACTGCATGACTGTTGATATTTTCCCTGGCCCCTGGCATTGTTCCTGGCACATAGAAATTCAATACTAACCGAAAATTAGGATGTTAAGATATAATTTCAAATCTTTTGTGAAGAGATTAATGGGAGTTGCTTCAAAGTGTATTATTCTTTTCAATCAGTGGTAGGTACTTTTCAGTAAGCTAGATTTTCATAGGCAGTTTTATAGCTCCAGCCTTACACATATGTTTAAAGACTGTGTAGATGACTCAGAACAAATCCTCAGAAACTTGTGTAATGAATAATCATTCATTTTCAAAAATTAACTCAGCTGTACTCATTCAAGACTCACTAATGGCATCTTTGTACTTCAAGAATCACCATTTTTCTTGAAGTATAAACGAACAAAACAAACAATAGCAACAAAAAATCATAAATGCAGACAGCAGTTTAGTGGTTACCAGAATGTAAGGGGGGAGAGGGGTAAAGGGGGTCAAATATATGGTGATGGAAAGAGAACTGACTGCGTGATGACCGCATAATGCAATATGTAGAAGATGCATTATAGAAATTAACACTTGAAACTTGTATAATTTTAGTAACCAATGTCAGCCCAATAAATTTGATAAATATTTTTTAAAAAGGAATCACCATTTTTCTTTGTGAATTTAGTTTTTTATTTCTCTAATATTGGATCTCTAGGAACAATTTGTGACAGCAAAAAAATATCTCACCTTTTCAAAGTTTTCTTATTATTCCACTGATACTAGGGGGAGGCAACCAATGTTACACTCAAATAAAATTATAAAATACAATAGATGCTGAGTAGAATGTCAGTTGGCTTTAATAACTCAGTATGTAATGTAAACTGAATATGTGAATAAATTTGCATGCTCAGTATAGCATTGATTAATTAATTAAATATGCTCAGCAACAAAACTGTTTTGGATTGCAATGACATTTTTATTTGTGATCTAAAATTAAGATGATTTAGTTTTATTTTTTAATAAAATCAAATTATGAGGTAATAAAATGAGAATAATATGACAAGATGTGGGACCATTTGCTATAGATAAGCATCCATGACAGAACAAGAAATAGGTAATAATGGGGCTTGCTTAAATAGAGCATGAGAGCTGAGATACTGAGGAATGATTCCTTGCTCTTTCACAGAGAGGGTAGATGGTTTCCATTTGCTTGGCATTCCAATTTCATCTTTAAACTGCTCTAAGTCATTTACATTTAAAATTGAAGCAAGGAAAATCTTGGAAGCCATTCTTGAGAAAATTGTAAATACCATAAAATGTCACCAAAACATAATTTTACATATATCAATTTAATTTGAAATAGGTAAACTTATACAGAGAGAGTAAAAATGATAATTATGTTTATCAGTACTACTGAATGCCAGAAACCATTCCAGGAGCTATTCATGGGTTCATTCTAAGTTTCTTAGCCGCCTTGATGGTTAGTGGATGTTATTCTCAAACAGTGCAATGCAGTAGAATGCATATATCATAGAACTTTAATTTCACATTTCTGTGTTTGCAAGCAATGCTAGCCTTTTAATAAAGGCTCAAAGCATTTCTGATAGTGTATAATTCACAAGATTTGCCTGAAAATTGAAGTAAAAGATGGGAACAAATTTGAATATAAAAGAGCATTTTTATTTATCTACTATTTTTCTTTGATCCTTAAGCTAATAACCATTTTAAATTATAGAACTAAATTCATACTGTACTTCACTTTTTTATCTCATATATTTGGCTGACTACAAAGTTAGCTCATAACTGGCTTCCAGCTTTGAATTGTGGTTATTCCTTATCATTCTATATTTTGGCAGAATCATTCAGAAGACTGTCATCCTAGCAGAAAGATGTGACCAACTGCTTTCAAAATAAATGATACTAAGACTAAATCGAGCAAAAAGAATGTCCATTAAAACTCTGTAGAAGAATCCTCATCAGTCTCTCCATATTGCTTTTGACAATGCCTGAGAGACAGGTATATATTATGTTTATTTTTAGAGCCAACCAATCTCTTTTAACTTAGACTGCAAGGTGAGGAAAGCAATAATACTTTCAGAGAGCTCTGAAGTTTAGTGTGAGTGAACTGAATTATCTCTATTAGAAGCTGCTGTCCTATTCTTCACTTTGGACAGATTTCTTTAGAATCAACATAGAGAAAAAAACGATATGTTTTGGGCCTATTGATGCACTTGCTCTTTTAATTAATAATATATGTGAACTGATGCATGATAAAGCAAGACTGACTAAGTTTCATTCATCTTTTTAACTATCAGTAAGACCATTGCAATTTGATTTAAAAAATTTTGATCAAGACTATTGGTTTACTTTCTGTATAAATAGATATTTCTAAGGAGCGTAAAATATCAAGCATCACCTTCAACATTAAAAATTGTGAGTATTCACTCTTGACTGTATTTTTTTGGATTCATTTGAAAGTGTATTGGGGGAAAAGTAAGCAGAGGATTTCATTCAATAGTTTTTGTTTTGTTTTTCAAAGTAAATTGCTGCTGAAATGCAAAATCAGTGTATGACATTGATTATCTTGCAGTAAGCATACAAAATAAAGACCTTTTCAAAATATTGAATAGTAATACATTAGAAATATCTATTTTTTCATATTTGAAGATTTTTAGTTTATTTTACATTGTCTTTAATACATTTTAGTATATTGGCAAATGGGATTCTAATTTGTATTCTTCCAAATGATTAGCAAGTTGTGTTAGACCACACATTAAATAAGCCATTCTTTTATTACTCAGCTGAAGTATCATCCATATAGTATATTTAATTATCATAAGTCCTAGAATCTGTTTCTGAATTCGTTACTAAGTTCCACTGATGTATTTTTCTAATTCTATATTGATAGCATATTTATTTGTTTACAGTAGCTTTATAGAATATTTTGATAACTAATAAGGCAAGTGACTGTTCAATATTCTTTTTATGCTTTTCCTGGTTATTTTTGTCACTGACTCTTCCAAATTAATCTTAAATTATTTTTGGTTCTAAGAATAAACAAAGTTGCTAGTATACAACACTGGGATTGCAATTGGAACTGCATGGGTATTGAAATTTTTGGAATTATATGCATACAGAATCCAAACTCAAGTTACAAGTTAGATTTCGTCAATAAAACACCTGCATCTCTTTCAGTTGTTCACTCTGCACCACTTTTACTTGTCTCATTTTATCACTATGATCTGCTTTCTATTGTTGGGTCCTGGGGTTTATTTAAAGCATCCCATGCCCCTCTTTTGCATATAAGTGGCAGCTATTTTGGAGCTGATGCCATGGGAAGTGAGGATACCAGAGTCCAAGTTTAGATAAGAAGTTCCGTTTTGAACAGGAGAAGCGCCTGCATTTCAGTCATCACTTTCTATTCATCAGCTTTCACAAAATTAATTTAATCGTGAGAATCTATTTGTTTAAGGACCCCTTACACTGTTGCCTGTCTTTGTAGATGCTGTAGGTAGTGAGTGATACATAGTTGGCGACATCCAGCTTTCTGTGGGAACAGATTTGAGCTCTCCTTCAATTAAGGCCACATCCTGGCTTTGCTTTTTCCCCTACCCTGCCCTGCCCCCCTCACTCCTTTCCTGAAGAAGACTGCCCCCCACTCCAGTTTCTGCTTCTGGACCAGATTCTCCTTCTGGAGTACTCCTCTGAAGGCATACCACATTCATCACCTATGAAGTGTTGAATAAATGAATGAAACATGATATAAAAGAAGATGGGTTAGAGGAAGCCTCAGACAGGTCTTCAAACTGGGTATGAGTTTCCCTATCAGGCCTCTTTTCCCTTTCTCTTTCCTGTATTAAAACAAAAACAGAGCTGGTAAAACTATTTCAGGAAGTCTACAAAATATTTTCTACCCCCCCCCCAAAAAAAAAGCATCAATACACTTTATTTTTTTAGCAGTTTTAGGTTACAGAAAATCTGAATAGAAAGTACAGTGAGTTTCTATATCTCCACCCCTTCCCTGCCCTCTATTATTAGCATCTTGCATTTGTGTTATGCATTTTTTATTACTACTGAGCCAATATTGATGCATTATTATTAACTAAAGTCCATATTTTACATCCGGGTTCACTCTTTTGTTGTACATTCTACGGGTTTTGATAAATGCATAATAACACGTATCTACTTGTTCGTTATCATCCGGAATAGTTTCACTACCCTAAAAACCCCCTGTACTCTACTTATCTATCCTTTCTTCCCTCCCCTCTGACTCCAGGCAACCACTGATCTTTGTGCTGTCTCCACAGTTCACCTTTTCCAGAATGTTATATAGTTGCTGTCATGTAGTATGTATGTAGCCTTTTCAGATTACCACTTAGCAATATGAGTTTAAGTTTCCTCCATAGTGACTTGATAGCTCATTCCTTTTTGTTGTAGAATAATAATCAATTTAATGGATGTACCACAGTTTTTGTATCCATACCACATACTGTAAGACATCTTGGCTGCTTGCAGGTTTTGGCAATTATGAATAAAGCTGCTATAAATATCCCTGTGCAGGTTTTTGTGTGGATGTAAATTTTCAACTCATCTGGGGAAGTGCCATGAAGTGTGATGGCTGGGGCATACCATGAGTATATTCAGTTTTTTAGGGAACTTCCAAACTCTCTCTCAAAGTGGCTATACCATTTAACGTTCCTACAAGCAATGGATGAAAATTGCTGCTGCTCCACATCTTTGCCAGAATTTGTTATTGTCAGTGTTTTGAATTTAATCATTCTAGTATGTGTGTAGTGGTATTTTGTTGTTTTAATTTGCAATTCTCTAATGACATATGATGTTGAACATCTTTCCCATGAATTTGCCATCTGTAAATGTTTTTGGTGAAGTGTCTGTTCAGATCTTTGTCTCTCTTTTTTTTAATTGAGTTGTTTTCTTTTTTGAGTTTTCAACATTCTTTAAATATTTTAGATACTAGCCCCTTATCAGATATGTGTTTTGTAAATATTTTCTGCATGTCTGTGGCTTCTCTTTTTGTTCCTTTTACAGTGCCTTTCACAGAGCAGAAGTTTTTAACTTTAATAATGTCCAACTTAAGATTTTTTTTCTTTCATAGGTCATGCTTTTGGTGGTGTATCTAAAAAGTCATTACCAAACCCAGAGTCACCTAGATTATCTCTTATGTCATTTATAGGAGCTTTGCATTTTATATTTAGGTCTATAGTCCATTGTTTTGCATTTATATTTAGGTCTATAGTCCATTTTTAGTTAATGTTTGTGAAATGTGTGAGATGTGTGTCTAGATTATTTTTTTTTTTCATTTTTTGCATCAGGATGTTTGTTCATTTGTTCGAGTACCATTTGTTGAAAAGAGTATTCTTATCCTTTCTCTATTTGATTTCCTTTGCTCCTTTGTCAGAGATCAGTTGACTCTACTGGTATGGGTATATTTCAGGAATTTCTCTTCTATTCCGTTGGAGAATTTGTCTATTTTTTTTTTAATACACCATGTTTTGATTACTGTAACTTTATAGTAAATCTTGAAGGTTGTTAGTGTTAACAACACTAACTTATTTGTTCTTTTTCAATATCGTCATTCTCTCTTTTTTTAAAAAAATAAATATTGAGTGCCTAGTATATATCATCTAGGGTTACAGTGAGGATTAAATGGATAAAAATCCTGGACTCATGGATTTTACTTTCTAGTGAGTATATGACATGTGCGTACACACATAGACACTTGCTGTTTAATTAATAAATTCATGCATGAAAATAAGTAGAAGCATATTGCATATTATAAAGCTCCTGGTTGAATGAGAGTATATAATAACATAGTCATGTGTGTAAGCATGTGTATAAGAAAGTGAAAAAACTAAGTATCTTGACTGTAATCAGCCAAAGGATACTTTACCAAAACCCCAATTTTATAGTGGGCACTAATACTTATCTTTTTTTTTTTTTTTTCTTTTTCAGTTCTATTCTCTTCTCGATTTCTCAGTAGTTTATTTAAAAAGAATGTTGAGATACATTCCAGTGAGGGATATTACCTAGAAAGATGTTTGCTGTGGAATGAATGATTAGCAGGAATTTTTATAGGGCAGAATAGTGGGAGGGTTGTTCTTAAGAATGCTGGGTAAGAGCAAATGTTTGGGATGTGATGGCAGTAGACTGAACAGAGAGAATCTTGGCTCTGAGTCACAGGAAAGCCTTAAGGAAAGGGCTGATAAGATTCAACAATAGGCAGAGAACAATCTTAGTGATGTTAAGGTTTAACATAGGAGAAGCTAGTGTTCGGCTAATACACTGGTGAGTCCCGAAACATAAATATCATCAAAAGGAGAGAAAAAATAAATGATTAATGACATGGTTATAGGCATAAAGAGAAAAATTATCTTTTTTGTAAGGTATAGTGAAGTAAACAGGCAAGATTTGGTGAGGCTGATGTTTTGTGAATTAATGATAAGGCAGTTTTGTTCATCTGTAATCTAAGGATAAAGTCAATTGCAAATGAGATCCTTTACCGTTACCACTTTTAATTTGAGATGAAGCAGGGGAATCTTCTAATACATGTTTTTTTGGAAGGGGATGGGGCATGGAAAACCCCATTTATACTGCACCGTGTCAGAAATTAATGAACTACTATGTCTCATCTGGTTAAGAACTCAGGGAATTTCTTAAACTGGTCAATAACAGTCACTGAAAGACAGCAATCCTTAGATCAGTTACGTAAGCAGAATAAAGTAGGTGATGCAGTCATTTATGGCATTTCCAAGTTCTCTTTCAACTATGAGAAATACTGCAATTTTTGTTTTTCTTATGAATTAGTGTTCAATTCTAGGCAAGAGAAAGATTATATATATATATATATATATCTATATATATATTTTTTCCTCCTAGATCATACATTGCAAAAAACTTATATAAATGTATGAGTTAGACAGACTAAGTTATTTGACCATTTAAAGTATACAGTTGTTTTCAATAAAATAAAATATATTATCATGTTATCAATAATTAGTTTTCATATAATGTTAAATCTAGGAACCACTAATAGAGAAGTTTTGAATATTTTTTCTATTGACAGTTGAACTGATTTTTAAAGTAGAAAATTCCCAAATATTAGGGTCTGTCAGGAAGAAGAAGAAATAAGGGAACAAAAATTACTGGCTGCTTTGTAGATCACAAGCATTATGATCATTCTTTCTACATAAATTTTCTGACAAATCCTACACAGCAATCCTATAAAGTATGCATTAATATACACATTTTTCAGGTGAAGAATTTGAGACCTATAGAATTTTTAAAAATTGCTCCAGGACTCCTAGCAACTTAAAACCAATTCTATGCATTATTTGCTGCCAAAAAATTACTCATATCTTTACTTAAAAATTAAATATTTTTCTCATACTATTTCCTTCATAATTCCCAAACATAAACATATTTTCCATCTCAAGTGTCTTAAACTTGGGAAGATGCATCTCTCTTTAGAAGCATAAAATAAATTCTTAGAGATTCCAAATATTGACTGAAACTGATAATATATTGTTTACATGTATGCAAACATAAAACTCAGTATCAACTTTTTATACGTTTTTATGCAACTATGAAATCAAAGGAATATATGAAGTTAATGCCAAATAACATATCAATAATATTGAAATAATAAAATATAAATAATGTTAAGTATAAAACTAAAATTTGCAGAAATGGCATCTTCACATATGTGAAATAAATACTATCTATAAGCTTTATTATTTGTCCATGTACATTTTGATATTTCATAATTCAGTTCTTCTCAAGAACCTTCATTTTTAGAGTAACCCCATTATCAAACAGTCTTCAACACAGGTTTATCTGTACGCGGCTCACTTTTCCTATCCACCATTTAGGATTATAATAGTACTATGTAATAGCATCAACAGATGGTAGCATGAATGCAAACACAGATTAATACTCTGGGGTGGTATTTGATTATACAGTGGTCATCCATATTGTCTATAATATGCTTATCTTATTATTTGTATGATAATCTAAATGAAAACATGACATTTAAAATTTTCATTAAATGCCCATGTACTTCCCATGCTACATATATGGGCCCTCAGAATTCATAAGAACAATATCCATCCACGGCTAGCATGCACTATCTTGAGGGATGTTGCTTTTTGTCCTTCCTAGAAGGCGTAGTAACAATGCTGTGTTGTGGATTCTCCAAGACTACCCTTAGGCTTGATGACTCACTAGAAGGATTCATGGGACTCAGAAAAAGCTGTTATACTAAAGGTAACAGTTTATTACAACAAAAGGATACAGAGCAGCCAAGGGAAAAAGCACATGGGGCAACATCTAAGAAAAACCAGGTACCCAGCTACAAGCTTCTAAGTGTCCCCTCTCAGTGGAGTTGCACAGTGACTCACTTAATTCTCCCAGCAGTGGTGTGTGACAACACGTGTGAAGCGTCATCACTTACTTGAGTCAAGACTTACTGAGTCTTGGTGTCCACAGTTAGGGATCATACAGTGACTGCGTGACTGACTTTAGCTCCTCAGACTCCAGCTCCCATGGCTACGCCTCTCCTACCACCCTCTGCTTCCTCACCCCCTGCCAAAACAGGCATTCACCAGATATCACATTGTTAAAATACATGTATCTCTTGAAATTGGTACAGCATGACCCAAAGCCTCACATACAAAAACACTCTTCCTTGGTATACTATTCAAGGACTCTAAGGTTATACCCAAGGAGCTGAAAAGGGCCTTTCTTTGAAATCAGCAAGACTTAAACAAATCAGGTCTCCTGAGTTACCCTTCCCTGCCCACTTGATAACACCATTATTTGATTAAATAATCCGGAGTCGGGAGAGGGGTGGTAGAAGAGGGAAAAGGGGATCAAATATATGGCTATGGAAGGAGAACTGATTCTGAGTGGTGAACACACATGCAACATATAAATGATGTATTAAAGAATTGTACACTTGAAACCTATATAATTTTACTAACAACTGTCAGCCCAATAAATTTAATAAAAATAATCCACAGTAACAATGTTTTACCACTTATCAGGCCCCTAAAATGTGTCAAGCCCTATTCAAGCATTACCATATCTATCTATATCTATATCATCTATATCTATATCTATATTTTTTTCCCTCAACAAAAAACAATATTAAACCCATGAAGAAGATGAGAATCAGTCAGCTAATTTAACTTCCCCACACCACATGGCTAGTAAGTATTTCTAGCTGGAATTCGATCCAAGTCCTATTTGATTTTACAGCTTTGTGATTTCCACTATTCCATCTACTAAACACTTGAGAAAATTAGGCTTTTGTAGTCTACAGGAGAAATATCCTGTAAAAGAATAGGAACTGGAATCAAGGACTGTAATATATGTTGTCATTGCTTTGGTTTAAGCACCCTTGCCACCTGGCTTTAATCATCATGCCTCTAGACTTTCAAATAGTTGTTGTACCAAGGAGAAAATGACTACCAGGAAAAAAAAAGAAGCTCTACTTTAACATTCATTAGCTCTTGTATTGAATCTGCATCTTTGCATGTGTAACAGTTTTTGTTTGTTTGTTTTTTGTTTTATGCATGCTGATCATTGGGGATGACATGTACCAACAATTTGTTATATTGCCCTCCTTAGCAGAATATCGTATTTTCTTCTGCCCAATGGGTAAATTGTGGGTAGATACTATTGTTTCTCTGATGCTTGGTTTTATTTTCATTAGGGTGGATTTAGATTGGTTTTGTTCTTTGCTCTAGGATGTGGTCCTTAATTCAGGATGTAGTCCTTTTTCATAAAGTGTGAGCCTTTCTGACATTTCAAGTGAGTTTCTGACATGACCCAGTGAGGTCTCTCCAATCTGCTGAGCCAGAACTCCAGTGTCTTTCACTGGCAAAATTTCTGGTACTTTCTCCATTGCGCTTTCAGGTTGTAGCCATAAGTCTGTAGTAGGCTTCACAAAGTATCATTCTGCACATATTCAGTTCATTTCTCATTGCATGGAATCCCCGTGAAGACATACGAGCAACACCTCTCCTCTCCAATATCCTGTCCCACAAATTCCATTTTTTGTGTTCATTCAAATCCCCATCTAAGCCCCTTCAGCTCTGCAATATTGAGTACAGATCAACATTACGTTTTTCTGGAGAGTGTTTCCAGACACAAAGCCAGGATAAAGGTGGTGTTCACCTCCTCAGTTTTCTTGCCATCAGGGATCACAGGGTGACATTACTTCTCGTTCAATACTTTAAAAATCATACCCATATAATTTTTATATTCATTTACTGTGGGAAGGTAAAGAAACCTGTCAACAATTTCTCAGCAAGAAAGTGGTACAACTACTATTTCAACCTTTGCTTTTCCCATTGCAATTCACCAATGCTTACCTGTCGTGATTTATGTAACAGTCACAGGTCTAGAGGGACAAATTAGAATTTTTAGACAAATGAGAGGTAGTTTTTTGAAATGCCAGATTCCATTATTGGCATGTCCATATGTGGAATTATTGAAGAAGATAATATAAATGAAGGTGACTTCTTTGGGCTTAATTTCTCATTCTTTATTACCACACTATTGATTAGGGATGAGACTTTGCAGATGCTTAGAAAAACAAAATTTTAATGTGAAATGAACATCTGATTGAATACTTATTAATAAAGTGTATCCAAAGTCTGAAATATTCCAAATACATTTTAATTTATTTAAATTCAGAGTACATAAAATGTATTTTTTGAGAAATTGAAAGATGTATTTTAATGATCATATTTGAGAATATAAGTAGGCAGAAATTAACATTTTAGTTAAGAAATGAGATTAATACACCAGACCAAGGATTTCTGAATGCAAATGACAGTATATTGAAACCATGGCTTAGTAAAAGGACTTATAAGGAATGTCACATTATGTAATAATACAATTTCAAATATCTTGATTTTGGGAAGTAATACTAAATTTTTTGTTAAGTATTTGTTAAATTATATTTTGTCACTGATATGAATTTAGTAGATTAACCAAATACTATAACCTAAAAGGTCTTAAATGTATGAGTGTCATGTAGTTCTGTTAACCTAGAAATTATCTGAGTTTTTCTTAGGACCAATATGAGTGGATTTTAAATTAAAATCTATTGATTGTAAGTGAGCACTTTAAAGTGAGTGATATGGTCAAAAATACGTATTGTAAATACCAGAAATATATTTAACAATAGAAATATGGAGTGATGTGTCATTGAATGAACAGATATTTTACTTTAAAAATTGTGATTTCAAAGAATTTTGTAATGAGGAAAGCTAGGTATATAGTTATAGATTTAGTTTAGGGAACACTTGTTCAGTGGAACACCAATTATTTGATAATTGAATGAAATATCATTCCTGTAATGGTTATAAGGCATTAGAATGAAAAGTGATGATGAATATGGAGAATTCTTTTTCACTTAGTCTGACTGCAGAACAACTAATCAATAAACATATCTTTTTATGATCAATGTCAATTGCCTTTTTGGAATTTATTGTAGACCTCTGTGTTCAACTTTAAGATAACCATATGGTTTTCTATTATTTTACAAAGAGAGACTAGAAGAACAGTATTTTTATAAACAAAATTAAGGATTTAGAATTTCTGAAAATTAGCTTCAATTCATGTATTCTTGGTGATTGCCTCCGTTTTCTTTATAATAAATGAGACTTTCCTCTATTTTTGCCTTCAAACTATTTAGTCTACTTTTTGATATGTTCTTATTACATTCTTGGTAATATGTTACATCTTTCTCTAATTCTGTTCCAAAATACTTTATTACATTAGTTCTAAAGTTTCTGTAAAGACTTCAATAGATTATTAAATTTAACACTTAACATGATATTCATCATTAGTTTAAATAAATTATTAAATTTGTACGTCTAACTAAGTCTTCCAAAGTGAAAATTCCTTGTAGGACAAAGTGCATGTATTAAATAATAGACAAGAGTATTCTATTTTTAGGATAAAGCACCTAAATATCTATAATGTGTTAAGTTTTACTGGTAGCTATGAAAATATAAGATTTTATAAGTATTCTTCATAATTCTTATTCTTATGATCAAACTTTACAGCTTCTCTCTAAAGGAAGTAATTGTCTGCTAAATAACTGCTAAGTTTATATCACAGATTCAGGTTCTGAATGTGATAAAACTGTGAAAACTAGTCCCACTAATCATTATTATTTTTTGGGGGAAAGAAGTTAAGAAAATGCAAGACTATTCCAATATATGATAAATAAGTTCAAATAACCAGGTATAGTGACAGCAGCTTTTGACCCTAACTTTCCACAGTTTTCATAAAAAACAAATTAAGAACTCTCATTCTCATTTTCATTTTCTGTTTTAAAAATCGCATAGGGAAATATCATGCCGGGGAAAAACTTTCATTGGCCAGGATTGGACTAGGAACTTATTCCTGGTCCATCAACTGTGCTGGGAGGTGGGGTCATATAATGTCCCAATGACTCCTGGTATAACCATGTGAAATAGTTAGAATAGTGATGTGCAACAGAAATACTGCATTCTTCTTCCATTGGAAGAAAAGGAGCCAAGAATCAAAATAATTGATGACTTCCACGGAAGCAAACAAAAAATAAATTTTAAGCAATCTGTCACTATAAAAGGCCCTGAATTAAGACCTCAGGAAATAAAACACTAACAGTCCCTAACCTCAAACAGCATACTACCTTTTATGAGATTGGAGTAAGAGAAATGAGCAAGCATAGTTTTTCAAACATCTGCAGTGTCCCAAGGAGATTTTCTCCCAAATCCTGAAAATAGCCCTGATGAAGGTTTGTTTTTTTTTTCAGTTATTTTATAGGTAAAAAAACAAACAAACAAACAAAAAAAAACAAAACACCCAGAGAGTTTAAATGAACTGTTTAGTTTCGTACAGCTGTCCAGCGTGGACCTTGATTTGAATCCAAGCTTGAATCTAATATAATCCAAAGACCAAATGTGTAAGATACCAGAAGAGGTACAAGTAAAGTATTAGGTGGAGTCAAAAGAAGGATAATCATGTCTCCTATAGGATAAAGAAGGGTTGTATGGAGAAGGTCATCTTTAATTTGACCCTTTAGGTATGGATAACTTTTTCTTTTCTTTTTTTTAATAAAAATGATTAGGTTACAAAAACTCAGGTCGGAAACCATGGCAACAATGAATTATCCAAAAGAGCTCAGGTATTGAGACAAATTAAGAGTAGAAAAATAGTTTAAAGTTATGTTTCAGTTTTTTTAATAAGAAAAGAACATAATACTAATTTTATTATAGAATGATAGATATAGGTATAGATGATATAGATATATAAATTGGAAAATAAGTTTCAGAATTATTTTTGATCTTCAGATTAATAAAGGGCTTCTTAGCCAGGCCTGTGATTCTCTAGTAATCATTTTAAAAGTAGACATAGCACTGATGTTTGTTCATGATGAATCCTGTGCTGTAAAACAGCTTTTGATATTTTGATTTACTCCGTCAGTTTATTGTTGCAGAAATATGTCTCAAAACCAATTTTGTAAAAATTCTTAGTGAATAATAAGATATGGGTTATTTCCAGAGCTGCACAGAAGCAACATGGAAGCAAAATAAAATATAGAATTATATAAACCTATTACAATTATCTAAATAAATACTATAAATTTAAATGAAAGGTGAATAATAAATCTCATCTACATTAGTCTGAATTAACTTGATAATTACTTTAATGATCATTTTAGCATTATCACACATTTCTTCATATTGGAAAAATGTTTGATTAGTCTTAGTAACTGAAGTAATGTCTCAACAAATAAAATTAGTAAAATGTAAAAACAAGCAATTAAACCCCAAGAAAGTCACATGGACACTGAAGGCTTCACTGAAACCTTGGCAAAGCCATTTATTACTGAAAAGATAATTCACCTCACAGAGTCCACACAGGTAATAATTTTTGTTAAAATTATGTAATTTAATGCAAACCAGTCTGCATTTTCTGATCTATAAATAAGAGCTGTCATTGTTAACATCTGGTATCAATAAGCAAATATTAGTTCAGCATGCAGAGGATTACTTTTGTGAATCACGCATTTCCTCAGGCCCCAAGGCCTTTGGAGGCAGCAAAGAGCTTGGGTGATGATGACAATTTGATTGGATTCCAAGTTTCAGCCAAATTAGAATGATCATCCAAGGTAGCCCCCGGTCTCTTCCATTTCATATTATTTTCTCAGTACTCTAGTGTCGCACCCCATTTGATTGTTTTTTTCTGGTTATTCTGTTACCTGTAGTTCCGAGTCCCATTGAGCCACCTAGTCCCACTGCCCTCATTAAGCTGAGATTCACACACACACACACACAGGGTGCCAAAAAAATGCAAAAATATGTATACACATTTTTTAAAAGTACAAAATGATTAAAATTGCAATACTTACTATATATCAATAAGAAAAGATGAATACAAGTCACGTTTGAATTCTGCAATTACAAGAGGTGCTCAAAGTAGTTACCATCAGCATCCAGACACTTCTTTTTTTTTTTTTTTTTTTGCTTTTTTTTTTATTTATTTTATTAGTTTCAGGTGCACAAGACACTTCTGATTACGGCGAACTACTGCTTGCGCAATGTTGACTGAAGTGTCCACTTGTATACATTCTTTTTCACTCCCAGTATGTATGTATAAGTATGTCTGAAAATTAGCTTCAATTTTTATATATATATATATATATATCTTATTGGGGTGATAATGGTTGTTAAAATTACATATGTTTCAAGTGAACAATTCTATAATACATCATCTGTCTATTGCATTGTGTGTTCACCACCCAGAGTCACTTCTCCTTCCATCACCATATATTTCACCCCCTTTATCCTCTTCAATCACCCCTCCCCCCCTTACCCCCTGGTAACCACGAAACTGTTGTCTGTGTCTATGAGATTCTTTATTTGCTCACAATGTAGTTGCCACCTTGATATGGAGCTACCTCTATTTCTCCAGTTTCTAAATGTTAATGCCAGTGTTTATAGAGGTTACTTATCGTTCGTTTCTGTTTCCTTCATCATTTATCCCAGGGATCCTTGGACTCCTTGCAGATGCAAGGTTCTCAGGGAACTTCTCTAAGTGTTGACTACAAATAACATCGTTCTTTGATAATCAACACAAAAGTACAATTGGTCCTTTCAGCCTTTCTTCTAAACACAGAAGCCCCACTGTCATCAATGTCATTGGAAGAAATGGATGACTGCAGAATATTGACTTGGGGACAGCAGAACATACTTGATTTTATACCATATATCAACTAGCACATAATGTTAAGTGAAGTTCAGAGTGTGTCAAGCATGAATCACTTTGTGACAGGCCTTTATAGGAAGCGAACAACTGCAGCATGTAGCCCCAGCACTGCTACACTCTCTAGGTTCAGAATTGTGGAAGAGTTAAAACTTGATTAGTTTTGCTTTTCTTTTTCATCTTCTTGCATAGGGTAGAAGCAGAGACTCTTGAAATTACATAGTGTATGATTCAAATGAAATAATCAGGATAACCCACTAAATCTTAATAAGTTTGGCTGTCTTTTAAGTACTGCGTTATTAGTGGTGATGCATCTGTACAAACGGAATTGCTTGACATCTTTTTTATTTATCCCCTTTCTTCCACCTCTTCCCCTCCCACCCCCGTTCAGGCCATTGTTTCTCAGTCTCGTTGTATAGGACACAGCTCCCTGGCCATACTGGTATTAGGAGCCTTGCGCTCCCCCCAGTTTAGACAGTCGGTCACCTGTCATTGGTCGGCCGCTTACAACAGCCCAAGGCTGCTCATGCCAGCTGCGGCCACTCATGAAGGCTGCCGGCCACTTACGTTGACCACCTGCTGCTCATGGCAGCACATGGTAGCCCATGGCAGCACTCAGCAGCCCACAGCTGTTCACTACAGCTCAGCTCCAGGGAGAGCTGTTGTTCACAATCTTAGATGTAGAGGGTGCAGCTCACTGGCCCATGTGGGAATCGAACCTGCGACCTCAGTATTAGGAGCCTGGTGCTCCAACCACCTGAGCCACCATGCCGGCCGTTTTTTCCATTTTATAAAATCAAAGGATAATGAATCAGGCAGAACTAATTTTAAATGAGAACAAAATAATGATTAAACACTAAGCTAATTTTGCATATAACTTTTTGATGTTGGAAATGTGCTAATAGACTACTGCAAATTAGACATTGTAAGACAAGATAAACAAGCAAAATGAGACATCTGTCTTCATTTCAAAATGAAATGCTCAAATCCATTGCCTTTATCTTTCTTGCATCTGTATGATACCCATCACATTAAACTACTTTATATGTGAAGCAGTGACATACAGGAGAACTATTTAAATTTCTTAACTGCTGTTTGTAGGACTAACAAGTGTAATATAGGCTAAATATAGGCTAAATAATGTCAATCACATGTGTCTGCTACTGTTATGATTTCAAGCTATGTTATGCCTGGGTAAGTGACCATATAATTCATCATTTAAACCAGGATATTTTTGAGAGTGAAAGGGGATGGTACTTATGATTAGGTGGGGCGACAGGCCTAAACCCGGGTATCCTGAGTAAACTGGGATAGATGGTTACCTTGTAGCGTTGTATAATGAAGCTGTATTGTATTTAGCTACCTCTGTTTTAATAGTTTTGTTATTTTTTTAATTTATGCAAGGATGCTAACAATTATAGAACTTCAGAGACAGTCTGCAGTTTCTACCCTGTCTTTACATGTTCCATTGCTTCTTTTTAAAACTTCTGTCATCAAATTTCAGAATTTGAAGTTCTTTGAACATAAAAACCTCTGTCTTAAATAGTGTCATCTTTTTATGCCAATAACATAAGAAAATCTCATTCAAATATATACTTTACATTGCAAGATGCCTTTATCAATATAGGAACAGAACGTTCTCTAGTTTATGTCTCTGCTTACTTTTATACATTTTTTATTCCACTAAAGTGTTGATTCCAATACATAAAGAAATGGTTAATGGCTCATGAAGAGACTTGCAGGACAGGGAGTGATTAACAAATCTCATAGTTGTTGAAAATTATTATGTGCGTGCACTAAGCCAAGAGCTTGTATGTATTTATCACATTTAGTTCTCACAATGATGCTTTGAAATAGGTATGTATTATCCTAATTTTCTTATGAAAAAAACTGAAGTTAAAAAACAAAAGTTGTTCACCCAAGATCTCAGAGCTTTTCAGAAATAGCACTGGGGTATAAAACCAGGTTCTGCTTTTTATAACTGCTGTTTTGTACAAAATCTTTGTATAGGTTGTCTGTATATCCTCTATAGCTACCTCTAAAAAAATAAAATTAGTAATGGCATAACAACTCAAATGAATAAGAAAATAGCCTTGAACATAATTATGTTGTAATTATGTTATATAATTATAATTATAGTTATAATTATAATTATATTATAAATGTGTCCATTAAACTATAAATTAGAGATGGAATATGAACTAGTAATTATAGCACACTAGAACATAATTAGAAAATGCATCAATAAATGAAACAAAATATTTATTTTTTCAACACTTAATAATGTCCTAATATCTATAATTTAATAAACTGTCCCTGCTGTTATCATGGAACCCACAACTTGATGAGGCAGTGTGGGAAAGTTATCTGTCCTAAAGGGTGGCTTCAATCTCAGGGTTTCTCAGGAAATTTAAAAACAATTTCATCTATTTCAGTTAATATCAATGCTAAATGAAATCTAAGCACACAAGCTTTGACAGCTCAGGAGACAATAATACATTTTACCTGACATTTCAACTTAGTGTGGAAAAGCATATTATTTTCAGACAAATATTTTGTCAAGTATTTTGTTTATGGCAAGTGTTATTTCATCCTGAAAAAATATAATGTATCCTGATTTCTTACTTATCCCATAGTAATAATTAGTAAAAACTGTTGAGCGCTCTCCATACAGTGGTCCATTTGTTAGGAATTTGCTGTCTTACAAAGGAATCAGTAACACTTTCCAAGCCACCCTCAGAAATTGTGGATGTCATATATCTAAGGCAAAAATCATAAAATTGAAAGGATTGTCTGTTCCATTCATTTCAGATCTGAAGGGTTCCTCTCATTAACATCTCCCTTGATTACCTCAGATCGTTGGATTTGTGTTTCTGACTGTGAACCTCCATTATTCAGCCTGCTGTCTCCCCTCTTTGTTGTACACTGTTTATAACTGTACTAAAACAAGGTTACTTTTGTACAGATAACCAGATGCCTCCTCTAAGTAGGCAGTGCCTACTGTAATGTAACATAAATCATAGACTTTTGTTTGTTGTTGTTCCTTGAAACTGTCATGCATGAGGTCGCTGAAGCCTGAGAAGGATTATCATGTACCCATCTTCACTTCTTAGGGATTGGATGTCTGTGACTCTTTACTCTGTTCCCACTGTATCATTCATTATATGTTAAGAAATTTTGGAGGAAGGGGTGTTAATTAACACAGGAGACCTGAAAATAGGTCACCTAAAGGGTAGGTGAGCCAATTAATTGGAGCCGCAAGAACATTGTGTGTTAAAATTTACAATTATGCTGAAGCAGGCACAAAATAGCAATACAAGGAAGACAACAAAATACAGAGTGAGAAGAGATTCACATGAAAGTAGAATTGGAAAGGGCAAAGCAGAAATGAAAGGTCAGTCCCTATAGAACAGGTTATTTACAGAACCTAGGTAAAGACAAATGCAAGGGTAACATAAGAAATAACTAATAAAATAAAATAAAAAATGGAGAGAGCTTCTTTTACCCTAAAGAGAAAGTAATAGCTATTTGTTACCTAAAAAAAAAGAAAAACAGTAGTTCAAAGTGCCTGTGTCAAATTTCACAGTGTTGTTACTATGTACGTGTCTGACCATATGGATCAGATTGTCAAAAGT
This sequence comes from Rhinolophus sinicus, assembly GCF_036562045.2. Classification (NCBI taxonomy): domain Eukaryota; kingdom Metazoa; phylum Chordata; class Mammalia; order Chiroptera; family Rhinolophidae; genus Rhinolophus; species Rhinolophus sinicus. The sequence goes on from NC_133757.1 coordinate 94,597,585, forward strand.
ACCCCGTACTGAGCAAAAATTAAGGCTCTCGTTCTTATTTTTTTTCTATCAAGTAAGTGATATGAATAAGCCAAAATACTGCTGTATGTGTATAAACTGAGCAGATAATAACTTTCAAATATCTTTATAGTTTACAGTTTTAAACAAACTAACATTCTTTCAGTTTCCCTCCTGACCAATGCCATCAACCTTGCAGACTAGCGGTCTTCGAGGTGGCATAGTTCTCTCTGCAAAGGAATCTGCTCATAAGGAGACAGAATCCAGTACATGAATGTCATTAACACTGTCTCCAAACAATTGACATAGACCATAATTGTAAACGGAAGGGATATAGGTTCTTACTCTGAAGTTTTTGTACTATTTAAAATATTAAGTTTTGTGTTGTCAATGATCAAAAAATGCTATTGTTTTTTAAAAGAATACAGTGTTATTGTGTATAGCGATGAAGGGGTAGCCATTCCTTATTTTCATAATGATAAAAATTCCTTACTAATAAGATCAAAGACTTTAATAAGTTATATCCATAATATTTCACCGATTGAATGCTTTTCCTTAGGTTAATCAGGTTAATAACACAAAGGTATAAGCTATGATTTCTGTACTTGAGGAGTTTGCAATTAATTTAAGGAGGTAAGTAACAAACAGCAATTGCAAATAACACAAAGCAGTACGTCCTTAGACTGTAGTTTATACACTAAACCCTATTACTCCAGAAGACAGGGAGGTCAATGGGGATTTTATTGATCAGAGAAAAATTGGTAAATATACTAAAGTGAAAGTCATATATTAAAGACTGTTTAATTAGGGTAGATGGCAAAAAGAAGAAATCACAGTCTGGGAAGTTGAATGAAATCAAAGATACAAGAATGATCACCATCCAGAGTCAGGTTTTCTTCCATCACCGTGTATCGGACCCCCTTCACAATGCAATATATAGATGATGTATTATAGAATTGTACACTGAAACTTACATCATTTACTAACCTATATCAGCCCAATAAATTTAATAAAAAAAAAAGAAAAAAAAGAAAAAAAAGAAAGGGAAATAAACATACAAGACTGAACATTTTTGTGTGTGAAAACAGCAGCGTTGGTAGTACCAGGTAATGACAAGCCTTCAAAATCAGATGGAGGGATTAACAATAAAAACAAAATATATGAATTACTCTTAAAAGCAAATTAAAAGTATAACTGGTCTAAACACACACACACACACACACACACACACACACACCACAAATTACAAAGTGAGTTTGAAAGAAATCAATTCTCATGACTCCTCCTGTCTAACTCCTTCTTTCCCACCCCAATTCCTTGGTGGGGACTAAGATTCTGTCTCTACGTCCTTCACATCCTCCTTCTTTCCCTTGGACATCCATCAAAGCTGAGCTATCTATGTATTTAGGAGGACGATCCAAACCCTGTGGAAAATGTTCTATGAGCTGGTAGGTTGAGCTGTACATGTATCAAATGGATGCTTAAGGAATTTAGAAAGTATTTTTCCTATATGAACAATGCCTCTCTTTCCAGGCTTCTCTCTTACTAGAAATTCAAGAAAGTGAGTTTATTGTTGGCAAATTTACCCTTGGTCTCTTTTGTTCCAGTTTCTCCTTTTGTGAGGCAAAAGTTTCATGGTTTCATCCTAGAAGTGAGTAGCTGAAAGGAATCTAAAGTAAGGCCAAAAATAAGTGTTTATTTACTATTATATATATACTCACATTCATGAGGTCCATATGTGGAGCAAAAACTAATAAATGCAAATGTTTTCTTCCTCTGGATAACAAATCCCTAACAACATAAATCTGATCTTTGAGAATTACTTTCCCTAGTGTCTTTGTTTTACCGTCTTGTTCTCTTGATACCATCTGTTGGGGTTTTGTTTGTTTGTTTGTTTTTCCCTTTGACTTTTTCTCTTTTATTGGAAATAATGTTTAACATTATTTCCTTAAATGATGTTAAACATTATTTCCTTGGGTGCTTTTGCCGATCCTCAATAAATAAATGTAATGTTATTTCTATATATTCAAATTCTATGAATATAGAATTTTGACCACAAATTTCCCTCTTTTTTGCATCCTCGTGTCCTCCCATTTTGATTATTTACAGTATACTTAGTCTGTCCTCACACTCATTTTGTAACCAAACTAGGACTACTAAACAAACTAGGACTACTATATGGATGGGAGAGGCTATGGGAAATGAAATTGTTTCAGATAGTCTGTTGGTTGTAGAAGAAGTTTCAAGGAATGGGCTGTGGAATCAATCCTAAGAGTAAATTGATAATGGCTCTTGCCAATTTGCAGAAGTATTAGTTTTGGAAACAGTCCTAAGGTAGTATGCCTACTGTCAGTCCCACAGGTTGAGTTTAACCCCAGATGTGTTTTCTTTAAGCTGTCTTGTACTTTAGAAAATCTTTCAAAATACATTTTAATGCGTTTGAGGGAGCATGAGTTTTTTCAGCTCATTGGAGTGCCTGCTCGTCCTTTTCCCACTCACTAGCCAGCCTGCTTTATTTATGTCAGGGTTTGCCTGACCCACACACCACCAGTGGAATTATTGGCTCACAGGCTAGTTCTAATTTCAATTTGTTGAGGAACCTCCTTACTCTTTTCCAGAGTGGCTCTACCAATTTACGCTGCCACCAACAGCACACAGGGTTCCCTTTTCTCTACATCCTCACCAACACTGTTATCTCTTGTCTTTTTTCTGTTAGCCATTCTAACAGTTGTGAGGTGATATCTCATTGTCATTTTGATTTGAATTTCCCTGGTGATTAGTGATGTTGAGCACCTTCTCGTGTACCTGTTGGACATTTGTATGTCTTCTTTGGAAAACATGTCTCTTCAAGTCCCCCGTCCGTTTTTTTAATTGGATTGTTTATTTTTGTTGTTGTTATTGAGTTATATGAATTATTTATATATATTTGCAAATATTTTTTTCCAATGCATCAGGCTGCCTTCTCATTTTGTTAATTGATTTTTTTTTTTTTTTCCAGTGCAGGAGCTTTTATTTTGATTAATTCCTCTTTGTTGATTTTGCTTTTGTTGCTCGTGCCTTGGTGTCAAATACAAAAACTGTTGCCAAGATCAGTTTCAAGGAGCTTTTTCTCTATGTTGTCTTTCAGGGGATTTATGGTTACAGGTCTGATGTTTAACTCTTTAATCTATTTTGAGTTAATTTTTGTGAGTTGTATGAGATAGGGTCCAATTTATTTCTTATGCATGTGGTATTCCAGTTTTCCCAACACCAATTATTAAAGACTCTCCTTTATTGAGTATCCATGGCTTCACTGTTACATATTAGTTCTATTTCATATGTGGGGGTTTATTTCTGGGCACTTGATTCTGTTCCATTGGTCTGTGTGTCTGTTTTTATGCTAGTTACACTGTTTTTATTACTATATCTTCACTTTATCTCTGTAGTATAATTTGAAATCAGGAAGTATGATGCCTCTAGCTTTGCTCTTTTTCTGGATTTCTTTGACTATTTGGTCTCTTCTGTGGTTTTATACATATTTTAGGATTTTTTTTTCTATTTTCATGAAAGATTCCATTGGAATTTTGATAGGGGTTATAGTGAATTTGTAAATGGCTTTGGGGAATATGGACATTTTAACAATATTAATTCTTTTGGATCCATGAACATAGAATATCTTTCCATTTGTTTGTTCTTCTTCAGTTTCTTTCCTCAAAGTCTTATAGTTTTCATTGTACAGATCTGTTTTGTCCTTGGCTAAATTTGTCCCTAACTATTTTATTGTTTTTGATGCTATTGTGAATGAATTTGTTTTCTTTATTTATTTTTCAGGTATTTTGTTATGAATATTGTATAATATATGTATATCAGTCTTAATAGCCATCAGTGTTCAGTCTCTCACCAAAATGTCTAAACATTTCTGAATCTGTTTTCATTTACAATCAGTATTATTACAATCAGTTATGGTAACATATTTCACAGATGACTTTCTCTCTTGATGAGTTGCAGTTGGTTTTATTTGCAGTTGTTTCTTTGACAGATGTATTCCTCCTTACCTTTCAAGTGAAATTTTCTCTGTGAGACCAAAGTAACCTCCTAACTTACCAAATATTTATGTCTTTTTTCTTTCTGTTCACTAAGCCTTCTTATATTCCATGATGAAAATATTCTTTCTGATGCACAGAAAGATCTTAATCCCTCAATCAAAATTCTTGAATAGGTAGAATGATCATAAGCTAGTATTTACAACTACATTGCAGGCATTCTTTTAAGTTCTTCACATGTATTAGTTTACTTGATTTTAAAAAACAATCTGATGTACTGGATAATATTATATATTATTCTCATTTTGGAGAAGAGTAAACTGAGGTGCAGAAAAGTTAAGTGATATACCCAAGGTAATGTAATGTGTAAGTAGTATAGACAAATTATTTGGATTGAAGATATAATTTACATATACAATTGCAGAATTTTTCCAGTCATCTAAGGTAGCTAAGAGAACAATTTGTTAATGATAAAAGGCAACTGCACGTATTTATAAATAGAAGAATTTATTTGTGCAAGAGTGTGTTATTTTGTTTAAAACTAAGATGTAGACTAGAGAACCCATTTCTATGACTGTGGCTCCACATGGGGTGTCCTAACCAAAGAATGGGAATGTCGATATAGATATGAATCACTGTTTCAGCTATGGCTATTTATCTTACCTCTTTGAGTTCTTGTATTTTCCTTTGTTTGCATGTTGGTATCATGCCACTTGCCCTTCACTAGATCCTCTATTTTGCCATTATACCTTGTTGATATGTATTTCTTACAAACCAATATGTAAGAGTAGGAAAAATTTTTTTGTACAGAATTTATACACACACACACGTGTATATATATTTCTATTTCATTTTGGGAACTCTTCTTTGGCTTAAAATGTTCACTGATCTAATTTTCTCATGGATATTTTTAAGGGAGTTTTCTTAATTTTTTCCCAGATTAAAATTATAGATATTTTTACATTTGTGTTGCTGACTTTGATACTGTCTTATATACTTCTGAGTAGTCCTTACTAAATTTCTGGAATGCTGATGATGTATTTGTAGATTTCAGGTTCACTACTGTGGAAATGAATTTATTTCTATAGAGAGACCATTATATAGATATGTGGGCAAGTTGAATAATAGGCTATCAGAACCAGAAGGAATTGTAAATGTCCTTTCATTTAACTGTTTCCTTTTTAAGCACATAAAGTAGTTACATTTTAAGGTAGAAAATAAGAAACTTCTAAAAAGTGAAAATAAGCAAACTGAATAATTAAATTTATAGTGAACAAAGAAATTTTTGAAAAAAACAAATTCAAACAAATGCATTACCTAAAAATTTCTAGGCATGGCATATATACTTTTTTTCCTGTGGTACCATTACATTAAAATAATGAGTCAATTTAGTCACATTTGCTATAACAATGTCAAACTAGTTAGTTTATCTTTTCAGTATGGCATCGTATAAAACTAACTACAGATAAAGAATTGAGAAAATGTATGAATTTTCTAAAACCTGTATTGATTATATAAAATTCAATGCGTTTAAGTTTATAAATCAAAAAAGGTTTTGTATTGCTTATGGAAATGTATAGGTAATTTGAGCATCTTTGTATTTTGGAAATATGTTACATCTATAATATGGGGTGATATGAGCACTGTAAGCTAGGCTACTTGGCAGATCATCTTTATATAGCATTTAAGTTCTAGAATGAGTAGAGCAGGTGTTTTGGTGAAGAGACCCAAATTGTCCATAAATGTGGTGAAATAATCCATCTCAGGATTGGTTAAAAAAAATACCATTTTTTTCCTAAAGGAATTGTGTGGAATGTCCTAGGATAAATCTAGGAGAATGCAGATGTCATTATAGGTGACAGGAAAGTCATAGGGATGTCATTTCCTCAAAGAATACCAAAGTTTCATTAAGTCAAGGAAGTAGGAAAAATAGTCATTTTGCAGCTATTGTATTCTAGGCAAAATTCAAGAACCTAAAATATACAGATAAAAATCTTGAGTTTCTTTCTTTGATGAACTTTATCATTTAGTAAAGAAAGAAACAAGAAAACAATCAGTAGAAAACTGAGGTATACACAAAATGAAATCAGAAGATAGAAGAAGGAACACCTAAAACTAGCTTGTCAAAAAATATTGGGGTGGTTTTCTAAGACATATCAATATCATTTGCTTAAAATTAAAAGATGAATACAAATTTCTCAGGTAGACTGTTTTCATTGAAATGGAAAGGATGAAGTATGGGGTGGTGGAAATATTATAATAATACAGGAAAACAAAAAAAGCTGTGTGTGGATAGAGCTAGTTCAACATGCTTGAAACGTAAAATTTGAGATGATAATTTGTGGAGATGGAACTAGCAACTAGGTTGGCATAAAATCACGGAGGACAAAAATTTTCAGTTGATGCTACAGGCAATGGAATAATTACAAATATCAGGTGGTGAAAACACATAATCTGATGGATTAGAAACATCTTGTTGGCAGTAGAGAGATGACTAAATTGACAAGGGAGAACTCTTTGTGGAAAGTATGAGATTTTTGGACTGTATGTTGCAGAAGCTCCTTTGGAAAGTTTGGGGTGAAAGTCAGAGTTTGATAACATATTGGAGAAGGCAATTAAAAAAAAAAGACACAAAGGGACAAATGAATGACTGGGGTGGAAGCTGTGGATGACTGGCAATGGTATTGATGCATTTTCTTAGATTGCCCCGAGGACATTCCACATAACTCTATTACTGTAGCCTCTCTTATTTTAGGCATTGGTATTTTCTAACAATTTTTATGATGGATTAACATACTCCATCACATTTATTGACAATTTGGTCTCTTCACCAAAACAAATTCTGCTCTTGTCTTTCTTTTTTATTTATTTATTGGGGTGACAATTGTTAGTAAAATTACATAGATTTCAGGTGTGCAATTCTGCATTACATCATCTATAAATCCCATTGTGTGTTCACCACCCAGAGTCAGTTCTCCTTCCATCACCATATATTTGATTCCCCTTACCCTCATCTCCCACCCCCCCACCCTCCTTACCCTCTGGTAACCACTAAAATATTGTCTGTGTCTATGAGTTTCTGTTTCTCATTTATTTGTCTTGTTCTTTTGTTGTTTTTGGTTTATATACCACATATCAGTGAAATCACATGGTTCTCTGCTTGCCCTTGTCTTTCTAGGCCTCAATAGCTGCAAGCACATGATCTGCCAAATAGCCAAGCCTTACAGTGCCCACATCACTATCACCCTATGTTATAAATGTAATGCATTTCCAAAATTTAAGATGCTCAGATTACCTATGAGTTGCAAAAAATATTGTCCTGAATAGGTTTTTAGTAAAGTTGTTTCAAATACCACTTTCTTAGAGGCGTCTTCTAGTGATTTTGGTATATCCTGAATTGTAAATAATTTATTTTTATCATGCAACAAAGGACATTTGAAAGAAGAATATCATATATAGCTTTTATTCAAAGTTACTTGTTCTTCTTCTCACTAGAGATTTTACTCAAGAAAGACATAATTCCTCGTAACTACTTTTTGCTTAGTCACAAATAAGGTTGTGACTATACCCATAAGTGGTAGATTGGTGAATGACTTGTATTTCTTGGGATATAGATTTACTAATATTCTCTATAGGATTGAAAGTTGAGATTTATTTTCATTAACTAGTCTACTTTCTAAATTAATACAAATTTATTTGTCAGATCAATATCTGTTCCAGGTTGTTTTTGTCAATGTAATGCTTGGTGACTATATTGCAATGACTCTTATGATTGCAGCCTTTGAATCTTAACCTCAGTGAGAATTTATCAATGTTTTTTTCTGTGTACTTCTGTTATATTAAGATGCTTCTTTAATAATCTTTGCTTCTACTCAAAGTAAACTTCAAAGTTAAAAAAGAAAAGTATAAGAAAATATAGTGTGATGTGGGAATTATTCACTTATATGAAGTCCATTGACAGTGACAGTTTTAGGTGTCTTCATTCACTGATTCATATTCAAAGAGCTGTGTTTCTCCCCAACTCCATAGTGGTCTGGGAACCCCTTCTTGTCAAATAATGGTTGCAGCAATTTTAATAGTTATATTTGTACACAAACTAATGAAGAGAAAGAGACTCCTCAACTCAGCTTTCCCTTGTAAGCTTGGCAAACATCTCAGCTTTCAAAAACTGTTGTGTTGATTGTCCCTTCCTGGAATCTATTAATGATCACTAAGGTGGGACCAGTGGATGGAAAGTGTTTATTGGAATAATCCAATCATTGCCCAACTAAAACCATTGACGCCTCATCTAAATCTAGTAAACAAAGCGGAGTAAAGAGGATTGATGCAGTGTACTAAAAACAAACAAACAAACAAACAAACAAACAAAAACATCTAGCCCTTCCTTTGAAAAAAGAAAACAGAGATGCCAGATAGTCACATAAAAAAACAGAACTTGTCAATACAAACTGAATACCTACCAAAGAAGTTCATATCTATGAAAATGACCACAGATTTTCTTTTTTTTTTTTTTTTTTTTTTTACCTCTTTTGGCCAGGAGTTTGTTTGAGCTAAAATATGCCAGTGCTTTATTCTTTAGACCAAATTCTGTGATTTATTATGTAGTTATTTGCCAAGAAATAAGTCGTGTAGTCTGAAGTATAAAACAAAGAAGTTTCTTCTTGATCTATACTTCAAAGCCTTAGTACGTTATGTGATCCAAAATAAAGGAGGTCCAAACTTAATTGGGTCTTTTGAATATAGCAGGTGTTAAATATTAATAGATGTCAGTAAACTGCTCAGTTAAAAAGCAACCTAAGAAACATGGTGGGAAAAAAAAATTAGAGAGACTTTGATTTATATGATAGGAGGTATGAATTTTTTATAGCTAAGAAATTAATGATGGTTTCTCTACTCAATAAAACAATTTGAGGTCAGGAAAGTGTTTGCGATCATGAAGTCAATCTAAAAATAAATGAAAGCTCTCTGGCCTGAAAGACAAGTTGTGGTGAAAAACAAGGCATTGCTTCAGTGTCTTATTGACCAAGCTGTAGAATAATCAATTTTCTATCTTTGGATTTGCATCATTTTCCAGGAAATTGTATGCTTATAGTAACTATACAAATTCAACAGAGTAGCAAAAACCTGGGAGGTCATGAACTTTCATACAGATAATGATATATATATAAAATCAGTGTGGACTAAGTCTTCAAGAAAATCATCCCATTGAATGATTTTTTTTAAGATTATTTGTAGATTACTACATGACCATGTCTGCATGTCCATCATTTTGAAGAATCTCATTATTCTAAGATCACCTTATTATAATAATTTAGGTTCTGCTGTCACTATATTCGGATGTCTAAAACGGTGAGGAAAAAAATGAGTCGCAATGAAGTAAGAAATGACAAACTTGCTTCTGATAAAAATGCAACTTTGACATATTAACAATGTGAGGGAAAAATCCCTCTTGTGTTGCCAATAATGATTTTGAGTAAGTTATCATCATGCAAGTTTATAACAGAGCAGTTGTAGTGAACAGGTGTGATGTAAAACTCAAGTCATTTTCTGTTACTCACATCCGGTATGTTTTGCAAATATTCTACCATACTTGGCAACGCAGAAGAAATGTACTCAATGCTTTCCAATATTTTGACAACTAGCATATAGCACCCAACTGTTAATGCCAGTGGAAAGTCCAGGAGAAAGTAAGTTTCTGATTCATTTAAAATTTGTTTCAAAAGTAACGTATAATTGTTATTTAAAAACTATAGAAAGGCAGAACTATTCTGAAGCAAAAGTTAAAGCCTCTCTGTACATCTGCCCCTTGTCCAGTTCCAGTTCCATGTCCCTTTTTAGAGACAATCACTCTTAATAACCTGGGTGTGATTTTTCCAGCCTTTAGATATATCTACATAGTATAATTTTCAGGGCCCACAAAGCCATATGGTGTTCACAGAAACCCTATATTTGTTTTAATTCTCTTCTCTTTAGTTATGCCAGCTCTAGGTGAAAATAAAAATATTATTATTATTTTTTTAATTCTAAAGAACAATATTTGTGATACTGAAATAACTTGACATAATCAACAAATTAACAATATGATTTTATACAATTTAGTTCCTAATGCTTTAGGCAAATGACATGTATGCTCTGCACTTCCTTTTTTTCTGTTATAATAGAAATAAAGCTACATGCTAACTCTCTTCTAAAGATACGAGATATAATGACTGATGAATGAAAATAAGCATGGGGAAAATTGTCATATGATAACCTGATACTGCTATTAAAATGAATTTCAAAGAAGACCTTCCAGTTATTTTATGGTAGTAACCATTATAATTGTTATTTTGCCTCAGTAGTTACTTCTAATTTGTACTTTTGTGATTACTTTGTATTATTACTTGTAACTGTAATATCATTTGTCATAAGAACTTAACATTGAGCAACAATAATATATAGTTAAACTCTGTTAACCTAGGTAATGCCAGATTCTAGAGATAGATTAGGGGTTGAAGTCACAAATTAAAAGACAAACTGAGGCACATTATTTTTTTTTTAGAATTTATTAGAGCAAAAATAAATTTGAATCAGGCATCATCCAATCTAGCAGACAGAAAGGAGCTCCAAGGAGTTACATAAAATGAAAGACTTTTATAGGCAGAATGGAGCAGGAGCAAGGAAGTTATACTTGACAAAAAAATTGGTTGGTTTTTACAATTTGTTAGGCAGATACCCTAACTAGTGCTGGTAAGGTGATTCCTGATTGACTGATTTAAGATTTCATTTCTGGGAGACCCAAAACTATAATTGAGTCTTCATTTGGTGACATAGGACTCAGCATAAGTGACTCCATTTTGGGCCTGTGCTTTTATTTTAACACTACTAATGCAATTTATTAAAGGTAATGAAACACAGTTTTATGTTGTTTTCTACTAGCCCCACTCCTTATTGTGTTCTTTTTTGTGCTGCTAAGTAACTTCATTTGTCATCATTACTATAAAATTCTGGTTTCACTTCTCCATGTCCTTCTAGCCTCCTCTTCCTGAAGCCTTCCCCGTACCTGAGGCCTGTATATATTTATCCTCTGTTGTCAACTGTCATCAAAAAGTGATTTACTGATTTAAAACAACCTACTTCCACCCTCAGCTCTTATGTTATAGGAACACTTTTGTCAAAGATTCATGCTGCTTCTGATCTAATTTATTTTTCCTACTTTGGAGAGTGAAGGCATTGTGGAGCTAGCACATTTTTCCTCTAACCCCAGTACTAGAAACATTTCATTCCAACCACTGGAGGCACATATCTAGAGGTAGCCAAGGCAACCACCTTCAGGGTAGATGGTTCTTCGAGTCTGGGTTCTTTCATCTCTCTGTCATGTGTAATGCTCATGCTTGTTACTCAGTATTAATGAATCGAGAAAAGGATGGACTTCAGCAAGCATTTTTATGATCTGCATGTGATTGTATTAATCTTCGCCTGTACATTTGGAAAACAAGTAGAAAGGAAAAAAAATTAGTTTAAGGGACTCATTGTTTCTATGTTATTGTCATAAAAAAAAAAATCCAGTGATGTACGTAGTGTCCTATTGGGCCTTGTTTCAAAATATTTCAGTTATCAATGCAGAGATATGACTAGGTCATCTGTGTTCATTTTGTGTTGTAATGTTTTTTATATCGGCCACGTCTTAGAAATGATTAATAAACATGACAACTTTTAATCCTTACGACCCATAATGACTGTATGTTCCATGAAAGACCATGTCCATCCTGTTCATTGCTCAGTTCTCAGAAACCCAGATAGCACATGACAATTATAGGCAGTATCTGTTCAATGAATTTTAAAAAAATAAGTAAATAAATGAGGTAGGAATTACTATCCCAATTTATAAATAGAGAAATTGATGCTTATTGATGTTGAGATATTTTCTCCGAATCAGAATCTAAGTTACAGTGCTTAGACAGAAACTAAATTTGTTTTACTTCATATACCATGATTTATTAGCTATATTAAATTGCTTCAAAATCTTATTTAATTCTAAAAGTAGGAAATTTTACTTATAGTAATATCTGTCATTATTTCTTGACTATCCATACGTGCATGAATTTATAGACGCTATAAAGTAGATATGGCAATTATGCACCATTTGTATTTTTTTTGACCACCCGAATAAGAGTGTATTTTTAGTGATGGGCTACATAGTAGTTGGAGACTGTGCCCCTTCTTGACAACGAGGTCCTGATAATTAATTTGACCCTTTCTTTCCTATGCTATAGCATACTTTATTGTGCCTAAATAGATTCTCAAAATCATTAGGACATAAAATTAGACAGTTGTCACTTCTAGTTACTCTATGGAGCTACCTGCTTCAACAACTAATTTCCATTCCTTGAAAAGCCTTCTAACACATAGAAGCCATGATATTTCTGGGGAGATAGATTATTTATGTAAAAGCAAACAAAAAACCTTTATATAATTCTAGTGTTAGAGATCTTGGTGACATAAAATATCATAATTTTATATTTGTTTTGCTTGACTCTCTATCTTAACATCTTCAGTAAATCCCTGATTGGAAACTCTACGAGGTTGGTGCAAATTCATAACCTTGAAAAAATTCTCACAAATCACCAGCAGGATGTTTTACTACAAAAACATTAACAATCCATGGACAAAATACAGCAACTAAATAAAAGGGGGTCTGAAATTAGTATTTGTCGATACAGTTTCAAATATTGGAGGATAGATAATCCTGCATATCAATGATGTGTACAATCATGAACCGCTCTAACTGAATAGAAGGCATAGCTCCCCTTTGGAGGAATGCTTCCACGTCAACTTCTCTGAAACAAGGATTGAACATAATTCATTTGTGTTTCTTGGCAGTCCAAGAGAGTGCATGACACAGCAGATGATCAATAAATGCATTAATACATGTTTGGTCAGCCAATCAATATGTGTTCGTGAGTGAGTGTTGCTCCTACTCCCGGCTGGTGTCATATCAGTTGCACTATCCCGTGTTAGAAGATGTAGCCTAGCTTATGATTTCTTGTCTTCCTTAGTCATCCAGGCCACCCCCACTTTTTTCTCATTCTCTTAGATTTATACAGTCAGTAATGTGTATTCTCTTTTTGAACTGGCCAGTGATTACACCTTTATTTGCTTTAATATTACTACTAAAATGAAGGTATACTCCTTTTTTCATCTTGTTCAGCTGTGTATCCCTTAATTCTTTCTGAATTTCAGAACATTACCTAGGAATGTGGTTGTGGAGTCTCAGATCAGGGCTCTTTTGCTAGGGTTTCTTTGGCAGATCTTTAGGGCATCTGAGAACTACTTAAAATATAGGGGGCATGCCCACTGCTTCAAGAATGTATCCATATCCATAAAGGATAGAAATTTCTGCTGAAGGGGGTACTAACTCTTGCTGAATATTATAACATGCAACTAATGTACTATCCACTTGGAAAAGTTGTTCCATTAGAACCTCAAAACAATTATGTGACGTGGACCGTACTTCTCCAATTTTAGAAGAGAAAAATTTGAGGCAAGCGTTTTAAAGCCTAGATTAAAACTCAAATCTATCTTTTCCAGTACAACGTATAACAGTACTAGTGAATCACACAAATGTGTAATAGAATATATGTTGTGTTTCCAGAGGAGAAAGGAAGTCAGAATAAAGTTAGGATAATTTTTTATCATGTAATTAATATTTTGCTTAGATCTAGAAAATTGCATGTTAAATATACATTCCTATATAAATTATGTTTTTCATTATGTGATTGTATAGAATAATAGTCATGCCAAGACCAGTTGGGATCCAGTTAATTGAAGTCCAGTGCTTTAAAAATGAGGAAACATAGACTTCGGAATATTGAAGAAATCGTAGGTCTAAATGGTACTTATAAAAGTCACTTTTCTTCTTAGTCCACTTACTATTTTTCTAATACTAAGATACCCTGCCAAGATTAAGTAGCTCATTTCTGCAGGCTGCTAAACTTAAAAAAAAACAAACAAAAAAAAAACAACCCAGAAACCTCAGCTCATGTTTAGGGGCCATAGTGTTGGAAAGCAAAAAGAAAATGCTGTTTTGGTAACCCATTCAAGTCCTACCATTCATAGTCCAGAAATTTCCAGAGTTACCTATCTACGTACTATATCTCTATCTCTATCTCTATCTGTCTCCATCTCTAACTCTATTTCCGTCTCTGTCTCTGCCTCTCTTGCTCTACTCCCCTCCCCCTCCCCTTCTCCCTCTCTCTCCCTTTGTACCCAAAGAGTTTGGGGTTGAAACTTAACCGGAACGTATCATCATCATTATCTTTCCCCAAATCGCTATTTTAAAAGATTCAGATGTACACTTGCTTCATGTTGATGATACTTGCTATTCCCCCTTGGGAGAAATAATCCGATGTATATTAAGACTGTCACTAAGAATTGTTCATGTATAATTTATAGTCACAATTAAAAAGCATTTTTAACTAAGTGTCACAACACAGTGACAACTAAATTAGACTATGATTTACATTACCATGTGCTGCCACTTGATTTAGTGTCGCTATAGAGAAAGTGATAAACAGCTGTGTAGAGCTAGACAGAGATCTTAGTCAGGAAGGTGTACATTCCCCGTGTATGAATGAGGTGACAAGTAGCTGGTGCACATTTCTAACATTAAGATTAATAATTAATTGTTAGATTATGTAGAGCAATGAAAGAGCATCCCTATTAGTAATCAGGCTAATTTTGATAGGCAGAGAAGATTGTTTGCTCTTATTGATGGTATAGTGTGAAATTAAAATGAAGAAGTAACTGTAGAGATCCTCGTACCCAAATCCCTCATTTAAATATGAAGAAACTAAAGCTCATTGATTCGAGTGACAAAGTTGGTACTGGATTACCTAAAAGTAACTTTGTGTATACATTGAATTAAACAATTTATTAAATTTTATTCAAGTAAATACAAAGGGGAACATTGCCAGACCATGATCTGAAAGAGCTCCAAGGGAGTTATGTGCTTATTTAGGGTGAATCTGTAAAAGGCTATTTTTTTTTAATGGAAATTTCAGGAACAAAGTAGAGTATATAAATTGACAGTCCATTATACAAGACATAGACTATTCCAGACAGGTCATGTGACTGGATAAAGAACACAAAAGTATGAATAGGGAAAATAAAATTGTGGTGGAGGAGAAAGTGACCTGCAACACTGCAAATCTGGTGAAATGCTTAGACTAAGCATGGCCATATTTGACTTAAGTTTAATTATTTAAAAAAAAAAACGTAATGAATTTGAGGATTCTGGTTATAGCTGAGTAAGCTCCAGCCGAGCCTCTTTACAGTTAATAACCCTACAACCTGGCGTATTAATTCAAAGCAGCTACTGGAAAGTGAAGAGCATAGGCAAATTCTTGTGAGTAGTCCATGTACAGAAAAGGGAAGTGCTATTTTTTTTCACTCTTTCCAGCCGGAGAGGAGGTTCCTTTGGCATGCATAGAGTGGCAGAATCTCTTATGGGAAAAAGTAACAGATTTTCTGGTATGGAGAAACAGAGTACTGAGTCAGGGCAACTGTTGTTTTTGGGAAAAGGAGGAATCTAGAGAGAGAAATACCTAGAGACATATCCCCGTATTTTATCTGCCTGTGTCTCTGACAGACCCCTGAATCGTGTATACATAGATCAGACTCAAAGCAGGTTAGTGAAGGCGGATATTGTACTTGGATTAGAAGTGCCATTCAAGAAAGAGTATGTGATTTGTGACTAAGTAAAGCAAAACAAAACAAAACAAACAACAAACCACTCATGAAGAAGACAGCCCAGTCTCCACAGCTTGATATGTATGATGCCTATTATAAAATGCCGTCTTGCCTGATTTAAAGAGAACCAGGAATGTGGAACATATTCTCAAAAGAAAATGAAAGCAAATGAGACCATCCCTGAAATGACATAGATGCTGGGATTAGTAAAAAGGAATTCAAAATAGCCATTGTAACTATAGTCAATGATGGAATATAAAATATTATTTAATGAAAAGATGAGAAATATCAGGAAAGAAATAGAAATGATGAAGAAACCAAATGAATCTAGATTAAAAAAGTACAATAATGGTTTTTCTTTTTTAATCATTGGATAGATTTAACGGACAGAGAAACAGAGAAAAGATTCAGTGCACTTGAAGACAAATCAATAGAAATTGTTCAAGCTGAAGAAAAAAGAAAAACATATACATACACACACACATATATATATATATATATATATATATATATATATATATATATATATATATGTTGTTAAAACAGTAAGATGCTCAACAAATTCCAAGCTGGACAAATATTAAGACTCCTATAGCTAGGGACATCGGGATCCTCCGAAAAGAATGAAGTGTACTTCAAATGGTAAATATCTAGGTAATTATAAAAGCCTATTTCAATTTATTTATTTTGTTCTTTCTTAATTTCTTTATAATGCATATTTTGTTTAACTCAAAACTATAATCATTATCTTGTGATAATTTATAACACATGTATATGTAATATACATGTATATGTAATGTATGACTTTATAACACATGTGTATGTAATATATAAACAACCCTAGCCTTGAGGATGGTGGAGGGATGAATTGACCTATATGGTGCCAAGGGTTATATATTTTATATGAAGTGATAGTATATAAAATCTAAGTAGACTGAAAATTTGTGCATTCTATAATATCTGGAATAACCAATAGAAATTTAACACGAAGAAATGCAAAGTAAAAGCCAATAGAAAAATTAAATTTCAATTCTAAGATTTATACAAATAAAAAAAATAGGCAAGAAAGGAGAAACGAAAGTCAAAAATGGAGACAAATATAAAACAAATAGTAAAAAATAGACCTAGATCCAACCACAGCAAAATTATATTAGATATGAATTTACTAAGACCCTAATTAAAAGGTACAAATCTAATTTTCCATCTTAAGAAATCAGAAAAAGAAGAGCAAATGAAACACAAATTAAGCATAAGGATGAAAATATTAAAAACAAAAGCAGAAATCAAGAAACTGAGAGCAAAAGAACAAGAGAAAAATATTTTAAAAACTTGCAGGATCAATGAACTCTTATCAAAGGTGCCAGGTTACTGAATCCAAATGTAATTAGCAGTGAAAAGTTACTCTTTGTATTACCCAACAGCACTAGGTAAAAGCTTCCGAAGTTAGATGCTCCTAAACACCAGAACCATTTCAGAAAATATTTCTGTCCTTGCTCAAACTTTTTTTAATCTTTCGGTTACGTTATGACTCTGTGTATTTACAGAGCTTTTCCTATATCAGTGAACCAGAAACCCTACTTTCTATCAAATAAGCTGTGGGTCTGGAAATAAAATTAGAAAACTAATAAAAGTGGATATGTCAGAGTTCTTGCCATTTTCCTAGCAGCAAGAAAATCCGTTATTTGCTGAATCACAGTCTGGTACTGTGGGTATGAAAATAGATGGCAAAATTTATATTACAGATTCCATTATGAGAAAATATAACTCAGACATATTTTTTCTGAAATTCACCATTTATAAATTAGCACATCAGTCTGCATTCATATTGTTAAATCACATATTTATAACATACAGAATAAAAAGGAAGCATTAAATGTAGGAATTCAAATGTGAGAGCTCTCTTATTAAAATGACGTCTGCTAATATTAATATCTAGACCTCCTTAAAAGGAACCCATTATAAAAATGTGGACAATTCATGCTAAAAAGTGTTTCATTTATTGTATAATCTTCATTAAGACAGTTATTTTAAATGAATTTATTTCCCATAGAATTGCTTCAACAATTTCTCTTATCATCCCTCATTATAAAACTTTTCTTCCACACCCCACTTCCTTCTTACATTTTCATCAAATGATGAGTCAATGCCTGCTCTTGTACCATGGATGCTTAAGAAGACCAGAGGACCACTTAAGTCTCGGACTTGTATTCTGAATATGTTACATATTTCTATAATCTTATCAGACTTAATGAGGATTATGGAATACAGTATCATCATAACACTAATTACTGAATGAAATGAGTATTTTCATCCTCTAATCAAATACATCATGTCATAGTCAGTACAACAAAATTCTATAACAGATAAAGAATTCAGTTTGTCATCTGAATTTAATTTGAAATGTGTTGTCTGTGGTCAGCAATTTCTTCATGATGTATTATAATCTATGCTAAAATTTTCACATATTGAAATTCATTTCTCAAGTGTCAGACTTGGTGCTATTCTAAAACATCAGAAAACGTATTCATTTTT
Source organism: Rhinolophus sinicus (assembly GCF_036562045.2). Classification (NCBI taxonomy): domain Eukaryota; kingdom Metazoa; phylum Chordata; class Mammalia; order Chiroptera; family Rhinolophidae; genus Rhinolophus; species Rhinolophus sinicus. The sequence goes on from NC_133757.1 coordinate 94,615,866, forward strand.
TAAGAAGGTCATAATCTGGTTAAAGATACAGGACCTATATATGAAAATAATTACATTATTATTAAATGTAAATACATCTTTGAATAATACAAGAAAATAATCATTTGAGACTGAAATTAGTTTAGAAATTGCAAAAAGTGTAGGAGTGTCAAAATACAGGAAAAATACCCAAGTTAGATTATCCTATAATCATTATCCTATCCATATAATCATTAATTATATGATTCAAAAAAGGACTAATGATTAAAATATTTGAATATTTCAATAAATATGGACTTGATTAAGGAGACAATGGAAAAGAACTGAATTTAATAACAAGGAAAGCAAAATAATGGAGTAAGATTTCACAGTACAAAATGTCTGAAATAGATCAGAAAGACCAAAAAAAGGCAAAGGAAAGATAGAGGAATTCTGGGACATTATCATTACAGGGTGCAGAACTGTGATAAGATTGGCAATTATGGCTTAAAGTTGGGCCAAGAGAACAACAAAGGTTTGGAGAAGTAGTGATGGTTCTGGGCCTACTAAAAAGTAGCAGTATTAATCTTGCTTAAACCAGCAAATCCCAACTCATCTGGCAGCCTATATTTAGAAACACTGGGAGGAAGAGATATGGAGTGAAATCCTGTGGATAAGATACTCTAGGGTGCAAGAACAGGGGGCAAGAGCTAAGGAAAATGATTGCACTACCCTCCATATCAAGGAGCTGGGAATCATTGGCCTGCATTAGGAAATTCTGTAGAATGTACATGTACTTCTCCAGGGCCAGCAACTGGACTCCTGCCACTAATGACCATCTGCACCCTGATAAACCGGCCAGAAAAGCCATGAAACCAGCAAAGAGACCACTAAAACTAAAGTTTATTACAGAAATGTTTTGCCTTCTTTCTCTCCCACTTCTCTGCTGTATAATCCGGGCAGTTATTCCTGGAAAATAGAGGACAGCAGGAGGAATCTCGGGATCAGATGATACACATCTCTTCTGAATTCTTTCAAGTCCTGGAGTGGGAAAGCACAGAAAAAGCAGATGATTTCAGATCTCTGGAGCTCCAAACTTGACCAATGATGGTGGAGAGGAGCTCTACCAATTTACATTCCCACCAGCAGTGTATGATGGTTCCCTTTCCTCCACAACCTCCCCAACACTTGTTATTATTTGTTTTGTTGATAATAGCAATTCTAGCAGGTGCGAGGTGTTATCTTATCTCATTGTGGTTTTGATTTGCATTTCTCTAATAGCTAGTGAAGTTGAGAATTTTTTCATATATCTGTTGGCTGTTTGTCTTCTTGGGAGAAGTATCTGTTCAGGTCCGCTGCCCATTTTTTAATTGGATTGTTGTTGTTTTTGTTGTTGAGTTATACAAGTTATTTATATAGTTTGGATATTAGCCCCTTACCAGATATATTGTTTGCAAATATCTTCTCCCATCCTGTTGGTTGCCTCATTGTTTTGTTGATGGTTTCTTTTGCTGTGCAGAAGCTGTTTAGTTTAATATAGTTCCATTCATTTATTTTTGCTTTTACTTCCTTTGCCTTTGAGGTCAAATTCATAAAATACTCTCTGAACCCAAGGTCCATAGGTTTAGTACCTAAGCTTTCTTTTATGCAATTATTGTTGCAGGTGTCATATGTAGGTCTGTGATCCATTTTGAGTTAATTCTGATATATGCTGACAGAAGTCTAGTTTCATTGTTTTGCATGTGGCTTTCAAATTTCCCCAGCACCATTTATTGCAGAAGCTTTCTCTTCTCCACTGTATGTTTTCAGCTCCTTTGTTGAAAATTATCTGTCCATATATATCTGGGTTTATTTCTAGGTTCTCAGTTTTATTCCATTGGTCTTTGTGTCTGTTTTTCTCCACTTCTTATTCTCTGTGATAATGTGCCCTCCCACATCTGTCTCTTTTTTAGCCCCTGAATAAGAAAGGGCTCTGTTAGCACTTTGCTTACCATTGTCCTCATTTGTTACCTCACATAACTCATTCTTCCTAAGGCTTCAGCTAACTTCTTAGAGCATGGAAATTAGATCTCCAGCTAAGATGTCTCTGGCTTGAATTATGCATTTTTTGCTGCCTATAACATTGCCCCCTGAAGTTCAGCATATGTCCTCAAAATTAAATAGAATTGAAATGGCCATATACTGATATATCTTATACAATCTTATACAATCTTAGTGATCTATCAGCATGATGAGCTTGTCAGCATTTTAGTTTTGCTCCCTTTTATTTTCAAAATCCAGTTCTTCATCTGGATTTTCTTTTTTCCCCCCAGAGTAATTAGTTTATTGAAGACTGTAAAATTTTGTGTGGGGCAATATTATTTTTTTCTTCCCAAACATAGTTCCCATTTTGTTATGTCGAGTCTCTCTTCTTTGGTAGTTAGCAGATATCTTGAATCATTTCTCAATAATATCTGAATTATGTCTTTTCCCAGAGTAGGAAAGAGAGAATACTCAGGAAGGTGAACTATATTCTGTCATTAAAGCTGTTCGTGGAATCCAACGTTAGCAAGCAGTCTAATGCGACCAAATGGAAGCTCTTATCATTCTACCTGAAGTGGAAATCGTTAAAAACTTAAAGATATCCTTGTCTGCTGGAGCGTGAGAGGTTAAAAACTAAGGACCAGAATTTTGCCAAAAGTCTTGAATTACTTTATGCATTCATGATGACTACGATCATGTTTTGAAGAAGTGTATAAGGGATAGGAATCATACTTTGAAACCACTGCATCTTGTTTAAATGATAGATGACTCAGTTTTAGAAAAGATAGAAAATCAGTAACAGGGACTCGTGATAAAATATTCTATAATTTTCTGCTGTCTTTTACCTTGAAATAGGATCTATGAAAAATCATCTTACTTTCATTTTCATGATTTCATTCAATATAAAAAGTAAAAATAATGAGTTTACTTGCTAAGCTCTTCCACATGATATTATAAAACATAGTAAATAAATTATTGTTAAGCATTTAGCACTCCCAAAGGCCTAATGTAACTGAGGGCAGAAGGAAAATCGATGAATAGAAAGCTTGTCAATATTATTTTACAAATACTTGACTTTAAGGTTTGCATTAGACATTTTGAAATGGAAAACAGTGGGAAAACAAGTAATTAGATACAAGTCTCTTCAGAAGGGTCTTAACATGTGTGCATTTATAACACTATGTATTATATTAAAATATTTTCAATTTGTTAAATCTCTAATGAGTGTTGATTGTATTGTAAGTCAAATCATTATCTTGTAAGTATTTAGTATCAAAGGAAACTACTGTTTGCTGCAGATGAAAAGAATAGTTAAAATATCAAAGACAAAGTGTTTGAATGTTTTCTCTAATTATGATTTTGAAATATTGGCAATGGCTTTGATTTTTGGAGTATTGACAATAATTATGAACTTTTAACATATGAGTAGAAAACCAAGAAATATAAATACATGAATAAATGTCTTCTGAAATCTTTATTATAAATCAATAGTTCTTTCCCTTTTAAAATAACAGTCTTCCCTAGAAATAATTGACTAGCCTAAAGCTTTTGGTAATTTATATACCACTTTTTAAATTTATATTTTATTTTTATTTTATTTTTGTTAAGCCATTTTCTTCCTTTTTCTCCCTCTCTTACCATTTTTTATCTTCTTCTTTTCAATAGTCTGAGCTGTGCTTACTGTTAACCCATTTGCACAGATTTTTCAGTGTAGTTTGCAAGTAGGTTTTATGCAACAGGAGGAAGTCTGCCATAAATGGTAAAGTAAAATGCTGACAAATAATTTGAAAGAAAAAATATGATGATGCTAAAAAAAAGAGAAAAGAATACATATATAAGATATAACTATTTTATCTTTATTCTCTCAGTGTTAATTTATGGGTTTTAAAATTTGGGATTATGTCTCCCTCTCTTTTTAATCATCAAAAGCATTTGTTCAGTGGTCACATGAACACACATTAGCATGAAGAACCTTGCAAAATTAAATGGTGAAGATCCAAGTTTAAAATGACAGTTTACATTCTAAACAAAACAATACAGAAAGCAAATGCCTGCATGTGTGTGTGTTTGTGTGTGTGTGTGTGTGTATTCAATTTTTACCATTTATCATTTTATATATTTTGAGTGAACTAATAAGGCTGGAGCTTGCAAACAATGAAAAATAATTTAAACACCGAGGTCATATTTATACATTTTTGGGGGTAACAATCCAAACTTCTAGTTGATCTCTTAATTAATTACAGCCCTTTAGATAGTATTATATCATGTTTTACTAGAATGATTTAATGTTTTTTTTTCTTTAATCATCAGGTCGCCATCTATTCTTAATACTTATATGTCATTTTAGTTTTTTATAGGGCAGAGTTTGTACTAAAATTATTCTATGATTCTCTTCCATAGTGCTATAAACAATTTTAGTCATTCAAAATTTTCACTTAGCCATTTCTTGAGGTCTAGACTCACAATGTCCCGTAACAAATACTTCGTAATATATTCTAGTCATGCTCAGAGAGTAAAGGTGCAACTTGAGTCCCTAATAATTCTATTAAATCATCATAGTTACTCTAATTCTATCATTTAATGATCAATGCCATTTTAATAAAATGCCATTGATCATGAGAGGAAGTAAACATGTTTATTCCCCACAGTCTTACTGGATCATCAGGAACTCAGATTCCCTTCAGTCTGCATCCTGAAGAAATTAAACCCCTGAAGGAAAATTTTAATGAAAAAAAAATGGAGAAAAGAAATAAGTTCAGAGCATAGAGTTTGCTGTGTGTGCTGATTCCAGTCCACAAAATTATTTTGACATCCAGGGATGTCATGGGAGGAAAGGGGATAAGGAGAGTTGAGAGGCATCTGAAAGTCTTCCCTGTCCTCAGTATAACAAGATCTATGGATGTGACCTTTTGTTGTGGTATAGAATGTAAAGATAGCAGGAAAACAGTCTTGTAAATGTATATCATAATTAGTTTCACAGTTCAGTTAAGTGGAAGTGTCTTACCGATATGACAATGGGCTATAATGCAAAAATATGTTAACAATATTATCTCCCACAGCCAGGCTCCCATGTTACCCTATAGAATGATAAATAAACACCTCATTTAAATTTTATTGTATTTTACTTTCCATAGAGCATCTTAAAGAGTTGTTCTTATAATACAAGAATTGATTTTTGAAGCATTTTAATTTGGGTATTTTGCTGGTTTTGTAAAGATAACTCTGACTATTGATATAAAAATCCATATACTTCAAAATGTTTTATTCTTTGATATTTAAATTATTGGTAATTAAGGAAAGGAATGGGTCATTTTAGTTTAATTTATTCGTATCAATCACCAAAGAATTGTTTCTTTATAAATCTGTTTGTTGATGAGATTAATTCTACTTTGAATCCTTCTCCTCAGTCTTAAAAATAATGGATTCAAGTAGGTCTTTTTCATGAAACTACGAAAAACAAAAACCAATCATATAATGTTTATTAATAGGATAATCAATAACTTTTTTTTTTTGCCAAGTTACTAAAACAGATGTTTAATATTAGTAGACTGAGGTCCTACATGTATTCTGAATTATGTTTCTTCTGGAATTAAAAGTAAAACAGCATTTGTCAAATTCATTTTTGTTATTTTTCTTGCAATAGGAGTGTGACTTTTTCCCATTTCTTTTCATTTGAAAGGTTGTAAAATATTTTCTTTAGTAAAGTTAGAGGTGATATTTGACTTGCATTCATGACTCATACGCATTTCCCTATTCTTCTGATCAGAAGCCATTAACAGGCATAAGGTAAAGTTCAGAAGTAGATTAAAGTAACCATTGAAAAATCAGATATATTTTCTTAAATGGAACTGAAACTGTACTCAGCTGGACAAAAAAGAGAAAGGCCAGTGTAGCTCTCCAGAGGATCCAACCCCATATACTAAAAGGAAACTCTAATGGCAGGGCCTGATTTGGACAGCACAGATAGCAGGAAAATGTCTTGTAAATGTGTATTATAATTATTTTCAGAGTTCAGCTAGTGAAAATATCATACAGATAGGAAAATGGACTTCAATACAAAAATATGATCACAATATTGCCTCCTACAACCAAGCTCCCCAGCTTTTACAAATGTATTTAGACATTCTAACTAATTAATGGTGATGTAATTAATAACAAAGGCCACAACAGAACAATTTTGATTCTTATAACTGATTCTTTAGAAATGTCCAAAGCAAACCATTTGTAATATAATTATATATTGGTTCTTACAAATGAAAATAAAGAGTAAAAACTTCACAATATTAAAAGCACCAAGGAAAAATGTAAACAATATCAAGAGACATAGATGAACTTTACTTTTCACAAACATCTTGGTGTTACTATCACTGGAGCAATATCTTTTTAGAGATTTTAAGTGCTAATGAAAATTCTACATGTCCAGTTTATATAGTTCAGCTAATTAAATAATGTATACTTTGTTTGAAAAAATATGGTTTGAGCACATTAGAAAAGCTAATGATGTGACCTGTCCTCTTCATCAGAAATTTATTTTCAATATTCAGAAATTACATTGCTGATTAAATGGCTCAGCTTTTTTGAACAGCTCAAAATGGAAATGTAAATATACATATTAAAGCCCATAGAGTGATTAAAAGTATTAAATTCAGGTTTATTCCCTTTGGTACTATTATAAAGTGTGTAAAATGTAAAGCAAATAATAATTTAAAAAAACAGAATAAATCAAACACTCGCAAAATCATCAAAACACCATAGACCTGAAGACTTTAATGGTAGTACACATGTGACATAAGTAAATAGAGGTAGATATAAAAAGACCACTTATTGTGGTTAGTCAGTGATAATTGTTGTATATATAAAAAAAAAAATCTCTCTTTGAGATTTTCTGATAATTTCATTTTAAATGTCTGCCTCGGGAAAAAAAGAAAACAGTTATATTCTACCTGTGGAGTGGAATAGTCAGTGTCAAATAACTAGTCTCAATAAAAAAAAAAAAAGAAAGATAAACTACTTTAATAGCATTTACAATGTAAACTGAAGATATTGAATAATTATTTGGTAATAAAAAAGGAAACTTTCATATTTATGAACAAAATAACACTTAGTACACTAACTGCTAGCTAGAAAAGTGAAATTTATAATAAAAGCTACAATTGTGCTTTTAGAGATTCACCCAAAAGTTTTCACCCAAGACATTAGAGTAATTTTACATGATCTGATAGTACCTTTAATTTTAAACCTATAATCTGAAGTCTGGGCATCCTTACTTTTTTTTTTCTTTTCTATATTTAATGCTTTTGTGCAATGAATGTCTATATGTTTATATTTATCGATCTCTTTATCTGGACATTTATGTTTGTAACTTGCTGCAAAAATACATTGATAGCATATAAATACAGACTTTTAAAGATCAAAAAATTAAAGAACGTGGGGCATACTTTGTAATTTAATTGTTTTGAAATGAATTTTCCACTAAACTTTATGTCCACGTATCTCCTTACTCATCACTGTAATTATTTAATGGCTTAGCATAATTTTATGTGATCTTTGAGCATTGGAAGGCAAGAGACTAGCTTTATTCTTGCTGGTTTTAACTAGAATTTCCAGTTAAGCATAGCTTAGCAAGTAAATAAATACATACATGTACGAGTATACGTAACTATTTATAGTTCACCCCTTTAGATGACTCGTATCTCATATATGTCTTCTTTGGATTATTGATCCTGACATCCATCTGTGTACAGAGGTAGAGTGGGGCCTCAGAATGTTCTATACCTCCTCTGACTGCATGGTACTGAGAATACTAAAGAGAGGGTTAGTGGTTCTAAACAAAATGCTCTTTATCTTTTGTCTTTCACCAATTTGTAAATAAACACTTCAGTGAGAACTATATCACTTGTTTAATACTCAGGGCTATTTACAGTTTATAACAATTCCCCTTTCTTTCTCTAGATGAATACTTTTAGTATTTCTGCACCTGCGCCACAAGACTGTGTTAAAGTGAATCAAGCATTTTCAGCACAAAATACATTTACATATAGCATTTTATCGTTTACTAATTTTGTGTCATAAAAAATAACAAGTTAACTTTTTTCATCATTGAAATTCCACAGATGAGAAAGCATCCTTTGCAATGGCTTGTTGAAAATAGGTGCTAAAAACACCAGTTTCTGCTCTTTCCCAAGGCACTGGCACTTCTGAGTTTTCACATAATTTTTGTATTTGTAAACTTCTTGATTTCTGAAACCAGATGCATCTATTATAATTGATGGATAAAATAGTGAATTACAGAAAAATAGATATATAAAGGAAATGAATATTTCCTTCTCTTTAGAAGATTACAGATTTAAAAAAAACAACAAAAAAAAACAAAAACAAACTAAACTGGACCAAATAAATATATATATATATATATATATATATATATATATATGCATTAAACAATCTCTGAAGAACTTTTCATTTGTATTTTATGTTTGAGATCATTCCATTTTCTGAAAAAGGATTGTTTATTGCTTATAGATTAGCAAATTAATAACTTTAGGAGTCTAAAATACTTAAAAACGTTATCAATGGAGATTTTTAAATAAAACACAATTTACGGGTTCATGTTTTTTATTTTCTCTACTTTATATTAGAATCTGTCACATTTTTCTATTATAATAACACTGCTTCTCATGACAGGGAAGAAGCTCTCTTAGCTTCGTTTTTGGAAATGCTATTTTTGCAGTATAGTAACTTCAAAGGCTTATGTATTCTTTCATCTAAACTGTTGAAAATGCATTGGAAGCAATCATTCTCCTTGAATGATGAAAATATTAAGAACATAGGAGTTTTAAGACCTGAGTTTGACTTGTACTCTGACTTTTATCTTATTAAATTTTTGCTGTGTTTTATACTACTGACCCCCTGTAATATTTTAGACTCAGAACTTACCCCGAGTCAGTGATAAGAAAGTTAATCTATTCAACACTTGTACATATATATTTTGAAGATATTTTTATTTCCACACTCTTTAGTTGAACATTAGGGAAAAGTTTAATTTTTTTTGTTTTCAATTTCCAGGAAATCATAATATGAGGAGGTGCCAAAAACTGTATATAAGTGGACACTTTGGTCAGTGTTGCTCAAGCAGTAGTTCACCGTAAAAGTGTCTAGACACTGATGGTAACCACTTTGAGTACCTCTTGTAATTGCAGAAGTCAAATGTGATGTGTATTCATCTTTTGTTATTGGTATATGTTGAGTATTATAATTTTAATACAGTTTTCTTTTTTTAAAATACGAATACATTTTTTTGGCACCCTCTGTATGTTCTGGGTTAACAATTCAGTTTCTCACTTTCTTGGTATAAAGATACCTATTTACTGACCCAGAGACTCCCTCAATATTCCCTCTACATCTAAGCCTTTCAAATCTCCGAAAAAACCCTTGGACAAAACTTGGGTGAAAGAATGGAAGAAAGGATTCTTTCGTACCACCTACCCAAGAAGTGTTTAGGGTTATCAGAACTAGTAGTGATGAGGAAGACACATGATTAATGTAGGAGATGAGACAAATTAGAACACTGGCCCCTCTACAAGAAAATCTCAACAGAGCATTTGGGGTCTTTCCATTTTTGTGATTTGCAGTTCTGAACTGAATCTACAAGATTAAGTCTATCACAGTTCCCTCCTCAGAAAACGTCCTAAGAGAAATTATGTGAATAACATAGTTGCAAATTCTATACATATTACCATAAACTATAATGTTTCTCTCTTACTCTAGACATGGCTATATTCCTCTCCCACCCACCGACTTCTGTAAACCTAGAAGCTAACCAAGAATAGTTAAAGAAGGAGAACTTTGCAGGCAGCTAGCTCCTTACTGACTTAACAGTCTGCTATTTTGCCAAGGACTATAATGGAACTTCCAGATATAATGAAAGCTCCATGATAAAACCTTAATTCAGATGTAATTAAGGCCTTTTAATAGAACACTGATATCAATGAAATGCTGTGAATTAGATGAGTCCATTCTTTTCTGAGGGCCATTTATTGGCTTGGGAAGAGTTACTATTTCATGTGAGTCTAGTAATGCAAATATACAAAAGTTAGGTTTGACGATTATGAGCTACTACTTATTTTGTTTTGAAATTTCTCTTGTAAAATAATACTAATCATCCCCTGCACTAGTCAGCTTTCTACCTGGAGCAGACTCGTGATTTCTGCATTTGAAAATTAATGGGAGTCTGTAAATCCTGCAACTTTTTCTTTCATATTTCTAGGTTAAATGGTGTGTTTATCAATTTGACTCTTGGGCAGCTAAATTATAAATAGAACGCTTCATATATGCTTACATACAGAAACAGTCAAAGCGAGTGGGATTTATTGCATGGTTTCAATATATTAATGACATTATATTCAGTCAGCTATACCCATATTTATAATAGAGATATACCTGCCACCTGAATGCACCATTGACACTTTGTACAAATTTTCCTCTTCTCAGAGAGTACTTGCCTAAGACCTGTCAATATTTGCTGCTGTGGCACCTTTTCCTGTACTGCCACAGGCATTGAAAGCTTTTCTTGGTGATATGTTATTTCTTCTCATATTTTTATACTTCTGCCAAGTCACAGTGAAGTACGCACGGCCTGGATTCAATAGTCCGTTTAAGAAGAGTTCGCCTATATTTCTTGTGTATGCTAATGCAGTATAACAATTCTCAGACAGTAGTCTTGTTTCTCTCATTTCCAGGTTCATAAGCCCTAGATTGGGCCCACAGGAAAAATAAAATTTACATGGGGTTGCATTAAAAATGAAACAGATTTGTATTTTCAAAGGATGCAGTATCATGAGGTGTTGATTGACAGGAGTCCAACTCAAAAGGGCTTAAGAAACAAAAAGCCTTTGTAATGTAAAATAACTGCGTTAATTCTTCAGAGACTAAGTGAAATCAGGTGCTTAAATATTATTATAAAAATCTGGCCCCTTCACCTTCCTTCAGCTCTGATTTCCTCTGTTTGGTTTTATTCACAAGTACTTTCTTCTTAATTGAAGACAAGATGCCCACTTAGCAGCTTAGGACATCAACTTCCAGCTTTTGTAGCACAGCCACATTCTGAGAACAAAGAGTGCCTTTTCCCATCACTTCCTTCAGAAGTTTCAGGGCTGACTCTCAAGGATCGTCTTGTGACACGTGACCATTTCTAAAATAATCACTCAAACATTCAGTAGGCATCCGAATCACCAGGATGACTTGGTAGAAGACATATAATCAGGCTTTGCTACCACTAGTAGACTGGGGCCCAGTCATTTGCTTTTGAAACAATTCTCAGAGGACGCAAAAGTTGGGATAAGGTACCATACTCTGAGAACTTCTTTGTTAGAGGGTTACAAGTAAGCACACCTGGAAAGAGGGGTTCAGCCTCATCTACATTACATGAATGGAACATGGGTGGAAGTCATCCCCCAAAAGAAAATCATAATCACAGTCTCTCTCTCTCTCTCTCTCTCTCTCTCTCTCTCTCTCTCTCTCTCTCTCTCACACACACACACACACACACACACACACACACACACTGACTCCTCCTGGTGGAGGTTAACAGAGGGACAGCCTGCAGTTTAACACAGCAGAGGCCGTTCCCTCGCTCTTCTGCTCTTCTCTGTAAGAACTCGAAAGAATGTTCAGGAAATGGCTGCAAGGAACTGTGTTTAACACTGTGTTGTGCACGTGGTACCAACCTAATAAGTAGAAAAGTAGTAAGTCTTAGTAGCATTAATTCAGCAATGAAGCAAAAGATTATAACAATGTAAGCAAGGAGATTTATTCCAGGAATGCAACAACCAAAAAAAAATCATATGATGTATTTGATAAATATTCAATAAATCATATGATTAACTAGATAACTATTCAAAAGGCACTTCACAATATTGTTCACTCATTCTAGAACACAATCATAAAAATAAAAACAAATAAGAATGAATGTATAATTCCTTAATAATTGATACAAATTTCTGTGTATAGACACATACTAACAGAGACTCAAGCTCCTTTTCCAAAACTCAGTGTTGTGGAGAATTAAAATAAAACTCATTTTTTTGATATTTAAGTATAATCTAATTTTCTGACACATTTTGCAAACGAATGATTCTTATAAAAATAACACCCACTTAATATGAATAGGTATAAGACATACACATATGAAAAATACCTATACTCTTGTCATTACAAGTTTATTACTATGAAATACAGATAACCTTGAATAAATCCCCAAATAAAAATCAACATGAACCAGTGTTGCCATTTGACATTTTCAGTTATAATATATGCCCATTGCAAAATGTGTCTTACACAACAGTTTGGAGATACTGTGTATTTTAACCTGTATCATGTCTAAAATGTCGTAACTGATACGTATCTAACATTTTGTATTCATTAGAAATAAGATATCTGGTGTGAAAAGTAATAGGAGTCATACTTTTGTACTTGTATGTATATTTTTGGTAAATCTCTTTATACACAAATTGACATTAGTTTGAAATTAATAAACAATAAACCAATAACCAAAGCCTCTATTTCAGTTGGAACAGAAAAAAAATTATGTAATTTGATCAATATCAGAGCCTTAAAATAAATACTTAGTGATTATTTGTTCACCATGTTATGATTTTCTTCTAGGATAAAAACATAAAGTTTATTAATCAATTTACACACAAACACACACCCCTATTCGTCTTTTGTATCATGTCTACACATCCTTGCACCCCTCTGCTTACATTTTATGCCAGCACACAATCACACATACACTGGGACTACATAGAACAAAAGTACTATGCCCCGTGTGACATCATCACCCTGCTTAATAAAATGTGTCAAAAGATGATCATAGTCTCAGTCATATTCTAGGGAAAACCTGCAGCAACTTCGAGCCTGCACAACTTCAAGCTGTGAAATTCATCCACTGATTGCCAAATGTTCTTAAAATGACCCTTTATTGCCAATTATTCCTTAAATTTCTAATTTTATGAAATTGATAGGTGCTCTTGATTTCACAGGGGCTTTCAAATGCCACTTGACACAGCTGTTTTCCTGGGATATTTTGATTGCTTTAACTAATTCATCTAGTGGAATCCTTCATTATAAACAGAAACAAAACTATACTGGCCCATTTCTACTCTTAAAATATAAACCTCCCTGAATTTTCAAAGCTCTCTATTTATTTAGAAAACACATGGGAGAAATTAAAGCAAAGTAAAAAAGACCGTTGTGTTGGTTTTCCTTCAGAAAGAAAGTTGGATTAAAATTCTGCATAGTTGTATAGTTTTGTAAAGGTTTTTAATGTGATAACATTTACTATCAATGCCATTTACTTGGCAATGACTTAAATTACAGTTTCACTGTGTGTGTGTGTGTGTGTGTGTGTGTGTGTGTGATGTGAAAATTAATTAGATGTGGCATATTTATCCACACTTGTTTTTCCCTTGTTCCCTCTCCTGGGGCTGGGCCAATAATTCTTAATGACTAATTTAAGAAATCACTGTTCCTAAATAAAAGATAGTTGAATCAGTATGTTCCCTTCCCTTACTGCTACTACGAGCAATGATAATAATAATAATAATATGCACTTTAAATTCAATTCTTCCTAACTTTTTGATAAATTACTGTTCTACAATAATCTATCATCAACACCCTCTATTGCTGTTAATTTTTAGTAACTCCTCTGTGTATATTTGGGAAAATAATTTATCCTATGTAATAAATCCCAGAAAGTGAATCATTCCTACTAGAACTTGAGACCAATGTATTTTACCTTTTAAAAATGCCGGATGCACAAATTAAAGCTAACAAAATGTTTATCCCTAAATGTGGTGGCTAAGGGATTCATGAAATAATGACATTCTTTCTGAAGTCTATTTTTTCCACATTGTTCCTTTTAGAATAATACATTAGTTGAGTTATATGTTTAATTATTAATGTTAATTTTTTGCTTCTGAATTCTCTTTCTTGGATCACTCAAGAATAATTTCGGGGGTGGGGAGCTAAGGGCCTAACTACACCTCCTACTGTGCTCAGACAGGGACTATGTGAATAGATTAAAGAGTTCAATTCTTTGAACATTGGTTGTGTGACTTTACGACTTATTTTCTTCATTTGAAATTTATTTTTATTAGCTGCCAATTATATCATATCTTATTATTAAATATAGATCTCTTTTTAAAAATGCTATTAGGTATTATACCTTTTATTATAGTTAATAAGAGAAATGATACTATAAAAGAGTATGAAAACCATATCCAGTGTTTTTTTTAATTGTTTAACTTCTCAGAGCACATAATCCTGTGTATTAACTTATTCTAAAACCTCAAATTATGTATTTTGTTTAAAAATCTTTAATACCTAGGGTGCATAAAGAAAATAAATTACATGAACACAAGTATTTATATAGAGAGAAGACAGAAAGGGATGCAGAGAAAATATAGGTCAACTAACACATGGATACAGAGAAACACCAAGTTTAAAAATGTGGGTGATGAAAGAAACTTTGAAGCAGGTGTTTTGTTTTGCTTTGTCTTCTTTTTTTCCCCATTCATGGATCAGTGCTTCATAGTAATTATTTTTCTTGGCTAGTAGCTAGAGTAAGAGTTGACTTACAGGTCTAAAGAATGTACTATGGTACCATGTCAGTAAAATATTCCTGTTACAGTATTGTAGACCATAAGAAAGGCTGAATTTTACCTTAATACTGTAACTACTGAGCGGTGTTTCTGTTGACTTTGATATTTTTGTAAGGCTGATTATACATTATAACTCGGTAGACATTTGCAACTCTTCTACCTTAAACCACTAGGGCAATATTGTATCTTCTAATTTTTTTTTTTCCGCTTATGTTAAATTTTCACAAAATAGTGCTAATTTAAAGATTAGCTTACTCCAATTCATTTTAACCAATGCTTATCTAGTTTATCCTATCTCAGAAATAATATAGTACAATTAGGTAATGTGAATGTACCCAATACTTGGAGGAGTTCATTTAACTAAGAATACTTTTCATTAGACATAACAAAAATATTAGTTGAAATAACTCTTACTTACTGAATACTTTATGCCAGGAATGGTTACGGGTGCTGGGGATGTAATAGTTGACAAAAGAGGTAAAATGGTCCCTGCACTTCCCTCTGGAGAATATTGGAAATAAACAGATAAATGGGTTACATATACATAAAGTTTGTAATGTGATAATGAGTGCAATAAAAATAATAATAAAGCAGGGAAGAGGGATAAAAACTTTCAAAGGGCCAGGAGGGGACAAGTGCAGATTCAAATAGGGTGATCAAGAAAGACTAGCTTAGATGGTGACATTTGTGCAAACACTTCAGGAGATAGGGGAGCCAACTGCATGGCAAATGCAAAATCTCTTAGGTGGGAGTGTGCTTAGCACATTCAGAGAAGAACAGCGAAGTCTGGGTGCTCCAAGTGGAGTGATCAAGTATTTAGAGTATTTAGATGAATACTCTCAAGTTTTGAGTACACATCACATTGTGCTGTCATCTTTTATGCATATGCTATCTCCCTCTTTGTCTCTTGAGTTCTGGAAAAGCATAATTGAATAGTGTTTGTAGCGCCCGAGTATGGTACACAGTGTTATATGAAAAGTATTCTCTTGGCTTCACGTGAGACTTGGATCTTAAAAATTCCAAAATCACAGTGTTCAGTAGAACATAGCTAGACACTGAGGGATGTCTGTCTTTTGGAGTCTGCTTTGTTGGGTGGACACTCTGCGTTAGTTTCCTATGGCTGCTGTAACAAATGACCACAAAATGAATGGCTTAAAACAAGCCAAATGTATTCTCTCCCAACTCTGTTGGCCACAAGTCCGAAATCGAGGTATTAGCCAGGCTGCACGTCCCCTGAAGGCTTTGCTGGTGAATCCATCCCTGGCTTCTTCCTGCTTCTGAGGCTGAAAGTGTTTCTTGGTATGTGGCCCCATCACTCCACTCTCTGCCTCCAAGTCCACATTGACTCTCCCTCTTCTCTGTGTGTCTCTTTTCTATATGTCCCTGTGTTCCAAAACTCCCTCTGTCTGTGTCTTATAAGGATACTTGTGATTGCATGTAGAGCCCACCTGGAAAATTCAGGATCAGTTCCTCCCATCAAGATCCTTAACTTAATCACATTGTTTGCGTGCAAAAGAATGAACGTTACTTTATATGGCAAGGTCATATCACAAAACCTGGGGATTAAGACATAGACATATCTTTTTTGAGGCCATCATTTACCCACTACAAGCAATATAACAGGAATCTCTAGGTAGGGGTTTCTATATTAAAGTAGGGGTCTATTTTGAAAGAATGTCCTCTAGTGGAGTATGACCTAGGAAGCTTTGGACATGAGAGTAGGGCCTTGGTCAGCTACTTTGGAGTAGAGAAGCCCTGGATTCAGATAAGTAGTGGTTTATGTTCAGGAGCTTAATGAGAGAGCCTTTGTCATGCTGCCTATGCAAATTAAAAGCTGTTAGGATTAGAAGCCAGTAGAAATGCACAGCTTGTGTCCATGGCTATAGCACACTCCTCTCAAAACTCAGCATCCTAATCCAGTATGTTTTTTGTTCTTTACAGTCCAGTAAGTGTGGCTGAGGGTGGCAGTGCCATGCTCCATACGGTTATTGAAGGACTCAGGCTCAGAGATGCTCTGCCGCCTTCAAACATGATGCCCAGGGGATCATGGTCTTCCATATCCAGCTTAGAAATGGAAAGCAAGGCAGAGTATGGGGGATTGCTAAAGATATTTAAGGCATCAGACCTAAGAGGAGTGTATATCACTTCTCCTGCACCCTATTCAATCATAGAGCTTTGGGGACGAGTGGTAAATGGAGTTTAGCTATATATCCAGAAAGGTAACAAAGTTGTTTGGGTAGAACAGAATATTGCCTTTATCATTTAGGTGTAGCAGATTCTGTTCCTGGGGCAGCAAATGTAATACTAATCCTGATTTACTAGGATGAATGGAAGGTCAAGATTAGTTAATAATGCTTTGGAAAATAGGGTAGGCTTAAACTCAAAAGCTGAACAATATGGAGCTTAAAGAAAGGCATGTCTGCTACTTGCAGACATAACATCACCCAGGTGCTACACATTTCACCTGTCAGCTGCTTCTTTGTCTGTGCCACACTAACCTGGTGGCTTCCAAGCAGCAGCATTAATAAGCTACTTGCATGACATTCTTCGTGTCTCTACCATCTTCCCAAAATTTAGCTTTGAAAAAAAGATTTTTGTACTGATTATATCAAATTTCATTAACTGCATTTGTACTGGTCTCTTAATTTGTTGTTGCACAATATCTATTTATCTAAAACTGTGGAAATGATGTCCCCTCAGGGGCCTTGGAACTTCTGGTGCAATTAGAGAGGGGTTGTTTGTTTTATAATTGTCAGTGATGTAGCTTGGGAAAAGAATGTTTTGAGACAAAATCCTCTCTGAAAACAAAAAAATTACAATGATCTTCTATGGATATTCATTGTTGTTCAATTAAATTGTCCCCGTGGTGGAGGCAAGTGATTGGGAGAGATCTGCTTCCACTCAAGTTCTGATATTGGTTGATTGAGTTAGGGATTTGGAACTTAAGTTTTTATTGCTTGTTATGAATAAGTTATAATGACATTTGTTTTAATTATAGTTGAATCACCTGACATACTACTTTCTTGTTTTAGTTTCAGTGTTATGCCTTCAGAAATTAGATCTGTTGTTAATGAGAGTTGTCTTGCCACACTCACAAGTGAATGGTAGTGGGTTGTTTCAAATGAAATCTCTGCAAAATGTTTTCTTTTATTCTTAATGTAGATATTCTTTAAGAATTAAGTTTTTTTCTCACCAGTAAATTGTTGATACTTTTAACTATACTCATTTTGGAAAAAATATGGCCTTTACAGCATTACCATCAATTTAATAACACTTCCAATCCACTTATTTTCAGTGTAAAGATGTCAAGACCGTGCTTTCAAGTTTATAACAAATTGGCTGAGATGGTGCTGTATTTTTCAGTGTGCCTTAATCAAGTTGAAGCTAAGAATCGAATAAAGTCAGGATAATCCCATGCTTACTTCAGTTTATAAGAAGACCACCAAAAAATTCTGATCACCCCCCTTTCCCAATTCTGCCTGTTAATATGTAGGAAATCTTGCTGTAATTATAAAACGGAAGGGTATGTGCCATATTATATATAACATCTAAGAATATCTTTTCTAAAGAGAGGAAAAAAATAAACATATTGCCTGCTTCATATAAAGGGTGATTATTTGATACTTTATTCATTTTTTTGTCTTTACTCCTCATGCTAATTCACATGAATTTTACAAGTATTTCACTAGAAGTAGAAAAAATGTTAAGTAGCAGGGATGCTAAAAAAGGCTTGCGTTGGGGGAAGAAATTTGAAGACTGAGAATGATGTACATTCTTAATAAATGGGACTGTATGGGACCAGAGTCCTTATGGTTCCAGATGTTTTAGAGCACAATTTCTAGTAAATTTGCAGGGAACATCCTTTGGCGATTTTATCAATGCTCTCCACCGTGACTGAGGATTTTGAAGTAATCCAGGAATTGTGACAACATGCCAGAGTCAAGATGGTTTTGCATCACCAAAAAGCCAGAAACTCAAAATCCTTTGGGGCAGTTAGAAAGCCAGAAATATAATCAGCTTTCTCTCTTTCTCTCTCTCTCTCATATATATATATATATATTTTTTTTTAATTCCCCTAGCATCATTTAATTCAAAATATGTACTGTGTACTAAAGAGCTGGTGCTAGAAAGACTAAAAATCGAGTTGCAATCACCAAAATATATTCATAGAGATAGAAGAAAATATCAAAGATTCATATATGCATTGCAAAAAGAGACATGAGTAGAGTGTTATGAAAAATAGAGGAGAAACTTTCCAGAGGAGATTTCACTGAAATTTAGTAGCTCACAAATTAGATATCTGGAAGACCTAAAACAATCTTTCCTTCCCTTTCAATCTCCTGAATAAATTAAAAAGCACTCAACGACTGAAGTTTTTCTGTAGTGATTAGTATTTCAACTTTTACATGAAATTAACTTTTTTTTTAAGTCAGTGAGCATTAGTTACAAACCGACTGTGTCAGAACTGTCTTAGGGGTACATCTCAACTAGTTTATGGGTTTAGTTAGCCAGAGAGACAGGCAAAATTATGAATTCCACATAACATAGTACTATATTTGTAATCTATGGCTGTGTAATGTTAAATTAATTTAAACAAGGAGGCTGTTGGACTGAGATGGCTCTAATGCTATGGAACCTACATAAGCAAACCAAATTCTAAGCCTATACATAAATGACTCAAGATTATGAAATCAAAACCTAAAGACAACCAATCACAAACAGCCAACTAGGCTTTAAGCTGTAGCCAATCAATTTCCTTTCTTTGCTTCTACACCTTCTCTATATATGTCTTTCTCTTGCTCCTGGTTTGGCGCTATCCAATTGGATTCAATTTTTGTCACATAAACTCTTAAACATTTGAATATGCCTGTGTTTCTTTTTAACAGCAATAAATCAGCACACATTTAGTAGCTTAAATGATGTCTACTACTATATGTGTATGTACGTACAACTGTGTTATTTTATTGTATCTCTACGTTGGAAATCTGGAAACTGATTCTCTAGATGTTCTGCTTCAGGGTTTCACCAGGCTGTATTCCAGGCATTGGCTGAGGTTGCAGTCTTATCAGAGGTTCACCTGGAGAAGATCCACTTCCCAGTGTCCTTAGGTTGTGCAGAATTTGTTTCCTTGTGGTCATAGGACTGAGGGTGTCAGTTTCTTGCTGGAGACAGCCCTCAGGATCTAAAGGATACCCAGAGTTTCTTGTTAAGTGGGCTGCTCCACTATGCCCACTTACTTCACAGCAGCTTGCTTCATCAAAGTTAGCAATAGGAGATAAAGTGAACCTGCCGTCAAGACAGAATCTTGTATGATAAAACATAATTACAGGAGTGACATCTCATCACCTATGCCATATTTTATTGGTTAGCAACAAGTCACAGGTTGACCCACACACAGGGGAGAGGATTACACTAAAGTGTGAACACCAGGAGGTGGGAATCATGGGGCCACCTGTATGTATTTATTGTATCTTAGAATTTGGAAAGAGCTCCATGGGCACTTAGCCCAGACTATGGGTTTAGGTAAAGTTTCATAGAAGAAATGAAAGACACATGAGTGAAGGGGACAAAATGGTGGGAACAAAAATGTTGATGCAGAAAGAAGAGTGTGTCACGGAGCTCCAAGTGGATGGTGAGAAGTGCTGAGAAGGAAGCTAGGGACCAGGCACTGAGGTCCAGGGATGGTGGGCTGAAGAGCTGGAAGGTGGGGAAGGACTGTGCTGGGGGATATGGCATGGCCCTTAGATTTGCTTTTTAACCAGAAGAGTGACTAAATTATGAAAAGTGATTTCTTTTTAAAAACTAGAGACAATATGACCATTTAAGAACATAGTTCAGTGAGAATGTCACAGATAATATCCTGACTTAGGATAACGGCAGTGGAAATGGTAGAAGGGAAAGAGAGTAGAACAACCTTTAGAGAACAATAACAAGAAATCACAGTGTGGTGGCTCATAGCATTGGGAATTTAGGGAAAACAAAGTGTCTAAGCCCTCTCCAGGTGTCTGGCTTGTATCTAAGGTGAATTGAAGAGGAAGCCTTAGAATAAGAATTTTTTTTATTTGTTACGTTTTCATTTTTTTATTAGTGGTTTCAGATATACAAAACAATGTAATAGACATTTATACCCCTCACAAAGTGATAATCCTCCCCTCCCCCAATTTACTACCCCTCTGACATTACACACAGCAGTTTCATTTCCAATGTCCCTATTCCTTATGCTGTGCTCCACATCCTGTGACTATATATGCATTAAATTATAGTTGACATTCATTATTGTTCAGCTTCAGCTCTAGGTGTACAGAGCAGTGGTCATCCCTGAGGTGGTCTCCCTAATAAGACAAGGGCCCATTGGATACCCTACAAAATCTTTATAACATTATTGATTATATTCCCCAAACTGTCTTTTGTACCCCCGTGGCAATCTTGTGGTTACCGATTGTGCTTTCTAATCCCCTCACCTTCTCCCTCATCCCCACCCCCACCTCATCTTGCAACCCTCAGTTTTCCTCTATATCTCTGAGACTTTCTGAATAGTTTTTCATTTATTCTATTCTTTAGATTCTGCATGTAAGTGAGCACTCCTAGGTATCTATCCAGAGAAATCCAAAACACTAATTCAAGAAAATGTATGCACCCTTATGTTTATTGCAGCACTATTCACAATAGCCAAGACATGGAAACAACCAAAATGCCCATCGGTAGATGGCTGGATTAAGAAACTGTGGTACATTTATACAATGGAGTATTACTCAGCTATAAAGACGAATGAAATTGTACCATTTGCTATGTTTTCTAAATCCCAATTTATGTTACTATAGCTGAATGTTAAGATTGTCTTCTATGATTAAGATTGGGGAAAATCCTTTTTGTAGCAATTTGCTTAATTTGAAACTTTAATTGTCAAGAGAAGATATACATATTAAAATTAATGTGGAAGAAGCATCTTGGTTTTCTTTGCACTGGTATAGGTAACTAAAGGAGAAAATTCTTGGCTACTTTACTTAAAATAAATATTTTCTATAGAGTGTAAAAGAACTTTTGATATGGCTTTTACGTAATCCACTTCCAGCATTTATGTACTTAAAGATGCTTTCTTTAACATACAGTTTGTAAAGTTTTAATTATGGAGCATCTAAAGTTTTACAAAAGATAAAATAACTGGCACATATGTGCCCATAAGTAAGATTAAACAGATGTCAACATTATGCTTTATTTACTCCACATAATTTCTTTATTGAAAGAAATGAAACCTATACTCAACACCCTCATCCCTTTTCTATCCCTTGCTCCTTAAAGTTAATGTTTATGCTAAAATTGCCACATACCATGCCTAATTATTTTTTTAAGATTTTTTATCAAAAATATAGCTAACATACAAAATTACATTAGTTTCAGGTGTACACCATAGTTATTCAACATTTATACGCCTAAAGAAGTGATCGCCACGATAAGTCCAGCAACCATTGGGCACCGTACCACACTTTCACAATGTTATTGACTATATTCCCCATGTTGTACATTACATCCCCATGACTTACTTGTTTTATACGTGGAAATTTGAACCTCTTATTCCCTTTCACCTCTTACCCCCTTTTTGATTTTTCAATTTTAGTTGACATTCAGTATCATTTTATATTAATAGCAGGTGTACAGCATAGTGGTTAGACATTTATAAAACTTAAGAAGTGATCCCCCTGACTAGTCTGGAACTCTCCCGTCACTATACATAGTTATTACAGTATCATTAATAATATCCCTGACACTTTACTTTATGTCCCCATGACAGTTTTGTAACTACCAATTTGTCCTTCTTAATCCCTTCAGCTTTTCCCCCCCTGTACCCCACCCCCTCCCATCTATCACCCAAACAAATCTACCTACCTGACACCATACACAGTTATTACAATAATATTGACTATATTCCTTATTCTATACCCTGCATTTCCATAATTACTTTGGATCAACCTATTTGTACTTCTTAATCCCGTCCCCTTTTTTCACCCACACCCCCATGGCCCCCCCCTTGCATCTGGCAACCATCAAAAGGTTTTCTGTATATATGAGTTTGTTTCTGTTTTTTTGTGAATTTTGTTCTTTAGATTCCACATATAAGTGAAATCACATTGCATCCGTCTTTTCTGCCTGACACTCCACTTACACAGTACCCTCCCGGTCAACTCATCCGTGTACTGCAAATGGCAAGAACCCATTCCCTTCCATGGCTGAGCAATATTCCATTGTATCTATGTACCACCTCCTCTTTATCTTTTTTTTTTTTTTTCATCAACGGACACCCGAGCTGGCTCCAAATCTTGGCCTTTGTGAACAATGCTGCAGTGTGCATGCACATGTTCCTTTGAAGTAGCATTTTGGATTTCTTGGAATTAATACCCTAAAGTGGGATTACTGGTCCTTCATTGTCTCTTCTTGTAGCCTTTGTTTTAAAGTCTATTTTGTCTGGTATAAGTATGCTACCCAGCATTTTTTGTTTGTTTGTTTCCATTTTCATGAAATTCTTTTTCCATCCCTTTATCTTCAGTCTGTGTGTGTCTGTCACTCTGAATTGAGTCTCTTATAGGCACCATATGTAAAGGTTTTGTTTTTTTATCCATTCAACCCTCCTATGTCTTTGGATTGGAGCATTTAATCCATTTACATTGAAAATAATTGTTGATACATATGTAGCTATTGCCATTTTATTATTCATAATTTTGATCTTTTGTTTGTTTGTTTGTTTGTTTCCATCTTAAAGGAGGCCCTCTAACATTCCTTGTAATAATGGTTTGACGGTGATGAACTCCTTTAGCTTTTTCTGGGAGAGCTCTTTATCTGTCCTTCGATTTTAAATAATAGCCTTGCTGGATAATGTAGTCTTGACTGTAGGTCCTTGCTTTTCATCACATTGAATATTCTGTGCCAATCCTTTCTGACCTGCAAAATGTCTGCTGAGAAAACAGTCTCATTGGAGCTCCCTTATAAGTTACTAGTTGCTTTTTATTGCTGCTTTTAGGATTCTCTCTTTGTCTTTAACTTTTGCCATTTTAATTATAATGTGTCTTGGTGTGGGCCTGTTTGGGTTTGTTTGGCACTCTCTGTATTTCCTGGATTTGGATGTCTAGTTCCTTCACAAAGTTAGAAAAGTTTTCAGTCATTATTTTTTCAAATAGGTTCTCAATCTCTTGCTTTGTTTTTTCTCCCTCCGGTACTCTTATGATGCGAATGTTGTTACACTTGACATTGTCCCAGAGGTGTCAAAATAGCCTCAATTTTTTTTCCTTTTTTCTCTTTTTGCTCTTTCCATTGGGTGTTTTCTACTACCTTGTCTTCAAAATTGCTGATTCAATCCTCTACTTCATGTAGTCTACGGGGGATTTCTTCTAGTGCATTCTTCATTTCAGTTATTGTATTCTCCACTTCTTGCTGGTTGTTTTCTTATGGTTCCTATGTCCTTTTTTATGCTTGCTGTCTCTCTGTTGAAGTTCTCGCTAAGCTCCTTGAGCATCCTTATAACCATTGTTTTGAACTACATACTACCACTTTTGTGGATGCTGATTCAGAGTACCATTTTATCTTTATTCCACATTTATTCATTAGCTTCAGAAAAATTATTTTTTCTTCTAATTTACTAATATGTCTTTGTACATGTTTTCTGTGTACCTGTGTTAGAATTTTTGTAGTTAAATTACTAGTTATGGAATTTCTAGTTTGTAGAACATGCACATCTTCAAGTTTGCTGAAAATTTGTAACATTTAATCTAAGCTCCATGAATATAAATGAGTTTGTCTCCCACATCTTCACTAACACTTGTTATTATCAGACTTATAAAAGTTTTACCATGTTATAAATGTGAAATAGCATCTCATTAGTATTATACTTTACTTTTACCTGATGACTGATGAGACAAAATGTCTTTTGATGTGTATTCTGACCCTTTTTATTTCTTACTCTGTGAATCTCATGCCTGTATTCTTTGCTTATATTTCTGTTGAGATGTATGATTTTTCTTCCCAATTTGCAAGACTTGTTTTCATTTTTCTGCACACTAACACTTTGTTGGGGATAGGTTTTACACATAGTATCTCCTTTTCTGTGTGTTTTTTTAAAAATTGTTTATAAAATCTTTTTATTCCCTTTAAGAATTTGCTTCACTGATATTGTTAGAAGTTTTCCCAATATTTCCTTTTTTAAACATTTTATTAAATTTACTGGGGTGACATAAAATTATATAGGCTTCAAGTTTATAATTCTATAATATATCACCGATATATTGCATTGTGTGATCATCACTGAAAGTTAATTCTCCTTTCTAAACAATGTATTTGACCCCCTTTACCCTCATCTACCTCTTCCCACCCCCCTACGCCTTGTCCTATGGTAACCACTATACTGTTGTCTGTGTGTATGAGTTTTTGTTTGTCTTTTCTGTTTGTTGCTTTCAGTATTATATTCCACATATAAGTGAAATCATGATTCTTGACTTTTTCCATGTGACATAATTCACTTAGCATAATATTCTCAAGATCCATCCATGTTGTCAGGAATGGCAGTATGTTATCTTTCTTATGGCTGTGTTGTACTCCATTGTGTATATGTAGATGTGTCTCTTTATCCAATCATCTGTTGAAGGACACTTTGGTTGTTTCTATGTCTTGGCCATTGTGAGTAGTGCTGCTTTGAACATAGGAGTACATATATCTTTATAAATAAATGTTTTCAAATTTTTGGAGTAGATACCCAGAAGAGGGCTTGATAGACAGTATGCTAACTCTATTCTTAATTTTTTGAGGAACCTGCGTACTGTTTTCCATAGTGGCTGTCAGTTTATATTCCCACCAGTAGTGAATGAGGGTTCCTTTTTCTCCACAATCTTTCCCACCCTTGTTATTACATGTCTTTTTTATAATAGCCTTTCTAACAGGTGTGAGGTGGTTCTTATTGTGGTTTTGATTTATGTTCCCCCAGTAACTACTGAAATTGAACATCTTTATATATCACTGTTGGCCATTTGTATGTTTGTTTTTTTTTTGGGAGAAATGTCTGTTCAGGTCCTCTGCTCATTTTTTTTTTTTTTTTAATTGGATTGTGTGGGGTTTTTTGTCATTGTTGTTGAGTTGTGTGAGTTCTTTATATATTTTCAATATTTTATTCTTTCTGTTCTTTCATCCATCTAGGTATTTGATCCATTTAGGTATTTGATCCATTTTATTAGTTTTACTGTATAATGGCAAACAGCAGTCTAGTTTCATTCTTTTGCATGCAGCATTCCAATTTTCCCAGTACCATTTATTTAAGAGTGTTTTATTTATTATTATTATTATTATTATTATTATTATTATTAATTCATTGTATGTTTTGGCTCCTTTGTCATAAATCATTTATTTATTTATTTATTTGTCTGTCTGTCTGTCTGTTTATTTATTTATTTATTTATTTATTTATTTATTTATTTATTTATCAGCTCTCAGTTCTGTTCCATTGATCTGTGTGTCTGTTTTTCCACCAATGCCATGCTGTTTTGATTATTGTCATTTTGTAGTGTAATTTGAAGTCAGAGAATGTGATACCACTGGCATTATTCTTTTTTTCTTAGGATTGCTTGGGCTATTTTGGGTCTTTGGTGGTTCCATACAAATCTGATGATTTTTTGTTGCATTTATTTATAAAATGCTATTGAGATTTTGATGGAAGTTGCATTAAATTTGTATATTGCTTTGGGTTATATGGCCATTTTAATTGTTGATTCTTCCAGTCCATGACCATAGAATATCTTTCCATTTCTTTGTGTCTTCTCCATTTTTTTCTAATAAGGTCTTATAGTTTTCAGTGGATAGATCCTTCACATCCTTTGGTAAATTTGTTCTTAGGTATTTTATTATTTTCTTGCAATTGCAAAAGGTATTGCTTTTTTCATTTGTTTTCTGAAATTTCATTTTGAGTATGTAGGAACACAATGGATTTTTGTACATTGATCTTGTGTCCTGCAACTTGAATGCATTTGATTGTTGTTTCTATTTGTATATGTGTGTGTGTGTGTGTGTGTGTGTGTGTGTGTGTGTGTGTGTGTGTGTGTGTGTGTGAAGTCTTTAGGATTTTTTTTATATAAAGAATCTAGTCATCTGTAAAACGTGACAATTTGATTTCTTCATTCCCAATTTTTCCTTCTTTTGAAGTTGTAGATTTTAACTTATATGACTATAACTGTTTATTCTATTGAGTGTTAAGGAACCATCTTTTCTTTGTATCATAAGGAATAGCCAACTGTTTCAGCATAATTATGAAAGTGTGAAAATTTTCCACGAAATAGGATTTCCATGAAATAGGAAAAGTATATAGTATTTCCATTCTGTTTCATTAAATAAATACCCTGATGTTATAAGAATTGTGAGTTTCTAAGAAGGTGTTCTATATGCTAAGATGCCTCTTTCAATGTTTTTTCTGTTATTTGAGATTTTCTTGGCTATTTAATTTCCTACTTAAAAAAGGGGGTAGGGGACAACTTGCCAAGTTTTAGCAATAACATTTGTGTATTTAGGTTGGAATTGTTTTGAATTTATAAAGAAATTTCCCGTCTACAAAATTGAATTCATGAATGATTAAACTATGTTTTTCAATAGCATTTTATAGTTGTCTGATATATTTTGCATATATCATAATTAGAGTAAATGTTTAGGTATCATAAATTATTCATCTTTTATCTCATGCCTTTCATACACTTCACCAAAGTCCTTACCTATTTCATTAGATTGTGAATAACCTAGCCTTAACCATCTCTCTGTTCTCATTTTCTGCCACTCTTCCTCTTGCCTTCTAGTTCCTTCTGCTCTAGCCACATTGTTCTTTTTCTGGAAGAATAGGAAATTCACATTCCTTCTTAGGGATTCCCTTTGCTTGGAATATTATCCCCTCTCCCTAACTGATCTTAGCCTAGTTGTCTCTCTCATGTCATTCAGGTTTCAGCTCAAATGCCACTGTCATATGTAGGTATTTATTCATGTTTCCTGACTACCATATATAAATTAGAACACCCTATATCATTCTCTATCATTTTATTACATATTTTTCTTTATTTTGGAGTAATTACTACTCACTGACTGTTTTCACTCCATGATAATAGTACCAATATTTAGAACAGTACCTGACAAAGTAGCCACTCAATCAGTATTTGTTAAATGACTGAAAGAATGAAGACATCTACTCTTAGGTTCTGTAAAATTAGTTGTTATTAGAGAACAGAATCACAATTGATATCTATAAAATAGTAAATATTAAATAAGCATTTAGTCTATCCCTGGTAGAGTTCTGACTAATTTATATATTAACTCATTGAATTTTTACAATGATCCGATAATATAGTCACTATTATTATTATATTTCCTTTTAAGAAATGGAAACATTGAGGTCAGAGAGTTTAAAAATTTGCTCTGGTCACTTAACAAGTAACAACAGAGTCACTTGAATGCAGTGAAATCACTATAGTCTGGCCCCAGAGCCTGCAGGCTAGGACACAAACAGAGTGGTCTTAACCATGATTGCTGGTTTTCAATCTAAGAAATAAAATTAGGAAATGGCTGGAAAGTTGTAAGACAGGAAGTCTGTCAAGAATAAGTGATTTGATGTTCATGTGCGTGTGTATGCCAATTAGCTTCTCTGTATGTTTTTAACTTTCTACTTTTATATTTAATTTATAAAAGAGAAAATAATATGAAAAATTATGTCTTTGAGAAAATACATCATTAATGTACTCTACAATTCATAGTCTTCTATGCTATCTTTCAAAAATATTCACTATCACAGAATACATCATTTGTCATTTTATACTTAAAATGTTAGAAAATAGTTTAACCATTAAGAATTCTCTGTGTATTTGATATCAAGTTTATCTTAAGGGGCATAATAACTCTTATTCACTATTTTCACCAATCTCAACTCCACAGATAATTATATTTCTGCATGTTTTGATTGCACCAAATAATCTATAGTATCTAGACAAGTCATTTCTCTGTGATATCTTTATTCTTCCTTTGCAGATCATGAAAACCCCCTCTCTGGAGTAGCATTTCCTGGCTATCTTGTTCCCATTTATTCCCCAGAGCTCATTTCTTCTCTGTATTCAACCCTGTCTACTCTTCCAGAAACATATCTTTCACATTTTAATCTCTGTGCCTTCATTCAAATCTTTTATCTCATTGGAATGGCTTTTGCCATTCTACTTACCTTGCAGTTATTCAAGTTCTGTCAATCTTTAAAAATCCAACGCCCATGCCACACCTCTTCCATGAAGGCCACTTACTCCATCTTTATAAGAAAGTGATACTACCACTTACAGAAATATACATGGAAGAACTTCCATGCATTTCACAAAATACCAGCAGAGGTCCAAACAGCTTCCTGTACTTTGTCACTGATTACTTATGTTACCAAATGGTTTTGTCTGCACAGACCTCTCTATTTTCTAATATCACTTATTGGATGGAATCATCAGCAACATCATACTAGCCAGGAATCATGAATGAAAGTGCTTTATTATAATAGAGGGAGAAATCTTTGATAGATAACATTTTCCAATAAGCAGTGTGTGGTTGCTCACTGTAGTTTCAGAGTTTGGTCTTTAACGTATATCTATTCATTTCAACTGAGCCTTCTCCATTAGCTTCCTTCGGCAGGGGAAATACATTGTTGTTTTTGCTGATACTTCCCACTTTTCCACACACACATACTTTTGAGACCCCTAAATCCAAGCCGATGGCTGAAACTCTGTTTCTCTCAAAAGAGGCAGCTGTCTCATTTTAGCATTTAGTCTCCTTCTGCCTGTTTTTTGTAGTAAATTGCAGACAAATATCTCTCCTCTTGCATCAGTATATTATACAGACACAGTATAATATGGTGTAAGCAGATGATCCAAATTTAAGTTATGGTCATGAGGTTTTAGCCTCATTTTTCTTATCTATAAATAATGCAGCCCCTTCAGGAATATGGGTCAATATGTGCCCCCAATGAAATAAGAACATAGAAGCAGTTTATGAAATATGAAAAAAATGAAATGTTAACCAATTTGAAATGTTAATCAGTCTGTCTTCTCTGGAAAGATTTGCAGCACAAACTTCCCTGGCTTTTGTTCTTTCCGTGTATAAATAATTGTATGCCTATCTTTGACCTATAGTGTATATGAATTAGATCCTTTTCACAGCAAAAAGGGAGACATGAAATACACACACATATGTGAAACTTGGCCTTATGCCAACCTTTCATTTGGTCAGGGGAAGCTTTCTTCCTCAATGCTTGTCCATATTTCTTGTGGTGATGTTTTTGCTTGTGTATTTAGTGCAAAGGTCTCTTAAGAAGGGCACGTCACAGTGGTCTGCTAGCTCTTATTTCTTCCCAGCATCCCCTCAGCAATGTCAATCTGTCTGAATTGCTAGTAGACTGTGTTCACGCAGAATTGTGTCAGTCCTGTTTGCAGGTGGTTATTCAATTATATCTTGTCATCTAAGAGTGACTGGGCATCCTGCCGGTCTTCATTCTTAATATGGGTCTAGCCCAGCAGCGTTTGACTGAATACCCTTGACTGCATTCATGTAGGAAGGCACTCTAGGAAATTTTTGTTGACAATCCTACTCTGGATTTACTGATAATTCGGATTTATAAGTGAAGTTATAGCTATTTCATATGGTAATCACAGTCCTATTTACTGGTGCTATAATGCTGATTTTAAAAACATTTTAAAATATGTAATTGATAATGACTGAAAGTTCAAATATGTATATGTGTGTATATATATTTATATATATACACACATATGTATATATATACACATATATATTATATGTGTATATATATACATATATGTATATTTATATACATATATATGTATATTTATATACATATACATGTATATGTATATTCATATATATACACACATATATACACACACATATATATACACATATATATACATATATATATATATGGATTAGGATTACTACATTCCTCATTGTTTTAGATGAAAAACACCTGTCAGATATTTTGATATTTTGTTTGCAGTTACTCCAATTTGAAACTCAACTGGACATAATAAAATAATGGAAAGGGGGTGGATGAGGAGAAGAATTGTGCCTCATCGTCCCTGATTACCTTCCCTACTGTGTACAACATATTGTAGCTGCCATCTGTTCAGTGTATATAGGAACAAGTATTAAGAATAAGTGTGCACTCAGTGAATGAACCTGAGAAAGGACATAGTGAATGAAACTGAAATATTCAATTCACAGTTGTATGTTGTTAGCTAACAAATTAATTTTCAAAAAGCTCTATTTTAGAAGTGTATGTTTTTATTCTCAAAATTATCAACATTATTATTAAATGGAAAATGATTGCTTGCAGATTTTTTTTTATTGAATGTATTTGTTAAAAGATATCTTATTGCATCTCATGAGAATTTTTTTTGTAAATTGCTCATAATAATATAGAGACTTGTTTTTCACTACATAAGCTTATTACAGAAGAATGCAACATAGAAATAGTTCATGGAGGCCACTGCAGTACAATTAAAGATACTATTGTATGGGTGACTCTAAATAATATTTAGGAGAAGTGTGGATGTATGTGTGAAACCTACATCTACTTTTCTATATAAATAGTATATGTAAATACTAATATAGTACTTTTTATGGCATTTGAGTTTTATTCTTTGGAGTCACTATTGTTTGTCAAAGTTACTATACCAATTTTTTTTTTTGAGGTTCATTAATTTAGTCATGTTTTCATTCTTAGCTATTTTGAAGCTTTGCAAATGAAGTCACAATACATAACTGGGCACATACCTGTTTTCCACAGTCAGCAGTGACTCGTGTTTGGTAGAAACCGGGTATTGTGAAAAAATAAAAAAAGAAGAGAGAGCATTGACTTTGTTCATTATCAACTGTGAACAGCTGCACAGGGAAGCTGAAAGCCATGGGCCTGCTGAGCACCTCTCTGAGAATAAAGCCATTTGAAGCCAGGTTGGAAGCAGCTGGCAGCTGAGGTGTCTTGTCTAGACAGCAGGGGTCTCCGCGTAGCTCTTCAGGGAATGAGCAAAGGACTTTATAGAGAGAAAGTCCTTCCAGAGTTCTTGGTAGAGTTTCCTGTTTCCTCTATGGATGTTATTTTAAATGACTAAACGGAAATGAGACAAGTAAATGATATGAAAATGGAATAGAATGTTATACACGTCTAAGTTTCGAACTGCAAGAAACCTTGGTGACACATGCCAATCCCTTTGTTTCATAGCTAAGGGCAGAGATATCCAGAGGTGGGGAATAAGCCACATCACATCATACAGGTAGATCACCAGACATCTGTCATTTGTATACACATTCCCAGGGTCCATATTAACACCTTTTCCGAGTTTATGAAATCCTCCAAATGCGGTCTGCAGACCAGCAGCAGCAGCATCACCTGTAAGTTTGCTGGAAATTCAGAAATCTCAGGCTCTGTCGTAGACCTATGAATTAGAACCTGCACTGAGCAGTTTTCCCCATGGGTGATGTATACGCTGTATTAAATCATTAAGAAGAATATGCTTATGAGTGATACGTATGTTTATGAGTGACAAAAATGGAAAATTGCGTAATAAGTATAATGGGGGGAAATCCTTAGATCGTCCATCCATTTTCATTTTCACCCCGTTCTGTTGTTAAAGTGTAAAAAATCACTTATTTGATTTTAAAAGATTCCCTGCTCTTAATATAGTAATCTACATTTAAGTATCAATAAGAATATTCCTTTTTTCCTAGAAGTATAATGCTAATTTTATCAACATGATCTGAGTACTGTCACTCCTTTTAGGTTTTGATCCCTAAAATAAACTTATTTTAATGAAACATTTTCATTATTAGAATTCATGACAGAAATATAAACATGTTTATTTTCTGTGTAAAATAAATATTGAAATCAGTCAAGTGTCTATAAGTGGCAAATAGTTATAATCAAATCATTGTTATTAATGGCATGCATACAACACATTAGGCACTGTGCTAGATACTGAGTTTATTAGGGGTTAATGGAGACTATTTTATTTTGCATAAAATCTTACAAAATGAAACAATTTGCAGTGTACATTAGCTTACTCAACTAGAATAGTTAACAAATAATGGTAATTGGAGATTAATTGCAAACTTTACCTTAAGTATTTTGCAGATGATTTTTTATTTTTAGTTTCAGATGTACAAAACAATATAATGATTAGACATTTACACCTCTCACAAAGTTATAACCCCAACAAATCTTCTACCCATCTGATATCGTACATAGCTATTACAATACAATTGACTATGTCCCCTATGTTATACTTTACATCCCATGACTATATATATATATATATATATATATATATAATTTTATATTAGTTCAGATTTTTTCTAGTTATTTTTTATTCAGATTATTTTATATTAGTCAGATAATTTTTATTTTATATTATTTTACATTAATTCAGATAACTTTTTTTTTTTCTAGTCGCAAATATTGACTCTGGTCGGCCAATATCAGCCACATGATGCGTAAACCTCAGATTTCGTATCTTGTCTCTCCATCTTATTCCTCGACATAGATTTTATGATTTTTAGAGACAGTTTTCACTAACAGTTACTCAAAATTAGACAGCTAATTACATTTGAAAGATTCAGTTAATATTCTTTGAGTCATGCAATTTTGAAACACCTCAAAGATTATTTATAGACTATATATTTTAGCTCTTTAAAGTAGGGGTTTTCTAATTTTATAATCCCCAGGGAGCTTTTAAAATGTACATTCCTGAGCTATTGCTCAAATTAAAATTTGCTAAATCTTTATCTGATCACAAAAATCTATACTTTAACAATCTCTCCAGTTTATGTCTATATATTCTGAAGGTAGACCACATTGAGATAAACACAGTAGGACATCTCATATCAGAGATAGTATGACTCCAGTGTCTTGAATGCCTGTTGGAGGTCAAAGTGGATGAAAGTGAGATGACAGCATTGCTCTGATCTGTGACTCATCATTGAAATGTCTAAAAATGTATGTAAATACTTAGAGGCTCTCTAGAAAGGATTCTAAAATAAACTAGAACACTGAATGCACATTCACAAAAGCATGGAGACCAATGATACATTACTTTTCTTTTGTGAAACCAGGAAGGGACTGAGTGTAAAGACCCTTCTTTTAGATTTTCACCAACAAAAGCGTCCATTTAAGAGCTCTGAAAAGACAGAAGACTATGATACCAGCTTATGTTATTTTTTTTCCTTTCTTTTGCCTATGCATCATAACCAATTACTCTTTCAAACTGCCTGGTGAAAATTGTGCAAAATTGTCACATTGAAATACAGCATATTTTTTCCCATGTTTTCTCCACCATGATTTCTCTCCCAGAAATGTCCACAATATCTCCATGGTCCCAAATTCTGACAAACCCTCATAAGCCCTGCAGCATCATTTGGTCTCCCAATAGTCAACAGAAATCGCTATCATGTTCTCCCTTGCATGGGACAGAAACTCCATGTCTCTTTTCTTCAGGTTGTAAGATGCCAATCATACAATGTGGAAAGTGCTGAAGGAGGGGTTTCAGGTTATATTTGTAACTCCAACTTTTATTGTCAAAATATTAGTGAGGCCCAAAAAAGAGTAGATATTTTTAAACACAGTCTTTTAAGTGTTGTGTTATCACATTAAACCATGTGAGTAGGTGTCTAGAATTGGCCCAGCATGGTACTCCAGACAAGTCATGCATATACTGTTAATGATGAAGAGGAGAATTGACAGAGAAAACCAAAGTGCTAGTGTAAACAGACTATTTGTGGCTTATAAATAGAATCTTCGGTGTTTTTTCAAATGAAATAATAAAACGACGCTTACAGGGTTGAATGATGAAACATACTGATTCTTTATTTTTGATGATATTTTATCTTATGCTTCAATATTTTGGAGAGAAACATAAATGGGATCCTGAATAAGCATGCCACCATAGAATTTGTGATCTGCTAGCTAAAAAATTCCTGGGCAGGTGTGTAGATAAATTTTGTGACTAACAGTGTTAGTGCATTATTGTTTTGGTAAGTGAAAAGTGAGGATTTTGTTGTTGTTGTTTTTGTTGTTTTATTTTTCTTTCTTTCCTTTTTTTGCCAATACCTAGTTCAGAAGTAGGACATGATAATATCCATGCCAAATGTGAGCTTCATGTCACAGAATAAATGAAGGGATAGTAATAATATAAAGGTAGGATTTGCCACAGCTAATCCTCAGGAATTGTTCTATCTGTGGATAATCTTGCATCAGTGCATAAAAAAGTCAGGCAGAAATTGCTTATGATCTCCAGGTTTAAATACGAGTCTCCTAGATTAGTTTGGAGCTTTTTGATGAATAAAGCGATGTGTGCAGTAATGTGGCTCATGATGTTGGCATAATCAAATGTCCCTTTTCATTCAAAAACTGCCATTTAGTAGAAGTTTGAAGACAAGCCAAGCGTGATATAAATAGACCAAGTGGGTACGAAAACCTGTTCAGTACTTGGAAAAGGTGTGGAACATCTGTTCAAAATGGAAAGCATTGGTTCACTGACTTAATTGTAGGTGTCCTAGATGCTAAATTTTGTGTTGTTTTTTTCTGCTTTAACAGTTGATTTGTTTTTTCCTCTGAGGTTGTTATAATTAAAACATGCAAAATTTGTATAAACTTGACTTTTATGAGGCAAAGAACAATTTTCTAAGATGTGGATCATTTTCTTTTACGCCCAAAGAAAAAAATCTACATTGTTTTTAATACAAATCAATTAGTCTCAAGAAATTATTCTCATGTATAGTAATAAATCACTACGTGAAACAGTCATTCATGCCTGCAAGAAAAAAATACCATCCTTTCCATAAAAGGGCTATTATCACTTGAACTAGTTGGAAACCCAGAACAATTATATAAAAATGACAGAAAATATTTAAAAACTTATCATAGTCATGTAAAACCAAAATATATCACAGCAGGACATGCATTTAATTGATTCATCTGCAGAAGCAGTTTTCAGTGATCTTATGTCTCTTCACTTTTGCACTTGAGAAAAAAGCATATTTCAGTGATGAATAAAAAATAAATATCGAGCTTCTAATTTGCTAGCTCTGCAGAGGAAAAGAATAGGAGCTACTACAGTAGCATCCTAGAGAAGGTATCACGCCAGGCCTAACACCACATCTCTAGCAATGCCAGATGAAACATTGGAGTTGACCCTGCGTGATCACACTTCACAGTGTACGTACCTGAGGAGACTATCAAACAATCAATAGCACCTTCTAGACTCACTTTCTTAGCTGTGGAGGGAAAATTCTGCTTCTTCAGATACTGCTGGGTAGGAAGAATTTCCTCCTCTCCATTATATTTCATAGTCACACCTAAGAAGGGCATTGGGTAACCTTACCTCAAAGAGCATTTACTGAATTATTAAAATTTACCTTAATTTTTGGGGTAAGAATCTGGCTTTAGGGAAAGCAATTCACTGTTTAAAATGAGTACAATAAAATGACATTGAATTTTTTATAAGACTCACTATTATCATTTTTTTCATAACATTTTAGAGCTAAATCCAAAAGTTTCTTGCTCACCTCTTTTCTAGTTTCATACTTCTATATGACACAGATTCTTATTTCTTTTTTAAAAAAATTACTTAATGAATAAAAGTTATAAAGAAGGACTTATTGACTCCATGAACTAATGATTTCTGGAAAAATCATATAGCTTTGACTACAAAGAGTATGCAATTACAGAAGTCTGGTTGGTGCACATGTGTACACAAAAATTACTCTTCCTCTTACGTATATAATCCCTTATGAAAATTACTATTTTTTAGAAAATCAAAATCTTAGATCTCTTACTTAGTCTCATCCATCACTTTCGTCAGCTACCACCAAATCAATAAATTAGAATTAGAGAATCAGCTCTTCTGTGAAAGAGTGTTAAACTTTTGATTCAAAAAGTTTCCCAGGATAATTTGGTCAAACAAAGAATGGATGTATATACTTATGAAAAGCAAGTTCTGCTTCTTTCCAACGACAAATAGGAAGGGTCCCAATTTTAGTGTTTTTGTTTGTTTGTTTTGTTATTTCCTGATGATTATAGGAAAATACTGAATCTGCTCCTTTAATGATAAAAAGGCTCTGTAATTATTAAACAATAAGTTTCTGAATCTTTAAAATAGATTCATTTCCATGGATAACTCTGACAGGTTTCCTATCAGATATTTGTATTTTTCTCACAGTTCTGCCATGCACCGTATGTCTACAAACCTAGTTATTACTTGTTCTGGGTTTCCAGCAAGTTCAGGTCATAATAGCCCTTTTGTGGAAAGAATGGTATTGTTTACTTGGAGGCATAAATGAATGTTTCACCTAATGATTTATTACTATACATAAGAATAACTACTTGAGACTACTTGATTTGAATTAAAAACAATGCAGATTATTTTTCCCCCTTTGGGCATCGAAAGAAATGATCCACATCTTACAAAGGATACGTTTTAGATGGAAAATTCAAAATGCGTCAAAGATAATGTGAAAAGGTTGTTTTGTTGTTTTTGCTTACTTGTTTAAGTTTTTGAAGCCTGCATATTTTCTTTTAATAACCAGTGAAGGTCAATGCTTTAGAAATTTTCTAATGCCTGTTTAGTCATTCCTCCTTAGTCACCAGTCCAAAGCAGCATAAGTGTGAAATATCTCAGGTTCCTCTTAAGCCATACCTCTGGCACTGGCTGCTGAATTCGGGGTTTCTGTAGTCTCTGCCTCATTACTTTGTAGAGCTGACACTTGATCCAGCTTTTCTACAGCACTCCGACACCACCCATCACACCTGTTTGGCATTTTTTTGCCGAATTACTAGGCAATGACCCACCACCCATGAAATGATGTTATTGTATTGCTTGCATGAGAAGTCTAGGAAGCACCAGTTCAGATTTTTATCCAGTATGATACCGTAAGAATATTGCTTTGGAATTTGCAAAAGAAAGCCTCTGTGTAGGTGTAAATTAAAAGCAATGTTGAATAAATACAACCTGTACATTGCATTATAATTTAATTTCAAAAGTGAGAACTGAATTTGTGACTAAGCTGAAGCTAAGGCACACTCCTTCTTTTAAGACCAGTGCTTACATTCAGGAACCGGGAAATGATGATGAAATGAATAACACAACTATTATTATGTAATGTCGATCACAGTGAAAGCAACGGTGGAGTTTCTTATGTGGGAAGAGGAGGGCTATCATTCTTTGTAATGAAAGTGGAGGAAGAAATGAAAATTACAATACCTTTGAAAATCCATGGCTTATGGATATGTAGGCTACAGATTAGCAACTAAAATGTGAGTTGATAACATTTTTAATCAAGGATTTACACCTTTATGTTCCTAAAGAAAATTGACTGATTAATAAACGTAAATAAATCATTCCCACAGAAGGCTGCTATTTCAGGATAGTATGGGGAGGGATACCTTAATCGGACATTGACCTCAATCCTTTGTCACAGTAAAAATCTACCAAATCAATGAGTTCCAGACAAATTTGATAATCTAGTAATGTAATCTTAAGCAATGAACTTTTATCCTCTGCCCTCAGGGAACCAGATACATAGAACTGAAAGGGTTAATAAGAATTCAGTCCATCCCCATCATTCCAGTTGAACAAGAGAAGTTCTAGAGTGTCTAATTGACTTGCTTGATTTGATAAAATTCACTAATAATCAGATCTATAGAATAAATGGCAATTCGATGTTGGCATTAACTATTGATTCTTACATTGATTATTTTGCTAAGTTCTAATTAATATGTTGGTTTTGTTTTAGATGAGCCATCAATAACTTTCATTTCTGTAATAAAAGAATTATTCCATTAGAAAATAACTGCTATTCTTGTGTATTAGAGGAGTACCATTTCCACTTTTATTACTCATTTCTATGTATAGTAGTAAAATGTCTGAATTCATGATTTTGATTGTTTATCTAAATATGATTATACTTAGAAATTTGTTACAATGCTACTCAATGCATCCTGTAAAACATCAACACAGAGTCTATTATCAATCTCATTAATTCATTAAATACCTGTTTTTTTGTTGTTTTTTAAGGCCCAACATCATAAAACTGTTTAATTGCTACACTACTGAATTATTGATATAAAAGAAGAAAATGAATGGACTACATACTGTATAGATTTAGAATTATTGTTATTTTCTTTTTAAAAGAAAGCTGTGTAATTAATGAAAATATGAATATTTAATGGAAAACATCATTTATCAAGCTCTAAGCTAGGTTATATAGCGTACAGATAAGTACTAAGAATCTGAATGGAGTATAAACCTGAATAGGATGCAAATTTACATGTATGAAATGGCATGAAAATGTACATGCATGAAACAATAGAGAGATGTAAGGACATATTTACTAGTAATAAGATGAATACAGGAACAGATAATGAAGATTTAGGTATACATGCAGTAAGGAAGCTGTGACTTTCAGAGTTGGACAACCACATATATGTGTCCCGGATTTGCTTTTTTAACTCTCTGTGTGGTCTCAGACCAGTCATTGTACTTGTTTAAATTATTGTTGATTTCTCTGTAAGATAGGGCAGATTCAACCTATCTTATGTTTGTCATTATAACAGATTGAGACATTTCATGAAAAGCACTACAACTAGTCACATAGAGTATGTTTGATAAACATATCTCATTATTAACTATTTAAAACCTAGAGGAAAGAGATCAAATAGTATCCTGAGAAAACGAAAAACATTTAAGGTAATTCTTCAAACTACTGATAGTCCAAAAAAAAGTAGATATGGAGAGGAAATGGAAATAACAAGGTGGCATTAGGAGCAGTATCCGTATCGGACTCATCTCTGGAGCCCCACGTTATCTCAGTAGATATAGAGGTTGTTGAATGAATAATACAAATAAATGAATCAGGAACATAGTAGGAAATTAGGTTGACTATTGTAAATTTAATCTTCAGAGGCAAAGCAATATTGACATTAACAAGCTCTAGAAAATGTATACAGGTAAAAGTAAAGGTCATCTGGTAGGACTAGACAGAATATTAAGAGAGTAGAGAGGAAACCAGTCTTATAGCCATAGTGCAACTGCATGAAACTAAAGCATTTATGCAGTTTAAGAAATTTATATCAGTTAAGTAGAATATTATCTTATATTTCTCTGGATGTCATTTGCTTGCAATATCGTTTTCCACCTTTTCACTTTGAGTCTGTATTTGTCCTTGCAGTTGAGATGTGTCTCTTGAAGGCAGCATATATTTGGGATTTGTTGTTTTCATTCAATCTGCTACTCCATACCTGTTTATTGGTGAGTTCAGTCCATTTACTTTTAGGGTGATTATTGATATATGAGGATTTCCTATAGGCATTTTATCTTTTGTTTTGCTTTATGGTAGCTCAGTGTGTCCATTGTTTCTTTGTTTTTGTTTCTATCATTTTAGTTTGATTGTAATGCCACCCCAATAAATGTAACAAAAACAAAAAAGACACTTTAACATTTCAAAAAATGTGTTATCTTACAATATATAACTTTTTTTTAGAATAACCTAAACAATCAAGAAAATTGTTAGTGATTGATGACAGCAGAAAACTAAAAAGGAGAAACATTAAAAATCTGGAGTAAATATCGAGTCTTAATAATTTAGTCGCTTCAGGACAATTTGCAATCCATATTTACTTTATTGTAGTAAGAGAATTAATAATAGGTACATCTGTATATAAACCAAGAAACAAAGATGAATTTGGCCAGAATTGTCAAGGATGGTTAAGTAGAACTGCCATGCCCAGACATCTATCTGTATTGTGAATGAAGTATGGCTCTTTGTTGAAATAGTTCAGTGTAGAATTCTTGGCCAAACAGGGATTGCATTTTTGTTTCCCCACAATTACTGTGTAATCTTCATTCTGTCTTTCAAAATTTAGCTTATGTAATACTAGGAAACCATTAACCTTGCAAGAAATCCAATTCTCTCCAAACTTTCTTCCCTTGAAACACAATATACTTACCCTTTTATGCCTAGTGAGTTTTAATTTTCTGTAAGATGCCAGATACATAGTGAAAAAAATTCTTTGTAACTTTGACAATAAGGAAGCACTTCAAAGCTAAGCAGTCTTTATATTTTAGGGTGAATGCAAACTGTACAGTCACCATGGTTTGAGTCTCCATGACAGCTCTGACAAAGTTCTTCATTCTATTGATACTTCAGGTGGCCAGGCTTCTTCTATTGTAGATTGGCAGGTTTCTCTAACTTTAACAAAAAAATAACTTGATTCAATAGCTTCCCTACCTACTTTTATGGCTCTTAACTCTCTCTACAAAGAATTCATTGACATTCTTGCTTCAAGCTGGCAGATCCTTTTTTTTTTTTTTTCCCCACTGTACACCATTCTAAGCAAAAATCCACAAAGAGATATATATGGTTTTATTGGTGAGTCCCTAAGAAAATTGTGTGAAAATTCTGTTACTTTTACATAGGCAGTATTTCATAAACATTTAGAAAAAAGGCAATTTAAGCAGGGAAGAAGAGCGAGGCTATGGGAAGAAGACATCTATTGAATTGAGTTAGAAAAATAAAATTAATGTACATTTAAACATACACATTTCCCATTATGTAAGGCCTGTATTCTAATATAAGTTATTAACTCTCATGCTCAAAGCTATTCAGGGAATATTTGAACCCTTTAGTGTCATTTTATTTCTTTATGCTACAGCAATTTTAACGCAGCCAAAGCAATATAACAGAAAATTTTAAATAAGCTGTAGGACGGTAAAGACAGAGGAAATGAGAGGAGGAGGAACAATACATGCATAACAGGAAGCTTGCTGTCAGAAATTTGAATGGCACGTAGTCCACTGTATGCTATGTAGTCATTTTTTTCCCCATTTTTGTCCTTATCCTCTTAATCCCTGTTCTACCTTAGTCTTCATTTTTTACATGATAGTTTTATTTTTCTTAATTACTATCGATGTGACTAATTCTGATACAGTAATGATTTAAAAAATAAAAACAGAATTTGTGGGCTGGAATGCCTTGCTTGAAAAACACTGCATCCTCTGAAGTATTAAACTCCTGTGTTTGCTCATCACCCATCTACCAAATGGCTCGAAATTAGTAGTATGAGGGTAGGATTTTTGTTTGTTTGTTTTCACCTAAAAGATACTTTTACAAGAGATGGACAATATAGGCTAGATCTAAAAGCCAGTGTGCAAGCTTTTTGGGAAGCTGAGAAAGTTTTCTGCATGCATCCATCATAGGAATTATAACCCAGACAGGATATAGAATCTTACACTTGATTAGGAATGGCTCAGTGGCCACAAGTGTCCATTGTGTTGGATGTTTGGGAAGAATGGTCCAGACATTTGACCTTGATTTGCTTCAGGATTCTTAGGACAGAATAAGTCACAGATGTGATGCTCAGTCTATGGTATGGTCCAGCCCTCAAAACCAATATCCATATGTGACAAGAAATATTGAATGCCTGGGTTGAGAAAGCAGAGAGTTGTTTACTGGTGTGCAGTCATATATATATATTTTTATTTATATATATATATATATATATATATATATATATATATATATATATATGTATGTTTCAGTTGTCCATCACTTCATTTCTTCCACACTTGCTCTTAAGGAGATAAGTGCATTGTTTTATCATCTGGTATTCTCCTGCAGAAATACTCAGGAGGAAAAAAAAAAGCAGTGGCACTAAATTCATTCATTAAAGAGTTGTTTAGTTCTATAATGTCCCCTAGTGTAGGTTTTTTCACTGGAAAAGATATAAACTATTCTCAAGTACAACAATAAAATAGGATGTACTACCTGTCAGGCATCAGATCTCATCTGTAAGCATGATTCAGGAGAGATCACCCTTCCCTGATAGGTGAGGTTTCATCAAATCCTATCATTGGTAACTTTCCCTGTACAGAAATAAGGGCTGGCTTTACATGAGTTTATTTATTTCTAAGATTACCAAGTCAGAATTGGAAGTTTACTTCCTAGTTGATGAAATTCTTTTACAATGTTAATACAGCAAAGTTTAACAGCACTAGGAATTAATATAGTCTTACTATTACTCAGGGATTTCTGATACATAGCTGTCTACATCTGTTTCTTTCAATTATAGTGGGCAACCTAAATGAAGATATATCAGATCAACTAACTCCTTTTTCCCCCCCGCAAGCAACGTAACTATAAAGGACCTTTTGGGTATCCTCTATAATGATGTAATTACTCTCTTCTTGAGTTCATCTGAATCTTCTTGCTTTCAATCTTTTATGTTCTTTCTACTTTCTCAGAAAAA
Organism: Rhinolophus sinicus; assembly: GCF_036562045.2. Lineage (NCBI taxonomy): Eukaryota > Metazoa > Chordata > Mammalia > Chiroptera > Rhinolophidae > Rhinolophus > Rhinolophus sinicus. The sequence continues at coordinate 94,658,847 of NC_133757.1, forward strand.
TAATCCAAAATGCTAAAAGACACAGAAGTGAATCACTTCTGAATCAATGTTTTACTTAAAGTTCAAATCCAAGTATATGATTTTTTTTTTTCCTCAAGATTTCAATAGATTTGTTTCCTACTGGTAGAGTTTATTTTTGGCAAACTTATAGTTAAGAGACTAGGATCTGTTCATCAGGATAATGTTTTTATAACACATTGTTGTTTTTATAATCACTAAATTGTAAATGTGGTACAGTATTTTCTTCTTTGTATGGACCTGTTAAATAAATCAGCTGTCTTGTCCAATTCCATAATTGAACATAATCTTTCTAGAAATTATAAAAATCACATATAAAATGAATCATAATAGGACTCAAATTAGTAATATGGAAATACTTTCTGGAGTCGCCATATAATTTACAGGCAACAATACTGGCAATCAAATGATAAGTAAAAATATGCATTTTTTAATTATGAAAATATTATAACTAAACAGAAAATAAAGCATCTCTTCAAGAATGCATACTTTTTGATTTACAATATGGAAGATATCCACAGATATTTATGATTTGTAATTGTACCTCATTCTTAATTTTAGCTTTCTAATATTTAGGGAAAACATTCAGATGAAGTACTATGTTGGAATTAGAAGAAACTTATTTAACAAAAATATCAAATGCCTTCTATAATTAGGGTACTTTGATAAAAATTATGAGGAGAAAGAGATCTATTTCAGAACCTCAAAATCAAAAAGTCTTGAATGAGATTAATTTTTCTTAGTTGATCTTCAGCAGTACAGTTGGTATGAGTCTCTGTATCCTTCATAATACAATGAGAATGTTGGAAAAGGTGATTTCTAATGGTATTTTCAAGAAAAAAAAATCTGTTATTTTTCAGTACTGTCTTGGTCAAAAGCTTGTGACCTTGAGATGCTATTAAATATATTTATTGATTCAATACAAGTCATAAAATACATTTCTAATCTTTCTTAGACAGGTAGGAGACTTACATTTAAGTTTTCTTTTGAGTGTAAGAAGGAAAATACATTATCATATAGATTTCTAACTATCCTTTATCCATCTCTTAACTAGGGTTTAAGTTGCAATCAGTTTTAACCCTCAAATGGAATTTAGCTAAGGATATTCAGAAAATTACAATCTCACCTGTTCCTATTAATTTGTCTTTTGCTGAAACTAATTGATCAATCATTATGGCAGTTAAGTCCCTGGTGTCTATTCTCTTAGAGTGGTTTTGTTTTGTTTTGTTTTTCACTATAGCCTGTTCAAAATTCTCTTTCAATCAGAAATACAAGAAGAGTTAGAAAATATTAGAAGAAGGACAATGCTCCCTGAATGATAGGAATACTTGGGTAAATACCTCTTGAGAAGATGACTGGAATGAGCTTTATTATGCAGACTATTAAATTTCAGTAAGTAGCTAACCTCAAATAAGTGTTTATTTGAACAGAATGTTCAAAGAACATAAAACTTCCCCTTTACAACCAACTCTCCAGACACTTTGTGTGTTGATATTTAGATTCTAAAGTTTATATCAAAAAGCATCATTGAAACAGATGCTGGTAATATAATTGGCTAAGAATTTATATTAAAGATTACTCTTGGGTGTGCACTCAAGTATTCATATATCCAATAACAGCTACTTATGTGGTATTCTGATCTGTTTAGAATCTTTATTTTTTATCAAAGATTTTAAAATAAAATATAAGAGAAGAAGATTAATACTTTCTAGATAAAGCTGAAAAGAGGAACAGTAATGTTGTGAAAAGTATTGTGAAATATACAAACTTGATATGACTCCCAAGTTGCAAATAAAATCATAGTTGAATATCAGTGTCTACCAATCCATGTATTCATTTCCATGCAGTCTCTATAAAATACATCATTACTGGTGTCAGTATTTTATAGGTACATATAACAGATGCATACTTTCCTTATCTCTTGAGATTTTCTCTGTTTTTAAAGAGCACTATTCACCACAATAGCCAAAAAGAAAAACCCTAAATGTTCATAAATAGATGAAAGAAAAACAAAATATGGTATTATCCATACAATGAAATATTATTTGGATAATAAATAAAAAGGAAAGAAATGCTGATGTATACATTTTAATGAGTATACACATTTTAAGAAAGGAAAAATCTATATTAAAATTGTAATACTCAATATATACCAATAACAAAAGATGAATACAAGTATGTACCAGGGGTGCCAAAAAATGTATACACTTCATTTGTATTCATCTCTTGTTATTGGTATATATTGACTATTACAATTTTAATACAGTTTTTTTCTTTCTTGAAATGTGTATACATTTTGTATATATACTTGCCACATATATCTATAGAATATAAAATATATTGAAATATAATTTGCTCTTATCAATTTGTATTATTTAAGCTAAAATGGTATTAACCTAATATACTTTCTCTCTCACCTTGAAAATTCTAAGTATTTTCTTTTCCATGAATGATCATTTCCCTTTGATTATTTTTGAACTAGTTATATAAAATGTTAACACATTTTTTGAAAAATATACAATATCTCAATACAATTTACTTTAGCAAATGATCCCCAGTAAATTGTTTTCTTGCATTTTACATAAGCCATATATAAGAAGAAATTCAGTTTCAGAACAGTATGGAAAGTGTTTTTTTCCAACTACAAGGCAGACTACTAAATCATTTACTTTAAATAAATAAAAATACTAAATTATATGTTAGTAGTATGTGTCTTAGGTGGCAAGCAGTATTAAAAATAATAATAATAATAATCTCCACAGTCCAAAAAGGAAGTGAGAGCAAGTATCTAGAAAAGTGACCTGGGGAAGGCCGGACGGCTCAGTTGGTTAGAACACGAGCTCTCAACAACAAGGTTGCCAGTTCAATTCCCATGTGGGATGATGGGCTGTGCCCCCTGCAACTAAAGATTGAAAACAGCAACTGGACTTGGATCTGAGCTGTGCCCTCAACAACTAGATTGAAGGACAACAAGTTGGAGCTGATGGGCCCTCGAGAAACACACTGTTCCCCAACATTCCCCAATAAAATAAAAAAATACTTCACATGTAAACTAAACGAGAAAAAAGTGACCCAACAAGCACAGGCACAAGTGGACTTTTCTCCTAATCCTTGGTGCACTTGATTTTTATTTTTTCATTCTGATGGCCTTGGAGAAAGCAGGAGACATTGAACAGTGGCCTGGCTCTGACCAACATGGTAGAAAAGTTTTGCCAAAGGACTATATCATCAATTCACGTTTAAGACAAATTAAGAAGACAACAAATCTTATATAGATATAACAAGGAGTACGGCATATTCTTACCTTTGTTCTTGATTGAGTGGTCCAAAAATGCTCAGTTTAGAAATTTATATCCTTAGTGTTCTTGGTTTACAGGACAAGAGAACAAATGAAAACAAATCCTCTCTGTAGCAAAGCAACTCGAATGCAGGCCTCAGAGATTTCCAACAGATATGCTTCTTTGATTATGATTAACAATGGAAAAAAATGATAAAATATATGAGAATGAAAAGCATAGTGCAGGAGAGGAGGGTGAGGGTGGGGAGCAGGAGTTAGACTGAGAATGAAAAAAATCCCAGATATTGGAATTCTCAGATACAAAGTACAAAATAAGTAGGCTGATACACCTATGAAAGAAAAATAAAAGGTGTGAAAATCAAAGGTAAGTAAAAATATTCTGTAAAAATGTCAGGAAAACATATAACAATGAATGAATAACACAGTGAATGGGTCAAATAACTGATATAAAACTGCTGAAGAGAGATTGAGTAAAATCACATAGAATCTGAAGAAATTACCTGAATTATGGAGAGATAAAGAGGTAGAATACCTGGAAGGGAGACTAAGAGGTAAAGAGAGAAAACACAGTATAAACTGGAAAAAAGCAGAAAGGAGGGTCAAAGAGAGGCGATATTAAAAGAGATCAATGATGAAAGACAAGAATCCACAGATTCAGAATGATTGCAAATTGGAAAAATAAAGTGAAACTCACAGTGACGCTCAGAATGACAGAACAGAATAGCAAGGATCTGAAGAACAGCTGTAGAGAAAATAATTCGTAAAGAAGCAACAATTAAACTGAGAGCTGATTTCATATTATTAAAGATGAGAAGGTAAAATTTTTGGAATGTTATCTTCATCATAACTTTATTAACAACTGTCAACTTATAACTGTATACTTATAAAAATATCTTTGAAGTACAAATTCCACATAAATTCATTTTGAAAAAAATACCTCCAAAGAAAGAACTTCAGTGTTAAAATTTATAAAGAATATACTTATTAAAATAGAAAAAGGAAGGTCTGAATCATAAGGAAGAGTGGTGACCAAAGAAATTGGTGAACGTGTGTTAAAAAAGAAAATATCAACTGTGTAAATCAACAATGATATGTACATCATGGGTTAATGAGGATTTAAAATATTAAACAAAAAAGGGTAGTTAATCAAAGTCAAATCATTCTAAGAAGATAATATATTAAGCATGTTAGATTTGCTGAAAACAGATGATTGTGCATGTTAACATTTCTAAGACACATATTAAACGATGGAAAGAATATACATATTTTCAAACTTATAAGAGGGAATAAAATGGAAAGAAATAAAGAAACATCTAAAAGACATCAAGAAAGAATAAAAAGAGAAAATCTAGAAAAAGCAAGATAAACGGAAAGCATAAAATAAATTTTGAATAACTCATCCAAAAGTATCAGTCTACCTTTTCAGTGTACTAGGAATAAACTCTCTTTTAAGAGACAGATTGCAATATAAGATTTACAAAATAACAGGTCTATGCTGCTTTTTAAGGATACCCTAAAGCACAAGAAATAGAAAGCTTAAAAGAAGAGAGAATAAAAAGAGGTACTAAGCAAATAACAACTGAAAGAATAATGCTGTAAATATTAATGTTTAACAGGCATCACAAAAGCATTACTATAGTAAAATTTACTCAATAATTAGCTGGGAATATATAAATATTCTAATGTATGTCATGCAACATGCAATATAATAAAATGGTTCTAATTATGTTAAGTCAACATTGACATAATTATGAGGAGAAATTGATAAATCCAGCAACAAAATGGGAGATTTTCACAAATAATTCTCAACAACTGAGAGCTCCTAAAAAGTAAGCACTAGTAAAGATATGAAACGCTGAAAAATTAAGCACATCAATATAGTAGCACACTGAGGAAATCTCCATTTATTCTTATCTTTTTCATAATTTAGTCTATTGATAATTTTTTATTACTGAATTTTCTAATGAAATGTTTTTTCTGCATTTAACAACATGATCAGGGGTCTTTTCTTCTTTTTTTTCTGTTAATATGGCAAAATATATTGATTGATTTTTGAATGTTAAATCAACATTGTATTCCTGGAATAAATACTATTGGCTATTAAGTATCCTTTGATTTATATATCAGTACATTCAATTTGGCATTATTTGGTGGGATTGATGAATGTGTGATCATGATACAAAACAGTACGTTCTTTCTCATTTAATGTTTTTGTCAAGGTTTGATGACTTCTTAAAGTATGCCATAGCATGTTCCTTTTTGTCCTATTCTCTGAAAGACTATTTGAGATTAATTTTTTCCTGAAGCATTTGGAGGAATTGAGCACAAAATTATTTGGGCTTGAAGGGATTGTGTGTGAGGATATATGTATGTTAATGGTATGTAATAACAGAATAAATATTTTAATAGGTAGAAGTTTTCAGGTTTCTAATTCTTCTGCTCTCAGTTTGGTGTTCTTTTTTAACAAAGGTTTCTATTTAATTCCTATTAAATTTACTGGCATGTATAATATCTTAATATATTCCAAACTTTGAAGGTTCTTTATATGGGTATAGAAGCTTATTTGGCCATTGTTTTCTTTCAAAATTCAACACCATTCTCGGATGTCCATCATTTTTATGAGACATCAACTTGAAAGTCTTATTTCTGTACCAATAAATGTAGCATGCCTTTTATCTTCTTGCTTAAAGATTTTCTCTTTGTCTCCAGCTTTTAGAAATTTTATCATAATAGTTGATTGCTCCATCGTTCAATATTAATACACCATATACATCTCTGTTTTGATTCTGAACACAAAAATTGTGGAAGGCTTGTTGCACGGGGTCAGGGGGTGGGCAGTAGTGGGTGCTGTGCAGTGTTTTAATTCCTTCCAATGTTTGCAAAAGATTTCTCTTCGATGGAAAATAGTTCCATCTTCCTCTGAATTTAACAAAACTAGGTATTCACTTTTCTAGCCTCCCTTGCAGCTAAATTGTAGGCATTTTAACTTAGGCTTGAACACACAGTGAGTTTTTTATAAGGAGCAAAGAAGCATCGTCAGTAAGAGATGGCCATGATAGAAGTTGGAGCAGCAAACATTTTCATAAGCAGCTGCAGTCTTGTGGCTGTGCCTACATCCAGGGCCTACTGCTGATCATTCTTTACAAAAGTAGTTCTGAGTCAGGATGCTGTTTCAAACTGGGCAATGGCTGAGCCATGTTTCTCAGATCTCTGACTGATTCTGTTAGCTTCTCATCATAATTTTACATTCCGTTTTCTGCTTAACTCAGCCAGATTGGGTCTCTATTTCTTGTGACTAAAAACTATCATATACATCATCTCTGACATCTTCTTTCACATTCTTCATAACCTGTCAATCATCTAATCTTATTTCAGTTATGTCTTCCAAATAAATCTTAAATCTCTCTTTGTGAAACAGTTATAATCTTTTGCATGGACTATTGAAGTTACCTTTCTCGATAGCCTACAATCCACTCACATACAACACCATCAATTATGTCCGTTTAGATCTCACACTTAAAACTTTCTAATACTTTTACATTGATGTTAGGATAAAAATCCAGTACCATCATCATGGCTTTAAAACCCTCGAAGATGTAAAACTTAACAAGCGTCATCTCTTACCTCTCTCTTCAGCACCCTCTCTGCTTTAATCACCCTGCTCTCCTTAGGTCCTTGAAAATGATGTTTCCACTGCCTGGCATGCTCTATCTCCTACTTCATTATGGACACATGTGTAACTCCTGCCTGTCCTTCAGATCTCTGCCAAAGTAGTTTCCTCAGGAAAGACTTCCTCAGGAAAGACTTCTCGAAGTAAATAAGGACTTTACAAACTGGATGATATCTGCCGTTTAATCTCCATAGCCCCAGGGCCTATTATAGTGACATATATTTAGGAAATTAGGAAACATAAGTTTAATTAATAAATGAACGATGAAATGCACTATTAATTTTACAATCAGGGTTTTTGCATAAGAAATTTTAGTCAAAAAAGTTACTGTCTGTCTGTCTGTCTGTCCGTCTACCTACCTACCTACCGACCGACCTATCTACCCTACCTACCTACCTACCTACCTACCTATAGTTTATTCCTATAAAAACGTCTGTACTCCAGGCTGGAAAACTTGAAAGCCCAACCAAACATTATTCACCTTTGTCCCTGATGAAAACTGTGCTTTGTATTTTAGTAACTAAAATTTATTAAAGGCCAACCTTGCTGGTGACAATGATGAAAAAAGCAGTAGAAACATGAGGAGAGTCATCTTGATTAAACATGTGCAGTAATATGCATTTACTTTTTTTAATGTCCACAAGTCTAACCAGAAAACTATTGTCTGATTATCAATATATCTCTGCATTTCTATTAAATTAATTACGACATATAACATAAATTTGTCTCCCGCCCCCAGCTTCATTGAGATATAGTGGACAATTCAAAACTGTGTATATTTAGGATATACAACTTGGTGATTTTATATACATATACATTGTGAAATATTCACCATAAGCAAGATAATTGGCATATAATCACCTCACATTGCTATTATTTTTTTTTCTTTTCTCTTTGTGTGGTGAGAAAATTTAAGGTCTCCCTTAGCAAATTTCAAACATACATACAATAGTAACTATTGTCACATTGTTGTGCATTAGATCTCCATAAGTTATTCATCTTACAGGATGTCAGAATCATTCTATCCCTTGACCAACATCTCCCTATTTTTCATTCCCCTGAACCTCTGGTAACCACCATTGTACAATATATTTCTATGAGTTTTATTTTAGATTCTACAAATAACTGAGATCATGCCATGTATCTTAACCTCTGTCTGCCTTATTCTTTTTATCAGTTGAGGTTGAAGTGACCTTTTTGACCCATGGAAAATCAACGGTTAAACAGCAGGTCTACAGTCCTTAGGAAAGAAAGTAGTGTCCTTTTCAAATATTCTTGTAAGCATACTAACATATTTGGGGGAAAAAAGGGGTTTCCTAATGGGATTTCTTCCCTATGGTATCCTTTTAACCAATCCTCTTTTCCATGGGTCAAAAAGGTCACCTCAACCTCAACTGATAAAGAAAAAGAATAAGGCAGACAGAGGTTAAGATACATGGCATGATCTCAGTTATTTGTAGAATGGGCTTAGTTGTATTAGATTATTTATGGACTTAGTTGTATTAGATTATTTATGATAATCAAACCAGCAGTCTATTGACAAAAGATCATGCAAACAATGAAACTATCTGAGTATAAAACATTGATGTTTTATGATCAAAAAAGCACTTCCTGTATAAGTGATATGATTCATACAGCTCTTAGAGATCCCACATATTAATTTGGACTAAAGTACATCCTAATGCTGCAAGAATGGAAATACAGAGACATGTTGGAGACTCTGGACCTCTCTCTGTTTCACCTATCCCTAGGGATTACCAGGATCCTTGAAATCATTAATAAAGCCTGAAACTAGCTAAGGTCTCTGGGTCATGTAAGTCTGATTTGGGAATACAATATTTTATGCAATATGCACAATTATCAAAGCTTGATTGTGAGCATAATGTTGATAACCCCACAGTGAAAGATACAAGCAGTTAAACAAATATAGGGAGGACTTTATTTTTATTAAAGTCATGGACTATATCATTTCAAAACCAAACTAATGTTTCAGACTGGGGAAAACGTATATTGATAGTATTTTTATTTTCTTAATATGGGAAATATTTTCTTGGTTTTTATAACTTGTATCAAAAAATATACTTTAAAAATAAGGAAATAAATAGTGCTATGTCTACATATAGCAATCAACAAAACATTGAAAATAATGTGAGTTCTAGAATATTATTCGAGTGATCAATGTTACACAGTTTCAATTGTTACATAATGATCAACGTTACATAGTTTCAAGGGTCATTGTTCACTGTAAATGGCTAAATAAAAATGTTTTTGATGTATTCTAATACTATATCTTGCATTATTCCCATTTCAACTACTGTCATGTAGTGTAATTAACCAACTATTTCATGGAAATATAAATTCTAGGAACAAGGGTGAAAATATGATATACTGATAAATTTCAGTTTTCTACAGTGATTCTATATCCCATTTTCTATAATTCTTTGATTCAAAGATATATTGTAGTTTTACATTCAGTTTTTGAAAGAAAATTCATTATCTTCAACATTTTACTAACTGGATAATATGCTAATTAAAGGAAATACTAACATATTTCATACTAAAGTCTTTTCTTTCATTAGAGAAATTTGTAATCTCTTCTTGCATCTATAGCTTCTAAAATAATTTTGGAAAATAAATATTGTAAAATATTCCTTAGCCTAAGAAATATACAATAATTAGGATGTATATGAGATTATTTTTAACTTAATAAATATAAAATATTATATTTGGAATAAAGAATTTCAAGATCAACCTTTATAGTTAATAGCATATTAATTATAACCAATTAGATGGGGTCTGAAATTATAATGCAGTTGGGAAATTCTTACCTAATGTGAATACACAAAGGTAACATACTAAGCCTGAGCCATGGAATGTAAAAGATCTCATCGTCTTAGAGATTTGTCAGTAATTAGAGATGGTATTTTTAAATAAGTGTTCTGTAAAATAATTATAAAATGTATTGTGTTGTTTAGTTTTCCATTAGCGTTATACCCACTGTAATGCACATAACTTCTGAGAATTAATATTTTTATGAAAACTGAGGGTGTCTCCTTTTAGAATGCTGTCTTTACATATCTATATATGGTCATCATTAAAGCTCTCAGAACAATTGGCAATGTGAGGTCAAAATAGCTTCCTGAAAACAAATGATGCCCCAGTGATGATGGTCAGCACTTAAGTGGAAATGAGCCACCTGTTTTCCTGAAGTAAAAAAAAACACACAGTTTCCCCACCAAAAATAAAGAAAAAACAGCATAATACAAAAATTACTAGTTTCAAGTGTACAAAACAATGCAATAGTTTGACATTACACCCCTCACAAAGTGATAACCCCCTCCCCCAATCTATTGCCCTCTGAAACCGTATATATCTATTACTATTCATTGACTCTATGCCCTATGCTATACTCCATATCCTGTGACTGTATATATTATAGTTGACGTACAATACTTTTCAATCTCAGCTTCAGGTATACAGTGCAGTGATCTGCCCCGTCCATGAAGTGGTCTCTCTAATAAGACATGTTCCCCATCTGACACCGTACTACATCTTTACAACATTATTGATTATATTCCCCAAACTGTCTTTCATATCCCAGTGGCAACATTGTAGTTACCAATTTATGCTGTCTAATCCCTTCCCCTTCTTCTTCATCCCCACCCACCTCCCTTCTAGCAACTGTCAGTTTTTCCTCTCTATCTAGGAAACTATCTAGGAGACTATTTGCTCATTTACTCAGTTCTTTAGATTCCACATACAAGTGAGATCATATGGTATTTGTCTTTCTCTGTCTGACTTCTTTCACTTAGCATAATGTTCTCTAGGTCCATCCATATCTTGCAAATGGTAAGATTTCATTCTTTATAGCCAGGTAAAACTCCATTGTATAAATCTACCATAGTTTCTTAATCCAGTCATCTACCAGTGGATATTTCAGTTGTTTCCAAGTTTTGGCTATTGTAAATAGCACTTCAATAAACATAGGGGTGCATATATTTTTTTCAATTAGCATCATGGATTTCTCTGGATAGATACCTAAGGGTGGAATTGCTGGGTAGTAAGGTAGTTCCGTTTCCAGTTTTTTGAGATACCTCCATACTGATTTCCACAGTGGCTGCACCAGTGTGCCATCCCACCAATAGTGCACCAGGGTTCCTTTTTCTCTACATCCCCTCCAGCGCTTGTTGTTTGTTGATTTATTGATGATAGCCATTCTGACCAGAGTGAGGTGGGCTCTCATTGTAGTTTTTAGTTGCATTTCTCTAATGATCAGTGAGGTTGAACATTTTTTCATATGTCTGTCCGCCATCTATATGTTGTCTTTAGAGAAATGTCTCTTCATGTCATCTGCCCATTTTTTAATTGGGTTGCTTGTTTTTTGGTGTTGAGCTGAATGAGTGTTTTATAAATTTTGGATATTAACCCCTTATCAGGTGTATCATTGACAATTATCTTCTCTCATTCAGTAGGCTGCCTTAACAAAGTTCATTTTTGAAGACCTTACTATTTCATGTTTGTCTTCATTGCAGTTTTAAAAAGAACAGAAAGCAAATCAAGTAGTTTGCTTATCTTTTCCCTTGTTCTCTTATCTGTTGTTACCCTCCTTATGACAGGCAGGGCTAAATAACACGGGAGTTGATTATTTTGTCTATATAGCAGACCTGCAGTACCAGATTTTATGTAGGTGTCTTTCTTCAGTTGCCACAGCCTTCTCATCTGTATCTTCTATTTTTGAATTTGGTTACTCATTACAACACTGCCAAATAAACAAAATTAGAACCAAGTTTCATTTTTAAAAAAAAACAAAAACTGGGAGACTATGGGGAGGGAAAATAGAATAGCTTTTCAATGAGCAAATTTAAGAGAAACATTTCTGTTTGAAAACAAATAAAATTATATTAAATTTTGAAAACTCGAGGAATGACTGCTTTTTCATATTCTAAAATTGAAAAAGGCAATGTTGTGTAACAGGAGGATTTTTTTTAGAACCTCACTCAGAAGTGAAACAATAGATCATCCCAGAAAAATGGGGGCATGTTGTATTGAGGTATTATGAGTGATGAGAGCACCTAAGGTATAGCTACATTAAGCTGGCTGTAGCTTTTTCTTCCATTTTCAACAGAGAAATTATTAAGATAAAACAAAATCGGGAGATACAATTAAGGATGTGTATCACATTTAGTGACCTGATGCATAGGACCATAGTATATTAAATTTGGGAAAGATAACAGATATCAAAGAGAATAGAACTCTCATATTATCATCATAAAAATGTCCAATATGTTCAACAACACAATTAGTGATGGAGCTAGGAATAAGTAGATCCAGGTCCTAGAACTTTTGTTCTGTATTTTTTTCAATCAAATGATAATTTACATAGTCTGTATATTTACGCTGAGATTATAGAAAATGTCTGAACCTTTTTCATTTACACTTTCAGAGTATAAAGAACAGTTTATGTATTGATTTAAATAGTGTAATTTGCTTAATTCGAAAAGGAAACTAGGTTAGAAAAAATGGCATGAATGGGATAAATTGTTTATATACATAGTTAACTTTATAATTTAAAATCATTTTGAAACTAATTATTTACTTGTATATAGAAAGTAAAACAATTAATGATATCACTTCAGTTAATCCAAAGCAGTAATGCCAACCTAACTGTAAATTACTGTAAATCATTTCCTACTTAAACGGGATCTATTTCCATCTTGATGAGCCAACTTTAGCACCGATGACACTCAGGAACGTGTATTGACAGAAAGATATAAAAATGTGCATTCAATAGTATTTCTATACAGGGCGGACATTCAACAGTATTTCTCTGTCAGGAGGAAACTCTCTATGAATTTCTTGTATTTCTGCACATCTTGAGATCAGAGGCACTGAATGCCCTTGTTCTGGACAATGTTTACAAAGATGTTTTGTAGCAGCTAGCATAGGAAGATAGAAATATGTTGGGTGTCTTGTTCCACTATAATAAATAAAATGTCTCCATCCAAAGCAAAGGCAGGCAAGCTTAGCCCATTATAAAACAATCAGGTTTCCTAAACTTGGGTTTCCTCTCTTGTAATGTAATTCACTACAGTGTCTGGTGTCACTTGGCCCTTTTCGTATTGCCCAGTGAGAATTTGGGTTCAGGGAACAGCCATAAATAATAGTACTGTCTATTGCTATTGCTGTGAAAAATAAAAGTTTTGTGTTGTTGTTTTTTTTTCCCCTCTCTGATCTAGGAGTTTCATATCCACTGCCAGTGTCTGAGAAACTATGATAGAATAACTTGCAAATTTGCAAGTAAAGTAATATTTCAGACCCTAACCATTCTTAAAATTATCATCTTTCCATTCCCCACAGTTCATACAGTATACTTCTATCAGATTCATATTTATAAAGCACATAACCCATTTTATCATATATCTATCAAAACTCTCCAGTGTTTTTAAATTAAGTATAGATTTTCATGAAGGAATTTAAAGACTTCCGTTATATAGTTCAGTCTTCCTTTGTGTCCAATTAAGTATACATTCTCACCAAGAAATTGAAAACTTTTCATCATGTGGTGCCAACCTGACTTTTTAATTTTATTTTTTATCCCCTGAACATACCTCGTTTTCCTATCACCATGGCCTTTCATCTGTTATTTCCAGTCTGTAACCATAATCTCTTTTCTTCACTCCTATTGTCTTTCAAGAATACTCTAACTTCTATAAAGTTGAACAGTTGCTGTAATGGTGGCCATGGGGTGCCCCCCAGACCCCCTTTCAGGAAGGAGTGACTTATTCTCAGAGCTGTTGGAGATGGTGTCAGCAGACAGCCCTCTGCTTGTTTCTGTTCTGCCAGTTGCCCTTGGACATGCTGTTTCCTTGCCCAAAAGTGTGCCTCTTTCCCAGAGGCAGCCCATCCCAAAAGACTGACCAGTGAAGGGACACTAAGACTCAGCTCAAAACTGGGACAACTCTGAAAGCCATACCAGCTTCAGACTTCCCCACTGGTTTGAGCGCTGTGTTCTTGTGACTGCATCATAATCCTGCTTGTTTTCTCTTTCTCATCAATAAGCTTCTTGGGTGAAATCTGTGTCAGAGTCTGCTTCCTGGGGAGCCCAACCTGCAATAGTTGTTATTCTGCATTCAGTGTAATCTTGAAGAAGGTTCTGCGTCTTCCTTTTGTTGCTGGTGGTGTTGTACCTTCATCAGCCACCTCTAATAATAGCTGCACAATAAGTATTTGTTGAATATAATTGAACTGAATGGAGTGGGGAAGCTAACCTTGCACTTTTATCATTAGTGTCAAAAATAAATATAGAATGAGGTACTAGGCAGCATCTTCCTAACTGAGTAGTGAATATGAAGTAATAAATATATTTTAGAATCGGGAATCAATTAAAAAGGCCCTGCTACTCCAAAGGAGGGTCAAAGGGATAGTACCATTTGAATTGCATCTAGAAAAAGCTGGTTGATTATCTCATAAATCTCATCTTTCCTATCTAAAAGGAAATAAGATTGTGTTTGTCTAAAATAAATTAAGGGAAGATAATGCAGAAATAAATCAGAGATACAGAGGGAAAATATTTATTCACCATAACTTTTACTTTTTATGAATGATACCAGTGGTCTAAAGAGCAAACCTAAGTGGTAGAATTTAAATGTATAAAGCCAAATAAGAATGGTTTCAATTTTTCTTTTTGGTCAGACTACTGTAAGCTTCCCCTCAAAAATCAATCTTGAAAAATTACTCTTGAAAGTTTAAGAGATTTTAAAACAATAGCCTATCATAAGATACCTCAAATAGCTCCATGAGAATAGATGTTACAGCAATAATTTGCTAGTGGGAGAAAAACAAACAAACAAACAACAAAAAAAACTAAGACTATGAGAAACAACTACTAATAATTGTACCAAAAGCTGAAACGCTCTAAGTATATTTTAACAATCACCACATCCTACCCACTTATATTTTCTCATTTCTCTTTCAAACACTGGAAAGTTTAGATAACTGACACCATATTGTAAAATGTGTTTTCAGGTTGATTAAATGCTACTAGATTATAAACAAGAGTGTGCTCTTGGGCATATTGAATGCTTGTTGAATGTCAACAGGTGTACTTGTTTCTTGTTTGGGCTTTGCAGTAAATGATGGATCATGGCCTTTCATTAAAAACAATCCTTAATCTTTCAGTTTATATATAATCTATTTTCCCAGCTGAGTCTTTAAATCATTGGACCTTCACATCCAGAATAATAGCTTTGTGAGTCTGATTGTAGTTTTTTTCCTTAAGTGTATTTTTTTTCTCAGATATATTTCTTCTACTTGAAATGTCATCTCTAGAGAAAATGTGTTGAAAAAACAGTCATAGTTATTTGAAATGTTGTCTAATTATTATTCTGTTCATTTCATGTCCAAATCACTCTTAGACACTAATTTGTTATGATTTGGTAATATGAGTATGACTGTTTACATTTTTATTGCATTTCTTTCATAATATGTAAACAAACAAATTTTAAATATATAAAAGAATTACTTCTATTTTAAATTAAGTATAGATTTTCATGGAGGAATTTAAAGACTTCCGCTTCTTGCTCATGTCATCTAAAATTAGGATTTGCTTTTCTTCCCCTATTAAAAGTAGCAAAAAATATAACATAAACACATGATGCCAATAGCTAAATGAGATGTTTAAGTACTTGAAACAAGTATACAGTACTTGATTCTAATTTTTTTTTCACTATTTCTCATTGTAGGTACTCTTGAGATTATAGATGGGATGACTTTTACATGCATAGACTATCTCAACAAATTTTAGGATGGTGACATCCTGAGACCTAGGCAGTACAGGCCTGAAGCATCTCCTAGTCTCTATGACAACCAAGAGTGTCTCCACACATTTCCGGTTACCTCCTAGGGGAATAGTTCTGCTCCATTGCCTCACTCCGCTTCTGATTTTAATCTTTATTACAAGTTATAGGAAGGGTTAATATAGCAATTTCTTCTACTTATTGTGTTCCCATCAACTTTCCAGAATTCTAACCATATTAATATTTTTAAAGGGCAGAGCTCCCCTGCTCAAAATAGTTCAGTGGCATCTGCATTAATTTTCTAGGGCTTCCATGACAGACTACTACAGACTTGGTGGCTTCAAACAACAGTAAGTGATTCTCTCTAATTCTGGATGCTAAGCAACATCGAGGATTTGGCTGGGCCTGTAAGGGAGAAATCACCCTATGGTACTTGCCTAGTTTCTGGAGACTGCCAACAATCTTTGGTTTCCTTGGCTTATAGCCACATCACTCCAGTCTCTGCCTCCATCTTCACAACATCTTCTCTATGTTTCTTTGTGTTCTTTTCTGTCTCTTGTAAGGACACTCTCACTAAATTTAGGGTCCACCCGAGATGAATCTAGTATGTACTCATCTCGTTCTGTACCTTAATTATACCTGCCAAGACTCTATCTCTAAATAAGGCCACATCCCAGAGTTCCAGGAGGACATGAATTTTGGAAGACACTATTCAACTCACTGTAGCACCCCTTCCTCTGAAGCTGAAGTGTGCCATTCTCATCATGGTTTTTAGAAAGCCTCACGTGATAAGGAATTGCTTTTTTTTTTCCAGATATATGTCTTGCCAGTCTCCTCTCTCGGTCACTGAAGTCTGAACTCTGGGCTCTGGTCAGACTTCTGTCCATCATGTTCCATCTTCACAGGTACTATCCCTTTGCCTGTTCCTGAAATAGTCTTCATACTAGATTCCTCTGCTCTAACACTTTTCTATACGAACCTCCAGTCTCACATTAAAAATCACTCTCTTAATTCTTCTATAAGATTCTTTAGAGCAGTTGTTCCTCTACTGTACTTCCAGAGTGCATGTCTTATACCCTGTCACTTCCGGGTTCTAGGATATAACACTAGGATATAATATTATATAGGATATAATAGTGAATGAAGTGGACTTGATTCCACAAAGATAATAGCAATGATTTTATCACCACGTGTCTATAGACCATTATACATGCCCTGTGCTAATTAGTTAATCAACTAATCAATGCTAGTTTTAGTTTTCCTCATAAATGGCCTGGGAAGTGTTTTATCTGTTTATTTGTACATAATTATTGAATAACCATTTCTTTAGTAATTCTACACTGAAATTCTTGTTTTGTGTCTTTACTCTTCATTTGGTACGGCTTATTGAGAATATTTTATTATAAAAATACTACGCTTTTTTCAAGGATCACTATTTAAAAATCTGGCTTATTATGGACTAGCATAGTCTTTGCCTTACAAATATTCATGCTGCTGGACATATGCTTCAAACTTGTAAAATTAAATGGAGACAAGCATGGGTTATATATCATAAGAATCCCCAATGCCTTTAAAGAGTCAGTGGACATTAATAATTTTCAACTTAGATATAGATATAAATTGAGAGAAGGGAATTTTGTTTAACCCAACATATCTCCTATTCCCATAGTATGGCCGCAAATCAGCCCTCACAATGGCCAGGAGATTTGAAGATCCTATAGCAACAGAGAAATTATAAATTGGAATAATTCCTAGTATAAATTTGAAGTTGATC
Source organism: Rhinolophus sinicus (assembly GCF_036562045.2). NCBI lineage: Eukaryota > Metazoa > Chordata > Mammalia > Chiroptera > Rhinolophidae > Rhinolophus > Rhinolophus sinicus. The sequence continues at coordinate 94,676,402 of NC_133757.1, forward strand.
TTGTCCATCACGATTCTCATATTTGAGGCTGGGAAAGCATTTTGTGAAAAATTCTCCTTAATCAGCTATCAGAAATAAATGCTTTGTGCTTTAGTGATGACATCACAGAGTTTTAAAGGGCTATCAGTGATAGATCTCTGAATATACTTGAATATTCACATAACTAAGACAAACGAGGCCTGACAATTAAGTTCGCGAAGTCATCCTGGAAAAAGTGCTACATACCTCATTGCTGAGTATAACTATGGTCACCTTTGAAGTACTCCCCGTGAGAAGCTATGCACCGATGCCAGTGCCTAGTCTACCCTTCAAAGCAATTTTGGAACTCTTTTTCTGGACTAGCCGTCAGAGCTGTTGTCGTATTACCCTTGCTGTCCTGAATGTCATCAAAATGTCTTCCTGTCAATATTTCCTTTATGTTCGGGTAAAGGAATAAGTCACTGGGGGTCAGATCAGGTGAGTAGGGAGGGTGTTCCACTACAGTTATTTGCTTACTGGCTAAAAACTCCCTCACAGACAGTGCCGTGTGAGCCAGTGCATAGTCATGATGCAAGAGCCATGAATTGTTGGTGAAAAGTTCAAGTCATTTTTGTCTAAGTTTTTCACACAACCTTTTCAGCACTGCCAAATAGTAAACTTGGTTAACTATTTGTGCAATTGGTACAAATTCGTAATTAATAATCCCTCTGATATCAAAATATGGTGAGCAACAGCTTGTACCAAGTTTGAAAACTTAATTGTCAGACCCCAGATGTGTATTTATTTTTCCAATATTTAACATTACTAATATATTTTACCCTCCTTTCTTCTGAGGATGTAAAAATTTAATATACGGTAGCTATATGATTAAATCTCATTATTAAATCATTCCTTTAATTTGTTAGTACTATTATCAATCCCTTTAGTAAGCACTATGCTCATTAGTTTGTGTTATGTTATCTTTTAGACAATTAAGTTATTATTAGCTTGTTTGGTCAGGGAAAAGAACCCAAGGCCCATTGAAGTGTTTGGAATAGTATGATTACAAATTATACCTAGTTGTATAAACATATATTTAAAAATGTATTCATTTCAAACTTGAGATTTTAAAAAGCAACACAGTAGATGGAAAATGTTTTAGTGGTTTAGATTTGTATGTACTTAAACTTACTTGCAGTATGCGTTTATACAATTAACTTCTCATACCTGCAAAATTATCTATAAGATTAGGAATGTCTGGCTGAACATTACTATAAACTGTTCCAAAAACACTCAAAATCATGTAATTCTAGACTATCTTTTCTTTTTTTCATGCAAGGAAAGCGAATTATATTTTATTGAAGTAATATTCTACAAAGGCTTTCTGAAGGTTAGAATTTCTCTCAATTACACAACAGAAAAATAACATTATTGAATCCTGCTTTTAAAAGGAATGTGTTACCAAAATAATGAACTACACTGTAAATTAATGAAATATAATGTTGTAATCTAATAAAAATATGAAGCTATTTATACAAATATTAACGTATACTCTGTTTTCACCAATTGTTATTCTTAATTCATTTTCTTATCTCCTACCACCCCTCCCACACGCACTTTTAATGAGGCTAGCCCATTTCATATTTTCAGCAGGAGAAAGGAAGTTGAATGTGGGAGGAATACAAGATTTAGGGTTTCTAAGTTTGTAATTTTATACTGCTTTGTGTTAAGTCTTACATATTCCCTGACATGTCTTCTTTTTGAGGCAAGAGAAGGAGGATGTGTATTAGTTTTCTCAGGCTGCCATACCAAAGTACCACACGCTGGAAGGATGAAAACCATAAAAACTTATTCTCTCACAGTTCTGAAAGCCACAAGTCTAAAATCGAAATGTTGGCAGGCCCATACTTTTAGGGGAGGATCTATCCTTGCCACTTTCAGCTTCTGGTAGGCTAAGAGCGTCCTTGGTTTGTGGCAGCCTATCTCCAATTCCTGCCTCCATCTTTAAATGGCAATCTACCCTGTTTAAGTCTGTGTCCAAATTTTCTTCTTCTTATAAGGATACAAGTCATATTGTACTAGGGTCCGCCATATTTTTAAATATGGTCACATTCACAGGAACCAGGTATTAGAAGTTCAGCATATCTTTCAAGGGAGGGACACAATGCACCCCATAACAGAACTTAAGGGAGAACAGTGCTAAATGTTTTCAGGACTTTTGCTTTAACTAATAATAGATATTCAATATATAATATAATATATATATATATATATATATTTCATTTATTATATACATATATATTTCATTTATTATATATATATATATATATTTCATTTATGGTATAAATTATATATTACAAATATAAATTCCTATTACTGCTATAGAAAATATGAGTATAGTGCTTATGATGTGTCAGGTAGTGCTTATAAGATTAGATTTTAAAGTCATTCTTAACATGAGACAATTTGTTTTTGTGACCATATATTTTTTGTTTTAATTATGCCATGTATCCTTAAAGTCGTCAATGCCTACAAAGTTTTGACTTGCAAAACATACCAGTAGTTTATAAATTTCTCAGTTGATTTATTTAAACTTTCTTGTTTGTACCTTATGAGGAATTGAACCATTTCCAGATACCAATGAAACCAGACCCGCCATAGCAGCTGAAGGCTACCATTTATTACATACACTCCATTTGAGTAACTTATTAATGCTGACATCTGTTCCAGCCTTAATTACCATATTACCGCAACAGATCCCTTGTCATTTCCCCTAATTCACTGTAGCAGAAACACAAAAGTGAAAAATACATTCCCAGGTAATGATAAAGTTGTTTATAAATGAGAGGCATATAAAGAATAATTTGCCACATGTTGGACACATGCTGGTTATTTCTGAATTTCATTTTTATGTTTTGACAAAAAAGTTTTTTAAACACAAAATTATTAACAAGTCTTTAAATTTTACTGATAAAATTAAAGTATGCATTAATACCCAATTATAGGAAATTATTTAAATATACATTTAAGTAATCTAATTACTAAAATATTTTCGTTAAGTGTCTTAGAGATACACACACACACACACACACGCACACACACACACACACACGGTGCCAAAAATATATGCACATTTTAAGAAAGGAAAACATTGTATTAAAATTGTAATACTCAATATATATTAATAACAAAAGATGAATACAAGTCACATTTGACTTCTGCAGTTACAAGAGGTGCTCACGGTGCTTACCATCAGCATAATTTTAATACATTTTTTTTCTTAAAATGTGTATACATTTTTTTGGCACTGTGTGTGTGTATACGCATATATTTAATTTTGTAATATATTAAGTAAAGAATGAAAACATAATTTTTGCAACACTCATTATTTATCAATTTAAGTATCAACATGATTCTACAAAATATGATGTCTTTAACAGCAATTTCCACAATAATGCTTCTTTAGCGACACTTTGAAAATTGCAATAGTCTCTTTTGCAAAGTTGCTCTGTATATTTTTTGTAAACTGTATAATATCACAAAAGTGCATTATTACCACTGACATTTTCTTAGTGACTAGTTAGCTTGTTTGTATTCTATGGAAATGCAATACTAAGTGGGAAATGCCAATAGCACTCACTGATTCTTCCTGTAACAAACAGTGACAATAACTACCATGGGTGGTAAACATTGTACTACATATTGTGCTGATATTGCTCCATCTGCTCTTCTCAGTAAACCTTCATTATAGGTATTATTAGTTTCTTCTTGGGGTGACGAGGCTCAGTGAATAATTTTCTAGGAGTCATACCCCTGTAGATGGTGGGGCTAGTAATAAAACCCCAGGAATCTGAATGCAGAATTTGTCCTCAGGAATTATACTATATTATACTATACTATACTATACTATACTATACTATACTATACTATACTATACTATACTATACTATACTATATTGTACCATACTATACTATACTTATAATAAGGCTGTTATTACAGGACCACAATATACTCATGTCTGAGCCTATTACTGAGAGGCTGAGAGGCCTACAAAAAGAAATAAAAGTTGGTGCTCTTTGCTTTAGGGAAGAGAAGACATACATAAATGAAACTATTCAAATTAATTATATAAGCAGTGTATAAGAAAATATTTTGAATTTTTATCGTGACAATGTTTTAAAGTGAGTGGGCTGAACTGGGGTTACCTTTTCGTTGGATTAGAACTTGAAGGACATACAAGAAAAGAAAAAGGAGGGTATTCTGGGAGGATAAAAGGGCAAGGGCCTGACCTGAAAAGATGATGACAGCAATTGGAAGCTTCAGTGAATGAAAGATAACTTTTCAAAGAGGATTTACTCTATTTTAGGTGATATATTTGACACTTTTCGATTTTGAAATGTGGAAAATCTAACAATAGAAAGCAAGTATTAGTAACTATAATTACAATGCCTCAGGTATTTTTGGAAAACAATTCAAATTGTCAAAATCTTGAGTTCTTAGCAGACTGAAGGAAGTTAATGAGATGTTAGTTTACTGTGTACAAAATTTATTTGGAGTATATAGAGAAGTAGCAACACCTATAAAATAGACTTAATAGAAAATTAGTGTCATTACATAATTCTCATTTATGGGCTGCCCACAGCCGATGTAAAAATAAAGGCCAGAGCATATGCAGTAAAGTAACTTTTATAAACCAATATATTTCCCTAAATTATGTATCGATCAGGTAAGGCTAGATTTTTCTGGAATCAAAAATCTCAGTTTTTGTAAATAAAAATTAATTTCTTATTCCCACAAAACCACTTCCACGCAATGACCAAAGATCCAGGGTGTTTTTTTATTCTGACTCTACCATTTTTTCCCCCTTGCTCCACTGTTTCTAGGATAAGTAAAGGAAGGTTTGTGTATTCAATATTAAATGACTTAGCTTAGAGGTGACCCACGTCACATCTGCTCATAGCCATTTCACCAAGTCTAATCACCTAACTAGTAACTAAACTGCCCCTACCTAATGGCAAAGGGGGATTATAAATTGAAGAGTACATGAATATTCAGGGATCAATAACTCTCTGTGCTACATCATGGAATACGACTCCTATAGGACATTAATAAAGGATGAGCATATAATGGTTCCTGTGCAGAAATGCATTTGGGGTAGGTGTTTAAAAATCAAATACATTTCCATATATTGGGTCTACTTAACCCTTTTAATCTACTAACAAACATTGGCGATGTTCACAGGAAGAGTATTTAACATGCAGCATTTGTCAAACTTACTGTACTGTACATGGTTTTGGTAGCAGGATGTGGTGACTATACTGGGATAAGTCTGTACCCTCGGGGTTTTTTAGGAACATGAGATGTATGGGTATTTTCTCTGAAGTAGATGTGGGTCGTTCAGGAAAGATTTCAACAGCACAAGTCTGTGTGATGTGGACCATACATGAGTCAAGAGCTTAGGAAATGAAATGTTTCATCCATACATGAAAGTTGTAGGTGAAAGGTTCCCAGGAACAGAAATCTCAAAAGAACACAAGAAAATACTTAGGAGAAAAAAAATCGCTTTTAACCTTCTCCAAGACCCAAAGAGCATGAAATCTACCCAACCAAGTCAGAAGTACTCTGTCACCTTACCATTCTTCCCATAATGTTCAAAATCACAGCTAGAAACTAAAGAAATAAGTGAATGGAGAGAGAACAGAAGCTATTTGCATTTCCTTTCCATAATTAAGACAGCTGACAATTATGGCTGTAGGTATTCAGAAGAGGGAGGGAAACTCTTTACTTCAAATGGCAGTTGAAGCAGGTTGATTAATATGTTGGATTTATTACTTAATCCAGACTTTGTGCTGTGACTAAAGTAATTGTTGAACAATTTATTACTCAAGAAAGAACAGAGAAGTTAATTATGTGCCCAATTTTTAATGGAATTATTACTCTGAATGTATAAATATTAAAGAGAGAAAGGGGAGTATATTAGTTTTCTCAGGCTGCCATAACAGAATGCTACAGACTGGATTTCTTAAAAAACAGAAATCTGTTTCCTCACAATAGTGGAGGTTAGAAGTTCAAGATCAAGGTATCAGCAGGGTTGTTTTCTAATTCTCTCCATGGTTTGTAGATGGTCATCTTCTCCCTGTATCTTTACATAGTCATGTGTGTGTGTGTGTGTGTGTGTGTGTGTGTGTGTGTGTCCATCCATGTGTCCTAGTTTTCGTTTCTTGTAAGAATTCCAGTCATTAGGGTGGATTAGGGCCCACCCTAATAACCTTATTTTAACTGAATTACCTCTTTAAAGACCCTGTCTCCAAATGCAGTCACATTGTGAGGTACTGGAGTTAGGACGTCAGCATATGAATTTTGGGGGCACACAAATCAGCCCATAACAGGTAAAAAGTTGCAATTTTATCATGAGTCATATTCATTCACCTATTGCGTGTTGGTAAATTTTCTGATATTAAACTACTTTTGAATTTCTGGAATAAACTCAGCTTGGCCATTGACTATAGCTCTTATGATATATTTCTAAATTCTAATACATTTTTTAATCTATATTCAAAAGACAGATTATTCTATTGTTTTGTGTTTTGGATATATTTTTAGGGTTGGTAAGCTATATTATACTGGCAAATCTGTGGCATCAAATTAGAAAACCTACAGGAAATGGATTATTTTCATAGAAAAAATATGCATTTAAACTTAAATAGATAATTAAAACATTGAAAAATGATTACATATTTATCATATGAAAATATGCTAGCAATATGTGATTAGTCATATATGCTAATTATTAATATTTGCTGCAGCAGCATCCCTAAAAATCTCAATGGTTAAAAACTTTACTTCCCTCTAAGTAAATGCAGTAGTGTTTTAGCTGACTGAGTCTCTTTTGTGGCTCCCCTCCAAGAATTGGCTCAAAGATTCAGACTCCATTCATTCTGTGGCCCAGATATAATCAAGTAGTCAGGGGGCAGGAAGAGAAGGTATGGGGAAGACACATCAATTCTGAACTGCCTCAGGAGTAACCCGTCTGCTCAGTGCACATTCTAAGGATAAAATAGGGTCACATCTTCACGTTAGGAGCTTATTACAGTACTTTACCTGTGCATGGAAGAGAAGGAAACAAGTTTCATGAGCATTTAGTTGGTCTCTGTCACAGATGGGTTCACAGTTGAGTTCTAGGCAAACTTTAAAAACTGTTAATTACAGTGTTTTCTAAAATATTACAAGCCAGAATCCAAAACAAAACAAAACAAAAAAACCAACAGCTACAACAATAAAGAAAAAAACAACAACTGTGAAGTCCCCAGGCTCATTCTGGCAATGAAGGATAACTAATTGTAACTTGATTTTAATAATCATGACATCTGTAGCATAGATAGACATTATAAAAACAAAAAACAAAACACATAAAACCAAAAGTATTTCCCAGCTACTTCATGTTACAGAATGGTGGGCAATTTCTGGCTCAAAACACCTGGAACACATATGAAATCAAAATAAAGAATCTTTACATCAAAATGTAGTTATAATATACATCTTTAAGTTCTTAATTAACAGGGAGATGGAATGGTATAATATAAAATGTGTCAGTTTTAAGATCAAGTAAATTTTCAGGTTTCTGCTCTGTCACTTTTCAGTTTTTGACATCAGGCAGGTCATTTAAGCTTACTTTGCCTAGTTTTTCTCAGCTATAAAATGGAGATAATTATAAGAACATCACAAGGTTTACATATGATTCAAATGTCAGAATATTTGAATTATATTTAGATCAACAGGCACTGTACCATGGCTACCCACATAAACATTGGTGGTTTGTTTAAATCATCACTAACATCTTTAACATTGTGTAAAAAGCATTTACCTTACGTTCAATATTTTCCCATTGTTTAATTTTCAAGACTTTGGTATAGAAAGTTTTATAATTCCATACTTTGAGGATAATTACTTGGCCACCTACCCCTTTCAAAACACATGAGTGACAAAATATTAAAAAATAATATTGACACAGCACAACCCAAAATAACATTGATATCTCCAAAGGCCAGAAATTGGACAAAAACACAAGTTAGCAATTAGAGTTGAAAGTGGGGGCCTACTGAATTCTGGAGAAAAGGAATTTCAGATACCTAGGGTTCAGTATTTAAGAATATCAGAATCTAGAAATAATTTCTGTCCATTTGGAGACCCAAGTCAGGTTTACTGCTAGAAAATAAAGGCTGAGGTGGGGTTTCCCCGTCCTGAAAGGAGACTGTAAAGGACACCACCTTCCCAGTGTGGATGGTATCCCTGGAGTGGAGTGGGAAGCTACAGCAAAAAAGGGACAAAAGAGCCTTGAGGTCAGGCTCTGGCACAAGCCTCCCTTTGGCGAGTAGCTAGATCAACTGTGTTCCTAAAATTGCTATTAGATAGAATCCTCAATCTGCCTGGATAAATACTAAGTTTTGCACATAAGGAAAAAACACAGTTAGTTGAAAGAACCTATAGAACATCTAGATAGGGAGTGTTAGAGAGGGACAAGGACAGGGAAATGTCCTTATCAAGAAGAGTCTGCAAAACTCAATTGCAAAATGTGGCAAGTAGATAATTAGTTGGTTTGTTAATCTCAAGCAAAATTTTTAAAAAATAGTGCTTTTTTAAATGCATGTGTTTATTTTCGGAAAATGGATAAAATAATTATAACCATGGAAAACAAAATAAATGGTCATTATGAAACATAAACCGTTACTGGTATAGGAAAAAGAACACAAAGGATTACTAAAAGTAGAAAAAAGTTAAAAAGCCATTCAAGAGAAAAGAGAAAAATAAAATACTTAACAGGTAGCATACATAGTATAGAGAGCGTGGTTTAAGAGAAGGCTAAGGTTAAGATAGCATTAAGATATTTGCTCAGAAAGCAGCCTGTAGAGATATACTCTGAAAGAGAAGTTAAGATCTATGAGAGACATTAACATATTGAAAATGATATTGAGAACAAAATAAAAGAGGAAATGGAGAAATAAAGCAATCCAAAATTGATAATGGGTCTGCATTTTTTTGTAACTGAAGTCACGCTGTTGTCTTCAGGGTGAAGTGTACAAAAGACTCCACGTAGGATAAATAAGAGGAAACCCATTGATATTTTCATCACTGTGAAATTGCAGTATATAAAATCATCATCAGCATCATCATCTCCTACCTAAGAGAAGATATATAAACTACAAAGGAAAAATGTAATCTTACAGTCAGTCTTTTGAGAACTAAAAACTACTCCTAATCTCTAATGGTTTTATACTCTGCTTTCAATTTCCATACTGGATTTTTTTAAACTATGTATGTCCTCATTTTTAGAATTGTGAGAATTGTGATGATGAGCATGTATGTCTAATCAAACATTTTTAATTTGCAAATATTTTCTCCCACTCTTATTTTGACTAATTTCTTAAATTAAAATTTAAGTTCAGGAAGGTCATAAAATGATCGTCATTCAAAAAATAAATAATAACTCTTAAAAAATTCCCTGCTTCTTCCAGATGAGCTCATTGAAGGGCCTCCACCCATAGTCCCCCCATCAGCCCTCCAGTGAATCAAGGATAATTGAGATAGGCTTCAACATTTGCCTTTCAAACTTTTGTATAAGTCATACACTAAACATTCAACACCTGAAAACAGAAATATTTACAATAATGGTAAGATTAATGAATATGCTGAAACTTTTCTTTTGTTACATATTAATTGACTTTTTGCCATATGGCATTCAGAAATGAGTTATTTGTTTTGAGTAAAGTTACTAAAAATAAACAGAAGGGGTTTTTTTAGTCTGTTATGGTTTATCTGATTTACAATGTTGAAAATATTTACATCAGCTGTAAGCCAATCATATGTAATGTGAAACAAATTAAATAGTTGAAAAAGCAGAGAACCATATGATCTCAGATATGTGGTATATAAACCAAAAACAACAAAAGAATAAGACAAACAAATGAGAAACAAAAACTCATAGACACAAACAATAGTTTAGTGGTTACCAGAGGGTAATGGGGGAGCGGGGTGGGAGATGAGGGTAAGGGGATCAAATATATGGTGATGGAAGGAGAACTGATTCTGAGTGGTGAACACACAATTGGATTTGTAGATGATGTAATACAGAATTGTACACCTGAAATCTATGTAACTTTACTAACAACTGTCACCCCAATAAACTTGAATTTAAAGAAAAAGAAAATATTTACCTCTGCCCATCAAATTTTTATAGCAAACACAATAGCTGTAATTATTGCTTAACATCAAGGATAAAGAACTATGTTTTTTTCTCTTTTTTCCCCCCTGACATTTACAATGAAATGTATACAGTTCCGTGACTCACCTAGGTAAATGAATCATGGATTACTCTTCATTCAGATAAGATAACACCAGGAAGATTAATTTTCTAAACTGCAAATTCATCAGTTTTACAATTCATTTACAATAAGTCAGAAATTGTTCATTCAAGGTGTCTGTGAGATTACAGCGTCATGGGAGGTTTAAAGTACTTAGTGTAGAAATAATGTAATGGAATGTAGAAATAATTCCCAAATTTTGATGCTTTAAAACAACTTATTAAATGAGGTGAGAAATTGATATTTAATTTCTGTTTTAAACTTAAATAAAAACAATGGGAAGATAATTGAATTTCTATACCACCAGATAGATAGAGAGAAAGAGAGAGAGAGAGAGAGAGAGAGAGAGAGAGATTTTTTTTAAATTAAAGTTTATTGGGGTGGCAATGGTTAGTTAGTAAAGTTATATAAGTCTCAAGTGTACAATTCTGTAATACATCATCTATATATCACATTGTGTGTTCACCACCCAAAGTCAGTTCTCCTTCCGTTATCATATATTTGATCCCGTTTACACTTATCTACTACCCTCATCCCCCCTTACTAATATTTTAAACAACAAAATATTTCTAGCATAACCTTACTGATTTACACTTAACACATTAGTATTATAAGAGATAAATAGTTTACTTTCCTTTTAAATATTATAGTTTCATAAATCCCCTGGAGGATTTGTTTTTTAGAAAGTTTCATGAATGGTTTAAAAAAATAACTATTTACCTATACATTATCTGCTAAATACCTAAAATCCATTTAAGATTTTCACCTAATTATTTTTAAATGAATAAATCAATATGTGTTGTTTTGGCTCATTGCTTTATATTACTCCTTTGACAGTCAAATATTTACAGACATCAGCAAAATTGGGAGATGGCAAGATATAGAGACAAGAATTAATTTTCACTAACTTTAGCTAATGATATATTAAAACTTTTGATGATGTTTTATGAGTTGCCAAACAATGAGTAAGGATAGATAGATAGATAGATAGATAGATAGATAGATAGATAGATAGATAGATAGATAGACGTAGTTTCTGACATACATAGCATACTGTCTCATTTAGGGAGACATGTAAAATATCTACCTAACAGTAAAAATCCGTTCTATTTTTTCTTTACTAGTAGATGTGAACCTTCCTGTTGTGCTGGCCATTTGCCTATATGCTATCAGATTCATTCTTGGCCCTTCATCTGCAGGGCTCTGTATCCTGAGAAAATAGTCTTTCACATGATCTGCAGCCAATTGCCTCATGGTTAGTTTTGGCCATTCGAAGGCATTGATGAGAGATTGGAAAGAAGGAGGAAGTTAAAGGCTAGAGTATTTCTTCTTATCTCTATATATGTCAGGCAGCATCTTAGTCAGCAGCTGTGTCTTCTCTCTGATTTTAGACCCCCTGCCTCTGTGTTCCCGGTTTCTATTTGGTACCACTGGGAAATGGCCAGGCTCTGTTAATATTGACTCTGCTTTTGTACTAGTGGCTTCCTAATAAGCTCTGAGTTGCTTTCACCATCCCTCATCTGTTGGTGATCACCTATTAAATTCCCTGTTTAAAGGACCTTTCATGGGTTCTATTTTCCTGGCTGAACTTTAGCTGATCAAACTAATTAACTAGTTATCTTATATGTAGCTCAAGATTTAAAGTGAAAAAAATGTGATGGTCTTAGAAGAAATGAAGAATTTGAAGACATATGCTCAGCTTTAATGAGCATGCTAAGATTAATTCTTTAAAACAGTCACACCTGGGCTGGCCCGGTGGCTCAGGCGGTTAGAGCTCTGTGCTCCTAACTCCGAAGGCTGCCAGTTCCATTCCCACATTGGCCAGTGGGCTCTCAACCACAAGGTTGCCAGTTCAATTCCTCGAGTCCCACAAAGGATGGTGGGCAGCGCCCCCTGCAACTAAGATTGAACACGGCACCTTGAGCTGAGCTGCCGCTGAGCTCCTGGATGGCTCAGTTGGTTGGAGCATGCCTTGGCAATAACAAGGTTGCTGGTTCGACTCCCACAAGGGATGGTGGGCTGTGCCCCCTGCAACTAGCAATGGCAACTGGACCTGGAGCTGAGCTGCGCCCACCACAATTAAGACTGAAAGGACAACAACTTGAAGCTGAACAGAACCTTCCACAACTAAGATTGAAAGGACAACAACTTGTCTTGAAAAAAAAAAAACAAAAACAGTCACACCAGATTTGACATTTTAGTGGGGCATCTTATTTCTCTCTACCACACAGCTGGTGTCACAAGTGAACATGAGCTTCTGTTTTCAAAACATGCTTAATAAGCAGTTGTGCAAGTTCCAAGCTTTCATTGGGGCCACATGCAGTTAGATCAATTTTGACAGAAATAAATAAATATATATATATATATATATATATATATATATATATATATATATATATATATACACACACACACACATACACATATATACACATATATATTAAGTTGGCACTTAAAAAATAACTATTCCATGTATCTACAGTTATATCAAACGTGGTGGTTTGTAATCTTGTACTTCTGGGCCAAAAGTTGGATTTTTGGTTTCTTATGTTTTTTTATTGATATTTCAAATTTGAGCAAAACTTTATATTATAATTTATAGTTTAGTTAATATATGAGGGTGTTAATATATGAGGGAATTAAAAAACAAGAACATAACGGTGCAATGTTATATCAATAAATAACTGTGTAACTGGCAAAGAAAAATACTATCCAAAAAAAACAAACATTTCTTATCAACTAGTAGAAGGCTACCTCTTCAGTAGTTGAGGAAGTGTGAAAAATCAACAATTATGACAAAGTAATTCCTTTCTGTAGGCAATAATTATACTTTTCCCATTATAGCTTTTTAGATCAGATATTACTGGCTCTGAAAGCAAATTTAATTCTCATTACAATTCATGACTTGGACATCTATCTAATGGAAAGCAGTGAATTGGTTACCAATTAAATTGATGCTATTTCAATCTGCATGCATGTTCCTGAAATAATCATAAAAGGCTTCAATTCAACCGGCTAACAAAAGAACCTGATCCATAATGTTGGCTTTCTAAAAACTTATTATTCATCCTAAATTGTGTTTCATAATCTCGAGTAGATTTTTTTTTTTTTGACTAGGCATAGATTAAGATTTATTCAGTCCCAAGTTACAGAGGCTATTCAGTTAGTTATCTTCATGTTATCCATGTAATGTACACTATATGAATGAAAGTCACTTTCCTGTTAAGTCCCAACTCCATAAACTTCTTAAGAAACTAGTGCATAATAGATAATGGTAACTATATTTGAATACATATGCTTGTAATCGTGTTGCCCCTTTTAGAAAAACCTCTTACTCTGTCTTTGGGCTGCTACAACTCACAGTTGTTAGAGGGAGAAGTAGAATTGTGAGTCAGTTTGTAATGCAGAGATGTGCTTCTTTAAGATACTAAAATAATTTTTGAGAGGACAACACTATTTTCCAAACAAAATCTTGCTGAAAGTAACTGTTTCCTAAGTGAGTTTCCATCATATTTTTGAGAAAACCCATTTTTTTAGAAACTAGAAAGTGTATCGTTTAGTAGCCTGAAGTTTCATAGAGTACTAGTTGAAATTCATTTATATAAATATAAATGACCTTCCATAATAGACTATGTTGGTGAATATCTGTATTTTTAGGGGTGTATTAAAGAAAAAATGGTTGACTAATAGTCCTGTGCTGCAACTTCAGACACTCATTTCTTTTAATTTTCAGCTGGTTTCTCACATGCCATTGTCTCTTCAAGTGCTAAATTACTTAGTCACTTCTTTGCTATCTTGTAGTGTTCTGACCCATTTACAGATTCTTTACATTCCACATCTCCTCTAAATTCTCCTTAAAAGATTAGTAGTGCATTGTGTGTGTGTGTGTGTGTGTGTGTATCTCCACCACCCCCAATACAGAAAATTTAATTGTCACTTGAGAAGGCATATAAGGCAGGACTCAAACCATGGAATAGATGTATGGAATGATGAAAGTCAAAAGAGAATATATATATATATATATATATATATATATATATATATATATATATATATATATATATATGAAGAACTTTGTTTTTCATACTCTGACACCACACACACACACACTCATATATATATATATATATATATATATATATATATATATATATATATATGGAGAATAGCTGTGTGTGGTGTCAGAGTATGAAAAACAAAGTTCTTCTCCCAATAAGTAAAAGTTTATCATATAATAAAGTAATTTGCCCATTCTGTGGGTCCGGAGATGGAATTAGAACATGCTGACAATGCTGGGAGTGCAAATTTTAGTTCAACTGGATGGAGAACTTCCAAACAGCACTGCCAGGCAATGGAATGAGTGGGTTAACTACAGGGGAACTGTGTAATGCTAAGGAATCACTAAGGAGTGGGAAATGTATTCTACTGTCAATGGGAACCTAAGAAGCAGGAGAATAACGACAATAATAATTAATTCTATCCATGCAGTTTTTGTCTTATTTATCCACATGGATAATTGAGCATCCATTTCTGGATAATAGAACAATTAATTTAAGGTAGAGGTTTAGAAAATAGGAAAGATTCTTTGGCTTAGAAATGAAAGAAGGTTGAAAGGAAGTGATGAGAGAATGGAAAACTTGAATAAATTATAATATAAATACATATATATGTATATATATAATTTTACATAATTAGATAAAATATGATTATATATGTGCTATATATATGTGTATATATATATATATATATATATATATATATACATATACATATATATGGCAATAGGGAAAAGAAGACTAAAATACATAGTGTTAAATAAATTAAAATAGTGTTACAGTAGAGGGGAAAATTGTATAATTTTTGTAGAGAGGTTGGGTGACGCGAGTGCGGGCACAAGATCACGAAGGAAAACAAACTATTTCTTTGTCCCTTTATGTTGCTATCTCATTGAACTTGTCTATGGATTTAACAGGAGATGAAAATTGTCCTTTATTTTTCGAAATAGATATAAAAAGTTACGATGATTGGAATTATCTGCGTCAATCAGGATAGACTAGGATATCCTAGGTCACACATAACTACAACCCAGCAGGAGTTCTAAACCACACCCAGAGTGCTGCAGTGGCCGCTCAAATATTGCCAAATGCTAGAGCAGAGAACTCTGAGAGGTATTACTTGGCAAGTAAATGAGCCTGCTTAGAAATGACACAAATCAAGTCAAATCCACTCAAAACTCATTGGCCAGATAAACATTTAAGTGGCTGTTTATACCTGAGCAGTGAGGGTGTCCTATGCATTCACTGGTTAGGTTAGGGCTGCATTCTAATACACTGGGAAGTCCACACGCATATTTTTTTAAATACTGTTCTATTGTTTTTGTTGCAATTGCAACCATTAAAGGAGGAAAAGGAGATAGCAATCTCTAAATCAGTAATAACAATGATTAATTCAAACCAAAGAATTCAAGAGTGGAAGGAGAGGTAAAATATATAGGTAAAAGCCAATAAATTAGAATTAGAATTAAAATTAGAATTATATTTAGATAGAATCAGAGTGAACAAAATTGCAATGGGGAAAAATAACACCAGCAATGAAACTGAAAATATACTTGGAAAAAATATTTTCAAAATGATAACCTAATATAAGAAGGTGACAAGTTAAACAATCATTTAATTAAAAATTATAAATAGCCAAAAAGATATAAGAATAAATTAACGCTCTAGAAAATTCAGATTCAAAAATAAATAAGTAAATAGACAAATAAATAAATAAGGAAATGTTTTTGTTTTTGTTTTCTCCAAAACTGATAATATCCATTTTTGTCAAGAGTATGGCAAAATATTCATTTCTACATGTGCTGATAGGAAGTATTATGTGGCATCTTGTTTATAGGGATCAAAATATATATAATTAAAGAGAGAGTAGCAGATATCAACTGAGAAGAAACTGAATAGATTTGAGGACCATTTATAACATTTACCACTTCTGGATGGAAATTTTGCAAGGTGAAGGTTTAAATATATATTTTTTAATCTGACATTTCCACTTCTGGGAATTAAAAACCTACCTACCATTGAGAAAAAGACAATGTCTAATTAGGTTCAATGCAGCATTGTTTATTTTACCCAAAAAGAAGAAAACCTAAAATAAGTTATTCTGTAGAGAATTAGTCACATAAACCATGGACATATCACTTCAATGTAATAAAATGCAATATATATTTTATATGTTCTGATGTAGAAAAATATCTAATATATTACAACATGTGGCAAAATCAGTGGAAAAATAGTATGTGCAGCCTCTCGTTTTCAGAAAGAATATATTAGTATATGAATGAGAACTATAGGAATATATAGATTTTAGAGCAGTTTCGTTTGGCAGGTGTGATTATGAAGGAATTTCAATTTCATATTTATTTTACATGTCTTAACATTGAATAACATTCTATTACTCTTGACATCTGAAGAAAATGGAGATAGATAAATGGAAGCGGATGAACTCATTTAAAGTAGTAGGATACCAATTTAGAAAAGTTATGTATCATATACTACACATTCTATTTTTTCAAATATCTTTAATGATGTTGAAAAGAATTGAAAACATAGCCCTATAACCATAAGTTGTTTTTTGTTTTTATTGGTTTGTTTTTGTTTTATCTTACAGAGAAAAACTTAATACACCAATAAAGGCATATTACCCTCATTTGGGGTATGAAATTTTTATTTTCTATTAAGATTCATTTCATTTGGGTCCTTTAAATGGCCTCCTACAAGCTCATTTCTGCTGTCACCCTGCCCAGCTTGCTTACATAAACAGAAAATTAATGGCCCATGTACTTGAATCAGTACTTTTACCATAAAGTGGGTGTTTCTCTGCAATAGTGATACACATCTCTGTTAGAAAGTATCAAGATATTTATCATTTAATGTTATGCTATAGTTGACATATGGAAAATTCTGTGAAGTGGAGACATATTCTAAAAACATATACTATTAATATTATCTGATGTGCATTTCAAAAACAGTAGATCTCTTCTGTGTTTTAAAGGGCAATAACAATGTTGTTTGCCCTTGATCTACTTTGCTTTGTATCAGTGTGATAGTTCATAGGCCATTATTCTATAACCCAAATTCCTAACACATTTCAGACCTAAGTTATGTCAGCGCCTTAACTCAACTACTGCTCCATCTTATTAATATGTGTGATATGTTTATAATAGTTTCCTAGTAGAGGGACTGAAATTATAATTAAAAACAAAACTTTAGGTGTAAGTGCAAGGAAGGAATGTTAAGAGATATTATAGTTACTATTAGTATTATTAACAATGTGATTTATTATTCTATTATTTAATGTCTATGTCATAATTTTGTGTTTAATGAACATCTGGATATAGTTCTCTGTAAGGATTATTAGTTCAGTTTATAGAACTCCAGCTTGATTTTAGAAACGTGTCTCTGGCTAGACAGAAGCATAACAAGGCATCATTCCCTGCTGGCACTAATTAACTCCAGTTATTGGGCAGTCCAAGGGCTAGGGTGGGGAAGGGTAACAGAAACAGAGTTGTATTTATCTGCAGATTACTCTTGATTACCTCTGCAAATAAGGGAGACTGAATGGGTCTCCTCTTACTCATTTAAATGTGTCCTTTAGAAAGCATATTTGAACATGCTTGCTGATGATTTTGAGAGAAATGCTGCCCTACAGAGGGAACCATACTTGGGTGACCTCTTTCAGGGAGCCCCGAAGAGGAGGAAGCTTCCTTACTTCCATACTCCCCTGCTTTACCCTTTCATGGAATCTAACCTTCACAATTTGTTGAACTCAGCAAATATCACCTATCTAAACGACCTCATGAAGAGAAACATATTTTCTTTCAAGAAGAAAATATTAACCCAAATCAGCACCTTAAGGAAAGAGCGTAGGAGAGAGACAGAGGGAGGGAGGGAGGGAGGGAGAGAGGGAGAGAGGGAGAGAGAGAGAGAGAGAGAGAGAGAGAGAGAGAGAGAGAGAGAGAGGAGGAATGGAGGGAGGGAGAAGAGATGGGAGGGGAGGGAGGGACAAGGAGGGAGGGAGGGACAGAGGGAAAGAGAAAAAGAGAGACAGACTGAGGTAGATTAGAGCCATTTTTCTAGGCTCTTAAGCATTACCACAGGACCTTTAGTGAGAAAAAGTTAGGAAAATGTAATGTCCATACTGACATTAACTCCCACAGTAATATGAAGTAAAATCAGTGGATCGTATTATTTTGATATGAAGTTTGAATAATGTTAATATATCATTAACAGTATTTTCTTGAGAAGGAAATAAAGAGGAGGCTGGCCACATCATAGGGTAACATGGGTTCTTTCCCCATGTCTCTTTAACCTCTTGAGAAAGATTAAAGAAATTAAATGGAGGTCTTTCACATGCTGTCTGTGAATGACTGAATTGAAAACAAAACAAAATGAATTATCAAAATGGTAGATTTCAGTGATTACTGGTTATATGATCTTAATTTCAGTTCCTGCTCAGATACATCTAGAAATAAGTGTTATTTAGTTTGTATAACCAACTGGGAAATTTGTCGCAGAAATAGGATGTGTGTATATGTATGTGTGGATGGATGGATGGATGGATGGATGGATGGATGGATGGATGGATGGATGGATAGGATAATAGACAGAGGAAATATAGATAAATGTATTCAGAAAGAGAAAGATTTATTTTAAGGATTTGCTTCATATAATTGTGGAGACTTGGTAAATCAGAAATCAAGGTGCTGGCAAGATTATTTGCCTCTGAAATCTCTCTCCTTGGCTAGCAGACGTCTGCCTTCTTGCTGCCTCTTCACATGGTTGTCCCTTTATACACACATGGCCCTGTTTCTTTTGTGTGTCCTGATCTTCTATACTTAAAGAACTCCAGTCAGATTGGATTAGGGCCCCCACTAAACGCCTCATTTTAACTCAATTTCCCCTTTAAAGACTGAATCTCCAAATACAACCTCATTCTGAGGTACTATGGGTTAGGACTTCAACATACGAATTTTGAGGCAACATAAGTCAGCTCCTAACAGTCCAGTAGCAAACTTATGTTTCTCTATTTTATTATTGAAATATTATTTATAATGAATTATTTGGAGGTAATGCTAAAGTGTGCAATCAAAACCACTATCTCCGCTTAAGATAATTTTAACCACAAGTTAGAAAAACAAATACGGAAGCAAACAAAAGTCTTACAAACTTTTTAAAGCAAAAGTGCATACAGGTTCACAAAACTGGAAGCATGGTTATTAGGGCGGTTACAGGCTTAATCCAATGGGCCTGACTCTGACTCTGATTCTGTCAAATCTGCCCTGTTATACTCCATGCAGCCTTTCTCCTAGGGCCTCCTTCAAAAACAGCTTAGCCACAGCCTCATTTATCTGAAGTGATAAAGTCCAGAGGAAAAAAAAAATTGTACTTCCCTACGGCTTTCTCTTTGAAAGGAGGCAATTTGTCCCAAAAACCCTTAGGAAACATCTTGAGATTGCATTTGTCTGACTTCAGTCACATTCCTATTCCTGAAGCAGCCTTCATGTTCGTCAATAAAGTTAACCAGATTCATGATGAATTATATACTGGGGAAAAAAAGGAGCAGTTCATGAGCGATCAGCCCTAAGTTCCAGCCATGTTCATTCCCCCAAATTTGTAAAAGCATTAGTGGTGGAGAAGTGGCGTAGATGACCCTATACTTGCCTATGAAAAGGAAAAGTAACTCTGTTTATGTTTGAGCACAAGAAGACTTAAATGAAGGCAATTTTACACAGAGAGAATAGCAAAGCAGTTTTTTTTTTTTTTTGCATTTAAATGTGTGCTATTGCTGGAGAAGGTGAAGAGACTGACATTGAAGGACTAATATTTGTTCCGCTGTCCATATTAGATTATGGTCCACTGACTATAATGTCTTTAAACTACATGAAAATAATTTGATTAAATAGCAGCTCCCTGGACATGGAGTGTTTGTTTATTGGGTATAGTGTTGCATTTTAACTGAGAACAATGAGAGTTTAATTTTATTTCCAGTGTCT
Source organism: Rhinolophus sinicus (assembly GCF_036562045.2). Taxonomy (NCBI): domain Eukaryota; kingdom Metazoa; phylum Chordata; class Mammalia; order Chiroptera; family Rhinolophidae; genus Rhinolophus; species Rhinolophus sinicus. The sequence goes on from NC_133757.1 coordinate 94,696,767, forward strand.
TGAAAATACCTAAAATGTTTATTTCTCTGCTACTGTTATAAATCAAGAAGCATTGATAACCATATATATATATAATATATATATATATATTAGCTTTATTTTTTTCTTTACAGGTTATTGCATGTCTAATGAAAACATGGCAGATACTCAGAAAACTGAAAATTATTCATAAACAATGTTTCAGTCTTCTTTAACTGTGCTATAAACTGTTTATTATTTTCACAAATGTTTTTTATAGTTTGAAGCAAAAGTTATAGCTCTTTTTTCTGCATTTGACTATATCCTTAAAGTTCTCCAATTAGAAAAATACCTTTTAACATTGAAATTCTTAATATGTAATAGATTTATATTTTCTTCATAATGTAAACAATCGGCTTATTTATGAAATATGAGAAAGAAAAAGCTTTCTTTGGGGGAATTATTTGGATTATGATCGTCTTGCACCTATGATAGCATCAGTATTTTCAGAGTGTGAATATTTAGAGCAATTAGTTTAGAGCAATTAGTGCTTTTCACCTTGGGAAGAAACAGAAAACAGAAACCAGGAAGATATTCCAATATTCAGTGATTTAACCTGAACTCTCAAAAGCTTCAATATATTTGTTATAGAGCCGTAGAATAGGAAAGCAGTTTTGTTGAACTCTTAACGATATATAAAAAAGAGATCTAATTTGACAATTATGATTAATTCGGTCTGGCAGTATGGAAAATGTGTTCTTCTTGGTCTGAATCTTTCTGTTCACAGGTAAACTGAATTTGCCCAAAGAATGCCCATGTATCACACAAAGGAACAGACTCAGCAAAAGCCTTGCACTGGGTCTGGTAGAAAAAAAAGAAAAAAAAAGTGTTCTGCGTCTACCCTCCCAATTACTGTGATTTCTGGCTCCCATTTAGGCTCTTATCCTGCTGTCTCACCTGCCCAGCAGGACGATCACAGCTGACTAGACCTTCAACTATTTTGCCACTAACTCCTATCTCCAGAAGAAACTTAGGGAGAGTTGTAAGGTTGGCAATGTGTTTTGGTTTTGTTCTTGTTCTTACTTGTAGTCACAAGTGTGTAGCATTCTCAAGGACCTCTTAGTACTGTAACTCTTGTTTCTCTGTATTGTCTTGGTCAACTTCCAATATCAGACCTCTCCAGACTTTATATTCACCTTTTGCACAAGACTGCCCACCTCTGTCCTTTGATCTTACTTCTTCCATTTTGTCTTCTGAAACTCATATTCCAGATACAAACGGAAAAACAAATTCTATTAAACTCTCAACCTCCTCATAAAACACCCCCCTCCCCATACATTCATTCATGCTTTCACCAAACTTGGCAAATCCTCAAAGGTAGATCTCCAAGGCTTTCTTTTAAGCATAGGTTGTTCATTTTCCCTCAGTCCATCACCTTGCTGCTTCCTTGGGTTCTACAAGCATCGCTCTTGGATGTGACCTCAGAGATAAGCAACATCTTTCCCTGTCTTGTCCCCTGGTCTGGACTTCAGGATTTCAGCATCAGTATCTCCTTTGACCTTCCTGTGAGGTTTAAAAGCTCTTATCCCATAGTATATTACACTCTTTTTGACTCTCTGGGGTACTTATTCTTCTTCAGTGTGTGTGAACAAATCATAGACTTCTGAGTAAAGATGGGATCTATTTATGCCCATGGTTTCAGGTGTTCTCACAAAACCTCTCACAGAGATTTCCATGTATCATGTCAATATGGTTGTAAAATATATTTAAACTACTAATAAAATTAATACATTAAACCCCCACTATTAAAAGTGGATAATGTATATTAATAGATGCACAGTATTAATAAATTAATAAAAAGCAACCAGATGTTGTATTGATTAAGATTGGAATCTTAATCAGGAATTGAGTGAGATAGACCTGCTCTTTTGAATGCCAGCCTTGTCCCTAGCTGTTTTACATCTTTGTTAATTAAAATGGTTCTTAGTTTGGGTTCTCCCAAGAGAGAACCTTGAAATAAAGATTTGTCACCAGTACTTTACTTAGGATCTCATTTCCAGAAAGCAATGTGAGGGAGTGAGGAATTAAGACAGAAGAGAAAGGGAAGCCAGTAAAGGGAGGTCAGTGTGTGAGTTACCACTGTGGGCCACGGGGGTCAATCCAGTGAGAGACCCCCTGAGGACTTAGAACACATCTCACATTGTCTCACCAAACAGTGAGGATCTGGGATGTTTGTCCATCAATGTTCATTCTTTGCAAGTTAAGAGTTGCATCAGTTCCCCTGAGTTTACGGTGTGAGCCGAGCACCACCACCTCCAACTCCCTGCAGCCTCAAGGCTTGGGGAAGCTGAGAAAAACTGGAAGTTGCTTTTATATGACGGAAATATCTGCAGATGAACTCCAGGATACAATGAGACGATGTGAGCAATAACAGTTTTTGTTATTATAAGCTAGGCTATGGTCTGGTAAGGAAAAAAGAAAAATCCACAAATATCTAGTGGCTTATATCTAAACACGTCTAAAATAGGTTAGAAAGGAGCTCTGCTTTGCAGAGTCAATAAGAGATTCAGACTAATGGAGAAGCCAGCACCTCATAGCTGCATTTCCTAGAACACATGGTTTCCTCTATTGTGTAGTTTGGCAGAGAAGCTTGGAAATTGGACAGGAAAATTTCACTACCTCAACCTGAAAGGGGCATACCCCACCACAGCTAAGACCTATCTAGAACTGATTACTTATCCCTACTTTACCCCCAGAAGGCTGGGGATTGTTGGGAAGCAAATGGTATAACAGGGATTGCTGTCTGTTATATTTCATCATTCTGATCATTAATAGAAATCATGGTAGTCATACCAGTAGTAGTAATAGTAGTTGTAATAGTTGATAGTCATAATTGTATGTATTGTAATATTTGGTGTTATAGGAAATCTGCACAGCAAAAGGGAATTGAGAAATATGAAATATTTCCAAAACGTGTCATTTTTATAAATATAAGTGTTTGTCATTAGGGAGAAAGAAGTTATCACCCAACTGATATCCAATTAGGATCCGTTGAGTGTAAAATTGAGGAAATCCTATCTCAAAATAATTTAAGCACTTCTCTCAGTACTGAAAAATTCGAAGTAGACTAGATATCAGGTTAATTGATGAAGGAATACAAATACTGTCATTACAAGTTAATATTTGGTTTCTGTCATCTGAATGACCTCCTTCTCAGATAATTAGACAGGTTCTTTTCCATGATGGAGTTAAAGGAGGACAGGTTCAAAATACAGATATTAGAAAGGACATGAATTTCAGTCTCTACTTGACTAGTTCTGTTTTAAGAGAGTGCTTGCTTTCTGGCCCTATAAGTTTCTAGCTTAGACTCTTCCTCTAGTGGACACTTTATTCTCTCTCTGGGAAGGTGTACTGCTCACAGATCTATACAAGGAAAACCTCATCAAAAATCATCCTGCAAACTTCCACAAATAGACTTTCTTGTATTATCAAGAAGTTAGGGGTGCTAAGAGTTAGTTAATAACTTGGAATGCTTACTATATTCAAGTTCTACTAAATATTGTATTTTACTAATCTATATTGCCCTAGAGTCTCAGTCAAAACTACCATTTTAGGAGAGCCTACATACTCTTGGGTTCCAAACCAGTTAGGAAAAGAATCATTTCTCCAATGTCCCAGAAAAAAAAAAAGTGATACTGATTGAGTCATGAGCCCCTCCCTAAAATAATCCCTGAGAAAATGCCATGCTTTGATTGACTTCACATCTGTGCTGGGAGATGGAGCTCCTCCAGAGCACATGATAGGAGTAATTGGTTCTGCAATGGGAAATCTGATGGCAAGCATAACAACCTGTCTCATAAACTTAGACTATAAACTAGGCAATGAGGGTGGCAATTGAGGGTTTGTTAAGCTAAAGATAACGGAATTAACGATGTCTTAAAATCTGTATCATTTTTGGCTAGTTCATCAATTACTGTTTCTTAGGCAAGAAAGGGAAGAGAAAAGGGCAAGAAGAAGGCAAGGTAATAACAAGGCTATTTCTCCCCTCTCTTCAAAGGTTCTCTTGTTGATTCCTCCACAGCTTTTGGTTTTCTGGTGACTTCTAACAACTTTCACCTTGTTATTAGGATTGATGTATCGGTGTTTGAATAAAGAATACACACAATTTAGCACTTTTTCTTATCTGTTTGAAAACTCTCTTAACTGATATTAATATTGAAAGTTATTAACATAATTGAATCATTACACACATGTCAAGGTTTTATTTCTTCAGAAAACTCTATATCTACATTTCTAGGATCTTCTAAAAGGGGAAAAATCATACAATTAAATAAACTTCAAAGTACAGTTATAATACAATGATAATTTGGATTCTTTCATAAATTTTTTAGTGTAATTTTTGTCCATTTCATGTGTGCTGTAAGTCATAATGCCATCCCTCACATCTTCTTTCTAATTATATTCTCTAATGGTAGTATTCATAGACTTTTAATAATCTCTCAGTTTTAGTCAAGGGCAGTTTTATTTCTTAAGCCTTCATATATTCAGAAGCTCTCAATGTCACCAAAATAATGCTCACTCAATCTTTAATCCAATTTTCTATGTCAGATAATTCTTTAAGATTTTTCCAGTTGGGTGATTTTATTTCATCTCCTCTTTGAAAGATGAATTCGGTTCTAAAATGCTTACATATGTCCTCAGTTAATATCCTCATTCATGGTATCTTTAGCTATTTTTCCATTTCTGGACTTAAGAGATTTATTCAATTTCCATCTTGTTGTTAAGGTTATTTAATTCTAGCCAAGAGAAGGTCTAAGCAGTTTACTAATTTCAGTGTCATAGGTATTATACTTGCACTGAAAGAAAAATACAAACCAAAACAATGCATATAAGCCCTTCCACAGGTAATTTACTCCAGTACTGAATTTATAGAACTATCTTTGCTGAATGTTTGGTATTTGAGGGTGCTTTCTGCAAGTGATCAGAGAACATCAATCAAGTTTTAATAAATTGTTTTATCTTGAGGAACTCGTTCCAGGGCTAGTAGGATAAATATTATTAAATATCATTAAAAGGATGTGAATTCTAAAAACCTGTTAATTGTTGACATTGTTATTTCTTGAGGAATTTTAAATTGCCCTGTTTCTACTTTCCTGGATCCTCTCAAATTCTGCCTCTGCAATCAACTATGTTCGATACATTGGATGAAGCACCTTGTATTTAATTATTTGATCTGCTGAATTGTACTAATTACTTATACTATTGAAGCCAAAAAAAAAAAAAATGTCAGAAATATTTTTAATGAAATTCAACACACGTAAGAACATGAGTGGGAAAATTAAATAAAGCAGAACAGATGCATTCATATCAATCTATAAAATATGCTCTAATGTTATGTCCTAAAGGGAGATTACAGTAAAAATATCTAGTTAAAACATTAGGAGTAATAAAGTATTTCAAACCATTTGTGGATATATGAAAAGAAGTTCTTATGTCCAATAGGAAATTACTAAAACATTGTTAAAGCAGACTTTGTCTTTTTTGTTTTTTTAATTAAAATTTACTGGGGTGAAAACGGATAATAAAATTATGTAGTTTTCATGTTTGTTTTTGTTTTGTTTTAAGACATCATCGTGTGTGTGTGTGTGTGTGTGTGTGTGTGTTTAAGTTAAACCTCTTTATCAAATTCACTTAGTATTTTCTTGGAAAAACTAACAATAATAAAACAAAACAGAAGTTTAGAACCCTATATTTAATTCATTTCTGGATAGCTAATTTATATTTGTAATAAAACATATTTTTTGCATAAGTTCTCATAATTGTTCTCACAAGACAGTGTGCCTAGTTATATGGTACATCTGCTTTTGGCATAGATTGCAGTAAGAGGAGTATTTCAAAGTTGAAATAAACCATATCAGACATTGAGCCAGTAAGTAATTAAACACAGAAATGCAGATTGCCAGGAAAAGGAGAAATGATCACTTTTTAGGTGGGATATAGAAAGAAACTGGGGTTTGATGAAGAAGAGAGATTCTTGAAGGCTAGTGCAGGTGACAAAGTCTGAGAAAATTGTTTAATAAAGAAATTTAATGCAGAAGAAAAGAGATTTCTTTACCTATGAAACAGACATTTGTCTGAAGATTAATTCTTGTATTATAAAGTAATTATTTCAACCACAAATGGTACTTTTAATTTACTATTTAAGATGGAGTTGTTTCTATAAGAAATACTTTAAGAAATAGTTTTCCTGAAAATCTCTTCAAGGAACATTTTTAAATAGAGATATTAAAAAGAGGAAATTAATAAGTTGAGATCAGCTAAAGCTATAGTAGTTCAACACTATAGAATTAACAAGATAGCATTTATTAACAAATGTGCAAGGTGTGATCAAAATATACAGTGAATGTTTAAATAAAAAAAAATATTACAATAAAAGATACATCGCCATTAATCCCTCTCAAAATACTTCGCCTCGCTTCAAACACACTTACCCCATTGTTCTTGCCACTTCCTGAAGCAGCTCTGGAAGTCCTCTTTTGTGAGTGTCTAGTTGCGCTGTTATGGCTGCCTTGATGTCCTGAATCAATTCAAAACGTTTACCTTTCATGGTCATTTTGACTTTCGGGAAGAGCCAGAAGTTGCACGGTGCCAGATTTGGTGAATAAGGTGGATAAGGACACATCATAGTGTTTTTGTTTGACAGAAATTGCCACACCAGAAGCGATGTGTGACATGGAGCCTTTCTGTTGTGATCAAACAATACAGTGAATGTTGCTGCCAAGTGCCATCCAATGGAAAGGCAGGGATTTTCAATACAGGAAGAGGCACATTGAACCTTAGTGACAGTTAGTGACAAGTTTCAACTTGTCCAGTGCATTTATTCAGGTGTGAGCTACGGGTGAGAGAAGGTGTGTTTTTGAAGTGTGCCATAAATCATCATGACAACACTCCATGTCACACACGCTACTGGTACGACAATTTCTGTGAAATAAAAACATTACGGTGTGTCCTCATCCACCTTATTCACTGGATCTGGCACCGTGCAACTTGTAGCTCTTTCCCAAAGTCAAAATGACCATGAAAGGTAAATGTTTTGAATCTATTCAAGACATCAAAGCAGCCATGACAGCACAACTAAAGACACTCATGAAAGAGGACTTCCAGAACTGCTTCAGAAAGTGGCAAGAATGGTGGGATAAGTGTGTTCAAAGCAAGGGGAAGGATTTTGAAGGGGATTAATGTCAATGTGTCTTTTACTGTATTTTTTTTTAATTTAAACGTTCACCCTATTATTTGATTACACCTCATACTAACACACACCCTCTCATAATATACCCCATGACACATCACAATTACTATGAAATATGCACACATGTATACACACCCACGACATGTCTGATAGTATTTTTTAAATTCCCAAACAGGGAACATGTTCTAACCTGAGGAACCACAATAAGAAAATCAGTGAGATCTGCATTCTTTCAGGAATGTAAACAATAGGATTTCTATATGTGATTATTATATAGAGGGATGAATTATAAGAAACAGAAAAACGTAAATTGTATCTCTAGTGTTTCGTTTGAATTCCTCTTTACTAGGAAATTAGTGAAAGCCTTTGCCTAAATGACTATTGAAGGGCCCACAGTTATCTGATGCACCTTTCTTTCATTATCATGGTTCTATCTTCCACAGGACCCACATCTCTGAAATGTACAGATTTGCTTTCACAAATCCTATTAAGTTTCTTTTATCAGCCCTTGTATTTTAATTGCAGAGAGAATCTAGTCCTTCTGGCTGCAATTGCTTAAAGACCCAGAAGCTTTCTGCAACAATTTGTATTTAACATCAGCTTGTCTCCTAGTCATGCTTTATCTCTTCCTATTTTTTTAATCCATTCAGTTTGAGAGCTTCTATAAAGAATGCCCTCCTGGAATACAAATCTTCTCTAAGTATTGCTTGTAATTGTTGCTCTGGCCAGGGCTTTGTAAGCCTCTACTACTTTAAGAAGGATGAGAAGTGTTTTCCCTACATGCAAATGCCCACTCCTCTGCTCTGACGTGCCTAGAGCTTTAATGACTTCCACAATGAAAACTTGCTGCAACAATTGAATTAAAAACTAAAGCCCCAAGAGAAAAAAAGCTGACTCTCCAGTTCTTCAGCTATGGTGTAGCCATTGCTCATAAGGTTTTTAGCTTTATAGCCAAGTTCATCACAGCATAAACAATCTAAGACTTCCTAGCCTCTGAGGTCATTTAATTGCAGGAGGTTAAAATAATTTGCATTCATTTTTTTGACCCTCAGTCATCAAGAGAAGTTTAAATTATGTTCAGTATTTCTTGGTTAAAAGGGCAAGCAAGTAGATGAAACATGTTATTTAAATACCCAGGAAACCAGTTATAAACTTTAAAGTTAGTATTTAAAAGCATAAAATTCCGTTTTCTTGAAAAGCCATCTATGTGCAAAAACTTTATTAAGGGAAACCTTTCATTTTTCAATGATGAAAGATAAATAAATCGCCACTCTGGTTATTTTCACTTCCTTAAACACAATCATATTTTGTGTCTGTTTGGCTGAAGATAAGAGCACCCCATAGAGAAAGCCTGAGAACATGTAATTAACTCATTGATACTAGCTATTACGATTTGCATTATACTATTTCCATAATATTCATGAAGACTATATTTTTCTTTGGTAACAAGAATAATCAAACACATTTTGTGTATGAAATTTGTTAATTTTTATTAAAAGCTATATGGTATTGAAGAAGATCATAAAGTGTAACTGACATATGAAGAAACATGTTTAGTTTAGATGAAGCAGCTATTAATCAGGACTAACACAACCGAGTAATATAATATTATAAAAACTATCAGCAGTGATGAAAGTAAATAGGAAAATAGAGTAGAAACAAAATGAATTTCAGTACATGGAATTAACATCCCTTGCAATTAAATGTACTATAATCAATCATTCATAAAAATTAAAGAGAAAATCAATTAACCATCTAATTAAAAATCACCCAATGCCCTCAGTTATTCTGTTTAAACAAGATCATCATTTTAATGCCCAGTTTAGAATTTAAGCTAATTATTGAATTAAAATTTCAGCGAAGCATTGACCTTATAAAACCTCTATTTTAGGCATTTAAATGTAGACTATTAAATATTATTAATGAACACACAGTCCATCTGGCAAAAGCATCGGCCTTCCTTTCATCATTTTAGGACATCTCCTCTTTTCTGTTCTCAAATTAAATACCACCCCCCTTTCCAGGTGGATCAGAGACAGCAGCTTTTTTAATAAAATAAGGTCAAATTGTAACTCTGTGATCTTTTTATTAGCTTCTTTTCATCTTTTCAAAATGCTAGAACTTTGGACTCCTGCCATTTCCTTATACATGAGCTAAGATTTATTATTTTTTTTCTTTTTGCTGTGTTTAGACCTTTTTTAATCATTCTTTTCCATGTAGTTATAAAATTATGCTTTATAAAACAGAATATATTTTGTGACTGATTCTTCATTCTTTCTACTAAGAAGAATCAAATTATATTTTAAGTTAGTAATTTAGAATATACTCTAGATGACTGCATCCTAATATCTTTCACACAGTGCGCACACACACACACACACACACACACACACACAAAATACAAAAAAACATGGTTTAAATTGTGTATTGAAATCCAGGCTATTTAAAATGTAAACTGAAACATGGTCATATTTCCTGAATAATTTTAAAATAGTTCCGTGGTTTCAAATTATCTGTATGTGTTTGCCCATTAGTGTGCATGCGACAGCTCTCATGAACTGATTTAACCTCAACTCAGCACCTCTTTTCATTTTCAAACAAATTAGCTATTCACTGCAAAAATATTAGTGAGCCATGTAGATTCAGATTTTACATCAGTGGGAGAAGATTTACATCAAGCCACCAAGAGTAAACTAATAACCATCGTCCCCTATAGAGTCTCTTTTTCCCATAAGGCACAGGCAGGGACCTTTTCCAGCCCTCTCTCCTCTCACTGCCTTGCTTCTGAGGCTCAAAGTGCCTCAACTCCTAGTTTTTCAGTCCATCCTTCATCAGTCTTGGAATATCTTCCATATTCTTATGCAGAACAATTCAGTCTCTGGCTTCAACCTCCAACCTTGAAAATCGATATCCATCCCTTAGAAGACAGTGGTCGCTGTGTCGCTGAATGGTAGTAGAGCTAGGAAAGTGGTGAATTTAAAAACTAAACAGAAAGTTACATAAGGACTGATAATATGGGTAACTATCTACAAGTAAATGAAAGAAGAATGGAAGGGAAAGAAAGAAGGGAGGGAGGGAGGAAAAATTGAGCATATTTCTGGATTTTCTGTCTTCACTAGAAATATTAAATGCCACAAATATGCAGTTGATGTGTTAATTCAATCATGTATATCCTTTAAAGTATTTATGAGTCTACAATTTTTGACATGTTTTGTATTTACTATATCCTACTATTTTTGCTGCTTTTCATCAGTTCATTTGTGTTAGGAAGAACAAGCCTGTATCTATGTGATCACTTCTTAGTTTCCCTTTCAATCCAAATGATGTCAGGCACCACATGGGAGAAAGTAAAAGTTAGGCAAATATGGTAAAATATTGTGACTATTTTTCAGTAATGGAAAGACAGAATTATTTAAATATATAGAAAACATATTGAATTATTAATATACTTTAGCCATTTATTTAAAGATCCTAATAGAAAAATATATATATACATATATTTATATACATATTTAAATAACACACGTGTGTGTTTGTGTGTATGTGCATATATAGTGTTTTTTTAATATTAGAACCTTTGAATTGCTAGAATATAGTAATAAATATATATATAGACATATGCGTTTATGTATATCTATCTATCTATCTATCTATCTATCTATCTATCTATCTATCTATCTGGTATATTAGGGGATATATATTTATCCCATAAATACCAAGCATTTGTAAACTGGGTTACACATATTGATCCCTTGTTTTCTTTAATCAGCATTCAAATGTATAGATAGGTTCTATTACTATTCCCATTTTACAGATGGATTAAGGAAGTTGTTCATCTTTACTGGGCTTGTGAGGGTGGAGTTGTGATTAGCACCCAGGCAGTCTGATCCCAGAAGACAGGCTCTTATGACTACTTTGGTGTATAGCTCAAATGGCTTATGGGATGTTGCTCCAAGCCTGGCCTGGTGCTGGACAGATACCCTGTTTCCCCGAAAATAAGACCTAGCCGGACAATCAGCTCTAATGAGTCTTTTGGAGCAAAAAATATATAATTTATATTATATTATATTATATTATATTTATTATATTATATTATATTATATTATATTATATTATATTATATTATATTATATTATATTATATTATATTATATTATAGACCCGGTCTTATAGTAAAATAAGACTGGATCTTATATTAATTTTTGCTCCAAAAGATGCATTAGAGCTGATTGTCCTGCTAGGTCTTACCTTCAGGGCAACATGATAATTCCAAATCCTGGCATGCAAATTAGGTAACAAAGATTTTTAAATGGTGCCCCCTCTGTGTCCTCTCTGGTAATTTGCATTTGTTTTGAGAAAATTGACACTTTGACCTATGTCTGTTACACAAATCCCTATCTTTGATTATGCTTCTCATTTACTTAGGAAACCCTTTTCTTAAAGGGAGTGCAAAGAAACTTCACTTCAAGCCCTGTGTAAGTTATCATGAATTCAAATAGATAATGACAGAACAAGTGTGGTTTTGTAGTATTTTATATTAAATTGTTTTTACATTCTTTCATTAAATTCCTGCAGATTTTTTTTGCTTCTGATTTCTTTTGCTTTATCATGATTTGTTTAAGCCCTGGGCGGGTAAATATGTGGTTTATTTTCCAAATCTTGGTGAGTTTTTGATACATATTCTCCAGAACCCAAATAGGAAGTTAAATAATTATACCATTGACTCAGGTATTTCACAATTCAAGACCTACTGCAGCCTAAGCAAATTCACAAGCCAGTGTGGATACTACTCTAATTCATAGCAAAATGCATCTTGCAGTGTTAAAGATGAGAGTTATGGATGACTTATTTTCTATGCTGGAAGGCCTATAGAACAATCAAACAATTAGGGAAAGAATACAGTTTTTCTGTGTGTTTTTTAGGAGACTCTGAAGACCAAATCGACTCTGATTCTTTCACTTTTTACATGGTGTATTTTATTAACTAGAAAGTATAGAGTTTACTAAATGGCACTTTTATTGCTCCCTTTTGCCTAGGAAGAGAGCAGTGGGATCTTTAGCTTCTTTATTACAAGAGCAGTCAGATATTTTATACAGTAATAAAAGCACCAGCTGCCATTTGAGACAGCTAAAGCTAGTCAATGAGTGCTATAAGTACATTTGTTGTATTTCCTAAGAAAAATGTTCATTAAAACATAGGTTTTTTTGTTTGGTTTGATTTTTTTCCTAACTCCAAACACCACTGGGACTATAAATAGCTATAGATAAAATTCCTGAAACAGGTTACAGGAAAGCCATATTAGACAGTACCTTTGAATATCTCCACTGTAAAGTGAAGAGAATAGAGGAAAATGGAAGGGACAGAGCCTTTATATCTTTCAGGAGTTATGTTCAAATTCTGCTATATTTCCAATTCATATATAAGATAAAACAGAGCCTGGTAAAATACATTTGCTAAACGGAATGGATTATTTCTGACTTTCTTGTGCATAAGAACAGACTGTCTTGTAATACAATTTTTAAAATACCAAAAAAGTACACTTTCTTTCAAGATATTTCAAGTCAAATAACTAATCTATTTTTCAACAAACCCTTACTAGCACGTACTCTCTACAAGTCTAAGGGTATGGTATACAAGGAAAGGAAAACGCTGTCAATACCTTCTACTACATACTTAATATTATAATTAGAGATGAGACTCATGCATGTGTACTGATACTTAGCAATTCAGGCAAATACTTAATGAAAACTATTGACACAGATAACACCTTCTAAGTGTTCAAAAATAGTTTAACAAAGGTTACGAGAGCTGTTTTTCAGAAAGGAACTAAGATTTGAAATGGTTCTTATGAGATGGGGACAAAACTTTCCCATATTGCCCTGTTTCCCAAAAAATAAGACCTAGCCAGACAATCAGCTCTAATGCGTCTTTTGGAACAAAAATTAATGTAAGACCTGGTATTATATTATATTATATTATATTATATTATATTATATTATATTATATTATATTATATTCCTCATCTTATAGTAAAATAAGACAGGGTCTTATATTAATTTTTACTCCAAAAGACGCATTAGAGCTGATTGCCTGGCTAGATCTTATTTTCAGGGAAACACGGTGTGAAAAAAAATTATGGAAACATTGACTAATAGAGAAATTGCAATCCAGAGCCTAATACCTCATCAGAACTCAATATTTGTTGAATAAATAACACAATAAGTTTTTTAATCCATATAACAAATGTACAGGATATTTACTATTATTATCTCCAGATAGAGGTAGAAATAGTCTCCTCGAACTTGACAAGGTCTTACTTGCAAATAATTGAATATTCAAGACTCTGAACCAGAACTTTCTGACTCCAAACTATTATACAAAATTAAGTGCTCTCTCGAAAGGAAAACCTAAGGATTGGTCTGGAAACTGAAGTTTGTGGAGGAAGCAAGTAGTTTGGTACTGGGTTTTGGAGGTCTTTATATGCTAAGTTGAAAGAATTAAAATGTAATACAGAACAGGTAGACCGGGAAATGTGTAAGGGTAGATGTGTCCTGAAAGTCTCTAACTTTTTTTAAGTTAAATGTTTTCTCTTCTTTCAAATGCAAATACCATTGAAAAGATTAACTTGCTTCTTATTTCAATAATCTTTGAGAACAGGCATTATACTCATCAGAGGATAAATTTAAATCTATGAGTGAAAGCAAACCTACTATTTTGTGGTTAACGTAGATTATAGGGAAATTTTGTTTTAAAAATCATATCATTGTTGAAGTCTGGGAACCTTTACAGATGGTAAAATAATTTTCCTATATATCTTCTTCCCTATAACGACTGTTCAAATGAAAAAAAAAAAAAAGAAAGAAAGAAAGAATAAATAAATAAATAAATAAAACAATTTTTTCCCTGTAATACATATCTTTATTAGAACTAGCTTTTAGTTCATTAAAATGAATAAAATACATAGGATTCTACAATAGAAGCATAAGAAAATAATTCTAAAAATATAAGAAAAACATTAAATCTTACTTTGGGAACAGAGAAAACCTCAAGAAGAGAGGTGAATTTATATTGTATTTCAAAGGGGAAATGAATTTTCCACAGTGAGGCAGAGTAGGAAAGATGATATATGCTCATTTGTTTGTGAAGTGAGTGCTTGCTAAGTAATTTTTTAAAAAATAATGGAATGGCTTTGAATTCAGCCTCTTTACACTGACACACCATGGCAGGTGGGGAACAAAGATAAAAAGAGCATTACCCATAGCTATGTTACTTTGATCACGTTATATAAACTCGGCAATTCCCAGGTCCCTAAACTGTAAAACTGCCACACATTTAGAGCCACAAAGGTGGCAGCTTTCTGACACCCACCATGGCCACCAGGGACATGCTCATTTGTCTTCTGCTGTAGACACGAGATGTAATGCAAACATATTTGCTGCCCCCTGCACACCGTGACCATAAGAGAAATATAACATCCCACCACCTGTTACGGTTGGAGACCTCCCCTTTCATTCTATCTGAATTCCGAGTGGCTCAACTGTACCTCATCTTCCAGGGTGTGCTGTCCATATCACCATCACCCCACCACTGTTTTTTCTAACTTGAAATCCCCCCTCCTCATATTTTGTACCTTCTTTGGCAATCTTACACCTTAATCTTCTCTGTAATGCCATCCACTTGTATCCTTAGGGGTTCCTATGCTATAACAAATGAACACTTCCAACTTTTCCATTTCTTCAGTGCAATGCCCCAATACTTTTGGGGAGCAACTGAAAACTCTCCTGAGGTTTGCCTGCCCCATGAAGAGGCCGCTTACCCTCCAATACTGAGCCTTTGGCCTGGGCAGGTGAAGGTTTCTGTATTCTTCACTCCCTCCTGCATTGGATCACCTTTCCTCTGCTCTCCTATATTCTTTTTTGTTTTTTTGTTTTTTTTTAATTAAGGAGATTTTTGCCATTTAAATGTGGTGCCATCTCTCATGGTATTTCAAATCAGTGCCTCACAGTAATTGACAATTTTAGCTAATGGAGTAGTGCCTTTCTCTACATCGGCCTTTTCAACAGCTTGCATTGCATGAAGATCTTTGACTTCCCCGTTATTACTCCCTTCCACATCAGTCAAGCACTTGTAGGCCCATATCTTTTCTTCTCCCAAAACTATGTCACTAGAAATCACACATGTGGCCAGCCCACTTTCTGACTCCAACCATCCATTCCTCAGTTTCAGTAATACCATTCCATCAATATTTCCTCTTCTTTTGACTTCTGGTCACCACTAGGCCTCTATATGTTCCCTTTCATTGATCTCTCCTGTCTTCATTTTCATACCTATTTTCCTTAGATTTCATGGTTCATCATATCATCTGATATCTTGTCAATATCCTACAGTGCCTTATCTGACTGTTTATCTGAAGCCCTGTTTGGGGGAATAAAACAAAACTCCAGTCCTTTGTCAATCCTGGAGTCTGCACCCCACTCCACGCCTAATCTCAGGCTGCTGAGCACTGCTAGCAAAATCAGACAAACTGACACCCGAATACATTCGTATCCAGAAACCTTAATCAGGTTTATTAGCAAGACCAACAACCCAGTGAGGCACTTCATTCACCTATTTTCCATAAGTCTAGTCTAAATCTGCCGTAAACTTTTTCAATCATTGACTCCCTCTATGTTCATTCACTGATCTTAGACAATTTTTTACCGGACAGAGAATAAAGCATCTTTTCATATAAAGTCATTCAACTTCCTGCTACCCAATGCAACCTACACTTTTTAAAAATATTCCTTTCTTTTTACTACCCTTCTCTTCTGGTGCAATTGAAGAGCTATCCCTTATCTTATTTGAGGATAATTTCTCTGGATCACTTAAAACAATAAAGCCCCAAAGAATAATTAAACTTGGTCATTTCTCCTCAGATTTAAAAACCAACCAATAACCAACTAGCCAACCTGTCAATCAGAAAACAAACAAACACAAAACTTTCCTAGACCTGGTATATCTCTTTTTTCCTTTACCGCCAAATTTTCACCAGATTTCCTTACCTGTCACTGGCTCTTAAAACTATTCTATTTTTTCTGCCTCCAAAGTTCTACTGAAACTATTCTTACCACTGTCCTTAAAGTTTCTAGTTATAATGGAACTTTCACTTTTTAATTTGCTTAATCACCTGGCAGCATTGACAAATAGTATCCACTCCCTCCTAAAGGAACTCTTTCTTCTATAAACTCACAGTTCCTTGTTTAATTCTACCATTGTCTATTCATCGATTCTTCTTCCTCTACCCATATCTCAAATGTAAATGTTCCAAAACAAGAACTATATTTTTCCCTTTCTCCTCTACTCTGACAACACACTTTCTTTAAAAGATATTACCTAACCAATTGGTTGGAATAACTATCTATGTTATAACTATAAATTTTTGTTTCCTTCCTCATTCTTTCCCTTGAGCACCAGACTCCTGTATATAATTGGCTTGTGAAAACTCTATGATAAATGTTTACTGTCACAACTAACTCAATATGTATAAAACAAACTCATTATCTCCCATCTTCTCACCAAAGCTTGAAATTGAGTTCTTTCCTAGTCTTTCACATCTTAGTATGTACTGTCAACACCCAACATTTTGCAAGCCAAAAACTTGAGTGTCATGCTTTGATCCTTTGTTTTTTATTTTGTAATCTAATCAATAATTGAATTTATTTAAGAGCTACATCCACAAATTTATTCTAATTCTACTACCAACACCCTATGGAAAAAATCTAATCTACTTTTTTTGTAGATTATTTTATAGCCTCTGAAATTGTCTCCTGTCATCCATTCTTATCCTCATCCACTCAATTTCTACACTACATCTAGAGTCAACTTTTTAAAATGATGTCCAATCTTGTTAATCTCCATAACTTTTGATGTGGCACAGATAATATCTCCATGATTTCTCCCCACCCTACCTCTTTAGCTTTAATCTCAGCCATTCTTTATCTTGGATGCTATGTTCTAGGAACCATGGCTTCTTTCATTCTCTTCTTCAGGTTTGAGCATACTGTGTTGGTTTGTTTGGTTTTAATCTCTTTGCCTCTCTGCTCAAATTCTCTTTCCCTACTTTTCTTCTCATGCCCTTTTGCCAAACTTATTCCCATTTGACTTTCATGTCTCAGCTTGAATACTACTTCCTTTAGGATGTGTGGACCCTGCTGTGGATTAGGACTCTCTCAACCCATAACATACTTGAGATATAGTTTATTATTTATGTAATATCTATTTTCCCAACTAGAATGTAAGCTTCATGAAATAAGGACCATATCTAGCCTGCTCATTGGTCTACCAAAAGCAATGAAAGCACATGCACATAGACAAATTAAACATTAGAAAATAAAATTTTTTTTTGAATGAATCTCATGGATTTGCTACAATTATTTTACAGTTTAAACAAAGAGATATATGTAGAGTGTGACTGGCATATAATAAGCACTCAATAAATAGTTTACCTTGTGTCTCTAACTTCCTACTTTCACATAAGCTGGAGGTAATAAATATGAAAAAAGACAATATGCCTTTACCATCACTAATGCCTTCGAATACATTTTATGAAATATATATTTATATTTTTGGTTGATAACTGTTTAATGTTATTACAGCATAACATAAGATAATGCTTCTTCTATAAATAGCTCAAAATTATTTTTACCAATGCTCATATTTTCTTTCTCTCCAATTGCTATGTAATTATCAAGGGGAAAAAGTAAGAAATTCACATATGTTAGGTATCTTTTCTTAAGTCAAACAAAAAGAACTAAAAAAATCAAACCTAAAACCCAATTTCCCGATCTTTTACCAATGTTTAAGTTTATTATAAATATAAAATAAATTATTAGTTACCTTTCCTGTTTCTACTTTTTCATGTCTTAGTCTTTGGATGTCTCATTCACTCATTCAATACATTTCTCTGCTCTTTACTGCAACCTAGATATAAGTTTTTAAAATTCACCCATAGCAATCAATGTGGTTTTTTTTTGGCTGGTAAAATTATGTTCATACATGTGCTTGATATAAAATGTGTTGAGTTTCATATGTGGCAGGTATGTTTTAAATACAATTTTGGCCATTCTTTACGTTTTGATAAGTTATGTATTCCTACCCTGTCTCCTTGGTGAAACATGTGAACCCATGGAATTTGCATATCATTCAACTATGCTTCCAGCACTCTCTGCTGAAAACCTTTGATGACTTCCAATTGGATAAAATTATAAACATCAACTCCTTTACAATGGTGTGACAATTTTAAGGCATTTGTGTTTCTAAGAAACTCGTTTAGCCTTTTACTAGTATAATCTACTCATGAAAAATATAGTTGAACTATCAGCCCCTAATATGTCTATCATTTTCCCACTATTCTGAATTCCCTATTCCAGTGTGCTTAGATTTTTGTGCCAGTAATAAATGTCAATGTATGCATGAATTCTTTGTTTCTTTAAACATTTATTTTGTATTCTTCCTGTATGCTTCTATTAAACTATGAGGTCAGAGAGTTCACAAACTCTCCCTCGAAAAAGTACTACATACCTCATTGCTGAATATCACTATGGTCACTTTCGAAGTACTCCCCTTCGGAAGCTATGTACTGATGCCACTGCCTAGTCCACCCTTCAAAGCAATTTTGGAACTCTTTCTGGAATGGCCATCAGAGCTGTCGTCGTATTACCCTTGATGTCCTGAATGTCATCAAAATATCTCCCTTTTGGTATTTCCTTTATTTCTGGGTACAGAAAGCAGTCATCAGGGGCCAGATGAGGTGAGTAGGGAGGGTGTTCCAATACAGTTATTTGTTTACTGGCTAAAAACTCCCTCACAGACAGTGCCATGTGAGCTGGTGCATTGTCATGATGCAAGAGCCACTGATTGTTGGCGAAAAGTTCAGGTTGTCTGAGTTTTTCATGCAGTCTTTTCAGCACTTCCAAATAGTAAACTTGGTTAACTGTTTGTCCAGTTGGTACAAATCCATAATCAATAATCCCTCTGATATCAAAAAAGGTTGCAATTAGTTTGCGAACTTAATTGTCAGACCTCCTTTGTTGCATTTCATTGTAACATGAGAAGATACTTTCTTATCCTCTAATTGTTTACATATATACATACCAAACATAATTTCCTTGAAGGAAAGGGTCCATAATTTGTTCATCTTTCTTATGCTTACATTGTTCAGTACACACATATATTTCTGTTGGATTGAAGGAATTTAAAAGGCTTGTGTCTAAATTTAACAAGTAAAATTTCCAGTCATATTTAAGTTATTCTTTATGGAATAGTAATAGTTTGACAGAGCTACAAGATTACATGATGAACAAACTCACAAATTTTGCCTATTAAAGGAGATATTGTCAATTAAAGAGGAATTAGATACAGAGATAAAACACATCTCAAATTTCAGTATATGACAAAAGAAAAATACTTCGCTTATATAATGTTTAAATAAAATTCCATTTGCTTTAATCGAATTTTAATCAAATGCTAGGTAATTAGTACCCACTACTTTTATATTATTTGGGATAGCGTTTTACCACAAAATTGTGTAGTGAGCTTTTATATTGGAAAAGATAATTGCAGTGTTAGAAACATTTGTAAGTATTAGGTTGGTGCAAAAGTCATTGCAGTTTAAAAGGTTAAACATAATTGCAAAAACTGCAATTAATACATTAAATGTATGCTATAGAACCAAATAAATAGAGAAAAAACATCAGTACAGATATGATGAAAAGCACAGTGATGCTATCTCCTTCCCTCCCTTTCTCCATCCCTCCTTCCCTTCCTTCCTTTTTTCTTTCCTTCCTGTCTAAAATTAACAAATTTTAGCTTTGGTAGAATTTCCCCCACCCAGGCCCATCCCTTGGTATCCATCAAATAGCTACTAAGTAAGTAAAGTCTGAGAACAAAATATTCTCTGTCCACAATGAATCTTTCCAAAAAATGTGCTCCATTAATTTGGGATGACAACTAAAGCATTCAATTAAAGTAACCCTCAGTGCTTCATAGCTTGATTTTTATTAGCACATCAGATGCCAATAGACTATCATTTGATAAGTTAAGAGACTTCTGACTTTAGCAAATAATGTTAGTAAAGGAAATAACCTCTCTATAAAGGCTCTCCTAAAGAATATGTTTTATTTTCCTCAATTATAAAAAGCTTTTCAGTAGCGTTCCCAGTTGAATAGGATGTCAAATACTTAGAAGGAAAATTTCTTAGCATTTCTTTTCATTAAAACGGGCTGTCATAAAACAACAAGTATGGCACCTATCATAAAATCAGGTCATGTTTTATGAATATTTAACTTACTTTGAACTTTTCAGAAGGAAATAGTGACCTTGAAAACTCCTAGTAACAGTACAACATTGTAACACAAAGGCCACTGCTTCTGTCATTAATCATGGTAGATGACTGCCTGGAGCCACCGTTGGCTTTTTAAAGGGAAATATTAAAAGATAGAGGGATGGGAAAATATTTATAGACTATTTTATCATAAAGACATGAAAATGATTGAGTCCCAGCCAGCATATATGGTGTGGTTTTTTTTACTTATTTTTAAAACGAAGTTTAAAATTTTGTGTTTTCATTTCCTGTCAGCTTGACATCGATATGGTAGTTGACCAATAAGAATTTAATAATCTGACTGCTAAATATCAGTTCAGTATATCACCTCTTTATTGGGCTATGAAACCTTGATTTATGCAGAATCAGAACAGGTCTTTCTGTGTGTGTGTGTGTGTGTGTGTGTGTGTGTGTGCGTGTGCGTGTGCGTGCACTGTAATGTGTTTTATCTTTATACCACCTGGAAATGAAGTTTACATAAACACTGGCAGGCTGAAAATTTCTTGTTGATGGCAAACAGAGGATCACTTTGTTAAAGTAATGTTTGTGAGAAGACCTATTAGAGCAAACTCGGATTTATGTTCCCCATTCTGTTGCCAGTCCTCATGGAGGCAAGAGCTATAATTATATCCAAACTCATCAGGGAAAGGGCTGATTTACCTCTATGATTCATTCATCTATCTTTTGTAAGCATGCATCAACGTGACACATTGAGGAATCTCATCAAATAGGAGAGGATCCACATGTAGTTCTCTGTGCTTGAAATAGCTGAGAAATGCGAAACAAAAACGATATGAAACTAGTTTAGTCTTTCTTTACACCAAAGACCAGTATGGTCTCTGAACAAATTTACACCATCTTTAAAAGTGCTTATAAGAAAGAATTAAAAAGAAACTTCAAATGGAGTACACATTGGAAAGGTTTTAGATTAAACATGTGAAGTGTGTTCTGAAAAGTTTATTGATAGTGCTGGGCAAAAATATACCATACATGTAAAAATTTAAGAATGTAATGTTGAAAATTAATGAAGGCCTTTGTCACTGCTTTCTGGCTAGAAAGATAAAATCTTAACACACTGAGTTAGTCGAGGTTATCTTTACTGAGTGGCAGGGAAGTATTAAAAAAATAATTTCTGTAAGAACGTCTGCCTTCCTTTAATGTTTTGTATATATCAAGCTATCTCTGCCATTCAGTGGGCAGCCATGTATTTTGGCATTCAATTCTTCTGTCTCAATATGAAAATGAACCTTATTTCCTTGAAATACAGTTCCTGCTGTATGTTAAGGAAATGAGATTCTATTCAAGCAAGTTGAAATCTTAATTTCAGTTCTTTTCAGAGAAATAATTCATATATAAAGTACCACAGATGGATGTTTATATTGGATATAATAACTTGAAGGCTTATTTTACCTGAAGATGGCTTCTTGATGCCAAAATACAGAACTAAATCATTTAATATTACAGTATATCCCATCTTTCAGGGCTATAGAAGCACCATCTTTTTCCAATGGAGTACCTAAATTAACTTTATTCCTTACTCAAATGAAATCACCCATAAGAGAAAGATTTTATCATCACGAAAGCCTATAAATGAGCAAAATACTTAGCAAACAGACAAAATTAAGTGAGTATAAACTGCCTTATTTAACAAGTGAAGTATTTAAAATAAATATAGAAGAAAGCATTTTGGGTCATATAGTTTTGTATATTATATTAGCCTAAACAGAAATGGCCTGAAGAAAAGTCAATTTGGTGAATTAAAATTAAGTTACAAACTTTTTATTTATAATTTTAAAGAGATAAATTAGATGTCATAATTATCAATGTATCGATGTATCAGGAGATCTATGATGTGAGTGTTATTCATAATAAATTAAGAATCATTAAAGTTATGTCAGTTTTCTTATTGGAGGGAAGATAAAGAAAGAACCATTCTATTTCATTGCATAACTGAAGGACCAATTTTGAAATTAATACGCAAGCTCTGATGAACACATATCATTGACTAATATAACTGGAGTGAAGTGTGAGTACTAAGTGTATATTTAATGTTGATCTATGTTGTTGCATACAGAATTTCCCTACATAAATATATCTAAGAAACAAAATTTTCTGAGCTTACACTCCAAAAGTCTGCTCTCAGTCTTCTGTAAATATAAACAACAGCCTATTTTTTAATGCGTATAGTATATTACAGTGTTGACTAAGCATTACTGTTTCATCCTCAGATCACAACTTTTGAAAGTGTCATAGTTGATTTTTTAGAAATAGATGAAATTATTATATTCATGGTATCAATTGAGGATAAACCCGTGTCTGCCTCTGGCAGAAAGGGTTGGCTTTGTGTTTTTTGTTTTGTTATTTTTAATTTTACTATTGGCTTTTATCACCATTTAATCACCAAAATTTCCCTCAGAGCTTGAATTGTCCTCCAATTTTCTTTTAAAAATCTGATTGAGAAAAATCAAAGAATGGAAAAATGCTTTGTTATAGTGTGTCAAAATTGTTTACCTGCTACTAACTAGATACTAACTCTTGGACCTCTGTAAAGTGGCTACCTAAATATTGCAAGTTAAACTTCTCTCTCGTGAGTATAAGAGTTGCTCCTATCCTCTTTTACTGTGTAGTCTTGTAATCTATAAAATTACTATTATCTTCTAATGGCTTATTTTGTCTCTTTTAGAACTAAAGTCATTCCAAACAACGTTATTACATTTGTATACCAAAAAGCACAGTTGTCTGACATAAATATAAATACAAATATACAAAAAAAATTATATATATATACACATATATATATATTTCTAAAATTAATATCCATTATATGCGACCTTCAAGAGAACACTTGTCAAAATGATTTAGTGCCATAACAGCATCAAGAAATTCTATAAATATAAATATTTTAAATATTTCCCATAGTTTAGAAGGTACAGTCTATATAAATACAGAACATAGGCTATAGTTCAGAGTTTCTGTAGCTCATGTATCCTCTAACCAAATAAGTAAAATGTCTGAATTCCCAAAGCAGACCAAGTCACCTACTACGTAAATTAGGAAACTCTAAGAAGCTATTACTTCCCAGGAAAACTCGTCCTCAGTTGCTCAGGGATTGCAAAGTATGGCCTGCAATTTGTTTTTGGATGGTTCATGAACTAGGAATGATTTTCACACTTTTATGTAGTTGAACAAAATTTTAAAGAATTGATAGTAAATGACAACAGAATATTATAAGAAATTTAAATTTTTCATAAAAAAGTTTTACTGTTACCCAGCCATACTTATTTATTTTTGTGTTTTCTATGACTTCTTCTAGCCACAAGGCAGAGTTGACTAGTTGCAACAGAGACTGTGTTATTTGGCCCTTTACAAAAAAATGTTCGCTGACCCTTTCAATAGGCCAAGGTAAGTCCTCTAAGGGAGACTAATGAGCTACTTGGAGACTCCTGATTATTTTCTGCCTACCTTCTAAGAACTTCGTGAGTTTACTACTACCAGCTTAAGCCTGCCAACTCTATGGATAACTGTAAACATACTAGATTATCTGTTGGACCATCTCAAATTATTTTTCAGCATGATCTTAATACTGCTGCTCAAAGCAGTGTCTCCAATTACTCGTCAGGGCCAAAGGAAGATGTTTTACTGTCCTATCAAGGCACAGTTCTTTCTAAAAACCATTTAATTTCCATATCTATATCTATATCTATATATCTATATATATAGATATAGATATGGATGTATATATGGGTATATATATGAATATATATATATATACATATACATATGTATGGTGTTATATATATATATGGATATATGGATATGGATATGGATATATATATACCCATATACATATATACGGTGTAATATATATATATATGTATTTATATATGTGTGTGTATATATATATATATTTATACATATATGTGTGTGTATATATACATATATGTATATGGCGTAAAACTTTTATACAAAATATCAAATAATGCCACATCCCTGACTTTCTCCTAAACTAGCCTCTGTTCAGGAGAGGGCATGGCTCTCAGAGTACTGTTTAATCTCCTAAACTATCTGGGGCTGTAAGACAACTGGAAAAATCGACCACAGGCACGATTTCCTTTGTTTTTTTGCATAGATCATAGGAGCAGGCAAATAAACCATAATTCAGGAATAGATCTGGGTACCTACCTATTATTCCCTAAGAGAGATGTTCTGCCTCTGTGTGTGTGTGTACACAGACCTGCAGTTTGGAAATTAGAAGAAGCATGAAATCTCAACACATACATGAGAATTTTCAACAGTGCCCTTTGGTTGTATATTGAATTTAATTTTCTTTTGAAAGTAGGACTCCTTGATTTTATATGTGCAGTTCTTTTAAAACCATCTTATATTTGTCCAACCAGTATGAATTCACAAACTCGTGGATTTACAGGCAAGCAAAAGTTTACTAAATCACTTTTATTTTAAGAAATTGTGTATGTAAAATTACAATAAAATACTACGTGCAGAAAAAATCATAACTTTATGCATGATTAATTATGCCAAAAAGGGTGGTAGTGATCCTATAGAGCGTGATAAAAAAATAAGAGTTACAGAAGATGTGAATTCTATAATTATGTGTATAAAGCCTTAGGTATCTTTTGAGGCACAAGCATCAAGAACATGTACTGAATTAAAGGAAAAGTAATTTTAAGACTTCATACTTCTAAATGTGTAGAGTTGCAGAATAAATCTCTATAGAAAATCTGATGCAAAATATCTTTATTATTGAAATATATACAATTCCTAAACTATCGCACTAGTTGGCTATCTATATTTCATACTGATATATATATATTATATATATATATATATATATATATATATAACAGAGTATATATTATATATTAATAATATATTTAATTTCCAGTCTAACAAAAATTAATTTTTAAAACTTTTAGTATGTCTGTGGTAAATTTATGTCTGTTTTTTTTTTTTTTTTCTTTAGAATGAGTGTGAATGCTTTTCATCCTTATGTTTCAAAATAGTAGAGACCAGGTAAAGTAAAATGTATCATTCCACATTATTCCAAAATAAAAATTCTTAAGTCAAGAAAAGGGTATAGTTTTAGAGTTAATAGAGGAATCTATATCACTAAGCATGTAAAAATGTCAGAAGGGCAAGATTTCTTAGGCTAGAATATGAAAGAAACACATCATAATTTTCTAAATAAACTTGAATTCTACAAAGCAGTAATATAAGAATAAAAATTAGCAGTGGATGTCGTGCCCATGAGCATTTCTGACCTGGTACTACAGGTAGTAGCTAAAATAGAAAGACTTTAGACTCTATTAATTGTTGTAATACAACTAGGAAAGCAGTGCACTTATGTTTAAAACATGCATTCTTCATGCACATAATTTACAATTTTCCACTTAATCTTAGCTTTGGGAGCTCCTAAAACCAGGAAAAAGGAGAATATAATCCAATGGTAACACCATCAAAGCAAAGTAATACTGTTGATTGAAAATACAGTTGAGCACACCCAGCAGATGAAGGTGTGAATTTCCTCATACATCATCTTAATGGTAACACTTTCTACAAAGCGACATGGAGCACTCCTTTCATATTTCATGAGTTCTATTTGCCTGACTTCAAAATGCCAAATGTGCCAGTGAACAGTGCTTTAATATTCATGGGTTTTTGAGATGGCTTTGACAGTTGTCAACTAGAGAAATGGCTTCATCAGGAAAGAATCTGACTTATGATTTTCAGCACACATATAAAAGCATAGTCATTCACATATGCATTCTATTTTAAAGGTATTCTTTGCATAGGTATCTATTATGAAAATTATGTAGATATAAAATCCTTTATGTAACAGTAAACATTTTCAACTCTCATTTGGATATATACTTCCAGAAAATTTTGTTAACTCCAGACATATAATAATTGAGCTATTTTGAAAGAGCATAGCCCAGTAAATATCCTAAAAGTTCTCTAAAGCACAAGTCATCACAGCATAAGTCACACATTTATGTGAAAAATTTATATTTCTTTTTTTGTATGTAATTCAAAAACATATTAAGTAGCTCAGTATATGAGAAAAAAAAAAATTATAGTATTTGTCTTTAGCCCCAAGGACTTAGATTCTGGTTTTTGAGGCTCTTATTAGCATTTTACACACTAGAAATAAAAATCAAATTGAAATTTACCCATGAAGTAGAGTCCATTGCTATTAATCTTAAAAGATCTATGAAATTTTTACATGTCACATATTAATAATACATTGAATAAATTATAAACAAACTAATCAACTTCATAAGAATTCATTATCTATGTTATCTCATTGTATCCTTTATAATTCTCATGAGTTGGAAGAACCAATAGCATAATCACCATTGGATTGCCAATAATGTTTAAAAGTTATTGAATACTCATTACATGCCAGGAACTCTTCCAAGTACCGTGTGTATGTTTGTGTGTGTGTAAGTGTGGGTGTGTATGCTTAATTAATACATTTATCTATAATTAATATATAGATATGTTATATATAGATATATTAGCTTAATTAATTTAGGTACTATTGTTAGCCTCTTTTGTAGATGGAACAGATTAAGTAACTTTTACCATATTTCACTTCTAGGAAGTGGTGGAACCATGATTAGGAGACAAGGAGTCTTTGCCCCACAGCTTGAGCTCCAACATAACCCTAAACTGTCAGAATTTTAATCACAATGAGAACTAGATCACATTCCTACCCTGGTATAGTTTCTGTTCTTTCTTCATACAAGGAACATTCTTACTAACTTGTACTTTTACTTCATTGAATTTAGCCTTGAAATAATATATTTTCTGTGATTTTACTCTTTCAGCACTCAAAGTTTTCCTTAGGATAATATGAATTCTCCCTCCCTTCCTCTTTCTCTCTCTCTCTCTTTCCCTTCCTTCCTTCCTTCCTTCCTTCCTTCCTTCCTTCCTTCCTTTTCTAACACACACTTACACTTTTCCTGGCTTTTTATTTCCAGACTCTTTTAGATTTATCTTTTTATGTAATCCTTAATGTTGGTATTCTCCAGGGTTTTATTTTAAGTACTTTTTTTCTTCTAGGTTAAAATAGCTCATCTTTTCTCCAACCCAAGGTCAGTTTCTTAAAGTGTGTTTATATCTTCTATCTTTCGGTTAAATATTTTCAAGCAGTCCTTGCTTTGCATGGTTCTTATATACATGTATTTCATTTAGCATAATTTAGTTAAATAATACCAAATCCCCAACAATACCATTCAAATTTCAGCTACCTCCACGTATTAACTGTAATTATATGAGTACAAACTTTGCGGGTAGCTCTTTAGCCCACAGATCACTACATAAATAATAGATACACATCATGATCAGTGACCAATCACATCATCCCTTTCAAAGGTTATTGGTTATTCACTGTGCATTTGTTATTTAGTTCACACACAAACAGCAAAGCCTGTAGTTGTGTCGCTTCTGTGTCTCCCAGTGATTAAGCCATGAGATATTTTACAGAAAAAAAAAAGGATAATCAAATGAAAATTGGTCAAGAAAGATAAAAGTGCAATAAAGAAATAGAAAGGTTAATACTTAAGTGAAATTTAAATGGAACATAAAATTGAGTTATAGAAGAAATAGCTGACCAGGGACTCTTGACACTGCTACTGTCTGAGTCAATATATTTCTCTACTGAGATAGTTTTTATTTTCATTCATTACAAACATATATTCTTAATATCATTGAACTTGGTATTAAAACTGCTTTATAATTCTTTTCTGTTCATTTTAACGTCTGACCCATCTCATAGTCAGGATCCATTAATACCGAATGATCCATTAATACCCTTTCTACTGAATACGGATCATATTTCCTTTGTTCTTCATACATCAACTTTTTAAAAAATTATTTTATCATGGATATTGTAAATGTTATGTTGTAGATGCTGTTATATTCTCCAAGAATGTTGATTTTTTTTTTTTTTTTTCTGTTTTAGCTGACGGTTAATCTAGTTGGGCTTAAATGTCAAACTGTATTTCTTTAATGGGAGAGCTTATATATAGAATTTGAAGGTTCTGCTCTCTGACACTCTTCTTCTGGCAATGCCCCCTCAACTTCCAGTGGCTATAATTGCCCAGAGCAAGCCTGTGGTTGCTCTGTTGTCGGGTTCTTCTGGACAGAATGACTGGTTTTCTATCAGTGTCTCAGTCCCCCACATGGTGCAGACAAGAGTCTGCCTTTAGGACAGACGTTTGGTAAAAGGAAACTCACCCAGGGCCATCTCTTTGATCACTCTACAATACCGAACAGTTTCTGTTGTTGTTGTTGTTTGTTGTTCTTGCACTTTGGACAGATTTTGTGTTTTTCTGTCTGTCAGTAATAGCTTACTTTCTCATTACCAAAAGTAGGAGCTTCTTTTTTCCTATATTCTTAAATGTCAAGCCTCATATCTAACCATTCCTATTCTCATACCCTGTGCTTCACTCTTAGTTATTTCACATTTTTTTCTGGTCCCAAAACATTGGTATACATTGTTTTCTCTCCCTGGAATTCCTTTTTGTTTGACTAAATACTAATTATCATAGATCTCTTGTAGGTAATAGTTTTATAGGAAGGATTGTTTGAAAACCTAAAGTTTTATTAAAAGTACCCCTTATAAGTAATCCTGTAGCGTATTTTATTTCTAACACTCAGCTGGATACCAGTATCTGACACATAGATTATTCTTAATAAATATTTGAATTAATAAATCCTTTAAACATATAACTGATCCAATTTAAGAAAACATAAATTTAATATAATACACATTTCTAATAAAATGTTATTATATACATATATACATATATGCATATATATGTATAGAGAGATAGAGAGCGAGAGAGAGAGAGAGAGATTTTAGGCATGAAATTAAATGTTTTAATTATTTTGTTAAATACATGATGCTTACTGTTTATAATTAAAGGCATGCCAACAGATATAAGTATATTACACTGGTATTCTCTTTACCTTTCCTCTTTTCTAGCTTTATAAATACTTTCATAAAATGATTGATAAGCTTCATTTTGTACAAATAAAGTAAAATCATATAATTATTTAGAGTAATAATTTTTGTAAGATTATGCGTACAATTAGTAGATAATTGATTTTCATAGGTATTCAATCTTTTCTCATTTAACTTAGACAATAAACCACTACCGTGATAATCATCTTTTTAGTTTGGTATTTTACAACAAGATTGAATCAGCAAGCACAAAGCTGTAATTTTGTTTGATTTAGAAACAATTTTTCTTTGTCATTTTATGTACAAAGTACCAATATTAATCTTAACTGTTAATATTCTTCTTTTCCAAAGATAGGTCTTCAATAGACTTGCCATAGGGTTAATTATATTTAATTCAACTTTTAAGACAGAAACAAAAAAATACATAGAATTTACAGTAATCATTGATTTTTAATTAAGAAAGTAAATGATATTCTACTTTTAGACATCTATACTTTTGGAGGAAAAATCTTTTATGGCTAGATTATAACAAGTCCAAGCAAGATTTAAAAATACTTGCACACATATGTAAACTGCTTGTCATGTCTACCAGAAGTCAGTTTCCAAGAGGAGTACAGAGAATTTTGTTACCTAACTCAAAGAAATTTTCATTAGGGTGGACAGAATATTATCTGTTTTTTATATTTTGAAACCTCCTGATCTTAGTTTTTATGGCCTAGGAAGATAAAGAAAATGGCAGAAACTGGGCAGCTTTTTCATGTGGAAGTCTTAAAAATATGAAACAAATAGCACTGTTTGGTGTCCAGGACACAAATGGTGAGGGTAAAAAACTGGGTTATATATTTGCGTATTTTTCCAGAAGCTTTGGGTACATGTAGCAACTGTCACAACGGGGAGTCTCCTGCACCAAGTAGCTTCTCTGGCAGGTAACTGTCATGAGAGTGTTATGCAGTGGAGGCAGAAGCGGACAAAAGACAGCAGGTAACAGTGAAGCCAAGAAAGTATTTTAATAGAGACAAATGAGATCAGGGAAGGAAGAATAGAATAGCCCCTGGAGACTCCCAGATAAAAATGCAGAAGGGAAGGGAGGGGAAATGCCTGGGGAGGGAAGATTTGCTTTAGCAGGTGAGGACATTTTTTTTTTAATTAAGGTAAATATGGAATTGGCTGTACCCGTAAGAAGATAAAGCTTAGAAGAACTCATTCTATAAAAATGACTAGGTTGTCTCTAATTTTAACATATTGTATTCCAAAGTAATTTTATTGAGATAATTAATTTAGGTGCTAGTCTTGCTGAGAGAAGGACAGTCTCAGGGCTACAAAAGAAATCCGGGTTTGAATTTTAAGTGATAGAAATATTTGCAAACTATATAGATTTGATGAATGAGCCAACAAAAATAACAGTCTTTGGATACCATAGGTCTATGAAATAGTAATTTAGCTATTACTATGAGCAAAGTAAAATAAGCACACAGACAACACCTCTCAAGATCCCAGGGATGTTTTGTTTTCTATAGAAATAGCACATTGAAAGTGGGAATGAATGTAAAGTGAGAAAATAGGGCATTAAGAATCATTACATTTACAGAATCTTGCTCATGAAAGGCATTTTATATAAAGTAATGAATAACTTACATATGTAAAAATATTTTTATGTTAATAGTAAAGGCATTTCCTTGGAAAGATTTTTTTCGCATAGTCTTATCTTTTATTTTTCTCATTTTTTAATCACTTAACACCCTCACTCTCTCTTCCACATACCTCAAAATAAATATGTAAGTGAGGAAAGCTATTTTCTTTCCTGTTTAGCTGCTACTTTGAGATCAACAATAATTAATAATTATAAAAATAATCGCTAGTTATTGCAATTTACTATTTGAATTCATAACTTGGGTTAATCCTTACAGTAACTCTTTAATATGAGTGACAAGATTTTTAATTTACATCTGACAAAACTGAGACCCAGAGAGTATGAGTGACTTGCCCATGTGACATGGCAAGAAACTGGAAGAGCCAGGATCCCACTACAATGCCTACACTCTTTTCACGTGTATTACTTCCTCACCATCCATTTATTACTTAATACATTAGAATAACTAAACTATTAATCTATTTTAGTAAGTTGTAGGTCTATTAATGACTTGCACCTGTATAATTCTATAAGTCAGTGATAATACAATACCTACATTTTTTTTCTTAATTGGCTGAGTTGTATTCATACTCTGCCAATTCAATATTTATCCTTTGTAAAATCATTTATAAGGAACTTAAACAGTGTAAAATGTTATCCTTAAAAGTTCTGAGAGATAAAAGGAAAATTAAAGCCCCGTATCTGATTGTTTGATATTTCTGATTGCTAATCAAAGCCATTTCATTATTTTACATAACATCAGTGATTGTACTAGTTGAGAACACTTTGGATAGGGTTTATTCATTCCTATGAATCAGAACACTGTAGATCACAAGAGCAGAGGAGGTAGTTAACTTAGGAAGGTGTTATTCTCTATGTGGAGTTTTCTCTTTGCCAAAGGCAGAGTTTGACCTTTTCTTTGAAGTCATGTTACTGCTGAGTTTCTTAACATTCATTGAGCAACAAGCTATCAATTACATTGAGGAAAAGCTCTGCAAACTACTCGGATACATTCAGTCAATGAGAATATCTGCAAGAGGACATGTCCAAAATTACAGGCTTCAAGCAAAATATGAAACACCTTTCATTATAAACCTCAGCTTGAATAATCCACAGACATTTGTAACCTACTACTAGGGGAATTCAAAAGCACTGTTCTTTGATGGCATCCTAAATACCTTAGTACCTTTAGTCAAAATGATGGAGCATCTAAAATGACCCAAAGGCATTTTTGTTTTATGATTAACAGAACTACAATCCCTACATTAGCATTTTTCATTCATCAAAAACTTCTTGATCACCTGCTACATGTCTGTCACTTTGCTGCAGGTGTACTTTATAGAAATTGATTGTAGCATAGAGTAATTATTGTTTCAGTTGTAGGTGAGGTGAATTAAAGATGGCTACAAATACATTAACTCTCTTCCCATTGATAAGTGAGGTTTTGTCTTCTCCCCTTGAATTCGGTCTGGTCTTTGAATGTTATGACCAACAAAAAGTGGTAGAAAGGAGGCTATGCCATTGCCAGATCTAGGTTAGGAGCGGACTAGCAGTTGATGCATTTTGCCTCTTCGAGCCCTGAGCTCCAGGCAAGGAATTTAGCTATGATGAAGCACCTACTGTACAGAAGCCAAGGTTAGGCTTTTGGAAAAGCTGCTTAGAAAGGCCATGTGGAGGGAGCAAGAGATAATCAACTAAGTTCCAGCTGTTCCAACTGCCAGCCATTCAGTTCATCCCAGCTGATACCCTGGAAACTGTACGAAAAGATAGATTTTCTCCAGTGTGTCTTGTTCAAATTCTTGACCCCAAAATAATGATTTATAATAATAACAAAGTTTGCTTTAAGCCACTAAACATTGTGGGTAGTTTGTTTTGCAGCAGTAGATAACTGACGTTATGCTCTTTGGAGACTCAGCCACCAACTTAATAGGTGATGTTGGGAGATCTATTTAAACTACTGAAACCTTTTGTAATACAGAAAATGATAATGTCTGTCATATCATTATTATTAATGATACAATAACCCTAATGTTTGAAAACTGTATATGACACATAAAATAATAAGCCTAGAACTCCATAATATTAATATATTTTCAGCCCAGGCTTGTCTTAAGAGGCCTGGAGATAAATATCTATCCAATTGCTTACTAAGCATCCCCTCTTAAGTTTTTTATAACGTTTCAAACTCATGCATGCAAACTGTTCGCATTCCCTGAGAAACCTCCCTTTCCTGTGTTCCTTGTCTTGGTAAATGGTACTCCATCTGCTTATTTCCATAAATAAAAACCTTAAATTCATCTTTTTGCTTCTTTTTTCATTATCTAAAGAATGTGCTCCTCGTGTGTATGAAACAGCTCCCTTGTTCCCCACTTCTCTTCTTCCTCTACTACTATCATCTTTCTTAAATCATCATCATCATCATCTCTCTCTTTCTGTTATTCTAGCAGCCTCCTAACTCATGTGCTGTGTAGATGTACTCACTGAATCCTCTTTTGTATTGCTCCAACCATTCACTCAAAATATTACATCAGAGCAATCTTTTAAAAATAAAAATTTGGTAATCACTGCAGGGCTTAAAACTATTCAATGAATTTAGTAGGAAAACATTGAAAATCTTAAACTTGGTCTACAGGACTCTCCATTATCTGGCCTTGCCCACTTTTCCAGATTAATGATGTGCCACCATCATTGTTTTCATCACACTTCAGCCACTCATGACTTTGGCCTATTTTGAAAACACTCTATGTCCTTTCTCATCATGGGGACTTCTATAACCTGTTCCCCTCTGGACATACCCTGAGTTAGCTAGTAATCAGTTAGGCTTTTGTAGAAACATCTCTTCCTCAAGAGAATGCTCTTTGGTTAAATTAAAATCTCTTAAAATTGATTTTTTTAAAATCATTACCTTCTTCATGAAACCTACACATTTATAATGGAATCCTTTTTCATGTTATTATTACCATTTGTATTATTTAAGGCTGTGGCATAAAGGGTCAGAACCAGAAGCCAGTAATGAAAGGAGAGACAAAAAACAAACAAAAAGCTGGTGAAATATGATACAAACTCACAATATTAGTAAAGGCCAGACTTTATTAAAGAATTCTATTTCCCAGCAGTCTGTATGCTTATGACTCTGTGTGTGTGTATGTGTGTGTGTCTATTCTTTTGTGTTCTGCCCTACAAATTCCAGTTTTAGTGGGGCAGCTTTGGCACCACCATCAAGCATTTCTCCAGACATCAACTGGGTGTCTTACAATTCAACTCAATTCTGACACTCTCTACCTGGATATTGTGTCAGATTGCACAGGTTAATGGTTGAGTTCTACAAGAATGTAACCCCCCAAAACCCCCACACCCCCTCACCTCTGCTTGTATGCCAGTCACAAGCCCAAATTGTTACCTGTACTTCCCATTAGCTGGCTATAAATCAGAGGCTCCCAAGACCCCCTACTTGGGTTTGATTAATTTGCTAGAGTGACTCACAGAACTCAGGAAACCAGTTTATAAAGCAGATTACCAGTTTATTATAAAAGGATACAACTCAAGATATAACTTGGAAGCTTATTATACATAATAAGCAAAGTATGGGGAAAGGGCCAGGAGCGTCCATGCTCTCTCAACTGTGACACTCTCCCCAACTCTCCGTAAGTTCACCAGTGCTCTCTGAATACTCTCCTTTTGGGATTTATAGAGACTTCTTTACATTGGCATGACTGATTCAATTATTGGCTCTTGGTGATTAATTTGACCTCCAGCTCTTTCCAAAGCTGTAATCAAATCCCCTGGCAACCAGCACACCATCATTAGGTGCCTTCTAAAAGTTACCTAAAAGTTAGCATAACGAAAGACAACTTTATCCCTCTCATCTCTTAGGAAATGCCAAGGATTTTAGGAGCTCTGTGATAAAAACACGGACAAAGACTAAATATGTATTTCTTATTATAAACCACAATAACATATAAAAACAATATATGTGTATATATATACACACACACACGCACGTGTGTATATTTATATGTATACACATACATTTACATGTCTGTACATATAGAGCTATATAAATATATAACCTATCATATATCATATATTATATAGTTTTATATATGATATATATATATATACATATAAATACTATATGTGTATATATGGTATGTATTATACATGATGTATGATATATATTATATAATATATATCATATATAGTTTCTTTCAAAGGTTTTATTTATGGGATTAGAAGCTAAGAAGCTATAGCAAACATTTGTTTATTACCTATATATTCCAGGCAATGTTCTGGGAATAGGGGTTTTATGAGTTATACCATAAGGCAAAGTGTTTTCTATGTGCTCTTTGTATGAAAGAGTCTCACAAATCACACTGAAGCTTGAAATACAAAGATGTCTTCAACTTTGAACAGTATGGCTTTTCATCCATGATTAACAGGAGGCCTCGTTTCATTTTGTGTTCTGTTTTTGTTTTAGGTTACAATTTTATGATATGCATATAAATTAGGGAAGTGTAGGTAGTTTTTATAAACATGAGGAGCAAGTTTCGAAAAGGTTTGTTCATCTAGTTGAAAACAGAGTCAGATTCTTTGTACTAGTGTAAGGAGAAGAAAGGATGAGATGTAAGTTGAGCTTTCCACGTAGCGCTAGGATTTTGACCAAAACACTGGGTTCCCTCATGCACAAAATTAAAAAGTAAGAATAGATCAGTTCTAAGTCTCGTCCAACTCCACCATTCTACAATATTGTAATCACTTTATTGTCTAAGTTCCTTCTGTCCATTTGCTATCAGTGTAAAGCCACTATGTGTTAAAAATGTTTAACGTCAGTTGGTCAGTCATTAAAATAATCTATGACACTAAAGTCAAACAAATATTTGGACCATCATTTACTTTTATGCTTGGTGTTAACAGTTCAAGCACAAAGTGAAAATCATTTACACAACAGAAGTCTAACTTACCCTGATAATATAAATTTTATCTTCAAATGTGTGCTTTTCACATAAAGAAAACTCTGCAGACTTAAGGACCTTAAGTAAAATATAAAAATTACACCAAGTCATTTATTTTGAAATTGCCTTACATCTTTGCTTTGTTTCATTAATTTAATTAACTTAATTAATTTACCTACTCATTAATACCCAAAGTTTTAGGAATATTATATTGTTTTAACATTCCAACACATTTTCTTCTAATTTTATCCTTGTAAATGCTGAGAAGTATCACAATTGTATAACTCTGTGAAATAGATGAGATTAAGTTTGGCTTTTTTTAAAGGTAATTGATTCTTGAGACTCTTTAGTTATTAATCTTTTGTAATAGAGTTTAAATAATTCTAAACTCAAATACTTGCCTTTGAAATTTTGTAAGTTCAAATAAGTCATATCCAGTGAACTTTGTTTGCAGGGCTTTGAAAAACTATTTGAGCTAAAGAATTAGATGTAGCTTGCACATAGATGAAGTACCAAGATCTATAAAGCTACTGTTTCAGTTAGTCCCTCTACGTAATATCACCCAGTGATTGCACATCAGTGTTTATTGAATAAAAAAATTTTAATTCCCTATCAAATATAGCTGCCCATTAAACTCTGCTGTATATCAGCAACTGTCACTTAAATATGACCATTTTATTTCTAGACAACTTTGTATTTTTGTTGTTTACATTAATATACTAATTAGCCTACATTTTACCTTCACTTAATATGTTGTTTTCAAAGTCATACAGATACTTTGTGAAGTAGAGCAGATGGTTTTGAATTTCATTCTAATGTAATAAACAATCCACAGAATTGATTCACATTTTATGTGAATATACTTGTTAATTGCAGTGTTTGAGAATTTATAGATTAAAAACCAATATATATTCTCCCTAAGATTAAAGTATTTGGGGTTTTTCTTGATTTAATTTGGAAACAATATCAAATTATGAGCCTGATTCTGGCATTTTTAAGGTCATTTCAGAATGTCAAAGCACGTGAATAAAAATATTTTTCTATTGCAACATAGTATTAAGTGTTTTCCAAACACATCATACTTCAATTTTTATATAAAAACAGATATTATACAAGATATAAAGCTGCTGTTCAGTCAGGCAAGTGTATTGATATTTGACATTTTTCTCAACAGGAAAAGGCTTCCATATTAATAGGCACTTAATACATCAAATACAGGTTATTTAGAAATTTACATTAAATTTTAAATACGATGCAATTTAAAACATAAACTTCAAGCCTAGCAGCATTCTGAATATTCATAATTGAAGGGAATTTGAAATATTATAAAATATAAAAAGGAAATTAGTCCTCCTTATTATCTCGTCCCCAAATAAAAAATAACCACTGAAAGTTTTTGCCATATCCTGCTGGATATGTTACACATATTTATTAATAAAATCTGATATATTTGTGGTATTAATATAATGATGGATGTAATCTTTTACTTTAATTTTTTTATTTTATTATAAATTTCATTAACTTTAAACATAAATAGTGTTTGTATAACCACATTATATTTCATTACTTGTATATACCTTGATTTACTTAAGCATTCTCCTTTTAAAAATATTTAAGCTCAGCCTGACAGAAAGGTCCAGCCTCATAAAGACATTATTAAAAGGCTTGGGCTATTTTTTTTGAAATATAATGAAGGGCTATAGAACTAGAGCTGAGTAAATTTTGGTCTGGCCCAGCATGCAGGGACCCTGATCATGCCAGGCTTTATAGAATGCAATGGACGAGTTTGGATTTTATTCAAAGGCCATAGATAATTCATATTAAGATTAAAAAAAGGATGAGGGGGTCTTGTGTACAGTATATAATCTAAATATAATGAGAATTCTGTCCACTGTGAGGAAAATGGATTGTAAGAAACAAGAATTTAAACAGTAACCCCATTTAGATGACTATTGTAGAACCCAAATGAGAGATGAAAGGCGTTTTAATTTGGGTTACGTCAATGAAGTTTGACAGTAGAAAGAGTTAAATGATTTTTGGAGGTGTAATTGTTAATGGATTAGATGTTAGAAGTGGGAGAGTGATAACTGACTAGAGTGAATTCACAATAGTACTCTCTTCTGGGCAGAAAAATGTGTCCATTTCCTTAGTTGGGGAAATGAGCAAATTAGAGTCTGTTAGTTTGGTTGGGAGTTGTGTTCATGTGTGTTTGTTTTTGTTCCTTTATTTCCTGTTTGTTTGCTGAGGTGATGTGATCAAGAGAATCTTTATATGTTAATTTATATCAATTTTGATTTCCCTTTAGACATGTAAATAAAGATGGTAATTTACATTTGAAAAAAGCCTAGAATTCAAGGGGAAACAAACACTAGAGATATTAGTTTGAGAGCTATTAACATACATATGGTACTAAAAAGCTTGAGACTGAATAAGATCTTTCTATAAGAGTGTATGTGTAGAAAAAAGGCAAAGGCACAAGCAAGACTGAGCCTTAGCAAGAGAAATAATACTAATCACAATAACAACTGAGGAGTGGCTAGGAACCTCAAATGACCATCTGGTAGGAATCCTGGGACCTTGAGAAGAGAATGTTTCAAGGAGGGAATTAATCAACATTTGAATTTCACAGAACTTTTTCTGAATAATATATAGTAATAGCTATAATGGGGCATCCTTATTCCTGTGTAATAAGAATGACTTTTCATTTTAATTATGAAATGTGCTCTCTGTTTAAGATATACTTTTAAACTTGAGAAAGTATTATTTTGTACATACAGATCCATGCACCGATCTGTGGAAGACAGGCTGCATGTGGGGCCCCTGACATCTGCACTCAGGTTTCATTCCCATGTTTTCTTAGTGTGGCAATGGAAAACTCTTAGTTCAAAACTCATATTTTACTTACAAACAGTAAAAATTTTCAAAGGAGAATACTTTGTGGAACCCAGGACTCAGTCCTGAGATGAGCCTCTGTACATCATACAGCCTCCCACAATGGATGACAGAACAAGCGAAAAAAGGGGCTTCAGGGGAAAGTTTACCTACAGTTATTTACCATGATGAATCTGCTTTAGACAGGCATATGTTCTAGATTTTTCGTTCATTTTTTAGAATTCTTTTTCA
Organism: Rhinolophus sinicus; assembly: GCF_036562045.2. NCBI lineage: Eukaryota > Metazoa > Chordata > Mammalia > Chiroptera > Rhinolophidae > Rhinolophus > Rhinolophus sinicus. The sequence goes on from NC_133757.1 coordinate 94,736,027, forward strand.
AAAAGATGCCATGTTGAGGGTTTTTTGTTTTTGTTTTTGTTTTGTTTTGTTTTCTTACCTGAACCTTCCATTTTCTGTTATGCATTTATTTTCACACACATGCCCTTGTTAAATCTTGTCAATCTGAGACATGTCCCCTGTGGTAGGTAGGTGATGCAATGCTACACGACTAGACTTTTTTTTTTTTTTTTTCCAGAAAATTCCTATTTAGTTCTTGCAAATTAAAGGGGAAAATTATTGGTGATTGGAGCAATGACCTTAACCAACCTAAAACTGAAACCTGTTTTCCTTCAAATCCTTCTGCTTACTCCCTTTGCTTTAATTGACTGACTCCACAGCTTCCAGTCTTGCCATGACAGGCTCCCTGCAGTCCTATATTGATTCTCCAGGAAAGTTGCATTGAGGCAGCTGCTCTCGAATCTAATTTGCCCATTCAGCTTTACTTTCTATTAGTTTAAAAAGACAACACCATCTCTTTCTCACTAAAGATATATGGCACTGGAGTACACAGACAAGACCTGGCGCCCAGGGCATTCATTAAACTGGAAGTACCATAAGCATTTATTATATCAGAAATAGCAGACTGCACACCACTGACCAAACAGCGAATGAGTCAAAATGACGCATTAGTTGAATTTTGCCTCACTTTCCTTTTCGTTTTCTACCTGAGGGAGGGGGAAAAAAAAGTTAGTGATTAGAAAAAGTAAAGTGAAATAAAGTCACAGTCTGAGTTGCAGAGTAAATGATATCAAAACTCTCTGTGGTTCTAATAAAAGAACACTATTTAAAGGTCATCACTTTTTCATGTTTATTGATTTTTAGTAGCCGACATCATTATTAGCAGATGGAGAAACAAATTTATCACGAATTCCCAAATATGATATTAAAGGAAGGACAAAGTTAGGATAGTTTTATATTTGAGTAAATAGTACACTCATCAACAAACATCAAAGAATAAAGAATCCATAGTCAACTTCAAACTAAAAGTTTCTACCATTATAAACACATAAAGGTTGTGTAAAAAAAAGGTGAAATGTTCATTTTAGAAAAAAATATATTACATATATAGTATTACAATAAAATTTGAAAGTGAGGCGAGGATGAGTAAAACATTTTTCCACCTGCGTGCACCAATTTGTACTTTCTAAAATTGTACTTCAGGTCCCTGAAGCTGTCTGACAACACAATAGAAGTGTTGCTAATATGATTTCAAACTTTTATCAGCTCCACAGAGGTAGGAACCTTGTTCGTCTTTCTCTTATTCCACAGTTCCTGGCATATAAAAGAAAATAAATGTTCTTGAATGAATGAAGGACTGGAAAGTTTTAATGGAATTTTGGAAAGACTGAGTCCTCAGCTGACCAGTGTCTTTGTGTCTACTGACTACTATCTTAGAATAGTATCTGTTATTATCGTATCCCATTACTATGCTGATACTACAGTGCAAAAGAAACAAAAGAGATCAAAGTCCATGAACATTTTAAAAGGGATTTGTAGATATACGATAACCAAAGGACAAACTTAAACATGCCGATATACCCAGAACTCTTTCAGCTTGAATTCTTTATTCTATCCCTACATCTCTGAAGCAAAATTATAAGCAGATCTTTTAGGTACACGGTGTCTGCTAATCAAAGCCATTTTCCCTCAGTTACCACAGAAGACAGTAATCACAGGCAATACCACAAGTCAGCCACTCCTTCCAGTGCTCTAATTACAAGGACATCAAGTGGACATTTTCCCATAAGCTTGGACTAAATGTATTATGTGTATCATGTTACCTTGGGTTAAATATATTTTTTTTCATGAACTAAAATCCTTCTTAACTGTAACTAAAGATTTATATTTTTTGAAATAACAACCAATCTGTTTCAAAATTTGCCACTTAAAAAACATTTTTTATTTTTTTATTTTTTATTTTTTTTTGGTCACAGCACCAGAAGGCATTCTTGTAGGCCCATGCCAAGCAGTAACTGCATGCCCAGCAGAATGTTCCAATTTGCATTCTCCAAAAAAGGACAGCTCAACCAGATTTAATGTAATTTGGCTGGCAATTTGTATGCTTAGTCTCTGCCCAACATACTTTGCTTTGAAAGAGCCAAGCTATAAAGCCTAGAATTATAGTTTATAATAGGAAGACTGATAGAGTTGTTTCCACCAGCTCTAGAGTTGTACCAGCTCGAGCAGTAGCATAATTTGTATCTTAAAGAGATGGGAGTGTTCCTTGTGGACAAAAAAAAATAGTGGGTTTTGCAATGATTATTTTGGAGAACTCATCATTTCTATCTTTCTGCAAATGCTGGAGTGCTTTTAGGTTATTTCACTCTTTATGTGTCATCGTAAATTATATAAGTCTTTGTAGAACTAATCTGATTTTTAAAATACAGGGACTTTATAAAATATGATTTTCTTTTTTTAACAAAGAATTGATAAGAATTTATCTTCAGTTAACTTTTTTTTTTCTTTCCCTGCATAGCTTGACTGGAGGGAGATTAGTGAAGAAAGAGGTGAAGCAGAGGAGAGATTTTGCCCATTTCTTATCTTCATTGAACTCTTGCTGATGTGCTATTAGATTATCCTATTTACTTTATACGTAATAGCAATTATCAGTGCCTTTATGTTTTCCTTTTTATTTGTCTCCCTTGTATATTCTTATTTAAATTATTAAATATAAAGCTTAATTTATTAGTAACAACCCCTACAATCATAGAATGTTGGTACCAGCTACATAACTCATGGGTGGAAAGATTCAATGTTATTTTACTCAGGCTGTCAAGATCATGTTTACCTTTCAATAGTGAAAAATATAACCTTTCAAATCAAGATAGCATAGGTATTTCCAATTAACGATACATGCTCTGTTGAGTAAATTTTCAGTCAAAATTAGAGTGTCCCCCCATTCTTACTTTCCTTCATACTGCTGGAGGGAAGGTTCACCTTTAGTATCGATATCTTAGAGTTTGTTTCCTCAGAATCAGTCCCTGAGATGAGGATCCAAGCTCAAATGTTTATCTGAAAAAGGAACAAAGGGAATACTGGGAGAGCAGTGAGGAAGTACGACAGGGAAGGAAAGATATGCAATAAAGTGTGGTTTTCCAGCAGGTCACTACTATGTGTGATGGATTTATTCCTCCTTGGGAATTCTGGGAATTTGTAACCATGCACCTCTTATGTTTTCTCCTGAAACATAGGTTGGGAGTGTTTATGATGCATTAACTATAATCCACCTTTGCTCAAAACCACTGGGCAAAAAAGGCAAAGGGTGGGTTAGCTATCTGACAGAAGAACTGGCAGAGTAGAGAAAGGCCTCAGGCAGAAGGGTGCAGATGGAAGTCACCTTCCCAAACTCTGGTAAGACTCCACGAGCTTTGGGCACATGAATCCAGCATCTCCCTTAAGAGCATTATAGATAGGTGACCGAGTGATCCTGACCCTTCTATAGGGATCAATGAGACGTGAACTGTCCATTAATTTTGTGTTACTAATAACTCATTTTTATTTTATATATGTATCCATCTGTGACTACTCAGACATTTAAAAGCATTTTAAACTGAGTTACCATATATATTTTGAAAAGCACTGCTTTAGTGGACCCCTAACCTTAACCCAGGTCCCAGTCATGGAAACAGTATTCAAGATTTTAGATTGTGTAGAGCTCCGAAGCAGCCAGGGTGTAGGATCTGTGCCTCATTTTCCTGGGAAATGTTGAGGGACACTGCAAGCTTCTTTAGAAATGGGCTTGGGTACATCCTTAACGATGAATGCATACCTCAATATCCTTAATAGTAACCTTAAATTTCAGATGCGTTGTCTACCCCAACCAGAGGGAACAGAAGTTCAGAGACAGAGCTAGCCAACCTGAGGGGTCCAGGTGTCAGGCAGTGCATGAACTGGTTTACCAGATACCTCAGAAAAAGTGCACAGCAGCGGACATGACTGGGACAAAACAGGGCAGTTTGTATCGTGCATGCTTGATGAGAACTCAATAGACTCAGGGTCCCCCCTTCACTGCCATCTCTCCATGATCACTTTCAGCCAGAGTAGGCAAGGTTAGCTTTTCTATCACCTTATACTTAGAATGTATTCAACCTAGCTTCCTGCAGAGTTTTAACTGTTAATATTTAGGCAAACTTTTGGTATTCAGAAAATCTTTTTTCTCATAAAGTTCACTCATGTCACTGTCTCTGCTAACACACACATATTCACACATGCATATACTTACACACTCATTTTCGTTTCCCATTTTTCCTCTAAGTCTAGCTATACCTACCTTTTCCCTTAAAAACAATGCTTACATCTAGCTATTGTTGATAGCCTGAATATTAGGAAAAGGAGAATGGGTACCAGAAAGCACAATGAAAGAAACTTCACAAAATTTATAAAGTAATATTCAAGATTCATGATTCTCAGTGCAGTGCAATGTCAATGGGAAAAAAATAAAATAATAAAAATAAATAAAACTAAGGCTAATTTTTAAGATAAATCAGCTCAAGTCTAATTACCATTTCATGAGCAACCAAAATAAATTTGCACCTGGAATGAGAATCTGAAAACCAAATTTCAGTGATGTGAATCTGGCAATTTCCAAGTCATATTTTATGTTGAAAGCTTTTTGAAGATGTTTTTGAAATCAGAGATGGTGTATTTTAACACATTAATACGGGTGATCAACAGACCAAATGGATGCTGTCTCCAATCATTTCCCTCTAGTTAACAAATACTCTGCACGCAGACATTCAGAACATACAAATGTTGATTCAAAAGGAAAATCACTAAGGTGAGGCTGGAGGTAGCTACTCTCTTGAAAGCTGCTTCATTTAGTGCCTGTGGTGTTGGCATGGATAGCTCAACGCTGCTTGGAATTCATTTTCTGAGTGGACTGCTGAAAAAGACAAGAACATGGGTTCTTGGCAGAGAAACAAAGGGTTTTAAAGTATTTCCACATTTACCCCACTACAAGCCAAGCATTATATTAATATCAAAATAGTGTCTGAACTACTGGGGGAGAACTCTGTAGCTGCTAACAAAACGGTTTATATACTTCAGTCAGAGTAGAAATAATAGACTGTGTGTGTGTGTGTGTGTGTGTGTGTGTGTGTGTGTGTCCATGTCCAAGTACTCAAGCATTTGCATGGGACATTTTCCATGGGGATAGGTAACAGAGGCAAGATCTTCTTTAAATTTTACCTTTGAAATTCTCTAAAGCTTTATAATAAATAAAATGCATCTATGGGCCAAACAAAAATTAACATAATCACAAAGTATGAGCTTCAAAAATAAAGTGCATATGTATATACAAAAAAACAACAACAACAAATAATATCCTAGAATAGGTTAAATCTGAGGAAAATAAATACTATATATTTATAAATATTTAAACAAAGTAAAGGTTGACTTCCAGAGTCCAGTGAAGTTTTCTTTCTAACTCTGACATTTGACATATTTAATCATTCTTCTCACCAGCAAAAGAATACTTGTCTCCTTTTAGTCAACTTTTCTTTCATTTTAGTAAAGTTTTGTAGTTATCTTGGTTGTATTTTATTTTCAAATTATTTCTTTTTCTTACAGATAGAACAGGATTTGTATGTATGCGTTTATGCTTGTGTGTGTATACACTTTTATGTGTTTTATGTAACCTTATTTAGTCTAGTCCCTTCCTCTAGTTTATTCTCTAAAGTTTTGGTTTTGATTTTTTTCTTTTTTTGTATAATTTTCCAGTCACAGTAAGTAGCTTTACTCCTTTCACATAGCTACCACTGCCTGATCGTTATTCTGTTTATTTAAAATCACTTACTTTTTCCCTGATTAAGCAGTTGCCTCTTTGTAGTTTAATAATCAAATGGCAATCTTGTATCACTCCCTACCCTTAGATTTCTTGGGGCCACTTTATTCCTCCTGTATTTTTTGACTATATTTTCTAAGTCCGGAAAAGAAAACATTTAGAAGATGGTGACTGAAGCATTTCTTTTTGATCCTTTCTCCCTTCTAAGCCACTGTTTTTGTGTCCCTGCCACCAAACTAGCTCACGTATCCTATAGAGTTGTGTACAGACTTCTACTGCTTCTGAGTCTTCAGAGAGAGGCCACAGGTGTCAGTGTATCATTGCTTGCAATTCAGAGAGGAACAAGAACCTGAAATCTTGAAAAGAGTTATCTCTATCTAGCAAAACTTGTGCCTGATTTCTGGCTGGCCTAGAGGGGAGGTCAGCTGTCCTTGGAGAAGGAATCCTTTGGAGAAAGGAGGGGGTTGCTCCTGCATATTCACTGATTGCTCTGCTGTGAGAGGCTGGCCGTTAACCCCTTTGCCCCCATTCAGAGGAGAGGCAGCAGGTATAGCGCTGGTTGAAGCCCGCCTCTTCCAGCTGGCTTCTGGGAGCCAGGAGACTTCTTGGGACCTGCCTCCTAGAGGATTTCCTGACAATGTTCTAACATGTTCGGCGTCTGATTTATCAGTGATGGCCCTGTGTTATCTGAACCTGCATAAAGAATTGAAAATTACGTTTTTCTAGGATGACAAACAAATTTTAAAAGAAACAGAAGTTATGTAGTATTTTGGAATCCGAATGTGTTTATCTAATTGTCTTTTGGAAGAAGTCATATAAATACATTGAAGTACAGAGTTGAGGTAGTTTTCTATATATGCAGAGCCCTCCAGTGCATTTGCTACCCTTTCAGGCAGACATTTAAAACATCAGGTATTCACACTGCTTGGTATGCCATTTAGTTTGACTTTGTAAAAACACATTTTTTCTGCAGAGCCTCAGGATGAGTTACTGATATGTACAGGAAATACTTATTTTGCAAACATTTTCAAGGTCTTCAGGTTAATTTTTGCATAAGTTATTCTGTTACGTAAATAAAAATTAGCACGGCATCACTTGAGCTCTAAGGAGAAAGACAAATGCAAATCACTGTGCATACATAGCCTTCATTTGAAGCATTTGGTACAAATGTGGGCACAAAAATGAATGTTCCAAGTTAGCCATAAGGGAAATGCACATGTATAGGAATATGCTGGGGACCGATAATTAACTGAGACCAAGAAGTATTTGAAATCAATTTTTTCACAAATTCATACAACTATACAAAATGCTTTATTTTTTAATGGGCTATTTTTAAGACTTTAAAAACTTATCAGACCTTTTCCTCTCTCTCTCTCTCTTCCTTCCTCTCTTTTTCTCTCTCTCCCTCTCTCTCAATATAAGTTAATAATTTTTAAAACATTTTATTTATAAGAAGTTCCACCATTCTCCTTAGGCACAGGAGGCAGTTGGCTGGTGAGAAGAAGATGGGCTCCCCTGGGAAGTTTCCCAGTCTGTGTGTTGCATTAAGGGTGGTTTGCTGGGCAGCCCCATTTGCTCAGATGGTGCAGGTTATTTTTTATCATGTCATCTGAAAAAGTCTGCTTGGCAGCCTATAAATCTTGATAAAAGGCTTTGGAAACTTCACAGAAAGTTCAAAAGTGTATTTCTGTTAATTATTTAATATTTAATACTTTAGAATTTAGTTTTCCACTCATGTGCATAACTTTGGGGTTTTTCTGTTACTTAAATGTTGTTTAACTTCTCTAACAAACCTATGCTATGGTTTTAAGAAGATAAAATGATTTATTTTAGACCCCTGAAAGCACTGGAATTAGCAATCTTCCAGATTCCCGAGGCGTGTACCTTGAACAGTCTTAATTGTAAATAATAATAATAATAATAAAAACAGTAACATATATTGTAGTTATCATTTCTTGAGGACTTCCCATGTGCCGAACATTGTACTCTAAATGCTTTGACCCTGTTGTTTCATACTCATTATCAACTTTTGAAGTTGGTATTTGTATCCCCATTTTGCAGGTGAGAACACTGAGAAAAATATAATAGCTTGTTTAATGTCACACACCAATAAGTGGCCCAAACACGAATCAAACTTATGTCGGTTTCTCTATAAAGCCTAACCCCTAAACCCTTAAAAAATACTGAATCACCAACCAAGATTCTTTTGTTACAAAGTAGGTTAAGTTATGGTCACATTTATATTATTGTATAGCCATTGTTCCTTACTGCCTTGCCGGTACCCCACCAGGCCCCAAACACACACGTTTATTTTCTCCCTTGTTAGAAAGTCATATCTCTGAAAAATAAAGAAATGTCATGAAAGAAAACTGACTATGAATCAAAGACCATCAATAAATTTTCAAAGCAATAAATAACCTATTGTGGCCACATCCAAAGTCAGCATTCCAAAATACATTTCAACAAAACATGCCACACATTTTAAAGATGCATTTCTAGGAGATAGCCACATTTTTCATGTGACTGAAATTACTTGGCCTTTTGTCCCGTGCGTCATGAGGTGGTGGAGAAGTGTACAGAGAGTGGAAAAATAGAAGCCTCTTCTGGGCTTCTCCCTCTCCTGCCAACTCCCACTATCACAGAGACCATGAATAACCCCTCCCTGATGGGATCATAATTCATCACTCTATCTCCTTTCTGCTTCCTTTGCTCCTGGGAAGAAGCAATGTGAAATTTAATAAGTTGAATAAAAGTTATTTTCCCCCTGTCTGTATGGATCCTGGCAGGGTGCCTTGTAAAGTGCTTTCGATTACTAGGAGCTGTGGAATACCAAACTCCTGCCTAATAGTTGTTGGCACCAGAATAAGGTGAAGAAGTTCTTCAGCAGCCAAAATTTCATCTTGCTTCACACTGCTGTGAAGTCCTTACATGCATCTTAGCACATTGCCCCTAGGGAGCTCTCTGCAGGGGAAGGACAAGGTAGCTGAATATCTGTGGATGCGAGAACAGACACAGCACTTCCCTTCACGTTCCTAAATTAGCTTTCCAGAAGTCCAAGGCAAAGTGTGTCTCAATACCATCTTGTATTTAGTGTTTCAATCTCGTAGGTTTCTTCAGATTTAGGAGATTAAAGGAAACCATAATTAACCAAGGTTATGTCTAATTTATTTTTTCTCTCTCGTTTAAAAATGTCCATATTTAAAATGCTTATGAGATATCACAGGTTGTCCTCCTAAAACTGAGTTATTTCCAGCTTTTCTTACCATCACACCTTTTCTATTTGGTTTTGCTTGTTTTCTTTTCTAAACATGTATGACGCTCAATAAATCAATTTGCAAATCCCTGTGTTCCAAATATACAAGACATTCTTCCTGCTTTGTCGTTATAGACAATTATTTACTGACCCAAAATAGCTACTTAAAGCGGGTCCCTTGCCCTCATTTGAGTCTGTTCTTTAGAGGACTACACACAGTTCCAGTGGCCACTCAGCGTTCCTCCTGGGAGTCTCAAGTGCAGGTTTGTTAGCCCTATTTACAGGTCTGGTTTTCTAAACTTTGTATCATTTTTATTGTCTCTCTTAGGACTCTCCAGTATAGCAAAACTTTTTTGTTGTTGTTGTTGTTTTTTTTTTTGTTTTTTAACTATGTGACCGAGAACTGCATGCCATAATGCTTTTCTGAAAAAAAAAAAAAAAGTCTCCTTTATTCTTTATGTAATACCTTTATTATACATCCAAATATCAGTCCCCATTCATCTTGAGCCTGAAGTATCACAGTGCATATTCATGTTGAATATGTGGTCAACCATCTAAATCCGTTTCCTATAGTATTATTTCATTTTCTCCATTGTATCAGGATTTGTTCTCTCCAAGTGAACTCAGTCCTCTTTGAAACACATATTCTTGATTTGAATCTATTCCAGGATCCTTGTTAATATCAAATGCTAAACACTAACTCTTGACTCAAATATTAGCTGTATAAAATTTTGTAGGCATTGCAGTCAAACCATTGAAGAACATCTTATGCTAATTGTATTGCCTACAGTCAGATTTCCACCCCTCTCAATTGTTTAAAGACAGTGACAGCCATGTCAAAATTATGATTATTTAGCTTCTGGTGCCTTCAGCCTTCATGTCTGAACCATCTTTGACCTGAACCATTACAGTTAATGACTGATTAGTGTAAATTTGAGGTCAGACATTTTAGACCTTTGAGACAAATTGGTTTTTCTAAAGTGTATTCTAGGTCATTAGCAGTGGGAACAATTTTGATAGTCTTTACATTAATCTTTTCTGTTTTATACTTTAGGGTCATGGGTAGGTGCGGTCAGCGATGCTGTGGAATGTGTTTATAAATACCAAGAGCAATTTTCTGACCTAAAATGGGTGAGATGTTCAGAGTTGAGTGAGAGATGGGTTAAATAGCATCGTTATGACTTAAACACAAGTAGGAAATTATAACATGGAGCTTTCTGTTCACTGTTGTGTAGTCTGGGTGGGATTGATACCACCTCTCTCTCCAACTTTGAGACATGGTTGGAAACCAAATAAGGTTTAAATTAATCACTTCTTACCACAGTGATTAATTTAACAATCCAGGACAAAATCAAATAGTATATACCATTCCCCTAACCTCAAAGTGATCCCATCAACATCGATATCTGACCTTTTGACCTTGGCCGTGGGGAAAATCTCTTTTTCACGATATATATTACATCTATGTTCATCAGGGATATTGACCTATAATTTTCTTTTTTTGAGGTGTCTTTCGTATCAGGGTAATGTTGGCTTCGTGAAATGAGTTTGGAAGCTTTCCTTCTTCAATTTTTTGGAGTAGTTTGAGAAGGATAGGTATTAATTCTTCTTTGAATGTTTGGTAGAATTCACCTGTGAACCATCTAGTCCTGGACTTTTGTTTGTTGGGAATTTTTTCATCACTAATTCGATTTTGTTTCTAGTAATCAGTCTGTTTAGAATTTGTTTCTTCTTGATTCAATCTTAGAAAAATTTATCCTACTGTGGAGGAGCTTCTGCTTGGCCACAGGATCAGTCAAGAGCTGTTCTGAACTTTAGTGATAAGTGAACTTAGCCCTTATGGTTCTCTGTATAGTGGCAGAGCCTCAGTTCTCTGGAATGACCTATAGTTATTATCACCCCATTGCCCCTGAAGAGCACACTGATCATTTTGACAGAATATAACATTTGGGCCCTTTGCATTGCCTCATGACCCTACTCCACATTACCTCTTGCTTTCTTTCTCAATAATCATGTCACTGTTTTTGCTTTCTTCCATTTACTTGCCCTCCTAGAAATTTTAACCTTTACTTCATGCCTAACCTTTACTTACATTCTCAGCTCATGACCTGCCTCATACTTCATAGAGAAGAGAAGCAATTGGATAAAAATCCCTTGGCCTTCTCCCTACCAGATCTATACTTGCAAATATATATGTGCCTATACCCCTGCCTTCCTTCTCATGACAGTGGATGAACCACTAACAATTTGTCAATAGCTAATCCCTCCACTCATGTTTCTTATCCCACCTTTGTCTGCTTAAGGATGTTGCTTCTGTAAGTATTCCCTTTCATTTCCATTTCATCAGTTAGAGCCTACATCTTAGACTATTCCCATCTCTAGTTTATTCTACCTTTAAAAGGCAGAATAAAACAAGGAATTAATGTTAGCATACACAACTACTCCTCTCGGTTTCTTTTGTTGGCCCACCCTTCTTTGTGAGACGTCTAACTGTTGAAGTGTCCAAAGCTCTGTTCTCAGCCCCCTTCTCTTCCTTGTTCTTGTCTTTCCTTCACTTTTCTTGTTCTTGAGTATTTCCTCTCTCTGTGCACTCTGAGTGATTTTTCTCTAATTCTTTATCTACAAATCACAATCTACTTAACACCTGCACTTGGAAATCTAATTGGGATTTAAAAATTACCATGTCTAAAGCAGATGTCTTATTATCTGTCCCACCCCTGCTGTTGTCCCTACCAAAGTTGTCGAGGTAAAAATTATAGGAGGCATTTTTAATGTTTACCTTGCAGATATCTCTTACCTAAATATATAAATTTAAGTCTCACTAACACCTCAGAAATATTCTCAAAGTGTATACTGGTTGCTTTCTCTAGTGTCACCACCATAGCTCATCTACCTCTGTTCAGTCTTCTCCAGTAGCTCCTTAACTGACTACAGTGGCTTTTCCGCTTCATATACTCCAAGCATATTCTGTCACACTCAGAACAAAATCTAAACATCTACTTTGCCTCATGATCTACTTCCTGCCTACTCTCTGTGAATGCATAATGTCTTCCCTCTCTAGTTCATGTTCTAGCACCTCCTTATAGAATATATGAGGTCAGACAGTTAAGTTCGCAAACTTACCATAGAAAAAGTGCTACATACCTCATTGCTGAATATCACTACCGTCACCTTCGAAGTACTCCCCTTGGGAAGTTGTGCACTGACGTCAACACCTAGTCGACCTTTCAAGCAATTTTGGAACTCTTTTTCTGGAATGGCTATCAGAGCTGTCGTTGTTTTATCCTTGATATCCTGAATGTCATCAAAATGTCTTCCTTTCAATATTTCCTTTATCTTCGGGTAAAGAAAGAAGTCATTGGGACCAGATCAGGTGAGTAGGGAGGGTGTTCCAATACAGTTATTTGTTTACTGGCTAAAAACTCCCTCACAGACAGTGCTGTGTGAGCTGGTGCATTTGTGGTGATGCAGGAGCCATGAATTGTTGGCCAAAAGTTCAGGTCGTCTAACTTTTTCACGCAGCCATCTCAGCACTTCCAAATAGTAAACTTGGTTACCTGTTTGTCCAGCTGGTACAAATTCATAACGAAATATGCCTCTGATATCAAAAAAGGGTAGCAACATCATTGCAACAAGTTCGCAAACTTAATTGTTATCCCTCGTACTAAACTGCTACGTAGTCTTTCTGTTGTTATATAGTACGTGATAAACTGGTCTCTGCATGTTGGCTTCTGAACTAGCTGCTCCCTCTCTAGATAAGACTGTGTCTTTGTGTCTTTCAAGTCCTGAGATCGTCCATTCCTTCCTGGGAAAGGACTTCCCCCACCTAATTCTCACTAGCTCCTCTAGTCACTCTGTATCCCATCAATCTGTCTTATTTTTCTCCCTAATTATTAAATACAACATGAATATGTTTAATAACATTTCCCCTCCCTTTAGAAGGAAATCTCCATGGGAGCAGTAGTTTTGCTAGTCTAGCTCACCGTGTATCACAGCAGTTAGCAAAGATTCTTTTGTGGAAAAAAAATGAATGAAATTGTTTTGCCATGGAACACGCAGGCCTCATTTAAGTTTTCTCACTTATGCTCTATCATGGATATTTTATGAGGAGCATCTTCTAGTGAGCTGCATAAGCATTTTGGCACCTGCATTCTCGTTCTGACTTTGTTTATTCATCCCACTTGGCAGTACAAACCAGAGACAAGGGCTCCCTAGCCTCCTCGTGCACGAACGTCAGGTTTGGTTCGGTTGCCATCCACAGACTTTTATTTATGCCAGCACACACAGATGGGCTAATGGGTCTCCTAAAGAGATGCTGCAGAAATTCCACTTTCCAGCTGGAGACTGAAGAAGATGCTTTACTATAAGGAGAAATCCCCCACCCCGATATTATTACTAGATAGTTGAACTTATATCCTGAATATGCAAATTGTTTGTTACATAGTTAATAATCTAGGTCAGTAGAAATGATGATTGTCATGTACATCCCATCAGTGTCCGAGAAGAATTCTTAAAATCACAGTTAATAATGGCACTACAATCCATTCAGCCACTTTTCAGCATGAAAGAGATTCTTCGGAAGTAACAATAATCATAAATCAACAATTAATCATAAATATACACAGCATATACATACATAGTGCTCTTACATTTCCCCATATACACTATCTCCCAACAAATGTGTACCTTCAGCAGGAACAAGAGAGCCACACCTGGTGCCATATCTAGGACACCTCATCCACAATACCCCACATAGAGGATTTAATATTTGCCTTGACTGATTTACTCATTCCACAAATGTTAGTCCAAAACCTGCTCAGTGCCAGACCCAATTCTGGGTGCTGGAATATAACATGAACAGACAAGAAAACAGACCTGCTTTCCTGAGCATGCATTCTTATGTGTGGGGGGAAAGACAATAAGGAAAGAAATAAGTACACATCATTATGTGATGGTTAGCCTTGTGAAGGAAAAGCTCGGTAAGGAGATACTAGCTAGATGAGAGGAAAATTATATTCTCAGTGGGTGGTTTCTCCACCTTCTTAGATATGGTGGTATGGAAACCAAGGCTTGAAGATGCCGAATATGGGCTTATCCAGGGAAGAGTGTCCCTGGATGGGGACCTAGCAAGTGCACAGTCTTATTATTCTAGGAGTGGGTATTACAAAAACGGAAGCTAGGCTGTGTGACTGGAACGAAGAGATGAGATAGCAATTTTGTTTTCAGATCATATTGTTGATCATAATGACTTACTGACATCTTAGATTTGGAAACGTGTGGGCTACTTGTTGGAAAGAGGGGAATAGAAGAAAGAGATTAAAACAAGATGAAAGATGAGAAAGAAACATGGTTCAGTAAAGAACAGAACTAAGTAGTGGAATTTTATTCAATGATAAATACACTCTCTATTAATCCACTGTCTTCTAGAAAGTACAAAATGTACATTAAAAAGTTTATTACTCAAAGTACCAGTCCTGTGATACTGTTCTTACAAAAATATTTGATGGGAAAATAAGTTTGATTTATGCTTTGTCTTAGTGACTGTAGAATATTGTATTACATCCAAGTACACGTGAAGATCTGTATAGAAGACACTAGGTTAGTTGTGTTGATCCCAGAATCCTAGAAAATTACTGAATCACAGATTGTTCTGTTCATGTCATATGTTTTGAAAACAACTGCATTAGAAATGAGAGAGTCAGATGTAAAGAGGTAAAAACTGCCTAATGAGGTTTTAGGCAGAGTGCAGTGAAAAAGACTCTAAGAAGACAACAATATATAGGTGGACTTGGTACAAAGGATAATGTGGGAGGAACACGGATGGATCAGGAGCGGAGCTTGGTCACTTCTGTCATCTTCAAAGACAGACTTTTTTTTTCCCCCTGTGTTCTGGACGGTAAGTTTAATTATAGTTCAATTATACATTAATGATGAAGTATACCACCTCTATTAAAGCATTGTCCTATTAGGATTCCTATGCCTACTGAAACTTAGCTTGCCTCCTTTTCCCTCTACCCCATGATGTCACAGAAAATAAAGCCCAAGGTCATCAGGGATGGTAATTTCCTGTAGGTAGAGAGTCCTTTGGGTGGTTACTTATCTCATTTGGTTCCATAACTTAGTTTATTTGTATTCCTTATTTTTGGTCAGCCTATCAGTGCATTTAACATAGTGTTTGTCTGTATGGAAATAAATGAAGACCAGCCAAAGGAGAACAAGCAAAAGCTGTTTAGTTAGAGCTCGCAAGGGAAACAGCTACCATCAGTTGCATTTTGGCAGAGACTCAAAGGCAGACAGAGGACTGGGAGAGTTTTATAGCGCAAAAGAGGGCGGGTCCAGGCCCACTCTGGTTGCAGGTTGTTGGCACAAGGATGCTGGAGGCAGGCTAGCTAGAAGCGGGGCATCCTATTGGTCAGAACTGCATACAGCAGGTCCTCCAATAACATTGTTTCATTCAGTTTGGTTCATTATAACATTGATGAAATGCTGTAGGAACTTCACTCTTGTTTATATCAATTAGCCCATGGTAAAATTAATTTCATTACATGCCCTTTCACTTAAAGTCACAGAACCTGTCAACAATGTTAAATGAGGACTTACTGTATTTACTTTCTCTGCTTGGTACTAAGTTGGAAGCAGGGACAAAAATTAGGGAAGCTGTCACCTTTAAACAAGTCCTGGGTATTGGGGGATGATTGTTATAGAAGTTACAGTTTGGCCTCTTGGATTGTTACTAGAGATGGCAGTCTGACTTACTTCCTTCAAATCTGACTTACAAAGCAGGCTTGCCTCCTGGACTGGTTATTGTAGAAAAGGGCTTCCTGGACTGGCTACTCCAGGTTGTGGCTCTAAGTTCTGTTTTACATGTAGCCTGGTCATTGTCCGTTTGTATATTCAGTTTCCATCTGCCTATTAGTTTATTTGTTCTTTTTCTTTCCTTTTAATCAACCTTTTTGATTGTTGCTGCAGATGGTTTGCTCAGAGAATCTGAATCACTATTGTGACAGAATGAAGGTTCCCATCATTCCCTCAGCCTTAAAAAGTTATTTTTCTCCTGGATTTCTATGATACCTCCCTTGGCTGGTCTCATCAGTATCCAACCAGTCACTACTTCTCAGTTTCTTTTGTGTTCCATCTTGTACTAAATCTCTAAATTTCATAGTGACTAAGGATTTGTCCTCAGATTTTCCTTTTCTCCTCTCTTCTCCTCTCCACTCCTCCCTTCTCTTCTCCTTTCTCTAAATTATTTTCCTACTGATTTACCTAGTTTCACAACTTCATATGCATTCTGTACACTGATGACTCTCAAAATTATGTCTTCAAATAACACCTCCCCCTGAACTACATATTTGCAAAATATACCTGATACTCCACATCTCCACTTTGATATCTACAAAGCATATCAAACTTCTAAGGACTCCATAGAACTAACTAGTAAGATCCATATCACACTGTACTGCCTACCCCCAATCATTACACCTCTACCTTAGTCAGCTTGGTCTGCCATATCAAATGCCGCAGACTGGGTGGCTTAAACAACAGAAACTTATCTTCTCTCGGTTCTGGAGAGAAGTCTTAGATCGGGGTGCCAGCGTGGTCAAGTTCTGGTGAGAGCTCTCATCATGGCTTGCAGACTGCCTTCTTCTTGCTGTGAGCTCACATGGCTTTTCCTGAGTGTATGTGGAGAGAAAGAGTGATTTCTCTCTCTCTTCCTCTTTTTATTAGGGCACTAATCCCATCATGAGGACCCCCGCCTCATGACATCATCTAGGCCTAATTATCTCCCAAAGGTCCCACTGAAGCCCCCCGGAACTTCAAATTAATGTGGGTGATTAGCCCAATGTCCAAATACCATCACATTGGGGGTTAGGGCTTCAACACATGAGTTTGGGGTGGGGAGGGACACAGTTCAGTCCATAGCCACATCCTAGTAACTTATACTTGCATTCACGCAGTTGGTCAGTCCAATACCCAGGAACCATTATTTTTCTTTCTTCGTATCCCATATTCAGTCTCTCAGTCAGTAGTATCAACTTTATCTCCAAAATATATCCCATAGCTAAACAAATCTCAACACTCCTGCCACCAAAACGATAATCTAAACCACTACAGTGTCTTGACTACCAATAGCTCCTAACTGATCTGCATTTCTCATTTTCCCCTTTATGGTCCATCTTTCACACAGCTTCAAGGATTTTATTTTCTTCCTTAAAAGTGTAAAGTAGCATCACTCCTCTCCTTCCCATTTCACATGATAAAATATGATTCTTCCTATGGCCTATGACCCTATGTGATCTTCTTCCTGCCTAACTCTTAGACATCATAGGTCCTCCACTCTCCTGTTTGGCACTAAATTTAATTCTCCAGCACGAGTAATGACTTCTGTGTACTTGCTATTTTTCCTCCTTGAAGCCCTCTTTCTCCAAGTTTTCATAAAGCTACTTTTCTTGAGATCTATATTCAAATATTGTCTTTCCAAAGAGGACTTTTCTAGCTATGAGAGATTCATAGACAATCTCTACCACATTGTCCTATTATATCTTCATCATAACACTTACAAGCCCTTGAAACAATTTATCCAGTAAGATGTAAGCTCCTATGTCTATGTTTTTGGTTCTTCATTTGTTTGTCTTTTCTTTTGTAGTTTTTAGTTTTATTTACCACATATCAGTGAAATCATAAGGTTCTTGACTTCTCTCGTCTGACTTACTTCACTTAGCATAATCTCAAGATCCATCCATGTTGTTGTAAATGGTACTATTTCATCTTTTCTTATAATAGCATTGCATTGTGTATATATACCATATCTTCTTTACTTAATCATCTATTGAAGGACACTTTGTTTGTTTCCATGTCTTGGCCACCGTAAATAAAGCTGCAATGATTTAGAGGGTAAGGGAGGAGGGGAGTGGTAGATGAGGGTAAAAGGGATCAAATATATGGTGATGGAAAGAGAACTGATAATGGGTGGTGAACACACAATGTGATATATAGATGATGTATTACAGAATTGTACACTTGAAACCTATGTAACTTTGCTAATAGATGTCACCCCAAAAACTTTAATTAGGAAAAATAAAAGATGCAAGCTCCTTAAGACAATGACTCCATTTTTCTGATTTATTAACACAGCCACAGTACTGAAAATAGTTACCGGGCTCATAGCAGATACTGAATAAATATTTACTGATTTCTTAAAAAACACTATAGCTGGAATGCTGCTAAAAAATCAAGATGGTGAAAGAGAAGCAATATTCGGGTTTCTTTTTAATATGGGAGAGTAGGATGCCTTCTGGAGGTAACAGCTGGCACTATGATTTTGATTGCCTGTAAAACATTCATGGTTCATCGGGGGAAAAAGAGGTAACTATAGCTACTTCTTTCTCTCTAGAGTTTCACCTGGGGAAATACACAAAGGTCAAGGAATTTTGATTGATTCTGCCATTGACTAGCCTGTCTGAAGCAGAAGTAATTAATTAAGGAACTAAAACTTAAGTACAATAATCTATTGCCTGAGCAGCAGGACTACAGATCGGTGAGAAGCACCATAGCTCTAAACTACAAAGGGCTTTTAAAGAGTTGTAAAATTTAGCTGAGGAGGAGCTCTTTGTTTATACAGTAACAACTGAGGACAGGTAGAGACTATTAGTTGGAGCAGTCGCCTTATGATAAGGATGCAGTTTTGGTATAATTTTGGTATAATTAAAACAGAATTGATGTTGACATCAAAAGATCAGACTCAGAGTCTCAAGTTTTCATTTCTTAAGTGAGCAAGGCCTCTACTTCTCGTAGCCTCTACTCCTTCACCTATAGAACCGGGATAGTAATGTCTGACTCATAGTTTATTATGACTAAATATAATAATGCGTCAGTGTTTCAAACCCTAAAATACTATACACATTTTGGGAATCAAACTTAAAATATTATGCTTTTTCTTTAAGTAAGATGCTTGTTGGCAGGTAATTATATATTACATTTTAACCAAAAAAATTAACCTTCTTTAAGAATGTTTATTCCAAATTCTGTAACCCAATTTACCATTCGAAAACCAGGTATCATTGACTATTGCAACCAAATATGTTAGATCTCCATCAAAAGTGAATTTCATTAATCTATAAATGCATAAAATCTTGTGTTTAGGGGGGAAACTAATGAAACAAAATAAACCAAACAGGTGGCTTATTAGTTTGAACCATCTCAGTAATATCTCTTGCCATAATGTCACAAGTGGATTTTCCATTATCCACATTTGCCTTTGTGAGGTCTTCTTTATACTGTGGGCATTTGCCATTTTCATACTTTAAGAGGTAGGAAGTGTTTTTTGTTTGGTTGATTTTTTTTTAAAAGTTTACTTAAACACAGTCATGTAACTATGGTGAGATGTAGGTTTGGAAAGCTTAAGTCAGGCATCAATGCACCGTGGGGGTAGTTTCCTGAAAAACACAGACACTGTCCATACTCATAAAATATACAATGCAGCAGAGAAAACAAGGCTTAAATTAAGCAAATGACGTTTTCAAATTGCAAAGACTACAATTGTGATTGTGTCAAGTGCACAGAAGGATAAGCTATTCCTTATGTTCAAGTACATTAGGGAGACTGTTTCTCAAGTGGGAGCATGTGGGAGGAGTTTTACTTTACATAAATGGTAACTTTTCAAATATTCTATGTAACTTGAGAACTTTCCTTTCCACTTTTGATGGTTATTATCTAATCATGCACTACTCTTAACACATTTTTTCATATTATAGAATAATTATATTCAAATTACAGACAATTCTGAATGCCATCTTATTTTTTATTTTTATTCATATCAGTTATAAGAATTTCAAATTAGTTTTTGATTTTTAGGAGTATTATGTGATAACACTTGTTTTTAAAACACCATATTGATTTCTATTATATTTATGTTTAGAAAATTTTGTACTTTTTATTTTTGCTTATCTTATATGAGCTTTAAATATGCATTTCAAATAATTTGATAGCTGCCTGTCCATCTAAATTCCGATGTTTCCTCTTTAGTTGAATGCTATAGAATATGTTTTCTCAATAAGTTATTTATATTTCCTTTCTTTACTAAGTTTTTTGTTTTGTTTTAAGTCTAACGTATCTTAAGAAAAAAAATGTCTGGTAAAGTTTGCTTATAGCTTTCACAACAGTCGAAACAGCCCTCACATCTCTTTTTTAGTCTAATACATTGTCAGAAATGTAGCAGGGAGGTGAGGGAGAGAGAAACAGAGAAGAAAGAATACTCTCTGTTAAAAACAAAAAGAAACGTATAGAACAATATGTAAGTCACAGGACCAAGCAAGTTAATTATCCCTAAACTATTATGTTACTGATTAATGTATACTTCAAAAATACATTTTACATTCTTAAATGTCTAAGATATTTGAATTATAGTATGCTGTGTAAAGCTGTTAAGTCTGTTTACACAGATCATTGAGTTTGGCTTAACGGTGTAGGCTCTTTGCAAAGGGGCATGTTTGGTAGAGGACAAAAAATTCCTGTGAGTGAAAATGAACCTTTGTAATCAACATAGGCTAGGTTGTGTGTTTTTCCCCTAATAGCACCACCATTTGGGGAATTGACCTAGATGCCCAAGAAAGTCTTCATTATTGTGAATGTATGTTTCTCTGGTGGCTTTTATTTGCTAAATTAGCCTGTGCTGCATATTAAACATTGATAGCTAATGCCACTTTATTGCTGCTGGTCCTATTCAGCATCTCTTTTCACAGAACACAATCTACATAATTAGAAAATAGCATGCCTTCTGCATCTAAGCCCATCAGGAGGGTAAAGATGTGGCACTCCTGCTTTCACTTCATATGCCAACCTTCATAACACTGATGTGATAATGACGCTCTTTCAATGCAATAATGGTAATAGCTGTACTGAATCGTCTTGCCCAGAGTACAAATGAAACAAAAGGAAGATGCAAATTTATTAAGAAAAGTAAATAGCACATTTAACTTAGATGTCAAATAAAATTTGAGGAAAATTGAGTACCGCAGGAAATCACCATATCTGTACTGTCACCAAGAGTAATTGCGAGACAAATGAGACAAAAAGCATGCTTCTTATAAACCAGTCCACAAACGACTCAAAGCATTGTTATGCATTTTATATTCATATTTTCCTATTATTCATTTATGTTCCATTTAAGTAAAGCTCATAAAAAGATTGTAGAGTGTATTTCTAAAATGTCTTCATGTGATATCTTATTATATATGAAAATGTCAAGTTTTACATATTGTAATATTGAGAGATTACACAAAAATTTAAATAGAAGGCCAGTAATTAATTTACTGATATGAAATACCCATTAAAAACTAGAAAGTTAAATTCAACCAGCCTTGATTAAGTATTAATAATATGCATGTAAATATCTTTCAGGATCCTTCCTGAAAATACAACCAGTAATTTGAGAATTGGTCATTTAAATCTCATTAAGATATCAGGAAGTATTGAGTTTTATTAAAACCATGAAGCACATGAGATGGTATCGCCATAAAAATTTAGTGTGTCTTTTCTATAGAAAAATTTAATAAAAGAGATCATAAGCAAATAAAAAATGCATCTACATCATTAAAACTGAAAAAAATCTAAATACGTAGTAGTCAGTGAAGAATGCAAAGTGTGATTCAGTAAAAATTAAGGGACTACTTAATTTTGGCACACTCAGTTACTAAAAATAACCATAAGTAGTCAAAGCTCCTGAACAAAGAACATTTGAGGGGCACATGCAATAAAGACATAAATTGGCAGAGTTTTAAAGGAAAGGGAAAAATAATGAGGTAACATAATCACCCAAAAACATTTTGGAGCAAAACATTTTGGAGCAAAACAAATGGTCAGGAAACCTTATGAGAACCCAAAAATTTGATTATGTGATTAAAAAATATGTAATGGAAAGAACTGAAATCAGAATCAAAGATATACCTGTCCATCAATATTCATTGCAACATGACTGACTATAGCCAAGATATGGAAATAATCTAAATGTCTGTTGACAGATGAATGCATTAAAAAAAAAGTGATATATACATACCATGAAATACTATTCAGCCTTTAAAAAGAAAAAAAAATAATCATTAATAATAATAAAGAGGGCAAAAGGAAACTTTGGTAGATGTTGGGTGTCCATTACCTTAATAGCAGTTTTTTAGTGTGTATACTTATCTCCAAACTCATTGAGTTGTATAGTTGTGTACATGAAATATATACATCTTTTTCATGTCAATTATACCTCAATAAAGTTTATATATGTATGTATATGACAGATATATGAACATATATATACATAAATATATGCAGAAGGTACCTAAAAATATATACACATGTTAAGAAAGGAAAACTGTATTAAAATTGTAATGCTCTATATATATCAATAATAAAAGATGAATACAAATCACGTATGACTTCTGCAGTTACAAGAGGTGCTCAAAGTGTTTACCATCAGCATCCAGACACTTCTGATTATGGCGAATTACTGCTGAGCAACGTTGACCAAAGTGTCCATTTGTATACATTTTTTGACATTCCTGATATATATATATATATATATATATATATACATATAAGTGGGAAAATGAGAGGAATACTAACAGAGTCATGCATTGGAAGTGAAGTTGCTACTAGTTTAATGGAGAAGCCTACATTAATAATATTTTTAAAGTAAAAGTATTTTATTTTGCATAAAATACATTTTTAAGTATATATTAAAATTATTTTTAATCTAAATATATTTCTAAATAAATGCATTCTTTATTTGAAACAAGAAAATATTGTATTTTGGGATGAAGTTCAGTTCCTTCCAAGATAAAGTAGTCTAAAACATCTTCTAGAGTCTCTTTCAGCTTTATAATTCCTGAATTTTGTACTTTGTCACAGTTTTCATGTCATGACTTCTCTAGCCTGACTGACTGACCTCACACTCAAATATCTAGATTAGTGCTTTGCACCCTGGAGCCCTTAACAAATAATTTTAGAATAACTTAATGCATACTCTGCAAACACTGCAGCCTTTGTCCCCAACTCAGTTACCCTCTGCGAGTTATTACTCATTCTGCCACATAGTTTTCCTTTGGTTACATCAACCAGCATACTATCAGTTCTGATGGAGAAAATCATTAATATTCTCTCTACTGGCATCACTGCTTGAATGAATTGCCCTGAGGGATCCAGTAAGGTCAAATAGTAGAGATAACCATTTATTAACCTTTCTGATAAGCTGTGCACGTTAAGTGTAATTAAACTGGGAGAAATTAACACTGATATTTTAATGAGTCATATTATTATAGTTGAAGATCTAGTTTGCACTATGTTTACATTTAACATGTTAAGAGGAACATCTTGTCTGAAACATTAGTTTTTCAGTCACTTCTCTAAGGCTTACTTCCCCGTGTTCAAAAGATAACTATTTTCAAGAATTAGTTACATGGTTCAATTTTATTCCCACACAAGCCATCTTTGTTGAATAGCTTTAAATATTTTGGTTCTAAACGTAATTCTAAAATAGTTTTATAATGACAAATTTAATAAAATTCTATAAAATATAATACAATTATATCATTTATATAATTATTTTAATGATAAAATTTAATTTTAAATATATTTCTTCATGCTCTAAAACACACACACACACACACACACACACACAAACACACACACAGTTGAGATTAAAATGCAAACAAGTGATGAGTCATGATTTATAATCTAAGCATAACCCACAGAAGTAACTGGCCACTTTTCATATTTTCAGCTCTTCTGACAATGATCTCCATTATTCTAATGAATGTGCATTTTTTTCTGTGTAGTGATATATCAAGTTGACATCCCTGTTGACTCCCCACTATGAAAATCTCAGAACTAATTAACTCCTACTCCCATACCACTCATACTACCCAATTGCCCTTTTCTGTCCACTTCTAAATTTGTAAAAATTATGCAGCTTATGGCTACTTATTTAACTTAAAATAATATCCCAAAACTTAACTTCTTAAATATTTATAACTGGAGTATTCCTTGTTGTATTAAATGTTCCAGTGTTGCCTGACCTATTTCCATAATATGGCCACAACAGTGGCCGTCTTCCCTCTCCTACTGCATTTCAGTCCCCCTGCCTTTACTTGTGGGAAATGACTTGTATTCCAAGTTATTGTAATGTTTGTACTGTAGCATTGTTTGTAATCGTAAATACTAGAAACAACCCAGATGTCTCTCTCAAAAGTGAAGTAAACTGTGACACATATGCAAAATGGAACATTATGTTTCTTTCTGAAATGAATTAGAATTACTAAATGAAAGAAAGCATGGTACAGAAAAAGATATATAGCATGCTCCCATTGTGAAGAACATAGGCCAAATAATGCACACACACACACACACACACACACACACAGTGCCAAAAAAAAAAAAAAAAAGTTATACACATTTTAAGAAAGGGAAAAACTGTATTGAATTTGTAATACTCAATATATACCGGTAAGAAAAGATGAATACAAGTCACATTTGACTTCTGCAATTACAAGAGATGCTCAAAGTGGTTACCATCAGCGTAATTTTAATTCAGCTTTTATATAGTTTTAATATAGATGATAGATAGATAGATAGATAGATAGATAGATAGATAGATAGATAGATAGATAGATATCTGACAATTATGTTCGTGAACTCATCCTAGAAAAAGTGCTACATACCTCATTGTTGAATATCACTGTGGTCACCTTTGAAGGACTCCCCTTGGGAAGCTATGCACCAATGCTAGCACCTAGTCTACCCTTCAAAGCAATATTGAAACTCTTTCTGGAATAGCCATCAGAGTTGTAGTCATATTACGCTGGGTGTCCTGAATGTCACCAAAATATCTTCCTTTCAATATTTCCTTTATTTTCAGGTGAAGAAAGAAGTCATTGGGGGCCAGATCAGGTGAGTAGGGAGGGTGTCCCAATACAGTTATTTGTTTACTGGCTAAAAACTCCCTCACAGACAGTACTGTGTGAGCTAGTGCATTGTCGCGATGCAAGAGCCATCAAAGTTCAGGTCGTCTAACTTTTTCATGCAGCCTTTTCAGCACTTCCAAATAGTAAACTTGGTTAACTGTTAGTCCCGTTGGTACAAATTCATAATGGATAATCCCTCTTATATCAAAAAAGGTTAGCACTATCATTGCAACAAGTTCGTGAACTCAATTGGCAGACCCCTGTATGTAGCACTTTTTCTAGGATGACTTCTCAAACTTAATTGTCAGACCTCGTATACCACCTCTTCTTTATCCAGTCATGTTTTGAAGGATACTTTGGTTGTTTCCATGTCTTGGTCACCATGAATAATGCTGAAATGAACATAGGGGAACGTATATCTTTACAAATACGTGATTTCATTATTTTTCAGATGGATACCCAAAAGAGAGCTTGCTGGGTCATATGGTACTTCTATTCTTAATTTTTTGAAGAATTCCCATACTGTTTTCCGTAGTGGCTGTACCAGTTTACATTCCCACCAGTGTATGAGGGTTCCTTTTTCTCCACAGCCTCTCCAACACTTATTATTACTTGTCTTGTTGATAATAGCCATTCTAATAGGTGTGAAGTAGTATCTCATTGTAGTTTTGATTCACATTTCCCTAATAGCTAGTGAAGTTGAACAACTTTTCATATGTCTGTTGGCCATTTGTATGTTTTCTTGGGAGAAGTGTCTCTCAGGCCCTCTGCCCAATTTTTAACTGTATTTTTTTTTTCTTGTTGAGTTGTATGACTACATATTTTGGACATCAGCCCCTTATCAGAGGTGTTGTTTGCAAATATTTTCCCCCATTCAGTTGGTTGCCTCTTTCTTTTGTTGTTGGTTTTTTTTGTTGTGTAGAGGCATTTTAGTTTGATATAGTCCAGTTCACTTATTTTTGCTTTTATTTCCCCTGACTTTGACGTCAAATTTCTAAAATCCTCTCTAAGACCAAGATCCAAAGTTTAGTACCTATGTTTACTTAATTTTGTGAGGACATAAATTCATCTGTCTCTCCTTTTTAGAAGATGAGCCCCTCAATCTCTGAACTTAATATTTTCCAAGATGCATGCAATAAGCTGAAAGATAATGTTAAAAGGAAAACTAGAGAGATAAAATACAGATCACATGAATATATAATAGTTTTAATAACTATTTTTAATAATGAATAATTTTAAAATTAAAAACATAATCATTGTACCAAAATGAAAACGATAAAGCCATATGCAAAGTTCTATTCTATTAAACAAAAGTAATTATTAGCTATAGTTAATTGAATCTATGTTGTGTTCCAGTCATAGCATAATGGTATTTACATCATTGAAACCCTCTCAATAATCTTTGAGGTTGCCATTATCTCCATTTTATAAATAAGAAGATAGGGCAAGAAGGTTAAACATCATGTGTAAGAAAAGTAAGCTTTATTATTTCCAAGTCATCTTAAAAAATAAGTCCTGGATTTTTGTTTCCATATGACCCCCATCTCAATAAGTCAAAGACCCATCTTCTTTTTCTTGGAACTTTTAAGAATGCTAGCTTATAAGAGTGGAGTAGGAGGTGGAAATTCAGGGCACTTTGAAGGGACTCATTAAAATCTCAGTGTACAAGTGATTGTCCTTAAGCTGGACAATCCTTTGGAGATAAGCAGCCAGGTTTTGCTGCAACGATCAAAACCAGCATCTCAGTAAAAACACATTGACACACTCATTGTCAAGGAAGAAATGGCCTTTACCTCCTGGCCTGACTTCTGTATTAATGCTCTGCAATCTCTAGTGGTTAAACCACCTCCTCACAGTGGTGCTTCGAGATCGCATCCCCTCCTCTTGATATTCTTCCCCTTCTACTCCAAGGAAATGCCTCATTTTCCTTTCTCCCAACTCTAACTCGGGTTACCTTCACCTAGACTCCAGGAATCCAGCTTGTGTAATTCAGTCACTCTCTCTGCACTTTCCATTCTATAGCTATGGAGTACACTATATAAATCCAGCTCTTTTCATGGCCTTCTTTTTTGATTACCAAACATTTGTTACAAAGTTTAAAACTAAAGCTCACTTGCCCTTACTTTGCATTCCTATTTCAATATTCTAATTTTCAACCAGGAGATTTGAATACTGCCAACTCTCTAGAAAAAGATAGATTTATAAGGAAGTACAGAAAATAAATGCTTACTAGTATCATCTTCTACCTTTATAAAAAGCCATCTGTACTTCCCCAAGCTCAACAGTGGATATGGCATTTGAATCTAATCAATAAGGGTGTGTCAATTAATAAAAACATTTATTTTTCCTTTCATTTATAATCATGTAGGCATTATTTAGAAACAGACTTTGTTTCAATTTACAATGGTTCTTTGAATATCATTTTTATTTTATTTTAAATCAAACCAATAAGTATTTCTTGACTGATGATTAACTATCTGTAAATTACTACATGATTGTTTTTTATACCCTGCTTAATTTTTAAAAAATATTTTACAGTGAAGTTGTAAAAAGACACAAAAATCAAAACTGTGGTTAAAATGAAAAATCTAATTAAAAAGAATAGGCACTATTGAAGAAATCCTCATTTCTGAGTTTTGGTGTTTAATTAAAAGAAACACTTAATTATTTATCTTTCAGAAGTAGGAAAAAAAAAATCCTGGCTCTGAAAACTATTAATGGAATATGTTCTTTGTGACAATTTTCGCTGTAGGCGGTGGTTTTCAAAATAATTAAGGAAGAGTTTTTAGATGGTCTTGGGAAATATGTATCCCATTGGGGATTTGCTGAATTCATTGTAATTAAGTGTATTAAAAAAAACCCAGCTAGAATAGGTTTTCACTAGAAGCTTCTCAAAGCACAGAAGCTCATTAATTCTCTTATTTCATCTTCAGATAACAACAATTTTAAAGTAATATAGTCCAGACGTGAAAAATCGAATTGATATGACTTTATACATGAGAATAGTTCAAATAAAAGGAAAACTGTTTAGCTGGTCTCTTTGGCCAAGAGTGGTGAGTCTTGAATGAAGTTAACTCTGATTGTCCATCTTAATTCTGAAGAACATCTGGCATGACATTTCAGATTAAGTAAGGATGATGTCAGGTGTTTTACTGAGAGCAGCTGCCTAATAGGCACAGTTGAGAGTTATTCCTAAACCTAATAATGGCATCATGGAAGTGTCCGGAACCTGAGCTGGTGACACAGCTGAGATGTGGACAAAACTGAGCAGCTGGGTTTGGGAGTAGTCAATTAAAGCAACAAGAGCTGAAATGAATGAAACAGTGAAGACAATAAGTGATAATGATGATAGACTATTCAAGATGCTATAAATCTGGAGAAACTACCTACTCTCCCTCTTCAATTTTTCCTCCATTGAAAGATGTTTTGGTCAAGGGTCCGACTGATCATTGCAGACATAGGGGTCATCTCATTGTTAAGGAACCCCAAAACGAAAGGTCCCAGTGGTTTTATGCAACTGAGGGCCAAGAGAAGGGAAAGGGGGCAAGGCTCGGAGTAGAAAAGTACTGAGTAGGGGGGAAAACATCAATAATATTGTGATAGCATGGTACAGTGTCAGATGGTTGCTGGACTTACAGTGATCACTTCTTTAGCATAGGGAATAAAATCAATAATGTGGTAATAACACTGTATAGAGCTAGGTGGGTACTGTTGAATAACTATGATGTACACCTGAAATGAATATAATATTGTATGCCAGGATTGTAATATAATATTTAGTTAAAAATTAAAAAAAAAAAAAAAAGCAAGAAAAAACAGAAGTACTGAGCATTGAGTCAGAGTGCAGAAAAGTGTCTTTAAGATTTTCCGCACCTCCCTTCAATAAGAAAGCCTCAGCAGGGGCACTTGAAGAAAATTCTACCCAAGGCCTCAGATAAAGTGACCAAGGAATGAAGACATCTGAGCTAGGAATGCATATACACATAAGAGCACGGCTGAGCAGGGGCAGCCGAGCCCTCAACCACACTCATGTTAGAGACTATACAGTGCAGAGCACTAGGGTGCTGTGTTTGGTGTTGGGAGAGCACCTTTCCTCTGTGAGGCCTGCTAGGTAAAGGCTTTGCCTATGGTCAGGCTTGAAAACATCTCACAAAGGTTTAACCAGAAGCTGGACTCCTCAGGAAGAAGCTACTGCTGTTACGTGATGAGGAAGATTATATATCCTGTTAATTTGCAAGCTGATTTTAATTAATCATGCATGTGTTAAAGAAGATGGGTGACTACAAGTTTCTGTGCACGTCTAAAGGCATTCATGAATCATAAGACTGTTACAATTAATGTTATCGTAATGGAACTATGTATATATGTTATAGTTAGAAAAGGTCTACATTCACTCATTGACTTTTTTCCAGTTTTCTTAGCCATTGTCCTGAAGAAGTCCTATTTCAGCTATTGGAATATACACACAATGTGCACACAATGTACCTATGGACAACTCTACTTGTTCCTGCAGCTAACTAGAGAACTGTGTACAATTCTGTCCCCAGCTTGAGAACCAGCAGGATTCAGATGCCCTTCATATAGGTTTAGATTTCTTCTACAGTCTGTGGGGTTAGCAACAGTTTTTTGATCCCTTTGCAAGAGGAAAAGGAATCTCCTTTCCACAGGGCAGCAGTATCCAGAATTTTCCCGAGCTGAGTTTGGTGGTCATTTCCAGAAAGATACCTGGCTGACATTGCAACCCAGCTTGACTTAGCCTGTCCTTCCTTGGACCTCCATACTCCCCAGTTATCCAAAAGCATATGTTTGTGGGATAGAACAAGAAACGGACACATTTTTGAAAATTCAACCAGAACCATTGGTGGATGAAGTCCCTGAGAATGTTTATTAATTCAGGCTGTAATATGAAAGCTTGTCAAACCAGAAAAGTAAAAACACCTGGTAGCTAATTTAAGAAAGGACCTAAACTGGAGAACAAAAATTACTTGTGAAAGATTAGGGGATAAATCAGAAGTAGAGGAGCTGGAAATCCAGAAGGAAACAAGTTTGTATTAAATTGGAGACTAGGAGACACAGCAGTACATTAGGGATTTAGTCATAGGGAAGCAAAAAATAGCAAGCAGCGTGATTGTCAAAAAAGATATGCTCCAATCTACATTCCTACCAGTAGTGTATGAGGGTTGCTTTTTCTCCACAGCCTCTCCAACACTTGTTTTCATTTGTCTTGTTCATGATAGCCATTCTGACTGGGGTGAGGTGATATCTCGTTGTGGCTTTTATTTACATTTCTTTGCTAATTAGTGACGTTGAGCATCTTTTCATATGTCCATTGGCCATCTGTATGCCCACTATGGAATTACTACTCTGCCATAAGAAACGATGAAATAGTGCTATTTGTGACAACTTGGATGGATTTTGAGATTATCCTTCTAAGTGAAATAAATCAGAAAAAGTTGAGAACCATATGATTTCACTCATGTGGGATATAAAACTCAAAGAAATAAGACAAACAAAGAAACAAAAAACTCATTGACACAGACAATAATGGTTACCAGAGGATAAGGGGGAAGGGGAGTGGTAGATGAAGGTAAAAGGGATCAAATATATGGTGATGGAAGAACTGACTCTGATGAACGCACAATGTGATATATAGATGATGTATTACAGAATTGTACACCTGAAACCTATGTAATTTTACTAACCATTGTCACCCCAATAAATTTTAATAAATATATATATGTGTGTGTGTGTGTGTGTGTGTGTATGCATGTTACAAAAATATACGTCACAAAAAAAAAATCAACTCAGATGTCTATGGCCTTGTTTCATATATGTACTATTCAAACAATTTCAAATACATAGAATTTCAATAATCTTTACCTTTATCTGAGTGTACTCTTCTGTTGTTATCTGAATTTTATGTCTATGATTCCCAACCTTATCTGTTTTGAAGGTCTACCTATATTCTATAAATGTTGACAGATATTAATCACAGAAGTGGGCTGGCAGTCTTGGCTAATGAGTGGAAAACCCTGTGAGAAATCAGAATGCTTAATCTGTGCATGCAAATGTATAGTACCTTGAAATGTAGGAAACCCAAGGTGAAAATTTAATATTTATAGACCCAAAATAGTGAAAACCAAAGAACCCTGATAAATATAAATACAAAATCGCCCCTCTATAACTGATGATTTCCATATATCACAGCTTCTACTGTAGATATTTTAAAATTATGAAGCTGATAGGTAAACAAAATGCCTTCAGACAGAATCAACAAATGCAACAAATAAGTTATATATTATCATTGATTATATAACAGAAAAATGCAAACAAACAAACCTACAAAAAAATAGACTGCTCATTAAATGAGATTGAATGTTCCCAGGGAAAAATGAAGGAAAAGAAACTGAATGATAAGATTTAGACATTATAAAACAGAATAATCAAATTATAAATAGAATCAGAAAGGAATTCTAAAAACAAGAATGTGGTCTTTGTAATTAAAAGAAGATATATATATATATATATATATATATATATATATATATATACACACACACACACACATATATATGTATATGACTGAATACACATTAGACTGAATACACATTAGACTGAATACAGTGGATAATATTATTAGTGACTTGGGAGACAGCATTAAATAAAGAGATAAAGGCATGGAAAGTATAAATTAGAAGTTAAACATGAAAAGGAATAAAAGAGGTGCTCATTTAAGAAGACAATATTTCAAATGAGATTACCAAAATATTTTAAGATATAATGTAGAATAATTGTTTTTACTTAAAGAAACTAACAAAATCTCAGATTTAGAAAAAGCACTATGTCTCAAAAAGTATAAATAAAAGCAGTCTTGTATTGGCACCTCAGAGTAAAATTACCTAATATCAATGAAAATGAGAAAATGTTAAAAGTTTTTAGAGAGAAAAGATAGATTATCTACCAAATATTAACAAACAGACATCCATTTTTAAATTAGTGAACAATAAATCCTTGACTATATAATGAAATAATCCCTCAAAAGTGCTGAATTAAATAATTGTCAACTGTCAACTATATGAGAAAATCTCATTGAAGATAAAATATGAAACAAGATTTGCTTGAGACAATGAAAACATACATTTTTCAAATTATACACCCATGTTGAAATAAGCAATGCGTAATTAAATCTTCATGACTCAATAATACACAAAGAAAAAAGAGTGAGCAAAAGATTTTTAAAAACTATTTGGTATTTCATAAACCTAAATAAGTATCACTTGCAAAAATTTTAAAAACTTGCTAAGCTTTTGAAAATAAAGTGGAACTACTTTTTAAAATGTAACTTGATACTGATACTTTGGAAAACAATTGGCAATAATGAAGATTTACATACTTTTCAAACTTGGAATGACATTTCTTGGTCTATCTAGTTGTTGAACATATATGTTCATAAGAAAAATTTGCAGTGTTTTTCTTATTTTATAGTTCTGCATTTACAAAATTTTCCATTATAAACATTCTATTTATAATCGAAAGAAAATAAGCTTTGTAAGGATGGATAGTGAATAGTGTGTTAAAATTGATATCAATGTTGATACCATTAACAGAATACAGATTCAATAATAAGTAAATAAATAAATTGATATAAATAAAAATGATGTAAATAAATACATATAAATAAAATAGCAAATAAATATTTATTTTGCAATATTAAAAAGGAAGCCTTTACATTTTCTATACATGAGAAAGTGACTTAGCAAAGGACGCCAGAGAAATGCTGAGGTTAGCAGTAGTTAGCAATGTTTCTTGTTTTCTGAGGCGGTATCCAAGCTCACTTCCTGGTTTTTATTAATCAGTGAAAATAAAACTTGACATGATTTGATATGCCTAAAGAGGGGTCTTCTGCAAGGCAAGATTAAGGGTCAGAATTTTAAAATCTTCTTCAAGTTTCCAGGGGAGGGGTTCTGGAATTGAGAATTTAGTAATTTTACATAGAGGTTACCTACAAAATTCTGCTATACCAGCATCCAGTAAAATAGCCATCACTTTGTAATTAGGTATTAGGTATTTCTGAATCTTTTAAACCCATGTAATAAATGTATCCATACATCTGATGGTAATCAATTTCCTAGATAAAGGATTTTTTCCTTGCAAAATTTTGTTGTCTTTAGGGTTTTATGTCCTATTGTAATTAACATGTCAAGAGATCTATAAAATCCTCTTGAGAATTAACTAAATCTAGTGACTATAATAGCAAATTAGCTTTGTACTAGATGAAGGCTGAACCTCCTGGAAATTTATTTTTTTAAGTCAATATTAAACACTAATAAAAATAAAATTCTGTGAAGTCTTGGGGTATTACAATTGAAGCAGGTTGTTGAAACATCCAAGTAAGAACAAAGAGATACCTCTAAAGAAGGGGGTGATAGAAGAGGGTAAAGGGGGTCAAACACTCGTATGTGGTGATGGAAGAAGAACTGACTCTGGGTGGTGAGCACACAATGCAATAGATAGATGATGTTTATAGAATCATACACTTGAAATGTATATAATTTTACTAACCGATGTCACCCCAATAAATTTAATAAAAAATAGATAACTAATTAATTAAAAATGTAGATCACAGGCCAACATAAATTTGGGTTATTTTTGAATGAAAGCATTTCACTTGGCCAAATACAGTAAGTATTATGATCAAAAGTGCTATCTGTGTAATGACAGGATTTGGGGGAGAGTCAAGGAATGGGCCTAGGTTGGTAGTCCCCAGAGTTGCATGAGAAAGAACAGACACAAAGAAATTAATATGAAGATGTCTTCAACAGATGAATCAAGATAATACCACAGCATAGTATGTGACACTTGTAAACTATTCAGCAGAAACATGGCTAAAACCTTGTAAACACCAGTCTAGTCATCTAATTCTGAAGTAGTATGTACCTTTGTCACTCAATTTTTTTGTAATCTTGCAGACAAACCACTTAAGAGAGACAGATGTCAACTTCTCAGCAAGTGCTTCTCGGTAGTGAAGATTAAGGAGCTCTGGACAAAAAACAATTCAAATGACTCTGAGATTGAAATAAATCAAATGTCTGGGAACCAAAAGAATAAAGACTCAATTTACTGGTTGGTTGGAATGGTCTTGAGGCAGCTGAGGCCTGGAGGCCTGTGCCAAACGCCTGAGTTCCCAAGGAGCATCACTGAAGTCAATCCATTGGCTTCACGGGGTGAGACCAAGTGAAGTCAACACAAGGGTTCAAAGAAAAATGAAACTCATAAATATGTTAATTTAATAATTTTTTTTTTTTAGTTTTTACTTTCATTAAAGTCTCCCGAAAAAAAAGAACTGGTCAAATATAGAGAAAAATGGGGGTTCAACTTTGATCATCAATTGGTTAGATGTCCTTGACTTTGAAAATGCAGAACAGAATGTTTCCTCTTTTCCATAGTTTGTTTTGAAATGTAGGACTTGCAGAAGGTTCTTCTTGTTTTCCCTTTTTTGGTTACTTTTTGGAATGCCAGACTGTTAATAACATAAGCCTTTTTTAAAGCTACTTGATATGATTCATTCAGTGTTGGACAGGACTAGACTAAGAATAAAAATGTAAGATTTTCTTTTCTCTGTTTTGAACAATCAACTAAAGAAATAAATTGTGCTCAACAGTTGATCATGTTGAGTCAAGAGAATAAAAAATAGTTGGAAAATTACTGGAGGCCATTAATAGAGCTGTCATAATTGATGTATCAAAATTCATTATAGAAGATTCATGTTACTAACATTCATGTTAGTAAAATTGTCTGGAGAAAGTAATGATAATACTTTCACAACATTTACTCAGTCACTAGCATTTTTTTTTTTTTAATCAAAAAAAAGCAAAAAAAAAAAAAAAAAGCTATTTCAGGATGCGCTACATGAGTCAACAAGTATTCTCTGCCAAAAATCTTCCTAGAGAGCTGCAGGAGCAATCCAACCCTACCAGAGCTGCCAGTTATTTATAAAACAGTGGTTTAAATTTAACCTTTGATTGTACAGAATTGAACACAGATCACCAAACGCTTCTATCCTAAACCTGATGTTTCATAAAAAGGGATTTTGCTTGTTCTTGCTGATTGCTGCAGATCTACAGAAATGATTGCTTTCCATAAAAGTTTACAAATTTGGCTGCTTCATCTGAATCTCTGAATATACGGACACCTGTAACTCCTAAAGAAAAACATCAGGACCACTGTTCATTATGACACAACTAATAACCCTCTGGTCCAAAACCACCCAAGAGAAAATGAAATGGACTAACATTATTTTCTAGCCTTGACAGTTTCAATGATACACTTTTTAAAAATTGTTGATAGGAGTAATAATCTCACTTAACCATGGGCAGGATGAATCCATGGACTGTGTTTCCTCCATTGTGGTTGGAAATCCCATTTGGAAGCTTGAAGAACCCTCTTCTCACAGGGAATCAGCTTCATTTGATGCTCACTCAATGAATTTTGATTCAGTGGCCAAAGAAATTTCCAAGGAAAACTACTTTGGAGAATTCTGGAGTAAAATAAGTTGTGTTGTGTCAAATTTTTATCTTCATAGAAACATGTCTGTAAGAACTTTTGTTCACTTTTTGGTAATAAAACAAAGCAGGTCAACCAGTCTGGTAAAAATGTTACACTGCTAAAAGTAGAAATGATGCAAGCAGCCTCTATGAGGTCAGACAATTAAGTTCCTGAACTCATCCTAGAAAAAGTGCTACATATCTCATTGGGGAATATCACTAGAGTCACCTTTGAAGTACTCCCCTTGGGAAGCTATGCACTGATGCCAGCGCCTAGTCCATCCTTGAAAGCAATTTTGGAACTCTTTTTCCGGATTGGAGATCTGCGCTGTTGTCATACGGTATTATCCGTAATGTCCTAAATGTCTTCCTTTCCATATATCCTTTGTCTTCAGGTAAAGAAATAAGTCATGGGGGGCCAGATCAGGTGAGTACAGAGGGTGTTCCAATACAGTTCTTTGTTTACTGGCTAAAACCCTCACAGATAGAGCCGTGTGAGCTGGTGCATTGTCGTGATGCAGGAGCCATGAATTGTTAGCGAAAAGTTCAGGTCATCTAACTTTTCCACACAGGCTTTTCAGCACTTCCAGATTGTAAACTTGGTTACCTGTCCAGTTGGTACAAATTCATAATGAATAATCCCTCTGATAACGAAAAATTTTAGCAGCATCGTTGAAACAAGTTCACGAACTTAATTGTCAGACCTCATATGTTCATGTCAAAACCACATGATTAAGTAAAATATGTTTCTCTAGAAATAAAAATAGTGTGTTTTTTAAATTTATGATAGATTTTTAGCTTTTATTCATTTTGAAATTTAATTAAACATGAAATAATAAAGCATGAATTAAATTTAATAAAAAATTTATTTTTATGTTTAATATTGAGGAATTAGCATTTTCCCTTATCTTGCTCTATTTTTACTATGATTTATTATTTGAGATTTAAATTCATATTACTAAAATATTCACTATGAATTTTGAAATTTTATTTCAATAATTTTGAAATTCAATTTTTATAACTAGAGTATTTTGGGAGGAGATTTCATATTTTAGGGTTTCTGCTCACTGTTTATCTTTGATTACATTACTTGCATACATTTTCTAATTATTTTGATTCATCTCTCACCTATAGTCTATATGTATATGTGAGAGATTTGTTTTTAAAGCTCTTAGCATTCTTTGGATTGTCTTTTGTTTCACCTGAGTATAAATGGATCTCCTATACAGTTCATCCAAGCATGCTTTTAGATTCAGCAAGCATATGTTTTTTTCACTAGTCTTACATTCTGATCTCATTTTTCTCACTTAATGAATTTATGCTGCAGCATTATATATGTAAGATTTTATTTAATCTTGTTGAGTATGTTACCTAATGTTTTTCTGGAACTTACTTTTGTTTCTTGATGTGATATTTATCCTTAGATAATTTCCTCTCTCAAACTGCATTGTTTCCAAACATCCAAAGATCATTTTTGTCTTTGGTAAATATATCTGTGAGTGGCATTTATCTTATTTACTTGGATGTTACTCAGTAGCACAAAACATATGTACTTGATGAAGATCATATGAAATAATAACCGTATGAGCATTTTGTGCAGTATAGACACAGGTTGCATCAAGAAGAAAATATATCCTAAAGTGGAAAGAACGATGGCATAAGTGTGTTTGAAGTGGGTGGAGGAGGGGTATTTTGAGGGGAAAAAAAAGAAGAAAATATAGTACTAGAGAAAAATTGTGCTTAAATATCAAACATTTCATTTCTACCTCTTTTTATATAGACAGTACAATGACTGTATAAAATGTTAAGATGGACATGGGAAACTGAATTCAGAAATGTCTGTTATTTTTCTTCTTAAACATTTGATATTTATTTCCAGCACTGTGAATGCTGCTTTGAATTAGATATTTCAATAGAAATCGAAGAGATATGTATACAGGTTAAAATCTAACAGTTTGCCATATGAAACCTCTTGCAAAGACATAATAGTCTACGTATTTATGCCTGAACTGTTCATGAAATGGATTGACATTTAAAGCTCACTTCAGACACGTAAATGGGCCAAACTGATAGGACCTTTTAGAGCTCTCTCTTTTTTAATTACTTTAACACAATGTTTTTTTGGTTTATTTTTTTTGTTTTTTGTTTTTTTATAAACAAGTACCTGTGTGTTGAGATTTAAGCTACTTGAATGTAACTTTTTCTACTGTCAATTGGCTAACTTTTTTATTTTTATTTTTTAACCTATAATCTGACAGCTACCCAGTCTCCTAATTATTGAGTCACAGTTATTGGAACCACAAAGAGCCTAGAGCCTTTGGGTATTAGAAGAAAAATGTCAGTTATTCTTCATCACTATAAAGACACAGAGATGGATAACTTAACTAGTAGTATTTGTTTTAAAAAGAATATGAATACTTAATGGTTAGATAATTCTCTAAGAAGTTTAAAGAAATAATGAGCATAGCTGCTTCGATGTTTAGATATATGATTCTTTTTATTATATAACCAATATATACCTTAGATATTAGATGGGACTTCCCTGTGGGAGATTTGGGTTAACTTTGTTTGGATCAGTCAATTTCATGGTATATTTGAGTTGAGGGGCTGTCTCAAAATTTCTGTGATTTTCAGCTTACTGAGGACATGCTTCTCTTGATCACCGTGGCTCATTCTCACCAGTTTTCCACCAAAAAAAGAACTCCCACCAACTTGTTTGTGAATTTAATAACTATACTTGTACTAATGTTTTACAGAAGATGATTTAATACCAAAGAATATATTGTCCATAGATAGATAGATAGATAGATAGATAGATAGATAGATAGATAGATAGAGATACATATACATTTATTTAATCTTACAACTTAAGGAAACTTGACAAACCTACAGTCCATGTGTGAAAAGTTTGAGATTTTAATTGACTATGATTATCCCGTCAACACTAAGACATAGTATTGAAATATATATCAAGAACATGAAAAGTAGCATTTCCATAATTTTTTCCTGCAATCAACATATAAATGGAGTATTTGTTGAGCACTCTAAGGGAGACATCAATTTATAAAGATACAAAAATTAAAATAGGTAAATTGGGGCACAAAAGTGGAAAGATATGCCAATGCAACAGAATACAATGGCTAGAAAACAGTCTAATGAATATAAAGTGTTTCAGTAATTATCAATTAGTGGAGAAATGATGAATTTAATCAACAAAAGATCAGGGACAAGTGGTTCAAAACCTGATCAATAATTATCTCTGTTTAATACCTTGCTCCAAATATACGACAGTTGTAATAAAGATTTAATGTAACAGTAAACATAAATATGTAAACAGTAAAAATATATATGAACTATAGCAATGATTCAAAATAGCATGCTAATATAATATAAAACAGTAAGTATAAAATTCATAAAACAAATATTTTATATAAATAATATAAAAAATTTTAATAATAAAACAAAATCACTAAGGAAGAAAATGAATGTTTTTAAACTAGGTAAGACATTTTTGAGCATGACAAATACACAAATGACAAATAATTATGAGTTTTTCATATCAAATAGTTTTTGTCTTTTTTTAATTTAAAACTGCATTGTCCAATATGGCAGCCACTGGCCATGTGGCCACGTGTAGTTATGGAGCACTTCATGCCTGGCTAGTCCAAATTGTACTGTGCTCTAAGTATAACATACACATTGGATTTTGAAGACAGTACAAATAATAAATAGTAAGGTAGTAATTGTTAACATTACATTTTGTAATGATAATACTGAGTACCTATTGGATTACATATACAATTAAATTAATTTTACTTTTATGTGATAACAAGAAAGTTTTAAATCATATATGTGGCTCACATTATATTTCTATTGGACAACACTGATATAAAACCATTTCTTTTATGATTTTATATTGATTTCTTTCTCAGAAATGAAATGTTTAATTTATTGCCTTGATCATACAAATTAGAGATTTTTTTAAGCTCCAACCTTCCTCATGAGGCAGGGAATTGTGTGGAGAGGTTCCTTGCAAGAAGCCTCTTTTAGGGTACAGTAAGGGGAATGTGAGATACCATTCTTTTTCTGCTTCTGAGTGCTTTATTTTCCATACATTCTTTTTCTGCTTATGAGTGCCTTATTTTCCATATTGTCTGTTTCAGTATTTCTCATAATTTTGTTATTTTTTTTCCTATGGTTGGAAAGGGGAAATCTGTATTTGTCCAATATTGGGAGTTAAGATGTCTTTAGCAAGTGTATGCCTCACCATTCATGGTCCTGCTGACATTGAAACTTCCAGATAATGAGGGATGGAGGCCTGGTAATCATGCAGTCACTACCCTGGCAATGGTACTGTCCGAAGAACTGTATAGGTATTAACTCACTTAATCCTCATAACTAGCCTGTGGCATAGAATTATTACTCTTCCTGTACCAGAGAGGAGTCTAGTAAACTGAGGAACCTTAGCAATCTAGATTAATTTTATAATAAACTTTATTTCAGACTATTATAAATGTATTCTATTAGTGTTGTTTATTTTGCCAACTTTCCAGAATAATTCCTGAATGTAATAAACATATATTTTTGGTTTCGAAATTATATTCTGAAAGAACTCATGTGTTGATCAACAGAAGAATGGAAAAAACAAACGGCAGCATATTCATGCACTAGAATATGCCTTAACATAAAAATGCATTAATTGGATGCATTGCATGGATGACTCTCACTTCTCTGGCAGGACAAAAGAAAGAAACCAGACATAGAAAAGACCATATTGTATGCTTCCATTAATTAAGAAAGTTTTAAACAGACAAAACTCATTTAAATTAAAAAAAAAAAAAATCAGAACAATAGTTGCCTCTGGAGGATTAGGTAGGGGTGGGGCAGGGAATGGTGTAAATTGACTGGAACGGAGGTTATGGGAACATTCTGGTGAGAAGGAACTCTTCTGTCATGATAAGAGTTATCTGGGTATATCCATTTGTCAGAATTGTAAGGCTAAGTTTTGTGCATTAAAATATGTTATTTTACCTAAAGAAAAAAAGAACTGTAAGGAGAGTAATTATAGCAGTAATTTGGGATGGAGGTATAGATGACACATAAATGGATAATAGTTGAGGTTGAGTGATGGATACGTGTAGGTTCATCTTTCTATTCCAAATTATTTCTATCGACTTCATTTTTTGCATAATATAAAGCTAAAATAGGCCTAATAAAGTGCTTTCCTCAAGGCTTTATCAAAACTTGGATAAAATTGAAGTAAGTCTTCGTAACAATTATAAATATGAAGTCTTAGATTATTAGAGAAAATCTGGGAAGGAAATAAAAGCTAAGATAAAACCAGCTGCAGAAAGTACTTTAAGAAAGGTGAGAGTGGTGATGAAGGAAAGTTGTTTTCCTTGAGTATAAACTTTCAATAAGCAGTGATATTTTTTTTTTCCTTTTCTGAATGAAGACTGTTTCTGAAATGAACAACAAACAATGTTTTTAGCTTTACTTCAAACTTTTTGACTCTTCCTTAAGTGGCAATTTCCTTTCTGTGTGAGGTACATC
Source organism: Rhinolophus sinicus (assembly GCF_036562045.2). Lineage (NCBI taxonomy): Eukaryota > Metazoa > Chordata > Mammalia > Chiroptera > Rhinolophidae > Rhinolophus > Rhinolophus sinicus. The sequence continues at coordinate 94,777,103 of NC_133757.1, forward strand.
GATAAAAGTCTTTTTTAGTAATGATCCCATCAAATCTCCTATTCACAATAAAGTCATTTTCACGCTAGGTACATGGCCTTAATAAGAATTGGGTTATGAGAGAACAGTGTGAGTTGTATAAATAGTATGTGAATACTGATTTCAACATTAAACGATTGCATTTCTTGATAGTGCTTGAGAAAATGTAATTTGCAATGTATTCATAAAAGGTCTAGAATAATGTGTGGGGTCATTTTTATTGGGCATTTGTGACTCATATCAGTTTAAAACTATAAAAGCTGTATTTTTCTCTATTAAAAAGGTTTATCTCATCCTAACATTGCACTTCAGATTTATTTCAGTGCACTAATCATAGTAACAGAAATACAATTTTATTCTAACACATTTTAGAAAACTAAATGGACTCATTACTTGGTTATTATCAAGTTCTCATTCTGAATTCCAGTGGGTTTTCATGGAATGTGCTCCAGTACATTCAGAAATACAGAAGAGCGGGACATATTTAGAAACAAATCGTTGGCTAATGTGTTAGTTTTTTATAAACATTTTCTTGGCCACTTGTCATAACATCCTGAAAACCATAGAATCTTCTATTTAGTATCCAGTTTTAGACTGTGTTGTATTTTAGCTAGAGACCAGCAAATTATTGTTGCAAAGGTTAGAGAATAAATATTTTAGGTTTTGCAGATCATAAAGTCTCTGTTGCATCTACTCAACTCTGTCACTATAATAAGAGCACTCATAGGCAACACATAAAGGAAAGAGCATGGCTATGTTCCAATAACTTTATTTAACAAAATCAACCTGCAGCCTGAAGTTTGTCAACCTCTGCTCTAGATTAGCGCTTCTCAAACTTCACTGTGTGTAAACATCTGCTAGAGATTCTGATTCAGTAGGTCCGGGGTGGAACCCAACAATTTGATTTTTTTTTTCTGATTCTCTATGTGAATTCAGCTATGGGAATGCAACGTTATGCATCTCTGTTTCTATTTCTACAAAAAAGAACTGTACTATCTTCCTTACCTCCTTTACACACTTCTAATGAAGATCACGTAGAGTAATATATGTTAAATTTAATATATAGTATACACAGAAATCAGCATTACCAACACAATTTGATAAGGGTTTCTGCTCACTTGTTGATTTGTTTTGTTTTTCAATTCTAGACGTTAGAATCTTAATTAGATAAGGTATAATAGAGTCATAATAGGATCTGTTTTATTCCACAGTTTTCAAAAGCATTTTAAGATGTATTAATTTCCTTTTGCTGCTGTAACGAATAAACACAAATGTAGTAGCTTCAAACAACACAGATTTGTTGTTTTACAGTTCTAGAGGTCAGAGTCTGAAATGTGTCAGCAGTAGTAGTAGTTCCTTCTGGAGATTCTAGGAGAGAATCTGTCCCTTGCCTTTTCCTGACTCGAGAGGCTATTCTCATTCCTTAAATCAGGGCCCCACAACACATTATCTTTTCCATCCATGTTTCTACTTCCATCCATGTTTCTCTTATAAGGATCCTTTATAAATATATTGGCGCCACCTGGATAATCCAGGATAATTTTCCCAAATCAAGATCCTCAACTTAATCATGTTTTTTTTAACTTCTTTTTACCATGTAAGGTAACATATCCATAGTCTAGGACATGGACATCTTTGAGGGCCAGTATTCAACCTAACACATAAGTGCATTAACAAGGTAACAAAATGTGAATTGAGTTTCCAGTGGAAAAAGATTAACAGACAGAGCACAGGATCTTGAAACCTTCCTTGTCAGAGTTACCACCTTTTAGGATCCCCAGAGGGGATTAGGCATCTTTTCCTGCTAGAAGGTTTTTCCAAATCATGACCAATAGTATCCTAGTAAAATAAGTCTAACTGCATTGGAGATCCATTTGCTTCAACCATAGGCGGAACTAAGTGTCTATTACAACATAGGCCAATGAACAATTTAGCACCTTTTCTCATTAGCCTGCATTGTACTTGAGCTCTGAGTATTTTAGTGCTCTGATTATGGTGAAGGGTTTTAGACAAGACCAGGCTATAGGGGAGAAATTCTAGGCCTCTCTCTAAGCCTTTAGTAGTTTGACCTTCAGTTCAATCATAACGTCTAAAAAAAAAAAAAGATTTTCCCATGTGAAATTGCCCCAGGCCTGTCTTACTTGAGAGGAAAAGAATACTTTCAAAGATATGAGCTGTATATTAAAATAAAATGCTCATAACATTTGGTCCAAAAAGTATCCTTATTGTTGAGTCATCCGTATTGATGGATCCTTTTCTTTAGGGAGTGTAGCAGGTAAAGCCCAGTCAAGAGGCAGAAACCACAGTTATTTTAACAAAAATAATTTAGTATTTAAAAAATGTTAAGGTATGAAAGCATTGAAAAAGTAAAAAGAGAACATTAAGGTATCATAAAGGTAGAAACTACGGCGCAGCTACCAACCCAAGTGGTGGTAGAACAAAGGGAAAATGTTGGAATGATTACGACAGAATCCTGGCAGAGGGATCCTGCAGAGCTAGGACACTGAGCTCTGCAAAAGTTGGTGTCATTGTCTCCCAGCTCAGCAGAAGAACCTGGGCATAGGGAGTCACACCTCTGGCAAGAGAAGCTTACTTTCTCATGCAGGTGTTGCTAAGAGGACGTGACAATGCTGAAAAAATGGCAAAGTCTAATCAACTGCTGCTACTTGAACAATTGCTTCTGATAGGGAAAAGAAGAATTTGTTACTAGTAACAGGACACCAAGAAAACAAACAAACAACAACAACAACAAAGAATAAGATGCCAAATCAAAAATAGTAGGCAAAGAGGAGAGAGAAGACACTTCTTCCTCGAGTCTTGCAGTTTCCCTCTAACTTCCCATCTGGGCAGAGCCAAATGAGATGTCTGTTGGCGAAGGAGAGAGGTGGTTTCTAGAGTCCTAGCCATGGCATTACAGATGTACGTCTTGGAGTTCCTTACATGTGAAGCTCGAAATGGGGCATCAACAGTTAGTTACTTGACATCCTTGCAAGGCTATAATTTCAGTGAAAGGATGGACTATGAAAACAAAATACTTCTTACTAGTGAAGTGAAACAACAAAGAAGCTTTTGTTCTGTTGTTGTTTTTGTGTTTGTTTTGTTTTTGTTTTTTTACTCTATTCTGGGAGAGAGAAAAAAAAAATCATCTTTCCTGTGTATTTATCACCACCTCATGGTGGGGTGCACCACCCCACCACCCTATGTGTGGGTCTGCACCCCACATAGGACCAAAGTTCAAATTTGAACCAGAAAAAGATCCAACTACCCCCAACTAAAAAAGATCCAGCCAACCTGCCAAGCTGTAAACATGAAGTTAAAATTTGTTCTTGGTATGATTAACAGAAACAAATATAAAACCAATATGGAGAAAAATGTCCTTAATAGCATCAGATGTATCCTCATAACTAGTCATTCTTATTGACCTCAAAATAATGAAATCATATGAAAAAATAATTCTGCATGCAATAAAATCAGCACAAACAAAATGGTAAAGAAAAGAACCTCAAGATTTTTAGATAATAATCTGACATAAAATGTAAAATAAATATTTAAGATAATCATAGACTTAAAAATAAAATTGTATAGCATCAGTTAGATCTGAGAAATAATTAAAAATCCAAAAATTAAAAAATAATGTTATTAGAAATTAAAAAGCAAGACATGTTTTACAAACTTGCTGAAAAGAAAGTTAATAAATTGAAAGATAAATCTAAGGACATTACTTAGCTTGAAGTTTAGTCAGATAAAAAATGTAAAATTTGAAAGTGTGGTTAAAGAATAAACCTTGTATAGTCCAATATGCATTTAAAATAGTTTTCATAAGGAGACAATGGCAAGAATTGGGACGAAGCTATATTTGAAATGATAATGGCTGATAATAAATGAGATTTATGTTGAAGCTCAGAAAGCACAATGTGTCTTCAGTTTGATACATAATGCTAATATCCACAATCAGTACATTTTGTAGAAGAGAAAACCCCAAAGTGAAAGACATTAACTAAAAAACCCTGGCAGGAGACCCCAGGCCATCAGCCGTGGCGAAGCAAGCAGGCCAGGTGGGAGCAGGTCAGCGTCTCCCATAGAGGGTGGGGCATGAGGATGAATGACCCTGATGGACTACCTGATGTCCCTCCGCTTTCCTGTGAGGCAATTTAGACAACTAAGGTACAATTAGTGACTAAATATCTGGAGAACTCAAAAATGGAAAAAGAGAATTACTAACACAAGGGCAAACAAGAAATCAGGCAGGAAAGACAAAGGGCTCATAGACTCTTCAGTGGCTCAGCTGCAAACAGTGTTTACAGTGTCCTAAGGTCAATACCTATTATTGACCTAACCCAACAGTGGGAGACAGGAAAGATATATGTACGATGGGGGTGGTGAAGAGGTGGTCTGAGGCAGCTAAAACCTCATGGTTCAAAGTGGGGGAGCTAATGGGTAACGCCTACAATAGGAAAAAAATAAATATCAAGAAGCAGGCTTATGAACACATTTATAGCTCTAAGAGACTTGAATGTGGGTACCTGTACGCATGGAGATGATGGAGGAAACTTATATTTCTGCCTGTATGACTATTTCACTCTATGAACATGTGCTTAAACAGCGCTGTCAAAAATAAAAACTCAACTATAAAAAATATGGCCAGATATGGATATAATCTAATATTTCAAATATGATATATATACATATACACATATATGTATGTATGTGTGTATATATGTATGTGTACATATATGTATATATATATATATATATATGTATGTATATACGGAATTCTTACATCTATCATTTAATTTTAATGCATTATCTTATTTAGGCCAAGAATCATTTCTCATTTCCCCAGCTAATCTTTATAAAGATAACTAAATATTCTTATTTTTTTCATAATGGTTTCATCAATAAAATATATAGTTTAAAAACAATAAGTAATATATATATATAAAGAAATGACATAGAATCAAGATATATGATGCATTGGTTTTTTAATTGTAAGACATTTCTTCTCAATAATGAAGTTCTAAAACACTCAAAAGTGACTTAGAAAATATTTTAAAAGTTAACTTAAAAAATTAGCAAGCTGTTGTTTGAGCCCAATGATTGGCAATATTAATGTAAAATGTGCTATATCTTCTTAGAAGCTGTCTGTTTTAAAATAAATTTAGTCACATGCCATTATTAACACCATTATAAAAATGACTGCAGTTTTAAAGGAGAGAAGTTTAAAATATAAAATCAATGCATTTAGTTATCTTTGTCTAAAACAAATCATTCCAAAATTGGAAGATAATATAATTAAACTTAGAAAACTATTCAAGACATTGAACTCCATAAACAGACATTTTATTATGTATTTGGCATAAATGTAGCATATGTGAAGATTTTAATACTGTCTTTATATAGCTATGTACTATTTATATATCTACTCCCTTCCAGGAGCATGCTGTATTTAATATTTTATGTTAAAACTACACTGTTTATTTTGTCTTGGGGTCTTGGAGATGAGCAGTTTTTTTTGTTTTTTGTTTCTGTTTGTTTTTGTTGATTCTCTTAAATGTTCTATTTCACTGTAGAAACATTTAAAAAGATAGTCTTAGGCTGTTATCAAAGAAGATTTAATTTTGAGAAAAATGCCTAAATACGGTGGCATCATACTAAAACTAACAAGAATCCCTTCTTTTCTGCTAAGAGTGGTGTCTAGTATAGTAAAAGATTCAACTAATTGATGGGAAAGATGCAGCCTCTAAAATAGAAAAACTAGTAATTGCTTATGATTCATTTTTTAAAAATACTTTCCTCCCATTTTGCCATGTCTCTCCTAATATATTTTTATATTACAGCAGAAATTTTTTCAGTCTTTTTTTATTTTTTTAGCACATTGCAGTGTGCTTTTGCTTTTGTTTTTAGTTTAGTTTATTATTCTGGTTTTCAAAGTAGGAGAAGGTGCGTATTTTGCTCAAATTTGAGATAAATAGATCCAAAATAAATTTTACGGAATCCTGATGTTACGTTTTTTAAGCTCTTGCTGTCTATCTGAGATAGTACATCCACATTCAGGGTTTCAACTTTCATTTTTAGTCTTTCCATATCTGACTTCATTTCTCACCAGGCCACCAGAATGACAACACATCGATCTGTTTTCGACCTCATTTTATCAGTTGTAGTTTATCCACCTTCACTTTTGGATATCTGCTTTGCCACAGCTTCCAATTCTGCTAGCTCTTCCCTTGTAATGCTTCTCAGAATCAAACCCTCACCTGGTGTCTGACACATCGTAAGTACTCAGTAAGTGCAAGTATTCCCTTATTCCAGATATCCTTTAGTTATCAGTAAGTCTTATCTTCCAATTGTTTTATTAGTTAAATTGTACAATCTTTTATTAGAATCCCATCTTCAGTTATGCCATCATTTGATACAGTTAATCATTGGTCTCATAAGTTTCCCATCAAATTGCATTAAGCAGCTCATCTAGGTATTAAGGCCACTTTTATTTATTATGATCACTGTATACATGAAAAGGTGCTCAACATCACTAATCATGTAAATCCAAATAAAAACGACAATGAGATATATCACCTCACACCTGTTAGAATGGCCATCATCAAAACGATAAGAGGCAAGTGTTGGTGAGTATGTGGAATAAAGGGATATGTGTGTGTGTGTGTGTGTGTGTGTGTGTGTGTGTGTATTTAAAGCGAAGGAAAACAGGGTCTCAAAAATATATCTATACACCCATGTTTATTGCAACATTATTTACAATAGCCAAGATATAGAAACAACTTAAGTTTCCATCAATGTATGAGTGGTTAAAGAAAATATGTTTTACTATAGGTGATGAACACACAATGTGATATACAGATGATGTATTACAGAATTGTACACCTGAAACCTATGTAACTTTACTAACAATTGTCACCCGAATAAACTTTAATTAAATATATATATATGGTTTATATTTGCAATGGAATATTATTCAGCCATGAAAAATAAGGAAACCCTGCTGTTTGCAAAAACATGAATGTATTTTGAGGGGATTATGCTTGTGAAATCAGTCAGACAGAGAAAGATAAATACTGCATGATATCACTTATATGTGAAATCTAAAAAAGTCAATATATAAGTGTAGCAAATCAGCCAGTTGTACATCTTAAATATACATGATATTGTATGTTAATTGTATCTCAGAAAAACTGGGGGGAAAAAAAGACCACTATATATCCACTTTATTTGCACTGCCCTCCTAAGTCCAGACAGTTCTCTTTATCTCTAAGTGATCTCTTTTCCCTGTTATTATTCATACTGGGAGACATTATGTGTTCCTTTCTTCTGCCCTTCAAAATTTTCCTGGCTATTAAAGTTGATGAGTCTCCTTTATTTTTACCACAGACCCTTGGATTTCATCTGTGTCACATTGGCTCTGTATGTAGGTAGTTGTTGAATCTTTTATTTTATTTTACTGTGTTGTCTTCAGAATAAATGATAAATGCCCTGGGAGGAAAAGGTGTGTACTTCTGATGCATCTAAAGAGCACTGACTACTACACGGTTCATTGTACACACTGGACGCTTACGTCTATGTTTTCCTATAATCCATCATATATATGACACATTGTGACTTGAAACCTATGTAATTTTACTAACCAGTGTCACCCCAGTCAATTTAATAAAGATAAAAATAATTTATGTTTCCTTTAGTCCAGATTGCCCATGTAATGTCAACAGAAGGTGTTATGATTGATAGATACTCTTTATCTCATGCCAAAGAATCAGTGGCATAGTTCTCCTGTTGTGCAGCAAACCTCTTATAAAATAATATACATTATTCTTGAGAGTATTGAGTGAGTACTTAACATTTTATTTGAGATAGGTAGAAAAGGGAAAACGAAAGATGCTTTTAAAGGAATAACCCAGAAGTCTTGTGTTGTGCGGGAGACCTTGCTCACTCCGCCATTTGTAGTGTGGGGTGGCCTGTGGGTTCTCTGGTCCTGCTCCCCACATAAGAACACAGGATATGGTGAGGCCAAAAAGGAACACCCATGGAGCCATAGGTAGGGGAGTCATACCACTATAGTCTCATTGGAGGCTGGAGTCACATGACCTGCAACCTGCTCTCCGCTTCTCTGCCTGCCAACCAACCGACCAACTGACTTGACTCTCTCCAACGAGAGCAGCCACGGCAGTTATATCAGTGGTAATTGGCTAACTGGTGACACCTGATGGCCAGTTAGCCAGAGCTGATGGCCATCTACTCCCCGAGCTAGCACCTTTCCACGTGAGGCTGAGAGCCTGGAAACTGCTCTCTGGGACTCTGTCCCCACACTTGGAACAGATATTTTATTTTGATCACAATGCATGCAAGATTAACTTATCCATCTGGTTATGGAAAAATACAAGCAGTTTCTTCATTGTTTGAAATGTTGAGATATCCAGGATTTGCTTTATCCCTGATAGTCTGTGCATTGCTAAATGTTCATATCTCATTTCCTTGACTATGATTTAATTTTTCCTCATATCGGTGATGTGATACAGTTTAAAGAACAACCAATTCATTAATATCTTAACTTTTCATACATTTCGAACATATGAATATTTAATTTCCAATGTGATTAAAACGGCATTTTGTTTCTACCAGCAAATAACCATCTCTCCCAATAGCAGTTAAACCCTGAAATCAAATGTACTTTAAACTTCATCATTGTCAATTTAGGCTCTATGTTATTTCCCCCCAGCAGGCTTATTTCTTTGTAATTTCAGAAACCTTGCTTTTATAGGGTTTGTGTGTGTGTGTGTGTGTACACACATGTGTACATGTGTATGCTTATAGCATGTTTTTCCTTTCTCCTATATGAATTGCTGAAATATACATGATTATTTCCTGTTGAATTTGTCTTATAAACAAAGCCAAAAAGCTGCATGGGTGTTTTACTAGATACAAGCTATATTCTTCAGGTGATGTTATTTTAACCTTTCGGAGTTGCTATGAATGCAGCTGGTAAAACAGCTGAACCTCTAAAAAGGTGTTCCTACTTGAGATGTAAAAAGAAAAGCCCACTCTTATAAATCTATCTCTCATGCAATATTCCCATATGAGCCTTTAAATATATTTTTAATTGCTCATCTTGGTTCAGAAATCATTCAGCAGAACTAAATATAGAAACTGGAACTTTCCCTGCCTTTATTGATGAATATACATATATAGATAGATAAATATGTATATATGTATATATGTAAATATGTTATATATATATATATATATATATATATATATATATATATATATCGGTATCTATTTAATGTACAGTTTAATTTATCCAATTGCGCTTATGCTTGATAGGAACTACTTACATAATTTCCCACTGAAAATTACAAATGAATGACTTACTTGAAAAATGCACTTTCAAGTGACTAATGAACTAAGCAAAAATATAGCAGGGAGATCATTAGTGTGCATATTCACTTAAATCTTCAGCAAATCTGGGCCATCCACTAAATTATTAGTTTAGCACAGCAATGCATACGATGTATAAATCAGCCTGAACTCCAATTCTCTCCCTAAATGTGTAGCTGAACTTGGCCATGATCTGCGATGAGAGGATCCCCAGAAGTGGTTATAAGTAAATTAGTATAAAACAGTTTATGCAGTTGCATATTTCAAATTGTTCCATATACATAGAAAATTAGATTATTGATATTTAGTAGTAATAGGTAGATTATTCATTGTTCATTCATTTTAACACTTTTATTAAATATCTACATTGAGTGAAGAATATTGGTTTAAAGCATAGCCTGATGTCAAGTGTTCTTCTGTCTAGTGGAAAATAAAGAGATGGGTAAACAAATATCTGTGATATACCCTCTTAAATTTGTTTTCTTTTTTTTTTTTAATTAAAATTTATCCAGATGATAATGGCTAGTAAAATTACATAGGTTTCAAATGTACAATTCTGTAATACATCATCTATATATCATATTGTGTGTTCACCACCCAGACTCAGTTCTCCTTCCATCATCATATATTTGACCCCCTTTAAGCTCTTCTAATATCCCCTCTCCTCCCTTACCCTCTGGTAACCACTAAACTATTGCCCATATCTATGAGTTTTTGTGCCTTTGTTTGTCTTGTTCCTTTGTTGCCTTCAGTTTTATATCCCACGTATCAGTGAAGTCATATGGTTGTCGACTTTTTCTGCCTGACTTCTTCCCCTTATCATAATAATCTCAATATCCATCCATGTTGTTGTAAATGTCAATATTTCATCTTTTCTTATGGCAGAGTAGTATTCCATTTTGGAGGTTTTGCTTACCATACAATGAATGATCAGCAAATGTAAAAACATCACACCTATTCCAGCTTGATTTGTATGGGGTTAGGGCAAGCATGTGAAAGGTTTTTACAGCAAAAGTGATATCTTAACTAAATATTAGATGACAAGCGCTTCTTTAGCCAAGGCTATTTCAGGGAGAGGAAGATATTCTAGTTCATAGAATGAATATGTTCAAAGTTACAGTAATACAGAAAGGCATGACATATAAGAGAAACTACAACATAACCATGCATAGTGATTGTCGAGAAGTAGACAGTAATATATTTGGAAAAAATCTCAAATAACAGCATAAATGATCTTAGTCCCTACTAATGAATTTGTATTTTTCTAAAAGGAAATACAGAAACAGTCAACAGTTTTGAAGAAGGAAGTGATATATCCTGTGTTGTTTTTAAGAATATTTTGATAAGGCTTCGGAATAATTGGTAAACTGAAGAATGAGATTTAAATTAGGAAACTGTGTGGTAACCTTCTGTAAATAATTATGAGGGCATGAATTAAGATCGTGGCAGTGAACACTGATAAAATAAACTGGATTAAAAAATTTATGGTTTATTGGTATTGATGAACTATTGAATAAAGAACATGAGGAAAATAGAAGAATGTAGAATGATTTCACCCTTAATACTAAACAAAATGGTGGCAAGAAGGTACCTTGTCAAACAAGAAACATGATTAGAAAGGGGATTTGGGAGTGATGATGAACTAAATTTTGGACATGTTGAATTTGAAATATGTGACATATTCAAGATAAGTTGTAATTCAGAGTATTGGAGTCAGAGTGATTAGAAATGGAGATTCAACAACCATATTAGTCAAGATAGACTAACTGCTATAACAAATAGCTCCCATATTTCAGTGATGTAAAGTAGTTAAATTTATTTCTTCTCATGCAATAGTGCAGCACAGGTATTCCTACTCAGCTCTCCTCAAAGCATGAAATAGGACAAAGATTTCTTTCATCGTGTGTCTCGTTCCTCCCTCCTCTGCACCTTTAACTCACATCTACATGATCAAGGGATGGGGGGAAAATAACACAATAATGTGTTGGAGAATCACGTTTGCTCACTTCCCTTGTTCTGAACTCAGTTACATGGCCACACCAAATCACTAAGGAAGCTGGGAAATGTAGTCTAGGTGTGCGCACATTTCCTTACTAAAGAGTGAGGTCATCTATGATTTGACCTCTGCAGACTTCTCTAAATTTACCAAACACTGTTTCTCACCAGTCATTTTGCTGAGACAGTTATTCTAAGTACCAGCATTTTGGGAAGAAAATACAGATATTGGGGAGCTTTTAAAACAACTAAAATAAATATTTTAAGCTGCACTTATTTTAATATATTAGTTTTTATTTTTAAGCTACTCAATAATCTGAATAACAAATCTTCTAGGCTATTATGTATTCTTGAAAATCAAATAAATTAATAGTGCAGAAGACTGAGGTTCCTTGAAATCCACAGAATCTCCAGCCCAGGATGCTTGACTAGATTAATCTTCAAGATCCTGATATAGTACATCCAGAAGCTCTGAAAGAAACTCTGTACTTAAAAAAAAAAAAAAAAAGCTGTCATGTAATCTTTGCTTTGAAGCTGAAATCAAATAAATTCTCCTCTATTAATTGAAATCAGCATATTCCCACTAATTTATAGCTAACACCCTTCAATGTTTCAGTTGACTTGCAATTATTTCACTATTTTATGTAAATGCTTTGTGAAATAAATTCTGCATATATCAAGGTTTTTCTCTGACAATGGGAGCACACGCATAAGGTCATTCCAGTGATATAGGTAATTTAAAACATAATTTCTATCCTCAAGGAACAAATAATTTGCATGGATAATAAAAATACAATAAAAGTCACTATGTGAGAAAATTTGTTAATGATGTTGGTCAGTGATCTGCAAACGTTTTGGTCAAGTACACTGAATAATAACACATTGAACCATGCCTCTCCAGTATATCAATTTACATTTACATAGCATATCTATGTAGTATTGGACTAATCATGCTTATTTTAAAAAACAAATTTAAAAGGATGAAAGATAAATGAATGTAATTAGACTTTTAAATATTTTATTTTTTCCCAATAAATCATCTTTTTTTAATTAAAATATTTTAACTAAAATTTATTGAGGTGACAATGGTTACTAAAGTTACATAGGTTTCAGGTGTACAATTCTGTAATACATCATCTTTGTATCACATTATGTGTTCACCACCTAGAGTCAGTTCTCCTTCCATCACCATATATTTCATCCCTTTTACTCTCATCTGTCACCCCTCTCCCTCCTTACCCTCTGGTAACCACTAAACTATTGTCTGTGTCTATGAGTTTTTGTTTCATTATTTGTTTGTCTTGTTCCTTTGTTCTTTTCAGTTTTATGTCCCATATATCAGTGAAATCATATGTTTCTCTACTTTTTCTGACTTATTTGTAACAACATTGATGAATCTGGAGGTCCTTTTGCTAAGTGAAATAAGCCGAACACAGAAAGACAAATACTGTCTGACATACTTTGCTTGGCTTAATAATCTCAAGATCCATCCATGTTGTCACAAATGGCACTATTTCATATTGGATAAAGAAGATGAGGTATATATACACAATGGGTATCTTTTTTACCCTCCTTAGAAGTGCATAGGTCAGCTTGATAACCACAGTACCAAAGAGTTTCAGAAAAAAGAGAATAAACCTCGACTGGCAAAGACTTTATGAAGGATTTGTACAATCAGTCAATAAGAGATGGCATTTTTAGGCGCAGTGTAGGAAAATATATGAAAATAAGCTAAAAATATTATCCTTTCAGTAGAATGACTCTATTGACCTGCTCATGTAAGCAATTTAATAATAAAACAAAAAGGGCTCTAGAGTCAAATTTCTAATTCTGGCATTTTCTTTATGACCTTCTAAGATGAACCTAACTTTTCTAAGCTTTAGTGTTCTTATATCTGAAATGGGGATATTAATAGTGTCTCCCTTATTGAGAAGATTATATAAATGGTACATGTACATATTTTAATAGCACACACACACCAAAAAAAAAAAAAAGAGAGAGAGAGAGGGGTTTTAGTCATTATTATTAAGACTAGAATGATAAATTGGGGTGTGAGTTCAATAGCCCTGAAAATCGATCAACATAGTTTTGTGTATCTCCTCAAAGTTTTTGGTGTAGCATCAAAAGTATGATAAGTTGTATAAGGAAGAATAGGTAGTTAATAATTATAATTGTAGGTAAGGAAGCCCACTGTATGGCATGTAAGAGTTACCCTGAATTTGCAGGAATTGGGCCACATAAAAGTCAGTATGAATAGTTAATTTAATAATTAAGTGTATAGAAAATTGTCAAGTGAAAATGACTAAGGCATTTTAATGTTTAGGTTTGTGTTTTTTTTTAATTCTTGGGTGAGAGTCTATAGAATTAACAAATACATATATAATTTTTAAACTGTAAACCTTTTATATTTAAAGGAAAACCGATAGAAAGAAATATTTCCTATTTATTGTGTTCTCTCTCTCACATCTAAAATACATGTGCTCTGAATATGTGTTTGTGTATGTGTGAATGATGAATGAGAGAGAGAGAGAGAGAGGTTGCAAACCACCTTTAATTATATAAGTTTAAGTCATTAATTCTGTTATTCCTCAAAAATTTGTAAAATAAAGACATACCAATTCCTATTTTAAACATGATGAAATGATGAAGCGACCTCAGAAGGAGTGAGGGCTTCACAAAGGCTATTATCTGTCTTTAATTAGGAAGGAATTTAAGTTCCTACTATACATACTCAGACTCGCAGAAGTTTCGTGAAAGGCTATTACATTGAGCACTGTGAGTGGAAAATAAACATAGTTTAGCTTGTTCTTTTTATAATTCAAACAAATCTTACATCATTGAAGTCAAGAGATTTCAATATTACTTTTAATTGCTTAATTTGAAAAACATTGACAATTCAGATTGGAAATGGAGGCTTTGTATATTCGCTTAAAATCCAGATTACTTGTAAAATCCCATTAAAAAAAGTAGAAAAGTAGGTGATTTGTCTTCTTTCTTCTTTTATTTTCACATATAAATTATGTATTGTCTATATGCCTCCAATTAAAAAAGAAAACTCCTGGGCATTAGTTTCCTCATATATGCAAAAACTGCAGTATAATCTTTATAGTCTCAGTGATCTCGCCACACCCAAAATTCATAATTTGATACTTGTTTTTCTCCTTTATGTGGTCTAAAGATGAGAAAAATACTAACATGTGTTTGTTTCAAAATGTTTCCAGTATCTTTCCATCAGATTTTATAGTAATACATCTGTTTAAATATTGAAGAAGTTAATTTAATTCATTTTGTGTATTAAGTTATTTCATAATTTTGGAGGGACTTACGATCATATGAAATACCTGAATATAATTATGTACAGTTTGTTATACATAGATGGTACAAGGTAACTGATTTTGGAATGTTTAAAATCGTTTTATAATAGTTTTGTTCATTTCCACTCAATAAAACATTTACTAAAAATACCAATTATAAAAAGAAATAGGGTCAAACCACAATGTTTAGTATGTGAAATACCAAAACCCTAAAGCAATTAAATATAAATAATCAGTTCTTGAAAAATGAAGTCTGCTTTATTCCAACTTTCTCCATTAGCCATGAAATTATCTTTACTTTCTTTTTAGAGTTCTCTAAATCCCACTTGACTCCACTTTAATGGATATGGAATTTTAAGATGGATGGTTAGCAGAAGTCTTCATTTGATCCATTTAGAGCTCTCACTCACAGAGTGCTTGTAGCTAGAGGCTTAGATGCCTAAATAATTGAACTTGGAAGTAACAATTCACATGTCAATGTTGATTGCAGTTATATTTTATTCTTTATAATTTTGTACAAGAAAGATTCTGACTCTAGGAGAAGAAATGCGTTTAGTATTTTAAAATTCCATTTTGAATTTATGTAGTACACTTTACTCTCTAAATAAATGCAGGAGAATTTTTATTTAAGTATATCATCAATGATATTCCCTGTAAATTTAATCTCACAAAGGTGTATACAATTCAAATGTGTTAATGATTTCTTACTCTTATCATTTAACAGAGAAAATGATTGAAAATTTCTCTGCAGGAGTTTTGCCAGAGCCATACCATGACCTATATTTAGAGAAGAAATCAAAAGAGTAAAATTTAATAGAGCTAATGGGAAAGGAACTGCAGACTGCAAGAAATACAATTTCTATGTTGGTAAAAAAAAAAATGAAAATTTTTTAAAAAAATTATAGGCAAACAGATGAAGGATAGGTAAGAAAGCACAAAGGATTAACTATGTTGTTAGATATTTGAACTTTGTCTGATATTTTCCCTCTAGATGGATGAGAATCTACTGACTGTTTAGATTGATGATAACTTTGTGCCATTGCAAGAGCAAAGAGGCAGGTGCAAGTCATGAAATAATGTGTTTTTCGAAATCACTATGCCACAGAATAGGAAACCCAGTGATGTGCAAAGGCTTGAACTGTTTTTCTTTAGGCTACCAAATAGAAAGCCAGCTGCATTCTCACAGAGTAGTGATTACTAAAATCCTTGGCAACTGGAAAAAAATTGGGGGGTTGTTGCTATGAGCATGTTGAGCTGCTGCATAGTCCTGATAAAGATGATTACATATTTTGCAATATTATGTCAATGAAATAGGTTCTAAATACATTTGAAAATATCTGCTTTATCAGCACAAGCCATTCTGAAGCCTCCCAAATGAACTGGATTATGATTGGTTGGAAAAGTTAGGACTTTTCCAAATTAGTTCTCTTTATATTTGATTTATAAAATGAAGCTTAATGATCTACTCTACAGATTATTGTGAATTATGTAGACTGACAGAGATATTCAAATCCATCACTGAATGCCTTTATCATACTTGACATTTTGGGTGGCACATATTACTATATTACTTCCTTTTTAATTCAGTCGGTTTATTTTTTGTTTTATTAAGTTTTATCCATCTATTGCTTGCCTTAATTTTCTTTTTTTGTTTATTTTTTGCCCGATATCTCAGATTCAAATTTGGTATTCAACTGTATTAATGATTGATTTTCTGTATTTTAAATTATCTGATATCTTTCTTCCTAGTTACTCGGTTATTTTATACTTAATTTTTATGTTGCCTCCAATTTTGTTATAAGAAAATTTTAAAAATTAGTTATTTCTTTACTAAAATAATCATATGAATAATAAATAATATCAACAATAAATTAAATGGACAGAGGGAACAGAAACTAGCTTGATGTGTTCTGGGAATTGAAAAAGACTATAACTTCTTGGGCAGGTAGAGAAAGACACATAGTAAATTAGAGGCCAGATCATATAGGATCTTATAGGCCATGGTAATTTTTTGTTGTTGTTTCAAGTTAACATTTATTGCACACTCACTCTACGCAATTGCCAAATCCTCAAAATACAAAGCTTAGCAACACAATTTCACCTGCAGAGATATAACAACTATATAAAAAGAAAAGCACTTTTGTGCAAACACAAAGGGGAGAAAAATTTGAGTGAGAAAAAGATGACACTGGAGGTTATAGGATAGACATTTCAGCATAAGCAAAGGTTCAGAGGTGTGAAAATATGGTCCATCTGAAAATCTCTTATCTCACATAGCCTTTAGTCACTGTGGATTCAGCTATCTTTCTACCTCATCCTTCTCTATTTCTATTTTTGTCACTTTATACTTGTAGCTCTTTCAACTCCTTTGCCTCTAGTTCACCCATCTTTCCGCCCACTACCCACTTAACTTCCCTGGGGATCATTTTAAGCATAGTTACTTCAAAAGCATGAAAAGTCCAACAGAATTATCCAACAGTTTTACTGACGGGAATTTCAAAATCTTAAGTTACTTAAGTGTTATTTATATTAGCGTAAATATTTTAAACTCAAATGATTAACAATAGGAAACTATTGGATAAATTAAGATACATCATTAGAAGAAATTATTAAACCATTAAAATTTGTTTTTCAAAGAATGTTTAGTAAGGTAGAGACATGCATTTCTAACATGTATTTTTATCACTGAAACTACAACAAAAAAATCCTGTTCATTGGGTGAAAACAACTTGCTTTATGCGTGTACACAAAGTACAATTAAAAAATGCTGTAGTTATAATTTCAGACTTTGGAATTTGAATAAGTGCCAGTGTTCTCTCCTTTATCGTATGGGGGAAAAAAATTCCTTTAAAAATCATTTGAACCTTGGATTAAAAATCCCATAGCTCTATTCTTAGGATCACTCTGTAGTCTTCCTGATTCAAATGATACAAGGGAAACTGCAGTTCAACCTTCCAGAGAAGACATTCCAGCTCACATTATCTCATCGACCAGGAGAATGTTGGTGGCTACTATCACACTGCAGGAGTGAAGAAGGTGTTTATTTATACAATAATTATCTATCGCTTATGCTGCTGCCATTGGCTCACCCACAAACTGACCTGAATTTGAATGTTCTACTTGAACTTGAATTAGTGTTTCCTGAAGGTCAAAACCAGAGTTCTGAGCAAAAATCGTGGGAATGATGAGCAATGCATCAGCAAAGGCTTGATCTCCAAGTTGGGCCCTGCCCTTTACACTGGGCTTATATTTAATCAGGGCTTCTGCCATTGCCGCTTCCACTGCACCAGCGCCTGGAACTACACGCTATCATTGACAATGTTTTTAACAGCCCTCAAACCATCGCTTAGCGCATCTTTGCTTTGAGTGAGAGTGTGCTAATTTGGTCCTTTGAACAATAAGGTGACAGAGCGAGTATTGTTACATTTCTCAATAAAGGTGGATTTCTCCCATTGCGTACTCATAGACAAGTTCTGCATGTCCCAAGCAATCAGGATGTAAGTCATCAAACTACCCTACCTCAACTGAGTGTCAGCCTTTCCGTATTTCTCTCTTCTTCACGCTGTTAAAACAAAAAACAAAACAAAAAACAAAAGCCAGAATTCATTCGGACATTTGTTTGTTTGTTTGTTTGTTTGTTTCCATATTCTAATGATACATTCCATGTGAAGATGTATGCATCTTCTCCTCTTCTTTTCATATCAGGATGCTGTCCCCCATGGTCCAAAACAAGACCTCTGATTAAGCTTTCATTGGTTTCAGAGTTATGTTTCATTCTCATGAGTTCAACCATGAAGAGGTCAATAGGTCCATCTTATTTTTTTTAATGGCCAAAATGGAGTCAACTACAGCATCTGTTAAGACATCAGCAAGTTCAGCATGAGCTTTAGTACACAGACATGTCCTGACCAAATGTATGAGTGTTTCCTTGTCTAGTTCTTTGCTTACGTTGACTTGTTCCAAAAACTGAAGTGCCCTTTCCTTTGCAACTTCAAATCCTTCTGTTGTTAGTCTGGGATAACAACTTTCAGAAATGCAGAGATCCACCCGTTTCAGCTGCTCTCCAGTGATTAGAACATTGGAAATAGTACCATCAACAGTTATGTCATCCTGGGCTGTTGCCACTTTGGCTCTGAAGGAGGCTGTTGGGTGTTAAATTTTCATTTCCTGAAGCAGCACATTGCCACCTGTAGTAAGTTTGATGTTTCTAGCACCAGAAACAAACACCTTCAAGTTGCCCTTAGGCCCCAGGTTGGTCCTCAGCATGTCTCACAGCCACGGGGCCGCACTGATGTTGACCACCAATGCAGCCTTGGTGTTTAGAGTCTTCATGGCTGCCATAGCTGACCCAGCAGAAGATGAAAAAGAGATTCGACATGAAGAAGGCCCAACGCCAGTTCAGAGCTAGGCCATGGTAATTTGAATTTTATAATTGCTCACCGCTGATATCGTGGAAGACTTTAAAGTATTTACCTTTTAAAGGGAAAGGATATTTAAAATACATAACTTTTTTTTATTGCTTAATGACCAATAAAAAGAAAAAACAAAAAAACTTCAAACAGATGCGTTGAAAATGTAAATCTCTTAAAATATATCTGTGGGGTGTGGCCAGTTATCTCAGTTGGTAAGAGCGTGGTGCTGGTGGCACCAGGGTTGCTGGTTCGATCCCCATATGGGCCACTGTGAGCTACTGCACCCTCCTTTAGAAAAAAACAAAAAACATATACATATATATATCTATATCTATCTATCTATCTATCTATCTATCTATCTATATATATATATATATAGATAGATGTATATACAGTCAAACACCTGACTGTTTAAGAATTCCAGCATTTCAACAAAATTGTTGAAAAACCAAAGCTTAAATCAGTCAGGTCAGAGATGGCATGATATCTCACAAATGAGGGGGCAACATACTTTTGCCATTTTGCCTCGTAGAGTATGTATCTGCATATAACCTCAGCTATGGTTATATAATCACAACCCAGAATCAAATCCTCTTTTCTAGAATATAATTGTTTAAATGTGAAATTGTCAAGGCTATAAGCTGAAAGCTAAACAATCTGCACCACTTGCGCCACTGCTCTCTTCCAGCAGGCCAGGAAGGACATACCATACTTTACAGGCAAAGGAGAAAATTTCAATAAGCATATTCCTTCATAGGACCCAATTCTGTTCCTTTAGAATTAGATTTTTAACTTCTTGCAAACCAACTACCCTGTTCTCTCCCCAAATATGTTTTCATTCATTTTTTCAAAAGTCATTTTAAAGCTATTTTGTTTCCATTCTGATTACTCAGAAACATTACGTTTCTTTATTATGATAATTCTAGCCTTTTCTATTGAATTTTCAGAAAGTGTGCATGTTTCATGAATATATATGAAATGTTCAACAAGTACTTAATAAAATTGCTAAAACAGTATTTTTTATTACTTGTATTATATACTCTGCTGAAATTGCAAACTCAGAGAGAAGGATGTTAGTGCTATCATGTGTGTTCTGAGGGTGTGTAGCACAAATTTCTATGCTCAACAATCCCAGTGAGCCTGTCCCAATTTGCTAACTCACAATAAGAGTACTATCAGGAAAGTCATTACATTTTTTTCATCCCTGAATACTTCCATACTTGAGTAATGTCATGAAAGTTATATTTTTTTCATTCCTGAATGTTTCTAAACTTAAAATTACCTAGCCTTTCAACAGCTACATGTTACAGGAAAAGAAGTCATTAACAAAGTTAAGTTTTACCTTCAGGCAACATTAAGCCAAAATGAATTTGTAAAATATTGGACTCTGGGGAACAGATGTGTGGTATTTGTTTGTTTGTTTTTATTAGATATTTGATTTTTAAATAACTTGTTTTATTAGTTTCAGGTGCATAAAACAATGTACTAGTTAGACATTTATCATTTATATCCCTCACACAGTGACAACCCTCCTCCCCCAGCTCAGGGATTAGAGCACTGATCTTGTATGGTGTTTGTTAAGACACCCAGAAATGATGTTAAATCAATCTTGCAGATAATACCAGGAACTCTACCAGTGCACAAAAGTCTTACTTATTTTTAAAACAAACATTTATATAGCATTTACTCTGTACCAGCCATTGTTCTAAGAACATTGTAAATATCAACTAATTAACCATCACTCAATCCTATGACATTGGTGCCACTATTTTCTCCATTTTACAGGTAGGAATCCTGAACCTAAGAGAAGTTAAGTAAGTTTCTCAAGGTCACAATTAGTAAGTGCCAAGTTCAGGATTCAAGTCCAAAAAAGCTGCCTCTAGAATTTATGCTCTCAATCACTATGCTAGTTTCACTAACTCTATCACTGTGTCAAGAGCCTGCCCTCAAATTTTACATTCATTGAGTAGATTGAATATTTAATGAATAAGAACAAGAAGTAATCAAGAACAAAGACATCAGAGGTGAAAATCTGAACAGGCAGACATTTATTTGGCAAGAAACATGGGGCAGAAATTTGGTTTGTTTGTTTTCTATCATGGGTCACTGACCCTCAGTATTAAAAGAAAAAGAGCTAACATTGAAAAGTAACTTTTAAATATTCTATGTCTTTATCAAAAGTATAAAAGAGATCTAGTCACCTCCTTTTCAAGTTATGAAAGGATGAAGGTGTAGAGTAAAAGTGCTTCTGGCTTCTGTATCAATTATATATCACTTATTACAAACCTATTCATAACTTTAATATGATTAATCTTTTCCCTTTGTGTAAACAAATTAGCTTTAGGGACCAAAGAAAAATGATCTGATGGAGTGTTACTTTGATACCTTACGGCTGAGGCAGGATATGGATAGAAATACCAGAAAGAGCAGAAATGCATTTCCAATGTGTCTGTGTGCTAAGAGTTTAAGTGTCAGCAAAAGCACCCATTCTGGTTCTCAGATTTTTCCAACAATTTGAAGCAAGCACTATATTATCGGCTTGGAAACAGAACTAATGTATACACAACCTGTTTCTTTCAAGTATCTCTCAATCTGGTAGGGAAGGCAGTCAAAATACAAAAATAACATTTTCAGTAAAACGTGATATACATTCTGTGTGCCCAATCTGTCACTTGTCAGATGGTATTAGTACAAATACAGTGAAAAGCTTGCTTTGATTCATACTTTATTGTAATATGCTCGATTATTTTAAGCATGTAATGTTTCATAGTTTAAAACAAGTAAATATAAGTAAAATAAATCTATTTAAATGAGAATCATCTTAACGTCAATATTTTAAGCTCATTGTCAATTAAAAAATTGTTAAGCTAAGAAAAGGTGTATTCTAGTACAAAAGACAACAAAAGAGTCTGGCAGAATTGAGTCTCCGAGTTAATCAGAAGTCAGTAGAATTTGAAGAATAAAAAATGAAGAATGAAAAATATGACTTAAACTAAGCCAAGTGAAGACAAGATGTGTGAATTGAGACTTTGGGACAGAACATTCATAGCAAGGAAGTAATAACTTGTTACTTAACACTTCTATCTGATAGCTGAGAAAAAGCAGTGACTGTCAAGCCTGAGGACACACACACACACACACACACACACACACACCTACCTGCCTGAAGTAAAGGCAGGATAAACAAAGCAAAGCTGTTAGAAAGAAAACTTATTGGTATGCTGAAAAGAATCAGTGTAAATGGAAAAAATATTTTTTATTTATTTTATGATTTCTAGTGACATACCTCTGAGATTTATTCCTCAGAAAAACTAGAGTGAGGGGTATTTTTCTATACTTATCAGTATCTCATTGCTTTTACTGTTCATATGCTAACTTATAAAAAAGAATATTGCAATAAGAAATAGTCCCTTTATCTGCAGTTTAAAAGACAATGATTATTTAAATTAAATGTATAAATACAAAACTACAAAGTGTTTTAAGTGATTAGGAACAAATTGAGCATGTGGCCATATTGAGTTCATTTCATGCTGCATAATTTAAAGTCCTGTGCAATCCTTAAACATTCAGACTTTCTGATCTTGCAAAGGTCTACATGCGTGTCACAGTATATGGTAAAGGATTTAATAAACATAAAAGTCACTACTTCCTCCACCATATTGCACTTGATTGCAATCAGCATGTTACAACCACAGTCTAATTATAAAACGTCCAATGTTTCATCAGCTCTTCTAGCATAGCTCTGTGCCGCATCTGTGGTCACTGGCCCATTGAACATAAATTTTAAATTTCTTCTGTTCAATTTGAATCTGAATTACACAGTGTGATGCTAAACTATACTAGAATTACAACTCCCTTGAAGATAAGTTGTTTGGCGAACTATTTTCAGGATATGATTTCCCAAACATCCTTTGCCTGACTCATACAAATGAGTACACTTTTGAAAAACTAGTTCTGCTCACATTTTTGGAATTTCAATTCTAAGGCATTAAAGAACAAAAGAAGAAGTTAATCATGAGTGAATATTTTTAACACTCTTAATAATTATTTGAATGGACAAGAAGTGGAATATCTAAGATAATTAGACTGGTATATTTATTCAAATAAAAGCCATTGAATGTTATGAGTTTTCTTTTTCTTCTGTTGTCCTATCTTCTCAGAGACAACTATTTTCATGCATTCGGTGTATACAGTACAAATCCAATCCAGATATTTATATATTTAGTACTAATATATATCTTGATTTACTCAACAAATATTTGTTGGCTCTTTACTGTATGTTGGATACTGGAAAAATAGCAAGAGGGTAAACAGGATCAAATATATGGTGATGGAAGGAGAGCTGACTCTGGGTGGTGAACACACAATGTGATATATAGACGATGTAATACAGAATTGTACACTTGAAACCTAGGTATCTTTATTAGCCATTGTCACTCTCCCTCCCCCAAAAAAATCGAAGTCTCTGTGTTCAGGGAGTTTTTAATGAGTGCCCTATATCCACTTAAATAGTCGGTTAGTGACTGTTAATATTACCCTGGCATATTTATTTTTCTTCCTTTTACCCTCATTTTTTAAGTAATATGAATTTAAGTATGCCTCATATAAACAGTCCATGGGCTTAATGTTTTGACTAGAAATCTGTTAATCAGTCTATTTCTTTTAAAGTGGACATATGAAAAAATATTTTAATTTTTTCATATTTAAATATTTGGACTTTAAAATGGTACTTAAGCTTTTAATTCAATTTATTTTCCTCTTGACATATCTTCATTAATTTTCTTATTAGACTTTTCCCCATTGTTTCTTTTTTTTCATCTATGCCTGTGTAGTTTGGAGTTTTCCTTTTACGTTTGTGCACTATTTGAACTTAGAAATCAAATGTTCTATTTCTATCATTGTAATGCTTACAATTATAGTTTTACAAAGTGTCTATAAAAAGTCTAAAGTAATAAGTGTGTTTATCCCTCCAAACAATGCAAGACCATGAGCACTTTGACTGTTGCTGTTACCGGCTAACCTGATGAGGTCAGACTCATGAGGTTCTGATCTAGCATTTTAGTTCCCCTTTGTTGTGCTTACCATGAGTCATCTTATTTTTGTACTCAATACTTATTTAGACTTAACATATTATCCTCATAGTGATTCATTTCCTCGATTGGGATATCATTTTTATTACCTTATCTTTACATAGGTTGTTGTCCTTAGGTTTCCAATAGGCCTAAGGTTGGGGATTTATACTACTTGTAGTAGCTTATACTTTGCCCTTTCCAGAGGACCTGTGATTTTATCTGTTTTGTTTATTTTTTCTAGTTCCATGTTTTATGGCAATCACTAAAGCAGCTCTGGCTGACCCCCAGCTGGTACTATTAATTCCTTTTTTTCTCTCTATGTACATACATGATCCATGATGAATAGGACCGCTAAGATTCCTTCCATGACTTTATGGGGAGAGGATCCAGAAGATGGAAGGTTTCTCTTCCAAATATCAGGAGTTGCACTTCTCACAGAGTCATTAGGAGAATCTTGCTGTTTAATATTATTTGCAATATAATATTTCTACAGTAAGTTGGTTCCTAGAAGTCCTTTATCTTAATATGAAATTAATTATAAGCAGAAAGAAATAAAATAACAGTGAACCTTGATTTAGTAGCCTCTCTCATGGATTTCTAGCAAATTTGAAAACTTTCACTAAATCTAAGTTCAAGTTTAGTCGCTATCACTATGTAACTCTGAAATCTGGGTTGAGTTACCTAATGTTTCTGAGCACCAGTATCCTCGTCCATAAAATAAAAGGCTATGGACTAGGTTATCTCCATTTTAATCGGCAAGCTTTAAAAACCTAGAGAATTAAAATTGTACTTAAAAATTCAAGAAAAAATTGAAATACTTTTCCCAGTCTGATATACATACAGGATAAAACCCTATCATAGAATTTCACATGGAAGGGAACTAAAGGTCATCTTATTCAAGCCTCTCCATTAGTAGATGAATATAATGAAGTTCCACGAAGTCAGACACGACTAAAATTGTATCTTTTCTCATTTTAATTTAATGGTCTTTCCTTTGTACTGTTGTCTCCCATCTTAGACAATCCCTAAATTGTTTTATGTTTTATAAATGTATACATAGTTAACCTATTATGCAGAGTCTATGCAGTGAAATTCCCATTTTCTATAAGAACTAAGTATATAATTTCCAATCTGTTTTAAATGGCACTAATATTTTATCAGGCATTTCTTCAGTAGATCTAGGTCTTATAGACATATTTATTTTTAAAACCATGTGACATGAGTGTTTCTGAATCTAACTCCTCTATCTTCTCATATAGTCTCAACTATTCCTTAAAAGGCTACATTGTATCACTGTCCATTGAGAATCACAAAGAAAGTTATGAGCATGTATCATGATTGCCTTTGTGCTAAAACATTTTATTTCTAAGATCCTAATAATGAGCAGTAGTCAGGTCCAGGGGAAATAATACTGTCCTTTTAACCACTCCAACTTAGTCAATCCTTCTGCTTTTCTTTACACATGAGTATGACTTTCTCAACATAAAACTTTTAAAATATGTCAGTTTTAGAAGTGTGCACCATAGGAAAGCAAAAAGAAGCAAAAGAAAAAAGAAAAACAAGAACAACAAAAAATCATCCATAAATCACTCTTATGTTCAGAGATTACCACATTCACTTTCTTTGAATAGATATCCATTTATTTGTATATATTTCCTATTGCAATCTATAATGATCTGTTTGTGTATATGTATCTTTTTTTTTTTTTTTTTTGGTCTGTTATCTGTTTTATCCACAAAAATATAAGTTCTTTGAGAGCAGGGATGTAGTGTGTCTTTCTTCTTCGCTGAAGGCAAACTGTAGGCTTTCAATAAATATTCATTAAACTGAATAGTATAAATGATGAATGAAAATAATTTGAGATTCAAACAAGTTGTATAAAGTAAAAAAGGACCTATATTTTTATAGATGAGCACATATTAGCCACAACTCATCTCCACAAAAATGATCTTTTGTTTTGCTTATATGGAGTTTTAACACATTTATACATAGCAAAAATTACGCATGTATTTTTAGAGAATGGGAGTTGTTGAAATAAACTCTCAAAACAAAGTTAGAGATAAAAGCTATTTCGACATCTTTAGTAGAGGACATGTATTTTCAAATTGTCAGTTGGCTTACAGAAAATAATTTCATTATAGTACTCATGTCCTATATTTCCATTTTGATCATTATCTTAGTAATTACTCGTTATCAATTTTATTAAAATATTAGTACCCTCTTCTGAATATCTTCTGAATATATTGCTTCATTATACATATTTGACTGTGTAAACATAAACGTTTTTACCAGCAAAATGTCAGCATAAAGAAAAACACCTTAACATCCAGTTATACAAAATTTTCAGGATTCTCAATATATTTTAAGATATAGAAAAACTGTCAATGTGCAGAACAAATGACTGTGAGTTTGGCCTTAGAATTTGTTCAAGATAATTTGCTCATTGATTTATTTATTTATGACCTAATCCCTGGTGGATACAAGTGTGCATAATTTCTAAAGCATGCTGAAATATGTACCGTCTTTCCTTCTTCAGAAAGCCAGTTTACACTACAAGGAACTTACATTTACATCCTGCTCTGAGAGATGCTGATTCCATCACTCAGTGCCTTTACTCACAAACATTTTGTGGTTCCTAAAAAGATGTACTACACAAACTTTCAGCAATAATTTATGAAGAAAAGAAGCAATCCCAGCTTCTTTGAAAATGGAATAGGCAGTATAAAAAAAAAGTGCCTGTAAAGAAAGCACATAAGAATTGTGCAGTATAGTCTTTAAGAAACAATACCCATCCCTTGGGCGATGCCAGAGAGTAACTAGAAGAGCGGTTTTTGCAGAGCAGCCAGGAAATAACCACAAAAACAATCCCCAAGTACCTGAATCAGCAGCAATTTTAGTCTATGTTCCTGCAACTTACAGAGACTTTTAATAGCACTGTGAATCTACTGTAAGATCGACTTCTCCATCTACTGGCTGAAGGTCAAATTTTGGTCTTTATTATGAAAATCAGGAATTTATGTATATATGCGTGTGTGTGTGTGTATGTGTGTGTTCCATAATGAACACATTATTAACTAAAAGCATAATTTACTCTCTTTAGAGTATAATACAGTAGAACAAGCTACGTCTTAAAAACAATATGATTACATTAAAGTGTAAACCATGCTGACAATTTACATTGTCTTTGAAAGATATTAGTTTTGTTATCATGATTAACTGCACTCTGTTTCTTAAAACATAATATATTTAATGTTTCTATTGAGAAATTTCTTAATTTGCTAGCATGTAGGAAGGTATTCTCCACTTGTTCATTTTAAAGACACTTTGGTGTCTTTAAACTGAACTTTAAATTAAACTTTAGAGAACCATGATGTCTTTTTGTTCCATCTGTTTTCAAAACAGTCTTCAAATTGACAGATGATACTTCTCAGAGAATCTTAAGCTATGGGTGAAATCAGATTAAGAAATTAATGTAAATCAAAAATTTAGTCTTAACCACAATTAAGCAACTTTAGTTTAGTAAGAAAAGTTGTTTGGCAATCTGAAAATGGTGCTGAATAAATGAAAGCATGTGGCAGACATCCCTCAGAGCAAATCTTGGTTCCTACGAATTTTACAAACCTTACTCATCGGTCAACTACTTAGATATTTTTATTCGTGTCCTATACATGTTACATCTCATCTGTCCTAAATGAGACATCTATCTTTGTCCTTTTCACCATTCCTAAGTGTCTAAGCCTATAGCTTGTCATCATCAGAATACCTTATCTGCGAACACAAGGAACGCCTACATTTCAAAGAACTTTTCTCTCACAGAAATAAGATCATGCTGACTATTTGTTATAAACTCTTGATTCTTCCATCCTACCAAGGTGCTTTACTGATTCTTTAATTTTTTTATCACCACTTTTTAGTAATTATCTAGAAGGTCATGGTACACAGCCTGCTAGAGTTTGTTATAACAGATTTTTAAATACATTTTTCTGCTTATGTGGTCATAATGTGATTGCTAATTAGCTCAATGGTGTCTCTACAGTCAAGCCCCATCCATTGATGGTCAAATCTTCACCCCCATGTATCTATCATACCCCTCATCCCAGCACATACATATGCAATAGAACTAGTTGAGAAAAAACTGAAAAACATTAGCCCATGCTATTCTACATTTTAAAACTGCACTGGATCCAAACAAAATTATGTTATTGTGAGAAGTACATATTTTAAAAGAAATTATTAACAAAATAAATACATAAATGCACCCATATGCCTACAGTATCTGTTTATTTTAGGATCATCCACATAACCAACCAATTATTTTCTTCTTAAGTATCATCTAATTTGTGTCCACTAACCCACATTTGCCCTGGATGATTCAGGCTGTGGGTGGTTAGAAATAAATGCAAAAGGAGTGGTGCGCTGGTTACGCGTGACTTTCCCTAGTCATGATATCCCACGCATGATCTCTGGGATGAATCTTTTCCCTCTCTGATGGTCTCTTCTCTCCTCTGGTTGCATAGAGCTCCTTCAGAGGCATGCCGCTGCATTTACAAACCATTCCAGTGTACTTTTCTCACTCTCACACCTGCTCTTTTGCACTGTCACCACTTACCTTTGGTTGTGTAATTGTGAAGCTGCTGCCACTGCCAAGTCCTAGCTTTTTGCCAAGTCACAAGGACATGCTTCAGACCACCACTTCTATTGCCCCTATTCCTTCTGCAGCTGTTTCACTCCATAGCATCTCAGATACCTGTCTTAAAATTGCTCATTGAATAAATCATCTCTGCATCATGCCACAGGATGCTGCTTACATATGAGGTCAGACAATTACGTTTGCGAATTCATCCTAGAAAAAGTGCTACATACCTCATTGCTGAATATCACTATGGTCACCTTTGAAGTGCTCCCCTTGGGAAGCTATGCACCGATGCCAGCACCTAGTTCACTCTTCAAAGCAATTTTGGAACTTTTTTCTGGAATGGCCATCAGAGCTGTCATCGTATTACACGTGATGTCCCAAATGTCATCAAAATGTCTTCCTTTCAATATTTTCTTTATCTTCAGTTAAAGAAAGAAATTGGTGGCCAGATCAGGTGAGTAGGGAGGGTGTTCCAACACAGTTATTTGTTTACTGGCTAAAAACTCCCTCACGGGTAGTGCCATGTGAGCTGGTACATT
The DNA here is from genome assembly GCF_036562045.2 of Rhinolophus sinicus. Lineage (NCBI taxonomy): Eukaryota > Metazoa > Chordata > Mammalia > Chiroptera > Rhinolophidae > Rhinolophus > Rhinolophus sinicus. Next base: position 94,806,473 of record NC_133757.1, read on the forward strand.
TTTGTGATGCAAGTGCCATGAATTGTTGGTGAAAAGAGCAGGTTATCTAAATTTTTCACGTAGCCTTTTCAGCATTTCCAAATAGTAAACTTGGTTAACTGTTTGTCCAATTGGTACAAATTCATAATGAATAATCCCTCTGACATAAAAAAAAATAGCAACATCATTGCAACAATTTCACGAACTTAATTGTCAGACCACATAGGTCACAAGCAAGTGGTTCTTTTCCTCCTTTAAGAACTCAGTACTCACTTCCATTAATCAGATAAAATATAACTGTCCCTATTATACTTGTGGACCATGAGATTTCACACCATTAGGTTGCTAAGAGAGTAAATATTGAAAGTTCTCATCAAAAGCGAAAAAAATTCTGTAACTTTCTATGGTGACAATGGCAACTAGACTTATTGGGGTGATTATTTCACAGTATATACAAATATTGAGCCATTTGTTGTACACCTGAATCTAATATGATATATATATATATATATATATATATATATATATATATATATATCAATTATACCTCAATTTTAAAAAAATGCGTACAATTCTTTTTTCTCAAATATTGATATATGAGAGTGGTTGGGGCTGTACAAGTAAGTGCCATACACTATAAACAGAACTATTTCATGAATAAGGCTCTCAGACCTTGGTCCTGTGATTAGATTATCATGTCAGAATCTTTTTTTGCCTATGGCCCTCCCCCCACATACTTTGAAGCCCACCACCCATGCAGATCCACGCGCATGTCTTCACATGTGTGAATTCCAACTAGTCAGCTGCCTTGAATGATCCCTTTGAGGTTTTTTCCTCAGTCCTTGTATAAATCAGTAGATACTGATCTTGAAGAAAGGGGGTGCCAACGAACATACACTATGTCTGCTGTAAACATTATTATTTTTATAAAGTTATAATTGTGGTATACGTGTGTAGTTGCTACCACATTCTCTAAGCGATGGGCTCTTTAATCAGTAATACGTAAACCAGAGATTGACTTACCACCACAGTGTAAAATAATTTTCAACACAAATTCTGAAAAGCATGATGACAAAAAAGATGTGAGTTTCATGGAAAGATTGATAGCGGAGGGGCATTTTAGATTTTCAGCAGGGGCAGGGAAGGCCTCTTTGAGAAAGTGTTCTTTTGTGTCAAGTCCCCTTCAGTCAGGAAAGAGTAAAGCAAAGATTTCCCAGGTAAAGAAAATAATCTGTAACTATCTGTGAATGCAATAAAACTGTTGGCTTATTCAAAGCATGAAAATATTAGATAAGTGGATAAAGCAAAGTGAGTGAAAGGGTACAGTGGAGCATAGTGAAGCTGAGCCATGGGCACTAGAGATAAAAGTGTCAGGGAAGGTGTGCATTGTAACAAAAAGATATGTCATAATCGGAAGAAAATAGTTTAATCCTATTTACCTATGAATATTTTAAATGAAGAGTTTACATTTTTACAACAGTTTTAGGATCATAGCAAAATAGAGGAGAAGGTACTGAGATTTCCCATATGCTCCCTTCTCCCCTCCCACATGCACAGTCTCCCCCATTATCAGCACGGCCCACCAGAGTCTGCATTTCTTGCAATAGATGAACCTACATCTACACATCATATTCACCCAAAGTCCATAGGTTGCATTACAGTTCAGTCTGGATTTGGGCAAATGTATGATAATACTGATCCATGATCTTAGTAGCATATAGAGAACTTTCACTGACCTAAAAATCCTCTGTGCTCTGCCCCTTTCTCCATCCTTTCCACATACCCCAACCGCTGGCAGTCGCTGAACTTTTTACCATTTCCATAGTTTTGCTTTCTCCAGAACTCCATACAGTTAGAATCGTACAGTATGTAGCCTTTTCAGATTGATTTCTTTCACTTAGTAATATGCATTTAAGTTTTCTCCATGTCTTTTCATAGCTTGAGAGCTCATTTGTTTTTTTAGTGCTGAATAATATTCCATTGTCTGGATGTACCACAGTTTATCCATTCACCTATTAAAGACATCTTATTGCTTCCAGGTTCTGGCAATTATGAGTAAAGCTGCTATGAATATTTTGTGCAGGTTTTTGTATGAATACACTATTTTGGATAAATACCAAGGATTGTGATTGCTGGATCATATAATCAGATTGTATTTAATTTGGGGAGAAACTGCCAAACTGTCTTCCAAGTTGGCTACACGGTTTTGCATTTCCACCAGCAAAGAATGAGAGCTCCTGTTGCTCTACGTCCTTGTCAGCATGTGCTGTTATCAGTGTTCAGGATTTGGGGAATTCTCATAGGTGTGTTGTGGTACCTCATTTTTGTTTTAATTTACATTTCCCTGACCTGATGACATATGATGTGTGAAGCACATTTTCATATGCTCATTTGCCATCTGTATATTTTCTTTGCTGAGATGTCTGTCAAGATCTTTGGTCCATTTTATTTAATTGGTTTGTTTTCTTATGGTTGGATTTTAAGAATTCTTTAATTTTGGAGAACAATCTTTTTCAGACATGTCTTTTGCAAATATTTTATCCCAGTCTGTGGCTCATGCTCTCATTCTCTTGGCATTGTCTTTCTCAGACCAATGTTTTTTTATTTTAGTGAAGTCCAGCTTATCAATTATTTCTTCATGAAATCTGCCTTTGGTGTTATATCTAAAAAATCATTGTGTTCCTCAAGTTTATCTAGGTTTTTTCCTATGATATCTTCTAAGAATTTCATAGCATTTTATGTTTCAGTCTGTGATCCTTTTTTTTTTTGAAATGTGCAAGGTTTGCATATAGATTCATTTTTTTGCATGTGATATCCAGTTGTTCCAGCACCATATGTTGAAATGACTCTGTGTTCTATTGTACTATTTTTGCTCCTTTGTCACAGATTAGTTGACTATAGTTATGTGGGTCTGTTTCTTTGCTCTCTATTTTGTTCCATTAAATCTATTTATCTGTTCTCTCACCATATTACACTGTCTTGATTACTGTAGCTTTATATTAAATCTTAAAGTCAGGTAGTGTCAGCCTTCCAACGTTGTTCTTTGCTTCAATATTGTATTGGCTGTTCTGGATCTTTTGCCTCTTTTCTTATAATTTTAAAATAATTTCTTGGAGTCAAATGTAGAACCATGTTGTATTATAACTAAGAAAAAGACAGCACAGAAAAGAATGTGCAGTTGTTGTATATACTTAAGCTATGTTATAAAATGAATAAAGTCTGACTCAGTATTTATATCTAGTCATTCTCAATATACTATTTCACACATGACATTAATCAATTGTATAACTAGCTAAAGAACACATTTACTTTATTACAGATAGGTCCCTCAAATGAGCATGGATTATTGGTGTCTATGACAGACAAGATTTTGGCATCTTGTTAGCATCCTACATATAGAGAAGATATGGATTGAAAACACAAGATGATGAAAAATTTTAAGACCATACGAGGGAACAACAGAGAGAAATGAAGAGATAAATCACAAAAGAAAGAATATAAATACCTAGTAAGTTTGTTTTTAAAAGCTTAAACTCACTAGTAAAGAAAAGCAAATTAACACCAATGAGATAGATTAATAGGTACAGAGATAGAGAGATAGAGAGATCGATAATTAGATAGATAGGCAGATAGATAGATAGACAGACAGACAGACAGACAGACAGACAGACAGATAGATAGATGATAGATAATTTAAAAAAGTTAATTTTCCATTCTGTTGGATAAAAGAAATTCCCATAGCCTTTAAATTATTTTTAAACCATTTTTAGACCACAGGTTTACAATTCATGCCATAAAACATAAAAATATCGTCTAATGATCTGTCCAAGATAATAAAATGTACATATAGATTTATACATAAAGATTTACATCATTATAGGTCTTTTAGGATTAGTTATCAACATCATGCGGAATATTTTAGCAGTTTTGCAAAACGGTTTCGGAAGAAAACAAACAGAGATTTGCAGCCATTAAAGAGTCTTTGAAAGAGTCTTTTCAAAAAATCAGGGAGTGTGGCTTGTACTTCTAGGGCAATGTTTTCAAACTTTAAAGTCCTTATGAATTACCTTGGGATCTTGTTAAAAGCAAATTCTGATTGGATCTGACTGGGCGGACCCTGAGCTCCTGGATCTCTAAGGAGCTCCCAGGTAGTCCTGAGGCTGCTGATTTTCACTGCGTTCTGTACCAAGGTCTAGAGAACATTTAAAGGGGGAGGGGGCTCTTATACTTAGAAGCTCTTTCTTTCTGTTTTTTATTGAATAATTTTCGTAGTTTTTGTTGGACAGGCGATACGAGTCAAAGACTTCTTTTCAGTGTTAAAATAATAAAATGATTACCATACAGTTCATGTACATTTATTGAACTCTTTCCAGACGTCCTCTAGTGGTTTCATAGCTGTTGTGCCCCCAGGCATACATAAGTGGCAATTTTGGAGACACCTGCATTCATGAATGAGACGACATTTGACATATTTTGAGTTCACTTTCATTCACATGGGAATCAGTAACTAAGGAAAAATCATTCGGGAAAGATATTGCAGAAAGTGCAAGTCTTTAACATACTAAAGTGTCATGGAGAAGCATCAAATAAGGATTATCAGGGAGTGGGGATAAAATAATGGATACATTATAGTGAGTGAAATGTTGTGAAACAAGATCATTTGACCACAGAAAAATGGATTGTTAAAGTTGTATATGAAACTGAATGTTTACCAATTTCTAACTCAAGCTCAGGCCCTTCTCCTCAACCCCAGCCCACAAACACTGTGCTGACAATTTCTATCACTGTATGGAGGCTTGATCTTAACACTTTAAAGAATACAGAACTGTGACATTTGCTGAGGTTTTGCAAACAAGAGGGGAAGCCAATAGTAAAAAAGATTTTACTATTTCAACTCATCAAAGAAGGCTTCTCCTGAGCATTTACATAAACTATAAAGTCATATCCCTGTGCTCAAAGAAAATTATTGGAAATGAATCAAAACTTTATTCAAAAATGAAGAACTAGAGGAAACTATATTACAAAGCCAATGATGGCATATGGATTAACAATTTGAATTTGAATTTACATTGTAGGTATCTTTTCTTGTTTGAAGATATTGTTTATAAGGCCTTGGGTTTTTTTGTGTGTTTTTTTGTTTTGTTTTGTTTTGTTTTGTTTTGTTTTGTTTTAGTTACCAAAGAAAAATAAAGTTAGCGTTCTCTCACTGAAGAACAACCATTACTAAAATGCTAATTTTCCAATCATTTTGTGTAAAATGTGTTATGAAAGTTTAACTCAAAATGACATGTGTGCTATTAATTTCACATGAATCGCTATGCTGGTTCATCAGGGTGTTGCAGATTGTTTGTCCTTTACATATTGTTCTCATAGACAGGAGAGGTTGATATATTTGTGGATTTAATATTCTTGCAGAACATAAAACATATGGTCCCGCATTCGCAGTAACTGAATTCAGATGTAGCAAATGCTGACAAAAAAAAAAAAAACTCCTGAGAATACTGCATGACCTAGGAATTAAACATAATCATCAAACAATGCTTGCAGACTCATCAAAGTACAATACTCCACCACCAGGCCTCTTGACCCTCCAAGGAAACATTGCCAAAAGGAGGCTGGGACTGCCAACTAACATTTAAATGGACATTCTGAGGCAGAATTAACCTAATGTTATGAGATTATTTCTTTATTATTTAGCACTAAGCAATTAAGTAGCATTTTCTTTTTTTTTCCCAATGTACTTTATTACCATTAAGAAATTACCATTCGGGAAGGTGAGAGGTTTTGGGAACGTACAGAGGGATAGTGGATGGGGGGAGGGGGGTTCACACAGTGTGAGGGATATAAATGATAAACGTCTAAGTTTTGCTTTGTCTTGTGCACCTGAAACTAATTAAAAAAATAAATAAATAAATAAAAATTAAAAAAAAAAAAAAAATTACCATTCACTGCTTCTTGTGTGTTAAGTCCTACTCATTTTACATGAAAAATTACTGATATTAAGAGATGTATTCACTTACCACAGCTAAAATGAACCTTATAAAGGGAACGGACCCTTGCTGCATTTTAACACTATCTTTTGAATGATAGCTTGCTTGTTTGTTGGGATGTTTTGTTTCTCTAAAGGGAACTTTCTTTTCACTGTGCCTTAAAGCCATGGTACATGAAATGAGTCTGCTTTCTCTCATATATTCTATACCGATAATGGATGGGTATGCTTCTGCTTATAAAACAAACTAAGAGGACAGAGTTTTGTAGGTACCTTTCACCAGGCATATAATATAAAGTGCCATATATATTCAACGGTCTCATCCAAAGCTGGAACATTTTGAAGAAGAATTTTTTTTAATTAGTTCTCTCTGTAAGTCAGTAAATGTTTGATGTGATTCTGAATACATGATCACCTATATTTACAAATATTTTCTATCAGATTTTTAATGACTACTTCTTAAAAATACAAACTAGTTGCATGAAAATTAAATGTTGGCCAACATTAGTATTATTTGTGGCATGGATTTATAAGTGTATTTTTATCTGTAAACAATATTCAAAACTATGTTTATTTGTTATGGAATTCTGACAGACAAGAAAGTTAATATGGCCTGTTACATCAGAGAGTTTTATTATTCACATATTTTGTTGAGTTTTCTACTCTAAAATGTAAATAGATCCTAACCACACCTCTCAATTTTTAACTTTTTTTCCCCTCTTTATCTAATACACTTTCAAAATGAAATAACAAGCCCCAAATAGACAAATGAGCATATATTTTAAGAAAGTTAACATTTAGAGGTTTCTTTTTTTTTTAATTTTTGTTAAATTTATTGGGGTAACATTGGTTAGTAAATGTTTATATAGTTTTCAAGTGTCCAATTCTATAATACGTCATCTATGTACGGCATTGTGAGTTCACCACCCAGAGTCAGTTCTCCTTCCATCACCATGTATTTGACCACCTTTACTCTCTTCTACCTATCCCCTCCTTCATTACCCTCTGGTAACCACTAAGCTATATCTATGAGTTTTTGTTTGTTTGCCTTGTTTGTTTGTTGCTTTCAGTTGTATATCCCACATATGGGTCAAATCATATTGTACTGGACTTTTTCTGCCTGATTTATTTCTCTTAGCATGATAATCAAAAGACTGTTTTGTCTTTGATATAGCTGGAAAAAAAACTATCATTTAAAATTATGTATTTAAACATTTCCTGTTTAATTCTGCTTTGATTCTTCACTGCGTTTTCTCTAGAAAACTGTAGAACATTTAGATCAAGTGTCATGTCCTCCTACACACAGAGATATTTCAATTGACCTTAAATATATATATTATATACATGTATACATATTATATATGTTATATATGCATATATACGTACATACATATGTGTGTATATATATACATATACATATACATATATACATATACATATATACATATACACACACACGATACTAATTATAAGTTTCTTTATCTCTATATAACCTCACTCAGTTCGTCACTAACTATAAAATAAATGTGGAAATCAGAGGCCTGCTATTGTTTTATCTTTTAGAAAAACACAATCAAGTTGAGGAGCCATGACCCTTTAATGTCATGATTGAAACAATATTAAAAAGACACTCTGGCCAGGGAGGAGAGAAACAGGGGAGGAAAGAGGTGCCGGGTGGGAGAGAGAAGAAATACGATATCCACCTCAACTAGTCATTGGAGTATTATTTATGAAGGAAGCATCATTTGATCTAAATAGGGAAGGACGTTATTTTAAAAAGAGGACATAGAAATTCTCCCAGGTAGCATTAAAAGTCATTCTCTTCATCTGGGACTGGACAAGCTCTCAAGTTTTCTATAATACTAAGTTCCAGCCAATGTCTCCTCTATTCCTTCACAACTTTGCACAGTCCATCCAGGTCCTCTTTATCCGTAAATCAACAAACTTTTCTTGAAATCTTATGTTGTGTTTAAAGTAATATCAGATATTCTATAGAAGACAAACACTAAACATTTTTCTAAGGAGTTAAGGATCTAGTTGACAGCTAAAGTGTCAAGATACTAAAGCAGTGGGAAGCCAAATTTCAATGCAAATGACTTCATAGATTGTATTGTGGAATCCCAAGTAGTATCTTTTGAACATTAGCACAGCTACATTTCAATTTGGAAGTATACAAGGAGAGTGTTACCTCCACTGCTTGTCTGTAGATAATATGCACACAGCAAGATAGAAGACTATACTGAACCTCAGAAGAAGATGTAACACTGCCTACCTAAGATTCAGCAGTAACTAGAAATTCAACATTTTCTATTAGTGACATTGTAGAATAGAATGCATTCGGAACTGTCATCTCTAGCTCTTTCCAATTTTTCTAGATGCATATTCTCTTTCTTGCACCCTATCTTTATGAGTTTTCTTTCCTTATGCGTTCCTGAAGCTATGTCTTCTGTTTGTAGAGCAGCCTACATTAATGGCTAAATATATCTTATTTAATGTCATAGTGTGCTCATTACTAAGATTAACACTTAACGGTGGTGTTAATCTATTCATGCATCCAAGATTAGAAAAATCGATTTTCAAGATATTTGTTCCTTTTAATCAATTGGAGATATTATGTCCATTCCCATAGATTTTAAGTACCATTATCATGAAAAGCTTTTGTTTTCAAAATATTTTTGTTACTATGAACAATATTTGCAAAATAGAATAGATTTTTCTTTTGTGATAAGCCTACATTTATTTCATCATTAAAAAAAATGACCCCTATAGTTTTCTAAGTTCGATTCATCATTATAATTTTTCAGCCTTTGCAAAAATCTTCTGAAAATCTTCTGAAATTTCAAATGTTTTATATAATTAAATTGATGCATCAACATGCTACCAGATAGAAAGCTATGTTTGCTAGCTCTTCTCCTCAGGTATATTAAATTAATTGAACATATTGTGGCCTTTGCATCATGATCTTTTGCTTGTAAATGATTCATGTTGTGTCCCAACCACAGTGAACAGAAAACTTTCACCAGAAACAGATGGAGGAATGATCTTGATCATCTGCGGCAACCTCAGGTTCATCCAGGAAAAAACTGAAGTTCATTGAAAATTGACCTCAATATGCTATTGACCAGATTTGATTCACCTCAGGTGTTTGATTCTATGGAGAAAGTAATCAGAACCAGCAGATGGACCTCTCTGGGTTCACTTTCCTAGGCAATTAAAAATCTGTTGCTAAGACAGTAACTATCAAATATTTTGATATCTCTATAATGCAGCACTTCTCATCAATTTGTGAGCCTAAAAATAAAGATCAGTTCCCCTTATGCCCCTTCTCGATCCCAGACTACCCCATTGGGCATGATTTTTTATTGTGAAAAAGTTTTTTTGTTTTTTGTTTTTTTTTAAGAAAAGTCTAACAAAATAAAAACCATATTTTTAAAATATAAGTTTAGATAATCAGACACTCTCTCTTTGTGCCCACTTTTCCTGCATTATACTTTTATACTTTTTCTCTACAGGCTAGGACATTATTCACATTAAAAAAAGAAAAAATAAGCTAACGAACATTTACTTTTCAATCCAATGCCATAGTTTTATGCTAGACTAAGTGATGATGTATCACTGTCCTTTCATTTAAGTGTGATCGTGCTGCCAATCTGGTATTGAGGGGTATGTCATGAGTTGTATTTTGAATTTACAGTCACTGTTCCACTCAGATAGTTTCTCTTATTCTCATGATCATGAACAGCTTTTTATGAGATGAATACCCAGACCAACTAGCAAAGTTAAACAGGGACCATGTATGTAATAGAATTTATGAAGTCCAATTTGTGCCAAGTAGATAACTTGACTAGATGACATAATATGTCAAACAGGTAATTAATCATTTTGTGTGTGTGTTTTTTTTTTTTTTTTAATGGGAGTTGTTTCTCTACAAAGGCTATGAAACAAAATTATCTCTAAGTCAGACAAAGGAATTAACTTTGTATATCATTATTAACATTTTTGCAATTAAGAAGAAAAACTTTCAGGCATATAAACAAATTAGTGTGGATGCAACTGAAATTATTTGCTCATATTCCACTAAAAACTAGAGAAATTGTTACAAAAAACAAATTTGATTTGCTCGAATGCAGTTATTTTTTTAAGTTGCCATAAATAGTAATTTTTTATTTCAGCCATCATTTGTTGGTTACCAATAAGGGCCAGCATTATTCCATGGAGTACCTTTGTGCAAGCTAGAAGAAGGTCCATGTCAAGGAGGTCACAGTCCTGTGCCAGGGAGCAATGCTAGCAAGCAGAGCATAGGCTAGAATGAAACCATCATTCACCTCCTTGGACTAGACTAATGGGGTGGATCCGGAATAAGCAGATATATTTAAATGCAAGAGAAAGAATCAATGATCAATGGAGAGACTTGCCTGAATTTCTGACAAAGGAAGATTCAGAAACTACGTGAATGCCAGGCTTTTGTCCTAAAGAGAAGTGTTTCTTCCATTTTAACAAGGGGGAGAAAGAAAGAAAGGGTGATTATAAGGCATTTTTGGTGGTAAATATTAATTGATGGGACAGTGAGAGAGGTCTTTGCTGAAGGAGATGACAAACTGAGGGACCAAGGGGTTCGACATAGGTACATCAATGTTACCTATGGAATTAGCAGTAAAGAGGTGGCAGCAGTGCTGAGTCCTCACAGAAACTTCTAGGAGATTAGTAAAAAGAAGGTATTAGAGTAACATTGCATTAGGGTATATTTCTCAAAGAGGCAGTTTAAAAAGAAAAGATTATTTATTTACTTGTTTATTTATTCACTCATTCATAAAATAAACGTGTGTCAGTTTTCTAAGAGTGTCACTGAGAAACTTCCAAACATGGGTATTTGCTAGGTGAGAGAAAGAAAGGGGGAAGTAGCTACAAAGAAAAAAAGGGAAAAAATGAAAAAATAAAAGCACATTTCTAATTAGATCAGAAGGTAGGGAGATAAGTTTGAAAAGATCTTGTGGTCATAGATATTTTCACAGATTACGTTTTCATTTTGAGTATATTTTCTGGTTCTTTTTCTTTTCATTTAAGATATTAAAAAGCAGTGGCTAATCAGTAGCCAAGTACATCCATTGACTTTTCATACTTCTGACAATCCTTCAAAAAATTAGTAAAAATTAAGATGTCAAAAATAAATTATTGGGCTATGTTGAATAATTAAGGCTTTTTTTTTTTTTTAATTCTTCCAGCACCCGATAAAATCCTATAGCTGAAAACACATTACAAGTAATCCATGTTGAATACAATATTCTGTACAATACTTCAATGAGTGAGCATGGAGAATAAAGTAGTTGAGCCATTTAGAAGACATGCCTGCAATCAGCATAGAGCCACAGAAATCATTTCCTGTAGGACTGTCCTGATGAAAATTGTGTGTCCATGTCTGGCCCTGCCCTGGAGAGCTATCTGCACAAGGTCTGACTTTACTTACATTGGAGCTGTTACATGAATTGCAGGATGATTTAGTTTCATCTGTGCAAATTAATTTGCAACATTATATAAACTTTGAGAAATGCCTTATGCATCCAATTTAGAAATTATTCTTTCCTCTCTAGTTTTAAATGTAATTAAGCTGATTAAAATTTACTAGATTTTTACATTCTGAGTGCCTCATTTTAGAAATGCATAAAAAACTCTGGTTTACTTATTTTATCTTGGGGTTCTTCCTGTTATCCTTATGACATACTATTTAAACATAGATACCTCAGTTTATCAAAGTATGCAATTCTACTGTGTATAGAGTAGATAAATAAAAGCAATCTATGTTACCAAAGGTCCTAATAAAATAAGCAAGTGGTACTTAAAAAGCTTAAAATGCAATTCCTATTCTTAGACATGGCTTGCCTCAAAGTAATCAAAAGTTATTTGTTTCACTGCAAGTTCTCATCATTTTGCCTAACATATTAGTTGTTTGTAAATTTATAAGAAATGCAGACATTTATTTAATATATGTATGTTATAGAAAGAAAGGGGTTCTTTTATTCTAAACTTGATAAACCAGTCAAGCAGAATCTTCCAGGTTAACATGCATCTATTGAGAGCCATCTATAGCTATAAATTCAGAAATGTAAGCCTCAATGGAAATTTTTCATTTTCAGAAATTCCCCAGATGTTTGATTAATGCAAACTCTACGCGTGCGCGCACACACACACACACACACACACACACACACACAAACTCACACATACACACACACACACCTATAAAAATATATAGGGTATAAATTAGGAAATATAGGAATAATTTTTTTTCTTTAGTTACTAAAATCACATACGTTTACCTAGTCTATTAATATCAATTATTAGAGAAAATTTCACTCATTAAATTCACTTCAAGGATTTAACATGACTCATTTCAGAGTAAGGAACTTCAAGAGATGGAAGTTTATGGCAAGATCCGGTGATGATGAAGGATGAACAAGGAATTCTGGGGCACAAAACAAGATGAAAAGTACACGGCCAAGGAATAACTTTTCAAATGGGAATAAGTCACTGCTCTTAGAAGTGCAAAGATATTTTCTCTCACCATCATTGCTTTTGAATTTCTGTCTCTAACAAAAAAACAAATCACCTGGAGCTATGAGATGCAATGAACAGTAAAAATGAAGTTAATTGAGCAATCTACCCATTTAGTTTTTCCTGATTCTAAAATTACCTCTTCATAAATTTAATCGAAAATATTTCTAAGAGACATGGTCAGCATCCGAGGCTGTGGAGACACAGGGGGCCCCAGGACAGAACAGAGATCACAAGAGCCAGGAAGTGGGCTCTTTCCCTGTATCCTACAGCTGATCTCTCCTGCCCAGAGAGCAGCATATCCAGCCTTTGAGGCAGTAACCTCAGCTCAGACCTCCAGCTGGGCCCCAGGTCAGACAAAGGAAGTAAACACCATACCTGGCCCCTTCCCCCCACTCTCCCAATCCTACTCCCACCCTTCCAGAGACTCAAGCTGGCCCCTGAACTGAGGAGTAGTGTCAGATTACAGAGGAGCTGAAGCACTCAGGACCTGGGAAGAACTGGTTTGCAGCTGTGACCTAGGGAAGATGCTGGGAAGAGTGTGACACTGCTGGGCTGGGAGACAGAAGACTCCTCCATCCCCAGCCCCCACGTTTTCTGGCCTGCCTAAGGCAGTACAATTACAGCTGCAGAGAAACATCCAGAGGTCAACAGCAGGTGACAGAGGAAGCTCTGGGCTTTCAGCAGTTCAGAAGCCTTGCGTCCTCCTCAACCTGGACAGATGAAGTTCCCTAAGACTTAGGATACCTGGGCACAGGGAAGAAACCCACATCCCAGTGGCTGGCTGTGGTGCTCTCAGAGCACGCATGTGCAGGCGAGAACTCATCTAGAACTGCAATGCCAGGGTCACTCTGGACACCAGATGGCTGGCTCTGCCTGCACAAGACGCAGAGGACTCTTTGTACAGCAGAGAACCACCTGGAGATTATTTGGTGGGCTTAAGCCAAGACTGACGCTGCATGGTCAACCCTCATGCAGCAGATCATCCACTGTGGGCATAGCCAAGTCTCACAACGAATCAGCCTAGGAGTCAATCCCACCTACTGACAAGCCAAAAGCAAATAAAGCTCTACTTTAACAGGACAATATACACAACGCAAGGGTCACCTTTGGAGCACAAGCACAGGAGAATAGGGAAGTGGTGCAAGTCAAATATAAAGGACACATACCACATAAGATCACCCAGCAAAGACCAAGAACCCTAGGGGATCTACCTAATACATCGAGCAAACACAGAGACTCAGACAGAATGGGGAAACAAAGAAACATGTCCCAAATAAAAGAACAAAAGAAACCTCCAGAATTGGAACTAAATGAAATAGAGGTAATCAACCTATCAGAGACAGAGTTCAGAACACTGACAATAAGAGTGTTTAAGGAGCTTAGTGACAACATAAAGAAGGATAGATAAATCATAATGAACAACCAGTTAGAACTAAAGAATACAATAACTGAAATAAAGAACACACTTGAAGGAATTACCAGTAGGTTAAATGAGGCAGAGGATCGAATCAGCAACTTAGAAGACAAGTTAGCGGAGATTACCCAAGTGGAACAACAAAAAGAAAAAAGAATAAAAAACAATGAAAATGGTTTAAGACACCCCTGGGATAACAGCAAGCGCAACAACACGTGCATTGTAGGAATACCAGAAGATAAAGAGAGGGAGCTAGGGATCGAGACCATATTTGAAGTAATAATGACTGAAAACTTCTCTAACCTGGTGAGGGAAACCAACATACAAGCCCAGGAAGTGCAGAGAGTTCCAACCAGGATGAACCCCAATAGGTCCAATCCAAGGCACATTATAGTTAGAATGGCAAATGTTAAAGACAAAGAGAGAATCCTAAAATCAACAAGAGAAAGACAGTGGGTTACATACAAAGGAACTCCTATAAGACTATCAAATGACTTTTCTACAGAAACTTTGCAGACCAGAAGGTAGTGGCAGGAGGTACTCAAAGTGATGAAAAACAAAGGCCTGCAATATAAGCTGCTTTATCCAGCAAGGCTATCATTTAAAACTGAAGGAGAGGTAAAGAGCTTCCCAGAAAGGAATAAGCTAAAGGAATTTATTACCACCAAGCCAGCATTGCAGGAAGTATTAAAAGGGCTTCTGTAAACAGAAGAAAGATGAAAACAATCTAACTACAAATAAAATAAAAATGGCAATAACTATATACCTATCAATAATCACGTTAAATGTAAATGGATTAAATGCTCCAATCAAAAGACATAGGGTGACTGAGTGGATAAGAAAATAAGATTCTTGCATATCCTATATAAAAGAGACTCTCCTCAGATCAAAAGTCATACACAGTCTGAAAGTGAAGGGTTGGAGTAAAATATTTCATGCAAATGGAAATGAGAAAAAAGCTGGAGTTGCAATACTTATAGCTGACAAAATAGACTTTAAAATGAAGAATATATTAAAAGACAAAAATGGGCACTACGTATAATAAAGGGATCGATCCAACAAATAGACATAACCCTAGTAAACATCTATGTACCCAACATAGGAGCACCTAAATATATAAAACAGATATTGACTGACATAATGACAAAGATCAACAGCAACATTATCATAGTAGGGGACTTCAACACACCTTTGACAACAAGGGACAGGCCTTTCAAATGGAAAATAAATATGGAAACAGCGGCCTTAAATGACACAGTGGACCAGTTGGATTTACTCAATATTTTCAGAGCATTTCACCCCAAAGCTGAAGAATACACGTTCTTCTCAAGCGCACATGGAACGTTTTGCAAGGTAGACCACATGTTAGGCCACAAAACAAGTCTGGATAAATTTAAGAAAATCATACCAATTGTCTTCTCTGACCACAGTGCTATGAAATTAGAAATGAACTACAGGAAAAAAACTGGAAGACACACAAATACATGGAGGCTGAATAAAATGTTACTAAATAATGAATGAGTCAATGAGATCAAGGAAGAAATCAAAAGATATCTCAAGACAAGTGGAAATGAAAACACAGTGACCCAAAATCTATGGGATGCAGCAAAACCAGGCCTGAGAGGGAAATTCATGACAAGGCAGGCCTACCTAAAGACACAAGAAAAATCACAAACCAACAGTTTATCCTTACTCTTAAGGGCTCTGGTAAAAGAACAGAAAAATAAGCCCAAATGGAGTACAAGGAAGGAGAAAATAAATATCAGAGTGAAAATAAATGAAATAGAGACCAAAAAGCCAATACAAAATATCAATGAATCCAAGAACTGGTTTTTCAAGAAGGTAAACAAAATCGACAAACCTTTAGCCAGACTCATCAAAAAAAATAAAATAAACAAATAAATAATAAACAAGGACCCAAATTAATAAAATCAGAACTGAAAGAGGAGAAGTGACAACAGACACCACAGAAATACAAATAAATTTGAGAAATTGCTATAAGCAACTATATGCCAACAAATTAGACATTCTGGAAGAACTGGACAATTTTCTAGAACCATGCAACCTTCCAATGCTAATTCAGGAAGAAATGGAAAACCTGAATGGACTGATTACTACCAGGGAAATTGGATCAACAAGCTCCCAACAAACAAAAGCCCTGAACCAGATGGCTTTACAGGTGAATTTTACAAAACATTCAAAAAAGAATTATCACCTATTCTCCTCAAACTATTCCAAAAAATCCAAAAGGAGGGAAGGCTCCCAAACACTTTTTACAAGGCTACTATCACCCTGATCACAAAATCAGACAGACACTACAAAAAAGAAAACTACATTAGGGCGATATCCGTAATGAACATAGATGCAGAAATCCTCAACAAAATATTAGCGAACAGAATTCATCAATACATTAAAAAGATCATACACCATGATCAGATGGGATTCATTCCTGGTATGCAAGGTTGGTTTAATGTCCACAAATCAATTAATGTGATACACCACATTAACAAAATGAAAAATAAAAATTACATTATCATATCAATAGATGCAGAAAAAGCACTTGACAAAATCCAGCATCCATTTAAGATAAGAGTTCTTAAGAAAGTAAGATAGAGGGGCCATACCTCAACATAATAAAGGCCATATATGGTAAATCCACAGCTAACATCATGCTCAATGGGGAAAAGCTAAAACCATTCCCCTTAAGATCAGGAACAAGGCAAGGTTGTCCACTTTCTCCACTTCTAGTCAACATAGTTCTGGAAGTTCTAGCCACAGCAATCAGACAAGAAAAAGAAATAAAAGGTATCCAAATTGGTAAGGAGGAAGTAAAATTGTCATTATATGCAGATGGCATGATACTATATAGAGAGAACCCTAAAGATCCACCAAAAAAACTATTAAAACTGGTAAATGAATTTAGTAAAGTAGCAGGATACAAAATTAATATTCAGAATTCAGTTGCATTTGTATACACCAATAATAAAATATCAGAAGGAGAAATTAAGAAAACAATATATTTTACTGTAATATAAGACTGGGTCTTATATTAATTTTTCCTGCAGAAAAACACATTATTTTCAGGGAAACATTTTATATATATATATATATATATATATATATATATATATGTATGTATATATATATATATATATCCAAAAAAAATACATGTATACCAAAAAATGTATATGAGTGGTTACTTGGGTCAATGTTCTTCAAGCAGTAGTTCGCCGTAATCAGAAGTGTCTGGACACTGATAGTAACGACTTTGAGCACCTCTTGTAATTGCCAAAGTCAAGCATGACTTTTTTTCATCTTTTGGTATTGGTATATATTGAGTATTACAATTTTAATATTTTTTTTTCTTTTCTGAAAAATGTGTATACCTTTTTTTGTCACTGTGTGTGTGTGTGTGTGTGTGTGTGTGTGTGTGTGCAACCCATGATGATATTATGAGATAACGGACATGTGGCTAAGGAATAGCTCCTACAACTTTATGCAAGCAAAACTGAAGCTGAAAGATGTAGAAACTTGTCTATCACCATATGTTTCATAGAAAGTAAAACAGAAGCAGAAACAAACGCTTTTGTTTTTAATTCCAAGTCCTATTTTATTCCCACTACAGCATAACTACTCTCAATAGATTTCTCAGTGTCTTTGGAAGAAGACATTCACTTTGTAATTCAAAGAATGAGAGAATGACCCACATGACAAGTTAAAAATGCAAATATATTTTCTTTACAAACATCATTTAAGTATAGAATTGCTGCTTTGTTTTATTATTTTATGATAAATGCGTTATGAATTGAAAGTGGAATTCTGTTGCCTGGATACATGCCAAGGTTATTCATTGTGACATTCATATCTAAAAGAAAAAATTTAAATATTCATGGGCATAAAATAATAAAAAGAGATTGAAACATCATGTTTCTAACAATACTAATTTTTCTGAATGCCTTCAGAAAATAATCATTAGGTTAAGAAAAATAGTGTCAACACAGATATATTCTACTAATTTTCTTATTGCAAAGAAACACATGCTGCTTCTAAAGAATGATCTGTGAGTTGGATCGTAGAAAGAAACTGCCACATCCACAGGTAGGTCAGTGGGACCCGAGCACAATGTAAAGCTTCAGAAAAGGAGAAATAAGACAAATATCATATATACACAAATAAACACTGCATGAAAACAAACGTAAATTCTATTATGATTAATAAATCAACTAGGATTGAATACACAAAATTAAGTAAATAGTCTCGTTATCATAGAATACTGAAAATGAACTTTCTATAGAATATTCAAAATGCACAAATATTATGCATTTCCTGGCTTACTCATGAGAGTAGAGGACTGTGATAAAAGGTGGAAATTACTTAAAAATTATATGGGACATTTTAAAATAACATAATATGATCAAATAGATAGAGCAATTGAAACCTGGTGACTAAAAGAATGAGGATGAATAAAAAAGGTAGGTCAAATAATTTGACCTAAATCAAGTATGTACATGTATCTCAGTGTAGTCAAATTATTACCAGGTCTCCACTTCCTAAAAAGCAACATTTGACATTGATCTTCCTTAATCTGTGAGGTTTTGCAAAACAATTTTTTATTTAGATCTCTTTGTCACCTACATGGTGAGTTATTTCAATCTGGATCTGTACACTATATGAATAAAATTTATGTTTTTTTTTTATATTCTAATACAAATAAGATGAATTACCTCAATTTATCATATATACTTCTGTTATGGTTTATTAGAGGTATATTACATTCATTTCCATGCTTCACCAATATTTGAGGAAGTAACACACCATTGTGAAAAGAATATTGATGTAAGAATCAGTTCTACTAGGTTCAAGACATGACTTCAACCAATAAATAGTTTATGTCGCAAGAAAACATATTTCAACTCATATCACCTTTTCAATTTTCTTTTCTTGTTTTCCTTCTTTATTTCTGTATTTATTTATTTATTATTTTTTATTTCTTTGTTTTTTAAGCTTCAGTTTTCTTGGCTGTAAAATTAATTTTCAAAGAATCACGTTTGTTCTCAATCCTGGCTTTTGTTACCTGACTATATGTTACTTGAAAAGTTTTTAAAATCCCCCAGTGTATGTCACACTCCAGATATGAAAAATCAGAATTTGTGAGTAATGCAGTGATACTATAAAAAAAAAAAAAAAAAAATCTTAGATGATTCTATGTGCAAGCTTGATTAAAAAGCACCACTTTTAGAGACAGACCCATTAGTTAAGATGGGCCTGAGTGAGGCTAAACCAAGCCCATAAAACTTCTGAGTGTCCAAACACATAAGAAACAGTTTAGAAGATGATATGATTATTCTCGAGGATATTGTGCCATGCATAGCACATCTCAACCAAAAGAAGTCTTGTTAAAACAAAATTTCTTAAGATTCAATGCTTACCTGCTTAGAGCAAAGGGATCATTGTGATGAATCATTATAAAATACATGTAAAATATAAAGGATTTAATTTGGTGATGAAAGTATTACCTGATGTGGAAATCACAATCTATTAATAATTTTATATTGCCTTTAAATGGAGCAAAGATTACACTTTTCTTTAAGTGAGGTTTTCCAGTTGCTGTCATAGGATATTTTATGAAATAAACAAGAAATATTTTTGAGGCTAAATCCAATGATTCTGTGTCTCATGGTGCTCTTCCAGTAAATACCACATTCTATTTCGTGAACTATATTTTTTTCATATTTGATGAAAACTCTGTTAGCTGTTATCTGAAAGGTACCTGCAATGTATGAGCCAATATTAATTAGTTTTAAACCTGTGTACCCTATTTTTATTTTGGTCAAATTGATGAAAAGATCCAAAGTACCATGTAAAGACATACACGTACAAAGAGCCCAAAAGTTTCAGATATCAAGGTGGTCTTGCTAAATTTCCTTTAAATCATTTATCTGTTCCCTTTATACATTGATTGATCTAAGGACCCTTGGGTCTGACTATCCATGTGCAGGTGATATTAACTATGATGACAGTCATGATGTTGCTGATGATGGTAATGGTGATGGTTGAGATGAGGATCATGACTCTTAACTTTCACATTGACTGTGAAGGTCTTATCACAGGGCAAAATATGAAAGGGACGTTTGATCAGATACAACAACCCGAAACTTAGTTGTTTTACAATTATCTTGTCTTCCTATTTTGTTTAACTTTTTTTGGATGTTTTTAAAAGTAGTTAAAACTGTATCTTTGTATATCATAAATCATACCCACAGGCACTAGAAAGTGAAAATTTTATTTTAAAATATTGTTTGGGGATAACAATCTGGCATGTAGAATTTCAGGTATGAACTTTAGATATTAGTGAAAACTTTCTTCTGTTAAAAGCCAGTTTATGTATGCGAAGCAGGAGAATATGAAAAAAAAAAAAAAAGCTTGATCCACGCTAGCTACTAAAAACAGTCTGTGTGTCCAGAGCACAGGAAATAAGAGTCCAGTGGGTGGAAAGATGGGCAGGCCTTGTGTTTGGATTTTATTTCAAGTGCAAGTTGTTAAAGGATTTTTAGCACGGAAGTAACAGGGTCATTTCTTTTTCTTTAAAAAAAAATTTGTGCTAGCTGACATATGAAAAATGGATTGAAAGATTTTAGGAATGACAATTGAGAAGCTATACAGTTAAGAGGCTACATAGTTATCCATTGAGAGATAATGGTAGCTTGAATTCTGATTGCAGCAGTGGAGATGGATAAAAGTGGATGGATTCAAGACATATTTGGAATTATAATAATCAGAAGTTACTGTGAGGTTTTTGTGAAGAATCTGTGAGGTGAGGAAAGGAGAGGATAAGTATTTAAACCAATTTCCTTGCTTGAACAATTTATGAAATGTCACTTACTGAAATGGGCCATTCTTAGGAAAGTATAGATTTGGGGGAGGGGAAGTTGTTTTAAAAGTTGTGAAAATCCTTGATATGCATTGCATGATTCTGGCTTCACTGGGCATTGTGTGTTTTGCCCTCCCTTCACTTTTCAAAACTAGTTGAAATAGAAACACAGAGTGATATACATCTTCTGTATCAGCTACAGAAAACGGGAAAATGAGTTTATTGGTGGGATTGTCCTACCAATTTAATAAATAGTGAAAGAAAGAAAGGAATAACATTACGCAAAGCATTACTACTTTTATTTTTTATATATATATATTAAATTTATTGAGGTGACAATTGTTAGTAAAATTACATAGATTTCAGGTGTACAATTCTGTATTACATCATCTATAAATCCCATTGTGTGTTCATCACCCAGAAGAAGATTGCATAGATATATTGTATAATTATAAAACAACTAAGTTTCTTAAAACATCATGGGTCTCAAATTGCCTTACTAAGGGGGCTCAGTATAAGGCACTCTACGAAACATATCTGGAGAAAGATACACAGCAGATATGGACAGGCAATGCAGAAAGACGCACAAATTCTGACAGAATGCAAACTGGCATTGATATGCAGAGTAATAGAAAAAGAATCAAAACTGGGACAAAGTAGATTTGAGGAAGCACATAAGGTATTTATGTAATTATTAGGTGGAGATAAGGGAAAGGAAAAGGACAGAATGAATGATGAGTTAAAATTTTTGAAAATGAAGGTCATGTTTAGGTTATAAGTCTTCCATTTTGGCTGGACCGTGGGGTAATGTTAGGGGAGAAATTACGTCCAGGTGTAGAGGACACTACCATCATGCTAAGAATTTTGGCCCTATGCTATGCGCAATCAAGATTCATTAAATGTTTTTGAGCAATTCAAATTTCAAAGTATTTTTTCAGTGATTATAGATCATAAATGGGTATTTCCTTGTTTTCTACCTCTTGCATACATTTTCTGTCTGCCAATTTTATATTGTTGTAACGGTAATCTTTTAATGTACTATCTTTTTTTTTTAACTTTATATATTACTTTGTTTCTCTGTCTCCATTTGTTTCTCTCAGACATATACTTTAGGATTAAAAAATTATGGGTTAGATAAAACTCAATATAGTTGAATAATTACAGATGACATAGAAATCAATATGAATAAATGATGGATTGACTTTTGTTTTACAGTAGCAGCTATGAAATGCAAAGGAATTAATATAACATGCAGCAAACTAGAAAGGATATACAAGAGTGTATTCAGCGTATTTATTAGACAATTAAAAACAAGAAAAATATTTATAACCAGTTAACTTGGTTGATGGATTATTTGAAAAATAAGTAAAGAACTTAAATAGTTAAAAGAAGAGAAGATAAAATAATCTAGTCCTTTTTATACTATTGGGAAGTCCAGTTGAATATTTTCTTCCTTTTACTATCTGCTTCTGACTTCATACTCTCCATACAGCTTATCGATCATAAGTTTTCTTATGTATTTTTTCTTTTTTCTTTTCTACATTATATTTTTATTGTGTTCTTATTTAATACTAGAACATAGTAAAATGACAGATAAATAAGTTATGTAAGGGTATAAAAAGAAAACTAAGGGAATGTACAAAGACTGTGATGTTAATATAGGAATAATGTTAGATTTTTTTATGATTTTATTGATATGACTATTGTTAATAAAATTATGTAGGTTTCAAATATACAATTGTATAATACATCAGATTTATGTTTCATTTTGTGTTCACCACCCAAAGTCAAATCTCCTTCCATCATCATGTACTTGACCCCTTTAACTCTTCTCCCCTTTTCCCCCTCAGCCTCTGATAACCACTAAGCTGTTGTCTGTGTCGATGATTCCTTTGCTTGTCTGTTTGTCGATTTCAATTTTATATACCACATATCAGTGAAATCATATGTTTCTCTACTTTTTCTGTCTGACTTATTTCGTTTAACATTTTAATCTCAAGATCCATCCATGTTACCGTAAATGGCACTATTTCATCTTATGACAGAATAGTATTCCATTGTGTATATATACCATACCTTCTTTTTCCAATCATCTATCAAAGGACACTTTGGTTGTTTCCATGTCTTGACCACTGTAAATTCAGCTGCAGTGAACATCAGAGCACATATATCTTTACAGATAAATGTTTTCAGATTTTTGGGGTAGATACCCAGGAGAGGGATTGCTGGGTCATATGGTAATTCTATCTTAATTTTGTGAAGAACCTGCACACTGCCTTCCATAGTGGCTGCGCCAATCTGCATTCCCACCAACAGTGTATGAGGGTTCCTTTTTCCCCACAGGCTCTCCAACTCTTGTTTTTATTTGTCTCGATGATAGCCATTCTAACTGGGGTGAGGTGATATCTCATTGTGGTTTTTATTTGAGTTTCTCTAATGATTAGTGATGTTGAACATCTTTTCACATATTTTTTTACATAAATATTTTAGTACCCCAAATGGACAGCTATTCGATGTGTCTGCTTACACATAGACAGCACATTATTTGAACAGATGAGAATGGTTACTTGTATTTCTTATTTGAATGACACATTTGATTACTGTTCACTTATTTTATCTATTAGCTCCACTGAGTATAGAAATAGTCAAAATAGATATAATTTTATATTCTCAACTAGATATAAATATTTTATATTTACATAAATCCCAAGGCTAATAGTGAAATATGTATGTATACACCACAAACACACACACACACACACACACACACACACACACAATAGGCTGTATACCAATTATGAAGAAAATGTTTCTATCATATGACTATCATAGTTCATTTGGGAGACCTTCAGAGTGCCCTTTAAAATCATCATTAGTATGTCACTAAATGATACAAATTACTACATTAGTACTAAAATGATCTTGATGCTGAAATTTTAAAAATTGATTTCCATTGAGGTATTAGTTGGTATAATGGAAAGTAAATAGGCTTTGGAGCAAAAAGGCTTAACCTGGCACTGTGATTTATTAGCTTTATGGTATTTGGCTCTGAGCCTCAGTTTCCTCATCTATTAATGAGAAAATCAGGACTTAACTTACAAAGTTGTTATAAGGATTAAAGGTAACAATTCTTTGAGGAGTGCCTGACGGATGCATCATAGGCATTAAATAAATGCTTGCTATTTGAATTCTGTTTCCTTTAGATGTATCCAGAGAACGACTGTATCACATGGACTGGCAATTTCTTGAGCTGGGAGGGCTTTAGAAACCGTGCGGTAGAGAACAGTCTGGTAAAGAGCGACGTGGCCTGCTTCAGGCTAAGCCCCACAGGAATCTAGTAATTTGGTAAGGTTCAGACAGAGTGCAACCTCTCTCAGATATATAAGGCCAAACACTCAGTTTTAATTCATCCACAGAGACTGGTCAATATTCAAAAAATAGATCACTTGAATAGTTCCCAGTGGTAAAACACCTGAAGTGATAAGAGGGATGGTTGTATAGACAGAATGCTCTGTCCCCTAAGACAATACCTATTCGGTAGTCTAGATCAACCAACTTCACGGTGACAAAAGTAAGGAAAAGCAAGTCCCACAAAACTATGATATCTAGCGATTTGTATAGGTATATTTTTGAAATGTGATTTTATTTTAAATACCAAAAATTGTACTGTGACAAACTACAAATTTGTATATTAGATTTTCACAAAAATGTATCCATCATTAGTTTATAAAGCTAATCATATCATTAAGCCTTTTCTCATTCTTTTAGTACGATGTGTTCTGTAAGAAGATTAAATAGAACAATATGCAATTCAGAAAAATATGCTTATGGCCTTTCAGAGGTTGATATCTAGCTTTCTAAGTATTTACAATAAAAGAGTGGTTCATTTTATTGATTCTTATTGACAGATGACAATCTGATTTGCTATAAAACCTAGTTCTTTAAGACGTAATATTAATTTAATACATATTTGTTTTAGTTTGTTTTCTGACAGCCACAATGTCTATCAGGATATTCTAAAACTTATCTTTATTCCATCAGTGAATATTTATCAAACAAAACTAGGCTAGCTTTAGAAAGTCCTCAACTTATTTTGTTTCCTGTTTTATCTACCTATTTTTAAATCAAACTTTAAAAGAAAGCAGAAGGCATAAAAAATAATGAATAATATCATACATAGTCTCTCCATATCCCTGTGGTTTTTTTTCAGAACCATTCCTAAAGTATTATTTGTGCATATAAGATATCCCCAGGGAAATGCTGAGAGGAAACAATTAAATTTAGCTGTCAGAACCTATCACTGAGGCTGCTTTTTTGACATGTCTAACTCAAATTGGTTTAAGCAATATGTAATGTATTACTTACATAGTTGGGGTACAAATGAAAGTTAGGCTTCTGGGTTGGTGGATTCACTGGTTCAGCAGTGTAAACAATGACTCCACTCATTTCCATCCTCTTGTTCTGTGATCAACAGCATCTACTTCATTCTGGTTTCCCTCATGGCTGGAAGATGACTTCCAGAAGCCTTCAGGGCTGCGTGAGCCTTGATAAAATCCCATGGCAGTGTGAGACTGTCCATACCTCTCAATAGTGACAAGCAAATATCTGTTGAAAGAAAATTCTCTGTGAGTCTCTCATGGTTTTGCACATTTTCTGAGAAAAGGCATTAACAGTTATTTCGTTGTTGTCGTTGAAGATTATTTTTCAGTGTTGTTTTTATAGCTAACAGCCTTGGTGGATAGAGACTGTGTCTTTCTGAGCAGAGGGGTGATATGTCTCCTGACCAGAATAACAAAGATGTAAGAGTTCCCACCAGGCCAAAGACGGTGCAGGATTGCTTGCAGCCCCTTTATAAGATTAGGGATTTCCTAAAATCAGCATTTCTAGCTGTGACACAGACCCACTGTGTGTGTAGCATTCGCCTAAGCCCCACTCCACATTCCCCCATCGGGCTTAGGGTGCAAGAGGAACAGATATGAACATGAAGTTTATGCTGTCTGCTGTTTTATGAATAATAAATATCTCTGCCTCTGGCGTAGGGGGTCTCCATGTCTTCTGGCAACATCTAAAAAAAGCAAAACAAAACAAAACAAACAAACAAACATAAGAAAACCTGTGGCAGGCTAACTTTTATATTGTAAGTCGAGTAAAATCTCAGGCCTTTCACAGTTCTTTTCAGATTCTAGAAAGATTTCTAGCAAACTTCTTCTCCGAGGAAATTAGACCAAGCTGGGTTGCATGTTGTTCCCAAACCAATTGCCAGGAATACGATTGCACTACCATTAGAGGAAGCAGCCCCACGCCTGGATCCGATTCTCAGACTAGAGTTCTATCATTCAATAGATGGGAGAAGAATCGTTTAGAATTTGGAAACTCATATCAAATATTAGGAGAGTTTCATCCACAAATAATTTGGCATCAAGAAAGATTTTGTATAAGAAAACATGGGAATTAAGGCTTTTTTTTTTTTTTTTACTGTCACAGTGACATGGCTGGTGAGACAAAGTCCCGCAAAGAATGTTTCTTGGTGTAACCTAAGTCAGTTAGTAAAACCTATTTTAAGGAAATATGTTGATTATTATACCTTAACACTCAATTCTCTTATTTTAATATCTGCAGTACATATCACATGTTGTGTATATATCTCATTTTGTTACATTAATCCCCTATTAACTTTTAAGATTTTTGCAGTCACACACACACACAACACACACACACACACACAAACACACACACACATAAATAAATAAATAAATAAAATCCTCCTTAACTCACACCATTGGCAGCAGATGCTATCTCCCCTTGTTGATAAATCAGTTTTTATAACTAGATTTATACTAGTGCATAAGTTCGGATAATTAGTTTTGTGCTTTTTAAGTAAATTTTAAATATGTCTACTTAATGAATTTCACAATTTTAGTAAATTAATTGAAGTAATTGCTGACTCATGTCTTCCATTTATTTTTTTCACTACCAACTGGCTTTCGTTTAACACCAGAGGATTTTTTGGGAGTGTTGAAAACTAATAGGGCACCTGACATTTAAATTTACTATTTGAGTAAAGTAACACAGCATTGCGGGGAACTGTTAACATATTGGCCACATAGTTACAGAAATATCTTATCTGCACAAATGCTAAGTAGCTCATGACAAACATTGTAATTTCCCAGAAAGAAGAAAAGATTCTGTCTGAATTTTTAACAAGGTAAAGTTCAGATGCAAAGCTATCAATTTGTTTCTCTTATATTCTTTTTTGAATGGCATAAGATGCTATAAGTGAAGGCCTATTAGAGAATTAAAATTACTGCCTGATACTAAGGCAATAGAAGATTATATTGAGAAATTTATAACAATTATAAATTGGTACAATTCTCCGAAAAAAGTTATGGAAAGAGGCTCATTAGGGAAATGCAAATCAAAACCATAATGATAAATTTTATTACAATTAAAAATTGGTACAATTCTCCAAAAATTTATGGAAAGGGGCTCATTAGGGAAATGCAAATCAAAACCATAATGAGGTGTCATTACAACCTCCTTGTAGAGGCTTTAACCTCTACAAGGATGGATATAATTTTTTAATGGAAAATAAGTATTAGCAAAGATGTGGAGAAATTTGAACTCTTGCACGTTGTTGTTGGGAATGTATTATGTTTCAGTCACTGTAGAAGAAGTTCAGCTGTTCCTCAAAAAGTTAAACTTGGAGGTATCCAACCCAGCAATTCCACTCCTAGGTGTATACCAAAAATAACTGAAAATGAGTACTCAAACAATTACATGTACACCATGCCCATAGCAACATTAATGACAATAGCCCCAACTGACCACAATCAGATGAACGTATAAACGAATAGTGATATATATGTACATACAATGAAATCTTATTCAAACATAAAAAGTGATGTGGTACTGCTACATGCTACAATGTGGATAAACCTCTACGATATTATGCTCAGTGAAAGAAGGCAGCACAAAAGGTCACATATATATTCCGTGTATTTCTAATATTCAGAATAAGTAAATGCACAGAGTCAGAATGCAGATTGGTGGTTGCCAGAGGCTGGTGGGTGGTGGGGTGGGGGATAGAGAGTACAATCTTAACGTGTACAGGTTTGCTTTTGGGAGGTCATAACAATGTTTTGGAAATAGATAGAGGTGGTGTTTCTATGACATTGTGAATGCACAAAATGCCACTGAATTGTTTATTCTTTTTTATGTTACGTAAAATTTATCTCAATAAAAAAATTAAAAGTTTGACAATTATTTAAAAACATTGGCACATTACCACCAAGTAGAATATTCACTAGCATACACATATAGCTTATAACTTGTTTTAACATGTAATTTTTTTTACAAGTCAAATATAGCTGGATGTTATAACATTTGTCATGTAAAATGCTTTGCCACTGATTCTAGTTTCAATTTATAACCTTTCAGCAAAAAGTAAAAATGTCATGATATCGGTATATTCCTATTCACATGTTTATATCATTCTCCTAAAGGGTAAAGTTCCAATGTGAAGCATAAGATTTCAACATCTTTCAGAGTAAATGTTTAATTGTTAGAAAGGGTGCTTTGGAGCATCTGTTTTTTAATCTAAATGAAAGGACATATATTTCCAAATTATATTGAAACCTTAACCTTATATTGAAACTTTAGTCAGTTCCACTGAAGAACTAGTGCTTAAAATGAACTTTTTACAAAAAATAAATATTTAATTATCCAACTGCTCTTTCAATACAATTAATCAAAATGACTCAACTTCATTTGTATTGAGACAGATTTTTCCATACACACCAATTATATTTGAAACGATTTAAATTCCTGATTTAAGGACATTTGGAACACTTGTGTCAAAAGAAATTCTGC
Organism: Rhinolophus sinicus; assembly: GCF_036562045.2. Lineage (NCBI taxonomy): Eukaryota > Metazoa > Chordata > Mammalia > Chiroptera > Rhinolophidae > Rhinolophus > Rhinolophus sinicus. The sequence goes on from NC_133757.1 coordinate 94,835,147, forward strand.
TTTTGACAAGAGAGTTGCTATCAAAGGATTGCAGTGTCTGTTCCCTTTAACTTTTACAGGGACAATTTTAAATGAAAATAATAATAATAATAATAATAATAATAATAATTATGATAACCTTTATCTGTCTTGTTCAGGCACAGTTTTGGGGCCAGAAGTTCATTGTTGACATGTTCATTAAAGATAATGAATATCACAGATGGCCTTTGATAATTGTGGCGCTAATGTGAATGGTGAATCACTAAATACTTTTATGCATTTTATTTAACTTGAGTGACATATCTAACTCTTTAAGTACTCTTATGAGTGTTAAAGACTATGTTTGTCCTGTTTTGCCTGGTTACATTGGTGGAATTTTTCAATATGAAGCTCATATATTTATTATCACCAAGGTAAAATACTTCCAGTACTTTTCTTCCACCACTATTCTTTGGAACACATTGATTCTATGTTTTATTCCCCCACCGTATAGTTGGGATGGAGAAGGGCCGATGGCTTAGACCAGTTCACCCTTCAGGACATAAAGCTTCTATTTTTCCTGCTTGATCAGTGAGATAAGTGCTGGTTTCTGAAACTGTATTCATAGTGATACAACTTAAATCATTGAGCATTCATTGAGGAAGTATTTGCAAGTGCCTATTATGAGTCAGGAATTGCGGCTTAAAAAATTAAAGCATACAAATTCCAGACGTCAATGCAACATGAAACCTTATATTCACAAATTATTTCATGATTTCCAAAAGAAGAAGAAAGAAGTATCTTTAATGCTTTCCAAAATTAAATAAGAAAAGGGAAATATTTGCAAAAGGCGGCGTCACTATATATTTGTCCACCATACACAGAATTTCCCACCATGAAAAGCATATGTCCTCATATTTGATCATGTATTTATTCAGTGAATGTGTGTTGAGCAATCACCAAGACACAAGCAGAGTCTTCAGCAATGGAGATACAGTGGAGAACAAGAGACAAGACCCTCTTGGAGCTTCAGGGGAAATAAGGAGAGAAACGCTAAACACTATTTGCACCTAGTAATGCTAATAAATATGTAAGATGCTTTAAGTGATCTGAAGGCAAATTACAGGGTGTGATGAAATAGTATCCATGGAGCCCTAATTTAGGTTCCCAAATCTGGGAAGTCCTCCCTGAGCAAATAATGACTAAGCAGCTACGTTAGGGGTAAACAGGACTCACTTAGGTGGGGAGTGGTGAACAGACCATTCATGGCAGAGGTGAGACAGCAGCAGGCACGAGCCCTGGTGAGGGAAAGAGTGTTTGAAACCTTGTCCTTTTGAGGAAACTATAGAAAACAATATCCCTGGAGTGTAGTGAGCAACACAAGACAGGATACAAGTGGTGCACAGGACCTTAGCAAGTTAGAAGTTGTTATGCTTTCGTAAAGCACGTTTTAATCTTCATAGGTCTATCCTTAAATCCCAGCAAATGCATGGATTCAAGTTGACAGTATTAGTGCCCAAACTGCATCAAAGTCCTCTTGTTAGCCACATTTTCGGGATGGCTGAGGGTTTACTCATTTAAAAATATTTTATAATTTTACTCACTTGGGAAAAAATCATTTATACACTTATCCTTGTGAAAGATTAATATGATGGACAGATCTTTTATGGGTATCTTAGAGATAGAGGCGGCAACGATGCACAAAGGAAACTTCCCTGAATTAATTTAAGCCATCGATGAATAATTACCTAAAATCTCTGTGCAGTTCCATTAAAATCTAATGAATAATAAGTATCAAGTGTACCATATAATGGATAATGAAAGAGTGTACAGACCCCCTAAGAATACCAACAAATACTATGAATCTAAGAGGCCAATTGCTTAAATTTTATTAAATCTGCTTTAGGTTCTCAAAAACCCTCATTCCTTCTATTGTGGATTGTAGCCCTGTAACAAATGGAGAAGTTTCAGATTAGTGAAGCATTCCTATTCTTAGAAATAGATGCTGGTTATAAGCAGAGGAGGAGTAACCTTCATTGTTCAAGGAGACTGAAGGACAAAATGTTAAAAAGAATACATGCTAAAAGATTTGCAGACTAATTTATTATTTTTAAATGGTTTCATTAGTCACAGACATGAGCATATTATTTACACTTGAATAAACTTGCCCTTTTAAAATAGAGAAGGGAATTAAATTCAGAATACTTTATTATATAAAACAAAAATTTCCTTTTAGCAAAGTTATTTTTATCTATCTAAAGATTATGTGTGGTTTGTCTGTTTCCTAATTTGGAATTCAGATAATTCAATGATAATAATGATGATAATAATAATAATACCGCTTATACTTACTAAGTTGAAGCAGATGGAAATAGAAAATCCAAGCTGCTATTCAGAATATAATTACTATGCAAATATTCCAACAGCTTGTATGATTTTTCAAACTATTATCTGAAGAGCAACAAACCATTACATTGAAAAGTTGAGAAAGACAGCACAGTGAAAAGATGTTATGCATATAGAGTTTAGGACCACTTGTAGTCAATTCAAAAATGATTAAAATAAATCTACTATTTTTAAAGGATACAAGTAAGAAAAGGCTTGGAGATGTTGTTTGGCAACATTTCCTAAATAAGAGTCGTGTGTGTGTGTGTGTGTGTGTGTGTTGTATACACTATACCCTCAGGCCTCTTCCTCATCATTTAAACATGTTGAATCTCAGCTATATACACAATGGAATACTACTCTGCCATAAGAAAAGGTAAAATACTGCCTTTTGCAACAAAATGGGTGGATCTTGAGATTATTATGCTAAGGGAAATAGGCAGAAAAAGTCGAGGACCATATGACTTCACTCATATGTGGGATATAAAACTGAAAGCAACAAAGGAACAAGATAAACAAAGAAATAAAAACTCATGGACACAGGCAATAGTTTAGTGGTTACCAGAGGGGAAAGGGGAAGGGGAGATGGTAGAAGAGGGTGAAAGGGGTCAAACATATGGTGATGGAAGGAGAACTGACTCTGGGTGGTGAACACACAATGTGATATATAGATTATGTATTATAGAATTGTACACATGAAGCCTATGTAATTTTGCTAACTACTGTCACCCTAATAAATTTAATTTAAAAAAAAAAACAGAAAAAAAAGCTCAACCTCATATTTATTCCTGTTTCCTCCTTTTCTCTATACTCCCCATTATAGCCACATTTCCTGGTAAAAAAAAAAAAAGATTAAAAAATCTCTTTCAATTTCTCACCAATGTTACTCTGTAGTACCTTTACTAATCATCCATTAATTCATTTAAAAATATTAATGGAGCCCTCATCATTATTGTATGCTGAAGATTTATTCAATGGCGAATAAAGTTAGCTATGGTGCCTGTTCCCATGGAACTCCATCTAATGGGGACAGTGGATATCAAATGTACATTACAAGGAAGAGAATAAATGTTTTCAACTATGTTAGGGGTATATGACGTATCAGGAATTTAAGAGATATCATCAATGAGAAAGAACACTGAATATTAGAGGAATATAAGTTAGCAGACAGATGAAGGTTTATTGAAGAAGAAACTAATGACAGAAGTAAATAGGGAGAGTACATAGGACAAAGATGGGGTGGTTAATGTTGAGACACATAGAGGAACAGGGTAGTATATGGCAACCAGGCCACACAGGCTTCGTAGGTCAGGTTAGGCATTTTTGTCTTATTCCCCAAAGCAGTTAGAAGCTTTGTTTATGCACTTTAAGAAATCTGGGAGCATGATTATGTTTGCATTGTGAAGCAATAACTTGGTCCATTCCATGAAGATTGTTTGGCGGGCAGAGGAATACAGCCTTTCCTATTCCCTGCAACAGCACAATCAATCACCTGTGTCATCCATTCTACTCCCTAATTCTGCTTTCAAGTTTTCACTTCCCTCAGTTTTCATTGTAAGTAACTGCTGTTGTCTCCCATCACCTTTTCAGTTAATGTAATCAAATATTGTACTATCCTGTGCTATTGCCCCTCTGGAAACTGTTCTGCAAGTAGTATCCATAGGACTCCACAGAGGACAAAGAGAATCTTGAATTCTTTGTTTAAGGCATTTGACAACTTCCTCTGCCATAGAACCTCAACTCCTTAACCCATCAGAAGGGCCCATCCTGACCTCTTCAGTCATATCTTTTGCCACCCATCATCTACACTTTAGTCATACTGAAATGAATGACTTTATGTTACCAAATATATGGTGTTCTTTCACATCTCTGGCCTTGACATAAACTATCCCTGTTGTTTATCACACTCTTTTGAAAATTCCCACTAAGTCTGCTAAACTCAATTTTCAAGTCTCGGTATAGACGTCACCCCCACTCCTGTTCCCAGGAAAGTTTTCTTAACATCTGAAATTTTGATTTTGCCACAGGTGACCTTCATTTACTTATATCTATCCTTCAGAAGTCATAAGCCACACGTCTCTGAAGGTTATGTCTGTATTACTCAGCATTAAATCAGGTCTGTTTTCATAAATACCTAACACATACAGCTGTACAATTAATTTTTATTCAATTAGTAAATAATGGGCATTTTTATCAATTTGTGATTTAAAAGAAACATATATACAATAATTGGTAAATGTTTATTTATCACGATTTCTAGGTACTGAGCCACGCAAATAATAAATTTTCAGAAAATGTTTATTAAATTGAAAATATGTGTTTGCAAATTTTAAAAGAGTAGAATACTACTAATTGTACTTATTAAATAAGTTATATTACATGTTAAATATTGTTTTATCTATGAATCGTCATTTATTTTAAAAACTTAGATTTCCTTTGAGTTATCATCACTTCTTAATGAAATGACAAAATAAAACACAGCTTCAAGAATTAAACTAAAAAAAAAAATCAATGTTGACTGGTTTCTATATACAAAGACTTTGATAGACAATGTACAGATTTTTTTAATTCCTGAAACCAGTCACCACTTTCAAAGCATAATGATCTGAAAAATACCTATTTACATATTATATAGTTAATCTACTTAAAGTTAGACTATTAGAAATCTCTAAAATATGATATTATATAAAACTTACTTGACTGGAATCAATTATAAATCACATCATCAAAAGGATTTTTATCTAGTCCTCTTTGTACTAAGTTAAGTGGCAATTAAATATTTATATAACCATATAGACATGTCCATATTTCCATCTTTACCTATTAAATAGCTCTTAAATCTCTCAACCCCACCTTGGCCTTCTGTTTATTTTCACTTCCTTTCAGATGCCCTTCTCTTTTTAAATTTAGTTCAAGAATCATCTCCCAGAAAGCACTCATAATAACTTAAAATTAATCATTCAAATTTAGTCTCCTCTGTCTTTTTCTGTGCCTCTTCTATATGTCTTTATTGTTCTTTGTAGACAGCTCAAATGTATTATGGGTTGCATTGTACTAAATGCATATTTTTGTCTACCTCTCTAACTGGAATATTTATCACTATGAGATCTAGTTCATGTCTTATTACTATGTGTATTAAGTATGTACCATGCAGTAAGGGTTTGATAAATATTAAAAGAAAAGGAAGGAAGGAAGGAAGGAAGAAAGGAAGGAAGGAAGGAAGGAAGGAAGGAAGGAAGGAAGGAAGGAAGGAAAAAAGAAAGGAAGGAAGGATTGATTTTGGTGATTTCTTCTTTTTAATAGACGTAACCTATAATTAATCTTTTATATAATAGCACCAGTGTGTTGATGGAATACAAAGGCAAAATGAATTTGTCATTTTCAGAGCCTTAGTACGATCAGGATGAATTTTATTATTTCTCAGTTTATGGATTTTTCTTTGTTATTTTCGATTTTGGATATGTTTCAGACCCCTTATGTAACTAAACGTAAACCTCAAAGGTAGTTTGGAATAATCACTAGTCAAATCATCTAAACACATCCTTGAAGCAAGATCATTGGACTGCTTCATACATCCGAAAGCACTGGTTCCAATGGACCTAATGCTTTGGGAGGTAAATTCTAAAAGTCATAATTTAATTGACCTCTAGGCAATGGAGTAGAAGAGTGTTTACTATATTATATTATAAAGTTAATTTTACCATATACCTCAAAATTAAATTCTTGGAAATAGCAGAGGCACTAAATGCAAATAGATATTTAAGACTAAGTGGAAAACTGCTTCTCAGTTTTAAGTTGAAGAAAGGAGTAAACAGTATGAACCAGAAACATACAAAACTTTAACTTATTGTAATACAATTATGTCTCTGAAGGCTGAAGTACTCATTTAGTCAAAGCAATGTCAAAGTGGGCAAATCACAAAATTTAACATTCTCAATAGTTCAGTAACTAAATCAAAAAGGAAATAATAGTGTTAGTTAACATTTATTGATGCTTATCATGTGCTACACATAGTTCTAAGAATTACACCGATTTATATACAAGTCTATAACATTAAAAAAATAAATAAAAACCTAATATATAGATAAGGAACCTAAAAACAGACTCAAGCACCTTGCAAGTAGTTACACAGCGGGTAAGTGGCCAAGTTGTGATTCAAGTCCAAGCCTTTCAACTCCTTAGCTCCGAAATTTTAATTGTTCGACTCTTCTACTTAAACTATGTTATATATTAGCACAATAAGAAAACAAATGGCTTGTAAAATCATGCTAAGAAAGCAAACCTACTTTAAAGGTTTGTTGCACTAACACACTTTCTTTATCTACGTATTGAATTTCTATCAACCCAGGTTTTTATTTGGCAAAATCAACTTCACAATCTATGGAGTAAAGTGAGTCCACAAGGGCCTGTCTTAAAAGCCATGCTTTTATTAAATATACATATAAGTAGCTGTATAAGCAACCAAGCAATGGATTTTTATAAGGGCAAGGAAAAGAAACTCAAGGGACTTACAACTTTCATTGAAGAAACTGTAGAAGAAATCCTAAACTTTGGGCAATATGTCAATGAAAAGAGTACAGATTGCAGACATTATCAATCACTCAGCTTGATCAATACCCCAGAACCTGCAGAGTAGAAAAGGGTTAGCATTGTTTGTTAAAAACACTATACACAGCATGAAAGCAGCAGGGGAGATCATCGTAATTAAGTAGCTACATCAAGAGACATACATACTCCTTTGCTTAAATGTTTTGGTAAGAGAGCTGGTACATATACTTTATGAACTCTGTAAAAAGACCAAGGAAAAATTAAAACATATCAAAAGGCATCATTCTGTAACACACAGAGATAAGTAATACTAAAAATAATAGAGTAAATATAACATATAAAGACTAATGATGGTTTAAAAGTTAAAGCACACACACATACACACGTAAAAACACTTTCAGAAAGATTAGTAATTAAGTTTTTAAATTACACATTAATATATGGCACAAAAATATAACCAAGTGCTTTAGCAATTAGTAATCCCATATTAAATAATGGACTGAATTTGTTAAAATCAGAATTTTAAAATTTAACTATACATTATTGCTCAGGAATACCAAAGAAAGTAAATGAAAACTCAAAATTAAATTGGTATGGATGGCCAATTCATGCAGCTAGCTGCAAACTAACTATGAGTTACAAAGCAAACATAATTATGAAATTCCACTCCTGCTTTTAAATGGACTATTTAACCACAGCATTTCAACCTGGATTGCTGTGTGTCACTCTAGTCTGTGGAGACAATCTTGGGTACAAAAGTACAACCATCTTGCAACCTTGCAGTGTTTCCTATTGATACTGTCTTCTAAATCTCATCAAAGTGTTCCTTTGTTTCTGTTCTCAGTATCTTAATTAAGTCATTTATCACTGAGCTCCTAAACTAGCCCCTCTCTACACAGTTACTCCACTATTGCCAGAATGATTATTCTAAAAATCCTTTAATGTCTCTTGGGCATAATGGGTGAAGGGAATCAAGAGGTACAAACTTCCAGTTATAAAATATGTTATGGGGATGGAATGTACAGAATGGTGACTATAGTTAATAATATTGTAGTGCATTTTTGACAATTGCTAATAGAATAGGTCTTAAAAGTTCTCATCACAAGAAAAAAAATATTTGTAACTTTGTATGGTGAGAGAGGATAACGGACTTATTGTGGTGATAATTTCACAAAGTATACAAGTATCAAATCATAATATTGTACACCTGAAACCAAAATAAGGTTATATGTCAATTATACTTCAATAAAAATAAATACAAAGAGTAATCATTTCGTATTTTTTCATTGCCCTCAGTACAAATCCTAACTCCATAAATATGTTAGCATTCTCAATTAAATATAAATTTCAAAAAGCTAAAGTCCCTTAGTCTTGGATCCACGAATAACAAATCTACCATGTGTTCATAAGATAGATCAGTCTCCAATTGTCCATGAAAGAGAGACCATATGTTAGCATGCATGTAATTTGTAAGAATGAAGTGAGAAAGAATCAGTACATAAAATGCCTGAAATGGAAGTTATTTCCCTTCCTCTACTCCCTCTGTCTTTCATTCTGTAGACCATAATTTACAGATGCCTGTTAGACATTTTATATGGCTATCCAATTAAGTTCAAACTCATTTTAAATTAAACTCAGTATGTTTCCTTTTCTCAAATTATTTCCTTTTCCCATTCTCTAAATTAGTAATTTTCCTTCATTTACTCGGGTTCTCACACTAAAAAAATCTTAGGGGAAAACCTGATACCTATTTGTACTGGAACTCTTCACCTTGTCTTCAGTTATGAGGCCAGCATTACCTCTTACCTGAAATATTGCAATAGCCTGATATATTGCCCAGTTGGCATTAGTATACTAAATTAGAGTAGCGCTAATTGCTATTACATATATACACTGAAATCTTCAGGCCTTAACAAAATAGAAGTTGACTGGTTGTTCATCTATATAGTTCAGTTCGATTGTATAAAATCCAGTGAGACATGGAGTGTGTTCTTTGTTTCATGGACTCATCCAGTAAGCTAAGCTGGCAAAGGCTGGTCCATCTTCAAAGCATTTTTGGAAGTTGTCCTGGATATTGATGGAGGGCCATCAGAATGGTGGGAACAGGGAACAAGGGGAGATTACATGCATAGGAACTTTGAAAATGTAGTCCTTAACTAGTAGCTGCTTTCTAACAGAAACTCTGCACTCTAGAGATGGGCACAAGATTTGGGGGCTAGCCAACTCTGCCATGTGAGTGCTCTCCAAATTATTCTTTATTTGGCAGATAGTGACTTTTTTAAAGTATGAATCTGATTACACCAATCCTCAGTTTAAAGACCTTATATGAATTCCGTTGCCCTCACAGAAAGGTAGACCCTCCTATACATATAATTTATTGTCCAGCAGGAAATTTTTGAGTTAAAAAGGGTCCCATGAAGTAATTATGTTGGGACAAAAGGTGCTATTAACAATTATGTTAGGACTGTTCTGGGCAAACTAAGGTCATCCTTCTTACAAGATGCTTTAAAATCCACTGCCTACTTGCCTGTTCCAGCATCAAATCCATACTGTACTAATGTAATACAGGTACCACCCAAACTACACGACTTTATTTCCCAAAATGTACAACACTTTCTTTCTTGAAGCTTCTACTACTTCTCTTTCTTCTTCCTGTAATCAACTCCTAATCATATTTCAGGTCCTTAGGCATCACTTCCTCCAGGATACCCTTGTTTTTTCTACTGAAAGTACTCTACCCTTCTTTGATTCCTTATCACAATACCAACTAAATATTCCATATGCATGCCACACCCACATCAGCCTCCTTGAGAGCAAAATATGATAGTCACCATTTGATCCTCAGCCCCTAGAAATGGAACTAGCCTACATTAAATATCTGATAAATATTTGTTGAGTAAATGAAGAAACCTATTTTTTTCTTGCCATGTTTATTTCCACAATATCTTTTGTTTGTTTTTCATTATCCGATAGGTAAAATAAGAATTATATTTACTTAATCGTATTTTATAGGAATTAATGAACATAGTACAGTGTACAAAAATTCTTAGTGGATTATTTGACACAGTCTCAATAAATTTTAGCAATTATTATTCCCCATGCTCAGATCAAATATATAATCAAATTCCCTTGTGATTTTTTTTCCTCATCACTTTCAGTCAAAACTATTTTCCCTTACATTTTTGAGTTCCCATGTTTGATAAGCCTCTCATCATTTGACTTGTACTGTGTTTCCCTGAAAATAAGACCTACCCGGCCCATCAGCTCTAATACATCTTTCGGAGCAAAAATTAAGATAAGACCCAGTTTTATATTATATGATATCATATGATATTATGACCCAGTCTTATATTAAAATAAGACCAAGTCTTATCTTATTTTTTGATCCAAAAGATGCATTAGATCTGATGGTCTGGCTAGGTCTTATTTTCAGAGAAACATGATACTATAATTAGTTGTGAAAAAATCTGTCTCCCTGAGTAAGTTGTGAGCCCCTTGGTAAAAGGGTCATGTCTTCAATAAAATTATTATGTCTTATTCATTGTGGCTATCTAGTGATTGACATACAATGGACATTGAGTAAAATACAATGTCTTATATTTAAAGAAAATTAAAGACTGAAGAAATATAATTTTGAGAGTTCTGCAAGAGTTGATAATGACTTTAAAAAACTCTTAGAAAATAGATCATATTTACTTTGAGAGAAAAAGACTTTGTGGTTGTGTTTTTGCTTGTTTTAAATAGTAGGAAAGTCCTAATGCACTCTGAAATAAAACAGTATTTTTAGGCTATGTTGATATACTTGGAAAAATTTTTCCTTCAACTTCTAAGGGAACTAGCCATATGCCTCCAAATGGATTCGTCTTTCAGTACTCAGATGATAGTGATTTTTTAGGAATCTAAAAAGACCTTAAAAAGCACCAGTCCAAACCCTCTCCTTTTACATATGAGGAATAAAAAATATTGAGAACTAAAGCAACTTTGAAATTCTAACAGGCTGTAAAAGATTTAGGGAAATGTAATCACTAGCTATTTATCCGTACAGTTAATGTCTTCAAAAGTATCAGTAATTTGAATGAAACTGTCAGTTCAATATATTCTAGATGCAGTAGGGGCTTATTTGAATGCCTGCCTGAATTATATTCAACAATATTGATGTTTTACTAATATGTGTTGCAATGAACATATCTCCCCCAAATTTGAACTTTTTCCCTATGTTGATAAAAGACTCCAGTTTAATTATCTTTAAAGTAGAGTTCAGAACTACTGCTCATGACTGGGCGTTGATTTCACTTGCATTAAAGAAATTTAGTTACATGTATATGTTTATAAATTATAAATGGTGTTTTTTTGATATCTGGAACTAATTCTTTCAATAAATGCAAATGTCATCAATATAAAAAGCAAGATGTAGAATGTAAAGCACCAATGGTACCACAAAATATTTTATAATGTCTTGCATAATCCATTATGTCCTTCATAATCTTATACCATTTGAAATTGTGCATTGATGCAGATGGCAACATAATGATTTTTGGCATATGTACTAAATAACATCATTTTAATTCCGAGAACTATATCTGAATAGACACATAAGTACAAATATACCTGATGATAACATCTAACTTATTCGTGTTTTGTTTTTTCAGTCTACCAAAGTATTTAAGTGATTGTTCTTATTTTATTTATTTGTTTGTTTATCTTGTGAGAGAAGAATGATATCAACAGTACCATTAGAATTGTTGCTGAAGAGAGAACACTTCAAAGCTGATAATCTGTAATTATAATTCCAATTCTAAAGTGTTATTGCTTAAATATAGTATTACATATAAAGGGCTTGCCACAATGCTGGCTACATAGAGTATACTTATGAAATAATAATTTTTTTTTCTTAACAAATAGGAAACAAGCTTTATTGATGTGAAACAATAGCATACTTTATGAAAGAGAAGCTGAAAATTGTCTGCTTTAAATCCCATTCTATTATTTGTCCAAACAAACAAACAAACAAAAAACACCCACGATACTTGAAAATAAAAAGAAAAAATTTTCTGTCAATTCTGGAGAATATGAGAAACTAAGATATTTTTCTTTGAAACTAGATGGACGAAATTATCTCCTAATGGTTTACTTCATTTCTAAAAAATTCTTGAGAATAATTGGTTGGCGCTTTTAAAAGTCTCTACTGATATTCTTCTTATTAAACCAGACCCATATGAACTCTGTTATACATTCAGCTAGTTGCTACATGAGCTGGAAGATAAAATTCCTATCATGGAATTTGAAAACTAGTTGAGCAATAAAATAATGTGCATGAAATGACAATTGCAGTGAAAAGACATTATGACATTAATTGTTCAAATTATATTGTCAATTATCAAAAAGCAGTGGTAATAAGCCACTACTTCAGACTGTTTTTTTGACTGTCAGCCAGCACTCTTCTGTGAGAGCAGATAGGAATGGAGTGGCCAGTTCTCCCTTGGTGACAATTGAACCTTAGCTAGAAAAAGAGAGGTTGTCAAATACATGGCAATGGAAGGAGAACTGACTCTGGGTAGTGACACGCAGTGTGATATATAGATGGTGTATTACAAGATTGTACACTTGAAACCTATGTAATTTTACTGACCATTGTCACCCCAATAAATTTAATTTTAAAAAGAAAAAGACAGGGTGTTCGTAAAAAATTGGTGGAGGAAAAAGTAGCACACTTGGTGGAACCAAACTAGCTCTTTGGTGTCTTGCTTCCCTTTCCACAATTTAAAAGCATAGCAACTATCAAATGGGAGAATACCTTAATTTAGTTTGAACCAGGAGACAGAGTGAGGCGTTAAGTGAGAACTACCATCTCTTATGTAAGGTAAATATCTTAAACTTCCTTAAAGGTTTCATGCTTCTGATACTTCCAATTCCTCAAAGCATCACTGGCAACAAGACCAGTGGTTAAAAATTTGCCAGAGTCTTTGTAATTGTATGGATTTTCCTGGGTCTGCAGATCAATTTGAGGTTGCACCCCAAGATTAAGGCAAATGATTTCTAACAGAAAAAGCCAGAAATTAGTTCAATGAGTATTAAATGTCTTTTGAATTAAGTTTTATTGGGTAAATAAGTAAATAAAAGAATGGAAAATAGGAATATTTGAACATATTTTTTATCCCTTTATGCTTTTGAAATAATATAATAATCATATAGGTATTAAAATAAGTTTGAGTATTTTATAATATCCAAATACATGTGTTTAGATAGATAGATATCTAGATATAGATATGATTTAGATATTTATATTATTTAGACATAGATGATAAATACATAGATAGATAAATATTATTGGGGGTAAAATGATTGAATAATAGCTTCATGTGGTGCCTTATCTCTGAAATAGGTATCTAGAGAATTTAATTGTGAAGTCAATGTGGTCTCTGATTACCATCTAGTGGCCATTTCCTTGAATTGCACAAAATCAGTGCCAATAGAATCTAAGGGGGCTTATTTAGCCAAATCAACCCATTTTCTTGATGCATATATCACAGATATTAAGTATTACATAATGTCATCAACCATACACACGTATCTTGGAAAAATGTTTACATAAAACCTGGTGTTTTTTGCATGAAAATTATTTGAATAGACCAATTGGTAAAGACTTTAGTTTTCATAGACAGCAAAATCAGACTGGGCTGAGAGGAAAATGATATGTTTAAATGGAATTAAATTATAAATGGTAGGGAATACAAACAGAAAAAAGTTCTGTGCAGAGTTTGGCAATATAATCTTTCAACCTTAAAATTTATAAGTTGACTAGATGAGAAATAAGTACAATTGGTGTGAAGATTTGAATAGCATCAATTTGTGATAAAGAATAGGGGCAATACCCTTTTTGAAACAATATAATAAGAATACCAAAATGTGGATATGTAGTTATGTTAGAGATAATGTCGTGGGAGAAGATACACTGGGAACTGTTTGCAATAATTTGTGAGATATGAGCACTTATATTTGAGTCATCGTTGGGGAAATGCACAAAAAGGGAAGATTCTGAAAGCTTTGTCAAGGAAGAGGTGTAAGTGCTTCATAAATTTGGCAGAGGAGATAAAAATGAAGCCATCTCTAAGGTTTTGAGCAAGAACCGAGAAATAATGGTGTGTGTATTTTTAAATATTAGGGAAATTAAGAATAATTATTATAAACCCTTGTAATAGGGTATCAATCTTATAAAAATTGGACAGAATTCTAAGGAATTATTCTACGCTTTGTAATTTAATCCTCCCAGCCAGTCCCCCATTTTTATTTATCTTTTATTGTTTTAATTAAAATTTATTGGGGTGACAATGGTGGGTAAAACTACATAGGTTTCAGGTGTACAATTCTGTAATACGTCATCTATATATCACATTGTGTGTTCACCACCCAGAGTCAGTTCTCCTTCCATCATCATATATTTGATCCCCTTTACCCTCTTTTACTGCCTCCCGTCCCTCCTTACCCTCTAGTAACCACTAAACTATTGTCTGTGTCTAGGAGTTTTTGTTTCTTTGGTTGTCTTTTTCCTTTGCTGCTTTCTGGGGTAGGCAGGAAGGAAGCAAGTACAAATTTTTCCCAAGACCTTACAGCTAATATGTGGCATTGTTGGCATTTGACCCCGAGACCTATGACTCGAAAAGTATATACTCTTTTCTCTGGGAAACTTTTTAAATTATTTAGCACCTTGACAGAGATTTCTTTTCTTTTTAAATTAATTCTGCAATATATGCCTCTCCCGATCAAAAATTACATAAAACTTTATATAATTAGAGTTTACAAATTGTGAAATTTACTGGTTTGTTTTCTATATAATGTATGATATACCTGTCCTGAAATATAGATCTACAAAGGATCAAAATAAAAAATACAAAAAATGTAAGTTTATGTACTAATCCTTTTTTTTAATTGTAATCACTGAAGGTTGGTTTGTTACAGTGTGCAGGGCGTAGTAAAGATTCTTTGGTTTACAATTAAATACGTGTTAACACATTGATCCAACCTGACAAATCTCAGGGGATGGACACACAGTAGGCTGCATGCAGAGACTACATAGTGGTCTCCCTCAGTTCACACGTGTGACTATTTCTGATTGTTCATGTTTATTGGTTGGTAACCATGTTTTTATTAATATTATTATTATTGCTTATTTTGACATGAACTAGGTAAACTCCAAAAATATCTTAGTAGTGTCAGCTATTCTATAATTATTAATATTTATACCGTTAATTGATAATTACTATTAAGCATGTAATTATTACTATCCCCTCATCTTGAAAAGTTCCTTAGTTGGGACGGTATATTATATTGTCACCTTAGACCAGGGGTTCTTAGACAAAGACATGGCGGTCTGGTAAAACTTCTGGACCCTTTTGAGAATAATGTTTTGAAATGTATAACATAAGATACATAAAATTACAAAGGGAAACAAACGTATTAAAATCCAGTTATCAAAATATTTTTAAAGATCAACTTTGTGATGTAGTAATTATTGTGCTCCTTTACTAACTCATTAAATACCAAGATCTAGTGATGTGTTTAGCAACTACTGTAATTTAAAGAAGAGATGAGCAAGGAATATTTCAACATAGCTTCATCAACTGTAGTGTGAAATAAAAATATTTGCAATTTTTATTAATGAAGAAGTTTTAAGTTCTACAAATTCTGTAGTTTATGGCTTACATTTATTCTTGATGGAAATGATAATTTTCAGTTCTCCAAAAATTAAGACATGTTCTTTCCCAACCCCGAAATCACACATCCAACTAGTTAAGAGTCCCTAGATACTCGACGGTGCTGACTTAATGCCTTCTCCCACATTAGAATTGAGCTGCTTAAGCTCACAAATTATATTAATTCTTGTATCTTCAGTAACAAATATAAAGCATAACATATTATACATGCTTAATGAATGGATAAGTGAATGCATAAATAATAAAGTCAATTTAAAAAATGAGGATGTGAAACATTAATCAGGAAAAGTACATAATAGCAGACATAGTGTAGAAAAGTTACCAGATGAGGGCTTTAGCTGGTAATGTGATACATAGTAACATGGAAACAAAGATGAATTTTACATAAACTGAGGCTTGTGCTAGAGCCCACTTTGGGGGGATAGTTATGGCCTTTTGATGTCCTAAGTGACTTAAAGGATGGCGGGGACTAACCCAACTCACAGAGTGACATCTTGGTAATTCACGCAGTATTGTGAGATTGAAGATATTGAAGCTGGGTCAAAGGATCATTCTGACAAAGGGAAGACTCTCATTCTTTGTTTCTTATCTCTTCCTACTTTCAGTCCTACTCCCAAATTCAGAAGTACATCTGAAGGGCTTAGGCAATATTACCAAAGAAGCTACTCTGCTTCTGAGATGTTTGTTCTTTTCATGACCGTCTTTGTTCCAGAGATATTTCCACATCTCCTTAGGAGCTCTCAGCAGCTCTACATCTCACTGCTTTTGCATCTCCACCATGTCTACCATTAATGGATTAAACTTATAAGATGGATAAAAATGCACTTTTGTTTCCCATCTACATATATAGGACTATAAGTGGTATTTCCAGAACAAGAAAAAAGCATCTGGAGACTTCTTACATAAAGCGAAAAAAATTTGAACTGAATTTCTAATAAGAGAACATTTAAGCATCCTTTATCTTACCAACTGGGTCTCAGCAGAAGTACATTCTAATTCTGCCTGGACAAGTCCTTGTAAATACTCTAGGCCTCCACAAGGACAGTTACATTTGTTCAGCTTGTCAACAATGATAATCTGAGAAAAAAAACTATCCAAATGATGTGGGGAAGAGAGATAGTAGGAGCTCACAGAATATAATGAAAGGAGGACACAGTGAGGAAAAAACAAGATTAGGTGCTCTCCAGATGCTCAAGGTATTTAACGATAAAACATATTCCCTTATGATGAATGTTCACAGCAATCCTTGCTGAGTGGATGTATATGTTACCTTTATAACTCTATCAGTAATTTGCACTGTTCATACCTTGTTAATACCAGGAAGATGAGCTATTTCAACTAATGACAGGTGATAGATAAAGAGTGATATGATAGATAGTAATTGAAGGAGGTTACTCTAGAGAAGATAGGTTGTAGGTGGGCATTTTTGAATAAGTGACATTTGCAATGAGACCTGAATTATGAGAAACAGCCAAGCATGTGAACATTTGGGAAAGGAACATTCCAGGCAGAGGGATAGCAGATCCAAAGATTCCTGAAACTAGGAGGAACGTTGTATGTTTGTGGAACAGAACATATGTCAGAGAAGACAAAACACACTTTAATAAGTGGTAGAGTCCTCCAAAGTTAGGTCATAGGGGTGGGCAAAGCCAAATCACATAAGGTCTTCTAAACTTTGGTAAGCACGTTGGATTTCATTCTAAGTATAATGAATTAATTCACTAAGTGGCTTTAAGTAAAAAGTACATGACTTGAGTTATGTTTTAAAAAGACTACTTTGGATCTTTGTGGAGAATAGATTATAGAAGGATGAGAGGGAACACTAGGAAACCAAGTGGGGATGGCTTTATCATTGTCAGGAGAGACAGTGAAGGCACTGGAGGGATGGCAGTGCCCTTTTTTCTGAAAAAGCAAGAAGAAACTGATTCCAGCAAGTGGAAAACGCTGCCAGAGCTCTGTTTGGAAATGCTACATTTGAATCCCAGTTTGGGCAGCCTTTTCTGATGAGGTTAAGCCTATGCTTCCCTTTCCTAAATAAACCTATGGCCAGAGCCAACACAACACCTGTTTCCAAGAAGCTGTGTTATGTAGTCATTAAAACCAGGCTCTGGAAACAGACTAGTGGTATATAAACTCCAACTCTGCCTGTTAGTAGCTGTATAACCTTGAACACTTACTTGAATTGTCTGTGCATCAGTTTCTCAAATAAAAGAGAGGATAATAGTCACGTTTTCTCTAACAGAGTGTTTAAAGATGAAATAAATTAATGTAAAGCCCTTGTAATAGGGCTGGGCACATGGTAAATGCATGGTACACATTACTTTACTGATGACTTTTCCTAAACTATCGTGTTTTCTTTTAAAATTCACTGTGTTTTAGAATACATATTCATTACATATTATTTATAGAATCGTTCCTTCTTGCTATGCTTGTTAAGAGCTTTCTCCAATTATCAAAGGGGACAATCACTGCTTAAGTGAATGAAAGAAACCAGTGAGAAACCAAGTATTAGTGGGAGGCTATAATTACACAGTTGAATTATGACAGTTTAGTTCTTTATCAAATCCCTACTAATACCTTTTGGAGGTCATGCAGTGAACTCAAGAGCACTACAAAGTTGGACCCCTGACCTGTGCATGTTGGAAGTCAAGTTGTCATAGGATTCTGATCTCATTATGATACTTCTTTCCCCAGTAAGTTTAAGGTTATTAAAAACATTCCTTTGTATTATTTTCCTTTCTTTTCACTTTTAATTAATTTGGTAAATCAATTATTATTCTAACTGTGAAATCGTAGAATTACTATCAGAACTAGAATTTCTAGAATGCAAAAATTGTATATATAATTAATGCATTACTAAAATACTGAGTTCCTAAAGTATAACTAAATGCAACAAAACCATTTCATTGTGAACCTGGAAACATTACAAAAGTATCACTAAACAAGTCATGTCTGAATTGCAGTAGAGCCAAATCTGCTGAAGGGGCCTTCTCACATTTGCACCATTTGGTATTTTTCTGAAGAACATGATGAAAATTTTGATGGTGTATTGTTTGTACTCCACAAAGTTGGAAGGCTTTGTGAATTATGTCATCTATAAGACAACAAAACAGAATTATATATTTAAAAACGAAACAGATATTGTCGATGAGAGTATAGAGTATTTTGGGTGACTGCTTTGATAGATGTATTGCTTCCAGAACAAGAGAGTAAAATTGTCTTTTTCTGGTTTGGTTGAACTCTATCTGCACATGACAGGTGAGGATGGTTGTTAACACAGGGAGACTGAGAAGGATGATAAAAGCTTCTAATAACCGTGTTTGAATGAGGAACTGAAGAACCATTACATTCAAATAATTTAAGCATTATTATATGAAAGAACTGATTTATTATTTTTAACATTGGATGAAAATTATAGGAGGACACAAAAGGAAAGGGTTTTGCAAGCATAAGTAATTGCTCAAGATACATGAGGAAGGTTAGACAACAGAAATTCTCAAATTCTTTTTTTCTGTATTTTTTTGGTGGGAAGGAGATTCTACTATATTCCATTAAAAGGCAGTGTTACAAGGATGTCTAATTACAAAGACTATTTGCTCAAGTTTCTGAAGTGATTTCATTTTCTTATGCATGTCTCAAAATTCACAAAGAACCTCAGAATCTTACATGCAGCAAAATTGCAGAGATAAATTCTGATCTAAGCAATTTCTCACAATGTTAACTGAGATGTTTTCAGCATTCTGGAAATTATCCATCACGAGCTCAGTGTATACATGTGGTACATTAATCTATTGAGAGATTGATCTTATTGCATCCTTCCAAAAGCATCAGTGTGATATAATTTAAGAGACTCTATTTGAAAAACTATGCATTCTGACTATCTTTCTAAGGAAGGAGGACCCAAGATCATTGGTCAAAGAAATGGAGTACTCCTAGAAAAACAAACATTTAAAAAATAATGTCTCTATTCATTTTAATGCTACATTTTATTAATTTATAACAAGTATGTACATACAAGGACAAACTGACATCACCCTTCAATCTTTTAGCATATGACCATAATTGTAACTCAGTGAAATAAATGTACTTCACTCTCTTTTTTTATAGGCGTAATAACAAGATCAAAATAAGGAATTACATTAGTAAGACTGATTCATTTACATTCACAGGTTTAATAAATAGAAGTTACAGCTTGTTTAATTTTCATTTCATTGAAATTTATATTTGCCCTTCAACAAATTCATTTTGTTGAATGGATTTATGTTTCCCGGTCAACCTGGCAAAAGGCTCCTTGGTGCATTAGAATTTTAAATGATATCAACACAAGTAAGTAAATAAAAAATAATTAAAATGAATAGTTTTATCATCATCTAAATGCAAACTAGCACTACACAGAGAAAATGAGGGCCCTCGTTCCCCATTATTTACCTCACAGTTATTAATTATGTGAATATACATCATAGTAAAGAATAAAAAATGTGACAACACTGCTGTGAATTGAAAAGACAAGTATGCACCTCAGCATATGGATAGATGTAATAATATTAAAAAGTATAAATATCATTAAAACACCAAAATTATTGCTAAAGAAACTATGGTCATTTTTTAAGAAACTCTATTTTTATAGCAGTTTTACATTTGCAGAAATATTGCCAAGAGAGTACAGAGAGTTCTCACCAAGCCAGAACACAACACAGGTTCCCCTATTATTCACATCTTACATTAGCAGGATTCTTTTGTTACAATTAATGAAGCAGTATTGACGCATTGTTAACTGAAGTCCATACTGTATTAGTATCTCCTTAATTTTTACCTAATGCCTTCTTGCTATTCCAGCGTGTGTTCTAGAATATGACATTACCTGTAGTCATCAGGTCTCCTTAGGCTCCTCTAGCTGTGACAATTTCTCATATGTCTCTTGGTATTGATACCTTGACAAATTTGAGGAGTACTGGTTAGGTATTTTGTAAAATGCCCCTCTATTGAGATCGGTCTGCTGTTTCTCTCATGAATAGACTGGGGTTATAGAGTTGGGGGAGGAAAACCACTGTGGTAAAATGCTATTTTCATGACCTCATATCAAGGGTACATAACAGCACCATGGCTTATCAATATTGATGTTGACCTTGATCATCTGGCTAAGACCTTACCTTATTTGTCAGGCTTCTCCACTGTAAAATTCTTACCTCCAGTGCCACCCCTGCCCCCCTTCATACTGTATTCTTTGGAACAAAGTCACTGTACCAATGCCTAAGGGATGGAGAGTTATGTTCCACCTACGGAAGGGTGGGATGGCTACCTAAATTATTTGAAATTCTTTTATATGTAATTTTTGTCTCTTTCCAGTTATTTACTTATTCAATTATTTATTTATGTTCGTATGGTCTCCTGAACATTTACTTAATGAATTGTGTTATAATCTAATATAATCTTCTTTATTTTGTTGTTAGAATTGTTCCAGCTTTGGCTTTGGGGGAGCTCTTTGACTTGGTTCTCGTGTCCTTTTTGTATTATCTCCATCATTGTGGGTATTTGTTGTTGATTTTTGTTTGTTTAAGTGGTTGGTTGGTTTACTTATTCATTCATTCATTCATTCATTCATTTATTAATAGGACTTATTCTTTTAGGGTAGTTTTAGGTTCACAGCAAAAGTAACAGGAAGGTACAGAGATTTCCTACTATAACAACCTCTGTCATTTAATTAGTGTATTCAGGCCATTCATATTTAAAGTAATCGTAGAAATGTTTACTGGGTTTGTAACTGTTTTCTATCTGTTGCAGGTTTTGTTCCTTTTTCCCCATCTCTTTCTACCCTTCTATAGTTTTAATGTATTATTTTATATGATTTCACTTGTTTCTTCTCTTAGATATGAATTCTGTGCTTCTTTTTACATTTGTATTAGCTTCTTTTTACATTTGCATTAGTTGTCCTACAGTTTGCATTATTAATCTTTAATTCATGTCCAACTTTAAATGACAGTCTACTGCTTTGTATGTACTATGGGATCCTTATAACAGACTATTACCAATTCTTCCCTCTTTTCTTTTATGATATTGCTCTTATTTATTTTGTTTATCTATATGCTATATTCAGCCACTACATTACTATTATTTTAAGCAAACCATTATATTTTAGATCAATTTTGAAAAAAACAGGTTTTTTTAATCCTTATTTATCTTATTTATTCCTATTGATGATCTTCCTTTCTTGGAATGTAAAACCAAGTTTCTGAACTATATAATTTTCCTTCTCTCTGTGAAGAACTTCTTTTAATACGTCTTGCTTGGCAGTTGTGCTGGCAATGAAGTCCCTGTTTTTGTTTGTCTGGAAATGTTATTATTTCTCCTTTATTTCTGAAAAGTAATTCCACTGGATATTGAATTATATTTTGGTGGACTTTTTTTCTTTCAACACTTTTAGCATTTCACTCCACTCCCTTCTTACTTTCATGATGTTAAAAACAAAATTCAACAGAGTAAATTTCAAGATTTAATTGGGTTTATTAAACAATTCATGAATCAAGCAGCATCCCATCTAGAAACTAGATGGAGTCCCTGAGGGGCTGTGCAAAATGGAAGGTTTTTATAGGAAGAAGGGAGGGGCAAGCTATTAACAAAAGAAAAGGATTATTTTAGATCAAGACAACTTCTTTTGGAGGGGGAAAGAAGGGTAAGAGTTTTTATCATGCAGATTGTCTCTGCTTTTTATGGGGGATGGAGTGGAAGGACATTGTAGATACCAATGAGGTATCATTGGTGTTAACCAGAAAATTCCAAACTGATTGATTAAGAGTATGATTTGAGGAGAGGCTGAAACAGATATTAGGTCAGATATTAAATCTAGGTTTGCTATCATGGGCTTTAGCACAACTGATGCCATTCTGGCCCTGTGATTTTCCCTTTCATGGTTAGTTATTAAGTTTTGGTTGGGGACTCCATTTTGGCCTGTTATTTCTTTTCTTTCCTGTCTTTTTTTTTTTATTTTAAACAATGGTTTCTGACAAACAGTCCACTGAAAGTCATATCCTTGTTCCTCTATAGGTAAGATGTTGCCAGTCACCATAATGATATTGTGATTTATAAGAAACATGTTTGGTCATTCAGAAGACCAAAAAATATGTATCTGGTATATATTTGGTTTTCATCCTTTGGTTCATCATCAGTTCCTGGCTTCTAGCTCCCAAACCCCTTGGGACTTCCGTAGTAATAAGAGAAATAGGAACATCTGTTTTTATAAAAGGTGGTCCCCTGTCCTCAGTTCCTAAAATCATTTCAAAGCCATAAAGGTAAAATGGGTATCTTGTTATTTACAACTAGCCCCCTTGAGCCACTGAGTTTATGTTAGTGAGGTGACTTCTAGAAATCCTCTAAAGATGGAGGCTGGATGCCTGGGAAACCAACCATGAATAGAAGGTTGGAAATTTCAGTCTCATTCCCTGATTTACCAAGAAGGGAAAGGGGTTGGACATTGAATCAATCACTAATGTCCAAAGATTTAATCAGTCACGCCTATGTATGCGATGAAG
This sequence comes from Rhinolophus sinicus, assembly GCF_036562045.2. NCBI lineage: Eukaryota > Metazoa > Chordata > Mammalia > Chiroptera > Rhinolophidae > Rhinolophus > Rhinolophus sinicus. The sequence goes on from NC_133757.1 coordinate 94,858,275, forward strand.
CCTCCATAAATTCTTAGAGCTTCCAGGGCAGTAAACCAGAATGTTCCCACCTGACACTATGCTGGGCTTCCCAAAGTCCACAGAAATAGAAGCTCTTTTGTTTGGGACTCCACCCTATGTAGCTCTTCATCTTGCTGTTTTATTAAGTACTTTAATATCTTTTGTAATAAATGTGTTACCTAGTGAGTAAAGAAAGGGGTTTCCTGAGTTTTTTGATCCACTCAAGTAAATTAATCAAACCTAAGGAGGTGGTTGTGGGAACCTCTGAGTTATAGCCAATTAGTGACAAACACCTGAGCTTGCAACTGGCATCTGAAGGGGATGGCAGTCTTGTAAGACTGAGCTTTTAACCTGCAGAATCTTACGATATCTCCAGGTAGATAATGTCAGAATTGAATTGAATTGTAAGACACCCAACTTGTGTAAGATAATTGCTTGATGATATGGGGGAAGACTCCTGCACATTGGAATTGGGTGTCAACCCTTAACACTCACTCTTACTCTGGCTTCTTTCAAGATTTTTTCTTTATCTTTGGTTTTCTGAAGTTTGAACATGATATGCCCAGGTGTAGAAGGTTGTTTTGTTTTGTTTTTGCTATTTGCCCTGCTTATTATTCTCTTTGCATCTTGGATCTTTGATTTGGTGTCTGTCATTAATTTTGGAAAATTGTCAGTAATTGTTCATTCAAATATTTCTTCTCCGATAGTTCTTGGATGTTCCTTTATTTAAAATTATTTTTCTCTGAATTTCAGTTTGGGAAGTTTCTATTGGTATATCTTTAGGCTTACTGACTCTTCTTTTTTGGCTCTGTCCTATTGATGATGTTGAAAAACAGTTGTCAGGTCTAGTAGTCTGTTTGATTTCTAGCATTGATTCTTTCTCAGAGCTTCAAGGTTTGTTTACATTTCTCATATATTTTGGCATATTGTCTAGTTTTTCCATTGGAATCCTAAGGATGATCATTATAGTTATTTTAAATATACTGTGTGATAAATTCCAAAATCTATGTTATATCTGAATATTGCTCTAATGTTTGCTTTGTCACTTCAGACTGTGGTGAAATGTTTTTGTTCTTGTTATTTTTGTTTTACATTTCAGCATGCCTTGCAATTTTTTTGTTGTTGAAAGCCAGACATGATGTATTAGGTAATAAGAACTGATAAATAGGCCTTGACTCTAAGGTTTGTGACAATCTGGTAGGAACTGAGCCATGTTTAATGTTTACCGTAGCTGTACATGCCAGAAACCTCAAGTTCTTGTGGTGTTCCTGTCTTGGTCTCCTTTCTGTTTGGGGGCTTCTCTAAGAACTCTCCAGATAGAACCTGTGTCTTTCAATTCTAATGCACTGTTATATTTCTGCCCTGGTTGTGTTAGGATAAGGTATGGGGGAGGGGAAGTGTCTTATTATTAAGATTAAATCCCAGTCTTTTTCTGGGCCTTTTCCTGGAATACGACCTTCACAAGGGTTTCTTAGGTTCCTCCTGCCCCCTTAGGTGATCCAGGAAAACTGGAGTAGACTGGAATCCTCAGGGAAATACCCTCTCCCGGAGTTGGAAAAGGCACTGGTAAAGTCTTTCTTCTGGAGAGCCATCATTTGTTATGGAGAGTACTGCAGGCATGTTTTACAGTTTATTTTCCTCTCCCCCTGACAGAAGAACCAGGAGGGGGATCTTCTTCGGTCTTCACCATGATGATCTACTATGGTTCCTGGAGGTAAAACCCAGGAAATGATGGAGATTTCCTAGGACTGCAGCCCCGGCAGTTTCTGATTTTCAGTCTAGTCCATCCTTAGCTTACATCAATTCATCATGATTCACACTTAATTATTGCCTGTTTATGGCTCTTGCAGCTTTTGCTCCAAGTAAAGAGAACTTAGCTATGACTCTGGATTTCCCTGTCTCTCTAGATTTCTGGGTGACGGTTTCCCATGCAACCTCACTCAGTTCTCTGATGGATCCAAGAAAAGTGGTAGATTTTCCAGCGTGTTCAGCTTTATTTTTGTTGTAAAGGCAAGACTGACAACTGTTGAACTTTTTACAGATGAACTGAAAACAGAAATTGTTTATGGTCATTTTTTTTCCAATGCATTTCTAGAGTCGTTATATTAGAAAATATTTGAAAAGTCTGAATATCTATAACAGTTGGAAAGCCAGAATGTTCAAGACTAAATGAAGTGATCTGTTTTCCCAGGTACATAGGGTTGCCAATTTTTACGAATTGTTATCCTGTAATAGTTTATTGTGTTTGACAAAGTATTAGCTTAAAAACCTATTATTGTTAAGCTATATTAAACATGAAAATACAGTTAAATTCTCAATCAGTTGAATATATATTGATGCACAGTCACTGGGTGCTATGTAGTATAATGGATGTTTTACAAGTAAATCTTATCCTCATCTTAAAAGTATATGATGTAAATTTTATTATTCCCATTTTATACATTAAGAAAGGGAAACATTGATATGTGTACTCATAACCACTAATTTTTTGCTTCCCTAAAGAATCAGCAATTACCTATCTATTTCAGATATCTGGGACGGTAGAAAGGCATATGTTAGAGTTTAGCCCAAGTCAAATGTATACATTAGGTCACTATGCAATCAGAAATAGTATCTCAGATTATACAATATGTCTTGTACATCTGTTGTTAAAGTATATACATAAAAGAATAACCCTGATTATAAAAGTAAAATATTTTGTTGTATTTTTACTCCTTGGCATCCCTACTTATTATTAATATAAAATATCGCCTTCACTTATAGTTTTCCATACACCAAAGTCAGTAAAGTAGAATAAATTGCATTGTTGTGCAGTTGATGTCATTCACACAGAAATAATAAATAGTACATAGATTTTTGTTTTGTGTCATAAACAAATGCAGAATCTTTTTCAACAATAATATGCTATTCAATCTCATATCTATATTTTATAAAATAGGTTGTTTTAAATTTAGTTCTAATTTTTAAAAACTTTTTTGACTGTAAGCTCTAATTATAATAACCAAAGTTGCTTTCCAGTAAGTAAATTATTTTCAAAGTACAGAGTAGATACCAGGAAAACATAATGATCTATGGTCTTTCATGTCTACAATTTGTTGAACAAAATACTCTAAATTAAGAGGTTGGAAAACATCTTTCCTGGTATTTAAAATAATTAGCGGTGAAAGTCATGGTCCGAGACCCTTTTAAGATTTACACTTTAAGTGCTTTCTCTTCCACTTGTCAAGTCTTGACATTTTATCATTTGGTATTTAAAGAAGTGGAGATTAACCTCCTCCCCACAAACACTGTAAATAAATTATGTTTATGCTAGGTAATCGATATGTTTAAAAGCAACCTGGTTTGGATATTCAAAAACATTGACACTCCTGCCTGAAAAGATGTTTGCTCACCCACATAAAAACAGGTCTCTATATTGAGATAAAATACTGTGTGTAAGTAATTTTTGTAAGTGAAATTGTCCAGTGGGAAAGATATTCACCCGGTAAATCCAATTACCTACTAGGTACTCTTTCTACCTACTTAGTCTTAGGAACTTTAAATTTAGTGTGTTCCAGACTCAACTCACCTCTGCCTCACTTTTTCCCACCATAATATTTAAATTAATGTAAAAAGACCTAATTGAAGGTAATGTTATATAGTTTACTTGTTTATTGTGCATTTTTGATATCACATTTCTAGAATGTAAGATATGTAAGGTCCTCAAGGGCATGAATCTTCTGTATCAATCACTGATAAGTACCTAGCACAATGTCAGGCACATATTAGATGCTCAATTAATATTGGCTCAATGACTAAGTGTCTCTTTTTGTAAGAATAAAAGGTCCCAGAGAGTTGCAATTTTGTCTGTCTGTCAAGTATATTTCCAGTGTCAGAGCAGGCGTTCAATAAATACTTGTTGGCAGATCAGTTGGATGATGAATTGAATAAAAGTATAAGAACATCAAAATATTGAAAGTAGAAGGGAAACCTGGTATACATATCCTCTACTCTCTATCTCTAAGCAACTGACTTACCAATGATCCATTTTATATGAATTTACTTACATTGTGATACTCCTCAAGATAAATATTTGTTACATTTTTGATGGCTTACGATGACTGTTAACCTTTTTACTAAATTTTCCCGAAGATTGAATTAGCTTGCAACACAAATTCAGCTATTAAGACAAGCAGTCTAAAAACATGTTGTTTGAGCCTTTCAAATATGAAGTTTGCATATTCAATTGTTTTCACTGTTTAGCACAATTTCCTTCAAATAAAAATGTAAAATTATCACTACAAAAGCCATTTAAAATTCTAACAGTACTAAAACTAGAAAAGTCTCATTGAAGGTGATGTTGAGGTCTCATCTACATTTGTATGCATATGGCTGATGCAATGATAATTGTAGTTATTGTGACAATGATAATAAGTGCAGACAAACTGAGCATATGCTTATACAGTGATATTTTAGGAGTACGAAACCAATGACTGAACTATGCGATAGTCTAATTATGTCTTAATTATAAACTAATGCTATATTCTCAGTTGCAATTCTGGGTCTAGGGCTATTTTATTGTTTATTTTGTTAGTAGATACATAAAAGCACCTGGGTGACATACAACCTGGAGAAAGAACTGACACTCAATTTGTTTTCTTTGTCACCATCACACTTCTGACAAAAGATCTTTGCTTTTTCTCTCTAATCCTCATTTCATCTTGCTGTGTTGTGTGTTTCCCATTAGACTTAGCACAGTGAGCTCAGATTAATAAGACAATAGTCACATTTTAAGATAATACTGATTCTGGAGAACAACTGAGGATGCTATGTTTTTCCTTGAAGAATTGATAGGGTGGAATTCTAGAGGCACCATATGATGTCCTTCTGAAGAAAATTTCAGGGGGTCAGGAAACCCAATCTTAATACCTCCAGAAAACTGCAAGAGTATGGATGCTCCATCTCCAGGGGGCCAGGTGATTCTTGAAGGTTAATATAATATGTTTTTTTGACATGATCTTTCTTTCCTTTTAAATTTTCACAGAAACGCTTTCCACTTTTATACTAAGTTGTCTTTATTGTTTTTTTTTATCTTTTCCTTTAGGAATGACTCACAGAGAAAATACTTTGAATTGGGAATACATCTTAGAAAATTTGTCATTTTTCTAACGTGCTGATCTGAATATTTCTACAAGGTATGCTGCTGCATAGCAATCAAAAATGTGGAGGGCTTTCCTGCTGAGTTACCATGTTTCCATCGTGATGGAAGAAAGTAGAAATTATAGAAATTTTGAGGGTCAGTCACACAACTATCCTACTTCATATGCTTAAATGGAAATATAGTATGTCAGCTGGATCATGGCTCATGCTGAGTTCTTAACCCTATTTAATATCAGGGAGGTTTTTACCAGGCACTTTCAGTTAATTGTATTTAACTAAAAGAATTACCCTTAAGGATGTCCTTTATTCACAATAGTTTGATAGTGATCTCTCTGGTTCCTTACTAACAGAAGTTTTCTTTATTAACAATAATTCTGGTTATCATGTTAATGAAATTTATGAAGTAACAATAGAGAAAAAAAAGTTAAAACAATATTTTATTTTTCCCTTTCTTTTTCAGCCACCCAGACGTGTGTCTGATCTAAACAGGGAGGCTTTTTCAGAAATCTTTCACAAACATGCCAGAAATCAAAACTGAAGGTCATGTCACCTTTGTCTATGCAAACAAATGATGTTTAAATAATTTCAGAAAGATTGGAGCAGAAAGCAAGAGATGTCTCAAATTGTGTGTTCTTTTTGTATTACATGAACATAGTCATTTAAAATAAAATGGTATTATTATAACATGAGTATGATAGTAGCCTTTTTTTTGCGTGCAAATCAGCCCCATAGAGAAATATGTATAATAAAACTAACCATTGCTATATGACAGAATTTCATCCTGGAAGTGTGTGGTCAACCTCCCTGTATCCTCAGGAACACATAATCTTTTGTCTGGGATTCTGAGCATCAAGCCATTCAATTGTTTTGTCTTTTTTATGCTCAAAATGAAATGCAACGAGCTATTTATTTATTTACCAGAACCAAGTCTTCCTCTGACTTTCTCACTTTTGCAGCTCTCCTCACCAGTGCCGCCTCACTATTTGTAACTAGTGATAACTAGTTATAACGATCTGCCCAGCCACCCTGTAGAGATACTATGTGAGGTTCATTAAAATGATACAGGAAGAATTATTCTGTGTTCTCAGGAGTTGAGATACTAACACAAATACAAAGGATAAATATATAAGCTCAGGGTTTGGGTAATCCCTGTCAAGTTTACACCAGATGAAAGACAATACCATCAATTTCTGAGGCACGCTGACTGAGATCAGGATTAAGTTTGTGGCATAAACCTGGCCATTGGTTTAGGAACGGCGACTGCAGCCTTCATATTCCAAAGACATGATCCTACGGTATGTTTTATAAATATTTGAATGTGTTTAAAATTTTAAAATCAAGGTATTCTATATAGCAACCCAGATTCTGTTGAGAAAATTTTAAGATCTTGAAATAAGAGCCGAACTTAATAGGACTCCTGCCCGCTTCATTCATCTGAGTTCTTTTTTTTTTTTTTAATTAAAGTTTATTGGGGTGACAATGGTTAGTAAAGTTACATGGGTTTCAGGTGTACAATTCTGTATTACATCATCTATATATCATATTGTGTGTTCTTAACCCTATTTCAGACAAAGTCAAGGGATGGACTGTAGGTTTCAGTGATCCATACCAGCTCAAGGCTTATTTTGTTTCATTAACAATGTCATAACTGAGAATTTATACAGAATGTAAAGAACAAGACAGTTCTATTCACTAAAAAATGGGATTTTATGTTCCGACACTAGCTTATCCGTATGTTTTAGAAGTATAGGAAAATGCAGAACCTTCTCTGTATATTTTTCTAGGCCCATTGCATGCTCTGTAGTTCCATTCAAACTTAGAAAGAAAAAGGATGTTAGAGCAACAACAAAACTAACTTGTACATAACATTTAATATATTAGTTTCCAGTTTGAGAGCTTTAATGACTCCTTATTGCTCAATGGATAGAATCTAAAGAAAGTCCTGTGTATGAATTTTTATGTTTTGGCTTCACCTTATCTCTTTATTCCCTAACATTTAAAAAAATGACTTTACAGTGTTTGAATAAATGAATAATCAGAGAATAATAAAAAGTTTCCACGTTTGTTTATTTTAAGTAATTCATAAGATTTACAGGCAGACTGACTCAGTTCAAATTCTACTTTGCCAATAAAACTTATTAGTTATTTGGTCTTGAAGACTTTATTAATTACGTGACCTTACCGTTTCTGAACTCTCGTTCATTATCCAGCTCTTATGAGGATAAAATTATATAAGGATATATGTTAGTTGTCTTATTTTTTCCATCCACGTCATCCATTATATTATTTTTTTCAGTAGTGTTCTATTTGCTTAGAATATCTCCCAAGTGGCTTCAACATATAAGAAACTTAATTACACCCAATATAAGAATCCACACCCATCACTATATCCTATTAACATCTACTATCATAGAGTTTGGCCCAAATGATTTATTTTTTTGTTTAATGTACGTAAGTTTTGTCTCTGCAACTATGTTATAACTTTTCAAGAACAATGGAAATAACTCAAATACATATAAAAATAGCAGAGATGGTGAAAACACCTGGCATTTATACATTGCTTTACTATAAGCCAAGGGCTTTTACATGTGAGTACTTTATCAGATTTACTACTCAAAATCCTTGTGAGGTGGGTAAGGTAGGTATCATTGTTTGCCTAATTTCATACATGAGTTAACTGATAGTGTTTGAATAAATGAATAATCAGAGAATAATAAAAAGTTTCCATGTTTGTTTATTTTAAGTAATTCATAAGATTTAAAGGCAGACTGACTCAGTTCAAATTCTAGTTTGCACTTAGAGGAAATGTAGATTTCCCGCATATGGTTTACAGTTTTAATTTATGTCTTCTGGCCCTGGATCCACTACATCACATTGTCTTCCAAGGAACTAGTATAGTGGTAGGTATATGGTTGATTGTGAGAATTAAAATCCATTGGTTATTAATTTTTAAAACCTAAGATTGGTTTTAGAATGTAATTTTTTCTTGATAGAGATTCACAAATGTGTCTTTTCAATGTCATCAGCATTTGTACTAAATATTGTAATAAAACTGCTCTAATTTAGAAGCAGGGGAATATATTTTTATTCACCTGGGGTTTCCAGACTGATAGTCCCGGGGAGGTTTTTTAGCATTATTTAAAAGTTAGTAACAGTAGTCAGGTCTCACAAGAGTGCATCACTTCCTAGAGTGGTACACCCTACTTTCTCACCCATTTTTGTCACATCTCTGACCCCAGAAGTTGTATGAGTTTGCTACCTCTAGTAAATACATTGTCTATGAGTAATGTTTTACCCTTGGAAACTTTTTCTCATGACCCATTCTCAAGTATATTATTTTTTAATAGGCTCTGAGATTCAGCTTTAGCTATTACATATGATTTCTACTTAATGGATTCTGTCTCTTCCATCCCTGATATTTTTTCAAGTTGATTATTTGTAGTGACACTACAATGAATAAAAAGTCTACAAGGTGAAAAATAGAAAGGGTGCTCACAAATAAATGGCCGACTTAATGATGGATCTGAAATATATGCCTCATGAAGGTACAATACTCTTTACATTTATTTTACAAGGTCATAGATAATGGATCTGTACTACTGTAATCATACAGAGGGCACATGATATAACCCAGAAGAGAAGTAAATGGATCTGGACACCGGAGATTGCTCAAGTGAAATGAAAGGTCAGAATACTGATGGGCCATTTACTGGATGGTTAAGCTTTCAGAACCAAAGTAGTTCTATACAAATGGACTGGGAATCATTTAGGTTTATTCACCCACCTCTTTGGCAGGTGAAAAGGATGCAAACACACCTAATCTTTATTTTAGTCATCAGTCCTCAATGTGAAAAAGATTCTTCAGTAGGTCATTGCGCATACTTTGTGAATGAGTCTGACATGTTTTCTTAATGTAATAATAGTGTCAATTTGCTAGTCATGAATTAGTGGTTCTCAAACTTTAGTAAGCCTCAGAGTTACCAGGAGAACTTTTTAAAACAGATTTCTGTGTCTCTCTTCTCTCAAAGTTTCTGGTTTAACCGGTATGAGTTAGGAATGGGGAATTGTATTTCTAACTAGTTTCCAGGTGATGGTGGGGCTGCTCATTTGTGAGTAGCATCGAAATAGGTAAGAGGTATTAGTGTAGCAAATCCTCAGATAACCTTTATTAAAGTGCGGTATCAGATGGTCTGCTTTAACTGTTTCAGGCAGTAAACAGCAATCACCTGGCACACTTTCTCCTACTTACAATTTCTGATACCCTGGCACAACCATGTCAATTTTTTCACCCTTATTCTCTTATCGGTTTCTATATTTGTAGATACCATGTGTGTATTACTGTTCTCTAACTTTTTTGTTTTCCATTTTGGTTTTATCTGTTGTTTTTCCTATTGTATAAAATGTGTATTTAAGAATATTGTTCCACTCTTTCCCTCAACCTCCAGTATAGTTATAGCATCAATTTTTGTCAAACCAATATTTAGGTAAGAGTATTCATATCTGAATCGAATAGTGTGCTATAATTACACTTTCTTTCTTGTACATTGTTTTTTCCTCTTATCTTATGAATTGTCCCACTTTTCATTTCCTTAATTTTTTTATATATGCAGCAGTAATTCATCCCAGTCTCTTTGGAAGAACTGTTAACTCTCCTTTCAACGTGCTTTTTTTTTTTTTTTAATAAGCAAAAAGTAACTGTTTCTCTACTTGTTTTTTTTTTTTTTTGTGTGTGTGTGTGTGTGTGTGTGTGTGTGTGTGTGTTTGTTTTTTATTCACAAAGACATTTTTTCTGGAGCTGCTTTTCATCCCCCTTGTATATTCAGGACTGGATGATCTCTAGGCTGGCTGCCCTTTTGCTACCTCCCTTCAATGATATACCGTTTTACCTGTGACTCTCTTATTTCTTCTTCTTTTTTATTTTTTTTTCCTGTTTCTTAATAGGGTTTCTTTGACCTTCGTTTTGTCTGAATTATTCTATGCCTGCTATCTTAGTTTTGCTTTCCAAGAGCTGTTACTTTTTTTCCCTCTAAATGTTCCTTTTTAAAAAAAATTTCTGTTTCTGTGGAGGACCATTTTTCTTAAAGTTCTTTAATGAAATTAAATTTAGATTTTTTGGGGGAGGAAGGTTGTTTATTTAAGTTTTTTTATTTTATTTTTTTAATTACAGTTGACATATAATATTACTTTAGTTTCAGTTGTACAACATATTTATTTGAAACTTACACAACTTACAAAGTGAACTCCCCAATAAATCTAGTACTCATCTGACAGCATACATAGTTATTACAATATTATTGACTATATTCCTGTTATGCAGGGCGTCATGCGGGGTCTCCCCGGTCACGTGTCCCGCATAAGAACACAGGATATGGTGAGGCCAAAAAGGAACACCCATGGAGCCATAGGTAGGGGAGTCATATTGTCATATTCTCGCTGGTGCCTGGGTTGGAGACACAGGAAGCAGGAGCCACACTATCCACAACCCGTCGTCCACTTCTCTGTGATCCATAATCCAGACTCCACCACACCACTACACCACTACTTTGCTAGCTTAGCCACCATCTTCTTGCTAGCCCCCAATTTACTGCTAGCATAGCCACAGCAGTTATATTAGTGGCCAATGGCTCACTGGTTACAGCTGATGGCCAGCTAGCTATAGTTGATGGCCATCTAATCACAGTTGATGGCCATTTACTACCTGAGTGAGCACCTTTCCATGCGAGGGCGAGAGCCTGGAAACTGCACTCCTGGCTCTGTCCCCACAATTCCTTATGCTATAGTTTGCATGCCCATGACTATTTTATAACTATCAATTTGTACTTCTTAATCCCTTCCCCATTTTCACTCATCGCCCCAACCTCCCACCCATCTGGCAACCATCAAAATGTTCTCTATGAGTTTGTTTCTGTTTTGTTTGTTTGTTATTTTGCTTTTTAGATTCCACATATAAGTGAAAACCTATGGTAGTTGTCTTTCTCTGTCTGACTTATTCAATTAGCATAATACCCTCTAGGTCCATCCATGATATTGCAGATGACAAAATTTATTCTTTTTTTATGGCTGAATAATATTGCATTATATATACATACCACTTCTTCTTTATCCATTTATCTATTGATGGACACTTAGGTTGCTTCCATATCTCGGCTATTGTAAATAATATTACAATGAATATATGGATGCATATGTCTTTTTTAATTCAACAGCAGGCCACTGGAAGTGTTGGTTCTGGGGCCTTTTTGGAGAGGCTCTTGTGCAGGGCCACTCCAGCCACTGCCCATGCCCTGCCCAGGGCCACTTGGTATGAGCTACAGTGATCTTCAGATGGTTGCCACTTGTGCTGAGCTTGGAGATGCCTGGGAGATGCTAAGTTGCAAACTGAGACCAGCTGCTGCTCGTGCTGGGCTTGGGGCTGCTAAGCAAGAGATACAGGGCACACTAAGGCCAGTTGCTGCTTTTTTGCCATTTTTGAAGCTTTAAGAGGTTTTAGGAAAGTCTGCAGTATGAGCCAATATAAACCATTTGTATGGAAAAGCCACTGGAAGCAGCCAGGGTGGGCATGCAAGTTACGTGGGATGGGGTCTCAGGGAAGCACCAGGATGGGGCAAACAGTATTAGCCAGGTTGATGGAGACTCATATATGGCACCCACCTGCATGTGCAAGCTGCGTAGAGGGAGTGCTTACCAAAGGACCAATGGCTGTTGCCAGCATTTCTGTCTGGGAGGAAGCTGCCCCTCCAGCCCTCATTCTGAAGCCAGACAATTCAATTCCTCCCAGTATGTCCATGGGCATCTTTGAAGCTGCTGCCCCAGTGCTGGAGCTCAGAGCAAGTGAGTCCATCAGCAAGTAAGTCTGTGTGTAGGCCCTTTAAGAGGAGCGCCTGAGTTGCAACTGCCCTCATCTCACTCAGCCACAATATCTAGTGGTTTTCACAGCCAGAAGTTATGAGGACTTCTTTTTCCAGCACTGGCACACTGGGCTGGGGAGCCTAGTGTGGGGCTGGGACCCCTTGCTCGCCAAAAGGTACCTCCACGGCCGGAATATCCCTTCTGATTTTTATCTGCCATACACAGGTTTATGACTAGCCCGTTCCGTGTTTCCATCCCTCCTACAAGACTCAATGTGGCTTCTTATGTATGTCTTTAATTGTAGGACTTCTGTTCAGTTGTACTTCAGGCGATTCTCAATGATGGTTCTTCTGTAGGTTAGCTGTAATTTTGATGCGGTCCTGGAAGAGGTGAGCACTGCATTTACCTACTCTGCCTCTTGACTGGAAGCTTGGGGGAAGTTTTCCTCTGAGCCTTACATTGCCTCTGTTTCCTTTAAATTTTTGTAACTTTTGTTTATTTTGGCCTCTGAATTTTATGTTAAAAGTTCTCTCAAATGTCTGGTAATCCTTAGATACTTGATTATATCTTATGAGTGAAATAGTAAAAATACTACTCTGATGTTTTAGGTGTAGAGGTGGACTTCCCTTGCAGTTACTGAGTGTGTATACCTGGGAGCCAGTACTTGTATCTTTCTTATTGAATTCCCATTCTTCAGCTAGGAATTACCTATCTTTTGTCTAAGATGTAAGAGGTGTAATGTGGGCTAGCAGCTTTTTGTGATCCTAATGAGTGAAGATAGCCTTGGTTAATAATATTTGGTTGTGTAGACTCAAATAGAACCGTGACTTTTACTACAGCTTGGCATCATTAATTTCAATTGTTTCCAGTACCTAACAGAACACTTCTCTCATTTTGAACTCTGTGGAAGGGGAGCATAGTGGATAAATGACAGAAATCACCTGGTGATTGGAATTGAGTAGAGAATCCAGGAGCTCTAACTGCCCCATATAAAAAATGTCATTCTTTTTGTTTTTGTTTTCACCTTTAACCCTGCCCTCAGAATTATCTGATGACTCCTTTTTTTTCTTTTTCTTTTTTTTACTGCTTTCAAAGTTCAATGGTATAAAAAAGTATGCTTCTGTCCCAGTAATTCTCACCCATCTGTAAAAGTTTATATCAGTTCAACTATCTTCTTTCTTGGTTCATCTGATGCTTTATTATAATTTTCATAGGATTTCTGGAAAAAGCAACGATTCACTCACATTCGATCTTCTATGTATTACCAATTTCTAAGAATTCTCTAAATACATCAAAATAAGGGAAATAGAATGTGTCTGGCAATGATGGAGGAGGTCACTGAAAGTACATCACCTCTGGTTGACCTGTGAGCTGGACTCGGGCAATCAGAGGCTCCTCACTCCCTAACTGGTTGCTGGAATGTACAGCCCATCTATCATTTCCACACTAGGAGCTGTTCAAGTATGTAGTCTAGAGAGAATATGACTGAGCCCAGTTAAGCCCGCTATATAAATTTAAGATGGTGGGCCAGTGGAGAGATCTGCTTGTCTCTCAGCTCCTCAAGGCAAGCCTGGTAAGTGCATTCCCTTGCTTATTTAAAGTATCACCTACCAATCTGGAGTGACCTGTCAGTAAAATGGGAAAGCAGGATAATAAGTTGGAGACTTCAGGAGGGTGCCAGGAGGGTGCAAGTTGCCACTGATAGAAGTCTAAGCACGTGTGACAAAGCCTGGTTGGGATTCTAAGAGCTGAAATCCCTGGGAAAGTGAGCAGAGTAAAGAGGAGGATGTGGTGATTGACAGTATAGTGAACTAAAAGCCCCGTGCTGCCTGACCCCTGATACAAAGGAAAGCAAAAGCACAGCAACAACAACCCCAGCCCTCAGGGCAGCCCCCAATCCAGGAAAGGTTCATGATAACAGAATATACTCCTGATGTGCTTATTGATATAAAGTGTCCGGGAAAAATAACCCAGAAGCAACTGTGGTTTAACCTCATTGCTGCCAGGACCCCTCCTGAAAAAAGAGACTAGCAACCCAAATCTGTGTTGGTTGTACTACGGAAAGCTTTAATACCTGAACAACAGTACAACCCTGTGCCGCCTGCCCCTACCACCCCTGGTGCCTGTCTACCCTGCCCCTATACCCATGGGAGCCCCTGCAGCCTGTGGAGAAGGAGTAGGGGAATTTCTCACTGATATTAGCTTCGTTTTCATTCTTCTAAAACAAGTGGATCCTTTATAAGATATAAAGATGGATTGATAGATAATTTTTATAAGAACAATAGTTTTACTGTTTCAAGCTAAGATGGGTTTAGTGGGGCAACCCGCCCACATGGCCTGCAATTGCTACTATTCAGCCCAACACTGAATATAAACGGGAATGAACTGCAGCAGCCAGTGGATTGAACTCAAAGTGGTTTGGCTCATGATCACTCATGAGCCCTGGACTTTCACCCTTTGCACTGACAGTTGGACTGTTCTAAAGGTACAAACTCTCTGGCTTGGTCAGTGGGAAGCTGAGAGGTAGATGATTTTGAATTAGCCCTTGTTGGGTCAGGGAATATGGAAAGACATTTGAATTTGCCTGTAAGAACCTGAGGCAGTCCTCATTATCTTCCAATTCCAGGCTCATAAGACACTGAGAGCCCCTGGCAATCAGAAAGCTGATGTCTTAGATCAAGTATGAGCCTTAGCAATGGACCCTTCAGTAGATACAGAAGATTGGATGCATAGGAAGATTGACCACTGTAGTGCCCGGATGGGATGACATATTTCCAAGGATGCTTGATGGCCCTTGAAATACAGTGATGATGTTATGCATTAACAGTATGTCTTGTGTGTTCTAAACAACACTTAAGGCAACTGCCAAAGGTATGTGGGGCCCTACACCAAAGTTCCCAACAGGTAGGGGGTTGGCAAATGATTATATTGACCCCTCTCTCTGATTGAGTGTTCTAAATATGCCTTGGTTTGTGAGGACACTGTATCTGGCTTAACACAAGCTTTCCCTGCCATCATGCAAACCAGGCTGCCACCATTAGGAGGTTAGAGAAGCTAAGTGTCGTGTATGGATTCCCTCGTCAAATAGCCAGTGATTGAGGTCACATTGCAAAAATCATGATGTGAAAAACTGGGCAAAAAAACATGACATTGAATGGAGGTCCCATCTCCACTATAACCTGCAAGCAGCAGAAAGGTTTGGTAGAAAGGAAAAATGAAATATTAAAGCAGCAGATTAAATTACTGAGGTAAAATGCCTTGATCAGCTAGACTCAAGTACTATTCCAGGCTGAAATGCATTTAAATGATAAGCCAGTAGGGCATGTTGCCCCATATGCCAGACTGGGAATCCTACCCCACACCCAACACCAGAAAGATATGAAAGTTGAAGAAGAGATCTCTGACTCTCACTGTGGATCAATGTGTTATGCTTCTGAGAACACCAAGTCCCATTGTGCCTAGGAAATACATTATCTACGGAATTTGCAATGGGATCTCCCACAGGAATGGGTGAGTTACTTGACACCCCTGGGTGCGAGAGAACTGCTCAAACTCCACTGGGATTGCATTGCTCTGCTGAAAACCGGATCTATTAAAATGCTCTTTACCTGAAATGGAACCCACACCATGGAAAGAGGGGAGGACGTGGGGGTCCTGGTCTGGCACATCCTGCCCGCAGCCCATCTCCTCACACCTGACAGTTGATGATATGGCTCCCCCAGCCATCATGGATGATAGGCACAACCAGGTCAAGTTCCTAAAGCTGCCAACTTCTCTTTCCTCAAGACCAAGTGGGCATATTCTGTTTTCCATCAGTGCATCATTTGGCCTCCATCTTTGTCACCCCCATTAACTGGAAGACATCATAGTACATACAGAAGCCTTCAAAGTTCACCCAGCAAGCCTTGAATGATAGCCAGCAAAGCCTGTCATTACTGAACACCGACCTGTCTCTCATGTCTTCACAATGTAATGTCTGTGGGCGTGATTACTGCCTCACAAGGAGGCACCTGTTCCATTATCTTAAGAGAATGTTTTGTGTTGATACCTGATGAGTCATCTTTATTAAATCAGATGAAGACACAAGTAAATGCCCTGAGTGATCTGACCCCCAGCCTAGGGGACTTTGTAAATCAATGGTTTGGATCATGGGACTCTTGGTGGAACGAACTGTAACTTATTTTTGGAATCATTATCTTAATCTGTGTTTTTCTTGCACGGCCTAAATTGTTGCTGAGGCCTCTGCCTCCAATACATCCAGATAGTCGCCAAACAAGCCACATCCATGCTAATAAAACCCCATGTTGACCACTCAAGACACATTGATGAAGAGGGGTTGTGGAGCATTGTAAGGGCCATTTCAGGGGTGGAGTGTTGGAGGAAGTCATCAAGAGGATGTGACCTCTGGTTGTCCCATGAACTGGACCCAGATCAATCAGAGGCTCCTCATTCCTTCCCCTTGACTTTGGAATGTATACTTCATCCACCATTCCCACACTAGGGACATGTTTTCAAGGACCTCATCTTGAGCGAGAAAGGTGTTTTGGACCATCCAGACTGAATACATGACTGAACCAGTTTAGGCCTCCTATATAAACTTCTAAAATTCTGGTGGGTGTGGAGATCTCTTTGTCCCGCAGTAAACCAAGACAAGCCTTGTATGTAAGTTCCCTTGCTTATTAAACCTGCCACCTACCAATCTGGAGTATTCTGCATCTTTCTTTCGTTTTCCCTGCCCTTTGTGCATGTCCAGGGGTCAGTTTGCGAACCAACAGGTAACCAGAGAGAGCTTGATTATTTGGAGATTACACAACAGTATCTCCATGTTTCATGTCAAAACTTATTTTAAAATTACCTGTTTTAATCTGAAAGTTATATTTATAAATTGGTATTGCCTAAATCTATGTAAGAGATTTTCATTACTGCTCAGTACTTATCATTATAAATGCATGGCTGAGACCAAACATGGGTTTTCTATTTTAAAGTTATTTAAAACTCAAGATTCATAGCTCAGTTTTGGTAAAATTTTTAATTACAAAATCAGTGTCAATTAGGAAAAAAATACATGATTCTTTTTCTAGTGTAATGGATCCTTTAAAAGCCATGCATATGGAGTGAAGGTAGATAAGTATTTCATAAGCACAATAGTTGTACTGTTTCAACCTAATAAATAAGACACTTCATTTGCCTCGGAAAGGCTCATAGAATAAAATTTACTCACTAAAATTTTTCATCTTTTGTTTTACCTAAATTGAAACTAAAAAATGTTTCTTTACTATATTCTGTAGGTGTATTATTTATTTCCAAAAATGAACCAAATAAAAGGAAATGAAAACATTTATTTAACATTTTCTTGACTATTAAGATAGTAAAAATTTTATTTAAAGTATTTTTTTCCTATTACCAAAAATAAATGTCATGAAAAAGAAGTATGTTCAGCAATGTACACAGAAATAGTTTTCAAGTTTATGTTAGAGCATATTGGGTGTTACCATATCATGAAACATATGTTGTGACTACAGTTGTTGAATGGGGAATAGTTTCAACTATAAGCATAACCAGGTACATAAACCTAGATAAGAGGACAGCATTTACTAGTTTTCAAGACCACAATTTTGATCTTAACAAACTGGGTCCAAGTCCTGATTTTGCCACTGTGGTTTAATTCAAGTTATTTTAGTTGTCTGGGCCTTAGTTTAATTGATAGAAGAATGGAGATTTACAACCAAAGACTATCATAAGCATTGAACAATCTTCTATATACAGAGTTTTTAACATAGTACCTGGCACATAGTGAGCATTCAATGAATGGTTGCTAATGTTATTATCAGGCCATTCAAATATATTTGATCAAAGTTAATGAAACTGTACAAGTCACAAACAAAATTAATTCAATTTAATACTAAAATTGGTGACATTACTAGTATTTACACTTTGAGCAAGTGGAAACAGCTAGACTTTTATGCTCAAAGGAGGTGAAACACTGAATTATTACCGTTTCTAGATGAAATACAATAGGAAATGGTAGGGGTTGAGGATGTCACATGCTCTTATTTTAAAAGCTGAACAAAGATTTTAAAATGTGTATTAATCTGGTCACTAGCAATAGCTTTCTTTTCAGTATACTTGGAAGAATCACTTATTCAACAGATATTCTTTGATTGCCTATTATGTGCCCGGCTGTGTTTACCTACCATGCAAAAGGAAATACCTTCTTTTTATGCTCTGAATACTTTCCTTTTCCACAGACATTTCCACTGGGCCTGGGAGATGGGCAATTCTATGCATGGACAGATGGTTTGAGAAGAAAAGACTGGCATGACTATGAAAGCATTCAGAAAGAGGCAATGCGCTCAGGTATGGAGTTCAGTGTAAGCCAAAGTGCTACTTTACTTACTGCAGTGTCTCGTTTGTCACTTAAAAGATCTCTAATTAGCATTTCTTCTGCACACAGTAAGGTATGTCTCATGGGGATATTTATTGGAGGTCAACACGGGACAAGCTAAAACATTTTCAAACTTCAGAGAGAAGACAAATAATAAATAGCCTTTACAATATTAGCGGACGAAGCAGTCGTTAACACTTTAGAAATCCATAGTACTTTGTATTTCCAAACTGCTTTTTGATAATTCCTGGAGATATCTTGGGACTTATCAGTGAGACTTGATTTGGTAGACAGAGATCTTGAACTGGATTCACTTATTAGGACAGAGATATGTTTAACTGGCAATACTATGTATTAAAGGGGCACCACTTTGACATTGGCAGGTATGCAACGGGTTGGTGGATGACAGGTGCCAGGGACCTGAGGTTGGCAATACTAGGACAAACAGACAAGCAGTTCAATGTAGTCAAGTAGGTCTGTATGTGTGTAGGAGAATTTTAGTCTTGGGTTGTAGATAGAGGAAACATTTTACTTCTTGAAAAAATTAACAAGAAAAAGCAACTTTTTCAGTAGAAATTCAGTAGAAATACTGAAAAATTAGGTTGCTGGCAACAGGGATTCAGAAGGATACATATGTAGAAGTTGAATGAAAGTGAGTAACATATAATAATAAGTCCGTATTATTCATCCAAAGTGGCTCTGTTTCTTGTCGTTTTTTTTTTTCTTTTCTTTTCTTTTTTCTTTTTTATTTGTCATAGTGAGGATGTCACAGAAATAGAGAAACTATTGTTTGGTAAAGACATCTGAGCAGCCCTGAGACACTGCATTCCAGGTGAAATCCACAGCAGCACCATGAGAAGCCACAATGTGAGGTCCTCCTGGTCAACCTTCCTCCTACCACACCTGTCGGTGAAACTGGAAGGAGGGTGTTTAAATAGTCAGGAAATTGCTCTGGGCTGTGAAATAGTCTGAGCTCTGAGTCAGGTGTGATTGATCTAATTATAGTCTTCTTTCATTTTCTTTCATTCCTTTTCTCCAAATAACGGAGATTTCATTAAAGCTCCCCTTCCTAAGGATGTTCTCTATCCCTCAGAGAGTCATTCTTCTCCAGGTTTCGTTGTCTTTCCACCTTGGCCCTGTCCCCATGGACGGTCATGAAAGTGAGTAACTTACCAGCATCCTCACTTTTAGAGCTTCTTATCTTTTTTCTGTATTTGCTTGATCAGCCCTACAGTAATCTGTTTCTGTTTCTAACCATAGGATGCTGACATTTTGGGGACATGTTTATGTAATCTAACTAACTAAAGCTGCCCAGTATTCATAATAGTAATAAAATGAGCTAAAAATTTTTGCATAGATGCTTTGTATGAGTGTTTTACATACGTGTTTCATTTAAACCTCATAATGACTCTAATTGATGCATTTTATTATCATATCCCTAATATGTTAAAAAAAACTAAACTAAAATCCTTAAGAATTGATTTATTAAATTTAATCCAAGGTCAAACAGCTAATAATTTGCAGAGCTAGATTAAAAGTCAGGTCTTATGCTTCTTTACACTCTGCTGTTGGACATCAAATTATAATATTGGGGCAATATGAAGTCATGACGAGGGCACATGTGGGAGAGAGGCACACCTTGGATCTTATTCTAGCTTTTCCATACATGACCTGGGTTAAGTGGCAAATCAATTTATCTTTCTGATATTCTACTTTGCATAATTGCTGTAAGGATTAAAGAAAAAATACCTTAAGTAACTGGCCAACTATTTGGACATACTTTAAATGCAACTAATGATAACTGTCACTGCTAATTCATTGAAGTTACTTTCACTTGATTGGTACACCTACCCTTTGCTTGTACTGATGAGTTTTGGATACAAAATCCAAAGCATCACACTACCCTTTCTGCCTCCTGGATGGACATGTCTTTTATATCCTCATCCTCACTTGGGCCAAGGGAAAGTGACCTCAAAGAAAATTGGTTATATAACAAGTTTTCTAAAATACAAATTTTCTTTTTAATGTATTGTATTAATAAATTAGGGATAATTGACTTTTTTTTCAAAATTAAATTTCAAATTAGCTTTTAAATGCTAGTATGTTATATGGTTCACGGGAAGATATATGGCAAATGCAATAGTCTATAATTTATCATTTTTTAACTATGAATTATAAATAAAAGGAGTAAACACACATGTAGCTACAGAGTCAAAATAAAATAATCCTCTCTGTTCTCAATATCCAAGCCAAGGAAAAGGATCCTTTGTGCTGTTCTGTACCCTCCAAGTCTTGAAGTATGTGTTTGCTTTTACTTTTCTCAGTAGCAGTTTGTTTGTTTGTTTGTTTGTTTGTGTTTTTTTACCACCTATATATTTAGCTATAAACAAATATGGTTGCATTTTTCCTGTGTTTGGACCTTATCTGAAAATTGAAATCAGACTGCATGATTTTCTTCTTTCACTCAAAATTACTTTTGAAATTCATGCATGCTATTGTGTACAATTTGATTCACTTTTACTGTTGGTTAATTTTCTTCAACATTCTCCTCTTCATGGACATTTGGGGAGTTCCTAGGTTTGAGTTATTATATATAATATTGTTACAAGTATTCTTGTGCATGGCTCTGGGGTAGAGACAATATTTTCTTAGAGTACATATTTAATGGTAGATTTTGTATGTCTAAGGAATGAATGCACATTTCAGCTATGTCATGTAGTCCATGACAAAGTGTTTTCCAAAGTTAATATACTGATTTCACTCCAATCAATAATGGATGGAATTTCCTCTGCTCTATATCATGTGAACACTTGATAATTGTCTTACTTTTTAGTTTTTCCTAATTTGGTCATATGATATCATCCTCATCACTTATATTTGCATTCCCAATTTCTAATGTAGTTGATAGGCTTTTTTAAAAAATGCTTATGGGCTATCTGTGCCTTCCTTTGGGTAAAATGCCTATTTCTATTTTTAATTTTTGAATTTATTTCTCTTCCTTATTGATCCACAGAGTGCTCTTGATTTGTTTTAGATGATATCCTTTAGTGGTTATATACGATGAATATATCTTATGCCACATTTTGTAGATTAATTTTTTAAAAAAATATCTTTACATATTGCTTAATGAATAGAAGTTTTTAATTTTTATGCAGTCAAATTTGGAAAACATTTTTTTAAAGATAGGTTATACTGATGTCCTATATCATTCTTTAAAAGCTAGAGTATTTTACCTTTTACATTTAGGTTTTAAATCCAACTGGTCTTCATTTTCATCTGATGTGAGGTAGGAGTCGAGTATTTATTTCGTTTTAATCCGTTCAGATAACCAATCCCCAGCACCATTTATTGGAAAATTTATTTTTTCCTCTATCGCTCAGCAGTGCTGGCTCTATTATACATCAAGTTTTCATATTTGTGCGTTCTCTTTCTGTTTTCTCAATTCTGTTCTGTGAATAAAAATCTGTGAGCTTATACCATAACATCTTCTGTACAATATCTTTATAACAATTATTGATATCTGGTAACGTTTATTCTACTTTCTTTGCTCTTTCTCCTTGAGCGTATGTTGCCTTTCTTAACATTATGCCTTTCTTTAAAATTTTCAATTCAGCCTGTCAAATTTCACATTACACATACACAGACAGATACACAAAATCACTGGAATTTTAGGATTGTATTGTATTAATAAATTAGGGGATAATTGACTTTTGTTTCAAAATTAAATTATCCATTCCATGGTAATCATTGTATTTATTTGCCACTTATTCATGATTACTAGGTATGTGTTTGTAATTTTACTCCCTGACATTTTCAGTGTTATTCCTGGAAAACTAATGTTGATGTTGTACATGTTATTGGTTTTATTGAAATTTCATGTTATTTGTAGCTGGTATATAGAGATGTTAATAATTTTTAATACTGATTTGAATTTAGAAAACTTTCTAAACTCTCCTATGAATTATAATCATTTACCTCTATGTTATTTTGGATTTAAATGTAGATATATACGTGGTGGTATATACATTGTGATATCTACATTGTAAGACCTACAAGTAATGACAGTGTTTTAATTTTTTTTTCCTTTCCATTCTAGACCTTATAATTTCAGGGTTTTTTTGCTCTGATATTGCACTTGCTAGGAACTCCAGTGCAATCTTGAACAGTGGGAATTGGTGGCTACTCTTGACTTATTATGATTCTGACAATAGCAAACTAGACACTTGTGTTAAAAATTTATCTAGTTAATGAAATTACACTGTATCTCGTTTGCTAAGCCTTCTGGATCTGGTTTGTTGAGTCTTTCTGAGTTTTATTTTTTTTAACCTAAGTGAATGTTATTAAAGGTTTTTTGTTTTTTTCCTCTGTTGAAATAGATAAGATAAATTTTCATTAATCTGTTATCTGAGTAAATTTTATCTATTGATTTTCTGATGGAAATCAAACTTGCAGTTCTGGACCTAACCTGTCTTTTTATTTATTACTGGATTTGGTTTGCTAATATTGTATTTGGCATATTTGAATATTTATTAATGAGTAAATATTGGCCATGATTTTTTTTTTCCTCATAGACTCTTTGTCAAATTTTGGTGACCATGTAATGACAGCTTCATAAAATGACTTGAGCAATACTTTCTATTTTCTACACTTTGTAATTACTTGTATATTATAATTATTTATTTATTAATAATTATGGAAACATTGTGGGTGTACTGTCTGGATCTATATTTTTCTTGGGGCAAAGATTTTTAACTACTGAGTTAAAATACTCAAAATTTATTAAAACATTCATTCATAATGTCGTCTTAAAGATTTCTTGATGTCTATAATGCTTAAATTTTGTTGTTTTTTTCAAATATCTTTTGTGTCTTTTTAAATTTTTTCTTAATCTATTACAATAGAAATTTGTCAATTTTATTAATCATTTGAAAACCCAATTTTTCACGAGGTTCTTCTCTTGTATTTTTTTGTCATCGATTTAGTTTTATATTTTTATGTCTTTTCTTAGACTTTGACTATTTTTTTCTAAATTTAAAAATTGATTCATAGCACCTTAATTTCAGACTTTTCTACTATAGAATAAACATTCAGGACTCAAAATTCCCTCAAAGTACCACTTTAAGTATATCACACTGCTCTGTGGTCCAGTGTTTTATATTTATTTGTTAATTTTTAGTTACATTATTTTTAGTTATATTAATTTTTAGTTATGTTTTGAAATATCTGGATTTCTTAACATGAAATTATCTTAAAAATATAAAAATCCAGAAACTACACCTTGTAATGAAATCACAATAATCTTTAAAAATGTATATTATCATAAAAAATAGCATGTGTTTTATTAAATATCTTTGTTAGTGTGTTTATTAATATTGATAGTTTATTTTTTTCTGGCAATTACATCTTTGTGGCATATTTGGTAATTTTGAAGTATCAGGTATCTTAAATAACTTTTAAAATAAGTAAGTGGTAGTAAGTGGAGAGGGTACAGGTGAGCAACGTAGAAAAGAAGATAATTGATTCCATCTTTGAGGAAATGGGGATTTCTTGAATTAGATAAATTGAAACAGGTCAATTGAAAGTAGGCTTTAAGACCTTAGGTGTAACATTGGGGTGTTTATTTGTTTTCTGGTACATCTGTGCCCTTACAGTTAGAGTAAATTATAAGAACAATTTTAATTTGTTAGAATAATTCTAATATTCAAAGAAAATCAGAGTTTTTATTATTTCATAGTCTTGCACTTCTTTAGGGATTAACCAAACCAATGTAGCTGCAAAATAAGCGTATTCAACATAGCATTTCAGGGTCAGGAAGACTTTGTGAAAGAAGTAAACTAAATTTTCAAGGATAAATGTGTAAACTGACATGAGATAAGCTTTTGTTTTCACCCAGTTAATTCTCTGATTTCTCTTTCTTGTGATTTGTTACTAACTCAATCATATTTTAGGCATTTTTTTCTATATGTGATCCCATTACATTTTATTTAATCAGTGTCATGTCATTTGAGAATTTATTGATACTAGGTTTCAGCCTTTGATGGTTTGGGTTGCACTGTATCACAAAATTGGTAATCATTATTCAAACTATTTATAAATTTTTTAATGGAAATAACTGAAATAATGGATTTATTGGATATAATGTGATAGACGATATATAAATTGATATTATCTACTATTCAGTATATACTGGGTATAATTGTTACAGCAAGAAGCTAAAGAGCTATCCAGCTGACATTTTTCTATATATAATTTTTTTTTAAATGTGAATACATTTCTGAAATAAAGATAAACTCTGCCTATGGCATTTCCCTGAACTATGCATATAATAACTTTTGCAGGGTTGAAGAAAAGAAGAAAATGCCGTTCGTTTAGATAGCTGTTTCTTAACACGTGCTGTTCCCCTAATTCTCATAAAATCCTTTTTGAGTGGTAAAATCATGCTTTTATGTCATCCATCAAGAGTGGTCCAAATGTGTGTTTCCTGTGCACACATGCACGTGTGATTTATGAAATCATTAAGACCACCGATCTGTATTTCTAGGAAGCACGTATTTTTGTTTTGAAATATTTTCTTGCCCAGCCTTCCTTTTATTCTAACTCAGCTTTCCACTGGGTTTATCACTGGATTTAGATATCAATATGAGTATACTCAACATGAAAAAGAACTGTTTTCAACTCTTGTATTTGATATGTTTCTTTGTAATAGATTATACCTCATATAATTATGATCAATTCATGCATTCCATTATATGCCTCAAGAATCCTATGAAATTTTACCTAACTTTTCACCACTTCCATTCATCTTAGTTAATCATACTCATAAGTTTGTATATCTATAGTTTTTATTGAGTCGTACCATTTTATTCATTTATATATCCACTCATTCAGCAAATATTTTAAATGCCACTATATTTCAAACACTGCTCCAAAGTCTGGAAGAAAAACATAAACAAAAATGAACTACAAAGGCTCGTGAAAAGCATGCAGCATCATTGGAGGAAATTTCACTGTTAATGACACCATGGCCATTTGGATCCAAATCATTCATCTTTCTTGCCTAAAGAATTTCAGTAGCCTCCTAACTGATCCCCTTGCCCCATAGTCAGCTCTTCCAAAAGCAGCCGGTGTGATCTTCTAAAAATGAAAAATCAGATCACTTCACTCCTCTGCTCAAAATTCTACAAAGGCTGGCCATTATGTTAAAAATTAAATCCATGTCCATTCCATGATTATGCGATCCAACAAGATTAACACATGTCTCTGTCCTCATCTCCTACTGACTGATGCGCAGTCTCTCCATGGGCCACATTGTCCTTTTTGTTTCCCCTCAAGTATGCTAAACAGGTCCCAGGTCTTTTGTCTAGCTGTCCCTGCTGCCTGGAATACGTAATCCATATCTTCATAACCCACTTTCCCCTTAATTGAAGTCCCAAACCATATATCATCTGCTTGGATGTGCTTGTCAATTACCACATTATTGTATATAGATATAGTCCCTTTCATTTGCTGTCTTTCTCTCTTCACCCTACTTAGCTCTTGTAGCAATTATCCTTCTGTCTATATTTATTCACATATATATTTATTTAATGAGTTACACTTTTTCTGATTCCCTGAAATGTAATCACTTGCCCAAGGGCTCTAAGTCACAACATCATCTTGAATCATTTGAATTGTGCTCTTGAATAATGACACCAGGGTAATAGGAAATATTGTGAAAACCTGACACACGTGTTTGCTCTTTTTCTCTTCTGAGATTACTTCCTAGGCCCCCTCATGATCTAGCTTACTAAGAGTTCAGAATAACTTCTGTGATTCTCTATAGCAAAACATCTAAAGGGTGTGAATTAAAACACTATTTGAGAGTTAGGAGTAGGCTTTCCCAACAGTAGGCTTTCCTAAGTTCCTTAAACAACAGCTCAATTTAATGCTGATCAGGACCCATTTTGCTCTTAAATGTCTTTATTCTACATAATTGAACAAGATTGCTGACCAAGCAGAAAGGGAAACAAAATGTGTTCCATTTGGGAGGAACTATTACTACTTTCCTTTCAGAAAGTGAAAAATGATAGTTTTGCTAGTACTACAATGGCCCCAGTCCCTTTTATTGATACCTCATGTCTTAAAAACAGTATCTAGCATTTTTTCTATTACTCCCATCAAAGAACATTGTTTATTGTTAATAGTTCCATACAATTTATATATCTATGGTATGCTCTCAATAAATTTTATAATGAATTTGTTGGATGTGGTCAACTTAGGGAAGTATTGTCAAATAACATTCATTATTATTCATTAGATTAAAATGAACTTTTAATGAAATATTTCCTTTGACAATCATTGTATAATAATGAAAATGTAAAATGGAAGTGAAAAGATTATAAGCATTCTGTTGAGATGTATCATTTATATATTTAATAATAAAACAAAATTTAGCTGACACTGAAATGAATGACTATTATCCAGGGAATAATCCCGTCAATATTACAATATGGAAATAGAAGGGTAGAAATATCTCAGGAGATTTATGAAATTAAAATCAGTTTGTATTAAAAAATAAGATCAAATTAATTTTAAAATAATTCAATTTAACTATGTGTTGCAAAACTTGCAATACCTCCCTTAAAAATATCAACTTCCCATGGACAAGTGTGCATGAGATTAATTAGCCTTATTTTTCTAACTAGTAAAATGTGGTTTAATGATAGCACCTATCACAGAGAGTAATTTTAAGTGTTACATAAATTAAATAACTAATCTGGGCTGTAGTACATGCTCAATAAATGGTTATTTGTATTGTTCCATAACCCTGATCCCTATGTCTAAATGACAATATCTTGAGCCACCCGTCATAATGTTTCTCATGCCTTCAAATCTAGACAGTTGATACTAACTCTCCCCAAATTTTTCACTGGGTTGGGCGGAGTGGGGGGTGGGGGCGGTTCATATTCACTTGTACTTCAAGTAGAGCTATCTGACTTTACTTTTCGATTCATTACTACAAGACAAACATTTTGTGAACATCTGCCCTGAAACTCTTTCCATAGTTGTGATTATCAAATTTTTCTAGCTCTGGATGTCACAGATTTGGGGAGGAGTCCTATGAATAGACAACTCTTGATCATGGAAATAAATAGGAAAATGTTCTGCTGAACAAAGATGATATCTGATAAGAACCAAAAAGAAAAATATAACTATCATCTAGTAAAGCAAAGGATTTGAACCTAAATGGATCAAGTAGACTAAGGTTAAGTTGACTTTATGCCTGCCACTTATTTTCCTGAAGTCTTGCACCCAATTTTGTTCTGTCCAGTTTTAACCCTTTTCTGCAGAGATTTTTTCAGTAAACTTGAAGTATAAATCTGTGTTTTCTAACAGCTTGCCATGCAGGAAACTCTAATAGCTGCTGTATCTAATATTTATAGTCTAACATCAGTGGCAATCTTTCTGTTAATAGTAGCTCTGATTTTGAAACTCCATGAAGTTAGATTTGCTATTTTTGCTGTGGCCTTACTTTTTAGCTGGAGTTAAAGCCATCCTTGCATTTAGGTTTGCACAGTTTCTGTACTTACATAGTACATGTAAATTTTGGGCAGAAGAGTAGGAGAACTGAAAATAGAGAATACATTTTTGATAACTTGGGACTCTGATGTCACCATTATGATGTTAACGAGGTTTTTACCCCATGCTAATGCAGTGATGACTGAGTGTCCACCATGATTTAGGGGACAGTGCTTCATTTGAGCCCAGTTGTCATTAAGGCATTGTATTTTAGGCAGAATGTATAAAATTCAAATGATTATTTGAACTTCCTTCAAAATTCATATCCAGGATCCTGGCACAAATTTATCAGTAATAAATAGGTTCTGGATCATCTTGGCTCCATTACCTAATAAGTATGACAGAGGAAATGTATGTGTGTACCCCCTGAGGAAGGAAATGTGCCAGAACTAGACATTGATGGCAACACTTTCCAGACACTGACTTTAGAACCATAAATGCCCATTTGATTTGATGCTTTTTGAGTGAGTTGCAGTGGTGTTTGAGCAGCCTTCATGCCAGAGGAACCAACTGTGCCTCTGACACATTGTACTCATAGAAACATGGCATAAATGATACTCAACAATACTAGAAGCTTAACGTAGCGTGTTTAATTTTAAAAGAAAGTATTTCCACCCAAAAATAGTATAAGGAGCGTGCATCATTTGTAAAACATAGATATTATAACAATTGAAAAATAAGATTAAATATATAAATAATTTAATTTATTATAGCATTTGGTTTACTAACACGAAGAGCACAAGGGAATTAATATTATCAGGTATCTAATAATGATTTGATTTCCATGGTGACCAACTGAGCCTTAGGGATGCAAATTCATTATTGAACTAGAATGACTAAATTAACTTAATAGACATTGACCTAGATAACGACCTAATAGAATTTAGTAGTATAGATTAACTGGGATATATATATATATATAATCCACTCATGCATATAAAATTATTTTATTTGTTAAGGAATAACAATCATTAAGGAACAACTTTTGAAATTATAACAAATGTCTTATAAACAAAGACATTATTAGATTTATAGTTATTTTTAGGTCTTGTGTTTTATAATAACAGAAATATTTTATAGAACTTAATAAAATATTTTATAACCCTCTGACATATGTATTGCAAGTATTTTTATAACCAGAACAAAGACATTAAATGTATTATCCAAATTTGGAAAGCCACTTTCATACTTATGACAAACCTAGTATATTTTTTTCACTACAAATCTTATATAATTCTTTATGCCATACTTTCTCTCATTTCCTTCTTTCTGTATGAATAGTGACTTTAGTACAATGATTTTTTTCGCATATTGCCTCAATGTTTCTCACAAAACCCTATAAAATACTTTAATAGTATTTTAAAATAAACAATTTTAGAAGAGTGATTCTATATGTATACATGTGTGATTTTGTTTTTGTGATTTGTATATATATATATATATATATATACACACACATATATAAGTATATATGTGCGCATATATGTCAAGTGATTATATGTGCATGTGCACACATATATATGTTCAAATTAATACCATAACTCCACTGAATTCTGGGACAACCTGTTTTTATACACTGCTTATTCTATCTCTTCATTGACTTTCCTTTGACTATTTGCCACTTATAACACATGTAACCTGAATTGCCCTGTGCCTCATCCATCAGTGTGTATAATGGACACCATATTAATAGTGATGGCTCAATCTCTCTGACTTCTGCTCTCTGCTGTGTACAGACATCCTAGTCTCCTCTCTATAAAATGTCACCATATTTCTGAGGTCCTTGGACATCTGCAAATTAACCAAACACTAATGTCCCTATTCTTATACTGTGTACACTGCATTGACAACGGATGGTCGAGAGCTACTCCAGAGCTCCCAAAGCAGCACAACATCATGTCCTAAGGCATTATCCTGCGTTTCATGGCCCTCTACCTGATGGTTCCCTATGGAAGTGGGTGGGAAGAAAGCTTCTCTCCTCTACTGTATTGCACGTTGTCATCTAGGTCCTAGTACAACTCAATTGCAGTTTACACTCTGCTCTTTGAAAGGTCCTTATACAAACAGCTCCTTCAATCAGTTCTTCTGTCAAAAGAGCTCAGCAATGTTTCTAAAATCAGACCAGGAACAAATATCAGATAGCCACTAACTGAGTGTTCTACACACTTGTTTCCCCCAATCCACTGTTTGCCCAGAAACAATGCAGATCTGTGAAAAGCCTCAGCAAAGGAAATTTATACCAGCAGATACCTCTAAGCTGGCTCATCGGATGGCTTAAATCTCACCACTGGGTACAACCAGACTCGAGCTGGCACTCTCCACCCCATCTCAGTAGCTAGAGATGTAGCTATAAATATAAATATAGGTTACCTGATTCTTCCTATTTTTCCTTTCAAATATATCCTTACGTTAAAATAATCACGCATGCACAAACTCCTAGTCAGCAACCTAAACCATTATAAATTGTACTTAACTTATTTTAAATAAAATTATAATATTGTAAAAGTATAAGTAAACTAATGCTTGCAGAATGAGTTTTCAAGTTCAAAAGCAATGGCATGGAAATTTTTTTTAACTACTAAGAAAACGAGCAATGCTACCTTTCTTTATGAAAGAGACTTTTCAATTTTTTTTTAACAATGAACAAAATATATTTGACAAACAATGATGCAATACTTTTTAAAAAATGAAACGTACATTTCCTGTAAGGTTTCTGCACTGTTTAAAGGTGCCTTTAAATAGTTCTAAAAAATGCTTTAAGTGTAGTATTTTTAATAATGTTATGTAATAATTAAACATTTACTTTGAATATAGTAATATTCTTTCATATTGAAAGGAATGGGCACACAGATTCCTTCAGTAAACAAATGGAAATTTTTTAAATGATAAATGTAAAAGCGCTGAAAAGCAGAAAATATTTTCATAAGCAGTCTTCCTGGATTCTAGGAGATGTGAAAGTTGAGCAGGTAACAAGGTAGCATTAGTGGCTTCCCAGAATCCTATAGATGCACAGCTAGGATCAAGCCCTGAGAAACTCTTTTTCCCTGCCTAGCATAGAGCTCTCTCTTTTGCGTGTCAGTTGGCTTCATCTGCTTCTGTTCTCCCTTTCTCTGCTGTGTTTCCCCAAAACTAAGACCTAGCCTGACAATCAGCTTTAATGAGTCTTTTGGAGCAAAAATTAATATAAGACCCGGTTTTATTTTACTATAATGTAAGGCTCTTTAATATAATATAATGTAATATAATATAAAATGATATAATTAATATAATATAGTAATATAATATGATACCTGGTCTTATTTTACTATAAGACCGGGTATATAATATAATATAATACTGGGTCTTATATTAATTTTTGCTCCAAAAGACACATTAGACCTGATTGTCTGGCTAGGTCTTATTTTTGAGGAAACACAGTAATGACTAACTCTATCATTGTATCTCCAGGCTAAAATGCCCTACAAGTAAGAATGTGACTGGTCAGAACACTCACCAGTTTAGGTCACTGCTGTGATGCTTCCTCAAATACAGCAAGGACAGGCTGGCGTTAGGTGATTCTATTTGGTTCAGAATCTGGTGATTCTAGTTGAAAACTTGTGGCGAATGTAAAATAAGGAACTTGGTATATACACTGCGAGTCTTACGAAACACTTTTGTTCATTATTCACAGGGATCAATAAACATAGCAGACACGTGGATCGTACTGTGTAATATAGCCAATTTTTATGTTCTTCTGATTATTCTAAATAATAAGTGCCTCTCCTGAAATAAAGAGATGTTGAGACTAGGATGATGTGATCAAGGCTTGTACGTATTAGGATTCTCCAGAGAAACAGAACCAACAGTTGTGTGTGTGTGTGTGTGTGTGTGTGTGTGTGTGTGTGTGTGTGTGAGAGAGAGAGAGAGAGAGAGAGAGAGAGAGAGATAGAGGACTTATTTTAAGAATTTGACTCATGTGATTGTAGGACCTGGTGAGTCCAAAATCTGATGAGGAAGTCTGGCATACTGAGACTCAGGAAAAAGTTGCAGTTTGAGTCCAAAGACAGTCCACTGAAAGAATCCCTTCTTTCTAAACAGACATCACCTTTGTTCCGCTAAGGCCTTCAACTGATTTGATGAGGCCACCAAGTTATGGCAGGTGAATGTGGATTTTGAGAGACAAAAAAAAAAACGAGATTGAAAAAGAGTATAATAGCCACCTAAGGGCGCTAACAGCCAGAAAAAGGAACACAAGAGAGACATTTCAACAGCAGAGTTAAAATTTAGTTAAATAAAGGAGGGACAGAAGACAACCCCCAAACAACTGCAACACCTACAGCAGGAAAGCACTCATAGGGGATCAATTAAGTCATAAAAGGACGATTTGGAATTAAAACTGTGATGTTCAAATTAAAATATTTAATGCAAAATACAAGAAGCAGAGATGTTTCTAAGACACAGATTAGTGAACAGGAAGATTAAATGTAAAAGTATGTCAAAACAGGACAGAAATTAAGATACAGAAATTATAGGAAGAAAGGTTCAAACTATGAACAGATGCATGAATTTAAACAAATGAGAAAGATATAATAATTAAACAAATGTGAAATGAAAAAGTCATGAACCTAAAATATTTCAGTCCAAATATTGTAAGCATGACAGGAAACATGAATGAAACAAGACACACCTAAACAGATATTAGTAAAACCTCAGAATTTAGGGTAAGGATAATCTTTCTCAAGACTCCTGCCAGAAATAAGAAGTTATATACCGGGGGTGCCAACATAATGTATACACATGACTTGTATTTATCTTTGGTATTGGTATATATTGAGTATTACAATTTTAATACAGTTTTTTTTCCTTTCTTAAAAGGTGTATACATTTTTTTGGTACCCTCTGTAAAGGAAAGATAATCAGTCTGGCACTAAAATCTTCATCTATAACCCTAGAAATTAGAAGAGGTGGAATTATCTATATCTATCTATCAATCTATCTATCTTATTATCATTATACATCTATATAATATATGTTTATTATATGTTTATATTATATAGATATAATCTATATTATTGTATACCGTGTTTCTCCAGAAATAAGACTTAGCAAGACAATCAGCTCTAATGCATCTTTTGGAGCAAAAATTAATATAAGACCCAGTATTAATTATATTATATTATATTATATTATATTATATTATATTATATTAGACCATGTCTTATATTATAGGAATTACTTTCTCTGAGATTTCATGTTTTCAACATATTGTGTATGATTAATTTTATATGAGTAAACAGTGAAGCTTTCTTTTAGCTCACCTCTGCATTTGCAATTCTAATGATACAAAACTAGTGTTGCTTTGTCTGGTTCTCTGTTCTTGCTGTGTCCTGGGACAGATAACTTTTTCTTCTCTCAGCTTTTAGAAATTTACGTGCATGCACACACACAAACTAGAAATGTTTGCTTTTAATCACCCAATAAACATTCCCACCTCTCCCATGAAGTATAAAATAATGTTTCATGTGAACAATATGTTATTCCCTCTTATAGAGTAGAAGAATAATAAAGAAGTCAGAATAGGAATAACCATGGTATAAAGTGTTTAAAACTCATGTGTTCTATTAGTTCATTTTTAAACAATCGTATATTTCAGAGTACACTGGTTATCAATTCCAATAAGAGAAGAGATCAATATTATCAACTTCATATAAATCTGACTTGTCTTAAATATCATTTAAGATATTTTCTTACATATACTTCCATTTTGGACTTTTTCCTGTTTAGATGAGATTTTATATTAACTATGCTTTTGTTCATGTGTCCATATTCTCAGCTGGTTACGGGAAGTTAGTCATTTAATAAAATTTGTTAAGATATATTATGACTAAAGTCGTTTACAGATATTCAGCATAATAGAAATGTGTTCAATTTGTTTATATAAGACATCCCCAAACAGCTATAGGGTCTTAGGTCCTTAAAGAGATAATTTTATATTTTAAGCAATTGGTTAATGTCACAAGAGACTGTAAGATACATTTTCCTCAGTCTGTATTTGAATCACAATTTTTCTGCAAATAGACAATTATGCTATCTCTGACAAAAGTGTTACAGAGTATTGCTCAATGTCTTCCTCACTGACTTGGCAGCCTTCCAGTACTTCAACTCATTAAGAGTTATTATGATTTGGTTTGTAGGTACATGAAGATGGTTTCATTACCACTTATTTTTTAAATCACTGTACTGCAGTAAACGGAAGAATCATTAGTGGAGCCTGTTCATTTAGTTGAAAGAGCTAAAGAAAATAGTGGTTTGCTAGTATATTAAAGACAGAAAGTAAATATTTTCAAATATATGCTGTTTTTAACAATGGGAAACTAATGCTATTGACCTCAAAGTAGACCATTACTTAGGCCTTTATTTCACTAAAGAAATTAGCTACTTCTAAATATCTCTAATGATCAATGTCTCTTTATATTTTATCCTTCTCTTTCTACCTGTGAACTTGGTGCAAATCAGGATCTGATATCTACTCTGATTAAATGCATCCGTATACATGTACTCATATATATGAGTACAGCTATGTGACTATGGGATTAGGGGTAATTTTTATTTTACTTGTTATGCTTTGATATTTTTTTTCAGGTATTCTGCAACGACTATGTTTTGCTTTTATAATTGAAATTATGACTATACTGCCTATTTTAAATGTAAAAGAAATGAAGAAAATGGGAAATTGGGTAGGCAAATAAGAAAAGGGCGAAGACAGAATATACAATATCCATTTATTTAATATTTCAGCATCTGCTACTTGTATGCATTTTGTTAATACAAATAATTTTAGTGAATATTCTTCCACTTCCAAGCATTAGCATAAAAGTGGAATACTTTTACAACTGCGTTGAGATTATAAAGTACATACTGATTTACAAAGTGTTTTCACTTAACAATATACCATGACAAATCTGCCCATTTTACTAAATATTATTTCACAAATGCCAAAGTCTCCCATTTCAGTAAAAAGCACCATCATCTCCCTGAGTTCTCAAGCCTAAATCTAAATTACTCTTGATTTCACTCTTACTGTTTCTCCTGCAAATTCAATGCATCAGCAGTGACTCTTCTCTACCTCTACTTAGGAATCTATTCATTTCCCTTGGTCTCTAGTCCAAACTTCCATCATTGTTCATCTGAATTTCTAGAACAGCTCCCTAACTGGATTCATATATTTCACTCTTTCCTCTGCAATCCATTATCCCCACAGTACCCAGAGATATTTTTAAACCAGAAATTAAACGATGTAATTTCCCCCACTTAAATCCTTTCAATTAGCATGTAATTGATATAAATGTGTATAAAACCCACACTTCTTAGCCTGGTTTATAAAGCCCTATAAAAATCTGGCCCTGTCTCCTCTCTGATCTCCTGTGTTATCATTCCGTCTTCCCACTCCATGGTACTGAATTCTAGCCACACAGACCTGTTTGACTTCCTCAAACTCTCCATGTTCTTTCCCAGCTTTTGGTCTTTTCACTAGGTGTTTTCACCCAGAATATTTCCCCTCAATCGTCCCATCTGGCTGCATCTTGTCATTCAGCTTGCAGCCAAAATGTCACTGTCACAGTAATTCTCTGCAGAGGACTTGCTACCTGATACTTTCCTAGTGGGCATTAAGTAATAGATGGATTAGATAGATCATTTCTTTACCCACACTAGAATGAAAGTTGTCCTTTATTGCCCTCATTCACCTCTCTATTCCCAGGGGAAAAGTAGCTGTTTTCATGCTGAGGTTGAGGAAACGTTCTCAAGCATACTTTATTTTGCTGTGCTGCCAAATTTCACAATTTTGTTTTTCTTAACACAAATTAGCTCACTTGCAGTTAGTAAAGAGGGAAATGATGTCAGCATAATACAGAAGTTGTCAGTTTATTCACATTTCCCCCACCAGAAGATTAATACTTTAATTGATCAGGGCAAGCTTTCTCAAAATTAAAGAGAAAGCCTTGCCAATATCTGAAGTCTTTAATTAATAGACAATATCATAAAAAAAAATACCCACCTTTATTTCAGGAAGTGGTTTGCTTAGTGGCATCAAGAATTGCTGCACTTTGCACTCTGTTTACTATCAGAGAGAATGCAGATGAAGCAGCTGTAAATTCATCACTGTGTCCCCTCCTCCAACCTTAAAAAACGAGTAAGGAAAATCGTCTATGCTCTTACTCAGATTTTAAGTTTTCATAAATTTGCCCTTTATTATAGTGATGTCTCTACGAATATAAATCTTGAAGGAGGAAGTGTGAGTTCCAGGATTTAAGTCACCTAGGAATTGACTGTTTCTGTGTGCACATGGTAGTGGTGATTTTACTGTGGCAGTGTTTTTATTGGGGATGTTATTCTTTTGTTGGTGCCCTAGTTACAAAACTCCACAGGTTTTGAGTGATCTTTCAAAGCCTTGTTTTTCCCTCTTGTTTTATTGAGTCGTTTCACAGAAATCAAATGATTTTGGTAATTATGATTGGCATTAAGGCAGAAATCCTTGATATTTAATAGTGTTCATTTGTATGATGTTTGAGGTTTGGAATAGGGGACATGGGGAGAAAAAAAGAAGATAAAACAAAATATCT
Source organism: Rhinolophus sinicus (assembly GCF_036562045.2). NCBI lineage: Eukaryota > Metazoa > Chordata > Mammalia > Chiroptera > Rhinolophidae > Rhinolophus > Rhinolophus sinicus. The sequence goes on from NC_133757.1 coordinate 94,894,806, forward strand.
CTCATTCAACCTGAAATATATAGCCTAGCAGAAAGTCTTCTCTTCTAGGCATTACTGTGTACTAATTTGGAAATTAAAAAAGTGTAAACTAGAACCTATCTGAGACCATTTAATTATGTATACACTTGATTTCCTAATAAGATTATGCCTAATGTGAAATATTTTCCTATAGTTTATTTCTCCTCCATTCATATATTCTTTTGCTCTGCAAATATTTGCTGATCACCTACCCAGATCCAGGGCTTGTGCAACATCCTCAGTATTTGATTGTGAATAAGACAGTTTCTACCTTCAAGGAGCTTTAGAGTTAAAACCCTAAAATCATTTTAGCTTTGAATTAATTATCTATTCTTCTTGAGCTAGTGTTCCTGAATCTGAGGATTATATTTTCCATCAATGTGGAAAACCCTCATTTATTATCACTTCGAATATCTCCCATTCGTTCCCTTCTTCTTGCATTCCAATTTACATATATCTTGGTTTATAAATAGAATTTTAAGCTGTTTGAAATCTATTTTTAATTCACCTGCTTAAATTCAAATTTCAATGAGAATTTCTATCTCTAGAAGTTCTATTTTTTCCCAAATATCCATTATTCATGTTTATATACGGTGTTTCTTCTTTCTCACATTTAAATTCCTTAGTTAAATAACTCTAATAATTTTAATTTTTTTATTAGACCGTTTCTATTGAAGAATTCTATTAACTGAATTTCTTAGAAATCGAATCCTTGTGTGTGTGTATATGTGTGAGTGCTAATGCACACATGTGCACTGCCTCTACTCGTGATGAAATGTTTCTTCATGTTGTTTGTAATTTTTGGTTATGAGCTTTCATTTGGTGGGGCTTCATCTGTGGGAATCCTATGAAAATTGGGCTGAGAATATATTCCTTCCAGACCAATTTTATTTCTGCTTCTGCAGGGTAGCCATGGAGAAACAATGGCCCCGGCCTTTTTATATTAATTTCTCACATTATATAAATGTTCATCCAGCTAAGAGAGAAACAGAGAAGACCTGGGAAGAAACAATCTTAGGGGAGACAATTTTATGCAACCATATCCAAGACTACTAAAACCAAAAAACATTCTTATCATTCTCTTGGGACATGGGAAGAGTTTTTCTTCCCCTTCACTCTTTCTCAAAAGTTTTGACTCTATATAGATCTCAGCTGCATACAGGAGTTTTCATTTTCACTTCCACTTCTTAAACCCTCGGTATTATCTGCTGTTTAAAAGTCATCCACATATTACCTTCCCCTCAACGACCATACTGACAACAGCAGAAGCCTTCCAGTCTGCTTCTCAGTTCCCTGAATTTTGTCCCTTAGGATTTCTATAACATAAATTTCAACTGTACATTTTTTTTAAAAATATGTGTATAATATACCCAGCATTTTTTTTTTCCTGAAAACTCTGCGTTGTTTTCCTGGTTCCGTCGCCAAATTTCTACAGTGCTATCAGAAAAGGGAAATGGATGCTACAACACTGATACCAGATAACATCCAGATACAGTGCTGAAGCAGACTAATACCAAAAAGCTGATACTGTTATTACTGATAATTCCTGTTTATTGTTTGTTGAAAACTGAGATATACCACTTTTACTGAGCCAATAAACAAGCAACAAATAAGCAAACAGTTCCCTTAGGATGCTAGTACGCGTACGTACACTGCTGGTCTTAAGAGTTGTTTCAGTTGCTTCTATAATTTTAATAATTAAAAAGAGGATGGTGACATAGGATGGATTTCAAGAAAGAACAGCGCGTCTATATTTGCTTATCATCAGTTAAACAGGAAAGCAAATGACAGAGGTTTTACAAAAATGAGATTACACAGTAGACAGGAAACTTGACAAACAATGCTCCATTTTTTTGTTTGTTTGTTTTGTATTTGCCTAATAACCAGTTAAAGGAGAAGGAATTATTGTGTCTGCTACTCCAAATGAGCTACAAGATTTCAAATTTACCTGAGAGCAGATGGTAGAAAAGGAAAGAATAGAGTAAGCATTAAAATTAGTTTGTCAGACTAGTACATCAATAAAAAATATTTATCAAAGATTTGCTATGTACTGATAGTGAGTACTGCTTTCACATAGTTCAAAAATTCATCTTCAGATTGTCTTATCATACTCAACTGATCTAAGACCTAAAACAGAAAGTTCTTTATGTCACAAATCAGAAATTTTATGACATGTTGTCTGGAATTCAGACTCTATAGAAATTTTTCTAAAGAAAGATGCTCCATTTTTTTTCCCCAAACCTTGAAAAAAAGATATAAATACATAGACTTCATAACCACTGTAGTAGGATACAAAAGCAGATCTTTAGCTTTTAGAATAAAATAAGAAACTTTGCCTTCTTATAGAGTTTATAAATAATAAATACTATGTCAGTTAATCAAAAGTTGGTATATTTATCTTTTCATCTCCAGACCAGAGAATATTAAAGGACATTAGTGCTTGAAATTGGGGGAGGAGGGAGTTTAATTTCTAAAGTAAGCTAAAACTTACACATCCTTGTATATCATTCCCTACCTTAAATTTTTCTCTTCTGCTAATGTTTCTCAATCATGGCCATATTTTGAGGTCATTTAGAAGAATGTGAAAAATAACAGTGAGAAATGGTGTTTAGCTTCCAGTCCAGAGCAGCTAAAGCAGAATTTCTGAGTGGAGACTAAGCACTGATAGGATTTTAAATGTTCCCCAGATAACTTTACTTTGCAGTTGGATTAAGAACCACAGAGACCTATGACTGTGAGCAGAACAGCATGGGTTCTGAAGCCTGAACAGGACAGTGATGGGTTGGGGCAAACCATGCTACCTCAACCTGAGAGGAAGGCTGCTGAGGAGATAGATACATGTAGCTGGAAGAAGACTGCTTACTGCTTATGCATGTGTGTAGCTTGTTTGACTGCTTTTTGCAAAAACAGTTGGAAGATTTGCCTGAGGAAATCAATGCTTCAAGTTACAGTTACAATGGTTCTAATTTTTTGGGATTTACTTCTTAGAAGCAAAGGTGTGGTTTATATAGCAAATTCATTTTCCTCGTAGTTCAGCATCTTCAAAATTGACTAAGGAGTAGAGAATACTTATAAATCAGTGGAATCATTCTTATTACATTATGCCTAAGTAAAATATTTGTAAAACGTTGTAACTGTGAAATATTTATTAAAATACGTTAATATACATTAAGTACTAGTTTGCCTATTATCAATTATTTCCTGTTTTCTAAAACAGGTATAAATATTATGACGATAAGTAGAAAAACAATTTTGAAGGTTACTTAGTTATTTTGATTTTTATGGCAATTTTTAAATTCTTCGTTACTTTCTATTTCTGTAATTATTTTAGTAATCTATATCCAAATATGGTAAAGACAGTATAAGATCTCAATCTGTCCATACCTCACCTCTCTCTTTCTCGCTCTTCTCTCTCTCTTTCCCCCTCATCCTCCCTCTCTCTCCCTCTCTCCAACTCTCTTGCTCTCTCTCTCCAACTGAATCCAAAGTTTCCAATTTATTTCTCTTAAAATTGGAATAGTCATATATTGTGAACATGTTAAATTAACCTATATAGTAGCTTATGGCACATACTAGTTGTTCAATAAACAGTGGATATTACTTGTTTTATTTCACAGGAGTTGAGATTTCCACTCTCCTACCCCTTAAGAATCTGATAAAGATTTTGAGCTAAAATATTTAGTGCATTTAAATTTCTTTTTTTCTCCCAATTTCTATATTCTAACAGTCTAAATTAAAAATAAGACTGTTTATAAATAGCAACTGGCCAACAAATATACTAAACATTAGTAAGACCTTTAAGATGACCAAACAACAATTGATAGATATGAAAGAATGAATGTATGTGGTTTTACGTAACTTTTTATTTTCACTATAATGATTGCTTAAATTAATCTTCAGGGCATTTACATAAACTAAAAAAGGAAATAATTTACCCTCAGTGAAGAATATAAATGATGGAAGAAGAACATGAATTCATATTCTTGAAAAGAAAACATGGCAAAATAAACACAAATATTCTGCAACAGTGAAAAAGTGTATGTGAAATCCTGCCTGCATGTTCCCATTTAATGGGTTGAACCTGTTGTTACCTGTGCCCAGGAACTGTCCTGATCGTGGTCTGTTGCTATGGAAGTAAGGTCAATCTTAGTTATACTTGGCAGCCCCAAGAAACATTTTTCCCTGATTTCTTTTTCCCTGAACATTAGGGAGAAAAAATAACCAATAAATGAAAAACATATAAACGATGGAATGATCTGGAGTTGACAAGTGAGCACCACTTGTTTTCAATAATTCAGCCATGCAGGGGAAATGAATGTCAAAAATTGAGAAATTTTTTTTTTTTTTTTTGTCTCACAATAATATTACCAACAACTAATTCAGCCAAGTCTCTTTTGCATAATTCTCCACCATGACAAATGTTAATGTTTGCTCTGTATGGCTGCACCTGCCTACAGCAAAGTCAGTATGGTATTTGGTTTGTTTCCTTAGTAAACTGTCTTATTTTCTGAATATGGAAAAATAGAATTCTACCCATGAATGTAGTGAATTTGCTAAACCCTACTTGCACATGCTACTTTGATCAGTCTTCATTAATTTTAGCTTTTAAATACAGAAATACAAATCTAGACTATTTTAAACTTTTTCTACAAGTTCATAATTAAAATATGAAAATAGTAACAAATATTTAGCATTAAAATAGAACTCAATACCACTTTCTCCCCTCTTCAATTTTCCAGATGCAACACTCTCAACTGTTTATTTCTGCTGAAATTTATCTCCATTATTTTTTTAAAAAATAACCAGTGAGCACTGCTGTCTCTTGATTCTTTGATTTATGTTATCATCAATTAACTTCCTATTATTGCAGATCAGATTTTTATCTTTTATGTTCTCACTTCCCATCTTTCTATTTTCTATTTTTATCACAAGTTTTATCATTGTTATAATGATTGAATTGTTTAAGCTGGGCCAAGTGGTTTAATAAGATAATATTTCCTGTCTTGTGAAACTTTGTGTTTGACCTTGACTAATAAATATTTTGTTTTTCATTTATTTTGTTTTCTTTGATTCTCTAAGTCTTCACATACCCTTTTAAATAACTGTAAATTGTCCATCAAAATAACTTACACAGACCAATCCTGATAATCTAGTTGTGTTCTGTTTCGTTTTGCTTTTTTCCTCCCTAGGGTGTCCTGTTGTCCATTTCCAATATGATCTGATTATGCTTCAAACCTGCTAGATCATTCTCAGTCTCCCTCTTCATTATCATCCTAGGAATTCCCTTTGCCTTTGCCCTCTGTTAGATCAGTGGTTCTTTGGCTTCTGTCTTACATTTTTGAGTTTACCCCCACATTTTGGTTAGGGAACTCTTCCAGTATCTTCCTGAGAATGAGGATAGGAGAGGTACATTTTTGAAGTTTTGTCTAAAAATATTTTTATCCTTGTCTTTGATTGCTTGAGAGTAGACTTCTGTGGTCAAAACAGTCTAATCTGAATAGCCAAACAATCTTATAAAAATAAAATTGGAAGTTTCATACTTGCTGACTTCAAAACTTATCACAAAGCTATAGTAATCAAATCAGTGTGGTAGTGGCATAAAGACAGATATGTAGGCTAAAGGAATAGAATACAGAGCCCAGATAGAAATCCTTGTATATACGGTCAAATTATTTTTGACGGGGTACAAAGATTATTCAGTGGAGAAAGGACACTCTTTTCAACAGGTGATGTTGAAAAAACTGTATATCCACATGCAGAAGAATGATATTGTATCATTCTTTTGTATAAAAGAATATATAAAAAGACTGAAATGTAAGACTTAAAACTATTAAAATATTAAAAGAAAACATATGGGGAAAGCTTCATGGCATTGGGTTTGAAAATGGTTCCTTGGATATTACACCAAAAGCACAGGCAATGAAAGTAAAATTAGGTAAGTTGGAGTACATAAAATCAGAAACTTCTGTGCATCAAATAATTAAAAATAGAATTACCACATTGTCCAGCAATTCCACTTCTGGGTATCTATCCGAAAGAATTGAAAGCATGGTCCCAAAGAGATATTTGTCCACTCATGTTTTTAATAGCATTTTTCACAATAACCAAGAGGAAAAAGTAACACAAATGTCTGCAGACATTTATCCATAGATAAATAGGTAAAGTATGGTATATACATACAATGGGATATTATTCAGCCTTAAAAATAAATGAAATCCTGTCACCTGCTACAGCATGCATGAACCTGAGGACATTATGCTAAGTGAAATAGAGCAGTCACAAAAAATCAAATATTTTAGGATTCTATTTATATAGGGTATCTAGAGTAATAGATTCATGTAAACACAGTAGAATGTTGGTTGCTGGAGGCTAGGGGGAAATGAAGATGGGAACTTATTAAGGGGAATCGAGTTTGTTTTGCAAAGTGAAAAAAGTTTTGGAATTTAGTTGTACAACATTGTGACTGAAATTAACACCACTGAATTGTACACTTAAAGATGGTTAAGGTGGTAAGTTTTATGTTGCGTATTTTTCCACAATTTTTTTAATGCAAAATACATCCTGAAGACAATGCTCAGTTAAATAAATTAGAAAATGCATGGAACTGTACCTGAAATACATAGGATCTTCCATTTAAATGTTAGACATATTGTCATTTTTAGTATTTTCTTTTGCTTCTAGTGTTGCTTTTAAGAAATCCAAAGTTATTCTGATCGCCCATGCTTTGAACGTGTGCTCATACCTTCTGTTGGTACTTAGTTCCATCTCTGACCTCCTCAGTTCTTCCCTGTATTGGGATTGAAAGCCTGAAATCTGTTTTTCCTAAATATGCTTGCCCACAGAGATCTGTTTTAGTTTCCATCAAAAGAAAAGACTTTTGCCAGCCCCAGAAGGCAGAAGAGAACCAGAAGCACTGTCTACCCAGCATTTCCAGGGAGGCACAAGAGCTTCAGAAGAGGGCAGATGTGAGTTTTTATGATAGCTCCTGTGCATTCCCCTGCCATTTATGGATTTTGGTGCTGCAGGAAACAGAGATCATCAATGATGTTTTTATGAGTTCATCAAGGTTTTTTGTTTTGTTTTCTTTTTTATTATTTCCAGAGGTTTTATAAACAATTTGTAGTCTATATTAAGTCCTTTCTTGCCTGAAACTCTTAAAGTGATTTCTCTTTTCCTATAGAATTCTGAACAACCCTCCCTCCCAAAAGTAAACTAAAAAAAAAAAAGGAGGCAAGGGGCAAGTATTAGCTTAGTGGTCTGGTAGGGATAGGTTCTGAGGAATCTGATACTGGAAATAGGACAGTGGATGATATTTGGTCTGAAGAGGTAAAATATTTTATGACATTTGTTCAACTTGGAATAAAGCTATTTTGTAAGATTTTGAGGGTTTGTGTGTTGGCTCCAGTTGGTTGTATGGTAGACATGAACTGAGTTCAGGAGACACTTGTTGATTTGCAAATAGAAATGTAAAATAAAAGAGAGAGTTCAAAGATGAGGGCACATTTGCAAGGTTGGTTCGATATTATTTCCCAATCGCTACAGACATATATATAACTTTATGGGGTCTCCTTTTTTTTTCTTTTGCTTTTTCAAATGCGCATGTGCATTGACTCTTGTCTCTATTTATTACAGAGTAAATATTGTGTGGGGGAGAGAAATAGTTTTTAGTTATTAGTTATTTGATCCTAGAGATTCACATGGAGCCCTGTGAATCACCTGGAGTTCTAAGCTTCAAATGATTATTTTACTTGATGCCATGTATAAATTTTTTAAAGCTATCATTTAGAAAGTGAATTTAACATGTATTTGCTTGCATCACAGATTGAAATATTGTATGATCAATGTTAGTCTGTTCAAAAAACAGTTAATATGAGAATTGTTTTTTCACCAGATGCTAGATAAAACATCAAGAACTAAGCACATTTTTCTTTATGTATGATATTTTTAGTTCCTTGAATAAACAATAATTTGAAACTTGCCCTTAAAGTGTGTTATTTTATCACTGAAATTCATTGTAGGCATTTTATTCCCCGGTAGCACACTAACGTTAATTATGTCAAACAACTTCTAAAATAATCTTTTTCTTTAGGGTTTTTCTTTAAACACAAATCTTGGCTTGACCTACATTTTAGTAATATAATATTCAAGTTTTTTTTTTTACTATATCACATTTACAGATTATATATTAAAACAACCTTATTATAGTCACATTTTTATGATTTTAAATTAAAAAGCAAATATTCAAAGTATTTTGAAAGTAGTCCTTGAACTTCAAAATGTTAGTCATGAAAACAGATTGTAAATGCTTCAATAAAACAGAGAAAGTCTCCTACATTCTTACATTCTTATTTGACTTCATCAATACACAAAATTAAAAAGTGTGCAATACCTTACATTTTGTTTTGTTTTCTATGGTATGCCTTCTTACCACCAATGGAGAGTATTACACAGCTTTTGTTGTTCAACAGATTGTGTGTGTATGTGTATACCATTTCTTACAATTTGTGAGTAGTTAGGATCAAGTAAGAGGATTGGGATGATGGTAATGGAACTGGAAAGACGTAGACAGATTCAAAATGTACTTTGGAGTCATAATCAAATTAATGATGGGTTATTTGGGGGCCAGAAGTTGTGAAAAAACAGGAGGAATAAAGTTGTCTTCTAATTTCTGGGGTTGAGCTATTAGGAGCGTGGTCTGGTTTGTCCACTTAGTAAGATGGAAAGAAATTTAATGCACCATTTAGCTCTTAACTTTTGTCTTTCTACTTTGATGGATTGGGATCTGGTTCAATGAAAGGACATGTCAAGGAGAGAACAGTTTGTTTAAGTAGATAATGCAATATCTCCCTGTGCTTCAAGACTGCTAAGAGTTTAGAGATGGGAATTCCATTTTCTATTCCATTTCCACTTCTCCATAAAAGCATGGGTAAGACACAGAGGGCTTTTCTGAATTAGTAATTACCTCCTGAGGAAATGTATTGTAGAAGAAATGTAAGGATGTTAGAACAAATCACAGCGTATAATACCAGTAGTAAAGCTTTTACTTTGAATTTTGAATTAATTTGTTCTTTAATTAAATATCTCAAGAAAAAAATTCCATGCACTAATAATGTTTTATGTAAAATGTGCTAATTTCTTAGAAAGTAAGCATTATGCAGTATCTGAAAATAGTAGTTAATTATAAGAGTGACCTTTATGTTACTGTCTTTATGAGTATAATTGCCTTCATAGTCTATCTGGAAAATGTACACTGCTCATTATCTCATTTTTCTAAATAAAAAGATCCAACATTAGTGATTTAAATGAAAATAGAGACTAGCACAAAACAATGTTTTAATGCTTTTTAAAAAATATATCTTGCATTCTATTTACTGTATACAAACACATTCAGTCATGATAACATGGCAGATCAATGTAATACTGATTAGTTATTAACACTAAAAACTGAACAGACTGAATATAATGCTACATTTATAATAGAAATGCATTATAAACAGTGGCAAAGTATTGCATGTAAATAATTTGGATTGCAACTTCCAAATTAATTATCACAGAAGTAACGTTAGCTTTTCACGTATTATACATTTGATTACAATATTTCAAATCATTCATCTCTTTTAAGAGAATATCTATACTTCCTTTTTGCAACTTATATTGATTAAAATGTGAGAAAATATTGATTTTTAGGTTAGTGGATAATTTAAATAAATTAATTTTTAAACTAAAATGTAACCAAGCCTTTTTTCTTAGCTCTTTTATATCTTGAATCAATATTAATACATATATATACATATATACATATATACAGTATATATAAATACATGTATACATATGTATATATGAATATATATATATGATTGAAAGTGGAACTTGAAATACTAAATTTACTATAAAAATGTTATTCATCAATCCACTAGGATCCTTCATTAAAAAGAAGGCATTAGGCTTTATTTCTAACTATTATTGACGTGAAAATGAAATAAGCTAAGATTCGTATTTGTGAAATTAATCTGCTGTAAGTGCCCCACCCTATTACAGAAATTGTGAAGGTAAAAATTTTGTTCATAATACTACCTTACGTTTGTTAAGGGGATGTCTTACTGAAAAAGTCTTTTCTCCATACCTGTAATGTTTACAAGTTTGGAAAGGAATTTAGAGAAGTTTTTTCATATTCTGAATTTATGGGTAATAAAGTGGAAAAAATGTATACAAGGTTTGAACATTACTTTACAGATTCAGGCATGCATTAAATATATATTCTTATCTAAAATTAATTAAATAAACACCTAATGCCCATCCCACCAGACTGAAAGAAAATTCGGTCACAGGTACTGGCCCCTCCTCTCTTAAGCACAACGGAGCATCTAGCCAAAGTCTGCTATCTTATGTAGCGTCAAATATTCTACAGAACCCCTCTGTTCTGTTGTCCATTCTCCTGATGATTATGCCCTTCTTTCAAACCAACAGGATCTTTTAAGTCTCTCAAATAGAATAGACTCAGAAGATTCTCTGCTATGCTAACTCAGAGCTATTTGGCAAGGTGGGAGCTCCTGCTTCCTCAGGGAGTCTCCCTAAATTCATTCTCCCTAAATGCCTCTGTGGCCTCTGAACCTTTATAATTTCCTTGACATGCATTGGACGTGCCTAGTCCGATCTTTTCTTTATCTCTGTGGAAATCTGTTCCCTTTTCCTCTCGCTGTGATCAGGGACACTGCTTTCTCTCCCTCTTCCTCCACAATAGATTTAACTTTCTTCCCTGGCCTGAAGCTTTCAGTTGCAAACACATTGGCAGACATTGCTTTTAAATTTGTTAAGGTCCCTGAGGCGAATTCAAAGGGACTGTGTGCCTGCATGGAAAAATACAAAGGACAGATAACAAATTAACATCTCACGAATGATTTTGTCAAAAAAAAAAAAAAAAGCCCTACATGGGTTATAAATGTGTCATGTTATGAGTTAAAAGCATTAGAACCTTGACTTTCTAAATCAAATCTGATGTCTTTTACTGTATCACTTTTGTGGATTTTTTTTTTCCTTAATCAGTATCTGTTTTGAGATTAGCATATATTTTTCTAACTAGTTTTAGTTTTCTTGCTAGTTTGTAACCCAGGAACAACATGCTGAAAAGGCTCTCACATTTGGCTGTTCACCTGGGATTAGCAGTGTGGATGAGTTCTATGAGCACATCTTCTATTTTAAAGAAAAATTAAAAGTAAATAAATAAGCTAATATTTGACTTAGTCTTAAAAATAAGCTAAAGAAATGCCTTTGATTTCTGTTATCTTTATAAATAGATCCATTCATTCATTTATTCAACATTTCTACTGAATATTTACTATTAGCCAGGTTTAATGCATGTATTGTGGTGAAGATGCTCTCACACATGTGATGACACTAGGAGAGGAGACACATTGTGGTTACTTGAGGAAAAGAATTTAAACTGAGAACTGAAGCATATGAAGTCAGACATTTAAGTTCGCAAACTAGTTGCAAAGATGTTGCTAACCTTTTTTGGTATCAGAGGGATTATTCATTATGAATTTGTGCTAACTGGACAAATAGTTAACCAAGCTTACCATTTGGAAGTGCTGGAAAGGCTGCATGAAAAAATTAGACAACCTGAGCTTTTCGTCAACAATTCATGGCTCTTGTATCACAACAATGCACTAGCACACACAGCACTGTCTGTGAGGGAGTTTTTAGCCAGTAAACAAATAACTGTATTGGAACACCCTCCCTACTCACCTGATCTGCCCCGCAATGACTTATTTCTTTACCTGAAGATAAAGGAAGACATTTTGATGACATTCAGGACATCAAGGGCAATACGACAACAGCTCTGATGGCCATTCCAGAAAAAGAGTTCCAAAATTGCTTTGAAGGGTGGACTAGGCCCTGGAGTCAGTGCATAGCTTCCCAAGGGGAGTACTTTGAAGGTGACCATAGTGATATTCAGCAATGAGGTATGAAGTATTTTTTCCAGGATGAGTTTGTGAATTTAATTGTGCAAACTTAATTGAAGGAGTCAACCAGATACGGGATATTGGATACAGGATAAAGGGATAGTGTTCCATGCAGAGGAAAGCATACATTTAAAGGCCAATACAGTTCATGGACCTTCCCAAGAATTAAAAGAAGTCCAATAGAGCAAATCTTCAACAGCCTTATACATCAAGTTAAGGAATTCAGATTTACTCATAAGGATCTTTTGGAGAAATGTGATTAAAGGCATTCTATAAAGGATTTGACAAAATCAGAGCAGTATTTTGAAACAATAACTAAATGGAGAATGGAGAAAGGAAGAGGTTAGTGGTTGGGGGAAGGGGAGGTTGGCTTCAGGATGGCCGTTTAAGAAGCTATGACAGTAATTCAAGTGGGAAAATATTTGCAACAAGGAAGTTAAGTTTAGAAATATTCAATATAAAGTATTGATGAGACATACAACAGAGATGCTAAGTAGGCTTTGAATTTGAAGAGAGAAATCAGGGCAAGAGAAATGTATTTGATTGCCACAAGGTGCTAGATCATAATTAAAGGCATAAATGTGAACAGGTCACATAGAAAGACAATGTAGGAAGAGAAGAGAAGAATAAATGTTTAGGACAGAAACTGAAGAAATTACAATATTTGGGTAGAGAAAAATGAGGCTACAAGGATAAAAAGAAAGCACAGTGGGAGAAAAAGGAAGAAAGCCAAGGGAGTTTGATTTCTACTAAAGCTAAGGGAGAGACAGTTTTAAGAAAAAGGAAGGAAGGAAGGAAGGAAGGAAGGAAGGAAGGAAGGAAGGAAGGAAAGAAGGAAGGAAGAGAAAGATAGATAGATCCAAATAGGGTCAAGAGTCGAAGCAAGATAAAGATTCAAATAAACCCATCACATGAAGAGCTCTGGGATAACTGTTCATCACATTGGTGAAAACAGACTCAGTGGGTATAGAAAGTACAAGACAGATAGCGTGTTAAAGTGTGAGTATAAGGGGAAGAAATGGAAGGAGAAGGATCAAGTGTTGGTTTTGTTAACATAAAAAATAAAAGGACAAAGTGAGAGACAACAAGCATTTATTGGAGATCCAAAAGTAAGCTGTTCTGGAAACACTGATTCAGGCAGAAACCCAAACACTGTTCCCACTAGGAGGTGAAGGCAGGGAGTATTTATGAGAAAATGAAGGGGGAATAATTACATGAATAAGGCCACCTTATTTCTATGGGTGTCAATAAAATAAGGAAAGAATTTCTATAGAAGTGACTAAGTTAACACAGCGATGTTAATTCTAAAGAATGTCTTTAGTTTTTAGTCAGGTAGTCAGAATATCTCCTTCCCTGTTAGCTTTAGAAACAGTTGTTTGGAATACAAAGCTGGTGTAGGCCCAGCCTAAATGCTGTTTTGCCCAGTTTTAACATTCCAAAGGTTCAAGGCAGTTCCTTTGGGATGGCAGCTCCAACTCCATGTTGAAGTGGCTCCTTTTATAGTATTATATTTATAGTTTGGAAGGGTGGAGAGAGTAAAGTGAAAACAGGAGGAAAATAATGAATAGGAAGAAAGGAGGAGTGTCAGTGCAGTGAGGATTTTAATGGGGTGCAAGGGCAGGTATAGGGGAAGTAAGTAAATGAGCAAACTAGAAGCATAGGAGATTTTATTCTACTGGTGACCAGTGGTGGATTAGTTTTAGATGACGGCAATGCTGACAAGTGACCACGAGCTGATGACTGAGATCCAATAAGAAGGTCACATGGAAAGAACAGTACATTGATGAGCTATCCCTGTGGAAAATGAAATCACAAAGGCCTACAAGTAGGACTACCGCAGGCTGGGCAACTAGCTATACGTTGTGTGCTAAAATATCTATCGAATTGTGAGGAACTAAAGATGAGCTCCAAAAGATGGCAGCAATAAGCACAAGAGTATGGTTTTGCAGCCAAAGTGTGTGGGTAGGAGCAGATTGTACAAGGTGTGTGAAAATTCACTCCTGACCAGAGACTTGTAGAGGTGGAAAGGAAAATCAGCATGTGCCTCAGAAAGCTAGCAGCACACCTGCACATGCAGGGGATAAACAGGTTTTCTGTGAGGGTGCTGTGAAGCGAATGAGGACATAGGCACTTCTGTCAACCATGATGTGGGAGATCCAATGAGAAGAAAAATCTGGAAGGGCAGGGGAGGTAGTTTTCAGTCAGGGGAGAGGAACCGCAGAGTGGTATGAAGACAAGGAGATGTGTCATGTGCCTGAAGGCAGGAGGGCTTGGTGACTGGCCTTGGCAGTCCTTAGTGGCATCTCCAAACACTCAGACCTCACCAATACAACTGCAAGTTGGAGGGGCCAGGCATCTGGGTGTGTCAGAGCCTGCAGAGGTAGAGGTGACATGGTCCCCTGCTGTTTTTTTCCTTCTTCACTGATTTTATCCAGGAGACGTTCTCTGCATAACAGAGCCTTGGCCATCAGGCTGGTCCCCTTGGGGGCTCAGTGAACCAGATATGGGGCAGCCTTTCTTTAAACCCTACCATTGCCTTTAGATAAAGCTTATCTCGCTTTCTTGCTCAGTCCTTTTACTTCAGAATGAATATTCTCAAAAGAGGATGATGTGATGCTGTTTAGAGAACACTCCATTTTTCTCTCTGTTATTTTGAATTAGAAGAGCTTACATTTTCTGAGTACAAAATGGCAGAGGAATAATTGCCATCTGGCTCTTTGGATGAAAACCTGACAGATTCCAGAACTCTGCCTCAGCTCTTCCTGGCTTCTAGCCCATGAAATCAGGGCTACCAAACACAGCTAACAGGCCTCATGTTCAGTGCATACCCACAGTCCGTGGGCTTCCAAACTTCTAATTTGAACCGTTAATTAAAACCACTCTTACTAAGCAAACACCTGACTCTTTGCCTGAGGAGATGTACAAAATAAGATAGTTTTATATATAATTACCTACAGCTATAGATGCCTACACATATTATGTTACAACAAAATTGTCACCAAAAATAGCTGTTACAAGCATGTCTTATAACCTAAGAAATAACTTCTACAGTAAAAGAGGAAAAAGTACTTTTAAAACCTTCACTATCTAGTTATTCTACTAATTGTGCTGAGATTAAGTCTTTTTCCTGGGAGAGTTAGAGTGCTGACTGCTCTTAAATAAACCTAAAATGGTCTCTGAGTGTGTACCTGCAGATGGAAGGAAGGCACACTGCTTCTGTGGAATGTCCTTGTCGTGGGAATGAGTTTTGAGCTTGAGAAATTTGTGGAAGCTTATGGAACTTTCCTTGGGGAATGAAAAACTATCAAAACCAGAAGGATCAGCTTTCCCGAGCCCTGCAGGCACGGCAAAACTCTCTGGTGCAATCTTAAAAGAGCAAGTGGATTTGCTCTCAGGGCCCAGAAATGACCTCACAACGGAGTGAGAAAAAAGAAGAAATACTAGATGCTGAATTATTCTGCTGTTTCCTGATGTAGATATAATAATGAAGTTTGAGAGAATTGCAGTGTTTTAAAGAAAAAAAAGCTTTTTTCTGGCTAAAGTAGATAAAGAAATAGTAAATTAATTATGATTTGTTTTAAAAAATAGAAGTAGTAAATCACCCAAAGATAAAATATTCAATTTTTCATAAGTGGGAAGAATTATTTACTTAGAAAACTCTGTAATACCTGAACATCTTATCTTCCATTTCTGGAACCATGTCTGTTTTTATGTCTGTTTTCCATGTCTGAATACAGCTTCTAGCACATGAGAGGTATGTAATATTTGTTGAATGAATGGATTTATGAAAATCTTTCGTCAGGACATTCTTTGAGACTGGTGTTCTTTGACAGCAAACTGTAACTCGAGGATTAGCTAAATTAGACATAGAACTCACGTAAAAATTGTTGGTCATTCAAACATTAATTGGTCAAGTTATAAAAATCCAGGGGTTATATCAGCCATAATTAAAATGCCCATTTCAGCTCTCTTTGCATTTCCTTTTCTTTATTCTGTTCACCACCACTAGGGGGATAACTTTGCATATGTATTTACTTAAAAATTTCTAGAAAGCAGAAACTATAGCTATTCTGTAAAGGCCCTATGGTTACCCTTTATGAATGTTTGAAGTGTCATATTTGTGTAAAAGTATTGCTATGTATAACACGCTTTAAAAAAATTGAATCTTGTATATGTGCATGGTTTCATTGTTTTGGATTCTTTTTTTTTTTTTCTTTCAAAGACCAGTTAAAATGAAAAATCAAAATTAGATTGATAAAAGGATAAGATGCGTTATAAAGAAAAGCTATGACTTTTGTCCTCTAAGTTTTCCTGTGTCCTTTTGATATACTCCTTCTCTCCTTAGCAGTGGCGTTGTGACCGACTCCCCATCATCGTTCTTTAACTGTCTCCCAACCACACTCCTAGTGACCGTCTGCAATGAATTTCTCTTTTAAGTCTCATTTCCTCCTCACATTTGAAAATACTGTAGTGTTTTAATTATTATTTTGTTATTTCGCGATATCGGGTAATTATCACTTTTTACTTTCCTAACTGACATTTTAAAAAAGATTTTTTTTTTCTCATAGTGTATTGTTTCTTCATGACAATACTTGTTTTGGCAAGAACGTATGTGTGAATTATGGACCTGATTGACATCTCCAAAAATCTATTCTCTTGACATCCTCAAAATTGATTTAAAATGACCTGAGAAGCTACAGCTCCTATATATATAGGCTGGCGCAACCCTGGCAAAGTTTCACTCTCAAAGAGGCCTGTGCAACAAAGACAATCTAGGTTGGCCATGAGTGATTTAGTGAGATAAAACAGAAAACCATGAACTTGAATTTTTCTAATCTCTGCACAACTAAAATCTCAGTAAGTGAATAGGAATACGGTTCACCAACTCTCCTAGAAGATAAAAAATTCTCTCCACTCACAGATGCTTAAACTACTTTTGTCAAGAAACTTAATCTCTTCTTCGTACTTCTCAGTTATTACGCATGTAGTTAATACTGAGTGATTTTATAATTTATTACTTGTAAGCCCTTGCCTTCTTATCTAAATTATTCTCTAATGCATTGGGTTCCTTTCCTAGGATTCAGCTTAGTTTGTCACTTTTTCTCCCATTTGGCTCTTTATGATGGAGTAGCCATAATTATTATATCTGCTTTATTTGGGCAAGGAAACTATTGCAACTGTAGGTCTAGGGACTTCATTCTCTTTCATCTCTGCTTTGGGATCAGTTTGCTTTAACTGCGGAGAGTAAATGTAATGAGTTCCTCTGAGATTGAGGAATGGAGACAATTTTAATTTAAACACAATGAATTGTAACTTTTATGAGGAAACTATTACTTTGTATTTGGATCATACAGTAGTGTCATCTTTAACTCAGTATGAGATAGAACTGTATTTTCTTTATCAATGTAGATTTTGATAACAAAAACAAAAACTATGAGTCTTTTGGTGGCAAATTGTGTGAAAGAACCTAATACATTTTAATCTAGTTTATTCCCACTTCCTTATTTTTTGTTATATTTTATATTTTAGTTAGGTAACAAGTATATATTGAATCTCACTGTGCCCTCAGATTGCCCCTAATTATCTTATTGCCTGGTTTCACAATGAACCCCCAATTCTTCTAATAGATTGGCTATATGACTAAATCGTATAGTTTTTCCTTTGAGATTATTGATAATTGCTTCAAGAAATTATTATTGCAAAGTACTCAAACTTGAGATATTTGTCAATTAAATATCTGGTGGTGTACGGTGATTTAGCAAAAAAAAAAAAAAAAATTAGTGTAGAATATTAGTTAGACTAGAACTATTTAACAACACCTCTTGTCTTTGTAAATGAAGAAACTGAGGGTGGAAATGTGGAAGAACCAACCTGAATTTTACAGCTTCTCAGGAGGATTTTTTTTTATTTTATTAACATTCCATTTAATCAAATGACTGAAACTGAAATGAGGAGGAAATTTTGATGTGAAATCCAGGACATAAATATTTGTTGTCCAAGTCCAAATTGCTATTTGCATTAATATAATGCAGTTAAGATGTGGCAATGATCAATTCCAGCAGTCTTGCTATTTGAGTTCTAATCCTGGCTTCACAATCCACAGCCGGAGCTCCAGATAGCTGGCAGCAGACGTGCCTAACAAGCCCTATAGTCTTTGAGCCTCAGTTTCCTGTTCCAAAAACAAGGAGTTAGCATACCTAATTTACAGAGGTATTGTGATGATTAAATACAGTAATGTGCTACTTAACAAGAGGAATACGTTCTAAGAAGTGCGTCCTTAGATGATTTTGTCTTTGTGAGAACATCATAGAGGGCACTTACGAGAACCTAGATGGTATAGCCTGTTACACGCCTGTATATGGTATACATAGCCTGTTGCTCCTAGGCTGCGAGCGTATACAGCATGTTACTGTATAGAACAGCATGTGATTAAATCAAACACAAGAGAAAATGATGCAATCAAGACACCTGGTGAACATAGTGTGAGGTAAACACTATAAAACTGCTACCAGCATAACACAGCATATAGTTCTACAGCAACGTTTTTATGAAGTAGAAAGAGTACACTCTAATATAACAAGAAGTATCATATAGCAAATGCATAAATCAGTAATGTATTGTCATCATCAAATATTATGCTCTGTACATAATTGTACGTGCTATACTATTATATGACCTGGCGGCACGTTAAGTTCTTTTGCAATAGCATCACCATAACCACGTTAGTAATTGGTTGTTCTGTGGCATTACAGTGGCTATGACTTTACTAGGCAATAGAAAATTTCAGTTCCATTATAATCTTATGGACCACCATCATATATGCTGTCAGTTGTTGTCTGAAATGTCACTGTGAGGTATATGACTTCATTTGTATTGATAGGAGCATTGTGGTCCCCCCTGCCTCTTGGCTTCTTTCCTTAATTTATTCATGTGGTTGTTGGTGGTGAATTTTGTTACAGTTTTAAAATGTTTCAATATCTTTAAATAATAGGGAGGGAGAGTTTTTGCTATCATGCTATATTTTTCCATCTTTTACAGGCAGTTTCCAGTTTTTGACTGATTTATAAATGCACATCTGTAATAGATAGATGATAGATCAATGATAGATAGACAATAGATAGATAGATGGTAGATAGATAGATAGATAGATAGATAGATAGATAGATAGATAGATAGAGATAGATAAATAAATAGATAGACAGACATACAGACAAACAGATAGATATAAAGACAGACAGATATCCCAACGTTGAGTAATCCATAGCTGATATAGAATCCTTAGAGAAATCAGAGGATACATCGCGTTCATAAAAGATCATAATGCTTTTAAAGGAACAGTCGAGGGAAAAAAATTATTGAAAATAAAGGAATACACAAACAGGTGTGGAAAACTCTTACAAATTACCAAGAAACAACTGAAGTCCCCTAAGAAGTAGCACAAATGAAAAAGAGATAGGACATGAAATTATTTTCAAAAATTATATGACCAATTTAAGAGGTCCCCAATTAAGGTTATAGGAAATCTCAAAAGAGAATAGAGAAAAGACAATGAATAAATTCAATAAATTGTCTTAAATTTGAAGAACATTAGTTTCAAATTGAAAAGTACTACCTAATCCCCAGCATAAAGGACTCACATCATTACAAAATATGAAGTTTTAAGGCTTTAGGGATGAAGGAAAGATCCTAAAATATTCCAGGAAGGAAAAAAACAAAGGTCCCCAACAAAGAAGGAGGAATCACAATGGCTTCAAAGTGCAAAGCAGTAACACTACAATACATAAGACAAGATAATAAAAAATAGAATCTTCAAAATGCTGAAGGAAAACTATTGGCAATCTAGAATGCTATATCCTGTCAGAAAAATGTAAGGGTAGAATACGGATGTTTAGAGACATAATGGTTTCCAATCCACACTAATTTTGTTAGTTAGCCCATGAAAGATGTTTTGCAATGTGAATAACTAGCAAAATGAGAGAGGGTTAGATTACAGCACACACAAAACAGTAGATTGCGCACAGGGCCAATTGTGAGGCCAAGATGTTTGTTAGGTAAGACCTAAGGCGAAAGCTATGCACCAGGTGTAAAGAGCAACCCATCCAGAATGAAGGCAAATGGCTCCTGGAAAGCATTCCTTAAGAGTATAAAAGTAATAGAAGAAGCAGTACTTCAAAGTTTTGAAAGAAAATGTGTAAACAACTGATGAGAAGTTTTGTGGTTGAATTATTGTTGAATTATTATTAAAGTTCTTACAAAACTTGGAGAACAAACAAAAATAATGATGAGTATTAACTCCATGGTGAAAGATGAAGACTACATATAATTGCAATGCAGTATATAACTCAACACTGAATAGCACACATAGTCATATGCTCAGAACCATATTTACATAGGCATGACTCCAAAGAATTACTTCTAATCAAAATTTGTAAAACTATATAATAGGATGGGGAGATGAAATGGGCACATGTGGTAAGAGCAAAGGGAGGAAAGAGCCTTAATACTCATCATATGCAGTAGAAATTTTGTAATAATGACTAAAACTAAAAATTAAACACTAAAATACAGCAACAATGCATGTTGTGTGTATGTATCAGCTAGTTTAGTTGAAAGTGAGTACTGTGGCACAGAGAAGGGAGAAGGGGAACTTGTTATTCTTAACAAACATTGTGAATTAGTTAACTCTTAAAGGTAAGATAGAAACAAACAAACAAACAAAACAACAAAAGGTACAAAAGAAACAAACGAGAACGAGAGAGAGATGGAGAAAGTGAAAAGAAGGACGAGGAGGTGGGCAAGGAAAGCCACACTGCTTAGTAGGTACAAGTGATACAGCTGAAACTAGTATAACGCCATCCACTTCCCCTTCCCCTACAACAAATGGGGTAATGGAAATTTATTGACTTAGTCAAAACAGATTTTCAGCTGCTACTAATAGAGAAAACTGACAGCCATAAGAATATCATATCTTGTTTGTATCAAGAAACCTTTACTGCTCCTAGATTTGTTATATATTTTCACATATAAATCTAACAATAGCCCTAAAAGATTAATTTTCCATTTTAGATATGAACAAATTGATATTTCTTAAGAATAAATGTGACATGATAATGCACTTTATAAACAGAAGAACAGAAACAGAAACCAAGTCTTTCAATATTCTTTGTATATTATAAATGGATTCTTTACTCTTCATCTCAATTCAATATTGTGTTTATAATAATTAAAGATTTTTTAAAAAAAAACCTATTCTTCACACAATATTTGTTAAGATGATGCCAAAGGAACAATATCTGAACGAGCTAGATTATTCCAGACAAGTTATCTCTTTTTGTAAATCTCCTAATATTTAGTTTTACTTCTCCAAATTTGCAAATTCAATCGGAATTTTGTACCTTGAAATAGTTATCTGTAAGAAGTATGTTGTAATTTTCCACAGAGCCAAAAGAAAAGGGGTCATTAATGAGAACTAAATAATTATGTATGTATAAGTTTTCAGGCCATATCACACTTATCTCACCCCAAAACATGAATTTCATGTACGTGTATTTCTCTTCTGCCAACCCCATCCAAAGTTGTAATATACAAAAGCCTAAAAACAATCTGCCAAAATCAATGGTTATGTCAGGAGAAGAACTTACAGTAAACAATTCAAGGAATATATTAAAAATATAATTATATTAAAATAATCACAATTAACATTTATAAACCTATTATAACTTATTTAAAGCAAACTACAAAATTTTAGAATAGTGGTTCTTAGAATTATGTGTTGGAATTCACTTGTATAAATGCAAACCCTGATTAATATAATTGTGATCAGCTCTCTGATTTTCACAAAAAAATACTGTGTATGGTTTCTAATGGGCACAATGCTCCTTAAAATCATTATACCTTTTAGGTTTACTCTGGTACTGAGGTACATTCATATAAACTTTATAGAAGAAAGAGAAAAAAAATGAAAGTTTTAAAAGATGTGGTTATTTTATGATTATTCAGGGAAAAATCCCTGAATAGATATGTAATCCCACATAAAATCCCATATATATGTAATAGTTAGAAGAAAATTCTTAAAAACCCAACCCTCTGGCATCAGAACACAAGTCTGTTCCTTATGCAGAAAAAAGGAGGTAATTAAAGGCCAATTTACTGGGAGTCCATGTGAAAACAATTTAGGAAAAGAATGACGCTGGGTTTCCCAAAGAATATGCCAAACTTGCATAGATATGTTTTCTCCATGTTTGTAGTGATGAAATCCACGATTTCTTGAAAACTAATCTTCAGTTATCACTTCCAGGATGATTCAATCAATGAAAATTCCTTGAGTGAGGCATGGAATTAGGACTAAGCCTGACCAGATCCCATTCCAGGAAGTGTACTGGCATGACAAGAACTGTTTATTCCCCTTGTAAGTAACACAGCTAGCTACCTAGATACAGTTAATAAATACGTCATGAAATGAAGGAAACATTTTAAAAATACATAAAAATAGTAGAAAATTGTAGTATAGAGATAGAGATGTTGATTGGTTAATTTAAAATATAGACATTTCTGACAATAACAAATTTAAACTTAGGCTTTAAGAACTTGCTATAAATCTAATGCACTTCTACATTCCATTAAAATCCCATCACTCAAAACCTTTACTAGAGGATTATTTGCATCATTCAGGTTTCTACACTTTCTGTATGTCATGTTTGTTGGAGAAAACTGGAAGTTTATGAGACATGGATCACTGATCATTTTTCATTCCATTACTACAGACATAAGGGAGATATTTATACTTCAGTGAGCAGGTTGAATGTCTTTTCTAGTTCCAAAGAAATGTAAATCCAAACAAAAAGAAAAAGAAAAAGAAAAAAGACATATAAATCCAATGATATTTCAAACAAGAATTATATATTTTGTATATATATAAGAATTATATATATATATATATATATATATATATATATATATATATATATATATTTCTTAGAATAGGACTTTCATGAGTTGCTTCTTTTTCTGTTTGATATTCAAAGTCCCTTATGCTCCAACTCCTCCACCCCCACCAACCATCCTGACCCTGAAAGAGAAGGTGATGTTTGTGGTGTTTTTATTCTTTAATGACTATATGAAATAACATATTTTTCATTCCTTCATCTTTTCTCATGCATCCACCTTTCTTTATAATCTGTTGAAAAATAATTCACTTATTCCTCAACATCATGTAAAATTTTACCATAAATGGCATTGTTCTTATAAGGCATAATCAAAATACAGTAAGGGGATGATTGTTATATAGAAACTGTTTTAAATCTGATATATACATATGTTTATCACTCAGTTTAAAAACCAGGATAATTTCAGTGTTCCTCTTAATATTTAACTAAAATATTTTTTCTTGAACTTATTTAGGATCCCAGCCTCAATAGTTGCCTCATCATACCATAAAGTGTAATTTTAGTTGTCTTCTCAAACTATATACAATATTACTAATACCAGATTATAAAATTATTATTTCATTAATGATACTTTTACTCCTTTATTGAAAGGAGTAAATTTATTGAAGAGTATACCCCCCAATCTTGTCTTTTCATTTGTAGTTTTCTAATCTATTCTTCTTTTGCTACTTTTATTCTATGTTGCCCCTTTACAAGTGTCTTTTTTATATTCTTTCTATTAAGTTGGTGCGAAAGTAATTGCAGTTTTTGCAATTATTTTTAACCTTTTAAACCGCAATTACTTTTGCACAAACCTAATTCTTTCATAGTTTTTATCTCAACTTCTCTACCTGCATCCATGGAGACATGTAATACTTTATGACGACGTTGCCTCACTTTTTAGAAGTGTAAAATGTCTAATCCCTGACACTTTGACATTTTATGATTTTTACACAAGGGAAGATGCTAACAGACCAAGTCAGACACATTTGACAGTAATGTTCAATTTAGTTTGAGTACATTAAAAAAAAAAATAGTTGTAACTGTCTGGAGAATGCACTATGTGGAATTAAGTCAAGAATTTCCCCTTAGGAAGACATGAGGATAGGAGGGGGACAGAGAAAATGTAGAAATCCTATAATATACAAATTACAATAGCTTTTGAACAAGACTTTACAAATGTGTTTCATCATTAGTTCTTAATGACTGAAAAAATTTTATCTGTGTAAGTAGAAAGATGCACCAATGATGACTAAAGCTAAATAAGCTTTAAAATGATTGGGATGTTGAGGTGAAATATTTCTTAACGTGATTTCTCCTGCATTATCTGCAGATAATGAACATTTTTATGATAATTAAGAGCTAACTATCTAAACAATTGAAAAATAAAAACTTTTCAGATGTCCACACTGAAAGCTGAAAAATGGTAGAACACAGATTTCTATGCAAACAGGTCTATTTTAAGCATAGTTAATTCTTAGTTTCTTTCATAGCAAATTCTTATCAACAGCATCAATTTGTGCACATAGATTTATGTTATCTCCACTTTCAAGAGCTGTGTTCAGAATGAATATAAATGCTTCTTGTTAACTCCTTAATGTGAAGTCAAAAAAAGCATAATTTTTTAAATATGAAAATTACCCATATCGCTAGATGTTAGACATACTAGAAACTGTTTTTTTAAAAGTGAAGTTTCCATAATCAGCAAATGAAGACAATATCATAATCAATAATGACTGGTTATTATTACTACATGATTGCATTATTATTTTTATGTAACCAAATTAGTTCTGGTTTATTCTATAGCCAAATGTGTATAGTTTTAATTTTCTCCAACTATGTTCTTTTTTTTAATACTGTGATTGGCGTTCTAAGTACTTTATATTTTTTTTCAGCTCCTTAATCTCACTGATCCACCCACCCCCACCCCTCCAGACCACACACCTACATACAGACAAACACTACCCACAAGCAAAAACTCCTGGGATTTTAATTTGGATTGCATTATAGATTAATTATCAATTCATGGAGAATTGACATCATATTTTTTCAATCCAAGATCATGATATATCACTTCAGTTTTTTAATTCTTCATTAATTTCTCTCAGCAATGTTTATATTTTAATATGCAAAGCAGCCTTGTACATATTTCATTAGATTTATTCCTAAATATTTTATATTTTCATGTTATTTTAAAAATTACTTTAAATATTGTATTTCAAATTTGTTCTTAGTACAGAGAGTTGATTATATATTAACCTTCATTAGTAACAAACTTGACAAATTAACTTATCAGTTTTTATAGTTTTTAAATTTTGTTGAATTTTTCTCAGTCATCGTTTCCAATTTTTCTTCTGTTCCTGTCTCTCTTTCCTTCTGTTCTGCTTTTCCCATTATGTGTACGTTACACCTTCTGTAGTTATCCTACAGTCCTTGTATATACTGTTCCACTTTTTTCAGTGTTTGTTCTGATTGCGTCTTGGTTTCGGAGGTATCAATTAGTATAGTCTCAAGCTCCCAGGTTAATTCCACAGCTGTGTCCAATCTAGTAAGCCCATCAAAGGCATTCTTCATTTCTGTTGCAATGTTTTTATCACTAGCATTTCTTATTTTGTTCTTTCACAGTATTTCCATCACTCTGCTTATGTTGCCCGTTTGTTCTTCCATGCTATTTATTTTTCCATTGAGCCCTTAGCATATTAATCATAGTTGTTTTAAGTCCCCATTCTGATCATTCCAACCTCCCTGCCCTATCTGGTTCTGATGCCTGCTCTGTTTCTTCAGATCATGTTTTTTTGTTCTTTGGTATGCCTTGTAAGTTTTTCTTGCTAGTTGGACATGATGTGCTTGGTAAAAGAAATTGCTGTAGGTAGGCCTTTTATAACGTGATGATGAGGTATGAGGGAAGGGGAGGTGGTCTATACTCTTATGATTAAGTTCCCAGCCTTTTAGTGAGCCTGTGCCTCAGGACTGCAAACTTCACAACTCTTTCTCAGGTGTTCTTTTTTTTTTTTTTTTCCCCTCCCTTCTTTGGTTGGATAGGATGGCTAGAGTGGGTGGGAGCTGGGTATTTCCAGTCTCCCAACCCAATTAGGCTCTGATCACACCTCAGCAGGTGAAGTTCCGGTTAACTAGCTTCTCCTGAGGACAGACCTTATAAGAGGAACACTGTGCTCTCACGTATTTCAACACGGCTTCCTTTCTCCTTCCGTTACTGGAAAGCACGGGGGCATTTTTCTTCGGTATTTACTCTGGGAAACTGGTTGAGCTTCTGGAGGTAAATCTCTCAGAATTATTGGAACCTTCCTATGACCGGGTCCCTCCTTTTGGAGTTTTTAACCCTCACTTCTCGGCACTGAGCCTCCAGCAACTCGTCAATTACAGGCCAGTTTTTCTGTCCCAGCACCGGTTCCCAAGCAGTTTCCACTCGTGAGCCCCTGCTTCGGGAAGCCTTGGCTCCCTGTGTGCTTGTTTGTCTGTCCAGGCTTGCGGGCAATGTTTGCCCTGTATTCTCTGCTCTCTGGCAGACTCAAGTAGAGTTGGCTGTTTCACTGTGTTCAGCTTCTTACTTGTTAGGCTGGAGTGACAAGCTTCTTGCATGCAGCACTTGGAAAGTACTGTAGAAGTCTTAAATTCGATTTAAATGAAATAAACAGAAAATATGTACAATGTACGTGATTAACAAAAATTTTATTAACATAGGATATTACTTAAAAAAAATACAAATTGTTTTTGAAAATTGAACAATCATTTTTGCGTTGTAAAAATACAATGATAAATGTATATGAAGTTAATTTCATTAGTAATCAAGAGGAGGCAAATTAAAGTATGAATAATATATATTTCACCAGTAAATTTTAGAATGTTATCTAATGCTTCTGAGGATGTGTGAAAACCATGATAAACTTACTCTAAAGCTATTCTAGCTATTTGTATGAATTATCCTCCCCTTTCCAAAAATACATAATTAGGAATATATAAGCAATGATATTCATTTTAACATTGTTTATAATCGGGAAATTTAGAAAGAACTTAAAAGTATATCTCAGTGGAATGGTGTAAACTGGGATATAATGAAATAATATCAACCATTGAAAAATGAAAAAGATGGCTTTTTGATACAATTATGTGGAAAAAAATTAAATCACAAAGGAGTGCGTATATTAGAATCTGCGTACAAATGTTGGAAAACATACTTAAAATCTTAGCAGTGGTTCTCTGGAAAGTGAGATTTCACTTTATTTCTGAGTTGTTGTTTTTATCATGAGTATATTTCTTTTTTCTAAATAAAATAATTAATATGATATAATACAACCTTATTACTAGAGCCTTCTGTGGAGTACACTAACAGGTGACTAAAGATATACACAAATTTCGAGTCTTATTATCTGTTTTAGGAGATGGAACAGTTTTTGTACACATGATAATCCCATTTTGTTTTCTCCTGCTAGGGAAAGGTGAACACGGGAAACCTTATCCCCTCACTGAAGAAGACCACGATGACTCAGCTTACAGGGAAAATGGTTTCAACATTTTTGTCAGCAACAATATTGCTCTCGAGAGGTCCCTGCCAGATATTCGCCATGCTAAGTGAGTATCGACCAGCACCATGTGCAGAGTGGCTTTCTTTTGTTTGTCTGTTTTGTTTTATCATGTTTAATGTGTACCACAGTGAGATATATAACTAAAAATTTTGCCTGAATCATTTTATAAAAGACTTTTATATTTTATGATTTTAAATGTTTGATTTAAAATGGAATAACTTTTAATATTCCAAAAGAATAACTATGGACTTTCTAAACCTTAATACACATTTTTATTACTGAGTTGACTAGTATTTCCATTTAAAATGAAAAGCTTTAAGATTGTATCCATACTTTTATATTTGATCATGTCGATTATGAAGAAATATTTTCTCAGGTGATTAATGCTGTCAGAAGGTCTACATATATTTATGCTTTTTCTCAACTTTATTTTCACACCAGCCGTATTCAGTGCTGTTGTAGTTACATCTTCCTTGAAGAATATCTAAAATTAATGTATCAATAATCCAGTGGTAATGGGGGTTGCTCAGTGTTCTGTCACTTCATGAATTGCTTGTCAGTGGGCAGTGAGGGCAGTTTGAACTGAATCATAGCTGAATATTATAGTATAAATGGAACCAAGAATTATATCGCATTTAGTTACCTGAAAACCCTGTTCTCTCTGTTCATTCCTATTTCCTCCTAACATTGCTTAATGTACTTTTTTCTCCAGTCTGTCATGGGTTTTTTGTTAGCATATACAATGCCAAAAGTATGCCAAGAACATAGAATGTGACCAGAATTTGAAGTTGTGGAATTATCATGCATATTGGAGGAATCTATCCAACTATAACTAATATACTTATTCCTCCCCACCTTACTCTTCCTTTGGAGACACTGGTATGAGAGAAAGAAAATCAGAGAAAATAAAATAAGGCCAACTAATAAATATAGGGATCTAAATTAAACCAATAATATACAGTAAATAAAAGTCTTAATTTTGTTCAAAAATAACCTTTTAGAAAAAAATCAGTAAATTATGGTTTGGGGGACCGTTTTTGGTTTCCCGATTGTGTCTTTGTAAATTTATTTTTAAATATGAAAGAATTACTGGTTTCTTTTTCAAGTTGTAGGTAAATTTGCATTTCCCAGTATAGTTAAGCAGAGGATTAATATGAAGAACAAATCAATTTTTCCCTAAACTGCATGCTTTGTGTGTTGGTCTAGGCCTTGTAGCTAGCCAAATTGTTCCCAGGTTACCTGAAATTATCTACAGTAATTCCCACTGACCAAGAACATTTCTAGTTATGAGACATCTTAATACTTAATTGCACACCATCAAAGATGCATTAAATTGCTTTGTTGGCATAATAAATGTGCTCAGAGAATAATTTCCTCCCACCTCCTCTCCCACCCTCACACTTCCAGTCTTTTAATGTGTGTATTCAAGTGGAAAGAATTGCAGATGGAAACAGTGGAGAAAATCACTGAAGTCAAAAGAAGGCTGTTATTCCCATTCTTCTCAGAGACTGTTTTTTAGCATAACCACCACCTTTTCAGAAAAGATATTCTTAGGCAATAACGGAAAAGAAAATTTCAGAATGGGAAGAAAAAGACTTTGAAATTTTTATAAGAGTCACTGAGTTTACAGTATCAGAAGCCATTATTTTAAATGTTAGGGAAGAAAAATGGTGGCTAAACTATGGTGTGTGACTACATTCATATTTACCGCGGCTGGGTATCTACTAGGACAGAGCCACCTAGTAGAATGATACTGAAAAAGAAAAAAAAAAACCTTAACAGAGGGTTGGAGATGGATGACAGCAAAATGTTAAGTATGAGACTACCAGAATAATACTTTACCCTGGTTAGTCCAGTATCTGACTCTCAGTGATACAGAGAGATCCAATGTTGCCTCTGATTTTGTCAAGGTCCTACAGGTAGGAAAACAAGAGCCAAAGAAAGTCTTACAAAGATCTGAGATCCCACTGTTTAAAGTCCTATGCTTTTGACTTCATCTGTGCTTATGAAAATGCAGGCACAGATAATTACCAGAGTGTGTAGCTCTGTTTAAGTGATACTTGAAATTATAAAAGCAACTTGACACTTACTCCAGTATTATCAATTGAACTAGGCTACAGATAATTGACCATAACTTATTTATATTGATGGAATCTGTGGAAGAGAATGCAAAATTTGCATGACTTGCAAGTGCTCTCTATCCATTCTTATCTTCACATTTACTTAAAAAAAAAAAAAAATGGTTCTAGGTGTTTTAATATGCTTATGTGCTAGTATACTGTGAAGAATTTTCAGAACTCCTAATCCAGAAAGCCCTTTTTTTACTTGCCTTTCCTTATTCAATAGCTTAAAAATGCACTGCCTTTTTTTTTTTGGCTTTATTATTTCATTGAATCAGTAATAGATTCCCATTAAGTAGGAGCCATAGATGAAGGAAAGTCAATTGGCATATGAGCAATAATTTGATCCTTCTTACGTACATCCTAATAATAAAGTCTAAGCTTTTCTTTTATGTTTTAAATTTTCTTTTGTGTTTTTCCAAATAGTTTTTTGCATCTCCCAATCTTGTAAATTGCATTGTAGTTTTTCTTACCATCTAGGCTTTGATATTTTCAAATTTTCGACCTTTTCTTCCATAGTCATAGCCCTACACCTTTGGTTGACTTTTGCGTTTTTTTGAAGACATGTCTATGTATTTTAAATACTCCTGTCTTTAGTTATTACCTAAGTATGCCTATATCTGTAGTATCTGGGCTCAACCTGAGAGCTGTCCTTAGAACATATTATTTTTACATTTTATTTAATTCAATATTGATAAGAATTTTACTATGAAAGCTTCCATATGGCAAATGTCCAGTCAATGGATATCTGGAAGACTTCATTTCACTACACTTCAATTTTCCCCCACCTTTATACTGATTGTGCATTTTCTTTGTATTCAGTCAGACATCTGGGATGCCACATGTTTGTATGCTATAAAACATCTTATTTTGACCTCCAGTTCAACATGAGAAATATGAAACATATTTAGAATTCAAAAAACATGTAAACTAGGAAAACAGAAAACCATGAAGGATAGATGGCCTGCATAGAAAATAAATTGATAAGCTTATGCATGAATATATTGTTAGCAAGAAAAGATTGAAGCATATTTGATTAAGTATTACTCCCTAGCTATGAATAAATTAATCAGTAGTTACCACACATACTCTTAAAAACAGTATAAATGTGTGTAAGATAAAATTACATCTATTAAAAGAAGAAATGCATGAGATTAGGACAGAACAGAGTCATGTGTGTAGGAGAGCTGAGGTAGGCGTCACAGAGAATTCAGGTAAATGCATCATAAATATGAGGTTCTTGTTTTTTTGCTGCTATAAAAGAATACATGTTTATCCAGGTGAAAACTGGCACATGCACATTAATTTAGATGCATTTAAAAGATGGCTGAGTAGCTGGGATATTTTTGAATTAAAATAATTCTACTCTGAATTGTGGCTTTTTAAAAAAATCTAACTTTTCATTTACATTTCACTTATATTTCCAAGATAAGGATCGTTTTAGTTTTGTGACTTTGACAATAAATAGGATATTGAGTGTTCAGAGCATTTTCTGTGATATCTCAATTCTTGAGAAAATATAAGATGATTTTTACATCCTCTTGGATTATACGATTGCTTTCGGTAGTGTTACAGTTATGTTGGACTAATACAGTTGACCCTAACAAGGAGGGGTTGGGGTGCTGACCCTCTGTGAAGTCAAAATCCACTTATAACTTTTGACTTCCCCAAAACTTAACTACTAATAACCTACTGGAAGTTTACTGGAATACTTGCAGATAACATAAATAGTCAATTGACATATTTTGTATGTTACATGTAATATATACTGTATCCTTACAATAAAGTAAGCTAAAGGAAAAAATGTTATTAAGAAAATCATAAGGAAGAAAAATACATTTATAATACTGTATGTATTTATTGAAAGAATCTGCATGTAAGTGGACCTGCACAGTTGAAACCGGTGTTGTTCGTCGGTCAACTGCTCCCTGAATAATTTCAGAACCAAATGAGGGATTGTCCAGGAAATGGTTTGGAATTAAAATATTACCATTATTATTGGTTAGATAATATGTTTGTGGGCATGGTTCAGGTGCAGGCCAAGTGTAATTTGTGATGCTGACCTCCAGAATGTATAACAAGGTATGGAGGGCAGAGTTAGGTGTCTGATCTCTGCAGGCTAGCAGATTCCAAAGAAGAAAAATGAAGGAGGAACTCAGCCAAGTATGATAAGCTCTGTAACTCAATCTCATCAATTGTGTATGAGAAGGTGGCAAGAGGCTAGGAATGTTAATCTAATAATGACTATGCCCCTACATAGGAAAGTCTATTGAGAGGAAAGGAGTCTCTTCACTATGTGAATAGGGTATAGCATCTACTTTGTATATGAGTATGAGAAGAGGCAATTTCTCAACATACACAGACTTTTGAGTAAATTTTTAAATTTTCAATGCCTTAGAATCGAAACAGTCCTGCCATCTGGAAATTATGTTGAATAATAATTCTAAACAAGTAGAGTTTCATGACCTTTACTAAAGTGCTGAACAAGTCAATTTGTCATTTTGAATTGTTATTAACCCACTTCAAAGCAAGGATGCTAACTTTCCTACTCTCTCATCGTTTATTAAGATTATTATTTTTTGTAATTAAAGTTTATTGGGGTGACAATTGTTAGCAAAGTTACATAGGTTTCAGGTGTACACTTCTGTAATATATCATCTATATATCGCATTGTGTGTTCATCACCCAGAGTCAGTTCTCCTTTTCATCAACCATATATTTGATCCCTTTTACCCTCATCTACCACCTCCCTCCCCCTTTCCCCTCTGGTAACCACTAAACTACCGTGTTTCACCAAAAATAAGACCTAACCTGACAATTAGCTCTAATGCATCTTTTGGAGCAAAAATTCATATAAAACCTGGACTTATTTTACTATAAGACTGAGTCTTATATAAGACTGGGTCTTATATTGTGTCTATGAGTGTTTGTTTCATTTGTCTTGTTCCTTTGTTTCAGTTTTATATACCACATATCAGTGAAATCATATGGTTCTCAACTTTTTCTGCCTGACTTATTTCACTTACTATAATAATCTCAAGATCCATCCATGTTGTTGCAAATGGCACTATTTCATTTTTTCTTATGGCAGAATAGTATTCCATTGTGTGTATATACCACATCTTTTTTATCTAATCATCTATCGAAGGACACTTTGGTTGTTTCCATGTCTTGGCCACCACAAATAAAGCTGCAGTGAACATTGGAGCACATATATCTTTACAGATAAGTGTTTTCAGATTTTTTGGGTAGATACCCAGGTGAGGGATTGCTGGGTCATATGGTATTTCTATTCGTAATTAAGATTATTAAAGTTGAGACCAGGTTTACCAAATCATCTGCAGCCCGGCCTATTCAGTTATTTATTTTCCTTGTAATAATCTTTCTGATTTCCTTCCTTTATTCCCCATTATATCATGAAGATACAAAATATAAGGAAATCCAGCGAACTATAATTCTAAGTTTTAAATGATAAATCAATTAAAGTTTTGAGTCAATTTTGAATTTAAGGAAAAACAGTTATATGTGTCCAATTTCTTTTAACTATGAATTAATGAGATCTTTAGAATGCTATTTATTTTAATTTTATGTGAAATAGAAAACTTATTTAACTGTTTTGACTCTTGCTGTTGAATGCTAGGACACATTCACAGAACTGTTTGAATTTAACCATCCAAAAATGTGCCTGCATAAAGTTGTTTTATCTCTCAATTTCAGAAGGTATATAGAAATTTGGGAGGCACTAGCTTCCTTTCATGTTCCTATTGTGATTTGCTTGTGAAGTTGATGAAGTATCTTCTTTCACCAAATTTTCAAGTGAATTTTGAAGCAAATGACTGTCATGCACTCCAATTACGAGTGAATACTGCCACAGAGGGAGATGGGAACCATAAAAAAAACCTGCTCTAGCCTAGGGTATGTCTAAATATGACTGAAAAAAGAAAACAATTAAATCATAAGCAGTAGATTGGAGGAGGAATGAATAATCAGGAACAACAGGTAGGAAATAATCTTTCAAAGCCTTTGTTCAAGTGAATACCATTCATAGTTTTTTGTGAACTAGCTTATGGAAACTACTATGGACATTAGTACATTAGTCTGTTTCTAAGATCTCTCTCCTTGCCTATTACTAATTGTATCTCTAAAATGTAGTACCAAAATGTGTCTCGAATGCATGCACTTGCCTTAATCTCAACTATATCCGTTATCATCTCTTAATTAGAATTTTAGAATACCCTCATAATTACACTTCACACACTCCCTTTTGCCTCTGTGCAATCCATTCTATAGAGTGAACAATAGTGAGCCTTAAGAACTAAAGCAGGTCATTGTATGCCCCCCACCCACCTAAAATACTTAAAAGACTCACTGTTGCACTAAAAATAATAGTCAGAAAACACCAACACTAACCTCCATTTATATTCTGATCCCTGCCCATCTCGGCCTCCTCTTTTAGTCTACCCTCTGTGTTCACCACGTTTCTGCCATAATGCCACAATGAACACACAGCCGCATAAACACAATCCACTATTGTTCCGTAGTACAGACATAAAATATCACATGACATTAAAGTGTTAATCATATTACTATATGAAATATTGCATATAAAAATGTATAAATAAGTTCCTATTTACTAGGTGACTAAATAAATTGTGATTTCCTTCAACCCCTCCTCCCCGGCACACAGGGATGCACACTCAGACACACTCACTTATAGTCAGCAGTTGAAACTAATTTTTCAGGCCTGTCAAAGCAAAATAAATTACCAGTTATCCCTGATTTATCAAACCCAACTGACATGGCAAGATTAGAATAGAAAAACAGAGTGACTAAAACCAGCCATTGAAAATTGAATACGCTGACATTAAAACAATTACTATGTAAATCGGTGCTTGGAAATGACTTATACAGATAGGCTCTAGAGTATGCTTGTCACTAGCCAGATGCCAAGTTGACATTTTATTCTGCAGCTATTAAGAATGGGGCCAGGAGAACTTTAGCTGAACCAAAATGGTTTTGTAAGAAATCATGCAATGACAAAAAGTTAAAAAGACAATAAAGAAGTGTTCTCCCCTTTCTGAACATTAATGGTTCCCTTGAGAAGATAAAAAATTATTTTTTGGTTCACTAACTATAATATACTTAGCTATTATGATTCTCTTATTTAGGAAATCTTTTTAAAATAGACTTCACAGAATTCCATTACCTGATCTGTCATCTATTAGTAAAGCTATCATATAAGGTTTGTGATAGACCAAAAGGCAATAAATTCATTACTTAACTAATTAACAATGAATGGGGGACGTGTTCAAGGTGCTGACACTGGCACTTGTAAATGTATCAAAATGTGGTCAAAATGTACCCCAAAATACCATTTTAGCCATAAAGTCAAGCAAATTGTAGTATTTTGAATTGGTGTTCCTCCCACATACACCTGAACAAAACTGAATGGAACTGAATCGGCACTCTATCACCATTTCTGAGAATTATCATAGTTGTTACAAAATGGCATAAAATCATAACTATTTAGAATGTGAGCTCTAATGCAAGCTCAAAATATAACTCCCTGCCTGTTTATTATCATCATTATTATGCAATGACATTTTAACATATATATGTGCCAATTTTCATGTTTTTCATGTTTCACATGAGAGTTGTGTGTGTATATATTTCTCATAATCTGAAACATGTTAATATAATTAAGAAATCTTTGAAAGTATACTATCACTCCATTCTTTAGATTATTTCATCAACAAATGTATGGTGAGTAATATTGTTGCGGATGTTAATATTACTTGAACAAATGTATTTACAAATACTAAGAATATATTTTAGGGGT
Organism: Rhinolophus sinicus; assembly: GCF_036562045.2. NCBI lineage: Eukaryota > Metazoa > Chordata > Mammalia > Chiroptera > Rhinolophidae > Rhinolophus > Rhinolophus sinicus. Next base: position 94,930,215 of record NC_133757.1, read on the forward strand.
GGCCAATTAGCTCAGTTGGTTAGAACATGGTGCTGATAACACCAAGGTTGCCGGCTTGATCCCCACATGGACCATTGTGAGCTACGCCTTCCTGAAAAAACGTTTATATAAACATGTATTTTCGTTTCATGTGGAAGTGTTTCTTTTCTTAATATTACCTTAAATGGAAGAAGTAAGACACGGATTGACTTAATTTTGAGGCCTCTCAACATGGTGACTTTAAATACTGAGCTTAAATTTTAATTTTTCAAAAAATGACTTTAAATAAATATAGTTTTTGGAGATTTTAACAGTCCTCTCTCAGTAATTGATTAAAGAGGACCAAAAACTTAATTGAGGTATAGGTGATTTAAACAAAATTATCAATAAATTGATTTAATTTGTGTTTATTTACATTTATTGAATACTACATTCAATAATTGCATAATAAACTTTTTTTCAATCATACATGGAATATTTACCCAAATAGACCATATACTAGTACATAACTCAATAGATTTCAGTTGATTGAATTAATACTAAGTATTTTCTCTGATCAAACTTGAATTAAATGAGAAATCAATAAAAATATATACAGAAAGGCTGTAAATATTTATAAATTAAATAACAGTTATGAATAACCCACAGGTCAAATGTAAAGTAAAAAAATTAGAAAATATTTCAAGTGTAATGAAAATACATCCCAAAACTTGTTTCTATGCTTTACATACAAAGCAGTCCTATAGGTAAATGTATAGCTTTAAATTTTTAAATTAAGCAACAAAAATTATCAAATTAGTCAAAAAGAGAAAAAAATTATAAAGTCAAAATTTAGTACTTTATTTGGATTAATAAAATTCCTAAATCCCCAGCAAGTATTTCTAAGGAAAAACAACAGAGAAACCACTAATGACCATTATCAGTATGGAAGAGTGAATACATTAAACTTCCAACACATTTAAATCATAATAAAGAAATATTATAAGTATCATCATGCCACAAATTTGACACTGAAACAAAATATAATTTTTTCTTGAAAATCTGACACTCACACAATGAAGCAGAAAATCTGAATATCCCTAGAGCTACAAAATATATTACATTTGTAATTAAAAGCCTGCTGACAGCATTCTGGTTTCTGGGTAAGATAAAATAAACACATGCCACTCTCATCCCATTGAGCTCAGCTATAAAACCTAGACAGATGTTGGCCCAGCTAACTGAGAGTGCTGAAAAATGAATAGCAATGGGTGGAAGAGGGATTGACATGAGAATTCAAAATAGCACTGAAATAATGCTGCGTTATTGACTTCCTAAAAACATATTTGACAGTTGAAAACAAAAATATGTTTTCTGATGTGCGTTTCGATGTACATAGATATATAAGATAACTATAGCATAAAAGAACGAGTATAAAGGGGCCTATCTAGTAATAAGAATTCTATATTATAAATAAAGTGGTACAATATTAATTATAAATACACTGGAAAAATTAATTGTGTATTTTGTAATCCTTAAAGCAAACACTAAAATATTATGCTAATATATGATAAAATCAAAATGGATACATTGAAATGGAATACTAAAAAATGTATAAAAAACCCAAAGAACTAAGAAAAGGAGAAACATAAGAAAAAAAACAGAACAAACACAAAACACTCCACCCAACAATAGCAGAATACATATTTTTCTCAAGTGTGCATGAAACATTCAATGAAACAGACCATATCCTGGGTTATAAAACAAATATAACAAATTTTAAAAGATCAAAATCTTACAAAGTATATCCTCTGACCCATAATACAATTAAATTAATAATTAATAGAACAATAACAAGACAATCCTCCCAAACACTTAGAAATTAAAAATATATTTTCACATAATCAATGTGTCAAAAGGAGGTATTAAGGGAAATTCCAAAGTATTTTGAAATGAGCAAAAATAAAGACAAGTATTTAAAGTTTTTTATATATTTCAAGCAATTTATAGGATGAAATAATTCTAATTTATCCAATGCTTTAAAGAAAAATAAACCTCAAATCAATAATCTAAGCCTTTACCTTAAGAAACTGGAAAAAGGAGCAAAATAAATTCGAAGAGTAAATTTCTTACTATAGTTGTGGAATTATCTTTATTTCCTTGCAGTCCTATCAACTTTTGCTTCATATATTTGGAAACTGTTATTAAGAGCGTAAACATTTTGTTATGTCCTCTTGATGAATTGCTCTCTTTATAAAAAAAAATGAACTTCTATAGATGTGGAACTTTCAATATTATAATTTTTGTCTGAAAAAATGAAATCTTTTTATTTTTTATTTTTTATTTAAACGTAGTCCAACGGGAAGCTTCCTTTTTTTGTTTGTTTGTTTTTAATTTGGAAGAAGGCAGACGACTAAAATGGCTGTGCTCACTAGTGTTGTTTGCCAAATATTTCTGATGATATTTCTTCTTGATCATATAGGATAGCACCTCCTGGGTGGCTAATTCCGACCAATGAGTTATAAGCAAAAAGCAGTATGTCAGTTTACAGACAGACCAATTAATTACCAGCTTGAGACACATCAGTGTTCTCATTTACCTCTGGAAGAGTGATTGAAAGGTCAAACTGTTGACTGTTTGTAGAGTACAATGAACAGAGACCCTCCTACCAACCAGTGATGAACAAATAGGAGAATCAAAAAAGAAAATATTCGTTGTTTTGAGCCATTCGCGTTGTTTGTGAGCACAATATAACATCCTAACTGATATACTTAATATACGTAGATAGAAAAAAACTCAGTAAAACAAAAAATTAAAGCCATGCATTAGATAAGCTAACAGAGTGACCTAAGGATTAAAATACATTTTACTCTAACATTTTACTCAAATCTTGCAATCCAAGAGTTTTAATATTTAAAATGTAGGTTTTGACATTGTATTTAAAACTAATTTTCAGCCTGAGAGTGAGAAAGAATGTTTAGGTGAAGGTAAGAAGAATGTGAAGATCTTAAGAACCTCAAATGCAGGTTTACTTAAATGTCTACAGTATAAATGTTGACATTGTGGCATGAATAATGTCTCTTTTAGACAAAAATATATCACACATAAGTCTGGTACTTATATATCTATAAAATTTATTTTTTTGCCTATTCCTAGTTAAAAGAACCACTTATCTTTTGTGAAACTAATTACATCATAAAGATAATATAACTATGAAAGGAATGACAATTAAAGTATATTTAAAATAAACAATGCTTTTAAACTAGATATAGTTTTTAATCTCTCAGTTTAGCAAATGTCAGTGGAGAATATCAGAAAATGTGTGTGTATTGTTTTGGGAAAATATAGAAGAGTGTGGGAAATGTCCTATTGAAGTTTATTTTCATTATTATTTTAGCAGAATGTTTACAGGCTTTTTTTTCCCTTTTCTCTTTTTTTTTCCCAACTTTTAAAATGCCTTGACCATTTGTCTTTTCTCTCAAGTAACTTTCTTTAAGAATGTAAACTATTTTGTCTCTCTGGTTCATTTTAAATTTGAAGAATTTTTTCTCATCTATTTAGATAAATTGTTACTTAACAAAGAGATGTCCTCATCTCTGAGCCATTCCTAGGCTCTAAGTAATTTTATGCAAATGCTTTTTTGAAAAATAATCCAGCAATATGAAATGCAATAATTACAGGCATTTTCATTCATATTTCTGTAAACAATGCAGCAAACGTTTTAATGTGTCCCTATTTTCTCTTTCTAATTTTGCTACAGATCTGTAACCATACACATATAAATTGTTTCATTTTACTTATTTTTTCAACACAGTTCCATATTGCTACACTGTCCTCATATTTAACAAATTTGCATTCTCAACTTGATTTGAGATTAAACCTAAAATACACAAGTTGCAAATTCTTAATAAAGCCCCGTGTATGCTTCAGTATTTCTAATATTCCTGAGAGTCAGTCATGTGGACCACAACTTCCTGAATCCAATTTCTCAGTTTGAGAGCGGATTCAGTATTCTTTGGAGCAGGTTAAGACTAAAATGACTAAATATAATTCTATCAGATTAAACACGGTCACAAAAAGCCCAGTTTTCCTTAGAGTAAAAATATGATCAGCACCCTTATTATTTTTCTTGCCAGTACTGTTACAATCTCTATTCTTTCTGCCTGTGTAGCGTCTGCTGTCTTCAGTACATCCTCTGCCCTGCTGCCAGAGGAATATGTAAACATGGTCCTGTCTTTCTCATCATTAGCAGTGTGTGAAATCCTTCACGTTGACTGCAGGCGAACGTCCAAACTCCTTAGAATCACTTTCAAGGTCCTACATGATCTGTTCTCAGCATACAAACTCATCTATAAAGATTTCCGTAATTCTTTCAGACAAAGTTAGTCATACTTCCTTCAGGCTCTCATTGTGTCTGCGCCATCTATTATGTCACTTGTCTCATTTGAGTCTAGTCATTTTAGGTATCTGTCCACTGGTCTGTGTGAGTCCTTAAGGGAAGAAACGGTAGTTCATTCATCATTGTATCCTAAGTGTCCCTGACTTTCCCTCATGCAGTTCCTATCTCTCCTAGCTCTCTACCTCCTTCCACAGAGGGTTTGACAGGTAAAATAATAACAAAACAACAACATAATAGCAATAACAATAATGATATAATGATATTGCTATTATCAGATGCAATATTGTACTAAGTCTTAGCATGGATTACCTAATTTAATTCTTATTAACATCATGAAAAAAGAAAGTTTTCCCCTACAGTGCCCCACATGAGAGAACTAGTCATACAGAAAGTAAATAATTTGCTATTGTCTCACAGGTAGTAAGTAGCAAAGCCATCATTTGAACTTAAGTAGTTTGATGTATAAAGTGATTTTTCAATATTTGAGAACAAATTATCAGTACAAGGTATTAGTAAGTTTTCAATGTGGTCTAATTGAAAAAACTAAATAAAATACATTTATGTAAAGAAGGTAATTTTATTATCTATTGTCTACTAATTAGAATAAGGCCATTTTCTTTGTATATACATAAAGTCCTGTTCATTCATAGCCATAGAGAAGACTGAACAGAGCATCAATGATAATTAAAAAGTTAAAAGAATAAAATATGTCTGACAATTTAATAAAATTATTTAAAAATATATCCAGGAATAACAAACTGCAAGCTTCATAACTCAACAAAAATAATAATGTTTCTTAAAGAATTTTGATCATTTCTTTGTATTCAAAAGACTGTTCTTGCTAAGGGAAGTATAATTTATGTGTCTATGTGTAAGATCAGATACCCCTAAAAGCAGACCCTGAGACAAAAATTTGACTGCAGTAGTTTTGAGGAGGAATCACAGAAAGTTCCTGGGGAGGCAGGTGAAGAAGTGAGACAAGGAAGGAAAAGTACGAGTAGAGGTGCGTTGTCAAGATGCCTATCCTTGTTGGGCAAATGAGTTTCAATCTTGCTGGGAAACTCTGCAAGATAATACGGAAAAAGAGAGGCTGACTCCACAGTAACACTGTTTATTCTCCACCTGTTCTTGACTTGAGTGAATGAATGAGTAGAAGGGATACTTTTACATCTCATGTGAGGTCATTTAAATTTACATATACTATAGAAATTATTGAAAACATTTTTAAGAGGGAAAGCCTTATTTCCATATGATCAGTCTTGCATTCTTTTGTTTCTGCCTCTTTCTGAATGGATTGTATAGAGCTGTTAAGTATCGCTTCGAAGTCATAAACCTGATTACTTATAGGGTATGACTCTGGATGCAGTTCTTATTTAATTAATATACAAGTGAGTATGTGCAATGTCTTAATGTTTAAAAAATAATTTGCCTTCCTGGGAATATCAGTTGCATTTCCAGAGCATTATGAGGTATTACGGTTTGCAGAAGTTGGTGCAATTAACCTAAAATTATTATAGGGAGGCACAATTATCTTGGGCCTTTGGCTTTGTTGAGAAGAATGAATGTCCTCATATAATTATGACAGGTGTGCTAAATTACTTCCCAGATTTGTGTGTTATATGTGAAAGCATCCATCTCACTACACTCCCATGGAAAACACTGACAGATCTGTTTCATATGATATTATTATCATTTTGCCATTTTATGTTATCCTAAAATGAACTTAAGGTTTTTTTCTAGCATTTCATGCCCATTTCGTGGTAATATTTTGATGGTTTATCCGATTTGTCTCATTGTACTTGAAAACATCAAAATCTACTTGTTTTATAAATATTGTTACAAATAATAAATGAGATTAATAATAAATGGACAGAATAAAAAAGAAAATGCTTATATTTGTATGTTTAAATTACTTGTGCAAAATATTTAATTTTATTTCATATTCCATGATAGTTATTGTTTTTTGGCTTTAATTATATTGTCATAGTTTCCTAGCTTACAAAGCAAGATCTCTTGTTTTAGATCCACAGCAATATTTAATATATCCTATTGAGATCATAGTAAAATGAAGTATTGAAATGACTGACTGGAAAAAAAAAACATTTTAAGTAATGTTTTGAATATTCTGATACAATTCTATACATCTTGGTAGAATCTGTGCATATTTCAATATCATGTTATGGTTTGTTGCCTCATCTAGACTAAATAGCAGCCTGGGTCCTGGCAAAAGGTGAAGCATTAGATGTTCCTGCATTTAAGTACAAACTCTGTCTGTTTCTAGATTTCCACTCTTTTTGTTTTCAGGATATTTATATCAGGAAAATCACAGAATTTGATCATGGATTCAAATTTTACCCTGTTTTAGTTTTGAAGTAACTAAAAGATTTCACAAACTTAAATGAATTCATCTGCCTTAATAAACCTTGGGCAACTATGCCCAATGCTGAGCTAGAAATGAAATGAGATTTGAAAAAAGGTTCCTGCCCTCATGTGGCTTGTAAATTAATTAAATAAATCACAAATATGCAAAAATAGCAATTGCATGTATTAAATTGCTTTTAACTGTGCCTAAAATTAAATCCTACTTCTTTTGGCATCTTAGATTGTTTCATGATAAGAAAAACAACATGAGATTCATTTTTATAATTTCCATTAGGAATGGGATGTCTTGGTTTGGATCTTAATGTAACCTTATTATGTGGTTGTATCAGTATATGATTATTTAACATTAAATCCTCATTTATTTCAATTTAAGACTGTATTTTCCCCCTAGAGGCTTATATGCTACCCAGCTATTGAAACATACCACAACCAAAACTTACTAGGCATAATTGTTAAAGAATTTAAATTTCCAGAACTTTCCAGGAAATCCTTCTAAACCTTAAGACCTTGTGCTCAGTGGAAATAATTTTAATGCATAAAATGTATCATTATTACTACTAGATAACAATAGGAAATTTTTAAGTTAACAAGAATACATTTCAATACAATACCTAGTTTTTGAGCCCTTGATACAAAGGAGGATAAACAATCAAGAGTGAGTGTGAAAGAGAGTTATTAATGAATTATATGAATGAGTAGAGTAGCTATTATGATATACAAGCTCTGGTTAGGAAAGTATTAGACAAAGTCTAGTTTTTACATTTGTCTGATAACATAATGTGTAGATAGCAATATAAGATATACTACAATTTTGCATTTGACCTAGCTTTTTTCTTCCTGCATCATCTCCAGTTGTAAGCACAAGATGTACCTGGAAACACTGCCAAACACCAGCATCATTATCCCATTTCATAATGAAGGTTGGACTTCACTCCTGCGTACCATACACAGTATAATTAACCGAACCCCGGAGAGTCTGATAGCAGAAATCATTCTAGTAGATGACTTCAGCGATAGAGGTAAGATACAGTTAATAATATTTTATCTGATTCTGTTACACCTACATAATCACTGCAGGCTTCAAAACAGGTAAGTTATTGTGACGTTTGTTTCTCATTTTATCTAAAGGTGATTATGATGTTTTTGTCTATGTTGTGATTTCATGAAATGTCGGCCATTGCAAAAGAAACTGAGAAGTTGTTGGTGTCATTTGAGGAACTCTAAGAAATTTCATTACATTCTTGTTGTAAATTAGGTTTTGGCAACATGCCTCAAGTTCTACTTTCAGATTCGGGACAAACACTGCAAAATATAAGTGCATAGGAGTGGTGAAATATTCTAGTAGAACTATAAAATCTGTTTCTGAAAAGTATCTACTCTGTGATTTACAAATATGATACATTCTCCAGGCTGTGCTCATGCTGCTTCATAAATACTGGAAATTGTAAGTAACACAAATAAATATTTTTACTTGGCAATTCTAACTATTTTATCATATGTGAACAGGAACAAAAAAAAACCATTGTAACAGTGTATTAGAAAATTTGACATAAGTTGTAATATTTTAGCATTCTGATAAACACAATTGGTTTTATAAAGCAGCAGAGTAAAATTACTGAAAGTTTCCTGAGGTTAGCACTTCATTAATTACATCCGGTCTAGATGTGGGAATTGTTAATACTGCAGGGAAAGTAAAGTTCATCTTTTTTGCCTGCTGTGAATGGAGAGGAGGAAACCTTTTCTAATGATATGCCTCTATTTGGGAATATAATTTTCTATCTTGTATTTCTTTGCATGATGGAGCTCTGCTGAACAATGCTGTATATCTGTAAGAAAGAATGGCAGTAAAATAGTTTGATTGTATATTATTCTTATGCCTCACAAAAGAATACTTCTTGAAATCATATGGGTTAATTGAAGTTTTGGAAATTTCATTTGCAGCAAAAATGTCATTTCCTTCATAGTATTCAAAAATCCTGTAAAAGTAAAACTGCTTTGTGTGTTAGTTTTGAGATTTCTTTGAGTTCTAGTCTTCAAAGATTCAATTCACTTCAAATGTTGATTCAGGGTTTGCCTAATATTAATATATGTTGAAGTTTATCTGACAAAAATAAGGTTGTCTACTGCCATTCCATTAAAATAGCAAATTACAAACTTGGTGATTTAACTTGATTTCAAAGCAGTTTTTGCCTTGCCTTGCATTACTTGGAAAGATGTGCATTCAATACTACCTAAGAATATAAGCCAGTATCTAAAATTGAAATTTATTATTTAAAAATTAACTTATGTAATATATTGATTTCTTTTTTATCCTAACTGTGGCTACTTATTCCAAAGTAGTTATTTTTACCTCAGACTAAAAATAGGTATTTAATGTACTAAAGCTAAAACTTTCCTTTTAAATAAATGAATGAAAAAGGGAATCAAGATCTCAGGCTACATATCACCAAATAAATGGTCTTTTTTGGTTGACTGGTATCGAGAGAAATCAAACAGTGTATCTGTGGAGAATTTTCTACATAATTAACTCTGTCTTGGTAAATTACTTATTATAGCACAATTTTGAACTGAGTATAATATAGTAGGAAACATGGGGTAGCAGAAAATTGTGGTTTGTAAACATTTTGTGCTGAATATTTCTCAGAGGTATTTTTTGATAGAAAGTCTAAAGGAGAAAATGGTGGCATCTACATTTGTCTTGACTTCAAATCACTGTCATTTTTTGATAGAAAGTTTAAAGGAGAAAATGGTGGCATCTACATTTGTCTTGACTTCAAATCACTGTCATGTAGTGATGACATGTAGTGATAGTCTGATGGGCTATCCTTTTGCATATGTTACTTGAGAATTAAGCGTGATTTCAGAAGACTGTTAATGTAATTAGTGTCAGTAAAGTTGGCCAACAGGGAAATGATTATTTGGGATAATTATAGTGATTTTGACTTTCCTATTGGATATTCTTAAGAATAATAATTTTTTCAATGCTTTGGTAAATCTTAGATAGTTTATTCCTATGACTCTTAAGTTGAAAGTACTACTTATCATTAAATTTCTGAAAGGTTAATTTTTTTTGAATATTGCTTTTCTTTTATATTAACATGTTGATATGTGTGAAATTGAACTTTGAAAAGAATAAAGGATAAAATACTTCTATTATCTTTTAGAATACATTGTAATTCTAAAGTTTGCATGGAATAGGAAAGATTCTTCTTCTGAATCTTTATCACGGTTACAAAATCTCACCTGATAAAATCTTATGATTTATGTGGACCTTAGAGTTATCAGTCCTTTCTGAATAGTGGGAAATACAGAAAGATAATTATAAATACAGAAATTATAAATACAGAAAATTAAAATGATAAACACAGGTTAGAATCCCAATGCCAATTATGAACTGTGACACTGGGTAAATTAACTTCCCTATGTCTCAGATTTTTTTTTTTTAATATAAACACGGATAAGTAACTCCTTAGTTATCTAAGTAACTCCTCATTGAGGGGTTATGACGGAGAGCTGTCTTAAATGGTTGAGTGAATTGTGCATCACACAGGAGAGTAATTGCTCTCAACTACTGATTTCTATTCATCCAATACACCTCTACTATTGTAATATAAATGATCTCCATACTGAGGAGATGTTCTCAATCTAATGAAATCTAGTCTACAAGAATGAATCAATCAATCTATCTATCTACCTATCTATCTATCTACAGAAGCAACAGAAGTCAGATGTCATGCAAAGCCAAATTGTGGTAATTCACAACATGTTGGAAAATCAGGACTGTGTTAGCATTTTTTAAATCTCTAAATTTACCAACAAACAGGTAATTTACTACATATGTTGCAGAAAAATTAAATCTAGAATTTCTTCAAAAGGACGATGAATGTAGCATGTTGGCCTCCTAAATTACATGAGAGATCTTACATGAGTGTTTATCAAAATACTTCTCAAGATTATTCTCACAACTCCAAGAGAAGAAAGCTATGGCAAATCATCTCTTGTTTACAGGGCCTCTAAAATAGAGAAGGTTATTTTCAGCCCCCTTTTTGTTTTAGTGTTATCTGTAGCCATAGTATTAAAAGCTACTGTACATCATATTTTAAAGTATACTTACACTCTTTTGGACAACCCAGAAATCATAAGCCTGTAGCAATTCTTTAAAAATCAAATAGGCTAGACAAATTTTAAAGTAAAAAAATATACAGGGTTTTATTTTAGCTTCCTTTAGGAAATTATTTCTGAAACATTACACTTTATTTTTATTTTCAGAAATATATTTCAATACCAAGTCTTTTCAGTATGCATCTTAAGATCTTTGCACTATATCTGCTTTGGATATTCTGCAATGTCCTTTGGTCAAGGGCAATACAATTTTGACAAGACTTTATCAAATATTACTGCCTTGTATTTTATGTCCTTCAGGTCAACAGAATAGCTATACATGCGATGATGACATAATAATAATAATAATAATAATAATAATAATAGAAAACTAACATATTACCCATGTTAATAACGCAAGGTTAATATCACTTGGAATTCATAGCTCCAAAAATTGAGTATTATAGTGATTGGAAAATTCTGGAGAAATTGGTTTCATAGCAATAGAGAAAAAAATACTAAAATAATTTGTGATTATTGAATAATTATAAATATTGCAAAGTGATTTTTTAAAAATCTGCTTGAATAGCTTTGACCTAGTTATCAAAATGCTTTAAAAAAAAAAAAAAAGTGAATATCCCATCTAGCAGTTCTTAGTTTAGATATTCTTCCTCAAGCAAGCTTGCTAAACAGAATGTTGTTTTAGCCTCAGCATATAAGCCTACTGTCTACAAAAACAGGAAGGTACAGGCCTGCAGGTAAGTTTTCAACAACAGCACTATGTTTTTGCGATCTGAAGCTTACCAAAGTTAGTGAATGTGATTATATTTTTTTTTTCAGTAAGCTCTCAGAAATACATTTAACAACTTAACTTGAGGCCTATAACAACGCTTCATGATGACTTTAAAGCAGGACTAATCCTGGGCTTATCTCCAAACTCCAGGCAACCTTAACAGCATCCACATGGAAAATGTTGAAATGTGTGAAATAAGCTGGAGCTTAACCTCAGAGATAGGATATATTTGAACCTGACAATTCTCTAAACTCTGTATGCTTTGATGAATGCAAGTTCAAATTGAGGCTAGCCACGGGAGAGTTGCTGACACATGCCCCTAAATGCAAGTTGGAGGTAGTACTGTGCACTGGGTTCTCTTCTCTCTCCCCCTCCCCCTTTCCCCCTCCCCCCTCTCCTTTTTTCTTCCGTCCCTGGTATGTATTAATGTATTATACTAGTTAGAGGAAAAATCAGAGATTGAAACTTTCTTCCCAGTCTAGCAAACACAGAAACTTGCAAACAATCCAGTTCACTTCTCTGCAGATGGCACAGACCGTTGCTGCCTAAAGTGTGGTCCACAGACCAGCAGCATCAGCGTCACATTGCAATTTATTAGAAATGCAGAATCTCAAGCCCATCCAAATATATTCAAAATCATTATTTTAACAAGATCTATGTGTAATTTTTGTGGAACTCAGATTTTCAGAATAGCTGTCATGAATTTCAAAATTGGGGTTGAGGCTTAAGTGAGCAATATGGATGCATAGAAAGCATAACTTCAAAAAACTCTGCTTCTTGTACATATTATTATGACATAATCGTTTTCTATTTGTTTTTCTTGTGTATAATTGACATTGTTTTTATAAATCTGTCAAGGAAAGGTTGGGAGCCACTTTCTATACTATTATCACTATAATATTTTATGTATTATTTTACATTGATTATTACATTTCTTTGATAGATTTTCACCCTTTCACAAATGTGTAGGCATCTGCTCTGCCTTCTTATGAACTCATTCTGTAGCACTAAATGTTTAATGTCAGGTTACTGCCATTACTCCCTCCCTGCCAATTTTCCTTCTTTGTTATACAAATGCCTTTCAACATTTTATAGATCTATTTTGCTTTGGAATCATTCAATATTTTTTATGCCAGGTTGAGGAAGAGAAGTGTGTGTGTGTGTGTGTGTGTGTGTGTGTGTGTGTGTATAAAGATACGTAGTATAAAGCAGTTTCTTTAAAGATCTATATTACCCATAAAAAATCTTAGACTCTTCACATGATTGAATGTTTATAAATCTTTACAATAGCAGGAATCTTTTAAATCAATTCACAAATGAACCTAAGTCTTGAATTTCAGGTTCTATTTTACTCAAATAGCCTCCAAGTATACATTAAGTTTCCATAAGCAGACAAATCAGCACATGTTTTACAACTGTTCAAAGTTGGAAGATATCATCAGAGTGAAAAGGTTGTAAAATAGATGAAGAATGGTAGTGCATTTTTATATGATAAAATACTAACACTAAAGTGCATGTAAAGATTCTGAGATGAAATCAACAAAAGTGTTTTAGTACTTGTATTCCATTAGATACTCCACTAGACTACGAGACAAGCAATTTATTGAGAGCTAGTCATGGTGAATGAATCTTGGAATTGTTTAGACTTACTATTCCTATTTTAAATTGTAAGGATACTTGTATTTTAAAATCAAAATGTAATACTAAATACTAATAAGTAGTAGAAACTAAGGAAATGTTATAAAAGACAACTGTGTATTTTTCTATTTAGAAAGTTCACATCTCCTGCTAAAGAATTGAATGAAAAACGTTCAGTTTTTCTGATGATAAATTTCTACATCAGGTTGCATAATGGTCAAACAGATAGTTTTAATAAAATAGTTGTGCTTTATTCATTAGTTCAACATTTAAGGTTGAAAGGGAGTCTAAGCAATGAGTGGCACTGTTTCCTAGGGTCCTATATATGAATTTAAAACAATAATGTGTTCTCAGGGTCAGAGGAAAAAGAGCCTACTACCTACAGGAGTAAGTTTTAGAAGTTCCAAAATTAACTCATAAAAGGCTCTTTGCATTTATAAAGTGTGAGTATTAACGATCAGTAGGAGAGTATGTTTCGAGTAGAATCTGTCTCAGAAGGAGAAAGGATTTCTGTCCCTCTATTTTTAAATTAAAAGTTTGATATCACATTGTTGTAGGTATCTACTTAAACGAAAGGATTTATCTGACAAAAGTCTAGAGAGTTAGGTATCTTTGATGAGCCTTCCCTTTGCCTCAATGTTTGGAGTAGTATTTGTTACATCCTTTTTCCTCTGCAGTGATAATGTGACTAATCTCTCCAGTTTTCAGGAGTGTTACTGGAGTGTAAACTCCAGTTTTCAGGATTCAGGAGGATTACACATACATTTACAATCCTCATGATTACTATTAGAATGCTTTATTTAGTTCAGTAGAAACCTAGTTTAAGTATGTGCTTATTTTATAGGTTAGTATAAAGGGTCTTGACGTACTCTAGAGGTATATGTATTTTAATAATTGTTTTATGAATTAGACTTTATCGTTCTGGCCCTGGTAGGTTCAGAGAACTGCCAAAGATTCTTATGGAATGTATGTTCTTCAGTCTTGTAAGAAAGTAAGAATATATCTAAAGTTGATGAAATTAATTTCAGTTTTAGTTAAGATTCAGTAGGATTTATATTTAATTTACAAAGATACATTTGTTGAAACTTCCATAACAAAAATTTTGTTATTTAACAAAAACTCTTTTAAAATGTTCTAATGTAGAATGTGAGTACAGTGGTACCTCAGTTTTCGAATGTCTCCATTGATGAACATTTTGGTTTATGAATGCCATAAACCCAGAAGTGTAAATGCTTCAATTTTCGAACACAACTTAGAAGTCGAACATGTCACACGGCTTCTGCTGAGTGCCAGATCCTGAGGCCTAGCTGTTGGCTGTTTTTGAACGTTTCAGAACTCATGGATTACGTTTGAAAACCGAGGTACCATCTCTATGTAGTTCAAGAGAATGTAGCCATCAGAATGAAATGCTTCCAAGCTAATTTTGAAGATAAAAGTAAGTATTTTGGAAAATGTGTAATAGACGAAGAGACACGATCTAAGTTCCGTTGTCTAGTTGAGCCATATGTTAGCTATCACATACAATATTACAACAAATTGGAGAGTTGGAAGATTTTATTGTTGTTTTCTTTTCCATTGTCATTTAAAAATATTTGGTGTACTTACATGAATGAAATCAACAAATTAAAATATGCCATACCTCTATTATGAGATGTCTTTTAAAAACTCCCATGTAGAATAGTTGGTCAAATGGGGGTTAAATTATTTATATTTGCCCAATGAGTTGCTTTTAAGGTTTTTTTCCTTAATATTGTCATTTTGAAGAGATGATAAATCTCATCTAATTGTCATTTTCAAACAAGCATTTTGCTCTTTTGCAGTTCTGTTCTCTGCTTAAATGTTAGTTTGAAGCATGCAAAAGTGTCATTTTTCATAGGACTGAGTGACAATTTCATAGATTTCTTCTTAACACGCATCTTCAAACCTATTTGTCTTTGGCTAGAACAATGACTTAGGGCTCCTATTTTAAATCTGTCCTTTTAAAGAAAGAGCACAGTAACTCCCATCAGCAGGTGGTGGGTAAGTCCATCGGGCTTCCCAGTTGCTTTCTCTGAAGGAAAGTCCCACGTGGTTGAATTAATATGGAGTTGGCATAGAAGGAGATGTTTCTTTTCAAAGCAAAAGTGTTACAGTTCACCAATTCCACAAAGGCACGACTTCCTCAAGAAAAATAAATTGTGCAATTTATTTTATGGCAGATTAAATTCCATTTATTTTCCTTGCAGACAGCTGTTTTGAGTAGGTGTCACTTGTATGAAACGGTTTTATGAATGTTGGGCTTCAGATCTCGGGCAGGCATAACTTTCTCTGATGAAATAAAAGGTTATGTTTTATGATCATCCCTCTTGTCAGCAAACCTCAGCTGGTGAGCATTAATAATACAGTGTTCAGTATTTCAAGCAGCACTTTTTGATGTCTAAATATCCATCTGCTTTTAATTAAAAAAAAAAAAATGAATGTACTGACACAATGCAAAAAAAAACCACACACATAAATATTTCCTCCTTTTTCCTCTTGAATGATAACACTTACTTAGAAAATTATCATTCTCTCATCAGTCGAGATTTTTAATAAACTGACAAGTTTTAAACATCAAATGCTTCCATGTTTCTGCAACATATTTTAACAAACATTCTCCTAATAAGAATTAAATGTTTTATGTCAACTGAGTAACAATTCCATTGTAGACTGGTAATATCTTCCTTTCGATGAAAGAATTTCTAGGTGACATGGTACATTTGTAACATTTTATAGATGAGTCAAAGGAGACTCAGAAAGGCAACTCCTAGAGGTCACACACTAGGTCAATTTTACATGCTTATGTAATTATTAAATTAAATTAAAAGGTACAGTTTTTATGCTTAAGTATTCAGGGTTCCTCTCCTCTCTGCTTTTCTCAGACGTCTAATTCTGAGAAACTGGAACCATTCTGATAATGATCTTGAATTGAATAAAACTGTACTACAATTATATAGACACTCTAGATAATTGAATCTAATTTATTAACCATTTTTTTGCCTTAGGGTCAGGATCATAATAGAAACCATCATTTCACTGTGTACACTCGAGTATTGGAATAGAGGATTCATGAGAATTATAATGACTTGAACACACAAATTCCAGTATCCATAATGGCCTTCTAAGACTACAGGGGGCCAATTGGAGCCTTCCTCCTGGAGAAAACAGGGTTTCTAACATTTTGAAAAACTCACAAAATAATAAAATGGGTCATAAAACATAGTTATCTACGTTTCATGTAGTTTCACAGGCTGATGTAAAGTAGAATTTTTTGAAGTAAGCGAATGGAATTTAGGCTAGCCACTTGTAGGTCATCTGATTCTATTTTAATTCTGGTTGTATCATTCCAGAGTTAGAGAGCCTAACAAGGCTACTTTATTTCACAGAAACCAAGACATTTTTGAGATTGTCCAAGGCCACTTAGGTGCAAAAAGTCCCCAGAAGATGAGAGTCATTCTGAGACAGAGAGAAGCTGGGCTGGGAAAAAAGGGGGGAGTAACTGGGCAAACATCTATCATTGCATTGACTACTAATTGGCTACAACATCCTTTATTTTTCCATTTTTTCTGCCTTTTCTCCTAAAACCCAGATGAAGAACTTTATATGGAATGTATATGCACAAGCTACTTGGAAGTCTAAACCATTGCAACATGCTCACAAAATTTGCAAAATTCATCTTTTAACCATAAATAATCTTCATGAAATGATGATGAAGGCGATGACTACTCAAAACTGAAGTTAGATAAAGTGTTTATCTATACAAAAAGACAAATTTCACGTTCCAAAGTTCAGAGTTCAGTGAGCTTGTTTTTAGTCTATGGAAAAATTTTAAGGTAATCTCATCAACGTTTTCTAAGTAAATAAGAGAGAAACATTAAGTACTGTGAGTCAGCACAGGTTTGTTCAATTTTAGTAAAACATTCTCTCAGAGGGAGGTATGACTTACAAGCCCAGATTCTGATAGAACCGGGGCTTCTTATCCCACCCCGAGTGACTTTAATAAGACCCAGTATAACAAACTGGCCCTTAGATCCCTGGTATAGAGCATATGACTTTCCAGGATCACACCTATAAACATCTGAGATGACCCCAGATTGCATGGCACCAAGGAGCCCATAGGTGCACCTACCGATGAAACCGCTTTCTTACACGTCTCTATGAAAAAGGAGACATGCATGGGTGCAGGTACCTCTACTGAAATGGAAGCCAGGCTGAGTCCAAACATGACCTAGCAAGATGACTCTCAGTGGTATGGCAAGCTACTGGGCATCCCGAAACATACTGCTTCTGCTGGCCAATGTCACATAGGTTTTCCTTACTCAAGATCCCTGTACATCAGTCTGAAGGCCTGAACTAAGCCAAATGGCATAGCAATCCCGATGACTTACCTGAGACCATAGGTGACACGGTCTTCTTCTAAAACCAGGTCCCTCATTGCAAAAGGGTTTATGAATCAAAAGGAGAAGTCATACTGATGGGCAAAGAGTCAGGAAGATATAATTCCCAAGATCCAGGTCTACATGTAAATATCTGCAACTTCTACGCAGCAGGCAATACGCTTAAATGGTGCTACTGAAAACTAAAAGCTCATAAATGTTCAAATGTTTGGGCTGAAGCCCAAATGTTCAAAGCTGTATAATGATTGTCATTGTCATTATACAGTCTTACGTTTATATTTTCTTTTTTTATGGAAATGCTTTCTCACAGCTGGTGTGCGGTACCAATAAATGAGGTCCACTTAATGGTGACTACCTTGATGTTAGCAATATGGTATCTAGGAAACTACATTCTCTATAGCGGCATGACAGATTTGAAAAGTATCTTGTAATTCTGTATAGTAAATTAAAAAAAATGTAAAGGGGACTCTGCCCACTCTTTTGCTTGTTAGGGTACAGATGACTTGGTCCTCCTAAATGAATAGCATCGTCGCGGAGTTATAGTAAGTGTATTCACTGGTGATCAAGGAATTGATGATTGATTCCCAAAATCAAATCATCAAGCATAGAGGAATCCTGGAGTACACTCCACTTAAGACAGGAAAAACGGGCTAAATTCAGAGAAAGGCTATTGCTCTTGACTGAATAACCTACTCCAAAAGGTTTGTGGTTTGAACTGCTTTGTTTGTGATTGAACTACTCTTGGTATAAAGTGTAAGATATTACTAGTAGGTAGAATTTGAAAGGATACTTTCATTGATGATACAACTCTGTTATATTGGATTGTCATTCAAAAGGCACATCTAATGTGTGAGATAATGCAGCTCAAGACCAGGTATCAATGATTAAAACCTCTTGCAGGCCAGAGACAATTACTTTCAAGCACTATATAGAAGCTTGCATTCGTTTTCTTCAGCTTGTTCACTAATTCTCTTCCTCCATCTCTCCTTGTAATTAAAAGACATTAACATACTCCATGGTTTAATGTATTGACACATGGTGATTAATGGTAGTGTGTAAAATACTACAGCGAATGCATGTATCATGCCAAACATATGTTTCAAATTTTAGAAATATTGGCCACTTAATATAACTAAAATTTGTTTTACCTATTTCAGAATTCAGAGAGGTAATCTATTTTGCTGATTTTAGGAAACACTCTCGTAGTCTATACTGCAAAATAGTTCATACTGTGTGATAAACTCCAAAGCCTTCAGCGCTGTAGGTTGAGAATCTTTCTGATGATTTAGTATGGTAAGGGCTCTTTTCTGGTGAGAGAAATTATAAGTCATCACTAGAAACAGATGCAACAAATAATCTTTTCAAACTTTTTAAGCCACTTTCCATTTGAGGATCAGGGAAGATCTGCAAGGGAGCTGAAGCCCTCAAGGTGCACAGTGAAAACGTTGCCACTGTCCCTCACATTGATGCTGGGCTTCATACCTGCTAGGATTTAGAAAGTGCTGATGGATTATGGTTTTATACTTGGCCTATAAATTGAAACCAGGATAAGCTTTTGCCAAGACAATGCATGATGAATAATATCAGCATGGTCTCCTCATTTCCATTCATTCCACCGTCTGCAAATGTGATTAATTCTATTATTTTATCAAGAGTGAGTCAAAGGGGCAGGAAATGGGGCAAGATGTTTGAGAAAGGGACCCTGGATGACGCTCCACTCTAATAATCAAGTACATATATCAGCAAGTGACTCTACCTTACCTCATTTGCCATGAGTTTGGGTGTCGTCCTAGGTTTGAATCCTGGCTTTACCTTTGCTGGCTTTATTACCATGGACACGTTATTTATCTCATGTGTGTCATATATTGCATGGGAAATTGGGTTTTTATATGTAAAGCATTCAGAACTGGGCTGGGTCCAAAGTAAGAACTCCATAAATTTGGGGCACTATTGTTGTTGATATAAAAAGCTGTAATTGAACTAGATGACCTCTAATTCTATCTCCAACAACTTTGAGTACAGATTAATATCTATACTTTACAGGTTATAAAACAGCGTTAAACAAATAATGGTTTCTTTCTTTAAAGACTAGTACCTTTGAATAGCCACTGCACCAAGGTAGGAAGATCTGTACAGCTTTACAAAGAGCAAGGAAACTGTCTTCAGAGACCCCTGGCATCCCTGTGATTTCATTAAGTTCATCCTGAACGTGTGAGACTACCATTAAAAACTGTAATGCCAAGTATTATAGAATCCAGTGAGCTCTTTATAGGAAGATTTAATAATTAATTGAATCCTTTAAGTAAATAACTCATAACTTGATTTATTTATTTTCATTAAATAGATAATTTTATTTAGGAAATAAAAATAAATGTATTTACTTAAATTATGTAATAACAATTTTCTCTCTGACCTCTCTGTTTCATTTGACATTCTCTGCATCACTCCTTCTTATCCAAGGCATGATTTTACAATCATCCTTCCTCCGGCTTTTCCAGACTTCCTTTCCTCTCCATCCCCCTTGAACATTGCTAATTCTCACCAGCACAGGTCATAGGATTGTGTGCACGATCTTTGCGTGGTCAGTTTCTACTTTCTGTACAGTTATACTCTGCTCTTGCTTCTGACCCGAACATTCAACAAACTCCTGGACTTCTGGGCTTAAATGACTCACATATATTTTCAAACTTAGCGTGTCTAAACTTTCTCAATTTTAACTATTTCTTCCTCCCACTTGGGTGACATCGTCATCCATCCAAACTAGATACCCGAGAATCATCCCTGTGATTTCTATTTTTTCCTCACGTCTCACATCCAATTAATGAACAAACCCTGCCAAATTTACCTCCTGAATACATTTTAAGTTATCCCTTCTTGAAGTTCCATTCTACAGTAGCTTCAATTCACTTAATTCACTTGTTTTTGTCTTATTTACCGACTCTGCCATCTTGACCAGAACTCAATCCTGTGTTTCTTTAAACCTGTGTTCTCTACCTGAAACTTACCTCCATAACACTTTCTTTTTCTGTAACCCTTATTCTAACTAATCTTTGAAGACTAATAATACCCTCAGCCCACTTTTCTTGAAACCCTCCCATGTCAGGTTATACCACTTACGAACGGTGAAGCTTTCAAAAAATAACTTTAAAACAAACAACAATAACAACTACAAATCCCATGACTCGGTTTTCCCAACAGTAAAATTGGGGAAATTAATAATACCCATTACACAGGGTGGTTATAAGTATTAAAGTGAATATGTATAAAGTGCTTAGACAGTAGTTGACCCACAAAAACCTATAAAAATTGTTGACTCCTACCTTTGGAATTATTTTTTATTGACTACCCTAATACTCTGAGTCAATCTCCACATGACTTGAATATGAGTTTATCTCTCCTCACTAGCTGCTAATGAGCTTTTTGAGGCAGGGGACATTTTCCAATTCTGAGTTATGGTCATAAAATTATTGTGAGTTGAACCAATCTGTATAAATACTCATTTATTCATACTGGAAATAGAAAGCATTCATTTATTCAAAATTAAACATATAAAAATAGGTTTTAGCTATTAGAGTTTGTTTCTTCAGTTCCTTTAATTAACTAAAGTAGACGAGAGATTCCACAAAATAGAAAACTTTGGCACTGTACTATAATGACATATGTCAGAGATAATGGAACTTCCAGGAACAAACTATGCTTCTTTGCAACAATTATTTCCAAATGTTACAAGCTCATGATCTATTAGGTTATCCCCATTTGAGAGAGGTTGTAAGTAATATAAGGTATGGTATTAATTATATTAAGGATGGTATTCGATTTTTCCAGGAAAAGAGAATTTCAAGAAATCAGAATATGGTAGAAGTAATTAAATTAGGGTCAGAATTTCTCCATGATCGATGTCAGAAGAGTTTTATGTTAAATACAAAATACTGTGGTTGGAAAACTCTTTGATAGCTAGGAATTTTTAATTCCAATAGCTTGAATCTATTAATAGTTAAAAAAAGGAAAAGACAGTATTTCTTCCTTTAACACTGAGTCTCAGCACCAGGATGGCAGGCGATGAGAAAATAAATATTTACTGAATACATTTGATCCAATGTTATACACAATGATTCAGAATTTTAAATAAAAAGTGTGTAGAGGAATATGTTTTCTACCTGATTATTCCTAATCAAAATGGAACTAAAAGTATACAATAAGAATGCTTGAATAATGGACAGGTTAAGATAAATTTATATATAGGTATATAAAACATATATAAATAATACTTCATACATATGAAAAGAAACATAGGAAATTTTTCTCTCAAAACAATTTTTATTCAAATTAAAGAAGGCTATGTATGGACTATTTTTCCACATTAGACTACCAGCTCCATGAGGGCAGACACAGTTGCCTATTTTTGTTACTGCTAGATCCCAATGCCTAGAATATGGAAGTAGATACTTAATTAATATCTATTAAATTAATAAATCATAAATGAAAAAAACTGCCTGCATTTCTGAAATCACAGAGCATAATTCTTTAGCACCCACAGTTGCAGCACATCTCAGTTTCAATCATTTTCTTGCTCTTCTTCAGGTTTCTTTTTCTGCATAAATTTGTGAGCTCACATCCAAACCTACTATCAGAACACTTTTTAAAAATCATAATGTATGTAGTGCATTCCTCCAAGTTTTAACTTTTGAGTAAGGACAAAAGTTCATGGAGTCTTATTATTTTGGTAACCCTGACAAAAATCAGAAATTTTAAGAGCTTAAAAAGCTAGGCCGACCCACCTTTATACATGGGGTGTAATTGAAGACAATTTCAGCTTCCATTAAGAGCTTTATTATGTCCAGGCCCTGTCAAAAAACTAAGCCTTATTTCACTGTGAAAAAGGCAGAAATTCATCTGCATTCATTTCAATTTGAAACAGGCTTGTGGAGCATTCTAAATAAGTAATTTGACAGCATGTGTTTTGGTGATTGTTATGGCTTATAGAAAACTTTCTAATCTTTTCTTGCCCACTTTTTATTACTACAAGTCACGTTTTATATCCATATTCTTAAAGTTACATAGAAACTTATATCCATATTACTTAAGGTTATATAAAAACATATATATATATATATA
This sequence comes from Rhinolophus sinicus, assembly GCF_036562045.2. Lineage (NCBI taxonomy): Eukaryota > Metazoa > Chordata > Mammalia > Chiroptera > Rhinolophidae > Rhinolophus > Rhinolophus sinicus. The sequence continues at coordinate 94,953,016 of NC_133757.1, forward strand.
TATTTTTTTTTTTTTTTTCTTTTCTTTTTTTTCTTTTTTTTTTTTTTTCTGTTAAGGGTTTTGTATAGATCTGGTTGACATATAAAATAGTATATCAGTGTGATTTGAATTTCAGGTAAAATTCAAATGAAGCTATTTTTTTCCTAAATCTGGCAAATTCATGTATACATACAAACTACAAATTCAGTTATAACCATTTACATTAATTAAATTTAGGGATGTGAATATATAATTATATGTATAATTGCTATATTGACATAAATGACGTATTTGTATATTAGCCCTTTTATAAGACATTTAATACTCTTTCTGCTTTTCTTAGGATTTGAAAAAAAAAAATGATTAACACTTCGCCAGCTTCAGATGCTAACTGATTGATTACTGTATGTAGATGAATTGAAGACTTATGAACGTTCTCCTCAAGTACACTCTCACTACAGGAAGGCTTCCACTCAGGAATTTTAGAATTAGTTTCTGAGATTTAAGCTTTAAAAGTAACACCTTGTGCATTCCAATAGAGAGGAGCAAAGCCACTCAAAAGAGTCATAATAGTCCCCAAACCTGTGAGATCCAACCACAACCAAAGAGCTGTGCCTCTTTTCTTTCTTTTTTCCTCATTGCAAAAGAGAAAATAAAGGCAGGAGAGAGGAGTTCCACTCAGATAGATATCTAGTGTTTTGATCCTTCTGGTATTTGTTTCCGTCTGTTGAGTAACAAACAGGCTTGTGATTTTCCTCCCATACTGGCCTTCCTGTAAGGATGAGAGGGACTGCTTAGGGGGAATGTGTTTTCATTTCTATGTGCTCACCCTTATAATGATCAACTTGAACCGTTGCTGAAATCTGCTGATAGATTGGGTTTCAGAAATTGCACACCTCAATCCATACACTAGACTTGGTAAATTTACCAAATAATGAATTTCCTCATAAGGCCACTAGATAGACAGCTTTTTCTGGAGGTGATACAAGTAAGAGTATAAGCTTGTTCCTACTTGTATGTCTGCATGTTATCTATATTGGAAAATTGTTTTAAATTATGTAAAAGAATGCTGGTCTTATGTGTCCTTAAGTGCAACTTAATTTCATTCAGTTCTAGTTATTTTAAAAAATATCCCAATGTTCTGACTTATGTGCAAGAAATTAGGGAAGGGGTTGTGCTAAATCTTTTATTCTAATGGACATATTAATAATACAGACAGATGTTCCATTTCACACTTCTACAAATGAACAGGACAAAGTTTCCTTGAATTAATAGTTTAGCTATACTATATAAATCTTAATGCATACATTTCTTCCTAAGAAATTTAAATTAACAAATTTAAACATGTATATGTCTCATTAGTACATCTCAAAAGGTTAATGTAAATTTACAGAACTCTGAACTTTTAACCCTTTTTGTCAACACCATTAATGTTCTACAAAATGATAAAATTCTAGTTTGTTTTTTTTTTCAGTATTATCTTAGGACATAAAATGATAGTTAAAATATGCCTGAGAAATCCTTTCATCTTGTATTATAAAACTTTGAAAAAAAATACCAGAAAAATATGTCTATAAGTCGCATGGGTATAATATTACCAGGAAGACTTGCTTTGGTTTTGCCAAATAAGTATTAAATAACCTATGTAACCTTCAAGTACTACTTCCCTTCCATAGAAACAGGTCTAGAAATGGTTTTGTAATGATGATTACAAAGCTCTTCTAGAAGAGCAGGGATAATGTTAAGTATTGTGGTTCTGGAAGCACTTTTTCAGTCACCCTTAACCAAAAGAGCCACCTGAGTTATATGCTATATATTCTGATATAAAGCTCTAGTACTGACTTTATGATCGTCAAATAATTCTGTATTTAGCGTGTGACATACTTTGTGGTTCCAGAGCTCAAATCCAATTCTTAGGAATAGATAACTAATGCTTGGAAGCAGCAAAGTATTATAGAATCAGAAAGAGACCTTAACTCAACTTCTACTCATATTTTATCCTCAAAAATAAATATAATAATGCTACCAGCTCTAAGCATTGCAAAAAGGAGGAAAAATCACCTGTTTAGTTTGTAAACATTTGGCACAAAATAAATGTTAATTAATTAAATGGCACCAATGGTGTATTCTTTTTAACAGTATATAAAAATAAACAGGCAATTATTGAAATGCCAGTAATTTGATGGAATTCAAATTAACACCTTTTGAAATAAATTATAAAACACACTTGGTTTTGTTGATATTTCTTATTTTATATTCAAATACATAAAAAGTATCATAATTTATAATAGCTACCCTAGAAGTTTTTCTTTTGACACAGACTCCTAATGCATAATAACATAAATTATGAACTTTATCACATGCAGTTAAGAAAGTATACTACATATACATTGATTTTTATGAAGTGTATATATTAGCTAAGTTTTTGAAAAATATATCTCTGAGAAACTGCTGTATGAACTAGATGACGTTAATGTTTACCTTTTATTTGCATACTATGGTTATAAAAGATCATTTTATTAAATATTTTATGTTGCCCTTTTTTTGATGATTTTCACCTGAACCCTTTCAATGTTCAACTACAGAATGTTATCCTGGTAGAATGTTACTTTTAGTTTGTATATTCTTTTTTTACTTCTTTTTTTTTTCGTAGTGTGCAAATATATATACTTTAGTAGAAAAAAATAAAAACGTTGACATTCTCTAATCGGGAACAATTAACATAAGTAATCTATTTTAATGGGATTTCAGAACAAAGAAATGCTATTTCCTTAAAGTTTTAAAAATGTAATTAGAATCTGTAAAAAATATTCCATATAATTTACAATTAAAGAGAAGTGACAGTCTACATATGGTCACATTCTGGTTTTTCGTTACTTTGTTTTTTACTATGAAGACACTTAGAACATCTTAAAGCAATTTCAGTTTCTTTCTTGATTTGCAACTTGTGAAATTGTTTATTCCTTTTCTTGTCTGATATAGAATATTAATGAGAATAAATTTTGTTTTATGTGAAAATTAATTCATTTTTGTAACAGGTAAATTTATGAGATAATCCAGCAAATCTGAACATTATTTTAACAGATTGTGCTCCTATCATAATTTGAACTCTAGATTTTATTTAACTGCCCTCTGTTAGGCCAACTTTATAACTTCATACAATTTACTGAAAGCATTCTAATATAAACAGTAATATAAAGTGAAGGTGAACATAGGTATACCTCAGAGATATTGCGGATTTTGGTCCAGACCCTGCAATAAAGTGAATATCACAATAAAGTGAGTCGCATGAATATTTTGGTTTCCCAGTGCAAATAAAAGTTATATATATATACTGTATTAAGTATGCAATAGCATTATAATTAAAAATCAATGTGCATACCATAATTAAAATATATTAATAAGAAACACTAACCATCATCTTGAGCCTTCAGTGAGTCATACTATTTTTGCTGGTGGAGGGTCTTGCCTCAATGTTGGTGGTTGCTGATTGATCAGGGTGGTGGTATCTGAAAGTTAGGGTGGCTGTGGCAATTTTTTAAAAATAAGACAACTGCTACACTGATTGACTCTTCCTTTCATGAATGATTTCTCTGTAGCATGCAGTGTTCTTAGATAGCCTTTGCCCATAGATGAATTTCTTTCTAAATTGGAGTCAATTGTCTGAAACTCTGCCGCTGCTTTATCAACTAAGTTTATGTAATATTCTAAACTCTTTGCTGTCCTTTCAACAATTTTCACAGCATCTTTACCAGGAGTAAATTCCATCTCAAGAAACCACTTGCTTTGCTCATCCATCATAAGAAGTTCCTCATCCATTCAGGTTTAATCCTGAGGTTACAGCAAGTTAGTCACATTGTCAGGCTCTACTTCTAATTCTTGTTCTCTTGCTGTTTCTACCATATCTACAGTTACTTCCTTCACTGAAGTCTTAAACCCCTCAAAATCATCCATGAAAACTGGAATCAACTTCTTCTAGACTCCTGTTAATGTCCTGTTAATGTTGACATTTTGTCCTCTTCTCAGGAGTCAGAAATGTTCTCAATGGTGAATTATGAATCCTTTCCAGAGGTTTTTAATTTACTTTGCCCAGATGCACCAGACGAATCACTATCTATGTCAGCTATAGCCTTACAAAATATATTTCTTATATAACAAGACTTGGAAGTCAAAATTATTCCTTGATTCATGGGCAACAGAGTGGATGTTGAGTTAGCAGGCATGAAAACAACATGAAACTCACTGTCCATCTCCATCAGAGCTTTTGAGTGACCAGGTGCATTGCTAATGAGCAGTAATATTTTGAAAGGAATCTTTTTTTTTTCCCTGAGTAGTAGTTCCCAACAAGGGGCTTAAAATATTTAGTAAACCGTATTATAAACAGATGTGCTGTCAGCCAGGCTTTGTTGCTTTATTTGTAGAGCACAGACAGAGTAGATTCAGCATACTTCTTAAGGGCCCTGGGATTTTTGGAATGGTAAATGAACACTGGCTTCGACTTAAAGTCACCAGCTGCATTAGCCCTAATGAGACAGTCAGCCTATCCTTTGAAGCTTTGAAGCCAGGCGTTGACTTCTCCTCTAGCTATGTAAGTCCTGGATGGTATCTTCTTCCAATACATGGCTGTTTCTTCTATACTGAAAATCTGTTGTTTGGTGCAGCACCTTCATTATTATCTTCGCTAGACCTTCTGGATAATGTGCTGCTTCTACATCAGCACTTGCTGCTTCACCTCGCACTTTTATGTTATGGAGATGACTTCTTTCCTTAAACCTCAATCACCAGCCTCCGCTAGCTTAAAACTTTTCTTCTGCAGCTTCCTCACCACTCAGCCTTCATAGAATTGAAGTGAGTTAGGGCCTTTCTCTGGATTAGCTCTGGTTTAAGAGAAGTTTGTGGCTGATTTGATCGCCTACCCATACCACTGAAACTTTCTCCATGTCAATAATAAGGCTGTTTCTCTTATCATTCATGTGTTCACTGGAGTAGCACTTTTAATTTCTTTTGAGAAGTTTTCCTTTGTATTCACAAGTTGACTAACTGGTGTGAGACGCCTAGCTTTCAGCCTGTCTTGTCTGTTAACATGTCTTCCTCGCTAAGCTTAATCATTTCTAGCTTTCGATTTAAAGTGAGAGGTGTGCAACTCTTTTTTTCACTTAAACTCTTAGAGACCAATGTAGTGTAATTAATTGGCCCAATCTTAATATTATTGTGTCTCAGGAATTAGGGAAGCCCAAGGAGACCAAGAGAGATGGGAGAACAGATATCAGTGAAGCAGTCAGAACATACCCAACACCTGTCGATTAAGTCGGCCACTTTATATGGACACAGTTAATTGTGCCTCAAAACAATTACAATACTGATATCAAGAACACTGATCACAGATCACCCTGAAAAATGTAATAATACTGATAAAAGCTTGAAATAGTATGAGAAGTACCACAACATGATAGAAAGATACAAAGTAAGCAAATGCTGTTGGAAAATGGCGCCAACAGATTTGCTCTATGCAGGGTTGCCACAAACCTATAATTTGTAAAACACTCAACATCTCTGAAGTGCAATAAAGCAAAGCACAATAAAATGTGGTATGCCTGTAAACCTCTAAATATTCACATAAGGATTATTTCTTGTTTTTATTTTTTGTGTGTTTTTTTTAATTATTTGTCATTTTCTTGAAGCATTTTGGACAAAGAAGCTGAGACTGTGCTTTGGATAAAATATAATTGGTACTTTTCTTTAAAACTATTTCCTTTTTTTTTATGAAACTTTTATTAATATATAATTGATATACTGTAAAATTGACCAGTATACAGTATGTTAAAGTATACAGTCTCTGATTTTATAATATTCAGAGTTGTGCAATGGTGGTCACTATCCAATTTTAGAATATTTTCATCACCCCAAAAAGAAAGCCTGTGCCCATTAGCAGTCACTCTCCATTCCTCCTTACCCCTAGCTTCTGGTAACCACTAATCTACCTTCTGCCTCTTTGTATTCTGGCCATTTTATATAAATAGAATGCTACAATATGTGTTTGTTTTCGTTTTTGTTTTGTAAGTGTCTTCTTTTATCATAAATTTTTGAGTTTCATCCATGTTGTAGCGTGTATCAATAATTCATTTCTTTTTATGCATTAATATTCCATTGTATAGATATATCACATTATATATATCGATTCATCAGCGGATAGACATTTGGATTGTTTTCTACTTTTTGACTATTATCAATTATTCAACTATAAACATTCCTGTACAAGTTATGATGAGAAGGTATCTTTTCATTGCTGTTGGGTATATACTTAGGAGTTAAATTGCTGAGCCATATGTATGTTTAATATTTTGAGGAACTACAAAATTGATCTATGGCTGCATCACTTTTCAATCTATCAATAATTGGTGAGGATTTCCATTTCTCCACAATTATAATTGTTAACGTCTTTTTTATTTGTATGGTTTTTTTTGTCATTTTGCTGGGTGTAAGCTAGTTTCTTATTGAGATTTCGATTTGCATTTTACTGATGAATAATAATGTTGAGCATCTTTTCATGTGCTTGTTGGCCTTCTGTCTGTCTGCTTTGGAGTGTTATATACTCAATTCCTACGCCCATTTTTTTTTTTTAATTTGGTCTTTTTGCTGTTGAGATGTAATGGATCTTAACAAATTCTGAATGTATAATATCAAATATATGATTTACAAGTATATTCTCCCATTGTGCAGATTGATTTTTCACTCTATTGATGTATCCTTTGAAACACAAAGTTTTTAATTTTGAAGGAATTCTATTTATCTTTTTTTTTGTCGTGCGTCTTGTGTCATATCTAAAAACCCATTGCCTAACAGAGATTATAGAATTTACTCCTATGTTCTAAAAGTTTTATAATTTAGTTTTTTGCATTTAAGTTTTGATTCATTTGTGTTACTTTTTTGCATACTGTGTGAGGTAGGAAGATTCATTATTTGCATGTGGATACCCAGGTGCCCAGCATAATTTGTTGAAAAAACTATTATTTCCTCATTGAATTGTCTAGTCATCCATGTCTAAAATCAAATGACCATGAATGTCATTGATCTATTTGTTTATTTTTATGCATTACACAGTATATAAATTACTATAGTTTTGTAGTAAATTTTGACGTTAGGAAGTGTGAATCTTCCAACTTTGATCTTTTTAATTATTATTTTGGCTATTCTGGATCCATTACATTCATATATATAGTTTAACATCAGTGTGTAAATTTCTAGGAAAAAAAAGCTGAATTTTTCGTAGGGATTTTATTGAATCAGTAGATAAAATTGATAGGTATTGCTACCTAAACAGCGTTAGGTCTTCTGATCCATTAACATAGGGTGTCGTCTCATTAAATTCGATTTCTTTCATTTTTCGACAATGTTTTGTAGTGTAAATGGAATTTTTTTTAATTTATCTTGCAGATTGCTCCTTGCTAGTGTATAGATATACAATTTATTTTATATATTGACATATACTGCAACCTTGCTGAAGTTGAATATTACCTCTCATTTTATGTGTACATTTATCAGGATTTTCTATATACAAGAACATATCATCTGTGGTTAGAGACTATTTTACTTCTTCTCTCTCAATCTCAATGCCTTTTACTTCCTTTCTTTACCTGATTGAAATGAAAGAGCATACTGTGGTGGTGTCTTGGGTATTTGAATCAATTCTTGTTTCACTTCAAAAGTGGTAGAGCTCCATTTTGGTGATTCTTTATAATATAAGGTACAGGTGTAAGTTAATATAAACATATGTGCAACAGAAAGACTTCTTGTGAAAGAATAAAGACATTTGTTAGGAAAGATGTATGTAAAATATTAATCGAGAGTAACCTCTTTATAAAGTAATTACTTCAACATGCAAGACATTCCATATTCAAAAGGCAATCCTGCCAAATGGAAGCTGGTTTACTTTAATGGGATTTGGCCTTAGCATTTTATCTGCTTCAGCCTGAACTCCAATTTGCTATATTAGTTTATACAGTTCCCATCTGCGTACTTTTCGAATTCATATTCTGCCTATTAGAAGAGGTGCTCTTGTCCTAGTAATATGACCATTATGTTGACTAAAATAATTTGTGAGGAAATCACTTGCATCTCATATAGGACATCTAATTAGCTTACAGATACTGATACAGGGTTAGCTACTTGCTCTAGGGGGAAAAAAATCAATTGTATCATATATAAGTGGCACACCAGGCAATAAAAAGAAATCATTATCTCTATAGTTAGCTATTTAAAAATAAGCAACCACAAAGATTTTGCAACATACGTACATTTTTTCCTTTGTGAACTTTCTTTCCTTTATCCTAATCCCTAATGGTTTAACGACTGTTTAATCATCCTCCTAATTCAAAATTCAGAAACGTATGCTTATATTAGACATGATTTCAGGATCCGTGACCTACATTTTGTGTTCATATGAAATCCTTTAGGGTAATATGGGATAAGATACTGTACCTAATTTATTGGCCTTTTAATATGTTTAAATAGTAACCTAATACTATTAATAATAAAAATCAGGAAGAAATATTTATAACTTTCTCAATTGGGATAAAATTAATTACCTGTGTCCAATCCAAAATGTTTAAAAATAACAACAGAAAAAAAAGAAAGAGTGCAAACTATATAATTAAAATAAGAGTAGACATCATTAAGATGATAAAAAAGTACATAATGCATTTTAGCAAAACAATAATTGTTCCCTTTTAGAGACTAATTAATAGACATACTCTCCCAAGATTTATTGCAAAAATGAAGAGTATGCATATTTATTAAAAGATTATAAATTAAATAGGAAATATAAATAAAAATAAAATAGAAAACTATTAACTTCTGTTTAAAATGAATAGACATATATAACTCATAAGATAATGCTGAAATCCAACCACAGTCTTTTGGGTACTTCTGAGGGAGGGGCGGTGTAGTTAATATGATGTAGTTATATGGCAATTTTCAGTTTAATCTGCAAAGTTTTGTTTGTTTTATTTAAAATATGTGTTGCTTAAATAACAGGATTTGACAAAGCTGCATGCTGGATACATAGCTATTTTTATGCCTATAATTTACCATACTAACTGATAAAGTTAATTGAGTAAAGGATTGTTGGGCATTAAAAACTAAGGTATTACTAAAAAGAAAAGCCCTGTAGTTCATGATTTAAAAAAAATGAAACATCAGTTTTCCTTAAATTATTGCTTTCTATGTTCCCATTTCACCATTTGAATTTAAATTTGTGACAAATTCACATTGTATGATGGACTGCTTGGAAGTGTCTAATTATATACTTTCTAACCTTTGTATTGTGTTTGAATGCTAGAAACTGCTGATAAAAGCTTTTTTTACTGTTTAGATTTTATTTATTTTCTTTATTAAATTTACTTTAGCATAACAAAATTTACTATATATTTTAACCAAAAGAAAATAGCATGAAGTATTTTTTGAACTGCAATCTTATACCTTGAAAACTTAATTTATTTTCTAGCTCTAGAAAATCTATTTCCAAATGATGCTTTTAACGTACTTTTAAAATACTGAAATACTTTCAGATTTTCATGGATTATCTGTGAAATAGAGCAACTACAGACTGTTTAAAATTGAGTTACCAGAACAAAAACAGTATCTGTCGAAAATAATAAATATAACTAATAATGACTTAAAAAGTAGTACTTGTTCAAGTGAAAGGCATAAACTAAAAAGGTTATTAGTCGTGTTAATTTAACACAGAGAAACAGGAAATGCCTCAACAGTTTACACTGAGGCTCCTAGGAGCTTTGATTACAAATAGGACATGTAAACCAGAAATACTGACATTTTAAAAAATTTATTGGGGTGATATTAGTTAGTAAAATTATATATGTTTCAAATGCGCAATTCTATAATACGTCGTCTATATATTGCATTGTGTGTTCACCAACCAAAGTCAGTTCTCCTTCCATCACCATGCATTTGACTCCCTTTACCCTCTTTTACCTTTCCCCAACCCCTTTACCTTCTGATAACTACTAAACTATTGTCTGTGTCTATGAATTTTTGCTTGCTTAATGAAAAGACAAAATCCATATAATAAGGTAAAAAACTGTAATGGAGAAGAATAGTGGTTAATTGTAGCAAAATAAGTCAATATTATTTAAACATTTTAAACACATTGAATTATTTAATGCTAAAAAGACTAACTTACAGACTAGGTGAATAGGAGCCATCCTGTTCCTCAAATTTTAATAAAATTGTGTTTCTGTGGAAAACTAAAGGGCTACTGGCATACAATGGGAATTTGTCTGGCAAACAGAATTTGTAAACACCTGCTCTCACATTGTTCCACATTTGTAGTTCTGTATTGCCAGCCACATGGAAAAGTAAGAGCTAAGTTGCCCTTAGCTGTAAGAGCAACTTAGCTATCAGGTCAAATTTGTCACTAAACAAAATGAAGAGATAACAGAGAGACCCCAACAACTCTGTGTAAGGGGTTAAGTTCAGGGAACATCATTGTTCATTAAAGATACACTGAATGATTAAGCATAGTGTCTGTTTTTAAAAATGCCATCTTTATTGTATTGAAATTTTCTAATATGCAAAAATCCTTATATTGCATACGAAAATATATTTGGGGTACAAAAATAATATATATGTTGTCTACTACAAGATTTCCCTGTGACAGCCCCATCAGTGATACCATTATACTCAATTAAATAAGATAATGAATACCAGACCAACCTGGCTTTATTTAACTCCTTTCTAGGGGACTTGATTTTCACTCCTGGAATGTACTTAATTATTCAAGCTATCTGTTATTGCAATTTTTTCAGTTTCCTACAGAGAACTCAAAAAATGATGGAGATTTTACATTATCTTTATCTTTAATTTCTACCATAATTTTAATTCAGTTGCGCACATTGTAGGTATAAAGAATTTGATAAATAAGTATGCATTATTCTCGTTTTTTTATTATAAAGTCTGTTTACTAAAGAAATTATACAAAAATTTCTATGAAAAGTGTCAAATTAAAGAGATTAAAGATGGTTGGTTATTAATAATTAATACAATAAAAATAAGTCTATAAGTAATCTGATTCTTAGACGTATATAAAAATTTCTAAATTTTGCTGAATTTTTGCCATGCTTTTATATTAACCTTATAGTTAGTTAACATTAGACCTTCATTTTCCATCTTTTTCTTTTTGCTGAAAATTATTTTCGAATGAAAATTTTGAACGTGAATTATAACTAGAAAAATTATTTTTTATTAGCATAGAACAATGTCAGAGCCATAGAGTTCATGTGACATAAATACATACATGTGTTCTCAATTTTTTTTTTAAAGGCAATGTATATGGGAATTAGCAGTTGTTCCACATTCTATGTTCTCCTTTTATCACTTGGGAAAGAAAGAAGTTGGAACCAGTTACATTCCCTTCTAAGCACGCTAAGGACAGCCTTCCAGGCAAATACACTTATGGTACTAGTACAGAGAGTCCTTATATAGGAAATGATTTTAGTAGAGTGCATTTGCTCTGGTTAGGCTGCTCATGCAGTGCCTCCCACATTGAAATTACAGCTATTAATATGTATATTTTAAGTTGTACTGAACATCTATGTTTAAAATTTATTTTAATACCTAAGAAGGTATTAGGATACACAGCTGTTTCTTCCCTCCTTTAAATAATTTTAACTTGTATTATTGACATTATTGATACTACAGAGCAGCTGACATTAGAATCTTCTCAAAAGAAATATTAACAGGCTTTTACTATCTTTGGAAGCATTCTGTATTTACAAATGAGGTGATAGTTAGTGTATGTCTAAAGAGGTCATCACCACCATCCCTTAGTCAACAGTTAGTTTCAAAAGTCCTTGTGTTTCCATAATGCAAAGTTTAGTACAATAGTTACAATATTAAGATGCATTGGACCTTTAAAAAATTGTCAGCAGTATTGTTTTTATAAGATTTATAAATAATGTGTGCAGACTGAAAGAAACTTGATTTTATTTAATAATGATGAACAGAAGAGAAGTTTATAACTTGTTTATCTTCTGTGTTTTTTATTTTAATTGTAGTTCTTTAGATGGAAATTAAGATTATGGTTTTCATTGTTAGAATGTAACTTTTAGTAAAATCCTATCTTTTGGCAATACGCAGTTTCCTCTTGAACATATCACTCTTTGAGTTATTGACATCAGGGGCATTTAACAATTTTAGATTTTTTTCCTAAAGTAAAATATATTCTGGCATATCAGACTTGAAAACAATAATGATCATGCATATCACGTTTCCTGTGGCAGGATCAGCAAGACGCCTTAATGTAGTTAATAAATAATAAAATGAATAATATCTGCCCCTCTCAACCACCCAGGATAGTAACTGATATGAGGTGATAATAGATTTAAAGACGAATAGATAGCAGTTTCCTTGTTTGTTTATTTTTAATAGATTTTATCATTAATTCCTCTTCAAATCAGCCTGCATCATTAGTTGTTGATACACAAACTGCAACTGCTTCCCTGATGTGAGAATGAGTCTCTAAATCACGGGAATTAACTGCTTTGTTTTCTGACTTTACTCATAAGTAAACCAGCTATAGAGGCTAGACTACCCTTAGAGAAGGAGAAAGTGGTTAAATTGCCTTAGTGTCCCTCTCACCATCCTAAAAGGCTGTAGGAAACAAGCATGCCCACCTTTACCAACCTCAGAAAAAACTCCTGCTCTAATAACCAAAACTTGTGTGTCTTGAATATGTATATTTTATTTTGTGTTACCTATAAAATACTTTCTCATCAGCCTTCCCTTCCTCCCTGACCCTAATCCTCCTTCATTCAGGCTATTACCAAGCATCTTTTCTGAGTGCTTACTTCATCTTTCTAGGAAATCCACCTTCTTCCAGTATAAAGTCTGCGTAACTACAATTACTGTTTCCTTTTGTCTAGTCCCAAGCCTCTATATCCTACTGTTCTTGATTTAGTATTTTGGAATTTATACTGTTTTCCATGACCATCAATCCCAGAGAACAGCTATAGCCTCTTATCATTTTTATAGAACTACAAACCAGGTGAGGGTTTTCAGAAAATAAGAGATGGTTCTCATTCAGAACCCAAACCCAGTGATAATTCTTTCCTGTCTTAAAACTAATTCTCAGTAAAACCACTCACCTGAATAATTATATTTATGACAATTTTGACTATAATTACAGCTCTCTTTCAACAAAATTATAGTCCCAACTTCTAGGAAATCTGAGGTTTTTCAGTGGGAACATATCATCAGGGCTTAAATGAAAAAATATAAAGGATTCACAGAATTTCATGAATACTAGTTTATTTTTATATATGTGACAGTATGTTTCAATTAAAAGAATATCTTAACCTTGATTGTTTTATAATACAGTAGTTAAATATGTAATTTAGTGAATTTTGTCAGCTTACATTCAGAATTAGTAATGCAAAATCCATCCTTTGAAATTGAGAAATGTTCTTTATTCTATTAATTTAAAAATAATGCACAATTCATCTTTCAATATAATATTTTTAATGCTCTTTTTTTTCTGTCATATCTATTTGACTGTAACTAATAACTAAAGTAAAAAAATGGTAGGCATGAAGATATAAAATTTGAGATGGAATCAATGTATCTGAGAGATAGATTCTATAGATGTGTGTGATCATTAAAAATTATTATATTCCTAAGTTTGTGATTGTTAATATGAACACTTTAGAATTCTTCGTATTCTAAAAACAGAAACTGAATGGCTTATAAACTACAGAAATTTCTCAGAGTCCTGGAGGCTGAAAAGTCTGAAGTCAGAGTGCCAGCATGGTTGAGTGGGGGCCCTTTTCCAGGTTACAGATTTATTGTATCCTCACAGGCAGAAGGGACAAGCTAACTCTCTGAGGCCTTTTTTTTTTTTCCCTTTCATATAAGAGCAGTAATCGCATTCCTTAGGGCACTGCCCTTAGGTCCTAATCACTTCCCAAAGGCCCCGCTTCCTAATACCGTGTTTCCCCAAAAATAAGACCAGGGCTTATACTAAGTTTTGCTCCAAAAGATGCATTAAGGCTTATATTCAGGGGAAGTCATCCTGAAAAATCGTGCTAGGGCTTGTTTTCCAGTTAGGCCTTATTTTCAGGGAAACACGGTACCAGTACCTTTGAGCGTATGGATTTGGGGAGGACACATTCAGACCATAGCACATATGAGCTCTCTTTTGTGTATTAGTGTTAATTCCTTCACATGAGAGTTCATATTAGATGTAATAATAAAAACGAGTTAATCTCCTTGACATCCATGAAGGGGTTAAGACAGTAAAAGCATTACTGGAATTTGAGGGCATGATTTAGAAAGTACTATTTTCCCCTGCAATGGTAATGTTAAGGTGCATAATCTTTGAAACACTGGGAGGCACATGCCAATTTCTTACAAGTTCAAGGAAGTTTTGAGTAATTATACGCATATAACCATATAAATGATTTGCCCCACATGAGCTCTACATTTGTAGTTGGAATAAAAATGGATTAACTGTTTTAAAAATAAGTATTTCTTGTCCTGTCTTTTATTCTCCAAATATGATTATAGTCAGTATAGTATAGGCTGTCTTTCTTTAATATTTTAGATTGTTCTGTCCTTCGGTGTAATCTTCATTATCCTTAACTCTGTCATCTCCCCTAACTGCATGTAAACAATTAGCCAGTTGTTTATTTCTAAAGCAGTATATACTTTGTGATTTTTTTTTTACCACATACTGATAGCATGATGACAAAATAATGCCACGTGAAAAATAAGTTCTAGCTGTTATCATTTCATTTTTTATGGAGAGAGATTTAGGAAAATAATTAAAAATTCTTAAATTATGATAATAGAACAGGGTCAAAAGGAGTTATGCTTATTAAAAATAATTAATCAGTGTCTACTTAAGAAGTGACTCTGATTGACTAGAGTTAAAATGAGTTGTTAAATATACGAAATAATCAGGGGTACTGATACTTTACTAATAAAATGACTAAATATTTAAATGACATTTATGAAAGATGGCAGATGAGTTGAGAGCTATCTTTTATCATATTCCATTCAGAGCATCCTCATCCAATGTGTAAGAAGCATTATTAGATTTGATCCATTAGAAGCTGGCACTGTCCATTTCAAAATGAGATTAGCCTTTAGCAATCTGTTTATTACTTGATTTTTATGTGTGGAGATGAAAGCACTGACCATAGTAAGGCAAAGATTCTGTATTCTTTATTGTAATAAAGTAAACCATAAAAAAGTATATTGGTGTTTACTATAATAATAATTGAAAACAACCTGAATTCCCAACACGAAGGGATTGGTTAAATAAACCATGGTACATCAATTCAACAAGTGCTTTCAATCCCTAAAAAGAATTTTGAGAAGTATATGAAATGGTATAGAAATGCAATTATGTTATGTATGTAGTATGTGCTTGATTTCATAAATTTGGGTCTTGAGGGTCTTATAGCATTCCCCTGCCATTGCCAGCTTTTTTATTTTTGTTTTTTTATTGATGGACAAGCCAAATTGACCTATTTAGAAAACTTAAGTACTGAAAAGATTATGATATTCCAGCTATTCAAAATAAACAATACTAAAAGTATGATAAGAAAATCCAAGTTTTCCAAGTACATTGTTTCATGATGATAGCTTCCTCACTTTTTTTGAAAACAAATACCAATTATTAAAAATGTATGTTTGTTACCACTACTTTTTAAATGACTAGAACATATGGTTAATCTGCCTACTGAGTATTGAGTATTTGAAGCAGATATTATTTTGCATATGGAGTTCATATGGGGTAATTATTTATACCACCACATATTAAAGAAATCAATTTTAGCAATAAAATATCTGCATGTATATGTTGATATATATATATATATATATATATCGTAAATAAGAAAACATTATTTTTATATTTTATATATTGTATATCTATTATATGTGTAATTACAAGTATATGTTGTAAAAAACTAATAGTGTTTAACTCTGTCCAAGTATTACATGGGTTTTATTTTTCGCTAGCCTCTGTTTTATAAAATTTTTGCATTAATCTGTGTAGTTTTATTGAGAAAATAATTTCAAGTGCAGGCAGAATAAAAGCACATGCAGGCAACACTTCGATTTTCATGATGTGTGCTTTTAGTACAGCTGAATCTTCATTCATGTAACTTCATTCTCAGGAATTGTATTTTCTTCCCATAATTTCATAAATTGTCAGAAGCCACTAATAGTATATGTTCATATTAGCAACTCAGAGACCCAGTAAATTGTTTTTAGATCTCCACACTACATCCTAAAAATCTAATTTAAATAAATGTATTTTTCTTAAGGTTTTGTTAAATCAATATACATATATATGTGTGTGTGTATATATATATATATATATATATATATATATATGTGTGTGTGTGTGTGTGTGTGTGTGTGTGTATATGTGTGTGTGTGTGTGTATATATATATATATATATATTTTTTTTTTTTGTCTACTTCTTCATGTGGAAGGAACTCTAGATGTGTGTCTCTTTACTATATGAACTATCCTACTTTATTTACTTTATGGAAGAGTAAAATTTTGGGGCTAAATCAATGACTTTTTCTCATTCACCAATAAAATATTCTAGACTAACTGAAAAATCAAAGCATGATACTTAAATGAAGACTAATTTTATTCCACTTGTTTTTTTATAAAAAAAAAAACTATTGACTTAAAACTATTTAAAAAGAAAATTTTATTCTTTGATCACGTAAATTTGCTTTTATCTGCATACAGTTATCAAAAATTTTGCTTCTCTCATTTATGCCTATACCATTTGTTGTCAGATTTATAAGAATAAACCAGTGAAAAAGTTCAGCTATTTTCTTTTTCTGAAAATGATGAGGGTCTAAACAGTATCTCAACAGATTCTTAAAATCCCTAGATCTGTGGCCTTTAAAACTTTAGAAAAAATCAGTTGTGTTCATTAAAATTCCCAGTCCTCAATTATCACCTATTTGCTTTTTGTGTGTGTCCTTTGAGTCTAACAAATATGTATGTTGTGGTACTTTTGCAGGTATTGGTAGAATTAGTAAGTGCTAAGTAAAACTCAACGTTCAGCTAAAGTTTCTCTGGGACTTACTCCAAAATATTTACATTAATATACTATCCGTAACCTCTCAGGAGAGTGAATTCAAGTCCATTTCAATTTTACAAAATAGATTCGCTACCATAATTTTATCAATATGAATAAAGATCTAGGAAATCGTCAGAACATATTGGTAAATGATGACTCTCCAGCATTATAGAATGATAAGTAGGGGTCATAGATACAGGTTGTCTTATGGATGAGCAAAACCCAACAATAGGACATATTTTAAAAATACATAAAGTCAGACTGTAAACACCACAGGAGGCTTTGGAAACACAGTTGAGGAGGTGAAAGACTTTGTGGGACACCTAGAACTTGTAACACCTCTTTGGGGGCGGTGTCACATTTAGAAGGTGCAGCCTGTGTGACAGGCCCTACATGGGAGCAGTGGCATAAACAAAGGTGCAGAGATGTGAAGATAGCAAGGCCCAGATTAGTGTTGGGAAAGAAGGGTTGAGTGGAGACATTATGTGAAACAATAGCACGAGAGACTCTGCCAGTGTTTACTTCTGAAGGAATGGCCCTGTGAAGTCAGGCCTTTAGAGGGCATGTCTGCTAGACATACCCACTCTACTGTCAACATTCTTGACTGTGCGTTTCTGTTTAGTAAGAGTGACAGATATACATTTCACAAGAGAGCTATTCTTTTTTGTGAAGTGAAATGAAAGTGCAAAACATTTCACTATCAATGATGAATGAGACAACTGGGGACAAAGTCATATAGCACAAATAAAGAAGATAGAAAGCAAACCCAATCTTTTTGTTAGAAACATACACAAAGATGCATTCTGCTCATGGTCATTTTCTTGTCTTTTTGCAAAGTTCATATCTTAGTTTCTGTATTCCATTTAACTCTCATATTCCATCATTTATGTTGTTTCTATCACATGAACAATGAATTGCATATGACATAGGAAAGCCGGACACTCACCAACATGCGTGTGTGCGCACACACACGGAGAATGTATGACGAACACATACAGTTTTAGCCTTCTCTTCTTAGACATAATTTTGGCATCTGTATAGTTTGCTGTTTGTAATCCATGATTAGTGAATGGTAATGTGTATTGATTTTATTTTGTAAAGCTAACTTTAATTCCAAAAAAGGGAAAAATAAAACAAAGTTCAATATTCCATGTGGCATTCAGAATCGACCCTCCAAGGTGTTGGTTTTGTGATGACCATCTCTATAGGAACTAAATCATGTTTCGTTTTAATCCACCAAAGCATTAATTCTCAGTGTGTAAAATTTCCCATTCACTGCAAATGTTTATAAATTAGAAAAAATGGCTTATTTCTCGTTTATGCTTTCTGTCCATTTCAAAAATAACTTTGAAGTCAATTTTATCTTTCACAGTCTTCCTATAAATTTATTACCTGCTTATTTAAGTAGACACATAGTCTCTTAACACTTTGACATGGAAACTGTGCTTCTTGCAAGTTGTTTCATTACTTTTATGTCCGAATTAAATCATACTGTGGCTATGACACATAAATTTTAGAAACAGACCCACAGAAAAAGAAATGATGATATACAGCTGAAATTTTTATTTAGTTGTGAAGGTAAAGTCTAGTTAAGAATATGTTTAAGCTATTTAGTATTATCAGTACACCTTCCCTGGAAAGAGAGAGAGAGCTACTGATTCTTATTAACAAACACAGAACCGCACCCCCCCAACCCCCAAATAAAAGAATTCCCAAGCATCAAAATCTCTGTTCACTATACTTCTTACCTAATTTAATAAAAATACTTTCAATGACACTGCTATTTCACATGAAATATTTTCATAAAATGTGCCATTTCTTTGCAGTCTGTGCATCCATAGGAAGGATAACACCTTTTTTCTTTTCTCTCCTCTATTCAGGGAGCTTCAGACTGTGTTCTGTGTTGTTTACCTGGTTTAGTACAATGTACTGAATGCTGTGATGTTGTCCCTGTGACTTAGAATGATTTTTCCTCATATTCTTGAAATTGAATCTATGTTCCACTGGTAGAATCAGCATTCTCTACAGAATGATTTATAAACTTGTCATTTTCAAAGATAATATGGAAAATCTCTCAATGAGATCAGTAGTATTGCTACCTTTCAGTAATATAATATCCACTATTGAAAGACACAGCGTAATTTAAAATCTAAAGCATTTAACAGCTATTGTTGGAAAGTAAAATATATGATTTTTAAAGAGAAGTATTCCATTTTTTTAAATGTTACCGAGCTTCTTCAATAAAGCACTACTATTGCATTGGAAAGTAATATGCCACCAGAGATAAAGAGGATTTCAACAACACCGCTCCTTTTAATTGTTATAAAAAAATTTCTTGATTAACTTTATGAAAAAATATTACTTCTCCATAACATTGTAAGAATACAAATGGACACAAACTCTTTCATAAAGCAAAAGAAACACATTCACTAACACTGAACCATTTGGTAATCTGATTAGATATGATAATGTTCAAATGAAAAACTTACTAGACTTCAGTTTTATAATATTTTTTTTTATTTTGAAGAGTATTACATTGTCTCATTCTCTTTAAAAAAATTATTGAATGATATCCACTAACAAATAATTGTTGTTAATACTCTTCTGAAAATGCAGAAGTTGAGGGGAAAGATTGACAAATTTGAAGTACATGGCCATAATTTTTATGACATAGAAAAATAACCTCAGATCAGCAGATCTTAAAAAAAATACATCGGGTCATTATACTTTGTACTATAGCTTAGTTCTCTAACATTTAAACTTAGACAGTTATTTTCTTGGAACTTGCTCTCTAAGGTCAACGTCTTTAAATAATTTGTAAAAAAAGAATCACATAATGCAGTACGCTTCAAAAAAAAATTATGAAGCTAATGTGTGGTAAGTTGTTCACAGGTGTGGCATTACTCATTTCACAGAGTCTGATCACAGAGCATATTTCAGAACCAGCACATCTCAGGGTGGGCTGATGATCTGAATGGACTTTTAAACTTCTGCATCACCTCAAAGGAAAGGACTTCAGAAAACATTAGAACGGGGTCCCCTGTCCCAGCTGCGCATGAGCCCCGATTCTGAAACTTACAGATTTTTAAAAGAGTGGTATGTGTGTGCATCTGTGTGTCCAATTAATCTATCTTTTACTTACTAAGAAATGGTGTATATTTGCACTCATGATACTCAATTCTACTGTAGTTTCATGAAATCTAGTTGTTTTAAGACAATTGTTGGTGAAAGTTAGGAAAAGGGAACCATTCAGTGGCCGTAGAAACCATTCACCTTATTCACAGCTGCACCCTTGTGAACGAAGAACAGTGCAGGCAATAGGCAGGCAATAGATGGGTGAGAACACAGATATATTGGGTTATATGCACTGTGAATAGAGCTCATTGAACACATTGAAGGAGTTTTAAATATTTCATAAACTACCTCAGCAAACACAATTAAAAAAAACAACAACAATTAGTTCTTGACTTGGCAAGGATATAGCAGCCTTTTCCTAACTGTCACCAACAATTGTCTTAAAACAACTAGATTTCATGAAACTATAGTAGAACTGAGTATCATGAGTGCAAATATATACCATTTCTTAGAAAGTAAAAGATAGATTAATTAGACATACAGATGCACACACATACCACTCTTTTAAAAATCAATATGCATTTATAGAAAGAGGAATCTACATTAAGTTCTAACTCAGTCGGCCTTTGAATAGGTGTATCAATTCCACCGTAGAAGACTCAGTCTACTGTAAAAAAGTTTAGTTGCTGAATCCTTTTTATTTTATTGATTTATTCAAAATTATTGTTAATACTCTTTTTGTTATGCAATTAAATTATTGAGGTAACATTAGTTAATAACATTATATAAATTTCAAGTATACAGTATTAGAATTTGATATCTGTAAATATTATAATTTGATGTCTGTGTACTCTATTGCATGCTCACCACCAAATGTCTAGTTTAGTTCCATTACCATATATTTTACCTCCCTTACTCATTTGTCCTCCCCCCACCCCTGTCCCCTCAGGTAACCACCTCTCTGATGTCTGTATCTATGAATTTGTTTTCCTTTTGTTTTGTTAGTTCATTTGTTAATTTTTTGTTTTATATTCCACACGAGTGAAATCATATGGTTTTTGTTCTCTTCCATCTGACTTATTTCTCTTAGCATAATCCATCTCCTCAAGATCCATCCATTTGTCACAAATGACAATATTTCATAGCTTTTATGGCTGAGTAGTATTCCATTGTATATATAGACATGCACACACACCACGTCTTCTTTATCCATTCATTTATCTATGACCACCTAGGATATTTCCATGCCTTGGCTATTGTAAATAATGCTGCAGTGAACATAGGGGTGCATATATCTTTATTAATTAGTGTTTTCATAGTCTTCAGATAAATACCCAAAAGAAGAATTGATGGATTATATGGTAGTCTATTCTTAATTTTTAAACAAACCTGCATGCTGCTTTCCATTGTGGCTGCACCAATTTACGATCCCAGCAATAGGGTAGAAGGTTTCCCTTTTCTCCACATCCTTTCCAACACTTATTATGTCTTGATTTTTTAATAATAACCATCCCAGCAGGTGTGACATGATTTCTCATTGTGGTTTTGATTTTCATTTCCCTAATAATTAGTGATGTTGAACATTGTTTCATATGCTTATTGGTCATTTGTAGTCTTCCTTAGAAAAATGTCTGTTCAGATCCTCTTCCATTTTTTAAAAAAACTGGGTCATTTTTTTTTGTCATTAACTTGTATGAATTTTTTTATGTATTTTGGAAATTAACCCCTTATTGGAAGTATTATTTGAAAATATCTTCTATTCGTTTGCTTTTTTGTTTTGTTGAAGCTTTCCTTTGCTGTGGAGAAGATTTTTTGTTTGATGTAATCCCATTTGTTTATTTTTGCTTTTGTTTTCCTTGTCTTTGGTGTCAAATTCACAAAACACCACTGAGACCAATGTCCAGAAGCTTTGTGCCTGTTTTCTTCTATGAATGTTATTGTTTCAGTTCTTACATTCAACTCTTTAATATATTCTGAGTTAATTTTTGTGTATGGTGCAAGATAGTGGTCTAGTTTCAATCGTTTGCAAATGGCTGTCCAGTTTCCCAACACAATTTATTGAAGAGACTTTCCTTTCTCCCTTGTATGTTTTTGGTTCCTTTGTCATAAATTAGTCACCCATATATGTGTAGGTTTACTTTTGGACTCTCAGTTCTATTCTATTCGTCTGTGTGCCTGCTTTTCTGTCAGTATCATTTTTTTTATTATTATTACTGTAGCTTTGTAGGATAGTTAGAAATTGGGGCTACAGGGGTGTCTGAGGTGGTGAGTGTCCTTGCTGGGTGACTGGGGTAGTGAGTGTGCTTGCTGTTTCTGTATCACCTGAGTCTCAGAACACCTTCACTGTGGTGGGGGTGATGTGGCAGATGGTGGGGAACCAGGTTCACAGTTCCTCTGCATTATTACTTGGTTTCCTAGGGCTGGGGCCTCTGTACTATAGCCATAAACTCATCTCTGCTGCTGCCACCAGACTCTGCAGTGGGCAGAGGGAGCTGGATTCTTGGGTGCTGATGCTGCTTCTTCCCCTCTTCCCCTTTACTGGTCCATATTGAGGGGACTATACCCTGACTCCTCTACTGCTTCTGTATTAGTTGGGGCTGTGGACTCAGCAGTAGTGGCTGGGATCCACATTTATGGGCACTATCCCCGTGCTTCCTCCATCTTGCCTCCCCTATGTGTTCCAGTAGGCGCAACTTTCAGATGGACCTATGTGTGGATATGTCAGGTGTGCCAGTGTGTTGAGCAGAGGAATCATTGTTGGGTGATAGATATGTAACTAATTGTAGATTTAAGGGGTAGATACAAAGGGTCTTCTCACTCCACTATAATACTGACATCACCAATACTCATCTTAAATGTCACCTGTTTAGAATATAGAAATGAGGTTGATAGTCTTTTAATTAAAGAAGTGTATGCTATTAATGAAGAGGCAAAATCCTAACCCAAACTCATTGACTGACTGACAATTATATTCTTAATCTATTATCTTTGGGGGAATTCATTATTTTGGATATCACACACACACACACACACACACAATTTATGTTTAGGAGTTTAACATAGAGAAACATATCCTAAATATCCTAAAATAAGCTTTAGATAAAATATGGGCTGCCCAAATTTAACTGTGTCTTGTATTTTTATTTGCTAAATCTGTCAACCCTTCTCTAAAACTTCTGCCAACTACTTCTCACAATGATTACTACAACTAGTGGGTAGAGTGCTCCAAGAGGTAAAAACCCAATGAAAAGAAGGATCTAATGCAAGCCATTGTAGCTGACAGATATCTAGTGCTGAGAAACAAACTGAATAGACAATTCATTACCCTGCTTTAACCTAATTTGAATCTTATTCAGTTCTCATGTACCCTGGGTAGGAAATATTTTGGATCAAAAAGAAATGTTTCAATTTATCCTGTTACGTTTTTAGTTTCTGATTTCTAGCACAAGAACCTTTAAATAGCCAAGGCTTGAGTTTAATATAAAATATTTTGAACATAAATCTTGGGTTCTCTCTTTAAGTATAAAAATGGTGACCATTATGCAGCTGATCTTGCATATACAAAATATTCAGTGCTTTAATTAGACTTACTTTACTTAAGTGTTAAAGGAAGCAATAGGCCTGCAATTGCCCGGGCACTAATAGTACATAATATAGCCAATTGCAAACAGCAGTGTAATTTGTTGATTTCAAGTGAGGTGTAATTATATTGCTTCATTGGCCAGGCAAATCATATGAGAGTTTCTCTAAATCAGCCTGATTGTGTAATGAAGAGCTAATTACAAACAGCAGTGTTCTTGCAGCAGATTTATTGTAAGTGTTAATGCCAGGTTGGCTCCATTGTGACAATGGCTCATTAGTACATTAACAAAAGCAATGGTGGAAATGTGCCCAAAGCAGGGCTACTGGTCTCTCAATTTCAGAGGGCTGCAATGATTGCATCCTTCAACATATAATTACAAAGGAAATGGTGTTTGATTTAGGTTTTGGCAAATATTTAAAAAGAACTAAAAGACATTTTTAGAGCAAACCAAAATGGTTTGGAAAGCCTTCATGTCGGGCTTAATGGGTGCCTCATTATACCAGGTGTGCCCTGGAAACCTCAAACATCGTTTAACACGAAGCTTTTTCAGATACTAGGCCATTCTTGACAAGTGAATTCTGACATTTATCCAAATGGGATTGTTACCTTTAGATGTGTGTGTGTGTGTGTGTGTGTGTGTGTGTGTGTGTGTGATGCAAGTAAATGAAGCTCTTGCAAGGTGAATAAAACAACCATCAGCACTATAGATCTTGCACCCATGTGTCTAGACGTGTGTTTTTTTTTCTTCTAATTAAGATGGAAACACCTAAACCTTGTGTTTTGAAACAATCCCACCCCATACACCTGGATTTTATATAATTGACTTGTTCCGTTGAATGGATTGTCTTAAGATGGCCATTATGCCATTTCCACAATCTCAGAAGACCTTCCCCTTTTGAATACCCCAACCAGCTCCTTCATCTCTCCCTTTTATTGATTTCATTGATTATCACAAAGTTTTATTTTTCTGGTCTTGTTCTGAAATGGAGCTTGAAGTTGCAGACTTTTGTAGAATCACTAACAGTTCAGTAGATAACTCCAGGAATTTTTAGTGTGACATTCATGGATAATCCCCCCTTCCAAAGATGATAGCGCTGTGTATACAAGTAACGTTATATTTGTCCATTTTTAAAGCACAGCCACGTGTATTTGCTAAATCAGTGTTTTTGGATTTTCAGTCACTATATCTAAAATCCTCAACCAATCCAAATCTGACCTGATCTCCAAACATTTTTATTCTGTATCGTAATGAAGAAAAGCATAAATAAATGCAATTTAAATGTCAACTAGTTGATATGAGTACCTTAATAAGAATACATATTTTTCAAAGAACTAAAAGATTAAGTCAGAAATATAATTTAGTAGGTAAATTGTAAAAAAGAAAAAAAAATGTGTATGCATTCTAACTAGAGAATATAGGTAAAACATGTATACACATGATCTTTGTATATACAAACTTAAATCATGCTCATTTTCCCATTCAACCTGGGAACTAACGACTTTTAGTTCACTAGAAACACAAAAAGTATTCTCTTCAAGAGAAAAAATAATAAAACTGAGTAAATACTACTTTCCCATCCACTATTTCTAAGTCCTAATTGTAAAACGGGTTTTTTTGTGTGTTTTTTTGTTTGTTTGTTTTTGCTTTTTAATTTTTAGCTCAGAAACCTTAGAAAGTTATTATAAATGATGAAACTGAAGCACAAGGAAGAAACGTTTGTTGCCCCAGTTCTTGTAACCAACTAATGGCAGAGCAAACCTAGAACTGCTCATTTGCTGTCTGCCACTCTACTACTCTTAGTTGACTAAGCTCAGTTTGTCGTATTTGTGGCCCCTATGCAATTTTACATCTGGAGTTATTACTACGGTAAACATCAATACATTTAAAATTGTATATCAAAAAAGTATTTTTCACTTTTTTTAGTTTAAAAAGTTCATTTTTTCAAGAGTTTATGAGATCCAAATATTAAATAGCTTTTGTGTCTGTATATGTGTATAAACATCCCACTTTACTTTGTCCTCTATCCCTTCCTGGTAGCTAATTACAGAATCGTCTGATATTTATCATTATCTTTTCTGAAAGTCACTTTAGATGGGTCACTTTTTTTATAATTTGTGTGTGTAAATTTTTTTCATCGCATGTCCATTACAGCAAAATATGCGGAGTTTTCAAGATTTTACAGAGTCATCTGAAACGCACACAAGTTGATTCTACAGTTGTAGGCCCTATTCTGTTCATAAGCACACTTTATTATTGCTCTATCGTCATGCTTCTAGTCAGCCTTTTAATTTTCATGGTTATGATTACTTATAATATTATCCAATGTGAGCTTTGTAAGATCAATATTCCAATTTAGGCTATGAGAAGGAAAACCAAGTCAGTGACAGCAGACCAATGATGAATGCTTTGGTCCCCATAGAAAGCAACGTTGATTCAAAAATCACAGCAATGAAGTAAGCTGAACTAAGTGATTAAAAATTCATAAAGATGCAAAATTATTCAGGCATATGACAGATTCTATGGCAACAATGTCACAAACTTGTATTAATGTCTACTATGTGCAAATGTAGCATTTCTTTCATGGGCATTAGTGTCATTTCATATATCAATGCTTCACTGTTTTGATTGTTTAGAATCTATTTGAATAACTCTTTGTAATATATTGAACTTCACATTGGGGAAAAGAATCAACCACTGTATAATGAATTCACTTTTGGATTATGTCTACAAAACAAAACATAAAATGAATATTTGCTTTATTTGATGATTCAGACATAAGGTCCATTGACTTTGTGGGCTGAATGATGATACTTGACTTTATTAAGAGTCTCAAGTAATCATATCCATCATTAAAACACATGCTGCATTTTTCTATGTAGAATTAGTCTCAGGAGACCAAGAGAAAATGGAATTGAATGTTTAGCTAAATTCTAACACATATAGCAATGCTACCCTATAATTTACACAATAGGCATACTACCCTGTAATTTACCAGCAGCAGGTAACATAAAAATGTGATTTTTTTTCCCCTCAAGATTACTATGTAGCATAAAAAATTAAGTCTTTATTCTATGAACAATAATTTGCAAATATATTATTTTGCTAAACATTTTAAAAAGGATTACTCAAACTGTGGAAAATATATAGGAAGCCAAGTTAGGGAATAATACTTCTTGCTGCTAACACATAAATTTTAGCCTTTTTTTTCTTTTCTTTTCTTTCTTTCTTTCTTTTCTTTTCTTTTTTTTTTGTCACAGCATTGGGGATTTAGAACCTTGAGACTGGTTCTTGGCATCCCTTATTTTTACTGAATTGTGAACTTGAAAGTCTATCATAAAATATTATGTGTAAAGAGTGGAAATGTATGCCATTAGAACTGTGTATTCAGAATCCACTTGAGTGCCGTCATTGTCTTCTTTATGAATTTTTATCTGAAATAGGAATGATAGTACACTTAGTCTATTATTTCTATACCTGTACTTATATAGATACAGGTACAGCGTACGGCATAATATGGATATGTAGAGAATGAAAAAGGCCTGTGTTTGTGATTTGAATGCGTCCCAATCAAAATTATGTATAGTTGTGTATGCAAGTGGAAACATAATATATTTACAAATGTGTGATTTATAAATATAAAATGCATAAAAATATAGTATACATTATGTTTTCAAAATAAAAGTACGTCTACATGTACACACATGTGATTTTTCCTTCCCTCTGCTTTTCTTCTCATTTTAACAGAATGCACCTATGTTGTTTAAACTGAAACCATAAAATACTTGAGGCAAATGCCAATCCTTTGTTGAATTAAATTTATGGTAGTAGTAGGTGAGGAAATATCTCTCTGTATTGCTTTAGTGAAAACCATCGGTGGGATGACGTGATAGAAACTGTTGTTCAAGTGGCCTGCTGACTATTACTATCTATTCATTGTCTGTAGCCCATATTGTCTCAGCTCTATTAGTGTATGATTAATATAAGGTCCACACTGAAAATTTCTCTAATCCAGAAGTTTATCTTCACTAATGAGAATCTTCAGGGACCAAACATTGTGTTTATAGTAATAACAAACATTATAAATCACTTACTAGGCTCTATTCTCTGTTCCCCAATATTACTAAGCTTTTTTTCTAATTTAAAAATACATTGAATATTTTTATGAGAAGGAATCTATAATTCCTGGTATCTCTATTGAAAAGAAAATAATACCAGAAAATAACAGCGATTATAAATACCCTTAACATATATAATTATCAGCTAAAATTGTCAGTAATTATTGCCAAATAAAATAATGTCTTTCAGTTGAAGACTAAGCCAATGCTTGATGTAGCTAAATGGCAATTTAGATTCCAACTGACATACACCAATTAAAAAACAAGTGTTATACATGGCTACTGTTAACCACAATTGTCAACAGTTAGCACAGAGTAATAGGTTTTATAATGTCCCCATTATCAATATATGCCTCAAAGAACGTAAAATAAATACAAATAATTATTCCACTTGCTCATCAAATGTCTAATTTATTTTTCCGGACACACTTGCATGCTACTTACATCAAACAGTATTTGGATTTTATATATTATTAGCCTCAGTATTTATATATGAGTTAGTATTTGATACTCTAATGAACTTATAGTTACAAGGCATGCAATTCTGAATTTGAATAGCTTGATCTTTTTGAATATCAAAATTGAGGACTTTATAGATTATATACTAATGAGAATATTTTAGTGAGGAAAAGTTACTATAAAGTACAAAGTAGAAAAATCTTTACAAATAAATGTTTCAATTTTTTTGGGGGGTGGCGGCAGTGGGGTATAAATACACAGAAGAGAGATGGCTGGGTCATATGGTAATTCTTAAATTTTTGAAGAGCTTCCATACAGTTTTCCACAGTGGCTATACCAATTTACTAAATTCCACCAGCAATGTATAAAGGTTCCTTTTTCCCTAAGACCTCTCCAACACTTGTATTACTTGTCTCGTAGATAATAG
This sequence comes from Rhinolophus sinicus, assembly GCF_036562045.2. Classification (NCBI taxonomy): domain Eukaryota; kingdom Metazoa; phylum Chordata; class Mammalia; order Chiroptera; family Rhinolophidae; genus Rhinolophus; species Rhinolophus sinicus. The sequence goes on from NC_133757.1 coordinate 94,981,781, forward strand.
CCATTCTAAAATGTGTGAGGTGGTATCTCATGGTTGTTTTGATTTGCATTTCTCTAATAACTAGTGAAGTTGACCATCTTCTCATATATCTGCTAGCCTTTTGTATGTTTACTTGTGAGAAATGTCTGTTCAGGTTCCCGCCCATTGCTTAAATGGATTGTTTGTTCTTTTGTTGTTGAACTGTATGAGTTCTTTATATATTTTGGATATTAGCCAAAATATGTTGTTTGTAGATATATTCTCCCATTCGATTGGTTGCCTCATTGTTTTGTTGATGGTTTATTTTGCTGTTTTTTTAGTTTGATATAGTCCCTTTCTTTTCTTCCTTCCTTTCTTCCTTCCTTCCTTCCTTCCTTCCTTCCTTCCTTCCTTCCTTCCTTCCGTTTTTTCTTTCTTTTTAAATTTTACTTCCCTTGCCTTTGAGGCCAAATTTATAAAATCTTCTCTGAGACCAAAGTCCATAAGTTTAGTAGCTATGCTTTCTTCTTAGTACTTATGTATCTTATTGTTTCAGGTCTTATATTTAGGTCTTTGATCCATTTGAGTTAATTTTTGTATATGGTGACTAATAACTGTCTAGCTGCATTCTTTTGCATGTGACTTTCCAATTTTCCCAGCACCATAAGTGAAATAAGTCAGAGGGAAAACATCAAGAACCATAGCTTTCACATATACTTATGTGGGATCTAAAACTGAAAGCAACAGATGAACAAGACAGACAAACAAAAACTCATAGACACAGACAACAGTTTGGTGGTTACCAGAGGTTAGGGGGTAGGGAGAGGTACAAGAGGGTAAAGGGGTCAAACATATAGTGATTTAGGGTGGTCATCCTAAGTCACCCTAGAGAATTGACTTAGGGTAGTAAACTCACAATGCATAATACAAATGATATATTATAGAATTAAACACTTGAAACATATAATTTTATTAACCAATATCACTCCTATAAGTTTAATTTAAAAAATAGATGTGAAAGCATCTTAAGGAAAAAAGTAAGTTACAAGCAGGTATATATAATATGACCCAATTTAGGTAAAATAAAGAAACTATTACTATTTATTAAAACAAATTGCAATAAGTTTCAAAAGTAAAATTTTCTTCATTAATTTTATATTTTGAGTAGCAACTTCTTTGTACTTTTTATTTGTTAAATATTAATAATTTTACCTATAAATCATATTTATTTTTTCAATTGTGGTAAAATATATATAACATAGTGTCGTATCTACGCTGTCTTCTATGCAGTTTATTTTTTCAGTTCTTCTGTTTAGTTTTTTGATCCATTTTGATTTAATTTTTATAACTGGTGACAGATAGGAGTCTAGATTCATTCTTTTGCACCTGGCTTTCCAATTTTCCCATCACCGTTTATTTGCTTTCTTTCTCCATTGCATGTTTTTGGTTCCATTGTCAAAAATTATCTGCCCATATATGTTTGGGTTTATTTCTGGGTTCTCAATTCTATTCCATTGGTCTGTGTGTTTATTTTTCTGCCAATGCCATGTTATTTTGATTGTCACTATATTATAATTTGAAGTCAGGGTGTATGGTGCCTACAGCCTTGTTCTTTTTTCTCAGGATTGCTTTGGCCTATTTGGGGTCTTTTGTGATTCCATGCAAATCTGATGATTTTGTTTTTGTTGTTGTTCTATGTCTTTAAAAAACGCCAGTAGAATTTTAATGGGGATTGCATTAAATCTGTATATTGCTTTTGGTGATATGGTCATTTCACCTGTGTTGATTCTTCCAATCCACAAGCATGGAATATCTTCCTATTTCTTGATGTCTTCAATTTATTTTAATAACGCCTGGTAGTTTTAAAAAATGCCTGGTAGTTCAGTGTATAAGTTATTCACATCCTTTGTTAAGTTTATTTCTAGGTATTTTATTTTTTGTTGTTGCTGCAATTGCAAAAGGAATTGTGTGGGGGTTTTTTTTTAGTTTTCTGAAATTTAATTGTTAGTTTATAGGAATGCAATGGATTAATTGTACATTGACTTTGTATCCTGCAGCTTTACTGTATTTATTGTTTCTTACAATTTCTTTGCAGAGTCTTTAGAGTTTTTATATTACAAATCATGTCATCTGCAAAAAGTAACTATTTAACTACTTTATTCCCAGTTTGGATGCCTTTTCTTTCTTTCTCTTGCCTGGTTGTCCCAGTTAGGACTTGTACTACTATGTTGAATAACCCTGATGAGATGGGGCATCCCTGTCTTGTCCCTGATCTTAGAGGAAAAGCTTTCAGTTTTTCACCATTGAACATGATATTAACTGAGGGTTTGTTGTATATGACCTTTATTATGTTGAATTACTTTCCTTCTATACCCATTTTATTAAGTGTTTTACTCATAAATGGAAGTTGTAATTTGTCAAATGCTATTTCTGCATCTACTGATATGATGGTATGAATTTTATCCTTTATTTTCTTTATATGGTACATCACATTTATCAGTTTGTGTATGTTGAACTATCTTACATATGTTGTTTATGTTGTGTATGTTGCCCCTGGAATGAACCCCACTTGATTGTGATGTATAATCTTTTTAATGTATTGTTGTATTCAATTTGCTAGTATTTTGTTTAGGATTTTAGCATCTGTATTCATCAGAGATGTCGGTCTGTAGTTTTCTTTTTTGTGTGTTATCCTTATCAGGTTTTGGTATCAGGGTAATATTGGTCTCATAAAATGAGTCTGGAAGTATTGCCTCTTCTTCAATTTTTAAAGGTATTAAATTGAAAATATTAAAAGGAAGATATTAAATCATCTTTGAATGTTTGGTAGAATTAACTAGTCAAGCCTTCTGGTCCTGGACATTTGCTTTTGGGGAGGTTTTAGATGGTTGTTTCAGGTTCCTTACTATTGATTTTCTCACTGTTTATTTAGATTTTCCAGTTCTTCATGATTCAGTCTAGGAAGGTTTTATATTTCTAAAGACTTTCCCACTTTTTCTAGGTTATTGAATTTGGTGGCATGTAGTCCTTCATTGTATTCTTCTATGATCCTCTGTATTTCTGTGGTATCTGATTAATGGTAGAAACTGAAAAAAGCACAATTATAGTAAGGGACCTAAATACCCCATTGACAGCCATTGATAGATCATCCAAATAGAAAATTAATAAGGAAATACCAGCCTTACGTGACATATTAGACCAAATGGACATAACTGACATTTACAAAGTTTTACATCCTAGAATACCAGACTATACATTCTTCCCTAGTGCACACAAATAATTTTCATGGATAAACCATATGCTGGGACACAAAACTAGCCTCAGCAAATTTAAAAAGATTGAAATCATACCAAGCATATTCTCCAACAACAATGCTTTGAAGTTGGAAATCAACTGCAAAAAGAAAGCAGGAAAAACCACAAATATGTGGAGATTAAATAACATGCTAGTAAAGAATGAGTGGGTCAAAGAAGAAATAAAAGGAGAGATCAAAAAATACATAGGAATAAATGAGAATAAAAATACATTGCATCAAAATTATTGGGATACAGTGAAAGCAGTATTAACAATGAAATTTATACCATTATAGGCCTATGTCAAGAAATAAGAAAAATCCCAAATAAACAACCTCACATTACATCATAAAGAACTAAAAAAAAGAACAAAGGAAACCCAAAGTGAGCAGAAGTAAGACAATAATAAAAATTAGAGCAGATTTAAATAAAATAGAGAACAAAAAGACAATAGAAAAAAATTAATGCAACAAAGAGCTGGTTCTTTGAAAAGACTAATCAGATTGACAAACCTCTGGCTAGACTCACTAAAGAAAAAAGAGAAAATACATAAATGAGCATCTTAACCATTTTTAAGTGTACAATTCAATAATGTTAAGCATACGCATATTTTTCTGCAACTAGTCACCCTAACTCTATTATGTTATTTTTTTTTTTCCATTCAGTACCCAAATAGAAATAAGTTTGGGAAATAAAACAGTCACAAATAAATCCTTGATTATTGCTACTAAAAATATCTCTTAAAATATAGATTTCTAGATGAGGCAAGTGACACAATAGCACTGTGTATAGTAGGGAGATTTAGTTTGTGACATTGGCATTATATAGAAAATACTACTTACTAATTAGCTAGCTGCCTTCAGGTCTGGATGGACCATCTCTTATTGTCTGCAAAGTTAGTCAATGAAATAATTTCCTAATGAAAAATTATTACAAATTTTACTTTTTTTGTTTGGTCCCTAAAGTGACCTAAAAAAACAAGAACAGCAACAAAAAGAAACAGAAAGGCATCGTGTTTTTACTTTTGTATGTATGAAAATGCAAGCATTATCAGTTAATTGTATGGGTTTTTTTATTGGCTGTTTCATTTCTTACTTTATTGTCTTCATTGTTTTACGATGTTGTGATGCACTGATTTTCCCTCCTACCCCTCATACCAACAAAGTCTATAGGAAATAAAATATCTTTATTGTAATATAATGGCACTGCAGCCATCTCATTTATTATGGAACTAAATAAACTAAAGAATTGCTTTTTATTTTAAACAAGGAGAGCCACATTTGCAGAGATGCTGGGTTTTGAAAGGTCCTAGATTATATAAATTCACAAAATAATTCCTGATTAAATGAACTATGCCATACTAAAATTTTCTAAAATTAAAGGAAAGCCTATTTTAATTCTTTTTTTTTGAAATTTAATTATTCATTTTTACTATGTGACTATGAATATGTTTAGTCAGCAAACATGAGTGTGTATCTGCTGATGAAGTAGTTACATTAGGACCACAGGAATTTTAATGTAGGAAGGAATTGGTGAAGATTTATACAGGCACTCTGGGGTATGCTCTTATTATGGAGAATGATACATGACTCTTTACTAAAGAAGAAAGATCCATGATTAAATCAGCTGGTATTGCTGATGTCATAAACCACTAATGCAGAGTTTGAATAGTTTATAAATATCAGAGGAAGCTGCTAATGCAATTACTGCATTAGTATGCAGTCGGGATCTGGTTTGGGCCTTCAAAATAAACTCCAAATGAGTCATTTATTTGCCCTTGCATAATGATAATCCTGACTAAATTCGCCCACCTGCAAAAGGTTTTGAAATTGTCTTTCATATGTCTTTCATGTGTAGAGGTTTGAAAGTAGATGATGACAGAAAAAGCTAAAGTATTTACCAGTGCATCCTAACCTTTTTTTGCGTTGTAGCATATATTGAAAAAAATCAATGTGCATCACACTGGAATATACAGAGGAGGCTTTTTTTTCCAGATAGAGATACAGTTTTCACAAGGACTAAAGGGACGAGATTGTGGCTCACCTGCAACCTGCCTGTGACACCCCAGTGGCTGTAGGACATGAATTGAGAAGCACTGAAATACAGCATTCTTCTATTCATTTAACATATAGTTACTGAATGCCTACTAGGGGCTACTTGCTTTCTAGGGATATAGTAGTGAAAAAAGTAGACAATAATACTGCTCTACCGGAGCTTTTATTCTGAGAAGGAAATAGAAAGTGAACAAGTTAGATAAACAAAATAGGGCATATTACATGGTGACGTTGTAAAACAAAAAAGAAAAAGAAAAACAAGGAATGGAGACTTTGAAATATATTTTAGATTGTGAGATCAGGGAAGACCTCACAAAAAAATGAGCTTTTTAATAAAACATGGAGGAAGTGAAAGAACTAACCATCTGCCCGACTGGTTTTGTGAAAGAACACTGTGAATGCAAGTTCTGTGTAGTATTGTCTGAGAGAGTCTGAGAATATATTAATTCTTTTTCAATAAAAATACACAGACGTATGTATATAACCTTGTAATACCTTTTCAGGGTGGATAGACAAAATTGAGTCTCTTCTATGAAAATCATGTACTTACAGGAGTTGTAAGCTGACAACCCTCATATTCAATCTGTTAGTATAGACCGAGTAACTCAACCAAGATCTAGGGACATGGTAGGGCAGCAAATACCTCAAATAATCATTTTGACTGCAGAACAAGAAATGAGGAATGAAGTGACTCCTTGTGCTGTCTGCAGAGGAAAAACAATCAGAAAAAGCTCATACTTGTGTCTATGAGCCTTACAACACCAAAACCTGATGGGCTTTCCAGGATGAAACTTTTTGTACTCTGAGAAGTGAAATATCGAGATATCAGGCCCACTTGTGCATGGTGTTTTCTTGGTTAATAATGATCACGGTAAGTGTGACTCTGACCTCAAAGCACCACTGGGGAAGGAGCATGGCATGTTGTACCTGAATCATTATTAGCAGAAACAACAGAAATCATAGCCCACACATGTTGTGTTGGACGTAAATAATGCTTACCGATTCTGGAAAGTTGCAACAGTGTGAGTGAATCGAAGGAGCCGTTGCCTTTGGAGGCCAGGCCATTGTTACCATGGAGCCCAAGTGATAAAACACACAAATGGAGAATGTGGGCATCTTCTCTGGAAAGATGCTTCAGTCTGGACAGTGGTTATGAGCAGAGCCCTTCCACAATTCCCTCATGGATGGTGCACTTGGAGGGTATATCCAAATGAGCAATACTTTAAATGTCAGTGGGGAGAAATCTCTTACCTGAGCATTTGATTATAGTTTCAGTGACATGAGGCAAAAGTCAGCCTGACTGGCTCTGCCAGATACTCCTGGACAAATTAAGAGAAAGGGCAGGGTAAGGACAGAAGACTAGCACTGCATCTCCTTTTTAGTCTGCATAGATGGGTGTGCAAGCATTGTAATTGAGATTTGAGATCTGAACATATAATTTACGAGCCAAATTGCTTATAAAAATATTCAATTTACATATGTAGTAGATACTTAATAGATGTCAGTTGAGTCTGAGTTATTCTGAAGTTATGATCAAGTTTCATATATGGCCTTAAAGTCATATCACATTTTAAGCTTTATTTAAAGTTAAATTTTGAGATACTAATTTTACTAAAAATTGAGACAAATATAACAAAACAATATTTTCTTATATGATTATAATTGAAAATCGGCTAAACTTCTTTGCTCCATGGTAACCTTAGGCTTTTCTTTTTTCTGTTTTTGACATATTAATTGGGGTATTTAATATCAATGGCATAGCCAGCCTCCAAAATGGTCTGCAATAATCCGTGTCTCTTAAAAGTCATACCCTTGTATTCTATCCCACCACATTATACCAGGATTGGTCTGTATGACCAATAGTATAAAGCAGAAGTTATTATGTGTTACTTCAAATATAAAATTACAAAGATTGTGGCTTCCATCATGGCTGCCTGCTCTCTCTCTCTCTCTCTCTCTCTCTCTCTCTCTCTCTCTCTCTCTCTCCCTCTCCCTCTCCCTCTCCCCCCCTCCCCCTCCCCCTCTGCCCTCCCCCCCCCCCCCATGTTTTGCTCTGGGAGAATTCAACTTTCATGCTGGGAGCATTGCTATGTTGAAACACACTTGGCCCAATAGGAATATAATTGGGTTTGGAAGTGGATCTTTTTACCGCTAGGTAAGCTTCTGATGATTGCATCCCCAAATGACACTTTAATTCCAAGCTCATGAACGACTGTGAGCCAGAAATACCCAGCTAAATCAGTCTCAGATTATTTACACAGGGGATAATAAATATTTGTTGTTTTGAATTTCTAAATTTTGGGATAATTTCTTATGTAGCAATAGATACCTAATACAATAGTTATTGTAAAAATCAACTTCCGATCTCAGTGGATTCACATACAGAGTTTCTTCCTCACTCACATAATATTCATTGCGGATACATTCCTGGTTGGGCAGCTCCGTGGAAGCTGTGCCCCAAGTGGTGGCTCACGGATTCAAGCTACTCACATCTAGTGATGCCACCATCTTGTGGCTTTTAAGGCACCAAATGTCAACAAGGAAGACTGGTGGAAGACAGAGCACGGAGAAAAAGAGGGGAAGTTGTATTTTGGTGGGTCGGGTTTGGAAATGGCATACGTTTCTTTGCCCACATCCATAGAACTCAGTTATAGGACCCAAACTAGTTGCAGATTAATAGTGGACTTGATGAACATGTATCATTATCTCTGTTATCTTCATTATTAATGAATTGTAACAAAGTTAGTAGCTACCAAGATAGCATCTGAGCACTCGAAAGGATTTCACATGCAATTTTGAGACAGTTCCTCAGTGCCATTTTGCATGGTCTGTGTCACTCATTTCATGAAATTGTCTTTTAATTAAGAAGTGTATTCAAATAAGATTTTTTTTTCTTTATAAGAAGTTAAAGTAAATTAAATGCGAACAAAGCAGAAACATGCCATTTTAAACATACATTAAGACATGCTAATTTGAAGGCAACCAGACATGTTGGCTAACACATCAAAAGTTACATGTTATCATTTTAAACCATCACTGGATATGCCTTAATTATAAAAAGAAATATAAGTGCACACTCTGAAATGTATTCCATTATAAAGAAGCCATTGAAATGATTCAGAATACGATACATTTTAAATTACTACAAAAATACGTAGCATTAGGAAATTATAACATAATAAACTCTAAGAATATGTTTGTAGAATATTCCAGATATTCACAGACTCTTAGTTAAGAAGCTTTGTAGTGGTTTTCTACAGCATAGCTGTAAGATATTTTAATAGCTATACTTTCCTTTCCCAGAATGAAATCATATATGGGGTGCAATGTAAAAGTAATTGTAATAACATAACACAAGTCTATGTACGACAGTTTAAATCTTCAGCATTAGGCAGAAAAATCTTTGTCACTTGTGAATTCTCTAAGTCAACTATGTTATGACTCCATGATTCTTAGAGACATCGTTTGGAAAATATATCAGCGAAGATTGTTTTTGACAGCAAGTAACAGAAAATCCAGCCTCATGTATTTTTGTTCGTATAACAATCAGAAGGTATGTGGACCAATAAGGTTAAGCTGATATCTCTAGATTCTTTTGGCGTTCGCCTAATGCTGGTTGTTCCAAGGTCTCAAAATGGCCCTTAGAGCTCTGGAAATTGTCACATTCACTGCAGGAAGACGGAGAAGAAAGCAGCAGTGTCTGTCATTTCTAATCTTTTTATCAGGGAAAAAAATGTTTTTTCAGAAGTTTCTCTATCCCCAACCTCAACTGCCTTCCACTTTGGTCTCATTAGCCAGGACTGAGACACGTAGCTGTTCAGAGCTGAGGCAGGCTGGCAAAGCAAAGAGCAGGGAAATCCCGATCGACTTAAACATGAGCTTATCCTCCAGGGCTGGATTTATGCCATCCCAAATAAGAATAAGTTCTGTCACAGTAAAGAAAAGGAGAAAAAAAAATATTCTGTAGGCAACTATGAATATCTACCCCAAGTAGATACAACATATGTAGCCGCACCTCTGATTGCAGCATCTTGATTTTGAATTGCACGTGCATGCTGGCACCTCATATTACAAGATTTCCCGGGAGGCAGTTCTAACTTAACATAAAAATTGGGTCTCGCAATGTGTAACACTTGAGAGCAATTGTTCTTAGCATATGCCATGATAACAAATATCCCCCTGTAGGTTTCAGAAAAAAAGTGAAAAGAGATGCAGATGGAGCTGTTTTACAGCCAAGTGTATTTCCATGTGGCAGCATGAACTGAGATTAGGGATAGGAATTGGGGCTTTTGCTTTTACCAGAAATTCATGTGCTAGTAGTTCTACCTAACATTCAAGGGAGTCATTTTATCTTTGTTGTGTTAGTTTTTTTCCAGCTATCTGTGCAACTGGAATAACATTTCTATCCCATTTCTATAGAGATTATATAGATTACATGAAAAGAAAAAGTGCTCTGTGTTTCCAGTGCTTAGTAAATTACATGCCTTAAATTGCTATTAGTTTGTTAGACACATCAGAAAAATTTCACTGGTATTTTTATATATCCCCTTTCTATTTATCTTTATTTCCTGATCTTTCCACAACTGTCTAAAAATACAAACAGTAAGTCTTTTTTTTTCCTATCTCCTGTGCAAAAGATACTTTATCTCCTTAAGTTTCCTGAGTTGTAAAGGAACTTTACAAAATTGTTTGTTTAGCCACTGAGTCACAGGAAAGTTCTTTATCTTACAAAAATATTAGTTATTTTATAGGGTGTTTTAAGATGTTTGTTATTGGTAATTCCAATTCTTTCTCTAAATTCATCTAAATTTCTGCTTTCTTCCCTGACCACAAAGTAAGATGTAGTGATATAATAAAAGCATCCAAACTAGTCGTCATAATATATAAATCGAATAGTGTCTTTGTCATTCATTAGCTCTTTAAACTTAGAAAGTCATGTAAAATTTCTAGATCTCAACTTTCTCACTCATAAAAAGGAATGATGCTATCTTGCCTACATTGCACACAGAATCACCTTAATCTACAATGTGTCAATACATTTCCCAAATTGTATATATTTCCAATTTATATGTGTGTAAGTATGCATATTTGATATAAAATGATTTAAACCTTTAATCCTAGTATGTTCCATATAATAAAAAATTTTCACCTGGGGATGCTAAATATTTATTACAGATTTTCTTTCAATACGGAATAAAACATAACTTGGTTAGGGTTTTCTGTTGTATTTTATACACAAGATTGATCTGTCAGTTTATTTTCAAATGCAGGCAGCACATTAAACTATTTGGAAAATGTGATCGCTTTATAAAAACTAGGACGCTACAAGAAATTGAATCCCATAACTAAAAAGAAGAAAACATTGCCTGACTTAATTCCCATGCAGGTTTCATATGTGATTTAGGCACACCTACCATGAGATCCATCTTCTTTGCCCAGCTTGAGAAAGTAGACTGGTGTAATTGCAGAAAGGAGCTTGGAATAGGAAAATTATCTCCCTTCCCCTTATATTCATATTCCAAGACATAACAGAATGTCTATGAATAATAAAGCAAGAATTCAGGAGAGAGAAATAGAGAAAATGTTTTCTTTTACATTATGCTTGTTGGAGACTTAAGTCTCTAAAAAATGTATTTCCCCTCATAGGCTATCCTCATGGTAAGCTAGAGACTATAGCAAAACCTGAAGAATATTTGGTGAGCACTTCTATTTCTGCCATAGTCTACCCTTTATGTAATAAATATCAACTTCTGTTGTCCTACACAGGGAAAGATCTCAATATCTCCCCAAAGAACATATCTTAAAGAAATACCCAGCCACCACACCTAGCTCAAAGCTGAAGATCTTTGTTTAGTGTATTGTCATTTTTCCATTAGGTTTAAATATTGCTACTCTTCGTGGAGAATACTAAGAATTAAAAAAGACAAATTATCTAACCCCACTGAAATACACACACACACACACACACACACACACACACTCACAATATATGATAGTGGATATGACAGGATAACAGAATACGTACAGTGCTTTTAACTAGAAAGTGGAATAATGAGAGAGATTAGTCACTGATCTGTGCAAATATTGAAATTCTACTGACTAGACATTGTGGAGATCCCCTTCTCTGGAGTGGTGAAAATTTTGAATTAAGACCTGATTTTACTTGGGGTGTAGGGACTCGTCATGGCCCCTGTCTCCACATGCTAGGTGAGTCTCCATATTTTAGTTTGCTCCTTGCTCACACAGGAAGTTGCTCCTGAGTTGGCTTGGCCCATGGGAGATTTGTGACATTCACTGTCTTTTTGGATATGTTCCTTGGTTTCTTTGCAAAACAAATTACTCAGAAATTCAGTAAACTTCTCATTCATGTGATTTTAGATCAGTCCAATTGCCAGTAAGCACAACCAAAATCCTTTCTTTGAAGTCCTTAAATCTTTATTTCTTTGTTACTTCAAATTGAACTCTCATTTACTGAAGCAACAGGGAAGTTCTCAGGGAGGAAGGAATTACCTATAATCTGATTTTGCCCTGAGGCATTTGAATCACTGGAGAGGTTCTGTTGTGGTTGTTTCGAAGTTTTTGTTTATTTGTTTTTATTTTAATTTTGTTCCCCACCATTAAAACTGACCTCTTATTTGAGATATTTTAAATGTAAAGGTTTTATTGGGCCTTTGTCCATTGAAGCCGTTTAAAATCTATCACTTCTCCATCTTTGCACATGCCAATATTCTGATCTGTTTCTTTTCCTGTAGGCTTGTTGACTGTCTGATTCTTTCTTATAATACCTGGAAAAACATCATCAGTAACAACTTTTATATGCTACTAAGATTCTGTTTCTAGCTTCTTCCCCACAAAGTGAACATTCCACCTTCAAAGTTATTACCAACAACATTGGGACCAAATATTTGCTATTGGATCACATAGCTCCCCAACTTCTCAGAATACAAAAGCAATTTATTCACAGTCATGGCCCAGCAGTTAAGGCAACACAATGCTGTTCAGGAATTTTGTTAAGTTATCACTTTATTTCTATAACTGGTTCCAGTACCAATTACACAGTTAGCCCTCAAATTTCACTAGCATATCACACTAGAAAGTCATTTCCTTTATTTTATTTTATTTTATTTTATTAGTTTCAGGTGTACAAAACAATGTAATAGTTAGACATGTATACTCCTCACAAAGTTATAACGCCCCCCCAATCTACTACCCCTCTGACATCATATATAGCTGTTACAGTCATTGATTCTATGCTGTACACCTGAAGCTGAAGCTGAATAATATTGAATGTCAACTATAATTAAATATATATGTGTATAAATATATGTATATATAAATTAAATATATATATATACACATATATGTATATGTGTATGTATGTGTATATATATATATATATATATATATATATATATATATATATATATATGTATATGGTCACGAGATGTGGAGTACAGCGTAGGGAAGAGTCAGTTTATTTCCTCTTGACATTACCTGTCCCAGTGAGAAAGTCTATTCCACATGGTCCTCTGAGACCCAGTCTGGAGGAGGCTCCACCATCTTGTGATGCCATGTGGCTTCTGGGTTAAATGCTCATGGCTTATTGCCCGGAACTGGTTATTAGGCCCAAACATAAAAGGTACTTTGTTGAAGGGACACTTATAGAGTAAATATTTTGTGAGAGCTTTTGTCTTTGCCACACTCACCTAAGTTGCAGTTGGTATGAAACCCTGCAAATATATGGGAACATGATTCCGTAAAAGCTCAAGGAATTTTTATTTTAAAAGATTTTCAGATGTTAGAATAAAATCTCAGATAATACAACTTAGAAATAAGTGAAGAAATGATCTTAATTAGTTCCTCGTCACACTTCTGTCTTCAGTGAATTTGAAGTCAGGAAAAGACAATTAGACTTCTAAATTGTCAGAGTAACAATCATCAAAACTGACTCAAATGGACTGTAACTTTACAAATAATTTTCTTAACATTTAGACATGTGTGTCTGTCGTATGTAGTATATAATAAAAATAGTGCAATAAGATTTTCTTTTAATGTGTTTTTAGGAGAGAGAAACTAACAATCACTATTGTACTCAATTTTTCACTCCGTATGTATCTAAGAATACATACTTGTAAATTAAGTGAAAAATCTGAAATTTTAACTAAAATCAAGGACATTTATATATATCAAGCACAGTTCAATTTTTTTTTTTACTGATAGTTTTTATTGGTATAAATGGAAAAAATCATTCATGTTGGACTTAAATATGTAAAAAGTACATGCAAGATTTAACTTTGAATGAACGTTTTTCCCTGTAATGAATATTTTGATTAAGGTAACAAACCTTTAAAAGTAGAGATCATTATATTAATATAAATGTGGTCTAAAGAGCAGCTGATGCCAGTTGAGACATGAAACATTTAATTTAGAAATGTGTCTCCTTCCACATTTAATTTTTTTCTCATTGTCTTATTTCACTAAAATTAAATACTTCTGTGAAAACAAGATAATTGTTTCCTAAAGATTCATAAGCTTGTTTTATATTCCTCTTTAAAGGTCTCATTCCATAGTTTATAAGCGTATCATTTTTTGCCACCACTGACTGTATTTTCGTGAATAAAAATAGCCCATGTAATCCATCAATAGGAAAACATTGTGTAAATCTAACGTTTACATGATTGGCTTTCTACGTGAAGTGTATAACAAAGCTAAAAACCTAGGATTTATTGCCTAGAAACTTGGTCATTTCTGTTTGTGTCTCCTTCTGTTACTTTTTCATGAACCAATTTCCTATCTTAATAGAAGAATTATTTTTTCTAATGTAGCAGTTCTTTGTATTTGTTTGTTTCAAAGACCCACTTGACTATCCAATGAAAGCCTCATCTCTCAAGGGAAAATATGCACAAAATTCAGGCATACAATATTAGCTTGTGCCCTAAGCCTAACTAAGACCCTGGTGAAAAATCTTTTTTTTTTTTTTCCCAAATAAAAATACATTTTCTTGATTCCAATTTGTTAAACTTTTTGGAGTACTTCTTCCTTTGGGCTCTAGTCTTTTTCTAGATTCCTGATCTTTGTCACTTAGTGTTCTTACATTATCGACATACTGCTCATGCAGAATGTCAAGAATTACCTAAATTTTCAAAATATGATTGGTTATTATTTATTTCCTATATTACCCAACCTCCTGATCCCTACCCCCCACTCCCATTTCCAAGACCAGGAACTGCCTTGACCACGTAGATTGTGTCTTTACAGGTATCCAGTTTTTGTACTGTTATTTTTTCATTGATTTCCCAATTCCATATTCAGTTTGCTTCTATAAGCAGATGTTATTCCAATAACACAAGAAAGTACATTCATATACTTTTCTTACCTCAAAAGACTAGGAGATTTCTGGGAATCTTCTAAAGCATAGAGCTTTAGTTCTACGTATGTAAATGTTTAAATAATGTCATTTAATTTTAGTGTGTACATTTAATTTGAATCTCAGGCATGTGTACTGAATAATGCAACTCAGTATATTTCCATTGCACGATGGAAATTACGTTTTGAAAAATTTCTACAAATCAGAAACTGACAATTACATACTTGACTGTGGTTAAAGAAACATGGTAAAATTAAAGTCTGAAAATCTGGGTTCATGTGTTGACTTTTCCTAACAAGTATCCGCTCCTCAGGTGAGTCAACTAATGGGTCTGGTCTCAATTTCCTCACCTGTAAATAATAATCTCTAAAGATTTTTTTTTTTTTTCCCATAGTAACCAGAATCTAGATTAGTCAATATTTAAATTATATTTGCTTTGCTCCAAAAATGAGGAAAATCAGCTTACAAAGATTCACATAGAGAGATAGAATAAGTTAAAATGTAAGTAATAAAATATCAATGAGTAATTATGGCACACTTTTTGTGCACAAGGAGCTAAAGGAGTTGCAAATTGAGCAGAAATATAACTAACAACATGTAAAAACATCATGATACATCAAATTAGAAAAAATAAAATCCCATGCACAGGCACAAAAGAAAACCCACGTTTTTTCAAGCCCCAAAGATTTTTTTATTAAGAATATTTTAATTTTAATAACGTTAAGTTTGAAATTCACAATAGAAGCTATGATTTCCTTAAAAACTATCTCCTCCCAAAAATTCATTTGAAAAAAAAAAAAAAATTATGGCTATTTTAGCCATAACAGCTGAAAAATATTTTTAAAGCCCAATTTTTCATTTTTGAATATGGTGATATTTTTCTAAAAACTCTTATCAGGGTCCTTCTAACTGAGAGGAGGATCGTGAATGAGTAACTTAAAACTTCATGGGAAGAGACAGGGATAGGAAGCAAAGTTGGGAGTTAAACCAAAAGAGGCAATTTTGAATCTTTTACACTAAAATAAAATAACAAATGCATGACAGTATGTAAATAAAATGTAAATGTCTCTTACCCATTTTAGATGGGGGATGACAGGCAGTACACACCCCTGCACTTTTTTCTGCTGCCAAGATGACTTCTTAAGAGAATGATCGTGAACTGACCATGATGCCATGACAATGTTGTGTGTAAGGGGAAAAAAATATGGGACATAGATATACTGAGAATAGGAATATTCCTGACATTATACTAGATATACTCAGACACTATCAGAGACATTTGAGTGCAGTTTATACAGTTCAATCCTGCTCTTTTGATTTCTGGACGATTCGCCATTGAGTTTGTCTGGCATTTGACAATGGTCCCTGCTTTTCTGTATATGGTTTCTCCATCCTTTGGAACAAAGGATCAAGTAGAAACTTATTCTCTATGTTCTTTCTAGCTGTTACTTTTCTTTTACTGTATAATGCTGTAGCAAAATTAAATCAAGGTCTATGCCGTTGATCCACAAAGAAAAAGATTCTCGATGCTTCAGTGAAGTTTGAGGCTTGGCGTGGGAAATTACTCAAGTTTTCTTCAGCATGTTTCATTTTCTGATGGCAGTTTATAATACTTCTACAATTTTTAGATGTAGTCAGCAGTTTCCCTTGACCAAGCATCACTAATCCCTCTCTACCCAGCATAACAACTAGGCAGAAGGAAAAAAAGTAGGGAGACCCAGAGGAGAATTAGAAGAACCTAGGTGAGGAAGGAAGAGAAAGATTAGACCAGCAGACAAATATTCCTTAGCCAGTTTCTAAATAAGAAAGGCTTGGAAATTTATAGCTAAATACATTACTTCATATTCTATTGGTTTAATAAGTTATGTATCAAAATACTGCATTTTATGCATAACCTGTTGTATGTGATTCAGTTTAAATTTTCTGAATTGGAGTTATGTATCATTTTTGTTCCATAGTTTGAGATAAGTCATTCTGTTCATTTTACTTGGTGTTGACACATTGTATCTATATTTGGAATTAAAGAGAAAATGTCACCCTAACGGATATATACTCTTGAGAAATGGTAATATGCTCATTAAGCACCATAGTTTGTTTTCCATCTGATAGATTCAAGCACCATTAGGTATGGTACGTGTGTAAAAGACAGAAAGGATGGTGCCGCATATCTTGTTTCCCTTCCTACCTCCCCCAACCAATCTTTAATAAAAAAACTACCTTAGCGACCATACCCAGGAGACGCTGCTTCCAGGTAGTTCCTCCTCCTTTACTGCATGAAAGCCCTCAGCATTGAATGTTACCAAAGGATTTCCTACCATCCCTACCTATTTTGGTCTTCTTTGGCCCTAAAATCACTTGTTTCTTTCCTGGGAGATTTTAGCTTATGATTTACTGACAATGTCAGATTTTCTGATAATTTCAATATCAGCAGAAATGGTCTTTTAAACTTCCTTTAATGTCCTAGTCTCTAAGTTCCCTGACCTCTGCCCTCCAGGAGACCATGACCTCTACTGTCCCTCAGCCACTCACTTGTATGGCCATACTCTTAGTATAGATCTTGCCATTATCTGTAACTGCAAATAGCATATAACCTCACTTTCAATCATCCAATTCCTGCTTTCCAGGTCACTTACTATAGTTCACTGATTCCAATAATACTTGGGCTATGTTAAAACCTAGAATTTATTGATCCTAATACTTTTTCATAATCCTTACCCTGATTATATCCCCACTCCCACATTTCCCTCTTCAAATTCTTTGAACCATCACCATCATTAAATGTTTTTGCTCTTAGACATTCTCAACAACTTACTATATCCTTTTCTCAATCAATAATACATTCCCTTGATAAAACCCTAGCACTCGTTAAATCCAACTTTTGTTTACTCTGTACCTCCGTCAGTGCAGCTACATGTATCTGGGGAAAAACTTACAACCATGTTGACAAGTCTCATTTTAAATTCATGATCACTAACCTCAAATGGGACATGTGTTGCCTGGCATTAGGCAATCACTATCTTGTTTTCCTTTACCGCTACTATATACCTTCTCTTCTCTCTTCATACTGCTGTACTTTCCCTATACTGACTTTCGAGTCATAGACTTGCTTCTTAATCCACTGAGGAAATTAAGGGAATCAGTAAAGAATTTCTGCATACTCTCACATCTACCCACCAGCCAACATCTGCGTCCATATACTTTACCTTCTCTGCTATGAATATCCATGCTTCTGAGGCCAAACCCTTCCTTTAACCTCTCAAGACCATTTGTATTTGCAAATCTGTCCTCTCTCCCGTTATTATAAATATTCCCCTAATCTACCGAAGGGCATTTTGGTTGTTTCCATATTTTGGCAATCATGAATAAGTTGGTAAAAATATCCATGTGCATGTTTTTGTGCGGACATGAGTTTTTAACTCCTTTGGTATATATCAAGGAACCCAATTCCAGGCTCAGAAGGTAAAACTATGTTTAGTTTTATAACAAACAACCAAACTCTCTTCCAAGGTGGCTGTACCATTTTGCATTCCCACCAGCAATGAATGAGAGCGCGTGTTGTTCCACATCCTCTCTGGCCCTTGGTGTTGTCACGGCTTTGGATTTTGGCCATTCTAATAATACGTGTGTAGTTACCTCTTATTGTTTTAATTTGCAATTCCCCAATGATAGATGATGTTAAGCATCTTTTCATGTATTTCTTTGCCAACCGTATATCTTCTTTGGTGAGGTGTCTCTCTTACTTTTAAATCTGTATTTGATTTGCCAGGAACTCTGTCAGCTTTTCTTTCAAAATGTATCTGAGATTGGACAACTATTCTCCACCTCCACCACACTCTCCCTGGACTAAGCCCTGGTCCTCTCTCGCATGGATTACTAGTATAACAGCTTGCTGACTGACCCTGCTGCTTTGTTCTTTACTCTCTATGACCAAAGTGATCATTTTAAAATAAAAAGTAGAGTAAGTCATTTCTCAATGCCCTGATAGATTTTCTCTTCTTCGCAAAGTCATTTTAAATTACAACTGTCTGCTCCTGTATCTTTCTGACAGTATCTCCACTGTCTGCTGAGTATATTCACTCAACACCAGCTACACCAGCCTCCTGGATATCACCTTAATATGACAAATAAACTTCCCAGGACATTTGCACTTACTGTTTCCTCTGCTTCAACCCTATTCTGTTATCCATCTGGCTTTCTCCTTCTTCCCTTTCAGGGCTTTATTAAATGTTACCATTAAGGTAAAACCTGCGTTACCACCTATTTTAAAATGTAACACTCCCTCTTAGCATTCAATACTCTTTTTTCTAACTTTATTTTTCTCCATTGTATTACGTTGGTGCAAAAGTAATTGCAGTTTTTGCAATTGTTTTTAACCTTTTAAACCACAATTACTTTTGCACCAATCTAATACTTATGACTATCAAATATGCAGTATATCAAACATACTGATCGTTGTAGTTTCCAGATCCTTTAGATACTAAATTCGAGAAGATGAGTATAGCAGTTTCTTTTGTTTATGCTATATATTTAGCACCTAGAAAATCAATGTTTAGACCCACCAGCAATACAAACTCTTCAATAAGCATTTTATCAAAATTAGGTCTTTACCAAGACAGATTTTTTAAAAGTACCAACTCATTTTTCTTCATAGTTGTATTTTCCTTCATATGAGTCTTGACTAATACAGTTTTGTTAGGAGTCAATTAATTTGAAATATCCATATTCTTTAAAAATGTATGTTATTGATCTCTTTTTTTACTGATTGATATTGGCTTTTGTATTAAAATTAGAGCTATGTATGCTGTGAATTATAAATATTTTTATCCATTTCTCATTTGAATTATGTTACTGCATGAATTTTTATCTTTTTAGTTGAATTTATTAACATATTTAATAGTTTTAGGGTTTTGAGTCATATTTGCAAGTGACTTCCCATTCTCAGATCTAAAAACCATTCCAAGTTTTCTTCTCATATTTTATGGTTTATTTATTAACAATTAAGTATCTGTTCCATCCTGATTTATTTTTATGTAGGTTCTGATGTTGAATCCAATTTTTTTTTCAAATGGCTACCCAAATAGGCCTATATCATTTATTCATTTCCTTCTCTACTTATTAGAAGTAATAACTTTACCATTATCTCCATGTACAATGGTTAATTTCTAAACTGGGATATCATTCATGAATCAGTGACACATTGTTTTAATTAATTAGCCTTAAAATATATTTTAATATCCTGGACAGCTAGTACCCACTCATCATTTTTGTTCAAAGTTGTCAGAGATATTTCAGCTAGTACATTTTTCTGAATGAGTTTATTAGGTTGGTGCAAAAGTAATGCAGTTTAAAAGGTTGAAAACAATCACAAAAACTGCAATTACTTTTGCACCGACCTAGTAATATCAGCTTGTCATATTTTAACAACCCAAAGATACAAAGACTTAATGTTATTTCAGTTAAAATGGTAGGTGAATAATTGCTTGCCTTTTCTCCCTTATGGACACTTTTCTTCATATCCAATATTCTAAATAGAACCTCGTAAAACATAAAAATAGAGAAAATGCTTACTCAGAGACAATTAACCTGTTTTCTAATGCAGGTTGACCATTTCTCACTATGTACTTTTGAGTAAAGTCCATAACCTCTTTGAGTCTCCTTTATCACCTATGAAATGAGGGTGAAATTACCATAATCTCATAACATTTTCTGTATGGAATAAATTAGATAATAAATCTCAGTAGCTTGGCATAATGGCACGTAGTGAACAGTAGCTACCATTATTAGTAATACTTAGAGCTTCCATTTTCGCGGATAAAAAACATGAACAAGGACACAATAGAAAAACACTGTAAGCTATTTATTTTGACGTTAACATAAATCAAGAAAATATACAGTTGATTTTCATTATTTGTGGATTCTATATTTATGAATTCATTAACTCACTAAAATTTATTTGTAACCCCAAAAATCAATACTCAGGGTGATTTTTGCATCATATTTGATGCGAATGTGCATATGTGCAGAGCTGTGAAAGGATGAATCACCCTTCTCATTCCTGAGGTCCAACAAGGCTGTTCTGCCTTCCGCTGTCACACCATAAGCAAGTATCCTCCCTTTGGTCTATTTCGTGCCACTTTTCTCTATTTTTCTTCATTGGGCTGGTGATTTTGTAGTTTTCAGGGGCCCTCACACATCGTGCTGAAGTGCTGCCTAGAGTTCCTAAGCATAAGGAGGCTGTGCTGTGCCTCCCAGAGAAAATACATGTAGGTGTTTGATCAGCTTCCTTCCGTTAGGTGTTTACTGTTGGCTGTCAATCCAGTGTTAGTAGATGAACAATGTATACATCCAGAAAATTGAAGAGGAAATTCATTGATATGTATGAGGCTGCCTCAGAAAGTCCTAAATTAACATCTATAGTGTAAGAGGACGCTATGGAGAAGGTGGGAAAATGGTTAAATTTGGAGATTGATCAGACAACAACCGATTAAAAAAAAATGCATCATGTGAAACTGAAAGTCAGGGTCAGGAAAATGGTCAACCCTTCTCAGCAAGTGTTTTATTTTAAAGAAATACTACATATAATTGATTGTTTGTAAGAAAAAAATATATATATTATATATAAGGTACCTTTAAACAGAAACACACATAAAACAACGTTATGTATTGGTCAGTTGATAGAAATGTTGTGACCAGAGGTTCACAGGAACTTAACCTTGGAATTGCCCTAGAGTCAATGGTTCAGTATTCACTAATTTAGTGTTTATAGTAACTTTATACAACACAATAACATGAGCAACAACCATTTGTACTTAAAATTTATAAACAATGTTCAATGATTATTTAGGCTACTCAAAAGATTCCTTACTTTGTGTGACCGTTAGCAACTCAGCAAGACAGGACAACATAAAAGTTGAAAATGTTCCATCTCACGATTATATATTGCACTCTAGTCATGTCACACCTCTGTAGATGCCCTGCCTGCTTGAGAGTAAACGATAGCCAGAAAAATCAATCCATTCATTCAATCTAGATACATTTCAAGACTGTTTTCCATAAATCAAACACTATGGTGGGTACTTGGGATACAAATATCAATGTGATGTGGTTTCTTATATTAAAAACCAGAAAAATTGTTACTTCAGTTGATGGCAGGGGATTTCATAGTAACCTACCTATTTTTAATGAGAAGGAAAAAATCAAATACAAAGGCTCTGACAAAGGAGCCATGTCAACTATTGAGTTTTCTAATAGTGCATGATAGAGGACATTTTTTAAATTCATAGAAAAGGTCAACTCCTATTTAAGATTAACTTTTTTTAATATTTTAAAAATAGGTTTACTGAGATATAATTCACATACATGAAATTCACCCATTTAAAGCATGCAATTCAAAGGTTTTCAGTATATTCAAAGATAATATGCAGCTAGCACCACAGTCAATTTTAGAACATATTCAGCCCCAATAGTATCCCCATTAGATTAACTTTTTATCCACTGATGACTTTTAAATTTCAAATTTATTTTACTTCAAAAAAATAATGTGTGTGTGTGTGTGTGTGTGTGTGTGTGTGTGTGTGTTGTGTTTCTGGTTGTAAAGTAGTACTATGATCAATGTAGAAAACTTTCAAATATTGTGAAATATGAAGAGGGAAAAAAATCGCCAGTATTAATTCATATATATTAAATATACAAGTGATACTGTGTATGCAGTATTTTTCTTTCTCTGTGGCTTGTTCATGTAGCATGATACCCTTAAGTTCTATCCTGTTGTCACAAATGAAAATGGATGTTTTCCTTTATCGTGGCTGAATAATATTCTATTGTATGTATGTGTATATGTACGTACGTATGTAAGTGTATATGTAATATATTTTTTATCCATTCATCCATTGATGGACACTTAGATCGTTTCCATATCTTGAGTATTGTGAATAATGCTGCAAAGAACACAGGAGTGCATATATCACTTTGAGATCATCTTTTCATTTCCTTTGGATATATACCAAGAAGTAGGATTGTTGGATCATATGGTAGTTATATTTTTAATTTTTTGAAACACCCCACACTGTTTCCCATAGTGGCTGCACCAATTTACATTCTCACCAACAGTGCATGCACCAGGGTTCCCTTTTCTCCACATCCTAGCCAACACTTACCTCTTGACTTATTCACAATAGCCATTCTAACAAGTGTGAAGTGATATCTCCTTGTGGTTTAAATTTGCATTTCTCTAATGATTAGTCGTATTAGACACCTTTTCATGTACCTGTTGGACACCTTCTTGGAAATATGTCTATTCAGTGCCTCTGCCCATATTTTTAACACATATTTTGAATAATAACCCCTTATCAGATATATGATTTGCAAGCATATTATCCCATTTCATAGGCTGCCTTTTCATTTTGTTGATGGTTTCATTTGTAGTACAGAAACCTCTTAGTTTGCTGTAATTCTCATATTTATTTTTGCTTTTGTTCCCTTACATGTGATGTCAAGTAAAAAAAAAAAATTCATTGCCAAGACCAATGTAAATAAGCTTATCTCTATGTTTTCTTCTAAGATTTTTACAGTTTCAGGTTTTAAATTTAGGTCTCTAATCAATTTTTTTTTCCATTTTGAATCAATCGATCATTTTGGTGGTTATGTGCAAAGCAGGTTTTAGAGGGACAAAGCCAGTTAGAAGGCCTGGTTCAGTAGTTGGGGCAAGAAACAGTAAGAGACAATCACTAAATTAGGAAGTGGTAGTGGAGATGGTGAGGGAGCGTGAGAACTATTTTATATAAATGAACATCTTTAAGACTAACGCACTTTATCTGAGTGCTTGAATGTAATTTGTGGAATGCTAAATGATTGATTGTTTAGGTTTATGACTTCTCAGTTCACACAATCTTTTATTCTTTAAGTGATCTTACAATCTACATTCCCTGAGAAGGTAAACTGGAGAAAACACCGTGTGTCATCCCAAATATTAACATCAGTATAAAATGTACTCTGTTTCTTGTGCTCCTTTGTGATTCCCTTGTGTCCAACTCTCTTGCTACCAATAATTATCTAAGGTAGGACAGTGGCTGTGGCCCTGACACACCGTCTAGAAACTTGAAGAAGTGCAAATGACTTTGTAAATTGATTGTTCTGGAGCTGTAAAGTCTGTTTTGAAGCTGAGAAATCTATTTTACAGTACGTGATTTGCAACATTGCAAACCAAATGCTGTGCAATAGAAATACATTTAGGCTTTAGGCCTTGCTGTTTCAGGGGAAGAAGACTAAGAACATCCATTACTTATGGCTGTAACATTCTTTGCAAAGTTGCTGTGCAATGGTATTAGTTGTATGTTCTAGAAGAAAGCCATAGAGAAAAAT
Source organism: Rhinolophus sinicus (assembly GCF_036562045.2). Classification (NCBI taxonomy): domain Eukaryota; kingdom Metazoa; phylum Chordata; class Mammalia; order Chiroptera; family Rhinolophidae; genus Rhinolophus; species Rhinolophus sinicus. The sequence continues at coordinate 95,005,813 of NC_133757.1, forward strand.
CATGTTGAAGAGGTACGAGAAAGAAAATACTAATATAATAAGCTGTTCCATGTAGTTTTTCAGCTAGCTAGAGAAATTAGTCAGAATAAACCCTTCACCCCAATCCTCCCTAATACACTCACATCAGCAAATTGCATCTTTAATAGAATAGCTTCCATGCACTTACACTCTGAACATATTTATTAGGAGAGTCTTAGGACAATAAATGAGGTAAGGGCACCAACAATCCATCTTCTTAACCGCCGTCCTTGGTTCCCAGCCAGGATACTCATGATGTCCTCAGTTCTGACCTCAAGATGGATGTGGTTGAAAATTAAGCCTTGGTTGTAACTCTGCCATTGGGCTACCAAATTAGGAAAAAGCCAACAAGTTGAGTCAGTCATAAAACATCACCCAAATGATCAGTATACAAACCAGAGAAGCTCCAGACTGTAACCATGGCACAATTCCCTCACAGAAACTTTTGTCCCACTTGAGATATTAAAAGTCAGAATCTCCTATTCCCTGGTTCTTCTCCACTGAAGTAGCAAAAACCGTACTTAGAGCTTATTTTAATGGCTCATTTATGTCTAAGTCTAACCCATTAAAAGGGTTCTATTTCTTACTAGTTTAAATGATTATCTTGCCTACTGACTTTAAGTTTAGCAACCCAAGAATTAAAATAAAAGAAAAACTGCAAACAGGAAGAAATTTTATCACATTATTTATTCAAAATAGTACATTCTGAACCTAAATACATTCAACCATATTATGTTTCACACTTGCCAAAGAAGTAAAATATTCTTTTAAGAAAACATAGTCACACAACACACACACACACACACACACACACACACACACGCACTCAGCAGAAAGCCATCTTTGTAGGAGAAAAGATCAATTGAATAAATTAAACTGAAAGGCTGACTTGTTTTATATTTCTTTGGGCCCTCTGTATATCTAGAAAGATCGCATTATGAAATAAATACCTTTACTTTCCTAAAAGGCTTGTGGTTGAGAGATTGTTTTTAGATGCCCCTGCTTTCTTCTCCTCCGCCTTTATAAAATAATAATTTTTGCCGAGAGCTAAATATAACTAGCTTATTCTTATTTTTTCTTTAGTGAATTGTAAATTATTTGAAAGCATAGGCATGTTTTGTCTCTTCATCCTTTGCTTACCATAGAGAAGATGGTGAATCCTTTTTGTAGCTAAAGATATGAAACAAATATTTAAAAAGAGAAAGAAGGCTAAGTGCAGACTAGTATTGTTATTTTACTGTGTTCACTAAATCAGCAAAAGCGTATTGAGTACCTGTCATGACAAGTGAACTTGACATTAGGATATAAAATTACGTAAGACATTATCCCTACCCTCATATTCGATGTGGAAGACATTAAATAAGTCAAAATTGTAATACAGTATGATACATACTATCCTAAAAACAACAGGACTTATAGTACAATAAATATTTAAATTCGTACATATGTATGTATATTTCACATGCATAATCTCATTTTATCCTACAACTATCCCAAAGAAGTAAATATATCTTCAGCCCACCGCTGTTTTTTTTTCAACAAAATCATCTTGCCAGATGTAGCATTTTTAATTCATTCATTCCACACTTATTGAGTTCACACTATGTATTGTTCCCGACACTAGGTATTGGAAACAAAAAGATAAATGGGACGAATGTGTCTTAAACTTGGAGGATCTTATAGTTCTGAGAAAGAGAAAGAAATGTGAATAAATTAAGCCAACATAATATTGAATGTGCTGTAATAGCAGTATGGAAATGAACCTATATGACAAAGGTCAAATGTGTGTTGCAAAGAGCAAGAAAAGGTTTTCCAGAAGAGACCACATTTGAGACTCTATTTCACAGAAATGTTCTTTCTGTCCTGCCTTCCTCTGTTGCCCCTACTTTGGCCCCCGTCAAAGTTACTGCTTTAAATATCAGTCTCCCACTTATACCCTGCTCTAAGCTGCTGAACTGAAGCAAGTGTCTCTCTTTGGGGATGTGCAGCTTTGCAATATAAAGTGATTTCTGTTTATAAGTTTAGTTCGACTTCTTAAGTAGCTGCTATATTTGGCATCTGTAGTAGGTCTACATTTTACATTTCCCCCCAGTTAGAGAAGGGGTGAAAGAGCAATATGTATAAAAAAATTAGTGTTGGTGTACCTGGCCTAAAGCTGGCAGGGAAAAAGCCCATGTATCATAACAAATATTTTTTAAAGCATAATATAAATGTAAATGATAGTTTTATGAAGTAAATGGGAGATACTAATGCATTTATGGCCAGTGTCAAGAGTTCAATGAAAATGGTCCTATACATCGTGCTCTCTTGAGTTCAGAAGGCCTTATAAACAATTTTATAGATTTTTCTTGATAAGAACCAGGGAAAGTATATACTGTGTAATGTGGGCCAGACTAAACGTCACATAAAGTGCACATACTATTTTATTACCAGGGCTAGGGGTAAATAAATAATTCAAGATTTTTAGAAATAAATGCATTTTATGTTAAAGACAAGCTTAGACTTCGGTTCAAATTGCAGGTTCCTTATTTTGAATTTAAAACATATTAACTTAAAGTGGTATTATTATAAACAATGATATTTTAAATAAATAATACCCGATGATGTCAATATTCGGTTTTAAAAGTAGAATTGATTTTTTAAAAAATTTTTCTAAAACCTGGATAATAGAATAATTTACTGGAATCACTGCCTTGTTACTCCTGGTCCAGGCATAAGCATAGTTATTATATTATTACCCAGGGACAGTGATGGCCAGTGTTGTTGATGCTTCAGTTCAGACAGAGATCCCTGGTTTGGCATCTACAAAAGATGGCTCTGGCAGTTCTGTGTGATGCTGTGAGTGACAAAACCCAGAAAATTTCATTTGTTACATTCAGCAGCCCATATTTTAAACATGGTCTGTGCTTTATCCATGAGGACATTGAAAACACCGCTTCTCGGCAATCATTTTGCTGCATACTTCCCTTGGAGTGTGGTTTTCAGCCTCTGAAGCATCTCTAAGACTGTCTTCAGAAGTTAACCCAGCTGAGACTTGTTTAGATAGTAATCTAGGCTTTAATATCTTCGTTCTATTATCTTTAGTCAAGTTGCACAGTGTTCACAGCGTGGAACTTACACAGGACACTGTCCCATCATGGGTGACTCCTGTTTCTAAACTAGGCATGTTTTAACTTAAAATAAGAACCAGGCACACACATTCCAGGACATCAAGGACTACACGTCCTACTGTTTTCTCTATTGTCTACCCATGGAATGTTACAGAAAGTTTACATATTATTTATGCTCCTTTTTAGCCTTCTCTAAATATAAAATTATTCTGAAACCCTGTGATGTCTAAGAGACATCTGAGCAGACATAATTCATTTGGTTTGGGGGAGCAGAGATGAAGGGGTTTGTCTACAACTCACCATGAAGTGATGAAGGTACACCAGTACCTAGTTAAAAGTGGAACCTTTTTGACTGTTTGTAAAATATTTCCTTTTTTCAGGACAGAAATGGTGAGGAAGGACAACACCTAGTCATAATTCTATTAACTTATCAATGCCTGGAAAACTGATCTCATTTAACTAATAAATTCACTTGCCCTCCTAATGAGATTATGTCATACTTTCTCTTCTTTCCTTAAATCTCTAGATTTTGTTCTCTTAACCCTTCGCCTCTCAACTTATTAACTTTTCTTTTCATAGAGAAAATTAATAAAGTCAGGGGGCGTACGACATCATCTTTCCACCATTAGTACCGCAACCTGGGGTGCATTTGTGTTCACATTTGGTCTCCTTTCTTATAGTGATGGAAGAATGGCCTGCCCATCCTTCCCCTTGTGCTCAGGATGTTGCTCCTTTGCCTTTTGGGAGCAGGTCCTTAGAGGATTGCTCTTCCACCACAGATACTTCTTTCTTTCTGCCAGGTCATTCCATCCATACACTAAACATGTCTTAATTCCATCTAATTAAATACTTAAGTACCACTACAAATACCACTCTATTGAAGGCATAGAGATCACTTTCACAGCAAAATTTCCTGAAAAAGTTACCAACACTAGCTAATTACACTTTTCACCTCCCATCAGTCCAACTGCAACAAGTCCCCATGCTCATCACCCTAACTGAAATACCTCCGTCAAGGCTACCTGTGACCTATATCTTGCCAAAGTCAGTGGCCAGTTTTTCATCCTTGACATACTTGAATTTCAACACTACTTGACATGTTTGACTCATTCCTAAATGTCGGAAACTTTTTTTTTCCCCTCAAGGTTCCATGAAATTCCAGTCTCTTGGTTTTCCTCTGGCCTCACTGTTTTTTTGTTTGTTTATTTTGTTTTGTTTTAGTCTCCTTCCTTCTCTCCTATCAAACCTCTAAAATTTGTGATGACTACGGATTTTGCCTTCTCTTATTTTTTTATTCTTTAGTCTTCCCTTCTTTGGTAACCTCATCCTTACTCAGAGTTTTAACTACTATACATACCCTGATGACTCTTGAACTAATGTCTTCAATTCTGTAGAACACTGTCCTACATTTCAGGCATTATATATATAGATATAGATATAGTTAGATAGAGATAGATAGATAGATAGATAGATAGATAGATAGATAGATAGATAGATATAGATATATCTATCTATCTATCTATCTATCTATCTATATATATATATATATATATCTCAAACACACACACGTACGTATATATATCTGCCTCATCAGTGTCTCAACTTGACTCTCTGATAAGCACTGAAACCTAGTATAGTCAAGACTAAATCATTTCTAAATCTACTCCTTCTACCCAAATGTTCCTCAGTCAATGAAATGGTACCAATCCCCATCCAACTGCTGAGATTGAATAATTAAAAGTAATCCTTGATTTCATTCTATCCTTTTCAGCCTTTGTAAGCCTTTTCATTTTTCATCATCTCCAAGTCACTTCCATATTTCACTCAATTACTATAATACCTGCACAATTTAACTCCTTTGTTGTATTTTACCTATTTTCAGCCCCCTGCATTTCACTCCTGCATGCAGGAGCCCAGTGATGTGTCTGATGCACACAGCAGACACGTCAGCCCTGCCTGTAACTCCAGTAGCTTCCCGTTGTGATCAGATTAAAGTGCGAAGAGTGGCCATTGCCTGTGAGCTCCTTGCCTTCCTCTCCAGCCTCATGTCACCCGTCTCCTTTCTAGTAACAGTACCTGCCATGTCGGCCTCCTTTTTATCTTTTGGACCCACCGAGCTCTATCATTAGGAAAGGTAAATCTATATGTATAGTTAAATAAGCAAAGACATGTGCTTTTTAATGTGAAAGTGAAAAAAAATAAAAAGAAACAAAAAGACCAGATCGATTGAACATCCAGGTCTTCGTCTCAGCTCTGGCCTTACCAAGCTATGTTCCAGGGATATATTACCAACTCTCTGGATCTCAGTGCTCTGTAGGCTATGATGTAAAGTCTGAACTGTATATTTTATAAGCCCCCTAGCAAAAAAATGTTGGTGATCTGTGTTACCAAGGACAATCTTTGGATTGTCCAGTAAAATAAAATCATTCCTTATACTTAGGACACTCAGTTAAAGCTGCTCATGAGCTTCCAAAAATAGATGAGTTTGTACATTTCTGTGAATAAATGAACTTGTGTTTAAAATATAATAACAGGCTTTATTTAAATAAGTTCTAGCGAGAAAATAATCTGTTTTACATACAATAGAGCTACTGATGTAAAATAATTCCTGACAAGTCAGTACAAATACCATCTCTAAGAATGTATATAGGTAAATGTGTGATCTATTGTCTTTGTTCATAAGCCCAAAATTTCTAGAACAAAAATGAATATTAATAAAGGTATTGACACCTACCTTTTCCTTAGAAATTAGATGATTATGAAATGTGAGATATGCGGCCATTAGCCCTGTTCAACTATCCAATCACTACCTCCTATGAATGCTAATCTACCTAATAAAGGCATGTCTTTCATTGAGAAACATGTAATTACTCTAGAAAGAAGGCAGAGGATTCAAAAAAAAATGTATGGGAAAAATTGGACTTTTCATTAATGAATTGCTGTGCTTGAAATAGTGACTATTTTAACACTGAATCACACAACTGACTCTCCTTGAAGCCATCTGAGTTAAAGCTGATTTACTGAGAATTATGGCAAATTAAATGAGTTTTAAAAGATAAGCCTACAGTTGACTTAAGAGGAAAGGAGAAGAGAAACACGTACAACTCTGATCAACAATGAGTATTTGCAATCTACTTAATCTCCTTGCTTGACTGCTTTTCTCTATATAAAATTTGTCATGAGCTGTACAAAAGGTCATGATTAAAATTTGAAAAGTTTTCAGCTTTGGAAAAGGAAGGTTACAGAATGATACACCAAGATTAAGGACTTAATAAAATGATTTCCTTTTATTTTTTGTTCTGGCAAAGATCCTGAATGTATTTATCTTTTTTTTTTTCCCAAATCAGCACCCTTAGGAGAAAGGTAAATGAGTCTGGAACACTAAACGACAATAAGAAACATGACATATACTGCTAGCTCCATTCCTGAAAACATGTCCAATTTGTAAAATAAATAAGAGTGTCCAACTTCACGTTCAGTTGAAAAAAATATAGTAAAAATACTACCAAGAACTTAATCTACTTCATTTAGTGATGTAGATTACTTCATTTACTTTCATTTACAAAGAACTTCTTAAATGCAGCTCTGTACCACATCACCTTGAGTCTGCCTCTTGCACGTATACCGGAGGTGCCAAAAAAACTGTATACAAGTAGACACTTTGATCAACGTTGCTCAAGCAGTAGTTCACCGTCATCAGAAGAGTCTGGGCACTGATGGTAACCACTTTGAGCACTTCTCGTAATTGCAGAAGTCAGCATGACTTGTATTCATCTTTTGTTATCGGTATATAGTGAGTATTACAATTTTAATACAGTTTCCTTTCTTAAAATGTGTGTTCATTTTTTGGCACCCTCTGTATAATGTTATAATGGGAGAAAAGACAAGTATAAAATTCTATTTAAGGCCCAATTATATATATTCCATAAGGAAACAAGGGGCTGCAGGGAGTCAGAAAAGGGAGATATTATTATAAATTGGGAACATTAGGAAAACTGCCCCCGTTTTTTTTAATCTCCATATCTACATATGCTGATAATCTCCTACCTCCAGCCTTGGTCCTGCTCCAGTTTTCTGCTAGAACATAATTCAGCCAGAAAATATATCATCAACTTCAGTCCTATCTGAGGAAGAAAGTCTTTCCCCTAAATACCAAATCCAACCAAATCTGGGATACATGGTTCTCTAGGGTTCTCATGTCTCAGTTTCTTAAATTGGTCCAGTTCAAAACCTAGATGTCACCCTGGATTTAATTCCACAATGTGTTAGGTGTTTTGTCAGAGGCCTTTATATCCTAGCGGACTCTTGCCGGACCTTTTCTCTGAAATTGAATCTTATCCCCTGTGCTTCTAGCCCACTGGGCAGGGTTCTACTCTTTGTGGATGGGTCTGTCAGATCCATCTGGTGACCAAGTGTCCAATATTGAATAGACTTGCCATTGCAAAATCCCACCACGCCACCACTCCAACAGTCATCAGAGTCACACCAGCGCTTGAGACCTTTGTATCAACCTGACTACTCAGTTCCTCAGTCTAGTTCACAGAGTCCTGTGTCCTGTCTGGAAGCAGGCTTCCCCATATGGCTCTCCAGCCCTACTGTGGTTAGACTTGGCAACTTACTAAGTATCCTTACCTTCATCTGAGTTTCTACTTCTCTCCGGTATAGATGCTGCTCCTCTCACCGCTTTGTTTCAAAGGGCACAGTATTTCACTGTGGCTCCCCCAAAAAAGGATAAAAATCCCTTCCCTCGGGTCTCCTTAAGAGAAGCTAGTACTTTTCTATGGCTTTCGTAACTTGTTAAGAAAAAACCAATGAGAAGTCACCATATAAAATACATCCAGTATTTTCGTAAGAAGATAAGAGTGACTACCTAGCTAATTTGCCAGACTTCATGGGCACTATTTCAAGGTAGAAAGGTGAAACAAAACTCTAGGCCCAAAGGGCTGGTACTGTTTACAGCTGCCTTGGGTGAGCCCCCGCTTATCAGATCACTGTCTACCTGTAGAGGCAGAATGCAATCTCCAAGGATGAAAAGCGCCTTCTCTCCTATATCTGACTCTCCAAATGTCTTTTTTCACTCTGAGGATTCTTAACAATTAGCTAAACTACAACGTCAACTTCAGTAGAGCTTTTACTATTTAACCAGTGTGCCAGACGAATGATGTTTCCCCATGCAGGTCCATCAGTGCAGGAACATTTTGAAAATAACATAATGTTTAATCGATCATGCGGTCTCTAGGTGGCAAGCTGCACGTGTACTGGACTCTTATCTTGTTCACTACCATATCACTAAAATTCTATCCAGTATCTGGAAACTAATTTTCAAGAAATATTTGGTGACCAGGTGAATGAATTGGGGTTGTATATAAAATGTGAAGGGGAAAGAAGGAAAAGGTGAGTCGTTTTTGTCAGCCTTAAGTAGTGGGTGAAATTCCAGGAGGCAGAAATTTTGAATTAGGCTACTCCAGGTAAGGAAATCACCTTAAACAAGAGCAATCCAGGAAGGTTTGGGGAGCATAATGGACCTGTTTTGTGAAGAGTGAGTAACATTGCCTGTGTCACATTTAGAAAGTGTTAGGACTGACCGTACACACCAATCTTGTTACACTATCCTGCTCTATCAGCTCAAGAAATCTAAAACCTTATGTAGTTACAGTTAGTTTATTTTTCTTATGGTTTGTTTTCTACCTTCTATGCAAGGAGATAAATAATGAGAGCTGTTTAAAAAAACAGAAAGGCTTAAAAGGATTGTAAGTACAGTTATTGATTGAAATAGAAGAATAAGTAAAATATAACTTATTGCTGTTTCTAGAGCAGGAGGGAGAAAAATAAAATAAAACGGTGGGAAAAAAATCAAACCTCTTTCCTAGGTAATATAAAACTACACTAAAAAAATTAACATACTCAGGAGGAGAAAGGAAAAATAAACCCCTGTGGAAAACCTGAAGGAAGGCTCGTAGTCAGACATTTTAAAGAATGTGACGGGGTTATTTATAAATATAATGCCTAAGTTGGTATGTAGGCAGCATAAGAAAAAGTGGAATACACTTTGAATAAAGCAAGAAATCCATTGTGCTTTATAAATGTATGTTCCTACTTCATTCATCTCTTCATCTGTTCACCCTCTCTATGCTGTGTGCTAGGTTATAGGGACACAGCAGGCAGATGTGTGCCCTGATCTCACAGAGTTCTCCCTCTAATGAGCGGAGGCACACACTGAATAAATAATTCTACAATTAACTATTCAGTGGCAAGGGCTATGAAGGATGCTGTTAGAATGTTTAACTGGAAGACCCTAATTTAGTCAACAAAATTAGGCAAAGCTTCCCTGAAGAGATAACATTTTAATATGCAAGCAATCTATGGATGATTATTTCATGGTTGTTACCATGATGATCCTCTGGCAAATCCTATCATGCTATTTTCTTTTTTATTTATTTTATTTTTAAAGGCTCTCCAGCCCTACTGTGGTTAGACTTGGCAACTTACTAAGTTGCCAAGTATACGTTTAGAGATATTATAATTAAGAAAAACAATACTTGTTTTAATTTCCTCTACCAAGGTTTTATGGCTTGAATTCATTATTAGTGTCATTCTTGACATCTTTCCTTGTTGTCTTGCATTGAACACGCTGACAGTGTTTCAGTAGCGGATGGCCATCTCAACGTCTCTACACCATGGGAATGTTGCACTAAAAACAATAGCATCTGGCAATTAAACATTTGTGATATTTTAAAAAAATCTTTTCTACACTTGATGCCTTTCTCTAGCAGAATTATATAGGAATCCTGGCCTAAATGTAAAGAAACAATTAAAAGTAATAACGTCCAATGGTGCCATCCAAGTACTTGACATATGTTTCTAATTAAAGCTTAGCATTTCATATACAAAATAATCTTACATGCCTGGTATCTGTTATATACTTTTTTTTTTTGCCCTAAGTTTAAGAAAACCATAAGTATTCAGTTTATCAAACAACCTTCAGTAAAAAATAAGTTTTTCTGAATCATCAATATTTTGTATAAAATATCCAGTAATTGCATTTAATAATGCATAACAGCTCTCAGTACAATTTTGTAAAATACTTTATTGTTTTTTTTCAAAATTATATTTCCTAATTTTATGCAGATTGATTTGCCATTTAACAAGTCAGTCTTTTCAAAAATGGTCCTGATTCTTAAAGTGTCTTGAAATGTTTCTGTAACAAGAATTAAAATCATTGAACGCATTTTTACCACAATGAGGCTGTGTCATAAAACACATGTTTAACAACTTTTAGTAACATTTTGAAAGAACAATGAAATGAATACTTTTCCTTTACTAGTTCCTTTGCAGTTCAGGATAATCTCACAAAAAAAAAAAAAAAAAAGCCAAGAATTAATCCATAACTGAAACAAAATCAAGACATTACATCCTCAAAAGCATTTACTTTGAGATAAATAAATAAGTTAACTTAGAATTTATTTTTGAAAATATATACAAGTGAAGGAATAGTTGTGGTTCATAACATGATTCTATGAACTTCCACTAGTAATTTAAACCAACTGTTATATTAGTGCTAAAGTTTTAATTCCTGGAAAAGTCAATATCTGAAAAATGAAGTACTGCATTTTTAATTTTCTTTTTTATAGTCTTACATCTCATGATTTACAGCGAGGAACTTATAAGTACAGCACACTGTTAATTGAGGTTTGTTGAATACAAAGATTAGAAATAAACGTAGGTTTATTTTGTGAAAAGCATTAGCCTTTGCTTTCCCTTTTACACTTCCTTCAGAGGTTAAAAAAAGAAGAAAAGAAAAACGCTATTACTAAATTAAGCCTATACTCGTATCCCTGATTCATCAGTTGGTGCAGAAATCAAGCTTCTTTCACATAACAGGATCTCAGATTGGAGTATGCACTGTTCTTAAAAAGTTAACAAAGCCAGTAGGAAATCCAAATAACATTATCTAAGGTAATTTTCCCTTAAAATTTTCCTGTGAGCCAGTGTCTTATACTACACATCTCTTATCTTGTTGCTTTTCTTTTTCCCATCTCAGTATGTTTATAGACCTCCTCCAAAAGGCCTTGAATCTTAGGAAATTTGCATCTACATTTTACTTTGTTCAAATTGCACCAGTGTTCCACAGTAATACTGTAGTTGAGTTTAGGTTAATGACTTTCACTTTGCGCTATTAATTGTCTGGGAGAGTATCCAGAACTCAGCTGGACTGCCCTGTCGCTAAAATATCTTATTAAAGAATACAATGGACTCTTAGGACATGGAAACTTGGAAGAAATACACTGGAATAATAAACATTATTTCTCGGCTAAGAAGAAGAAAAGTTCACACTATAAAAGGTAAAGGGCAAAGATAATTAAAACCAGCAGATTTCAGGCTACAGTTGGACTGAATCTAATGCTACAAATTATTCTAAAACCACTAGCATGACTGTATCAATTAACTATTGTTGCTTCCACAATATTCTTTTAGCCAAAGTAACTCATAAAATCATCCCACACTGAAAGGATGGGTAAATCAACTTTATCCATGGCCTTTAAAATACAAATTTGAAATGAAGACTTGAAGCCATCTTTGCAATCAGTCTTTCACAATATGACGTTTTCTGAATAGTTTTCAACAGACGAAAGTCTTAGATTTTCTAATTCTGTGATTTAAGAAATATTGTTGAAATACACCTTACTGTGAATTCTGTTGAGTCATTTTTCCAAACTATCATCAATGAGATACCCATCCAGAGTTCTATTTATTTCTGCACGTCTAGGATTTCTGGGTAATTTAAAATAAAGGGGCATCTAAAGGGGGCTGTAGTTTGTTGGACTATCAGAAATACGAGTACATGGTTTGGAAAAATAATAATTTAAATATTTTTCAGACACCTACTTTGTGACTAGTGTTATTATGTAATCTATTCATTACAGATGAAGTGAATATAAATTGTCTTGCCCACAAGGAAATTATAGTCATATGGCAGGCACAAGATCATTATGGTACATGAAATCATCAGTTAACTAAGAAATAAATCTATGATATATATATATATATATATATATATATATATATATATACACACACATATATACACACACACACATATATGTATATGTATGTGTGTGTATATATATATATATATGTGTATATATATATAAAATACAAATGTATCTTCCTATGGTAGTCCTACATTTCATGATATAATGTGGGAACATCATAATGCCCATAAAATGTAGAATGTAAGACAAAAAGCACAAAAGGAATTAGACTTAGGAGAAAAACATTGGAGCAGGCATTGTCAGGAAAAATTCCCTGAGGAGGTGAGACTGGAATTAGGCCTTGAAAGGTCTTGGTATCCGTGCCAATTACCGAATTGATGCCTCTCTGTTCTAAGCTTGGCTTAGAGATGCGGGAGTTAGGAGTCCGTACACCCATTCTTCTTTGCAGTTGACTCCATGTTCGGCTCTGCCAGTAGGAGGCAGTAGAGGAGATGGGAAGCCTCAGGAAGCAGAAGAGGATGGCTCCCTAGACGTGATCAAACTGGAGCTGTCCTATTTCAGGCACGTCAGGAGAAGTCGGGGTTGTTCAGAAAAAACAATGCTGGGAAAAACAAATTAGCAGGCAAAGAGGAAGATCAAATATGAGGTGGATTGACTCCATAAAAACTATAGGCATAAGTCTCCAGGAGCTGAGTCAGTCTGTTGAGGACTGGACACTGTGGACGTCACTCTTTCACAGGGTTGCCAAAAGTTGGAGCCCACTCAGTGTCATGTGGAGCCCACAGAGATGTCATCACAGCAACACTTCCATTGGCAACAGTTTCCTCCCATAGCAGCAATTGAATCCAGTTTGTAATTTTTCCAGCACTCGCAGAATCAGATTCACTGCCCCCTCCCTCAGAGACACTGCATCCACTGCCTGATGTCCCCTCTACAGAAGTGTGAGTCCCTTCTCTGAGCTCAGAGACCCCAGCACCACTGCTCAGCTCCCTCTCCCGAGAATTCTAGTCTCAGGTCCCAAGTGTGCCTTGAAGTTGATAGCTTAGACCCCTTCAGTCCTTTCTGTTACTTAGGTGACTTTATTTCTACATATCAGTGTGTTTGTTTTTTGTTTTTTTTTTGTTTTGTTTTTTTATTGCATTGTCTGAGCTCAAAGAACTGATACAGTATTACTCTGCTGCTGGTGGGAGTCAGCAGGCAATGCACATTCCTGACAAAGACTAGTCTGTGCATCATTTTAGGAAGTACTGAAGAAAATAATTTTTTTTTTTTCCTATGACTCTTCAGCCTAAGAAAGGCAGGGAACTGATTGGTTAGCCTTTGGTCTTCAGATCAGTATTGTTTACCTCTGACCCTCTCCTGAAAGAGGACAGGACACACTTGAAAATGGAATGGGTTTAGTATATGGAAGTGTCTGGGGAAATAGGGACAGGAATACTGTAGTTGATTTTAGGTTAATGACTTTCACTTTGCGCTATTAATTGTCTGGGAGAGTATCCAGAACTCAGCTGGACTGCCCTGTCGCTAAAATATCTTATTAAAGAATACAATGGACTCTTAGGACATGAAAACTTGGAAGAAATACACTGGAATAATAAACATTATTTCTCGGCTAAGAAGAAGAAAAGTTCACACTATAAAAGGTAAAGGGCAAAGATAATTAAAACCAGCAGATTTCAGGCTACAGTTGGACTGAATCTAATGCTACAAATTATTCTAAAACCACTAGCATGACTGTATCAATTATTGCATAACAATCTCAACATTTAGTAGTTGGAAACATCACCATGTGTTTAGCACATGATTCTGCTAGTCAGTAATTTGGGCAGAGCTCAAAGAATGGTTTCCTTGGACTTGCCTGGACTACCCACTGCAACTGAGGGTCTCCTAAGAGACTGTTTCTGCAGCTTGACTGGCTGTCAATTGGGGCACCTTGGCTTTCCCACAAAGACTCACTTATCCTCCATCAGGTTTCAGAGAGACAGAGACAGAGAGAGAGAGAGACAGAGAAGAGAGAGGAAAGGAGGGAAGGCAGGAGAGAGGGAGGGAGGAGGGAAAGAAAGAAAGAGAAGCATAGAAAAGCACACATGGTATCTTAAGGCATTTGCTGGTAGTGGCACACTGTTGCTTCCACAATATTCTTTTAGCCAAAGTAACTCATAAAATCATCCCACACTGAAAGGATGGGTAAATCAACTTTATCCATGGCCTTTAAAATACAAATTTGAAATGAAGACTTGAAGCCATCTTTGCAATCAGTCTTTCACAATATTACATTTTCTGAATAGTTTTCAACAGACAAAAGTCTTAGATTTTCTAATTCTGTGATTTAAGAAAAATTGTTGAAATACACCTTACTGTGAATTCTGTTGAGTCATTTTTCCAAACTATCAATGAGATACCCATCCAGAGTTGTATTTGTTTCTGCACGTCTAGGATTTCTGGGTAATTTAAAATAAAGGAGCATCTAAAGGGGGCTGTAGTTTATTGGACTATCAGAAATACGAGTACATGGTTTGGAAAAATAAAAATTTAAATATTTTTCAGACACCTACTTTATGACTAGTATTATTATGTAATCTATTCATTACAGATGAAGTGAATATAAATTGTCTTGCCCACAAGGAAATTATAGTCACATGGCAGGCACAAGATCATTATGGTACATGAAATCATCAGTTAACTAAGAAATAAATCTATTATATATACACACACACACACACACACACACATATTGTCTACTCATTGTCTATTCAAAAACAGACAAATGTTTAAAGCACAGGGGGCTTTCAAAATCAATCAGAGTACTGAAAATTGGTGAGAATAGACTATTAGTAGTGCCAACGTATTGCTTTAACTTTTGATAAATAGCACACCACCAGGTATTTGGAGTTTGAGCCATTTGGATTTTGAGAATCATGCTTTCGTACTTTTGGAAGAGCCTTCCTACTTGTGAAAAGAAAAAAAGAAGTCATTCTGCTTCTTAACAATTAATCATACTAAAAGATTCTTCTCCTTCATTGCAACTACTGATTTCCCAATTCAGGTCAATCTGAAAATCAGCACCTGTCCACAAATGAGATATAACATACATGCATTCATCTGAACATGATTGCACACACATACGCAGACTCATTGAATGTTAGTGCTGAAAAGGGCCAGTGGAATCATCTAGTCAGGTCCCCCAGTTTTGCAAATTTCACCCAGCTAGTTCATAGCTCTGCTGCTATTCAGATGGTAGGTACCACTTTGGACATACCTGTTAGTATCATACTTCAGAGGCAGCTAGTAAATAACCATAGCTGCTGCCTCTAGTCTCCGGAGGGTCTCCAACTCCACGTTGCAACCAGGTTCTCATAGTTTCTACTAAGATACCTGGATCCAGCAACTAAAGAGTGAAATCATGGTATAGCAGAAGGTCCCTTGAACACTGCTGCTGCAGGCAGGGTGAGCAATATATTTTATGTCACCCCTGGCTAGGGCCTGACTAGAGTCTAGGTCTCTGGTCCCAAATCTAGAGTTCCTTTTTGACCTTTTTTTGCCTTGCTTCAATGTTAGCATTTTATTGAAATTCAAATAGCGTTCTTATCTGTGCTGTAAAGATAACATTTCCCCCTGCCATAGATACTTAATTCTTTTTCACTTCATCTGTTCATGTTGTAACATTTTTCTCTGTTTCATTGTTGAATTTATGGATGCTGCTGTGATTCCAATGCTCTTCGATGTCACATTGCTTTTGTCTTTAAAATGTTATCTCCCCTTCTGTGTTTCTCCAATTCTTTTCAACCATTGCTCTTCCTTTTCTTTTTTTCTTTATGACAGTTCTTTCCCTAACAACCATGTGATGCTCTGCAAATTATACCTTGTAGTCATAGTTGAATGACTTGCATGGCTAAACCATTTCTCCCTTTATGTTATTACAAGTACTTATTGAAACTCTAAAAAGTTAACTGATGGTGATTCAAGAAGAATTAACTTGATATATAATGATAAAGTTTTGTGTAGTGTGCTCAGAATCTAAGTATTTATAATAGCTCACTATTTATTGTGGTCTGTCTTTAAGGGCATCCATGCAGTTTTCAAAAATGATGAAAATAGCCTAAATTTCACTTACCCCATTTAATTTTCACGTCACTCATTTACTCAGTTCAGTAACCCTAATTTTTCCTTTTCTCTCTCCCTAACCAACCAATGTGTCGTTCATACTTTGAGGGAAATGGAGAAGTACAAGTGAAGAATTCAGGGCCGGTCCATCTAACTACCTGCTTATTTTTAGTAGACTCTAAATATTCTAAGTCATAGGTTGTGAAGGCACCTTGTCTCAATTCTTCACCAGACCACTATGTCTAATGTCAGTTATTCAGATTCTGCCTCCAGTTACAATGCACGGAGGGGCTTTTCCCACACCAAGCAGTTCTCCGACACCAGCTACCATGTTTCCCAAAAAATAAGACCTAGCCGGACAATCAGCTGTAATGCATCTTTTGGAGCAAAAATTAATATAAGACCGGGTATTATATTTATTGTATTTGACTGGGTATTATATTATATTATATAAGATCAGGTCTTACAGTAAAATAAGACTGGTCTTATATTAATTTTTGCTCCAAAAGACACATTAGAGCTGATTGTCCAGCTAGGTCTTATTTTCAGGGAAACATGGTAGCACTATGTGCCAGACACAGGACCAAGGGTCACATGAGTCTCTAAATATTTTATGCGATTTATCTGATGTGATTCTCATGCTGGCCCTATGTAGTGGGAGCTCTTACTATTTCCATTTTGTAGATGGAAAACCGAGGCTTGAAGTTCACTAATTTCCCGAAGCTACTTTAAAAGCAATGGAGAGATTTTCACTTCTGAACCTGAACTCTTAATCAGTACTCTACACATTTAATTCCTGTTAAAACCCTGTGAGACAGGTAGTGTTTTGCAGTTCTTATAGAAGAGAAAACTGTGCTTAGATTGTGTTATGGGTTTAATTGTGACCCTCAAAAAAATGTTTTGAAGTCTTAACCACCCTCCTTCATACTTCTAAATGTGACTTTATTTGGAAATAGAGTCATTGCAGATGTAATTAGTTAAGATGAGGTCATACTGGGGTAAGGCGGGAGCTTATTCTAATATGAGGAGTGTCCTTAGACCAAAAGGGAAATGTGGACACAGGCAGAGAAGGCAGATGAACCTGTGAAGACAGAGGCAGAGATTAGATTTGTGCTACCCAAAACTGAAGAATGCCTGGGCCTACCAGAAGCTGAAAGGGGCAAGGAAGAATCCTGTCCTAGAGTCCTTCGAGGGGACATGGCCTTGCCAACACCTTGATTTTGGACTTCTAGCCTTCAGAACTGTGTGAGAATAAATTTCCATTGTTTGAAGCCACCTGTTTTTGTGGTACTTTGTTTTGCAGCCCTGGGAAAGTAATACAGGTGGTTAGAGTTTTTGATAAAGGTCATGATTGAATTAAGTGACAGACATCAAATTAATGATATGATAAACAAATACAACTCTTGGATTATTCTGAATTGTCCACATAAATGAAAGTATGTAATTTCTAAGTCCTCATTATCCCTGTTTTATATTCAGCCACTGCCTCTCACCACTGCATCTCACAACATCTGCCCCATCTGTTCCATATATAAGCTATGGATGCTATTATTTAAAGTTTACCTACTAGGTCTCCTGCCATCTTTCCTAACCAGACTTGACTGTAACATTTCTCTTCTTCTCCTTACATCATCGTTGGTTTGCTTTCTACTTGTTCTCTCAGTTTATAAGGATGCTGTTATTTTTCCCATATTTCAAATGAGCAAACAAACTGCTTTTTATGCCACATTTTGTGCCAGCTGCTGCTCCATCTCTTTTTTCCCTTTTGCAGATAAACGGCTCGAGTTATATGTTACGGTGTATTATACACGCGTCCACTGATTTGGATTCTTCTTCTTAAAGCTACTTCTCCTACTATTTCTTAAAACTACTGATATCTCACCACTGCACTAAAACTTCTCTGTCAGGACTACCAGTGGCCTCCATGGTATTCAAGCCAATGATCACTTCTCATTACTCATCCCACTTGACCAGTTGTCACAGTCATGACACATACAGTCGAAAAGAATCTCCAAGGTATACTTCACAGGGTTTCCAAAGTATCACACCGTCTTAGTTTTCTCCTCTGTCATTCATTGATTCTTGGTCTCTTGCTACCGTGTTTCCCCAAAAATAAGACCTACCCCAAAAATAAGCCCCGGTTAAGATCTTCAGCCAGCTGGATGCATTAGTCCATCATGACGATGTTCCAGAAGAAGATGACATGACTGTATTTGAATAAATGTGGATTGCTGTACATGAAAAAATAAGATATCCCCTGAAAATAAGCCCTTACGCGTCTTTTGGAGCAAAAATTAATATAAGACCCGGTCTTATTTTTCAGGGAAATACGGTACTTACTTGCTCCTGTTCTGTACCTCTTCATGTTGGAGTGCCTCAGGACTCAAGCTTGGTTTTTTCTCTTCTCTGTCTACTCCCTTCCTGATCTCATCCAGTTTCATACATTCACAGAATACTCCCAAATCGATATCTCCCTTCTGTGTTTCTCCAATTCTTTTCAACCATTGCTCTTCCTTTTCTTTTTTTCTTTATGACAGTTCTTTCCCCAACAACCATGTGATGCTCTGCAAATTATATCTTGTAGTCATAGTTGAATGACTTGTATGGCTAAACCATTTCTACCTTTCTGTATGTTATTTCAAGTACTTATTGAAACTCTAAAAAGTTAACTGATGGTGATTCAAGAAGAATTAACTTGATATATAATGATAAAGTTTTGTGTACTGTGCTCAGAATCTAAGTATTTGTAATAGCTCACTATTTATTGTGGTCTGTCTTTAAGGGCATCCATGCAGTTTTCAAAAATGATGAAAATAGCCTAAATTTCACTTACCCCATTTAATTTTCACATCACTCATTTACTCAGTTCAGTAACCCTAATTTTTCCTTTTCTCTCTCCCTAACCAACCAATGTGTCGTTCATACTTTGAGGGAAACGGAGAAGTACAAGTGAAGAATTCAGGGCCGGTCCATCTAACTACCTGCTTATTTTTAGTAGACTCTAAATATTTTAAGTCATAGGTTGTGAAGACACCTTGTCTCAATTCTTCACCGGACCACTATGTCTAATGTCAGTTATTCAGATTCTGCCTCTAGTTACAATGCACGGAGGGGCTTTTCCCACACCAAGCAATTCTCCGGCACCAGTTACCATGTTTCCCAAAAAATAAGACCTAGCCGGACAATCAGCTGTAATGCATCTTTTGGAGCAAAAATTAATATAAGACCGGGTATTATACTTGACTGGGTATTATGTTATATTATATGAGATCAGGTCTTACAGTAAAATAAGACCAGTCTTATATTAATTTTTGCTCCAAAAGACACATTAGAGCTGATTGTCCAGCTAGGTCTTATTTTCAGGGAAACATGGTAGCACTATGTGCCAGACACAGGACCAAGGGTCACATGAGTCTCTAAATATTTTATGCGATTTATCTGATGTGATTCTCATGCTGGCCCTATGTAGTGGGAGCTCTTACTATTTCCATTTTGTAGATGGAAAACCGAGGCTTGAAGTTCACTAAGTTCCCGAAGCTACTTTAAAAGCAATGGAGAGATTTTCACTTCTGAACCTGAACTCTTAATCAGTACTCTACACATTTAATTCCTGTTAAAACCCTGTGAGACAGGTAGTGTTTTGCAGTTCTTATAGAAGAGAAAACTGTGCTTAGATTGTGTTATGGGTTTAATTGTGACCCTCAAAAAATGTTTTGAAGTCTTAACCACCCTCCTTCATACTTCTAAATGTGACTTTATTTGGAAATAGAGTCATTGCAGATGTAATTAGTTAAGATGAGGTCATACTGGGGTAAGGCGGGAGCTTATTCTAATATGAGGAGTGTCCTTAGACCAAAAGGCAAATGTGGACACAGGCAGAGAAGGCAGATGAACCTGTGAAGACAGAGGCAGAGATTAGATTTGTGCTACCCAAAACTAAAGAATGCCAGGGCCTACCAGAAGCTGAAAGGGGCAAGGAAGAATCCTGTCCTAGAGTCCTTCGAGGGGACATGGCCTTGCCAACACCTTGATTTTGGACTTCTAGCCTTCAGAACTGTGTGAGAATAAATTTCCATTGTTTGAAGCCACCTGTTTTTGTGGTACTTTGTTTTGCAGCCCTGGGAAAGTAATACAGGTGGTTAGAGTTTTTGATAAAGGTCATGATTGAATTAAGTGACAGACATCAAATTAATGATATGATAAACAAATACAACTCTTGGATTATTCTGAATTGTCCACATAAATGAAAGTATGTAATTTCTAAGTCCTCATTATCCCTGTTTTATATTCAGCCACTGCCTCTCACCACTGCATCTCGCAACATCTGCCCCATCTGTTCCATATATAAGCTATGGATGCTATTATTTAAAGTTTACCTACTAGGTCTCCTGCCATCTTTCCTACCCAGACTTGACTGTAACATTTCTCTTCTTCTCCTTACATCATCGTTGGTTTGCTTTCTACTTGTTCTCTCAGTTTATAAGGATGCTGTTATTTTTCCCATATTTCAAATGAGCAAACAAACTGCTTTTTATGCTACATTTTGTGCCAGCTGCTGCTCCATCTCTTTTTTCCCTTTTGCAGATAAACGGCTCGAGTTATATGTTACAGTGTATTATACACGCGTCCACTGATTTGGATTCTTCTTCTTAAAGCTACTTCTCCTACTATTTCTTAAAACTACTGATATCTCACCACTGCACTAAAACTTCTCTGTCAGGACTACCAGTGGCCTCCATGGTATTCAAGCCAATGATCACTTCTCATTACTCATCCCACTTAACCAGTTGTCACAGTCATGACACATATAGTCGAAAAGAATCTCCAAGGTATACTTCACAGGGTTTCCAAAGTATCACACCGTCTTAGTTTTCTCCTCTGTCTTTCATTGATTCTTGGTCTCTTGCTACCGTGTTTCCCCAAAAATAAGACCTACCCCAAAAATAAGCCCCGGTTAAGATCTTCAGCCAGCTGGATGCATTAGTCCATCATGACGATGTTCCAGAAGAAGATGACATGACTGTATTTGAATAAATGTGGATTGCTGTACATGAAAAAATAAGATATCCCCTGAAAATAAGCCCTTACGCGTCTTTTGGAGCAAAAATTAATATAAGACCCGGTCTTATTTTTCAGGGAAATACGGTACTTACTTGCTCCTGTTCTGTACCTCTTCATGTTGGAGTGCCTCAGGACTCAAGCTTGGTTTTTTCTCTTCTCTGTCTACTCCCTTCCTGATCTCATCCAGTTTCATACATTCACAGAATACTCCCAAATCAATATCTCCATTCTCAACCTCTCTCCTAAACTCTAGGTTCATACATTAACTGCTTCTATTTCTGTTGCTTTAGAGTCTATTCAAAACACAGTAGAGTGATCTTTTTATGTACGTAAGTCAGATCATGCATCTGCTCTACACAAAGCCCTGCCGTGGCTTTCCCTTTGACTCAGAGTAAAAGCCCAAATCTCCAAAATGCCCTACAAATTCGTCCATTCTCTCAACTCATCTGCCATTGTCTCCTCTACCCTCTGTGGACTCTGTTTCTGCATACTGGCTTCCTTGCTATTCCTTGAATGAGTCTTCCATACAATGTAGAGCTTTCCTGTGGCTCTTTCCTCCATCCAGAATGTTCCCACACATCCCTCAAATCTTCACTCAGATCTCACTAACTCAGTAAGGCCTTCACTGGACACCCCACTTAATACTACAAGCTCCCTCATTGACCATGGCCCCAACCCCTGATTTTTTACTCCATGTTTCATTTTTGTCATAACAATTTAATACACTATACAATTTAAGTATCTATTAAGTTCTTTTTTTTTTTCCCCGTCTGCCTATGCTAAAATGTAAGTTCTGCAATGGCAATGTTCTTGGACTGTTTTACCCCTTGGTATATCTCAGTATATGCCCAGACCCTGGCATCTTCTAAATGCACAGAAAACATTAGTTGAATGAAGGAACTATAATCAGTGATGTGTGTATTCCTGAATATTACTGATGATATTAAGATGCTATTTTTTCTTCAAATATAGAAGTAGAGTCCTATAGGAAATATTAGCATTTCCATAGTATATACTTACCTAGATTTTTACAAGATCCAGATGAAAATAATTACTGAAAAAGGACTATAGCAATTGTGGATTTTTCATAAATAGTTCTTGTCTTATATAGTTCTCTTGGTTCTCATGAAATGAATGACATTTTCTCCATTAGGTCATTTGTCTATCATGAAATGAAAAATAAAAAGGTAGCTATTCTGTACTGTGCACTGTATTCCTTAGTGAATCACATAGCACAATCAATACTGATTTACATTAATGCACTACAGATCGCTTCTACCAAATGAGCCTCCAAAAGTTTCCTCTGAATAAATTGGAAAAAATGGTAATAAATGTTCAGCAAATCTCAAACCATAATTGGATAGCTGTGCCCCCAACTGGTGAAAAATCGTATAAGGTGTTGAATGTAATCTTATTTATTGATTTCCTTCATTCTAGAGTTGGTGAAGGGCAAAAAGAGGAACAGTTAAATCAAACTGTTGTGATTTATTAATAGAAAGAATGTGTCACATCTCTCTGCACACCTACAAAATTGCTTATTTGTCGTTAATGTATTTTCAGACAGTGTTTTTATTTAAGAAATAGCTTCCTGGCCACTTTTCTATAATGTTTTTCTCTTTTCCAAGAAAAAAGTTTCACCTGTTTTATATGTTATAACAATTCATGGTAAATTATTTAAGATATGTTCAAGTAATTGAAAGTATCTCATGATTCCCTCCAATCTTTATCTCATAAGTTTTAATTTCTCAGAGCAATTCAGTCAGAGAAAGGCTTGTCAACAACAGCAAACAAACAAACAAACACCAATTGACAGGTGCAATATTGAACATCGAAAAAGGCAATCAGGCAGGTATTTTTCCAAAGGATTGTAAATATGGTGACTAAAACTTGCTTTTTTTTAAATTTCAAGTTAGAAACAAATATATGTGTATATTCTCCTTAATCACTTGGTTTGTGGAATTTGCTTGGATTTCATTTAATGCTGAACTTAGACTTTCAGATTCTGTATAAGTTTAGAGAACAACCAGTCATTAGTGAAAATCAAGTTGAGATGACTCTAGACAATGAAATAACATCATATTTCTATCAAAGGATTCATCCAAAGCGGTTTTAATTAATGACCTCTCAGTAATGTATGCAGTTGATCCTTAGGTTTATTCCATGATGAGTGTTTTGTAAGAAAATATCTCCCCATGGTGGTTTGTTCTTTGCAGAGTTTATTTGCACCCAGACACTATGATGATTCTTTTATTGAATTAAAAATGTAATTGCAGTATCAAAAATGACGGCAGCAGCTCTTACAGTAGTGGTAGTTCCTTTGACATGCAGTTGAATTGGGGATTCAAAAATCATATATACATATATATTTAATATAAATATATGATTGACAGCTTAAGGCATGAAGCTGTCTAGTATATTAAGGAGGAACTTTCCTATCTTCACTGATACACTGTTTCTAAAATACCTTATTGGGTCGACTTTCTCTGTCACCCTATAAACAACCTGGTCATCGTCACATGACAAACCAGATACTGTGTGTCCTTGTGTGTCTTTCATGGAGCATTCAGCAATTTACCAGGAATTTGGCACCTTAAAGGTAAAAACTGGATAGGTATTTGAGATGTCCACCCATGTAGAAAATGTGTTCTTGGGTTTTCCCATTAGAAAGAAACAGAAAGATATCACTGTACAATTTGATTAACAATGTAGAATGTTTGTTCCAACTGGTAAAATGACTGAATTGTATAATGTTTAGAAAATAGTGTTGTTTTACTCTTTTGAAGTATGTGAAGAAAATATGGTTTAAGAGAATGTTTAAAATGGAAAATCTCAGAGAAGGACAATGTGGAATGTAAAAAAAAAAAAAAAAAATGCAGTAAACAAACAAAACACAAACTCATGCAGAGAACAAACTGATAGTTTCCGGGTGGCAAGGGATAGGGGATGGGGGAGTAGGTGAAGGGGATTAAAAATTACAAACTGCCAGTTGTAAAATTCGTCACAGCAATGTAATGTACAGCATAGGGAATATAGTCAGTAATGTTATGATAGCTGTGTATGGTGCCAGATGGATACTAGACATACCATGGTGATCACTTTGTAAGTTATACAGCTGGCTAATCACTATGTTGTACACCTGAAGCTAAGACAATAGTGTATGTCAACTGTAATTGAAAAAAATCAATTTAAAAACATAAACTAAAATAGAAAATCTTGAGAGAGAGAGAGAGAGAGAACACTCCTAAGAATTCTATAAAAGGTAAAGTGGGAGGTTGGCATTGAGAGACTTTCTATCTGTGGAAGTTAAAAGAAAATCAACTGTAGAGTAATATAAGAAAGAAAATACTCGGAGATAGCTTCTGTGTAGTTGTATTTGATTATTCTCCTGATGTCACAATAGAAATTCACTCAGAAACAAAACAATGTAAAACAAAAGGTGGTGAAAAACTAAACTGGGTGATTAGTGTCCACGCTCCCCCTCCCCTTCCTCTGCCTGCAAAGAACAACAGACCTCAGGGACGTCCAAATTCACACTTTGTCATTCACTTAATAGCGAAACAAGAGAGTGAACTGTTATTAACTTAAATTTGGTGGATTGTTGTACACTTAGTATCTCTAAAAATCAAAGGTATATAGAGGGAGAATGTATTGGACTCTTCACCAGCATCGGCTAATCAGGGGTGACTTTCCCCCTCAAAGTTTCCTATTCTAGAAATAAAATATCCAGTAGGGAAAAGGAAAGAATCCCTGGTCTTATTGGAAACAAGCTCTGAACTCTATTGTCTTTGTATTATTGTGCTCCACGTATTAGTCCGTAAGGTAGTGACCTGGAGGTTAGCACTGCCTGTTGAGTAACTGTATGGTCTTTGCAGCAGGGTGTCCCCACCTGTGGAATCTATGAGATAGAAGCAGATGTGCCTAGAACCAGCTTCCTTCACTTTATATGTGTTTACTTGTATGACCCACTTTAACAAAATACAGCTAAAAATATGAATCGTATTGGAGTTGTTTTTATGTCTTTTTTTTTTTTACAAATAGCACAGGATTATGTTATAGATATCAAGCTCCTGACAGTTTGATACAATTACTTAAAAATGTTGGTTGACTGAGTATTCTACAAAAGACACATGTTGTAAAGAAAAGCATAGAAGTCAGCATGAAAAGGCTACATACTATACGATTTCCAACTAATAACATTCTGGAAAAGGTAAAACCATGGAAGCAGTGCAAAGATGAGTGGTTGACAGGTGTTAAGGTGGAGGGGGCGGGGTTGAATAGGTAGCGCACAGAGGAATTTTAGGGCAGTGAAACTGTTCTATAGGATACTGGAATGGTGGATACATGTCATTATACATTTGTCCAAACTCATAGAATGACACCACCAAGAGTGACCCTAATATAAATATGGACTCCAGGTGATGATGATGTGTCAACGTAGGTTCAGCCATTGTAACAAATGCACCCCTATGGTAGGAATGTTGATAATGGGAGAGGCTGCACTTGTGTGGGTGTGGGGGATGTATTGGAAATCTCTGTATCTTCCTTTTATTTTCTGTGAACCTAAAAGTGCTCTAAAAAGTAAAGTATTAAAAAACAAGAGGAGTGGGGACAGTCTTAGAAAAGCGCTCTTCGTTTCCATTACCTGTTTGACCATTCTAGCCAGAGTGCTGCTCATTTCCTTATTTCATTCTTACTTACAACCTCCTCGTGTAAATTCTGACTTCATTTAGACTTACAACTGTTGTTCTTTTAAAAGCTGTTCTTTTCTTATTGGACACGTGGTCAAATCCTTTAATGGCTAAAATCAACTGAACTTATTTAAGTAACTATCACATAAGACACAATGTGCCGGGGATTACCCAGATAAACAAGGATGAGTGAAATAGAAACCCTGTCTTATGGTGTCTGGTGATTTTATAGGGAGTATCAATTAGCAGTTACTGTGTAATACTCATGCCAAAATCTGTGGCTTAAGCATGTATTATTGTCATTTGGTCAACTGGACAGCATTTCTGGGTGAGGCAGGCAGTTTGCTGGTGTGGCTGATCCTATCACACGTTTTGGGAAAATGGCTAGCAGGAGTCTGGGTTCGCCTAGGCTCAGTATCTAGACTTTTCTCCACTTGATCTTTGTCCTCCAGCTGGCTGACCTAGGATGGGGTGTAGGAAAGAGAATGTAAGCACACAGAGCTTCTTGGACCTGGACTCTGAACTGGTGTATTGCTATTCCTGCCACATTCTATTGGCCAGAGCAAGTCACAAGTCCAGGCCAGATTCAAGGATGGTGAAATAGGCTCTACCTCTTGAAGGGAGGAGATGCAGTGTCACACTGAAAGGAACAATGACACAAGGAGGGTATGCAAAAGGTCATAAATGTACTCAATCTGCTACCAGGAGAATAAAGCAAGTAAATAAGCCTATACTACAAAGTAAAGAAAAATACCGCAAATCGCACACACTAGACCTTTGATCTTAAGGGGTTCAATTTTTTTCATTTGTGATGGTTTGAATGACCCCAAAACATATGGCAGTTTGACATTTTGCTGGAACCTAACATCTGTCTTTGACAATGCCTTTATTGTTCATCTTCCTATTAAAATGTAACTCCTATGAGGAATGTTGTCTGTCGTATTCATCACTGTATCCTCAGTGTTTACAAGTACCCTGCAACAAGTGAGTGCTCAGGAAATGCTTGCTGACTGAATTAAGTCATTCAAAAATCAATTCATTTAAAAAAGGCCTGAAGGGATCATTTACATTTTTAGTTACAAACGCCATTACAAAGTTTCTTCTTTTATAAAATGGTAATATCAGTACTATCTCACACAATAGTAGGGATCAAAATAGTTAACAATATATGTAAAGCATTTAAAAGAGGGTAGCAAATGGCAAATATTATATATGTCCATATATACATATACAGAGGGTGCCAACAAACTATATACACATTTTAAGAAAGGAAAACTGTATTAGAATCATAATACTCAGTATATACTGACAACAAAAGATAAATACAAGTCATGTTTGACTTCTGCAATTACAAGAGGTGCTCAAAGTGGTTACCATCAGCATCCAAACACTTCTGATTACTGCAAACTACTGCTTGAGCAATGTTGACCAAAGTGACCACTTGTATACATTTTTTGGGTACCCCCAATATATATTGGGCACAGAAATCACTTTTATAATATTTCATTTAAAATTTTATGTGGAAGGTATAAAGATGTCCAATATATGCTCTACATATTTAAATATTGTCTCAGAATTTGGGGATTTATTTTACAAACCAATATGGCGGGGTCAGAAGAGGCAGAGATCAGGGGAAGGGATGAAGAAAGGCTTCATGGGAAAGATAGTATCTGAGATGGATCTTTGAAGGAGGAGTAAAATTTTATGAACAGGATTGGATTACAGGAAAAGGAACATTATAAAAAGATTCAGGCTAGGGTGAAAGAATTGTCAATAAAAGACAGGTGTGTAGTCTGACTAGGGACTATATTTGGGAGAATAACGGGAAGTAAGACTGGGCAGGGGTATAAAATCCATCCTCAGTGGGTCTCTGCATTGGCTTTTGCAATTTAGTAGACAATTAATATTCATTCTCAATCTTTTCAACAACAATGCTTTGAGCTCCGTAATAGAAAAATTCATTTGGCTGCAGAGTCTCGACCAATTACAACTGAAAAGTAATAGAAGGATAAGAGCAGTACTAGAAAATCATATCAGGGTTTAATTATTAAGTTACTGAAGGTCTTCAATAGGATAAACAGTGACTGAAAAGGGATGTAAGAGATGTAAGAAATATTTAATACTTGAAAAAATGGGTGGGAGGAGGCAAAAGGGAGTGGCATGACTGCAATCTAAAATGTCTAGTTGGTAGATGAGGGTGGGCTTTCAGTGAAGTTGAGAAGTTAGAAGAAAACAGTTTTGAGGCTAGAAGAATGGGTGAAAATAGATTGGTATATAAAGAATTTACATGGCAGCAGAATGTCTGACTAGCTGTACCTGAGGTAGAACAAGGAATATGAGTTTAGAGCTCACAGAGCAGAGATATATTTTGTGTACATCTTAATAGAAGGATCAAACCCTAGTTATGAAGGTGGTCTCTTAGGAATAGCAACAACAAAAAAAGACAAATGAAAAATGGTGCAAGGACAACCCTGAGAAAGTATATTCATTTAGAATATAGAAGAAGGAGAATACACTCCTTGTTTTGTAACAAATTCCCTTTTCATATTGCTTAGCTTTATAATTAGTCGTTGTTGATTGGTGATGTACTGCATGGAAGAAGTTAGATAACCTTGCACAAGATTAGAAATACTCATAGTACTTTGCTCATTGGTTCTGCAAATACTGGCCATTCATTATTATAAAATATCTGACTAGATTTTAGGAAAATGCCTTATATTATTATTTGGTTGTGATTTTTTTTTTCTGAGATAAATAGCACCTGTTTGGAATTATAATAAAGGTACTAGTGTCACAGGAAGTGTATTTAGGGAATGATGAATAATATGCTACTGATAGGAAGTGCTGGTTGGAAACATGGGTGGTGCTTCTGGTTATTATTTAATGGTTTTTGCAGACTTGCTGAATAATTGACACTGGTAAGAAGGTGACTCAGAATCGATTTTATATTGCTTAGAATGGATTGTTGAAATGTCAATAGCAATAGCCCCTTATTAAGTACACCATATAAAGAAGTGAATATTTCTAGTAAAGCTTTCTCTAAAGAGTTGTTAATGATTATATGTTGTCTCTTTATAAAAAAAATAATAGGAATTATTTTCTCAGTTTACATAAAAGGAAACAGCCATGAAGATTTTCTCTGAAGACATTTTTAGTTAGTGACAGAATTATAAATGGAACTCAATATAAACTTGTTTGTAGGAAAAGTATAATTATGCTTTACAACTTGTGCCATATAAAAGTTGCAGTGATGTAATTGGAGTTATTTTTAAAAGAATCTGCCTTTTTAATGTGAAATGGCATAATCAGGAAGGAAATATTATGGAATTGATTTTATCTTATCAGTATTTTTCTTGTTAGGACAATAACAATGGCATGTTAAATGATGGTCCTAGTAGCAACCAAAATTTTGTACAGCAGATACACAAAAGGAAAAAATGCCATTTTTTAATATAAAACAATGAAGGTAACTACATGTTATTGTATTGACTCTGCCTGTTTTTTGTTTGTTTTTTTTTTTTGTAGTCTGTATTTCATGTTTACTCTATTTATTCACCAAGTAGTGTTTTTGATTATCTAGAGCAATGTTTTTCAAATTGTGGGTCACGACCCATGAATCAACTCTGTGATTCAGGATAAGAATTTTAAAAATGTAATAATAGAATAGAGTAGAATAAAAACATACCAGAGTGCATCTTACATAATGTGACTCGGTATTGTTTTATAAAACGTCTGTTTAGATATATATATTTCACACGTATATGTATGTGCATGCTGTCTCAAGGTAACATGTATTTTTAATCAATAAAGTGTTATAGCTATTGATATATTCAGAGATTTATATTGTGAATTATTCCTTCATTGCAAATTAATTTTTAATTAATTGATCAAATATTTATTAAGTACTTGCTAAGTCTGTGAAAATGAACCACCAAACACAATATAACAAATCTGTGCTGTAAATGAGTTGACATTCATGGAAAAATATATACCAAAAAAATGAGAACTGGTAAATGAGTGTGTGCTGGGACATTATTGTTTGCTACTAGCATTTTGTTTATTTTATATCTTTAAACTGTATACTGCTATTATTTATTGTTATGTGAGAATTGTTTCCAATTTTTTTTTAAGTAACGAAAGTAATGTTTTAAAGCAGTAAAGGAGTTCTCATAGAAGCCATGCTCTGGCTTGTCTGTTTTGCCACAGTGGGATAATTCCTGTCAGAAGAGCACAGAAAAACATCTGTGGATGGTTCTGCAATGTCTCTATCTCATATTCATCATTGATTAAGGTTTATTTCTATTTATTTTAAGATTTTTTAAAAGCTGTTTAGGTTTAACCAAAGCAATAATATAATAATAGAAAGGTATAAAGATGTCCAATATATATATACTTTACACATATATACCCATATACACAGCCTCCTCCATTATCAACATCCCCACCACAGTGGTGTGTTCATTAAAATGGATGAACCTACATTGACACATCATAATCACACAAAGTCCATATTTTACCTTCGAGTTCACTCTTGGTTTTGTACATTCTATAGATTTAGATAAATGAATAATGACATGTATACATCATTATGGTATCATACAGAGTATTTTCATTGCCCTAAAAATCCTCTGTGCTCTGCCTGTTCATCCCCCCACATACACCAACACCTGGCAACTGTGGATAT
The DNA here is from genome assembly GCF_036562045.2 of Rhinolophus sinicus. Classification (NCBI taxonomy): domain Eukaryota; kingdom Metazoa; phylum Chordata; class Mammalia; order Chiroptera; family Rhinolophidae; genus Rhinolophus; species Rhinolophus sinicus. Next base: position 95,036,471 of record NC_133757.1, read on the forward strand.
TTTTACTGTCTCCATAGTTTTATCTTTTTCAGATGTCATTTAGTTGAATCATACAGTATATAACCTTTTCAGATTGGCTTCTTTCACTTACTAATATGTATTTAAGGTTCTTTCATGTCTTTTCATAGCTTGATACCTCATCTGTTTTTAGTGATGAATAAAATTCCATTGTTGGGATTTACCATAGTTTATCCATTCAACTACTGAAGGACATATTGGTTGTTTCCAAGTTTTGACAATAATAAGTAAAGCTGCTTTAAACATTAATATACAGGTTTTTATGTAGATATGTTTTCAATTCCTTTGGGTAATTAGCAAGGAGCATAAATGCTGGATTGTATGGCAAGAGTATGTTTACTTTTTTAGAAACCACCAACCTGTCTTCCAAAGTGGCTGTACCATTTTGCACTCCCACCAGTAACAAATGAGAGTTCCTATTGCTCCACAACCTTACCAGCATTCGTTGTTGTCAGTGTCCCATATTTTGGACATTGTAATAGATATGCAGTGGTATCCCATTGTTGTTTTAATTTGTGTTCCCCTGATGACATACAATGTAGAGCACAGTTAAATATTCTTATTTACCATTTTTAAAAATCTTTTTTGGTGAAGTGTTGGTTTATGTCTTTACCCCATTTTTAAATCAAGTTGTTAGTTTTCTTATTGCTGAGCTTCTTATTGCTGAGCTTCTTATTGCTGAGCTCTTTGTAGATTTTGAATAATAGTCCTTTATCAGATGTGTCTTTTGTAAATATTTTCTCCCAGGCTGTGGCTTGTCTTTTCATTCTCTTTGTCTTTCACAGAGCAGAAGTTCCTCATTGTAATGAATTACAATTTATCAATTATTTTTTATTGATCTTGCCTTTGGTGTTGTGTGTAAAAAATTATTGCCATACCCAAGGTCATCTAGATTTTCTCCTATGTTATATTCCAGGCATTTTGTAGTTTCATATTTTGCATTTAGGTCTCTGATCCAGTTTGAATTAATTTTTGTGAAGGGTATAAGTTCTGTGTCTAGATTCGTTTTTTCTTTGCGTGTGGATGTTCACTTGTTCCAGAACCATTTATTGAAAAAACTATCTTTGTTCTGTTGTGTTGCATTGTTCCTTTGTCAAAGAATGTTGATTATATATATGGGGTCCATTTCTGGGCACTCTATTCAATTCCATTGATCTATTTGTCTCTTCTTTCACCACTACCACTCTGTCTCAATTACTATAATCTTATTATAAGTTTTTGTCAGATAGTGTCAGTCATCCAACTTTGTTCTTCTCCTTCAATATTGAGTTGGCTATTTGGATCTGTTGCCTCTCCATAGAATCACTTTGTCAACACACACACACACACACACACACACACACACACACACACACACATCTAGCAGGAATTTTGAGTGAGATTTCATTGAATCTGTAGATCAAGTTGGCAAAAACTGACATCTTGACTGAGAGCTTCTTATCATGAATAGGTGCTGAATTTGTCAAATGCTTTCTCTGTACCAATTAATATGATCATGTGATTTTTCATTTTTAGTCTGTTGATGTGATGGATAACATTAATTTTCAAATCTTGAACCAGCCTCACATACCTGGGATAAATCCCACTTGGTAGTGAGGTATTATTCTTCGCATGCATTGTTTGATTTGATTTGCTAATACTTTGTTGAGAATTTTTGCATCTACGTTCATGAGAGATAATGGTCTCACATCATTTGACACTCTGTTTTTAGGCATATATACAATAAAATTGTATGTCTTCTTAGAGAATTGCCCTCTTTATCACTATGTAATGCCCTTCTTTATCTCTGTTTATTTCCTTTCAAGTCTGCTCCTTCTGAAATTAATGTAGCTATTCCTGTTTTCTTTTGATTAATGTTAGCATGGTATATTTTCCTCCACCATTTACTTTATTGTATACATGTCTTAATACTTAAAATGAGTTTCTTGTAGACAACATATACTGGGGTCTTGTTTTCTGATCCACTCTGATACTCGCTGTCCTTAATTGGTGCATTTAGAACATTGATTTCCAAGTAATTATTGATATAGTTGGACAAATATTCGTTACTATTTTCTATTAGTTGCCCTTATTGTTTGTTTCTGTTTTTGTTTCCATTCTTTTTCTGCCTTTGTGGTTTTAATTAAGCATTTTCATTATTCCATTTTCCCTCCTTTTTTAGCGTTTTAGTTATACTTTTTTTTTTTTACTTTTGTTAATGGTTGCCCTAAGTTTGCAATATACATTTGCAATAAAACCAAGTTCACTTTCAAATAATAATGTACAATTTCACAGGTAATGTGAGTACCTTATAATAATAAAATAATCTTGATTCCTCCATCTTACCCCTTGTATCATAGCTGTCATTCATTTCATATATATATATATATTACACAATAAATATATATTGTCATTATTTTGAATAAATTATCTGTTGGATCAGTTAAGAATAACGAAGACAAAATGTTATTTTTTATTTTTACCTTCACTTTTTCCTTCTTCAGTGCTCTTCCTTTCTTTATGTCGATCCAAGTTTCCAACCTATATTATTTTCCTTCTCCCTAAGAAATTTCTTTAAGCGTTTCTTGCAAAGCACGTCTACTGGCAACAAATTTTCTCATTTTTTGTTCACCTGAGAAAGACTATTTATTCTTCACTTTTGAGGCTAATTTCACACGGTACAGACTTCTGGGTTGGTGACCATCTGGAGTCGCCCTGGCTAGCCTATGAGCAGTGTAGAGGGAGTAATGCACTTGAAGCTTATTGTAGCTATTCCTGCAGCACTGACTGGCTGCAGGTTCACTCCTGGGTGCATTTGAAAGTGAGGATAATGATCTCTCCCTACATATTCCATTTTTACATATCTGAATAAGCAAGGTAAATCCTTTTGAGATTTCTGTGAAATTTTCTTTAAAACTAAATTCAGAGTTTGTGAACTTTAAAAAAAAAGGGGGTATTTTAAAAAGTTTAGTCTCAACATTTGAAATGTTCCACTTCACTCTCTTTTTGCTTGCCTGGTTTCTGAGAAGCTGGATGTAATTTTTCGTTATCTTACAGGTAAGATAATTTCTCCCAACCACCTCTGGCTTCTTTCAGATTTTTTTTTTTTAATCTTTCATTTTCTATAATTTGGAAATTATATGCCTAGGTGATTTTTTTTTTCCATTTATCTTGCTTGATATTCTCTGAGCTTCCTGAATCTGTGGTTTGGTGTCTGACATTAATTTGGGGAAATTCTCCGTCACTATTGTTTCAAATATTTCTTCTCTTTTCTTTCTTTTCCTTCTGATATTCCCATTATGCATATGTTACACCTTTCTGTAGTCATTCCATAGTCCTTAAATATTCTGCTTTGTTCTTCAGTCTTTATTCTCTTTGCTTTTCAGTTTTTCAGGTTTGGGTTGATATTCCCTTAAGCTCAGGGATTCTTTCCTCAGCCTGGTCTAATCAAATAGTAAGCCTGTCTAAGGCATTCTTCATTTCTGTTCCAATGTATTTTATCACTAGCATTTCTTTTTGGTACTTTCCTAGGATTTCCTTTTCTGAGCTTGCATCACCCTTCTGTACTTGCAGGCTGTCTGCTTTATCCATTAGAGTCCTTAGCGTATTAAACATAGATGTTTTAAATTCCATTTCTGAAGTCCCAGCATCCCTGCCATGTCTGGTTCTGATGTTTGCTCTATGTCCTTTGAAATCGTGTTTTCTGCCATGTGGAATCGCTGGCAATTTTCTTCTGATAACTGGACATGACGAGCTGAATAAAACGAACGGCTATTAATAGGACTTTAGTAATAAGACGGTGAGGTGGGGGGGGAGTGGAAGTGTTCTGTGGTCCTGCTCTTAGGTCTCAGTCTTTTAGTGAGCCTGTGCCTCTGGACTCTAAACTTCTCAACAACTTCTCAGTTTTTTTCCTCCCTCTTTGGCTGCGACAAAATGGCTAAGGTGGGCTGGAGTGGATATGTCCCTTCCTCCATGTCAGTTAGGCTCTGATAATACCCCCAGTTGCTGAGGCTCTGGTTAACTGATTTCCTGAGGGCAGGCCTTGTTAAGAAGAACAGAGTGCTTTAGTGTATTTTAAAATGATTCCTTTCCCCTTCCTACTGCTGCAAGCTGGAGGGGATTTTTCTCAGATGTTTACTATGAAAACCTGGTTGGGTCCTGGAGGTAAATCACATGGTATTGTGCAGGCGAAGTCCCCCTGGAGTTTTTATTCTGAGCTACCCACACCAAGCCTCTTGCAATTCGCCAGTGACAGTTGTGGTTTTCCTGCCCCAGCCCTGGTTCTTGTGGCAGTTTCCACTCATGAGTCGCCCTATCTTGGGGGCAGCTATTTGCCTAATGCGCTTCTGTCTCTTATGGATACAAGAAGAGTTGTTTATTTTTCAGTCTGGATAGCTCTTATTGTTAGGCTGGAGTGGTGACTTCACGATCTTTATATTCTAAACAAGAAACCAAGAGTTCTCAGTTTTTAAACAAACATTTTGCATCAATTATTAAGTGCCAGGAAGCATCTTAGCTGCTCAGGGTAAATTGATAAGTGTATACTGTGTGCTCTGGAGATTCCAGTCTAGTAGAGGAGACTGGAATATTTTAATACATTTCTTTGTATGTTTTCACTTTTCTTTATAGGGAATAAAGAGACGGCCCCTAGCAGCAAGGGGGAAAATGGCTTATGTCTAGAATCACTTTATTATGATTTTGCAGGTCGGTGTATAAGGAAATGTTTGATAAGATAAAAGCAAGGAAGCTAAGGAAAAAGTTAAGGAAGAATTAACGGGGTATCTCCTTGGCCCTCAGTTAATTTATTAAGCCTCTTGGAGAGTTGAGACATGAGGAAACGACTGGATAAGATATGCTTGGTTATAAATATGAAATGGAAAAGTTACGCTCATATCACCTAGCATAGTGATTTTCAAGTTCTTTAAAACCACTTCCAATTTTGTTGTCTTCAGAAAAAGGATGAACAGGGCATTAGCAATGTTCACAAATGCTAGTCTTGCTAGACTGTGTCATTCAACAGGAGACTATTAGATTGCGTCTGGTTTCAGCTTAGGTCACTATTATAATGACCTTGTAGACAAGCCTGCATTTCTTTTACTGTTGACTAGACTGATTTTATATTCAAAACAGCTTATGTATTCTCCCCATATGTCCTCTGTCACGCACAATCTTTCCTTTAATGGTAGCCTTGGCTTTCTTGTTGAGGACCTGCTGAGATGCTCCTATGCATAAAAAACAAATGCCCCAATTTGTCCTATCAAAATCATCTGCACAACATTTTGTCAAATAGTTGAAACTTTCTGAAAATAAATTAAATATGCTCATGGATAAACAGACTACCACAGTAGAGTAAGAAAGACTTGTTTCAAGCTATATAACGCAATATGTTTAAATACAAATTTTTCATGTGATTGACAAGCTGTATAAATCATTTATTTCGACAAATAATTAAGATCGTAAAATGTGTATAATACTGTGTGTGTGTGTGTGTGTGTGTGTGTGTGTGTGTGTGTGTAATATTTAATGCATCTGATACCCATATTGATGAGCAGGCAAAGTCTAATTGGATTCCTGAGAAGCTCAATCTGAGTAAGAAATAAATTTTCAAACAAAATGTTATAAGTAGATAGAATAATTCAATTATAATAGCCAAAATTAAAAACTTGAAAATACAAAATAAAATAGTAGAAGATAAAAAATTGAGATCTTCACTATCCTTTTGTTTTTTAATTTGATGACTTGCTTTTTGACAGCTTATTCACTAATGCATAAGGAATTAACTTAGTAATAGATGTATATTAGGAAATTGAAACAGGGAACCATATAATAACTGTCTGTAAGTCCACAGTTACCTGGAAGGTGTTCATGTTGGAGCTCTACATCCCTGATAAGTCTGCATCCTAAGGTTCAGGAGAATTAGGTATTACCATAGAATTATTTGAAAAACACAACAAAAAACAAATAGTATAAGACAGCCATGTAGAGGCATTCCCCCTGGTTAGTCTCAAGTTCTCATCTTTAATTACTGTTGTGAATAATGATGCAAACTATTGTATCCTCAGAGTTATGAAAACACACATTTGGAATCTAAGTCTACAGAGCAAGACAGAGAATGAAACTGTGGAGGGGTTTGGGGGTTTCTTCAATGTACCTACCTCACTAGCCCATAGCAGGAATTGTCTTATCAAAGGAACTCATTTTACCTTGTTACAGACTTAGAAGAAAGAAGTTTCATTACAGCAAAGACTAGTATAGGTTCTAATTACTACTGCTGCAAAACAAACCTCCTCAAAATGTATTTTATTATATTCATGGATCCTATAGATCAGGAAGTCAGACAGAGCTCAGTAAGGTTGACTTTTCTCTGCTACATGATGGCTGGGACCTCGTTTAGGAAGATGGTGGCTAAGGGTAATTAGAGAGCTGGGGTGTGAATGCTCTTGCAGACATCTTCATTCATATGAGGTAATTACTGGCTTTCGGCTAGAGCACGTAGTGTGGCTTATCCTGGGACCTAGTTTTACCCTGTCTACAGGGTAGACAGACATCTTACATGGAAGCTCAGGAATCCAAAGGCAAGTGTCCAAGGATATCATAAACAGCTACATCATCTTAATTTGTTTCCTAGATCAAATAACATCTCTTCCTTGTACTCTATTGCCTGGAGTAGGCACAACCCATCCAGACTTCAAGAGAAGGGGACTTAAAGCCCACAAAAACATTTTAGAACCACCAGAGTGGGTAAGCACTCCATACCTCAGATGCCAAGGAGTTGTCTTATGTCTTCCAAATGCAGTCTTGGCACAGGTGGTTACTAGATCTGTGGATAGAAGGAAAGGGCAGCATTCTGTTGCACAACATTGTAAGTTCAGGACGTGGTCTAGCAAGAATGGCATTTCTGAATATTCCTAATGCCCCATCTATCCCATCTCTCTACTTAAGACAACACAATTAGAAATGGCTGTGAAGGGCTTGAAATGAAATGTGAAATGCTATGTGTAACTTTTCCATTTCACATTTCCACCTAAGCACATCTTGTTATAGCCAGTTTATCGAGAGCAAACATCATCCATTTGCCCCACCTTGATAACACAATTTCCAACAGCAATTGAAATTACCATTGTGCCTTTGTAATATTCATATATAGATACATATATACATATACCAGATACATAAAAACAAATAAACAAACACTAACAAACACTTATACAAAGAGTAACTATAAATAACATCTGAGGAAAACAGACTAGAATCTTAGAGGAGGGGTACTTACTTCATTTGAAACTGATTTAAGTTTGTGTGTAAATAAATATATATATTTTATTATAATATGTATGTATTATGTATGGATACATGCACATGGACACACACATATGGATACATAAGCCTACATAGTTATAAATATGTGTATGTGCGTGCATATATAAACAGAACAATAAATATGACTATGCACGATAAAAAAGAAATTTGTCCATGCTTCATTTTGTACTGATTCAGAAGTTATTTTATTATTGGCAAGCACTTTTGATTACAGATGAGTTTCATTATCAGTTAATTTGTATATTCTTGCTTATTCATTTTAGTAAAGTTCCCATAATTACTTTTTTTTATGTATAACATTGAACTAAATTTAATGAATATCTATTTCAATGCAGTCACATGTATATACTCTAAGTACTTGCTACTCAACCAGGAGTATGTTTTGCAGAGAAGAATTAAAACCATTGGCCATTTATTGTTAACACCCACTGATTTTGTGGTTGGAACATTTGGTTGTACTGTACTTTCATTAAATAATACAGTAATTACCAGTTTTGCAAGATGTTATTCTATTCATTTACATATATTTCACCATGCTGCATATTAGATACAAAATAATTAGATACTGAGGAAAGGAGTAAAAATGTGGGTAAGCAATCTGCTGTTGCTTCTAACATATGCAACTAGTGAAGCAGATGGAATTGTGTTCTTGGGATGTTTAAGGACTTTTAGAGTGCCTCATATCAGCAGCATCTGGAGACCAATTACTGAACACTCTCCACAGGGGTCTTGCCTCAGCGTTTTTAAATGGATGAATAATATATAAACTCCATGACTTCCCACTGAGAGAGACTGAAGCAGCATCAAAAAGAAATAGTCTATTTGAGTTGAACTAAAGATGAAATAATTTGAAATTTGAACTAAAGTCTTTTGTGTTTACATATGTAGTTGGTTGTAAGGTTGTAATGCAAAAGCATGATAAATGGGGGGGTGGAGGAACACTGTAAGCTCCTTCCTTTACCTGAGTCTGAAAGAAAAAGAATGTGAAAGGAGATCTCTCAATTCATACCTGAAAATTGTATACGTACGAATTTGTCATATTAAATGAATAGAAGACATTCGCTGCATGTTAAAACCCTAACGTATCTTGGAGTATCTTGTAGATTGTCTATTTCAGACTCTTCATATTCTATATTAGGTTCTGGGGGCCCGGAGAACTTCATAAATTTGTTCACGAACAACTATTCACAGAGAAGGAATTAGATTCAGATGTTCATTCTACTCTACACCACTGCTATGATCATGTTTTTGTATAATAACTACAAAACTAACAGCAACGCTGTGTACATGGGGGAATTGTTCCTCTAAGTGGCAATTAGATATTCAAATACATTGGCTCTCATACTTTTAACGATACTCTGTGGCATAACATTATTATTGTCATTTTACTGCTAAGGAAACCGAGGGAGAGAAGCAGACCTAAGAATCTGTACCAGTCCTGGGCAGTTCAATGTCTTTTGTGAAACTTACAAATATACCTTGTGCGTGTTTTCTGGAAGAGTTAGATTGTACAAAAAGTTAGTAAGAAGCCTGAAATATACCTTCTAAAAACTTCAGTAGCACATTGATTCACTTATTCTTCCATAAATATTTATGAAGCACATATTTCTTTCATATGTCAAGCACTGAAATAAAGGCTGGGCATACAACAGTGAGCAAGGCAGGGGTTGTCCTGGGTCCCATGTAGCTTGAAACCTTATGCTATCAAAAACATTTCCTTGTGAAATTAACTCAGCTATTGTTGTCACATTTTACATGTGAGAAAATGGGGAAAATGTTAACATTGGCATGGACAATGTGAAACTCAGATCTCTTAATTCCTAGAGTAGTTTACTGTTCTTCCACTAATAATCAAATGATTATTATTTAATAAGAATTATCATCATTTAATTGTACTTAATTAAGCAACGAAAAGGCTGGTTGCCTTCAATTGAGACTCTGAAGTAAAATATATGAATTACCATTGGTCTGCCCCTCCATTTATTCCTTGCTTATTTTTAATGAATAATGAGTAAAAAGAAAGGGGGGAGGTAAATATTGATGTCTAAAAATGAAAATAATTATATTATTAATGACCAGTGGTAGTTTCTAAAAAAAAAAAAAAAAGAGTCATTTGGCTTAAGGGGCTAAAGCCCAGGACTAAAACAGACTGTCTAGTTTTGCCTGTCCAAGTTCTATCTTACTCAATTTGGAGTTGTCAAAAATTAGATATGGCTTTTTTATAAAGTGAGTTAGAAATGTATAGATCATTGTTTTAAAACTGAAAAAAGGAATTGACACTCCATAAATGAGATCCTGGAACAAATTTGATCTAATGTCCAAACACTGAAATCCTCACTAATATTCAATTCCCAAAGCTGGACATAGGACAAGGAAAATCACCTCAGGTTCCCTTAACAGTCTCTCTGATGTGAGAACAAATACAATGACCACAAGAAGCAGACAGAGCAAAAGTCCATTACTTGCCAAGAGAGCTTCTAATGTTACCTACTTTATTATGGAAAATTTTAAACATGTACAAAAATGGAAAGATTCTCCCATATATTCATCATTCAACTTCAACAAATTGGTTTATAGTGTCATCTGTATTCTTATGCACTCCTCCCCTCATATTATTTTTACACATATCCCAGACAGCATATCATTTTCTCTGTAAATATTTCAATGTGAATCACTAAAGAAAATGACTCAAAAACTTATCATACTCAAAATATTTTAACAATTCCTAAGAGAGAGTTTTAGAAAAAGCAAAATGAGCATCTTGCAAAAAGAACTAAAATAAAACACTAATTTTATCCATAATGAGCACATCTAATGCAAAAAAATGAATTTGTAGAACTCATTTTTAGGGACAAATTCTTAAAAACTGGGAATTACAACAGACAGTCTTCTCAAGGTAGAAAGACCAACCATTTCACCACGAAAACACCAACACATGCACACACATATACAAAGCATTTTGTCATGAAAAATGCCTTCTTCCTGCCTGGAATTATTTGTTGTGTCACTGAGATGATTATTTTTTTGCTGTTAACTGTAGAGTGAATCGACACTCCAATATGTAGATATGGCAGACTCACCTGATGTGTTGCTATATCTCTGGTATTGCTAATTTGAGTAACAAAAGTTTCTGAGACTGGAACTGGGAACTCTGGAAGAAGGCTAGGAGGAAAGAATATCTGACTGCTCTCATGAGTAGGAAATTTTATCAGGAAGGTTGATCTCCAGACATAGACTCGTGGGCAGTAGGTCCAAAGAAGACACATGCAAACTAAGAGATAACTAAGGCTGGAGCTTGGAAGATGGAAGAATAAAGTTTGTCTTATAAACACTGAACTTATTTTTCTGTTAATATTCCCTGCTTTAAAGACTTTTTAAAAAGTATCCCATTCCTGTCTGACTTATTTCGCTTAGGATAATAATCTCAAGATCCATTGTCACCCCAATAAATTTTAATTTTAAAAAAAATCCCATTCCTATTTCAACTGTCTTAAAATTGTTAAGAAAAAGATTCTATATCAACACTTGCAGTATCAAAAGGAATCACAGAGGCTACATAGTGATGGCATTGGTGCCCCTCAAAAGGAATGTGGGAATTGAAGGATGGATATCGTGTTAGAGCAAGTGTTTCGATGTTAGAGTATTCTTACTCAAATTTGAAGAAGAAGGATTTACTTTATTATACAGGGCTGAATTTTCATTCATTCATTTATCTTACAAACATCCATTGAGTGTTTATAATATGCCAGACACTTGTCTGGCTCTAGGAATATGACAATGGGAAAACACAGACATGCTCTATTTAGTTATTAAGTTAACATCCTAGCTATTTCCTTACACAATTTATTCCGTAATGGTGATGATTAGGCTAATAACAAATTAGTCTTTTTAACCAGCAGAACCCTATTTTATATGGAACCCTAACATATAAAATACATTAATGTGATAGTGACTTTTATAAATAATATAAGTGCATATTTCTATTATCAAATTATAAAGGCAATTGATAGTACCAATGAAGTTTTTCTGAAGGAAAAAAAGCAGATATTACAGATTATAACTCAAGCTTCTATCAGAAATAATTTATGTATTTTATTTTGGCTTTACCTACTCAGAGAGAGATAAATCCTGATACACAATAGTCTTAAATGTCACTATTTTGTAAACAACAACAACAAAAATGCTGACAATTTAAAGAAACTTTTCAGTTAATTTCTCAGTACACTTGAAAGGATTTGGGGAAGAAATTTTCAAATTTAAAAAATTCTAATTTATGCTTATAATTTAATGTTCAGAGTTAAGCCTTTGGGGGAGGAAAAAAAAAACCTTCTTTTTCCATTCCTGATCTGTATCTTGTTAGCTGTACAGCCTTGGAAAAATTACTCAGTAGTTCTGTGATTGGTATCCCCAATTCTAAAATGGAGGTGATAATACCAGAGTTGTTGATATGATTAAATTAAATAATATGTAAAATACATACTACTTGGGTTATTCTAAGTGTTCCATATAAAATATGTGGGCTCTAATCATATTTAACAAAATAAAAGTCATGGTGGAAGGGAAGAAGCTTTGTCCCAGTAACTGGAATCTAATTCAGTTCATTTCATCAAATCGTGTTTGAAAACAGTGCGTTATGCATGTGCAAAGTGGTGGTGATACAGTAATGAAGATGGTAGGTTCCATGCTTGAAAGAGTAATTCAGTCAAAGAAATGTGGGAGATAAGAGACATTCGAAGCAAGGAAACAGCTGTGTGAAGATATTGCTTGAGTCGAGGAATTGCCCAGAAAGAAGAGTACAGTGTAGTTTTCAGTGTGACTACGATAAAGAATCAGGGGAGTTGAATGGTGTGAAAGAAAACCCCATGCTGTCAATACAGGTAAGGTCAGATTATTCAAGCTTTATAAACCATTTTAAAGATTTGAAATTTTTATCTTATGGGACCTTGGAAGATAACAAGGTTTCATAGAATGATTTGGCAGTAGCATGACAATTTGTTTTCAATGGGCAAAAACAATGGTCAATTTATTAGAAGGCTGCTGTAGTAATTAAGGAAATAACTAAAAAGAGCCTGGACGAGATAGTAGCAGTGGGACAGAAGAAAAAATGAGCAGATTTTTGTAATGTTTTGGAGGTAGAATTGACAGGACATGGTGATTGATTGTTTGGAATATATGATGGATAGAGAGGAATCAGAAACTCTTGGTTTTCAACTAAGATACTGAGCAAATAATTATTCTATTTTCTGAGAGCATGGATTATTAAAATTAGTTTGAAGAGTTTTTTGTTTTTTTTTCGTTTGGTACATATATAGCTTAAAGTCTCATGAAAACATCCATTTTAATTAGTTCAGCAGAGAGTCTCCTCCAAGGGACTGGTGATCAGTATGGGTAATTACATGGGACATGGCAACTTTAGTTTAGTTAACATCTGGGCATTTATTAAAGCCATGAGAATGGATGAGATCATATTATAAGAATATGTGGAGCAGAGAGATAAGCTATACAGAGCTATGAGACAAACCAACATTGAAGGGGTGTTATACTATCAAAAAAGAAGGCAAAGAAAATTGAAGGGGAATGGAAATAGGGATAAGGGAAAAATTAAAAACATAAGGATTCACAGAAGGCAAGAGGAAACTATGTTCTGAAGAATGGTCAACTAATTGTAAACTGCTTCCAGGACATCAAATCCATGGACCCTGCAATGTTCCATTGGGTCTAATGACCTGAACGCACTTTCAGTGAAGTGGTGAATGCAGAAGCCATATTGTATTGGGTTAACTTCTAAATAGAAAGTGAGGGGAAAAGTAAATGATGTATTATATTTGAGATATTTTCTGTAAAAAGGGGAAATGTGAAATAACTAGAGGAGACTATAGAGTCAAGGGAGGCTTTGATTCCTCATTACAGATTGGAGAGACCCGAGGAGCCTAAACTGCTATGGGGAAAGACCTAGGAGAAAAGACAAGGTTAAAAACACAGAAAAGAGTGGGAGAGAAAGCATGGAGCAGGATCCCAATAAAGCAAGAGAAAACGTGTTTCTGAGCATGGGGAGTACATTGGCTTTAGGTTGGGGGAGGAATCATGGGCACAGATATAATAAGAAGGTGGATTCATATTTGCAGAGTTTATTATGGGGCTTTATTTTGTCAGTAAAGGAGAAAGGTAAGCTGTTGTGAAGAAGAATACACAGAGGAATAATTGGATTCAATGTTCAAAAAGGGTGTCTTACCTTTGAAATTGTAGCCACGGAGAATGAGAGATTGCTGAAGAGAGTAGGCTTAAAAACAAGACAAGGTGGCACATGTTAATGTGCTATTACTCTCCAATGTTTAAAAATTTGGTATTTACTATAATACATTTGAAGCATGGGCATTGTTCTCATCTTACTACTTAAGTTAGCTGAGAACTTTTTTTTTTTTTAGTGGAGTCAAATGTTTTAAGAATCCCTGATAAAGTCATGTTTCACTACCTCCTTGAAAACTTGTTACATAGAGAAATAGCTTGCCAGTCTTTACTCTAAAACCCTACCTCTTTAAATCTAGTATAATTTAATTTCTCTTTTTCTCCCCCCCCCCATCTGCTGGTGATCCATTATTTTTCAATATATTGCTTTTATATTTTCAAATGTCATGATACATTTTAGTTTTGAAATATTATGATTTGAAACATGAATTTTTAATGTTCAACTTTTAGGCTTTTATCTAACTTCCTATTATGATTATAATTTCGGACTTACTAATAGGAGCTAATAAACATCAGAATATTTAAGAGAATACCAAATATATTACTTAAAGAGTGTCAAATATACTCATAGCTAATGATGACTTGATTCCCTTTCTTTGGCTTAGAACCTGGTAAATTTCCAAAGATATCAAGATTTCTTAAGAAGGTCTTGAGTTATTAAAACTTGGGTATTTTACCAGGAAATATTTTTTGTTTCCTACCAACTCAAATGTAAATTAGAATTTGAGAATTTCAGTGGGTTACTGCCATTAACAGAAAGAATATCTTTAAAACTTTTTAAAAACTTTAAAATAAATACCAACTTGTAAGGAAAATCACTAGACGATATTAGTTTTTGTGTCAGAGAAAGATGTATCTCCCAAGAGAAAAAGTACTTTTTCTTGAAAGGATGATTACTTTGTACAACTGAGTTTTCCTTTGCAAAGGTTACATATTCTTTTCCTGAACTTATAACTGGATGACCAATATTTTCAGCACTTACTTGGTACCAATCTTAAGTGAGAAAAATGTGATATATGTGATATATGGCTAGAGATTATTCACAACCTTAACTGACCTTAGAGAAAACTTTCTGAAATAAGTCCATGACCCCTTCTCAGAGGGGGCTTATCAGCAAGTTTAGATGAAATGACAGAGGTTTCTATGGTGCATTTTGATAAGTAATATTCCCTTTTTAGAAAGCTTCACGGAAGTCCTGCCAGGAATGCAATTATTAATCTTAGCATCTGTGTTGAGGGTCTTAATAGCTTTTTCGTCAGTGAGTTCTCGACTGAAATGCAGTCTCTCAGAGCAAAGCCTTGTTCCCTCATATCCTACCCATCCAACCTCAATCCTCTTGACAAATATAATACTTGCTCTTATTTTAAGACTCAGTTTACTGTGTGGATCATCTCAAAATTTCTCTCTTCCTCCAAAATTCTTCCCAGTTAGAATTTAGGTCTCTCTCTATATTTTTTTTTAAACCTGCGCACCTGGTATCTATTCCTAACACAGCTCTTTAACAGGAAAATATTTAAATTATCTTTTATCGCATAGAACCAAGCACTATACTTTGTATATAGCAAGGCAATAATAGTTTTACAAAGGAATTGAGGAGCAAAAATAAAATTTATTGACCACCTTTTTTTTTTCTGTACCATACAATCTCTTGAAATATATTGCCTTTAAAGTTATATTTCTCCATGAAGATATTTTCAGCCTTGCTATATAGGAGTAAGAACTGAGATTTAAATAAATTAGACAGTATATCCAAGATTATGATTAATAAGGTCAGGATGCAAACCCAATTTTCCATATTCTAAATGACACTTTCTTTTGACAAGATGATAGTGAAACAATTAACCAATTCTCACACACTCTCTGTATACCCTCCCCAGCACCACTCACGAAGAAATCCAGTCGCTAGATAGCATGAAAATGAATGCCAGATGAAAACGTGGGGTTCAGACAACTCTTAAGAAACACAGCTTACTGGAAGGAGAGCAATCAAAATTGAGACCTGACAGGTTTTTACAATATAACAGGTTGTGCATGCTTACATGTTAAGAGTTACAGCCAGAAACCAAGAAAAGGCAAAGGAGAGATAATAGCAATTCAAATCGGTGGAGAAGCTAGAAAAAAAGAAACGTAAAGAAAAGTTGCAGGGACTGTTGGTCAAGAGGCAGAATGGTTGCTTGGAGAGAAATTTGTACAGATGGGAGGGCGTTACTCCAGCTCTACACTCCTTATCATTGAAGTGAGGAAGCGTAATCAGCATCAAAAACAGTTTTACGGTCAGCTGGTTAACAGCAGACTTTCCAGTTCAATAAATATAATTGTATACTTATGTTAGGCCACCACACCCTCCCTTGTGTTCTTTCTTCCCTCCATCACATCCTTTGAGTCTTGTATCCCCAGACCCCGCACCCACATGTCCTCCGGTGGACATGGTCTCCTGTGTGGTTTATTTGGCACTTTCTACACGATTTAGTTCTGGACAGAAAAGTGGAGCTTCAGATCCTAAAAGTGGAAGAGGGATGGTGGGAAATGCCCCTAATACTTTGTTTTTCAAATATCAATGTGCAGACTAATCAGCTATAGGGATCTTATTAAAATGAAAGTTCTGATTCAGTGGGTCTGAACTGGTACTTGTGATTCTGCATTTCTGATGAGCTTTCATGTGATGCCAGGGTTCCTGGTCTGCAAATCATATTTTGAGTAGTAAGACCTGGCGTTTCCAATCTAAGGGAAAAATACTTAAAGAGGTTCTACTTCTAATTCAAATTGTGGTGACATACACTTTCTGTTTAAGTTGGGCTTGCAGAGGTGACTATGTCTTATGTTAACACTCTGGCAACTGAAACATTTCTAAGAATTCCATAGAACATAACTGGACTAGAGTGTTATATATCTTTGTGGTGATAACAACTCATTGAAATTTGGATCAGTGTATAATTTTTGTGGATGTTGATCTCTCCCATTGTGCCTGCATTTTTAAAGTCTGATTTTGTCTCTAATAGGAGAATTTAGGTGGAAATGTAGAAAGCAAAAGTTTGAAATCCAAGTATTCCATTCTCTCTCAATTCCTTCTTAAACAGTTATCATTCTGCCTACTTCCAGCATGTGCTTTGAAGCATTTAGCCTAGACAATTTTATATAAAGGCCCTAGAATTCACTCTAGGAATAGCATATTTTACAACATAAATGAATTGGCTAAGAGTAAATTTCTGTGTTTTGCATTTCTGGATGTAATTTATAGTTTCCTTTTGAAATTTAATACTAATTTTTGTTGTATTTGATGATGAATAACATATTTTAGATACTATATCTAATGAAAAAAATGATACCTCAGCATAGTAGCAATACTGCTCACCTTATAGTAAAGAAATTAAGGTCTAAAGTCCGTCTCTGCCACTGGTAGCTCTGAGAGTTTGGGAAAATAACCTATCTGGGCTTCCGTTTCCTCCTGTGTAATATAATAGTTTTTGATTGCATGATTCCTTCCAGTATTATAATTCCATGATTATTTAGATATCAAAAAGAATTCTCAAAGCATGTGTGATTTATTTTCAATTTGAAACTGTCATTTGAAAGTATAATGTAAATTCACAATGACCTCTTAAAAGTTAGTATCTAAACTGAAAAATAAAATATTTTTTTCAATCAATCTTCCCAAATTCTCACCAGCATGGTAATTATATCTGATGACTTCTGAGCAGTAAATTTTAGCTGCTGATTCTTTTATGGATTGATCCTTGTAAGAAGGAGTTATAGTAGAAAATACAAAATCCTAAGTCTGAAATGGACCAGTAAATGAATAAATATGAAAACATATGGATTGGATTCAATGAAGAGTAAATTAATGAATAGTAAAAGTTTCGTGATAATTTTCTATAACTCCTTAAACTGCATGGTGATTTGACTCCCTGATTTGTAATCTTAATTATATGTTTATTATGTTCCTATAAAATGAGGCAAATTCTTTGTTCATCAACATCACCTGATGGCTTTGTTAAAAATACAGTGGCCAGATCCTTTGCCCCCTGACCCTACCTATAGAATCTGATTTAGTAGGTCTGGACCTCCTTTGGCAATTCAGATACACAGCAAAGTTTGTAAAACTTTCTAATACGTTATTCAATTTGTCATACCTACCACCATCTTTCATGCTATTATTTTTTCTCCATGAAGTGTGGTGAGGAGTGTCAATGCTGTTAGGTACCTATTTCATGTCTTCCCATGAAACAGAACAAATTTTCAACTGGGCTCGGTGACTATTAAGTAGTTATATCAGGATTTCAGGTTTATTCAAAGAATCTCAGGGCACATTGTAAGTTACTTTCCTAAAATCTTCATTTAGCTTTGAAACTGAAGAATCACTCTTTAGTAATTATTTTTAGATATTCTCTGCATAGAATACCAATAGAAGAAATAAGTATCAAGTTCTAAGTTATCACCTTTCTGGTTTCTGAAGACAAACTCATAGCATAGGAAGATATAAGTTCTAGTATTAATTTTGGTAAGAAAATGTTAGCATAATTTATGAAAAGTTCCTCCACTACCAAAAGCTGTAATATAGCATATGCATATTTCTATATAGCATGTATAGAAATATTATAGATAGATATAGATATAGATATAGATATAGATATAGATATAGATATAGATATAGATAGATACAGGTATATACATATGCTTTCATCAGGAGTCACAGGTGTTAGAGAATTAATCGTGTTTCATTCTGATTTTAAAAACATCTGTACTAGTTCAAGTAAACTGCTTGTCTTAAAGTTCAATTGCCTTACAACTATATTTACAAAGGTAATTATTTTAAACTCTTTGATGAAATTTAATATTCTATGATATTATATAAACATGTTTTATTTCTTCTCTTTAGTTTCTAATTATCACAGAAAATTTATTAATTCCATGGGTTGCAAAGAGAAATATATACATTTGTAGATGAATATATTGGATAATATACCCAGTTTTCTTTTTGAGTTTCAGGATAATTATTAGTTTTAGGTTTTTCAAGCAACTACTTATAAATTAATATTAACTGAAAGGCTAGAAAATTATTGAAGATGAGCATTGCATGATTATATAAGGTATTGTAACTTAATGGAAACATATTGACTCACACACATTTTTGGAATTCAGTTCCATAATCAATTCATGATGGATAGGTTTTCAAGACAATGTGCCTCAAATTTTTCAACATAGAATAAGCAGTTTTTCATGAAAAAAAAAAAAAAATCCGCTCATAAGTAAATCATTCTGCTAAGAACTGTGATGCCTGTTTTGCAGCAAATTTTTCTTACATTCATGTTTGTCTTCTAAAATGACACTTTTGGAAATCCAACACAGTAAATAATATAAAAATGCCTTCATTTTCAAATGATTAATAAGCCATACATTTCTTACTACAAATAATTCTACTGGTTAAAATATATTTATTGTATGGGAATAATGCATAAGCACGTGTGTTTAAGTCAGTTGCACAATATAGTGAACACCTTGTAAACAGACCACATACATATGCCCCTTCCAACTGTTTACACTATTGAATTGGTTAAACTATTTGTATCCTAAATTGTAACTTTATATAAATCCTTACTAATGTGGTCTTTATGTTAAATTCAAATAATCCAACAATTCTTGACAGCTCCAACTTGACTGTTACTAAACCTTTTTTATTGAGATATGCCTTTCAAAAGCTTAACATTACATTATGGTTACCTTAAAGATTCAAAAACTACTGGGAAGTGAAGTGAACAGGTCATTTATTCCAGTGCTCTGACAGTTTTCATGAACCATCTCTTTACTATTTGAGTTATGTCCGTGTTTGGTTTACTCCAACATAAAGTTGTAATTAAGTGGACGTTGATTTTTAAAAAGTAATTTCTTAAATCACAACTTTAACATCATAAATGAGGACACTTTAGCTCATGTACTTGACTTTTTATTCAAGGGATGAAGAAACAGATTGGAAGCATGCCTTTCACAAGCTGAGCTTCAGATCAAGACAAACTCTCTACCCTGAAGCCCCATTAACGTGGCTGTGTTTGGTATGTGAAAGAATGGGAAGTCCTGAGATTTTAAGCACTGTGACTTCCCAGAAATCAAGTCAGTTTAATAAGGAAAGACTACCTTTAATAAAGACACAAACAATTAGTGAGCACTTACACAATGTTCCAGAAGAGCTCCACATATTTTGGGGTCAGTTACGTGTTAATGTCATATGTTACAAACTGGAACCTAGGCAGAGGTTAACTCACTTGTTCCAGACCACAGCAGGGGGTCCTGTCACGGTCAAGAGCTGCATGGCCTTTCTGTTCTTTCAGTCCATACCCAAGATTAATCTTCTTAGAGGAAAGGATTTAATGGAGAAAGCTTGTAAATATTCATGAGATAATAGCAAACTAAATAGTACAGAAATTCCAGATAACATTTGAAAGCTCAAAATTTCTACCTAGATACATGGAACCAATATCCAAAAAAGGCTGCCTGGATCACAAAGATGGGAGCCTGTTCAATAAAAAGTTGACAGAGCAAAAAGATTCCTGAATCATATTGTCATGATGTGGCATTAAAGTAACTTAGGTGGGAAGAATTCATCAAAAGCTGCTAAAACTGCCCTAAGAATGGCTATTTATTGAAGTTCTTATTCACTTGCTAGATTAACCATAGGAAAAATGAGTTGGCCACTAGCATTCAAGTAAAGTCTATGGAAGCAGAATATCCTATTAAATATTTAACAGGGACATGGTCCACATATTGCTTCATTTAAATAATCTAATTATAGCAAACTAATCCATTTAGCTCATCATAACACGTAAAGTTATTTACTTCAATTCTGCTCATCCTGACTGGTTCCTGTTTTATTTTTCTCAAGCAATTGTTTTACCATAAAATGTTTCTTCTTAAATAATTTCCCGATAATATTAACAATACAGGACCAAGAATTCTTGAGAACTAATGAAAGATAAAACACTATTTTAGTATCCCTTACAAAATGGCGGTCAGTAGAGCCAATTAAAAGAAAAAAAATAATGATAGCCATGCTTCTGCAAATATACCCACTGCATTTCAGTCATATATACAGCATAAAAAATGGTGGTGGTTGTGGAGGTGGTAGTGTGGAGATAATGAAGCCCAAAGGGTTTATTTTAGAGTACCTGAATTTCACTGGGGAACTGTATGTTTCTACATTTATAGTTTACATAAATCATTTAGTATTTCATAAGAAGTGAAATATTCCACAAAGAGCAAAAAATACACCTAAAGGAAACAGCAGACTTACACAAGACCATGGAATGCCATTGTTTCACATTATTGACAGATGAATAAACCTTAAATCTATGGCAGATGAGTCAAAATTTCTGATAAGAATTCTGTAAACCCAAATTACAGACAACTCTATGACAATGCTCAAACTATACTATGTTAGTTTTGTGTGAGAACACTTGCACTTCTGGTTGGTACATCATGTGATTTTTAATGTGTGAAATTAGTACAGCTACTTAAAAAAAAGACATTGTGCACTACTGGGAATTCTCAAAATGTCTCAAAAGTGAATTCAGCAGTATCTACACAGGCACACTTTATCCATACCTTTAACAACAACAAAATGATACTCTGAACTGAAAAACACCAAGAGGCAGCTTTAATTAAATGCTAGAGGCAACAAAAAATTGCATTAGAATAGGCAAGTAATGACTAAGGAAAATTCTGTTATTAAAGAGAAAACAGCTTTAAGGACATTAAAGTCCAAGCACTAATACTCTGTTTCCCAAAAAAAGAAGATCTAGCCGGACAATCAGCTCTAATCCGTCTTTTGGAGCAAAAATTAATGTAAGACCCAGTATTTTACATGATATGATATTATATTATATTATATATTATATTATATCTGGTCTTGTATTATATAAGACCTGGTCTTATTTTACTATAAGACCGGTCTTATTTTACTGTCTCGGTCTTATAGTAAAATAAGACCGGGTCTTATATTAATTTTTGCTCTAAAAGACGCATTAGAGCTGATTGTCTGGCTAGGTTTTATTTTCGCAGAAACATGGTACCATCCAAAATGTCACTTTGAGTGAAAGTTGTATCAAAAATTTTTTAGCAGAAAATGGATATTTTTTCCTCAAACATGTAAAAAGGTAAAAGTTGTGGGAGTTTAGAGGAAACATTGAAAAGCTGTTTCCTTCATATTTGTAAGAGTGTGATTTCTCACAGTCCATATAATTTCAAGATAAATGTTTGCTAAGAATACAGAAATATACATTATATTATCTGGAATAAGATTGTATAACCATGCCTGCATAGACTAGAACATAAATAGAGTGCACATTTTATTAATCATTCACTATTTAAAATGGAATACTAAGCTTTGAGAGAGCTTCTGTTTTGTTGTATAGTGCCATAACTGCAATCTTCAAAGACAGATTAATCTGCAAATAGCCTTTCAGCACTTGAGTGATAGATAAATTCTTTTAATTACCAGTTGGTATGAGACATTCTACCCTAAACAGAGCTTTGTCATCTCTAACACCTTGCAAACAGCTGTTACAATTTGCCATCATTTTCAGTACTTCATCATGAAAGAAAATCCATAACTTCAGTCTCTAACTGTAACCAGCTATTCTTACTGCTCTTACTGGTGTGACCTGCCAAGTGCAAAACCTGAGTAACAAAATGTATACTCTTTGGAGCAGCCACATCTCAGAACCATTAGTTTTCTTTAATATTCCAGCTACATTCCAGGAATGTGCAAGACAAGAACTAAGACATTTCATGTCACTTTAGGATAATATCATGTAATTCTAGGGTAATAAAGAATTCATAAGTGATCCGATAGTGGGAAGTTCATTTATATTCTCTCCAAAGGGTTTTATCTCTTCAGATGTGACCTTGTATAATTAAATATATTTCAAATATCAAGAGAAATGGCAGCTAGGCAGACAATGGAATTCTTCATTTTATGTGGAACTGAAATAAAGTGAAATTAAATTATATGAGCAGTCAATGTAATAGAAGATAAAAGGTTCCACTGAAATTCTTTCTATCTGATCTTATTCATTAGCATTTCATAGGAGGACAATTATATCATGTGCTATGTAGCTTGGTTTTAAAACTGGCACTTCATTTCATTAATACCTCCCCAAAAGGACTCAAATGTAGTGTCCCAGAGACTGATTTGTAAATGTTACTTTAATTCAGATCATTCACATATGCAGTTGGATAAAACATACAGAGTGCTTCCTTTTAAAATAAACCAGACTTTCAGGGGAGAAAAAATTCAATTCTCCATGCCTCAGTTGAAATTTTGATTAAATGAATCAAGAAAGATGGTTAAAACCATATCTAATATATTTCTAAAAAGAAAGCTATTTAAAGAAACACTAAGAAAATTACGTATGAATTAATTTTCATAATAAAAGTAATAATTAAAAATACAAATTTAATTTTATCAGAATAACTTAAAACTAGCATTCTATTAATTTTTTTTTTACCATCTTTAGAGGTCTGTCTTTTTTCTCCATTCTCTGGTTACCAGATATAAAGAGTGTTTTACTATAATCAATTTAATTATAAGAATGAGAGTTTTAATTCTGTGTGGATTCATTACCAGATTGTTTTTTATTTACAAGGTATTCTCTTAACTCATTATATTATTTAACCTCTCTTCTTATGACATATAATACACTTACAGAACAATATAGAAGTTTTGTTCTGTGTTCAGCTAAATAATTTATCACAAACCAAATGTTCGTTTAACTACTACCTAGGTCAAGAAATCAAACATTAAAGCATCCTGAATCACTCTCTTGTCTGTTCCCAGTAACCAGCCCTTCTCTCCCCATTTTCCAAGGGAACTATTATCCTAATGTGTATAATAAATTCTTACTTTTATTTATAATTTTATCACTGAGGCATACACGTTCTCTTTCTCAATTCACATAGATAGGATTTATATTATTTTAGTTCAACATGATGTTTGTGAAATCTATGCTATACATTATTCTATTGATTTTTATTGTATAATATTCCCATATGAACATATGACAATATATTCCTGCATTCTACCGTTCAGCATCCATAGACCTGAAAGGAATGGTGCCTGATCTGCTCCGTATTTTACATGGGACCGCCCTGGCTCTCCTCAAGCTGCATAGAGACTGTAGGACCAAAGTAAAAGGACAGACTACATTTTTTAACCCTTTATTTGGTAATTAGAATTCTAAAATACCCCCTCATGTACATGCCTGACATAGTCCTTGGGACTGTATGATGGATTTTACTCCCATAATTAGGTTATAGCACAATTAACCATGTAAGGAGACTTGGTGATATGGGAAAATCCAGCTTGATGGGATGACGGGAAAAGGCTTAGAAACTATGAGATTGATTCTAAAAGTATGGCACAGAGAAAAAGCTGAGGTTACGGCTGTAAGACCTTTTGCTAAAACTTGAGAAACATCAAAAGATCAGCGTAGTTAGTCATATGTACTGTTCTTTCAAGAGATTAAGGGTGTGTCTCACAGATCTAGTGACAGAAACTGGAAGCCATCTTCTTAGGATGCTTAAGGTCTTTGCTCCTCAGATATCTCAGCAGAAGCCAAAGATAGAGAAGGAATTATCTTTAAAATATCTGTAGATGTGGCTTTGCTAAAGGACCGAAAGCCAGTGACATTCATGTAAGGTACACAAAGTTCTGAAGAATGTTATATTAGTAGAAGCACTGATGAACTTAAAAGGGTAGAGACAGTATTAGCAAGAAGCAGGTTAATCAAACTACTCAGCTGCAAACATGGGCTACCCTTCATGGAAATGGAAGAATGACTCAGAGGATAGAATCGAGAGCCTAAGAGTAGAGACAAGATGGCAAACCTTCAAACCACGGAGAATTATTCCCAGGCCTTGAAACCTACTCAGAGAACCATGGCTAGACTTTACGAGGCTGCATTTTAAAACTGGTTGACCAGGCTACATTGGTTTGGACCAATGAATTATTTTACCTCTTATCTTTCTGCCTCCCCCCCCCCCCCCCCCCCGCTTTTAACTATTCCAGTCTCACCATTGTAGGCTGAGAGGTAATACAAGTTATCTCTTTAGTTTTATGGGTCCCAATATGAGGAGTAATTATGTCCCAGGACTTAATACATTAGATTATACCCAGGAGCCTCATCCACATCTGGTTTAGATGATTTAAATAATGAGATTTTAGAATTTTAAGCTCATGAGATTTGGGACTTGAACTGATTCTGCAATAGGATGAAAGCTTTGGGATGTCGGGGAGGTAAGGAATAGGTACTGCATTTGGAAGGTGCATGAATCCTTGGGAGCCAGAGGGAAGACTGCGGTAGGAAGAATTCTGCCCTCTGGCTCCCCTCCCCTCTTGCGGGGTTTTACTGCTGAAACTAGTATATGTTACATGGCATGGTTGACCTTAAGACTGGGAAATAAACCAGCTGGGCCTGATCTAATCACATAAGCCTTTAAAAGCAGATTTTTCTCTGGCTTGTCTCAGGAAAAAAGTCAGAGATTCAAAACACAAGTAGAGTTTGAAACGTCTTGAAAATGGAGAGAACGATGTGGTAAGGAAAATGATGACCTCTATCTAGAGAAAATAACAGCCCCTACTGCCAATCAGCAAAGAAATAGGACCTCAGTCTTCTAACTGCAAGGAAATACATTTTGTAAACAACCAGTGAATTTTCAAAACCCCGATCCCTCCATGAGAAACATCATCCCAGCCAACATCTTGTTTTCAGGCCAGTAAGACCTCGATCAGAAGAGAATCCAGCCACAGCATTCCAGATTTCTGACCTACATAACTGTGGACTGTTATTTTAAGTCCCTAATTCTGTGGTAATTTGTTCCACAGCAATAGAAAAATGAATACAGTTTATCTTGATTTTAACTTTTTTAAATTTTTAGCTTTTAATTTTTTTTAAAAAGTGAGGTGTATGTTGCCTCCATTTGTATTCTTGCTCCAGACCACACAAATCTTTAAAGGTCAGGACTATTACTATGTTAATAGTAATAGGTATGTAGGTTGTTTGGGGATAATTATAAGTAATGCTGTTGAAAATAATCTGTGCTTCTCTCTTCATTCACATGTAAATAAGTTTGATATATATATATATATATATATAAATTGGAATTGCAGGGTCATAAAATAGGAAATAAGATCGGGAAATAATGTCAAATCAATTTAAAAAGTGTTTGAATCAATTTACATGCCCACTAGTAGTTTATTAGTGGTTCTATTGTTCTCCATCCTTGTCAATACTTTTTTTTATCTTAGCTATTCCAATCAGTGTACAGTGCTACAACATTGTGGTTTTAATTTATATTTCCATGATTTAAAATCAACTTAAGAGCTATTCTACACATTCATTGGCCACTTGTATATTCCCTTTTGTGAAGTGCCTCTTTAGTACTCATTGTTTTATCTCTTTTGTTTGTTTTCTTACTGATTTTGTAAAAATTATATATTTTCATTCAAGCCTTTTGTAAGTTGGTACGAGCTTATACACATTTCTGATGTGCACATTGCTTTGTAGGACTTCATTATATATTCTGGATATGATCCTTTGTTACTTATATATGGTGCAAATATCTCCTCCTCCCACCCTTTGTCTTCTCTTGGCATTCTATTAAATTTTTTTAACCAAAATTTTGGTAAAAAAAAAAATCTAAATTTCAATGTAGTTAAATAACTGTGTTTTCCTCTACGGCTAGTAGTGTTTTATTTGTCCCACTTAATAATCTTTTTCTACCTTGATATCAAGAAAATAATTTCATATGTTTCTGCTTTATAAGCTTTTTTGTTTTGCCATTTCACGTTTAGATCAGCAATCTACCTGCAATTGACACTTGGGTATGGTATGAAGTAGGAAGCCAGTGTCATTTAAAAAAATACGAATATAAAATGTTTCTACCATTACTTAAAAAGCTGTTTCCCCCCACTGCTTTCCAGTTACATAAATCAATTGTTTGTTTCTAAATTCTTTATTCTATTTCATTGTTACATTTGCCTTTCTTTGTACCAGTGGAACACTGTTTTAATTATTATATTAATAGCTTTATAATAAATGTTATTTCGTAGAGCAAGTCCTCTCATCTTTTACTTTTCATTCTCAAAGAGTTTCTTAGCTATAAATGGACCATTAGTATTTCCACACAAATATTTTAGGATCAGCTTCTCAAGTTCCACAAAATCTATTCTGGGAGACTTAATATCTTTATAATACTGCATCTCCCAATCAATAAACATAGTATTCATCTATGTTTATATCTTCTTTATTTTTAAATTTTTGGGTGTAGAGTTCTTACACTTCTTTTGATAGATTTTATGCTATCGTAAATAGGGTGGCTTTAAATTACTTTAATTTCTTAATTATTTGTCTCTAAAATGCAAGCAGGAAATTGATTTTTATCTATTAAACTTGTATCCAGTATATTACTTCTAATTATTTTAATAATTAATCTGTGGATTGTTTGAGATTTTCTGCTTAAATAATTATGCCATCTATTAATTAAAATAATGTTTTAGTCGTTTTTTTCAAGTTTCATACATTTCCTTTATTTTTTTAAATTGATTGCACTGCCTAGGAGCTCTAGTACAAGAGTGAATAGAAGTATTGCCTTGATGGTCTGTAGTGTGTGATTTAGTGATAATTCTCCGTCTGGCAGAAACTGGCTGCTCAGTAACTCCTTACTTTTAATAGTAAGTTGTAATTTGATCTTAAATAAATAGGAAGTATCCATTTGTATTTTTTATTTATATAAAAGGTATCAATTGTGCCACAATCTCTGAGTTGTAAGAAACATCGTATTTACTTTTATTTCTAAGTAAAATTCTGATGAACCCACCAACTCATGTACAGTTTCAAATCACTTATTATTGGGTCTTCTTTCTCTTCACTAAAACTTCACGAGATAAAAATTTTAATAGACCCTTCTTACAAATAAAGCCTTATTGAAGAAATTGAGACTCAGATAAGTTTAAGAATATCCTGAAGGTCATAGGTATAAGTATTGGAGCTGGAGCCAAGACCTGGCAATCAACTCCAGGATTCTCCCTTTTAACCATTATGATTTTTTTAATTCTTCCACTTCAGATTTAGATATAACATCTATATATTCACATACAAATACTATGCGAACTGTGTAAGACTATGTAAAAATTCTGTGTTACTAAATGTTCCCTTAAATTGTTGTTTTAAATCTATCTTTTGGCTTTCACAAGAAGTTTTTAACCAAAGTTCATGCCATCATGTAGAGAGATAAGAGCTGTGGCCAGTGTGAAAATTGAGCAAAATTTAATGTGATGCTTTTGTCCAGAGTCCTATTATTAGATACTTTGCTCTGCCTGCTTTTTATCATGTTTAAGGAAATTAGTTTCCACACCACCTTTTGCTTTCTTCTTTTAATCCCCATTCTCCTCTCAGCAAGAATCACCGACCCCACCACACACACCACTGCCTTATCCATATGCACTAGCTGTGATTTTTATAAGCTGTCCTGACAAGGAAAGATATTTAGCTTCACTTTACAGTGAAATGTCGCCAGGGAGCACAGCCAGTTCTACATTACATTGATAATGATGGCTCCTTGATGGGTACAGTCGCTAGTAGAGTAAGATTTTATTATTTTAGTGATTTCACAAAAGTTTTACAGGCTGTCTAACCCTTCTCTTTGCTACTGTGTAATTACATACAAAATAACTACAAATCTGAATTACAGCATCATAAGAACGACATGCAAGGTAAATCAAGTAATTTTAAAGTAATTTCTTTGTGTATGAGGTAAAGGGACGAATCATAATAAGATCTTAACCGGGGTACTTTTGCATCTAAAGTATATTTTACTGGCAACCCATCTTATTTAGAATTCTGATCCCAAGAAGAGTCTTTTGTTTCATCTGATGGAATAGCTGATTGTGGACACTAATCTAGGTTACAGGGAAAAGAGGAGAATGTATCAATTGACACCAGCACAGTGACTGAGCTGCTTAAAATTCTTGTAAATTATGTTCACGTAATTGACTTGAAAAAGCTTGAAAGACAGCTAGTTGACCATAAAAGATAGGTGGATAGGTCCTAGGAGAAGATTATAGAATCTTGCTTAGCCAAGTGAATGATGACACCTCCATGGTGATTCTCAATATACTCTGTGAAGTAGCCCTTACACCTTCTCATAACATAGGTTGCTTGCTTATGCAGTTTTCTCTTGTCAATGCATGTTTTAAACTGCTTTCCATATAATCAGGTTTCATGTTGCTTTTAAGAGCTTTCTTGCTTTTAAGAGACCATTGCCATACTTTGGTCTTAGACACATAAGATCAGTGCATGTACATATCTGACTTAAGAAGTTATGATTCTGTGGCAAACCCGAAACAGAGTTTACTGCTTCTGTCCTATTTCACTTCTAACTTTTCAGTGTGTTTAACCAAGTTGCAGGCTTTTCCAAGGAGGCTGAGATTATTATTTCATGTTCCTTCCACAAATTAAATATGGCCTCCCATTAAGTGGCAGGATTGCTATTTCTGCCATCATCAGTTTAGCTTGGACCTCAATATTCATAGAGTTCCAGTTAATTAAAAAAAAAAAAAAATCAAACTTCTAGTTACTAAGATTTACCACTTTTCTCTATAATTGTATATGACTGTTTAGTTGTCAATGCTAATTTTAATTACACTTGCACATATTATTTAAATAATTTAAAGATGGTAACTAACTCTGAAATTGCAAAGTATTCAGTCAGCTGCAATATTCAGAAATCTGGTCCTTCGTTACTAGAAACCTTTTAATTTCACAGTTCAAAAAGAACAAAAACACTTTCTGATCTTTGACTCATAGAGCAACACTTTGAGAAAATTGAATTTGAACTTGCTCTTATTTCCAGGATTCAGCTTATAGTTGCTGGTTTGACAATGTAGGGAAGTCAAAAAGATGACACAGTATAAAAATATACTAGAGTTTTGTGCAAATTCTGAGGATAGCTAGGAAGAAAAGGTAATCACTTCATATTTTTAATTTTAAGAATTTGCTAAACAAT
Organism: Rhinolophus sinicus; assembly: GCF_036562045.2. NCBI lineage: Eukaryota > Metazoa > Chordata > Mammalia > Chiroptera > Rhinolophidae > Rhinolophus > Rhinolophus sinicus. The sequence goes on from NC_133757.1 coordinate 95,066,087, forward strand.
CAATCTAAAATGTTTCTAGAATAGAAAATGTTTTTGAAATTTAAGATTTTTTTTCACTCTTATTCAAACAGCATTTTATTGTTTTGTGAGTTTACCATGTCCTTCTTTATAAGGATTTATACAAATTCTGTTATGGTTCATGACCTATGCTAGGCACTTTCACACTCGTACATTATATAATATGATTTAATCATCACAAGAACGCTGCATTCTAAATATTCTTTTGTTCTCAATTTGTAAATGGGAAAATTATGCCTCAGAGATTTTAAGTGTTTGCCCAAAGTTTCATATATAGCAAAGAGCAGAGGCAGGATTTGAACCATATTTAAAATTTTAAGCCCAATGGCCTTTCAACAATATTACATTAGGATATTAATGTAGATAACTGGTACTCAATTCAACAAGTATTTCTTAAATGCCTACTATGTGCCAAACACTGAGGACAGAAATGGAAATATGAAATTATATTCTACCTGGAAATATCAGTAATCCAAAACAACAGTTTTTCTAAATTGAATGATTTTAAATATTCCTGGTATTACATTCTACTGGTTTAGTTTAGATATTTTTAATAACCTTTTCTGTGTTGATTAGTTGATAAATATTAAGTTTTTCCCTATTCTACTTTAGCTCATGAAACTGCTAAATAATAATATAATTCTTATATAAATAAGAATTACATTATTATTTAGTAGTTTCATGAGCTAACATAATATAAGGCCTATTGATACTATTATTATTTTTCTTTCTAATCTATGTGATGTTTATTGGTTAGTTTTTAAAGGGTGTATGTGTGTGTATGAGAGAGAGAGAGAGAGAGAGAGAGGCCATAGAATGTTTTGACAGCATTTTTCTTGAAAAATATACACTCCAATTTAAGTAATTAGCTTTCTAAAATATACACCTGTATCATAAGAGATTCAAGAACTTCTGTCTCAATCTCTCTCTCTCTCTCTCTCTCTCTCTCTCTCCCTCTCCCTCTCCCTCTCCCTCTCCCTCTCCCTCCCCCTCTCCCCTTCCCTTCCTCCCTCCCTCTTTTCCTCTCTCCTTCTCTCCTTCACCTCCCTCCCTTCTCCCCATCCTACTGTGTTTTCCTGAAAATAAGACCTAGCCGGACCATCAGCGCTAATGCGTCTTTTGGAGCAAAAATTACTATAAGACCCAGTCATATTATATTTTATATTATATTATGCCTAGTCATATATTAAAATAAGACCCGGTATTATGTTATATTATATTATATTATATTATATTATATTATATTATATTATATTATATTATATTATACCCGGTCTTATATTAAAATAAGACAGTCTTATATTAATTTTTGCTCGAAAGACGCATTAGAGCTGATGGTTCGGCTAGGTTTTATTTTCGGGGAAACACGGTATGCGTATTGTCAGGAAGAAGAGATAGCATAAATGCAAAATTAAAATCCCTAGTTTATTTTATACCTCAAGTTATTGGGTTTGAGAAGCTAGAATGAAGTCTGGATTTCCCACTTAAAATTCTTCCATAAGCCTAGAGTTTTGTGCAAATTCTAAACAGCCAGCCTTGAGGACTGTCCCCTATCCCTGTCCTAATTGATATTCCAGAATTAAAAAACAACCTCCCAGGTGAAGGCACCCAGTCCAAGAAATGCCTCCTCCCAAAATTCATGGTCAAAGACCCAGCCCTCTTCAGGTCACCTACATGTGAAATTCTCTCTTTATAGCAAAATATTCAATGTAGGTACTAAAGAGAAAAATTGTCTACTCTCTCCGGTCCTAAAGCATTTTGATTCCATGTGTAGCATTCAAATGTCATCTTTTATTCATTTTAATTGATCTAATTAATCTATTTTCTTAGTTTTTAATAAGACAAACAAGTTTTATATCCTTCCCTACCACTTGTTATCCCTGCATTCTTTGACTAATTATTTTACCTCTCTGCATCACAGTTTCTTGTAATTAAGGACATCAATACTCCCTCAGGGAGTTGTCAGAAAATTAAATAATATTTAAGGCACTTTTAAGTTATTTTAATTCTTGGTGATAATCTTGTACTCTGAATATTCATGATATATATATATATTTTTTTTTCATTTTTGTGGGTAAATGATATGAGAGCTTAAGAAAATTTTTGATAGCTTTCCTATATATGAATAGAAATAATATCAGCGGTTTCATAAAAATATTTTAATTGTCATGACAATGTTTAGCTTTTCAAAGGCAAATAGTGTTTTAGAAAACTTACTGAACTTATTCTGAATGTAATCAATGTTCATAAAAAGGTTAGACATCTGTCATCATACTTGCTGTGTGATATAAACAAGAATCAATGAAAGTTTCATAATGAGAAAAAAATGTTATCACAACTTTAGATACAGGAAGCTCTTGGTGTGTCTCCATTAACCATTTGAACTGGTTTGTAATTAGACGACACCAAAAACCATCAGTAGAGTTGAAATACTGGAACAACCCAGGAATGGTATCTGACCTTGATAGGTTTTTAGAAAGTTCATTATATTTCAGTGAGAGCTCTAAATGGTTCCCAGGAAAACTACTTACTGCAATTGTCTGTGGCTAATGTGTTCTTTAGATCAGTGTGGAGCTATATTGCATGCAGCAAAAAGTGGGTCATACAAGAGTAAATGAAAAGGCTTAGAGCAATCTACCCTGCTGTCTCAAAAGAGCTAAAAGAGTGCTGTAAGGAATTAAAAACTAGAATTTTCTCCAAGCTTTCATTAGCAGGTGTAGAGCTTAAAGAGCCATGTGACATCTTTGTTAGCTGGCTAGAAAATTACAAATTATCTCAGAACCCTACTTGCTAAAGGAAACTTGCAACTACTGAAACTATAGTCACTACAGGATTTCTGAAGAGTCAATCATCTATAAGGATAAATAACCTTATAGATTTTTTAAAAATTTTTTTAATTTACTTTTTAAAAATGTTACCAGATAGATTAAATTGCATTCTTATTTTATTTCACTAAAATTATCAAATGAATAGAGAATTGCCTAAAAACTAATGTGTGACTTCAGTTTGACAGCTGGTGTTTAATTTATCTTATGAGAATCTGTGACTATCTACTTTTCTCTTAGTTAATATTATATATTGTAGAGTTCTTTAACATTGTCCACATAAATGGATCCTTAAAATCTCTACAATATAGTTGTTTTTTTTCAGAGATTTAAGGATCATTCTACCTCCTAGAACATTCTGTCTAGTCTGTACATAAACATCTTTATTATCATTAAGCAACCTGTTTATTTGTTCCCTTCTCAGAGGTCATTCTCAAATAGTCTTGACAACTAATACAGTGTAAGCAAACCTTCGTAAGTGACAATCTCAATTTTAGTCTATTCACTTATTGCACAGTATTTTTCTTCACTGTCAGTTGTTTTGTTTTTCATTTTTTTCTAATTTTGTATTGTTTCTCTTCTACATAATTTTTTTAAATGTTGCCATCAGTCATCAGTTGCTTAATTGAGAGCCAAGAATAAGAGCAGCCAGGTTAGAATTCAGTCCAAATGGAATGAAAAAAGCAAGCAAACAGCAACAACAAAAGGATTCTTGGAAAACTATTGAGAAGTAATGACTAGAAGAGGAACCAGCTATCTCATTTGCCCCACCCAGTGCAAAACAAAAAAGTAGGGCTCCTTGTTCAAACAGCCAGAGAAAAGATGTCCTTAAGACACTGTTTAAAATTAAAATCTGAAACTTCCACAGCTTCTCTCTATCTGTATTGGTGTTTTTTTGTTTGTTTGTTTTTCGGTCTTTTTTTTTTTTTTTTCAGTTTTTTTATTTTTTTTATTTGCTATTTATATCCCTCAGGTGTGGGGATACTTTTCTAAACAAGCACAGATCCTCCAGGTCCTAGGACCCCTTCCCCACAGCTGGGCGCTTGCCACCCTCTGGCTGAGGAATCCTCCCACCTGACTCCCTCACCAGCTCTCAGCTAGTGAACCCAGAGAGTGATCCAGAGGGTGGGAGCAAGTCCAGCCAGTCTTTACCCCTTCCCACGGCTCAGCACCAGAAACTAGTGGATGAATGACTCCCAAGGACTACAGCCTCCACACCAGGCTGCACTCAGTACCTGGATCTGGGGTGAAAAGAGGTTCATCCCTGCCCAGTCACTCCCAAAATGCACTACCAACCCAAGTGATGAGGAAGAGTCACCTTCAAATGAGTAATATGAAAACACAGTTCACTTATTCCAGCGAATCTGCCATTCAGAATTCCTTTCTAAAAGTAGCCTAAAATTTTTGGAAAAACAAAAAAACCACAAATAGATAAACTCATTGCTTCAGAGTCACACTTTGGTTTTCACTGAGAAATTGCATTACCCAAGTTGATCATCTATTTTTTACAGACTTAACTATGAATTACTTTTCATTGGAGCCAAAAATCCAATCCCTTCTCAAGATGATTTTTCATCTCTGACAATATAAAAAGAATAACTGTTTGAACATTAGCCACATCATTGAAGTCCAGTTACCTGAACTATTTTAGAGAAGACAACATATTTAAAGGTGTCATTGTATAGTAATGCATCAACTTAGACCAAACTTAGGAAAGGTTACAAAAGGAGTAGCTCATGAAGTACTTCATAGAACATTCTTGGAAAGCTTCAACATTCATGAATGGCTTCATACAAGAGGTTTCATTAATGTCGTTCCCTACAAAATGGTTACGTTTTGACTAATCAGTAAGGTTACAATTCAATATATTGGTGATACATTGTGGATTTTCATAGGATTTTATTGTGGGTTGCTATATAAGATTTGAGATCAGTAATAAACAATATTTATTAGAGAGTTCTAAAAAAGAAAAAATAATAAAGATAGTCTGAATATATTGAGGATGTTGCATCTTAGAGATTAATGGAAATCAGATCATATAATAAATCTAGTGGAATCAAGATAACAGAAGACCTTGACAAGCCCCACAAAGTGATCACAAATAACCATTAGGGTGCCACTGCACTTTTCATACAATATTTTACAGAATGCCTCAGCCAAACAATTGGTTAGGAAATACCGTATGAACTAGTGTGGAGCTGCACGGGATAAAGTCAAGAAAACCAATAGAAGACTGTTGCAGGAGGTACCAATTATTGACCACCAAGATCAGTGTGGCAACAATAGAGATGAAGAGAGAAAGAAAAAGAAAGCCACAGACCTTAATAATCAAGGGAAAATGATTCAAATCTTAGCATTGACTACATTTGGACATCAGAAAAGAGGAACGAGGTAAGGTGAACCACAGGATTTCAAATTATAATGAGCAGAAGATGCCACTTTCCCAGGAGAACAATATGAAGCAAGGGATGAGAGAGAGGTAGGGACTCATCCTACCTGTCACTGTCACTTTAAAGTGACAGTGGAATAATTTTTTATACAGGTAGTTAATGTCATCCATTTTTGCTCAAAGTTCCCAGATATACATACATACATACATACATACATACATACATACATACATATGGTTGGATAGATTCTACCAAACCAGAAAACCTCTCCAAAAGAATAGAGGGTAAATAAACATTTTTTGTTACTGAATAACCATTTAACCAGAATGTGATATGCATCATAGGCCATTCTTGAGATTCTAAGACAGAAGGAAACCCCAACCTTTTATATAGTCAAAGAGATACAACCCATTTTATACATGTTCTCAGGATAAACAATAACTAGTTTTCAAGAGGGCTTGATTACATAATTCGTCACACACAGTTTATCATAAATTTACATGGTAATTGAGGTGACCATCAATGTTAGATAACTGGCTTTTTGCAAAGTATGAATCACCTTTTTGTATCTTTCTCATAGGCGGTAGTGGGCATCCATCAGTGAGGCTCCCACCCTACTTCAGACAATGGGAGTTAGTGGCCCTCTCTTTCTTGTTGATTTCATTTTAAAGCCTCCTTCCCAGGTCCTTGACCAAGACATTCTTGGGTTTTAAAGCTAACAAGAGTCTTATTTAGCTTTTTAAAAGATTTAGATACATTTCCAAGAGACAGAGAAGGATCTTAGAAGTTTTCTAAAGTAAGTGCTCTAAGGAAAGTGAGACTGGGGGTAGGGATGGGGTAGGAGAGTCTTCTCCTTTATCTTCAAAGGGAGAATTATGTTGTTGTTTTTTCATTTGTACGTGCTCTTTCACTATCAGTATTGCTAATACTGGAAATGGAGAAGTTATACCTGAGGATGGTACCTGCTTTGCTATTCTGTCAAAAAGATATTACTGAAGATGTCAAAGATAAGGATAATAAGGATAAAAATAATTCATTATCTGGATAATACTGTTACTTTTCACTAGTAAAGTGCTATATACGTGTCCCAAAGTGCTAGTGCATATAAAATTATTGGATTCTCACAATTCAAAATCTCTGGAAATTATATATTCCATTATTATGCAAATATTCAGAGAAGTAAAGACATGCCTGAGAGATGGAGCCAGGAGTTCAACTCAAGAAGATAGTTTTCTTAGCTCCAATGTGCTTCTTCCACTGTTGCCATCTTCTCTGGTAGCTAGAGAAAGCTCAATGTTGGTTTCCTACTCCACAGACATGTATGGGAAGTTTCCTGAAACCAGATTGAGATCTATTTCCATGTTTCCTTGCCTCTTGCCCTTTCTGTCCTCTCCGGTTTTCTTGATCACAGAATTCGGTTCTAACTCAATGTACTGTCTTCATGTTTTGCTTCCATACACTACTCAATTCAGGCTTCTATAGCTCTGATTTGGGTTCCAGCTTTCACATGTTCTCTTTATCTTCTTCAGTTTCCCAATCCAGACTCCCCACTCATTATAAATATACATGTCTATACCATCTGCTATGTCCTCATTCAAACTCACCTGTTGATCTGCACAATGGGGGCTGTGCCTGGGGTAAGAAGAGTTGATTGGTGAATAAAGACACTTTTAAAGAAACAATTTGCATCCTTTTCTTCTCCCAGGCATATGTATTATCTCCCTTTTCTAAGAAGAAAAGGATTAATGGAAAGTACATTTCTTTTTTACCTAGAGAATTCTTGTCATTTTATAAATGTGCTGGTATTTTAAATAAAGTGGGGACACTTTTGCTTTCCTAACATGAATAGATCTTAATGAGTCTTCAAATATTTCAACTCTGCCATATGTACAGTATGTAAGGAAGTAAGACATAACTGTTGAATTGTATGTGTGAAGAAATAAATTCCCAGTCACATATACATAGAGACCTGTGAAATCTAGCCATCTGTTTTGTACTACACAAGGGATTCTAGATTTTTTTTCCCCAGAGATTTTGATTGTGCTTACTGAATCATGAATTATACTTGTGGAAAAGTATTCCATGTTTTTTCCAACACTTACATCATTAAATGTAGTGTCATGCTCTACTATAAGATACATACAAAATATACTTAATGAGCTTATATTTCCATCTTCAATACTCCCCCAGTGCATAATTTTTTAAATTCTTGCATATTGGAAATGTGACTTACAATAATTTTTGTTCTAAGAAATGTGTTAAATGGACAACACAGCTATTACTAAATGTACAGTTGGGGCACAACTAGGTCATGTGACATAGCTGCAACCATTCAGAGTGCTCAAAGATAGCAAATTGCCTTATGTTCACCATTTTGTAATTTACCTTACTATTCATAAGAGTGGTAAAGGAGAGAGGTGAGAATATGTGGGTGTGAGAAAGTAAGTGAATCCCAGCATTGCTAACTATTGTGCCAGAAGATCAAAATTAAAATCTCTCAACCTCCCCTCCTTCCAATTCAGCTTCCACTTGGAAATGAATTAGCTTCCTAATTAATCACTGTAGTTCTGTTATGTCCCAGCTCAAAACTCTGTGTGGATTTCTGTGGCCTGTGCAATGAGATCCAAAACAAGCATGGAATGGGAAGCATTTCAAAACTTTGCCCTTTTCCTTTTTCCAGAGCTTAAAGCATTGCCTTTCACCAAATCATTTGCTTTTGTCTTTTTTTCTTTTCTGTCAATTTAATTATCTGGAAAGCTGGATTTTCTCAGATCCTAGCGCGGTACCCAGCACACAGTAGGCCTTTGATAAAAGGATGGTAGATGGATGAATAAAGAAATCAATGAATCAATGTATATACTGACTTGTAGTAACTCTGACAGGCTCATAAGTAAAGCTTTGTTCCCAAACTGATTGTGTCTCAGGAATTTACCTGTAGATTATATATTGATGGCAGAAAGACAAACCTTTTTTATAACAAGCTAACCAAAGAATTAGATAAGATCTATATCATACTTGTTTAAATTAAACATATTATAATAAAAATGAACAAATAATAGTACTGTTTATTAAGTATATAATCTAAGATATTATTTAAATGTTTTAAGTGTATGTGTATATATAAATACATACACAAACATATATAATGTCACAACCTTGAGAGCTGGAGGCAGAAGGCTCTGCATTTTATGAATGATGAAATTGAGTCTCACAGAAATTGAATAACTTAGTCCCCCATCACCATTCAGGACAAGGAGAATTTTAAATGCCATCAAATTTGGAAGGTCACAGGCCATTAACAGAGCTGTGTTTTACTAGAGGACAAACAGATTCATTTATTTCACAAATTTTTGTTGAGGTTGGACAATGTTCCAGCAACTATGCTAGTTGGAGGAATACAATGCAGGCAGAACAACAATAAAATGTCTTCCTCCTGAAGATTCCTGAAGTACCCATGATTGTTTCCTCTTCTTGCCTTCTGTGTCCTTCTAGGTCCACATCATAAGTAACCCTGGGCAAGGACTGCCTTCTAGGAGCAAATCCCAATCAGATCTCTTTCTTTTCCATTCCCTTCACACATACATAAATTCAACAAAATTTGTTTTGTAAAACTGAGTCCCTTAAATTCAATTGTGTTCAAGTAAGAGGCGTCAGATACAGGGCCTTATATACCTTTCAATGCAACTTTGTTTTAGCTATGTTTTTTTTAATGATGGTAAAATACACATGACATAAAATTTACCATCCTAACCGTTTTTAAATGTACTTCTGAGGGATTAAGTATGTTCACATTTTTCTGTAACCATCACCACATCTATCTCTAGAACTTTTTTTAATCTTTCAAAACTGAATCTCTGTACCCATTAAATAGTAACGGCATTTCCCCCTCCCCCCAGCTCCTGGCAAACACCATTCTGTTTCCTGTCTTTATGAATTTGACTAATCTAGGTATCAACTCAACTTTTATAGGCAAGCCATCCATTAGTGAACATTGATGGTTTATTTGGCTCTTGCCAACTTTGTAACATTTCCCATTTGGTTTCAGTTGCCTCGGAGGGCTTGGAGGTATCAGTGGCAGTTGGGATGCAGGCTTTGTGGGTGTGTCTCTGACCATAATGCCATCATGAGAGCACCAAAACTCTAATGCGATTTCCATATTGATTCAACTGAGACTCAAATTCAGACCCATTAGATGCTGACTCTTGAGGCGGTGCTCTCTTTATTATGCCTGAATAGAGCATAATGCCGTCCCTTTGGATGTTCATCCATTTTAAGCATATTTTTCTTGAACAAATCCAGCTTGTTCTTCAAAAACTGCTGTTCTCTGTAGGTCACAGGTACCTCCCTAAAGAATAAATGCTTGGCGAGGGAGTACATTTTAATTACAAAGTCAATCAGGTATTCATTATATACATATACAATATATGCACTGATTTATTGATTTCTTTTTGTCTGCTTGCAACACCATGGGAAAAGTTTATGAGTAAATCAGATATCTTTATATAATTTCTTATTTCATCCTGAAGAGCATCTCACTTATATTTCTCCTGTCTTTTTCTCTAGAACTAATGATGTGATCTGATCGCTGTACGACATTTTTTATTAAACTGAGCTATAAAAATTGCAAGTGCTAATGGCTGCGACCCTGTAGATTTTTCTCTCCTTCACAACGCTGATAGAAAAATAACTTTTCATTCAGGGAATCTATATTTCTGCTCTGCCTCTTACTGTTTAAGCTAGCTCCCCACTGTGCTAAGTCAACCTTCCCAGAAGCTAATCTGTCATTCTCAAGTGGCCTTGCTTCTGAAATTGGTTTGATGCTCTAGCAGTGAAGAGCTCCTGTGTAGTGCAGGTTACACAGGTTTAACAGCCACTTGGGCTGGGGCTCATCCTATTGCCTTGGAAACAATGACCTTGTATGTCTGCCCTAGAGAACAGCGGGAAAAAAAATTGGCTGTTCCATTAATCTATTTAGGATGTGAAGACCCCCAAATAAAGTTAAGTCCAAAGAATATTGAAGAAGCTCTATAAGCTAAGTTTGTATGCGTGTGTGTGTGTGTGTGTGTGTGTGTGTGTGTGTGTGTGATTTTGGTTTTGGTTTTGGTTTTGAATATGTCTACATCAGTGAAGACACAAAAGAATTATACCTCTACCTTACTGCTTCCCTGGGGAAATAATTTTTTATAAAGCTCTTTGATTTTAGCAATAAATTGTGTGAAAGATAAGCATAACATCTGTGCATACACAGCTTCGTCACTTGTGGTGACATGTGGTTATTGAGGGAGGTCACTGCACACTTACGTATTGAAATGTTACTATTGGAGGAAGAATCCACTTGTTTATTTTAAAGAATGAAAGCCAGGACAATTATATTAATAAGATTTTCATAGGAACATGTATCATCACTGTTAACAAGTGGTTTTAAGCTAAAGTTCCTGGTACATGGTATGTGGTTTAATTTCAGTTACATAAACATTGGAGTAACCTAAAGTTTAAATTACATTTTAGTTATACTTGAGACTTCATTATCCAATAAAATACAGTTTCAGTCTCTGTAAAAATCAAAATCCAGTGACTGCCTTCCTATTTATAACATCCCATCCAAAGTTCCTATAGCCCAGCTAACACAAAAGAGCAAATTTTAAAAACAATATATATTATTCATATTCTTGTTTAGGTTCATTGAGTTTGCAGCGTGTTTTCAGGAACTAGTATCAAAGAATCTGTGAACAATAGGAAATCTAAAGATCTCTGCATCTTCTCTCTCACACACACACACACACACACACACACACACACACACATTTTTGTTCTCCAATAAATGTTAAAGGTGATGGGGATTTATGCAGGCTGTTTTAAAATACAGCATTATAGTATAGATTTTTAATGTTCTATTCTCAGGTTATTTGAACTTACTAAGTAGAGATTGGACTCCTTGGTAGATGTTTTGTTTTCTTTATTACCGGTGCTGCATTTTATTTTTAAAACTGATTTTATTGAAGTATAACTCCCTCTTTTCAGGTATATAGTTCTATAAATTTTGACATGTCCTCATAATCATGTAATCATCATCAAAATCAAGATACAGAATATTTTCATCATATCCGAAAGTTAATCTTTGCCTCCCTGTGGGCAATTCCTTCTCCCAACGCCCCAGTCCCTGGTAACAACTGATGTTTTCATTTTCGTACTATTAGTAGTAAAGTGGGTGTTGTGCATAGTAGATTGCAGGGCTGGCAAGTGCATACAGGTGGTTCTGTACATGATTTTTATATCCTCGATTTTCCTAATGCTCTTACCACATCACACCACAATGCGATTTGAACTTGCTGGCCTCAGTCTCTCTCAGGAGACATTCTATCAGCTAATATACGCCTTGTGACCTAATTTCACTTGTTCTTAGGCATGCCTCTTAAACTCTCTTTCTTCGTTGTCATTAATGTAAGATGAATTATGAAGTATCTAAAATTTTAAAGTATTTAAATCTATTAGTCTAATTTCTGAAGGAAACACTGGAAGTTTACATAGTTGTATAGGTTAGGTTTTTCACTGCCCACTACAACCCAAAGAAAAATGACAAAACTTTGCTTGTTTTCTTTTTACTTCCAATATGTTCCCTTTACAGTAATGTACACAGATTAATTCTGAGTAGTTAACTTTTTAAGCACTATTGCCTATGTATCTTTAAGTACAAAAATATTGCAGGCAGACTAGGAAAAAGAATCACCACAGTGAATGTGCTCTGCCCCACCCTTCTGCCTTCCACCCTGGAGATACCAATTTCAAGAGTCTTCTGGCTTTCTTTCTGTTTCCAGATGACATCCTTAAAAAAAAAATAAAAAAAAAAAATGCACTAATGAAAAGAAGACATTTATAAATTGATCTTTTAACTCAACGATTTATCAGAAATATCTTTCTGTGTCAGTAACATAGACTTAAACCACATTCTGTTCACTGGTGAATAGTTTCCCACAATAAAGTTCTGCCATAATTAACATTCAAGCAGTAATGAACATGTCGTTTGCCTCAAATTTTTCGACATCACTGACACATATATATTTGTTCAATTGTGTGAATGTTCCTTATAGTAAAGATTCCAAGAGGTAAAATTATGTCTAAAATTTTCTGTACATTTAAAATTTTATAGGTATTATCCATTTGCCTTCAAAAAGGAAAAAAATACTAATTATACTTCCATCGATATTGCGAGAGTTCCCACTTTCTCACACCCTTCCCAGCAAAGGATGTCATCAGTTCCTTTCATTTTAGCCCGTCACATAGGTAGGATACAGTATGTCACTGTTATTTAAAGTTATAGCTTTCTCATGAGGGTGAGCATCTGTTACAAGTATTTTAGGGATTAGTATTTACTCTTCTTGAAGGTTCAGACCACGGTCAGTGCTTGGTTATGTTCTTGGGTTGTGAGTCTTTTCAACATTAATTTAAAAGATCCCTTTTTACAAAAATTGGCTCTTTACTATTAAATATATATACGTCACAAATATTTTCTCTGAACATACCTTTCCTTTTTAACTTTGTTCACGCATCAAAGAGCTCATGTTTTTCTCAAGTGCAGTGCTTCTCAGTTCATGCTGCAGATTAGGATGGTGGAGGAGCCTGTATGAAAAGACTGCAGCGCGGGCCTCCCCACACACACAGATTCAGGTTCGATTTGTTGGGGTGACATTGGAGCATAGCCCCCCAGGTGATGCTAAGGTGCAGACAGAGTTGGGAAGAACTGCTTATTCTACATGCAAATCACTTGGGGATTTTATTAAAGCACAAAAGCCTGAGACTCAATATTTCTAATAAGCTCCCAGGAGATGTGTGTGCCGCTGGTCTACAGTGCACACTTTGAGTAGTGAAGATTTATGGATTCTGGTTTCTGGTTCTTGCTTAAGATTTTCTCTACTTCATATTATAAAACTTTCTTTTCTCCAAAATTTTTAAATACTTTTTATAATTTTATAGAGATTATAAATGTATTTCGTTTCATTTTTTAATATAGATATAATTATATTTAATAACACAGGTCTGATTTTTAATAATAGACATCTAATTCTGTTTTTAAGTCAATATAAATTGAACCTGTCCATTTATTAGGCAGATGTAAACATTTTTATATCATTTCAGAGTAATATATTTTTATTGTGTTTTTTAAAAGTCTCCCGAAAATTCACATTAATAAAAGTAGAATCTTTGATTATTTCACTAACATATAGGTTTAAATTTTTCAATCTATTTTGTTTCAAAGAAGGAAATTATATCCTGAAACAAAATTAAAATTTTAAGATCAAGGAATTTTTCTTTCTGTTCAAATTTGATCTTTAAATTTCAAATGTGTTTTTTTTTTTTCCCACAACGTAAATATGACCTAAAATTAAATGCCAAATTCAAGGAAAACAAGCATGGAGGATGTTTCCATTTTTGCCCATGTCTGTGATGACCCCACGGAACACAGTGACACTGTCACTCTGTAACAGTAATTCCATAGAAGGAATGCCATTGTTTGAGAGAATATAGTACAAACAGAAGCCAGCTTCTGCTGAACTCATTGTACAAGCTCTGTTTCCCAGCCCTTTATACATACCATTATATACAAAAAAGCCACAGAGCTGAGTATTTTCAAATAGCCATGCTATGATACTGATGATGTTGATATCTACAAGGTGAACAACAGAGCTGCTTATGCATGATTTAAGGTAATCAACTCATGCAGCAATGTTAGGAGAAATTCAGATGTGTAAGAAGAGTTTAAATAAGCTAAGCTGATAAATGAGAAGTATAATAGAAATGAAAACTCAAATAAGGAAGTCTGGTAACCTATATTAAATTATCTCACAATGCAAGTATTTTTCTAAAGAGATAAATGATTATTGAATAAATGAATTGTGCACCAGCATGAATTTTACTAATTTAGCCTAGCTGTTTTCCGTTATGATATTCTAGTAGGAATAAATTTCCATTGAATAATTTAGCCCTCGAGAACCCAATAGACGTGTCTTGCCTTTTTTTTTTTTTTTCCCAGTAAAGTCACAGCTCATTTAATGGAATTGGTCACAAATGCCCAGTTACATCTTTCATGCATATTTAACCAAATGTAATTTCTTGAGCTAGAGATTCAAAGAATCTTTTTTGTATATATCTGAAATTGTTATTCAAAAATTTTATAGCTAAATAATTAATTTCTGTAGCCCAAGATTCTTGTTATTAAAAGAACAATGGCTTTGGAATTGACAAAGCGAATGTATTTTATTCTGCTAAGCTAGAAATATCATTCTTTAAATAGTTTTTCAAAAGAAAAGTCAATACTGAAAATTTTCTATTATACAACCTTTATTCCAGGAGGCAGTGATGTTTCTATAACTGGGAATAATGAATCCCAGATTTCATGATTGTTTTGTTTGCTTATTTAATGATAAATTTTGAATGACAAAACAAGTTTGCAGAGTCAAAACATGTCCACCCTCTCTATGTATTAGCTCATATATGAGTTGTATTTCTAAATGCATCAAGCTGGCCTTCTTTAAAAACATATGTGTCAGGGTTCTTATTAAAAGTAAATTTTCAAGTTATATAAAAAAGCCTCAAATACGTGGTAATAGAAGGTGAACTGACTCTGGGTGGTGAACACACAATGTGATATATAGGTGATGTATTACAGAATTGTGCACCTGAAATCTATGTAATTTTACTAACAATTGTCACCCCAGTAAACTTTAATAATAATAAAAAAAACCTGTAGTATATTGTTTTTCACAGAGTTAACAATCATAAGTGTCATAAGAGAAATATCATTATAACTTTTAGATGCCCTTAAATCATTAAGAAAGTTCCTTAAAGTTTTGTTATCTTTGGTTAGATTAAATACACAACACTGGCAAAGTAGATGGGGCAAGTGGGTTTTGCACACTTATGTGTTGTTTGTCATCAGAGCAATCCTCAGAGGGTGGACTGCCATTATCTGCATGTATAATGTGTCAACAATTATTTTATATTTGCGTTTGTGTATACCTATATCAAGTTAAACCGTATGAAATTGCCAATATTTGACTTTTTGATCTATAAAAATAGAAGTTTAATGTGGTTCAAAGTAATATTTTGTTTTGGGTGTGAATTAATAATTTGCTTCTTGTTCCTGGGCCATGGGAGTATGTTAAGCTTCTTAGAATGGTTTGAGCAACCTCAATGAAAATACAGCCTGCACTCTCTGGACCTTTGTAGGCAAAGCCAGCCTTGGGCTCCCTCAACTATGGTGAATTATTTCTAGTGATATAGATGAGAGCTCTTATCTGCTTCTGACGCATTTTAGCTGAGTTGTTCACAAAAGTCTCTTGGGATCCTAAAATATGTAGATTCTTCTTTGATGAAATTAACTCTATATTTTCCTAAGGAGAGAATCTTTCCCCTTAAAATGAAGGATTAAACTTGACTCAAAATCTGAATTCATATTATTAATATCATGTTCATACATTTCCTAACTGCATTCTGAACTACAGAAATCCAATAATTATGATTTATCACTAACACTAATGAAATGCTTATCTTAGTATTTTTCTGACTATACAATGTAATATTAAATAGAACACACATAGTATGGAAGACTTTGCAACACATCTGTCAGATATCCTTTGAAATTTTGCTTTTGCCTTAGTTTTATTTGCCAAATGACCAGCTTGAGCTCAGCATCTTATCTCTGCTTTGCCCTTATTCCTGTTGCCATTGCCTCCAACAATCACTTTCCCAAGTCTATCACTTCCCAATTCTAATTCTCAAGTCTCTATTGATATTGACCCTTGGATAATTCTAAAACTGGAAACTATTTAAAATTAGGTTTACCACATTAGTATATTTCTCATCAAAGCACTGCACATATTTTTCCCAATTTTAATGTACTATTTTGGCAAATTGATATAGTAAGGGTGTGGATTGGGCTTTTTTTTTTTTTCCTTTCTATGTGGATATTGGTTTCTAAAGGTGTCCTCTTGGGAAATAAAATTGGCAATACAAATTATAAAATTTATTTATTTTTAGCTTCTCAAATTAAAATTATTTGATGAGTTTTTATTTTAATTTTATTTTGACTGAGGCATATCTATATATATCTATATCTATATCTATATCTATATCTATATCTATATCTATATCTATATCTATATCTATATCTATATCTATATTATATCATAAGGATTCGTCTCAATGAAATGTCAAGTGGGAGCCAGAACCCAGGTAAAGAGAACATCAGTAGCTCCTCAGAATCCTAACTTCCTCCTCCTTAAAAGAAAGAATAATTTTCAACTGTAACACCAAAGGCCAAAGTTCCTGATATTTAGCTTTATATAATTGGAATCATACTGTGTACGCTCTTTTCTTACATGTTGTACTAAATATTGTTTGTAAGAATCATCCTGGTTGTTGAGTGCAGCTATAATGCTTTTGTTCTCATTGCTCTAGAGTAATCCATTGTATGACTATACCACAATCTGTCCAATTTGTTCTACTGTTGATAGAAATTTGGGTAGTTTCCAATTCTTAGCAATTACGAATACTGCTGCTATGATCACCCTGTAATTTCTTTTGGTGCACAAGCACATGAATTTCTGGAATTGCTAAATTATAGGATATGCATGTGTCAAATTTAGTAGGTAACAGTTGCCAAATAGTTGTTCCAAATGGTGGTAGCAATTTACATTCACACTAGCAATGTTTGATAATTCCATGTGCTCCAGACTCTCACCAGCACTTGACATTGCTAATCTTATTCTGTTTAGTTATTTTTGCAGGTGTCCAATAAAATCCCATTTTATCAATTTTTATTTCAATGATTACTAATAAGTTTGAACAACTTTTTCGTATATGTGTTAGTCAAAAGCAGAAACTCATAATAGATTTTTTTTTATCCATAAACTTTAAAGGCTAAAATATTATGGACTGACTAAAACTGATTCAAGTGTTCTAGTCTCATTGTAGAAGTCTAATAAAGACAGTATAAAATCTCCTTGTACCTATCTATACATCTGGAATCTTGATATCTGTGAACACTAAGAATTTTTAGCTAACTCTTTCTCACGTGCCATGCATTACTCTAAGATTTTTACAGGTATTAACTGATTTAATTATTAGGGCCCTCCTATGAGTCAAGTACTATTATTATCTCAATCCTACAAATGAAAAACTTCAGGCACAGGGAGATGAAATAACTTGCCTGTGTCACATAGTAAATGACATAGCCAGGATCACCATGCTGTGAGGCCTCCCCAGTTTTCATTAAAGTTTATTAAAATATCAGAAATTATGCTAGAATAATAAATAATGATGTATTTTTTTCAGAATAACTACATAGAGAGCAAGTTTGAAATAATTTCAGAAAGTGCAAATTGAAGATTTATACCATACTAAACATTTTCTAAATGTAAAAATGATTTTTTTCTGTGTTACTGAAAAGAAAATGCAAGTTGATTATGTCCTTAATGAAAGATTCTGAGGTAAATAAATGTTTCAAAAGAAGTTTAAACTCTAAGACTGAGTAATTCTCCATTAGTGTAATGATAATATTGAACCTTTGAAATAAGTTTAAAATATGGAAAATGTTTATGATCTTGAATTGCACATATTTTGTGCAATGAACGGCATTTCTGGTTGCTAAATGTTAACTTTATTATGCACCATGCATGATGTGGGTGAGTTAATGTTCCTAAGGAACTTTTAGTGTCTAGATTGCCTTGCTTTTGTGTATTTAAATTTGCAAACTCAACATTATGTTAGCATACCTTCTGGCACTTAGTTAAATTTCATCCCATGATTTGAGACTTAAATGTGCACTAATGTAGAGGACATTTGTTATTTTCATCTTCAATTCCATTCCTTGTTCCTGGTAGTTATAATAATAATATAGTATAATAGGGCACCATTCCTAGTAGACTTAAGTGCAAAATATCCTTATAACATCTTTAAACATTTGTATGAATGCACTGTTATCCTCCTAGGTAAAAATTCTTTTTTATGGGTTATGGAATTTATACCTCTGACAATCACCCTCTAGCAGAGGAGATATCTGAATGCCATAGCACACCCATACTAAAGACACAGAAGTCTTAAGTTATTAAAGGAAGGCTCTCCATACACGAGGCACATACCTAGCTCTCTAACTAAGGTTGCCCAATTTGACAAATAAATATACAAGACACCCAGTTAAATTCGAATTTCAAATAAACAACCCTTTTTTTAATATAAATATATTCCAAATATTGCATGGAACGTACTTACACTGAAAATTATTTGTTTACCTGAAATTCCATTAAAACTGACTATTCTGTATTTTTATATGGCAACCCTACAGTCCAAAAGGCCTGAGGAGCAGAGCATTGATGCATAATGTCAACTCTTGCTCCTAGAATGTTTTCTGTATTGTACTCACAGCAATAAGCACCACCTTTGGGGGTTAGTAATGCCTGTCCGATCTGGGGGAGATAGGAAAAACCATGTTGCTGATAACTAGATATAAAGATGATTTAAGGAGAGAATCTGAACAATTAAGAGACAATGAAGTCTTCTTTTATCTGGGAACACACAGAAATTTATAAGTTCTATGGAACATCCTAGCACATTCCAAAATAGTAATCCACTGAACAAGACTATTAGGAAGTAGAATGTTAAATTTCTTTTTCTAGTGTAGAAATTTAATTCAGTCAATATTTATTGGGCATGCATTTCCCAAACTGTTCTTTATAGGGCATAAATGTTCAATGAAACAATAATAGATGCTCCTTGAAAAATATGCATAAGTCAAAAAGAATGTGATCCTTTGGTTACATTTCCCCTGTTCTGGCAAAACCAGTGGGAGCCTAGCTAGTAGTGCTAAACAAAAATTACATTCAAGTCTTGGTTCAAATAATGTTCTACTTTAGGCAAGTGGTTTCACCAATATATGGCTCAGTTTCTCCGTCTGCCAAGGGAAAATAATTATAGTAGTTTTCTCATAAGGTGAAACTATAAATCTTTTAGAAGAAAGCATAGAACACCTTGGAGTTGGCCAGTATATCTTAGACATAATATAGAAGAACTCGAGTGAAATAATTGATAAGCTGGGTTTCATCAAAATTAAAGATGCCTATTCATCAGAAGGTGCCATTAAGGAAATGAATATGCAAGGCACAGACTGGAGAAAATGTTTGCAATACCTATATCAGACTAAAGACTTTTGTAACAAATATATAAAGAATCTCTTCAACTCAATAATAAAAGAATAAAAAATTTTTTTGAAGAATAATAAGAATAATTGGCCAAAGACTTGAATAGAAACTTCATGAGGAAAATATACAAATGGTCAATATACATATGAAAAATTGTGTAATACCATTAGTAGTCATGAAATTGCAAATTAAAATGATGACATACTGCTACATGTACGCTAGAACAGCCAAAATTGAAAATATTTACAATATTGATTTTTGGCAGTGATTTCAACCAACTAGCAATCTCCCACATTGCTGGTGGGAGTGTAAAACGGTATAACTACATTGAAGAAAAGAATATAGCTTTTTTTTTAAAAGAACGTTAGGTATATATATCTACCCTATGACCCAGAAAATCCACTTCTAGATATATATCAAAACAAATAAACACATTTCCATTAAAGCAGAAAAACTTGCACTAAAATGCTTTTAGCAACTTTAATCATAAAAACCTCATACTAGAAACAACCCAAAAGTCCATCAACACAAGACTAGATAAAGAAATCATGGTATGTTTACATAATGGAATACTACTAGACC
Organism: Rhinolophus sinicus; assembly: GCF_036562045.2. Lineage (NCBI taxonomy): Eukaryota > Metazoa > Chordata > Mammalia > Chiroptera > Rhinolophidae > Rhinolophus > Rhinolophus sinicus. The sequence goes on from NC_133757.1 coordinate 95,086,094, forward strand.
ATGAGAAAGAGCAGACTACTGAAACACAAAATAACATGGATGTATCTTACAGACATTGTGCTAAGCAAAAACTTGTCCACATAAAAACTCGTAACAGGCAAGAACTAAACTATGAGGAAAGAAAATAGCTGTTTCCTTTTTGTGGAGCAAGTCTGAGGAATGAATGATTAAGAAATGGAAAGAAGGAACTTTCTAGAAAAAAAAATCTGTATTTTGAAAAAGGTGTGGGTTAAATAATGGTATCTATTTGTCAAAACTCACCAAACTCTATACATAAAATCAGGGATCTCACTCTGTAAATTACACTTGAATATAAAAATAAATGGAAAATACAAGTTATAATGCCATATCTCAATGGCCAAAAATATAGTTTGATGAAAATTATTACATACATTTGTTTACTGTGTTGTAATAAGATTTAGAATCAGGAAGCAAGTTGGAAATGTTTCTGAATTCCACCCTGTTGTACTCTTTTGTCTGTTCAATGCTTTTGTCACGGAGTAATCTCAAACAATTTGCTTGCAGTTCTAAAACTAAGCAAATCACATAGAATTCCTTAAGATTATAATAACAGTAATGATGATGGGGAGGAGGGAGTTTAGGCAGTTTGAGGACATGGGTAATGAGTAAGCTTTACAATTCTGTGAAGGCCTCTTACTTGCATGGGGTTGACCGTGCTAAATTTTCAAATGGATAAATAGGTAGATAAATTCTGTTGCTCTACCAACATCCAACCTTTTTCAGAAGTTACCATCCTGAAATATTTTCATTGTTCTCACGAGGACAACACAATCTGGTTTATAATTTCTCCAATATTACCATCAGGTCCCATAGTATATCAGTGACCACAAAGAGTGTTCCTTTGAATCTTTATAGCCTATACTTTAAAAATAGTAATAAACGTTTTGCATTTTCTAGGAAGTCAGAGGTCTTTATCGTATCTATTTGTTATGGATTCTAATGGCTCCTATTCATTGAAAATGCTTTGAGATATTTTAACATTAGGAATTTTTAAAAAGTGGTTAAAAATGATTGCTACAAGTGATCTGATTTTTAAAATTCTACCCAAACTTAATCATGCTGAATTTTAGTGAGCATATCAATAATGGCAATGGTAAGAATTTCTTTCTTATTTTTAAAATGATCCCATGTAATATTATATTAATTGATACCAGTTTATTACTCAAAAACATAGTTTGTTTCCCATAAGAAATAAATTTTGATATTCAAGCATGGCAAAGTAGACGATTATGAATTCCAGACTCACGCACAATCAGCAAATCCATATTTTCTAATTTGCAATTAATATTCAACTTGCAACCTGGTATCAGCAAAACTTTGTATTCATTAGGATAAGGGATGTAAAATTGCAGTCATTAAAATTTCAGATTCTGATCTAATGTCTGTGACATCCTGGAGATGTAATTCTGACACTGAAAGTCTTGCTTTAGAAGAACCACAGTTTCTATGGGTAACATTTGCAGGAGGCTGTAAGTTGAAGAGGAGAACCAGAGCTAAGGACCTTTAAATCTCCATTTAGGCACCTATGTGTGTAGAATTCATTCACAGAATTTTTTCAGACATCCCTTGATAATTGGAGTCAGAGTTAATTTTTTATTGTTTTCTTTGTTTTGTTTCATTTTTTTTCTCCAATACAATTATTGGAAGAAAAGAAAATATTCAGTTTCAGCTTATTTTCCTTAAAGCTTGTTTTATATTCTTTCTGTATAAAGTGGTTTTGCAATGTTTTTGCAGCATTTCACACTTTTTGATTGAGTAAATGTATCAACATTTCATGATACTTCATCAGTGGGAAAGCACTTCTGTTGATATATATATATATATATTTATAAAACAAGGGAGATTGTAATTTAGACCATGAGGTGAGAAAAATATCTTGTTCAGAAGCTTATCTGTTGATGTTTTGTGATCATAAAATTTGCCATTCAGTATTTCAGATTCCAATGTTTCAAAGTGGGTGAAGTAGACAATAACTTTATTAAATGTTTCTGTATTTAACAAGATTTTTAATGGATATCATTGTACATGATAGACTCAAGTGATAGTAAAATAAGTAGCAAAAATAAAATAGGAAATTTTAAAATCCTTTTGAATTTTAAATTCTTATGGCAACAAAGCTGCCAAAACATTTCCAATGTAAACAATAGAAATAAGCACCTATATGATGCTTACTATGCTCCTCACTCTCCTTGAAAGCCTTACCTCTTATTCACACAATAATTTTATGAAGTAAATACTATCTATGATCTCATCAGGAGATAATACTATTATAACGTCCATTTTACAGATGAGAAAATTTAAGCACATGAGGTGAAAAATGTGCCCACAGATTCCTGAGTCTAGTGTCCTCACTGGATCCCCTGTTCTCTCAGTTGGTTCATTTTTATTAATCCATTAAGGAACACATGTTAGAGACTTTCTTCCACCATTGATTAATTTGCTCAACCAACATTTTTCTTTTCTTTTATTAATTGGGGAATATTGGGGAATAGTGTGTTTTTCCAGGACCCATCAGCTCCAAGTCAAGTCGTTGTTTTTTGGTTTTTGGTTTTTTTTCAATCTAGTTGTAGAGGGTGCAGCTCAGCTCCAAGTCAGTTTGTTGTTTTTAATCTAGTTGTGGAGGGCTCAGCTCACTGGCCCAGGTGGGAATCGAACTGGTGACCTTGGTGTTATGAGCACTGCGCTCTAACCACTGAGCCAACGGCCGCCTTCAGCCAACATTTCTTGTGCAGCACCTACCATGTCTCAAATACTATTTCATCAGATCATTTATTAATTATTAGTAAGAGATCATTTCAATAAGACCACGCTCATTCTTCTAGCCAGTTTGGACCACCTCCCCAGATTGTGTCCATGATACTAGGTCAGAAAAAATTGCCAGAAGAGAAATGCGCTTACTGTTTCCTTTATCATGTTAATGCATTGGTTCTGAAAACTTGTCACATTTTAGAATCACCTGGGAAGGCTTTTAAAATTTCACTGTCCAGGCTGCACACCATACCAATTAAATCAAAATCTCTTGGGGTGAGACCTAGGCATCACTGTTTTTATATCTCCCCAGGAAATTCAGTGCACAGCAAACTTTGAGAACCAATGTGTTAACGTATTTTTTTTTAATTAACAGACTGTCTGCAATAGTCTCAAGTGCCCAATTACCAATATGAATAGTAATGAGAAATATAAGTGTTAAATGATTTGAATTGGTAAGATTCCCTAGCATCGAGGTCAAGCAAACTGTGATTCAAATCTTGACTCTACTACTTCAGAGCTTTGTGACTTAGGGGAAATCACCTCTTACAAACCTCAATTTCCTGATCTTCAGTATGATAATTCTTACCTCTCTGAATCTTTGTAAGAATTAAATAGGAGAACTAATGCGAAGCCAAAATGCGTCCGCCCCCGCCCCCCCCCCCCCCGGGTTGTCACTACAGCCCTGTTGCCATTAATTACTGTGCTCAAGTACCCAGTAAGCTTGATCCCCTGACAAAATATCCCTGATCTAGCCCTGATTTGTTTCTGATATCAAAATATCCCTGCTCTCTCTCAGGGTACCCTCTCATGCATGCTCGCTAGGAGAATTCCTTATGCAATTCCCTTCCTGCCACCTCCGCTTGTCTCCTAGTAGCAGCCACTACTGCCAATTAGCGATATCATCACTCAACTTGGAAAGTGCTTTCCTCTTCTGGCAATCACTGCTCTCGGCCTCAATTTGGCCTCCAGCTCCAACGTGAGACAAGCTTTCCTTCTTAATTCATAATAGCGCCACAGAGAACAGGCTGCAACATTCAACAAGAATTTATTGAAGGTTCCCAAATGACAGACTGACTTACAAGGCTATTAGATGTTATTAAGTTCAGAACTCGCAAGCCCCATTCTGACCTTAAAGTTCCTTAGCAGGCCACCTTTCCATCTAGTTCTCCATTAGTCTCCACGCGCAAGGGCCAGCTTACCCTCTAGGTTTAGGAGGGATTTTTCAGTGCAGGATTGTAGTGTTATTTCCCAAAACATCAGAACACATTTGTCAAGGGTCTGGGCCATTTGGTCCTGAATAGCCTATTAGGAGATGCACTAAGCTCTGTACAACCTCTTGTCCCAGTCTTTCCTCTGATATGAGGTATAAATCTTGCCCGCAAGTCATTCTAGCAGCTCCCTCAAACAATGTCTGGTGATTTGTAATCACTGATCATTCACTGACTCCATGTCAAAGCCATCCTCATTTCTCTTCAGCTTCGTTCACAAACATATTTTGATGTCCTGCGAACTTTGGAGTAAATCACAGAGTTTGCTACCACTACCACTATCTATATTAAAGAGAAATGGAAGGAGAAAGAATAAAAAAGACAATTGGGAAAAATCATGCAAGGTTGATCCTACCTTTATTTCTCTGTTCATGAAGCTACAGTTGATATATTTATAACTTCTTTCTCCCACTGTCCATTTTGGGTTTCCTTTCCCACAGCTGGTGCTTCAGCGGATTGGGGTTCATAGTTTTGTGAGGTGACCCAAGCCTTTATTTCTAAGGGGTCCAAGCTCTCCGTTGTCCTACATGAATTAGTTTGCTCAAGTCTTCAATACTTCTGCTACTAGATATGACAGTTCTAGGAGACACTGCAAAGGACTTTTTGGTTTCCAGACATACTCTTCCTTCTCAATTGTATGGCAGAAAACATATTTTCCCCTTGATAACTAGGATCAATGAACATAAGTCACCTAGCAATCCCTGTTATTGCCTACTGGTGCATGATCTGAGGAGTCCAAAATGATCAACTGATCACTTCAGAGTTTAGGTGGAAACAGATTTTTATGCTACAAGACTGGAAACTGGGATATTTACTAGACATTCTTAAGATCACCCAGGAAGTGATGATGAGAAGCTAAACTAAGGCAGTGGCAGATGAGAAGGAGGAATTGGCTATCAAAAATGAGAAAGGAATTCACAAATTTCTTGACTTACCGAATGTTGAAGGTAACAGAGAAGTAACTTTTGAAAGGTTTTTCCAAAATGAAAATGTAATCTACAATTGCCAATGGCTAGAAAATTAAAATCACAGTCTTTAGGTTAACAAATAAGTCACTGAGAGAAATGTGACCGGTCTACCATAAAACCTTTTTATGGTTACTTATCATTTGTGTTAAAGCATTGGAAGGTAAATGTTAAAAGTCTCGAATGTTTAGATTTAACTGCAATTTATGCTTCCCACATTTTCAGAAATATTATAGCGAACATACTCTTCAAGATATTCTTGTTGTTTGTGAAGTCTTTACAATTTCCTTTTACTATTATTCTTTGTCTTACTTTCTATAACATGATAGTGCTCAATGCATTTTATGCTCCAGAAAGACAGTATTAAAGTTTCGAAAGTACGTATTTAAAACAGACTTCTTAGTTTTAGTCTCATGGTATCTCTGTGCATTGCCAATGATCACTATTAACAGTCAGACCTACATTCTTGATGCTTTTGAAGAAAATATAATTCTAACTTTATGATTAGAGTTCTAGGTATGTCATTAACAGATGAGGACAATGGAATATTATTGAAGATATTTATAGAAGAACTTTTCTATAAATATGGTCCCTTAATTTAATTTACCTCATCCCCAACCATTTGATGCTTTAAAAATGGAAAGCAATCTACGTTTTTCAAATGATAAGAGGGATGAAAAAAGCTTTACAGACACACTCAATTTTAGATTTCCTTAATATTTACAAATACATTAGCTTTGTAATTGTAATCCTGTTCTTAATATTGTAATCTATTTGTTATTCTCTGGCAATATTGAAATTCTCTGGTGCTTAACTCTGCCTCATTAGGTTTTATTTTCTATTATTAGACCACACTGTTGTATCACCTTTCCATGTCAAAGGATTAATTACCTTTTTATTCTTTAAGAAAATTGTACAGATCTCTGTTTCCTTTATGTTGGGTTTTGTTGATAATCTGTGCAAGTAATTAATACTAAAATAAGGAATTAATCTCATTCTCAAAGAAAACATCAGTATTATATTTCTGAGTGATTGATTTTGCCTTATACATAGTCTAATCATGGTGAGGAGAGAAAAACATAGTAATAGAAATAGCTTATAAAGCACAATCTTCCAGTTCATCTATAAAATATTTCTGGTGGAAAAGATTTCTTATATGTGACTACTTAGGAAGAAATACAGATAACTCTGAATTTATTTTCTAAAGTTTTATTTAATTTACCACCACTTTTTCCAGAAGGATATTAAGGCAAATGATGAAGATAGTTAATATAAGCAAGTTAGTATAAATTAAAAGTTGAATGAAAGAAGAAAGAAAAGCAGAGTGGAGCCAGTTGAAATGTGTACTCCATTTGCCATCTTCACGCTTGCTACCAACCAGTAAGTCCTAAGTTTGCCAGTGTTACAACAGCAAACCTGGAAACGGAAACCAGGAAAATTCTACAGTTCTTAGTAACCAAAGACAAAAACAAACCAATTGTATGGAACAAGTATTTTTTGTATCAAATCAAATAGGGGTTTCTCTGGTGGGTTCCCATGAAATTGAGAACATCCTTGATGGCCGTTTCTGAGTAGAAAGGGCAAGTTTCAAGGAGCTCTTTTAAATCTCACCTTCATATATGCAGGGGGAACCACATCAAAGGGAACTGTGTAAAACAATGTGAAAAGAGTTTTGGTGGGAAGTCATGTGACACTACTGAAATGAAAGTATTTAAAATTTTCATTCATGTCATAATCAAAACCATGGAGGAAAATAGAAAAATCCTCTTTAAAATGATGCTCTTAAAACCCAGTAACTTTGCCAACATAAGGCGATTAGGCAATGACAAACTGCCATGAGCTTATTTCTTCCTCTCTCTCTCCCATTTTGGCTGATTGAACTGGGAACCTGTGCCACTCTCTTTACAGACCCCATCCACGCTAACATCTTCTGGGCTTGAATCTTGTCATCGCTGTAAGAAATTTGTCTTTCATCATTTTTCTCATTTTATTTTATTGATTTTATAAGTTTTGGGGTTTTTGTCTCCCTCACCTCACAAGCTCTGAACACTTTCACATTAAGGGTAGCAAAGTGCTACCGCCTGTGACTTAATCATTATTCTGGTCCCTTGGCATTAGCTGTTGCTGCATTGCTCTTGTCCCGGCCATTCCTTCAGAATTTGCTCCTGACCCCGCCAAAAAGGCTGATAGGAAGATAGCCCATATATAACCAAAGTGCAAAAAGACTAGAATAGCTGTGTCTTATGATCTTGGAGTCTGACTATAAGGTTTCCAAAGGGAAACATGTTATGATCTAATGCGCCTAGATGTTCCCAGTACAGATTTTAAAAATATGCATAAGTAGGAGGCAGGGATGCTATTAAGCTGGTCAAAAGGAATAAGTCTTAAACAGTTATATTAGTATTCAAATCTCTTAGTCTTAAAAGCTTTGCATTCCGTTCAAGAAATTCAACCTAATTGGGGAGAGAGGTGAAACCATTATTATTGTTGGATTGAAGACAAAAAAGCACACCCTTTCTTTATCCTTGATAAATGATGATGGCCTCCTTTAAATAAGTCAGAACAATATGGGAAAGTATGCAGCAGTTCCCTATGGTTTCTAATAAAGTGTTGTCATCGTCTGTTTCTTCAGAGCAGTGTGCCAGGCATTCTATTCAGCCCACAGACACTATTTTCTCAGCCATATGTTTGCAGTCCCTGGTTTTCTTATTGTCTCTTTCTGCTTTATATGGCTCGCCCGACAGGCACCCCTCCTGCTCCTTCTTGAATTTATTCTTCCCTCATATTGTCAAAATTTCTATGAATTCTAATCCTGTTCTACAAAATACTGACCATATCTTGCAATTGGCGGACACCCATATCTCCCTGGATTGAAATGATGCTTGTGACAATTATTACTATAACCTGGAACAAGTCATTAGATCCCCTCATGCTGTCAAGTCTGTCATCTCTCTTCTCTGTCATTTATCTTACTGCCACCACTTGTGTTTTCTGTACAATCTCAGATATGAACTCGAGATCACAGTGTCTACCCACATCCACCACGTAGCCTTCCTGATATCTCATCCCTTCCAAGTGATATTTCTGAAAAATGATGATGATGATGATGATGATGATGATGATGATAATAATAATAATAATAATAATGGCTAGTATGTTATGTGGTCAGAATATGTGCTAAGAGCCTTACATGGGTTACTATGTTTAATTAATGCTGAAACACGATGAGGAAAGGACTATTATTAGTCACATTTTACAGATAAGGAACTAAGATTCACAGTAGTTACATGACTTACCCAGGGACACACAGCGAGTAGGTTGGTGTGTCTGATACTTCAGTCTGACCCCCAAACCTTTCAGGCTGAACCTCTGCTGCACATTTTCCCACTTACCCCTGACAATAGTCTTTGGTTTTCTGGGTAAACAGGTCTGAGAAAGTCCTTTACATGAGATGCTCAAAGCCTTTCCTATCACCTCTTGAATTCTCCTGCCTCTGCATAAACTAAGTTCTAACCATATCAAACTAATCCCTGTTTTCGAAATGATCTCTTAGTTTCTGTGCTTCTGGTCTCTTCTACATGCTGTTGTTTCAGTTTTTCCCAGTATTCCATCTGAAAAACCCATGTGTTATTTTACATGTTACCATACTTGATTAATAGGTAAGAATTTAATTATATTATCAAAAACCTTTACCAAAAGCAAAGTACCTGTTGCTTTTCCCCTAAGAGTGTATCAAGATTTATATTTCTTAAATTGGGCTTCATGGTAGCCCTTGGTAAAGAGTAAAACAGGTTCTAACATACAAATCCTTTTGATTTTATTTACTAAATATCCTAGAATTATTGAAGTTAAATCCTGATGTTTTCTTTTTATCCCAAAACATCATTATCTAGAATAGAGTGTAATTACCATTAAAATACTGGAAGTATTTACCCAGATACATTATTTCCCAAGTTTGCTTCTCTTTTTTACAATGGTTCCTTTTAGATTCAATTCACTAAGAATCAATAAAAAATAAAAACAATTATAAATTGAATTTCCATGCAAATGTGGCCTTTCTCTATACTGCATGAATGCACATTGATCAAACTACTACCGTGTTTCCCTGCAAATAAGACCTAGCTGGACAATCAGCTCTAAAGCATCTTTTGGAGCAAAAATTAATGTAAGACCCAGTCTTATTTCACTATAAGACTGGGTATAATATAATATAATAATAATACAATATAATACCAGGTCTTATATTAATTTTTGCTACAAAAGACGCATTAGAACTGATTGTCTGGCTAGGTCATCTTTTTGAGGAAACACGGTATGCCTTAATGTTGATATAGTGGAATAACAAAAAAAAATAACCATATTCTAATTGTTTTGCTAGTTGCTAAGGTCAGGATTCATTTTTCACCAAGAAAGTTTATAAAGGTCATTAGAGCTTACTGAAAGTTTAGATTTCCTTCTTATCAAAAAGCTGAAGAGTAACTAATTCTCTTAAACATTCAATTAGGTATTTGAAGAAAGAAATTCATATTTCTATCAACTGTAGAGAGATTATTGCTAAATTTCTCACTCTTAAAGGGCTTGAGGCAATCGTGACATTTAAGAGAATTACCTGGTAATTTATTATGCTAAAAAATTAAGTGGTATCACAACGTGCAAGAAACATTAGCTTATCTTCCCACTATACTTAGTCTTCGTCTATTCCTCTTCAGGGTACTGACCTGACAGAGTCTCAGGTAACTGCAGAAAGTTCAGGACAGAAAATCTTAAGTGGATAACCAGCAGTACTCAGGAATGCCTGGGGGTTGTGTCTATATGCATTATATTTTCAAGAATGTAAAATCATTTATTCAGCTCATTATTTAGCACTGTTAAAACAACCTCAATTTCAGGACCTCTGTCAGTAATACCGTATGTGGGTAAACCAACATTAGTTTAAATGATATTAATATTCCAATTAATGTTTCTGAAATTGTTTAAGTGACTAGAGTAATAGACACAGCCTCTTATTCACTGAAATGTGTGTTTCTTCATACTTTCCCACCATTAACACCACCTCTCATACTCACTGTGCAGGATTTCACATTCATAACCGGAATTAGCTCTGGAAAACTACTGTTCCCTTTTAAAATAGCATAATTGTTTCCTTTTTTAATTTGATTTATATTTCATGTTCTGGTGATCTCAGATTGTAACTCAAATAGGTTGACTGAGAAACATATTTGTAAAAATCTAAGAACCTGTGAGGCAATTGCTAAAGAAAAAGTAAAACAAACAAACAAAAAAAGCAAAACAAAATGAATACATCAATTTTGTTAAGTTAATTTTAAATCAGTTTTGTAAATGCAGTCCTAGCTTCAAAGCCTGAAAAGTTGACTGGCCGAGAGTCTGTGACTGAAAAAATGTCCCAAGAGAGTTTATGCAGTAGTGATTATTAGACTGTAAGTCTCTCCCTCTTTCTGTCTTTCTCTGTCACTCTGCCTCTGTCTTTGTGCCTCTGTAACTCTGTGCTTTAAAAAAAAAAAATAAGGTAACTAGACTTACCATGGTGATAACATTGTAGGTTTATAAATGTTGTACTCTATGTTGTACACCTGGAACTAATATAATATTGTATGTCAACTATAATTTTTAAAAAAGATACCGAGAGTTAGAGATTAGATAACCAGCACTTTCTATTTATTAGGAAATTTATAACAGACAAAAGGGAAGTCCTTTAACAAACCAATAAAATATGCAATAATAAGATTGGGGAGAATTATGAAAGAGGAAAAAAAGCAAACAAACAACAAAACTTAAGGAGCTTTTAATAAAAAGAAATAAATTAACTTAGAGTCCACAGGCTCAAGTTTCATTCTTAGGGTTAGACCCAGTAGATATAAGTTATAGAGGAATACCAGGGAAACTAGTCAACACATCTACTTCCTTTGCATTTTATATAAAATATGCAAAACTATCCATATCATATTTCTTCTTTACTACTTTGTACTTACGTTTTCCAAAAAATAACGTATATTCTTGCAGATGCATGAGCATGCATGTGCACGCACGCGCACACACACGCACACTTGACTAGAAAGGTTCCTGTGTTCTCCAATCAGTTGTATTTATGAGAGGAGAGGCTATTTGGAGCATGGGCCCATCACTACTGTATATACCCAGACATCACTTATGAAAAGTGCAGAGTGAGAGGTGGGGAGGAAAAAGTCATCAGTGCGTTCCTAGCTTTGCCAATACAACTCTCATTCATGATATGCTTATTATTAATATATGTGTTGTATTTACTATTGTTAATTACCTCCAGAAATATTTTTGAAGTTGTAATTATATTCAGCATAACCTTTATTTTCAAGAATTTATCCATTTTAATGATTTTTTCTTGCAACCATTATTCTATCGATAATAATGCCCCATTCTTATTGTTATATTATTTGTCAAGTATCTCATAATCGTACTGAAAAGTCCAACTATTATTAAGGGAGTTTAACCCATGCATATATTCCATATAGATAATTCATATCCACTACCAACAATCCTTTCTGGTTGTATGGTACAGCCCTATATATACAGATGAAGATAACCAGCTAAGAGAAGTTAAGAAAACTGTCCTTCATTCCCTGACTAGCAAGAGATAGAGATATTTGAAAACAAATCGATTTGACACCATACCCATGAGCCTTCCACAAATTTTCTCTGCCTCCCTGCTGTTATAAGAGTGTCCCATCCTGTTATGAAATCTGGATGTGTTTTAAAATATAAAAAATATCATCAATGATTATTTCATTTCCTAATATTTAGTCTGTAGCATTGCCACCATTGTCAAAATTTGATTTGTGGATTTTAATTTTATAGTTTTCTGAAATGAATTTCCAGCTGGGTATTCTCTATTCTAACTCTTTAAGTACTAGCCTTTCTTGCCACCCTACCTCTGAAAGACAATGTTTGATTTAGAAACTGCTACTGAAAACAATGACTCAGCATTTCAGATTTTGTTGAGTTATAGTCTTGTGATGTATTATACGTGTGATGTTCATTATATCATTGAATCTGTTGTACTTATAAAAATTTGTTTTAAGGTAATGCAGTGTTGCTGATTGGAGTCTTCACAAAAGTCACTGGCGTCTGTGGTCTCAGCACTACATTCTGTTTTATTTCACTGTTTCAGAAAACCAGTTTTCTTTTCTAATACACACCTAGATTCATAAAAGGCTGACATGAAATGTGACAATTGGAGATGAATTTTGTGTTTTCAGAAGCATGTTACCTTAGTTAAATTAAGCAAGAGCAAAAGACTTGGGCAAAGGACTGAGTATCCTTTTGTAGGATGACCTACTTTTAATGTCTCTTAACCCTCCATGTGTTCCTTCAGCAAGTGTATGTCATTATCAATTACATAATGACTTAAATCTGAGAAGACAAAGCTTTCTAGGTCTGTGAACTCTGTGAAATAATGGTTGTCTGTTTTGATTATTGTTCAACTAGACTCCCTGGTTTAAAATGGTAAACCTAAATACACAGACACACACACACACACACACACACACACACACACACACACACAGAATTAGGAAGTACAGTTTATTTTTTTTATTTCAAGTGTACAAAGCAACATAATAATTAGGCATTTACACCCCTCACAAAGTGATAATCACCCCCCAATCTACTACCCGTCTGATATTGTATATAACTGTTGCAATACCATTGACTATATTCCCTATGCTGTAGTTTACATCCTGTGAATGAATGAATATATATATATAAACATTCAGGATTATTCTACTTTAGCTTCAGTTGTATAGTTCAGTGGTCAGGCAGCTACACAGTCTATGACGTGATCCCCCTGATAAGTCCAGTATCCATCTGGGACCCTACACTGTCTTTACATTATTGATTATATTCCCAATACTTTATTTCATATTCCCGTGACTATATTGGGACCACAAATTTGTACTTTCTAATCCCTTCACCTTCTTCCCCATCCCCACCCCACTCCCATCTAGCAACCATCAGTTTTTTTTCCTATATCTCTGAGTCTATTTCTGTTTTGTTTGCTTGTTTATTCTGTTCTTTAGATACCACATGTGAGTGACATCATATGGTATTTGTCTATTTCCATCTGACTTATTTCACGTAGCATAATATTCTTTAGGTCCATCCATGTTGTTGCAGATAGTAAGATTTCATTCTTTTTATGGTCTAGTAATACACCATTGTATGAATGTACCATAGTTTGTTTATCCAGTCATCTATTGATGGGCATTTTGGTGGTTTCCATATCTTGTGAATAGCATTGCAATGAACATAGGGATGCATATTTTTTTTGAATTAGTTTTTTGATTCATTTGGATAGATACTCAGCAGTGGAATTGCTGGGTCATAAAGTAGATCCATTTTCAATTTTTTGAGGAACCTCCATAATGTTTTCCATAGTGGCTGTACCAATCTGTAATCCCAAGAAAAGTGCACAGGGGAATCCCTTTTCTCCACATCCTTGCCATTACTTGTTCTTTGTTGATTTATTGATGCTAGCCATTCTGACAGGAGTGAGGTGGTATCTCATTGTGGTTTTTATTTGCATTACTCTAATGATTAGTGATGTTGAGCAGTTTTTCATATATCCGTTGGCCATCTGTATGTCCTCTGCCCATTTTTCAGTTGGGTCATTTGGGGTTTTTTTGGTGTTGAGTTGTAGGAGTTTTTTATAAATTTTGGATATTAGCCCCTTGTCAGATGTATCATTGCAAATATCTTCTCCCATTCAGTAGAATGTTGTTTTTTTTTTTATTGTTGTTTGATTGAGGGTTTCCTTTGCTGTGAAAAAACATTAGTTTGCTGTAGTTCCCACATGTTTATTTTTTCCTTCACTTCCCTTGCCTGAGGGTATATATCATTAAAAATATTACTAAGGGTAATGTCTGCGAATTTACTTCCTATATTTTCTTCTAGGAGTTTTATGGTTTCAGGTCTTACATGTACATTTAAGTCTTTAATCCATTTTAAATTTATTTTTATATATGGCATAACAATGTGGTCCAGTTTCATTTTTTGCATGTATCTGTCTAGTTTTCCCAGCACCATTTATTAAATAGACTGCCTTTACCCCAGTGTAAATTCTTGCTTCCATTGTCATAGATTAAATGACCACATAGGCATAGATTTATTTCTGGGCTGTCTAGTCTGTTCCATTGATCTGTGTGTCTGTTTTTATGCTAAAACCATGATGTTTTGATTACTGTAGCCTTATAGTATGATTTAATGTCAGATAGTGTGATACCTCCCACTTTGTTCTTATTTCTCAAGATTGCCGTGGCTATTCGGGGTCTTTTATGGTTCCATGTAAATTTTAGGATTATTTGTTCTAGTTCTGTGGAAAATGCCATACAGTGTCCTTTAGTGGTAGTTCTATTCAAATCCAATATTTTTACTTTTATGTTAAGTGCTCCCATTTTCAAAGATTTGAAAAAAGCACTGGTCAGTTACTTCGTTAATTATTCTCCCTTTTATAATGATAGCTCTATGATCTTACGATCTTACATCTAGATTATAAAAAACACTTGATACCTAGACTTGATACCTTGCAGAAATACATTGCTAAGTTTTTTAAATTGCAATATATTATCAAGTGATACCAATTTTATGTACTTTAGGTAATTTGTAGCCATATATTTTTCAGGGCATTTCGTGGCTTTTTGGTTTAGTAACTCTGGAAGTCAATTTTCGATTAATATTTCAAACACCAAAAAGAAATTAACTAGCTAAATGAATATGAAAACTAAAATAGAACATTATTGTAGAAATTTTTCTACTGCCATCCTGTATTATACTTGTACTCACCTTTATGTTATAGTAGTTTAAAGCCTGGTTTAATTGCTTGCTCATAAGTATGGGTAACAGAGTATTGGGTATTCCAGTTACTTTATTCATCTGTCTACTGTTTTGGAGAAACTTTCCATCAGAACATTTTCTTTAACATCAGTTTTTCACTATTTCTTTTACCACCTCCTGACAAGTTGAATAAACTTCTTCCTTTATGTTGTTATTGCTAAGGCTGAAGAGTGATGTTTATGAAAGATTCTCACGTTACCTGCTGAGTATTCTTTTTTTCAAGAATTTATTCACTTGACTCTTGTTCTCCCTTTACAAAGTTTTATTCTGTATCATTTGTGTTGACCTCTGTGATATTTTTCGATTATCCTAAAACCATTAGGGCCTTAGTATAATGCTTCCAGGTAAAAGATTCCCCTGGACACAATGTACTTTTGATTGATCAGTTGCTACCACAAAGGGAAAAGTTCAGCTATGATTCGTTGAACTTGATCCGTGTATACAGTTGCTTTAGATAATCCGTACCTGCCATGCACAAGCTTAGATTCAGAGCAAAGTGTTCTCAATAGACCAAATGTTCTTTATTCTGGTTTCTTTTAGTTGATTAAGATAATCAGAACAAATGTTTTCATTCATTCAGTTGGTCATCTTTTTCATATCCTAAATGTTAAAGGAGCTACAGCGCCAGGAAGCTTGGTGTCAATTTGATGTTCTCACAACTGTGTCATCCCTCATGATAAGCATTTTTAACTATTTTAAAATACTTGTAGATTTATATATGATTAGCATCTAATTTCCTCTGCTCAATGCCTTTATTTTCTATGTGTACTTTACTAAGCATTCCTTTCATTTTATTTGATGCTGCCTCAAATTCTTTTTAGAAAGCAGTAGGTCACTAAACTTTTAACTATGTTAAAGAAGATATCAGTTGCATGTTGTGGACATTACCCATTCAAGTAACCCTGATCCATGCTGATCGTAGAATGAAGTGCTCAGAACAAGAAAGGATGGGGAACCTGAGGAGACAGTTAGGCACTCATCTACAAAGGGGCATTTCCTTTTATTAAGTGCCTTCTAGTCGCTATGTAGGCGTTTCATATATAGTATGATATTCTTCCTCATAAAATGTCCTTAGTATAGTGAGGAAAGAATTACTCCAAGATTTATCTGATTTACCCAGAATCTTACACTTCATAAAGATAAAGTGAGTTTGGATCTCAGGGTTGTTTGAACATGGACGCTCACGAATAGAATGGTAGAAAGAACTCACAGTCAGGAAAGCCTGCGTAGAATCCTGACTTTTGCGATTTATTAAGCTGTATGATTACGAATAGATTCCCATGTTTATCAGAGTCCTATTCTTCTTGTCTCTAAGATTATCTGCTTCCTAGAATTGTTAAGGGGGTGAGAAGACACAGTGCACATAAGGCACTAAGGAGACGACTTGATACATTCTAGACTTAGCAAATGGTTGCTACTATAAATATTATCACTAAGAAAAACCTTAATGAGAAAACTATTGACCCAGAAGATTTCGAGGAAAAGTACAAGATGAACACCAACACAACAATGAGAAGAAACGTTTTTCACATAGAAATTGAAAGTGGTTGGTTGTCACTATGGGTTTCGAGGTCAGAAGTTCCCTGCTGTGGGGATACACAGGTGAAGTGGAGGATTTGAGAGCATACCTTGAGCAAAACGGAAAACAGTGTATCACTGTCTCTCAGTCCCTGGAGTTGGCCCTGTCAATCAGTCTCCACCTCTAGTCACTGGCTGGAGAGGAGGACAGGACAAGAGGAGTCCACCGTACTAAGGAGCCCTTACTTCCCTGGGCTCCAAAGCAGCTTTCCAAACTGCTGGGCAATTTGGACAAACTCATACTCCTGGGTCACCTTGGAGAACTTTTTAATGAATGTTTTAAAATCTCTGCCCAAACAAATATAGAACTGATGCCATCATGAAAATTATTTTGGATGGCTTTCACTGTAAAGAAGTTTGAAAACTAGGTTTCGAAGAATAAATTAAGAGATCATAAAATTTAGTGATAGGGACTCAAACCTCAAAATATCTGAAACTACTTATTTATTAGTTTGTTCCCTTCATATGTTTTTTCTTCCATGTCCAACATTGCAATCCCTTGTACACTCATTTATTTATATTTTCATAAAATGGATTTACATAGTATAACTGTAAAATATATGAACGCTTTCTCTTAAGCTAAGAGATCCCCAAATCATTCCTTTCAACACTTTAATTTTGTAATAGTTAATGCCTTTCTCTTGTTTTCTACTGTGTGCTATGTGAGATCATTGTGTTTTGGTCTGTTAAGTTAGTCTCTTGCGGCAGTTTTCTCTGGGGGCTCTTTCCACAATCCCCTAAAGAATGTTTCATTAGATGGTACCAGTTGCTTCCAGTGTGACCCAAGCACAGGCAAGCTGCCTCTGCTATCTGTGTTCATCTCAATTCACAGGAAGACCCTGTGAAAGGCCCAGGCACTCAATAATCTCCAACTCATCTTGGTGATTTCAAATGCTTCCAGATCACTTGAAGTATATGAGGATCCAAAAATGTCAAGATCAATACATACAAGCCCCTCCCCTCTCCCCCCAAAAAAATAATAACGAGCATAACCACTGATATGCAAGCCTAGCAGGTCACACACAAAATACACTGCTTTCTTAGAGCCACAGGAGAAGAGAAAGTAGAATAGATATAATAATGATGGACATAACAATGCCTTGCCATTTTATGGAGCTTTACACTTTCCAAAGTATAATATCCCTTTGAACACAAACTTCCAGAAGAGACTGTGATAGTAAAACTGAGACAGACAATACGAGTGTAGGAAATTCTCTGCCGTTAATCAATACTACATGTAGTAAAATTGTCTGAAGTCATAGAATGGCTTATTTTGTCTTTTATAGGAAAAAAAAAGGACAATTTCTCACAAAAGCTAAAGATGGCTTTATTGCTTGTACCTGTTCATTTATGAAAGTAAAAATTTCCATGATCTTGCTAAATTATCAGCTCTTTTTACCACATTTCACTCAAATTTGCCAGACTGATTGAGGCAGGGAATCTTTCTATCAAAGAATGTAAGAAAAACCCATAGAAGAAGTGTTCTTTAGACTAGGCTCCTCGTCTTCAAAATCAGCTTTTGATATGGTATTAAAAGCCAATATATGTTTAAATACTATGTTTAATTCATTTGCTCTTTGCTAATTACCAAATAAACAGATTTCTAAAGAGGAAGAATGCTTCCAGGTATTGCCCCAAACCCATCTCCTCAAGTTTTGCGATAGACTGGGTAACTTGGGCGGTGTTTACATGAGAAATATTGCTATGTGACTTACTCATTTATCCTGAACAAGAGTTTATTTATTGACCAATTTGATGGTCAATTTTCCTCTGACACTCTGTGGCTTCACAAAATCGCTCAAGAATCAAGTTTTCAGCTGAAAGTGTTAAGTAAATTATATTATAAACCAGTCTATTTTTATGTTAATATACTTAGTATCTATAGTGGGTGAGCCCTGTGTGTCTGCCTATGGATATAGCTGTTATATTAATCACAAAGAAATTCAAATTTCCATGAGCCTGTACTCTTATTTACAACAAATGAGGAGTGAGGTTTTGAAACAATGTGACTAAAGTTATCTTCTTGACTAACAGGAAAATGACACAAACACATATTAATATTCTTTCGGGAGGTTCCAGCTGAGTGGATTTACATCCCGCTTTAGATAATCAGCTGACTTGAGTGGTGACAATCTGACTTTATTAAAATTAACACTTGCTTTTTTCAAGAGACAATGATTAAAAAATAGAACCTTTGCTCAGCACAAAATATTTTAACATCAGCAAATTATGTTCTATACAGTAGACACAGAATTCTACGTTTATCCACTGACATCAGGAAGTTTTGCTGATATTTCCCATTTAGAGGCAGCTAACACATGTGAGTGTTAACTTCACACTACGCTATTTCGCTATTTTACATAATGTAACCTCACTATGTAATCAAAATTTGTTCAACTTAACAAGTTTTCCCCCACCCCACCCCCATATCTGGTGACAGACTAAACATTCAGAAAAAAACCTCTGTTGGTATAAAATACATAAAATACTGAAAAATACGTACATGTATTTTTTTTTTGAATCATAGCTGATTAAAGACTTCCACATAGTAAGACTTGTTCTGGAAGCAGAGTTTGCCCCCAGGGCATTTGCCAATTTTGAGGGTCTTATCTAGACTCTAAAAGACTAAAGAACAATGTTCCCCCCAGGCTATCATTTGCTTCAGCCACCCCCGACACACATACACAAACACACATGCCAGATTAAGTACTAACAGCACTCTTTAGTGATTAAACAATCAAAAATGACCCCACACGATTCCAGATACACCCACACTTGGAAATAGCACCTCACTTGACAATTACTGGCATAGAGTATGGGTCTTAAAGTGTCATTAAGTTATTAATCGCTATAGCCAGGAACAACTAGAAACTGGAGATGCTTCACAATTCCAGGATCCTCAAGTAGCCATGACTTCAGTGATTAGAGTAGGAAGGAAGGTAGGAAGTAGTCTCATAAAAAATGTAGCTTTTCTACTTTTCCTTCAGCTGTGGGAGGAGTAGAAAAATATCAGCAATATCCTCTGAGAATTCCTAACCCAAATCCATAGACAGATATGGCCTGAAAAGCTCCAAGTCAAATAAATCAATATGAAAATGGTCCCAGCTTGATAGGACACCTAAGAATCTGGTAGAGGTTAACATAATTATACCTTCATGAATGCAATTTAGAAAAATGCGACAAAGATATCTGATAGATCTATTTCCAAGGAACTTGGCCTTACAATACAACACATGCAGAAAACAAGCCACATGATAAAATCAATGGGAACAACAAAATGCCAATCAGGCCCACAAAGACCCTAGATATGATTCTCAGATTGAGCACATAAAATAAATATTTGATAAGTTTAAGGAAATAACGTCAGAATTGAGAGCCTAAAATAGTAACAAGAAACTATCAAAATTGAGAAGATATGTTTGAAAAAGAAGCAAAACAACTTAAAAAAAAAAGACTAAAGAATTTAAAAAAACGTTGAAGAAATTAAAAATCCATTTAACAAGCCAATAGCAGAGTAAATTAGAAGAAATTACCCAGAACATAAGCCAGAGAGACCAACCCATAGAAAAATGTAAAGGAAGCATTCTGTTTTGTTTATTCATTCTGTTTTCTTTCAAATTTAGTCTTTATGTCTGAAAGAAGTTTTGTTTTTGTTTTTGTTTTTAATATCTAATTCTTCCCAGAGTACTGCTACCTTTCTTTTCACATCTACTGTTTTACTGGTGCTCTCACTTATGAGTCTTATAATTCTGATCTATGTTGTTCTTCCACATCTTCTATCATTTTGTTCATTCCTTTCATCTAGCTTTGAAACAATAGGTTTCATTTTGATCTGTTTCTAGGTGCATTTTTTTCTGGAAAACTTGCATTATCTACAAGAGAAATTATTCTTCTTATCTGCTTTCTTATAACAATTTTAGTAAATTTTAATAACTTTAACAACATTCACTCATTTATTAATTTAACAAATATTTGTTGAAGATCTAGTTTGTGTAAAGAATTAGGATATAGGTGAAGATATTGCCTATAAAAATACAAACAGAACTGATGGAGAATATAGAAAAATAAGTAAATGCAATAAAATATTTACACTACAATGGAACATAAAGGCTCCGTGGAAACACCATCAGGAAATTTCAGCTTGTGAAGGGCATTGGAAAAGACTTTCCAGAGGAAGCAAAATGAGGTTCTGGGGCTAGTTAGGTAAAAAGGTGGAAAGGTACATGTCCAAGGAAATGGTAGGATGTGGGAAAAGTTGCATATGCGAGAAAGAGTGTTTAAAAAGAAATTTGTTAGATCAGAGCATAGAGTTATCAAAAAAAAGATTAAAGGTAAGCTATAGAGTTCACAGAAAGATCTCAAAAAATTGGGAATCATGTTACATTGACTAGAATAGGCAATGAGAAACCATGAGGACTCTAAACAGGGCAATGGCATATCTGCTTTCTGTTTTTTTAAGAGATTTCTCTAGTTGTTGAGACCAGACAAAGGTGGGAAAAGATAAGTTACAGAGAATTAGAAAGTGATGATGATGGGTCATGGCTCCATTGGGAGAGAAGGGGATAGACTTAAGGAATATTAAAAAATTAAATTTGCTGTGATTAAAGGGATATAGTTGTCAAGAATGACTGCCAGCTTTCAGGTTTTTAATAATGGGTTGATGTGCAGCTTTTATTAAAATAAGGGACACTGAAGTGGAGCTGGTTTGGGAGTATAAAAAACGAATTTAGTTTTGAACAAGTTGCGGTTGAGGTGCAGAAAAATAGCTAAGTGAAGTCTGTGATTAGCTTTCTGTTTCAGGAGCTCAGAACGTATATTTGGGCTGTGAATAGAGGTTTGAGAATTATCATCATCGAGATGCTAATCGAGTCATGAAAGTAAATGGGGTTGTTCAGGTAAAGAACGTGGAATAAAACGAGAAGAGGGCTGTACAGTGGATTCTGAGGAACCCTGACATTTAGTGGTTGAGTAGGAGGGAAGATGCTGCAAAATAACCTGAGCAGTACTGATTTCAACAAGAGAATGTGATGACACAAAAATGCACTGTTTCCAGTACTGCTAGGAACTCAGCAAGATAAGTACTTAGAAAGCATTGTTGTATTGACCAATATGGAGATAATTGACTAATGAGGCAAAAGACAATTCTGATGCAGTCTGGTGGAGAGGAAGTAGGTTAAGGCTTGGTGTTCTTATTTCTGATCTGTTGTATTTTCTGTGAGGAACTTAAATTCTTCACCATCTGTCTCTCAAACTAGACTTTAAGTTCCTTGAGCAAATAAAATACATTTTCATATTCTTTAGAGCCCAAGTGCCACTTGTTGAATGAACAAATGAATAAATGTCTCCTTTTCGTGCTCTATAACGGAGAAAGAACCCCACTTTCCTTTTTTATTTTGCAGGATATTTTATGGATCATAACTTACATGAAATAGTTGTAAATTGTAAATCCTACAGAAGTGATGGTGGTTGCTATTATTTTTGGATCCCCAAAATTTAAGACTAAAATAGAAAATGTGTCACAAGACAGTTTGTGATTTATTGCCAAATGAATATTTACCAACATTAGCTGCTCTGGCGATTCAAATAAATAGGGCATTTCAGACCGAAATCATTACAGGGATCCTTTGAAGAACTTCTAGGAAGGCATTCAGGGTGATGGGGGAGTGAGACATAAAAATTTAGGATCTAGGTGTCAGAAATGGTGAATAAACCAGTCAGATTGGTGCAAAAGAATCTTAAAACTGTTAAATTCATTCTAAATTCATAGCCTAGACAAGAAAAATGCATTATTAAGTTTAATGATTGTTTTGAAAGAGTATTGATAGTGTTTGCTGTTCTGCAGAATGTTTTATGATTCTCATAACAGACAGCACTTGAACAGGAATGCTGATTTGCTCTTCTGTTGTATAAATGGACTTCCACTGTGGGGAGTAGAACAAATGTTGGCCTAAAAATGTCTCCTGATTCCATGCTCCAAACTTGACCTTCTAATTTGGAAATCAGACTTCACCACATTTTGTATGGAAATTAACAAAAAGTCATTTTACAATATAAGGTACAGCAGAGAAATGTACTGATTTGGATAAGCTACAAGGTCATTTCTTATGCGAATAAAATTATTGCAATATCTATAGGCTTAGAAGTAAGGGAAAAGAATGCGAATAATGTATGTGTGTGTGTGCATATGTGGAAATAACTGTTTTCTAAGAAAATTGTATGGAAAAAGCAACATAGTCCCCAGTTCTCATAAGAAAGAACACTAACAGATATGAAGGAACCCTCAGATTCTGGGCCTTGCTCCAAGCTGTACAGAGGCCAGATGGGAAACAAAGCTTAAACGTCCCTACTAAGAGTAATAAAATAGACTCGATCACTATTACTAAAAGCCACATTAGGTTCCTCATCTATTAGATGATCTCTTGTCTCTGGTTTCATTCCCTCCCTATCTTTTCTTCACAATATTGCCAGAGGGCCGTTTGTTCAACATATATCTGATCATGTCATTGTTTATCATATCACAGAAAGTGATGGCTCACTTTCCCATCAGAATATAATCACAACTACTTCAACTCATAAGCAAGTCTCTCAATCCCACCAAGCTTTCCAATGTAACCTCTCATTACCACGCAATATGCACCCTACACTCAATCATAAAATATTGCTTACATTTCTAAGTAGCCTGTCCTTCCCCTTGCCTCAGCACCTTCCATGACAGCTTTGCTCCAGCCCACAATTTCTTATTTATTTTTTGAGGTGTGGCACTAGCAAGGTCTTCTCCAAGAAGCTTTTTGTGAAACACCACCACCCATCCTAGTTGTGCAAGAGCGTACATGTATGTGTGTGTGTGTGTGTGTGTGTGCATGTATGCACACACAAACTACATTGTATTCCCAATCACCCCCAGCCTGTGGCTAGCTGTGGCATTTTTTTTTTAAATGAAATTATCATTACTTAATCCTCTGTTTCTTTGCAGATTGTGAGGCACTTGAGGTTTTGTTCATGTCACACCTAGTACATCCTCAAAAAAATATGTCCTGCATATTTAAGTGAATAGATAAAGAAAGTAAAGATAGGGTTGATGTTAATAAATTTTGGCAAAAAATTTATTAACTAGCATAGTTAAAGTTTATTTCACTAGCATAGTGAAAATACTTATGGGAGGAAGAAAAAGATTTTAAAGTTCCCTGATGCCCTATAGGTCCAAATGTAAAGCTTTTGTCCCCCCATCCCAGAAAAGGAAGTTGATGTGTAATCTAGTTCTCACCAAGGGTCTGATATTACAGCACACTCTTTCAAGTACAGTCATTTTAAAAAGAAAATATTACGTGTCAGAGACACATTAAAAGAACTTCACAAACACAGCTAGTTATGGATGCCTAAAAGTGGTCACCAAACAGTAAAAACTAAACAATTATTTTCAAGTTGTAGGTCTTTGTAACAATCTTCCCAGAGATCTCTCTAGAAAACTCAGTAAGTGGTTATAATGTGCAAGCCATGAATAAATGCTACCAATAACTGGAAAAAACTATTTTCCAAATATATGGGAATATAATTTCCATCGGTACAGTCATATATGAATCCTAAAAGTGCTGTATGTCAAACACATTTGTGATGACCAGCTCTAGAAAACTATTAGAGAACTCTGGAAATAGCTCTAATCATAATGAAGTCAGTGATGTAGAGGGTGCAGTGACCTCTAATTTTTTATTGAAATATGGATGTGGGAAAACCATTATTTCTAAGTAGATATAATACTTTGTGTGCATGATTTAAATATGTATTATTTATATCTAAATTAGTTAACTAAATATTATGTCTAGACATTTGGCTATTTTATCTAATTTGCAAAAGTTGTACATTCTACGTGGCCTATTTTAAGAAAAATCTTCATTATAGACCATTGTTTGGGAAAGTAGAGAAATCACCTTGTGTTTGCCTTATATTTAGGCATACAATATAGAATAGTGACGTCCTACTAACTTGAGAAAAAAGTGGCTCCTTTTTTTCTAATTGCCGAGACTAGACAAGCTAACATTATTTACAATCTTAGTCTCAGAAAGTAGATACACCTTAGAAATAGATATTTTTCAGTTGCAGGTATATGTACATCTTATAATTTCTTAAAAACTGAAGAACTTGATACGTGTAGTTTAAAATTTTCTTTTGAGTTTGAAATGTTTTATTGGTAGATGATTGGGAAAGACATGTTGGGCATTGGTTGACTTCCCAGTACTTCTTAAATACATGCTGCACAACAATATCACAACAATATTGTTGCATTTTTTTTTTTTTTTTTTTAATGAGAAAAGCAGGCTTAATTGCAGAGAGGTTAAATAACTGAACCAGCCACCAATGGATCTAATGTCTTCGTCTCTGCTTGTATCTCCCAGAAAGCAATGCTGGATAGCACTGGGAAAGCAGCTGTTTGTTCATGAGTCTAAACTCTACAGCTTTAAAAATTAAATGCATGCCACTCTTGATTCTGGTGGTTTGCAATCCAGAACATTTTCCTACACCTCTCTACTATTTTTCCAAATAATTTGCAGATCACTTAAATGAATGTCTTTGTGAAACATTATGTTTTCTGTTCTGTTTTATTAACTCTGAATGACTTTCTGTGTGTTCGTGCTTCCTCTCTCTCTCATTCTCTCTAATTGTACTGTCTCTTTCGGAAAATTTACTACTTCTGAGAATACACATAATGGACCAATTTTTTACCCTGCGTAACTCTAGATGAAATGTGTACAGACTAATAGAGCAATCAAATCTGCCTTTCTAAGCCAAATAGCAGCAGAGGAAGGGGACTCAGGAGTCCATGGCACCTGTTTTTCCTGTTACTCATTAATGCATCTTTGTATAAACAGATATTTTGTTTAAAACCTGCCTCAACTCCTGCTTATTCTCCACCTCAAGTCACTCACCTCCATTAGGTGACATAACAGTTGGTTTATGAGGGAAATACTACGATGCTGTTGTCCATGCACCTCTTTTTAATGAGGTGATAAAACATCAGTATTGACTGACTTTGCATCAAAAGCTTTTGAACAAACTTTTTGTTGAAATGGCAACAGTGTGAAACTTTAGCAGACAGACTATAGATGGACATGTATATCTGGGGGATGTCATGAGAGTGAATCCCACTCTTCTTTCTTCCATATTCTTATCATTTCCTTCTCTGTGGTATATCCATTGGGTATTTGAAAGAAAGGCGCTATCTCAAATGTACCCAAACTTACACCTTTGGAAATCCACTGCAGTGACCTCTTGATAGCTTAAGGTCAGTATCCAGCCTTCCAGCAGTTCCTTTTGCAGTCTGTCCATGAAGACGTAAATCTCCCCCTCAATTTAACAAAGACAAAGCTCTAAATGAACTCTGTTTAGAGTGAACATAGTATAATTTACTTTTCAATTTCACACCCAAAGATTCTGTAATGGGGGAATGTAGGCGGTTAAGTTTTCAGTCATACCAAATGGGTTTTTAATATTTAAAATCCATCTGTTTACTTACAAAGAGTAAATGCCTGGAAACGAGGCTTCTGAAATGCAAATGAAGAGCTACAAGACTTATTTCTGCTTGGAAAAATTCAACACTTTTCCGACAAAAGGGAGTGATAATAGCTCCTGTAGAATCCAATAATATTATAAATGATGTTAGATTCAATAGTGTGTGTATGGGGTAATCTGTGGTCTCTTGTTTGTTATGACTGTGTTATAAAATTCTTCATGAATTTGAGGAAAGAGAGGAGCTTCAAAGTAGCACAGTATTTTGAAAACAGTCAGCTATCACAACTCTAGAATGCCTTGGCTTATAGCAGGGGTGTCCAAACAGTGGCCTGCGGACCAACTGCGGCCCACGATCCGTTTTTTATTGGCCCGCAGCAAATTCCAAAAATATATTTAGTTTACTTAAATAAACCAGGTGAGGCAATACGTACTTCACCTCGAGTGAGTGGCCCAGCTGTTTGTGTATTTTACTGAATATGGCCCTTGGTGAAAAACATTGAAAAAAATTTGGACACCCCAGCTTATAGGAACAGCTAACAGACTTAAGAGATGAAACACAACTTCAGAAAAGGTAGTTTCTCTTGCCACTCATGGAGTACCAAAGTGCAGGTATACCTCTGCTATAGAAGTGTTATACCCGAATTTAGCCTCATTCTTTGTTTATTTGTTTAACTTTGAGAAATTAAAGTTCACTTTCCTCTTAGGAAGTTATTCTCATTTCATGATTTCATAAAGAGTTACACTAATAGAACTTTCTGTAAATTGTTAATACAATTCAGAAGGTAAACATTGCCAAGTTTGTAAATAAAATGTTGTGATGGTATGCCTTCATTAGAAGTTACTAGCATTGAAACTCACCCAGGTATGTCCCCATTGGTAGGTTTTCTCAGAAACCCTTAAATATTATTATTTCACAGATTTTGATTAAAAGTATTGTTCTCCCTGCCTATTAGAGCAAGACCATCAAACTCAAACCCCTTTTGTTCAAATACTTCCCTTTTAGTTCTTGAAAAATGAATACACTATTTAAAGTAATGCTATTTACCATTGTTTAAAAATCCACACATATATAATGGTTAAGCTGCTAGAAGTTTGTTTCTAATTCATAGAAAAAGTCTGAAACAAGTTTTCCTAGTTGGCAGAAAACGCACTTCTCAGTGACAAATATCTTGCTTATTGGAACCGATGCTGCTTCCATCTTGTGACTCCATCACCTTCATCATATACCGTTTCTTAACTCTCTAGCTTGGAAACGATACAAGGCACCTCACTCTTATTTTGCTGTTGGGTAGTAGTCACGTGGCCCTATGTAGGTGTAGGTGCAAGAGGGCTGGGAAATGTATTCTCTGGCTGAACAACCATTTCCTAGAAAATGCTGTACTGCACAGGAGGATCAAAAATCTTTGGAGGCTACTTAGCCTTATGTGATGCCCAGGTGAGGGAGCTCACTGCTTCCTTCCCCAAGTGTGGCCCCCATCTGCACCACACACCGCTGATGGGCTTGGCTAACTTTGTATTCCTGGGCCCCACACTTGATATACTAAATCTGAATTTTAAGGGGAAGGACCAAGGATTCCTAATTTTAACAAGCTCCTTTGCTATTCTTAGGAGCACTGAAATTTGAGACCATTTTATAAGAAATGGTTAAAATACTTTAATTTCCATCTCACAGCTTGAAAAGTAGCCAGAGCTAATGTCAAGAGCCTGTATTCAATAACTAGTCATGTATAAGTTGGTGTTTTAAACAAGGGTCCAGGATTCGAAAATAAAGAGGGCTTGTCTCCAGTTGTCAAGAAAATTGTAATCTAGGTGGAGAGAGATATAAGACACATACTGATAATTATAATACAAGACCATCAAGAACCAGAAAATACTATGGTTGTAGAGAAATGTTTTAAAAAGGATTTTAGGCTGGAGGAGGATGTTTCCAGGACAAAGTAGCATTTGAGATTGTTCATGGAGAAGGTGTATTTGACAAGTGAAGATGGGAGGAAGGACAGTTCAGACAGAGCAGATACAGAAAAGCTCAGAGATGGATTAGGGAATTTTAAGCAATACAGTTTGCTCGGTAAATAAATGGGGTGTGGAATCACATCAAGTGGATAACAGGATATTCATCCTGGAAGGTATATTGGGATCAGATCATCAGGCGCCTCGATAATCAGGTCAAGGAATTAGGTTTCAGCCTGAAGACCCTGAGGAACCATGGGAATTTTGTGAGCAGGGGAGAGACAGGATCAGAAATGGCCAGGCTGGCTCCGGATTCCTTCCTTCCTTTTATCTCCAACTTTGCTGCTGATGCATCCTCTTTTCCCTGTGACTTTGCTTTTACATTCCAGAATAAAGCCCTGTTGGCCTTTCAGAGAGGTCACCATAAAATGCTATTGCCACCATTCTTTCAGTTCAGAGAAATATTCAGGCTCAGAATACCATCCCAGGCTCCCTGTTGGCACTGTAGATCTCAAGTTTTGATGTTTCCTTTTTTTGTTTTCTCCTTGTATATGGAATATTTCTTATATTCACTCTCTTTAACATGTTTGGTCTCTGTTGCTTTGGCTTCAGTTCTTTCCCAAAGTTCAGCCTCATGGAAGATTTCACTGGGGATCATGAAGCATGGCCCACAGGCCAATGGAAACCAGAGTCTCTGCAGGCAATCCCTACTCCTCTATCACAACCCCACTTCTTCTCAATTTGACCCCCAAACTACTCTTTCCTGCTTGTTGGGTGGGGGAGGGGGCAGGGCTTTGGGGGAATAAGCTATTTTATTTATCTGTTTAATACTCTGTGAAATTAGAATAATAGCATCTGTCCATAGCACACTAATGGAAATGTTAATTTCTTCCTAGCAGTAGAAAGAAATTGTCATGTTCCCAGTGCCCTGTCATTACCACCTCCCTCCCTTCTACTAACCAGTCAGGGGCACTTAGTTTTGTAAATAGTAAAAAGATATTTAAAATATATTTTTGTGGGAACTCTCTGTAGTTTATGTTCAATTTTGCAATGAACCCAAAACTACTCTAAAAAAATATAGATAGATGATAGATAGATAGATAGATAGATAGATAGATAGATAGATGATAGACAGACAGACAGACAGACAATCTATTTATATCTATCTCTGGAGATTCCCTCACACCAGTTTTGACCTATTCTGAAGCAGATAAAACGTCCAGAGGAACTTTGTTTGCTATCGAGTTTGACATTTTGATATTTCTTTATGATTAATATAAACCAAGCATGTATGGCCAATTTCCTATGCATTTCCTTCCATAAAATAAATGAATGACAAATTGTTCCAGAAGCATTTTTCATTTTTATGGCCAGCTTTTTTATCTGGGGAATTGAAATATGAACATCTTGAGTCTAATTCAATTCTAATTAAAATAATACTCATTAAGTACTTGCCCCTGGGTTATATGATAAATGGTACTAAATTGGAAAAAAGACAAACCCCCCACTCATAGGGTGTTTATATTCTAAAAAGCAAAGTAGAAGAAAATGCTTTTCTTTTCTCTTTGATCTTGGCAATGGCCTGCTGGATATCCCCATTATCTCCATTTAGATTATTTACAGACATTTCAAACATAATATGCAATAGAATTTTATGCTTTTGTTTCTTCCTAATCTTGTTTGTCATCTTATATTATTTTCTAAATATGTCAACTTCAACATCATCAACACAGATGGTTCTCTATTATTAAATGCTTTATTTTCTTAGAAAACATACACATTTATTAGCTCTTAGGCCAATAGTTTCTTTAATTGGGCATATTTTCTGCACCAAATATAGAAGGAGAAAATTCTTTCTTCACTGACCACGCTATTGGACAGATTTCAATGTGGGTATTATATAGTATACCGGAATAATAATATATCATGGGATCTTGTTGGATATTATATTTTCGATCAAAAGGCAGACACACTGACTGCTAATTATTCCTTACCTTATTCCACCACCTTTGGGATATACAGAGGGTGCCAAAAAAAATGTATACACATTTTAAGAAAGAAAAACTGTATTAAAATTGTAATACTCAATGTATACTGATAACAAAAGATGAATACAAGTCACATTTTACTTCTGCAATTACAAGAGGTGCTCAAAGTGGTTACCATCACTGTCCAGACACTTTTGATTGTGGTGAACGACTGCTTGAGCAACACTGACCAAAGTGTCCACTTGTATACATTTTTTGGGTACCCCCCGTATGTCATTAGAGGAAGCTAAAGAAATGCCATTCTGGGATAGGCAAATATGCCTTCTACTGTGTCACAAAAGGGTATTTGGTAGAACACATGATTTTCCTCCATGAAAAAACTTGAAGCCTTTAATGTCAGAAATCATGTTTAATTTCATATCAATAATCATATCTATATTTCCATTTATTTTAAGTTTTCTGTGATATAGTATTTATACATTGTCTGTCATTTTTATAGCAGTACTTCCCTAGGGCCTGGGAAATTCAACATTGTAATCCTTTCCTTTAGCTCAAAACTTGTTTTTCAAGTGTAAAGTGTTAAATCATAGTTACACTTTAATATTATTAAATAAATATATGATATATGTGTTTATATATATATTTCAGAATTTTATAGATTTCAATTGTGTTTTTCCCACTGTTTTTTCTACTCTATTTAATATATCTTCTTGCATATTACAGAATAATTTGTTTGACAAAGGATCTCAAAACATGATTATTTTTAAAAACAACCTTCTGTGTCATGTCTTAATATTATCCAAGTTTTAAAAAATTAGGTATAAATCCAGGTTATAAAAATTAGGTATAAATTTGTTTTACTTACAGTGTAAAACAAAGCATGCCTATATAGTTTATGTCACTGGGGAAATACTCTTTTTGAACAATTTGGGTGAAAAAAATATTCTAAGGAGAGTGCTTTTAAAATATAGTGTTAGACATACCTATTTTCATACATTTTAAGTAAGAATTATGAGAGACTTGAGTCATTATAAACTATGCCTACTGTTTACCTGCAATCTTTGGGTACCTTAGCCTTACACCATTGATTTATACTCTGGCATGAGAAGAGGAGTCACTGAACCAATCTAGTGTTAAAAGAAACCACAATAAAAAATTTTACCTACATACTTCCCACGTATACGTTCTTCTAGTCCAGACCAATAGAGAGAAAACATAGTTAATGTGAAAAAATTATTACATATTGTTATATTTAGAGTATATATTTAGGTTAATTAATTGAATAAATAAAAGGAAGGTGACAAAGCAAAAATTATTAATGTCTTTAGTGATGATTAATTTCAACAGTAAATTATTTTTTCTACATTCCATCAAAATGCCAACATTACACACACACACACACACACACACAATGTATGTGCATGTGTGTGCGTATGTTCGTAGGTTTGGAGAGAAGCAAGTGAGCATGTATAGAACATATTATTCAAACTTATGAAGACATTTTTCATTTGAATAATTTTATATGTGGAGAAATTTGAATATATAATTTGTCAGTAAATCAGGGACATGAACACTGAAATGGCTCTTTCATAAAATAAATACAGCAATTTGAGGGAAATTTATAATTTGTAAAAATTACCCTCTTTTAACCTTATGTAAAAACTCCAAAAATTAATCAGTTAAGTGAACACTATTATTTAACAATATAAATGAGAGTAGTAACTACCCAAATATTGCCAGACATAATCAGTGTCCTCAGATATTCCCATATTAACATGCATGCTCATGGGCTAGAGCCACAGAACTAATGAACTTACAGTATACTCAAGGGACATCGATTGGGTGTGATGCTGCCTCAGTTTTCTGCACACCCCTATTTCATTGTCTTTATTGTAATGTGATTACTTTTCATTCAATATCACAAATTACATTATATCAATTTACTCTAGCGAAGCCTGTGATATATTCTTACTAATTAAAATCCTTGTTGTCTCTATACTTGGGTTAATACAGATAGCTATTTGTCTTGTTTCTTACTAACCTCTTGAGAAATACATTAGGAAATGCTTCAGGCTCAGCATCTTTTGTGCCACTAAATAATAGTTATTTCTGCTTTGCCAGATGTAAAAAGAAGCCTACATTATTTTGCTTTGGGGAAAACGATGTAGCAATTACAGTAAATGCTAGAGTTCGAGTTTGCTAAGAAGTGAAATTCTAGTCAGGTAGGATTTGATAGTCTAAATAGACCAGCGACTATCATTCCATCTCCGTAGAGATCTCACAATGAGAAAACGTCCACATTCAGTCAAGTTTAATTTGTTGTCAATATAGCATTAGCAGAGGGCTTTGAAAACTTCCAGCATATATTCAGAAGACACCAGCAATGTCAGTAAGATTGTTTCAGCACAGGGACATTAATTAAATCACACAAAAAGCATCTGATTACTCTTTATTTTTCTATATCCCTTCTTCCACAAAATTTTAAAAAGCCCCAGGCAAAGAAAGTCCTAGTTTGAATGCTGCTACCTTTTTTTTTTTTTTTTTTTTAAGGTGGAATATTTGGGTCACATTTCAGTTGTAAACGTTGGAAAAGATTTTGCTGCTTCAGATTATCTCCCTCCCTTGCATTTTCTTGCATTGTCAAATAATTGAATCTGTGGTGACACCATCACCTTTGGTATTTAAGAACATAAGGCAAATTCCCTGGCCTAATTGCATGAAAAAAAAAAAAATGGTCTCTGGCTACAGAACATATAATTTAAACAATAAAAAAAAAAAATCTTCATTTTTATAAACAGACCATCTGCTTTGGCTAAATGGCAGCATCTGAAAACCCAGCAAAGCCCTAAAATGTATGGTCTAAACATATTGACTGTGGACAATTTTTCTTCAAAAATCAACTAAGAAAACCTGTCTTTTTCTTCAGCACTTTGAAACAGGTGACCTCTCTCTACCATAATTATTTCTTGCTTCTCAAATGCCAAATGGCTCAGATACAGTGGCAAACGGTAACGAGGATCTGCAAGATAACTGCCATTAGAAACACACCATTAGTATCAGCATTAGCACGTGCCAGGCTCCTGAGTATGCCCATAAATAACCAGAAGACCAGTTTGCAGAGCCCAATGCCAGCTTGGCGATTCCAATTGTAAGAACAACAGAAGTGAATAATTAAGAACACATTCTGCCTTCTGCACCTCCCAGCATTTATTTGCTGTGCAAATATTTCTAAGTTTGTATCTACTATTTAATAATGGGCTTAAATAGTTTTAAATAATATAATTTGATAGCTACCATCCATTTAGAAAAACAACAACATATGAACAAATTCTAACCAGTTGGAAATCTTATGCTATTTCTGATCCTTGAACTTATACTTTGAATCTAATATTTTTATAAAAGTTATTTTGCTTATAAGCCTTATTGTTTATTCAATTACCTACAACAAAAATATATTACCAAATAATTAACATCATTCACTTTACCCGTATTTCCAATTGTTCCTTTTTTTTTTTTTTTTCTGGTATACCATAGTTTTTCTCTATTCCAGGATAATGTACCACAGTAAGATTAGGGAGGGCTGAAAAGCATGCCTTTTGTTTTTGTTTTGTTTGTTTGTTTTTGTTTGTAAGTAGGAGAAGGGCACTTGGAAAATGGAAGCAACCTGAAACTGCAGTACATTCCTAAGCAGATTGATTTTAGAAAGTAAGTCCATATAGAATTTGAAGATCTGGAAATTTTTCCTTAAAACGATCCATGTGCATGCTTGACCTTGTGTACTAAGGCTGCTGACAGAGTGCATTTGCCCAAACTAGTAATCATCACTTTTACAAGCAATCATTTCTTTTGAGACAGTATTGGCCATCGTTAAGAAGAGCTCTGTCAAATAACAAATAAATAAACAAACAATAACAAAAACACATTTAAAATTACCAGGAGGGAATTTTCACTTTAGGAGCAAAAAAATAATAATAATAATAATTTATAGTATTAAAAAAAAAAAAAAAAAAAATTATGGTATTTATAGGACTTTTGTCTTCCTCTACCCTTGTCATAGTGAACATTTCTTCCTTTGTCATTTTACTGCGAAAGCATAATTTTTAACATTTATCTGATTTTTCCATATCAGTGTTGATTCTGCACTGAACAGGTTAACCTTTGGGGGATTACTCATTATTCGCCGCTTTCTAATTAGTGCCCATCAGGATGATTCAGATGGCCTGTTAGAACACACCAGGAATGTGAATGAAGGAAAGAGGCAGCCTTCAACTATTTTGCATCAGCTCAGTTTTCTCTGTTCTGCAGGAACAGAAAGCATCCCATAGTAACTGAAAATTTTATAAATACATGCCGTTCTTTGAAGGAATAAGTAGATGTCGTAGATGGTTAAGATAAGTGCTTCATTAGTATTATAAATAAAAGCAAAATTCTGGCCCTGCTGAGTGGCGAATTAGTAACATCATGCTTTGTCAGGGAAGATTACCATAATATGATTTTTATCATTCCTCATGCTGCTTTGGAATAAAAGGTGTGTAAACGAGAGAAGAGAAGATTAATGGAAGATAGGATAAATTTCTTCCAAAATCTTAAGGGCTGTAGAAAAAAGAGCAGACTGGTGTTAAGTGTGTATGTATATGTGTAATATATATATATATGTGTGTGTGTGTGTACACATATATATGCATTATATATAAATATAAAATATACACATACATAAATAAACATACATATTTACATATATATATATACACACACACATATATACACACATAAAACAAAAGAAATTAGAAAAAAATGATGTGGAAGTATCAAGAGGAATATTTAGTCTTCCTATTCAAAAATTAAATACTAATTAGAGCTACCCAAGAAGGAAATAGACTTGGATAGGCTCATAGAATAAACTCCACAATCTTAGAAGATTTAAAACAGATATATAATTGCCATTTGCCAAAGATGCATAAAGGAAAATTATGTTCTGAGTGAAAGATTGAGCTCTAGGGCCTTTGAAACTGGAAATCCTTTTATTGCATAATACTTATATTTTAAATTTAGAGATAATAAAATTAAATATGATGAACTACCATTTGCATGTACTCTACCTTTGAAAATAAGAGCAGTTTTCCAGACAAATAGTTCTTTGTCATTTTGTAGTGAAGATATTTTTTCTTTTTCCTAGACTCTAGGTTAATGACTTAGAATCTTTTCCTCATCTTTAGGATTTGTGAGTCCTTAAAAGCTTCAGTACCCATGTGAATGAATAGCTATAGTTGTTGAGATCTTCTTAAGTTAAAATAGCGTTTTCACTGTAGACCTCCTACATTAATCTTCACTCGCAGTTTCTAAGAAGCAAGCAGGCTTTGCTCTTTCTGGAATACTCCCAGTGTGACCACAGAGCAGGAGCTCTCTCCTCTCTTTGCTTCCAAGTAATTCTCTTCAGGAAACTCTGTGACAGTGAGCAAGCACAAAGTTACACGTTGTAACTGTAAAAGCTCAACTGAGGGCATTAAAAAAAAAAAAAATCAAATAGAAAGTGCTATGGATGAATCTGAAAAATTGGATAAAAGCATTTTATAGAAAAAAATGGATTATGTCAAAGCTATTGACCATAACCTCAGTATCTGTCAGTTGAGCTTTAGCAGTTGCCTTTCTGGTTCCGTCCATGGTGAACTTGAACATAGGTTTGCAAAATGTGTCACTAAAATACAGGGAAAGTGTGTCCACATTATGCCTTTAAGAAGACTTTCTATGGTGTCTCCCTAAGCACACATTGTCACAAATATTCTCACTTAATACTTGACAAATCTTGATTGAGTATCTGACTTGTACTATTCATGGTGATAGTCATTTTGCGTGGGTAACACAGAAGACAAGGACACTATCTTCAAGAGACTCAGGCTAATGGGGGAGATAGACAAAGGAAAGTAAATGGATAAGTAACAAAAGATAGCAAAATGCAATAAAAAATCTGAACGGTTTGGGAGGAGTCATTTGAACTTCATATTACGAACTCCTAGGAGGTCTCCAGATAGAAAAGAGGAAATTCCAGGCCGAGAAAATAACATGTACAAAGGAGGTGTTGAAAGGGGAGAGGGGGGCGCAGGAAAAGGCATGAGGTTTAGTGTGGCTAGAGCATCAGCTCTAAAGGGGAAACAGAATTCAGGTAATGAGACTGGGAAAGGCCAGCTTGCGATTGGTCCTGTGAGCTGTAATAAAAGTTTTAACCTACAAAGGATAGGAAATCAACATAATTTTTAAGGTACGAAATGATAGTTTTAGAGATTCTAGAAAAATAAGTGATAAGAGTGCAGGGAGTAAACAGAGTGACTGGAACATGGATATGGAAAAGAGCGGCTATTGACACTGGTTAAGAATGGTGACAGATGACAAGGGTCTGAACTAACTGACAATAATGTTGATTAAAGAGGAGAATCAGTTTCACAAGATATTTTTGATAAAACTGTTCATTCTTAGGAGTTGGAAGAAGACTTTAGCTTGGGCAACAGTATGATTATCACGCTATTTATTCCTTTGGGAAACATCAGTAGAGAAGCAGATTTAAGTAGAATGCAAATTTGTGTGCAGTGAGTTTCAGAAAGCAGTGGCTGCTCTGGTGAAAGTATCAAGTAATCATTGGAATGTATGGGTCTGTAGCTGTGGAGATAAATCATAGCTAGAGATTTGGACATGAGAAACACTACCCTATATATGACCTTTGAAGCTTTATTTCTGATCACCCAAAGAAAAATAAGAGGGAAAAACAAAGAAGTATTTGGAATATTAACAACCTGTTCATGTACCTATTCTTTAATCCCTCTCTTCTTAACTTCTGAAGGTCTCTTACTATCTTATCCTCTCTGGAAACTTTTTAACTGTTTATGTGGTGGAGATGGAGCTTCTCGTTGCTCACAAACACTGTAGGAAGATAGATTTTATACCAGTGCTTGTGTTTTTACTCCTGACCGATGAGGAATGTTAAATTAGATGCAAAGTATGTGTGTTTAGGTATCAGATCAATAGGAATTCAAGCCTTGACTTCTTTTACCAACAGAAAGATTTTGGTAAAATTGCAAAATGTCATTAAGGCTCAGTCTTATTACCAGTTTTAACAAACGAAAGGATAAAGCCTGCATGACCCAGAATGTATATATAATGCCTGGACCATAAATAATAGGCTCTCACCAATGATGGTTATGTGATAGAAAGGTGAAGAAAGTTGGGGGTGGGGTCATCAAAATTCTTTTAACTCCTTGGGGCTTCAGTTTATCAGTAGATTGAAAAAAGACATATCAAATGCATAGTGTTGTTGGGGAAATAGAGATTGTGTGTGTGTGAATCTGTATCAGGATGCAAAGGTTCTGATTAACAGTGACTTAAGAAAAATTGCGTTTATCTCACATATGGTACCATTGGAGGTACCATACCAATGGAGGTATGGAACCTCCATTACCATTAGCTGTACAGGATGGTAATGGAGCATAATAAAGCCAGAGCACTAAGTATCAGAAGAACATTAAAGTCACAAGAAAGGGTTTGTATCCATTAAATCAGGAGAGCAAAACTTCCCCAGAAGTCTACCTGCAAACCTGCTATTGAGTTGCATTGGGCAGACCTAGGTCTATTGTCATCTCTACCTGCAAAGGAATCTGGGAAAAGAATGACCTCATCTTTTCAGCCATATGAGAAATGACTTGCAATGACTATTGCGTAGCCAACATGAAGAGTATTTTACAGTGATGCAGGAGACTCCTGATGTAAAATTCGTACTAAAATTTAATTATGCGTTTTCAGTTTTTCCCTTAGTCAAGGGTGTACCTATAATAAAGTGATAGTTGTTATGAGGGCCTAATCAACTGCAAAAGGGGGTTCTTGATCTATTTCAGTAGCTTTCAAAGATTTTAAAGTTCCGAAATACTTTGGTGAGTTGAAATATGACAAAGAATCCCAATATATAAAATGAAAAAGAGCAGAGCTTCACTAGAGGAAGGGTCGAGGCTCCAGAGCTCTTAACTATAAACACTACCCTGCCTTCCGCTGTCTAACGCTGCCCCTCTACCCCAGCCACTGAGGAAGCTGCAGTCCCACCTCTAGTGATCTCTAGAACACAGCCCTTGTGCCAGCCAAAAAATATCATTGATCTTCCTCACATGCCAGGCTCTGTGCTAGACTCTGAAATCAACTTAAAAGGCAGATGAGGCCCTACGTATATAAGGCTTATTTTCCTGGGTAAGAGACAGACATACATATGGAGGGGAGTGAGAAGACAAGTAAAATGAAATTATTTCAAAGTTGGATAATTTCTGCAAAGGAAATACCTAAGAGGCGCAGACAAAGCACAACAGGAAAGCATGCTTTGGATACAATAACGACGGAAGGCCTTTATAAATCAGAGACTGGGAGAAGGAGGCGG
Organism: Rhinolophus sinicus; assembly: GCF_036562045.2. Classification (NCBI taxonomy): domain Eukaryota; kingdom Metazoa; phylum Chordata; class Mammalia; order Chiroptera; family Rhinolophidae; genus Rhinolophus; species Rhinolophus sinicus. The sequence goes on from NC_133757.1 coordinate 95,124,408, forward strand.
TATTAACCATATGAAGTGTAGAGGACAGGGAGGTCTTCTCAAAAAGAAGAACAAGTGCAAACACTGGGAAGCAGAGGTGGTAAGACATATGAGAGAGACAGTCAAGGGCCAGGTTCTGCAGTGCCTTAAAAAATACAGGAAGAGTCTTGGATTTTGTTCTAGATGTCATGGAAGGCCTCCAAAGAGCATTTATTTCGAAGAGAAGCCTGAGACACAGTCTAATTTACATTTAAATAAGATCACACAAATGTAGGGGGAAAAGGCAAAACCGATGCTTAATATTTTGAGAAAACATGTTTTTAGAATTTAGTTTTTATGCCGTCCTTGAGTTTGGGAGTGTGCTCTTTTTAAAATACTTAACCATTATGTTGAAAATGGCAAGATGTAGCCCCTAGAGAGAAATAAGCTTCATGTTGGCCCCTTTCTTCTTTTTCGGATACTTAGCTTTACACAGTAACTTCTCTCTTCTCATGGAAAACTGGGATCCATCCTCAGGCCAATTTGTCCCTGAAGTAAGTTTATCAGTTTATTCTCCATTGAGCTGCACTCTTTCAGAAGGAATTTTGTTGCAACTGCAAGGAATATATGAGTTCTCCCTAGAATTACCCTTTGATTATGTTTAAACTGAAAATAGATTTCCCATACTGGGCAGATTCCTGAGTGGCCTTCTTTGTAAGACCATTGAACTTTTTCTCTTTCCAGAGCACACACATTCGTTCATTCCATTCATATTCATTCTCTCTCTCTCCCTCCCTCCCTTCCTCCCTCCCCCCTCCCTCCCTCCCTCCTTCTCTCTCTCTAATATATTGTGTAACTATTTATTTATTTTACTATTTCATGGAATGATATGTAGACTACAGAGGACTGAATAAAGTCTTCTATAGAAAAAATTATCCCTCTGTATTGTAATATATCTTTTTAATTATTAAAGAGCTATTTTCTAAGGCTCCAAATACACACTACAAAGCCTGAACCAAGACTAGTGGTTCGTCAGAGCAGTTCAGATATTCACCAGTTAATTCTAATCGTTTATAGTTTCTTCTTTTTTCTCTGATTCCTGTGTTTTAGTTAATAATTGACATATATAAAATATGGAAAAGAGACATGAATTTTTAATAACTGAGGTCTCTCAGAAAATGTCTTTTTCACACTGATATAAATCCATTGTATAGTTTGATGTGTCTAAGCATTTTCAAATATTAGAAAGAAAAATTTGATGATAACCTATTCACAAAAGATTTGTATCATACTTCTTTCTAGGAAACAAAGAGCCAATTTTATTGAAGCTGCAGACAGGTACATAAAATCCTTATTGTTAAAACAGCAGACCTCTGCTTACCAGATAGGCTGTTAGTCTTAAAAGATGAGGGAAGCACTGCCAGCATTGTAAACCTAATAAGGTGGTGATGTGGATCAATTTGTACTGTCCTTGACTCTCTGCTTCTATTAGAATTCTGAAAGATCATTAGCCACCTCTGGGATATGTTTGATTAATGGTTTTGGTTAAACAAAACAGGTGAGGTCAACCGTGAGCAGAAATTTAAAACCAAAAAAAAAAAGTTTATTCCAGAGGGAATGTATGCTTTGTAAATTGCAAATGAGAAGTGCATTCCTTAGGCAAGTTTTATTGATGCAACAATGTGCTTTCACTGAGATGACACCGGAAGAGCCTTTTAACCTCCCTGTTTGGATGCCTTTCAGCCACATGGCATATGACCTCTGAGGCTAAGGTATCTGCACACCTGCTGAAATTGTTAGTCTAGGCAAAGCAAAGACCCCCAAACAGCTGTTAATAACCAGATCAACTGAAAACAAAAATTACTTGGCTAATACCTCATAGTTACAAAAATTCTTCTCTTTTACTAGGGATGTTCTTTTTTCATACTGTATTTTACTTTTTCATTAAAAATTAACCGCTTTTGCTGTTTCAAAATACATTTTCACCTCTCTTCTATAGTAAATCACTCTCCTCTTAATGCTTTCATGAAGAAAGGGCTGGAGCAACACACCAAGAAAAGATTTTGCTGTACTTGCCGAAAGGAGACCATAGTTTAAAAAAGAAAAAAAAAAGAAAAAACCCCACAGGCCTGCTTACTCCTTTAAGTTTATTGCCTTGCACAAATTAAGCTAATTTTGTAAACTGAAGATGTTTTCTGTCTATTGAGTTCTCCTCAAAATGAAAGGAATGAGCTTCGCTCTATTACACTCTACTTTACAATTAGTTTTATGATGTATGGCAAGAATACGTATACTATAAATCCAGTCTATAACTCTTACATGTCTGGTGATAGTTGTGAATCCCTTGAGTAGGATTGAAAATACAATATATAACATGAGTCTGACTTATTAGCTCTATTGCAAAACCAGTTAACCACTTACATTCAAATTCATTTTTACAGGCTTTTTAACTAGATTCGAGGATTTAAAATAATCTGTTTCCCAAAAGTAAGACAGTTATTCATAGTTTAGTAAAATCAGACAATTTCTGATCCTTTAATACAGCCATACAAATACCACTGTCTGACACTTGAGCCTCTTGCCTTCATTTCTTTAAAAAAATAAATAAATACTTAAAATATGTAATTATGGAAGAGAAGTTTATGCATCAGAAACAGCTTAAGAAATATGAAGTGCCTGAATTTTCGGTTTAATGTGTATCAAACTTTAAATGTAAAAAGAGCTCTCTGCTACCATCCTCTGTCCATAACTGGTAACATATACTTTTGGCCTTTTAGAAAGATCTGGAAATTTGAACGTGCGCCTCATAAGACAGAGCACAATAGATCTCATTTAATTACAGGCAGTTGAGAAAATGTTCCTTATTTAACCTGACACTCAATCCTCTTTGTTGTAACAGAGTAGAAGTTTGTTTTGTGGTGTGTTTTTTTAAATAACATCCATTTGTTTTTCTTTTTCCTTAATCCTGACTGACTTACTCATAATGTTGCTGACATTCTACATAGAGCTTGAGCCGTTTCTATCACATGTATGTATGTTTGTCTAATTGGTACACATTTGTTTCATGATACTTTGGTATGAGAAGAATCACATTTATTTTTCCAATTCAATTAGATTTAGCTCAACTCTCAAGTAACAAAATTGTTACAGGAAACCTAGTCTCCATCTTTTTGCAAATTGTCCTTTTTCTACTGCTCTTTGAATTATATTAGATATGGAAAACAACAAAATCTAGACAAAATGAAAAAAGAATACTCTGGTCTTTATTCCAACATGTTTCTCGTTTTTACTTGTCCTTGTCAAAACCTGGGTATTCATTTGAAGGCGGGTATCCCTAAACTCATGACATCTGTGTTCTAAGCCAAACATGGTCATGATGCTTCTCTGTGCACCTCAGACAGAGGTTCATGGAGTCCAGTTCCTTGACAACGAGGCACTACATCCCCCAGTGGCCTGGCTCCTCACAAGTATCTTTTCATGGAGCAGGACACAGCTTTCAAGAAACCCACCCTCTGCCATAAAATCCACTTTCCTCTCCAAGAGTCTAGTATTTCAGTGAAGAGACCTCTTAATATTTATTCCCAGGTAAAGAGTAACCAGGCCTCCAGGTTACAAAGCTCTTGGCTTTTTAGTGGAGGGGAAGGTAAATTTTTTCTTATTCTTTGTGGTGAGCTAACAGTCAAAAACTGAGATATGTTTAGCTTCTGGATTGGATTTTCCTGCATAGGTAGGTAAGTAGGTACATAGATAGATGATAGATAGATAGATAGATAGATAGATAGATAGATAGATAGATAGATAGATAGATAGGTGTGTATGTAATTATATGGCATTTGGGTGTATGCATGTATTCATATGTGTATGAATTCTGTCCTTGATAAAGAAACGTGAAAAACTAATTATGCGTATCTTTAAAAATAAGGTCTTTTATAATACAGCATCTCAAGAATGAAAGAAATCAGCAAATGAGGCTACTACACAGTAGAACTTAAAGCCAAGGTGTAAATCATCCTTGATTTCCCACAGACACTATTTTGGGACCCAAAACGTAATAGTAATAGACACTCATTATGTGTGTGTGTGTGTATATATATATATGTATGTATATATATATATATATATATATATATGTATGTATGTGTGTGTGTATTTTATATATAAATATCATATATTATATATAGTATATATAATGTATGTATATTATATATTATAGTATAGTATATATAATATATATATTATATATAATATATGTATATATATATGAAAAAAATCTCCAAAGTGGGTACAAGTTTCAGGAGATCAACCAAACATTAAGGCATCTTTCAACAACAAACAAGCAATCAAGCAAACACAAACTACCAAAATAAGTTCAGAATTCCATCTTTGCATAACTACCCCTTCACTGTCTATGGCTTCAATCAATTGTTCCCACATGTGCCTCTAGGATAAATTATTCATTCTTCCACCTGGAACCATGTCTTGCATCTGACATTCCTTCTCCAAAGATCCCCAAATAAGGCATATACATAGAAAATAAAGCCAGGCAACATGGATAAACAGAATAATAAAAGAATAAACAAAAATTCTTTATTGTTATAAGGCGTTTGCACCGAATTTTAATGTATTCTCTCTCTGAGTTGTGCAGTCTACTTTCTGCTTTCCCTTGCCACAGTAGTGGAGTAAGAAAGGGTTGCGACTAGAGGAGATATTGATCCATTCAGTCCTGGTAGCAAAAGAATTGGGCTTGGAGCAGTTGGTGCCCCAGGGCTGATCATGCGGAGCTGACAGCAGGTTCCTTCATTGATGTGAGTGCTTTGAAAATTTTATAATTTCTCCTGTGATATGACAGGTAAAGGAATGGTAATGCCATGTATCTGATGGAGACGTAAGGTGATTCTGAAGAAAATGTGCCAAAGAATCAAGGCAGAGTTTGCCTCCATAAAAACTAGATACATTATTTTCACTAATGTTCCACTGCTTCATGACATGGCCCTGTGAATGTCCTGGAACCACTCATTAATGTTTTTCTTTGATAATAAATTTAGTTAAGAAAAAATTCCTCAGAATTCCCTCTATAGGACAGTGAAAATCATGGTGAATGGGCCCTCTGGAACACCTGGATATCATTTAACACCATTAGGTATGAGATTCTTAGAACTGTTGTCGTTTGAATGTATACATTCTATTTTTCCCCATATTCTCCCACCTAAGAGAAGCTCCATATTGGTCCATGTTATTTAATAACATCGGAATCACCAATTGATTCATCTTTGAATGGCCCAGCAAGTCTCTCTCTCTCTCTCTCTCTCTCTCTCTCTCTCGCTCTCGCTCTCGCTCTCGCTCTCGCTCTCTCTCTCTCAAATAAGGAGCCAAGGAAAAGCAAGGTTAGGAGAACAGTCATTATTTAAAGATATTAAAAATTGTAGGAGAATTTAGAGATAGACATAAATTGGGGCCAAATCAGGATAGCCCATTCGGCAGGCAAAGATTCCTCCATGCCCTGCACCCTCTATCTAGCCTTTATGCCTTGATGAGCAGCACATTGATCCATTTACGAATCTTGGATGAAAATATGCATGAGTCTGTCATGTCCTGTATGACAAGAGCTGTGGGAATCAAGAAGGGTGGCACAGGGTTAAGAAAGAAAGTAGCCAAGAGTAGAGTGCAAGCTGGGCCAAGGGACTCAAGCCTCAAGGACTGAGCCCCCGATAGGGCCAACACATAGCTTTTATTAGTTAACCATTCAGGAGGTAAAGCTTGTTAATCTCAAGATCTGTGATTTACTGCCTGCAGCTGTCTTCCTGAAAGTCCCCATTGTGCTCCACCTTGTACTTTGCCTTCACACACACACACACACACACACACACACACACACACACACACACACACACACACACAACCCCAGGGGATGGCATCACCATCCATTGATTGGGAGGGACTGATATGATTCCTTCAGGTCTCTGTTTGCTGAGGCACTCCCTGGTGAAATCCTGGGAAGAGCGCAATGGAGCAAACGGTTTGGCAGCTGTAAGGCAACATGAGTCCACACACAATACTGTGTTGAAAGGCTTCCCTGTTCATCCTGGTCCTTATTTGCACAAATAAATGTCTTTTCATTTCTGTCAATCTAATCATTCTTTTTTAAAATTACAAAAGTGAGGGTTTCTGCCCCCTCCCCTCAATAATATGACTCTTGTAGTTAATATTGATTTCCTCTCTCTTAGCCACATTTTTCAGACCAATAAACCAATTTTATATTTTTGTAATATACCTTCACATCTCTGGCAAGAATCACTGATTTAGAAATTTGTCATATTCTTTCAAAATATGTTTTTAGAACTAAGTCTAAGGCAACAGTATAATATCTCAAAAAACTTAAACTAGTTATTGAGGCATGACCTTTTTGAGGTTGCTTCGGGTATTTTCTGTCAGCTTTGTTTTCTAAATGTGTGGTTATTTGATCCCTGAAGTGAAGTTTGAGATTTAGTTTGTCAAATAACCTCACAATATCCAGTGTGTGTGTGTGTGTGTGTGTGTGTGTGTGTGTGTGTGTGTGTGTGTAGACAGAGAGACACAAACACACACACTTTGGATAAGATGAACTGTGTGAGTTTCACCTTTCTTTTTTTGTTGTTTATTAGTACTATGAAATGCATATGTCAAAGGAAATGTTTTGTTCACTTGTCTATGTCACTGAAACAGCAAAGTAACCTTTCTCCCATATGTAGGCAATAATTACTACTTTCCAAGAGACATATCTGAACCATAGTTGCAAACATTTCACATACTTCTCCAAAGTTACCTTTTCGTTCATAATGACATGTCATTACCTTGGGTCTACTTCCCACCCCCACCCCCCCAAAAGCACTATAATATCCTTCAAGTGTTTAGTCTACATTTACTGAAGAAAAGTTACTAGGACTGGTCATAGTTCATGTAAACTTTGCTAAAATGAACTACCACAATAAAAGAACGTATGTGCAACACATGGAGATAATTATGGAACAGAAAGGAAAACCCAAATATGAATAGGGTTTTGTGTTTTTTGGGTTTTTTGTTTTGTTTTGTTTTTTACAATGTGGAGTGATTCATTCACATGAATCTTTCTTGTTTCTGTCAAATATAAGTAGAAGAAATTCATTTAAACACTTAGAGATACCTACAGTATATTTTAAGGGTGAAGATATATGCACCATCATATACCCTGCACCATTATTTACAATAACCAAGACATGGAGACAACCTAAGTGTTCATGAATGGACGAATGAATAATGAAAATGTTGTATACATATACAATAGAATATTATTATTCAGCCAGAGATAAAAATGAAATCTTGCCATTTATAACATGGATAGAATTGAGAACATTATGCTAAGTGAAATAAGTCATATAGAGAATTACAAATAAATATCCTATTATCTCACTTATATGTAGAATCAAAAATAAATAAACAAAAATTAAAAGACAAGTTCATAGATACAAGAAATTGCCAGAAGCAGGGAGTTGGGAGTGGGCAAAATGGGTGAAGGGGGACAGAAGGTACAAACTTCCAGTTGTAAAATAAATAAGTCATGGGGATATAATGTACAGCATGACAACTATAGTTATTATTACTGTATTGCATATTTGAAAGTTGCTAAGAGAATACATCTTAAATGTTCTAAAAAAAGAATAAAAAAGGAGATTGTTTTGAATAGATCACCCTATACAGCACTCTTCCAATTTTTAAAAAATGTTTGTTACTTCATTCTGTTTTGTTTTGCTCTTGATAGCTTACATTGTAAATTTTATGGTTATACTGCTTTATTTAATAAGTAATAAATCTGGAAGTATTGTTTATGCTAACAAAGGGCACAGATTCACCCCTATGCACATATACATCTTCCAAGCACTGAAGACAGAGAATTATATTGTTGATTTTATTCATTAAACAAATAAACTTTAATATTATTTTAAAGGTTGTTACAGAAGCTAAAAAATTTTCTCTCCACCTAACTTTTCCTCAACAGTTACATAATAGGACCAAATTAAAGACTTGAATGCTGAAATTAGGGTTTCTTCCATTTGGGGCCCTGTAAACTAAAATGCACACACATCCTGAGGTGTTTGCATATTGAAGTCAGCGGCAAATATCCATGCCTCATCCAGGACATTGTCTATTGTCCTTATTTCCTTTATCTAAAGACTAGGTCCTCTACTGAATCAAGCTCTGACCCCTTTCAGAGTTTTTGTAAGACTTTCTCGCCATTCTGCTTCATGTGTAATTTTTGTGGAGACAGGGCCTCAGGGGAAAAACACTCTTCTGATCCAGCCTTGTTATGATACCCTCTGTCAGGAGAGGGTTACTCATGAGCTGAGTGAGGGGTTGGGCTTTCCATTTGTTGAATAAAGCTCTTGAAGAAGAAATGTGGTTATGAATGCATAGATTGAGAAAATTTAGGAGAGTGGAAAATGCAGAATTGCACTTTGGTTTATTTCTGAATAATAAATTCTTTACACTATTTTGTGTTTAGCTATTTGGGGAGCATTCTGAGAAAATGCACCCTCAAGCAAATGATCTGCCCATTTTCTTTCTCTGGTTTTTCATTATTAGGAATTTTGTTAATGTAGATCAGGGAATGGACTTTCTGAAGCCAAGATGGCAAAATTATCTGTTTCATTGCTCTGTCCTCAACTTACAATAGGCAGAACATATTTGAATATAGAGTCTCATTCATCCAGCCTGCATCTAGTTTCAGCTTTGAGATTTTGTTTTCGTTTTCCCTTGAGTCCTTCCCGTCTGCCCATTCATTCAACTCACCCAGATCTAAATAATTCACGAGCTGCAGATCCTCACCAAGACATCTCTGTCTCCCCAGAAGTATATGAAGGAAAATGAACCCCGGGACTTAATTATTAAGTAAACAACAACAACAAAAAGTTTTGGGAGAGAAGAAAAGTGATCTTAGATTACTATAAGACTTAATTTACAACGTGATGATTATACAAACACTACAGGCTGTAAACTAAAACTATGCTGCAACTTAATTTAAAAACATGATGGAATGAGAAATGTGTGGAGTTGGGGAGGACACACAAGAAGGTTAAAAGCTAAATCCTTATCCTTCATAGTCAGAAATCAATACACAAAACTGAAAAATCAAGAAGTAACAACACAGGCAGGTTATATTGAGCTGTGGAGATAAGTACCAAAAGATCAACTAAAAGAGTTCAAAAGAATAGCTTCGGGGGAAGGGAATGCAGAGGCTCTGAATGATGTTTTTCATAGCCAGTCTTATAAAACTATTTCCTCTTTAAACTACATGTATATATAGTTTAGCTACATGTATATATGATTTTAATAAAAATAAAAACTTAGAAGAAAGACCAGAAGGAGGAAAGAAAGAGGGGGTGGAGGGGAGGGGAGGAGAGGAGAAAAAAAGACTAAAGAGGTAAGTGGAAATGGAAACCACCTAGAAGGAATGTTTTATCAAATGATATGAATTTTCATGTTAAAGGTATCAAACAGGATGCAGAATAATGTAGTGTAACTGCTAGAAAGAACAAATTTAAAGTCATATTTTGTAATCTGTTCAATTAATATGATTTTTTGAGCTTTTTTATTCCTTTTTTTAAAACCCAACTAATTTTCCAACTCCCTTGCAATAAATTTAATTCTTGGCTGGCATTTTACCATGGCCAGAATGAAAGACAATATGTCTTCCAGGCTTGTTCATTCAGATAAATCCTTGTTACTTTTCTGTCATTGCGTGTGAACTGGATGTGAGTCTGTAAGGCATGCTTTCCATTATTTCAGATTATGCCTAGATCCAGCTTAGGCTAGTCTTTAATTTTGTCAATTTTGCATATAGTTCTAACTTTTATTATTTTTTTAAAATCTTATTCATGAGATGTTTTATTCATCAGTTATTTTTTTGCATGTGTTGTTCTTTCATCTATGTGTTGCAAAATTATATCCATTTGTAATTAAGCATGAATTCTATAGAGTTTAAGATAATGTCAAAATTTCCAAATTTAGGGCGGGGGGTACTATATAACTATAGAAATTAGCCAGTATAATCTATAACGTGATTTCCATCTTAAGAATTTGCATGTACCACTGTTAACCAGCATCCCTTTGCTTCTAAGAATATAAACTCTTTTAGGTTAAGCATGAATAAATAAATAAACATACATACATACATAAAATATAATATTCAGGGTTTTGTTCTTGGACCCAAACCATGAGATGCATAATCAAATGCAAAGAAACTATATATAATACAAATGCTGTAAGGAAAGACACCTTTTTTGTCTAGAGTCTTATAATTTCTCATTTCTGTTTCTCAGGGTGCAACTTCTTTGTTTTTTCGTCAGGATAGACCAGCTTTTTCTCCTTTCCATTCACCCAGCAAAAGATGTTCTACAGTTTTTTAGTAACCTGTGTACAGGGTGGGGCAGGGACAGGGTTGGGGTTGTAGGATAATTACTTCTAGGAATTCTAGTATCAAATTCCTAGGAGAGAGCATCTAACCCAGTGTGGGTCCAAAATCCACAGAGTACAAGCTTTGATACTTTTCTTTTGCTACGCTGACCTTTTAACCACTTTCTTATGATTTATTTATTTGGTTTATTATTAAAATTATATCAACACCAGGAATCTTTCATATGTATTTTTCCATTTAACTTTTCATGTTGGAAAACACAACTAAAATTTTATAATACCGAAGAAATATTAACATAATTATTATTTTTGCCATAAAATAATTTCCTAATTATATTCTGATTTATTCTGATGCATTGTGTGGTTGTTTCCCAATCAACCACTTCCTGACTCATTCCTCCATTTTTATACTGCATTTTGCAAGTCTCCTTCAATCTAATTCATTCATTCATTCATTCAGAAATATTTATTTACCTATCTAATATGCATGAGGCCCCATTTTGAGAGCCAGAGAAAAAGCAGAGACAAGATCTTGTGTTTCATGGAACTTATATGCCATTGGTGAGGAAGAGCAACAGCAAGTCAGTAAACAAAGCAAACCAACAAAAAAATAGAGAGGGATAAATTCTATGCTGAGATTTAGATAGTGTAATATTTTACCAAGTGAATGTCGCTTTGGAATAATCAGAACTGAAGGACAAGAATGGACCAACCATGTTGAGATCCAAAGGAAAAGCATTCCATGCAGAAAACAAAGTTACACAAAAGCCGGGCAAAGGTCCTATGTTAGAATATAGCTCACATGTTGCTGGAAACTACAGAGGCCTGTGTAGCTGGGGGGTTGCAGAGAGGCATAGCGATGAGGTTGGAGAAGTAGATGGCCCCGGGGGAGAGGCGGAGAGTAGGGGGAGGTCTAACTTCTGTAAACTTCTGTAAATCAGGGCGGGAATCTAGATTTTATTCTAATGAAGGTGAAACCATTGGAGTATTTTAAGCAATGGAGTGGCAAGGTAGAACTTACGTTCTTAAAATACTGATTTGCTCTGTAAATATGTGTAAAATGAAGTTAGTAATAAAGCAGATTTTTGGGGGGAGGGGGTTATTTGGTTGTCATTGAGAGTGTGTGTGTTCTAAGATAGATACAAACTTGGTGAAAGGTATCGGCATTTCATATAGGCGATTATCAAATCTTATCTGGATTTATGCTGACTTGTTATACATGTCAGCAATTTCTAACGTAAAACTCTAAAGTCCTCATTTTTCACATGAATTTTAATGTGGCTGTCAACTGTCCATTTATTCCTTCAAAAATGATTGTGTGGTACCTGATATGGTCCAGAAACTGTACTAACTCTACTATAAATATAACATGCTGAGCAAGACCCTGAGTCTGTCTTCAGACTGCCGACCATTTAATGAAAATTTTGAAAACACTCTAACATCCCTAAGAAAATCATTTAGAATCATTAAACTTGGGTGCTTCCTCTGTTTCAAGTATATGCAAACCATGTTAAGTTTATACAAACCGTGTCAAGTATATGCAAATCATGTTTTGTTAAGGCATAACAAAAGCTTGATTCCTTGCTGGGAACCTTTCTTGAACCAAACTGATGCTTTCTTATGGGACAGTTGATGGTCGCCATAGCTGCTTGCAAGGCAAAGGCTATCTACTCCTCAGTATGTGTATTATCAGTACTCTCTTTGAAGACCTTTATTCAGTGTTTCACCATTAATGATTTCTTGGTTGTAGTTAGTGCTTCCAAAGTGAGGCTTTGGAACCTTTCAAATCTTTATTTTTAAGAAAGTTTTTAAGGAAGTTCACTGCCACGTAAACTTCCTAGGCAGAGAATATAAACCTTTCTTGAGAATTTTCAGCAAAAATCAAAGGGTTTGTTAAATTCTTCCATTAAAACAAACAAAAAAATCCTTTATTTAATCCAGTTTTCTGGTATCACAGACCTAGAGCATCAAAAGATATTTTTCCCCTAACTTTACGCATGACACAAAGATTCGTATCCACACCATGGCAACCATGGCCCTTGTGATCTATCCAATCCCCACCCCCAAATACACACAAACCCCCACTCACCCACCCCCAAAATCATTGCTTCACATACAGAAACACTGTTAGTATAGCTGTATGTGAGAGTGTATTTTGTTTTGTTCTGTTTTAACTTGTAGTGTGCCACGAGAAGCAAATTATTCGGTACAGGGGAAAAATAACTCATTTGCTTTTTTGTAAGAGTCAAATTTGAAGGATTTCTGAGGATCCTCAAAAGAATAGAATTACCATTTGTGGGTGAGCATTATTTAGCACTAAAAAAAATGAGCAGATTTTATTAGTTTTGTGACTCTGAAACCACAGAATTTCTAATGTAAGCATCTGAACTGAATTTAGATACTAGATTATCAAATTATTATTAATACCCTTAAAAGAAAGAGTATTAATAGAAGAGTATTAAAGTAAAATGTATTTTGAGACTTTACCATCTCTGTGACAACCAACTTTTATTAACTTTTTATCTAATTAAAGTTGCTAATTACATTTTTGTCTGTGATTAAAAAGTACAAAATTTAAATTTCAACAGTTATCAATATTAAACTTGGGGCATTTTACCATTAAAGTCTCTGCTGGTTATAGACAATCAATGCTGTGATGGATTATCATAGCAGTTAAGAGATTGTTTCTATTCCCCATAGTCGTAGATATAAGTGAAGCAGGAGCAGTGGGGAATTTTGATGATGATATAAAATACTTCCTATTAAATAAAATGCTATGCACCTGGGAAATCAAATTTTAGCTCAGCCTGTGTTTATTATGAAACTCTGTGACTTCTGTTTTATGGAATATGGATGAGAAAATCATTAAAAATACACTTGCCACATTACAGGATCATTTAAAATGACTCCCCTCAGGGACTGTTAGCAATAAATTGAAAAAACTCCTTCCCTGACCATCTTTATAATAACACATGGTTTTCTGCAGTTAACAAAAGAATTTAGTGTTTAAGAAGGTTACTGTCATTGGGTTGTCATCCTAAATCATAACTTTTTTTGTCACTGAAATTTCCAACCAAATAGGAAGTTGTTTTTCTTCTTTTAATCTGCATACATCCTCAATTTGTCTCAATCCAGTTTACGTATTTTCAGTCTTCTGTAGGTATTCAGCACATCTGAAAAAAGAGAAAGTTTGACAGCTAAAAAGACCGAACAAAATAGAATAAAAATCAAAGCCTGGGACCAGAGGCCAAAGAACCAAAGTGATACTGGAGTTTTCCAGTGAAAATACCTATCAAAACAGAAATTCAGAGAGCTTTGCTTAATAGGAAAATTTTATTCAGTAAGAAACAAACCATACGTGTACAGGGAGCTTTCAGACCCAAAACTGGTACGAAGTTCGGAAGGATGATGTTACAGGCTGGCTTATAAAATGGAAATGAGAAAGTTGTCTCATCTTTACAATGATTGGTTATTCCAATAGGGGTTTCCAGATGGTGAGGATTGGTTAAAAGTGATTATCTTGTATTAGTTTAGGAAGATAATTTAAGTTCTATTTATAACTATCAGATGCATTTATAAGAAATAACCTCAGTTTCACTTCTGTTCATGAAATGAGCTCAATTTAGTTTGTTTATATGGTGTAAATGGTTTCATTGCCTGGGGGATTTTGAGGCCTGGTCTCTGCTTTATTTTAACATATCTAAGAAATCTAAAATTCAAAACCAAGGTCGGGTTGTGTAAGAACATAAATATACCTTTTATCTTCCCATAACAGATAATCTCTAGAGTACTTTTTCTACTAGAAATCATAATTATATCCATCTGTTGCTCTGGGGCAGTCTCATCAAGCTGATAACGCACCTGCTTCTCTGCCAATCACACTGCCACAGAAACTGGGGGTGTGGGGGGGGGGGGGGGAAGCCTGGCTTCACAACAGTTCTACCTCTGAGCCTATGTAGTAACCATTATTTTCATGGCAATCTGTATTTAAGACAGCCATCCAATCTTCATCTTTCTTTTTAAGTGTATTTTTATACGTTCATGCAGCTCTTATTTTGAAAAGTATTTCCTTTAATTACTTTTCCTTTATTTTCCCAACTCAGTAAGACAGGTTTCTAATTATATAAAAACATCTAATTATATAGAAACAAGATATTCCTGTGCAAATGTGTGTGGAAATATAGATTTATAATGCATATATACATATATAACATAGAAATTATAATTGATATTTGAATAGAGTAATTATCTAAAAAACATTGACCAACAGAAAACAAAATTAATTAGAAAACTAAAAGGTACAGATTGCAATAATGTATATAGGTACAATCTACATATAACTTGTATGAAAATATAATATTTGCATACAGTCATTATATAGATTATGTATGTCAACCATTGGAAAACAGAATTCTTTAGGCATCTAAAAAGTAATGATTTCAATAAAACAGAGATTTTAACTTTTTTTTATAACCTCATACTTTCTCTTGAAGTACTTTTTTCCCTTTTTTTAAAATTAAATTAATTGGGGTGACATTGGTTAATAAAATTATTTCAAGTGTACAATTCTGCAACACATCATCTATGTATTGTGTTGTGTGTTCACCACCCAAAGTGAATTCTCCTTCCATCACCATATATTTGACCCCCTTTACCCTCTGTTAATCACTAAACTGTTGTCTGTGTCTATGAGTATTTGCTTTTTTGTTTGTCTTGTTTATTTGTTGCTTTCAGTTTTATATCGCACATATGAGTGAAATTGTGTGTTTCTCAACTTTTTCTAACCTATTTCGCTTAGCATGATAATTTCAAGATCCATCCTTGTAGCTGCAAATGGAAGTATTTCATTGTTTCTTATTGTGGAGTAATATTCCATTGTATATATGTACCACATCTTCTTTATCTAATCATCTATCAAAAGGGCTTGTTTTGACTCTTTGAATGTGTAGTAATCTTCTAATGTTTTGAAGATATGTGAAAAGACGAAATTTTCCATTATACTAATATCAGACCTTATGTTTCTCTAAGCGTTGATGTCATTGTTTAACTACTTTCTTTTCTTTTCTGAATGTTACAGTCCTAATGGTCTGCTGAGAACAAACCATATCCATTTTAATCATTCAATCATCAAGGTAAAATTCCAGGAAAATTCTTCTAAAACTGATGTGTGGATAATGATAGCAGTTAAGAGATTGTTTCTATTCCCCATAGTCGTAGATATAAGTGAAGCAGGAGCAGTGGGGAATTTTGATGATGATATAAAATACTTCCTATTAAATAAAATGCTATGCACCTGGGAAATCAAATTTTAGCTCAGCCTGTGTTTATTATGAAACTCTGTGACTTCTGTTTTATGGAATATGGATGAGAAAATCATTAAAAATACACTTGCCACATTAGAGGATCATTTAAAATGACTCCCCTCAGGGACTGTTAGCAATAAATTGAAAAAACTCCTTCCCTGACCATCTTTATAATAACACATGGTTTTCTGCAGTTAACAAAAGAATTTAGTGTTTAAGAAGGTTACTGTCATTGGGTTGTCATCCTAAATCATAACTTTTTTTGTCACTGAAATTTCCAACCAAATAGGAAGTTGTTTTTCTTCTTTTAATCTGCATACATCCTCAATTTGTCTCAATCCAGTTTACGTATTTTCAGTCTTCTGTAGGTATTCAGCACATCTGAAAAAGAGAAAGTTTGACAGC
Source organism: Rhinolophus sinicus (assembly GCF_036562045.2). Classification (NCBI taxonomy): domain Eukaryota; kingdom Metazoa; phylum Chordata; class Mammalia; order Chiroptera; family Rhinolophidae; genus Rhinolophus; species Rhinolophus sinicus. The sequence goes on from NC_133757.1 coordinate 95,140,499, forward strand.
TAAAAAGACCGAACAAAATAGAATAAAAATCAAAGCCTGGGACCAGAGGCCAAAGAACCAAAGTGATACTGGAGTTTTCCAGTGAAAATACCTATCAAAACAGAAATTCAGAGAGCTTTGCTTAATAGGAAAATTTTATTCAGTAAGAAACAAACCATACGTGTACAGGGAGCTTTCAGACCCAAAACTGGTACGAAGTTCGGAAGGATGATGTTACAGGCTGGCTTATAAAATGGAAATGAGAAAGTTGTCTCATCTTTACAATGATTGGTTATTCCAATAGGGGTTTCAGATGGTGAGGATTGGTTAAAAGTGATTATCTTGTATTAGTTTAGGAAGATAATTTAAGTTCTATTTATAACTATCAGATGCATTTATAAGAAATAACCTCAGTTTCACTTCTGTTCATGAAATGAGCTCAATTTAGTTTGTTTATATGGTGTAAATGGTTTCATTGCCTGGGGGATTTTGAGGCCTGGTCTCTGCTTTATTTTAACATATCTAAGAAATCTAAAATTCAAAACCAAGGTCGGATTGTGTAAGAACATAAATATACCTTTTATCTTCCCATAACAGATAATCTCTAGAGTACTTTTTCTACTAGAAATCATAATTATATCCATCTGTTGCTCTGGGGCAGTCTCATCAAGCTGATAACGCACCTGCTTCTCTGCCAATCACACTGCCACAGAAACTGGGGGTGTGGGGGGTGGGGGGGAGGGGGAAGCCTGTCTTCACAACTGTTCTACCTCTGAGCCTATGTAGTAACCATTATTTTCATGGCAATCTGTATTTAAGACAGCCATCCAATCTTCATCTTTCTTTTTAAGTGTATTTTTATACGTTCATGCAGCTCTTATTTTGAAAAGTATTTCCTTTAATTACTTTTCCTTTATTTTCCCAACTCAGTAAGACAGGTTTCTAATTATATAAAAACATCTAATTATATAGAAACAAGATATTCCTGTGCAAATGTGTGTGGAAATATAGATTTATAATGCATATATACATATATAACATAGAAATTATAATTGATATTTGAATAGAGTAATTATCTAAAAAACATTGACCAACAGAAAACAAAATTAATTAGAAAACTAAAAGGTACAGATTGCAATAATGTATATAGGTACAATCTACATATAACTTGTATGAAAATATAATATTTGCATACAGTCATTATATAGATTATGTATGTCAACCATTGGAAAACAGAATTCTTTAGGCATCTAAAAAGTAATGATTTCAATAAAACAGAGATTTTGACTTTTTTTTATAACCTCATACTTTCTCTTGAAGTACTTTTTTCCCTTTTTTTAAAATTAAATTAATTGGGGTGACATTGGTTAATAAAATTATTTCAAGTGTACAATTCTGCAACACATCATCTATATATTGTGTTGTGTGTTCACCACCCAAAGTGAATTCTCCTTCCATCACCATATATTTGACCCCCTTTACCCTCTGTTAATCACTAAACTGTTGTCTGTGTCTATGAGTATTTGCTTTTTTGTTTGTCCTGTTTATTTGTTGCTTTCAGTTTTATATCGCACATATGAGTGAAATTGTGTTTCTCAACTTTTTCTAACCTATTTCGCTTAGCATGATAATTTCAAGATCCATCCTTGTAGCTGCAAATGGAAGTATTTCATTGTTTCTTATTGTGGAGTAATATTCCATTGTATATATGTACCACATCTTCTTTATCTAATCATCTATCAAAAGGGCTTGTTTTGACTCTTTGAATGTGTAGTAATCTTCTAATGTTTTGAAGATATGTGAAAAGACGAAATTTTCCATTATACTAATATCAGACCTTATGTTTCTCTAAGCGTTGATGTCATTGTTTAACTACTTTCTTTTCTTTTCTGAATGTTACAGTCCTAATGGTCTGCTGAGAACAAACCATATCCATTTTAATCATTCAATCATCAAGGTAAAATTCCAGGAAAATTCTTCTAAAACTGATGTGTGGATAATGATATTTTTGTGAAACAGAACGAGTGTAATTTGCTTTCAATATTCCCTACTTAGTCTCTAGTGGAATCTGTTTTTGTTATTGCACCATACAAGTCAAGTGTGGGTCTGCATGTGGAAAGTGTAGGTAATTTGAGAAGGAAATACATCTTTTTAAAAATTACTGAAAATTTCATCACAGTCATGAAGCCAAATATATCTGGATTTATAATTGACTTCCATCATAAATCTAAATCAATATTTTGAAGGTTTTAAGTATCGACAAATATAGGGCATTAATATCGTTGCACCCTTGGAATTATGTAGCCATTAACATTCAAGTTTTCATAGCATTTAGTGACACAAAAGTGTATCAGTGCACTAAAAAATGGCTATGTAAGCATACATGCTCTGGAATCCAGTGTTATTATTTGGGGGCACACCCATAAGCACACCTGTGAGCAAACTGAAAAAAGCAAAACAGAATTGGAAGGAAGAATTCCAAATTATAAGAATGGTTTTATCTAGGTTTAAGGTCATTTTTTTTCTTCTTTGTATATTTATATAATTTCCAAAGTGTCTACAGTGGTTTTTAATTCTTATGATTTAAAAATTAACAGACATTATTTTTAGAGCAAAAGGAAAGGAATTATGAATTATTCCTTTCTGATTCTAATTATCTATGATTCCTATTCCTACTCTGATGCAAATGTTAGTAGCCTTTTAGAGTATACTATCTCTATAGTGTTATTTAGTTACAATCATTATCCTAACATTTGTGCTTTTTTCAGTGTAATTTTTATGTTATCATTACAAACTCTTAATAATTATTCATTATCTTTTTAGTATTGCATTGAGTAAATATCCTATACTTTAGGCATTTCCTATTTTTTTAATGAATAAATTAAATGAATGAATGAATGAAGAATGAATGCATAAATAATTCTGTACAGTTTTCTTTGTTCAGTTTGGTCCTGTATTTTAAGATCAAGGCATACAAAGCATATCTCATAGGTAATGAGTTTTTAAAAGCCGTATAATACCCTCAAGATGATGGCTGTTTTTTGTTTGTTTGTTTGTTTGTTTGTTTTTTTGTATAGTATAGTCACAACCACCATAAGGAAGAACAATATTCAAATGGTATTTTTATAGTGACAGACGTAAAAGTTACACAGAGTGTGACTTCCAGGAAAATCTAGTTTGTAAAATGTTGGGAGAAAAATGTGCAAAATTTATTTTCCTAACTCTTCTATTGAAATAGTTCAACGAGTAGCCTTCAATATGGCTGACTAGCTGCATTCAGCAGCTGAAATTTCTCAAAGGAAAATTGCTTCAACAACCAAAATGACAGCAGCATTCTTATAGTGACATTATCATGAGCAAGAGACCTCAGTGACAGCTGTATACACATATAACATTCAGCAATAATGTCCTACCATTGCTATAATGTTTGTGAGCTATTGCTTTGTTAATTTGCTAATTTATTTTTCATAAACATATGTTCTATGGGTGGTGAAGGTGAATTATATATACAGTTGCACAAATATGGAGAGTGTTAATAAAATACCCTACGGTCAGATGGTTGATAAAAGGTAATATTATTGTGCTATAAAGTTAACAGTATAGACCTGACTTTAGTTTCTATGAACAAAGGATATTTCAATAACCTCTTGCTGCACTAACTATCATCCATTGACCCAAAAATGTATGGTTGTGTCTCCAGCTGTGTCTCTTATGCCTGTGTCTCTTATGAACTAACTGTATTGGAGTTCCAAAACTGGTGGCCCAGTTCAAACATTGTCACCATCAGTGTATATAAAAGGCTGTTAACTTTTGGCGTTTCATTGGAAATAGAAATGTTTAATTGCCTCCTCATTGTCCAGCCCAGAGTAGCCATTCAGTAGAAACTTCTGGGGTCATCGTACCCAAACCTGTAGTCTCAGCCAATTCTGTTCTTGGTTGTGGGATGGAAGGAGCCTAGATTGTCACCCAGCATCCTGGCATTTACTCATTTTGCTGGTATTTCCACTGTACAATTTTGTGGCTACTTTAGTGACAGGGCTTGTGACATTTTCCTTGCGACCAATTTTATTTTTTGAATTCTTTATACTAGTTCTAGCAGTTATTCTCTGATTTGTTTCCTCATACTTAATGCCTGCTTAGATGGGATCAGTTTTGCTGAAGAATTGCCCTTGAATTTACCTCCATGACCTCCATGGGTTTCATAACATGCCCCAGATCAACAGCCTATCCCCCAGGCCCTTTCCTGGAGTCTAATGGTAAAGTCCGCTGTTGCCATGACCCACCTGCGAGCTGGGCAAACAGCTGAGTGCTTGCCTGTTCCCTTCTGACTCCTGGGGCCAGTTTCTCCAAAGCCTTCTCCTGCCAATCGTTACGTTCTCATTGAACAGCGAGCCTTCCTATCAGCCCTCTTTCCTTTCCCTATTCTTATCATCTTCTTCTTGGTCAAGCCAAACGGCTTCACCACCCTTCCATGTGTGTTAATTCAATTCCAGTTCTTTTCTCAGGCAAGCTAGTCCTAAACCTATCTAGTATAGCATTTGTCATCCTGGCTACCAACTACTCTCCAATTCACCTCCAGTTCTTTCCAATATGACCCGTCCATTAAAAAAAGAAAAAAAATGCACCTGTTTTTTGTGCTTGGGACATCATTGCACTGCCTTTATTTGCTCTATGTGTCTCATCTGGAATGTCTTCCCTCTAGCCTATAAAAAAAAAAAAGTCTTCAAGACTTAAAAGCAGAGGTGACAGATGGGCTCCTTATAAGTGAAACATGGCTTGAAGACATGTTTTGTTTTTTTGTTTTTTTTGTTTTTTATGGCTCACACAGTAGCCAATATTTAAAAATTGGAAATTTTCATGTAAAAATCCAGATTTCCATCTTTAGTTGAAAACCCAGAATAACTAACCGGTTACACTGTCCCTCATGGCAACAGTTGGCTGGAGCTTAGTGTCCGTGGGCAGGGTATGTGCTCCTTGGTGTAGTCCAGTTTCATTTCTCCTTGTTTCTTAGCCAGGTCACCACAGGCATTCCAACTTTTCATTTCTGACCTAAGGAATGAAATTCTAATTGCACAGAGTAGATGGTCTATTGGGGGCAGAGGGGGAAGGGGGGTGCAGTCTCAACATCCTCTGTGATAACACTATTTAATCCACATAAAGTCAACTCAAGTTTGTCTATTTAACTATATTTATTACCATAACATAATCACTATTTCTTGAATCCTGCTTTGTACCAATCGTTATGTAAGGGAATGTGGATAAAGAGAACAGTTTATAGGATAGTGAATATAATGGAAATCTAAACAAGTTATTATTCATAAATGCAATGCAATAACAGAGGTATATACAAAAGGCACTACAGGAAAATCTCTGCCCATTAGATGTGTTGCATTTAAAGAGCTAACTTCTCCATAGACATTGTTAAGAAATGGCTAACAGATTTAATGGTCTATATCAGTTTGATTTGTACAAGAGCATTGTAAGCATTTTTGTCTTTATTTTAGGATGCATATTCCTGGAAGTCATATTTGTAATTTTTAATTAATTGTAAAATGTCTGCCTCAATTATTGGGAAGCAGTAGGAAATCTGTACCACACTTTAGAATACAATTAAAGCCTTTTCATTTCTAACCTTTTATTTATCTGCCTATCTCAAAGAAGTATTTTGGATGTTTGGGTTAAATGTCCTATTTGATAGATGTTATATAAATCAGTTGGCACAGTTCTCAGTGTTTCGGAATATTTTTAAAATACATTGCAACCTGTTTATTTAAGATTTATTCCAAATAATAATTATCTTGAATTGTCTCAGTTTAAATTTCTGGAACTTAAAGGTAACTTTAAGAATTATTACTACAATTCAAACTCATATTAATCTAAAGACAAATCTGATCTTTAATTGTTGGTGTTTATTTAATAAAGGCAAGATATACCTCACTTTTACTTTGACCCGTTAATCTGTCTCCCCTTTCACTACACCTTTTTAAATTTCAAATATTTGAAAAGAACTGTCATATCTTCCTCATCAATAATTATTCAATAATTTTCTATACATGAAAAAATATCCTTCGATTATTCGTATGACTTTTAAGTACTTCACTTTTATGCCTCTCTCCTCCCTGAATGCCTCTTCATTTTGTAAATGTCCCATGTAAAATATAGCACTCAATACAGAATAATTCTATATGGTAGATATACTATATAATTAGACAATGATTTTGAATATATATAGAAACCTATAGCTCTAACAGCAGCATTAGTGTGAAAACCATGGATTTCACATTTCTTGAAGGAATTTTTCAGCCCACATTTTAAGCACTGTCTTTATCTAGTACAACATTCACTCGTTACTCAACCCTTTTCATGCTATAGAGTAAGGAATCCTAGAATTATAAACTCATCACCCATTCATTTGCTCTAATACAGAAGTCAAAGATATCATCTTAGCACAAAATTAAGTTCACTACTGCAGGTATCACCCTATCGTTGGAAGTAACAGATAATAATCACGTCTGACATCAAAGAGAAAAATCTAAATAATGACCTGTCAACATTTGTTGATAACTGTATACTATTTTATCCCAGAAATCATTGAAAATAGAAATTTGTTAAAACTGTGAGAGACTGAATAATGCCCCCTTCCCAAAGCTATTCATGTCCTAATCACTGGAGCCTGTGAATTTATTACCTTACACGGCAAAAGGCACTTTACAGGTGTGATGTATTTAAGGATCTTAAGATGAGACAATGGATTGCTTAGGTAGGCCCAGTAATCACAACAGTCCTTGTAACAGGGAGGTAAGAGGCAATGTGACAGTGGAAGCAGGTATCAGTGTACTGTGGAGCACCTCTAAGACCTGGAAAAAGCAACAAAATGGATTCTACCCTACAGCCTCCAGAAGGAACACAGCCCTGCCGACCCACTTTGCATTTCTGACTTCCAGAACTGTAGGAAAATAAATCTGTGTTGCTTAAAGCCACTAAATTTGTGGTAATTAGTTGCAACAGCAAGAGGAAACTAACATACTTCTTAGCCAAATGCTCCTGGTAAAAAATGTGTTCATCTAATAGACTTTCTTGGGGGTGGAATACAATACAACTTCCCCTTATTCTGAAAGATATTTATAAAGAACAGAAGCCTTTTTTCTTCTTCCTAATCGGGGCTTCAAGATTTCAACTTTTTCCAACTCTGGTACACTTTATTACATGATCAGAAATTAGTATGATGAGTATGATTTTCTTCAGATCAGTCAAGGGTACTTACCTTAGTAAAATACGATATTTTCAAGCAATCATTGGTTCCTAACACCAAAAAACTGAGCATACAATCATTCTGAAATGTTCTTAAAAAGACTCATCCTCCCCATTAACTGCCAATTTATTCATTAATTAAATATTACTAAATATTAAATATTCTTAAACCTTTATTGTTATTAACTTCCTAAATGGCAACCTTTGGATTTAGTAAATTTTGATGATAATAAAGGATGTAAAATTTTGTTTAAATAATAGAATGATGTGAAATAAGGATCACACAATTGAGATGTTTCAAATACCATAAAATGCTATGAGAAATTTATTTAAGACATTATCTATAGAGCTAGAGCATTTCTAAACTACCATTTCTAAACTTCAGACAGAAATAGAGAAGCATTAAACTAGATAGTTTAACCATTCATTTCCTGTAACTGTTAGGATTTATTAAATGAAAACGATTTATGAAATCAGGCAGAATTGGTGTGTTTACCTTTCATTAATGTGACTGTAACTTCATCACCAGTCAAAAATATTAATCACATTGATTATCCTTAAGCAATTTCTACTTTATTAATGAAAGTATAAGTGTTCATTTTTCCCAAGTAGTCAATAAGATGGCCTGTCAAATTAAAGACAAAACCATAAATTCCACAAAGCGTGGTGAAACAATAAAATCATTTAACATAATTAAACATCCCCATGGACTGAATAAACATTAATCTCAAGGGTAGATCAAGAAGCAACATGATTTACTGTTTAATCAGAAGGCTTAAGTTCTACATCTGGCTCTGTCACTAAAAACACTCCTTAAATCCACTGGAAATAATCCAATTGTAGCTTTATCCCTGTTTATGTCATTATGCAGGAAAAAGCTCAGTTCTTTCTCCTGTGTTTCTCCTTAACTCGCACACTATTACCGTATGCTCAACACTTCTGATACCAGATGTGTCTGGGGCGGGTCAGGGGGGTCGGGGGGTGAGTACACACCAATTATTTCTGCAATACCAGCTGGGTGTCTTGCAGTTTAACTCAATTCTGATACTACCTGGAGATAGCAGTAGATACCACAGGTTATGGGCTTAGCCCCACAAGACCATCCTTCACTTCAGATACCAATTGCAGGTAGTAGGTCCCCAGCTTACCCACAACTTCTATCCAACTTGGCAACAAGTCCCAGGTTTCCATGACCCCCTCCCCTTTGGATGTGATTGTTAGATCAGTTCACAGAACTCAGAGAAACACTTACATTTGCCAGTTTAGTGGCTTCTGTCCCCATGGAATTGGGATGCATCACCCTCCTGAAATGTGTATACTTTGACCAACCTGGAAGCTCTCTAAACCCCACACTTTAGGATTTTATGGAGGCTTCCTCATGTAGGCATGATCAATTATTAATTCTATTTTCAGCCCCTCTCCCCTCTCTAGAGAATGGGGGATGTAGCTGAAAATTCCAAGCTTTTAATCAAAGTTTCTTCTTTCTGGTCACAGAACAAAAAACATTCCTATTACCCAGGTTATTCCAGGAGATTTAGAAGCTCTGTGTTAGGGATGGGGACAAAGACTAAATATCAGAGCAAAAGATGCTCCTAGTGCTTTTATCACTTAAGAATCTACAAGAGTTTCTGGAGTCCTGTGTCAGTCAGAAATACACATACACACACACACACACACACACACACACACACACACAGAGGGTGCCAAAAAAATGTATACACATTTTAAGAAAGGAACAAAATGTACTAATATTACACTTATGTTAACCACTTGGAGCACCTCTTGTAAATGCAGAAGTCAAATGTGAAGTCCCTCACTTCCTTCTTAGCTTAAATCTCATCATATTAATATGACCTTCACTAACAATCCTACATAATAGAACTCCTGAGCTCTGCCAATCCTAACCTGTCACCTTCAACCTGGACCTTTCCATTATTCATAGCATTAGTTACCATATAGCATATCACATACATTTATTTATTAGTTCTATTTATTCTTTATTGTTTGTCTTCCAAATCAGAATATAAGTTCCAAAGTGCAGAGATTTTTATTCATCTTCTTCACTGATATATCCGAAGTGCCTCAGGCAGTCTAGGACTATGTAGGTGCTCAATAAACATTTAAATATTTGAGCAAGTGAATAAATGAATAACAAACCTCATGCATGTCATTTATTTTCTTGAATCTCAGATTGTTTATTTATTAACACGAAGGTAAATTATATCATTTCTATTGTCTACACCAACAAGCAAAATTTCATTTTATGATTTTATAGATCTTGCTTAGAAAAACAGATATATAAAAATCCAACTTAACCCAGCAGATAAATTTGGTTAAAGATTTTTAAAAAGGTCCTTTTTAAAAAACAAACTACTGCTGATGCATTATTATATATTCATTGGGAGTCTCGTGATGCAGAAATAGGAAGGAATAGTCATGCAAACTGAAGTGTTTGAGGTCTCTGTCAATTGAAGGTCAATGGGACATAAAGATAAAGTACCTTGGAAATGATCACATAAATCAATAAGGAAATGACTTTGATTGCTACTATGATTTAATTAATTATAGGGACACATCTGTTGCATTAATCAAGTTAAAATCAGAACAGAATTTAAATACGATATGGTACCTTAGGAGACCTTGCTTTTTTAAATATTTTTTTTTATTTGAAGAATACGTACGTACAGAAAAGTGCATAAATTGTATATTTCCTACTTGGTGAATTTTCACAAAATGAATATATTCATGTAACTCTCACCCAGAACAAGAAGCAGAATATTACCAGCGTACCAGTTGTTTGCCTAAAGTGCTCGTCTAGCTCCCATACTGCCTCCCCTACTTCCAACAATAACCATTCTCCTGACTTTTAATCCCATAGATTAGTTTTTTCTGTGTTTTTGAGTTTTTTATAAATGTAATCATACAGTGAGTGTATACTCTTTAGTATCTGACATTTTTTGTTTAACATTCTTTGTAGTATGTATTCCCATCATTGTGTATAATTACAGTTCATTCATTCTCTTTGGGCTGTAATAACCCACTCTATGGATATACCGTGGTTTATTTTTATACTGTTGATGGTCATTTGAGTTGTTTCTAGTTTCTAACTACAATAGATAAGTGTTGCTGTAAACAGTCTTGTATATGTCATTTGGTGAACATTTCTCTTGAAGATATGTCTTTAAGTAGTTATTGCTGGTCATAAGGTATGTTTACATTCCGTCTTAGTAAATATTGCCAAATGGTTTCCCAAAGTGGTTGTTCCAATTTATACTCCTCCCCACAATATAAGACACTTCCAATTGTTCCTTACTTTCTTCAACTCTTAGTATTTCTGTGTTCTTCATTTTAGTTTTTCTGGAGTATGTGTAGTGCTATCATATCGGTTTGATTTCTGTGTTTGAGTGGTTTTAAAATTGGGTTATAGCATATATACAGTAAAGCACACATATTTTTCAGCTTGATGAATTTTTATACACACACACACACATACACACACACACACACGATTACACCATCTAGATCAAGATATAACACATATCCAACACCCCAGAAAGCTTTCTCTTGCCATTTCCAGGTAATACCCTCCAAGAGGTTACAACATATCTTATTGTAATTTAGTTTTCCTTATTCTTTAATTTCAAATAGAAAGAATCATAGTCTTTTGTGTCTGTGAGAGTTATCCATGTATTACATGGAGCAGTAGTTTTTTTTTATTGCTTTTTAATATTATAATATGTTAATATACTACATTATGTTGTTATATTATATTATTATAACATATTATAATATTATAATAGATAAATATACCACAATATACCTGTCAGTTCCACTATTGATAGATATTTGAGTTAAGTAAAGTTGCAAAGAATGTTCTTTTTTTATTTTATTTTAATGGAGAATATTGGGGAATAGTGTGCTTCTGCAGGGCCCATCAGTTCCAAGTTGTTGTCCTTCAAACTAGTTGTGGAGGACGCAGCCCAGCTCCAAATCCAGTTGTCGTCCTCAATCTTTAGTTGCAGGGGGCGCAGACCACCATCCCACACGGGAGTATAGCCAGCAGCCTTGTTGTTGAGAGCTCACACTCCAACCGCGTCACCCAGCCGCCCAAAAATATTCTTGTATATGCCTTTTGTTGTAACCATTTCTAGGAATTGCTAGGTCATGTGGTAGGAATACATTTAGCTTTACAAGATACTGCCGCTTATTCAAAGAATCTTTGTCAATTATACTCCCACCAACAATGTATGAGTGTTTCCGTTACTCTACAATAGCCCTTGTGGTAGATGTATGCTAGTATCACATTCTCATTTGCATTTCATGATGACTAATGGTGTCAAACAACTTTTTATATGCTTACTGGATATTTGGGTCTCAGGGTGTAATATGTCTGGTCAAGTCTTAGACTATTTTTAACTGGCTTATTTCATTTTTTTACTCATTGATTTGTAAGAGTGTTGTATAAATTCTAGATACAAGTCCTATCCTATGTTTGATGTGTGTATTACAAATATCTTCTCCCAGTCTGTGACTTTCCTTTTCATTCTCTTAATAGTGTCTTTTGATAAATTGAAGGTGTTAATATTCATAAAGGCCAATGTATTCATCTTTTATTTAATTGATTTCTACTGTGTCTCTTTAAGAAAAAAAAAATATTAACCAAAGATCACAAAGATATTATCTCATGTTTTTATGTAGGAGCTTTATTGTTTTGTCTTTAACACTGATGTAGGACTATGGTCCATAAACAATGTTTGTGTGTGATTAAAAAGTAGAAATCAAAGTTCATTTTTTTAATAAAAAATATAATTGATCCAAGGTCATTTAATGAGAAGGTTATTTTTTTTTTCCCCACTGAGTTGCAGTAGTACCTGAATTTGAATATTTGGTGACTGTGTATGTGTGGAGTAGTTTTGGACTCTAATCTGTTTGATTGGAATCCATTAGAATGATATTTCTTTGCTCCAGTACCACACTGGCTTAATTACTATATCTTTATAGAAAGTCTTTTTATTTTGTAGTGTAAGCTCTCCAACTTTGTTCTCATTCTTCAAGATCATCATGGGCATTCTTAAGTATTTTATATTACTATATAAATTTTAAAATCAGCGTTTCAATTTCCACAAAATAGAAAAAGATTGGGATTTTGATTGCCATTGTGTTAAATCTATAGATAGTTTTGGGGATAATTGGCATTTTAACAATATTGACTTTTCCATTTTATGAACATAGTGTGCTGCTTCAATCTATGAACATATTTATGTCTTCTTTACTTTTTCTCGTACTGTTTTATAGTTATGAGTGTAGAGGGCTTCACAACTTTTGTAGATTTATTCCTAGGTATTGAATTATATTTTAACAGTATTGTGAATAGTGTTTGTTTTATTCTCTATTTGTTGCCACTATATGGAAGTACAGTTGATGTTTATATATTGTCCTTATATCTGGTCCTTGTTTTGTAATAAGCATTACCTATTCTTCTTTATACATAATTTCATATAATACAGTATTTAATTCATATTATAGTTGATTTTACTAAATATACATTAACACACTTGTAATAAAATAATTTTGTTTTACAAATGTTCTTTATATAGACTTTCAAGTATCAGAACAACTATTTTTTAGAATAAAAAGAAATTCCTAAAGTAGCTCTTCAAATAAAGTTGTGAAATACTATGTGGATAACTTCAATCAATCATATTGTTTAACAGCATGCTATTAATATTTAGGAATTTAATTTGCCATTTTATATTTCTAGAAAAAGAAGTTTTCTAGTCAATACAAATCTTGACATTGGAAAATTACAAGGAAGAATGATTCTTTGTAAGCATTTATTTAAATTAATTCAAGTTAATTTGTCCCTTTGGCAGTTAGGATCACAATGAAAATCAGAATTTTGAGTAATCTCTTAATAGCACAGTTATATGTAGAGTTGTAGTCAGAGTTCTAAACCCACCCTGCAGGTTTCCCAGGTAGAAGAAAGTTCTTAATCCTTGTTTAACCACAACACAAGGTGTCCTCAGGAAAGAATCGGCCTTCAGAGTTAGTTAATTCTTGTCAATTATGTCCACACCCATCTCCTGTCACTCAGATATGAAGTTTCAGGAGGGCTTTAGAAGATCGGATCTGGTGAGGGGCTTCACAAGGTAAAGCAAACTTGGAAATTATACCTGGCTTTTCAATATGCTCCCTAAAAGGTAATACAAAGGAAGCAGATTAGAGATAAATCTCAGGTTTGATTACAAAGTGATTCAGAAGTCTTCATTTACTATGTCACCTGGAATAAAAGTGCACAGTAAAAGTGACTTGAATTTCTAATATTCTTCTTTACTTCATTGTTGTGGAGTGGGGTAGGTTAGGGCAGGGTGGGAGTGGATGTATATAAAAGTTACTCTACCCCAGCGTAAGAGTGGTGGGGTCTTCCATTCCAGGCTGAGGCTCACTCTCCTATTGGGTTGATAGTCAGTCATTTCTCATATTTTCCAGATTAATTTCTCAAGAACCCCTGTTGGGTCTGCCTAGAGCTTTGTAGTACTCCTAGTTATATAACTTTGAATGCATTTCTTGAAAACTAATAATGCTGAGTATCCCTTCGCCCACCACAGTTCTGGGTTACATAACAAAGGTTTTCCAAATTGACTGATAATAACTCCCAAACCCCTTCTTCCTAATCCTTTTTTTTAAAGTACTATGTCCTAACTACTGAGGAGGACAGGGTAATCTCAATGCACTGTGTAACATTAATGCCATTGTTTATAGCAGTTAACTGTGGAAGCAGCAGCAGCAACAGTATTATTAAATTTATTGAATGTTTTTCCTATGTCAGACATTTGCCAAGGCAGCACCCACTGTTCAATATCTGAAACAAACAATAAAAGCTGAGTTTATTCCTTGCCGCGGGAGGGAGAACTATGCAAGATGGACTCTATGAGCAAAGCAGAGAGCTCATTTTACTGGATTTGGGGAAGTATGCTGCTCTGAAATTGGTAGATTTTTTAGAAATGGGTTGTGTCTAGGGATTGATGGACCTAATTAACCTGTGTAGGTGGGTTACTAGAGTTAGAATGGCTGACTCACTGACTTTTAGGAGCCCATTTACTGAGTTATTAGTTGCTGTTAATTGACTGACATTTAAAAGCATAAGGCTGTCACTGATTGGCTGAGTTTCAGAAGTTTAGTTATTAAAACTGGTGGTGATTTATCATTGAGAATGGGTTTAACAATGTTTCTGGTGTTTACTTGGTCGTATATCCAAAGAACAATCTTTTCCTGGGAACACAGGGATCTTTTATTCTCGTGGTATTAACAGTTATATTTCATTTATGTATGCTATATAATTTGCTTTTAACAAAATCCTCTAAGAATATATGAATCATTAGAATTTCTATTTTATACAGGAGAAAATTAAAGTTTAGCTTGCCCTAGGTCACATGCTCATAAAACTTGGACTAGGATTCAAACAAGGATGCAAAACAATTTTAAAATTAAGGTTAGATTAGAACGACTTTAGAACTAAGATTCAAAGCCATTTTAACTCCAAAAGAATCAAGACTTAGACAAAGCCTTATTCATTCAACGAATAGCAAGGTACATGCTGATTCATTGTCATGATGGGCAGAGCTGTAGGCGTTGACAATACACAGCACACAAAAATCCCTCTCCTTTTCCAGCTAATATCCTTGCTATATGTTGCTGATATTTGCATTCTGCACCTTTTCTCTTGCCCATTTGAGGATGTGATGTCGTAAATAATTGACATTGGATTAGGTCATTCTTTTCTATGTCCTCTGCCCAACCTTCCACCAACATGATTAACCTCGTGTCAGTTATTAGGGCTCGACCTTACCCTTCATCTCACATCTGAAAAATCAGATTTGCATTTGATAGCCATACTTAATTCAGATGGCTGAAGGAGGTTACAAATGTAGCTTCAAGTTCTAATTGAATGCCTGACAGTTTTCTAAGAGTAATTTGGCACCCATTTTTGAGGCATACCAGCAAAATTTATTTTTACCCTGTACTTTAATATAAGGTGATTTTTTTCCCCCTAAAACTTAACAGGAGTTAACTTATATTCCAGTCCCCACAAATATTTTTATTTACAAGTCACAGTCTCAATTTAATTTATTTTGAGCAAACAGAAGAAGCACATTACCCTGAAACAACCTCAGTCAATGGCAATTTGGGATTCTCAGATGTCCCCTAAAGAAATTTGTTTTAAAAAGTAAAGAGAGGGCAAAGACATTTCACATTGCTTATAGTCATTATTGGCTGGGTACACAGCCTCTCAAGTTCAAGTGTTGAATGCTGTTGCAAATAAAACCTTTAAAGACAACATTGAAAGTGTCGTACTAACTGATTATGTTGAGGAAACAAATAGACATTCACAGAATGAATTTTATAAAGAAAACTGTCTTAATTAAAAAAGATGGCTGAGTTAATTTTCCAGTGATGATGTGTTATACTTTATGATGAGAAAACTCACAAATGGCTCTTAGAGATGATAAACTGAAGTTGAATGTGTGTATGAAGAATTTCTATGAAATTGTTTTCTGGTTAATCAGAAATAAAGCAATTCTTCTAAAGTAGTATTTTATATAATAAGTGATTTATACATGTATATATAATAAGTGAATTAAATACTGAATAGATTGTGATTATTTCACATTTATTGCTAAAAATTCATGTTTTCAAGTTAACAAAATGAAATATTTATTTGACAAAACAGGATTGTTTTATTATCAGGGTGACCTTATATTTGGGTATATTTTTTAATTTTATAAATTAAAGGCATTTAGTTAAAGTGCTTTACTAGGTTCAGGTCTTATTTAGTACAAGGCGTTTGGGCATACCTTGTGTTATTTGGCCTCAAGATGTCAGAGAAGTCATAACATTTCTAGAGCATCTCTGTTTTATTAAGTATCTTCTACATAGAGCAATTCAGCAGGAAAGAAAAAAAAAGAAAGTTTATAATCGAAATCTCAAAAGTCCCGTGATTGTATCTCAAACTTGCCTGCATACAATTTTCACCCAAAAGAAAGCGGCTTTATCTTCTTGGTCTCCATCCCTGAATCTGTTTGGGATATCCAGCTGCTGTTCAGACCAGGAAGAACAGTTGGGAATGGCTTCTCCCTTCAGCCTGCCCCCACACCAGGGCCCAAGAAGGTACTCAGCTTTCAAAATGACCATTTGGGCTACTTTATTCAGCAGTTCCCTGAGGTTTGTATAAATATCAACTAAAATTAATATATGAACAAATAGCAAGAAGCCACAATGTCACTACAAAAGACAAAACCAAAAAATATCCCAACCGTTTAAAAGAAGAAAAAAGATATATAAGAGCCTAAAAGAAAATCTTATTCCTCAAAAAAATATTTTCTTAATGTAGTAGAAAGTAAGAGGGAATTTCCACTTATCTTTAATGAGATCGAGGAGGTCATTACATCTATCAAACAAGAATAGGTCAGGATAAACAAAGTTCAAAAACTAAAACCTCAACAGAACAAATAAAAATTCAATCATTGTAAGCCTTCAGAAGCTAGCTCAACTCCACCAGGGTGCCATAGAAAATAAATCTAAATATTATATATTCCTAGAATGTGGAGAGAATGGAAAGAGATGTCTGCTAATGTTGCAGACAATAATGGACATTTAGAATAGAATGAAAAGAGTTGGCTTTGGATAACAGTATTGTCACAGAAGAAAATGAAGCAAAGAAACAAGAAATGAAAACCAAAATGTAAAATAACATGAAATGAGCTACATTAAGCAAGTAAGTTTTGATAGCATCTAAAGAATTGAATATATTATACTGGAAAGCTTCCTTTAAAACTACAGCGTAAAAGAAAGTATGGCATTGTAATTCTTGATGTGAACTCTGATGTGAGTTAAGTACTTTTTCATGAAAAAAGAAAAAATTAGAGTTTCAAGTTTGCTATATGACACCTTTGAGTATAAAAATTGATGAAGACATTTACCTAATTATGGAACTTAGTTAATTTTTAGGCAAATGTTCTAGCACGTACACTGCACTCATTCGTCCATGTTTATTGCCTGCTGACCAGGTGTCAGCCCTGCTTTAGGTGCAGGAAGGACAAGACCAAACACGGAAGGCATTATCTGAACCCATGGAGTTTATAGGGAGGAAAGACATAAAAAAAATTACCAAATTTTTACTTAATTATACTTGCACTGAATTCTACAAAAGAGAAGTCATATTGAAATAGGAATTAATTATTTCACAGTGGGAATTAGTGAGGCAAATACAATTGTATTGCAAGTCAAAAAACTTCAAGTTTAACAATATTGTTTAGGAACTAGAATTAAACTCCACGAGGACAGGCATCTGTGGCTTGTTCACTTATCAATCCCCAGTGTCTGGAACAGTGCTTGGCATAGAGTAGGCACTCAAAAAATAATTTTTTCCCTCGTAAAAAAATAAAGAAAAACTCTTTTTCTGACTAGTAGGTTAGCTAATAACCTACAGGTAGCCTTTGTAAACAAGAAGAAAAAAGAAACCACCTTAATGCATCACATCTAACATAACATAGCCTGTACATTTCCACTGATTGTGACACATTGCTATCTTATATACAAATTATAAAAATTAAATTTGGTGAATCTAGTAGGAAATCTTCCCAGATAAAGGAGGAAACCAAAGTGTAAAATTAATGAGAAGGAAAGCTATGCCCCAGAAAGGTATAAAATTAAATTTACGTATCTAAATATTGTCACTGTACAGAGGGAGGAAAAAAATTTTCCCTGAGAATTTGAAACACAAAGATTACTCACAGACTTGCAACTTTGACTTAACAATAACATTATGGCTCCCAAGACCTCAGGACATGGAGGTCTCAGTGGGGAGTAGCAAAAATAGTGCAAATTCTCTCTAGAAGAACTCAGCTTCAGTCCAGACCCAGAGCAACTGTAAAACAAAGATGTGAATATATCATGAGACTTAGAATCCATGAAATATGAAATACAGAATTTAGAACATTTCTGTATATTTCACAGGACTATTGGGAAAATCATCTAGGTTATGTTTAAGGAAGGCCATTGAGCTCACAATGAGGATTGTTTTTCTTTTTGTTACCAGAGTCCATCTGTAACCAACCATATGCATTTTACAATGGTCAATCTTAATCCCCAAACTTTTTCAGAGGTGTGGAGGTCAATTATAATTCCAAAACTAGTCCTCAAAAAAGAACAGGGTACTAGTAATGGTAAGATAGAGGAACCTACCCAGGGGTTCTGGGTTAAGGCTCTTCTAGTGGGATGTTTTTGCTGAGACTTGGAGGATGTGTTGCATTAGTTAGAGCCAAAGGAACAGAAATATTTCTGGGAAAGATTAGCGCATATATTCAAAGAGAGCCATTGTGTTTATAGTATAAGAAGCAAGAGGGATAGAGCTGCAAGAAGAGTCTGTGGACACAGGCATGCACCAGATGAGGCAAGAAATTCTGGACATTTGCTTAAGAGTGTTGGACTCTATACCCACTACATGGATTTAAATGAGGAGAGAGACATCATTAGATTTCCATGGCTTTCAAAATATCTTTACATCTATCCTTTTAATCTCTGGGTCAATGTTCTCCTATCTCTAATATGGATTTTTAACTCACCTTTCTTCCTTTTACTCTGGAATTTCACTCCAGAATTATGGTCAATACCACTGTCATTTCCATTCAACAGATAGGATCTCTTCCTCTTCCACATATGAAAAGGTTTCCTGTTCCTTCATCACATTTTTTTTCTTGATTCAGTTCCCATTCCTTTTAACTTTGTGACTTCTTTCTCTTCTAATTACTAAGATTTTCAAATACTTGGTCTGTACCATTCTCCCAAATCCCACGCCTATGCAGTCTCACCTTAGTCCCTGACAGCTTTCATCTGGTTTTAAGATTCTTCTGAAGCTCTCTGCTCATGCAAGATCAGAATTTACTTCTTTCCTATAAGATCTAATGACTTTTTCTCTTCTCATCTCTCGAGATCTCCCACTTGCTCTAAATATTTTACGTTGTTTTCCACCTGCCAGTACTTTTTTCACTTAATCTTGCCCTTTGTTTGCTAATGTGTGCACTTTCCTATTATCTTTCTATATCTCTTCTTCCTCATTTTCCTTTATGGTCTTACACCCGTTTTCCTCCCATTTTATGGTCTTCAACATTCTACACTTCTATCTCCTATAAGAGAAATATTAAACCAATTACCTCACTCTCCCCTTTTAGAAAAAGAATGTTGCTCTTCTCTTACCCTCTTCCATCTTCTACTTTATTTTTGCAGCCCCGAATAACACATTTTGATAATGTCACGCTATGGAGTGTAATTGCAGTTTATGATTGTCAAGAAAGGTTGTCAAACTGTGTAATTGTTCACTACTTGTTTCCTCACTAAACTGTATGCTTTGTGAGGATTAGATTGTGCATTCTTTGTCATTGTATCCACAGCACTTGTTTTCGATCACAGAGTGGACCCTTAGCAAACATTCTTAATATGCATAATTGTCCTGACATAAGTTTATATATGTTTAGGGAACATGTCCACATGTATACGCCTCTCCCCACTCCCGCAACACACACATCAGGTGTTTATATTCTTGGTGGTTCTGGTCATCATTAAACCATTTTCTTTGAAAATATTTTCAAATTAACAATGGAAAATAACCTTCTTGAGTTGAGTGGACTTTACTCAGTATAGATTATAAGGGTCAAACCAACATAACTCAAAAATATACACACATTTTTAAAAGTGGAGGCTCAGATTGCTTAATCTCTGCCCTATTCTGGTTCACACAGTAGCTTTTGTGTTTAATTTTCAGGTTTAAGCACTTGTTTTCAAATGAACCATCATTTTCTTGCAGAAAACAAGCCCCCCACCCCCCCGCTGTGTCCCCCAGAAAACATTGGTTTCTATTTCTTGTGCTGACAAGCCTGAACTTCAGTTCACTAATCTTTCCCTTAGATTCTCATTTAATTTTTCCCTTAGATTCTATCTTACTAGAGTATTTTTTCCTTATTTAGGTCAAATTTCATTGATACAAAATTGTTTCTACTAGTATTGAGTTATATGATATGTTTCCCTTGCAGAGTCTCTAGTGTCGTCCATCTTGAACTTTAAAAATTCTATGGGCAACCTGGCAATAAAATATTCTAAACTGCATGCTGAACTACCCACAAATGTGAGCTGTCACTATGGTCTTAACTCTGGTGATCAGCCAACTATGTCAGGCAGTGCTGTCATTTACTTTAGGAAAACAAGCAAACCCTTCAATCACTTTGTTTCTAAAGGAAAGTAGGTAATAAAAATCACAACTTGTCTTTCTTGTTTGGCCTATGATAGCGAAGCAAAAGTAACTTAGAATTATAGCTAATAATCAGGACAACACTTGGTGAGTGTTTTGCTGTTGCAAATGCTTTATAGTTAGTAATGGTTGAATCCTCATAACAATTCTATACAGTAGATACTATAATTATGCCCATTTTATAGATGAAGAAAATGAGGTATGGAGAGGTTAAGCAATTTGCCCAAGTAAAACACCTAATAGGGGCACAATGTGAAGTCAGGCAATCTTAAGCTTAAAAGCATATGCTTTCATAATGGCATGATGGTCAATGCAGATCTATAAGAGGTGTATGTTAGATCATAGGTTTTTATATTATTTGATTTTGTTTAATAATAGAAATTGGAAGAAAATAATATTTTGATTTGTTTTTATTTACTACTATGAAATAAATGTCTTTTTGTTAAGCTTAAAAACTCAGCTAGTTTCAAATATGCTGACAAGTTTCAGAGTGGTGATTGTTGGGTGGGTGTGTGTGTGTGTGTGTGTGTGTGTACACACGCATGAGCATTTGTGTCTTTAAGACAATTCGTGTCTTTTTAACAATGTGTCTACTTTGTACTTATTAAGAGTCATCCTGACAGCCATCAAATCCAATGACCCTTTTTACTTTAAGCTGTTCTCATCAGATTAAGAGTGAGCATTTATTAGTATTTACTATTCCAAGCAGTGTAATAGCACTTTCTGTTACCCTTAATCCTCACATCCATCCTTTGATTAAGCATATTTATTATCCTGATTTTAGAGATGAGACTTAGAGTAGGTACCTTTTTCAAGATTACACATGAAGGGCAGAGCTAATACTGAAAACCTAGTGTTACATTCATGTGAATCTACAACTGTCTCAAAATTTAAAAGAAAAAAATTAAGAAAAAAATAAATAGTGTCATCTGCCCCAAAACATGTTTTATCTTCTCCCTATAAAGAAAGGTAGCTTCAAGAACAGTATTCCAATTATGTCAAATCTGCATTACAATTTTAGAGTTATGTTTCCTTAGAAACAAATTTGATCCCCAAAACATATCTTGAAAATCCTATTTTTCAAAGCACGTTTTCTGAACATTCCCTCAAGAACACTTTTGTACTATAAGTGTATTATCATCTACATTTTTCTCATGCCCGGTAGAGAATTTGCTTCCAAATTTTATTAGATGTGAAACTATTTAAGTTATTTTATTTAAAAAGAGGAAAAGAAGAAGGAAGAAGAAAAAGAAAAAAAAAGAAAGCTTGTAATTATTGCCAATTTTACCGTAAATTTGTTATCCATTAGTCAAAAACATACATGACAGTCCACACACTATTAAAACTATACCATGGAATTTCATTGAATCTTTTCATGGAAACTGAGTAAACAGTATCCACACCAACAACGCTAGTGAAATAAATGAGCTGTTTATTCAGAGATCAGATGACATTCATGGATATCCCTTTCCTAGATATAACCTACCAGTTTCCAAAGGATCGCTCTGCATCCTTGTATTCAATGAAAGGACATTCTCTCTCTAAAAGGAAGACAAATATCTTAGTATTTTATTAAGCTGCTTAGTACAGGTAGGCTACTGAAGTGATCAATGAGCTATTAATTTTCTTAAACAGATCCCTTAAGGTCAATCCTGGGGACCTAAGCATTCCTTGAAGTTTTACTTTACTTCTAACAAATAGCATATATGTGAGACATGCAGATAGTTTGCCTTTTGAAAACTTGAGCAGATGTGCTTTGTGCTCTTTAGCAAGAGACGAAAATGTATTTGCTCAGTGTGAATTGCTTATAAGAGCAGAAATACTCATACTACAATTTTATTGAGTTAAATGGAAGGAACATTATTTTTTTCTGCTGTTATGAGCACAGGGTAAAGAATTTAGCTTCAAGGTATGTTATATGAAAAAATTGTAATAACCTCCTTTGATGAAAGAAGAGAAAAAAGAAGGAAGAAGAAAGGGAGGAGAGGAAGGAGAAAAGAAAGGTTGTGACTATTGCTGATCTTAGTATGAATTTATTAACCATTAGTCAAAAACATATGCTGACAGGCCACTGAGCTCCACTAGTTATTAATACTAGTGGTCTTTCTCTTCTCAAGTTTTATGATATTTTCTTGGACTATACACAAAAAACTTACTGTTCTGATATCTGGCACCTCTATGCCAGAGCCATCCGTGATTAGAGTCAGTAATTATGCTGTGGCCTGCAGATAATGTATCGTGGTGGGTTTTGTTTGTGGTTCCTGATAATTAATGATGATTCCACAGAACAGCAGTTACACAGCGTAGAAGAAATTCATCTTCCAAAGGTCAGTGAAGGGTTGAAGCATGAAGTAAAATAAGCCCATAGCTGTTCGCTATTTTTTATCAATCAATCTTTGTGAGTTGTTTGGTTTTATTTTGTTCTGTTTTCTTTTGGAAGGCATAGTGGAGACATTCATACCTTAATACAGGCATTGTCTGAAAACTAATCTCTTGGTTTCTTTATAATTAGAATAGGAGGTTTTTGGTTTTTTAAGTTACTTGAGAAAGAAAACTGTTTCTTCCTTAGAAAATACAGCATTAGACAATGTGGAGTGTTGTTGGATGGGAAGGGGGTGAACACACTCCTAGCACCCAACTCTCACCTCACGCAAAGACATGGTCACAACCTTACAAAAATGTTAACTGGAATATGGGGGTGTGGACTAGCAACAAGAGAGGTGAGCAGAGGAGGAGAAGGAAAGTCAAAGCCACATATGAAAAGGGAGAGTTTGACAGAAGAATGCCAGGTTAATTTCTGTGGGAAGTAGGGTGCAGGGAAAATGTGGCTACGTAGGCAGCCACTTCATTACCATTCAACAAAGTCAGCTAGGCTCAGAAATGCCTTGGTGGTCATCAGGGAAAGGGGCCTGCATTTCAAGTGTGGACACAGAAAGGGGGTACAACCAGGGAGAAGCCAAAGCCAGAAGTGCCAGTAAGAAACAGTCTCCCCAGAAGAACCCCGATGATATTGGGAGGGACACTGCGTTCTCCACCCCAGACTGATGGGTATTTGAATCAAATTGTATTTAAATCTAAAAAGATAGGGTGACTCCCCCAACACCTTGGGTTTTGTAACATAGGTAACTAACAATTGTTTATTTTGTTCTATGTATAAGTGATTTAAAGTTCTGAAAAACCTATGTTGGTAATGACAGAAACACTGATGGCAATACAGCCATCTCAGCCCTAAAAAAGCACCAGAATAGGACAAGCAAGGTTTCTAACCCTGGTTGCATTACGTAGAGTAGACATATTGGTTACAAATCATTTACATTCTCTCTACTTAAGCTTGTCATCTAAAAAAAAAAAAAAAAAAAAAATCCCAAAACTCATGCTTAAAAAATTGATGCTTGGAAAAGTATAAACTATTTAACAAATAATAATGATACCAAATATTTATTGAGAGCTAGACTCTATTATGAGTTGTATACATGTACTGGATCATTTAAACCTACCTCATCCACACAAAAATCCAATGAGGTAGACACTATAATTTTCTCATTTTACAAAGGAAGGGGCACCAAAGCATAAATTTCATAGACAATAAAAAGGGTCAGGCTTTATGCACACTGATTTTTTTTTTTTGAAGTGTCAACTTGACTAGGCTACAGTTCTCAGTAATTCAATCAAATACTCATCTAAGATATTGCTGTGAATGGATTTTATAGATGTGATTCAAGTCCATAATAAACTGACTTTAAGTAAGGGTGATTATCCTAGATAATCTGGTAAGACTGACGCAATCGGTTGAAAGGCCTGGATAGCAGAACTGAGGCTTCCTTGAAGAAGAACAAATTTCACCTGTGAATAACAGCTTTGGCTCATCCCCAAGCTTTCTAGAGCCTACGTTTCCTGGTGGCCTGCCCTAGAGAGTTTGGATTTTTTTAGTGAGACACCTACAATTGCATAAGCCAATACCTTGCAACACCTCTTTTTTTTTTTTTTTTTTTAAGAGCTAGAAATAGAGATAGACATAGAGCGATAATCTCATACTGGCTCTGCTTCTCTGGTTGAACCCTGACTGCTACAAACACAAAGCCCATGAACTTCATCTGGGCTGTTCCATCTTAAGCCACCAGAGCCTCAACCTTCTTTTTCTTCCTGCTTTTCAATATATTTAGGAGTGGGCAGCAATATGTTACTTTTTAGAAAGGGAGACAAACACATGTTTGACTCAACCAAGATCACAATGTTGGTGTAAATCTGAATAAAAGCAGAGCTGTAATTTGTGTGAATTTTAAGAATCATCCCTGTTTCTCATCTTCCGTAGCCACCATTCTATAGCATTGACAGGACTCTCTCAGCCTGGGTGCCGGAGGACAGGAAGACGCATTAGAGCATTCTCCAGATTTAATACTAGACAATAGCTTCAATGAGATCAGAAAACCAAAGCCTAAGAAGAAATAGGCATCTGTTTCATTTTCCTCAAGAGGGGAAAGGCATCCACTTTACTGCCCTTATATGCTCATTAGCATTTCTCTTCACAGCTGTCACCTGAGAAGTATACGTCAAGAAAGTGAAATGCCAAGCCAGACGGAAAAGTGTCCTCAGTGAGGAAATTCAGATTGTCCTTGTCCTTATTTTCAAATGCTTTGCTCAGCTGACTGGCCTTTTCAGTTCTGGGTAACAGTGACTGCATTAAAGGAGCTGCTTGTCATTCATGTATTAAAAGCTGAGCATCTGTACCTTTCAAAGTCATGTGAAGGAAACAGACAGCACCCAAAGTTCCTGGTCTATTAATGGCCCACTTATCCATAAACACACACTTTGCTCAAGTATATCATCAGAACTCCTAATTATAATGCTATAAATTATAGCAGAAAATCAAAAGGAGCTACAGAGGAAGGAAGAAATATGAATATTACTTAAAATGAGAAGGTAATTAAGTTATCCTCTTCTCTCTGAGCTGGCTCTGGCTGTTAAACATAAATCCTAATAACTGCTAAAATGAACTCAAATTGCAAATGAGTATTAAACTGACCTACTTTAGAGATATCATAACTGGTTTATTAAGTAGTTATTGTTACTAGGGAGATTTGAATCATTCTTAAGTATGTGAAAGGTTAGTCTGATGGTTAATTTTATGTGTCAACTTGGCTGGGTCCCAGTGCCCAGACATTTCGTGAAACATTCTGGATGTTTCTCTGAAGGTGTTTTTTAGAATGAGATTAACATTTAAATTGGTGGACTTTGAGTAAAGCAGATTGCCCTCCATAATGGGGGTGGGTCTCATGCAATCATGTGAAGGCCTCAGTTGAACAAAGACTGACCTCCCCCCAAGCAAGAAGGAATCCTGACAGCAGACAGCCTTTGGATTCCAACTGTAACTCTTTCCTGAATCTCTAGCCTCCCAACCTTCCCAATCAGATTTTGTGTCACCAAGCTTCCACAACTATATGAGCCAATTCCTTAAAATAAATCCGATATAGAGATATAGTTATAGATACAGGCAGAGAAAGAAAGAGAAGGAGTGAGGGAGAGAGAGAGAGGAAATGAGAGACAGAGAGGGGAGACAGAGACAGAGACAGAGAGACAGAGAGAGACAGAGAGAGAGAGAGAGAGAGAGAGAGAAAGAGAGAGAGAAAGAGAGAGAGAGATCCTCGTGGTTTCATTTTTCTGGAGAACCCTGACTTATATAGTGAGTAAAGAGACTACACTGAAAATAACCGGATGAACTTCAGGAATATAAAAGGTGACAACCCAGCTGCATTCATAAACCAACATTGTGAAATTTTAGTGCCCAAGTTGTAAAAGGAAGAATTCATATAGTATATGCTAACATATGTTCATATAGGTTGGGATCAATGTAGTACCCATGGCCAAATGTGTCCCTTCTGCCTTAGTCCGTTTGAGATACTATAACAAAATACCGCAGACTGAGTGGCTTATAAACCACAGGAATTCATTTCTCACAGTTGTGGAGACTGGAAGTCGAAGATCAGGGTGCCAGCATGAAGTCTCTCTTCCGAGGTGCAGACTGCCAGTGTCTCACCATGTCCTGACGTGGTGGAAGCAGCAAGGGAGTTCTGGAGCCTCTTTTCATAAGGGCATTACTCTCATTCATGAGAGTTCTGCCCTCATGACCTCATGACCTCCCAATGGCCCTACCTCCTAACACCATTACACTGGACATTAGGTTTCAACATGGGAGTTTGGGGATATGGGGGGGACACAAAAGTCCAGGCCATAGTACCTTGCAAAGAGTTCATATTGATTTCAGGGCTCCAGCAAAGTTCCAGGGCTTCTGGGATTTACCTAGAAATCTGAATAATCCCTAGAAATCTAGGAATTTAGCAATGTGTTCATCCAGATAATATTTATTGAGCACATTCATCAAAGGGAGGCAGTAGTGAACAACAGCAGTATACGCCCTGATTTCCTGCAGCTCATGGGGGAGAAATAGATTGTTGTTGAAATAATCATGCAAATGAAGGTCTCATCACAAGCTGAGATAAATGCTATAAAGAAGGATGCCTGGTTATTTGAGAGTGTAACAGAAAAATCCAGAGTAGTCTGAAACCTGACTACTCAGAGTGCAGACTATAAACCAGCAGCGATAGCACCACCTGGGAGCCAGTTAGAAATGCAGGATCTCAGGCCCCACCAAGACCTGCGTTGTAATACACCCCGCCAGGTGAGTCATATTTGCATTAAGTTTGAGAAGCAACTGACTTAAGGGATAAAGAAAACTGCTTTACTGTGGATAGACCATTCCAGCTGAGATCTGAAGGAAGGGGGAGAGCACTCAAAGACAGAAGTAACAATATTCTTTCCTATGTGGCCGTCATAACGGCTAATTACTGAATATTTCTGACTCTCTTCTGAAGCACCTTGTAGGACCTTCCTTCCCTGTACGCTACAAAGTTCGATTTGGCCAAGTGACTTGCTCTGGCTAGTGAAATATGATCAGGATGGACCAGTTTCATTTTGGGGTGGAATTTTTAAGAACCGTTGTATAGTTTGCCATCCTTCCCCCTCCCCCCGCCCCGTGTGTCATGATTAATTGTCAGTGTGTAGTTGGTGGTTTCTCAGACAGCAGTGCACCTAGAATAGAACCTTATCTCACCTGGAATGAGCATGTAGTTTAAATGACTCATCAACTTTGTCGTACTAAGTTCCTGATATTCTGGTGATGTGTTTCTGCCTAACTGATACAGTGGATCATCGATTGATTTATTCATCTAATACTTACTGAGTTTCTACAAGGTGTCTGGCACTGATCCAGGCTCTGGGGATTCAGTGATGAAATTAGCCAGATAACGCCCCGCAGGATCTTCTCTTTGTGGGGAGAAAGATGGGAAAACAATCAAGTAAAATATAATTTCAGATGGGTTATGTGCTATGAAGAGAAGAAAATGGGCGGTGAGACTAGAAAAGCGTGGGAGGGCTGTTTCAGATGGAGTGGTCAGGTCAGGGACAGCTTCCCTCTCCAAAGAGCTGATACGTGACCTGATATCTGGATGAAGAGAAAGAACCAGGCTCTTGAACATCTGGACAAGTGTCTCAAGGCAAATGGAAGCTCAGTGCCCTTGAGGCAGGAATAGGCTTGGCATGAAGAAACCAAACAAACAGGCCCTGTGGAGCCCAGCAATGGACATGAAGGAGAGAGTGATGAAAGATGAGGCTGGAGAGGCAGTCAGATCCCAGATCCCAGAGCTTTCAGGTCTGTAAAGAGGTTTGTGTTTTATAGGACCATGTGATCTGAATTACATTTTAATGGGATGACTAGCTAGTGTATTCAGCATAAGCAGAAGCCTTGCAATGAGGAGAAGAGAGCACAGTAGGAGAACTAAAAGAAGGGCAGTATGACTGAAGTAGCTTCAGGGGGCCGAGAAAGGCAACCTACCAGCAGCCTAAAGGGATGGAGAATTGGAAATACTCGGTGAACAGCATTAATACCTACCACAGTCACCCTTCCATTCACCAAATATTTGATTCCCCCTCCTTTCTCCATGTAGTACATATACTCACCCTCTCCCTGAGGAAGATAACCCAGAAGTCCCACCAGTCAGAGGATCAGCTCTGAGCTCAGCATCTCCAGGTGATGCACTGTATCAGAGAACGGGGTAGTTTCTATATCAGGTTTAGATACAGCTTGTTTTCATCCAGAAATCCATGAATTAAAAGGTTTCTTATCTTCCCATCTTCCACCCTAGTACACCCACACTCAAAATGTGATTGTGGAACACACCCAGAATAATTCCAAAAAGATTCAGATTCAAAAAGGGGAAGAATAGCAGATACACAGCAGACACTTGATTATAGCCATTCTGTCATCCCACAAGGCAGTTGTTGCGCGGGTCCCTACCTGGGGGGCAGAGAAGGTTCTTTGTTAGGCTGTGTTTCTCATAGCCTTGTCCATTGTTTCCCAAAATCCTTGGCTCCATCCTCAGAGGTTCTTTCGTTGGTAATATTCTCCTTGACTTCAATTTGAAGTACAGGATATGTCTACTGCCTGCCCAGCCATATTATTTGCTTTGAAGTCTCAGTAACTAATCCTTTCAGTCCCTCTTGGTGATCTATTTGACAAATATCCCCAAAATTTAGTTCTTTCGGCATCCACATTCCTTTTATCAACATATTTCTTTTGGCTACTTTTGTTTTCTCACACCCTAAGTCTCTTGTCTCATCCTCTCAGGACATCCCTGGGATATGTTGGAATATCCAGTTTAGGTGGGAAAGGCATTCTGACCAATTGAAAGGATATGGGTACTACACCTTTAGCTGGGTCCTTGCTCTGAGTCAAAGATTTTGATGGTGGGTGTGGCAGCCATGCCCTTGATTTCATACTTGTTGCAAAAGTGTCGCCTCAAAGACCTTCACAACTTCATCTTGTAATGGGTGGGATTGCATCCTGAGACTCCCCCAAATTTAGACTCTCGATTCTCTTCCTTTCTGCCAGCAGGCCAATTCTTTTCTGAGCTCATTTTTATCTTATTAGTACCATGATAAACGCAGCCAGGGATAATGAAAATCAACTACTAGTTCATGCCTTCACACATACTAGACAGGAATCTCCTTGAGGGCAGGTACCATGCCTCCTTTCCTTACCATAAGATATACTACATGCAATGTAGTGTACTCAATAACTATTTATTGTATGAATGAATGAATATCATTTTCATGTGATTTGAAAATTTCTGTTTCTATTCTACTAAGAGTTTTCCTCATATTTTTCACAAACATTTGAATTTATATTTTACCTATCACCATAAAGAATTAAATACTACTTACTTCCCTTCATTTCCCAGGCTATGATAAGAATTTAAGTACAATTTTTTTAATTGGTTTCAGATGTACAAAACAATGTAATAGACACTTCAGCACTCACAAAGTGAGAGCCCTCCTCCCCAATCTGTTGCCCCTCTGACATCGTATATATCTATTACAATTCCATTGATTCTGTTCCTTATGCTGCACTCCACATCCTGTGACTATATATATGCATTGAATTATAGTTGGCATACAATGTTATTCAACTTCAGCTTCCGGTGTACAGTGCAGTGGTCAAGGATCTACACCGTCCCTGAAGTGGTCTCCCTAATAAGACATGTGCCCATCTGACACCCTACAAAATCTTTACATTATTGATTATATTCCCCAAGCTGTCTTTCATATCCCTGTGGCAATCTTGTAGTTACCAGTATGTGCGTTCTAATCCTTTCTCCTTCTCCCTCGTCCCCATTCTCCTCCCATCTAGCAGCCATCAGTTTTTCCTCTATATCTCTGAGACTATTTCTATGTACGTCCCTCAATTATTCAGTTCTTTAGATTCCACATATAAGTAAGATCATAAGTAAGTACAAATTTCTAACCACTGCCCCCTTCCCACATACTCAGGTTTTGTTGATTTTTATTTTAGTAACTGGAAATTTCATATCCAGGTTTTTATTTTATTTTACATTATGACCTTTAATTTTAGAAGTCATTATTTACATATTAAATGTGCATGTACAAAATTGGACTTGACTATAAATTATATGTGTTTATTGTTCACCTTTGTTTCCTCCTCTTGAGCCCTTTTTCCGATGCACTTGTTATTTTACTGCCATACATCAAGAATTTTGTTTTAGTAAAAAGTACATGGTGAATGAATGATTTGTTCTGAAACCTTGCTTGTCGAAATTTAAATTTCTTAAATATTTTTTTTAATTTTTTAATTACAGTTAACATTCAACATTATGTTAGATTCAGGTGTACAGCATAGTAGTTAGACATTTATATAACTTACAAAGTGATGCCCCCAATTAGTCTAGTACCCATCTGGCACTATACATAGTTATTAAAATATTATTAACATCATTTCTATGCTGCACTTCACATCCTCATGTCTATTTTGTAACTATTAATTTGTACTTCCTAATCCCTTCACTTTTTTCATTCAGTTCCCCAACCCCTCTCCCCTCTGGCAACCAACAGTTTGTTCTCTGTATCTATGAGTTTGTTTCTGTTTTATTTGTTCATTTATTTTTTTTCAATTCCCCATATAAGTGAAATCATATGGTATTTGTCTTTCTCTCTCTGACTTATTGCACTTAGCATGATACCCACTAGGTCCATCCATGTTGTTGAAAATGGTAAGATTTCATTCTTTTTTTATTTCAGTAATATTCCGTTTTGTATGTGTACCACCACTTCTTTATACAATCATCCATCGATGGACACTTAGTTTGGTTCCATATCTTTGCTGTTGTAAATAATGCTGCAATAAACATAGGGATGCATACATCTTTTCAAATTAGTGTTTTGGATTTCTTCAGATAAATGGGATTTCTGGGTCATATGGTAGTCCTATTTTTAATTTTTTGAGGAACCTCTATACTGTTTTCCACAGTGGCTACACCAATTTGTAATCCCACCAAGAGTACACAAGAGTTCCCTTTTCTGCATATCCTCGCCAACACTTGTTTGTTGTTTTATTGACGATAGCCATTCTGACAGGTTTGAGGTGATAGCTCATTGTGGTTTTAATTTGCATTTCTCTGATGATTAGTGACATTGAGCTTTTTGTTGTATATTTATTGGCCATTCATATGTATTCTTTGGAGAAATGTCTATTCAGGTCCTCTGCTCATTTTTTTAATCAGATAATTTGTTTTTTGTCTTTTTTGGGGGGAGGGGGATGGTGTTAAATTGTGTGAGTTCTGTATATATTTGGATATCGACCCTTTATTGGATATATCATTGGTGACTATTTTCTCCCATTCAGTAGGTTGTGTTTTCAATTTTTGAATTGTTTCCTTTGCTGTGCAAAAACTTTTTTGTTTCATGTAGTCTTATTTGTTTATTTTTTTCTTTTGTTTCCCTTGCCCAAAGAGATATATCCAAAAAACATATTACTAAGAGCAATGCCAGAGAGTTTACTGCCTATGTTTTCTTCTAGGAGTTTTATGATTCCAGGTCTTACACTTAAGTCTTTAATCCATTTTTGTTTACTCTTGTATATAATGTAAGAAAGTGGTCTAGTTTCATTTTTTTGCATATATCTGTCCAGTTTTCCCAACACCATTTATTGAAGAGACTGTCTTTACCCCATTGTATAATATATTCTTGCCTCCTTTCTCGTAGATTAGTTGATCATATAAGTGTACGTTTATTTCTTGGTTCTCTATTCTGTTCCATTGATTTATGTCTTTGATTTTATGCCAGTACCACACTGTTTTGATTACTATAGTCTTGTAGTATAGTTTGGTGTCAGATAGCATGATACCTCCAACTTTGTTCTTCTTCCTCAAGATTGCTTTGGCAATTTGGGGTCTTTTGTGTTTCCATAAAAATTTTAGAATTATTTGTTCTAGTTCTCTAAAAAATGCCATTGGTATTTTGATAAAAATTGCATTGAATGTATAGATTGCTTGAGTAGTGTGAACACTTTAAAGATGTTAATTCTTCCTACCCATGAGCACTGACTCTTCTGCTTTTAAGAAACTCACATGATTTTATTGGTCCCAACTAAATCTTCTAGTATAACCTCCCTATTTCTAGGTCAGTTGATTTAGTAACACTAATTCCATCTGAAAAATCCCTTCACAGCAGGATGTTCATTAGACTTTGAATAACCAGGGGTAGGAATTTTTTCAGGAGAACTGCTCTATGTAAGACATTGGCAAGAATATGCAAATTCTCATTTTGACCTAATCCTCTAGGTACCCACTCTAGACCTTTAGTCTCAATCCTCCTGTTTATCATCTGGAGGATTTCCACAACTCCCTCAGGAAGCACTTTCTCTTCTTAGGAAACCCCCTCTTTGTCAGTGTTAAATTATGTGGTGAGAACCTCCCACCAGCATTTCCCCCATGAAGTCACAACTGTTTCATTTGAAACAGAAATACCTCAAAGATTGGGATTTGTTAATGAGAGCCTTCCTTCTTGCCCAAGACTTAACTATAGATTATTTTGCCCTAATGTGTCTTTGATCAGTAAAATGGAATTTAGAGAGTTAGGATGAGTTTGTGAGCTCAATTCACTATCTAGAAATGGAGGACATAGGGGAGGGTGGTAATATGAGAAAAAAAAAGTATTGCTCTTGAGTATTATTCTCATCGATAATGTTTCACAGTACAGCCACACCTTGTTTTCTTGCACTTCTCTTTATTGTGTATCATAGATGTTGTGCTTTTTACAAATTGAAGGCAAGACTGTCCACCAACAAAACGGTTACTATTGGACTCGCTTTATTGCCGTACTTTCTTGATTGCAGTAGTCTGGAACTGAACCTGTAATATCTCTGAGGTATTCCTGTACTAATATCCTCTACTAGGAATTTGAAAGAAATGCAACTGAATGAATTCTATTTTAAATAATGAATTGAAAATGACAGTTCACAAGAATCCAAGAACTAAATTTAAAATGGTAAAGGTTATATAAATCTTACATGTTTCGCTAACTCGCTAATGAGAAAGACTCATAACACTGAAGTCTCAAAGAGTTTTGAGAACACTGAAGAGAGAAGCCACATAATCTGTGAGTGTCATAACTGAGAGTCCTGGAAAGAGAAAGATCAAGCAGCCAAGATGGATTTAGGCCGCGAAGAGGTTTAATTTAAAATCTAAGAGCAAAGTCACAGTCCTTTCATAATTATTATAAGGAGACTCTGGGTATACTCACTCTTTGGCAGAGCCCTGTACATAATGAAAAGAGCATTTCTCTCCTGCTTGACTTATTTTATTCCTAATCAGCAGCAGTACTTCAAATTAGCTTCACAATCTATTGGCCTCTCTCAGCCATAAAAGCCTCTTTTCTCTCTTTCGGTATTAACATAACTCCCCATCTAAAGTCACAGATAAAAGCTCCCACTCAAAGGCTATCTCATTTCTTGCATATGGCCCCACTTCAAGGGGTTCATCACATGATTCAAAGGGAAGTAAAAATAAGATGTGGGAAGCAGAGCAGTAGTATTTCCAACATGAGAGGTTCAGAAGAGCAGACCACACTGATTAAGTTCAGAGCAGCTGAGAAGGTTGAAGCTCGACCAACATAGGACTGAAGTACTGAATTTGAGAACTGTTGAACCCAGAAGTGGTGACATTTAACACTGAAATATTTTGGGGGGAGGAAACCATTTTTATCATATAACTTCAGTTCTATAATATAGATGGTGAAAGTTAAGACTTTTGCGATATTAACTTCAAAGGCTGTCATTTGGGGTACTGGATTATCTGGTATTAACGCGACACTATTCGCACCCAGCTATGTGTCAATTGTGTGTGACAGTTATGTTTCATGACATGGAGGATAAAATTTGTGGTCACTGATATCTTTCCTCTATTTAACCTCCGTTGTTTCATGAATGTGGCTCAAGGCAGTGAGCTGAGCTTTCTTTTTACTGTAGTGCAATAATTAAGAAGGATAGAACTGTCAAACAGAATTTATAATTTAAACTGCTTGCTTTAGCCTCTGAGGATGTCAACAATTCTGACCCTTCAGTTATCAGACCTAAACAAGATTATGTTCTAGTTGTCCAAGTTGTTATCTGAAGCAGGCCAAGTTTCTGTCAGCCATCCCCCAAATACTCCAGTTCCTGAAAGTAATTAAAACACAAAATATTTTCATTTTAATAATGTTGTAATGTATATGGAGTTTGGAGCCCTACAGACAGAACTGGTTCAAATCATGACTCTAGAATGTATAGATTTCATGACGATGAATGGACAAAGCTCTCAAAAACTCAAAGTTTTATAATAAATGAGAAGAAAAATTATCCTGTCACTCAGGGTTGTCATAGGAATTACAAGTAATATCTCTTCCATGTCTAGCATGGCAGAGAGTAAGAACTAAAAAGAGTAACAGTTTTTATTTTTATTCTTATTATGCTTCACTTATATTATTTTAATTAATCTCAAAATATCCATGTGAAGGTGAAATGTGCTAAGATTTATTTTATACCTTTAGCTGATGATAAGGAAGGCAAAAAAAATCATTAAAAATGTTAGTATTATTGATGAGTAATTTTAGTCATCCGAAGCGTGCAGCCAATTTTATGTTAAATTTAGCTCAGGATAATTTAGCAACTATAAAAAATTATGTTGGAAAGGTCCACTCATTTCTTGCCTGTTATTTAAGACTAAACCACACAAAAATTGTCGTATCTACCAAGATAGTATATTTCCTCTTTAACCAAAATGTTCTTCTCAAAAATTACCAAAGATAATCTACCTCAAGATATATCAATAAATGAATTTCCTGTAAGTAAATGAACAGAGGGCTCACTAGAGTGGTGGCCTGCCAAAGCCCAGGAAGGGTATATACCGGGGATGCCAAAAAACTGTATACAAGTGGACACTTTGGTCAACATTGCTCAAGCTGTAGTTTGCCATAATCAGAAGTGTCTGGATGCTAATGGTAACCACTTTGAGCACCTCTTGTAATTGCAAAAGTCAAACGTGACTTGTATTCATCTTTCGTTATCGGTATATATTGAGTATTACAATTTTAATACAGTTTTGCTTTCGTAAAATGTGTGTATATATATATTTTTGGCACCCTCTGTATTGATGCTTGGGGGTCCTAGATATAACAGTTAAAGAAGAAACTTTCTAGTTGAGGTGTTTGTTTGTTTTTGCCACTTCAGCAGTCATTTCTTTTTGTTATGGACAAGTAAAGTTATTATGGAATTACAGAATGTTGGAACTTAGAGGAATTTAATAGACCATGTAATTCAAACGTCATCATTTTACAGATTAAAAATATAAATCAAAACTGAAGTCCAAAGAGGTTAAGTGTGTGGCCTAAGGCCACACAGCTAATAAAAGGCATATGCTTCAAATACTTCATTTTTTTAATTCAACAAATATTTACTGAGTTTTCATTACATACAAGGCACTGTGCTCAGCACTGGGCAGAGACAAATATGAATAGAGTCACTGTGCCCTTCTCCAGTCCTAGTTTCTCAACATTTAGTGCTTCATATCATCTCTGAACCCTTGAGGCACGTACATTTAAAAGAGCATCCTCAAATTGGATTCCTTAAGAACAGTTAAAGTTTAAAATCTAAAGTTGGATGCTTAGCTATGAGAAAGAGAGAAAAATGAAATAATTTTAGATGTTGCCTGAAGTAATATTTTTAAATATGAAAATATGTGATAGTTTGTGACCTAGAAAAAAAGTATAATTTGCTTAGCCCAGGAGGTTCATTTTAAGTTAAAATTATGACATGGTCTGATGCTTTTAAATTAAACTTTGACTACTTAGCCATGTAAACTATTTGATTTTTGAAAAGACTTTATAATCAAGTAATTAAGAAAAGAAAGAAGGACATTTTATAAAAATGTGGAGAGAGACTAAAAAGGACAGTCAACTTTAGTTCTTTTCCAATTGGAAAGACTGTTGAAAGACTTCTTTCCAGTCTTATCTTAAATTATATACTTCTTTTAAAAACGGGAAAAATGACTTCGCACTCCTGTACCTCTAGGAAAAATATTCATGGAGCAACACAGAATGGTCAAAGTAATAAATATTTGTTGCTCTAAAGATGTTAAAATACAAGTGTCTATGCCTGCACTTTTTCATAGAGCCAGTTGGGTACCACTCTCTGGGATTAT
Organism: Rhinolophus sinicus; assembly: GCF_036562045.2. Lineage (NCBI taxonomy): Eukaryota > Metazoa > Chordata > Mammalia > Chiroptera > Rhinolophidae > Rhinolophus > Rhinolophus sinicus. The sequence goes on from NC_133757.1 coordinate 95,177,114, forward strand.
GTTGCCATCTCCCAGGGAACAAAATCCTACGATATTTTGGTCTCGGGCAAACTGAGCAAGTAATTTCCTGCTTGGTCCTGCTTTATTATATAAAACAGAAAGTATGCCCTTAAAAATATGGGTCATTCATATATTATCCTAACAGGCACTGTTCTCCACATGACTCATAAAATTGATGGGCACCCCTCAGACTGAAACAGATAGGATGAGATGGCTGCCTCTTTCATTTCACACATCCACACACATGTCTTTTTGATAACTTTCGTTGCTTTCTGATGTCTCCTGAGTGATTTCTGTTGGAGCAACTGCTTAAAATTTAGTCATCAACAGATACTTGCATCAAAATAGGCTCTCAAATGTGACCCTTCAGTCAAAGCTAAAAGATATCAGGCAATTTGGCGACCCTTGAAGGTTTCTGAGTCTAAAGAGATGCGATTTAAAAGGTACTATTGATGACACCAAATGCAATGTTTTTGCTTTTATAAACAGTCCTGTTCTTGTTCTCCTTCAGAGTAGATGAAAGACCTGAAATAATCTGTAGAAGCTTTGGTTATGCTCCCAGGATCAACTTGTTATTTTCTTGGGGCTCACCACCTGCTCTCGCTAATTAAGTCTTCTATCCCTGAAAAACCTGATTTTTCTCACAAATAACTGACCAAAAAAAAGTTTCCAACTCTACCTCTCTAAAAAACTGATCAACTATTCAGAAGAGAAACATTTTCTGCCTTCATGTTTAATAACTAGTTCAGTGTGTGCTAATTACACTTTATAATATTAAGAATTATTTAGGATTAATTGAATAATATTTTAAGACGAGGAGATGTGATTATGTTGACCTCTGACCCAGTTCAGTACGACTTGATTTTTAATAGCACTCATGACTTTCCCTGCCACTTTTTTAGAAAAGACATCTCCACCTTGGAGAAAGGTGAAAGGGGAAAGGGGGAGAAGTGCCCTTAGTAACATCTAGTAGTGAACAACGATTCACTGTGCCTCCAGCATGTTGAAAATGCTGGGATTAATGATGTAGGCAGCAAGCAGAGTTCATGGTCCTGTCCTTGAGGAGTTTATGGTCCAGTAATGGTTACAGTCATGTATAGAAGCAATTGGAACAGGAAAAATAGAATAAAGAGCGAAACAGAAGTATATCTAAGAATTGTGAAAAGACAGAAAAGGGAGGGAATGATTCTAACTAGCAGTACAGGGAGAAAGTTCTCAAAAAGGAGGAAATTGATAGGGTTTTGAGGGCTAGAAAATATTTCTACAGCCAGTGATAAACAATCTGATTGAGGAAACAGCTGGAACAAATGTATTAAGAAGGGAAAGTTCAACAGCATTTGGGGAACTAATATAGAAGAGGATATATGGAAAAGAGAGTGATATGGTATGTTTTGTCTCTAATTCACCTGCATTTTTAAAATTTATGGCAGCCAAGTCCTCACCTAGACATTTTTAATCATAATGCTAGGACCTCAGGCAGAGTTTCCAACGTTGGCCTGTTTCACAACTACAGGGCAATTTGGCACTGGCTGTGAGCTGATTGTTTTCCAGGGTGGTCCAACCTCTAGGGTAGAGGACCTAGAATAGCCTAAACTATAGGATATAAGGAAGACAGAAGAATATTTCCTTTCCGAGCAAAAACATGTCCTCGTTTGCACATTCGTTAGCCTTTTTTTAAAAAAGAATCTCCATTCTTTCATAACGACTGCTTTTATTCCATCATTCTCTTTTTCATACAGTGGGAGCAGCCATTGGCACAAAGCTATCCTCAACTGTTCCTTGATCCACTTCAGTTTGTTTGTGGGTGCTGGAAATGCTCTCCTCTCTCCTTATATGTTCATCTGTGATCTCCTCTACTTGCAAGTCAAATGAGTTAATGTCGGAGAGCAGTCTCTGGTTCTGAGTCTGATGGAATACATTCTCCCTCAATTTAATCATCTAAAACCAGGGTCAGCAAATGTTTTCAGGAAAACATTTAGTTTTAGCCCACATAGTAAATATTGTGGCTTTGTGGACCAAATACCCTCCACTGCAACTACTCAACTCTGCCATTGGAACATAAATGCATCCGTGAACAATGTGAAATTAATGAGCATGGCTGCGTTCCAATTAAACTTTAGTTATGGATACTAAAATTTGAATTTCATACAGTTTTTACAGATCATGAAATATCATTTATCTTTTGATTTTTTTTTAATCGCTTAAAAATGTAAAAACCATTCTAACTGTGTGGGTCATAGGGACAGGATTTGGCCCACAGGCTAGAGTTTGCCAGTCCTTGGTCCAAAATGTGGGCAGGGCGGGCCTATTGCACATAAATAAGACCTAGCTGGACAATCAGCTCTAATGCATCTTTTGGAGCAAAAGTTAATATGAGACCCGGTCTTATTTTACTATAAGACCCGGTCTTATCTAACATAATATAATATAAGACCGGGTCTTATATTAATTTTGGTCCAACAGACACATTAGAGCTGATGGTCTGGTGAGGTCTTATTTTCGGGGAAACACAGTATATCAAATTATGTTTTACACCTTAAATATATGCAATTTTTATTTGCCAATTACACCTCAATAAAGCTGGAAGGATGAAGAACACCAACACAGAGGGTTAAGGAATTCACCCAAGATTACACAATTTTTAAGTGACAGATGCAGGATGCAAATCTATCTGAGTATTGTATAGCAGTTCTTTTGAAAAACTATGGATGGCTTTGTATCTTCTCCCAATGATTTGATTCTTTCCCAAGGTTTTCTCTCGCACTTAGGTACTTATGATTATTTTCTCATTTTCACTGCTTACAAGGATCTTTAGAGCTGAATTCTGGTAATTTTTGTCTAATTCTGTTTTCCCATTATAACTGTGTTGACTTTTAAATTTTAATAGTGTGTGGGATTAAAGAATCAAGTAGCATACTTTAATTTTATTAGTTCAATTCTTAAAATCTACACTAATTAAATTGGATTAATAACAATCATGACAAATATTTTTGAGCCAGACTCAGGAAAGAGTCTACATATGTTTTAATCTTCGATAGCCCTGTGAAATCAACAATATTATTACCTACATTTTATAGATGAAAAAAAAACAAAAAACTGTATCATAGAACAACTACACAGCTTACCTAAGATTCAACAGGTAATAAGTGACAGAGCCCAAATTCAAACACAGGTAATCTGATCCCAAACCTATACTTTATTAAGCTAATGAGATAAAATAATAAGAATTACAATAATAGTAAGAAGGAAGAAAGGAAGGGAAGGGAGGGAGGGAAAGAGGGAGGGTGGGAGGGAGGGAAGGAAATTAAAAGCATTAAAAGTTGTAGTAGACAGAAAAATTTGTTGGGTGTTTAACCAACTGTGTAAATTTAGGGAAGTCACCTTAGCCTCTTTTATCGTCTCTGTGTTTCCCTTTTGCCATCTATAAAATGAATCCTTGAGTCTAGATGATCTCCATGAGACCTTGTTCTATAATTCCATGATTCTGTTTTTAAAAATCCTCCCCCTGTTCTTCTCATCCTTACTGACAGAAAAGCACTTCGGAGACCTCAAACTTTATAACAGAAGCCCTCTTTGATTATTTAAAATCTGTGCTATTTAAGTACAATCAAAGACTGTCAAAACAGATATTTTATGTCTAGCATGGATTGAAATGCATGATTCCCTGTAGAATGCAAAGGTTACAAAACAGTAATCAGTTGAGACAAAGATTTGAGATGAGTAAATGCATTTCACTGAAGAATTATAATCAGCCATGGCTAGGCTCCTTCACAACAGAGTCACAAATAGAATGAAAGAGGCCCGGGCATGTAGACACACAAAATGTTTCCATCTTATTGACAGGAACTTTAGCCTCACTCCCATCTCAGCAGCATCTTTCTTCTGATTGAATAGACCCGTGGGTGCCCTTTCTCCAGGTTCTGAATGGACGCCTTCTGCCAGTGCAACTATATGATGGAAGTGAGGCTAATGGCAGGTAATCCAGCAGAATTATTAACCAATTGTTAATGCCTGGTAAATACCGAAAACTTGGTTTGTTCTCTTTTCTGCTAAAAGATTAAACAGTGCTCTCGAAGTCTCTGGGATTCTTCATAATATTTTTACCTTTATTTCACTTTCTTCTGAAAATCAGATTTTATTGATTTAATAGAGGGGAAAAAAGAACTCATATGACATATGTTTTAGATTACTTTATTCAAGATGAATTAAAAACAAAATAGTGAAGAACATACAAAACCAATATCTTAAGGCAAATGACATTTAGTACATAGTTTATATATGAAAGTATATGTATGTAGATGGTAAGTTCTGAACAATGTCCTATAAATAACTAGTTATAATTTAATATAGTAAAATTAATATCATATTGGTAAAACACTTTATGGTTTATAAGTCGTTTTCATGAATATTATTGTATTCCTTAGAACAATTTTTGTGGATAGGTTATTATTACTCTATCATAGCAGAGAAGAGTGAAATTCAGAGTGCCAAGTCATTATTGCAAGAATAAATAACTATTAGGTTTCAGGACAAGAACCTGAATGTAAAGATGTGGATGACAAGTTCAGTGTTGTTTACATTAGGCCACAGCTGCCTCAGAGGGAGAATAACTCTGGAACACCCAGACTTAATGAGGCGCCCTGTCTCTTTCAGATTCACTATCCCCAATTTACCTCAGAGTAACTCTGGACCCAGGCAACTCTGCAGCATACTGTAGTCCTAAATGGAACCTGTTTATGTCCTGGAGGGAAAAGAAGGGACAAACCATTCACTTTTACAAAATTAAAACCCTCAGGAGAAACAAAATAAAGTTTGTGTGAGAAAGGGGAACTAGAGGGCAAAGGGAAGAGACACAATACTGTGACAACCAACATTTGGTGGACAAAAATATAGACTCCATAACCTAACTCGAGAGATAAAACATGAACAAATCGTATGTAGAATACTGACTGATAGATTTTTTTTCTGTTTTATTATTTAAGATAATAAAAAAACAAATTGAGGTCTTATTTTAATCACTTAGGTGCAGTTTTATCAGAATGGTAACATTCGCATTTCTTAAGAAGATGGAGTTTATTTCATTAAATTATTTTATGGGACAAATCCTTAATAGAAAGTGATATGTACAATAAACCAGTGAAATTTAGTATACGTAAAATCAAGGTGACACTATATAGAATAGTGAAATCCAGGATAAGCTCAGAAATGGTAATGTATCTAGTAAAAATTTTGTAAAGGAATTTGGGCTAGACTTTTCAGATAAAATGCAGGATACCCAGTTAAATTTGAATTTTAGATAAGGAATTCTTTAGTATAAGATGTTCCAAATATTGTGCCATGTTTTTATTTGCTCAATATAGCTATCCTATGTTGGACCAATATATCCAGAAAGAACTAGTAGAAGCAGCTATGCCAACCTGTGCAATAAGTGAGCTGGGACAGCACTTTTGTCCCACTTGGAAAGGCCTTTATTGATGGTTTGGTGATTGTGACAATTAAAATTTTAACCTGATCAATTCCATGAAGTTTTGCAAATAGATATTGTAGTTTGGTATCCTGCCTGAAGAGAAGGAAATTAGGGGGAAAAAACAAAAACAAATCTGAATCCCCCATACAATGAGATTTAGATTCATTATATCACCTTTAATTCTTATAACATACCTACTATATGATAAGCATTTGTAACCCATTATACAGATGAGGAAAATAAGGTTAAAAGAGAAAATTGATTTTCCAAAGTATGAGAGAGGGGTGTGACCCTATTTCCTATGCTTATTCCTCTGCTTTGCTCAGCTCTCATTAGAAATTTGGAGGTGTGTTCAGACATTCTGGCCAAACACAGAGACCTAATCCAGCCACATATGCTCAGAGCCAAAGAAACACAACTCCAAGTAAGACGCTGAGGCATTGTCTTCAAAGGGATATTTTTATTTCTTGGGTCATAATGATCTATGGTTGTATACACACTGCCAGGCAGAGAAATCTATCCACTTTTATATGCATGTGTTTTACTTGATAATAAAAAATGATTCATCATGACAAAGGAAGGCAGTATTAAAATACTTTGGGCAATTGGAAATGTTTGTATCCAGTATGACTATTTTACTTATCTAAATCAAGCTGCCCAAGTGTGTACAGTCATTCTTTTTAAGTCTTTTAACTAAAAACTTGAAAAAAGGGTGTATATTCATTTTTGTTGGAAATCCATAGAAAAAGTAATCTCACAACCTTACTAGAAAAGACACAGGTCTCTCTCTGTCTGTCTCTCTCTCTCTCTCTCTCTCTCTCTCTCTCTCTCTGTTCTTTTTTTTTTTTTTTTTTTTTTTGTCAATTGGCTGTACATACACAGTACATACATAACAGCTTTCAACCAAAGACATTACAGTCAGAAATAAAAAGGGAAAATGTCACTCTACAATTGTGTTTGTTAAGAATCTAGTTAGCTGCTGAGCCACAGGCACATAAATTGAATGGAATGAAGCAGTTAGTGAAAACTGACCACATCCAGATTGGATGATTTTTTACGAAAACAGTTACCAGTTAACAGAGAGGATTATTCTTTATTTTTTCAAACAAATAGGTGGAAGCAGGGGTTGGTTTCATTTGTGTTAGCACTTTAAGCTGTAGGTGTGACACTGAGGCCATTCTTGTGACCTTTCGAGGATGGCTTGTTCTCTAATCATGGCTTTAATGGCCTTCCAGAAATAGAAATCATGCTGCCCAGCCCCCAATTTTGCAAATCCAGTTCATGTAACTTTAGAGGAATCTACCAAATATGTCTGAATTTCTTTAACTAACATTCAGGCTTTCCAGAAACAGTCTCCAGCCTGCTTTGTCAGTCTCTTAGGAATGTTCTAAGCTTCAGTCACAGTGAACGACTTTTTACCACCCACACACATTTCCTTGTCCACCTTCCATGCCTTCGCTCATGCTGCTGTCTCCACCTGAAATGATCTTATGCTTTAAACTCCACATTTCCTAACTCTACCCATTTTCTTCATTTACTGTTACTATACCAGTGATTCAGTGAGACTTCTGGCTCATTCTAGGTTGACATTCATTCGTTTTTGTTCAAAGAGCAAATTATTAAACTCATGATATGTATCCATCAATATCGTAGCTACCTGTATTACATCTCCCTGACTAAATTTTCAGCTCCTATAAGCACTTACGATATTTTCTTGAACATACTAAGCAATCTAATAATCGAGTTCTCAAAAGGTCAAGATATGTAAATGAAAATATTGTGGAAAATTACTGCAAGTAGGCAGGAAAGGGGAGAAATATGGAAGGGCAGAATGGAAACAAAATATTCAACAAGATTACTGTAGGTGTATTTTTGTTTTTAATCTGAGTAATGAAATACCAAAGCAAGCCATTTAGTAAATCTTGTTTATTAGTTTAACGTTTGACTAATCTGTTTGATTTGCTCACTTATTTTTCATGGGCATTTCTACTCAATTATATAGGGGTCCTAATTGCTAAAAATTATAGCCTGAGCCAATATCGCTTTCAGGACAGATCTATGGAAAATTTAGTCTCATCTCAGTCTCTTTATCCATTTATCTGTTCACTCATGCTAATAGTAGTGTCCATTAATGTTAGTATGCTATCCAAAGATACAAAGAAAAGACTAAGCAGGAATAGTTCAGAGTAACCAAAATATAAAGACTCTCAATGGCACTGTGCAGAATGTTTCACTGTCCTGACAAAGGGGCTAATTAAACATCTCATTCACTTTCTTTTACATTCTCAAACGAATTCTATTTGCTTCCTGTCCATCCATCTTCCCCCTGCCCCTGCTCTATATTTTAAAATACTAGGCTCAATAAATCCTCTTTTTGAGCCTACAACTAAATAAAAACGAACCCTTTCTATTACATACCTGGGCACCTTTTTTAAAAAAACTGACCCAGCAGCTGCTTTCATAGCATGTTAGAGTAAAGCAGGTTGGGAGTTGGGGAGTCTATTGCTGGCATCATATTTTCTTCATCCCTTGTCTCTAGGTCAGTTTGAGATGCAGGCAGTCAACAGATAGTCTATCCCCTCCGAGGCTCCAGGTGCTCCTTGCCATCTGTCAGAGTTAGGTATTAAACATAGCATCCTTGCTTCTGTTTCACCGAACAGATTACTTGGGAGTAATCTCACTCAAAATCCATGTTAGGTGCTTGGTTAATACTAAAAAAACTAGGCGTCTCTGTTGAAAAAATAAGCCTGTGGAGATTTTCAGAGAGCAGATCTGTCCTCCTCACTCAGGGAACTTAGGGAAGTTCATCGTGTCTGTGTTCTCATGTGCTCACTGCCAAGTCTACCACCTCCCAGCCTCTGCAGCACAGCACCGGTCTTCTCGCCCATTAGGAGGGAGGGACCATAGAGCATCCCCTCCTCGGCAGTCCCTCCCTGCTCTGACATGGTCCTTTAGCATCAGCACCACCTGAGCCGAACCTCAGCTCCCACCCCAGACTGACGGAGTCAGCAGCTCCATTTCAGCCAGGACCCCCACGGGATTCATACGCATATTACAGTGTGAGAGGAGGGGCTCTGGTCTGCTCCGGAGCTTCCTTCTGCGGTAATGTCTTTTTTCTCCAAGGGAATATGCCCACGAAGATGAGATTCTGACAACAAATTTGTAAGATGTGAAGCCAAGAATGCAAGTTACCTATATGATTATTTTAATAGACTGTCTGTACACGCAAATTTCTATAGAGGAAACTTGAGAAAACTAGAGGTAAACAGCAATGATATATATAGATATATATAGATATATATATAGATATATATATATGTATATATATATGTGTGTGTGTATATATATATATATATCCTTTGTGACTTTGTTTTATATATATACACATATATATGTGTGTGTGTGTATATATACATATATACATATATATATATATATATATATATATATATCCTTTTTAGTTTTAAAAACCTTATGTATCAAAGGATTGAGTGATTGAATCATACCTACTCCTAAATATAGGAATAGGATCCATTGCTTTGTGCTGTCCTGTTGAGTTTCTATGCTCCTGTAGGAATGAGTTTTTTCTTTAAAAGATCCAGTCAAATATATAAATGTGTGTGTGTGTGTGTGTGTGTGTGTGTGTGTGTGTGTGTGTGTGTGTGTGTATACGTATACATATTTTTCCCCCAGTGTGCTTTAAGTCATCTGTATTTTGTTTATTTCTGGGCCTCACCCCTCTGTGGTCAAGAAAATGTTCTTTTGCGTTTTGTTTCAAATTCAGCCTCACACACATAATAAAAACATAACAATTCCTTGCAAGAACTTCATGTTGTCACAGTAGCATTTGGTTCTTACAACTCTGTAGTGCAGGTAACGTCACAATCCTCATTTCCAGGTTAAGAGGCTATGGTTCTGAAAACTCTGATACCTAATCCAAAGTCATGAAGCCAGTAAATAAATGGCAAACCTTATACTTAAAGTCCATTTTGCTGATTCTCATTCAAGGCGTAAATGTAATTTTTTTTCCTGTCAAGTCATAGAATCTGCTAAAACAAACTTTGTTAAAGGATCTGTATTTCGTAGATTGTGTTTTTGGTCTACGAAAGGAAAAACAAGCAAATACAGAGTAATACTCCACTCCTGAGCACTTGTTCCAGAAATTTCTGTCTGCAATTTATTTGCTAATGAGATGCTTTATGTGTGAGCATGACTGGGTGCTTTCATGTAAAAGTGGGTGAATAAGAGTTACCCCTGTTAATAGTTCCTTGAAGCTACCATGCTGAGCTTTTCCTTTCATGATCCCTCCATTTGATACATTTTAACGCTAAGATCAGTATTTTACTGTATTTGGGGAGAAATAGTTTTTTAGCACTTGGTACACTATGAAGAATGGCTGTTCTCATTTTCTCGTTTGGGCTGGACAAAAACCCTGAGGAAAACAAAAAGTGTGGGACAGTGTCAGGATCATAAAAATTCAATTCTTGGCTTCTTCTTTAAAAGCAGAAAATGTAGGAATTACAGCCATAAATAAGCTCTAAGTTTACTTAGAGAAACTAGATATGTAGCGTCCCCTTCTTTAAATCATTCTGATATATGCTATATAAACGGTAAATGTGTTCCTAGAAATAGAATACATTGTAATACTGTTTCCTAGAGATCTTCCTTTTTTATTCCCCTGGCTTTAAAAATCACTTACAAAATTTCACTGTTTGATTAAAAATTAATATGACAGTTGTAGTCCATCAAAGGGGAAAGACCCCATAAATAATCCATTTGGCTAACTATCTAAGGAATAACTAATAAGTTTAGATTTGTGGTTAATTATTAATCACTAGGTAGCACATGTAATTCTGTTACTTTGTCCAAGTCTGAAATCTTTCTATTTTAATGAATTTGGCAATAGACTTCTTTCTGCAATCCAAAGTGAGAAACCAGAAACTGTGGAAGTAAATTGAATTGATTTTCAGGGCAGCCGGTTAGCTCAGTTGGTTAGAGCACGATGCTCGTAATACCACGGTTGCCAGTTCGATACCCACATGGGTCAGTTTGAGCTGCGCCTTCCACAAGTAGATTGAAACAACTACTTGACTTGGAGCTGATGGGTCCTGGAAAATCACACTTAAAATAAATAAAAATTTTAAAAAAATGAATTGATTTTCAACATCTACCATGATTTGAGAAGAATTTTATCTTAGAATTTCTTACTAAAATTCTTAGACTTAGTATGAATGAGGTACTGTACTCTTAATTGTAATGGACACTGCTAAATGTTTCATAGGCAGCCTTATCCTCACAGGGGCCTGGAGCAGTAGGTCTCACTCCACTCTACCTGAGCAAGGCGATGTGTGTAGCAAGTGGCAGTGCTGACTGAAAAGACTGCACTCAGTAAAGAACCCATGTTTATAACCATTACAGCACTCATTACAAAACCATTACAAAAACTCAGACTCTCTATTTGAAAAGAGGAAGAAATCACCATCATTTGTGTGGCTTGGTTCTCCTCTCGTAGAATTGGAAGTTCGCCTTCTAGCAACCCAGAAATTTCCCTGTCCTAAATATTCTGCCCGTAATGTTTATGGAGAGATTATATCTAATTCTTCAGTAGATATACCCTGCTAAATGAATATGCACTTCTATGAGATATTACCTTATACTATGGCTTTTATCAAGAAAACAAGAGGTAAGTACTAGCGAGGGTGTGGAGAAAAGAAGGGTACCCTTGTGTGCTGTTGGTAAGAATGTAAATTGGTAGAGCCACAATAGAAAACACTACGGAGATTCCTCAAAAAATAAAAATAGAACTAACATATAAGCCAGCAATTCCACTTCTGGGAATATATCTGCATCCCCATGTTTACTGCAGTATTATTCACAATAGCCAAGATATGCAAACAACTTAAGTGTCCACATGGATGGGTGGACAAAGAAAATATGGTGTGCATATATACAGTGAAATATTATTCATCCATTAAGAAGAAGGAAATCCTACCATTTGTGACAACATGCATAAACCTTGAGGGTTAAGTGAAATAAGCCAAACAGAGATAGACAAATACTGTTTGGTATAATTTATATATGGAATCTAAAAAAGAAAAGAATAAAGTCAAACTCACAGAAACTCATTCTATTTGAAGGGTCGAGTGCAATAGTTTAGTGGTTACCAGAGGGTAAGGGGGGTGGGGGGTGGGAGATGAGGGTAAGGGGGATCAAATATATGGTGATGGAAGGAGAATTGACTCTGGGTGGTGAACACACAATGGGATTTATAGATGATGTAATACAGAATTGTACACCTGAAATCTATGTAATTTTACTAACAATTGTCACCCCAATAAATTTAAAAAAAAAAAAGAGTCGAGTGGTGGTTGCCAGGGGCTGGGAGGTGGGAGACTTAGGGACAAGTGATGATCAGAGTATAACTTTTAGTTATAAGATGAATAAATTCTGAAGATCTAATGTACAGCATGGTCACTATAGTTAGTCATACTGTGTTGTATATTTGAAATTTGGTAAAAGATTAAATCTTAAGCATTCTCACAAAAAAATAAAACCTTTGTGAGCTGTGGATATGTTAATTAACTTTATTGTGGTGTACACTTTAAATACATGCAATCGTATGTGTTAATTATACATCCATAAAACTAGGGTGGGGGAGAAAATGTACTTCTAGTAAGAGGTTTCTGCCTTTTAGGTCTATGTGCCAGACGTCAGGCACAACTGCTGCACAGATGTGTGCAGGGTTCTCTCCCACACATTTACTGTGTAAAATGCTCTCTCCAGTGGCAGATTGGTGCACTGTGTGGATCTAGGTGAGGAACTTTCCGTCTTTTGAGAGTACCCATGATGTTAATGAGATCCCCAAGCTGCTCCCTTCCTAAAAGACACCTTCTCTTTTTATACTTACTCCTATGTGCCTGTGTTCTGTGTATCTACCTTTGATACCCACAAACGTAAACCTGATTTTCTGTGCGAGCATCAGTTCTCTGTGCGAGCATCTTATCTCGTCTCACCTCCCTGCTCACAATGTGGCATCACAGTGGTAGCTTGAATCAGCCCTGGTGGGAGTATTCACACCATGGAAATTGGCACACAAGACAAATCAGAGTGCTTTGTTTTCTTAAAAAAAAAACAGTATACCACTGCCTAGAGATTATATTAATACATCCTCACCTCTGCTGCTCAGTGCTCTTTATTTTACTTACTCTGCAATGAGCTGGGGACAGGATATAGTTATGGCCCAAGTACTCTGAACTATTTATGTTTATTACTAATAGAATTATTTTTAGTATGAAAAGGAGAGACTGTGCAAATAGTGGAAAGAGAATTAGCTAAGGAGTTAAAATACTTTTCTATTCTTTGAATTGCTATTTCCAAGAAAGTTTGGATGAGCCATTTAACTTGCTCCACATCAATAAAATGAAAATTACAAAGCTTACTGTAGCTACCTCAAAGGATCATCTTATGAATTAAATGTGCATCTGTGAAAACATTTTGAAAAGTAAAATTTTAAATGCCAAATTGCTTTCTTCATAGGGTACTTGAACATTTTTAAGTATTTCATGTCTCTTAATTTTCATAGGATACTTTAACATTTTTAAGTATTTCATGTCTCTTAATTTTCAGTCATAAATTTGTGATATGGGAGACTGATATTATTATTCACATTTCACATACTGCCAAGGGGCACGATCTTCTAATTCCTTGTACTTTTGCATTGGAGGATGTGCTCATTGGTAACACAGCCATTCGCTCTTCTGCTAATGGTTCTTGTCCTGTCTTTTCATTCTTTATCATGTACATCACACCAAATATTTCTTGGTGTCCTGGAAAAAAGAGTGAGGAGTATGAAACCATCCCAAGAAATATATACTATGCTGCTTAAAATTCACATTTTCTTTGTAGTATTTTTAATATCAAAGAAAAATAGATGAAAGTTATCTAGACAACACATCCATTAACCAAGCTCATGGTTTTAAAAACAATCCAATTTGGTATGCAAAGGATACAAAGGTTTTAAGGTACCGAGATCTGAGAAAAATATATTCTATAAATTGTCTTCAAAGATATAAAGTATATCTCTGAATAATCTTAAGGGATTTCAAACTAAGAATTAACAGTGAACAAATATTAGACATTAAAATAATAATGACTTTTTGTCATGGAGGAAGTTTAAAAAATAATATGGTAAAAATCTCCATAAGGTTAAAAAAAAAAAATCCCTCAATTAAATGGATTTAATTTAGTCTCATTTTTCTAAGGAAGTACATCAAATCATTTTAAATAAGCTTATACTGAAATCTTAATGTAAAAATTAACTTCCTGTTGATTTGTCTTGGTGATACTGCAAATTTAACCACAGATTCTATACCCTCTTTAAAAAAATCTCTGATCCCGATATTCAAAACGATGACATTTTGTCTTCTTTGAGTCTCAGTTTATTTAACTAGCATTTTAATCCCTCCTATGTTCATGACACCATGCCAGCCCAGTGAGGAATAGAAAAGTTAAAAAAGGAGAAGCCATTTCTGCATCAAGACAATTTATAATTGATAAATTGATGGGTTTAAATGTGCCTCATAAATGTACCACAAGAAAAAAGCAATCAGTTTTCATCTGATGGTCATAAAGTACTATGAGAACTCAGAGTAAAATTGTGTCCAGTTGCAAACATCCTGGAAGGCTTTACTGAGGAGGCTTGAGAGTAGATTCCAGGGCCACATATAACCGCCGTGCACTTCCTTAGGCAGGAAACAAAACAAATGTACTTGAGAGAACTTTTCCCAATGAAGGTAGAGAAAGGATTCTCACATATTTCTTAGCTAACCTGAAAATTTAATAAACCAGACCATAGCATTCCCCAAACTTCTGGCTAACATAATTTCTACTGGAATGTTCTTTAAGTAAATGAGTGAATCATTGACATTTATTGTAATATACTTATTGAAGAGGGCCTGGCACTATCCTTGGTGTATATGTGAATTCTAAGAGACGTATTGTATAGCGACTATTGTAGAAATACAGTGCTCCAAAAGAGATTAGATTGTAGCCATACTCAATAATTAACCTGCAGTACAAAACTAGTCAACATTAGGGACTAAACATTTTGGTTGAATAAAGGGCTAAGAACATTCAGAGGCTGGCTAATCAGTGAGTATTGATAGAGTCAGGAAGGTTTCCGGGAAGAAGCACAAGATTATAGCTGAGCCTGAGGGACAGTTGGAATAAGGGGGCAGAGGCAAGGGTATTCCCAAGCCAGTGATAAAATGCACAAAGGCACAGAAAATGGAATACAAAGAGAAGGCTCACCAAACAAGGAAAACACATGGATGTCTGGACAGAGGGTGCATAGAGTGATTAGAAAGAAAAGAAGATGAATAAATAAGGTTAAGGAAGCCACAAGGAACTGTCAGACAAGTGCCATTTACTGTGGTAGGAAACAAGTTGTCCTCTACAGTGGTCTAGCAGACCCTGATTAAGTATCGGATCAAGTCTTTGCTGAAAGCAACAAGACCTGGGTCTAGCTATTTTAAAGAAAGAGATTTATTTTTAAATGTTAGGTGACTTAGACGCTTCAGAGTGCCACGAGAAACTCCGCTTCAATAGCACAGGACTCTTCCAGTAAAAACACTGCTACTGTCACTGCTAATGACTCAGTACTTGTGATGTCTGAAGTGCCACTGGAGTTGATTCAGACAATCCAGATACCTCTGCCACCAGGCTTACCAAAGATGCCACCTCACTACTGAAGGCCAACACTTCCTCTTCCCCATCTCAGCAGATGCCTCTGATGGAGGCACCTAGGTCACATACATGTACCATAACTGTAAGGAACTCTAGAAATATAATGTTAGTCTTCTATCCTCTGTAATATAGAAACCAGAAGGGAAGAGAATTAAAACGGATGTTGAGCAAAACAAGCAAAATCACCAGGTTCACTCCATTTAATACAGTTTAAAAATAAGTCACTTTAGATAAAGACTGACATCTATATGTTATCAAAAAAAAATTATACGTGGTATGACAATTAAGTTCGCGATGTGTGTGTTTGTGTGTGTGTGTATAAACCTTTTCCTTCAAAATCCAAAATTACATGACTTAACTATTTTATGCAAACACTTTTTTAGAAATAAAAGCAACATGTTTATTGCCTATTACATGGAATATACAGAAATGTACAGAGAAGAGGGAGAAAAAAACAGGTATTTTAACCTCTAAATAATCACTATTAATACTCCCTATATTAATGTTTACATATCTTAATTTATATTCTATAACTTGATTCTGAATTTTCAATTTCTTACATCAAATATTCTTCATTTTGGACATTTTTTACTATTTCTAGATGTTTGCAATTATAACTAACTCTGAAGTTAAATATGTTATTAAACATTTTTGGATTATTTCTTTAGGCAGATGGAATTATTGGGTAACAGTAGAAGTTCATTTTAGAGTCTCTTGATGCATATTAACAAATTACATAACACTTGTACCAATTTATACTGATATCATAAATGTGTCTATTTTATAGCACTTTTGCTGGAATCAGATATTGTTATTTTTAAGTTATTTTGTGTGGGAAATCATGTCATTTTTAAAACTTGAATTCCTTTTGTTATAAAGTATGAAGTTGAAAATTTTTTGAAAACTTTAACATTAAGTAGTTCTTTTATGCATTACCTTTTTATGATCTTTAGTCACTTTTTCTGAGAAGCAGAAAGCCTAATAAACCCCTTCCTTCTCTCATTATTATGTTATATAAAAAGAATCCAGAATATGAAAGATTTCAATAATGAGAAAGTTGCAAATAAATTGTTAAGTGAAAGTTAGAATTGTCTGGGACCTAACCCTAAAACTTCACAAGCAACATGTTCGAGGCAACATCTGTGGTCTTCCACAGTGTAACCTTTGGAGTCATTGGGAGTCCGTGAATGGATCATAGTGGAGACCCAGAATAACACATATAAAGAAAGGATGCTAACTAACCACTCTGTGTACAATAAGAACAGGAGGAAAATCAATAAACAAAAATTGTATAATGAGAGATTAAGCTTAGAAATAATGATCAGTAAGAGCTATCAACACTAAGTGAGGTTATAGTATGCATAAAATTGCAGAATGTCTTTCTAGATAATTAAAAATAGAACCCATTCCTCACTTCTCTATTTTGAAGTGCTAAGTTCTAGCACTAGCTACCTAATTTACAATATCTATAAAATTTTTTCAGTCCTGAAATTTTTAATAAGTTATAAATTATGTTATTTGTTAGGATTTGGGAATGAAGCATATTCCTTCCATTCCCTCATCCCATTTATCTAATAAGTCATTAGATTCTGTCTGTCTTTCAAATATTAGTTTAGTACACAAGTAATTGTGGTTTAAAAGGTTAAAAATTGCAAAAACCACAATTACTTTTGCACTAACCTAATATCTCACTAATCCCTTTATTTACCACAATCATGCATCCCACTGGCACAGTACCAATCAAGGAGACCATCATTCTCTTCATCTGAACCAAAACAGACACTTCTTAGCTGGCTCTCTGACTCTACTGTTGCCCCCATCAGTATATTCGCCACATTCTGGAGCGTGGCCTTCATATATAATATATATCAAGACCACGCTCCAGAATGTGATGAATATATATATATGATCTACACAAGAGTCTAATGAACATCTGTCACCATACTTAAAAAAAGAAAAGTTTCTTATGATGAGAACTTTTAAGATCTCTCTTAGCGAATTTAAAATGTATAATTCAATAGTATTAACTATAGTCACTATACTGTACATTACAGCCCTATGACTTGCTTGTTTTGTAACTTGAAGTTTGTACCTTTTGACCACTTTTACCCATTTTGCCTAATCCCTAACCCCCACCTGTGGTAACTACCAATCTGTTCTCTGTATCTCTGAGCTGAGTTTTCTTTTTGTTTTTTTTTTGTGTTTTTTTTGTTCCTTTTTTTTTTTAGATTCCACATATAAGTAAGATGAAACAGTATTTGTCTTCCTCTGTGTGACTTATTTCATTATTTAACATAGTGCCCTCAAGACCCATCCATGTTGTTGCAAATGGCAAAATGTTCTTCTTTTTATGACTGAATAACGTTTTCTATTGTATAAACATGCCACATTTTCTTTATCCATTCTTCCACCAATGGGCACTTAGGTTGCTTTCATGTCTTGGCTATTGTAAATAATGCTGTAGTGAACAGGGGGTGCATATTATCTTTCTGAGTTAGTATTTTTGTTTCCTTCAGATATACCCAGAAGTGGATTTGCTAGATCATATTGTAGTTCCAGTTGCAATTGTTTGAAGACCCTCCATACTGTTTTCCATAATGGCTGTACAAATGTTTATTCCCACCAACAGTGCACAAGTGTTCCCTTCTCTGCACATCCTTGCCAACACTTGTTATTTCTGGTCTTTTTAATAATAGCCCTTCTAATAGGTGTGCGGTGCTAATGCACTGTTGTTTTGATTTGTATTTCCCTAATCAATAGTGATGTTTAGTGCCTTTACATGTACCTGTTGGCCACCTGTATGTCTTCTTTGGAAAAATGTCTGTTTGGATCCTCTGCCCATTTTTTAATTGGATTGTTTGGTTTTATGGGATTGAGTTTTATGAGTTCTTTACAGAGCTTCAATATTAACCCCTCATCATATATACAATTTGCAGACATTCTCTGCCATTCAGTAAATTGCCATTTCATTTGTTAATGGTTTCCTTTGTTGTGAGAAGCTTTTTAGCTTCATGTAATCCCACTTATTTATTTTTGCTTTTGGTGTCTTTGCTTTTGGTGTCAAATCCAAAAAATCATCACCAAGACTGACGTCAGGGAGCTGACCACCTATGTTTTTTTCAGTTGTATGGTTTCAGGTCTTACATTTACATATTTCATCCATTTTGAGTTAATTTTTGTGTATGTTGTAAGCTAGTGTTCCAGTTTCATTCTTGCATGTGGCTGTTCAGTTTCCCCAACACCATTTATTGAAGAGACTGTCCACTCCCCATCATACATTCTTGACTCCTTTGTCATAACTTAATTGACTATATACGAGTATTCATGGGTTTATTTCTGGGCTCTCTATTCTGTGAGTGATCTTTTTATAGCACAAATCAAATGCCTCCCCACTGACTCCTGGATCAAGCATAAAATCTTTACCTTGTGTAGGAGGCGCTCCCAGTCTGCTCTTTCCCAGCTTTCCAGACTCAAATCACCTACTCTTCTCCTGCACTCCGTGCTCCAACCATGAGGGAAGTTTTTCATTTCCTCCCAGGGATTATCCCAAGCAGCTCATCCTCTGCATTGGAAAGCTTAGGGGAATCATTAAAAAACTGAATTCTTGTACTGGAAATCTGCATGTCTTAAAGCTGATTCTCCTGTTCACCGGGTTAGCTGTTTTCTTTGCCTTGAATGACAGCCCCTCTATGGTTTGGAATGGAAATACTTTTTATTAATTTACAATGAATGCACTGACTGTCCATTTATGCAAATCACCATGGCAGAGATGTCTCATTTGAACTCCACTATTTAAAGTAAGTGTGACACAGCTATATTGTTTAACAATTCCTAGGGGAACCAAATTCCTTTTAACAAAACTGGGCTGCGTGCTGAGGGCTGAGAAGTAGTGGTGTTTTTGAGCAGTCAGAGAAGACCAATCTGTAAAGTAACTGTGCTATTCCTATAACAGACTTCTCAGTATTGAGAATAGGGCATGAAAAGCCAGCCATCTATGGAACCGGCAGCCTAGAGGGAGCCAGAGGGCACCACATCTCTAAGCAGATACTGGAACAACACAAGGAAAATAAGTATATCCTCCGTAGCTGAAACCTGTACAGTTGGTCCGAAGTTCTTTCCTAAAGGGAGAAACCCACCAAAAGAAGGTGCTTCCTTATGTACCCTTGAGCATTTGTATTCTTTCTATCTCCAGTGATAAAATAAATCACGTAGGTTGATTATTAAGGAAAGAGTTATTTCTACTCCTTTGAAACTAAACTAATATTACACACTGGATATTAATATGTATTCTTTCTTTGATGATTCCGGCATGTCCTGTGTTCATAATTATGATTATCAATTACTTTTGAAATCCTTATAGTGTAGTGGAAAGAATATTAACTGAGCTTTGGCATTCACTAGCTGTATAATCTTTGGCAAATCATGCTTGCAATTCATCATCTGGGAAATAAAGATAATTCTGTGTACCTCACAAAGTTTTATAAAGATTAAGTGATATCATATAAAATGCCTAAAGTTCATGGGGCACAGATGAAGCCTTATAAATGCCAGTCTCCTTTCACTTTTCCTTTTATAATGTAGATATGGACAAAAGAGGAAGTCAAAGGCTTAACATAGCAGAACACTAGACAAACGAAAGATCCAACAATTAACTTTACTGAAGCCAAAAACAACCAAGAAAGATAAGTAAACAATGACAGAAATTGATGTAAGGTATCTTTGTGTCACTCATTCATTCTTAAGTCTAGATTAGTCTTTATCTCATAAATTCCAAGATTTATCTTTTTTAGGTTAATGACTTGCTAACCACAGACTCTTTTCTTTCCCTGATGCTATTCTGTGTGTCATGATACTTTAAGTTATTTTACTCTTCTTACTGTAGATCTTGAGATCAAATGGAAAGGACAATAATTCTTAGCAATGGCATAAATATGTCCAAAAGTACCAACAGATATGACCATCTCACAGCTTCATTGTGAGGTTTCCTTTTATTAATTCCTCTTTGTCAGAGGTTTATTTTTTATTCCCCAAAGATTCTTCTCCTTTTTATCCCTTTTTTCATATTTGATAGAGTGTATTTTCTTTCTAATTTATTTTTATTATCACTATTTTTTCCTTCAAAGAATTGAAATCTTGGACAATTTTCCCCAGTCATTACATTTTTTAAAGTTTCCTCTCCTGGACATTAACACTCCTTTGTCTTTTAAATAATGTATCATTCATTTGTTGTTCGTTGGTCAATGATAATGTGTGTGATTCAATCAATACTGGGAAAACTCTATGTAACTTTCCTAATTATATCTCTGAATTTCCAATTGCTTAATGTTTCCCCAATCACTAATAAAGATGTCTTCCTATGTTTCATGGTGTAAGACTTGACAAGACTACTTGGGGCTTTAATTTTTCTCTTTACAAATCGCTGTCAACAATTGGACTAGTCATCCTTAATTTTTTGTATCCTACGTTTACAAATTGTTTAAAAATGTTTCCCTTTTGTTGTTTCATATCATTTTAAATATTTGAATTTAAAATTTTATTTGCCTAAAAGAGACACAGACTTCATCTACCTTTAGGCATTCCTGGTTTTTTGTTTTCTCCTCACTGCTTTTGTGTTTTTTTTATTCAAATTTATTGGGGTGACAGTGGTTAGTAAAGTTACATAGATTTCAGGTGTACAATTCTGTAATACATCATCTAGATATCACATTGTGTGTTTACCACCCAGAGTCAGTTCTCCTTCCTGACTGCTTTTCACACAAGAGATTGAGATAAAAGCTCCACTTCTGTAAATGCATTTTAATTTTTATGTAAAAGAAAAATGAGAGGTAATATTTGTCAATAGTTATTCTCATAGTAACTAGAAAAAAATGACTTTATGTTATATGACTGATTTGCCATATTACATACTCAATAATTATACTTTTCTTTTGCTTCCTCTGGAGTACGCAATTTAAAAGTAGATCTATATCTAATTACCTTAACATACAAAACAATGATTCTTCAAAAATATTTATATCAGGACACTAAATCATCAGACATGTGACTCTTGCCTTTTTGGTTAAGTGATTATCAAGGAAATTATTATTTTCCAAATGCCTTGTGTCATAGTGAACTGTATAAATAAGATAGTAAAAATAATATCATCCCTTCTCAGAATTTCTGAGGATCTAACCGTTATGTACATACATATGTACATTTAGGACTCTAACCAATATACATTCATTTAGACCAGTTTTATTCCATGTTCTTGGAATAAGACCGTGTTCTTAATTGTATAATTACTTTTATATTAAATATTTTAAAAACAGTTTATAATAGAGTTCCTCAAACTCTTTGGTCTCAGGATCCCTTTATACCCTTAAAAATGTTTAAGGACCCAAAGAGCTTTTGATTATGTGGGTAACATCTACTAAAATTTACCAAACTGAAAATTTTAGAAGTACGTTTACAAACAGAAGAACCCAAGCACACGTTCCATTAACTATTGGCGTAAATAGCATCATCACATGTCATCTAGCCTTTAGAAGTCACTACTGTACACTAATGAGAGAATGAGAGGACAAAAACAACTAACATTTTAGTATTGTTAGGAGGATAATTTTGACCTCACACACCTCTGACTACCCATATGAACCACTGTATTCAAAGAACTACCTGCCATTTCTAACCTCTAAATAAACCCAATATTGTGTTAAATCTGGTAGATCCCAAGAAGCAGAGACATTGATCTATAAATAAGTAAAAATGCTAAATAAAATGTATGTGTTTTACTAGAGCACAGTTGAATATGTTGATTCAAAGTAAGACAGTTGAAGTGTATAATAGAAGCTTACGTAATAATTACATAGTTTTTTTTAAAAAATCAAAGTCACCATTCAAAACACAAGAAAGAGCAAGATAGGGGGGAAAGTAGATGATGAAGGAAATGACAGTCATTGGATAAAGAGTTTTGTTAAAATGTAAAAGACTCATGTATCACATCAGTTTGTCTACACAGACAAGTGATAAAGCCAGGAATGGAAAGCAATACTTGTAAGATAATTAGGAGAAGCATGACACAAACATAAATACATCATATTATTAAAACTTGCTTAAAATAGCAAATATTCAGACATATAACAGGATGCACATGGTGTAGTCTCTCTTCACAATTTCCCAGGGTGACAAACATGACTTAGGAAGAGCAATCATAAAGTAAATTTTTTTGACCACTATTCTTAGAAACTTGTATATGTATATGTGTATATATATAATTTGACTAAGCACAGAATGAAAGCTCACTTAATATATCATGTACACATACATATGCACACAGAAAGTCCAGTCCATCATGGTGACTTTCACAGCTATGTGGTTCAGGAAGAGAAATGAGCTCATCTTATGAATTAGCTTCTCTAAGAGTCTTCAAAAAGGAAGACAAAAGCAGCAAGTTTGTCCTAGAAATAAATCCACAATAAAAACAGGCTCAAAGGAAGCTGCTCATATAAGGGTCTTCTTATGTGAAGGGTTGAAATGCCACATTTTCAAATCCTCACTAATTCAAAGGAGAAATATGAGCAGATACTGTAATCATGAGAGAGTTCACAGCTCCAGTTCTATAGCAACAGGTTGGCATGAGCACGTCAAAGGGCATCTTTAATTATGTTCTGCTAGATAAGCTTAGTGCTTTGGGCTGCTGGTAAAATATCGATGTATTTACAAAGAGAAAAAAAGTACTTTTCTTTTTTTTTTTTCTCAGTAAAGCGTTTTGTTGTTTTTTTTCTGAAAAAGTTAAACCAAATGCTGATAAGAAGCAGTTGAGGCTTGCAATAGAATGCAAGCATGTAACACGTATAGATATTTTACGTGAGTTCAAGGCTTTTGAAACAACCTGCATAGAAGATGACTGAGCAAATTTACAATTGATAACAAGGAACTTCAGTTAATGATCTAGCCATAAGGATTTATCGAAAATGGGAGGAATTCTGGAAGTGGAAGATAAATACGTGAAATCCTAAAAAACCTACCGAACATAAGTCATTATTGATGTCAATACATGTTATTAAAATGATGATTTTTAACCATATTGAAAGGAAATCAGTAACCAAAAGGTGTCAACATGGTCTCACTTACTTTATTTAGTTCTAAGTAATTTGATTTATTCTTTTAATATGCCTACAATTATGGCTGACCATACTTTATTTAGGTCTAAGTAATTTGATTTATTCTTTAAATATGCCTACAATTATTACAAAAATGCAATAGGTATTTCTAGATTGACAAAACAAATATTTAATAATATTCTTAAAATCAACATGAAGGCTATGCATAAGAGAATTTGTAACTCGTTCAATGGATAATGACCAAAGGTGTGCATTTGGATGGATATTGGAGACTGATCATTTATTAACTACTAAATGCACTGTTGGTAGTTTTCCACTGAAGGTAGGATTCCTCAATTGTCTAGTCAGGGTGGGACTGCAGACCTGATGTGGTTTATCTGGTGATGAGGGTAGAAGGTAGGCCTGCTTTCCACAGTCAAACTTCTAGGGGACAATCATGTGGCTGTTCACAAAGGAAGAGGCAAGGAGGTATTCTAATCTCTCCATTATTTACCATTTGTTCCCTGCAAAAATTGTTAGCACTGATGATACCTGGTCATACTTGTCACCCTTTTCAAGAGCAGGTTTTGTCCCTATTTATTTACAAAGACATACAAAACAAATAAGAATGGTATCTAAACAAAGAGCGTTTCTCCAATATAAATTTCAGATATGATATGATCTTCTCCCTTGCTGCAGACAGGCAGTCTATCTATGGAAACAGGGAAACCATGCTTCATTTTATCAGACAATGTAACAGGCTGTTAATCCCATCTGTTTGCCATAAGAAGGAAAAAATTGTTACATATGTAGCTCAGAAAGCCGGAGGCCTCATGGAACATGTCTCAAAATCTTTACCTAAGAAATAGAAATTTACCAATATGGCTTTTGTAAGTAGATTTTATTTTATTTTAGAGACACCATGGATGTCTTTTTCTCACATCTTTCATCTTATTGATAAATTTTTGAAAAAGTTGAAAGACGTATTTATTGATTCAGGTTGGAGAAATTGGCTTTTCAGTGGTGAGGAGTTTTCCTTGGTGGGGTGTTGTGTCACAGAATAGTGGCCAAGCTTGATGAACCCAAACTTAGATTTCAGATATTCACATACCCATGAAGCCTAATCATTAGTCATGTAGACACTTAAGTTCAATAGAGAGAGAAGTTGCTATAATTCTTGGTAGCAGACAACTGAAATTGATTCCAAGTAACTTAAGGAAAAGAACCTGATTTCTTAAAAGGATATCCAGTTTCTTACAGAACCTAAGAAACAGTAAAGCATGCCGGCCTTCAGAGGGCAGGAACCAAGTCACATCTCATTAACAAGAAATGGTGGGCAGTATCTTTGGAGTCCGGTTATCAGGATGGCCTTCTGTCCTGAGATGACTCTTCCCAAGTTCAAATTCCTGGACAAGAAAATGTGATTGGCTGTCCTTGAGTTAAAGTTCACCCCTTAGCTATGGTAGAGGCTAGTGGCAATCCATAGCTGACAACCTGATTAGGACCATGAGGAATAGAAGGTCTACAGAGGAAAATTATTGCCAGGTCTCTTTCCCAGATGAATGGAAAAGGAACATTAGCAAGAAATAACAGATATTCACTATAAAAAGTATACTTTAAAATGGGTTCATTGCATTTGTAGTTTGAATATTGTACATTAATCAGGGTCTGATTCTTGGATTGGGTGATGGATTCACAGGTGTTCCTTTTTTGTTGTATAAAGAAGGAATAAATGGAAGCTATGCAGAAACCAATGTTAACAGTGTATTGTGAATTAAATATTATTAACATCATACTATAAACATGAGGTAGAAAAATAAACAAATTCATATAAATAAAATGTAAAATGTATCCTTAATATCAGACAGAAAAATCCAAACTGAGCAGATGTATTTTGAATATTTAAGGCAATTTATTTCTGTTTCTGGATAACAATATGATAACTAATGAGGTGATGAAGCAGTCAGAAAAGTCTCCTAATTCAGATCTCCCCTCCACTACTTCTTGAAGTCACAAACTACAAGTTTGTCTTAGCTACTGTAGGTTTTCAGTTCTTTCACATCAATATTAGAATCAGCTTTTTAAGTCTAACACACAAACACACAGCCTATTGTAGCTTTTATTGAAATTGTATTGAATCCATAGATCATTTTCAGGAGGCTCAACATTTATGCAATTATTTAATTTTCTTACTCGTAAACATCCTCTCTCTCATGTCTTCTCCATCTTATCCTATTCTCTCCTTCCTCTCCTTAAAGACATTTTTAATATGCTTCTTAATGTTCACATTTTTCTTTGTAGAGGCCCCTGCAAAACGTCTGTTAAATTTATTCCTATGACACTTTGTAGTTTGTGTTACCATTATAAATGGTGTCTTTTCGTTAGACTGTTTTTTCTAAATGTCTGTTACTTGAGTGTAGACATGCAATAGATTTTTGTATGGTTAACTATCTTGCTAAATCCTCACAGTCCTAGTTATTTGTCTGTATAGTCTTGGATGTTTTATGTCTACAACCAAATCATTTTCAAAGAAATACAGTTTCATTTCCTCTTTTTAACTTCTTACACTTCATTTTTACTGCATGGACTAGAATATTACACTGAGTAGAATATAAGACAATGTCAAAAGCAATAAATCAGTGAAAGTAGGTATCTTTGTCTTGTCCTGAATTTTAA
Source organism: Rhinolophus sinicus (assembly GCF_036562045.2). Lineage (NCBI taxonomy): Eukaryota > Metazoa > Chordata > Mammalia > Chiroptera > Rhinolophidae > Rhinolophus > Rhinolophus sinicus. The sequence continues at coordinate 95,203,082 of NC_133757.1, forward strand.
AAGGAGTACTTCTTACAATTTTCCATATAGAATAATGTTTGTAAACATTACCAAGTTAAGAAAATTGGTTGATATTACAAGCTTCCTTTTTATGACAAATGAGTATTGAGTTTAATTACATGCTTTTTCTACATCTATTGAAATGATCATATGATTTTTAGTGTTTTAATTAATGTGATAATTGAAAAATGGTAGAATTTAAAATTTAATCTGTACTTACATTCTTGGGACAAACTCATTTTGGTCATAATGCATTATCTTTTTCATACACTTTTAGATTTGGATTGTAAATATTTTTTATAAGAAACTTGCACATATTTTAATGATTAAAATACATTTTTAATGTTTTTTAATCTCATCTCTCTGAAATGGTGAATTGTGAGATTCTAATGATTTGATCTTTAAAAATGTAGTAGAGCTCACTCATAAAATCACCTAGGAAAGATCTTTTATTTACAGGAGACATTTTTAAATAGTTGCAGAACTATCGAGTTTCCCCGAAAATAAGACCTAGCTGGACCATCAGCTAGAATGCGTCTTTTGGAGCAAAAATTATTATAAGACCTGTTTTGCTGATCCCAAAAGTTATATATGTAATGTTTTCATTTTCTTTATATTATATTATATAAGACCCGATATATATTATATTATATTATATTATATTATATTATATTATATTATATTATATTATATTATATTATATAAGACCCAGACTTATTTTAAGGGAAACATGGTATAAGGACTCTCTCCCTTCTTGAGCCAGTTATGAAAAGTTATTCTTTCTCTAAGAATTGGTCCACATCCTGAAAGTAGACAACTTTCTCTCTTTCTCAATCTCTCTCTCTCTGTCTCTCTCTCCCCTCCTTTTCCTCCTCCTCTCCCTCCTTTCCTTTGTCCCCCGACCCCCCCACCCCCGCACCCTGTCTCTCTCACTAACAATCTATCTCACCTAAGGTTTGCATATTTTCATAATCATTTAGAAACCAACGTCTGACATTGCTGAGCCGGTCGATTTTCTTTCATTATTATTTATCTATGATTCTCTTTCTTTGGGTTTATTTTTATTTCCTTTAAGAACTGGGAGTTCAATATTTAGCTCAATGATTTTCAGTTTTTGTCCTTTTCTAATATAATCATTTAAAACAATAAATTTCCACTGAACTTATACTTTTGCTGATCCCAAAAGTTTTCTATGTAATGTTTTCATTTTCTTTAGTTATGTCTTTCAAATTTCCATTATGATTTCTTCTTTGACTGATGACTTATTTTAAAATGATCTTTTTTGGTTTCTAAATTTATAAAGATTTATTGATTGAATTATAATAACTTTTAGCTTAATTGCTCTTGAGATCATACAATGTGATGCATATGACCCTATTCTTTCAAATGTATTAAACCTTGATTTATACGCTAGTATGATATAAGTTCGTTTTTTTAATTAAGAAGATGTATAGTCTCTATTTGGTCAACAAATATATAAAAATCAAATATACAAAAATAAGTTCTATATTTATTTATCAGATGCAACTGCCCAGCTCTGCTGCTCAAACTTTGTTAATTTTTTCTCTGGTTCATTTATCAATAACTGATAAGATTGAAATTTCCCTCTATGACAACACTGTTGAAAATTTCTCCCTATACTTTTATTAAATACCTATTTTTATATTTTTGAAGTTATTTCATTAGGTGTGAACATATTTAAAATCTTCATAATAAGTTGAAACTTTTATCATTAGGCAGTGACTGCTTGTCATCTTAAACTTTGGTTAATAGTAATTTAAAGATACCAGTACTTTTTTGGGGGGGTTGGAGGGTGTATTTGACTAATGTATCTTATTCTATCCTTTATTTTCAATTATTCTGTGCCTGTGCTTTAGGTATATCTTCTACAGGCAACATCTGGCTAATTTTTAGATCTGATCTGAGGATACTCTAAAGGGCAAGGTTAGCCTATTTGCGCTTATTGTGATTATCGGTATATTTAAACTTGTTCATTCCAAACATACTATTTTGTTCCATTTGTCCAGCTTTGTCTCCATTTCTTATTTTCTCTTTTTGAGCCTTTTGTAAGTTGTCTGTGTGTTTATTTTTTCCGATTTTTTCTCGCTGTTGTTTTGAATTTACACATTTGTTTTTGTTCCTTTAGTGGTTATCTGTGACATATCAACATTATATTTAAGTTAATAAAGTCTAAATTAAACATTTTGATCTCTCAAGGAAAACAAAATCTTCAGACAACTTTGGTTTTAATCACTCTTCAACTTAACTGCTTTTGTCCAATATTTCAGCTCTGTCTTTTTAAAATTCCCACTATTCATTATTTCAGAGACCTTTTTGTTTAGATTTAGATTTTAGATTTTCCATATTGTATTACTTATTTACCATTTCTCCTTGAAGAAGAAATTACATTTTGGGGATCATCGTTCTACTCCATAAAGTGTTGTTTAGAGCAGGTCTCTGTCATATAATCCATTAGGTTTTTATCTTCTTTTTTTCCTATAAAATTTCTTAATGTCATCTTTGAAAGGTTGTTTTGCAGATATAAATCGTAGTCTGACATTTATTTTCAATCAATATTTTAGGGATATCATTCCACCACCTTCTGGCTTCTAAGGTTGTTGTTGTGACGATCCTTTCATTCTAATGTCTTTTGTTTTTATTTTTACTTGTGATTTGTTATTCTCTCTATTTTAAAATCTTTTGACTTTGGCATTCTGCAATTGTACTGCTGTGTGTCTGGGCATGGATTTCTTTTCATTTGTTCTTTGAAATGCATCATGCTCCCCAGATCTGTGGATACATGATTTTCTTGAAATATCACAGTCATTGCCTTTTAAAATATGTTTCCTCTCCTTTCTCTCAATTATTTGCCTTTGAGCCATCTGGGTCTTCGTTGCTTTTGAGCCAGAAAATCCCTGAGATCCTAATTATTCATGATAATGGAAGTGGGACCAAGGTTAGCATTTGTTATTAATACCTTACATTCCAATTAGAATAGAGGCATACAAATTATCTTCTAGCATGCCAGATACATTGGTTTATTTAGGCAACAAATATGAATTAAGGATCTATAATATACTAGACACTGTTCTATACTCTAGCTGTATCAATGAACAAAACAGAGATCCATGTCCTCATACTCATAGAGCTTACATTCTAAAATGGCAATAGGGTAGAATTATTATAAGTAATAATCATAATAGATATATAGTATCAGACAATAAGTTGTTAATGCTTAAAAAATTAGAGAAGAGAAAGCAGATATGGAGGTCAATAATGGCTTCAATTTTAAATGGAGTCGGCCTTGTTGATAAGGTAAGAAACGAGGAAACACTCGAAGGAGATGAAAGGAGGCTGTTTTGAAAGGAGATGCGAAGAGTGTTCCAAGCACAGGGACCTGGTAGTGCAAAGACCCTAAAGTCCGAACATGCCTGATGTCTGTTCAGGAGAGCAACGAGGTCAGAGTGGTTGGAGCAGAGGGTGCAAGGGGGAGCGGAGTTAGAAATGAGGCAGGAGGTATAACTGGGGACCAGATCGTGGAAGGGTTCATAGGGTTTTTACGCTGATTGGAATGAGGAGTCATTGAAGGGTTCTGAATAGAGGTGTTAGGCTTGTATATTGAAGAAAATGAAGTGGCAAGAAGCAGTGAGACCTGTTACAAAGGCTATTGCATTAATAAAGCAAGAGCTAGTGAAGCTGAGTAGTATTCATGGAAATGATAAGAAGTTGTCTGATTCTGGGTATATTTTGAAGGTTGTATTGTTATCTATTGTTGTGTTAACAAATAACCTGAAAACTGAGGGTCTAGAAACAAAAAACATTTATTATCTCACGGTTTCTGAGGGTCAGGAATCTTGGAGCACCCTAGCTTGGTGCTTCTGGCTCAGAGTCTCTCACAAGATTACTATCAAGGTGTGAGCAAAAGCTGCAACCATCCCTAGATCAAACTCTGAGGTCATCTACGAGGCTGCTGACAGGCCTCAGATGACCCCCTTCCAAGCTCATTCACATACTGTTCCACAGACCTGCTTCACAACATGGCAGCCGTCCTCCACCACTATCTGTGAACCAAAAGAGAACGTGAGGAAACACTCAACATGGAAGCCCCAGTCTTTATAACCTGACCTCAGAAGGAACATTCTGTCACTACTGCCCTATTCGATTCATTAGAAACAAGCTGGTAATTCCAGTTTACACTCAGGGCAGAGATTAATTACACAAAGTCATGAGTACCAGACAGCAGGTATCAGTGAGGGCCATCTTTGAGACTGCCCATGACACAGTGAGAGCAATAGCATTTCCTGATGGGTTGGATGTAGGATATGAGATAAAAATATGAGTCAAGGTTGACTCCCCAATTTGGAACCTGCACTGGTCAAAGAACGGTGTCCCATCAGTCGAGGAAATCTAGATATGGAGCAGCTTTTTGAGGGAACACAGAAAGGTTAGTTTTGACATGTTGAGTCTGCGATCTCTATTAAAAATACAGATGAAGAAGTAAAATATATGAATCTGGGATTGAGGAGAGAGGTCTGAGCTGAAGATATGGGTATCACTAGCTTCTAGGTGGTCTCAAGCTTCAAAATCACCATGCTGCACTTTGGTACGTAATCTTTTCAAGAGCATAGAATTGTTTTCCATATGGTTCCACATTGAGACAATAGGAATTTTTAAAAATAAAATTCAAAGATGCTTCAGGTTATTAAAAATGTACATATTCTGTTGTTTTGTAAATCTTGACTGCCCTTCCTTTATCATAGACATTTTATGGTTAATTAAATGAGTTAATGAATTTAAAGCTTTTAGGAAAGTGGCTTATAGTAAGGACGCAACAGGTGGTAATGCATTAAGCGTGATAACCCTGTATACAAGTTCAGAGGAGACATACTTGGATTTAAATACTAGGTTTGGATCACTAGCTGTGTGACATTTAAAATGTTGCTTAACCTTTCTGAGTTTGTTTTATCGTCTGTAAAAGTCAGGTGATAATATTTATTTTAGTTGGTTATTGAAACAAAGGTAATGTAAATAAGTGCAAGTCAGAACATGTGACAAATAACTTAAAAAGAATTGTTCTTGTTAGTAATAGTAATATTCAGTTAAGTGAATTATTATTTGAATTTTTGTATACCACAAACTCCAAGTAAAACATATTTATACCATAAAGTATAACCTAAAACCTGGGGTCATAATTGGGCAATACTAAAACAACAAAGCGTTTCCCTGGCAATATCTAATGCTAAACGGGAAACCGAAATGAAGAGCGATGAGTAAAGTAAGATAGAATCAGATACTCTTAATCCCCTTTCTCTTTCCCTGTCCCAACACTGAATTTGCTCACATGCCTGAAATCAAAAATCTTTCCAGTTTCTTCAGTTGGTAAAAATTCTTCAAAAATTTCCCCAATTTTAAAAACCTACTCAGAAGTTCCTGCCGAGGAAGCATGGAGTGTTTATTCCAACAGCAGCAAACTACTGCAATTCAGTAGTCACTAGACTGTTGGCATACCTCTTGAAATCACTCTGACAGGCCTGGCACTGATGTGCTGCTTTTCCTCACTACCTAGAAAAGATGGAGATTAAATCACATTCAGCACACTTACTTGTCAAGGCATAGCTGAAATAACTCACGTGGGTTCAAACCAAAAGGAATGAGTTGCTTAAGGAATATATTCTGAATGAACCAATCACAATGGCCATTCACAAAACATTTTAGTTAACTGGTGTTCAAGACAAAAGTTATCTTGACACTTGTTAAAACAATATGGAAGACTTTATTCAGGAGTGTTGCTGTAGGTGTCCAAGCTATGCCAATAGGGAAAGACTGGATGCAATGGTGAATACAGCACACAGCTGGGGGTCTACAGAGAATGAGCTGAGTGAGGGGGTAATGGATGGAAAATTACTAAGAGGAGACATCACAGGGAGGGGATTATTGTCAGACCTACTTAACCAGGGTAATCAGATATCAAAAATGGGAATAATCTCAATAAACTGATATAGCAGGATCTTAGTTACAAATTGGCTGTGTAGGTCCAGTAAGGCCGGGGAAAGGGCTAAGGTTATGGCCTAATTGAGCAGAGTGCTCAGAGAAACCTAACTGAAGTTTGGCCAAGAAGAAAATCTTTGTCAGTGAGCTTGCATTTGATAAATAATATAAATCTTCCCACAATAAAAAAAAAAAATGTGTTTTCCAGTAGAAGTGTTTAGAATGGTCATAGTCTAGGTGACAAATGGGTGTTTCCCTACTGATGTCTAAGCAATGATTCTGTAGAGTTTGTGGTTAAGAGCAACTCTAAAATCAAACAAACAGCCTGGGTTCAAATTCTGGTTCTGCCACTTACTAGCTGAATGACCTTGGAAAATGACTTAATCTGACTCTGCCTCAGGTTTCCTTATCTGGAAAATCAGAAGACTGATAATACCCACTCATAGGGAGGTTTTGAGAATAAAGGAGTTTACTATGTGTCAAGGATCTGGAGCAGGACTGACTACATACATAGTGAGACATGTGATCTTAGCCATTAATATTTTTTAAACTTTTGGTCAATTTCCTTCATCAACCTTTAAGCTTCCTTTAAGCTTTTACTCAAAATTTCTTCACTGGTTTCATTGAAAACTTCAGACTCTGAGCATAGCATGATTTTATAGCTTCTGTTGAAAATCACAAAGCAGGTACCATTTTTCTGGAAAATCTACATCCGACTCTCATTCTTCAAAGCCCGTTCTCTTTCAAACTTTTTAAATCTTTACTCTGCAGGGAAAGTTAGGGACCATCTTTGCTTACTGAGTGTGCCTTACAGGTCTTGCTTTCCACCCAAAGTGGATTTTTAAGGCATTTCTTCTGCAGGAAAAAAATGCTGAGCTCTTCCAAAAGGTATCCTTTTCAATATAATTTTTCCTATCTTCTTCTATTGGCTTCTATATGTTTCTTATTCCTTGCTTTCATGTGTTATGCTGGGTGTTTCCATGCCCTCATGCATGGTCCTTCGCCCTAGTCAGAAGAAGTGATGGTCGCCTGCAGTTGTTTCCCCTTCCCGCCTTCTTGCTTCCTCTTCTCACCTGGTACTCACAGTACAGAGTCCCAGGCCTGCCAGCACTCAGTGATTCTCTGACTTTCCAGGTGGAGCAAGAATGGGCACAGAGCTCAGTCTGAAAAGGCAAAGGTGACAAAGAACAATAGCAGTGAGTCAAAGAGAAGTCACAGAACACAGTGCCTTATAGCCAGTCAAAATAGTCTATGGCCCATCACATCCTCTAGTTCAGAAAGCTGCTTTCAAAGACAGGTCTTCAGTCTCCCCAGCCTGATTTTCTGTGATATTCCTTTAATAAGCACACAACAAAGGGGCCCTGTAGGTTCAGAAACAGCTGAGGCTGCCTGTGCTCAGTCTGGGGATAAAACAAACAGTTCAGTGACTCCAGGCAGGTGGGCTTTGTTTTTGATGTGTTAATTCTCTGAAGTGCCCATTCTGTCAGCAAAGGGCCCTCAACCCATCAACCTGCGCTGCCCCTCCCCCACTGCCCCGCCCCGAGCATGGGGAAGCGCTCTCCCTCCCTGAAATAGAGTCCCAAATGATTTTTTTTGCTTTTTTTAAATCTATTTTATTTGTTTTTAATTAATTTCAGGTGCACAAGACAAACTAATACTTAGACGTTTATCTTTTATATACCTCACACTGTGTGAACCCCTCTCCCCTCATTCACTATCCCTCTGACATCGCACAGAGCCGTTACATTTCCACTGTCTCTATTCCTAATGCTGTACTCTGCTTCTTGTAAATACATATACATACAAACTTGTAGTTAACATTCATTATTGTTCAGCTTCAGCTTCAGGTATACAATGCAGCAATCAGGCATTTACATCATCCCTGAGGTGGTCTCCCTAATGAGACAAGTGTCCATCAGATACCCTACAAAATCTTTACAACATTATTGATTACATTCCCCAAATTAATTTTCAGAACCGCGTGGCCATCTTGTGGTTACTGACTGTTTTCTAATCCCCTCACCTTCCCCTTTATCCCCACCCCCCTGCCATCTAGCAACCCTCAGTTTTTCCTCTATGTCTCCATAACTGTTTCTGATTAGTTCATTCACTTATTCTTTTCTTTAGATTCCACATATAAGTGAAATCATATGGTATTTGTCTTTCTCTGTCTGACTTATTTCACTTAACATAATGTTCTCTAGGTCCATCCATGTTGTTGCAGATGGTAAGATTTATTTTTTCTTTATGGCTGCATAATACTCCATTGTATAAATGTACCGCAGTTTCTTAATCCAGTCATCTACCGATGGGCATTTCGGTTGTTTCCATGTCTTGGCTATTGTGTATAGTGCTGCAATAAACATAGGAGTGCATAAAGTTTTTTGAATTAGAGTTTTGGATTTCTCCGGATAGATACCTAGGAGTGGAATTGCTGGATCATAAGGTAGTTCCATTTTCAGATTTTTGAGATACCTCCATACTGTTTTCCATAGTGGCTGCACCAATCTGCAATCCCACCAACAGTGCACAAGGGTTCCCTTTTCTCCACATCCACGCCAACACTTGTTGTTTGTTGATTTATTGATGATAGCCATTTTGACTGGGGTGAGGTGGTATCTCATTGTGGTTTTTATTTGCATTTCTCTAATGATTAGTGAGTTTGAGCATTTTTTCATATGTCTGTTTGCCATCTGTATGTCCTTTTTAGAAAAATGTCTCTTCATGTCCTCTGCCCATTTTTCAATTGGGTTGTTTGTTTTTTTGGAGTTGAGTTGAGTGATTTTTTTATAAATTTGTGATATTAACCTCTTATCAGATATATCATTGTCAAATATCTTTTCCCATTCAGTAGGGTCCCTTTTTCTATTATTGATGGTTTCCTTTGCTGTGAAAAAACTTTTTAGTTTGATGTAATCCCACATGTTTATTTTTTTTCTTACTTCCCTTGCGCGAGGGGATATATCAGTAAAAATCTTACTCCAGGTAATGTCTGTGAAGTTTCTTCCTATATTTTCTTCTAGGAATTTTATGGTTTCAGATCTTACATTTAAGTCTTTAAGCCATTTTGAACTTATTTTTGTATATGGTGTAAGGAGGTGGTCCAGCTTCATTTTTTTTGCATGTGTCTGTCCAGGTTTCCCAGCACCATTTATTGAATAGACTGCCTTTACCCCACCGTACATTCTTGCTTCCATTGTCATAGATTAAATGGCCATATAGGCATGGATTTATTTCTGGACTCTCTATTCTGTTCCATTGATCTATGTGTCTGTTTTTATGCCAGTACCATGCTGTTTTGATTACTGTAGCCTTGTAGTATAATTTGATGTCAGGTATTGTTATACCTCCCACTTTGTTCTTATTTCTCAAGACTGCTGAGGCTATCCCGGGTCTTTTATGGTCCCATATAAATTTTAGGATTATATGTTCTAGTTCTGTGAAAAACGTCGTTGGTAGTTTGATAGGAATTGCGTTGACTATGTATATTGCCTTAGGCAGTATGGACATTTTAACTATAGTAATTCTTCCTATCTATGAACATGGTATGTATATTTCCATCTATTTGTATCTTCTTTCATTTCTTTCTTAGTGTCTTATACTTTTCTGAGTACAGATCTTTTACTTCTTTGGTTAAATTTATTCCCAGGTATTTTGTAGTCTTTGAAGCAATTGTAAATGGGATTTTTTTTTTTAATTTCTCCTTCTGATGTTTTATTATTGGTATATACAAACGCAACTGATTTCTGAATATTAATTTTGTATCCTGCTACTTTACTAAATTCACCTATCAGCTCTGATAGTTTCTTGGTGGAGTCTTTAGAGTTCTCTATAGTATCATGCCATCTGCATATAATGACAATTTTATATCTTCCTTACCAATTTGGATGCCTTTTATTTCTTTTTCTTGTCTGATTGCTGTGGCTAGAACTTCCAGCACTATGTTGAATAGAAGTGGAGAAAGTGGGCAACCTTGCCTTGTTCCTGATCTTAAGGGGAATGGTTTTAGCTTTTCCCCATTGAGTATGATGTTAGCTGTGGGTTTATCATATATGGCCTTTATTATGTTGAGATATGATCCCTCTATTCCCACTTTCTTAAGGGTTTTTATCATAAATGGCTGCTGGATTTTATCAAATGCTTTTTCTGCATCTATTGATATGATCATGTGATTTTTATTTTTCATTTTGTTAATGTGGTGTATCACATTAATTGATTTGCGGATGATGAACCACCCTTGCATACCAGGGATGAATCCCACTTGATCATGATGTATGATCTTTTTAATGTATTGCTGAATTCTGTTTGCTAATATTTTGTTGAGGATTTTTGCATCTATGTTCATTAGAGATATTAGCCTGTAGTTTTCTTTTTTTGTGGTGTCTTTGTCTGATTTGGGGATCAGGTGATAGTGGCTTCGTAAAAAGTGTTTGGAAGCCTTCCCTTCTTCTGGATTTTTTGGAAGAGCTTGAGGAGCATAGGTGATAATTCTTTTTTGAATGTTTTGTAAAATTCACGTGTAAAACTGTCTGGTCCAGGGCTTTTGTTTGTTGGGAGGTTGTTGATTACTGATTCAATTTCCCTGGTGGTAATCAGTGTATTCAGGTTTTCTGTTTCTTCTTGAGTTAGCCTTGGAAGGTTGTACGCCTCTAGAAAATTGTCCATTTCTTCCAGATTGTCAAATTTGTTGGCATGTAGTTGCTCATAGTAATTTCTTAAAATTTTTTGTATTTCTGTGGTGTTTGTTGTCACTTCTCCTCTTTGATTTCTGATTTTATTAATTTGGGTCCTCTCTGTTTTTGTTTTTTTTAGTGAGTCTGGCTAAATGTTTGTCGATTTTGTTTATCTTCTCTCAGAACCAACTCTTGGAGTCATTGATCTTCTGTATTGTTTTTCTGGTTTCTATTTCATTTATTTCCACTCTGATCTTTATTATCTCCTTCCTTGTATTCCCTTTGGGCTTATTTTGCTGTTCTTTTTCCAGATCCCTTAAGTGTGAAGATAAACTGTTGATTAGCGATTTTTCTTGTTTCTTTAAGTAGGCCTGCAATGCTATGAATTCCCTCTTAGGACTGCTTTCACGGCATCCCATAGATTTTGGGTCATCGTGTTTTCATTTTTGTTTGTCTCAAGATATCTTTTGATTTCTTCCTTGATCTTCTGGTTGACCCATTCATTATTTAGTAACATGTTACTCAGCCTCCATGAATTGGTGTGTCTTCCAGTTTTTTTCCTGTAGTTCATTTCTAATTTCATAGCACTGTGGTCAGAGAAGACAATTGGTATGATTTCAATTTTCTTAAATTTATCAAGACTTGTTTTGTGGCCTAACATATGGTCTATTTTGGAAAATGTTCCATGTGTGCTTGAGAAGAACGTGTATTCTGCAGCATTGGGATGAAATGCTCTGAAAATATCGATTAAATCCAAGGGGTTCAATGTGTCATTTAAGGCTGTTGTTTCCATATTGATTTTGTCTGGAAGACCTGTCCTTTGTTGTCAGAGGTGTGTTGAAGTCCCCTACTATGATAGTGTTACTGTTAATCTCTGTCTTTATGTCAGTCAATATCTGTTTTATATATTTAGGTGCTCCTATGTTGGGTGCATAGATGCTTACTAGGGTTATGTCCTCTTGTTGGATCGATCCCTTTATTATTATATAGTGCCCAATTTTGTCTTTTAATATGTTCTTCATTTTAAAGTCTATTTTGTCAGATATAAGTATTGCAACTCCAGCTTTTTTCTCATTTCCATTTGCATGAAATATATTACTCCAACCCTTCACTTTCAGCCTGTGTGTCTTTTGATCTGAGGTAAGTCTCTTGTATACAGCATATACAAGGGTCTTGCTTTCTTATCCACTCAGCCACCCTATGTCTCTTGATTGGAGCATTTAATCCATTTACATTTAAAGTGATTATTGATAGGTACATAGTTATTGCCATTTTTAAATTTGTAGTTAGATTGTTTTCATCTTTCTTCTATTTACAGAAGTCCTTTTAGTATTTCTTGCAATGCTGGCTTGGTGGTAATAAATTCCTTTAGCTTATTCTTTTCTGGGAAGCTCTTTATCTCTCCATCAACTTTAAATGATAGCCTTGCTGGATAAAGCAATCTAGGTTGTAGGCCTTTGTTTTCCATCACTTTGAGTATCTCCTGCCACTCCCTCCTGGCCTTCAATGTTTCTGTAGAAAAGTCATTTGATAGTCTTATGGGAGTTCTCTTGTATGTAACCCTCTGTCTTTCTCTTGCTGCTTTTAGGATTCTCTCTTTGTCTTGAACCTTTGCCATTTTAACTATAATGTGTCTTGGTGTGGACCTGTTTGGGTTTATCCTGGTTGGAACTCTCTGCACTTCCTGGGCTTGTATGTTGGTTTCCTTCATCAGGTTAGGGAAGTTTTCGGACATTATTACTTCAAATATGTTCTCAATCCCTTGCTTCCTCTCTTCACCTTCTGGTATTCCTATGATGCACATGTTGTTGTGCTTGATGTTATCCCAGAGGTCTCTTAAACCATCTTCATTTTTTTTTTCTTTCTGTTGTTCTGTTTGGGCAATCTCTGCTAACTTGTCTTCTAAGTCGCTGATTTGATCCTCTGCTTCATCTAACCTGCTGTTAATTCCTTCAAGTGAGTTCTTTATTTCAGTAATTGTGTTCTTTAGTTCTAACTGGTTGTTCATTATGATTTCTCTATCCTTCTTTATGTCGTCTCTAAGCTCCTTAAACATTCTTATCATCAGTGTTCTGAACTCTGTCTCTGATAGTTTGGTTACCTCTGTTTCATTTGGTTCCATTTCTGGAGGTTTCTTCTGTTCTTTTATTTGGGACATGTTTCTTTGTTTCCCCATTCTGGCTGACTCTCTGTGTTTGCTTCAATGTATTAGGTAGATCCCCTAGAGTTCTTAGTTCTTGCTGGGTTATCTTATGTAGTATGTGTCCTTTATATTTGACTTGCACTACTTCGTTCTTCTCCTCTGCGTGTGCTCCAAAGGTGACTCTTGCATTGTGTATATTGTCCTGTTAAAGAAGATCTTTAATTGCTTTTCACTTGTGAGTAGATGGGGTTAACTCCTAGGCTGACTAGTTGTGAGACTTGGCTCTGCCCACCACAGGGTGTTCTACTGCATGAAGGTTGACCACTTAAATGTGGTTTGGCCTCTATGGGCTCTTGTGCCCATAGAGAATTCCCTCTGGGTGTGTCACTTGTAGGTGAAACCTGGTAGTACTCTGGTTTGGTCTGGAGTTGGCCTCTGGGTGTGTTGAATCCTGTGCCTCTTAAACTGGGCGCTGGTAGGGCAATTTCAGAGCAAAGCAAATCACGAAGCACAAGAACAACAACAAAGAAAACATCAAATACATTCACATGTAAAAACAACCGACAACCCACACTCAACACAGGCAAAGATATCAAAGATATAAGGACAAAACAAAACAAACAAACAAACAAAAAACAAAACAAAATGAAAAAAAGCAAAACAAAAAAAAAAAGCAGTGCCAGTCTTGGCTTAAGCCCACCAAGTAATCTCCAGGTTGTCCTCTGCTGTACCAAAGAGTCCCCTGCGTATTGTGTAGGCAGAGCCGGTCACCTGGTGCCCAGAGTGACGTTGGGACTGCAGATTTAGATGTGTGGGGCTGAGGGGTCTGGATGGTAGTTTTTACAAAGCCAGTGCAGTTTCTGCCTTTGCCTGCACATATGCACACTGAGAGTAGCACCACCAGCCCTGTGTCCAGTTCTCCTGAGTCTTAGGGCCCTTCTTCCCTGTGTGTGTTTGTGGCAGGTGGGAGATTTCTCAGCTGCTGAAAGCTGGGAGCTGCCTCTGCCACTTACTGCTGATCCCTGGGTGTACCTCCGCTGATGTAATTGCCCCGCCCTAGGCAGGCCAAAAAGGGTGGGGGCTGGGGATGGAGGGGGGTTCTTCTCTTTCCCAGCCCAGCTGTGTCACACTCTTCCCGAAGGCCAGAAAAGGTGGTGGCTGGGGACGGAGGAGTCCCCTCTCTCCTAGCCCAGCAAAAACCACACTCCTCCCAGCCTCCTCCTCCCTGGGCCAGAGCTGCCCGCCAGTCTTCCCAGAGCCTGAGCACCAAGGCTCCTCTGTAATCTGACACTGCTCCTCAGTTCAGGGGCCATTTCAAGTCTCTGGAAGGGCGGGGGTAGGATTGGAAGAGCAGGGGGAGGGGCCCAGGTATGGAGTTTGTGTCCTTTGTCCGACCTAGGGCCCAACTGGCTGCCCCCTCGGCGGGAGAGATCAGCTGTGGGACGCAGGGAAAGAGCCCACCTCCTGGCTTTTGTGTTCTCTGTTCCGTCCTGGGATCCCCTGCATCTCTGCAGCTGCAGATGTCGGCCGGGTTTCCACCACTGCAGATGCTGGCCGCGTTTCCACCACCGCTGATGTGGGCCGCATTCCCACCACTGCAGATGTGGGCCGCGTCTCCACTGTGCTCCCTTCCCTCTTCCTCTGCTCGCCCAATTTGCCCACCTTCAAGTAATCCTTGCACGAGTCTCTTAGGTGTTCTGCGTGATGAGCAAAGAGTCCTTTGATGGGTTATAGATGTCCCGTTTGTGATAAGATCCAGAGAACTCAAAAAGTGCGCCTGCTGCTGCCGTTCCTATGACATCCTTTTCCCAACTGATTTTTAAGACAACTTGGAGACAGTGATGACTTTATACAATGCCATTGTACAATACCCAAGTAAAATAAGGATGAATTATAGAGTTAAATGTTAAAAAAGGAATAAGGCCATCGGATAACTAGAAAAGAAAAAGAGAAAAACTATGAAAGTCAACCAAGAAATAATAGGGGAGCAGACTAATAGATTTCATATATATATACAGCTTAAGAAAGGGAAAAAAATTAAGTGATATTGACCAGAAAAGAAATGGTGCACCATATGTGACAAGCAAAGTACTTGTATACTTGTTATTAAAGGAGCTTTCATACCTGAATAAAAATGATAAACACCAAGAGGTAAAGAAAAAGCTGGCTATTCACAAATGAAAATTTTTAATGACTAATAAACAAGTGGAAAGCATTAAACTTCAATAACAATTAGCATGTAAGTTACTTTACCAGATACATTATAACCCATAAATTTGGTACTAATTGCTTTTCTAAGATAAAAAAGGTCTGAGGGAAAGGAGCACTCTAATTCTCTGCCTGGGAGTGAAAATTAGAGTAATTTTTTGGGAAAGCAATTTGGCAAAATGTATCAACAGTCTCACAAATGTTGTTACATTTTGATTTGCATCTATTCATTTATCATGAGGAAATCAGAGATGTGCTAAAAAATAAGCGTAAGGATTTTCATCAGAGTTTCATTCATAGTAGTAAAAAGTTGCAAACCACCAAAAGTCTCAGAAAAAGGAAATTAAAGTACATTATGTCTT
The DNA here is from genome assembly GCF_036562045.2 of Rhinolophus sinicus. Classification (NCBI taxonomy): domain Eukaryota; kingdom Metazoa; phylum Chordata; class Mammalia; order Chiroptera; family Rhinolophidae; genus Rhinolophus; species Rhinolophus sinicus. The sequence continues at coordinate 95,218,456 of NC_133757.1, forward strand.
AGACATGATTGGGTACCATGGATATATTATAAATCATGTTTTCCCACTCAGTGTCAACAGTGAAATGGTCTTTTGACACTCAAAAAAATACCTTTAGAGTGGATATGGAAGCTTCAAGCTATTTTATGTTGATGAATTAAAATTATCCAAATTTCTCCTTCTGCTTTGATTCTAAATTTATAAAATCTGATTCACATTTTTCTGCAAAGGGGATATTTTATTTTTTGTAATATGCTTCTAGGAAAAGACTGGTTTCAGTTTGGATTATGGCGTAAGTATTGAGCCCAGTTGATATAATTCACTTTTTGATAAAATTGACATTTTTTTGTAAAATAAAATTATTTTCCCAAAATTTATTCATTGATGTGAGGAAATATCTAATTTCCTCATGCTAATACTATAAGACCAGCAAGATTTAGAAAAATCTACCTGTGCAGTACAATTCCAATTATGTTACATATTCAGTAATCATTGAGCATTCAACCAACACTTATTAAGTTTCCATTATATTTTAGACATTCTTAGAGGTACAGGGCATAAATGGAGCACAATGGGAGGAACAGACTGAAATATCTGTGTTCATTGAACTTTCAATCTATAAAGACAGAAACTCTCATTAATAAACAAATGTTTCTAATAAGTGTATGTCAAATTTGGTTGAGATAGGAAAAAATAAGTCAAAGAAGAGACATAAATTACATGTGGTAGAGGGAAGGTGATTGAATTTAAAATGGGTAAATCAGAAAATATTTACATGCCATTTAATGAAAGACCTAATTATTGTGTGGCTGTGAGAGAGTGAGTTCTGTGGTCTAGGGGAAAGCATTGCAGGTAGATGGAACAGCATGCACGGATGGCTTTGGGAGAGTTTCCTGAGGGGTTCCACACACAGCTTGGAGGCTATTGTGGCTAGAGCTGAATGAATAAGGAGAGAGCAGGATATTCAGATCCTTTGGAGATTTGGAGCCCTTGTAAAGGAATTTTCCTTTGACTCTGGGTAAGATGGGGAGCCCTGAAAAGATTTTCAACTGAGATGTGGCTCTCACTCAGTGGTCTTGCATTTTAAAGAGATCCATCTGACTTCTGGGTTGAATACAAAATGAAGGGGGGAAAACTTGGATGTGCACTAGTAGAAAAGGATAGGGTCCAAAGATGCTTCCAAGGGTTTAGACCTGAGCAACAGGAACAGTGGAATCGCTACTTCCCGGACGAGCAGGTTTCGAAGGGGGGTTTATTTTGAACATGTTAATGTCCAAATTTTGGCATGATTATTAGATTTATGAGTGGATATGACTATGTAAATGTGATGTTGGACTTCAAGGGAAAAGTCTGAGCTAGAAATTTATGCAATATCAGTGTATAAATGGTATTTAAGGCCATTAGCCCAGATGTATTCACTGAAGAATGAAGAATGAGTGGACAAGGTAGGAGTCCAAGACTGAGCCCTTGGGCAGCCCTGCACTTGGAGGTCACACTGATGAGGAGGAAGCATGGAACATAAGCAGGAGCAGTAAGGAAAGCAGATGGAAAACCCAAGCATATGATGATCTGGAAGGCAGGAGAACAGTGTCCCAAGAGGAGAAAGACATCCACTCTGTCCATTAAGATGAGGACTAAGAGTGACCATTAGGTTCATCAGTATTTTTCCATGAAGATGTCTGTGTAGGTGTGCAGGGGTGGGTGTGTGCATGTTTGGGTGGGTCTGTAACTAGAAGTATAGAAAGCAGAATCTTAACAGCGGTTGGATATGCATTATTTGCACAGTAAGAAAAAAACCTGTTTTAAGTAAAACTATAACAAAATAATTTATGAACAGATGTATTTTAAGTTGTTTTCAAAAGCTAAGTAGGTTTGATAATTAATGCCAGATTATTGATTTTCCATTCTTTTGAATTGTACATCTTGAATACCACTTTTCATATTAAAAGCAAAAAAAAAACAGCTTAGTGGAAAGAGTGAAGCTTCTAGTGGTCTCCAAAGAAATATGAGTTCCTTTTCTCCATCCTTCCTTCATAAAATAGCCCCACTTAGAAGTAAATGATAAAACAAGTTAACTTGTAAACTGTATCTCACATATCTTCTGTGTCTGTTCCATTGGTAAAATAGGATGGTTGTGAGGATTAATATATATCTATAGCTTTTAGAACAGTTCCTGGAACTCTGTAAGCATTACATAAGTGCCACCAACATTGTTTTAAAAGTTATAATAGCAAAACTTTGAAAGAAAAGGTACTGAGGTAAAATGTTAAAAACAGATTTTAAAGCTGCACATACCTGAGTATGAATCCCAGTTCTGTCGCTTGCTGGCACCAAGACCTAAAGCACGGCATATAATCTCTGGCTCAATTTCTCTATAAAATAGCTGTCAAATACTTGTTTGACTTGTAGGTTTGACTGGGATTGTCAGAGTACGTAGTACACTTGTGGCTTGGGAGGTGTGCAGTGTGTCTGTCTTTATTCAAATATAAGAACTCATATTTGAAAATTTCTTAACTGCTATATGCACATTTTAGTTAGAGCTTTCTTTTCCCCATAGGTAACAATAAAAAATTGATTATTGTTATCTCCTGTATTTGTCAGGCTTCTTCAGAAAAACAGAAGCAATAGGATGTATGTGCGTGTGTGTGTGTGTGTGTGTGTTTGTGTGTGTGTGTGTGTAGAGATTTATTTTAAGGAATTGGCTTACATGATTATGGACGCTGACAAGTCCAAAATCTGTAGGGAAGGTTGGCAGGCTGGAGACCCAGGGAAGAGCTGACAATGCAGTTCAAGTCTGAAGGCTGTCTGCTGGCAGAATTCCCTCTTGCTAGGGGAGATCAGTCTTGCATTCTATTCACGCCTTCAACTGATTGCATGAGGCCCACCCTCGTGCAATAATTGCCCACAATATTGAGGGCAATCTGGTTTACTCAGAATCCCCAAATTTAACTGTTAATTTCATTCAAAAGATGCCCTCACGGAAACATCCAGAATAATGTTTAACCACTTATCTGGGTTCTGTGACCCAGCCAAGTTGACACATAAAATTAACCATTTCATCTCCTTCTTACAGATAGGAAAGTAATATATAAATATGCTCACCAAATCATAAAATTGCCTCAAGCCAGAACCAGGTATTCTGCCTAAACCCATTATGTCTAATCAGTCACCAAGGCCTGACATGATCCTTATAAATGGATCTCAAATCCATTCCAACCCCACTGTCATTGTCTTAGTTAAACCTCTCCTCATCTCTCACTTTTACTGATGCCAACTGTGTCAGCTTTTTAAACTGCACTTCTCTTTCCAGTTAGACTCAAGTCTGAGTACAGAGAGCTGTTCCAGAAGACAGACTGAAGGGCAGAGACCAGGTTTTGTTAAAATCACCCTTACCTTTTCTCCTCTCCTTTCACCCTCCTTCTGCCATCTTCCTCTCTCTGTCTCAGTTCTTTTATTTAGCTCAAGCTTGTGTGCTTCACCTACCTCTTCCCTCAGCCCCACAGAGAAAAAAGCTCTGCTTGGCTTTCTCTTCCAGCTCGGTATGCACGACACAGTATTTCTGAATGAGAAGACATCATTTGGTCTTAGGGCCATGTGTGAGGTCAACTGGTTAAAAATAAAAGGTGTCTTTTGTCACGTAACTGGCCGCTGTGTAAATTAGATCTCGTTGCTAAGATTCTAAGTTCCCATAGGTCAAAAGGCAACCACATATTTCCCTCAGTATTAAACTCCGGGTTGGGCGTTCAAGAGTCACTAGTAATCTTTTGTCTAATTGAAAGTATAAAGGGAGATAGAATGGTAGCAGGTACACCCGAGATTTTGAACACACATACACACACACACACACACACACACACACACACACACACACACGTTTGCTAATTCAGGTTCTGTTAACTATTGGCTCTAAGCAAGTAACCTCACTGATCTTAGCCTCATCTATAAAATAAGAATCAAAATGATCATAATACCTTCCTGACAGTACAGGGAAGGACTGAATACAGGCAGCCACGTTTGGCCGTGCAGGCTGAGTACCTAATAACTTCAGAGAGTGCCATTCACGTGGATGATTGACAATGAGAACTCTGCCTGCCACTGCAATCTGCTGCCCCTATTTGAACAAAATAATCCATATAGCGCATTTGGGCCATGCCTTGTTCACAGTAGTCTCTGAATATATGTTTAGTACCTTTTCCTCCCTCTTTTCTTCAACAAACGGTGTCACTTGGACATATATGATAATGAAGGTTAACATGTACGGTTTTAGTCAACATGCAAAAAACATGAACTTTGAAATCCAAAACTGAATTTTAAAAATCTATCAAATATATTTTGTATTAATCTTTCCAAAAAGACCTGGAATTTTTCATGGTGAGTGTTAAAACATACTCATTTAAGAAAAACCAGAAAGTTAAGTACACAAGCAGCTGAACACCAGCCTATTGAACACCAGTATTGTTCGGTGTCATGTTTCACTAGATTGCAGTGCCATTTATTGTCAAACATACATAAAATAGAGGAAGGTTGGAAATGAGTATTTTCCAACTGGGTCTCGCTACATACTGCATTCATTATATGTCTTTTCTGAGTCTGCAGCCCTTCCAGAGCTCTTGCAGGGTGCTGTCCCCTTTCTGTTTCTCAGGGGAGCAGCACTGGCAGCCATGAGGAATCCCCATGGAGGGTAGCCATGCCCCCATTATAGTGCCTGATACACTTTGCAACAAACAATCTGCTCTCTGCCACATGGCAGTGTGAATAAGGTTCTGGAACAAAACCAGACTCTGCTGTATTAAAAATGACCCCAACAAAAGTCAAGCGGTATGCAGCTCCATAAAGTATAAAACACCAGAAATACTTGCTGACTCAGGTATTAATTAATCACTGTTTTATGCTGGTTTTTGAAATGCTATATTCTGAATTTCTTTTCCACCCTTGTTTCTAATCTAACACATAACTTTTTAGATTTATCAAAGAAGGGATAAAAGAAGAGCTGTTCAAAAGGAAAATAGGATGAACAAAATGAAGTAGGGAGGATACAGAACTGGGAAACTTAAGCGAGGACGAAATCAACTTTTTTTGAAAACTGCCTAACCAATGGAACCATGCAGATTCGATTAATTTGGCTACAGTTCAGTGGTTTACAGACAGGATCTTCCAATCAATACAGAGAGCTTTTTTAATTACTGGTTTGAAATTCAATATCAGGAAGAAGCAAGATAAATGGGGAGAAAGGGTGGGAAGGCCTACTGATAGCAATGACCGAATGTGAGGTCCATGCCATCTTAAAACACATTTTGGAAAAGATTTTCCACATCATGCATCTTAACATGGTAAAAAACCTGTGATTCAAATATAAATTTTTTTGTATCTGAAAGACCTGAACATTAAGGTGAGCTAGTGATATTTCCAATTCCCAATAATATTCCTTTTTTTTTTTTTTACCACAGCTCAACCTATCAACTCCAAGTCTGATATTTGCCCCAATAAAGGGGGGAAATTAACCAAATCCTGTATAACAGGTCAGTAAAATCCATTCAAACCTAGTTTCAGACTTATACAGACTATTTAATTATTTCAACCAAAAACGAATTGTAGATTCACTATTCAAAGCCAGACTTTTTATTTTATTTAGTTCAGCTTTTAGGCTCTGCTGTGATTTAGACTGGCTCTTTTATCAGGCAGAATTCAGAAAAACTCATCTGCACATTGTTATTTATGAAGGTAGTGAGAAAAGCGACATTAGTCCGAGTGTGTGGAAGAACCAATGTTATTATATTTCTGTGATCTTTATCTTTGTTTCTATTAGAATGAGAATGGCCAGCACAAAGAGTCCAGGTTCTGCAAACAGCAGACAAAGATACCAAACTAAGAATGAAAGGAAATAAGGTCTGTGAAAGCGTTTTGAGAAGTACAACATACTCTCCAAATGTAAGGATATAGTACTGTTGTATTATTATTGTTATCACGGCTATTATTTATATATAACCAGAAGAAACCAAATATATGTCCTTTGTATTCAGAGACCAGTTGGTCAGGCACATATTTTTCTAACATTTTAGTACATAATTAATTTTATTATAAAAAGGCATTTTTCATTAACAGTTCTGTTTCAATACCAGGACTTAATTCTCTTGCTCCTTTTTATAATGGCAACAATAATGCAATGGTCCTGTGTGGCTGTGAGACCCATGTTCAGTGATGGATCAGGCTCTGCTCTTGGTGTGAGGCCAACTCTGTAGAAAACATACAGTGAACTGCATATGACTTTGTGAGTTACTCTAAACAAACTAAGACTAGTATGTTACTTCATAAAGAATCGTTTAATGGCAAACGGAGATAAGAAGTCACCAGTAATTCCTGGTACGCAGTACTTTATCCATTGGCGGGCATTCCGATGCTGTGAATGGTACCAATAGAGAGATCACATGGAAATTAAGAAACATTCTAGGCCAGTGGTTCACAGCTGGGGTTGTTTGTCGCCCACTCTGCTTATCGGACAATGGCCATCTTTGGATCTTTGGAGACATTTCTGATTGTCACAACTAACTGAGGGAGATGCTGGTGGCATCTAGTAAGTAGAGGCTAAAAAATGCTGGTAACCATCCTACACACATCCTGCCCAAGACAACCCACACAACAACGTAGTTCAGACTAGCCAGTTCAAAAGGTCAGTAGTGCCTAGACTAAGAAGCCCTGCTCTAGGCAAGTACCAATCAAAGTGTGATTCATTGACCAGCTGCCAGTCCCCCACAACAAGGCCCATGACAGGATAAGGAACTCGCACCAGAATGTAAATCAACTATGTCACAGAGCAGTTCAGCTGACATTTTTTATACTAAGACTTTCTTGATTTAAAAAATGATGTATTAGTTTGGTGCAAAAGTAATTGTGGTGTGAAAGGTTAAAAATAATTCCAAAAACCGCAATTACTTTTGCACCGACCTAATGTTAATTTACATTCTGATATAAGCCCCTTATCACCTGGGTGACTGGCATTGGGTAGCCATGCTTCAGCCCAAAAGTTCCCATTAGCTCCTTTGGGTTGTCTGCTCATTTCTGCAAGCTGGCCCATGATTTTTCAGGGATAGTTCCCTGGACTCACAGCAATGCCACTTTCTCTGGCCCCAGAGAAATGCTTCCCCAACCTTAGCTTTCTTTTCAGGATCGTATCTAGGAACAGAGCTTTCAAATAGACCTACACTTATCAAACCAGGAGTTACGTTTTGCCGTGGCTACTGCTCTTTCAAATAATTTGCTTTGTACCATTTTAATATCCATGGTTTTTGCATTTTGCCAGTGCACACATTTTAGTCAGTTTCACTATGGAAAAGGCAATTTAAAGAAATTTAGTTTATTATCTTCTGATTTTTCCATAATTATTTTATAAATTTGTTGAATGAAATGAATGAGTTTATCTTATTTTTCATATGCCATGTATTTTCATATATTAAAAGGTACCTGATAAATATCTGTTAATATAATTGATTATAAAGTCATGATTTTAAGGAGACACTAAGTGCAAAATTTAGTGGCTGTCTCCATATATTAATATTTTAATAATTAAATCCCTTGATCTCAACAAATGATATCCTACCAGCATTACACAGTAATGACCCATTATGTGAAAATGTATCACTAAGCTACAAGAAGTTTAGTGTTATTTGATATTCAATAACCAAAAAAAAAGCCTTATCCAAAACACTTTATCATTTGAAACCATCTTCTGAAATAGTCCATTCAATAACATTAACATCTGATTTATACCAATAAAAAGCACCAAGCTGGAAAGAGCTTGCCATTTAAATATCCTAGTTAATCATGGCAGGAAAGCTCTATTTACTACACCTGACTCAAATTGTATTCTCATTAAATTGAATCAAAGGCCACTTCCTAGAGACTGAACATTACGTGTTCCATGTACTAAAGCCAATCCATATGCAATACATTTTGTTCATTTTGTTGGTCAAAATGAACACTACTAGAAAGTTGTACGGAATCAATAAAGAGGCCAGATGATCACCAACTGGTGAGGTGCTAGGAGAAAAATAAAAAAACTATTTTGTAGTTTAAATACTCATATATTTGGACATCCCTGTTGACTGAAATACAATATAGCAAATTACTACTACAGCAGTTACCACCACCACTGCGTAATGTACGCAGCACACAGATACTGAATGACACCTCAGAAAGTAAAGGGTTTCCAAACCCTGAGTAGAACTAATGCCATAACGTTAGTTATTTACTAAATGATATCCTGCTGACTTGAAAAATACATTTTCTAAAAAGCCTTCATGGATCCCAAAGAATATACCTAACAGCAGAAAAGCCTTAGGACAAATAAATCACAGTAAAGTCTCCTCTAGAGACTAGGTGTATCTGTCTCCACATGTGTGTGTATGTGTTACTTGTTTCTTGTTCCGATTGATTTACCATTTTATAATAAGAACTGAATGTCACCAGTTGTGAAAACTTTTAAATGTATACAACCATAGTTTCAAGTTTACAAACATAAGCAACATTGCTGGAGTGTAATATTAAGAATGTTTCCACCCACTAAAAACTAGGTGGTAGAATAACTTGTTTTATGTACATGTATTCAAATTTTGGTTGGAAAGAAGGATTATAACCTATTAACAACTAAATAACTGCAGCCATTTTGTGCAGATACTTGAGAAGCTACTTCTCCATTATGATGTTCATGACTTAAAGAAAAGTGAAGTTGCTTAAGTTGTATGTTTTTCGCTCAATACACATTTGCTAGTTTATATATTGTTATACCATAATTGCAAAATGAAACAAACATACAAAAAACAATCCTTAATTTTTAAAACACTCATCTGTAAATATGGAAAACCATCACATATGAAAGGACTCCTGAATATATATGATTTTGAAGGCAACATGCCAGGTATACCCTGAGTAAAACCTGGTGATATCCCAGAATCACAGTCATTAGGATTAAGGCATCAGATGATCATTTTGAGGAGCATCATCTTTTTATTGTTGCTGCATATTCTAAGTTTTTAGGAATAAGAATCTTTAAAAGATAAATTTCTACACAATTAAGGCAATCACATATGCAAAGTGTTTCAAAGTTAGCAGCTCAGTGAAAACACACTCCAATTTGTATTAAGTTTAAATTATAACATCATAATTGACAAATGGCCAGAATTCTCTCCTTGAAAAGGCATCAAAAAGAGTTACCCTTGGTTAATTTTTGGGTAATTGCTTAATTAGATAGATAGATAGATAGATAGATAGATATTAATAATATATATATATAAACTACAGGTGAACACAATTTAGAAGAGAAACTAGTAATTAAAACAGCCCTCTCTGGATTCATAGGAAGGAGACATACTCAGAATGAATCAAATCTGTCTAAGATGCCTGAAACTCAGACCCATCAAGAATTTTCAAAATGCAGCAAGAAAGCTTGACTTTCCATCTGTACCCTGTTCTTTATTTAGTTGAGTGACCTAGAACCAATTAGAATGTTTCTTTGACCCTCAATGTTCTCATTTGTAAAGTGGAAAAAATGACATTTTCATAAGTGGAAGGTAATGGAAAAAAGGTACACAATGCAACTAGCCCAATGTCAGGAACACATTAAAAACAAAAAACAAACAAAAAAAAAACCTGCCTTCTTTTCTCCTTTCCTTATAACTACTAGAACAAACTGTTAGGAGGATCTCACAACTTCTAAATGCAGGTGGAAAATTGGAATAGCATACTTGACTCAGGAAGGGAGTTGGGGTAGTTTGATGAGAGCAGTTTGCCAAATCCATAGATTCAAGATATATTTCATGTAATTTGTGTAAACAAATTACATATTTCATGTTGTGTAAACAGAATTTGTCAGGAGGTTTTCTTCCCTCGGAAACATAATTGTGAGAGTGGAAACTTCCAGCAAATTAATATAAACAAAAATAAATATGGCTGACCATATTAATTTTTGTGTCAAACTGATTGAGGGTGTAGACAGTCAGGAAGGGTCTTAATGTCCCAATTCAATGTGTCTCTCTTTACTGGTACCAGACAAGGATTTTACCTCTCACTGCTAGCCAATCTCAATGAGAGTATTACCTCCACTTGTTCCACCTCTCATCTCTACAGAAGTTATGTGTTTGCTTGTTTTTCATCCTTTTCTATTTGCATTTTATCTTATTTTAAATCTAATAGAATTAGAATTGTCTAGTGCATGTGCTCTAAATGTTGCATGTCATAGAAATGGCAGAAGAGAATATTACTTATTTCTCCATTATGTCTCTATGCTCAGTCAGTATAAAAAAATGCATCATCCAGTAATAGAGATGGATAAAGAGGATGGTAAGATAGTTTGAAAAATGGAAGGATACATCCAAATTGCTTTTTGAATTTAAAATGATCTGGCATAAATGTCACTTACTAGTCCCTAATAACATTTGAAAAGATTTTGACCCAAGATGGACATGGATTTAATTCTTAGCACATGTTCCTTTAACATCTGCTCCACAATGAAAACCCTTGGAAACCATGTACTTGGGAGAAAGGTCAGGGGTAAAGAGGAGGGGGGAGGAAATATTATAAAAGAGGAAGAGAATATCGTCAAAGGTATATTAATATCCTTTGAAGCAACTTCTCGGCATACAAACCAGGATAGAAGAAACAAACTTTCTGATGTATTAAAATTAGATTTCTGCAGAAGTAACAGAGAACTTGATGCAGAATATAGTTTTTTACAAGTTTCAAAAGACGTATGGAAAACCATCCGGTGATTTCAATTGTCAGCTTTCCTCAAAATCTTCCATAGAAAAAGACCACAACAAGGTGTCAGTAGACTTGGTAACATCCAGTGTCACAATTTTTGTTTCTATGTGACCTGGCATGACAGAATCATTAAGGCTTTACAATTCTAGAGCACATTTAACAGTGGGTTGTACTCCATTCTTTGTCAGCTCAAATGAATGCTGTGAGTAGATAAACACACTAAATGACTATCATTAGATTCACCCAAATCAATACTTTATTTGGTCTTTTAGAGGCAGGTGCACCAAACAGCACTCACTCTACTACTTGTATCCCTCATCAGTCAGTGCATATGCCACGCAGTTATAGTGGTGGGGATAATGAAGTTGTATTAAGTATTATTCCAAGAGTGTACTGCCAGCATCATTAGGGCTTTGCTAAATAGGAGAATTTCGTTGCTTAGTAACACAAATATTGCAATGGAGGTGACAGAAGGCTCTTTTTCTTTTCTTGAAATCATGTCTCCCTAATTCACTCTCAATCCTGAAAGAACAGAATTCTGGTTAATGATGTGCCTCCTTTCTGACAATGTGGTCAGCCTATCTTTGGTATACCCAGCAAGGTGCAAACCAAATCTTATTTGTTTTAGCAATCTTTGTCTAAAATGGTTTAACTTCTTTGTTTCTGTCATCAGTCTCCCCACTAGAATTGAAAGCAGTATCATCACTATACCACAGTCCAGGTTTAACAGTATAAAATCCATCTCAAAAAAAGGGGCTTCACTTCTGAAATGAAGTTTGCATGTGACTAGAAATAAACAGGTCTGATAGGTACACACGAGTAAATAGCAATAGCAAGTAATACCTCCTAGAATAAGCATTTGCAAAGCATTTATAAAGTTGGACAAAACTTTAGAATGATTTATTTCTCTAGTTTTAAAAGCAATCGCTCAAATGCATCCCTTGGTACCACTGAGACACCTCAGTATTAAAATCGTCTCTCCATTTTCACACAACTTGAGTAGGTATCCTTCCTCTCTCTCCTCTGCCTCCCTTACACCTGCCTTATTCTCATTCTCTCTCTCTCTCTCTCTCTCTCTCTCTCTCTCTCTCTCATTCTCACTCTCGCTCTCTCTTACATCCCAACATATTCATATAAAATACATGTGTAAATATACACAGGAAAAAAAGATTTAAGAAGAGATCAGAAACCATATAGAAAACAGAAAAAAAAATGTTTTTACCTATACCATAACTACAATTAAACTCTAAAATTGGTTCTGGCCTTCTGGTCAGCCAAGGTAAAAAGAAAACATCATTGTGCTTTGAATAAATCTCATGCCAATTTGAGTGAATGTAGGATTTTTCCAGAACTGAAAGTGAGGAGAAATTTAGCAAACATATTGAAAGTCAGCATGTCCATTAGTTTCCTATTGCTGCCATAACAAATTACCACAAGCTTAGTGGCTTAAAACAGTACAAATGTATTACCTTTCAGTTCCAGAGGTTAGAAGACTAAAGTGGATCTCACTGGGCTAAGATCAAGAGATATCAGCAGGGATATGTGCTTTTTGGAGACTTTAGAGGAGTCCCTTTCTTTGCCTTTACAACTTCTAGAAGCTGTCGACATTCTTTAACTCATATCTCTCTTCCCTCGACTTCAGAGCCAATAAAGTTGTATCACTATGACTGTTATTCCATAGTCACATTTCCCTCTCTCCACAGCCCGGAAAGATTTGTCCTCTTTTAAAGACCTGTGTGACTAGATTGGGCCCACCAGATCATCCAGGATAATTCATTCTTCTCAATGTCCTTAATTCAATCATGCAAACTAACATTTTCACAATACTGGGGATGAGAATGTTGACATCTTTGGGTGGCCATTATTCTCTTGACTACAGTTATGGTACAATTATTTTTTTTTTTTAAAGGAGGACCTTAAATCCCAGACCTGGGTTTGAATACTATTTCCCACAATAACTAGCTATGTGGCTTTGGGGACATTATTTAACATCATGAGCCTCAGTCTCTTCATCTGGTAATAGGAAGTTATGATACTGAACCTAAGATATTGTTGTGTAAATGGTTATGTCAAATATTTAGCACAGAAGTCAGTAAATCATGGGATCATTGTTTTTGTTTATCCTTATCAATTCTTGATAAATGTTCATAGGATAAAGTTGAATTTCATTGTAGGACCTAAGCTTATGTGTTTCTTGCACATTTTATTTTCTGATGATTTAACTTGACATCAGGAGAGAACTTTTAGAGTGGTTCGAACAATAGGTTAATGTGATTATATAGACTGCTTCTCTTAAATGCCCATGGCCTCAACCACATTTTTGGCAGATGCTAAATAACAGTCAATTAAGTTTCAGCTCCCTGGTACAGGTCCAAGGTGTCAGGATTATGTATTATTGATAACAGAAAAATCCATTCACTTAAACTATCAAAGAGTAAAGTATTAGGCAGGTTTAATGTGTGTGTGTGTTGTGTGTGTGAAAAAGAAGTAGCCTAACGTAAATTTTTCTTCCAGAAAAAAGGGTCATATTTCTTGAACCACAAAAGTACCTCAGACAGTTTCTCAGCAAAACTCTGATCTAGCCAAATGCCAGGACAAGCAGCCATTTGAAACACTGGAGAGTTAGATTAGACCTGATTAAGATCATATGTCATGTGGGAGCAATGACACCCCGCCTGATCTCCCAACCAGGCACACTATTGCTCAAATCCCCCCACCCTCTGAAATCACTTTCAATCCTATTTAGAAATGACTGTCAACTTAAATTCTTCCTCTCGGTCTTCCCCATCCCACATTATTACTCCTTTATTTCAAGCCACTGTTCTCTATTACTCGGGGTATTTAGAATTGATTTAAACCTATTGCAGAAAATCCAACCAACAGTGGCTTAAATAAGATAGGGTTTATTTTCTTCACGTAATATAAAATCTGGATATGGTGAAGTACAGGACTAGTAAGCAATCATGGACTATCAGAAACCACAAATCTTTCATCTTTCCTGCATCCCCTATCTTTATTGAATGGCTTTCCCCTTCATATTACAAGATGGTAGCCATACCTGCAGGCACCCCAATCACATTTCAGGCAAGAAAAAGTGCAAAGGATCAAGGGCAAGAAGCTGAAGACACATGCCAGTCATCAGGGTACCTTTCAGACAGTGCTCTCACCAGGAGCTAGGAAAGAGGTTTCTATAGGGAAGACATGGATGCAAAACAAGGAATTTATTTAATTGGCTATAGTTTAAGAGTTTGTTTTATTTGGGAAAGCCTAGTTAACTGTTTGTGATTGGTTGTTCTTAAGTTTCATTTTCTCAAATTTGAGTGCATTGACTCTGGCTAAGGTTTTGGTTTGCTTATGTAGTCTATCAAGGCATTAGAGCCACCCCAGCCTAATGGCCTCCTCATGCTATCACTATAACAATTGATTCAAACCAACTTGCACACCTATGGAAGTCCTAATCTCCTCCCACAGCCAGAAATTTTCAGGTTTTCCTGAAGTATTTTTCTCTGTCTCCAAGTTTTTGTTGGTACTGAATTAACTTGAGTTATGGATTATTTCTCTACACCATAGAACAACTTAATGTAACTCTCATTCCCATCCTCAGTTATTAACAAGTTATTTGAATGTATAGAAGACATATCTATGGGGATTAATAAGTATTTAATTACAGAAAACAAAAGCAACTTCCAACTGAATATTTAGTACCCCTGTTTCTAAGTCTTTGGCCCTTCACTGTCCCCACAAACTTTTTAGTTTCTACTGAATCACAAGCTCCACACAATCTTCTAGTTTAAGAAATCTGAACTTCTCTTAGCACACCAGGTAAAACATTATGACTCCTAGACTTAGCTCTAAGTTCATTTTGCATATCTAAATCCAACAATGAAATTCTCAGTAAACTGAAGGAGCTCTTAATATAATTGAAGCCACACCGCATCAAAGATGATCAAAGTTATAAACAGCAAACACTTTCCTTCTTAAGCCAAAACTTCTGACAGATTATATCCCTAGTTTTAGATAAAGATTATGTTGAAAATTACACAAACTTTAGGATTAGGTATAGAAAGGTTAGGGCTACGCTTAGAGCTTCTTGACAACTGTTAAAAATCTTGTATTCTGCCTCAAAGAGGCCTGGATTTGGTTGCTGAATAACAAACATCAGTTTCCTCATCAGTGAAAAAAATATTCATTCATTTCACTAATATTTATTGTACTTTGACTGTGCGTCACACAATATTCTAAGCATGTCGATACAGTTGTGAACAGAGATCAAATGCTTACTCCAAGAGAGCTTAGATGTGTACAAGGAGAATAATTCATCACAAGATTATTGTGAGGATTAAATTATAAAATGCATGAAAGACTTTGGAACACTGCCTGGTACACTGTAGAACTTTGATGATGATGATGATGATTAATATTAATACTATTATTTTTATTATTATACTTGTATCATCATGTGATAGCCTGATAAGGACACATGCTCAAAGTAATGAACAGAAGAATAAAAAGTTCTTGATACCCAGGGATAAAAATAGTAGAAAGTTATTTTGATTCATCCAATTTAACACCTATTTATCAAGAACCTATTATGTGCCAAGTACTGCTCTAGGAGTTTGAGATACAGAAATGATCAAGAAAAAAAAAAAAGAAACTTAGAGGTGTCGCAAAATGTTTCTTATCTAGTGTAGAAGCTCTATTCTATCTGTAATAGCCCCTACCTCTGTGAGCTGAACTGAGATGTCAAGCAATGATCAAATGTCAGGTCATCTTCATTAAAGATAATTTTTTTAGCCTCTCTATCAACATTCATTTGCTGAAATCATTCTCCAAGAGATAAACTTCCAGTAAATGAGTATTAGTGATTCTATCAAAGGAGAGAGAAATCCCACAGGCATACAGATTAAAAACTTGATAAACCATGGAAAATTACAAATATATATAGTATAGGAGGTTAAAAGTCTTTAAATCACAAAGAATGCTTATCTTTGTTCATAGTAAAGCTCTTATCTCTCAGATGCCATTCTATGTCATTGCAATTTATGACTTTTGACCCAAGCTCCGCATACATTCTCACAGAAAAACTTGCCACCTCTGCTGTTTTAGGAAACAATTTGTAGTAATCCATGAGTGTCTTCCATCTGCAAAAGGTTGTATAGTTGAAACCACACAGCTACTCTCTACCTGTCCCGTCTTTTCAAGAGCTGCCAAATCTAAAGGGAAATTATTCACAAATTGGAAAATAAATCTATTAATAATCATAGAAAATGTTCAGCCTCATTAATAAACAAATACATTCAAATTAAAACAATGAAGTGGTTTTTCACTTAACAAATTAGCACAAACAAATCTTGTTTTTATAAAGATAAGTTCCGATACTGTCAAGGAAGCGGTTAAATTGGTGATCTCATGTTGCTGGTATCAGTGTTAATTGACCCTTAGGGAAAAAATCTGACAAAGTATGTCATATGCTATTAACTTTTTCATTTTTTTTTTTTTGACCTAGCTACTCAGTTTGGTGGAATCTGTCTTAATTTTGAACAAAAACATATGCATGAAGATGTTAGTCACACCATTATATTAATAAGAACAGAAATAATTTAAATGTCAAACAATGAGAGGATTGTTAATAAATTATGGCATATTATGTAACAACTAAAACATGAACAATTCTTAATATATTTTTTTATACTCCACTTCACTTACTCCATTCCAAAAACTATTTAAGGTAGGGATATCATCTAAATGATTATCATCGTGCCTCAGAAGTCTCGCTCTCTTTTTTAAAAACCTTTGCTGAATTCAAGTGATGTTCTATTTCTTTCTTTTTTTTTTTTCAGTTTCACATGTCGAAAACAATGTAATACTTAGACACCTATACCCCTCACAAAGTGATAACTCCCCTCCCCCAATCTACTACCCCTCTGACATCGTATATAGCTGTTACAATTCCTGACTCTATTCCCTATGCTGTACTCCACCTCCTGTGACTGTATATGTATTAAATTATAGTTGACATTCATTATTCAGCTTCAGCTTCAGGTGTACACTGCAGTGATCAGGCATCTACACCATTCATGAAGTGGTCTCCCTAATAAGACAAGTGCCCAACTGACACCCTACAAAATTTTTACAACATTATTGATTATATTCCCCAAACTGTTTTTCATATCCCCATGGCCATCTTGTGGTTACCAATTTGTGCTTTCTAATCCCCTCACCTCCTCCCTCATCCCCACCCCTCCCATCTAGCAACCCTCAGTTTTTTTCTCTATCTCTCTGAGACTGCTTCTGATTAGTTTGTTTATTTGTTCTATTCTTTAGATTCCACATATAAGTGAAATCATATAGTATTTGTCTTTCTCCGTCTGACTTACTTCACTTTGCTTAATGTAAATGATTTTTTTAATGCAGAATCCATGATTATATGTGAAACATATTTTTAAACACATTCTGGGAGGAAATGTAGCACGTATTAAATAAATCAGTGAGATTGTAGATGACTGCTTTTCTTTGCCATTTTCTGTTATTTGGAAATTCAAATGAAACTTTGTAGAAAAATACTTTTTATAAAAATAATTCTAATAATATATTTTTTATTCAATTGTTATCCTTCACACAATGCACTTTGTAGTCAGATTTGCAAGGCATAATAGCAGGAGCTCTGATGGGTTAGAACTCACTGTGAAACAACAGGACCTACATCCTGTCATCAGGATAAGAAGCTCAGACTCATTTGTTTTTCAAGGTTCCATCATAGTATAGGAAGTTAGGGGAACGCTGATACAGAGTAATAATTGTCATCGCCTGTTTTGTCTGTTTGGCAGGTGGGTAGATTTGTTTTATTTTTTAGCCTTAAAGAAAAGTCCTAGAAAGTTAAAAATATTGATATGATTTTATTCCAGTCACTAAACCGGAACAACTCTAGGTAAATTTTCCAGAACTAGTCTATTTGTACCAAGCTTAGAATAAAACATAACTTGAAAACTTTAGCAATAGCACTCAGAATCCAAGAGCAATGCATTTCAGATCTGCTGTCTCAGCAAGGGTCTATTCAGAACAAAAATCTCTCAATTTACAGGGTTTTATAATATACTCAGAAGATTCTTCAGATCCAGCTGAGAAACAACAGAACACTCATAACTTATAGACTGTAGCTATAGCTACAAAAAAAAAAAAATGCATACTTTAATAGGCCTTGCAATGGGAAAAAAAAGTTTGAGACAAGAGGGAAAAGTTAGAAATAAAAAGGAAAAGACTTCGAAAAAGAGCAGTTCAAGAAGTGATAGAAAGAAAGAAAGAAAGAAAGAAAGAAAGAAAGAAAGAAAGAAAGAAAGAAAGAAAGAAAGAAAGAAAAAGAAAGAAAGAACACTGATGAGAAGGGCTACACATTTTAAATTTTAGAGGCTACACAAATGATGTAACATCTTAAAGCCTCCCTAGCTTACTCATGACAAAAGCCAAAGTCTTTATGGAGCTTTCTAAACCCTACAAATCCAGACCCCATTTACTCTCTGACAACCTCATATACCATGTGTTCTGCTCCTCAAATACACCTACACAGTTCTTTTTTACTAATAACCTCTTCTCCCCTCATGATTTTTTCTTCACTTCCATGTTGGTCAGGGACCAGTCAGAAAAACAGAAACCACACTAGGTATTTCAGCTGAAAGAATTTTATATAAGAAAATACTTTTATAACCATTGGAGGACGTGAGAAACAAAAAGGGAACATTCAAGTAACCCAGATGATGGCTGCAAGAAGCTGGTGGGTTTTTTCCTCCCCCTTGTGCTGAGGAAAAATGGGAGTCATTTAGGGTTGTCTGAATCTAGAAACTTGATGAGGCGGCCCTGTGAAGCTAGTGCACAGAACTCTGGACAGCAGATGCTTCCTGGCTGCTTCTGATACCTCTGAGGGGCATTTTGATGCTGCTTCAGGAAGTACTGGAAGAAGCTGGAGGTTGGAACCAATTGCAGCTCGGACAAAGTATCCTTGCTGGGTTAATCCTGACAGAAATAGCAAGCAAAGAGAAGAAAGAATTCCTTCTTCTTTTCTTCTGCCTTCCAATTTTACTCTAATATCCTTTATTGGCAAAATGAATCTAAAAGCCAGCTAGTAATGTGTGTGTGTGTGTGTGTGTGTGTGTGTGTGTGTGTGTGTAATTTCCTAGTTTGTCCTAATGCCATTGATACACACACACACACACACACACACACACACACACACATACATATATGTAAGTTCTTTCATGTTCTTTGTCCTATGTTTGGCTGGTTAAGGTAATTTAGCCAATGAGATGATGTAAGCTTTAGCTCCTAAAGAGTAAGAATCCTTGATGGCCCTGCTCTTTTTGTTTTGTTAGCTTAGTTTTCCATTAAATTTTATTACTGAATACAAAGTATCATGAAGCACTACATAGAATCTTCTGTGTTTTAAACATAGCGCTCCCTACACACAGCATGTGGCAGCAATACAACTTACAGTGTTAAACTTTAGTTCCTAAAGGGTAAGAATACAGTTTTTTCTTGGTGATCAGGATCAAGTTCCCCAGTCAGAAGAGGAAACCCTTCTTTGCCTGCTCAATCTGGGGCAAAAGAAGACCAAAGTTGCCAGGCGTAATCTCAGTTTCTTACTGAATAGAACCGTCATCATGTTTTCCAGTTAAAACAGTCCCCCCCTTAGAAACCAATACCTTCATACTAACACAGCCCAAAGTGGTAGGGATGGAGAAGTAAAACATTGGCAACCAGGTAATAATGAGAGGAGCTACTTCTACTAAAACGCCTTAATTTCAGGCCCCTGGCTATGTGAGAAGCAGCCCATATATATTTTGTTTATTCCTTACCTATACTGCATTTGCTAATATAGAACCCCAATCTTTCTTAGTGTTGTCACCCAAATACACCACAATTGAGTTTTCATCAGTCTTCTTGTTTCATCAGGGCATTTGATGTTCCTTTATTTCTGGGCCTTGGGATACAAATAAGCCTAATTAATGTAATTGGCCTGTGTCCATCTAGGATAACCAACTATCCCAGGCCTATTTTATTTTTAACAGCAGGTGGCTCACCGCACCAGAAAACACTTAGTCTCAGGCAAGGTGACCAGGATGGTTGGTCATTCTACCATTGTCATGGTTCTTTTGCTATAAAAGAAATTCTTTGAATATTTGAAAAATTCCACGATAATGATTGAGGCATTTTATTAACTACAGGTGTGATGGGGCAGGCAGAAGCTTTGTAGGAAAGAAAGAAAAATCCAGATACATATATAGGTCAGTGAAGAAAAATCCGTTCTGTCCTGGAACAGAAAAGTACACCACCCTATTTCCTGAATTATAGAGGGCTTCCTTTACTGAACTTTCAAACAGGATGTATAAAGTTTCAAGTTAAATGCCCTTTCTAAGAGATCCATCCACATATCTTTTCCCTGGAACATGTTGCCAATCTTCCATTCCAGTCTTTCCAAGTCCCTGATTATCCAGGCACACCATGAGTTACTATCAATGAATTGGGGTATACTTACACCTTTGACCATTTTTCAGTCCAGATCAGTGAGCCACAAAATACACTTCTCAAGGACTGCTTATTGATAGGATTTTCCTTCACCACCATTTCTCTAGGACATTATTTTGTTTAGTCTTCAATGCTATATTAATCTACTTCTAGTTAGTGTTAGTATATTACGCAGAACCATCTTCAGATATTTGTCTAGGTACGATCAAGTAAGAGCTGCAGGTCACCACTTTATGCAACTTACTTGTAATTTATAGACCTGCTTTTGCTTGACAATTGATTAGTTATTCATGCCAAACATGGCTTGATGGGTCAAATAACTCCTAGTTCCTGATGGTCAACTCAGGTCCCATGGTCATTTGGTGTCCCACTGTGCCTTCCACATTCAGTCTTTAACGAGGTTCGGTAGCCAGTCATGAGCCATTTCTCCAAAATAAAATAGTTATATGCACAAAAGGGTATGGCTTTCTCCCAAGGAGTGTGCTGTAATTCTCCTGCTGAGGATTGCCAGAAACCCTACACAGCATTCCTGTTTGCCTCAGGCACTTTGAATATCATTAGATCTGGTGGATCATGAGGCCCAAGTGAAAGAGAAAGAACAGCTTATACCATAGCCTAGACATGTTGCACAGTCTTTTGTTTCCCCCTGTGGTTCTGTTCAAAACTGGCTACTGTATGAGTTACTCACAAAACAGGATGGGACATCATATTCCAATAGGGTATATTTTGCTCCAAAAATCCAAAGGCCCACCAAAGGTTATGCCTGTTTTTAGTGGTAGATGTATAAAATGTTTTAACTTGTTTTTCACTGTAAAGAAGATATTTTTACATAAACAGATCAGTGAACTCTCCCCAGAAACTTACCAAGAGGATGACCTTCAGTTCTGTAGAGTTTATCTCCCACCGTCTGGTCTACTTGTTTGTGTTTCACTAAGATATATAAAGTAATTTCCAAGTTGTAGCCCATCAAAAAAAATGATCACGATGTTATCAATGTATTGAAGCAGTGTGCTATTAGGCATGATGTTAAGATGATCAAGGTATGTCAAAAGTAAATTATAGCAGGGAGCAAGGTGGGGGCAATATATTACCATCCTTATCAAGAGAAAGCAAATGGCTTCTGGAGGTCCTTGAAAATTTATATAGAAAATAGTTGCTAAATAAATAACTGTATATCAGGTGCCAGAGATTGTGTTCCTATGATTAAGTCTATGATAATCTGTGGTCATTTTCCATCATCCATCTGCACAAGCAAAACAGGTTAAGTAGGGATATGATAGGATTCACCACCCTTCATCTTTAACCTGGCACTCATCTCCGTAGTTCCAGAAGGGATAGAATATTGTTTTTAGATTATTACCCTAGTATGTAGGAAAGCTCTAAGGGCTTCCACTTAGTTTTTCCTGTGGTAATGACCCTCATTTCACAGGTCTCAGAGTCAAGGTGGAGATTCTGCCAGTTGATGATTATGTGTATTCCAATTACGCATTCAGAAGCTTGGGTCTGTAAAACCTCTGAACTGACTGTTAAACAGACATAGGTTAAAATTCCATTTATCCTCTGACCTTTATAAGAACCTACTTTGATTGATGGCCACAGTGGCATTTTGGGTCCTCAGAAATTAAGATCAATTCAGAGCCGGTGACTAGATATCAGTGACAGGTCTGGTACATTCCTCTCCTAAGTGTGTTATCATTATAATAAATGCCTTCAAGTCCATTTTATGAAAGACTCAAAGTCTTACAAGATATGCTTGTGGCATTGTTGCACAGTTCTTTCTCAAGGGGAGTTAGAATCCCCTTCAATCAAGGAGCTATAGGTCCGTGTACTGATTTAGGCCTTGAGAATACGTAAGAGACTGAAACTCTCCATTGTGATGACTCAAGTCAGGATTTTGGCCACCAGATTTAGAGAATTTTTTGCTATATAAATAAAGTGATAAGTTAGTAGGCTGCCCATTTATTTCATTCCTAAGGATGATTAGTCACTTCTCAAAATTTCTGGGTGTCAAAACACTCTGATTTCTACTTTACCCCTCGTGCATTCATGGTGAATGCCTCCACCTATCTCTGGTAGTTAAGGCTGATGCTTGGCCTTGGCCATTCTAGAATGCCATCATCCCTGCTGATATCAACAAGCTAATCTCAAAGGTACCATTTCAACAAAAGTACAAAAGGTAGTTTTTTGTTTGTTTCTTTTTAATGTGTGTATGTGTATTTGAGATCATAACGTTCACACAATTTTGCATCTTTCTGTTTCACATAAAATGTATTAAAGAGCATTTTCCTATGCCATTTAATATTGTTACAACATGTTATTTAATTGTAGTATAATGGTTAATCATGTTTACATACCAAAGATTAAAAAATACTTGGAAGTAATTATTGAAATAACTAGGTTTGAAAAGATATGGGAGGAAATTAGATTTAGAACATTAAAAGAATTAGCATTGAATAGAAGAGAGAACATCTTTTATTCTCTGAAACAATAGCAGGGACAAAGAGGAAAGGGAAGAAAAACTAGAAGGCAAAGGTAGTGGATGGTCAGGTTTCTCTATTAATGAAAAATAAATGAGGTGGAGGATGTGGTCTGAGGATTTGACAGGAATTAAAGAACAGGTTTATGTTGTATACTTGCTGCTATAGGGAACAGGGCAATGAGCAAACCAGAGATGCATAAATTAGACCTATATAGCACACCAAAGTGTTAATGTTGGTTATAACTAGATGGGCTTGTAGACACTAAAGGTGATTGTTATTTTTTCAAAATCTCTAAATACATCTTATCTGTATTATTTTTATAATCAGAAAAACCATAAAATTTTGGGGACAAAAAGAATCATCTTACCAGTAGTGTGAAGAATGGATTAGAGGTGGATCTCCCTAACAAGTTAAGAGTTACAAAAGCTACTGTGTTTCCCTGAAAATAAGACCGGGTCTTATATTAATTTTTGCTCCAAAAGACGCATCAGGGCATATTTCTAGGGGAAGTCTTATTTTTTTTCATGTGCAATAATCTACATTTATTCAAATACAGTCATGTTATCTTCTTCTGGAACATGGTCATAGCATGCTAAATGTGTCCCTCTGGCTGACGATCTTAACTGGGCCTTATTTTCAGGGTAGGTCTTATTTTCAGGGAAACACAGTAGTTAGGGTCAATCATGTTAGCCTGAACAAGAAGTTACTGGGTGAGACATTATGGTGACCTAAACCAAGTCAGTGGGAGTCATGATAGGAAGAGAGGAATGAATACCAAGGGTGCCAAAAACGTGTACACATTTTAAGAAAGGAAAAAAAAACATTAAAATTGTAATAATACATACCAATAACAAAAGATGAATACAAGTCACGTTTGAATTCTGCAATTACAAGAGGTGCTCAAAGTGGTTACCATCAGCATCCAGACACTTCTGATTATGGCGAACTACTGCTGGAGCAACGTTGACCAAAGTGTCCCCTTGTATACATTTTCTGGCACCCCCAGTATTTGGGAGGGAGATTCAAAAGTAAAGATGACTGATTGGAGTAGTTAGTGGCCGTGGGTTGGAACAAAGATGAGAAAGAAAGGAGGTTTCTAACTTGAGCACCTGATTAGATAACCATGCCTTTCACCAAGACCACCCAAATGAAAAATGTAATTTTAGGCATGTGAGCTGCAGGTGTCTGAGAGATTTCAATGTGGAAATCATCAGTAGCCAAGTTAAGAAATGGAGAAAGTGTGGCAGAGTTGAAAGTTCATGGGCCTTGAAGACTAAGACATTCCTGAGTTTAAATCCTGTTGCTGCCATTTACCAATCATGTTACAAAAACCATGGGCCACATACTTCTCTCAGCTTCGTTTTCTCACTAATAAAATAAGGATAATAATAATATCTGCCAATAGCGTTGCTTGAGTAATAAGGGAAGTAATACCTGTAAAGCAGTTTGCAAGTACTTAGCAAACCTGTAATAAATCTAAGATATCAATGTTTATCCATCATTATTATTATTGCTTGCTATGTGTTATTAGGCAAATTGGTCAATTTCTCAGTGCCTCAGGTTTTTTTAGGAAATGGATATAACAAAATCTACCACCCACACTTGAACTGAGCATTAAATAAGATATTGCATAGCCCGAGGCCTGCCCCACAATTGTTATTCCAGTGATGTCATTTTGTGTCCATTTTTATCATCATTATTGTTGTTGTAATCTTTTTAAACTCATTAGTCACCAAAGTACAAAAATTAAAATGAGCATTAAAATATTCTTCTTTATCAAGTTCACCAAACTTTTTTATATTTTAATTGAATATATTCACTTTTTATAGTAAAGAAGAAGTAAAGCAGTAAATGGCCCTTTTCTCATGGACACAGATGGGTTTTTAAATATTTAATTATATCTATCATTGTTTTCTTTTGTGATCATCTTATTTTTATGCTTAGAGAATTATTGTTTATATCGACATACAATATCGTCTATATCTCTAATTTTTATGTTAATTATAACTTAGCAGCTAGAATATTTAAACCCTGTGAAATTTAGTTTGTTGCATCATGTGAGGTAAAATTTTTTTGCTTAATTTTTTCCAACTAACCAATTTTCTCAATACCATTTTAAAAAAACAAAATCCATTCCTTTTCCCATTCATGTGTGATTCTTTTTATTATTAAATATTAACTTTTTATACTCTGATGTATTTCTGAGCACTTGGTTTTGACAATTATGAAATTCCACATTGTTTTTAAAATTATTACATTTTAAGTGGCTGGGAAGTCAAATCCCATATCTCTAATCGCCCCTTCCCCCTGCCGCCAAATCCCTTTTTAAAACTTTCCTTAGATAGTCTTCAGTGTATATATTTTGAAATTAAATTTTCAATTATTTTACTGAGTTCTGAGATAATACCCAATTCCCCAATTAAATATTGGATGGCTTTATAGCTTTTAATTCAGGAAGAATTAGCACACTATAATTTAATCTTCCCTACATGAACATGATAATATTTTTTCATGTCTTCTATAATTTCCATAATATTTCTGAGGTTTACTTTATGTCAACCCAAAACCTTTACTTAGGGTTATTCTTTGGTATATATTTACCATTTTGTGAATAGGATCTTTTTCAACTATACCCGTAAACAATTATTGCTAGCCTTAAAAAAAAAAGAAAAGCTTTTAATTTTACTATTGATCAATCTACTAAAATTAAGTCTGCATTATAAAATAATTCAGGTGGTATTCCCTGATTCACATGCATTTGATAATTTCACGATCTTTAAAAAGTTATAACAAGAGTTGGTATTTTAAATCTGCCTTAGGCCTTCAGATTTCTAGTACAAAAAGCCATTAAATAATACTTCCACATACCGTGTTTCCCCGAAAATAAGACCGGGTCTTATATTAATTTTTGCTCCAAAAGATGCATTAGGGCTTATGTTCAGGGGATGTCATCCTGAAAAATCATACTAGGGCTTATTTTCTGGTTAGGTCTTATTTTCGGGGAAACATCGTATACACCTCAGTTCACGCCTCAATAACATAACCCCCCACAAGATTTTGCTGCAAAAGATACAGGGAAATATGTGGATCAAGATACCCAAGATATGTGTGGATCAAATAACATCAAAGATATTACTCATTAAGGTTTTTGGTTCCCAAATGAAGTCTTCCATTTAATCAAAATCCCTTCTTTCTTTTCAAAATCATCCAACCTTTCCTCAACTACTAATCTAAATAAATCCGAACGCAGACATCCAGTCTGCCACCTCAAATAATGCCAACATTATTGTTCAGAAGTAGTTGGCAGGGCCTTCAGGAGACGTTGTAACCCGCCTGAGAGGTACTAATTCCTACACTGACACTTTCATTAACAGTGGACTCCTACGGGGAAGCACACTCCCACCACAGCTCCACATCAGGATAGTTTTACTGAGCTATTTGCTTCACTTTTGCAAAGCTGTAACTCCTCCTTTTACATTCCTTTACCTTCTCCCATTTATAATATATTGTCTTAAATATTTTCTTTATACACTTTGAGAACCACAGTACACTGTTATAATTTTTTCTTCAACTTTCAAATATATAAGAAAGAGAAAATCTATTGCATTTTCCCATGTTTTGCTCTTTCCTTTGTCTTTCTTCTTTCATCGTGTTCCAAGATTCCTTCTATTAGCATTCCCTTCCTATTTAGAGAAGAGAACTTCCTTTAGCTTTTTTTTTTTTTTTTTTTTTTAATGGTAGGTCTGCTAACAAATTCTCTTAGTTGAGTCTGGAGCTTACATGTTAACTAAGTAGACCAGTGTCTACCTCCAAAAAAAATGAATTCTCTTTCAACTTCAAATCTTTTATGAGGGTTGTGATAAAGAAAACATTAAGTGGAACTATCTGAAATGGTGATTTATGATGCCAGAACTTAAGCTTCCTAGTTTTTTAGAAGCATCCTGCCTTCTGAAGGGCTTTATTGAGAAATAACCTGGTACATTGACTATAGGTTGTAAAGCTCATGCTGTCACATACTGGTTTTCATTACTCGATTTGATACTAGGATTTTACGTTTTGACCATGTACAAGAGATAGAAATGTAATTAGTACAGTACTTTGCTAAGAATGAAATGGGAGGGTGAGAAAACATTACTAACTCACTTTTCAAAGGCTGTTGACACTTGAGTCTTAAAATCATAAATAAAATGAATTGTGATTTTACATGTAGATTTTTATCTTAAAGACCAAATGGAGTTGAGGATCAGAGTTAATTGTTTATAGTAAAGCAATGAGTAATTATGGCCTTAAGTTGTGCTATGAAAAAAAAATCCTAGTTAAAAAAAATATTGATCTTAAAGATACCAATAACTAATTTTTCCCTGCCCTTGTATGAGACCCTGAAAAGGACAAAATGAATCCACAGTCAGGCATTCCTTAGAGTCCTTGCATCCTGAGTGAACCACAAAGAAGGCAGTGACAATTTTAGGGAGAGATGATGCCACGGGCTGGAGTGATAGTCCTGAGCCTTTTGAAGTCATGGAAACAGCATAGCTGGACCCTCATTTTCAGACTTCATAGCACAATGCCACCCAGATGACAGCCATTGGTCACAGTGATAAGATACAAAGGTTGGCCCTCTGATGTGCGTCTGTGATTTCTAGTCTTTGCAAATCACTGCACAAAGCAGCCAGAGCAGGTAGTAGCAGCAGCTGTAGTCTCGGCAGCATGTCTATTGACTTGGCTAACAAGTGTCTCTTCAGCTGTTTCAATTATTGTCTGATTTTCCCTGGGAAAGGAGAAAGTCATACGTGCTTGTACTTCTCATGACCCGGTAAGAACCCTTCCATTAAAAAATCAACGTGGAAAACCAGCATTATTAGATTAATGGACTGTGTGGTGTCCCTAAGAGGAATAAGTCATTATGTTAAGTAAGCCATATCAACTCAACCTTGAAAAAAAAAAAGCCCACAAGTGAGAATTTGCCAAAAAACCTATTGTGGATGTTGTAAATAATACGTCAATATTTGGTAATTTTGTTTAATAGATGGTTGCTAAAAAATCTAATATATATTAATCGTTCTCTGTCTCATTGAGTAAAGAACTTATTATCAGGACATACAAGAAGCCTGAATTCTTGTGGGGTTTTTTGATATAACTAAATGTTATTCTAAAAGTAATATAATAAAAAAATAGAAAGAGAGAAGTAATGAAAAATATTCACTATACCAAAGCAATATGGTTAACATTTTAGAATAGTCTTTATTTTTTTCCCAAAGAACTGTCATTCAATTTTGCAAATTTACTTAACATTAAAAAGTAAATATTATCCCACATAGATATGTGATCCTAGTAATCACTGTTTCTAATGGCTAGAATGTCCATTCAGTGAATGTAACAACTTGCTTAACCATTCTTTAAATTTGGATTTAAATTGTTTGTAAGTTTTACAGTTATGCTTTTAAAATGTTTAATGTAATGCCCCATGGACATAATTTCTTCGTATTTGAGTGATTTGATTCAGAAATATTCCTAGAAGTGGAATTACTGTGTTCAATACTATGAAGATTTTTTTTTCATTTTCATACATTGCATAATTTATTTTTAATTGTTTTTCTGAGTATAAAACCATCCGGGCTCATTTTTAATGAAAAGTTTATTTTTTATGAACTATGAAAAGAAAAAAATACTAGCAATTTTCTAACCCACAAATTAAACATTTTTAATATTTTGGCACATATCATTCCAGTTTTTTCCTGTGAAGATATGTTTTTCCCCAAAATTAGGATGACAAAGAACACTCTAAACGGAGTGTCATCTATGTTCTATAATTTTATTATTATGAATATTGCTAATATAAAAAGGAATAAAATTTTTAAAATATAAGTTAATCACTGATTCTACATATGAATACAGTGTTTATTTATACTCACTCCATTATCACTGAATACTTAGGTTATTTTGAAGTATTTTCAATTATGCAAAATTATGTGATGAATATTTTTCACATAAATCTTTGACAGCATCACCTGAGAAAGTCTTAGGGTTCTTAAATTAGAGTATCAACATTTTACAACTATTGATATTTTTACCAATTGATTTTTCAAATCTGTACAAACTTAATTTGAAACACAGAAAAAGTGCTATCACTGTTTGGTGCTTTCTAAAGTCTTTGATAATTACTTTGGAAATACATTTAGTCTGTTACAGAATAAGTCACAATTATATCATAATTTTTTATCAAAATAAAGTTTCTGGATCAGTTTTGTGGAGAAGGTAAACAAAAATATTGCAGGACTTAGTTTGAGCCATAATTTTTTAAAAAGAGCTATGTTTGTTTAAATCAGAAAAGTAGTACACTGTGGAAGATTTAGTAACCTTCTAAACTATGAAAATGACAGTGAACTGTTCTCCAGTGCTAAAAGAGAGACAGAATCGAGGAGAGAGAAGTAGAAATTTGGATGGAATTTAGAAAGACTTTTTATTATAAGAGCACACTGGAACATTATACCAAAAATTGGAACAAAATAATATTCATTACATAAAGATTTAAGCTTAAGATTATGGTATAAAACTCTAATACTAAAATTCAAGGGATCAGTAAATAGTTGGGGAAGATATTTTGCAGTTGTAGAGCTTTTTATCAAACTCCCTCCATATTCTGGAGATCACAGTCATGATCAATAAGTATAAATCTTCATTTTCTATTACATACACACACGAGAGAGAGAGCGAGAGCGAGAGCGAGAGCGAGAGAGAGAGAGAGAGAGAGAGAGAGAGAGAGAGAATATAAAATAGATCTTTGATCTTGATGCCCAAATGAATATTTATGTAAGTTATCAACAGCATCTCCGATCTTAATTATAAAATACAAAAGTAAGCTAAGTTTTTCTAGATGAAGGGTTCTGAAGATTGTTAGTTTAGAATTCTTTATCTAACTAATAATGGTTGTCCAAATGTTCCACAATTTAGAGTAGAATGGTGGATTCCACTATAGTAGTCACAATAAAAGCTAACGGAGTCTTATCCCCACCACACACACAAACACACACAAAATATGAAAACAACTAAAAGCTTTTAATGGGAAAAGGGAGGGATTGGAGAGAAAGAGGAAAATCTTTTGTGGCCCCCAGGCTCTACTGTATAACCTCTATGGCATCACAGAACACAAAAACTAATAGTTCACTAACATTTTACAGAAAGACACTTGATGGTGGCTGAGATTGCACTGAACCCCAGTTGTCCTAACTTATTCTCATGCTGTCTTTATGCCATCAGGTTAACTTTGAATCATAGTACACTGCCCATGTGCAGATTCTACTACATCATTAAAGAATGTTGTAGAGGATTGTCAGGAGCCACTAGGAAACTCTAAATATGAGACGGATAAATGATGATGAGATAGATAGATAGATAGATAGATAGATAGATAGATAGATAGATAGATAGATAGATAGATATTTATAAAACAATGACTTTAGTTAAACTTCTAAATAAAAAAAAAACTTCAGTTGATGAATATCATTCATTCAACCCAAGTTTTTTGAGAAGTAAACACATGACTGGGATTACTATAAGAAATGTAAAAATGATGACGCCTTATGAATAACAGACAAAGTGATGAAACCCCTGCTGATTTGGTCTGTCCTAAATAATCAGTACCATTCAGGTAGTTTGTGCATTGCTGGTGCACAGAGGTGGAAGCCTGGAGACATTTTTCTTTTGGATTTAATAAATAACAAAATTAGAATTTTTTCTTATTTTTTAAAATATAGGCCTCAAATTCCTGATAGAGCTATTTGATTTATTCCACTCATTCGTCTGAGATATTTTAAAGATACCACATAAAAAGCATTTATGGTTTTAAATATGAACTTAAACTTCACAGGCTTCTGGAGATCACCTTAGGAGCTTTATTTAAATTAAGCTGAGTTTTCTGTAAACTTCTATTTTCACTAGGTATCCTCCATCTTCTGTTAATTTCTCTGTGACACATTCTTCCTGTGCCTTGCATTAGCCATTTTCATTATATTTTCCTCAATATCCTCATTTGTAAGTTTAAACCACTTAGTGATACGCATATTTAATTCATTCTTCTGAGTATTAATTAGTGTGTGATACAGCATATATAAATCTCCCTTCAGTTTTGCATCAGTGAGAAAGCCAAAGGACTCATAATTTAGATCCTCAGTGTAAGCATTTATTTTCTTATTAATTATGACTAAGCCACATATTTGTGTATAAAAAGGAAGAGGTAATAAAATAAGACAGTCACCAACGGGTAGCTCAGAAATGCAAGTGCTTCTGAGGGAAATTATCATATCCACCTAACTCCAGAGTTTACAAAGTTATGGAAAGGAAAATTGACATTTGAAATGGACTGAAGCAAAAACAGTAACAAAAGTTCATGATTGACTAAAAGTTCTAATACATTTCAAGTTGTTAAAGCTTCTGTAAATATGTACATTAAAATAATAATCATAAGAGTATTACTTGAAGCACTGGTAGTTTTCTATGGCAGGTATAAGAAATAAGAAGGATCTACAGTTGTTACAGGAGTTCCTTTTATGCAGATTATAAAAATTCAATTATGAGAGTGTATAATTATTAAGGAATTAATGTGTCCTTTGGAAGAAAGATATGTGTGTACACTTTCTCTAGAACTGAAATATAAGGTTGCCGTCTCTGTTTCAAAGTCTTTTGCATTAAAACTAATTTGCAAAATATTGAGACAGATTCATTCTCATCTGGATATAATGTGATATTGTACATTATAAAACTCACCAATTTTCATTTTAGAGCTATGTTTCACAAGTATTCTTTGAAGATTAAATTGATCTTTTTTGAAATAATTCTAGACTGCAGGACTTTTTGTGTTATCTGATGTTTTCTTAGCTAAAATCCTGAAACGGTTCCAATTTCATCATCTTTTCCCATTAACTTTTACTTGACCCTATAACTATATAAAAATAAATAAATAGTAATTATAGTGCTTCTACTGATTAAGCGTCTGGTATACTTCAGGCCTTGTACACCTTTTCCCTGTGTAAAGCTGATGCATATTGTTATAGGCTACTCTTCAGATACAGAGAGAAGAAAACAAAAATTCTGTTTTCATTGGCCTTGAGGCTTTGCAATCAATTGCTACACTGGAATAGAGAATCATATCCCTTGCTCCCTACTTCACTACTCTTTCCCTTAACAATCTATTTTCTTTAATTAATAAAATTTAAATTCAGAAATTAATGTACTATGGTGTTACCCAGGTTTTAAAATGTTTCTATGTGAGCAATATGATTTGGCAACAGCCCTGAAAGATAAGTTATTTTCCCCATTTTATTGGTGAGGAACTGAGGCCCAAAGTGATTATCAGAGTTGCCTTAAGTCGCACAACTAGGAAGCATCAAACTCAGAAGCATTAAACTCCCCAACTACAACCTCTCAACTCCAGTCACCTGAAAAGTAGAAATGTCAATAGAATTCAATATCATCTTTCAGAATTATGCAAACTACATGCAAATCAGGACATCCATGAACTAATTAAATGATATCAGGTAACGTGTCACATAGCATATGAGAAACGTTCCATAAATATTAACTCTGGTGATATTTCTTACACAAGTAACTGATCTACCTTCTCAAACTGAAACTAAGTGTTGAGATTATACTTCCTTTGTATATTTTTTTTTCTTCTCATTGTGGTTTTCATAATTTTTGATAAATCATAAAAGTAGGGAAAAGTACAGAGCATAATTGAACAAATGCACATCTTTCCACTTCATTGTTGACAATTGCAAAGATTATGACATGCTTACTTAGACATTTTTAGATTAACAAATAAATAAACATTACACATAAATTTGAAGTATCATTTGGCTCCCTATCACCCACAACTTCTGTTTCTCTCTCTCCTTCTTTCTTAAGAGTTGATCAATGTCATAAATGTGGTACGTACTTCTGGTCTATCTTTGCATGCGTGTGTGTGTACACTGTACTTAGTATTATACAATATGTTTTTCATTCAATATCACAATTGAGATTTATCCATGTTCCTATATATCAAAATTAATTGCTTTATAACTACTGCAATACATCCTATTAATCTATTCCCTCTCTGATGGATATTGAGGCCTTTCCCAATTTCTATTATACATATAACCTATTAATCATGGAGGCTCAACCCACTGCAGTAAAATTAAGTGTCAGTAATGTAGAAATTTACCTTCATCTGTCTCCCTTATCTATCATTTTGCCCTATAACTACAGGAAGAGGAAGGGGGTAGAGTGTAAAAGCAAAATGTCCCTGAACTTCCCCACTAGCCTAGATTCATCCAGAAATTTCATTTGTGCAGGTAATAAGGGAGATGTGTCAAAAATTACCACTGATCACTAACAGTTAGTTCTCATTGCTGCTGGGTACCTGGAAGATGAAACTCCCTGCCCTCTTCAAGGGAGGTATGGCCAAGTGATTATTCTGGCCAATGAAATGGAAGCAGTTAAATTCTTCCAAATGGAAGTAACAGACCACTTTGGCTTATTACCTATTAAATCCATGTAAACTGTCTGGCTCCTATGGGCATGGAGGTTCTTTGCAAGATCCAGTCACATATTCTCCCTGATAAAAAGCTGGTTGTCTTATTGACTTTTTCTGGAAATCATGTCTCTTGTCACTCAGGTGAGACTGTAGTCAATAATTTCATCTGCCCTCTCAGGTCTTTTGTCCTAGCCACATGGAGGCAGGATATTTGGGGAATCTCCTCTGCCTCTCAGTCCCCTGTGCTATCTCTTCCTGATGCACTAACGTTGCACATCCTGCTGTGAAGTGAAATGCCAGCTTCTCTTCTCTTGGTCCCCACAATCTGTGGGAGTGACTTTTTTGGGATATTGTAGAAAATGAATGTTTTCTTCACAGACCCTGCACTCTCTGAAGTATTCCTAGTCTTTCTCACCTCTCAGGACTCTTCTTATGATTGTGGAGAGGGAAAAGGGCCAGTTGTGTGAACTGGAATCCCTCAGTCAACCCTGTAGGAAGGTGACTGAACCAACCACTTTGGTTGGTTTCAGAACCTCTACTGTGGGCCATTTATTTCCTGTAGGTCTCAGCTTCCAGCCTTGGCTACAACAAGAAAAAAACATACTGAACCTAAAACCACTCTGTTCTGTACACTAAGCTGCTACTAGAATTCTTGCACGTGTTTTCGTGTATGAATGCGAGAATTTCCCTAAAATATAACTAGAAGTAAAATTCTTGCATCATAGGGTAGCCTAATGGTCATAATTAGTGTGATTATTTTTTAGAATTTTTCTCAAAAACCACTCCAACACAAGTCCCTCTGGCTCTTTTGTTCCTATCTTCCCACCTTACCCCTGAGATGCTGATTCTGCTGTGATGACCCCTTTCTGCTGAGTAGTGTTGTTTTCTACTCTTGAGAGCATTGTTTCCCTGCTCCCCCATGACTTCCCCAGAAATGACTCACCTCAGCATGCTCCTTTCCGCCTGCCTTCACTTGACAAACAAAGCAGAGGGTCAAGGACACTGGTCCCTGCTGATCTGCCTCACAGCTCTACTCACTGCTGGGTGCTGTGACTGCCCTCCTCCGGAGTGTGCGGACCTTCTCGCCCCACCCCCATGGTGGTTCTGAATGGGGAAGGGACAGAGGGTACCCCTCATGCTTTTCCAGTAGCCCTGATGGATGGTGGCGTCAAAGGAGCCCACAGAAGTGAGAAAACAAAGGAAGCCTGACAGTTCCCTTAATGCAGTGACCCACATCAGGAATCAATGTAAAAGACAAGAATGATGAGTATAAGAAAATAAGGCTCAAAAAAGGTGCGGCCCAAAGAGAAGAGAAATGGGGAGCCATTCCCTGGTTGGGCTATTGTTCACTGCTTATGGCAGGAGCAAACAAGCACTTAGGTAAAAATCTTCGGGAAGAACAGATCGGGCCCAGCTAAGCAAGTTAAGAATAGGCAGGATTGTAAAATAACATTGTCCCCTCTACAGCCTGTTCCCAATTGTAGCGTAAGTGCTTTTCAGAAAGGGGAAATTATTAATAAGTGGTACAAGTTGGGGAATCTATAGTTAGACCTCTTAATAAATCTCAAAAATTATGTCATCCACCTTGACTGTAAACAAAAGGAAGCCTTGTGGTGGGATTGTAGGACAGTTCTACACATTCACTGTCACATGAGGGAGGAGGATTTTATCATAAAACACCATTTGGGAACCATCCATTAACTGAACATAATCAATATTCAGAATTCAAAATTGGAATCCAGAAAATTGTTGACTGTGTTATTTGGGACAAGGTAATAAGAGCAGACTTTTCTTTTTTCAAGGGTAATATTGATGTCTGTATGCTCCTCCACTGTTCCCATTTCTCACAAAATACTTTGTGATCTTCTACCTGATCAAGCCAGCTAGTACATCAAATATAAAGTGGCCTATCTTGAAGCACAAGCACGTGGCCACCTGCTGTAAACTATCGCAGATCAATGAGTGGATAAATAATTTTCTTATTTTCTTTTATAAAAAAAAGTCCTACCTACACTCAAGTAATTTATATACTTTTTTAAAAATCTACTTGCCATATGGAAGAGCAAAATTGAAGCATTCTTCTTTGTGGATCTACTTGTTAATAGCCTAGAAAAGTTTATTTGAGCATCAGTGATGCTTCTGCTTAGTCAGCTGAAGAAATCCGTGAGAGAAAAGTCAAATAGAGGGAGTTTACAAATTTGAATATTCAGTTCTTAGAGGCCTGAGCTGTAGAAATGTTCTTCCATTAATGAAACTGGCTTAATGTCATTTCATAACTTTTATTCAGAAAGCTGTTAAATAATTGCCAGTAAAGAGGAACCAAAATAATAATAACCATGCCAAAGAAAAATGACTATGTCAAACTTTTTTTTTTAAATGGTGATATGAAACTGCATGAGACTGGAATATTCCCAGCCTACTTCTTCCCCTTATCACTGTCTCTCCCCTACATTCCCCAATATTAGCTCTCTTTTGGGTTGATTCTAATTATGGAATTTTCTTCAATGTGACATTCTGAATTTGCCTTGTGACATTATTCATGATTAAGCAGTTATATAGAAGCACTACTGTATGATAATATGCATTGCTGATAATACCAGTTAGCTTTAAAGCAGAAGAAAACCAGGTTGGATGAAAATTATCCTTCAAAAAGCAGACTCAATCAAAAAAATAAATGTATCATCTATTTATGCTTTCACCCAAGTATTTGAACGATTCAAACATGAGAAAAACAAACTTTCCCAGTAAGGAAGATAAATATTTAATAAAACACATTAGAAGAGTTTCACAATTTAATGTTTCTTCTTTGCTTAAGTAAAAAACTTGCAAGTCTGCCATTTGACAGCTGCCAGTGACATAATTGCTACCAAAAAATGAATTATCAGAATGGTTCCCTTGAGTAGCTCATTAGTGAATCACCAGTTACCAAGCACACAGCAGTGGGGTCTGAATACACTGGGAAACAGAGGAGTGATACAATGGAAGAAGAAAAAATTAGTACAACTGAGTGACATACAATCTAAAGCTAGTAAAGATGTATATGGGCCATGATTTTTTTAAAAAACTGAAAAACCAAAACAATTGCACTGGTGATATATAAATTTATAAGTAACTAAGGAATGTGAAGTAAAGAATATATCAAGCCTAGGATCTGTTTATTCATTTATACCTGGTGTTTTCTTGTATTAAAATGTCTGTTTAATAATCATTTTCTCACTGATGAGCAAAAGAGCACCTGAAACAATTTCATTTTTTATCTCTTTCAGATTATTTTTTTAACTTACGATAATTTTCTTCCACCTTCTCTATCCCAGTTTAGTCATCATTCCTCCAGGAAGCCCTCCCTGGAATTCCCAAGAAGGTAATTGCAACCTGTACTCTCCCATTATTTACTTATTACATTGTGATCACCTTTGCACATTCCCTTTTTCTGAATACCCCAGTAGACTGGATACTCATTTATTTATGTATTTATTTTACTCTGGGCATTCAGACTGATCCAAGCAGTGCCACATCTCCTTTACTTTGTTTGTCTAAAATGGCACCCAACTCTCATCCTTTAGATCTCTCTGGTGGCTGTCAGATGCCAGCCCACTGGGTCTCCACTTCTAAATCTACCACAAACATCTGTTCAGTCTCTTAAGTAGACTCCATGAAGCCCCTTTCTGTTGACTTGAGAAAAACAGACACACACAGCTCTCTCCAACACAATGCTTATACAACCCAAATCACTTTTTTTTTATGAAAGTCATCTTCACTCTCACATATAATAGTTGATAAATTCCAAAGATTATTTCCACATTGTCAATTTTTTGTTTTGTTTTAATATATTTTTATCCCCCTACGCCCTCCACTATGACAACCATCAGCTTGTTCTCTTTATTTGTGGGTTCTCTTTCTGTTTTGTTTTGTTTTTTTCAATTATTTTTTTTTAATTCCACATATAAATGGCATCATATGACATTTGTCTTTCTCTGTCTAACTTATTTTCACTTAGCATAATATCCTCTAGTTTCATCTAAGTTGTCACAAATGGCAAGATTTCATTCTCTTTAGTGTTGAATAATATTCCATTGTATATATCTCTATACCACCTCTTCTTTACTAATTCATCTATTGATGGACATCTGGTTACTTCCAAATCTTGGCTACTACTGGCAATGCAGCAGTGAACATAGGGGTTCATATCTCTGTTCAAACTAGTGTTTTTGTTTTCTTCGGAGAAATACCCAGAAGTGGAATTGCTGGATAGTATGGTGCTCTATTATTAATTTTTTGAGGAATCTATATACTGTTTTCCACAGTGGCTACACTAACCTACAATCCCACCAAAAGTGCATGAGTGTTCCTTTTTCTCTACATCCTCGCCAACACTTGTTATTTGTTGATTTATTAATACTAGTCATTCTGGCAGGTGTAAGGTGATATCTCATTGTTATTTTAATTTGCATTTCCCTGATGATTAGTGACATTAAGCATCTTTTCTTATGTCTATTGCCCATCTGTATGTCATTTTGGGAGAAATGTCTATTCAGATCCTCTGCTCACTTTTTAATTGTTTCGTGGTTTTTCGGGTTTTTGGTGTGTTTTTTTTTTTGGTGTTGAGTTGTATGAGTTTTTTCTAAATTTTGGATATTAACCCCTTATCAAATGTATCACTGGCAAATATATTCTCCCATTTAGTAGATTGTCTTTTCATTTTGCTGATGGTTTACTTTGCTATGCAAAAACGTTTTAGTTCATGTAGTCCCATTTGTTTATTTTTCACTTTTGTTTCCTTTGCTATAGGAGATATATCCAAATAGATATTGCTAAGAACAATGTCAGAGAATTTATTGCCTATGTTTTCTTCTAGGATTTTTATGGTTTCATTTATGTCTTTAATCCATTTTGAATTTATTTTTGTGTATGATGTAAGAAAGTTGTCCAATTTTATTTTTTGGCATGTATCTGTTCAGTTTTGCCAACACTACTTGTTGAAGAAACTGTCTTTATCGCATTTTATATCTTTGCCTCCTTTGTCATAGATTTAATTGACCATACAAGCAAGAATTTATTTCTGGGCTCTCAATTCCATTCCATTGATATATATACAGAGGGTGTCAAAAAGTGTATATACATTTTAAGACAGGAAAAAAAAAGCTGTATTAAAATTATGTTGATGATAACCACTTTGAGCACCTCTTGTAATTGTAGAAGTCAAATGTGTGACTTGTATTCATCTTTTGTTATCAGTACACTGAGTATTACAATATTTTAATACAGTTATTTCCTTTCTTAAAATGTGTATACATTTTTTGTCCTCTCTCTCTCTCTCTCTCTCTCTCTCTCTCTCTCTATATATATATATATATATATATATATATATATATATATATATATATATATTACGGTACCATACTCTTTTGGTTATTGTAGCATTGTAGTATAATTTGATATCAGGGAGCATGAATGATACTTCCCACTTGTTTCTTTTCAAGATTTCTTTGGCTACTTGGAGTCCTTTGTGGTTCCATATAAATTTTAGGATTAGTTATTCTAATTCTGAGAAGAATGCCATTGGTATTTTAATAAGGACTGCATTGAATCTGTATATTATTTAAAGTAGTAGGGACATTTTAACAGTATTAATTCTTCCAATCCATGAGCAAGGTATATTCTTCCATTTATTTGTATCTTGTTCAATCTTTCTTCAATGTCCTATAGTTTTTATATCATTTAACCAAAGAAGTGGAAGACCTGTACTCTTTCAGATATTTTAAATGTCTTAGGTCATAAACTGGAATGAAGGGAACCAGTTTGAAAATTATTGCATTGTAATTTATTTTCAAATTCCAGTTTTTCTATTAAAGTTTCTTTAAAAAGTCAGTTACATAAAATTTGACAAATAATTACCTTGTAAACATCTTTCTGAAGCTTTCACATTCATCACCTTAAATGCCTACAGTGAAGGAACAGCAGCTATTGAGTTTGTTTAGCACTGATGTGAGACTGACGGGCATTTGGCAAATGCCTTTAATGAGAGCAGTGATCTCACCAGACTTTGGAATCAGAGAAATAGCTGTTCTTAAATAAGAGGGTTAATTTTTCTTCAAAACATATTACATATGAGTGCTTTTGTGTAGCCCTAGAATTAAAATGAAGACCTGAGAATTGTAATCAGCATTTCAGTATTTTAAAAGTATAAGCTACAACAGAAAATGCACAAAGAAATATAAATGACTAATAAACAAATCAAGAATGTTCAATGTTGTTAATAATCAAAGAAAAGCAATTTCAAAAAAAGATACGATTTTTTTTCCTAACAAATTGAGGGAATATAATTTATTTGACAAGGTGAAAAAGTCAATTGTTAAAACATTTTTGAAAAGCCTTTTGGAAATATCAAAGTTGGGGGAGTTATCAAAGTTGGGGGAGTTTTTTAATGTGTTTGTGCATAATTATCATACTGGCATCTAAAGAAAATAATCAACTAAAAACAATTGTATGATGTTCATTGTGCAGTTACTTTTAATAACAAAAATATGTTTGAAAAATTAAATGTAAGAATGGTAAAATAAATATTCTATAACCTTATACTATAAAATAACTCTTAAAATGATCCTTTTGGAGAATCATTATAAAAAATGGATAAATATTCATTCTTGAGTAAAAAGGTATCATTTGTATACTGTCTGTATATATTACCTGGAAGGAAATAAGTCAAAATAAGAATATTGCTTCTTTCTGGATGACAGAATCATATGTGATTTTTTTCTGCTATTTCCCTCTTTCTATTTTCCACATTATCTTATATGTACCCCCTTTGTAATAAGATTATATTAAAAAAGTAAACATGGAGATAATTTATCTTTTATAGACTACTGGAGGTAACTCAAAAAAACCTGCATGTATTATTTTGAAATGAGTTTGTGTTCTAAAGAAGAGTTATTGAGAATTTTAGGAAGAACTTTCTGAAGACAGTTTTTAGTTTTCACTCACCAAAGAACACAAATTCAAGAACAAGATGATTCTTGGGGAACAAGTTCCCGTTCTCTGGGACAGACGCATAGTAGCGATCCAAGAATGCATTACTACATGGTTCCCTTAAGTGCTGATTTGTGGGTTCAGCAACTGGGTTTTCAACGACATATCATATATTAGTAAACTCTGATTCAGGATTATGTGTTAATGGGGCAGTTATGAAGAAAATGAAGCCAGCAATACAGATAGAAATGCATGGAGAATGCAGAAAGATCAACTATAGTGACTCACAGAAATTAATGTTCCCAAAATACAGAATGAGTTGTACGAATATTTCTAAAGCATGCTTGACTTTGACATTTTTTTAAGTGGTATATTGGAAAAGAAAAATTCAATTCCATGTTTATATTATCCTTCAGCATCTGAATGAATGGAATTTCTTGGAGGAAAATTGCTGTATGAAACTAAAACACCCTATTACCCATCTGAATACTTGTTAAGTAAATAGCTCTTATGGAATTGACTGCTTATTCAACTGAGATGAGTAAACACTTACTGAGCAAGTACACAATGCTGGGGTTTCTGCAGCAGTATCATTTATTAAATTATTCCCCATTCGCTGAAGGAATCGAATTATTTGCTTATTTACTGGCTCTAAAATTAGCTCAGTATTATGAAATCTCATCACAACGTGAAATAGCAGTTGTACCAGAAAAATGGGTGGATGATAAAACTTTATGTATTTTTAATACAGCCTTTGGGTGAGTTGGATGTTGACAGCTTTGCATTAGTATTAATCTGCTGACCAAATAAATGCCTGTTTCCGTCTTACCTGCTCAGTCTTCCCACATGCAATTCAACTGAGAACATGGGGTGTTTCCAGACATCCTTCCATAATCATCCAAATCACGTCCAGTAAAGAGGATAAGGGTGATCTTCAGCCCAAACTCAGACTTTCCCAACAAATACATGTTTACTCAAAAAGCAAACAAACAAATAAAACCCCAAAAGTATAGAAAATAACTTTGTGGACAAGAGAAAAGCTACCACATTTCAAAGGCATATTTTAGAGTCGTGTTTCAAATGTACCATGATGGTAGATGGGAACGCGTAGAATGAGGAAACCGAAGAGCTCATTAAAAAATTTGAGCAGATGGAATGATGGAGATTTTTGAAAAGAAGAAAAAGACAGTTTTTCTTCCTATTAGTCTGTCATCTCTCCTCTTCCCACTTCTGTTCCTTACATGGCTTATTAAATATTTCATTGGCTTGAGCATATTCTTTCAGTCCCTGAGCTTATTTTACTATGTGAAGTTCTTGTAAGGGAATTTTCATTTAAGAAGGAAAGAGAAAGCACTCATTCCCACATGAAATATTTATATATTTGTATAGACAATCCCTTCTCCTTTGAAAACTGTGTTTCACCTTATTTGAAGCATTTTATGCATTCTATGCCTATGTTGTAAAAAGCCCTTTTCCCTTTTATGGCTCCC
This sequence comes from Rhinolophus sinicus, assembly GCF_036562045.2. Lineage (NCBI taxonomy): Eukaryota > Metazoa > Chordata > Mammalia > Chiroptera > Rhinolophidae > Rhinolophus > Rhinolophus sinicus. The sequence continues at coordinate 95,260,152 of NC_133757.1, forward strand.
TGAAAAAGTCTGTACTTTACATTAAATTTGCTTAACGTTTGCTGTCTCTGTGGATGGTTTCAATAGCTCTAACACAATAAAAAAGGAAAGGAGTCTTGAGGGAAGAAGAACTTGAACTAAACAGTATTGAGAATACTTATTTAAATGTTTAGCTAACACAACATGCCTTAAAAATCCCAGCTCCCATTCTAACTAAAAAGGACCATGTAGAAACATATTAAATATTTTTCTAGTTATATAAAGGCAACCAAAGCAGGGAAATCTCCAAATGTCCTTTCAACTTCTGTGGTTGTAAAGGCTCAAAAAAAAAATATTTTAATGTAATCATTGCTTGTCTAGAGTAACAATTTTGCTGTCAAGGAAAGGATAAATGCTTTCCATCCGAGGATCAGGTGATAGCTCACAGGCCCTACTAGGGAGAGAATTGTGCCAACGATCACTGCAGGAGTCAACCTGCATTTTCAAAGTCTATAAATAATGCAGCAAGACAGGATATTTGGAGATGAAATTTATCGGCCATGGCTTCATCCATATGCAGTGGTGGGAATGTCATTCTGACTATTTTACTGGTGGGGCATTTGTATTCTACTTGATGATTTACATACTGATGAGGCTAAGAGAACCCAGAACTATGTTCCTAGGTGTTGCTTTTCCAACACTGTACAGCTTGCATGTATGTTCTTGAAAATTAGTTGATAAATCAGAGCTAAGGAATCTTGAAGCTATGTAAAACTTGTGCACAAAGAGCTAAACTGGGCTGTCTTTCAACATATTATTTGTGTCAATTCAGAAAAAACCAGAACGATGCCATTTGTCTGTTGAAATAAGAGTGCAATGGACCTATTGCTTACCAGAATACTCAATATAAACGGATAGAAAAATGAATGAACATATATCACTGAGGCCAGAGGTTTTCATAAAACATGTACCAAGGTGCACAAGGAAGAGGTATAAAATGCAGGCTTTGTAGAAATGAAAATCTATGTCTATAACATCCAATTCTTAACAATTCTTGCAAGTGGTTTCTCAGATGTCTGAGCTGCACACCTCCCTCCCCTGCTCCCACTTGTCCTTACACATGGTTCTGTTACTCCATGACTATATCACCTTTTTTTTTCCTAATTAATAGAAAATCTGGTGTTTCAAAATTTTTCCTCAGTTATCTAAGGTAGTTTAGAGTTATAGTAAAACTGGAAACATAACATTTGCACCAAAAAGAAAAGAAAGAAATTTTATGTGTTGTTTTCCCCCTTGGGAATACCCAAGAACTGATTAATTTTAACAGTATATAATGTAATCTCTATAAAGTAGAGTAGTATTCATACATTTCAGATGTGGCCCCGTTAGGTATTCTTCTTTCTCCTGGTGGGAGATAGGTACTAAATGTATGAGAAAGGATAATTCCTTTTTAGAGTTAAAGGTCTCTCCTACATTTCATTGATTTATTCAATACTGAGTAATATATATAAAGTACAATGTTAGAATTGGAGGTATATAAAAATAAGAAACGTACAATTAACTAGGGAGAAGAGGTAGACAACTTACAATCAAGCAAACTAGGATGGACAAAGTAAGAGTAAGGAAAATTCAAATCAATAGCCATGGATTTCTTAGAGCAATCCTAGATTCCTTCAAGGAGTAGCATTCTAGTTGGGCCACAAACAAGTAGTTCAGCAAAGTCACAGGGTAGGTACCTTAGTCCATTCGGGCTACTATACCAAAAATACCACAACTGGGCTGCTTAAGCAACAAACATTTTTTCCTCACATTTTTGGAAGCTAGGAATTCCAAAATCAAGGTGATGGAAGATTAGATGTCTTGTGAGAGCTGGCTTCCTCGTTCATAGATGACCATCTTCTCTCTGTGTTGTCACATGACAGAGGGGTTCTCTGAAGTCTCCTGAATTAGGACACTAATTCCATTCCTGAGGGCTCCCCGCCCCCATGACCTAATCGCCTCCCAGAGACCCAACTTCCAAATGTCATCACATTAGGTTTCACCGTATAAATTTGGGGAGGAACACAAACATTCAGTCTTTACCAATAGGAGAATTCATGTATGGGACCAGTGAGTAATATCATTTGACTGGAGGATGGATTGCAGGAAGAATAGAAGGATACATGTGGACCAAGCAGATAGTAGAAAAGCAGAATGACCAAATAATCAATTTTCATTTTTCTAATTGCAAATAAATGTTTGATTGACTTTTATACTGAAAATGCTATTTGTACTGGCACCATGAAGATGTAGCAGATATTAATAACTTCCATGAATAAAATCTCTGTCATTTCCAAAATATGCTAAGTAGAATCATTGATTTGTTCTAATTACTAACATACAGGACTATTTGGGGCATTAAATTGTATCATCACACTAACAAGACTAAGGTTTTTACTTTGCCACAGACAATTCTCTAACAATACAATTTAATTCCACTGTTCTGATGCTAAAATGATTCTACGTGTGTGCAGTCAGGCACCTTTCAGTCAACAATGAACCGTATATATGAAGGTGAGTCCAGTATGGTTATAATGGACGGATAAATTCCTATTGCCTAGTGACATCAGAGCCATCATAAAGTCACAGCACAATGCATTACTCATGTATTTGTGGCGATGCTGGTACAAATGAACCTACTCGCTTCCAGTTGCTGTAGAAGTATAGCGCGCACAATTACAAGAGTAGGCTATGCCATCTAGGTTTGTGTAACTGCACTCCATGCTGTTCACGAGACGAAATCGCCTCACGACCCATTTTCCAGAATGCATCCCCTCATAAAGCAGCACATGACTGTATATAATATTCGCATTGACAGAAGAGATGGAACACTATTCTGCTGACATTGTTGTTTTTTCAATAAAGTTCTGCAAAGCGTAGCTATAATATCAGACCAAAGGGAAAAGTTCATATATTCATAGAAAGAGGCAGTTTTGAAAGCTCAGATATGTACATTTCCAAAAGAAATTAACATGGCCTGAAAGATTAGTTGAATTGAGAAACTGTGAACAATTTATTTCCAAACATACTAAATTTCTTCAAATTCATAGCATAATCACCTGACATGAACTCTGTTTACCTAAGTGGAAAACTGGCCCATGATAGCCTAGTGAAAACAAAAAAAAAAACAATGGTTTTCAAAATTGTGAAGTTCAGTAATTTGAAACAAAAGCAAAAAAGCTTCTATAAAGGCCACAGGAACTAGAACTTCTCTAAGGTTTTGAGAATTTCAATATATCCTACTAATATCTGAGTTCATTATCTCTCTCCCAAAATGATGTATTTTCCTCAAAAGTGATCACCTCACCTCTAATTCCTGATCATTTGCTTTCCACCCTATATTAGCGAGCGTTGTCAAGTTAATCTTCCCAAATCTTGTATTATGTCACAAATTCGAGAATTCCTAATACTGCTCCCCCCACAAATGGAGTGCAAACATGTCTGTTTACAACACAGCCCCAGGTTACCTTTGTTGCCTTATCACCCATTTACTTCACTAAATGTCCCCTGAGCACCTCTAAATTAGACCACTTACCAAATGCACTTCATTTTTGCATTAAAAAAAAGGTACTACCTATTGGTTAGGCTCAGTCTGCATAACAGAAATCTATTTCTAACACTCACTTAAGATCTAACACATCCAGATTTCTATTTATACAACTATTCCTCTAAATATTGTCATATGTAGTCATGTGGACCAGGGTTTAAGAACACAGGGGATGGAGTCAAACAGCCTGAGTTCAAATTTTGGTGGCTCTGCCATTTATTTAGTTTCCCCATCTAATAAATGAAGATAAAACATTACATACCCCTTTTGTGGGGTTAAATAATAAAATACAGATAGATGACAGATGATGATAGATAGATAGATAGATAGATAGATAGATAGATAGATAGATAGATAGATAGATAGATGAGAGAGAAAGAGAATAGTAGAGTTCTCGTCACTAGTAAGTAATCACTTATCACTTAATGGTATTTATAAAATGGCACCTACTTTTTAAATGGAGCTCAGTAAAGATGATAAAACAATGAACTTGTGATAGTGACCTTAGGTCCTTCTCATCAGGAGTCTTAACAGTAAGACTAGTATTAGAAATATGTTAGTCTATTTTGAAGCCTTTTCTGTGTCCCACTTTATTACCCTCATATTGCTAATTCTTCCATTGAAAACTTTGTTTTCCTCTGTGGTGACTTCTAATCACTGCCTGTCTCTTTCACCAAGTACTTTGAATAGTCATCTTCTCTGGGGTATCTATATTTTTCTGTGGCCATATTCATCAAAGAGTGGCCCTTAGACCTACCTGCCTCAGAAACTCTTAGAGTGTTTGTTAAAAAGATAGATTTCTGGGCCCTTCCTGGACCTACTGTGTATGCATTTCAATCGTTTAGAAATCTCTGAGTGAATCCTAAATACACTAAAGTTTGATCATCAATATTCTAAAGGCTGAGAGATGAGGAGACAGAGTTTGACCTCTTTTTCTAAAAAAGAATCACTTTTTATTTATATGGAATCAGAAAATTCAGCCCCACTTTTGCAGAAATGTGGATTATTTAAAATATAAATACCTGGGAATATAATGCTCTAGTCTCCTACCTGGAGCTAATCTAGGTGCCTAGGAATGTAAATTTGGCTTTTTGGGTGATAAGGTCATTGTTTTGTTTTGTTTTAAGCTACAGATCAAATTCTTATGGTATGTAAAAATGTTTCTAGGAGAATTGAAAACAAACATTCTCTAACTTTATAGCAAGTATGGCTCAGGAAGCTAGGGCTTTATACAGGAGCACTGAGAAATTTGGGAAAGTATTATTTCCCAGTAGTTTCTCTGGCTTATCCTTTCATCGATCCTTATCCCGAAACCACCGACTTGACTACTGGAGCTTTATAGTAGTAAATCTTGAGACCAGGTAGCGCAAATCCTCCAATTTGGTTCTTCTGTCTCAAGACTATCTTTTCTGTTTTAGATTCTTTGCATTTCTATGTACATTTTAGAATGAGTTTATAATTTCCATGATAGGCTGAATTATGGCCCTCAAAGGTTATTTCACGTCTAATCCCTGGACCCTGGGAATGTTACTTTATTTAGCAAAAGAGACTTTGCAGATGTGGTTAAATTAAGGATCTTGAGTGGGGAGATTATCATGGATTATCCAAGTGGGCCATAATTATAATCACAAGTGTTTTCATAAGAGGCAGGCAGAGGGAGGTTTGACTGCAGAAGAGGAAAAAGTAATGTGCTAATGGGACAGAGATTGGAGCGATGCGGCCACAAATCAAGGAAATCTGGGAGCCAACAGAAGGTGGGTGAAGCAAGGAGCAGGATACCCCCTGGCACTTTTAGAAGGAAGTACCCCTGACAACACCCTGATTTTAACCCCATTAGACTCATTTCAAATGGTTGGCCCCTGGAACTATAAGATAAGAAACTGTTGATTTAAGCCATTAAGTTTGTGGTAAGTTATTACGGTAGTAGTGGGAATCTAACACACATTCTAGTTTTTAAAGCCTATTAGGGTTTTAATTGGGATTGTATCGAATCTATAGATCAATTGGGGGATAATTGATTCTTAACAATCCTTGGATATAGTGTTTCTCTCCACTTATTTAAGTTCTCTTTAGTTTTTCTGAGCAGTGTTTTATAGTTTTCAGTGTATAGGTTATGCATATCTCTTACTAAATTTATCCCTAAACTTCGGATGTATCAAGGCTATTGTGAACAGAATTTCATTATCTTATTTTCCAATCTTTTTGGCTAATATATAAAAATAAAATAGAATTTTATATTGACCTTATATACTGGAATCCCAAATCTCTTTTAACGAAGCTCAAATGAGGACAGGAATTAAAGATTAAAACACTGTAAAGAATTTCTTCCCCTAGGTAACTAGAAATTCACAAATAATTCTAGTTCTCTGAAAAGTCTACATTTATTTGATCATCTCTTTAAACCCACCCATCTGACATCTTTTATTTTAGTATCTAAGTCAAGTCTTATTGAGACAGAGGGTGAACAGCAGGTCCGCAACTGTTAGGATGGGTCTGCAGAGAGGTCTAAGACTGATATGGCAACTCCAGTCAGAATAGCGATGGTGATTATGTTTCAAGAGTGATGCAAGTGATTTGAGACGTTTGAAATGAGATAGCTTCTCATCAGTAAGGCATACTTTAACTGATCACCACTAATTTGTAACTGCCAATTACCCTGCATCTTAGGCTCTGTCCATGGAAATGCTTGTGACATTTTTCCAGTTCATGCATAACAAGCTCTTCAAAGAGTCATTGTGCCTCATCACTGTAACTTTTTTTCTCTGAAATCACAATAATGGGTAAGTACTGCTGTTCTTTCTCATTAAACACACACTTTCCCTCAATTTCCACAGTTGGAAGATTGCTTTTTGCTTCCTTCTGTATTATACTCTTCCTGGTGACAATTTAACCAGTGAACTAGTATGAAGGCTAATTTTAACCCACAAAAATTGGGATAAGTGTAGCCGGTCCCAGATTTTGAGCCTCCTGAAAATAGTTTTTCTTTTTTTCCTTTTTCTTTTAGAATGCTAGGAGGATAAAGGAAAGTGGGAAGGAGCAGGAAATAGATCCTACAAATAATGTAGCCCAATCTCAAGTGTCTGTGCTTATAGCATAAGGACTTACTCTTCTCTTTTTTACAGACCTATTGAGTTGATAACATCTGTCCTATGAAAAAGATAAAGTAGCCATAAGAGGTTTTTCAGCAAAGTTTCAGGGGTGCCTGGTAGCAATCCGGTTCCCATCAAACTCTCCCCTGAGTCATTCATAGTCCCACATTAGTTCTTACCTGACTTAAAAAAAACAAAACCATACTCCCACATTGTTTTTTATTATTATTATTGGGAATATTGGGGAACAGTATGTTTTTCTAGGGCCTATCAGCTTCATGTCATTTTGCAATCTAGTTGTGGAAGGCGCAACTCAGCTCTAAGTGCAGTCGCCATTTTCAATCTTAGTTGCAGGGAGCGCAGCCCACCATCCCATGCAAGAATTGAACCAGCAACCTTGTTGTTGCGAGCTCACGCTCTAACCAACTGAACCATCCGGCCACCCCTCTGGAAGCTCAGTGGCAGCTCATTGTCTTCAATCTAGTGTGGAGGGTGCAGCTCGCTGGCTCATGTGGGAATGGAACCAGCAACCCTGTTGTTCAGAGCTCACGCTCTAACCAACTGAGCCATCCGGCCGCCCCTTTATCTGACTTTCTTAAGGAGGCTAAATCATTCTTTTCTCAAAAGGCAATTCAATATTTAATATATGCCTGTCATTACCTGTTTATGCATACAAGTGTATGTATGAGTGTTTGCCCCTGTCACTATTTCTCATGAGAGATTAGAAAGGTAAAAAGATGCTCTTTTTAAAGTGACCTATTGATTGAAGCAAGGTGGGTTAAAAATAAGGGAGAACTAAAAGAGGGCTATGGTGGACAGAATGGGTCTTTAGAGGTATATAATTTCACCTTTATGTTAGGTGCTAGAATTTATTAGGGACAAGAGAAGCAAGTGTATCCCAAAGATGCAGGCCTGAGAGAGGAACTAATATTAAGTAGTGAACAGTGAAAAATTACCTATTTCAAATATATACTTTCAATATTTGAATATATAGAAATTTGAAACTATGTTTTTAAAACATACACATGAACAAATAATACATGCCTATGAATCAAATTTCAAAAGGTACAAAGGTTTACATGGTGAAAATAAGATTCTTTCCCTCTGCTGTCTCTCAGTCCCTCAGTTGCCTCCTCTGAAGGCGGCTACTATTGCTGGTTTCTTCTGTCCTTCCCAAGATTAAAAAATCTTTAGAAAGACGAATCAGTCAAGAATGCCAAATGTCTGTATGCAGCGACATGGCATGTTTGAGATACACATTTCATGGCATTTTCTATTAAACTGATCAGTTTAAGTCTTTGGAAAATGTCCTCATCTGATGTCTGCTGTATCCGGTGGTCCTAAGAGAGATGGGAAGGTTCACATGTCAACCCACAAATATTACAACATTATATCACATTATAAAATTAATTACCTAGAAGTTTTTGTGTGTGTGAAAATGGACAGATCTGGATGTCACGCCTGTGGCCATCACAGCTGTAATTCAGACATGATATTGTTTTCGTTTTCATTGAGTTTTATTTTAACTTTAAATTTAGTCATCTGAATTAAAGGGCTAAGATCCATACCCGGCTGGAAATGCATATTTATTCCCTCTTCAAAACCCCATCCTTCATAGATCTGCCTTCATTGAAAAATACCTTAATGGTGATCCTTTCATTTCACTTTATGGCCAGTTTGCAGACTGCAATCAATTTCTAGGTTGCTTTTAAGGTGCTGTGATCCATGCCCGTAGCAGCTCCGTTGTCACTATAAAGCAGTGCAGGCCAACCTCCCTGCCCAACGCACTTTGAGCTCAGCCTCTCTTGTTTTGTCGGCTGAACTGCCTGCCAGTCTCTTCCCTGACAGAAATAAAACTTATTTTTCTCCATTTACTACTCCCAAGTCTCCCCTTAGCTGTCTTCCTACTGACAAATGGCATGTTCTTTGAAGATATGACTATTGATCATTAGCCATCCTGGGGGAATAGAGTTGTACTGTGGGAAGAAGCCAACTGTCCTCTGGTGTGAGCGGTATTGTAGCTCCGCTATACACAGCCCAAGGAGCTGATGTATTTGTGGAGCCCAGATGTCTCAGTGGCCATATCAAGCCGGCCAGCTGAGCTTCTTTCAAACACAGAGAGACTTCAAAATTCAATTGAGCAGTAACGGTCCACTTTTACAATGAGACAGAGAACTAAAAGGATAGGTTCTGAGGATTCATGGGAGTGCTGCTTCGTTGGTATGGGTGAAATAGATATTGTAACCATCCACAGTGACATATGAATAAAAATTTTAAAGCATCTAGAAAAGCTAAGGAAAAGTCTCCATGCTACAGTATGTGTTCATAAATTCAAGCCAATAAGTTACAGAATAATTAAACTAGCCAACACTCATTTGCTTTTAAACTGAATTAACAGGCTGATTACAATTTTTCCATCTGCAAGCTATGTTAATATTGTATAAAAATGACTTCAATGCAATTAATCTGCATGCGGATTATGATAGGGGACAGGTAAACATAACACGATAAAATGTACCTGTCCAAATTTTTACCCAGATTTAACCGAAAACAAACTTCCTCACTTCATTTCTCTTTTCATTAGACTAAAATACTTTCAGCAATGAGAAGCCCAAAAGAAAATCTTGAAGGCAATTCCGAATAGAAATGACAACCTCTAAGGATGAATAGGCATCTTATTTCAGTTAAAAAGAAAAAAGTCTGCTATTTCAGGTTTGATGTTTCTTTTTTCAGAGCTTCACTACCTAGCAGCTTGTACTACTTTAAAAAAAATATCTAGGAATAAACCTGAACCGTCCTTCCTTGACAACCCTTAAAATTATTGTTTGATTAACAGCTCGTGCTGTCATAGGTGACGCCTAATTATGCACTGATGTTTCTCTCATTATGTAGTGAAGTAATGGCCTGGCACATTAGTTTGAGAACAGAGAACTGAATGCCTTTTAATAAGATATATGTCTCCCACATTTCCTTTCCCAAATAAGCTTCAATGTGTGCTTGGTTTAGCTCCACCATGGGGAAAGACAAAATCTCTTTAAATCTTCCGCAGCAGCAAACTATTTACTGCTACAAATGACCACTCCAAAGATTGTTTGAATTAGCTTTAAGAAAATCGTTCTCTATTGTCACAATTGCTGTCAGTAAATCTTAGTAATTGTAGTTCTTTACAGATGGGCTTTCAGCAGCTTTAACCCATGATGGGCTATGAGTCTGTCTATTGTAACCATTCAAAAAAAAAAAAAATACACTTTGCCTTTTCACAGTGCTGGCAGTCGCAGTTAGAGAACTATGTGATTTTTCACTTGATTGGTTGCCTAGTCTCAATTAATGAGAAAGGGATATTTGAATGAGGTAGCAATGAGCCCAGAGATCTCACTTCAGCCATATACAACCTGCCATACTTCCCCCTGCCATGACTCGAAACCCTGAATATGATTTGGGTCCATCTACACGGCCAGATGGGCAGAAACTCTCCCTCCTATCAATAATCACGCTGGCAGTGTCCGGGCATCACACTGCGTATGCCTGGCACTTATGCAAGTTCAGACTTCCCCAATGTTACAAGGTGAAAGAACATGAACAAAGGGGTTGTCAGTATATACAAATCACCACGTTCTTGCACAGGACCTTTCTGCAGTTTGATGCAGTGATTCTTAATGTCATGCTCTATTCATTTGCTAAACAAATACTTCCTGAGCACTTACTATGTCCTAGGTGCTCTTCTAGGCTCTGGGTATTTAATAGCAGTGAAGAAAACAAAAATGTGTGTCTTCATATCCCAGTAGGGGAAATAGGCAATTGTAAGTGTGTGTGTGTGTGTGTGTGTGTGTGTGTGTGTGTGTGTTGTGATGATTAGGGCTTAGGAGAACACTTAAATAGTATATGGTAGACAAGAAGTACCAGGGCCAAGGGCTTGATCAGGTGGTGGGGCAGAAAAGGGGGATGCCATTTTACAGAGAACAGTGTCTGAAAGGCAGTCTCTGAAACTTTGAACTAGACCTGCACTAAGCTTGGTGATGAGAGAAGGAAGTATGCCTGGCACCTTCATTCCTTTGCAGCTAGCAGCATAGAAGGGAACAGCTCAGTTTTACTCTCCTGCAGTACATTGAAGTTGTCCAATTTGTGTGGTGGTATTTGCCTTCCCGCTAAATTTTTATATTGCTGCTGGATTCTTACACTGCTACCAATTGCCAGGAATTTAGATATGCCATGGCAATGTCAAAAGGCACATTCAGAAATGTTGTGCACGTTGGCACTTTATTTTGCCTACAAAAAAGAAACAAATTCTTTAGAGTTCTGCTTCTCTATGAAACAGTTACTCCAGCTCTATTTAATCATGAATTCACCTCCTCTAAACATAAACAGAATTTACAGTCTCAACCAGCAATTCAGCCCTTGTTTATCATGAACACATTGTGGCTACATGTGGCTTATTCCACCTCCAGACTTAAATCATATGTCCCTAGATTACAAGAACTACATTTTATTATTCTGTCTTCGTATAACTCTTATGGCAGGTGGAATAAATAATTCTGTGTTGTGTGGTAGGTGTCATTGGGCCACCTATCTTTCAATGCACATTTGAATGTGCTTGGCAGTTTGTTAAAATTGTGTAAATGACTCATAATACAGAAAGGATGTATCTATTAAATAAGTGATGTCTAGATACTAACAATCAGTACTGCACTCAGAATGCAATAAAATGAATGTATCAATGGCCAATGCCACTTACTGTTGGAAACAATTTATATGAGAAATCCAATTTGTATTCATGCAGTGCCTTTTCCTACACTCTTCTGCTACATAATTACAAAGTGGCTCTATGCTTATTATTGTTGTGACAATAAATAACAGGACAATGGAAAGGAATAAACAATCCTGTCATTGCCACCACCTAAGGTATAAAGGCATATATTCAAAGGCCACCTGAATTCTGTGTAAGGCACAGCCAGGAATTACCTGTGTGGGTATCATTGTCTGAATGTTGTAATTATGGATTATAATACTCAGAAAGAGGCCCCTTTGTAAACAGATATATTAAATGTAACTATTCACTTGTGAGAAAAATCTCCCTTCCTTCTTAGGAAGTCCCAACTTATTTTCAACTAATGTCTAGTTTTCACTGCTTCCCTATCGAATAGTAGATAGAAAACTACACTAGAAAGCAAGATAAAGGGAAAGGAAAGGAATTATTATATGAATTTACTGAACACCTACCATGGGTCAGACACAGTGGAGAATCTGTTTTCTCCTTTCAGTGCTCAAACTACCTAAAATTAGGAGCTATGCATTATGATCACAACGGAACCACAATTCATCTTCACAGCAGTAGGTTTCCAATGCCTTTACAGATTATGAGACTGAGACCCAGACCTATACTAGTGATATACCTATCTAAGGTCAAACAGATGGGGCGGGGGGGAGAACAACTAGAGTACGTGTTTGTAAAAAAGTGTAAATATTCTTTTAGACACTATTATAAACTCCCCAAATCATTCTCTGATTTTCTAATCCTCAAGCAATTAGAAAAATGGGATAAATAACTATGATGAATCACATATTTGCATACAATTTGCCCATGCCCATAAAGACTATGCAGTGTATTCCCAGATATTGGGGGAAGGAGGGGGACATTTTTATTTTTACTTCTCTTTGACTTGTGATTTCATAACTTTCCCTTCCATTTATAGCCCAATCCACGATGATAAAAATGCATAGCAAATATATGCAATGTATAACAGGAGAAAACAGAACCTCAAAGGGAGAGTGATGGGACAGCAAGGAAATAAACCTAAATCTGTCCGACTGCTAGTAGTGGTTCACAGTTTGGATCACTCATCTAGTAAAAGCCAAAAGCAGCAGAGGAAATAATGAGAAACAAGTGCAACAGAGCACAAATGAATTTGCAGGCACCTTGGCAATAAGTAATCTATAAAATCCCTCTAGCCTTGCATTTCTTCTTTATTCCTCTGTTGTACGTTTATTTGTCTTACTGTCCACTCAAGTCCACAACATCTTATAAATATCCTTTGACCAAACATAATGGTTTTCTCAGATCAATCTGTCAAATTCCTGTCAACAACATATAGAGAGCCAAACTGCAGAAAACAGATGGTCAAAAAAAAAAAAAAAAAAGAAGGTCTGCATAATGAATGTTAACTGGGACCTAACAAGCAATTTCTGTTTCACCCTATTTAGCTAGTCAATGCAGCACAACATTGGACACTTGTCTTTTAAGCTGTAAGTATTAGAAAAACTACCAGGCCTCGGGCAGCAGCTGCTGCTGTTCCTATTTTTGGCATACATGAGCCAATCTCAGGTTATTTCACGGTACAAAGTGTCTTTTTCCTCAATACACGGCAGGAGCAGAGTAGTGAAAATACCAGGATAATCCCCCATCTCTGAAATTAAAAAAAAACTTAGGTCTTTAACTTAGTATTTTAAAAATCTTTTGTTGGTTTGTCTGGCTGCACAATGAATTGCTATACACTGAGCAGCTGAAAACAACATACAATGATTATGTCACAGTCTCCATGGAGCAAAAATCAGGGCACAGTTTGGCTGGGTCCTATGCTCAGGGTCTCACCTGTCAGCAATCAAGAGATGAGCCAGGCTAAATTAAGTAAATTTAATTTATTTATTACTTTATTTTTAAATTATAATTGACATATTAGTTTTAGGTGTACAACAGAGTGCTTAGACATTTATATACCTTACAAAGTGATCACCACAATAAATCTAGTAACCATCTATCACTGTACATAGTATTTTATTGACTATATGGGCATCCTCAACATGGTTGTTACATTATCAAGGCAGCTAGGAGTATCTCTCTCAACTCTTCTAAGAGGAGGTGTCATGTAAAGCAACCTAATCATGCAGGTGACAGTCAGTCACCTTTGCCATAGTCTATGGATTAGGAGTAAGTCGCAGGTTGTACCTACATTCAAAGGGAGGAGGTAGCACAAGATGTGAACCCCAGAAAGTGCAACTTGTTGGAGCGGGAGGGGGGATTCACCCTAGGGTCTGTCCATCCTGAAGTGTTGGTTTTAAGGCCAAGAAATCCTAGATTTAAGGAGGAAAGGATCCTTAGGTCCCAGGTAGACATTCTGTGTATGGACGGAATGTGGTGCAGCTCCAGGCACTCTGTGGAGCTCATGGAGGACCCCTGTCTTGTGCAGTGTTGCACCACAGAATGATCGCCATGTTTGTGCTTAGCAATGCGTTAATAGTAACACTGACCTTCAACAAAGAGGAACTTGGCCTGCAACATGGTACACTTATAGTTTGGAAAACATAGTTGTATATCTTCTTAGGTATGTGAATTTAAATATCATCTACTTTTTAAAGAAAAAGCGATGACTTCACCAAGCCAAATTAAAACCAAGTTAAGGGCAGCCCTGGATGCCAGTTGTCTTATCATTCAAGTACTTGGCAGAGTCGCTCTGAGAAACATGCAGAGCTTAAGTATAATTATAGTTGTATAATTATACTTGCTGAAGTTGTATATATTTGGTCATCAAGTAAAAAAATAATAGGTTTTTCCTATTATTTCCTATTTCCTATTATCCAAGTTAAAAAAAAAAAAAAAAAAAGGTTTTTCCCACCTGTTATTTGTTGTCATCACTGACTCAATGGACCATACAAATATTGTTACAATTTCTGATTATAATCCTCCACAACAGAATGGCGTATGGATCAATGATGGACTATATATATGATGGTGGTCCCATAAGGTTATAATGGAGCTGAAAATTTCCTATTGCCTAGTGACACCATAGCAATCCTAGTGTCGGAGCACAATGTGTTACTCATATGTTTGTGGTGACGCTGGTGTAAACAAACCTACTGCACTGCCAGTTGTATAAAAGTATAGCACATACAGTTACGTACATTACAAAATGCTTGATAATAATAAATGACCATGTTTGCTGGTTGATGTATTACTATACTGTACTTTTTATCATTATTTTAGAGTGTGCTCTTTCTATTTATAAAAAAGAAGTTTGCGGTAATACAGTATGCTATGTTATGCTGGCAGCAGCGTCCTACATCTCAGGTTTACTGCCATCTCTTAATTGCATCATTTTCTCTTGTGTTTGATTTAATCACTTGTTGGTTGGTTTGTCATGGCCTCTAAGCGTACAAAATCCACTGCAAATGTTGCCAGTAAGAGGCCACATTGAGTGATTGACCGGGAAATGAAATTAAGGTGACTATGTACTAAGAAGGTGGAAAATCACTGATGGTTATTGCTCTCCAGTCAGACATGTCCCACTCCCCCACAGCTATGCTCTTGAAGAGCAAGAGCAAAATGAGGGAAGCTGTTAAAGGATCTACTAGACTAAAAAAGACTCAAGAAGGGCCTATACCAGACATGGAGAAGTTTCTAATGATCTGGATTGAAGACCAGACACAGAAGCATATCCTTCTCAGCACCATGAAGATATGAAGATCATGGCCAAAGCAAAAAGTATTCTTGTGCTGTTGAAAGAAAAGCCTGGACCAAACTAGATGTTAAATTTACTGCTAGATCTGGGTGGTTTAAACCATTCAAAAATTTTTATTCATTACATATTGTGAAAGTGAGTGGTGAGTCTGAAAGTGCTGATGTGCAGGCAGTTGAAGAATTTTTTGGAAACTCTAAATAAGCTGACTATGGAGGAAAATTACTTGTCAGACCAAATATTCAATATAGATGAAACCTCTCTCTTCTGGAAATGGATGCCTGAAAAGACTATATCATCCATAAAGAGACCAAGTCAATGCCAGGTTTTAAGTCTTCTTTTTATTTTATTTTTTTAATTTTATATTGGGGAATCTTGGGGAAGAGTGTGTTTCTCCAGGGCCCATCAGCTCCAAGTCCTTCAATTCAGTTGTGGAGGGTGGAGCTCAGTTCCAAGTCCAGTCGCCATTTTCAATCTTTAGCTGCAGGGGGCACAGCCCACCATCCCATGCGAGAGTTGAACCAGCAACCTTGTTGTTGAGAGCGCGCTCTAACCAACTGAGCCATCTGCCCGCCCCTCCAGAAGCTCAACAGCAGCTCATTGTCTTCAATCTAGTTGTGGAGGGCACAGCTCACTGGCCTATGTGGGAATCAAACCTGCAACCCTGTTGTTCAGAGCTCGTGCTCTAACCAACTGAGCCATCCAGCCGCCCCAAGTTTTAAGGCTTTTAACGACAGGGTAACAGTCTTGCTTGGGGTCAATGTTTCAGGCTATACATGGAAACCCTTTGTGATCTGGCACAGTGAGAACGCAGGGCCTTCAAGCATATCAGTAAACACACACTGCCAGTGTCCTACAGGAGCAATAAGAAGTCATGGATGACCTACCTCCTCTAAGATGCCCTCCTAAATTGCTGTACCAGTGAAATGGAGAAGTACTGTTTGGAGAATAACATACTTTCAAGATTTTATTTATTGTTGGTAATGCTCCTGGACATCCTCTTTTTATGGGTGATCTTCATCCCTATATCATAGTGGTGTTTCTCCCTCCAAACACCACCTCTTTGATCCAACCAATGGGTCAAGGAGTTATAGCAGCTTTTAAGGCCTCCTCCCTGAGGAGGACCTTTGCCCAGGCTATTGCTGCAACTGAGGAAGACACTGAGAAGACACTGATGCAATTCTGGGCGGATCACCACACCTGTGACTGCATCAAGAGCCTTGCTTGGACTTGGGGTGATGTCACCAAGGAGTATATGAATGGCATCTGGAAGAAGACACTCAAGAGGTTTGTCCATGACTTTAAAGGATTTTCCAAGGAGGAGAAGGTTGAAGTAATCAACAAGTGTGTGGTTGAGATGACAACCAACTAGAACCTTGGTGTGGATGAGAATGGCATTGAGGAGCTCCTAGAAGTGGTTCCTGAGGAGTTGGCTAATGAGGAGTAGTTGGAACTGGAACAGAAACACTTAGCTAAAGAAGAGGCAAGAGAAAAGGAAATTGGAGGAGAAGAAAAAGAAGAACCCCCAAGAAAATTCACCAAAGGATTTGGCAGAAGCATTTGCAGACCTCAACAGGCTCCTTAAAAAATTTGAAACATGGACTCCAATACCAAAAACTTTTCATGAATGCAAAGGAACGCTCATGGTGCATCATCTGTGCATAAGCAAATCTATGATGAAAAACAGAAACAAACCAAGCAAACCACCATGGACATATTTCTGAAAAGAGTGACACCTCCTCAAGAAGGGCTTCAGGCAGATCCTTTGTGAGGATTTCCAGAAGAAGGCAGTATTATCATAGGAGACAACAGGTCTATGCGTGTTACTGCCCCTGAAGACCTTCCGTTGGGACAAAACGTGGAGGTGGGAGACAGTGATAATGATTAACCTGATCTTGCCTAGACCAATGTGTGTGTTTGTGTGTTAGTTTTCAACAAACAAAAAAAAAATTTTTAAATTAAAAAAAAAAAATACATTTAAAAATAGCAAAGAACTTATAGAATAAGGATATAAAGAAAAAATATTTTGTACAGCTGTACAATGTGTTTATGTTTTATGTGTTATAACAAAAAGTTGAGAAGTTAAAAAAAATTAAAAAGTTTATAAAAAGTAAAAAAGTTACAGAATAATGTCCGATGGTCATAAGAGTTAATACGAAAAATAAAGTGGGGAATAGAGAGTGATGGGAAAGAGGGTGTCTTTTTAAGGTTGAATTCATGTGAGTGCTACATAAAAAGAATTTCTAAATAGTTTTCCAGAGAGAGATTTGTGCAGAAGGCATTAATCATCACTGATCATCTGTTTGGTTAAGACATGACTTTTAGTCTCTGTAGCTTATGTTTACTGTATGTGGGTTTTTGTTGGTGTTTCTTATAATTTATTTCCTTTCCAGTTGAGGAAACTTTAGGTCTTCAGAAATTAGTTCCAATCCATTAAGATTAAAGGTGATCAATGGTCTTGCTTCTCAAGAATGTCAGAATCATTTAAGGGGAACCTTGTTCCACTGTTGCGCAGTTAACAGTTTCATAGTTGAATGGAAAGGGGAGAATTGTGTGCCCTGAATGCTCTAGGAAGAAAAAAAACAATGATTCCAACATAGGGCAAACTAGAGACACTCCTGAGTTGGGGGGGCTGGATGCGGGAACTGAACTCTAATTCTTTCCAATCAGCTGGCTAGCTGCCAGTCATGACAACTGAGCTATTTTAGGAAACCTCAGAAAACAAATCCTTTACAAGTGGGAAGCTCAAAGTATTTCTCAAAAATGTGTATGTCCTTTTTGGCTGTATCTACGGTGCTCTACGTAGAGGTTTACAAAATGTGAAGTTTTGGTCAAATTTCAAGTAGGAGGATATAATTGTCACCATTCGCTTTGTGGTCTAAGGAGTACAATGTTTTTCTGCCCTTCTATTTTAGGAACAGGTAAATCTCCTTAAGTATGTCATGAAAGGGTTTTCTTGTATCTAATTTATAAGCTTTTTTTAATGTAATAAATATTTGGCAGAGGTTTATTTAGATTTTATAATAATTATTTTAAATTTAAATTTAAAATGTATTTTAAAATAATATAAAAATTATTATAAACATATTTATAATATATTAGCTTCTCATTTTGCATTTTATTTTGTTTTGGTCTACTCAAACCAAATGAGCAAACTCTTCAGTCTACATGTGCTCAGGTTTTTATAAAGACATCAGTTCTTTCCAAAACTGTCACAGCCGTGTCCTGACTTTCAATGACCGGTTCACCAAGAAGCAACTTAAAAGCAGGTAGAGAGAGATCCTTTGGCCAAAGTGATCTAGAAGGCAATATTCTTATGGGATTTGCACAGTCTGTTAATACGGGAAAGACTTAAATTTGCATTTCATCTAAAAATACATAAATGAAAAGTAGTGAAGTTTCAAAATTTAACTGGGGTAATTTCTGTCTTCATATGAGCTGAATTCATGTGCATAAAGAGACCAGGCCATTGCAAGTTTCAGTAATTTATCAAAAAGTGAATTAGGAACAGTTTGAATTGTTCCCCTGCAAAGTTTTCTTTTTTTCCTTCTTTCATGATCAGTTAGCTATCAGCAATGCCCACCTCTCCCTCCACAAGGACCTACTCCAGGCTGCTGTTAAGATTTCCCACCACTGCGAATGCTGTTCATCCAATATTCCAGGGAAAGTAAAGCACAGAAGAGGGAGAACAATTCATTTCCAGGGAACTTTGCCAAATTACCCTGCTAAATAGTAAAGTCAATGGGAGTGGTAAGGGTAAAGAGAAGTGCAGATTTCAAGACATAATGATCTCATTCCTTACATGCTCAGATTAGTTTAAGATTAGAGCTCATTTCTGGAACCTAACAATACAATTAACTAATCATTCCTCTTTTTCTCATTGTTATTAGCTACTTTCAGATAGATCAGTGGTTTTTAACAAGGGGTAATTTTGCCCTACAGCGCACATGTGCAACGTCTGGAGACAATTTTGGCTCTTACAACTCGGGGGTACTACTGGCATCTAGTGAGTCAAGGCCAGTGATTTGCTTAAACATTCACAACAGCCCCCATAACAAAGGCTTATCAAGCACAAGATGCCAAAAGCACTAAGAAACCCTGAAATAGATCATCTCAAAAACTACTGGCCATTTGGTCTTGTGCTTTAAAGCAAAACTCCCTACAATTTGCACCTTACTTCACGGGCAGTGTGATGTAATACATAGTCTTAAGTCAGTAGCTATAGTTTGCGGTAAGCTGGAATCACCAGGGAGATGAGCAAGAAGAGAGGACAAAGGATAGGTCTCTAGGGAGACCTATTTATAGGATGAAGAGCAGAAGAGGAGGCTGTCTGGAAACTGAGAAGCGATTTAAAACATAGAATCGTAAAAGCCAAGCAAAAAGTTTTACAAGAAGTGGTAAAGTTCAGTGAGGCAAGGACTTGAAATTGCGTGCTTCCTTTGACAACTGGAGATCACTATAATAGTTTCCAAGCAGAGGTATCAGCTGAAGCCAGATCACAGTGCTTTAAGGAGTAAAAATCATACTTTCAATATTTTAGAAATGATGGGAAGTAGAACATTTTATATTAGCTAGAGAGAAATTCAGATTTTAAAGGAATATTTTTATTACTTTGTCTAGTATTACAGACTTGAAAATATTTATAGCTAAGAAGAAGGATCCAACAGAGGAAGAATTTGAATACCTAAGAGACAGGTATTAACTAATGGAACAAGATCCCTAGAAGCCAACAAGAGATGAGGTCGAGGGCATAGGCTAATAGGTTGGGCCTGGGAGACAGAAAAACGCATCCTCTGAGACTAGATAAATTTGGGTGTAGAGGGCAATGAGTTTGTGCACAGGGAAAAGGGAAATGTGTTCATTCAATATTTATTGAGTGTCTAACGTATGCCAAGCACGGTGCTAAGGATATAAAAATAAACAAAACATAGTTCCTCACCTCAAGGAGTTCACAGTCCACTGAGAAGCTGAAATCAGTTTTAACCTTCCCTGAAAAGTAGGAGTCAAAATCTTTGACTGGTGGAGTGAACAGTAGTAACTGAATTAAACCTTGAGGAGACAAGTGAAGGTTCTATATCAAAGGAAATTTGAAAAGGAGTTCACCAACGAGAGAGGTCTGACTTTGGGTTCTGAGGGCCCAGCTGAGATTGAAGCAAGGCGGTTTGTTGTGGTGCCCACAAGCACAGATATTACATTTTCTTCAGCATGAACTCTGCCACCTGGGTTTAGGAATGGCAAAACACAATAATGTGATCTAGAGATAAAGTCTGGTGAAGTATGTAGAGAAAATGTGGGATCAAGGGGATTGACGACGCTGGGTCAGGTGTTGAACCATGAAACTCATGCAGGATAGTAAAGGAGTAAGTACCAGGAGAAATTTGTGTTGTGTTGAAAGATAATTGAGAACACAATGGGATAAAAACAGAAGATCAAGAAACAGATGATAGAAAACTATGGTCTGAGATTCAGACACTAGAATTATGATTCTTGTGTAATGGAGCAGTTTAGGGTGAGGTGAGGGCAAGACACAAGATGTGGTCCTGAGAATAGGTGACGGAAATATAATGAAAGTCAGTGTTACTGAAGTCAAGGAGATAAACTTGTAAGATGAATGATCTACGCAGATTTTAAAATCATTCTGGTTTCAATATTCTCAGTTGAGAAGAGGGAGTAACCCGTAAACTGATAAATAACAGTGATAGAGATAGATAGAGCGTAGTATAGCTAAGTATCAATGGCCAGTGAGTTGTTTGAGTTGGTTTGATTGATGACTGATTATGACTGAATGTTTGTATCCTCCCAAAATTCATATGTTCAAGACCAAACCCCCATGTGATGGTATTTGGAGGTGGGACCTTTGGGAGGTAATTAGGTATATATTAGTTTGTAAGTGTGGGACTCCCATTGTGGGATTAGTGTACTTATAAGAAGAGGAAGAGGGACCAGAGCTCTCTATCACGTGACGACACAGCAAGAAGGTGGCTGTCTGCAAGCCAAGAAGAGAGCCTCACCACGAACAGAATTGGCTAGAACCTTGATCTTGAACTGCTCAGCCTCCTGAACTGTGAGAAATAAACTCCTGTGGTTTAAGCCACCCAATCAATGGTATTCTGTTGTAGAAGCCTGATCGAAGATATGACTGGAAGAATGAAACCAGCACTCAGGGTGCTCCCCTCGTGGTCCCCAAAGATATGGAATGTGAAATATGTGAGTGGTTTCTTCAGAGGAAGTCTTTAAGGGTGATTTTAAGTTGTTTCCTCTGGAAGAAAGAGGAGAGAAAGGTTTCTCATAAAGTTAAGATAGAGAAGTGTTTATGACAGAGCTGTGGCTACAGGGGTACAATTGAAAGACTAGGGAAGAGAGGTTTTCAAGAGTAGGAGAAAACAGGTAAAGACATGCGTTAAGTAGGTGAGGGATGGAGAGAGGGTAGATATGATATATTTGGGTATATGCATATTGTTCAGCAACCACATATTATACATTAATGAGAAACATAGTGGAATTGACAGGTACAAGATGTTTTGATACCAGATAATGACTGGCCTGCCCTCAGACATGTGCAGAGGGATACCACAAGCTTACAGCAGTGAAATGAGCACTCTTCTCTGAACGGAGCTATTGTCAGTCCTTAGAACAAGGATGAGGACCTTATTCTAGAAGGGGGACTATCTCAGACTCTTCAATTTAACTCTGACATACCTAGATAAGAAAATGGGATTAAAATCCCAGTTCTCTTTCTAATTATATGATTATAGACAAGTTTCTTGTTCATCCTTACTGAAAATGATGATTTTTTTTTTCTTTTAAAAAAATTACTAAATTTATTGGGGTGAAATCGGTTAGTAAAATTACAGAGGTTTCAAGTGTACAATTCTATAATATATCATCTATATGTTGCATTGTGTATTCTCCACCCAAATTTAAATCTCCTTCCGACACCATATATTTGACCCTCTCTACCTCCTCCCCCCCTTACCCTCTGATAACCACTAAACTAGGGGTGTCAAAACTGCGGCCCGTGGGCCAACTGCAGTCCTCAATCCATTGTTAATTGGCCCACAGCAAATTCCAAAAATATATTTAGTTTACTTAAATAAACCAGGTGAGGCAATATGTACTTCACCTCGAGTGAGTGGCGCGGCTGTTAGTATATTTTACCACATATGGCCCTTGGTAAAAAACGTTGAAAAAAGTTTGGACACCCCTGCACTAAACTGTTGACTATATCTATGTGTTTCTGTTTGTTTATCTTGTTCATCTGTTGATTTTAGTTTTATATCACACATGGGTGAAATCATATGGTTCTCAACTCTTTCTGTCTGACTCGTTTCACTTAGCATGATAATCTCAATATCTATCCATGCTGTCACAAATGGCAGCTTTTCATGTTTTCTTATGGCTGAGTAATATTCCATTGTATATATGTACCACATCTTCTTTATCTAATCATCTATGAAAGGACACGGTTTTCTCCATCTTTTGGCCACCGTGCATAATGCTGCAATGAACATAGGGGTACATATATCTTTACAAATAAATGTTTTCAGATATTGTGGGTAGATACCCAGTTGAGGGATTGCTGGGTTGTATGGTAATTCTATTCTTAATTTTAAGAGGAACCTCCATACTTTTTTCTATAGTGGCTATACCAATTTACATTCCCACCAACAGTGTATGAGGGTTCCTTTTTCTCCACAGCCTCTCCAACTCTTGTTATTATTTGTTTATTGATAATAGCCATTCTAACAGGTGTGAGGTGATATCTCACTGTGGTTTTGATTTTCATTTCCCTACTAGCTAGTGAAGTTGAGTATCTTTTCATATATCTGTTAGCCGTTTGTATGTCTTCTTCTTAGGAGATGTGTCTGTTCAGGTCCTCTGCCCATTTTTCAATTGGATTGTTTGTTTTTGTTGTTGTTGAGTTGTATAAGTTCTTTATATATTTCAAATATTAGCCCCTTACCAGATACGTTGTTTGCAAATATCTTCTCCTATTCTATTGGTTGCCTCATTGTTTTGTTGATGGTTTCATTTGCTGTACAGAAGCTGTATAGTCTGATATAGTCCCGTTCATTTAGTTTTGCTTCCCTTGCCTTTGAGGTCAAATTCATAAAATCCTCTCTGAACCCACATTCTGTTAGTTTAGTACCTATTGCTTTCTTCCATGCAATTTATTGTTTCAGGTCTTAAATTTAGGTCTTTGATCCATTTTGTGTTAATTTTGTTATACAGTAGCAGACAGTCTAGTTTCATTCTTTTGCATGTGGCTTTCCAATTTTCTCAGCACCATTTATTGAAGTCTTCCTTTTCTCCATTGTATCGTGGCTCCTTTGTTTGTGGCTCCTTTGTCGAAAATTATCTGTCCATATTTATGTGAGTTTATTTCTGGGTTCTGAGTTCTACTACATTGGTCTGTGTGTCTGTTTTTCTGCCAGTACCATGCTGTTTTGATTATTGTCGCTTTGTAGTATAAATTGAAGTCAGGGAATGTGTTACCTCCAGTCTTGTTCTTTTTTCTCAGGATTGCTTTGGCTATTCTCAGTCGTTTGTGATTCCATACAAATCTGATGTTTTTTTTTGTTCTATTTCTTTAAAAACCGCAGTTGAGATTTTGATGGGGATTGAATTAAATATGTATATTGCTTTGGGTAGTAATATGGCCATTTTAACTATGTTGATTCCATGAATGCAGAATATCTTTCCATTTCTTTGTGTCTTTTTCATTTTTTTAATAATGTCTTATAGTTTTCAGTGTATAGGTTCCTTACATCCTCTGTTAAGTTTATTTCTAGGTATTTTATTCTTTTTGTTGCAATTGCAAAAATTGTCTGATTCACTATATTTGTTGTTTTTTTCTTCAAAATGCTTGCCATCCTAATTTAAGTTCATCACCTTTTATTTGTAATACTACAAATAGCCTGTTGCTTAAAACTCTTTGCAGATTCCCTACTATCTACTAGACAAATTCCTTATTTAACCTGGCATTCAGTGCCTACCACAATCTCACTATAGACTATCTTTATAACTAATGCCCAATTAGCAAGGAACCTACTAGAAATACAAATCTAATCATTGATTTTTAAACTCTTAAATTATGTCTTTCCACATCTTAACTAGCAAAAAAAAAAAAAAAGATTTGCCTCTCATAAGTAGAAAGGGGAATTGCTGTTTAATTTTACTTCAATTACCAGGTGTTATACTAAGTACTCATAGACTAGTTAGGAGTGACAGACATGTAAACCACCATGTAAATACACCATATATATATAATGTAAACCATTCACCAGTTATTCTAAACCAACAAATACCATATGGCAAGAACAGTTCTTAAACAGAGGTAAGTGGAGCAGAGAGAAGATACAGAATTGCTTTTGTGTTCCCTTTGAAACATTGTATTAAAATGCAGGAATCTAAGAAGTGCTGCTTATTATATGTTGAAGAAATACAATGCTCTTTAGCCAAGGAGAGTGTTTTAAACAATAAGGAAAATTGTTTTCAATATTTTGTCCTTTGATTGTTTTATTCTGCCTCAGTGTAATGAACAGATACAGAATTTGACAGGAACTAGAGTCCTAAAACCTTGGACCAGTTGTTTATTTTCTATAATCCCTAGTTTCCTAATCTTTAAAATGAAGATAAATTTTAGGGCAGCCCAGCTACCCTCCCTGCTTTGGGATTCCATGAAATATATCTTTTGCTTGAAGCTTGAACTAGGTTAAGTAGTCTTTGTTTCTTGTCAAAAAAAAAAAGAAAGAGTTAGTATCTAAATGTAACCCTAAAGTTTATTCTAAACTCATTGTCAGAAAAAAAACACCTTTAGTATCTTCTTGATATCTTTCTGAATATGTCATTTTATGTAACATGAACATATATTTGAATTCAGTACTTCGTGACTTGCCTGTTTTCTCCCCATTCCGATTTACTTCTGTACTTAAAGAAATAAGAAGGCACCTTGGATTCTGCTATACTGGTATCTACCCTTGACATTGTACAGAGAGTTGATTTTTGTTAGAAACCATGACAAGTTCCTGTCCATGTGATTTTGGTCGCAAGATCACAGAGCCTAGATAGCACACAGTTCCAGGAGCTATGGACTGGTTTGGTTTTTTCATGGTGTCTCTCCCAGGACAGCTTGACAATATTAGACTATTTAAGACATTTCATGATTCTTTTAATGATGATTTTTGTTAGATTTCGTGAGAATTCACAAGAACCATATAGTAAATAAAATAAAATATAGAAAATATTTCTTAGTACAAAATGAGCATAAATAAATGAAGGGTATTTCTATGACTAGTAGTGTAATATAATGCCAGATTTTCAAAAGAAATCCCCTTAGATTTTAAAAGATTATGGTAGAAATTTATTTATATATGTATATAAATGATATTTTAGGCACATAGAATTACATATAAATGAATTATTATACTATGTAGATAAACAATATGTATCATTTGTTATAATATATAAATGAATTTTTATAATTGACAAAATGAGTTACATATAAATGTATATATAGTATAATGATATATAAAAATAAGTTTCTAATATATATAAAATACATATATATATATATATATATATATATATATATATATATATATAATTCTAAATCCCTAAAATATCCTAGAAATATAGATAAGAAACTAGTAATAAGGGCTATTTTTGGTAAGGAAAAAAATGGAGTACTACCGGTATGAGGTGGGATTTAATTTTCAATATATATCCTTTTGTATTAAATACTTTACCTGTGCATGTATTACCTAGCTCCCCCCAAAAAAAAATATGAAAATGAAAGCGTACGAAACTGTAGTCACTAAGGAAAAGAAGAGAAGATGGAGGTCACAGCTTGTTTTAGTGTTTTTGCTTTTCTTTGGATTCACATAATTGCATAGCTTAGTTGTTTGTTTGTTTGTCTGTTTGTTTTTAAAGTTTAGCATTTATTCTGTAAGGGTCTACCCAAGAAGATGTTGTTGTTTGTTGACTGTTGATCAGTTGTTTGGGGATTTTGTTTTGTTTTGTTTTTACAATAAGGCATCAATTCAGGACTGCTAATTTCCTCCCTCTTGATTACTTCATTCCTAAAACTTCACTTTCCGTTTCTTCTCTTCATCTATATATATCTTACCCGATTCAAGGTCCAGGGTCCTTCCTTTCTGTAGAACACTTATACTATCTATACTGAATACCTTGAATCAATGAGCCCTATTTTGAGGTATTATCTTCCTATCTGAAAATTTGTTATAATCCCTGCTGAGTTTGTAATCTACAAAGCTCTGAAGTCTATACCCTGTTTCCCAACATTCATTATATTAGTGCCTGTCACCACTTTTGCATTATAATTTATTTATTCATGATTTGTTCAAAGAGAGACACTGCATTTCCAGAAAAGACCTAAACTTGTTAATTTTTAGTTTTATTAATTAATTTTTAATAGATTTTAATTTGTTTAGTCTCATCTTAATGAAATAAGTAGAGAGCGTAGTCTCAGATTCAAAAACAGGGATTTGGTCTAACATGGATTTTTAAAGACAGGCAGGATTTACAAGCTAAATGATTTAATAAAGTAATGGAGGAAAACAAATCTCTCCTGGGAGTGAAGCCTTAGTAAAATACTAGCAATGCAGAGTTTGGCTGTCCACAGAGAGTAGGAAAAAATCAACGTCATGTCCAGTTCCTTTTGCAGCACACTGACTGATTATGGCCTCCATAGATGAATTTCATCAGGTGTGAAAATAATCCTGGGACCATGGGAGACACATCATTAGCAGGGAAAATATATATGTTTGTTGCAGGTCAAGGATATGCAGCCCATTTGAATGAAGATGAAGAGGGCCAAACAAAAGAATTACAGTAGGAAATGTGTGGCTGGACTAGCAGTAGAGGAGACATAATGCTGCCTTTTATCATTACTTGTCACGTCAGTGACAGACTATAAAACGCCTACTGCTCCACAATTCTCTTCTTGTCACTTTCTGAGCCAACTTTTGCTTTGGCAGATGCCTGGCATGTTTTAGACATATGATTTATTGCCTCATTTAATCAAGCCTGTGCAGGAAATAATGATTTTTTTGTAAATTACAAATGAAACACCTTTCATTTATTCTTAGTGATGGAAGTGATATATACATGTATGCCTATATGTATAAATGTGTGGGTGTGTATATAGCCATATATATTAGTATAGGTGTATATATGTACATAATATATATACATACATACATACATACGAGATTGGACAATTGAGTTCGCGAACTTGTTGCAACGATGTTTCTAACTTCTTTCATATCAGAGGAGGATTATTCATTATTAATTTGTACCAACTGGACAAACAGTTAACCAAGTTTACTATTGGGAAGTACTGAAAAGGCTGCGTGAAAAAGACGACCTGAACTTTTCACCAACAATTCATGGCTCTTGCATCAGGACAATGTACCAGCTCACACGGCACTGTCTGTGAAGCAGTTTTTAGCCAGTAAACAAATAATTGTATTGGAACACCCTCCCTACTCACCTGATGTGGTCTCCAATGGCTTCTTTCTTTACCTGAAGATAAGGAAATATTGAAAGGAAGACATTTTGATAACAATCTGGATATCAAGGGAAATATGACGACAACTCTGATGGCCATTCCAGAAAGAGTTCCAGAATTGCTTTGACGGGTTTGACTAGGAGCTGACATCAGTGCATAGCTTCCCAAAGGGAATACTTTGAAGGTGACCATAATGACATTCAGCCATGAGGTATGTAGCACTTTTTCTAGGATGCGTTCGCGAACTTAATTGTCAGAACTTATATACTCTCCAAAGACACTATTTCTTGGTAAATTATGTAAATAATTTCTATTCCTTCTGCCTGCCCAAGAAAGAGAAATGTATGCAATACTGTAGAATATAAGTGCAGTCATCCTGCATCAGTGTTTTTCAGTTTTTACTGTCATGGAAAAAACCAGCCTGCGCAGATTCCAGTTCTAATAAATGACTCTGCTATGGAGGTTATTGGCAATTTAAAGCCTATATCACTTCATTTTGCTTCTCATTTTGCAAATATATTTTACATTCTCTTGGGAATTTCTTCTAAAATTTGGGAGCGCTCTGGCTTGACAGTGAAGGGGAGCCATGTGCCCAGCAAGTAAGCTACATTTCCTGGAAATAATAATACCCATTTTAAAGTGACTCCTTGGCACATTGATTAAGTTGAAATGAAGTGCATGTTGCAAATGCTAGGTTGTTGTCTTACCTAGGGAGAAAAAAATGCTTTCTAGAGTTCAGTGGTAAATAGGCAATTCATTTTGACATAACGAGTTAAAGTGATGTTAACAGCCAGAGGTCACAGGAAGCAGAGATGGAAAAGACCTATTAGATCATTTTCTCTATTCCCTGGAGAAGAGAGCCAAATTATATTTCATAGTGCTCTGTCCAGTTTAGCTTTCAATTACTCAAGCAAGGGGTTTTCACCACTTTAGACATTTTCCAGGACCTGTATCTTTATTTATGACCCCTGCCTTCCTGGATATATTGGCAAAGTATGAATCTTAGTCAAAATTAACCCTGCAGGTGACCACAAAAGTACTTTGTGCTCACAATTAGACCTGTATGCCTCGGAACTCATTTTCTCTTCTCTGTCAGTGAACTTAAAAATCATTTCCTTAGTAATAACTCCCTTTGTCCTTTCCTACTCTAGCTCTACATTTAGTTTTCAAATCATATCCCTTTACTCTCAGTCTAAACAAGAGTTGAATCTTGGCAGAGGAATCCCTCCAAAACAAAATTCCTGCCTGTTTCCATGGGTAAATGAGCATGGTGTCTAGTACAACGTTATTTGTATAGATCCCTAAGGTCATCTTGAATGAATGAATAAAAGTCATGGATGCAAGAGAGAATGGGAGGAGATGAACTGCAGACTGCAAGTCAAGCAACTCCTTCACAAAATCCTGCTGAAAAAAAAAAACAATGAAGTAGATAAACAGGACAAAAGCTGGAGCAGGGTGTGAGTCAAAGAAAGTTTGCCTTTTAAGAAACGGGATACTGTAATGTGTTTGCTTGAAGAGAGAATGACTCAGCAGCAAGACTAAGATGAGGATGCAGGGAAGAGATGGGTTACGTATAGGAGCCAATTATTGAGCAGATGAGAAAAGAGGGAAGGAAGCGCACAAATGAAAAGGTAGCCTTATATGGGTGCACACATAGTTCAGTCTGTTTTCAGGAGAAAAGGGAGAGCACAGGAAGAGACGTGCCAGTGGTTTGGCAATTTGGTGGTGTGGGAGGTGGCCTCAGTTCTCTTGCAATACAGAAGAGAATGGATTGTATGGCCATTAAAGTCCCCTTGCCCACTCAAAATTCTTCGACTTCCATAGCAGATGAAGACAACATTCTCAGTCTCTTCTAAGGAGACTCATTTATTCAGTCTTTTCACTTAAAGAGGCTAACACTCTTATGATACACTGGTTTCAGCTCTTGGAATGTCTCCTAAGGAAAATTATAGATTTGGAGAACACTTATTCACCAAAATATTCATTATATGTTATTTATAATAGTAATAATTGTAAGCATGTAAACAGCCTAAATCAGCCATAAGGAAAAATTATGGCACATTTAAAATAATACTTTAAGAAAATATCCTGGAGAATTTCAAAGTTAAATTTAAAATGAACCAGGATCTAAATATAAGCACAAAAGTTAAAGAAAGGAAAATATGAACAGTGATTGACCTTTTTTTCAGTTTTATTGAAGTATGATTGACATAAAATTGTAAGATATTTAAAGTGTACAACGTGGTGTTTTGATATGTTTATACATTGTGAAAGGATTCCCTCCATAAAGTGAATTAACACATCTGTCACCTCACATATTTACCCTTTGGTGGGGGGCAGGGTTGAGTGAGAACATTTAAGTACGCCTCTCTTATCAAATTTCAATTATGCAATATAGTGTTATCAACTGTAGTCATCATGTTATATGTGAGATCTTCAGACCTTATTCATCTTATAGCTGAAAGTTTGTACCCTTTTATCAACCTCTCCCTGCTTCCTCCACACCCCAGCCTTTGGCAACCACTTTTTTAATCTGTTTCTAGGAATCGGACTTGTTTTTAGATTCCACATATAAGTGACACTACGCAGTTTTTGTCTTTCTCTGGCTTATTAACTTGGATATAATACTTAATGATTTTTTCCCCCTTTCCACTTTCCTAAATTTTTCAGGTCTATAATAATTATGTATTATTACTATAAGCACCTAATTCCTTATATTAAATTCCCTTTTATTTAAAAGATTCTTGATAAATACATTTAGGTTCAAGCTTTTTTTTTCTTCCTGACATATAATCCCTGACATTTATTGAGTACTTATAATATTCCAGGTACTCTTACACGGTATGATCTTATGCAAATTTTTTAAACTTTCTGACCCACATTTTCCTCATTTGTAAATGAGCATCATTTTTCTCATCGGTAAAATGAGGACCTAATAAATGAATACATGAATATATCTTAGAATAGATATTATAAGCTCTCAATAAGACTTTGTCATATTTTACTGCTTATTATGTTGGTTCTTTTCATTCAAAAAATATGAGACACATTTTTAGTCCTCTTAATATTTTCTTTTTAAATATTAAACCAAGACAATATCTTATATGGTCCCTTTCCTTTCTATTCTTTAATAGCATTATCAAGAAATGGAGCAATTCCTTGAGAGGATACACCTTTAGCATGTCAGTTTTCCTCAACAAAGGCAGACAGCCCATTTCCTACATACCTCCTTCTATATAGCTGTACAACAATACTGTTAGGACCTGGGAGTTTATGTAGCCTTGGGAACAGGACCAATTCCCAGACATTTAATTTCGTTCTGGTCTCATCTAAATTGAAATTTTGACACAGCATTTTTCTCACACTAACCATTTAGAGGAATTCTTTACCATTTGTCTTTATTTATTGTGAAGTTGTCAAACCCCAAAGGTCTCTATGGCTGTTTTGGCAGTTATCGGTGACATTATTCAATCACTCACACACATGCTAATTTGAGATTACAGTCCCTATAACTCTACCCATGTAACATTCCCACCCGGAAGAAAAGCAAAATGGCTTTTAGCAAGTATGTGTGATTTACACTAAGGTTGTTTTTTTTTTTTTCAGCTGAAAAGAAATGCAGAATTGAAAGTGCTTTCAAAAGGGCAGGGAAGTAATTGCTCCCCTTTGATATCTGTGCTGGTATATGGCATTTTAGAGTTTATTTGTATTTATTTTTGGGTTTTGTTCTACCTGAATTTTATGCTTTTCCTCCTGGTAAAAACCCATTTCTCTCTTTTTCAGGCATCCCAGCTTTGGTTTTTTTATCACATTGAGTATTGTTGTTGTTTTTTTTAATTGCATAAAAGAATTTATGAATCCTGTAAATTCAGAGGTGGGTTCCATGTAACTTGCTGACTTGATACATGCTGTATTTGGGTTCACTGGGAGGCTGTGACCACACATTTTTCATAGTATTGTTGATGTGGCTCACGTTACCTCATAATTGTTAGGCCCGGAGTTTTCATTTCTCATCTTGATTTTGTCTTAGGAAAACAAGCTACAGAAAATTGTGAATTATTTTTATGGGAAAAATTCGCTCTTTGTCCCAATTTGTAGAGAGGGTCATTAAGAGTCAAACCAGCTCACAAAAGACTACTTATCCAAGTTATGAATGTGTGTGCAGGTACCAAAAAAAAATCAATATGTAACAGTAACATTAATATTAGAATACAAAAGCAATCAGCTTTAAAATCACATAAGCTGGTGTTCAGCAAAATACACTAAGAAGTTATTGAAGTAGCCAGAGAACTGTGAAATATGATGCATGGGACTTTTACCTTTAAGGACTTCAGAGGGTAAACGCATTCACGTACTGGTTCTTTTGATTTTTTCTTTCTTTGTTAAACTTATTTTTTAAAGAAGTTGCCTCTTACATTGCAAGACAATTTGTCTTATACAGTGTTCATTTTTGACACCCTGGAGATGAAGGGAACCACTGAAAGATAAGAAATGAGTTTTTTTGGAAGAGTGAGAGAAGATATTTAAAAGATATATTGGGGGAAATGGGGGGATTCGTTAACTAAGATAATTAATTACAAAGCGCCATTTAGCTCCCTGATAGCATTGATAATGAAGAAGGCAGGCTAAGACAGGGCAGAAGCCTGCTGGTCAATAGATGTGCCCTACGGGCCACACACCTAAGGTCAAAGGAGGCCAGGCTTGTAGACAGAAGATGCACAGATAGACGTAAATCAGATGTTGGTTAACTCTATAATCACAAGATGTATTTAGCCTGGAAGCTAGGATGTTTTCAGATAATGTATTCTTGATTAGTCTGTATTGCAGGGAGGAAAAAGAAACAACTTCTGGAGGCTTTTCCTGAACAATTTTAGTCCTGAAACTTTGGTGTCTGTGCTATTTTCTTACTTTGAAAGCTGCTGTGTTCTATATTGAAAGTATTTATCATTGTCAGTACTCAGACTTTTCTTTCTTTATAGAATATTTGGTATTTAGTAGATTAAGAAGAGTCACTTGAGGGAGAATTGTTTTGTAGTTCTCAAGACATTTAAGTAGTTCCCAAGACCTTTCCTAGAGTTTTCTTCTATGTTCAACCAAAATGTGACTTGTTTAAATATACATTTACACAAAGAATCACAAGGACTTTAAAACCCTTACACACTGTTGATGGGAATGCAAAATGGAACAGCCACTATGGAAAACAGTATGGAGGTTCATCAAAAAATTAAAAATAGAGCTACCATGTGACCTAGCAATTCCGTTTCTGGATATATATATTTATATCAAAAAATATATTCAAAAGAACTGAAAGTAGGTTCTCAAAGGGTATTTGTGCACCTTTATTCATAGCAACATTATTTACAATAGCCAAAAGGCAGAAACAACCCAAATGCTCATTGGAAGATACATGGATAAACAAAACATGACACATATGCATAATGGAATATATTATTCAGCCCTAAAAGCAAAGAAATTCTGACACATACCATGACATGGGTGATCCTTGAGAACATTATGCTGAGTAAAATAAGCCATTCATAAAAAGACAAATACTATATGATTTCACTTATTTAAGGTACCTAAAGTAGTCCAACTCATAGAAATAAAAGTAGAATGGTGGTTTCTATGGGCTAGGGGGAAAGGGAAAATGGGAAGTTATTGTTTAATGGGTATAGAGTTTCAGTTTGCAAGATCAAAAGTTTTGGAGATTCATTCCATAACAATATGAATATAATTAACATTACTGAACTGTACAATTAAAAATAATTAAGATGGTAATTTTTATGTTATGTGCATTTTACCACAACTTTTAGAAAACTGAATGGGAAAAAGGAAGAGGTGATTTAGGTGAACTTAGAGATTTGTTCTCTTGTGTCAACACTGATGATTCAAATGTTCTTTGTATAGTGTTTTTTTATTTAAATGCACTATCTGCATTATAGGTAATGATTTTCTATAATTAAGCTAATTTGTAATATTTAGAGATTTAAACCTAACACTATCTTTGGCAAAATTCTCAAATATTTTCAGGGTAAAATAGTATATAATGCTGAACCAATTATTTTTTGTAATGCTGATGGTAAGCATTTTGCATTTGAGTATTTGGACTGAATTATCATGTACCTGGTGCAATTGGAAACTTGTAAACTATATGGCCTATTCCTTGCAATACACAGAATGTTTAAAGTCCAATAAAAATACTGAAATATTAACAAGGAGAGATGTTGCCATTGTATTAAAATGGATCGATTTCTGGTTAGTGCAAAGTACTCAGCAACAGCATTTCATAGAAAAGACCTCTGAGTTTTACCCAGTTTCCATTTACATCTTTTTTCTTCATTGAGGTAGAAATTACAACATAAGGATAAATTATATAAAGAAAAACTTTCTAAATTACAGTAAATTTTATATTGCCTGACTTAGAGAAAATATAAAGCTCTCATTCTAGTTTCCTCTAAACAGAATAATTACAAACTATAAATTATATTCAGATTACTTTTATTCATTCACAGATGTCCTTTAATTATGACTTGAAAATTATAAAATGCTTCAAAGAGTATCATACAATCTAAATAAAATTATTTGAGAAATATTTGAACATCGGGAAAAAGCCATTTTTAAATAGTTCTTAAGAAAATGCTATGCAAAAGGAAAAGTAGAATTCAAATATTTATGTTATAACTAAATATTAATATATATTACCACCTCAACATTGAAACAAGTAAGGAATGTACAAATCAGATTTGCCATAAATGAACTACAATAACAGTTGCATCATAGATATGCTACATTTGTGTAGGCATTTGTACAGTATACGTATACGTTTGTGTAGGTAGTTTTTAGGCTATTACCAAAATGCCAGAATATTTTGTATGAAGTGATCTGTTATTTGTCCTCTAGCAAAATCCATGCTAAGAATATATATGCTATAAATACAAAAGATAACAAATATTTTAACTATGGATATCTCTGTCTGTCTCTCTCCCTCCTTCCCTCCCTGTTTCCCTCCCTCCCTCTTACACATTGTGTTTTTTTCTGGAAAAATTTTAATTCTTTTATGTATGGTGGCACTTTTTTTTTTTTTCACTTTTTGGGCCTTTATTCATAAGGTGTCATACAAAGAAACGTTGATATATGAGACTTTAAACTCACTTACAATGCTAAACATGGAGAAGGCAGCTTTCCCTGAGTGATGCTGGTCACTAGACTATGGCTGTTTATTAATCCATAAGGGGACCATGCTTTGGGTAAATGAGAAGGTGCTGTGGCATTTTGTATCTTTTGTGTTAATCTGAATATATTATACACTTAAATCTATTCTGAAAAATGCATAATTCAATTGTTCTTTAAGCAAATGATGGAACGGAGAAAGAGAATGAGACGGGACCCTGTGGAGGAGGAAAAAATAACTTTCTTTCTACTCTTCTAACTTTTCTGGCTGGACTAATAATGAAATTGACATGAGACAGATTAACAGGAGAGAATAACCAAATTTATTATGTATGTACCTACGAGGGCTCCCTAAAAATATGGTACCCGAGGACAAATTGGGCAGATAAGTTGAATGTGCCATCTTGAGCTAAGGAGAGAGATGCAGAAGTCCGGGCCTTCTAAAGGAAACTGGACAATTCATACATACCTGAGGAGGAGCAAACTTTCCGCAAACAGATGCTTGCTGGGTCACCCACAAACAGTGGGACCCAGAGGGGAGTCTAAAAACAGATGTTGCTGGCTTTCTCCCTGTCCCACTTGGCTCACATTATGATTCTAAGGTGATAGCTTCCTTTCTTTTTTTTCTTTTTATTTTATTAAATTTATTGGGGTGACAATTGTTAGTAAAATTACATAGATTTCAGGTGTACAATTCTGTATTACATCATCTATAAATCCCATTGTGTGTTCACCACCCAGAGTCAGTTCTCCTTCCATCACCATATATTCGACCCCCCTTACCCTCATCTCCCACCCCCCACCCCCCACCCCCCTTACCCTCTGGCAACCACTAAACTATTGTCTGTGTCTATGAGTTTCTGTTTCTCATTTGTTTGTCTTGTTCTTTTGTTGTTTTTGGTTTATACACAGATTTTTCTATCTGCATTCCAGAAGGCAGATAAGGGGGGAGGGTCAAAGGCTCTTTCTGAGTCTTTTGTTTCTTAAAAATAACCGGCTTAAAATAATCACTCTTCTGAAAGGCATGTTTGAGATGCCAAACTCTGCTTCCCATCAACCCCGAGGCATCTACAGGCTTCCCTGACTTGCCAAGAGAAAACTCCGCCCTGAAATCTATCACATCCCTAGTTTCTATGTAGGAAAATGTGGGTCTAAGAGCTGATCATAGAACCTTATCAGAATTCACCAGGTAAGCATAGCTCACTGTTTCTCTCTATGGAATGTTTGTGTGCTGACAGAGATATTTTCAGGTACTAAAAAGATTTAACTGGGGAAGAAAATAATGAGAAATAAGTGAGTGATGAAGTGGAGCTCCGTTGAGCCTGATCTAGGCTCTTGGGGGTAGGAATTGGATTGTCTGGCATCTCTAATTACCAGCACCTGCTCCTCCTCAATTTCTCTCCATGCTCTGGTCAGAAGAATGACAAAACTGCCTTGGAGTTTTTAGGAGTCCCTCACCAGTTACTTTTCCCCCTCTCTGTAAAGAAATGTTAAAAGTCTGAGATTTTACTCTACTTGCAAGTTAACAAGTTTGCCGGCAGTGTTTAATGGATGCAAGCAGAAGACATTGCTATAAAACTAAAGGGGGATCATTTGCCTGTGCACATCAAAGCCAAACAGTGATGTGAACAGGGGTTTGCAGCAAAGACGGTAAGGGTTTATTTAAGGAAATGACACCAAGCCTAGAGACACAGGTGAGAAAGCGTTCAAAGACCTGGCTCCCCAATGGCCTCTAGGGGATAGGTTGTATAGGGGAAAGATCATTAGTCATGGAAGCTAAGGGAGTTGGGGTCCTGGGCTCTACTGATTGGTTGGCGCTAAGGTAGGAAGCAGTTGATCATTGCATCAGACCCTGATGTCATGGTGTCGTTCTGTCTGGTTTCAAGGAGCTGTAGTGGGTAAGGTTGTTCTGCCTTCATGGGTCTGGAGCTGAAACACAACTGAGGTCAAGAAACAGGGAAACTCTGTTTCTGTGGGCAACAGACCTGAGGCTTTGTTCTTAAGACTGATGCTGACCAGAATCTACCCAAATGGGTAGATGTCCTAAGGACTTAACGATTAAGGGCATGGTCAAGCAGTACGTGCAAAGATTGAAGGATAAGGAAAGAAAAGAAGCAAGAGAGTCATGGTACTATTAAGATAGACAATGCCAGTTTGAATCAAGGAGAAAGAAAAATGAAAAAAAAATCATTTTAAAGAAATGAAGTTTTTGCACTGTTGCAACATGAGATTCCTGGGTCTGAGACAATCAACTTCAGTACTCATAGCACAGCAAGCAGCATGAAGATCAGAATGCCTGTGTTAGTTTCCCTTGCCCCCAAGTCTCATGGGGACAATGCTGATGTGCCCAGATGGGCACCTGCATAAGCAAGGGAGTGTATTATAGGGAAGGAATCTTGAACTTATTGAATTCAAATCTTTTATAATGGGCAGCAAGCATACAGAGCACCGTCTCTACCTTCTGAGTCTATAAATAAACCTGCCTTTTGTTCCTGAGAGAGAGATGATCTTTGTTTTCCACATCTGTTCACTGTATAAACATCTTTGAAAAGATAATCTGGAACAAATGGTAGTCATTCACAAAACATGCATAAAGGCAAAAGATCCATGAAGAATGGTGTCCAATCCTTTCCTGCCATGATTGTATGGAGTCCAGGAGTCTCATGGGGGAAAAAAATATCTCAAATCCTTTCCATAACTGAATAAAAATAGAACTGGTAAAAGTAGCAGTCACTCAGTGTAGCCAAGAGAGAAGAATATTTGGTATATTTTGGGTTTCACAGTGATCTTGTTTTGTCTCACTTGATCATGGTCTCAGAGTGACCTTGTCGAATGCTAATGACCTGTGAAATGGTGACACCCAACAGGAGAACAAGATGGCCTCCCGGAGATGGCCTCCCAGTGAACGTCAGACCAGTTCCCAAATCTCAGAGGCTGCTTTTTTCTTTCTTAATTATATCTTTGTATCAGTATCTATATGAGGTACTCTCATTGTTACTGGTTGATACATTTCTTTTTTTGGGGGGGGCAGGGGGGGTGATATCGGGAACAGTGTGTTTTTCCAGGGCTCATCAACTCCAAGTTGTTGTCTTTCAATATAGTTGTGGAGGGCGCAGCTCAGCTCCAAGTCCAGTCACCGTTTTTGATCTTAGTTGCAGGGGGCACAGCCCATCATCCCATGCAGGAATTGAACCAGCAACCTTGTTGTTGAGAGCTCACACTCTAACCGAGCCATCCAGCCGCCCGAATACATTTCTTAAGTGTCTTTTAATCTTTAGGATTCTCTTTCCATTACTTTTCTTTTTCCTTCTGATTTATTTGTTAAAGAAATCAATCCATTTGTCCAAGGGACCTGACCATAGTCTGGATTTTGCTGATTATCTCCCTGATGTGCCATTTAACATATCCTTCAATCCTTTACTTCCTATAAATGGGTAGTTAGATCTAAAAGCATGATCAAATTCAGATTCAATGCTTTGGGCAAGAATACTTTATAAGCAATGATCAGTTCTTTCAACAGGAGACACATAATAGAGATGATGCTTGCTCCTTTTGTGATGCTAGCAGCCTTTGATGGCTTGATCCATTAGTTCATTAAGGGTTGCAAAAGAGTGATATCTTTTCTTTTTTTATATTAGCTGGAATACATTGTGTCTATTTATTTAAATTACTTATTTAAGCTATTTCCCAAATGGCTTTAGATGCCTTGCGTATTAAAAGAATAAAATATAGGATATTAAGGAATAGAAATCCAGTTGAGATCATAATACCAATTGAATATGGTTTCAGAAATTCTTTTGCTTTCTTCATTGAATTTTTGTGCTCTAGAGATGATATGAAATGTCTATCAAAAGGGACAGATTTAGTGTGACCAACCAGGACATAAAGAAATTGACAATTTTCTGGAGTTCAACTGGAGACTTACAATCTGTGTATTCCCCTGTGTAAAGAATATGGGAAAAGTCTTTACAAGCCCTGCTATGTAGACAGTTATCCTTAACATCACCACTTTGGGTTAAAATATGTGCATGACATACGCCAAGTAGATCAAGAAATGGAAGAATACTTTATATTCTCTAATTGTGGAGTACTTCTTGTCTCTCTGATAAAATCTCAACTTTTCCAGCATACTCTGAGTTGCACTTAATAGTATTTTCTTCTTGGCTAGGGATTAACCAGAAAAGTTTAAGATATGTATGTTTCTGTGTATTGATAATCCATTGTATTTCAGAACTCATAATTAGGCATCACCTATAATAACTAGCACATATTCTATATGTCATATTCTACTACATTCTGCCAATACCACAATATAAACATCAAAGAAATTTCATCTCCATAGATATGTACTTAAACATAGAAATCTCTATCTCTAGATCAATAGTGTCTCCTGGTAACCTCCCCTTAAAATGTAGATTAGGGAATTCCAAGGAGATATAAGGAACTGGTCCACAAGTTACTAAGCCTCAATTCCAGCTGCTGAGCTGGGGCACCTGCTTTCCTGGCCTTTGGTGGACCCTCCATTTGGGACATTGTGGCCAATCTCTCTCATACTAATGGTCACTAAGTTGTCCCCTGGGAAACAGTTCATCAAAGGTAGACTAGAAAGTGGTCTAAACTCTGTCACTATATTTTTCTGACATAATAGGCATAACTCATTGAACAGACTTAAATCTTTGATGAACTCACAGTGCTTCAGAATCATTATTTTGACATCAATGACAGTCTTATAGACTGTGAACTACAGGAGATTAGACAGATGCTGTATTGACCAAAGAAAATACCCTGGAGTTTGCTTTTTGGCTAAGCCTGTGAGATGTTTTAGCTTGACTCTTCCTTTCAAAATTGAGAGAGCCCAAAGAAACACCAAAATACCAACCATTAGAATAATCTTTAGGAAAAACTAAGTACTAGAAAGGACTAAGACTCTACAAGTAAAACTTCACAAGGCAAGTCATAGAATCGTGGAACTAGAAGGAATATGTACGATCAACCAGTCACATTTCCTTCACCTTAGAGCTGAGGAAATGAGGTTGACTGGTGTGAAGTGACTCACCCAAAGACACGCAGCCGGTCAGCAACAGGTCTGGAAATCATATTCTTGACTCTTGACTGTGCAAATCATTGACAGTGATTTTTTCAGTTGCTACCCTAAACACTAACTATACTAATGAATGACATTTTCCATATAACTTTATGAAGCATAAAGGAAAACTCTAGAAAAAGAGGAAAATACATTCAGAAAACTGCTAAATAGTAGCAAGGCACCAAAATTTCACTAGAGTACGACTTGTCAGTACAACTTACCATGTCCGGACTGCCTCACAGTGTTACAAGAAACCCTGGCAAAAACTGACATGTTTGAAGTTACATTCCCTTAACTGGGGTTCATCAGAATACCCCCCAGTGGATTTTAACAGTGATGTATCCACCAGTAGTGTATGGCCACAAACCAAAAAATTTAAATGGTTCCAGAAATGTCTCATAGTCACTAAAGAAATCTGTTTTATAAAAATACCACAAATTCTCTTGTTATTTTCTTAAAATTAAATGAATTCAAAAGGGATCTTCAAAGACACTGTACTTGAGTTAAAGTAATATAAAATAATGTTTAAAATCATTTACCTTTTAGAAAATGCATCTAAAAATTGTTCATACAAAAGAAATGCAAAATGTTTTAAATGAAAGCCATCTCCACCATCCCCAGTAACTCCCTTGTATGAGAGTCTAATTTGCTAATTAGACTGATGATACCTGCCTTCACTGTGAGTTATGGGTAATTAGATGTTACAATTGAACTACTAGGAGAGAATGGACCCCTCAAAAGGGCAGTCAGCTAGGTCATTATTCTGAGGCAAAGCAGCCTAATTATTATTACTACCAAGTTCCAACTAGAAGAATTGATCTGAACATTTAGTGGACTTGGTTTGAGGTCAAACCTTTCCTTGTGTTTTGTGAATTCGTACCATGCAATCCTATTAATACGTGCCAATGGGCTTTGATAAAACAAAAATACACCAAATCAGAAAATGTGCATAGAAGGAATGGAACAGGTGGAGATAGTCCCCGCTGAGTTCCAGAAACTATCCTACAAACGGAAAAGTGTGGAAATCTAAATCCAAAGTTGGGACTGCTGCTCTCAGGTGACCAACAGCCATTGGATTTTCAATGTAGAATACCTGGGAAGGGACTGTCATCCACGGCCACTTCTGACGCAGCTGTGGAGAATTACCCCTCCTCTCTCCCAGGAGAGGCCCCGTTTGTCCGTAGGGGTCTGGGAGGAAGAAGCAATGTGCCCAGACTGACGAGATGGTTTTCTTAGTCGTACCTTTGAAAAAAAGAGCAATGAAGTTTAAAGAAGGCGGGGGGTGGAAGGGCAGGGAGCACTAATTTAATGGGCTTAACAAATGTTCCTGATCTATTTTCAGTCCCCAAGAACTGTCACGACACTGTTTTCATGAGGCAGTATGTTCTGTGGTCCAAACAACCGATTTGCAAATAAACTCATAGAAAGACACTTGTTTGTACATTACTGATGCAGAGGGATTTCAGTGCCTGAATAAATCACAGTAATGAGATTATAAAGATTTCTTAAACGTTGATTACTGTGGGAGGTCCTGACAGAGCACAGGCCTTTCAAGACTGGCACGTGGAGGGCTCTGGTATTGATCACTTATCGCTTAGTCATTGCCTTTGCTTGAGCAGCTGGATGGTGGGTCTCTGCTTTATTTCCCTGACAAGATAGTAAATCTGCAGTCTTATTCACAGATGGTGCTGTGCTGTACAGCCCTTTGGAGTCTTTCTTTGCAGCCTGCACAGAAGAAAGCAGGGGAGAAGCCAGCCAAGGAGAGGGGGCAGGAGGTAGACCCCCTGCACAGCACACTTGTTTCAAAGCAGAGAGAGACAAGGTGGATCCACCTTGGTGGTTGAGATTCTGCAATACTGCTATAAAGTCATGTGTGTGTGTGTGTTTATTGCTGGTCTGAACCTTTTTTCTTTAAATTTGCAAGACAATATTTATTCAAAATCTCACCTAGAAATAAAAAAACTCATTATTTTTCAGGCGTTGGTTTCAAAGGCATGTCTCATGCTAGAAATGTTGTTTTCTCTTCATAAAATAAGTGACTTACCAGCGTCTCCAATTACTGACTTCATACTTGTTTCTTGAATGAGCCCTGTCAAGTCTCTAACCAAAGCTTGACCCTCTACCACATTCTAAGAGGGAAAAAGAACCACCCAAACTCTGTATATTTTATAGGTAAAGAAATCCAGGCTTAGAGATTTTGAATGGCCTACTCCTATATTTCACTGTCGCAGACTTTCCACACAGTCCTGTTCTGACTCCAAATCCTGTCATCTTTGCTTCCTATCATCTGATCTCCCGTATCCCTGTTCATTACAGGAACAACAAAATAGAGGGAAACATATTTGGAGCTAAAACACTCCTGTGAAAGATCCCACCCGTATTCGTTTATAGTGACAGTGAGAAAGCGATTTTTTTTTTTTCACTTGACCCATTTGTAAAACATCGTTATGGGGTACTTGAGGAAAGAAAGGGAAATTGAGATTTTTTTTTTTAGACACTAAGCTAATAATAATAGAAGAAGCAATAAGAATAAGAACCAAACCCTTATGTACAAACTCCAAATGCAGAGTAATTCTAACAGCTTTTTAAACTGAGTAGCAGGGAAGGGAATCATAGATCCTGATAGGAATTCCTGTCGCTACAGATCATAGGCAGAGATAATAATAATATTGCCTACATTGCAGATGTGCAGAGAAAGTTTGAAAATAAAAACTACAGAACAGACTGCACTAAGATTCTGTTTCAATAAATATTAGACTGTACTTGTTAGAAACTCCAGTAAAGCCCTCCTAATATCTTAGATACAGAAGAGTGAAAGCAGAAGATGTCGATTATATGAGTATATATCCCACAGAAAGCCATCAAGTACACTTATTTGACACACACAAAAAATTGAAAAGTTGGTGCGTTTTTATCAGGAAATATTTTATTCTATAAGTAAGTTATCTGATTTGATCTTGTTCCCACTGATTTTTTTTGTTTTGTTTTGTTTTTTTGGTTTTTTTTGTTGTTGTTATTTTTTGATTAGGCAAAAAAAAAAAAAAAAAACATTCCCAAATTGTTCGTTTCTGATCATAAATTACTCAGTTCAAAATGACTGACTGTGTAGTATCTCATCTGCCTTCCCCTTTCCATATCTAATTTTAACAGCAAGTCAGCAATTTTTCACTTCAAATCAGAAGCCAGAGGCAGAGCTCACTTACCAGTTCACTATTACCTTGTAAGGGAACAAGAAGTTGTTTAGTTCTTGTTAATTTGAGAGAGATGTTTCTTTCTTGTGGTTTTACACACATTATTTTCAATACAGAGAATACTAAGTGAAGGCTTGCTGGAAAGCCCTCTTATTACAAAGAGCCCATATACTGGAATGTTCATGTGACTTTGTAGAGCAGGAACGTGGGGGGCAGTGTAGCCTTCTTGGCAAGTGCGGGCCAGGATTCAGCATTGTGGCCGCTGGCCAACAGTAACAGTGTGGGAAAGCTCTGTTGTGTCAGTGTCTTCTACAGTGTTCAAACAAAGGACAGTATGTGCAGGGTAGGAAGCATTTTGGCAAGTGTAAAGCCAAAAACCCTCCAGGCATAAAATCTTCTTAGTATCTCCCCTGGAGATGAAGAGAGGAGAAAAATGGAGGCAAGCTCAGATTCATCATTCACACACCGTCTCTACAGAAGCACCCATGAGT
Organism: Rhinolophus sinicus; assembly: GCF_036562045.2. NCBI lineage: Eukaryota > Metazoa > Chordata > Mammalia > Chiroptera > Rhinolophidae > Rhinolophus > Rhinolophus sinicus. The sequence continues at coordinate 95,303,702 of NC_133757.1, forward strand.
CACTGTACTGCAACTAATGTTTTGTGTTCTTTCTGTGCATTCTCTACTCCCTTCCTAGAACACTTGAAGGATAAGTTAGAGGAATACATGGCCCGATTTTCCAAAGTCAGGATTGTTCGCACCAAGAAGAGGGAAGGGCTCATTCGGACCCGACTCCTGGGGGCATCGATGGCGAGAGGAGAAGTCTTAACATTCCTCGACTCTCACTGCGAGGTCAACGTGAACTGGCTGCCCCCGCTCCTTAGTGAGTACACAACTTCATGGTGGTCTCCTGGGAACCAGGGGGACCTGGGGAGACTGTCCTCTTTCCTAGGGAGTGTGTGGTTTGCTTCTATTTAGTTTGCAATCCGCAAAGGCTAGAGACCCTTTCTACAATTTTTACAGTGGGAGCCTTGAATTTTACCTTAACCACTGCTGAAGACAAATAGGTAACTAGAAAACTGCATTAAAATTGACATTTTAGATAATACCAACTGCAATCTAACTTAAAGTTTAAAAAGCTTTCATTTATCTTAGACGTTATCCTCTTTGCAGTTGTATTCACTGGGTAAACACTGAAAGAAAAAAGTATTCAAAAATACTACCTAAATCTGCAGGAAGATTAAAATTCACACACACACACACACACACACACAGCACACCCCACACAGTTTAACAATTATTATAGGATTATTAAGAGATGAGGAAAGAAAATTATTCAGCCCCAGAATACGGTTGAATTGTAAGTGCCCTGACATTTTGTAGGATTTGTAATACCAGTTCTCCTTTTCACTGCAGGCACCAGCCCATGTCCCTTAAATACATAATACCCCATATTTAAGTAGAACCCCCTCAAACACTCAGAACTGCTATCCAGACGATATGCCTTGAGTGCTTACAATATGGCTAGGAGGCGGGACAAAGACTCTTGTCACTTTACACTTGAACTGTTAGAAACAGGAGCAAATTGGAAGTCATTCAAGGTAGAGAACAAATGTGTGACTCAGTTTGAGCTTAACGTTATTTTTTTAATTTCACAATGAAGTCAGATATAAAATCCAGTAGTGGGTAAGGAACAAATTGTAAGCCTGGGGGGGAAAAATATTTCTAAAAACTCCTGGTGGGCACATATTGTGTGCTCCTTCCTATTTTTCCAGGTTTCATTAATTCAACTTTTATTGTAAATATGTCCCTGGCCTTGGAGCTAACGCCAGTAACAACTGTCCTCACAATAGCTGCCTCAGAAAGAAAGATTGGCTGTTGGCTACTGTGTAGGATCTCAGCTAGAACCAGCCAAGAGCCATTAGTAAAAGATGTGGTAGGGAAATCAACTGAAGCTCTGTAGGACTAAGAACAGGAAATGGCCAGCAACGCCCCAGCCCCACCGCAGCCCCCTAGCTACACACTCCTATCCAGACGAATGCCCAGCCATCCTCATCAACAGGAATTTTTCAGTGCTCCTACAGCCGAAGACTCCTCTGAGCTTTTAATTAAAAGTACCTTGTCCAAGGACATAGCAATTTAGAGTTTCATCAGCAACAGAGAGATTCCCTCAAACTGAATTTGACCTACACAGTGTTGAATACTCAAGGAAGTCAGCAAAAGGCCTAATTTATTTATGAACCAAAGCAATCCCTAAATGCCAATTACCGAGCCTGTGATTTTTCATATTATCTAACAATAAAAAAAAGAGAGAGAGAGAGAGAGAAACCTACTTTTTTCATTAAAGCATTTCATTTCCTGTAGGCCTGATGGATAAGAAATGATTCAAGCTCAGGATCACTGTCTTTTTTTATTTTCCTCTATCAGTGCCTTGACACATCATCCAAAATGAAAAAATAGGTGGAGTCACACTGATTCTTGGTTCATTTTTCACCTTGGGATTATACCTGAATTTCAATTTCCCATTAAGAGTCTGTTTGTTTGATCCCTGGAAATTGAAAAGTAGGCATAAACCTTAGATGAAAAATTAGTCATGCTGCTTTCACTCTAAGCTAGTACAGCTGGATAAGAGCCGAAAGGAAATTTGAAGGGAAAGTTGACAGTTTAGCAGACTCATTCTCTTTGGGTCACCTTGGGACTCCTTGTTGGTCAAGAAACTTGTAAATCAACCTGATTCTATATTTGATTGAAGAAAGTCACTGAAACCTTAATACTAAAATACCTGCAGAGGTGATAGAAGAAATATTTTGGACACAGCAATGATGATTTTCTCCCTCAAAGACATCTATGGGGAAACACCATTTAGATAAAGCATGCCCAGATGAAAATGGATGCTCATAGAGCTCTTGCTGGAGATTAACTTGAAATAGTGCTGGGGTCTGTCTACTAATTAGCTGAAATAAGAGTAAGGTGACCCCCAGGCTCTCTGGGCCATGTTATCTAAAACTGCAACCCTTTCCGCAATCAGGAGTCCCCATTCCGCATACCCTGTTTTCCTTTCTTTCTATCACATTTATCACCTTCTACCATACATATAATTCAGTTATTTACTATGTATGTTGATTATCTTTGTTCCATATCTAAAGACAAGGATTTTTGTGGTTTTAGTCACTGCAGTATCCCCCAAACCTAGAAAGTGACAGGCACATAGTTTCTACTCAATAAATAGTTGTTGAATTTGAGAGAGAGAGAGAGAGAGAGAGAGAGAGAGAGAGAGAGAGAGAGAGAAAAGAGGCATGTCGATCTAGAGGGAAGATCTTCCACAGGATTCTATGGTTTCCACACCCTGCCTATCAGTGTCATCAAAATAATTATACTGAAATAACCAAACCTCATTATTTCTAAACAATATGGTGTTTTTTTAAGGGTATTTAAATGTATTCTGTTCTACGTGCCGCATCAGGTCTTCCAAATAACCAGAAAGCAAATAGTCATACTTAAAGTTCTGCCTGTGAGACAGTATTAGTTTGTTATAATAAATCTTGATTAAATGCATATTCTTGGGAAGAATAGCTTCACAGGCAGCTATTCTCGATGAGCAAATTATGCAAATGCCAGTTCCCTGCATGGGCTGTTAACATGACATGATAATAATATCTACATGGAAAAGGAAGGAAGGAGCTAAAACTGAAGAGGGTAACACCTTTCTGCCACATGAGAAGCACCGTGGTGAACAGGAAAGACCACAGATTTTAGGGTTGGACCGTTCAGCAGAAGGTGCATCCTGGATCGTTCTCTCAAAAGATGAGTGACCTCTGACAAGTTATTTAACTTCTCTGAGCATAGTTTCCTCATATGTAAATTGTGAATGATAATAATAGCCACCTTACAGGGTTGCTAGGAGGATTAGAAATAGCATGAGTTGGAATCACTTAATAGTTGCTCAAGAAATTAATAGTAGCAAGCAGAGTAGAAGTAGTATCAGGCCCCCTCGTATAGTTTTAGATATGGTGGGAGAAGATGGACATGTATAGCTTTGATAAACAGAGTCTGTACCAAAGAACAGTCGCAAAATAGGACTTGGCAAAAATCTCTGATGAGCCTAAGAGCCAAGAATTCTATGTATGATCTGTCAGCATTTAGGGGGCAACAGCCATTATGGCCATTATAAGATTAGATGCTAAAAAAGCCATGAAGTTAAATATTTACATTTGGAGCCTCCAGAAAGCAGACCAATATTTTCTCAGCAGGCTCTAGCTGTATGCTTGAAGGAACACATTGCTGTTTATACTCCACGCATGTTGGATGCACTGTAGAATGACAGATTGAGGACAGGTCAGAGCAACATTGTGACAGAGGTAGAGCTAAATGGACTTCTGCAAGTCTCTCTGGGACATAACTTTCTTAAAAGAAAACGCAACAAACTAATTGCACCTAATCACTGTCCCATCACATTAAGTCCAGCATTCAAATGGAGATTCCACAAAGTGCTCTGATGGCAACAGGGAAGCAGGCTGCATGCCTTATGCGTTAGGAGGGCTCTGTAGGCTTCTCTTTGCAGAAAAATGATAGATGACCTAGGCAGGCATGTCATTTCCTATTTTGTGCTTTCATTTTTCAGACCAAATTGCACTAAACCACAAAACCATCGTGTGCCCCATGATCGATGTCATTGACCACAATCACTTTGGGTATGAGGCACAAGCTGGGGATGCCATGCGAGGCGCCTTCGACTGGGAAATGTACTACAAAAGAATCCCCATCCCTCCAGAGCTCCAGAGGGCAGATCCCAGCGACCCTTTTGAGTGAGTAGCAGCTGAGGGAGGGGCCAAGGGAGAGAGGGCAGGTAACTCATTCCAGGGTGTCAACTGGGGAACCCCTGGGGACCGGTGAGAAACATTATCTCGAACAAAATGGGATAAAACAGGTGGCAACAATATGCAAAGCATCAGAGAAAGGCCAGACCTAAAAACTGTAGAAAAATTACAAGCAGTGCTAAATACATGAACTTTTTCCGAAAGTTAGCCCAGGGATTGCCCCAAGCATACTTTTATCTATTCTCTTATACTATGCTCTTCTGATCTCATTAAAATGTTTATAATTTTAAAACTTTCATATTTTTCTTAGTGCAGGAAACAGGTCTGTGATTGAGGCTTTGCAACACTCTAAGAGTCTGTTTAAAATGCATTACAATCAATATTGTCTTTTCATTAATAATATGGGCTGTAAAAGTTTGCAGTAGAGAAGCTCTCAGGTACAAAACCACTTCGGCGACACTAGCACTTTAAATTACAGTAAACGTTTGATAAACATCAGGAAAATATTTTCTCCAATTCTAGTCTCAATAAAGATAAACTCTTGGGAAAGTGAAGGGGATTTCAGAAGACATTAGCCTGATAAAAAGGGAGAGAAATCATTTTTTTGTTTTGTTTTGTGATAGGAAGTACACTCATTACATATTCAGAATTTCTGAAGGTAGGCCTCTTCAGACTCTCAAATTGCTAGAGAGTTTTCAAGAAGAAATAACGAAGGCACTTTGTTACTCTTCCAAATCCTTTGGCCAATATTTCAAAGATATTCAAGACTATGAGACAAATTTTAGTGATGTAAATGGAGGCGTTTCTAGTAAGCACTGGAAGCGGACCCAGCTGAGATACTTTTCAGACTTCCTGGCAAAGGGGCTCATGAGGGATTTAAAGCCAGTTTGGGGGTTGGATGGTGGGGAAAGGGCGATACCTTTAAACACAGCACAACTGTCATTAGATGGCAGGTGACAGTGGAATAGCCACACTCCAGTTGTTACTTTTCAAGGTTGTCATGTTTTAAGGGTTAAAATTTATCCGTGATGGCTTTTCAAATACTGTAATAGTGACTGGGGTATAATGCCCTTCTAAGTGGACTTTACTTTCACTGCAGTAGCAGAGTGGAACTCCTTTTTTCTGCAGAAATGGGTTCAAAACACGACCAAGGGAATCTCAAATGGTGAAATTTATCAAAGTATTCTCCTTCCCTGTGCTGACGGTTGGAATTTTTATCGGGTAGACCCAAGCTGTAGCTATCACAATAGAGGGCACCTGGCTTAACCCCAGAGGGGGCAGAGTTGGTACTTTTCAGAATTAAATTACCTCTCATTCCTGTCACCTACTGAGGTGGTTGCTGTCCTGTCCAAAATTGCATTCGTCTGTTGAATTCTACGGCTTTTCTGCTTTAAGCCCCTTTGATTCCTATGAATGTGGACACTTCAGCCTTTTGTAATAAATGTAGCTTCTAGGAGGTGTCCACTTTAATCTTAAAAACTGCATCTGCCTTCCTGATAATAAAAGAATGGTTACCCAGACAGCTATGAGCAGTGTATCAGCAATTCCATTATCGGAAGTCACCTGAATGTGCTCATAAACAGATATGCTCTAGGCTAAAACTTACTTCTCTAGATGTAAAGCGTTAAGATACACAGAACAAATGTAGTATATCTATATATCTCTCTCATAGTATTTAATGTTTCAAGTGGCTGCTTCAAGGGGTGTGGGAAGCCGGGGAGGAGGCTGAAAATATAAAAAGAAAGAAACTAAAGAGTACTGTATAAATATATTGCAAACGCCAAGACTTTTCATGCACTATATATGGAAACATTGTCCTAAGTGACAAGATCTGAATTCTCTCATTTATTCTGCCATTATTTGGATTTTTTAGTGGCTATTAACTACAGTAGTGTGTTTCAACCTGCAAAGCATGTGAAATTAGTGGGGCATGAACGGGAGTTAATTTTTAATGAATTGAATTGAATTGAAAATTTTAGAATATTATGCTAATGTGTAAGTATAAGTATTATTTCTCAAATATTTTGTTTTATTCATAATGCATATATGATCCTGGGTCATGATATAAACTGTACTTCTTAAAAAGTTCATTAAAAGAGTTCAAAATCTACTAACTTCCTAAACTGGAAATCAAGACCTTCAACAATCTAATTAGGAGGCAAAATGAAAGCTCATAGATAATTTTAAACACCAAGAAAAGATTTACTTATATTTGCACCATGCTCTAGTTTTCAGACAAACTTCTGTTGGAATATGAGAGAAAATGCAATATTCATAGTTCAAATTATCATATGGCAGATACAGTTCTGATTGGATTGGAAACATTTGAGAAATGTTCTTGTCTTTAAAAAAAAATTATCCTTTTCTGATGGCTTATATCACAATGGTTTTAGAAAATTCTTGTTATTTGTGACTTTTAGGTTTCCTCATTCCTGGTTTATCTCTCATGCAGGGCACTTAGGAATGTAAGCCCTTTCTGTGTGACAAAACATAATATGCTCCTTTAGTTGTGACACAAAAGGAAAGATGTTTGTTCATTTGTGTTCTGACCACTAACTTACTTCTCCAACATTATCTCAGCATCTACAAGTGTAGAAAGGACCGAAGAAACTACTTTGCCCGCCTTCCCTTTAATGCAAGCAACCAGTAGACAATGTCTAAGGCAGATGACCAGCCTCTTCTTAAATTTGTCATGGAAATAATATTTGCTACCTCAAAAGATCTTCCATTCCATTAGACTAATTAATAGAAACCTTTTCCCTTGTAGTAAGAAAAATTTTTCTCCTTAATCCCAAATTGTCCTGCTTGAGACACCAGGAATGTCTAATTCCTCTTGGATGATAGACTGTTAAAACATTTGAAAATAGCTACCGTACCTATCCCTTCCTAGAGGGAAACAAAAAGAAACTTTTTCCTTTTCCAGGTCTGTTTCACGTCTTCCTGCTCCTCCAGAATCTTGTGAAAGATGATGCTCGTTGGTATAACTGTTCGATATATGTAAATTCACTTGACTACTACAGGCTCATCTATGTTTCCCCAACTTGTTCACAAGGATAGTGTAATATAGTCCGTCTACTATATCAGGTATTCAGACCCTGATACATGAGTCTCTCAACCATAAAAATAAAGTTAATTGCTAGGGAATTTGCACTACTTCTGGAGATCATGCTGCCTTTTGCTAAGTACTCCCAGTCAATTAGCAGTCCATTCAGTTTTGCAGATTCACTGTATTTTTTCAGAATTCACCCCTATCCTGTCTTTGAGTTATAGAGACATCACTTTGCCTCTGTCAACCTTCCTCAGATAGATCTCCACAATTCCTCCAAGACTTCCAAAACCTAGAGTTTTAATCACCACGGGTAGAATTTTTATATGTAATCATTAGCAAGGACTGACATTCTCTATTTTCCACCAATATATATACCAACAATTTCCAAAATTTTTAAAACAGGGATATCTGTACTTGGAGGGAAAAACCTCACAGGCTACAAATATCAATTTATATTCCCAGAAACCCCTTTTTCCACAGATATATCAGTTTGAATTAAGTGACTTCTCATCTATGCCAGTTACCGAGCCCAGAAAAATCCCAGGTCATGGATAACAATGGCCATGACCTGTTGCGAGGCACGTAATGGTTGGCACTTCAAATACCAAAGATCCCCTGAGAGTCTCAGAGCAAAATGTAGAATCCTGTGGGTGATTCTGCAATCCAGAAATATGAAGCATAGCCCATGCCAAAATGGATAAAATTCGACCTCTGTGTTATAGAGAGTTGTGTCACTGTTACATGGAAATAGAATGCTTTCTAAAGATATACTGACAGTGTCTTCCTTTGTTCTTCCAAGGGACAGACAGCTGAGAGATCCTGGGAACTTGCTGACTCTTTTTTCTATACAGGAGTGTGAGACAGTATCAATGGCCAACGCCATGGGAAAGTCAGTGCCTCTTGAGTAACAACTATAATGTTGTACTAAATTTAAGGTTAGAATTGAATTGAATCAGAAAAAAAATGTGCAAATAATCATAAACATTTACCAAGCTAGAAGAAACTTTAGAGATAATTCCACCTCCCATTTTTACAGAGGATATCCATACCATAGAGTCTAAGTGACACAATTAATAAATTTAACAGTTCCTACAGCATCTGGGGTTGCTGTCTCACCATTCTGAGCTGCATTCCTTCTTCCCCACCATGGCTGTGGGGAGAAAGTTAAGAGTTGTTAAGTGTAGACAGGGACAGGGCTAGGAAACTGACATACGTTGCTAACTCATTTAATCTTTGTCTTAAGTCTATGAAATAAATAAAACTGTCTGAAGTGGTACAGATGAGGTCATTGAGGCTCAAAGAGGTTCAGCAATTTTTCAAAGTTTATATAGGAAACTGAAATAAGAACCCAAACCTAAGGATTCCCACTATTCCATGGAAATCTCCACCTCCCTTTCTACTCAGAGAAGATACATTCTCTGGTACTTAAAGAATAATCATGTTCAAATTTAAAAAAAGGTATTTTCAGAGAATACAATTCCTCCCCAAACACAGTAGCAATACTGGTAAATAAATGTCGCAAAGCATCAGTGGCCTTCATCAATTCTTGCAGCAAGTCTTGTCTCAAGACATTCCATGTTCAACCAAAGTCATTCCAAGGTTGCCTCATACAGATAGAAAGTGCTCGCACAAGGGTGCGTGGGGGAAGAGTGTGAGTGGGGCTGAGGTCTAGCTGCTCCCCTGCTCAGAAGACCATCAACCCAGACTTGAGAAGGGCTCTTTCTCCTTGGTAGGCACAGAAGCTTCACCTTATTTATGCAAACAAGAGAACAACAGATTGAGGGTCAAGTGACTTGATGCCTAGAAGGAATGACCAGCTTTGGTCAGTACCTTATTGATTGCATTCATTGACATTCAAAATTTTAACATCCCACTTGGATAAATTCCAGTGAGGACTGAGCTGTACCTTAGATTACTCAGAATTTGAAAGTAAAGATAGCCTCTTTACTCAAAACTTTTTCTATGTGGGTTTTCACCTAATATTGGTCATCCTGAATTCAGTTAGCATTAGCAAGGAATAAAACTGACTCCCCATGGAAAACGAGACAGGTCAAACTACGTATGAATTTAGTGTAGGATATAAAGAAAGAAGGGCAATTTTAGAGGTCTTCTACCTTTCACCTCTGAATTGAATCAGGTATTGCTCATCTTCCCCTTTCTTCGCTGTCCCCTATCGGGCCATCTCTAAAGCCTGGAGTATCAGGATGGGAGGGTGGGAGAATTTTCTTCATACTCTATTTCTCAAGCTACATGATTCTCAGAAATTTTACTGTGATCTTCAAGCAATTGCTTCCCAACTTTGCCCTCTTTTCCTCAAAAAATCAAATTGATGCAAAAAAAAAAAAACTTCTATAGTATTAACTGCCTTGATCTCAACCTCCAACCAGATCATTTTCTACAAGTAAGGTTTTGAAAGTATAGTTTCAAACTTTTGAGGTGATTAGGTTACAAAATATGTATATTCATCAATTTAGTCTAGGGATGCATTTCAGGGAGTGAAATAGGATGTTAGCTCACCAAAATCTCAAACACAGATCTTGCCTCAACTTTAAACTATTCCAGAAGTCCCCCCAATTAATCTAACCAAATCACCTTTTCATTAAAGCTATGTAGTATGCTTCACAACATTTGTCTAGCCCTTCACAGTATGTAAAGCACTTCACTACATTATTTAGTTGATCCCTTGTAATAATCCTTTGGCATGGGCAAAGTAGCTATAGTTATTTTTCCAGTTTTGCAAATAAAGTGAGAAACAAAGAAAACAACTAACTGATAAGAGACAAGAATCAGGAATCAAATAAACATCTTCATTTATTTACTCATTCAGATTTCAAATCTTAGGTTTAATCAATAATCTCATTAGATTCAAATCAATGCCTTCTTTCATTCATTCAGACTTTAAATCCTAGAGTCAATCAATACTTTTCCTCCCTTTTGAAGAAAAACTTAGGCACTTATTAAGTGAAGTCATTTTATCAATTAATGTTTCATTAGTGAGTCTGTAATACGTGAGAGCAAGAAAGGAAACAGATTTCCTCATTCTCCATACTGTATTTTTATGAGTAGTGCTGATAGGTTGAAAATGTCAGCTTTCAGTTTCTTCCTAATGAAGGAAAATGTCAACAATGCCAGCTTCTCGTCTGTTTATAACAAGATCTAATTCAATATTTGACAACTGCAAAAGGACAAAATGTTTAGAGAAAAATACTGTCAAATTTCTAACTGGTGTCCTAATCTACAGAGGGCGAGAACAACAGAAATGACTCGAGGGTCTTAAAAACTAATCAAAACATTGAATAAAATCAACCTTCCTCAAAAGTCCCAAATGAAACCACACTGAAGATTTTTTTAAACACTGCAGCGCAGACAGAGACGTTCCAAAGCAAACTTGTTAGTTACCCATCTCTCTCCTTTGAAGACCCCTCCCCAATTCTGGCTCTCCAGGGTCTTTGACTGCCCTAGTCCTCAGTATCTGAAGGAATTATTATCCGATAAAATATTTTCACCAAGGGGTTGTGAGAATACTTTTCTCTTGTCAGAAGCTGCTCCCCAGAAATGACTCTTTTTCTTTCTTGGCAAGTAGGATTGATCTTTGCCTGAAAAAAAATAAAAATAAAAATAAAAACAATCCCTATTGCTTTCTCCTCTTTTAGCATTAAAGAATAATGTCAACAAAATTAATTCCTGAATTAACAGTGACTGCCCTTATTCTGCTGGTGCCACCCTGCTCTTCTTTCCTTTGTCCTCCTCTCTTGATATCTCTGGGTTCCTGACGTGGCCTTGGCTTTCAGGTATGCTGTTTCTGATTTCTGACCATGTGTTTGGTGTTTTGAACTTCTTGTTTCTGCTGGGTCACTCCGTCACAGGGGACCTGGTATGTTATGTTATTTTGAAAGGAGGTAAAACATAGTCCTCCATCCTGAGACAGACTTTTATCCCTGTTTACCCACCACTCAGGACCGTGGTCCCAGTGAGCGCCACAACACCCTTACCGTGATTTTGTCCTAACTAGCCCCATCCTTGTTTCTTTGGTGACATCTCTTCCTGAACCTTGGACTTCCGACTCTCATCCCTGGTCTTGCTTCACTGCTGTCAGGTTAGTTAGCTCCTCTATAGCCAGGCTAGAGACTGAATTCTTCATCCCAGACAACCCTGGGCACCATCAGCCAATCACCTCTAGAGCTCCAGTGCCATCCAACTGTTGTCAATAAATCTGCACCACTTCAGACTTAGCAATGGCTTCCTATGTATTGAAGAATTGTGGAGTTCACACACTTGGATTGATAACTTTTTGTTGTCCGTTTATCTGTTCTTTCCACCGTTACCCACTGTGCTGTAGTTCCCAAACAAGTGTTCTGCATCCATCTTTCTCTCTTACGTGCAATGAGTATTTGCTGTGTGCCTCCCCTACCCCTGTGATATGACATGAGTCTACCTAGCACTAATCCTTGTCTGGACTGTTTTTATGAGGTTCTGTGCTCTATTATATAATCACACTGTATCCAGATTCCTCTTTCTAGTTCCCCAGCCTTCTTTCATCAATTATGCTGGAATTTAGCTAAGGAGGAAATGTCCATGACCCCATGTGAACATTGTCGCAGCTTGCCTTCCTAGTACCCAAGATTCAGCAACATTTACTCAACCTATGATAGCATCATGCTGGAGCATGGCAGAATTTAACAGAACCCTCTGCCATTCACCCAACGTTCACCTTCCCTCCCAGGTGAGAGGAATATAGACCCAAGGCCTGGACGTATTCAGCTTTGTTTTCTTACCTCAGGTTCATTGTTAAAATACCTGCTCCAGCTCTGCTATTTTCTTTATTTCCCTTCTCAAGTCAACAACTTTTGTTTTTTCCCTCTAATCATTGCTAACAGGGATATTAGAATGGAAACTTCATGAGGTCAGGAAGGACTGTTTTGTTCAATTTATTCAGCACAGCACCACTAGTTCCTACTACCTGTATGTAACAGGCACTCAATAAATATTTATTGATTATATAAAATAAATAAGTTCATGAGAGGAAATGGTTTCACAACCATTTTCTATTTGAAAAAGAGGTGACAGTTTTTCAGAAAAGGTTACTAGCCAAGAAAAATGCTATGGCACAGGATTTGCAAAGCACAGTACTTGTAAGGTTTCACCCACAGACAAGTTTGAATACAGCCGAAATTCTTGAAGGGGAGTGGTGGAATATAAAGAAGAAAAAACAAATTGTGGTTGAGACCAAACTTCAGAAGGTCTTTATTCTGCATGTAGAAGGAAGAGAGATGATAAAGGGATTTTTTTAGGAAAAACTATCTGGCAGCAGAAGGCATTCCTGGAAACATTTACATTATGAATGACAATTAAAAGCATTTAAAACCATAATTCAGGAGATAACATCTTTAACAAAAAGGCTAGTTCTTAATAAAATAATGATATTGATCTTTCAGTTTTGTCCATTTCTAACAACCAAGATGGTATAAGAATCTAGGATTATCTATACAGATTCCAGATACCAACTAGAACCCAATGGGAGAAGTGGGCTGTGAGGGAACTTCCCAAAAGGCTATGCATGAGGGCAGGACTGCAATTGGCCAGTAGACCTGGTGGAGATTATGGTTTAGAAATGGAGGGTAGATAAGCATAAACAAGCCTGGAGAACATGTACAGATCTGAAAGTCCAGGTAAGAAAACTAAACCTTACATAGGGTGTTCCAATGAAGACTTGAACGTTTATATTAGAAGAAATGATGACAACTAGAGTTTGGATCCAGGAGTCAGCTCGCAGTGGTCTGATGGTGCTGAGATGGTACTGGACTTGGGCAAAGAATCAGAGGACAGAAAGGTTTATAACTGGACCCAAAGGTCTAGACAGTAAGCAATTAAAAGTCTCTAATCCTGAACTTGTCTGCCACAGAGATAGATATAGTATCATTATTATTATATTAGTATTTTAAGTTATTATAATAATTATAATTATGATGATGGTGATTACATTATCATTATATATATGGTGGCATATATACAGTCATGTACCACATAACAACATTTTGGTTGATGATGGATCATGTATATAATGGTCCCATAAAATTATAATGGAGCAGAAAAATGCTTATCACTTAGTGACGTCATAGCAATTGGAATATAGTACATTATGCACATGTTTGTGGTGATGCTGGTGTAAACAAACCTACAGCACTGCCAATCATATAAAAAGATAGCACATACAATTATGCACAGCACAGATTACTTCATAATGATAATGAACAACTATACTACTGGTTTATGTATTTTTACTGTACAGTTTCCATATTTAGACACACAAATACTTAGTATCATTTTGTTACAACTGCCTACAGTATTCAGTATAGTAACATGCTGTACAGGCTTTTAGACTAAAAGCAATAGGCTATCCCATGTAGCCTATGTATGTGTAGGAGGCTATCCCATCTAGGTTTGTGGAAGTGCCCTCTATGATGTTCACACAAGGGCAAAGTCATCTAATGACACATTTCTCAGAACATATCCCTGTCTTTAAGTGACACACGACTGTGTAAATTTTGCTTATAAATTGCTTCAAATTATTTTTTTAAAGAAAGTGTGCACATATGAATAATAGAAGTGGGAAAGCGATAAAGCCTCGCATTGAGTCTATGCTGATGTCGTCTGAGATGGGTGATCCTCATTGCAGATCACATAGGAAAGTAGGTGAATGTCTCAGTCTGTTCCGGCTGCTATAACAAAATACCATATACTGGGTGGTTTATAAAAAACAGAAATTTAATGCTCACAGTTGTGGAGACTAGGAAGTCCAAGGTCAAGGTGCTGGCAGATTTGGTGTCTGGTGGGAGCCCACTTCTTGGTTCATGGAGAACTGTCTTCTTGCTGTGTCCTCAACCTGGCAGAAGGGGTGAGGGAGCTCTATGGTCCCTTTTTCATAAGGGCACTAATCCCATTCATCAGGGTCCAGGAACAGTATCTACAGTGAGGCCACATTCACAGAGGTGCTGATTTTAGACAGGACCCTAATTTCCTCCCTCAAAAAATAATCAAGCAACAGTTATGTCTAATGGCAGGAAATATATGTGTGTGTGTGTGTATATATATATATATATATATATATATATATATATATATATATATAATTTCTTGAGGTAGAGCCATCTGGAAACATGTTAATGTCTGTTTTTGTTTCTTGGAGTGCCAGTAAAAATTGGACAAAATAAACCCTTGAAGGAGGGAGATTACTTGGCCTAATTCACTGGAAGGCAAAGGCCCAGACCATCTGTCAGGATGGACAGCCTCATGCTGGCTGAACGGTGGAGACCTGGTGTCTCCAGGCTGCAGCCTCTGACCCAAAAGTGACCTCAATGGCACCTTCTCACTTCAACCTTCTCTAGTTATGGAACTCTGTGACAACACCGAAATGTTTATTGCCTTCCTCCTACATTTTGACTTGTTCTTCCATCGGTAGGAACTAGAATGGAAAGCAAAGAGAGTGAACTGGGCCCAGATCCTGCTTATGGAATCCGCAGAGCAGGGCCAGGGGGCAGGAGCTTTACACAGCCACAGTTTTCCCAGCTGCACTGGACTTGGAAGAACACTTACCCAAGGCTTCCAGAGGGACAAATTGAGTAAAGAAGGACGTTAGAAGTATAAATGAGAGAAAGGAAGAAAGAATTGAATCATAAGCCAGAAAAGAGGAAGCAGGTATGAACAGCATGTAAGTAGAGGCCAACCATGGAGAGGAAAGGCTGTGACTAGCATGATCAAACTGGGGTCTGTGCTTACAGACGCCACTGTGGGAGCCAGCAGGATTTCCCACAACCTATCCCTCCCATTCAAAAGTTAAAGTGGAAGGTGAAAGGATTAGAAAGTACAAATTAGTAGTCACCAAATAGTCATGGGGATATGAAATACAGTATGGGGAATATAATCAATAATGTTCTAAAGATTAGGTAGGGTGTCAGATGGGTACTGGACTTATCAGGGAGACCACTACATGGACGGTGTACATGCCTGACCACTGCATTGTACACCTGAAGCTGAAGTAGAATAGTATTGAATGTGAACTATAATTAAGTATATATATAGTCATGGGATGTGGAGTACAGCAGAGAGAATAGAGTCAATGGAATTGTAAAAGCATTTACAATGTCAGAAGGGTAGTAGCTAGGGAGGGGTCTATCACTTTGTGAGGGTTGTAAATGTCTAACTGTTAAGTTGCTTTGTACACCTGAAACTAACGAAAAAGAGACAAAAGGTACAAAGGCACAAAAAAAAAAAGTTGAAACAGAAAGCGCGCTTGCTAAGTATTTTTCCTTTGCTTAGCGCTGCTCCAAAAGTTAAATTTTCAGTTTTTATAGTAATAGAAATCTGACAGACAATAATTCTACCATGCATTACAGGTTTCAAACCTATAGTCACGACTCAACTGCACATAAATGTAACCTCCTTCCTAACTGAACCCAGCGGAGCCCCTGGGTACTGTTTCCATGAGAGCAGCAGGGCTGCTTCCAACACGTGCAGGGCCCAGGGCAAAAGTGCACACGGAGGCCCTGGTGGGTTATGTCTAAACATTTAGAAGTTATAAATCAAATTAGCAAACTAGCGAATTTTGTTCTATCTTCCTACCTTCATAAATATACCTTTCAAATCAACCTAGAAGGCCAGGTTGGCACGTAGAATTCCTCCTGAATGTTCCACAACTTGTGATGGCAGCGTGCAGCAGTACGTCAGCCCCTGGAGCCCCTGTCTCTTCCCACATGTTCTGTCGGCACCTCAACAGCCTGTGGGCATCTGCAGGTGGACACTGAAATACACATATCCTACTCTGTCCATAAAAATATCTGTCCTATGGCCAGCCCTCAGCTCCAGCCCCAGGAAAGAGAGAATCAGAGAAGAGAATACCGAAGGCCTTAGGAGCAGGCTCAGAATCATTCGTGGGGGGACTCATGCAAACTCAAGGAGCCAGTTTACAAGAGGTGTGCAGTCTTCAGGGGACACATCATTTCAGCCCCAAGACCTGCCCATCCTGTAGGCAGGGGAACATCCAAAGTTGATCAGATCATAGACCCTCTTTCCTGGGCCCAAGGTCACTAGACAGCAGTGAGCCTTTGATCTCGTCAAGTTAAATTCCTTTTGATCCAGAATTCAGTCTCATACAGGTAAATTCTTAGTCAGTTCTCAATTCAAAGTTAGTGTATTCAAAAATAAAATTTCGTATCAAGACGGTTTTCCTTTCCAAGTTGCTCAGCTCAAATTTCTTCCAGTCTTCTTCCTCTCTAGGATGGCCTTTTGATATTAGGGAGAGTCATGATAAGGGAGAGGAGTCGTCTGACGTTTTATCTTTCTCAGCTAGCTTTCACTGGATTTGAAGTGAATATAGCAGATCTTTAATAAGAGGCTTTGTTCTCACTAGACCCCTTGCTATAGGGTCCGCAGTTGTCATGTCTCTGTCTGGCCTCTTGGCATGGTATCTCCACCCTCCCTCTGACTCAACTCTATCTAAGTTCTAAGGTTTCGCTAAGTACTAGTCTGTAACTTAACCCACAGCTTTGGTCTATCCAAATCTCAGAGATAGGTCCTTTCACCCTACCCTTATCCCTGTCTGGTCTTCTAGATTTTAACTCTCATCTACCTATGATTTGTCCTCCTCTAAGACGTGCAAGACCGTCTGATTCTCCTCCACAAATATGCAGGCTATGGGGACCTGGGAGGACTAATCTCATACCCCAGTGTAGCTAACCACACCATACCACCCACTGATTCTAATAAGCTGCCTTATGTTGATCCAAGCCTCTCTCCTAGCTTCTGTGACTCCTGTGTTCCTTGGCTTGTAGATGAGTCTCTCTAATCTTCCATCTTCACAGGGTGCTCTCCTATGTATCTTCACATTGTCTTCCGTCCGAATGTGTATGAGATGCAACCCATGAGAGAAAAGTTACAAGATAAGAATGTAAGACATTCACCATCCATCTAAATGCAGTATTACACGCAGAAAACAGGGAAGAGAGAGAGAGAAACAGTGCTCGGTCCTCAACAATGTCCACAGGGAGTGTGTCTGCCTGGGTGGCTGGCTGTGTCCTTCCCATTTCGTATTGTGACTGCTGATAATAGGCACTACATAAGGATTCACTGTATAAAGAAATGCGTGAGGAGTCAGGATTTGCAGGGATACCCTGTGCTAGATCTGTCCTTCCATTCATCCCTGGGGACCTCATTTCTACTCAGGCTCTGGTGTTTGTTGCCTGCTTTCTGTCCAGCACAATGGAAATAGATGTTAAAATATTTATTAGATAGTAAATGGGGATACAGGGGCTGGACCCACAACAGGGGGATTGTTCTTGCCTCTAGAATGAGAAAATATACTGAAGATGTTTAAGTGCATATTTATACACAAGCGAATTGGAATACCATAAATAGCAACTATTTGTAAATCACAACTGAGCGATTTTCTGCTCTTTGTCTTTTCAGAGAATGATAAATAATATCGTTTATGTCCTTTCAGATATATCCTTTAAGTAATAGATTTCTGACTTGCTGATGTGTTTCTAATCTTTGCTTCTTGGTATCCAAAAATGTAACTAGGCACAATCTGAAAACTATTTCTTGGCTCCTCTGACATATTATTCATCTTGGTTTGAGGAATATTTTCTTCCAATTTTATTTAAGAAATTCCCTAGAAGTTATGGATAACTAAACAAAATCTGATAAAATAAAGACATCTAATTCTGTAACTGTTCTGAGTCTATAAAATATACTGAAATTCTGTGCTGCTGAAATAACTTTTTGAAAGACACACGCTCCAATAAAAATACATATTTATTAATGTTATACATAGGTTATCTAGAACGTATATACATTCAAATAAATTCCACAGAAAGACGACTTCTTTCCAACTGAGGTCACATCAATAAGCCACATACTTTAACTAACATAATGTAGTGAATTAAATATAGCAACAAAAAATTCATTAAGACTAATGCATATACTAAAATAGTTAAAGAGAATTTTTCCTAAAGAGCCTCTTTTGTTTTATATTTTCAAGTGCCAGGTATAAAGGAATGCCTATATAACCAGGGCTAAATTTTCCTACCTAAGGAAATATATGCAAATGATAGGCAGTGAAAAGACGACCGATAGATCAAATCTTTAGAAAGACCCTATCTTTTAATTTTAGAATTATTGTAGAAATCTAACCTAGAATGAGACTCCTGTTGCTGTGATACTTAAGTGAGCGTAAGAGTTTGCTCAGGCCATTGTTTGTATTATACCACCACCTGCTGGAAGGAAAGGTAAGTTAGTGTAAAAGAAAGCATTGACAAAAGGTCAAAATCTTTGTCTTTGCAGAGGTTTTGACTCTTATAGGTAATGCACACGGCAAAACAAGTCAAATAGCTGCCAGGAAAAATGTCCAAAGTGTCCAAAATTAAAGAAAGATGAAACAAGCCTTGATTGTAAAATCATCAAGCAGCAACCCTATTGTCATTATTTATACATGAGTTGATGTAGTGGCAAAATCTTTCTGAGTTCACGTCTAGCAGAGTCCTCCTGAAAGAACGTGGAGACAGAAAAAAGACAGATTCCTGAGATTCTCAAGGGCACTTTAGGGAGTTGTGTGGGGAGATAAATGGCTAGCACTAAAGGTAGAAAATGAAAGTGGGAATTAAAAGGCCTGTGTTCATTGATTTGCCATAATAAGCATATAGGCAGTTGCTGGGCAGGCCTGGAGGCTACAGTTAATTCATTTTGATCTAGAACCCAGAGCAATAAGAGATAAAGGAAGCCATGTCTGTGTTCTCTCTCTCTCTCTCTCTCTCTCTCTCTCTCTCTCTCTCTCCCCCTCCCTCTCTCCTTGTCTGCTGATGAAGACAGACATAAACAAACACCTGCAATTCATCTTACAGTGGATGCTTGCCCAGACTGCTCTGAGTTAATCTGCCACGAAGGACTGTGGCAGAGAAAATTGGAGTGGTTGGGGCCTGGGCTACACCTTGAACCATCAGTGCAAAAAGAGAAAGATGGTGGGAGAGAGTCAGGGAAAGAAAGGAAACAAATGACTTCCATGGGAAAGAAACTGTGTAAAAGCACTGACAGGAAATGGATAGGAAGCAAGAGTGGAGAGTACAGGGCTCTGACCAGTTGTGAAGGGCCGAGGGGAGTCATCCCAGGCTTTTGTATGGCCAGAGCCCAGGTTGGCCACTTGCTCAATTTGTAATCTTGGAAACGTACTTTACTTCTCTAGACCTTGGACTGTTCCTTGGTAAAACACAAAGTATTGACCTTGATGGTTGCTGACTTCCTTAAGCCGCATAATTGAGGTGCAAATTTGAACACAAAAATAGTCTAAATGACTTGTGAAGTTGTCTTTCAAGTAACTGTTCACCTCTGAGGGATGAAATGCATATCAGAGGAGATGCTCCTGTATCCAGTCTCCCAAACTTGAGGACCCACAACCACAACCCCAGTCAAAGGTCAAAAAATTACTAATCATAATTACAATAATGGCTTCTGTCATTTATTGAGCCTCCTCTAACTACCACTTACGGCCCTAGATGTTTTCCTTTCATTGACTTTAACCCTTACCACAATCCTCCAGCTAATAATTAGTATCTTCATTTAACTGATGTGAAAATGAAAGCTCATGGAAATTAGGGAACTTGCTCAAGGTCACACAATTAAGTGGCAAAACAACTTCACATTTAGGTCTGTCTGACACCACTCTCCGTGCAGTGGGGTGACTCTCAGACACATAATTATTTATCTGCAATATAAAAATCAATAAAGCTAAAATCTGCCTGTTTCGGAGAAAACTGTGTGTGGGAATTGTGGCAAGTTACTCCTAGGCCTTCAACCAAGCTTAACTGGGATTTTAAATAACATAGAATGTAGTTCCACCAGTATGCATTCACTGCATTTCTAGTATGCTAAAATATTTTAAATTGGACCATCCTAATGCTTTTGAAGACACTAAAGGGCTTTGTAGTTTGACATTTTTTTTTATTGTCTCTACCAGTAGCAAACCCTGATTTAATGGTCTGTGCCTGCGATAAAGCTTAAATGACCACCATTCCCTCTGCACTGCAAAGATGTGTGACTGTACAAGCATAAAACTATCTCACCAAAGAGGCTACATTTGCTGAGCTGAACTAACCTGGGGCCAGTCCTTTGGGCCAGTCCTCAGCAGGTGTGTAACTCAGGCCCAGGATTAGAGAAATATCTGTTCTTGACATCCATCCATCCTACCAGTTCTGCTCCCAAGGCTAGGTGAGTGGTTAGAGTGGGATGTTATCTGGGGCCTTATTTCCATAGAAACCATCTCTTATTAGATCTCTTCAAGGAGAGAAGATAAGACCAGCCCTCAACCAAGATATTAAGGAAGCACTTCCTCTTCCTTATTCACGTCCCACATCCTATTTCCTTCATTCCCACACTACTCAACAACCAACAATATCCTGGCCGATGAAACCCCAAGTGTTCTATGAAGAACCCAGCCTATGCCTCTCTTCATGAAATGTCTGTTACTTAGTATAGCTTCACCTTTCTCCTCCTCCATGAAAACTCCCATATCTTTAATATGGTAACACTGAACTATGTATTTGATGTTAATTTTTTTTCATTTAAACGAATTCATACTAAAAATATGTATGTCTAAAGGAACCCTTTACCTTCTAGAACCTGGATGCTTACTTAATTAGCCAACTGAATCTTTCTTAGCATATCAGGAAGTATAGATAAGATATGTATGTTTCTCTAGGTATTTTCTCCAAGATATCAAAATGTTTTTTTCAGATACTACCAAATGAAATGCCATAATTTTACTTCAAAATAGTATTGAAAATACTGTTGCTATTATTAATAATGATTCCTGGCATTTGTCTAGCAATTTACAAAGTAATTTCACATATAGTTTCTATTTGATCTTAGTAACAATTCTGTGAGAAGCCTTCTTAAGTATTATAACATCCACCGTATATGTGAGGAAACAGGTATTTCAGTGTCTTGTTCAAAGTCACCTGGTCACCAAGATTTTAAAGCAGAAGCTAAACACAGAACTTCTAACTCCAAGCTCTTTTCATTCATGGGAAATGCTTTTCAACAAATATTCTAAAAAGCAAACAGGAGAATCAGAAGGCAAAATACGTTGCTCAAAACCAGGAAAATGGGTTGCACCCAAAGCCACCTTCTAACCAACTCAGCATCCTGGGTGTTTGGTTTAGGACCCTTCCATTTCAAGTGACCAAAACCCAATTCAGACCAGCCTAAGGAAAAACGGGACGTTGTGGGCTGACATAACCCCATTGCAGAAAGGGCGAGGGCCTCGCTTCTGTAACAGCTGGATGTGAACCTTGAAAACGACTTGGACTCACTTTTTCTGGTGTGTGCTTCTCCCACCTGGGTGGCTTCATCTTCCCAGGTTGCTGGATAGGAAAGAACCATGGCCACAGGTAGTGCCTGTCTCACCACCTTACAAAAGATTTGACTTGTCTCAGCCTGGATCACAGCAGTCTGGGCCCCAATCATTACTGCCAGTGTTAAAGAAGCTGGGATTGGCAGCCCCACAGAACCACAGGGCAAGTGTGTATGTGCGTGTGTAGGGAATGTTACCCACTGAGCAGGAGTGCGCTTCTGGGCTGACACAACAATAAATACCTGTATGCCTGGCCACAGGACCAGGTCATAAGCTGGATGTCTAGCACTCAGCTTATGTAAGTTCCTCAGAATGTCAAAATTTTAAATTAAATTGCCCAATATTTTCTCTTCCCAATATTCTGGAACCCTTAGATTGACCAGTTAGTGGGAAAACTATAATTTAAGGGAGAAATGATAACCATTTGTCCTTCTGAAGATTTGCTCTCAGTGGATTCCAGAGAGCCCTTATATTGAAGACAAACTAGAGAGGGCATCTTTTCTGGTTACCAGCACTGGCCTAGATAGCATGTGCTAAGGAAACCAGAGGAGATGAAATCTGCCTTCGTAAACTGAGAATCACTTTGGGCAGCCCTCTTCCCCCTGGCTTTCATCCCCTGCTTCCCTGATCTTTGCAGACCCCTCATTTTCTCACATTTGAGCCCCATCAAGATTAGTCAGAAAGATTGAGTCAACCAGGTACCAATCATTTATAACTAGTGTGACTTTAGGTCATCATTCTCTCCCCTCAAGAAGAACTAATACTAATCCTATTCTACAGTAACAGAATGTTACAAAGGACTTTTCCTTGGAATTATGGTTAAAGCCTCAGAACTGGAGACATTTTTTATTATCAATAGGTAGCAAGAACTTACTCTTTCTACAAAGAGATGCTAAACAGCTATGAGAGCGGGAAGGAGTCTGCTTTCCCAATTTCCAATTTAAGAGAAAAGACCCCTCCCCCCAAAAAAAAAACCCTCGAAAGCACTGAGGAGCTGGATTACAAGAACAGGCATCTTACTCTCTGTTTAGCCTGCTCGGTCACAGAAAAGCATCTGCCCATTCTGAGTCACCTCTGGATTGTCAATAAGAGTTTCCAAGAGAGCACCACATGGCCCAGGAGTGTGCAGCTGGAGAAGAGTGTACAGACCAGTGTCTGCTCTTTTGTCAAGTCTAAAAGCTGGAGGATGGCTGGAGCAGCCCATGATAGCACGATAGGGATGGGCATCTGAGAAAGAAGCCTGTATTTTTGCTACCTTTGCCATTTTTCAGGACAAGAATAGGAAGATTCCCCATTGGCCAAGTGGATAGAAAACCAGGCCTGCAATTTCTTTGCAGCACTCTATCCAGGAGAACTGCCTGCCAAGGAAAGAAAGAGATGGGTTGCATTTCTACAATAGGAGTTAAGGGAGGTAGTCCCAAGAGATCAGCCAGCCAGAGAATATATCAGTGGTGTCAGAAAAGCACCCCTGCCTAGTGGGTAATCTCCCCTATGTAAACACACACGCGCGCGCGAGCACACACACGATGGAGAGCAGGCACTTACTGTGACAAACGAAACCCAACAACCAAAGGAGAGCTACAAAAAGTACCAGCTAAGTGAAATAATCACTGGTCCCTTTCCTCTGATCCCTCCTTCTCCAGCCCTGGAGGAGCCAGAAGAAAAGTGAAGAGAGAAGGTGAAACAAAAGGAATGAAAAGAAAAGACACCACTCTCTGCCTTCTTGGCTTATTCCAGAACCACAAGTGAGACCTGTGTTGAGGAAGAAGCTTTGAGTTGGATGAAAACTTAAAAGTTTTTACTTCCAATTGAATGAGATTTGTTTAATACACGGAAAAGAAACTGATCTTCTGGCTGAATTCATCTAGCTAAAGATCTGGGACCTGCTCAAGATGTCACCAAGAGGCAGGGAAGGGTAACCTGACAAGAAGTGTTTGAAGGCAGTGATGGGAGAGTGCTAAAGCAGTGTCCTGATGGTACCCTACCAAGTTCACACTGACCAATGTACTATCCATGCTGTATTTCATCTTCATGTAAGGAAAAGCTTTTCTCTTGGTGAAGGAATTTATAGCACAGTGAGCAAGTGGGTGAAGCATTGATTACTCACAAAATAATCTGTGATAACAACTACTTTACATAACCTGGTGCTAGAAATCTCCAGCTGGGGGTTGTTTGTGTTTGATTTGGAGGACTAGGATATTTGTGGAAAGGTGGAGGAGAAAGAGGAAGCCATTCCAGCTACAGGCAATAGCATGAGCAGAGCCATGGTGGTAGGTCCAGGCCAAATCAAAGGACTTGGTTTGATTGAAGTGTTGGCTCCATGGGAGTTGTTGTCAATGTTAAAACCAAAAATGTCGTGTGGCGTCCATATAGGGTATGTTTATCTCTAATCTTAAAAAACTCGGTATTTTATTGTTTACATAAAATTATGGGATATTATTGAGCAGTAGGCTGTATGATCCTATCTATGTTGTTAGGAAAATAACTGCCAGCAGGGTATAGAATCCAGGATAGTTGAGTTGAAAGAAACTCCATGCACTTAGATTGGTCAAGAGGTGAATGCACTGTAAATGAGACAAATTGTGACTGTGGCTCTGGACATGGAAAAAGTAAGACAGAGTCAAGAGTTGTGTTAGAAGTCAGATAGACAGGACGGATCATTACTCCCCTGCATAAACTCATCTCCATGGTTGCTGTTCTAAAAATATAGCCTACAAGATATCCACAGAAATCACTTCATTGCCTCGGAACCTAGGGCCCCCTGAAGACCCTGTTGATTCACAAAAGCTCAGCTAATGAAGGTCAACTCTACCTGATGAGAGTGCCTTGGCAATTGGGGCCACTGTTCCATCAGGGAAACGGGATCACCTCTCCTGCCTGGCAGGACCAATGGCCGAAGCAGCTGTATCTACTTCCTCAAGCTCCCAAGAGAACCAGAGAGGATCTCTATTCCAATCCCTACCAGGCAGATAGTAGGAGGACGCCCCAGCTCATACATCTGCCCATTCATTCAGCCTGGCCCTTCATTACTTCTGCAAAGAGAAATCATCAAAATGGATATGACTTGTGGTATATGTTCCCTTACATGTGAACATCACAACCAGAAAAGAGCATGATCTCAGAGCCTGTCAGCTTTCATTTCCCTTGTTCACGCCTCCTTAAAGGTCTTCATAGATATCCTTCTGGGCACTGGGGGAGTTTCCTGCGTATTCCTCACAATAACACTGCAATTTTATGTAGTGCCTTTCTCCAAAGCCTGATGATATCAGCCTGTGTTTAGGGAATGACTGTCAGTTACCCTTGAAAAGACTTCCTATGAGGTTTGGCAGTTAGATCAAATTGGATACAGAAACCCAGACCTCTTGAAGAGGAGAAAAATCAATGTAAATAAATGTCATTTCTAAATAAAATATGCTTTCACCTAATTGAAAAGTCATTATCAATTAGTCAAATGCAACTTTAATCAGACATGAATGATTGAGGAATTCTATATTCAGAAGAAGAATGCAGGTTGGCATTTTAAAACTTTCACGTCTCATGCCATTTGCTTTGAAAACCTTTTCCCAGGTAACTGAGGTGTGAGTTTTAATTCCCAATATCAAACCAAGAATAAAATTATTTTAATTATGGTCAACTGGGTAGAAACATTGATGGTCTAATTGCTAAGCAGTAATTCTGTATTCTGTCCCTGGGAGACTCACACCTGAGCCAAGTGCTTCAATAATTCATTAAAGCACTTCCCTGTGCATCAATTATCAAATCATGTGCCTTGATTACTTTACTTAGGAAAGTTACCCTTATGAAAAAGACTTTGACCAAGATCAAAACAGGGGAAAACCCTCTAATCTATTATACATTTGATTTTCGTAGGAAGAGTATAAAATTTTATGTCAGCCTCAATTAATGAGCACATGCGTCAAAGGCAATATGCAAAATAATGACAAGCCTGACCAACTTTATGCAGATTTATGAGGTAGGTAGGTGTGGGGCCCCTACCTCTCTAATTCTTGTTTTTGCCCAGAGTTTATTATAAAGATTGGTTTCAGTTCCCTTTGAATATCATCATATTTGTAGTCCAGGATCAGATTTTATCATCTTTCTATCCCCACGATGCCAAACTCAGTGCCTTGAATATATATAGTAGCCAATCATAAAGTGGTGCTTTACCTACAGGTCATTTGTGACTTGGATAATCTATACTATTTTACCCAAAGTACCAAAGTGAGAAAAATGCTTTGAACGAGAGGAAAAACAAATGAACAATACAACAATAAGGGTAGCTAGATGGAAAAGAAAAAAAACCTCAAAGGATATTTCCTTACATACATTGAGAAGGCATTTCACCAATGATCTGCTGGGTGGTAAATCTATAAGTTGATAAAAGGAAAATGAAAAAAAGAGAGAAAACATTTTCAACTTGGAACCAATGTTTTTGCTCACTCATGCTACCAATAAAAAGGTGCAACATTTACTCATCGTGGAATTTAACTCTTCTTCCTGTTCTAATCCAACTCCCTGTGATGAAGATAATTCTAAGTGCAAAATTGCTGGATTGATGACAGCCAGAGAAAAATAAATGAGGCAAAAACAATCCACTGATTGAGCAATCCATCCTCAATTGCTAAAAACTATCTTCATGGGGTTTACTAACTCAAAATAACAAGAATCTCTGATTATTTCACCATCTATAATTATTATCATTTTCAACACTCTTCTTAATCCTGCAGTTTTGTTTTCTTTTGTTTTTCTTTTTAAAAGATTTTTATTAAAATATACCTAACATACAGTACTACATTAGTTTCAGGTGTACACCATAGTTATTCAACATTTACATACCTAAAGAAGTGATCACCATGGTAAGTCCAGAAACCATCTGACACCATACCATGCTATCATGATATTATTGACCAATTTCCCCATGCTGTACATTGCATCCCTATGACTTATTTGTTTTATACCTGGAGATTTGAACCTTTTATTCACCTTCACCTTTCCCTCCTTTTTTTTTATTATTAGTTTCAGGTGTACAAAACAATGTAATAATTAAACATTTATACCCCTCACAAAGTGACAACCCCTCTCCCCAATCTACCACCCCTCTGACATTGCACATAGCCACCACAATTCCACTGACCCCATTCCCTGAGCTGCACTCCACATCCCATGTATATATAGATGTATAAAACCATAGACGACACCCATCACTATTCAGCTTCAGTTTCAGGTGCACACCATAGCGATCAGACATCTACATCATCCATGAAGTGGTCTCCCCAATAAGACAAGTATCCATCAGATACCCTACAAAATCTTTACATTAGTGATCATACTCCCCAAATTGTCCTTTGTATCCCCATGGCAATCTTGTGGTTACTGGTTACATTTTCTAATCCCCTCACCCTCTCCTCCATCCCCACCCCCATCCCATCTAGCAACCCTTAGTTTTTTCTTTATATCTCTGAAACTGTTTCTGATTAGCCTGTTCATTTATTCCATTCTTTATATTGCACATATAAGTGAAATCATATGGTATTTGTCTTTCCCCATATGACTTGTTTCACTTAGCATAATGTTCTCTAGGTCTATCCACATCGTTGCAAATGGTAAGATTTCATTCTTCTTTATGACTGCGTAATACTCCATTGTATAAATGTACCACAGTTTCTTAATCCAGTCATCTACTAATGGGCATTTCAGTTGTTTCCATGTCTTGGCTATTATGAACAGTGCTGCAATAAACATAGGGGTGCATAAAATATTTTTTTGAATTAGTGTTTTGGATTTTGCTGGATAGAGACCTAAGAGTGGAATTGCTGGGTCACAAGGTAGTTCCATTTCCAGTTTTTTGAGATACCTCCATACTGATATCCATAGTGGCTGCACCAATCTGCAATCCCACCAACAGTGCACAAGGGTTCGCTTTTCTCCACATCCACGCCAGCACTTGTTGTTTGTTGATTTATTGATGATAGCCATTCTGACCAGAGAGAGATGGTATCTCATTGTGGTTTTTATTTGCATTTCTCTAATGATTAGTGAGGTTAAGCATTTTTTCATGTCTGTTTGCCATCTGTATGTCCCCTTTAGAGAAATGTCTCTTCATGTCCTCTGCCCACTTTTTAATTGGGTTGTTTGTTTTTTGGTGTTGAGTTGAATGAGTTTTTTATAAATTTTGGATATTAACCCCTTATCAGATGTATCATTGCCAAATATCTTCTCCCATTCAGTAGGATGCCTTTTTGTTTTATTGATGGTTTCCTTAGCTGTGAAAAAATTTTTAGTTTGATATAATCGCATATGTTTGTTTTTTCTCTTACTTCCCTTACCTGAGGGGATATATCAGTAATAATATTACTAAGGGTTGTGTCTGCAAATTTTCTTCCTATATTTTCTTCTAGGAGTTTTATGGTTTCAGATCTTACATTTAAGTCTTTAATCCATTTTGTATGTGGTTTATATGGTGTATTGTATATGGTGTAAGGTGGCCCAGCTTCATTTTTTTGCATCTGTCTGTCCACATTTCCCAGCACCATTTATTAAATAGACTGTCTTTACCCCAATGTAAATGCTTGTTTCCATTGTCGTAGATTAAATTACCATATAGGCATGGCTTTATTTCTGGGCTCTCTATTCTGTTTCATTTCTTGATCCTGTAGTTTTAAATGAATTCTGAGAACCAGTGTGGACACCAGAACTGAGTGCAAGGGTAGTGTATCTCAGTGCATCTGCACTTTATTGCTGCATCCACTTTTGAAAGGCATGGCTCCAAAATAGGGATTCCATCTAGTAGTCATCTGTCAGTGTATGTTTGCGCGACATGGAAGCACACTTCCTATATTTGGAAACCTCAAACTGGGGAGTAGGGGGGCCAGTCAGAACAGGGGGAGCAAGTCCTCAGGTCTGCCTCCTCCCCTCCCACTCCCCAGGCTGACTTGTGATCCAGTTGAGGTCAATCATGGATTTTGAATCTTGAAAGAATGGATTATGCACTCAGGGACAGATAAAGATTATTCACAGTGGCAGCAGCAATGGGGGTGGAGTCAGGCATCCTCAACATGGCATCAGGTGTCCAGGTGGGCAGAGGCCAGCATGTGTGTCCTTGGGGGTGTCCATGAGGGGGGAGCTGTCCTTTGCAGACTGTTCCTGTGGGAGAGCTGGGTCTTGGTCACGATTTCACTCTCATGTTTCCTACTGTTTTCTACACCTGGACAATTCTGTGAGCCACCTGAGGGCCTTCTGACAAAATTCCTTCTTTGTTCAAGTTAGACAGAGTGGTTTCTTTTGTTTAAAGCCAGAGTCCCTGGTTTGTAAGGAGCATAAAATACAATTCTTTAAAAGTGCAATTTTCTGGGAAGTGAGGCAGTTTCAAATGCAGAAAATAGACACAAGTGTTTGGAAATTTCTTACTTTTTCTCACATCTTACTCCTCTCTACTTACAGTGCTTTCCTCTGATATGTATAAATGACTTCTATAGATACCAAGACCCTAGTAGAAGCATTTATACTTTTGAAAATTACTCTTTGCCAGCCTACTTATAATAAAAAGTAATCATTAAATTTGGGATTTAGAGGAATTTATAGATATCATATTAACCCATCACCAGAGGGAATAAATCAATTGGGGGGAGGGTGGCGGGGGGAGAATGTCACATTAGATTATCCAACTAGAGAATCTGTCAATAAAGGGGGAAAGCTTAACTAATTTAGAATTTGTTCCATTATACAGGCTAGAAAAAGAGTAACTGGCTTTTTCATTTGGAAGTAGGCATTGCAGATTATTATGATGACAGTTCTTAATAATGAGAATATTGCAGATAAAAGTTCATCCTTTGCTTTGATAGACAGGTGTGAACACACTGAGGTGGAAAGTCTGCAACACACACCCTTCAGTAGGGAACCAAAGTCATGGATGGAGCTGAGACGTAGTGGGTATAGCGCAGCCACAGCCAGAGTGATTGTTCCTGATATTTCATGGAGGACATAAATACTGAAGAATCAGGGACTACCTGAACTTGCTAATCTATATCTTAGATAATATTAAGTTTATGTAATGCCAGGGACAGTATAGAATCCAAAGATACGATGCCTTTGGTGTCTGATAATCACTATGACCTTCTAAGAACCTGGATACTTTAAATAAAAATTATCTTATGTTCTTAAGAGTCTTGATCAAACTGTAAGCCATTGTAGAGTTATAGGAGCATACAAGAATGAAGGTAGTGAAGTGTGTGTGTATGTGTGTGTGTGTGTAGTATCTGAGATATTATTTAAAATTGTTTTCTAAAAACTGTCAGTACAATTTTTTGAAGATGTTGTGTTCTGATAGATTTTTATCATTGTTCATGTTGTTTCTAGACTGCAAATGTGTATACCTCCAGTCCTTATAGGAGATGTATTGATGTATCAATGGAAGCTTTAGCATGCTTAGCTAGTCCTGAAAATACAATACCAGTTTCAAACTGTTGAATCACTGCTAAGGCAAAGAGAAAATGGTCTAAACATCATAACATATAAATCTTCTAACCAGATAAAAGTTACTCTTTCCTTTTTTAAATTAGAAAGGATAATTTCTTGACATGTAGCACATGATCCTTTTGGTTCAGATCTGAAAAACAAAGATTTTTTTTTATGTGCATAATTGCAATTTTCAAGATGATTTAAACAAAAGATACAAAATATTGACAAATTTCTGAAGACTAGTTGTCTTAGCTTTTCTAGGTATGAGTCTAATTCAAGTGCCAGAGTTGGAGGTAAATGCTTCACAATATTTTCAGATTTTTTAATATTCTCAGCACTAAAAATGAACATATTCTCAATGAGTGAGCTATACATACAACCTCTAAAATAAATCTAAAAGCATCACAGCAAATATTTCTGTTGATCTTCCACAATGTTCCTATTTCTGAAGGAGTAAAAGTATGGTTAATAATATATTTTATCCCCAAAACTTTATTGACTATTTTAAGGCATTTCTTTATTCTTAATCAGATAGATGTTCATCATATGGAAAGTCTCTAAACACTGAGTTCAAGTTCTTCTTCAAGCTTATTTTTAAATCCATCAGTTGAACCCATTTTAAACCCTTATGCTCAGGCATCAAGGTTTATGAACATTTACCATCACCACCCCCAATTGTCCTACATCATGCAGTAGTTCTCATACAAGCTAAGACAATCTACCATTCTCTTCTGTGTTCCACCAGTCGTTTCTCTGCTCTTCACCGTGTATCCATTCCCTTGCTTATGTATACTGTAACATTTATTGTGCAACTACTATGCAGTGAGCACTATTTTAGGTACTCCGGAGGTGATGATGAATTACAACAATACCTACCCTCTAGAAACTTAGATAGATCTAATAGATCAATAAATGCAGCAGCACCACTTGTATAGAATTGCAAGCTACATAAAATACAGATGTTTTAAAATAGTACGAATATAACTGTCTCAGTCCTGGCAAATAAATATTTCTGTAATAGACAACGACATGTAACATGTCTTTCCATATCCCCCTTCAAGGAAAGACTTGTTACTCCAACTGCTAAGAGAACTGTAGGTGGATTACCCTCAGCTTTCCTCCCTTCAGAGATTTCCTCAACACCCTTGCTCAAGCCATGTACTTCCCAGGGTGGCCCACATCCAATGACTGAGTACAGGCAAGGCCATTTATACCCGTCACCATGTTCCCTGTGGGGTCAGCTGTCTTTCAGGCATCCAGGCACCAATTCTCTCCCTAGTTATTCAATTCTGCTTCCTTCACCTCCCTTCTCTAGGTTTGATTCCAAGGACACTTCCTAAAAGACACATGCTGCCAGAATCTGCTTCCTGGAGAACCCAAACACATCTTGAATGAATTTTTTAAATGAACCATGGACCTAGCTTTCTTGCACTAGAATGTGATCCTTAGAAATATGCTACCAGAGACTGTTGCATTAAATAGAAAAATAATAACAATAATGGCAATAATAATAACAAAGATTGACCTAGGATTTACCTCATGCCAGACAAGGTTTCAAGAGTTCTCCAGGTATCAGTTCATTTAATCCTCACTGTAACTCTATAAATGAATGCTACTATTAATCCCTTTCAACTGATGAATAAAGGGAATGACAAGGAGGTCAAATATCTTGCTCAAGATTATGCACCTACTAAATGACTTCCAGGCAGTACAGGACCAAAGTATGATCTCTTAACCATTATCCTGTATGATTTGTCTAATTCTCTAGTGTCTTAACTTTCATAGGATCATTAGTAACGACAGTGGAATTACACATTAGAAGCACTTTTAGATAATAAATAACACCATTCATGAGCCCCCACCACATGCCAGCACTAGTACAGGCTCTTTATTGCTTTAAGTGTCTGTGATAACATCTCTGTGAGATGGACCAGGCTTGGGTATCCCCGTATTACCAATATGAGGACCAGTCCTAATGATTGTGTGACTCACCCTAAGTCAGAGTTCACAAATAGCAGAGACCTTCTTAATGTAGTATTTCTGTTTCTAAAACAAATGATCTCAAAGTTCACTTAGCTGTTTGGATTTTTCTAAACTATGCTTAATCTGGGAACTATGAACTCTACTTAATCTAAAATGGATTAAAGTCACCACCTTTAGGATCCATCATTTTTAATTGTGCCACCTTAGACATTCTCTGGAAATCCCGAAAATCTGGAAAGCAGCATCTGACCATTGGCACAACTATAGAACTATAATCTGGGACTTCCTTTTACAACCCTAGATGACTTGAACAGACTCATCCTCCATGTTCATAGAGTGTTCCTGAGAGGATACAAGAGCTTCTACCAAATAAGGAGAGATCATATTCTCTTCAGTTTTAATCCCACATGCTACAAGTGAATCACATTATATATCTGATTCTACTTTTAGAGTCTTGATGTAAATGCTAGGAAATCCCAGTTTACAATGTATAATAATATGATGTCATAATCTGCTCTTTGAAGATAAATTTAATTTCTAAGAGACGACTGAGGCCTTCAGTCCATGAATAATTGATTATATTCAGCAAGCAGAAATCTTTCCTGTGACTACAATCGGGGAGCTTTGGGGGGTGGAGGGATGTAAGAGGTTTTCTTTTATGTAATTTTTTTCATGACAGTGGAATTACATGAATTAGTCACCGGGGGAAATACAGAGTTATAAAGTCTTCCCGACCAAAAAAGGGGAAAAAATAAAAGACTTCTGAATCATTTTACTGTAACCAAAGTGAGCTGTAGGGAAGAACAGCTCTAATGTCACATAAATGGGCAATACCAGCTTTTTGGCAGCAGGAACAAATGGACAGAGAATAACAACTCCTGCCAGGCTCGCTCTTTGACTCGGAAAATACACTCTCTCTTTGTCTCTATTATTTGTCGCCTGACAACTGTTCCCAGCAGTGAAAGGCAAACTCACCCTCTGGGAACGGGTTCAAATATAAATGACTGAAATCCTTGTCAAAGGTCCACTGTGGCTGACACCCCTCTCCTCCACCCCCAGTCCCCTCAAGGGCATTTCATTTTCACTTTATTAGTTTTTTCACTCCAAGGGCAGGTTAAGGTCCAGGAGAAAAAAAATGCCATTATAAGTGGAGGTTCTTGATTGTACGCCAAAATGTCTGCCTTGTCTCAATTCCCACTCTCCTTACTTCCCTTCTGTCTCTTTCCAACATTACCCTTTTCTGCAATTGCAGAATCCCAGCCCACTGCTGTGGTACTTGAAAGTAGCTTGGGTAACAGCTGCTGTAAGGCCTTCCATGAACAACCCCTAATGAACATGTACAAACCCTGCAAAGTGTAGCTTCGTTGTCCATTTACTCTGTTTTCAACATGACAGCTGACAGCCTCCTGTGCTACAGGAAAGAAAAGCATGACTGCTGAGAGCCATAAAATGTTTACTTTTCCTTTCTTGTGGAAGTCAGGTTTACTCAATCCGGTGCTCTCTACTATGACCTGGTGTTGTGAAAATTGCAGTCATTTGGCTTTCTCTGGAGAGTTAAAACAAAGAAACCACAGTGACAGCAGCCTGGCTTTTCAAAACCTCCAAAGTAATAAAAATTGTGGAATACATCACAAAAGAAATGATAATCTCCTTGAAGTACCTCCTAGTCTTGCAATTTAATAGCCACTTAAATATAATGGTTGTGAGCCTGAATTTGGAAGAGACATAGGACAAAAAAGAGATGGCTTAAATTCTACAAAAGAAGATCTTGGTTCATTCATACTGGACGCATTGAGCCATGTACAACTTGACTTTCCGACAGGTATAATCATGATTTCCATGGTGGGAAGACTGGGAAAGGCAGCAGCTTAGCTGGACATTGGAGCGGCTGAGACTCAAAATCATACCGATATTATCTTAGCTGATCTTCACAACAACCTTGTAAAGTTGTGTGGCAGCTGTTAATGTCCCCATTTCAGAGAAGAAAAGTGCTCACCTACGGCTCACAAGCTGTAGTCCTAGAACGCAAACTCCCATCTTCTTCCAAAGCTAGTGTGTGCTTTAGTCTCTGACCTGGATTTTAGTGACATATCAGGTTCTGTGAGGCTTTTGAGTTAAAAATAACTTTTCCCAGGTTATCCTAAATCTGTTTCCTGAAAATATCTAAAATGAAAAGTTCTCTGTTCTTTGTTCAGGCAACATGGTGGCTACGTGGGTGTCAATATATGAGAACTGACCTTGTTTTAAATGAGAAGTTAATTTACCAAATTATTGAAATTAAAAAGATGCCAAAAGTGGAGATGTTCTCACTTAGCTACCACAGGTCAATTATGTAAGTATTTCACAGGCATCTCCTTTTTGCCGTTTATATTAGATTCACCAGAGACTTATTGACCTGTGGGAAGAGTTATAAGTCTTGCATGAAAGCAAAACCAAAAGGTGATGCCCTCATTCATAGAAAGGAAAGTTTGAAGCAAAGACGAAATAAAAATAAAATTCACTTTATTCACATGCATGTAAGAATTGTGTAAAAAAAAAAAAAAAAAAAAAAAAAATCCAATTCCTGGGCCCTAGCTATTAATCCAGTAGATCTCAAGTAGATTCCAGGAACACTTCATTTTTGTGCTATTCTCATGTAGCTAGCTCCCCTACCACACATAGAAGTATGGTGGACTGAGGGTGGGAAGGCCTGGCGAGGAAGTGGGTTTCCAGATAAAAGCTGTGATTTGGGATTTACAAAATGAGACAAAGTTACCCTCTCTGATGTTGGCTTTGAATAGGAACACTGTTAGCGGTAATATATGATTACGTTCTGCCTTCAGAAATCATTGAGTGATAATAATGTAGTGGCTAACAATTTCACTAGCTTTTAGTTTGATGTTTCTGCCTCTTATTATTTGTAGCTACAATAAAAGCTCATTAATTGAGACGTTCAGGGGACTGAAATGAACCTCTAACCTATTCAAAACTGACTTGTGAAAACAATGAGGGTTTTTTGACCATCAAATTAGCAAAGGGTTTGTTTTTATGTTAGTTTTCTGTGCAAGGGAGACAGGCAAGGTCATATATTACCTGTAGGAATGTAAATTTGTGGAATGTTTTGATAATTCTAGAAAGTAATTTGGAAACTTGTGCTAAAAGTTTTCAAAACAGTCATACTGTTTGGCTCAGCAATACAGGTTCTATCCTAATGAAAAATGTGCACAAAGATTGATGAACAAATATGTTTATAAGAGTAAAAATTTTGGAATGGTCTAAATGTTCACAAATAGGGAAATAAGTAAATTACAATACTCATATGTTTAAATGATGGAACAGAATACATCTCTTATGTCCTTTAAGAATTTAAAATAATATGGAAATATTTTTTTCATGGAAAATTCAGTCTTTAACATGATCTTAAGTTATTCATGGTATTATTTCTTGACAAATTTAACAAAAAAATAAGCACCTAGAAAAAGAGATTAGAAAGAAATATTCAAAGCTGTTAAAAGCAAGTATCTTTGAAGGGTGAGGTTGCGAATAATTGGTATTTTGTTTGTTTTTATATTTTTCAGGTTTTCCATAGTGGAAAGTCTGTCTTTTATAATTTTACAAGTAATTTTCTTAAAAAGAAAGCAAAGCTATTCTTTTTAATGTCATATAGGCCACAGTTATAGATTTACTTCTAAGTACACTAAAAAAATGCTACAATTTTATTTTTACCTAATCTCAGAAGGGACATTCCATTACCTCTACCACATTCTAGTCATTAAGTCATTGACTGAATCCAGGCATCACCCCGGGGGAGGGATCACACAACAACACGGCTGCCAAGAGTCAGGGACCATTGGGAGCCATTATGAGGCTGCTGACCCTGTAAGAGTCTAAGTGTAAAGTCCCTGTTTCCCATGGGGCAAAGGGCTCTCTGTTTCCTCAAACAGAAAACCTGGAGAGTGAGTTCCCCAAAGGGTATTTTTCTGTTGTGCATCTAAAAGGCTATCAGTTATAAATGCTCCAACTTGTCTCACGTCCCTCCCAACTGAGCCCTGGCCCCTGGTACCAATAGTGGAAGAGCTGCTCCCTGGAGAGGGAAGCTGCTCCCTGGAGATAGTGTGTTCTTGCCATCTCCAGTTGAAATTTGGAATGCATTTTCCTAGAGAATAAAATACTATAAACAGTCAATGTGTTCCCAGGCTGACTTCTAGAAGCCTACTTAACACAAACCTTAAAACTTCAATGGGAATGTGAACGTCAGAAAATATAATAGTGCTATTTCAACAACATCAAATCTGATCATAGTATGGTTATTCTACGGAAAAATATTTTTTGAATTCTGACCAACAAACAGAGATTAGGAACATAATCAGTGTATTATCTGTCCTCTGTTATATAATTTCCAGGATAAATGCTCACATTCTGAAACCCATAAAATAATTAGGACAACTGTGAATTTAAGCCCCAAAGAGTATTATTCAATAATAACAGCAATGGATTTTTTCTGTCATATGGAAAGGAAAAATGAGGCTATCCCATATGGTAGATTTCAGTTTGTTTTTTTAATAACAGATATCATGTGAAATTACTCATCTGGTAGCATAAGTGGACCTCTGCAATGAATCTTTTATTTATAGTGAAATAGTTAAAATTATTACTATCATCATTGCTAATTGACAGATCAGTGACACATAATACATTTGCCTATAATAGTGCCATGCACACTGTGGAGATTCAATAATTGATAAATCAGAAATTTGAATCAATATTTCTGATAAATCCAATTGCAAATATAATTTTGACTATATCAGTTTTTAAGTGTTTAATGTTGCTTATGTAACCATTACCTTAGTATGATGATCATAGTAATATTTTCTCAGTTTTACAGTATTTTGAATTCCTTCCTTCTTTCCTTCCTTCCTTCTTTCCTTCCTTCCTTCTTTCTTTCCTTCTTTCCTTCCTTCTTTCCTTCCTTCCTTCCTTCTTTGGTTCCATTTTTGCTTTCTCTCTCGCTCTCTTCTCATATTGCTCCTAGCTTAGTTTTCTGATAACTACACACTGAAAAAATTTCCTCAAGTATAAGTCACAATCACCTTTTTACTCATTAGCATGGAAAGGCAATAACAAAGGGATTACATGTTCTTTTGCCTGTGACTTTACAGCAGCCACTTGACCTATAGCAACCGAAAGCAAATTTTATCTCAGAGGTTTGTCATTTCAAGGGTAAACATGGTGTTGCATCTCTCTGGAGGAATTTATTTGAGATAAATCTGTCAAGCTTATTTTAGTTCTTACCAACTATCTTGGCCTCAGATGTGTGTTTTGCCTTTCTTTTTCCTCTGTGGATCTAGCAATACCATCTATTCCATTATTGAGCTCTCTAAAGATGAAATATTCATATTTTAATATTTCTCCCAGCCCAGGTAGACACAGTAAAGATATATGAACAAATGAGAAACTTTGCTGTTGTTCAACTTCTTGTGAACCGAAGATTAATTTGCTGTGTGCGTGTGTGTTTGTGTGCATGTGTGTGTATCTATTACTTTGATTATTCCAAATACCTCCCTTTGCTGAGGCACTTCACCCCACTTCAACTGTTTGAATTGCTATAGTGTTTCTCGGGGTTGTGATGCATGGATCTTTTTCAGCAAATATTTACTGAGTTCCTGTATGGGCCAGGCACTATACTAAGGATTAGGAATTGGTGAGCAAAGGAGACGTTGCCCTCACTGAATTGTCAGTTTAAAGAAGAAGGTGGACATTAACTTGATGTTCACACAAATAGCATTTCTTATTCCCTCACTTTTTGTAAAGATATGAGGATATCTGTGGAAATCAATTCCCCAACAAAGCACGGGAGATCTCTAAGCTTCCAGGGAGAATGTACGTTTAGGGAAATTAGTTTGGGTTTGCTCATTTTCCAGCTTTCTTCACCAGCCATTAAGTGTGAGAGCTACTTAAGGCTCAGTTTGAGAGACCCTCTATCTGCTGACACCTCACTGTCCCCCTAGGCAATTTTATTATGCATGTCTAGTGGCTTTAATTATCACGTATATAAAGATGACATCCCACATTTGTAGTTTAGTCCAACTTTCTATCTTGTACTAGATTTCTTTGGATTAGGTTGATCTATCCAACAGCCATTTGGCTTCTCTTGAGATATTGTTAAGTCATCTCAACACTCATGCCCTGTGTCTGGTATACATGACCCTGAACACCTAGTCCTCTTGCATTGCTCCAGTTCCTAAAAACAGATACCATTTGTCTGCAGGCCTTTCAGATCTGATTTAAATGTCACTTCACCAGGGCAGCCTTACCTCAACCCCCTTCCCATCATTGCCTTCTTTCGTAACACCCTATGTTTCCCTTTCATTATATTGTATTTACTACAAGTTATAATTATATTTTTGTTTGGCTATTAATATATTTAATATAATACATGAATATTTCACTCTTAGAAAACATTATAAGAGAGTTATGTTACTATTATGGTAATATATTATTATAGCCCCAATGGTTCTTAGAATAGACACTCAAGGAAAATATTAAGTGAATGAATAAACAGAAATGGGAAATGTTCCAGTTACCTGGATTCAGACACTACTGGGAAGAGGGATTTTTTGCTGGTTTCTTGTGTCCCCTTAGCAAGTATTAGAACTCATCTTGAGTCATGAAGGCGTTTGACACAACCAAGGGAGTTTACAGGGATAGTTGGAGAGTGTAACACTATCTAATGCACACTGTAAGGGTTATTTTCTCAAGCCTGTCATCCAGAAGATTGAGCATAGCCCATTCTGATAACTTGTCTGGTCCTTTCTGATAGATAAGAGCCACTGGAAGTAATAGAGAATAAGGCTTCTTCCCCAGCTGCCAATAGGAACAGCTGTTAGAAATCCCTCACTATAGTTTGCTACCAGCAGAAGCTATCAAAAGACTGCAAGCAGTTGCCATCACTGACGGGAGCAGACGTGGGATTTTCCTTTTACCAGGTGCCATTGAGAGCATTTGTCAATGAGAAACATCATCATTGGAATGGTCATGAAAAGTCTGCTCCAGAAGCCACAGCTAATGGGAATTAATTGCCAAGACATATTGCTGGGTGCCATCTCTCCTGAAAGCAACTAACAGGAGGAACCACTAGAAAGTGAGACTAATAGGAAAGCCACAAAGAGCTTCAGTCCCCTCTGCTCGTAGTGGGCATTTTACTATTGACCTGCAAGACAAGATTTTAGTTCTTTCACTACAGTCCTCTTTTTGAAAATAAAACTATTCTTCCAAGAAAACTTGATGAGGGTTGAGGGTCAGAAACCCTGGCAAAGGACTTACATTTATTCTAGGGACATGGAACAAGAAAGTAGCTCTTAGAATCCCAATTGAAGGTATACCTCAGAAAATAATGAAACAAGGTAAGAGATTCTCCTTTAAGATGGGAGGAAAAGAATTAAATAGACTGAATATTAGTTCTGTAGATGTAAGACTCTGTCTTATTCACTGTGTAGCCCCAAAAGTTCCTAGTTCAAAAAAAGTTGAATGAGTGAGTGAGAGAATAGATAGGTGAATGAACAAATGAATGGTTTCCATTTATCTTAAAATATATTCAATATGAATAGTACACAATTTATTTTAGGTAAACATTAATAAAGGAAATGTATTGAACAAGGCAGATATATTTATAATATGTAATATTTGTCCCCCAAAATAAAAGACACTTTCTATGTTGCTATGGTTTAATATAGTAAAACAATAATTTCTCTGGATACAAAATCTAGAGATGATTAGCAGAGACTTGTCATTAATATAAACTAAAGCCATTAATTTATATTACTGACAAGGAATCATTGAATTTAAAAAGAAAATAAATTAGGTGCAACATACAGTTATGGGTTGACATGTGGTGAGGGAGAAGGGAGCCTTATACTACTTCAGGTTGTTTAGAAACTTTAAGGGTTTGCCAAACATGTCATTTAATTCCTCTCTGGAAAGGTGCTACCTCTTAAAGCTTTTCTTCTTCATATTATGTGAGAGCATCCTTCAGAAGAAAAACTGGATTAACCTTACTTGATATGTTTGTGTTGGGGGATTTTTATTGATGAAAAAGGAGTTCCTTAAAGCTTAGAAGGTGAAAAGAATTACATAAAGGATAGGAGTTGCTCACAGGAATAGAGTGTCAGACAGAGGCTAAAAGTGCCCTGAGCCCTCACATAACCTAACTGTGAGTTATCCTTGAAATCTTGGGTAGTTTAAGGAATATTTAAGATTACTGGCCCTTTAGCATTGTTTTCAAGAAGAGACAATAACAATTGACCTCAGGTAAATATGATTGAATTAGAGGCTCAGAAACTTTGGGTTGAACTCAAGTCAACGTAAAGGCCTTATGTAGCATCCAGTCTAAAGCAGGATAAGTCTAGTTTATAATTAACAAAGGAATCCAGACTATAGGGTAGTGATAACTTTTCTTAAAATCTTACCATGTATACAATGTAGTGTCACAATTACTCACAAATAAAGATGGGTGTTTCAGTTGACTAATTGAACCTCCTTTGAGGCCAGGATCACATATTTATCCTGCTTTGGACAGGCATGGCCACAAGGCATACTGTATCCACAGCAGTGAGATGGTTGGGAATGCCGGGAAAATGAAAAGAAGTTGGGCAATGACTGAGTTACAGGATCAGTCACAAGTTGGGGACCCAACTGTTGCCAGTCTGGTTGATCCCACAACCATATTGTCACCACACAGTATGACAAAATTGTGTGTAGGATTTCACCCCTACCTCCTCTTTTGAATTTCCTAATCTTCCTGAGTATCCAGGCCTCTCCTGCCAATTCCTGAAAATCATGATATATCTGACGTGGTCATAAATATCTGATCTCCCAGGATAGCAACTTGAATTTGGAGGCTTTAACTATCCCCCAACCACTCACTTAATTGCCCAATATTAGGACCTTACAAGGTGACTAACTAAAGAAATAAACTAAATAGTGCTAATAGCTTATTGCATTCTGCCACTGAGGTAATCTGTTTGTATTGTGAAAGGGCATTATGAGAAAGAATTTATGACAGATTCATATTCCTAATATAATTTTTATGTTTTTTGATTTATGGAAACCTGTTTTCCCAAGCAAACTCTGCTAAACGTCCTACACAGCAGTGGCAAAGTAATTTAACCTCTTCATAAAATGAGGGGAGAAGATTCAATATCCTCTAATATCCTCTCCAGCTCTATGTTTTCATGTTTTTGTTTTATTCTTTTTTCAATGATTTCTTACAATGTATTTGCCAGAATTGCTAGCCAAGTATTTAAAAACCTACATAATCTGGGCCAAATTTTCCTTTCCAAATATATGCACTTCACTTATATTTAAGTCAAACTCTCTTACTCAAATATACCATATGCATTTTTCCCAGAATTTTTATATTCCCAAAATATTTGAGTAAGACAGTTTTGCCTCTTCCTCAATGCATTTCCTGGTCCTACCTTTCTTTAAGCCAAGAACAAGTCTCCCCAGCTCCATGATGCCTTCCCATCCACTTCAGCCCGTACCCTACCCTAACATCCTGTGAAAATTCATCTTCACAGTCAACTGGCCCTTGGATTATCTAAGTTTCCTCTGAATATATCTGAATGAATTTTAAGCTCTTCAAACACAGAAAATACTTTCTGCATCTCTGTATCTCCCACAAGAATATAATTATAAATATTGTGAATATAAAAAAAATTGTTTATTAAGTGGATAGAACCCCCAAAAATTGACATGAATAAATTTCAATCAACAGTGTGATTAGAGTAGAAGACGTGGGGAGCCTTACGTATCCTCTAAATACATCATTATGACTTGCTGTGTACTCTCCTAACAGAGACTGCTTCTGTATTCTATACTCATCACATCGGAATACCCTAAATTTTCCAATCCCCCAAGTTGCTCCTTTCAACTAGACTATCTCTTCCCATTCCATAACCACTTATAACCACCTCCCCAGTGATCAAGTCCAAACTAAATTTCTTCTTCTCTTATGAAAATTTCCTAGACCTTCCCAGTTGGAATTAGCTTCTCTCTCCTCATTGTTGCTTTTTTGCTTTCTTGTCCATCTTTTTGGTATTGAATTACAGTTAGTTTTATTGCCTCTCTGAGCAGCCACAATGAGATTGTAAGTTCCTGGAGAATGGGAACCGCTCCTTTCATGTTTTCCATTTATATCTTTCAGAACACCAGGACAGAGCTTACAACAGTAGGTGGTAAAATAATATTTCTTAAATTAACCTGGGAAAGATGCCTCAGCAAACCTAGTCTGCCTTTATGCCAAAGGAGATTGATGCTTTACTGTGCTCTCTTCTAGAGATTGATTTCAAAGAAACCAGGCCCTCAATCTGAGCAAAACTATGTTTTATTTTGAACAAAAGTGAACAAAAAGCAAAAGAGCCAATCTAAAGAGTGCATAATTATGCAAATGGAAAGACACTTAAGATTCTACAAATTTTCAAAAACAAAAACAAAAAACACACACAGAGACTGGTTTTCCAAATGGTGATTCGTGTAATCACTGGTAGTGCTTCAGATTGTCTAAGCGGTAGAGATACTTGTTATTTTTAATATTTTGTATTTTTTAAATTCGTGTTAGACAAAATATAGTAATTTTAAGGTATTTTTGCTTAGAATGAAGCTCAGTTAAAGTTTAAAACTTAATGAAAAGAATAAGTAAATAATAAATAGTTCAAATAAAAGTTGTGAAAAGACTGTAAAAATGCCTGTAGCTTAAGAAATCGTAACCTGTCCCTGGTCCTAACTGGAGTCTAGGTCATGAAATCTCATTGGCACTTCTGGTTTCTCAGTCCTACCATCTGATCTTAGACCACTTCCTAGAGTCTCTGAACGTAATCATAAATTTCTCTCAAGGGTTTTCAGCCCTGGGGTATTTGCTTTTTAAAAGACTACATTGTATCACTAGTCATATTAATGTAGTTTCTACCAGCATCCCTGAATTTCCACCTGTACCATTTCATTTTCGTGCAGCTCTGCTTTCCTGAGGCCACTGTCTCATGCTGTGTTCAACAGCTTGAGTGATTAAGCTTCTTTGTTCTTGCTAAAATGCTCTCTTCTTCCTTGAGAGGCCTGGCTCTTGATTTGCAGCAAACTTCCCACTGTCTGCTGTGCAATTATGATGCGTCAGTTTGTTTTCAGTCGGGGTGTCTGGTGGGGGCTAGGTCCAGATAAGCATTCCCTTCCCAGTGGCCCTGCAGGAAGCTCTGGGAGGCACTTGCCAAGGACAGTTGATCTCTCTCTCTCTCTCTCTGAGAGCTATCGTTTCTAAAACAACACTGTACTTGGCTTCATTTACTGAAAACTGCTTCATTGGTTGCATTGTTATGCTCACTTATTGTCAATGTCTAATCAATGTATTCTGTCCTTCCCGCTGATTCTTAAATAAGTGATTATGCTTTATCCTTCTTCTGACCACTTGATGATTCCCGACATAGTTACTTTACTCGGTGAGTGATGAGACCAACTTACATCTGAAATCGGATCCAGCTTGAAAGCACCAGATAGATCAGACAAAATGGGAAATAAAAATAGGGTGAAACAAAGGAAGCAGTTGTTTTAGTATAACCTAACACAAAGACCGGACATCCTCACAAACTCTCAAAATATTCAAAATGTCATATTAATTATATAGTTGCTTATTTTCCAATCGTCTCCCTTTCTTTTATTTTCCTTCTGTATTCATGCCTTAAAAGGAGGTAAGAAAAGACAGTGCAAATTCAAGCAAACACCAGAAGTCACGACCATAATTGCAAGGCAGGACCATTTTTATTTGCTGTTGTTCACTTCCTAGAAATAGGAAAACAATCTCTTTCTCTTTGTAGGCTGCTAAAACATGAAGGTTCACTGACTATGGTTTTTCCTTCTCTACCTGTCTGGCTTTACAACAGCTTCAAATTAAGAGCAGGTACTGCAGAGGGACAATAAAGTGTCCGACCTCATCAGCTTTTCGCTCTTTTATTCTTTATGGTGAAGTGGATTCCAGTGTTTTTTTGTCGAGTCTATTTTTGAGAAACCACTTTCACAGCTTTTACAAGAAAATGTCACTGTGCCTCTGGTGCAGAGAAAGGGGAATCTAATTTCATTACAGTTAAGTGCCTGACTCCCCATTACCCTCCATAATAGCATAACATGGTATATTATAGGGCTTTAATAAATAGGAAGGATGTGGATTGCAGCACATTTTCGTAGAAACCAAATTACTTTGGGCCACACATCTGCCTCTTCGGTTCATCTTATTTGCCACCATTTCACAACCTAATTACAGGATTTTCTGGAAATTGCTGTCCGGAGGTAACTGGATGACCTGCTTTATGTAGCAGAGACAGGCAGTTCCCATTGGCTTCAGTCTTCATCACTGTCACCATGTAATTGCATTGGACTTCCATGTTAATCCCCGTAGGCGGGAAGTAAATGAAATATTATAATTACCTTTTATTCCCTTTCCCCTGAAGCCTGGATTGGGTCAGTGTGTGTCTAAAGGAGACAAGAGGGGACTGTCTGTAAGAGTATTACTAATGGTCTGATCAAAGGGAAATAGTCTCATCCCCAGCTTTTCGGCCAAACACAAGGCACAT
The DNA here is from genome assembly GCF_036562045.2 of Rhinolophus sinicus. NCBI lineage: Eukaryota > Metazoa > Chordata > Mammalia > Chiroptera > Rhinolophidae > Rhinolophus > Rhinolophus sinicus. The sequence continues at coordinate 95,348,360 of NC_133757.1, forward strand.
CATTAGCCATATGTCTCATTCACTTACCAAAGGGTAAGTCCCCATCTGTTTAAATCAGGATCACTGTGGGACATGTTGGAGGGATACTGGAGAAAAGGCTACTATTTTTATATCTATCTATCTATCTATATGTATCTATCTATATTTGTATATACAAGGCATCGGAATTTGAAAGGATTTATCCGAAGAAAAGGGACAGAGTAACAGAGCTGAAAGGGAGAATGGGCATTTTCAGACTATCCAAAAAATATGTAAAAGCCCATTGCTTTTCTTTTTGAGAGAATTTTGTTGGGGTCGTGTGATTGCAATACCGAAGAGTGACCTGAATTTTTGGAAGGAGGTATGAGTTTAGGGATATAGTTCTCTAGGCTTTTAGAAAGGGTTTTTAATATCCAGTGATTCTTTAGTGAATGGGGTAAAAGCAATTCTCTGAATTTAAGTTCAATTCATGAGCCTATTAAGAAGTATAAAAATAATCCCTAATAAGGCAAATCTTGACTTTGAGGAAGTCATTGTGTTTCACTTGCCCTTGATAGGGGTGAGTTGAGTAGACCTGGAGGCTAATCACTGGTAACCTATTGTCCCTGATTACGCTGCAGGCAATTCCTTGAAACTATAGAAAGAATGGAATTCATTTAATTTCTGCTTCCCTCCTGAAGAGTTCCTAGCTGGGACAAGAGTCTGAGTCCTTGAGAAGTATCCTTTGGGTTGCACTTTATGGGAATTATATAGATAGGGTTTCCCAAAATACATCTTTCAATGGCTCAGCAAAAAGCGTGATGAAAAAAGAGGTGACATTCTTTTTGGCCAGGTGACTCCTCTGAAAAAGAAACAACTCTTCTCAATTTTAAAGGGCTATTTTCACTGACTATTCAGTCTTTTTCTTCATTCAGCAACTACTTATTGCATGCCAACTTTGGCATTATGCTGAGAGCTGGGGACACAGGAATATGTAAAATAGGCAACGTGTCTGCTTTCTCACAGACCTCACACTCCAGTAGGGAGCCATCCAGAGAAGTAAATATAACATGCCAAAGATGTAAGTGCTCTGAGGAGACATAGAGCAAAATAAGGGGATAGAGACTATATCGGGGAGCTATACGGTTGGGGAGCTATTTGCAATAGGGTGGTCAGGAAGTCTTCCCTCACGCGATATCATTTGAGAAGAAACCTGAAGTGATGAAGCAAGCCATGCAAATAACAGAGGGCAGACCAATTTCAAAAGAGAACTTTGGCTGGAACAAGTTTGGATTAGAAACAACATAGAGGCCAGTGTGTCTAGGGCAGAGTACGTGAGGCGAAAAGGGAGGTGGGTGCACATGGAATCAGAGAGTGAGCTGGCATCGACGACATAAAGAACCTTGTAGACCAAGGTAAGGGCTGTGGGCTTTCTGTGAGTGACATGAGAGGCCCCTGGAGGATTTGAACAGAAAAGTGACATGATCTGACTGACGTTCTGGGAGGTCCTCTGGCTGCCGTGTGGACAATAAATTTAGGAGTGGGGAAGAACATGGAAGACCAGTTAGAAAGGTACTGTAATCAACTAATTGACAGTGGATGAAGGCATTGACTGAGTCCTCTTTAGAAAGTCCTTTTGAAAACCCTTAATGAAAGTATTGATTCAAGGAAGGATTTTCATTTGGTGTTCAGCTATCAGGTGAATGATTGATAGAAAACTGGTTGTTCATATGGTGCCAAAGTAACATTACACAGATGCCCTTCTGATCATAAGAGGGGAGCATAACTACAATTAAGGGATCATACTATCACTTCTGTAATATAGAGGTCAAACATCTTGGTAAGACTGTCAGATACCATGTGTTTCCTCATATGGTGCCGTGAGAAATACGTAGAGGGTATTATAACTGATACTTGAATATGGAAAGGGTATTAGATTCTATTAAGGAATTGTTACTAATATTTTTAGGAATAGCAATGCTATTTTTAACTTTATAGGAATTTTCTTTTCCTTTTCAAAAATGCACACCTAGATATTCAGGAATAAAATGGGAAGGTACCTGTAATTTACTTTCACATCCTTCAGCATAAAAAAGTAAGCTTAACAATAGAGGCATTTCTCTCTACTTTCCCTTAGGTCCCAACAGCCATTCCGATAGTATTTGATCTGGGGCCACTATGGCAGAGGGAAAGTCAGTGTAGAAATAGACAGCAGTCTGTCCAGATGAAGACGCTGTAGAATTTTTTTAGTTAACATCCTCCAACAATAGTGAATGGCAGTGCTGCAGCCTGAACTGTATTTTCTTCATATACTTCAATAAAGATGTTTCGTGGTAAAGCTGGTCAACACATTCATCGATGATGCAGAGCTCCAGAAAGAAGCAGCACTAATACCTTCACTATTATTATTTTTAGTTTGCTATCCAGATCTTGTCCAATTATAGTAAGCCAATTAGTTTCTCATACTGACCTGAGCCACACATAAATTATGCTGAGCTACTGGGCTCATCTGACTGTAAAGGTTAAAGAGACAGCAGAGACCAATCTATGTGACTACTTTTTGCCTGCTGCTATTTCACATTGCAACATGGCAGGAGAAAGAAATACTTATAGCTTTTAATGATATATTTTTTTCTATAAAAAGAAAAAGTTGAAGAAACATGCAAGGAGAGAAACCAGGAGACATGGTGATATAGGCTTAACAGAAGCAACATCTTCATGGCCTGCTTAAGACAATGTAGAAGGAGTTTGGGGTTGTGTTGACAACTAATCTGAATATTTGAGGTAGAAAAAGAATCACATAAGTACTTGAATTATCCAAGTTATCTAACCACTTGTCTATCAGACAAGTGTAAGATCAAGGAAACTTTGGGTGTTTTAGCCTTAAAATAGCTGTTGAGCCCCTCAGAGAATGGTACATGAAAACAAAATATCTGAACAAGTCTGACAAGGTGACCTTTCATCTTCTTCTTATTATTATTTTTTTTTACTTTTTTAAAAATGTTTTTATAACAGCTTTATTGAAGAATAATTGATATGCAAAAAACTGCTCATATTTTATATATACAATTTAATGAGTTGGGCATCTGTATAGGTGGTCTTTCAGTGATGACTTTAGGTTTGCCTTCTTTGGGTAGCACAGCTCTTAAGAACAGAGGCTCCAAAAACAGATCAGGTCTGCCTGTGGTTCCCAGTCCTTACTATAAAAGCACTCTGTGCTTTGTTTTCCTCCTGGGGCTATTATGAGAATTAAATAAAATAAAACATGTAAGGCAATGAGAACAGTACCTGAGGCTTGAATAATTTAATAAATGTTATTTTTATTGTCATTAAATGTCATGAATGGATGAAATCATAATAATAAAGATAATGAAAATTTGTTATTATCTTGAAAGGCACACTTGAAATAGACCGGGTTTAAATATTATAGAGCTCATTCTGTCCTTTATAGCATGTACGTTGTGTTAGACACTTCTGTATAGATTCTGTATAAATTTCTGTTTGTACACAGTATCTTATTCGCTTGTGAGGTTGTAACCAATTTGAGGCCAGAGACGACTTCTTTCTCAGAGGCTTATGAACTGCAGCATATTATACTAAGTAATATAGCATTAGTATTTAATCTTGTTCAAGAGCTGTGAAATTTGACAGCTTTTGTTTTTAAGAAAATCTAGTAAAAGAATAATGACAAAAAACTAACATCTAATTGCTTTCAAATATATCATGATGAAACCCATTAGTGATCAACAATTGGACCTTGTCAATCTTTATTTCACAATGAAAAAGCACATTTACTTAGTTTAAATTTCCCCAACCTTTTACAAAAAAAAAAAAAAAAGTCTGCCTCAGTGATTTAGAACACTTGTTCTTTGTTTTAAAAGAAAATGTCATGTAGAAATATATCATAATGTATTTACTAAACAACCAGATGTTCTATAGAAAGGTACCATGGTAACTAGAAAAACTAATAAATATTACATAGGAAATAAATTCTATTTTATTGTAGTGTTTATAAATGAAGTAAGGGAAGATTTTCCTAAATTATATTTGTGAGGAAAGGAGATATATAAATGATGCCTAAAATTGTTATTAACATATAGCAGTTAAAATCAAATCATATTAAGAGGCTTGAATCACTGATATTGTACTCAGCCATTCATGCATTCTGCATGGAATTTTTGCACTGTTATTTAGCAAAAGTTACTTACCAACTTGGAAATAATCTTTCACTGATAATTTTGACTGTTTTTGCTTAATAAGTGCAGTGCTTAATAAAATACAGAATCCTATGTGGCCTCTTCACATAGAAATGTCACTCTACCCATCAGCAATATTGATATCAGGAAAAACTGTCTATAGCTTAAGGCATTGATTGGTTTAGTTTGTAGAAGAGAAACTTTAGTGTTATTTTCTTTTGCCATGAAAAATGGAGGCTGTGTTTTTCAAAATGATTGATAGGACATATACACTAATGTTTATAAACTTCATTCAGCAGGGAAAACATTCTAGAATTTACTAAAATGCACTGAGTTAGATGAAATTTAAGGAGAAGCTGGTGAAAAATATACTTTATGTCTCATCTGTAGCATAGGCCTAAACTCACCTCTTCCTAGAACTCTGACAAGTTTTACCCTATGAGGGTACAGCATGGCTTGGCTTTTGTTTATTTGTGTCTGTTTTCTGTTGCTCAAGCTCATTTCAAAGCATCTATTCAACAGCGACTTTCACTTACTAGATGGTTCCAGTTACAGTTTGTAAGTCCTTGAATAAGCCAAACATGAGTGCCATGGTGAGATCAATGTCATGTTCAAATTATGTTGGAAGAGAGGCAAGGTGAAGATTACGTGGAAGAGTTAGCCTGGTGGCATGTCTGCCATGGATTTTGAACTTTTTTTCAATCCCACCAATCAGCTCTCTCTTCCTGGCTTAGAAATACTCCTTCTCTGACTCTATCACTTTGCCTGTCCCTTACCCACTCCCTAAAAGCACACAATGATCCAGCCATATTATTCTGTCAATACTCTCTGCCCTCTCTTAGCCGGTGTCTTAGTCAGTTCAGTCTACTGTATCAAAACAGCACAGACTGGGTAACCTAGATGCAGTAGAAAATGTATTCCTCACGGTTCTGGAGGCTGGAAAGTCCAAGGTCAAGGTGCCAACATGGTCACCTTCTGGTGAGAGCCAGAACACCTCTCTGTGTCCTTACATAGTAGAAGGGTGGGGATCGCTCTTGAGCCTCTTCTATAAGGTACCAATCCTATTCATGACGTTTTCACCCTCATGACTTAACCCTCCCTAATGCCGTCCTCTTTTAGAGGTTAGGATTTCAACATACGAATTTGGGAGGTGGGACACCAACATTCAAACCGTAACAGCCAGAATCATAAACAAGTAGACTGGAGCTCGCTTAGTAAGCTAAGGAATGGCTTACAGGGTTGGAGAAATGAAGAAGGAAGGAATAGAACCACTTGAGAAATAGTAGCATAATTTGTGAAATTAAATATGAATGCTCTGTCCATATTTAGAGGGTGACATACAATGTATGTAACTTTTATTTGGGTCCATTTTGTTTCTACAGTGTGCTATTTCCTTCGGAAAAATCATGATATCTCTACTTCATTTTCAGCTGTGAAATACATCCAAGTCATCTATTTACTTTTAGGGCTAATGAGAAAATATTAATCAATAATATTTTCACATATTCAAAAGAAAGTTTATTTTAATCTTTTAGAAATCTCAAAGCTACATGTGATGTTAAGACATATCACATAAATTTGATTGGGTTTATGAAATATTTATTTCCTTTTTTCCTTTGATGTTCTATTTCTACTTTAACTCTATTTGTATTTTTGCCCCTTATTTAAAAATATTTAAAATATTTTTGGGAGCAGATTAGTATCAACAAAATTTTTTTTTTAAACTGTTATATAAAGACAAATTATCAGTGGGACAATACCCATACAATATCACTGTTGTAATTATAGTGACATTATTGGATCTCCTTGCCTGAAAGGATTTGAGTTTTGTTATCTTCCTACAAATAAGAAAATTGAGAAACTATTAACCTTTGATAACCTTTACAATATTTTTTCAAGTTTGCCATGGGCTGCCAAAGGCACAAATCCAGGAAGAGCAGAAAATTCATTAGACTTGAGTATTTCAAATATCTATATCAAGGACAGGGACAAAACTGCTGTCGTAGAAAAAGGACTGGTACATGAGGGCACAATAACTTCAGTTTTTCTTCATCTGGAGCTAGTGACCCATTCCATGAAAATGCCAACACTGCACTATTTCATCCAGATGAACTGGGGTTATGGCACCAAGATAAACGCTATTTGCTCAGAAAGCCCCGATGCACAGCACTGCCAAGCTATGTTCCTGATAATATTCAAAATCTCACTCAGTAGAGTCAAAAGTGGCATCCAGTTTGGATGACATTTGCAGAAGTTTTGGCCAAAGTCTTTCTGCCTCCCAAAGGCAAAAACTTTAAATCAATGGGTCTACTAGGTTTAAATTAAGGTACATGTTAGTCGTCAGATACTATTAGACTTGATCTGTGAGCTGAACAGCAACTACAATTCCAATGCCTTTAAGTACCAATTTAGCTTTGTAATATTTTCAAATATACTCATGAAAACCTGTTTAATTGTTTTGTGAGACATACATTAGCCCACCTTTATGAGTACCAGATTTTTTTTTTTCCCCATTTTTAGAAGCTAGATTATATTGTTTTCTTCCCACCTTTTATCTTCACTCATCCTCTCCTCATTGATCTCTCTCCTCCTTTGGTTTTTGTGACATGATTTTACCCTGATTTTCTTCCTGCCTCTCTCTTCTCTCTTTAGACCTCTTCATGGCAGCCTTTACAACATACTCTTATATCCTGAATCCTGTTCTCTTTTCTCTATCTCTCTCCTGGACCATTTCATCTGATTTCATGCTGTTGAGTCCTACAGCTATACCACTATCCCAGGTCTTTTTCTTGAGACTCAGTCCTGCATATTCTACAACCTATTTAATGGATCCATATGGATACTGCACAGACAACTCAACCCAAACAGGCCCCAAACTCAACTCATCATCTAGCCTGTTTATAAACCTGATTCCCAGTTTTAGGGAATTGCACCACCCGACTTCCAAAGATACAGGCTTGAAAGTGAAACCAACCTTTTCAGTCTCCCTTTCAAATTCTGTTGATTTTATGTCCCCAGAATCTCTTGGGTCCATTCTCTCTGCAGTATTTCCATGGCTTCCGCCTTGGATCAGGTTCATATCCTTCCCACCTAAATGCCTGGAACAGCCTCCTGCCAGTTCCAGCATCCTAGCAGGGTGCCCCTGATGTGTACCCAACTCCAAACTTCCATTCCCAAACTCCCACCAAGGTAGTCTTCCTAAAATAGAAGTCTGATCATGTCGTTTTCCAGCTTTAAGCCCCTCAGTGTTTCCTCATTGACTCTGGGGTGGTGTGTGTGCATGTATATGTCTGATAAAAAGAGGAAGAAAAAGGGAGAGAGAAGGAAGAAGAGAATATGTTAGGCTTTGGTGTCAAATTCTCTTGGTTTGAATCCATATTTAGCCGTGTGACATCAGTCATATCAGTCTCTGTAACCTGGGTCTTCTCATGTGGTAAATGAGGATAATGGCCGTATCTGACTCCTAGGGGAATTGTGAGGACTAAGTGAGATAAAGCATTCAAAGAGCTTAACCTAGTGACTGACATATGATTAGGTGTTTGATCAATGAGTTATTGTTTACTTGACAAAGTCCAAACTCCTCAGTATTATTACTTACTACCTCCCAGTCCGTCTTTGGCCTAACCCGTCACACTCTAGGATTCTGCCATGTCAACTAAAGCACTATGAACTCTTATACCTCCTGCTGTTAACAAGCTGCCGCTCTGTCTGAAATGCCCTGCCATATGTCCTTATTTTCCTGGCCAACACCTACTCACCCAGCAAGGCTCTGATCAGGCATTTCTTGGTCTGGACCACTTTCCCTAACCCACAGCCCCATCTGGATGATAGGCCTGTGCTACATATTTAATAATCATTTCACCCCAAAATTGAGTGTCTTTTTCGTGTGTGTCCAAAGTCAATTAAGAACAAATGGATGTCTGAGAATACAGATCTTGTCCTCAAGGAGCTTACAGGTTATAGTGGACTAGCAAATGTTGTGATAAATAGCAGATGTGTTTCCAAGCTTCACGGGAATATGCAGAAAGGGCCTGTCATCTTGCCTTTAAGGGTCTGAGATAGCTATCTGGAAGAAATGGAATTTCCAGAATCTTCTCAATATAGTTAATTTGACATGCCTTAATTCATTGTCCAAATAAAGGCACTCTTAAGAGTACAAGTGGGTGCTATTACTAACCAGCATTGGCAATTGCCGTAAACCAGGACTGTGCAGGACAAATGGGATATAATATCATCCTCCTTACAGATATCCTGTAATGAGCGTGTCTGCCTCCCATGTTACAGAAGTAAGTGACAACCTGTAGTACAGGGCACAGTCCCTGACACAGCTTAGTAGGTGCATAGTAAACTTTTTTAGAATGCCTGGGGTGCATGAGTTCTAGAGGACAGAGGTGGTATACCTCAGAAGACAGTCAGAAAATAGCAGAGGGCTGATGATCCCCAGACCAAAGAGAAGAGCCTGTCTTATGCATTAGGCCATCAGGAACACGGCAGCGGTGAGCAGAATGAGGAAAAAGAAATGACCTTCCTAAACAGCCATTGAGTTAAACATTCCTTCTGTGGTTTTGTTGATTTGTCCATGTAATTCCCAGCCCACCTCACCAGTAAAGTGTGATAGGGACAGAAGCGAGTAGGGTGCAGTGTCCTCTGAGCACCTCATCCCCTTTATGACTAAGGCCTGTCAGCAAAGATTTAATTCTCCAGACTCTCTCAGGTCCCATCACGTGGCCAAATTTCCCTATCTTTGCAGCACAGACAGGTGTACCTGTGGACCCTGACATCCAGCAAAATAAATAGCTTTCTCTTTTTCAGCTCCAGCGGACAGAGAACATTATGACCACACAGGGAGGTAACAAGACCCTCAGAATATGGTTATCTGAACCATGCAATTGGAGTGATAACAGAGTAAATAACTTCTGAAACACATAATTAAGGATAACTATTACTTCCTAGAAATTGGAGTACCTAGGGAATTAAGGATAGAGCCCTTTCTTCCACATATGCTCTGTACATTTAATCCCCCACAGGGTTGTCTGACAACTGTCATATTACAAAGGCCAGGGAGGGATTTGGGGACTCCTTTTTGTGTATGTGTTATCAGAACACAGCAGTGAATAGAACGAGCTACAGGCAGTTTTCTGTTCTATTTATAGCCCAAAGTGAATAGTTAGAAGCCAGTGGTGACCTGATACCTGTAATTTACAATCCTTGAAGGGATGTATAAATAGAGAAATGATTCAAATCTGGGAAATTCCATAGCAACATTACACAATAATCACAGGTTCTTAGAGCTAATACCACCCAGCTGAAATAGAGAAGCCGCCCCAAGCAGGTCAAAGTGTTTGGGAGATCCTTTTGACACTTCATCTCAGCATCTTTGCGAGCTAGGGAGAAGAAAAGATTGTAACATTTAGGGAGATAAAAAAAAATAGGCTATGAATATATCATATAAAAATCTCCCAAGAAGAGAGAATCTAGGCAGTCAAATGTTAATTTGTCCTCCTTTTTATCACAGAAATCCTGCTTTTAAGGTGCATACGTATTACTTCAAAACTATGCATCCGTGGGTCTTTGGTAGCTCTTCAAATTCTAGGAACTACTAGGGAAAATGGAAATGTGATTTTTAGCTCACTGTTTCACTGATGGAACATAAAAAGAGCACAAGCTGGGAATCAGGGAGCCTGCATCAAGTCCTGTCTCTGAAACTTGTAGCTGCAGTACCCAGCGCTGGGTACTTGTGGGTCCAGGTGCCACATGAGAACTACACTTCGTACTTCCTCACTGATCACAGCATCAGGTGACATCTGATCAAGGAAGAAGCCTTGACCGTCCATGGAGCACGACACACATTCAAAATACTGAGTACTTTTTTTTTAATCCTGTGACTTGAGGGCACTGAGCAAGTGAACTTGACAAACACAACTCTTTCCTCTAAATTTTACTCTGGCCGTTATCGCTAGGACATCATAATATATCCAGTTGTCATGCTCCATGACAACTTGTTAATTTGTGGGAATACTTTGTGCATTTCAGTGATAGTGTGGACATTAAATACTGCACCTGATTCCAAATGGAGCTCATTGATTTCTTTGGTATATCTGACGGTATCCTGTGCCAAAAGGCATAGAGCTGTCTTAAAAATGAGAAGATGTGGATGAGAAAATTGGTTTCATTTAAGGGGAGGGATGAATTTTCCCTGAGTGGAAATAATTTCTGGCCACAAGTAAGTTTAAAATACAAAATCTTTAAGAAGTTTAATATAATGAATATAAATCAATGCCTCCTGTTATAAATCCCTAAACTAAACAATAAGAAAACTGATTTTAAGGGGAGCTTGAGACAGGGATTTTGGGTGCATTTCATTTCTAGCAAGAGTTGCTTCAGGAAAGACCTACAAGTGAATAGAGGAAAGGGCTAGGGAAAAAGAAAGATCCAAGAAGGGTGGGGCCTGATCTCGAGGGGTCTGGAGCATAAATCACACACCTGAAGAAAGGGGGTTGGGCTTTTTCATCCCATGTCAGCCTATGAGTGGCCACCATGAGTGTAGCCCAGGGGAGAGGGTATAACTCCTCAGGGTTCTCTAGACAAAGACAATTTTGCTGAGGAAAAGCAGCTGCGAGCTGTTTCAGACCACTTGCAGGGACTGGGGAATGCATGTTGCAGCAGAAATAGGGGATCCCCTGGGGAGCCAGCAGCTTCGAGACCTGAAATCATGTGGACTGTTTCATTACAATTGTAAAGACCACTGATGAGCTGACTTGAAATACCTACCTTATGCACTTCTCAAAATTTCTATTTGCTACGCAAATTCCAAATCTGAAACTACATTATAAAGTCCTCTTGAGAAGAGACCTCACCTTGCTTATCTTTTAATTATCATCATCCTTTGTGGTGTGCTATGAATTTAGTGTTTCCTGAATGAGTGAAATGGAATGGAGTGGAGCAACATGGAATGGAATAGAATTAAATCTCCTAAAATGAACTGGAGTTCTTGGAAGAATGTGAGGCTAGGTATTCATCTCATCACAGAAAACATGCTAAGTGCAACTACACTGGTCTAAAGAACTATCCAGTAATTTAATATGCACCTGCTATGGTAAGCGTATATGAGGTCTGACAATTAAGTTACTGAACTTGTTGCAACAATGTTGCTAACGTTCTTTTGCTATCAGAGGGATTATTCATTATGAATTTTACCAACTGAACAAACAGTTAACCAAGTTTACTATTTGGAAGTGCTGAAAAGACTGGGTGAAAAGTTAGACAACCTGAACTACTTGCCAACAATTCATGGCTCTTGCATCACAACAATGCACCAGCTCACATGGCACTGTCTGTGAGGGAGTTTTTAGCCAATAAACAAATCGCTGTATTGGAACACTCTCCCTACTCACCTCCTCTGGCCCCTAATGACTTCTTTCTTTACCTGAAGATAAAGGAAATATTGAAAGGAAGACATTTGGATGACATTCAGGACATCAAGGGTAATATGACTACAGCTCTGATGGTCATTCCTGAAAAAGAGTTCCAAAATTGCTTTGATGGGTTTTACTAGGCACTGGCATTCAGTGTATAGTTTCCCAAGGGGAGTACTTCAAAGGTGACCATAGTGCTATTCAATAATGAGGTATGTAGCACTTTTTCTAGGATAAGTTCATGAACCTAATTGTCCGACCTCATATAATGCTTTGAATCATCTTGAACTGATTAATGAATTTATGCCAAAACATAAAGAGGAATGTGAGCATTTCAGTAAGAAACAAAAGTAACTGAAACAAATTGCTAGAGCTTAGGACCACATCCCACCGGCTTAAGTCCATCATTGCAGTGTTGCTCTGGGCATGAGAAAGGCCCCAGGTCGTCTGTGAGGAAGGAGGCACTGGCAGTCCAAGCAAGGCTGTTGGTGAACTTTAAGTACAGACCACCTATGCCTAGTTTGATTAATCCAGTGATGGCCACTTCCTTAAAATAAATAAAAATCTATGAAAAGCACTCCCCTCACGAAGAAATATAAAGTTACAGAATTCTCCAAATTCTGCTTTTGAATTTAAGTAGAAACGAAAATGATTTATTTCACACAAGCTAGTTCGCTGAGATCTGAAAATTTTACCTATCCTCATGTCCCACAAACTGCTAACCTGTAACAATAGCCAGTGTTCACTGAGAGCGTATTGTGCAGCAAGCACAATTCTGGGTGCTTTACATGAACAAACACTCATTCTCACGTATGTATTACTATCAGCCTCATTTTTCAGATAAGGAAACTGATTCAGAGATAGTAATTAACGCGCCTGACGTGAGTTACCTAGAAAGGATTTGAACCCATACAATCTGACTCTCAAGTCCATGCTTATAAGCATTACTCTATGCTTACTCCTTACCATGCAGTCTCAACAGAGTTCAAAGTTATGGCCCGTGGTATCGAAATTTCAATTGTATGTGAGCAAAAACCCTGTCATGTGTGTCTGTTTAGGTGCCAACTAATATCAATCTACCACCTTTCACTCACAGAATATAAAACACGCACTGAGCTGTGACTTCTCTAAATGTCCTCCTCCATTCTCATTCTGTATGGTTCCGTGAAGCTGACTACTCTCTGCCCTAGTTACGGAGCATTCAACCCATACACAATCAATATTTTCATAGTGTGTTAGTCATCCCCTCCTAGGTTCTGGACAGACTCATCCAGATAGACAAGAGATGGACCACTCAGGAAGCCAAGTGGATTACTCATACCTTCTTTTATTTCCTAATTCCCTTCTGTAATCCTTCAGTCCACACCCTCGTATCTGTTCTGAATTATGCTGGTCCAAATGATCTTCCCGTCATCACAATCAGTTGTCTAAAAAGACAAATCCCAATGGCCTGAGTCCCTCTCCTCTGGGAACCACAGGTCAATTTAAGGGATAAAAAAGCCCTGGCAATCAAAGAGGGTCCCTACTACTTGGACCAATATCAATATTGTCCCATAACTGCTATAATTGTACATGCTTTTGTTATAGGAGGATTTAAAACTTCATAGTATTTTTATTATATCAAGGCAAAGAACCCATTTCTTGTATATTTTATAGTACTAGACTATTTCAGTTAATATCCCTTCATTTGGCCCTGGGCCTGTATGCATTCACTCTTTGAAAGCTTTTATGAGGATAGTTTTATAGGCAGTTGTTTGATACAAAATGAAAAGTTTGTTCCCCCAAAAATTTTATATGCAGCAGAATAGGTCACAGGACAGTGTGAGCTGTAGAATCAATGAGATCCTGCTCTAGTTGTGGAGAGAATTAAACAGCTCAGACCAGCCTATGACTAAAATAACTGGTTTACTGGCAATCAATCTTTAACTTGACTATAGGTACATGATAAACTCATCTTAGGGTTAATAGAGAAATGTGGCCAAAATTAAAACAAGAAAACACTCAGAAAGGATCAGGGAATATATTCCATGTGAACAAGTATGGTATTCTCTGGGCCCATTAAATCAAATTGCAAAAGCCATAAGAACAATTGAGGATACACTTTATAAGAATTTGAATATTCTTACAAATAATTTTAAAACATTTTTTTGTTTAGGCCCAGACTGTTTCACTTGCTGGCTCTCAGAGTTAGAACGCTACAGCTACAAATACCCAAAAAAAAAGTGGAGGAAGAGATTACCTTTGCCTCTCTCCATGGACTTCCTCCCACATACCCTCCTTCTTTCTTGTACCAGACCATAACTACAGCTAGGCCTTCTAAAACATCTCTTCCACTCATCTCTCTGACTTCCAGCTTTTGTCCCTTCCTCTGGAGGTGATTACCTTTATCTGATATCCCTCAGGTTCCTGAACATTCCAACTGGCCTGTCAATAAGTTGAACATGCAATTACCTAGTTCACAAAACTCCACTGGGAGTGATGGACATGCCCAGATAGGAACAGGTTTATGGACCCTCCTGGAGCTCATCATCCCATGTCTCCATCTTCCCAAACAGGACATGGACCTGGCACAGAGGCTCTCTAGACATGGTTATGCTGATTCACCTTCCTTCCTTCTTGTGCCATATTTTATCAGTGAAGGACATGTTGCAGGCTTTACATACGTACATTCCAGCCTTCACTTTCATAGTCCCTATCCCAGCAGAGGAAACAGTAGGATCTATTGTCTCTAGTGTCTCTCAATTTGTGTGTATGTGTGTGACAGCGTGTGTGTCTATGATATTGTGCATTTAAAACTTGGAAAGTGGTGCTCAAAATTGTACCTCAAAGCAGGTGATACAGTTGTGTCTCAATGGCAAGTTAGAAGTGGCTGATAAAGTTCAATATTTTCTAAACAAAAAGTTATAGAGATACTCTGTGATTTGTTTCTGCCATAGCAACATTGGTGTTTGTCGGTAGTGGTCCTAGGAAGTTGAGTTTTGATTGATTGCATGTATCCTCCATGCAAATTTGCAGAGCAGAAATAGGAAGCAATTATGTGATAGAGGAAAAAAAAAAATACTTTTTTCCTTCAGATTATTTTTAGGATAAAAATGTGACTGAAAATAGTACCCTGTACTTCTGATTTTTAATGAATTTTGGTTGACCTTCCCCTCAATTAGTACATATTAGTAAGAATTTATTCTAATTGACTTCTGTTCATCTCAATCATTCTAAGCATTATACACTTTAAGAGTGATTTCTAAATAAGTGCTTGAACCTCGCTGTAAATATCTTTGCCCTTATTAGGCAAAGATTGACTACAATGTAGTGACTCCTTAAAGATTAAAAAAAAATAGAGAAATAGCCATCCAAATAAGTCATAAACAGAATTGCACATGTTTAGCCTCAGGAGATTGTTCCAGAGTTAAGTGACTACAAGAAGAACATTCAGAACTCATTTTCCCTGGTTGCTTTCAGAATCTGTTTAAGAGTCAAGAAACCATGCCTCACGTCTTTGTAGTCAGATCTTACTTCTTGATCCAAAACTGTAATGTTAGCTTGATCTTTGATGTTTCTTCTAAACCTGCACTTCCTCTTTCAGTGATAACTGGATGTTTGCACATCCCGCCCCTGCTCACCATTGTCATCCAATCATTAAGTCCTACCAATTTTACCTCTTAAAAATTGATTCCATCCATCACTGTTTCCACAGCATTAGCACAAGTGCTTCATCTCTCACCTGGACAGCTGTCACCCCCAACTTGGTTTCCACTTCAGTGTTGTCACCTTCAAATCTACTCTCTACATTGCCATCAGAGTGCTCTGTCAAAAACCTGAATGAAACCTGAATGCATTACTCTTCTGCTTAACATTCTTTGTTGGTACCCAGTTATTTAATAAGATTATTAATCTGGGATTCATAAATCTCCCTGGTTTGACTGTTCATTCTAGGATCCTGCATTCAGCACCTTACCATAGGTTCTCAATAATTGTTCGTTACACTGAACAGCAAAGGAGTGGACTATTTCAACTTACTCCTTGGCCATCTGTTAGGTAGCTGATGAAAGACAACTAGCAAATCTCAACATGGACTGAATGATTGTGTCTCCCCAAAATGGGCATGTTGAAAATTAACCCCTAACATGATGGCATTAGGAAGTGGTGTCTTTGGGAGGTATTTGAGTCATGAGAATGGAGCCCTCAGAGTGGGATAAGTGCCCTTATAAAACAGTCCCCAGAGAGCTCTTTATCCTGTTTTCTGCCAAGTCAGGATGAAATTAGAGGGAGGCAGTCTGCAACCAAGAAGGAAGTCCTTGCTAGAACCCAAACATGCTGGCACCATAATCTCAGATTTCCCAGCCTCCAGTAACATGAGAAATAATTTTCTGTTGTTTATAAACTACTCTGTCTGTAGTACTTAATTAAAGCAGTCTGAACTGGCTAAGACAACAGCTTGTGCAATGGATGCTACAAAATACATTATAAATTATCATCTTCAGCCTCTAGAAGTGTGAAGGATTTAGCCAGTAAGTCCAATAGCTACCAGAGCCCACAGTTCTAAATGCCTTTATTCTTCCTGTTTTCAAGGTAAGAGTAAAACACTAGAGAGTATATAATAGACTGTGGTAAAGTTTTTCCATACCGCCTGATTCTGGTAATAAACCTGAATCTACCCACAGAGGTGGGTTGTATTTCATCTCATTCTATGCAAAGTGTAAATCCTTGCTCCAAGCAAAGCCAATCAAATTCCTTTCCTGATATTGACATCTGTAAGACAGAATCTTTCTGTATCCTAGGATTGCCAGATACAAAACAGAATGCTTGGTTAAATTCAAATGTCAGATAAGCATCAAATAATATTGTAGTATAAGTATGTCCCAAATGTTGCGTGCTTGACATCACTCAGTTTCAGAGTGGCTTGTTACATAGCAGTAGATAATGTGGCATAGGTTCAGTGCCAAGGATTAATTTATTTTTCGTTATTTTGAAAAACTATTAATTTGAAAAATTGAGCATTTTTTTAAAGATCGACCCCCCCCACCCCCACCCCACCCCGCTCCCCCAAAAAACACCTGAGAAGTTAGGGAAGAGAGTATTTGTCAAGACCAAAGGACATTTCAAACTTGCTTAAGCAAGAAAGGGATCAAAGCATGTCCACGTGGCTTCTCTTTGTGACCTGTGCTTCCTCCAACCTGGGGGCTGCAGTGTTGGTTGGATTCTCATGTGGAAGATCAGAGGTGCAAGATCAAATGTTCCCATGAACAACATAGAAGCCATGTGGCCTCTCACAAACCACCTTGCAAGCCACAGGGTGTCAATTCTGCCATACTCTGTGGATCAGAGCAGTCATAATCCCATCCACATTCAAGGTCAGGCACATAGACTCCACCTCTCAGATGGCAGAGGGTCTAAGAATTTGTCAGCCTGTTTGAGAACTGCTGTAGAATGTGAGAGAGACAGAGCTAGAAACAGATACAGAGCACAGCAAGCGTGTTCCTTTTTTCTCGCCTGCCATGTATAGTTAGATGACTCATTGTGGATAAGTTTGACCTGGAAGGAAATAGAAGATGGTTCTTTTATCTGGATTTTTTTGTAAATTATAGTTACAGTCTTTGCTTAACACCTCTTTTCCTCAGTCCGTTTTCTTTTGCTGTTTTGCTTTCAAGGAATTAAGGTCATTGAGCAGGGAGTGGGTGTACAGTGTGAATTTATTAAAAGGTAAAGTTTTGATAAGAGGTATTAAAAATCCTTGCCTCTTACAGTCAATTCTAGATTAATATAAACTGCTAGGAAATGAGACAAAAATTACCTTTGAGTTGCTATCAGTGCCAAAGAGAAAAAGCATATTTTGCATTCCTTACTAAGATATGGGGGTGATGTTTTCATAAAGAGAAATTGTCAAACATTTATTAAATAAATGAAGTATAAAACAAGCTTTCCTGCCGTTTCATCCAGACTTAGATTTTAATAACTAACATTTATCCCTTGAATGAAAAATTACATTTGTATCCAAGACGAAAGGCTCCCTACTCTGCAGTTGGGATTTTTTAGCTCTGAATAGTCTCCATTACATTTGTATCCAAGACGAATACATGGAGGGGGCTGGCGACAGGCAAGATAGCCAAGTGTCTTAATGGGCTAGAGTAGAAAAGCATACGCAGACTTACATCTAAGGACACAGCTGACATTCCTAGGGACTCGCAGAGAGCTGGAAAAAAATCTAGTGGGCCGAAAACTGAAGGCAGATGGACCCAAAGACTTTTAGAAAGACAACTATAATCTAATTACTAGTGTTAAGGTGACCTCATGTGTCCCTTCAGGCAGGGGGAATTTATACTGTTTAGATCATATAAAGAGAGGATTAATAAATGAAACAATTACCATAGTCATTCATTATCCTGTTGTGTAATATAAAGCCATTAAAATCTGTGGCCATTTAGAACTTAGGAATGAATAAATCCAATAAGAATTTCAGGATAATTCTACTGGGGGCATATTTTTGGAATGTAAAAAGAAACCCAAAACTATACTTTGAGATAAGACTTCAATCCCTCACACTGCTCAAAGAGAGAAATGGACAGGAAGTGACTTAAGAAAATAAGCCATCACTTTTACACTTTCTATGTCCTCAGACACCTTTGAAGAGATTTCCCTGAGGGAATCTAGGTGTATTCTGCATTTTGAGGAGTAGGGTATGGGAGTTCCCAATATGTTGTTTAGCAATCACCTATTGAAAAAGCAGGATTGCCAGGAAATATCGGCTCTATCCCTGTGGTGAATCCATCTATCCACTCATTGCAGGAGTGAGGAAAAGTATTTTGGAAGCAATCAATCTGGTCTCCATTCTTGGGAGGTCCTCCCTTGTACATACATAACTACACAAACACACACACACACACACACACACACACACACACAATTTTAGGCCACAGAAGAGTGGCCTAAAATATAAGCCTGAAAGAATATTTAGCATGTTTTATTCATTCTACTCCTGTACCCACTAAGACAGTTGTTGATGTAGGCTTTTGACATCCAGAGGTTTTTATTTCATCTCATGTAAGATCAGTGCCAACCACTGAAGTTACGAAGGCAGCAATATTCTTAGAAACTTCAGAACCACCAACTTAATTGAACATCAAACCAAGGCCATCACACTATTTTTATGGCTATAGTCTGGTTTAATGCCCCCATATAATTTGTACTGACATCCACAAGATTTCTTCCGCCATTGATGTTTTATATCCTTTCGCAGGAGGAAGCTACTACACTAAATATGAAGTCGGCAGCAAAAAGCATATTCGGTGTTATAGAACCTTTTAAGCTATTATACAATATTATATGTGTTTATGTTTATAATTAAAAACAAATGCATAAATCATAGCACAAAATAGTACAAAATTAGTGCTGTGATTTATCATTTTATTTTCCTCCTCATTGTGTCCAAAAAGCTGAAAAGTCATAATTCAGCCACCTGCTTAACTAATTAGCCCTCATTCCTTTCCTATCCATGCTTTTCTAAACGTTCACGTTTGCATTTATAAAGCTAGAAAAACAGAAAGATCTTTTTTTTTTTTTTTTTTTTTAAAGGAAAGGATTTCACTTTTATTCTGAGCAGCTCTGAAACCCAGTTATGCATTGCAATATACCCTAGGGTGTTAGTGGAGATATAGGATTATTTTTAAAATAATCCTAAAAAATAAATAAACCTATCTCAGACAAACCTTAGAATTTAGGAAACTTACCTAAAATCCTGTCTCTATCAAGGATTATTATCACATACCAGGTGCATAATGGAATTGCTGAAACTTCCTCTTTAAGAGCTTGGAATTCAAAATGAGATCTCTTATCAGCTGTCTATGGGCACCTAACACACCATCGCAGAATTTAGTGGCTTAAAACAGCACGTATTTTGTTGGCTCACAATTCTGAGCATCAGAAATTTAGACTAATCTTCACCAAATGGTTCTTCTGCTGGTCTCACCTACGTGGGATGAACAACTCGTTGTGGTTTGCCTGGGACTTTCCAGTTTTTGCACTGAGTTTCCACCGTCCCCAAAAACTTGTCAATCTCAAGCAAAACAAGACTGTTGAACACCTATTCTTGGGGTCACCCATGTGGCAGTAGTCACCTGGTGGGAGCCAGATGATCTACGATAGTCTCACTTACGTGTCTAGTAGTTGGTGCCAATTATCAGCTGGACCATGTGCCTTCAACAGGCTAGCACAGACTTCTTCAAATGGTAGCAGGCTTCTAGAAGGCAGAGGACAGAGTGCAAGCCCCAGTGGACCAGGCCTCTGCTTGCACCACATTTGTTGATATTAGCCAAACCAAGTCACATGACCAAGGAAGTCAATGTAGGAATGTACCACACAAGGGCATGGGTGTAGGAAGCTATGATTCCCTGGGACCATTATTGCTACAGTCTAGCATAAGGCCACATGCCATTTTCTATTTCCACTCAACAAATCTGAGATCCTCGTTTTATTCATTGTGTTACTTTTAGAGTCTATCTTCTACTTGGTAAGTCAAAAAAGCCCTCATTCCTAGGATACCAGTCCAAGTAACTATTTTCTCTCAGAAAGAAAAGCATAAAAGTCTCTGTTGCTTTCTTCCCTGCCGCTGCCGCCTCTTGCTACTGTTTAACAAAAAAAAAAAAAAAAAAGTTCAGCAATCCAGTGTAGCCTAGTAGAAGACGTAAGAAGTACAATGATACTAAAGCATAGATCCCAGTGACTTGTCCAGTAGGACTTCCTCAGACAGCAGAGATAAGAGAGAGGAAGCCTCAGCTTACTCTGCTCTGCTAGCTCTAGGCATAGGTCTGGGTGCTAAGTGGTAGACCCTTTTACTGATACAATTTTTCTCAGTTTACACATTACCAGAGCCATTTCTCCCATTAGACATCCATAGTCCCAAGGTGGATGAGTCAGGAGAAAGCATAGCTTTCTATGATTAGAATCAAAATGTCCCTCCACTTCTGTATCCTGGCCTTCCAAAGAGGACTGCTTTCTCCCAACCCAGGACCTCCTTCATTCTCGGCCCCAAAAGGGGCCACCTCCTTGCATCACAGAAGGGTAACATTCCTCTTTCATCTCTATAATTTCTCATTTTGCAATAAAAAGTAAGGAAATCATACCAAAAAGGAAAGTGATTTTTAAAGATAAAAGGTACAAGTGTTATTTAGATCAGTAGTTATTTAGCCATTCTTTTCAAAATTCTAATTAAGTCATGATTTAATACTTAAAGAACAAAACTGTTAGGAAAAAAACTATGTTTTAATGTACAATATCATTTTAATCAACAATTGAATTCTAGTTAAAAATAATTATGTTTTATCCATAATTGTTCAGTCCTGGGCCAACTGAAAATTTCCAGTTACTTAATTGAAAATTATGTGACTAACCTCTATGCTGATTGACTTGGGTTGATTGAGTCCTAAGGGAAATTGTGCCATTTCATTTCTGATCAAATTTACATTGCAAGCCACATATCCAAATTTCTCTCTGTACCACTAAAATGGATGGAAATTGAGAGCCAAATTATTTTCTAAGAAGCCAAATTGAAGTTTCCTTTAGATTTCTAGACCAAAGCTTTAATTGTTAGTAAATTTTAAAAATAAAATTTTTATGTATATTTATCTTTCAATATTATTTTTTTAATATTATAACTCCCAAGGAACATAAGATATATTAAAATTTGAAATAACACTTTTTGTCTAAAAATGTGAGAAAGTGGCAAAAATATGGAGCAAGTTTTTTTTTAAACCTTATGTGAAACAGAGAATATTAGAAAGGTCAGCAGCTCCTTAGAATGCTGTGGGAATCACAGGGTGAGAATACAAGCATTAAGAACTACATCCTGGTTTAGCAAAGACAACCAACTACACCCTTTGAAAAATGCATTTGCAAATGAGAACATGAAGAGTGTTTCACTGGTGCCAAATAAAGAATGGTTCTAGTACACTTGTACATTATAGGCTCTTGAATTTAAAGTCAGCAAAGTTTAGAATATAAAAATTAATGTAGAAAAGTAAACTAGTCTACCATAAGTACAAAGGAAAGCATATTTATTACCCTGTACAATAGACTTAATATAAAATAGAAAATTGATTTCCATTAAGTATTAGAGAAATTATACTTCTATGGCCGGAAGAATAAAGAATCTTGTATAGGAACATGTCGCTTCATGGTTATGTTAATTTTACAAGGTGTCCTAAGGATGACAGGTGTATTTTAATAGCAAAACTCAAAACCTGATTTGTGATCTTATGAGCAATACTTATAAAGTAAATTAATATGTGGAAAGTTTCATGGACACAGAGCCAGCAGTAAAAATGCCCACAGTGTGTTAAGCACTCTCAGGGGAACAGAACCAGCAAGAATATTTTGGGGGGAGAAAAGGAATGTGAAGATAAACAAATGACAGATTGTGGGAAATGGGAACAGTGGAGGGAGTGTCAAGTAATTAGTATTATATTTGAGATGAAAAACAGAAAGCAGAACATGCTACAAATAATAAATTCCTGTTCTTGTTTTCCTCTGAGGAGAAAATAATGTTACTATTAACATCTTTGCCTTTAATATATGAGGAATACAGTCATCTTTCTTCTCTTGACTTCATTGCAGCATTGCACAGTAGTTAAAGCATATTTGTATGGTGGGTTAGGAATTTCCACCCATAAACTCAGTCGTGCATGATATTTCACAATATTACATTTTCTTCAGAGCCAATTAAATCCAACTCTGAGTTCCCTTCACCAAAGTAGTATGAAATTTAGTCTCTCTCCTCATGGCAATTCCCTCTTCTCAGGGAGAGCAATGGTTCTAGAATCTTACTCAGGCCAAATTATCAAAGATGTCATTCTATCATAGCTGTCAATTCACAGTGGTTGCCACCAAGACTCTTACTGCCCAAACCACTTGGGTGATTCAAATCCAGCAAGTCTTCCAACTTCATGCAAAATGAAATTTGTCAAGGCCAAGAGTCTCAGTGCGTCGGGTATAGCCTCCCTGTGTGTTGTTACACACGAGATCTTGCTATCAAGGGTACCTCCACAGTTCAGGGTGGGGACCTCCATCACTCCAGCATTTGAGAGCTTCTAGTTGGGGAGTCTACTTTTTCTTCTCTCTCTTCCCTCTCTGGGATATCTTACATGATCTCTTCAGGCTGCTTAGGCACCCTTAAAAATAAAAGCAGTGGCTTCCACTAGCCTTTCAGCAACTTCTTCTTGCCAAGCCACAAAAATCACTGAGATTGATGTCCTGGCTTGCTTTGTGCTTGAAATGAGAAGGGTGGTGGCCATCAAAGGGAAAGAACAAATCGTGATTAATTTATCAATAATTTATTATGTTACACTGACATTTCCTAGTTCATGTACCAGTAGGAAGTTTTAGCACCCACTCTGTATAGGCATGACACTGGGCACTTTGCAAGCATCTTCCCCTTATGCTCTGGCTTCAACAGGACTGGCCTTCTTCCATTTCTTGTTACTGTTCTCCTTCCCAACTCAGGGCCTTGGTACACCATCTTTCTTAGCCCCAAATCCATCCTTGACTCTCCTTTGTTTCCACTTTTAAAATCATTTACCCTGTCAAACTTTTCAATAATTCCTCTCCAAATATTGTCCTAATAATGACATGTCCTTGGAAATTCTTATCTGTATAATGAAGTATACTAACATTTTATGATAATCTGTAAATTCTCAGTAGTATTGCTACTTTTATCTAACTCTCCTCGTATTTTATCCGCCCTCAATCATTGGGCTT
Source organism: Rhinolophus sinicus (assembly GCF_036562045.2). NCBI lineage: Eukaryota > Metazoa > Chordata > Mammalia > Chiroptera > Rhinolophidae > Rhinolophus > Rhinolophus sinicus. Next base: position 95,371,674 of record NC_133757.1, read on the forward strand.
GGACTGGTATGAAACATGAACTAAAACTTCAGGTTAAGACACAATTTACAATGAACTTTTAACTTCCAGAAGTGGAAGAGTAAATCAATTTTTACACTTTTATTCTTTACAACAAACCAGGACGGCAAATTCTAGGAATTTATTCTAAAGACATACTCGCACACATGTGGAAATGCTGTCTGTACAAAGCTATTTATTATAGGGATTTTGAAATAGCAAAGCATTGCAAATAATTTAAAGCTCAGCCAGATAGATAAATAGATAGATAGATAGATAGATAGATAGATAGATAGATAGATAGATAGATAGATAGATGTGCATAATGGAATAATGGGCGAATGTTAAAAAAATAGAACACAAAACTTTTTTCAACATGGTGTGATCACTAATATAGGTAGTTTTTAAAAATGAGGTAAATTTTTTTAAAATTAGGTAAAGAACACTGTATGTAGCATACAATCATTTGTACAGAAAAGGAAGCTATATTTGTACTTGTTTGTATGTGCATAAAATATCTCTGGAAGGATGCCCAAGAAATAATAATGGTTGTGTGTGATGAGAGAAATAGGGTGGCAAGGGATAAAGAGAGGAACAGGAGTTTTTTATAAACATGTGACTGTGTTATATATTAAAAGTAATTAAATATTTTTAAACATGTTAAAATAAAAATTAATGGATAAATCTGTGGACTTCCATATCTGAACAAGAGAGAATAGTATGGGCCAGATTTACCCTGCCACCTGGGGGAAGAAAAACAAACAAACAAACAAAAATATACATATAAATATATATAATATATTTATGCATATGTATTTATTCACACACACACATAGGGTGCCAAAAAAAATGTATACACATTTTAAGAAAGGAAAAAACTGTACTAAAATTGTAATACTCGATATATACAGATAACAAAAGACGAATACAAATCATGTTTGACTTGTGCAATTACAAGAGGTGCTCAAAGTGGTTACCATCGGCATAATTTTAATACAGTTTATTTCCTTTCTTAAAATGTGTATACATTTTTTTGGTACCCTCTGTATATATGAAACAGTGGTTTTCAAGACACTCAACATCTGGCAATGAAGGACATTGATCCTGAGAGGTGGCAAATAATAAGGTAAGGCCTACAATCACACCCGCTTACTGACTTGACAGAGTTTCCATGTTGTGGTATTAGGAAGGGGAACCCAGGTGGGGCCCAGCCTGAGTCGATATGGACCTGAGAGTCTGGGAAGAATCGGACAGCTAGAATCTCAAAGGCAGAGCACCACAAGAAGAGAGCTACACAGAGAGAGCCCCAGAGTTCTGCAGAGGGTACCCCTTGAGTGTTCAGCAAAGCACTGATAAAAGCACAGCACATGTGTAAAGAAACTATCCAAGATTGGGAAAAGAAGCACTCAAGAGAATTAGAAGTAACAGTGTACATAATGCGTACAAGACTGAGAGTAGTATCTGTTCCCACCATTCAGACTGAAAATCACAATCATTTGCAAGACATTGAGTAGAAGACACAAAAGGATCTTATTTTAAGGTCAGTGAACAGATTGAGCATTGCTTCAGTCCTCCCTAATAAAATGTAAGAGCAAAACCAAAAATGTCAAACTAGTTCTAAGTAATGTAACTGCATCCCAAAACAAAGCTCAAATTTATTTAAAGGAATGTCAAAATACCCAATACCCAAAAATATCAAAGTTCTAGAATCCAATGAAAAAATTGCCAAGTGTGCAAAGAAGTACCAATATATGGCCTATAGAAGTAGCTAATTCAATCAATTGAAACTAAGAACTAAGAATGAACAGCCAAGAACATTAAAACTTTAATTATAACAGTATTCTATATGTTCAGAAAGTTAAGTAGACGTGTAAGATACAAAAATAACCAAAATAAAAATCCTAAAGGTGAAAATATAATGAGATGAAAAATCCATCAGATGGGATTATCAGTTCATGAGAAATTACAAAACATAAGATTAGTGAACTTGAAGATACAGCAATGGAAACTATCCAAAATGAAACACAAAAAGGGAATTTTTAAAAATGAACAAAATGTATTATTGGAGTGTCTAGAGGATATGCAAGAAAAGTAGGGACAGAAAGACGATTGGAAGAACTAATGGTCAAAATAATGTCCAATTTCATGAAAACTGTACCTACAGATCCAAAACACTCAAATAATCCCAAGCAGAAGAAACTATATCAAAGAAACTATACCAAGTCATGTCACAATGAAATTCAAAATGATATAGGGATCTTAAAAGCAGCCAGAGGAAAAAAGACTCATGTACAGAAAAGCAAAGATAAACACAACAGCACATATTTCATGGGAAACAATGCAAGTGAGAAGAGAGGGGGCAAAATTTTTAAAGGATTGAAAGAAGAAAAAGGCTATTAACTTAGTAATAGCCAACAAAAGTATCTTTAAGAAGTATAGATGAAAAATCATGTTTTCAGATATGCAAAGATTGAAGACCTAATCACTGGTGCACTCCTACTACAAGAAATAGTAAAGGAAGTTCTTTAGGCAGAAGGAGAATAATACTAGATGGAAATCTGGATCTAAACAGAAGATTTAAGAGAAATGGTGTGCGTACTAAAATTACATATATATGAAATGTAATTATTTAAGTCTTTTAAAAAGATAATTGACTACTTAAAAATAATGATGGTTTTATAACATATGCAAAAGTAAAATGTATGACAGCTAAGTACAAATGTTGGGGGAAGAGAAATGAATGCATACTATCAGAAGTTTCTTATGCGTGCAGTGGTATAATATCACTGGAAGGTAAGCTGATAAAAATAAAGATGTATGATATAAACTCTACAGCAACCACTGAAAAACAAAACAAGGAATTTCTGTTAAGTCAAAAAAAAGGATGCTAAATGGAATCATGAAAAATATTTAGTTAATCAAAAAGAAGACAGAAAAAGAGGAAAAACTAAACAATGAATGGGACAAATAGACAACAAACAAGATGATAAATTTAAACCTAGCCACATGAATAACCATATTGAAAGTAAGTGTTCCAAATAACCCAAAAGCAGAGCTTGTAAAAAAGCAAGATGCAGCTTTATGGTGCCTAAAAGAAAACCACTTTAAATATAGATACATATAGTTTAAAAACTAAAGTAAAAAGACATAGAAAGTTATAAATACTAGTGTTTAGATAATACAAATCTAAAGAAAGTGAAAGTGACTATATTAATATCAAGACAAAATAGATGTCAGAAAAGAATATTACCAAAGATGAGAAAAAGTCATAATGATAATGAGGTCAGTTCATCAACAACAAACAAAAATCCTAAACATTTATGTACCTATTAACAGAGCTACAAAATACATGAAGCAAAAAATTGATAGATCAACAAGAAGAAATAAATCCAGAATTACATTCATAGATTTCAGTATCCCTCTCTCAATAATTGATAGAACAAGGAGACAGAAAATCAGTAAGAACACTTGAACACTATCAACCAACTTTACCTAATAAATATTTATAGACAACTCACTCAACAGCAATAAAATACATTCTTTTCTAATATTCATGGAACATTTACCAAGATAGACCATATTCTGAGCCATTAAAAAGTGAATTATAAAAGGATTCAAGTCATACAAAGTATGTTCTCTGACCACAATAGAATTAAATGAGAATCGATAACAGAAAGAGCTCAAAAACATCCCAAATATTTGGAATCTAAATTATACACTTCTGTATAACCCATAGGTCAAGAATAAGAGAGAAATTCAGAATTATTTTGAACATAATGAAACTGAGAATACTACATACCACTTTTTGTGTGTGAGATTCTGCTAAAGCAGTGCTTAGGGGAGAGTTATAGTACTAAATATCTATATTAGAAAAAAAGAAAAGTATCATATCAATAATCTCAGCTTCCACCTTAAGTAACTAGAAAAAGAAGAGTAAATTAAATTTGAAGTAAGTAGATGAATTAAAATAATACAGACCAAAGAGAAATCAAAGAAATATAAAACAGAAAAACAATAGATAAAATCAATGAAACCAAAAGGTAGTTTTTTAAACAGATTAATAAAATTGATAAATCTCCAGCCAGGCTGTCTAAGGAAAAAAAGAGAAATGACACAAACATGTTCAACAGCATTAATCATTATGGAAATGCAAAATACAACCATAAGAAAATATCAGTATACTTCTATTATAACACTAAACTTCAAAAGACTGTCCATAGCAACTATTCGTGAATGTACGGAGCAACTGGAACTCAAACACTGCTGGTGGGACTATAAAAGGATACAAACACTTTGGAAAACAGTTTGGCAGTTACTTAAAAGGTTAAACATATATGATCTAGTCATTCCATTCCGTGGCATTTCCTCAGGAGAAATTAAAGCATATGTCCACACAAAGATTAGTACACAAAATTAATAACAGCTTCATTTGTAATGTTCCAAAACTGGAAATAACATGAATGTTCATCAGTAGGTGAATGGACAATCAAAGTGCGGTATATTCATGCAAATAGAGTACTAAGCAACAAAAAGAATGAACTATTAATTAATACACGCTACAACATCAGTGAATCTCACTGATGCCGAATATAAGAAGCCAGACCCAAAAAAGAGTACATACTGTATGATTCCATTTACTAAACAAATTCTAGAAAATACAAACTAATCTATAGTGACAGAACACAGCTCAGTGGTTGCCTAGAGAAAGGGAACAAAAGAGAGGGTTAAGAGGGAAGGATTACAATGAGGAAACTTGGGGGGATGAGGAACATGTTCATTTTCCTGAATATGGTGATGACTGTACAGGGGTATACATACATAAGTCAAAACTTACCAAATTGTACACTTTATGTGCAATTCATTGTATGTCAACTATACCTCAATTAAGCTGCTTAAAAGATTAATGAACAAATAAGAATAAATACATAATAAAATCAAAGGTTTGTTTCTTACCAGTCATTCACACTAATCAAGATAGGAAACGCTAATTTATCTGGGTCTTAATGAAAACATCAGTGAAAGCAAAGAAGATCCTTTTGAATTTATTTTGTTTTGTCTAAAATTAACCTAAAATATACTATATGGTTTGTTTTCTAGAAACTCATTAAGAAAATAAGATATTGTGTTTCCAACAAATTACTTACAGTAAAAAAAAATCAATATAGGACTTTCTCTTGCCCAGTGTCTGTATTAATTCTCTATCTATGATCATTCTAATTCTAGTTTTGAGATTCATTCTGCACAGTGTAAATGTTGATGCACTTTGGTCTTACATTTTACACAATCAAATGAGAATATATGTATACAAGTGAAGCTCTTTCTACTTGTGGTTCAGATTGAACAGGATTGAGAATTTCTGGCCACTTATGCCCAAACCCTACAGAAGCAAAGGTTACACTGTGGTGACTTGTTCCCTGGGAGCTGCACCCAATACATGCCACGGTCCTAATTTGTTCCAGCTACAGTTGTAATTCCACTCTGAAATTCAGTGTGTGAAAAATGGAAAAAGATTAGGCTGCCGGAGAGAGGGATAAAGTAAGGTACATCTGGCTCTAGGATTTTTATTTCAAACAAAATAAAAAATTTCATGAGATTCTTGACATTACTTTTTTTGAATCCTGCTCGTTTCCCAAGGGAGAAAAGAAATCCCTTTTCCTGCCTTGTAATCTTTCCATCTGCGTAGAGTAAAAATATTTTTAAACTGAAGTAATTAGGCCAGTGCCATCTTAACATGTGAAGTCTTTGGAACATATAATACACTTAAAACAAATTCAGGTTTATCTTGCTCAAATACCTCATAAAAATTTACCATGACCAAGACTTCAGTTGGTCTGTAAATTGATGTGTCATATATGTTTACACATTTTTTAAATGTGTATCTTCAACATTTCATGCCTTGTACTCTTCCTTATAAATATCCTTTGTTTCAAAACACTTTTCAGAATTGTCACAAAAACTATGCTCACATTGTGTGTCTTTACAGATTTGCTTTATCTGCATAAAGGTGTTCTCTAATTATTTTATATCCATAAAGTAGTTGTCTCTCTTCACCCCAAACATTGAAAGAGAAGCAGTGTGGTAAAGAGCTCACAGGCTTTGAAACCAAAGCACCTGGGCTCCACCCCACACTTAGCTCCGACCTTGGGCTCTGTTACTAACCTCTCTCTGCCTTTTTCTTCAGGCAGTACATAAGGATGATGGTATTCATAGGGCTGTTCCGAGGATTCTTAAATAAGGGAATAGGGTAAAGCTCTTAGCCAAGGGCCCAGCCCATAGTGAGCACTGAAAACAAAAACAAAAACAAACAGGATTTACCTTTAAACAGCAAAATGATTATTCGAGGAGATCAAAAAATACAGTGAATGTTTAAATTTCAAAAAATTTATTGCAGTAAAAGACACATTGCCATTAATCCCCCTCAACATACTCCTCCTCAACTTCAAATACACTTACCCCATCATTCTTGCCACTTGCTGAAGCAGCTCTGGAAGTCGTCTTTCGTGATTATCTTTACTTCATCCTCCATCATGACAATACTCCGTGTCATACCTTGCTTCTGGTACGGCAATTTCTGATGAATAAAAACATTATGGTGTGTCCTCATCCACCTTATTCACCGGATCTGGCACGGTGCAACTTCTGGCTCTTCCCCAAAGTCAAAATGATCCAGGACATGGAGGCAGCCAGGACAGTGCAACTAAAGACACTCACGAAAGAGGACTTGCAGAACTGCTTCAGAAAGTGGCAGGAACGGTGGGACAAGTGTGTTCAAAGCGAGGGGGAGTATTTTCAGGGAGATTAATGGCAATGTGTCTTTTACTGTAATATTTTTTTTTATTTAAACATCAACCGTATTGTTTGATCACGTCTCGTAAATTATCCCTTTACAGAGTAAAATGACTAGAATGCTTCCTTGCAGAAGTGAAATATTTAAGAATTACCATTTAACTCAAAGGAATGTTTCTTAGAAAGGCAGAGAAAGCCTAAAAAGAATAATATAATTAAAGTGAAAAGACCTAGTTTAAATTCCAACTTTGGTATGTTAATCACGTAACTAGTTCTCATTGGTTATTGTATTCTTTTTTTTTTTTTTGTCTTTTATATTTTTTTATTATTTACACAAAGTTTTGTGCAACAAAATAAAAAGAGTACAGGGAAAGTGTCTTAGTTATTACCAATTACAGTAGCCAGTAAGAGAAGGCCAGAAAATTATAAGTATGTAAAGTGAACATATTCCCTCTCTATAGGCCAGAAATTTTGCTTCCAGACATATAACCAATATAAATATGTGTACAGATTCATCAAAAAATATATTCTAAAATATTCTTGATAGCACTATTCTTATTAGCTCCAAACTGGACACTATTCAAAACCCATCAACGGTACAATGAATAAACTGTGATATTTACCCAGTTGCATACCATACGGCTATGAGAATAAACCTTCTACAACTATGTGCCACAATATGAACAAATCTCAGAAGCATAGTGTTGAACAAGAGAGATGTACATACTCTTCTGTCTCTGGCTTTGCTCACTCAATATTATGTTTGTGAGATTCCATTTACATAAAGTAATTGAAATTCTACAATAAATGCTTCCAGGCCAAATGTACAACATTTCAGGTTATTGTATTCTAACTGTCCCTAGTCTATAAAATGGACATGACCTATAAATGGTAAATGCTTCATGAATATGTACGGAGAGAGTCAATCAAAGATATTGTGTACAGTAGTGTTTTCTAGACTTTTATATGATAGATTAAGATCCCTTTCACTTTGAGGAAAAGCCATAAAATTGAGTGCTATTTCTCAATATATCAGTCACTGATAGTCATGTATTTCTCTCTAAGGATAAACGTATGTAGCAAATGTGACTCCACAGGGCACTCGTGGCATTAGAACCTGAACTGCAAAGTTGAAAGCTCATGAGACTCCAAGAGCAGTTAGAGACCCAATGATCACCTTACATCCGTTACAGAAAACCGGAGCTAAAACGCTCCATGCAGTTGACCACTGAAAATATCTTGAATTTGCTTTTTTATTCCCCCCAATCAAAATGTCATTGCCCCTGATGTTCACAGTCCTTCAAAGATTATTTTATTTATTTCACAGGTCTCCTGTTATGGCTGGAGGTCTCTTTGCTGTGGACCGAAAATGGTTTTGGGAGTTAGGTGGCTATGATCCAGGTTTAGAAATCTGGGGAGGAGAACAGTACGAAATCTCTTTTAAGGTAAGCCACCAAGACCCTCTTCATACTATGTCTACATAATTTTGATGATTCTGATAGAATGTCATCATTTTATTTTGTGACCTGTGTTGTGAGGTAACAAAAATAGACATATCAACCTCCCAAGTCAGCTTTTGGATGAGAGAAGCTACTTCCTTCTGATGTTTCAGAGAGACGTAGCCATGCCATGAAAGAAATGCATACAAGAAATAATTCAAAATCCCTTGTACAAGTAGGAAACTTGCTGTGCTAGCAAGACCTACTACTCCACTGACAAGTGTGATCCTTCTGAAGCACTTAAAACATATGCATAGAAGAATTAGATGAAAGAAATGAAATTTAGTGGAGCTTTTTCCCTTTGTGTTTGTTCTAGAAATTGTAGTTCACATAACCAGTTATACCAAATTTTCAATAACAGAAGAGTAATTTTAAAACATAAATGGCAAACTAAAGCACTTTTAATATAATTGCAAAATAAGCAAATATTTTAACATTTTTATCTGAAATTCCCCAGGTCTCTACTTGCTTTGACCGTAAATATGCAGTAAAATTACGTACTTGGTCATATATAGGTATACGATAGAATCTGAAATTTCAGGATTTATAAATGAAAAAAGTTTACCACAACCTATGAAGATCATATAAGCAAAGCAAAATAAACTGGAATACAAAATATTGTACTCCAAACCTCCAAGATTTTTTTTAAAAAATCTATTTTCTTTTTTTACTTTATCATTGTCACTACTTATATAGAAGACAGACTGATTCTTGAAGATTTATTATATAGAAATCTCTTACTGAATATATCAGCTTTTCCTAATTGCTTCCATTATGAAATCAAAACAATTGTTGCTGAGGGGGGGAAAATGTATCCTGAATAATGAAAGTCAAACTTAAGAATCCAGCTAAACTTTTTGAATTGATGTATAAAAAGAAAATGATAAAAACTGCTTTTTATAGAACTGTAACAGCTATAGCCAATGTGTTACAGAAATGGTATGTTGTCCTCAGAGGATCATAAAATAAATATTCCCAAAGAGATACTCAGGAGGCATGATTGCAGGCTTCAGGACATCTAGAATTTTCCATCTCACTATGCTGGCAGTAATCCTTGAAATACCATTTATTAAATTAGTGTATTTTTTTCCACCATCATTCAAACACATCTCATATCACATCTGAGGTACTTTTTTGTTTTTAACCTTTTTATAAATACGTGGTTTAAAATCTTTGAATTTACCAATGTCTTTTGGGTCCCTGTTGTTATAGCTGCACACTTGTCACATTGTATATGGCAAAAAGTAATAATAATACAAGTAATAATGATAAAAATAACATCTACTGCATTTACCTAGGGGTAGGAGCCAGATGCTGAGCTAAGTGCTTTATATGCGTCATATAATTTAAAATCACAACTCTAAGAGGGATTATTCCATTTTACATATGAAGAAACTAAGGCTTAAAGTTTAAAAGATTTTAGATTAAAAAGTGCTTAAGTCTTTTTCCGATTACAGTTGATATTCAATATTATTTTGTATTAGTTTCAGGTGTAGAGTATCGTGGTTAGATAATTACGTAATTTATGAAGTGGTCCCCCCGATAAGTCTATTACCCATCTGACACTGTACACAGTTATTACAACATTATTGACTGTATTCCCTATGCTGTGCTTTACATCCCTGTGACTATTTTGTAACTACCAATTGGTACTTAATCTCTTCACCTTTTCCACCCAGCCCTCCAGCCACCCTCCCATGTGACAGCCATCAGTTTATCCCTTAGGGACTAAAACACTCCATTTCTACTTAATTGCAGAGAAGCAGAAACATGAAATTCTCTGACATCCAAATCATATCTACCAGCAGTATTCTAGAGTTCACTGATCTCTACCTAATGGTTGTTCTCATTGAACAGAGGCAGGTATCTTCATTATATCCTGTTTCCCCAAAAATAAAACCTAGCTGGACCATCATCTCTAATGCATCTTTTGGAGCAAAAATTAATGTAAGACCCAGTTTTATTTTAGTATAAGACTGGGTCTTACGTTAATTTTTGCTCTAAAAGACGCATTAGAGCTGACGGTCTGGCTAGGTCTTATTTTCGGGGAAACACGGTAGTCTAATAGCAAAGCAGCAAACTCTCCGCTGACCCTGGCAAAATACCACTGATTACCAGATATTACCCAAAGGTGGGTGCATAGTTTACAGTAATACCTTCAATTGGAAGAACAAAATATTGCATTTGACCGCAGCATTAAAGATAAAAATGGCATTGTTATATTTGTACTATCATCAGCATTCAAGGGATGCTTTTTACTTGTACAGTTTAAGAGATTTTTTTCCTCAACTCTCTTAATTCATGAATTCTTTAAATTAAAAATATTATTTCAAAAAATTTCGACTAAGCAGAAGAAGCCTGGTTTTGAGTAATGAACTGGATGATGGATAAAATTGCTGTTGAATGTCTGGCGAGTTTGCAGAATATACATTTGCGTTCTAAATCACAAAAGTATTTATTTAGACCAACGTAAACTTACATCTCTCACTTCTCTGTCACTCATATGTATCACATCTCTTCTGGATGACCTGAGATTTTATTACCCCATTTCCAATTTTTTCCTTATCTGTCATTCTGAAGGATATAATTGGAATGCAGACCTGTCAGCTTTGTCTAGAAACCATGGCAACAGCGCTGGAAGTTCAGGACTAAATTGCCCTAAGTTGTTTGGTTGGAATGACAGATTCTTTGGTGACAGTTGTGTCTTACAGGGTCCCATTTCTGATATATCCCTTCATTCTTCTCGCTATTGTGTGATGACCTTGGGGTTCCTGTCCCTCCCTATTAGTATTTGTAACAGGAGGGGGACAAACTTAAACAGGCTTTGGTAGAATTTGCATTGAGGCAAGAAGAATACTGTCTGTGTGAAAAGAATCAAAAGAATTGTACACAAATATCGCAGTTAAATGGTATTAAATAATACCATTGGAACTAAAAGAGAAAAGTCAAATGCCTGTATTTTTGGACATATTCCATAAATTGTGATTAATTTTGCAATGTAAAGCACTGTAAGATATGCACTGGTCGGCACTTAAGGTTTGGATAACTGTGAAATATGTGTGGATAACTGAGAATTCACTAGTCTATTTCACACCATGATATAGAAATTGTTTTAAGTCTAGGACTTAAATGCTCTAATTCAAAAGATTTCTATGTATGGTCGTTATCAGGCATCTTTGCTAGCTGTTTACTTTTCAATCAAAGAATCGTTTCACTAAAGTTAATGACAAGAGTCCATCACTAAATGAAAATATTTCCAGAAAACTCTGCTTTATGTTAAGGGCTTGGTTTTTACTCAAACAATGTCTGGTTAAGACTGCTCCTCAATTCTTTTTCTCTGTAAATAGCTTTCCTTCCTGTGGCTAATGTCTCATTACATGAGTAGATTTCATGCCCTAACATAAAAACCAACACAGTGTAATTTCCAGAAGTCAGTTGAAGAAAGGATGTCTCTAGAGAAATGATCTGTCTGCTCTGTGCCCAGTCTTTAGTGTGTGTTAATATGAATCTGAATTCCTATGTGGCCCAGAATTATCCAGCTGTCCTTCATATGTTGCTAGGTCAGCCAGCCGCTGGGGTGGAGAAAGCAGCATTTAGTCAGCCATTCAACAAGCTTTTATTGAGCATCTAATTTATGCCAGGCACTGTTCCAGGTCCTCGATTTGGATTTGCACCTGGAAAAAAAAAGGAAACCAAGACAGACTGCACAGTGTGGCATAAAAGAGATAACCCACATCTTTAAATGTTGTTTACCATTTAAGTTACTGAAATTAATATTAATGAGTCTGATTTTCCAAAGTGCATGTTTACATCCATTGCCCAAAGATAAAAGTCCAAATGTTAGCCTTTACAAAAGATCTGTCCTTCAATTGCAGAAAACTCTTTTGAGAAAATAAAAGTGAGCAATACGCACTAATTAAGCACCACAAGGTTTAGAATGAAGCCCAGCAACTGACTGACTCTACTCCATAAAATTCTGACTCGAGACATAAAGTTTAGCTCCAGGTAGAAGAGCATTGAATTTGGTTTGTGCTGCCTTTTCGAGCCCCAAACTTATCAGCATAGTCCCACATTGATCCAATATTTCTTGGGCCATCTGTAGTCGAGGTAAAGCTCTTGATTACTAACCCAAGCTGTACAGAAACATTCGCAACTCCAGGTGAAATGAGTTTGGGGACCATATGTCTTAGCGTGAACCTATCAAACGTAGGAGCCCCTTGCAGCCTATTTCAAAAACCACTCTTAAATGGATTATAGTACACTACATAGTCACCTTCGTTTTGTGCCTTTGTGCTTCCCATACATTGAGCTAAAGATTCAGACATCTAAGGAAGCTTTAACTTACATCTCACCATCTTTCTGTCCTTATCAGTCATTCATTCATTCCACAGAAATTTATTTATTGACTACAATGTGACAAGTCTGGGCTAAGCCCTTGAGATTTAAAGGTAAATGTGAGAAGATTCTCGCTATAGAGGAGCTTACTGTCCAGTCGCAGCCTGAGAATTAATTTGCTGCAGTTACTCATCCTCAGTATTGTCTGGAATGTATTTTATTTCCATGTTCTAGATATATGTGATAGCCACTTTGCCAGCCTCCTTTCCTCTGTTCTTCCTCCTCTTTCAGCCTATCTCCACATTTTATTCATTTGTTCCCCTAGTTGCTTTGTTTTCTCCTCGTAAAAGTTCACAGTTGCCCCCAATTGCCACATAAATCAAATGAACAGACTGAATCATAAACCATGAAACTTTCCACCAATTACCTGCCTTGCCTAACTGTCTCAATCTACCCTGCCAACCACCTGAGCTACTGTCTTCCTTTCCTTTCCAGAAGATGGGAAGTCATACTTCCTTTGTGTGCCTATTTATTGCAGAGATTTTGAATAACCAGTCAGACTTTGTCCTGTTCCTGAGAAATTTGCTTATCCTCTTTGCAAATATTAATCAGAAACCTTCAGCATGAATCCCTGTACCATGCGAGCTAGACTCTGCTGAAAAAAGGCAAAAGAAGCCCGTTGGATTAAGTACAATTGAGATGAGTATTTCACCCATCAATTAAAGGGGGGAAAAATCTACATTAAGAATTTCCTCTAAAGTAAAACGTATAAATGTACTTTTCTTCACCAGTTTTCTAATACAAGAGAGACCAAAGCTTTTCCTTCTGCACATGGGGTCCACTGACTAGAGTAAAGGTAGAGGTGCATAAACTACGCCCACACTTCATTCTTTATGGGTTCCAGTTTTGGATCTTTTAAGTTTGAATGAAAACCTAAAGACACTTTGAAGTTATCTTGATGCAGTAATATAATCCTTCTGATTTTTTTAGGATTTTATCCAATCTTTTATTGTTACTTCATCCACATCTAATTTGACAGCAATTTTTTTAACAACTCAGTCTTTTCAAATTCCTGGAATTAGTTTTGACATGAACAATAATTCTTTCTCTTTTCATCATTTTAAGTGGTATTTAATTAAATTACATAATTACAATTTTTTAAAACCAGTATAATCACATTTGGGAAGAAATGCAGTGCCTTTGAAGTCAGCATGTAACTGAACTATTGGGAGCCAAAGATTCCAGGTATATTTAACGTAGCCTGTATTTGGAGTAGATTCGCCCTCATATGAACACCATTCAATATGTTTACAGAAGGAATAGAGCATGCCTGTCTTTAGTATGTTTTAATACTAATATTAAATTGATTGAGCAGTGATTCAGTCCTTGCTGTCAAAAACTTTCAGTCTAATGAGACACAGGCAGATCTCAGAGGTGGGTGCACTGCTGCCTTTGTGAGGAGGCAAATTCCCACTTGTTCAGGTCAGGTCTAGGGTAAAGCTCTCCCCGCGGTCCTCATCCTTACCCATGTCCCCCAATCCCTTGACCTGTGTCCAGGAACCTTCCAGGTATTCAGGATTTGAACGACCAGTGTCATTCCACTCTGGGAAGAGATAAGGGGAAGGGTACCAACCATTTCCCTCTCTTGCTTTTTAGTTGTTACAATGTTTGCCTTCCCCCAGGTCCAATCTTGTGTAGTCTCTGAAGTGAGGAAAAGAAAAAATTAGTCCTAAAATAAGCCTCTGGGATTTCTTTGAATCTTTTCTTTTACTTTGATGTGACTGGGGAAGAAAATGCTCCTGGAGTAAAAATAGAAGATGGAAAACACATTGAGCATAACAAAATGAATATTTCAAGTTATAACCCAGCCACACACAAATAAGCGTACACATCTTAAAGGGACTGAAATATGCCTGAGATTTTAATAGACAGCATCTGTTTATTTTTTTATCCTTTTATGACTTATAAAATCTTTACATGAAGCTGCCTGCATCCCAAAGTTCTGGCTATTCTATTCTTCCTCTGGTGGTAATAACTATTATTTGGTCCCTTAACAAAAAAAAATAATGAGTTAGCTCTTATAGGTCATTGAATTCAATTTCTTATCTCATTCAACACTAATGCAAGGTAAAAATATAATTTCTATTTTATAATTGCAAAGTCAGGCTTTTACTTAGTTAATATCAAAACAACAATTAGAATTCGGGTTTGCTCTCAAAACCATTAGCCTAATTTCTCCTAGCTGGAAAAGTAGGAGACTTTATGCCACTGGTGAAAAAGTGGTTGCTGTCACTCTCTGAAACCACTTTAAAAAGGAAATGCAGTGTCTTTCTGTCTGATTTTTATTAAATATGAGGGCTGACAACTCTTTTTATGATTTAACATAAAATTTAATGCTTACTGTCTTCAAAATACACTGATTATTCAATAAGAATTGAATATGTACAATAGGGACTAATCACTGAGTATAGAAAATCCAGTTCTTTCTTTTTTTTTTTTTTTTTAAAGATTTTTTTGGGGAAGGGGAACAGGACTTTATTGGGAAACAGTGTACTTCCAGGCCTTTTTTCCAAGTCAATTTGTTGTCCTTTCAATCTTAGTTGTGGAGGGTGTTGTTCATCGTCAAGTTGTTCTTTCAGTCTTAGTTGTGGAGGGCACAGCTCAGCTCCAGGTCCAGTTGCCGTTGCTAGTTGCAGGAGGCACAGCCCACCATCCCTTGTGGGACTCGAGGAGTTGAACTGGCAACCTTGTGGTTGAGAGCCCACTGGCCCATGTGGAAATCCAACTGGCAGCCTGCGGAGTTAGGAGCATGGAGCTCCAACCACCTGAGCCACCGGGCCGGCCAAAAATCCAGTTCTTAATCAAACAAGAAAACAGCCATCAATTTGAGATTGTCATAGCTTAGTAAACCATGTATTCTAAAGCTTAACTTCATTTTGGATCTTCTCAAGAACAAACATGGATTTTATTTCTTTGTGCTTCAAAAATTTAAATTAATGAGCACACAATGGAATACACAGATGATGTACTGTAAAATTATACACCTGAAACTTATATAATGTTATTAACCAGTTACCCCCAATAAATTTAATTTAAAAACATTAATAAGCCCACAAAATTAGTTAAGGTTTCCTAAATGGTACATGGCCATCAAAATATTTTTAAGTATACTTACAGTTGGACAATTGAATGTTAAACAGTTACAATATAGTCACACTTTTAAAATGGAAAAGAAAGATCTACTCTTAGAGATCACTCAAAACAAAAACGGAAAACAAGAAACAGGAACAAAAAAAACCTAACTTTATCCTTGACAAATTATCAGCTATCTTACCCTCGACCACAGTGTATAAAGAAAGTGATCATATGCAATAAAGGCAATGATGTCACAGCAGAGCCATCGGAAGATGTAATAATCACAGCTACAAATCCCTCTTGAAGTCAGAAGCTCTCCATTTTCCAAAGTAATTGGCACATCCTAAGGTGGGGTGGGAACCAACAAACATTTGCTTGAGATAATAGCAATAGGTGTGATTGCTGATTGCCAGAGCTTTCCTGGATTGAGTTTGGCACACAAGAGAAGCAGCAAGTGGGAGATTGGGTACAGTTCCGAAAGAGATATTAGACAGATCAGCCATATCTGCCGGAAGCAAGCTGTTAGCCAGGCAGAATGGAGGAGAGATACTCAATATTATGAGCAGCTCTGTAGCAGCCAATTCCAAATGGATGCGGACAAATAAAGGCTAAACTAATTCACTCACACACAAATTTTATGTTATAAAGTGAATACTGCAATTGGTAAGAAGAAATCACCCTATTCAAAGATGAATAATAATAATTTTTTAAACGAAGTAGCCTATAAAAATATACAGAAAAAAAAAAGGACCAGGAAAAAAAAAACAGTCATGTTGCTGTACATGTTTATAAAATTTCTTGAAAATGTTAATGAGGTCATTGACTCTCAATAAAACAATATTAAATGCTAATCTTCATGAGATTAGGCAAAACATCAAAAGACAAGACAAAGGGATGTAAAAGAAGCAGCAGCATTGAGGATATAATGAAAAGAAACAGACAACCATCACTAATGATGGTCATATAGAAAGTAACACAAAAGAGAAGGGATATTCTAAAACTATATAGGGACATAGAGGATATGGTTGAGAAAAAGGAACAAAATGAAATTATCATGAAGTTAAAAAGTAATAGAGTGAAAAGATATGGAAAGTAAAGGAACTCAAGTTAGTGTTCCCAAGTAAGAAAATTAAAATTAAAATAGCATATATTGAAACCTAAGCTATACAGCTAAAGCAGTGTTTAGAAGATTCAGATGGTGATGCTTGAAAAGGGGAAGGGAATATAGTCAATAATGTTGTGATAAGTTTATGTGGTGACAAATGATTACTAGAATTAGTGGGGTGATGATCATATAGTAAGGTATAAAAATATCAAATCACTATATTGTATACTTGAAACTAATGTAACCAGTATAAGATTGTATACCAACTATACTTAAATAATTTTTTTTAAATGTAGATTCTTGAGTTTTTACATCAACAATAAAGAATGAATAAAAATAATCAAATTAAACATCCAAACCCTGTTTTCGAATGAAAAATAAATAAACCTAAGGGAATAGGATAAAAGATTAATAAATACAGAAATAGGAATTAATGATTTAGAAAACCAAAAACTGGTAGTGTAAGAGCTGGTTCTTTACCGCCAAAAATAAATAATTAATGAGATATAAATAAATATGGAGACATTAATTAATAAGAAAAATGGTTAACTGACCATTTACAACAACACAAATACACAAATTCAAAAACAATAATGGGGGAAAAAACAGGAATTTTTTAGAGAAACATTAAATAATCATAAGAGATGAATCACTCTGCTCAATTCTACGCAACTAAAGATTATAAGTGAAATTGATGATTTTTAACAAAATATAAATGATAAAACTGACCTCCAAAAAGAAAAAAATCTAAACTGACTCTATTCATTTTCTACTATTACATAACATATTACCACAAACTTAGTGCCTTAAAACAACACAAAACTTTCACACAGTCTGAGTCAGAAGTCCAGAGTCTTTCAACAGGGCCTCTGATAAGGATTTCACAGGGCCGAAATCAAATGTTCAGGCAGCCTCCCTCCTTACCTGGAGGTTCAACCAGGGAAAGATCTGCTTCCAAGTTGCCTCAGGTTGTTGACACAACCCATTTCTTTGTGGATGTGGGACTGAACCCTGCATTGCCTTGCTGGCTGTTGTCTGGAGATCACTTTCAGCAACTAAAGCCACTCTCTCAGGTCCTCTCCATGGCACTCACACAACATGGCAGCTTATTTCTTCAACACCAGAATTTCTCTCACCCTTCAAATCTTCATATCTCATCTTTCAGGAAGGGCCAGTTACCTTGTTTAGACCTCACCTGTTAAGTTAGACCTTTCCAGGATAGTCTCCTTTTTGAATAACTCAAATCCAACTAACTTGAGACCATAATTATATTTGCAAAATCCCTTCATCTTTGTCACATAATGTCACCTAATCACAGATGTGAAATCTATCATATTCAGTCTCTCCCACATTCAAAGGGAGGAGATTGTACAAGGCCATGTACACCACGGTGTGTGAATTTGGGGGACATCTCAGAATACTGCCTACCGTGCTGCTCAATGACCATACAAGAAATAGAGAAAATTGTCAAAAAGCTGTCCCCCCCAAAAGAATAGACTATCAACCCTGATTAGTTTCTGACAAACCTTTAAAGAAGATGTACTGTAAAGTTTTATAAAAACTGTCTGTAATATCAGAAAAGAAGGAAATCTTCCAAATCAGGTTTAAATCTAGCATAGTATTAATAGCAAATTCTGACCACAAGAAAATTTTTTTAAAATACAGACATATTTTACTTATAAATACATTAAAAAATAATAAAAGATTACACAATAGAATAACTACTCAAATATTAATACACCAAAAAAGTGTAGTTTTCATGAATATTTTTAATATTGAGACATGTAACATAACACATTAACATAATTCACCCTAATAGTAAATTTAAAAGGTTATAGTCATCTCCATAGGTAATATAAAGGCATTTGATAAACTTTGCAATTCACTTTCAAATAAAATACTTAATACTTGGCATGCATGATTAAAATGTTAATATGTATTTGTGTAATGGATATCTCTCACTCAAAAGCCAACCGCTAGCTTATTGAGAAAATTCAAGGAATATCCCCATTAAATTTTTACTTAATATTATTCTAGGCATAGTAGGCAATTCAATTAGACAAGAGGTAATATAAGATATGGAAAAGTTGGAAAGAGGAGGACATTTTTCAATAATTGCAAAAAAATTATCACCATATACCTACCTGAGCAATTCAGGGGAACCAATTGAAAAACTACTATAAATGATAAGAAATTCAGTGAATTGCCTGAGTAAAGTGTGTGTGTGTGTGTGTGTGTGTGTGTGTGTGTGTGTGTAAATATATAGAAAGCAATAGCCTTTATATATACAAATAACAATCCCAAAGGAAAAGACCATTTACAATAATAGAGGGGAAAAAACAGCTAGGAATAAACTTAAGAAATGTCCTAGACCTCATAAAGAACGATTATAATACTACTGAGGGACACATGAAAAGACACGAGCACATGAAACTCATAAGGAAGATAATTCTCCCTAAGCATACTCATAAATTTAACACAATCACAATGAAAGTAGTAACATGAAATTTGGGGTGGGAGTTGCTAGACAAAGTGCTTCTAGTTCGTAGGCAAAACAGACAAATAGAATAACAAGTTTTAATTAATAACCGTTTTCTACTTTCTCCATAGTTATCTGAAAGTACAAAAACCTCATAGGGTGTTTAATTTATACTCTAACATAGTTGATTTGCCTCCCTAGAAGGGTACAACTCAATCTCATTTTACAAGTATCCTCTATTTCCCTTGAGCCATCTCTCTCTAAACTATCATGATGATGCTTTGTACAAAGGGTTTTGTTCGAAATAAATTCAGCCTTATAAACCGTGCTCATTAGAAATCCTTTTTATGGCAAGGATGGTTCTAAAATATTGTATATGCCTTCTCGTTGCTTTTATGAGACAGCTATATTAGAAACCTCTCCTTACTTTTGAGCCCGCAAAGTACTTCAAAGTGTAGTTGCATTTTATATCTAAAATGTGACAGAAGCCTTTTTATGGCACACCATATACTTTCAGCTACACAAAGAAATAGCTGGAGTTATTCCTATGGGGTTTTTTTGCCTACAATATTTAGTCTAGGTGACATAAAAATAACCATTTTAATTCAACATACCCAGAATTGATCTTCCAAAGAAAATATTAAAATGACATTAAACTCATTCAGAAACTCAAAGATAAACAGAAACAGCTGCTAAATGTCTCACCAGCCAGTCTGAGATTCATTTCAATTACCCAACAAAAGGTACCTCAGGTGTAACAGAGCATTTTCAAGTTAAATTTTATGTCCATTAAATATAAGCCTAGCGGCAAGTCTGAATTCCTCCCAGTTGTTACTTCCTTTATGTCTGACGACATTTTCCTAATTCCCTGTTTAATTTTATTTTAGCATTTATAGATAGTTGTAAACGGAGCGAGATATAACAATTTACACAGCATTCAATACCTGTGTTAAGGTCAATTTGACTTCCTATTGAAGTATTTTTCTAATATTGAGATTGTTTTCAAATTTTTATATTTTTCTAGTTGTCGTGTTTTCCTAACACGAAAAATGAAATATTATATAATCATTCTAATGCTTCTGGTGTATAAATCTATATAAAGCAAGTCAGCTTGTCCGCACCCCATCTCAAAAAATGTTTGTGTAGAAAGTAACCGAAAACTCTCCATACAATTCTCAAGCCTCCGTCCACATCCCAATGACAGTATTGTAGAAAGTCTCAGAGTATATACACACATTAACTGTGGAGGTATAAGCACTGATTTTTACACTCTTCATCAAGGTCAACAACCTACAACACACATGGCCAGCATAACTCCCTCCTTCTCCCCAACCTGTGAGAATACAATGCCTCCCTTCCCCCTTCACACACACACATTCACAAACTCGCATGTTGTCCTATGTCCTAACCCCGCTCATAGAGGTCAACATGCAGAAACACAGCAACCATCCCATATAGCCCCCATCATACCAGAAGAATGACTATAGCATATGACCACCATTCTTGAGCACCTATTACACATATAAGGGTGCTATGTATTACTTAACTTAGTCTTTACAACCTCTTTATGAAGGGGACACATCACTACAACTTTACAGAAGACGAAAATGAGATCAGAAAAGAATAGTAACCTGCCCAGTTCAAACCCTGGTCCAAAGTTTCCTTTCCGTTGTTCCATATCATGAAAGTATATCAACTTCTCTAGATTAAAAAAAATGACATGTAAATGCCATTACAAACCTTTAAGAGCACTCACTTTCTTTTTGGATGAAATTTTTAATAAGGAATATTGCTAAAAAAAAAAATTAGTTGCCTATCAGCTGAAGTTTAGAAAACGCTTTGCTTCTTTCAAGTTTTTGTTATAATGCTATTCTTCTGAGCAGCTTTGGACGGATGTGCTTGTTTCAAAGTATACCCTTGGCATTCCTGGACACTCAAACCTTCACTGTTCAAAAGAGAGTTTGTGGTGTTTTTTTTAATGTGGATTCTTTGGCTTAATAGAAGACAGAAACCCAATTCTGTCTAACTTAGAGAAATATGACAGGATGGGGGAAATATGACAGGATGCTAGTATAAACAAACTGAAGAAGTAAAGGAGGAGAACGAGCCTCTGGAAGGCTTGGAAACAGGGCCTTTTCTCTGAATATCTCACCTCTGCCTCTCTCAGCTTTATTCCCTCTGACAAACTCTCCTTCTACCCCTCAGTATGGCTACCGAAAGCTCTCAGGCTTTCATTTTCTGCTTCACCACCAAAGAGGTAATTCCAATGTGATGAAACCTCAAGGAAAGACTTCCAGTAGCCTTGCCTGAGTCGTGTTTCCACCCGTGCCATTAAGGAGGTGGTATGATTGACAGCCCAACTCAGGGGCAAAGGAGAATCCCATGTTTGGATATTTCCCTAAAATAAAGGGAAGTTGTGGTTCCAATACAGAAAGGCAATTTTTTAAAGTTTGTAAAGAACTTGTGTTTATTTTTAGCCGACGGGATATCCAGGAATGTAAGCAATTAGACACCAAATCTGGAGACATATGGAAAGAATGGTAAAAAAGCAAGCGCTTTGCCTCTAACGTAGCTTCTACGCTATGGAAGAATGAATTAAGGGAAATAAGGAAATTATGTCCTTAACCATAATATTTTACCTAAAGAAGTACTCTTAAAATGTTCAAATCCATTCTTTCCTCTCCAAGACTTAATGTTTCGAATAAACCAGTAAGTGATATATCGGGTTTTCTGTTCCCGTCTTCACTCTAATCACTGTTAAGCTCGGTGTTGTTAAGACTGCTTAGTGTTGCTGCAAATATAAGCACTGCATCTTAAGAGTAGTGATCACCTGCGTAATGTCCCCTCTGAAGCCCTGCTATCCTCACCCAGACCTCTTGAAGCTCATTAACAGCAAAATAGTTTGGGCATGATTTTTTTTTTTATACTGACATAACAGAGCATTTCTTACTTTGAAAAAATCCTAAGCAGATGGCTCAAGAAACGAGAGCTTTGCCCTGAGACTAGAAACTACCATATCCTCATTAAAAACTGCTGATACATTTCCCAATTTCTGCTTTTATTATGTGCCGGTCAACAAATAGAAAAGGGAGTCAGGAAAGGTCAAAATAAACTTTTCTCTTTTCCTCCTGATCTCAAAGAATGATCTGAACACCCAAGTTTCTGAGAATAAAGCAAAGCAATGGTGTGTGGTTATAACTTCACATTGTTACCTTTTTAGATCAAGTCAGGCCAAAAGGTGCAGCTTTCATTACATCTAGCCCAGAAAAGTAGCTTAATAACAGACATGGCCCTTTTCAATATCTGTTAGGTTGGTGTAAAAGTACTTGTGGTTTTTGCAATTTTTAACCTTTTAAACCACAGTTACTTTTGCACCAACCTAATACATACCAAAGACTTATAGGTTAACAATTAATATCTTAATTTCTAGTAGATGGTACAGTGGTTGATTGTCTTGTGTTAAGAAGTTTTTCAAAGGAGGGTAATGAGGACTGGGAATGCAGGATGAGAGGGTGTTTGGGGCAAAAGGGCTTGGAGCTAAGACTTGAAAGAGATGAGGGAGTTAGCTATGTGTCTGGAAGAGAATCCCACGTAGAGGAAACAGTACAAACGCCCTAAAGTGGGAGGATATCTGGCATGATGGAGGCATAGAAAAAAAGCCAGAATAGCTTGAGCAGAAGGAGGGAGAGGGAGATAAGTAGGAGATAAGCAGCAGGTTTTGGAACTGAATGCAAATATTTTTAGAGCATTTAGATCACCGTTTCCATACAGTATATTGCGCTTCATCTTATACCTGATAATAGTGTTTCCTTATTATCCTCCTGACAATCCATTTCTTACTAAAAGTAATTTCGTATTCTGTGTGACTAGTATAATTATATGATTCCATTCAATTTCACATTCTCTATGTCTAAATTCTAATTTGTGGCTGATATTGAAAGTGATTTAAAAAAATAAGGCAAACATTCAATTATTTAGTCAATTTGAACTACATTAAGAAAAGAATGCTCTGTGCTCACTCATGGGTAAAGTAATGTTGCTTTAAAATATTTACATTGTTAAAAGAAGATGCATTATTTGTGAATCTAAAACATATCTCCAAGAATTGGATACTTAAGTATGACAATGCCATAGAGTTCTTTCTTTTCTTTTTAGAATATCATCACATCACACTAACAAGGAAGTGTCTTTTAAAAATATAAACCACATCTTTCAGAAAAAATAAAGGATTTGATAAATGCCACAACAATTGTGCTTTCCTAAAGAATGCTGTTACCTAAATACATCTCTCTAGTGTGTCAGTATATGGATGCATCTACTGAAATAGGCATTAGAAAACTGAAAAAAATAGACATGCATGGTCATATCCGTGATATAGAAACAAGAACAATCTATGATTAGGGACCGTTAACTTGGTATGCTTATGGTGAAAGCCAGTTGGTCCTGAGGTTCTAAGAAGCAACACTAAATCAGAGAGTCCATAGGACCCTTACATAAGTGGGAATATAAGTATAACTGAAATAGGAGGTGATCATACTCAACTACTCAACAAACATTTATTGAATATCTATTATGTGCTAAACCCTTAACAAGTAGCTGGAAATATAATAATGAATAAAATAGTCATGGAAATTATAGCCTAGTGAGGGGAGATAAACACTGAGCAAATCATTACAAGGGTGGCCGGTTAGATCAGTTGGTCAGAGCATGATGCTTGTAACACTAGGGTTGCTGGTTCAATCCCCACATGGGCCAGTGTGAGCTGTGCCCTCCACAACTAGATTGAAACAACTACTTGGAGCAGATGGATTCTGGAAAAACACACTTAAAATAAATTTTTTAAAAGTTTTAAAAAAATCATTACACAAACACACATGTAAGTCACTTAATTACAGTTGTAAGTACTGTCTCCACTTGAAAGAAAGCTCCATGTGCTCAGAACTTTAAATTGCTCGCACATTAGAGCTCCATCATGGTGAACAGTGCCTAGCATCTAGTAAGCGCTCACTACATACTTGTTGACTCAATTAATGAATTATGTAAAAGAGACTCATGGGATGAGAAGGGAGTATAAAACAGGAGTCCTAAGCAAAAATAGGTGCTCAGTTATGATGGGGAAGCTGAAATCTAGAAACTAAATAGGAAAAAGATAGGAAAGAAGGGAAGGGGGAAAGAGGGAGATGAGAATTTCCTTTTAGAGAGAACAGTTTGCGGCAGCAAGCCCTGAGGAGGGAAATTTGGTGTTTCCTAACAAATTAAAAGTAGCCTGGGGTGGTAGGGGTGGAGGGGGTTGGTTAGGACAGGAGACGGTGATTGACCAACACATAAGCAAAGGCCAGATAATACAAGGCCTTGGAAACTTTGGGGAGGAGTTGTAGCTTTACCCTAACAGCAATAGAAAACCACTGAAGGATTTTAAATCAGGGCATGCTACAGATATATGTTTGTAAATGATCACAGTGGCAATTTAGAGAAACAAAGCCTAGGACTCCATAGTTCTTTTAAAATTGAATTTACCATTAAAAAATCTGGACATAGGTTCCTGAATTTGACTTTGGTTATAAAGAAAAATTTCCAATGGGAATAATTTTAAGAATTAGGAGTAGGTTATCGATAGAAAACATGAATTTTGATTCATTGGAGATTGTGGTAGGCAGAATTCTAAGATGACCCTCTTCCTTGGTTAACTACCATGATTGTGTTACATTACAGGGCAAAAGAGATTTAGCAAATATGATTAGGTTACTAGTCAGTTCTCTTTAAGATAGAGTGGTGATCTTGGTGGGCCTACTATAATCACATGAGCCATTTAAAAGCAAAGAGGTTTCTCTGGCTGGTAACACAATCATAGAGATTTGAAGCGTAAATAAGGATTCTATGTGAGGGAGGTTAATTATTGCTAAGACAGAGACTTCAGAGGGCAAGGAGCTAAGAATAGGCTCTAAGTGTCTGGTCATCAGCCAGCAAGAAAATGGGGGTGGGGGGGTCCCAGTCCTATAACTGCAAGGGACTAAATTCTGCCAACAATCTAAATGAGCCCAGAGGAGATTTTTCCCCAGCGGCTCCAGAAAAGAGCGCCGCCCAACCACCACCCAGGCTTTAGCCTCTGAGCTCTAGGCAGAGAATCCAGCTAACCTCGCATAAACTTTTGACCCACAGAACCATGAGATCGTAAATGAGTATTGTTTAAAGCTATTAAGTTTGTGGTAATTAGTTACACACCAATAGAAAACCGATGCCGAGATATTCAAGCCTGTATTAGAGTGAACCTCTGAAAAGAATTAGTTAAAATTTCTGTGTGTCCAGACAATAGTTTAGTGGTTGCCAGAGGGTAAGGGGGGCAGGGGGTGGGGGGTGGGAGATGAGGGTAAGGGGGATCGAATATATGGTGATGGAAGGAGAACTGACTCTGGGTGATGAACACACAATGGGATTTATAGATGATGTAATACAGAATTGTACACCTGAAATCTATGTAATTTTACTAACAATTGTCACCCCAATAAATTTAATAAAAAAAGAAAAAAAAGAAAAAAAAAAATTTCTGTGTGTCTGTTAGGTCATTTTGTCAAATCTTAGAAAGGAAAGCAATGATGATTTATTTAACTTTCCATTGTGGCAATCCTCACCCTGGGGAAATCTCTCATGAGACACACTTAGTCTACTTCTGCCTACTTTCTAAATATTCTAGCAGACAACATAAACCGGAGGGGAAAAAAATAGATTAAGACCAGAAAATGTAAGGTATTGCCCCAGGCTTTGACCCCATACCTTGCCCTTATTTGTCACCATCCCCTAGTCCTGCAGGAGAGATTGGCCACCTCCACCAACTAAGGAAAGTAATATGGTCACCTTTTTCATGAAAAATAAATGCCTGTGTCAACAAATCACTGTCCTTCAGCTGCTTCTTTACCTTGACACTTGCTTACCTTTGACCAATCAGAACTGACATGTGATTGTACACAGGACTATCTAACATTCTCTGCCCTCCCATTGCCTACCATTTCATCTGTTGTTGAATTACTTCAAGTTTTACTTCTTTAAAATGCAGAGATAATATAAATGAAAATTATCTCTCAAATAATTACCTCCACAGTATTGTTTTTTAAAAGAAAAAAAAAAAAGATTATGAAAGGGGATCAACTGCTGTAACAATCCCCAAATCTTGATAACATCAGTAGAGTTCCTCTGTGGCTCCTGTCACAATTTCACCCAGGTTGGGAGAGGAGTGTGCTCTGCTCCATCTGGTTTTTCAGGGACCCAGGCCCCCCCATTTATTTAGTGAGGCCACCATCTTACAGGGTGTCAGACTCCTCCTCTGGATCTTCTGCAATCGGTCAGTTGCTGAGGGAAGAAAGAACTCATGAAGAAGGTAGAAAAGGAAGTCCACTCTTAATTACTTTGGCCCAGGGGTGAGGCACTTCACTTCGGCTCACATTCCACTGGCAAGAAATATAGCCCCATCTAAGTACAAAGGAGCTGGAAATTGTAACCTGGCAGGAAGATTACTATAAATTATAACCCAAGAATTGAGCATGGAAATGGGTGAGTCCTAGAACTATATCTCCCGCAATAAGAGAAGATGAAATTGGTGGGTGATCCATCAGTTTGGGTTATCTGTGTTAGGAGTTCACTTTTATCATGGATTTGGAAATATGTAGTTCCAAATGATTACTGTATAACAAAGCACCCAAACACTTAGCAACATAAAACAACCATTCTATTATGCTCATAGGTTCTCTACGTCCTAAATTTAGAGAAGCCACAAAGGGGATGACTCATTTCTGCTTAATGATATATGGGGTCTCAGTTGGGTGTGACTCAACAGCTAGGAGCTGGAATCATTCAGAGAAATCTCCATTTACATGTCTGGCAATTCTTTCTGGCTGTGGATTCAAACAACTGAGATTATTGACCCAAACACCTACACATGGCCTCTCATGTGGCCCGGACTTTCTCACAGTGGGTCGCCTCAAGGAATTAGATTTCTTACATGGCAACTTAGAGTTACAAAAACAAGTGTCCTGGAGGACAGTTGTTGCAAGCTACGTTGCCTTTCATGACCTAGCCTCAGTCACTTTTGCTGTACTTAACTGGTATAAGAAGCCACAAGTCCACCTGAATTCAAGCAGAAGGAATGTAAACCCACCTCTCAATGGTGGGGTACAAAGATCACATTATTGAGGCACGTAGGCAATGGGAAATATTGTGGTGTCCAATTTTGGAAAACACAATCTCCCACATGTATTGTCTTAGAATCACTGATTTTCAATATGCAAAGGACTTGGTACCTTGAAGAACAGGGGCCAGCAAACTATGGTCCACTGCCTGTTTTTGTAAAGTTTTAGTGACATACAGCCACACCTTTTCCTTAGCAGAGTTGCAGGAGAGACCATGTGACTTGTAAAACCTGATGTATTGACTATTTGGACCACTACAGACAAAGTATGCTGCCTGTGAGATGGTGAGCACTGGAGTCAGACTACTCGGATTCAAATCTCTATTCTGGATGTGGCCAGTTATGTGGCCTTGGGCAAGTTATTCAGCCACTCGACTGCCAATTTCCCACCTGTGTAACTGGAGAAGAAGTACAGTCTGTCATTGAGTTGTGCGCATGAAATGGAAAAGGGCATAGTAAGCATTCATAATGCTAACTCTTGTTATTAGAATTACTTTGAAATATTAGCTAGGTCAACTGTCCATCCAGAGTTATGTGCTTGTCTCCAAAGTGTCATTGACTACAGGTTTCAGCAACAGTGATGCAGGAAGCCCATTTCATCTTTAATCATTCTATCTATTAAAAAGTTCCCTTCCACCGAGCTGAAATCTCTTCATAGCTCTGTCCTATTAATCCTTTCTATCTCCTTGAGGTTCTACAGAACACCTCTTCCAAATATTAGTTTCTTCAAATATTTGAAAAGGGTGTCTATGAGTTTTATGTTATTAAGATGACCCACCTGCAGTTCCTTTCATTGTTTCTCCTAAAACACAGTTTGCGTCCCTTTCCCACTTTGGTGATTCTCTGTAGAAAACAATATAAAGCATTAACTCAGAAATTAGCATAAGACTTCAGGCAGGTAGATCAGGCCCCTTACTCCCTAAATTGTCAATCTTATGCTGGTGATGTGTGCTTTATGTTACTCAGTCTTTTTATACCCCATCCTCCTCTGGAAGAGTTGATTCTTTTAGATATGAGACAAGTCCTTGTAGTTACCATTTTTATGTTTAATCTCATATAGTTCCATCCTCTCGAGATCTTTCTAGATGCTGGTACTATGGTTTAGAATGTTCACTGTTCACTGCACTTACCAGCTTTATATCATCCACGCATACTTCTGATGTCTTGATCCAAAACATTAATAAATATCCCATCAAGTTGAAATTGATACCTTGAGTAGTCCTGAACTCATTTAGAACAAGTGAGTGTTGTTTTAATAAGTGAATTGTTTTCCCTCTTGGACTTCCATTCACTCTAATCATTATTTGTCCAACAGCGTTACATGGGGTGTCATTCCTCTTACTGAAAGAAGTTGGAAGCAAATGTTAATTAAGACATAAACATTTTCTTTCTGTTAATATTATACTTTAAAACAAACTGTGTATCTGTATTAGTCAGGGTTCTCCAGAGAAACAGAGCCGGTAGGATATGCAAATATAAAAAGAAAAAGATTTGTTTTAATGAATCAGCTCACACAATTGAGAAGACTTGGTAAGTCCAAAATCTGTAAGGTAGGCCGGCAGGTTGAAGACCCAGGGAAGAGCTGCAGTTCAAGTCCAAAGGCAGTCAGCTGGTAGAATTCCTTCTTGCTTAGAGGAGGTCATTGTTTGTTCTTTTAAGGCCTTCAACTGATTACGTTCATCCCCATTATGGAGGGTTATCTGCCTTA
This sequence comes from Rhinolophus sinicus, assembly GCF_036562045.2. NCBI lineage: Eukaryota > Metazoa > Chordata > Mammalia > Chiroptera > Rhinolophidae > Rhinolophus > Rhinolophus sinicus. The sequence continues at coordinate 95,400,897 of NC_133757.1, forward strand.
CTGAAAGTCCACCCATTTAAATGTTAACATCATTCAAAAAAACACCTTTATAGAAACATTCAGAATAACATTTGACCAATATCTGGGCACTATGGTGCAGGCAAGTTGACATAAAACTAACCATTACAGTATCTCTTTTTAATCTTTTTCTTGTAATGAAAATAGCTATATCTGGCCCATATGAAGCCTGAGTTTTTGTTTTGATAATTCATCCTTTTATAGTAAATAGTCTATTATATAAAACCATGATTAAGTGTGTATCTAAATGGGTAGTCATGATAAAAAATATGACCAATTGATTTTTATTTCTGTGAGTATAGCATTTTAACGCATAACTCTAGTGTAATATTTCTTTTATCCCTATCACTAACCAATTATTTTCTCTATGTAAGAAAAAAATCAAGGGTGGGGGCAATTCGGATTGCCACTATGATTTTTAAAATGAGCTCTACTGAAAACTTAAGACTGCAGATGTAACTTCAAGTATGGATATATCTGTGATTTTTAATTCATTCATCTATTTTAGAAATTCCATTTTTTATATTTTAAGTTTTTAAATTGATATTTAAATTCCAATGTTACTCTTCAAAGGATTTCACAAGACTATCAAAATAAATATCTATATAAATAAGATATCTTAGCATTAAGTTTCAGTTAAATGTAATAGCTGTGGTAAAATTCTACTAAAATAAAAAATAATGCCAACGTATAGTCTGTGGAAATTCAATTTTATTAAACTAGTATTTTGGTTCTATACTTTTATGAATCTAGATTTTTTTAAATATGGTTTTGTTTCTTGGATAGCCATTTATAATAAATAGAAATTATTGATTTAGAGACTTTAAGAGATATTAAGTTTTGTTTTGCTTTTTTTGAGTCTTGCTAGTAATTCCTTTTTTGTATGAAATTTTCTGTTCTTTTTTGTCATCCTTTTAAATTTCCTCTCTTTAGGTTTGGATGTGTGGAGGAGAAATGTTCGATGTCCCATGTTCTAGAGTTGGTCATATCTACAGGAAGTACGTCCCTTATAAAGTTCCATCTGGGACCAGCCTGGCAAGAGTGAGTAACTGGGGATCAGAATAAGTTGGGCTTGACACGGCTTTCTGTAGCAGAGTAAGCAGCCTCACGCATGGTATAATTTAAGGCACAGTCTGAGAGAAACACCTAACTGAATAAAAACTTCCCTGCTTGCCATTCCATTTGGCAGGCATTAGTACGTAGAAAGTTTCTTTCTGTGTTTCTCAGTTTTATTGCTATTCCTTAAGGAAGTATTAACTATTATGCTAATTCTTGTTAGTACTTGTTTCAAAGCACTGTCTCATATATTCTGTTTAATCGGCATCATTACCTTCTGAGGTTGGTATTGTTATCTTTATTTTGTAAATAAGAAAACTGAGGTTTAGCAAGGTGACTTGTTCCTGCTCACAAGAAGAATAAATAGCAGATAAGGAGTTGAGGCCCAAGTCTTTGGAATGAAAGTCCAGTATTTTCCTCCCACATGGAATATGATAGGATCTCCCTAAGTCAGATAGAGAAAGGGGTAAATAGAAGACAGGGGAAGGTGGATGCCCAAACTCTGCCTTCTTTTCATTTGTAACTAGGACCAGCTCTGCTTAAAGTTTCACCCCAGCCTCAAAACTCCAAAATTGGGCCAAGTCCAAGATTTTTTTTTGCGGACATTGTTTCAAATAAATCCTTTTTCTTAGATCAAATGCAAGGATGTTTTTCTCTTCTGCCTTTTAGAATGTTTTTAAACATGTTTGGGAGGACATAGTCGCAATACTTTCTTAAAACAATCCTGATCATTTCTGTCTGCCACGTTACTTTCTTCATAGCTGAATTAGTTTTATTCACCACAATATGTACCTGCTACTACTCAGATGCCAAATCTACAAAAAGGGTGTTTTACCACATTTCTTTGCACAACGCTCCACTAGGAATCAAATCCTAAATTACTCATTTTGGTTCTCTTTCTAGTTAGTCTACAATATATATCTATTGAGTCTTTTATATAAAGCTCAATAAGCTCACATAACAAGCTTTTTTAAAATATAAACTAGTTTATCAGGCTTTTTCTTTGTGTTACATGCTACAGTAGTCCCCCCTTATTCAGGGTTTCACTTTCCAAAGTTTCAGTTACCCACAGTCAACCATGGTTTGAAAATATTAAATGGAAAATTCCAGAAATGAACAATTCATAAGTTTTAAATTGTGTGCCGTTCTGAGTAGCATGATAAAATCTTGTGCTGTCTTGTTCTGTGCCACTGGGGATGTGAATCATTTGTTTGTCCAGTTTGTCCACACTTATATGCTAACCCTACCCCCCACCCACATCCCACCTCCACCACCCTCACCACCCTACCCTGGGCTAGTCACTTAGTAGCTGTCTTGGTTATCAGATCGACTGTCATGGTATCACAATGCTTATGTTCAAGTAACCATTAGTTTACTATTTAATAATGGCCCCAAAGTGCAAGAGTAAGTGATGTTGGTAATTCGGATATGCCAAAGAGAAGCCATCATGTGTCTGTATGTATAGGAAAAACAAAGTATATATAGGATTCGGTGACATCAATTATTTCAGGCATCAACTGGGGGTCTTAGAACACATACTCCCACAGATAAGGGGGACTACTGTACTATACTCCCAGCACCTAGAACAAGGCTTGGTACATACTCAAAAAATAATTGTTGAAAGAATTAATCTGGAAAAACTATGACAAGCAATGCTATATATAGGTTTAAGGTCTTACTAAAACTTAAACATTTTAATGACATAATAAATTTCTGACTTATGGTGAGTGTTTTGGGAGGATGTAGGTTTCTTTCTTATTCCCTTTTTGAGATTATTTGTCAACAAAGTTAATTTCTCTTTATCTGCACGCATAATCTCTTTTACACCAGTTTGAGTTAATGAAGAAGTTACATTGCATACTGCTTAAAGGGAGAAAGTCATATTCCCTTCTCCTCAAAATATTAACCAGACTTTAAAAACATACTCTATTAAGTAGCTATAGAAATATACTGTTTGAAAAAAAGAAACCAATTACAAAATTATAAAGCAGTTAAAGAACTGCATCTTGGGTAAGGAAATATGATTTGAGTTAGTCAGAAGACTTAATACACATATATCATTCAGGAAAACAACAAGAATTCACAAAAAGGTAAATGATTGAAGAGCTTTGAGTACATATCACAAATCCGCCATGTGGGTATCATAAATCATAGCAGTTAAAAATATCCCAAAGATAATAATGTCCTGTCACTTATCCCTTTCACTCACTCATATGTTCTCCAGCTTGTGCCCCAAACTGAATCATTCATTTGCAAGATGGATGATATGTGTTCTTGGTTTGTAGTTAAAAGTAGAATGAAGCTTGGGGGGAAAAGTTGTGCTGATCCAAAAGGGTTTATTTTCAAATAATAAAACTGTTCATATATTTTAGAGAAAGATATTAAGTATTTTTTCAAGAACTGTCAAATGTAGGGAAACTACGGCTGGCACATAAAATTTCCAGCAAAAAGTGAGTATTCATTCAAATGAAAAAAAGTCCATAATTCTGACTTTTAATCTTTTCCACTTAAATTTTACTTCAGAACTTTTTTTTTTTTCCTAAATGGCTAAAGCAATCAGAAAGTCATAAATATTGAAGCTCAACTATCACTCTATGGAACATTTTATGATTTTTTAAATAAAAATGTTTATGACAATGAAAAACAATTCTGATATTTTATGGGAGAATCTCAACTACCAGCTACACTATACCTTATTATTAAATCATCAAAAATGATGAGAAACTTTAAAGACACTTCAAATGCAGGGCCATGTCTACTAAATAGGTAGTTCATCTTTCCAGCCTCACTAGGAGATGGAGGCAAAGATGGAGACTTGACTTGAAGGGTTCGTTTTCATATTTTACAAAGCTCATCCAATTCTTCAAAAATGTGCACTTTTCATTTACGTACCTTTGTAAATTGAGGATTCCAGCACAATTCAAAAACATGCAAACACACACACACACACACACACACACGTTAAAAGGGCCTTCAGCCCTTTTAACAACATACCAGTGTGTATTCTAGAAATAAATTAAAATAATTAGTTATTCAGTACCTTCTATTTACCTAGAAGTAATGGTCTGATTGGAAGAGAGAAGATAGCACACATGAAACCGTTAGAGGACAATACAAGACAATAAATATTTGTTCAAATGTATTAGGTTGGTGCAGAAGTAATTGCGGTTTTTGCAGTTGTTTTTAACTTTTTAAACTACAATTACTTTTGCACCAAACTAATATTATAAAGATATGGGTAGATAGCGGGAAGGGGGGCGGGGGAAGGAAACCATAGCTGTTGAATTAAAAGAGGACCTTCAATGATACCTCAATTAAAAGAACAAAGTGCACAGAATAGTGGTTTGCAAACTCATAACCAGTGACCGGAGCCACTTCCTAGCCCACTTTTCACCCAGCCTCAGTGTACTGAGAAAAATAAGAATCACAAAGCTAAATCTATCCAATTTAATAACATATTTTTAATGCAGTGATTATAGACTTTTTTTGATTTATGACAATATAAAATTGTATATTTTTGCCCAAAATTAATTCCCTACTTGTCAAAAATAAATATTAGCATCTTTATGTCAATTCCCACAAAAGCAAAAAATCTGAGACACAGTGACTTACAATTCAGCTTCTTCTGGGAATCAACAGTATTAACTTATCATAAATAAAACTAGGTATTTTACTGAGTTGGCTCAGGGTTCAATGTCAGTACTGGCACGCTGCGGTATCTTATCACCAGGAACAAACAGTCAGTCCCTCTGAGAAAGGGTGCTCATCTCTAGAGTTGTAGGGAGACCAGAAGTTCCCTGACCTGCCGTGACATTCATCCCTTTTTTGGAAGGAACTGACTGTCCTTTGTCACAGAAGAGTGAACAGCTACTCAGCAAAAGATGTACTATGTCTTTTGCTGAGTGACACTTTGCACAGCCAGAGGTGGCTGAGTGGCAGATGGGTAGAAGACTCTCCCAGGAGACCCTTCATTCCTACAGGTTGTGACATGAGCCAAGAGCTCTGCCAAAGCAGCAGCAATTACTGGCACCTCACAGACTCCCCTGTGAATGCCATTGTTTGGGGACAGTCAAAGACTTTGGACCTCAGACAGTTGTTCTAACAGCAGGCACATGACCGAAGAGCAGAGCAATCACACCGCAGCTAACCACACCAGTGAATATAGCACATCAGCAGTTCCCATGGGAACCACCTGGCCCATGGGAGTTTCCCAGGAGGGTCTGATGAGCAGAGGACAGCCTTGCAGACCGTTAGTGGGGCACAGCTGCCCTCCCGACCCCTAAGGGGAGGACTACACAGGAGACAAAGCTGGAACCAGCCCTCACCCTAAGTCCGTAAGGGACAACAGAAAATATAAATCGGGGGATTGTATCCTTCTGTGTTTTGCCACTGCCTTCATATTGATAACATTTTCTTTTCTAAAATTGTATGTGTTTTATGGCAACCACTATCCAAGTTTCAGGATAAGAGCTTTAAAACCAAAGAAAAACCAAACCCCATAAGAATCCAGTTACACAGGATGGCCTATAATACTTGAAAATGTAACTCACATTAAAAGGGATAGAGGTGAAATGTCAAGTGAGTAGAGCTGGGATTGTGAACTGAGGGCTGTCTGTCCAAGGCTGAACCCTCCTGCCCTTATGCAAAGGCTTGGAATAAACAGGTGCTGCTGAGGCAGTCATGGCCAGGGGTCCAGCATGAGCAAAGTTCCAGGTAGGAAGCAGCAGGCCCAGAGAGTAACAAAAGATTGTGTTTGAGACCTCTGGAGTTAAACTAGGATTGTGCTTTGGAGGCCAACTCTGGAGGACCTTGTATGTAGACCAAGGCATATACCTTTTTCTTACAGACGGTAGTGAGGTACCCATGGTTTTTTTATAGAAAGTGCCAGGATCGAAACAGAAGACTAAAATGGAAAGATCAACCAACAAGTAAATACTGAAAGGGAGAAAGACTAACGATAGTAACATTTTGAATGCAAGAAGCATTTGTAAAGAAAATTTCTTAAACTATTTTTTATTGATTTGCCACACTGTGCAAGGAGGAAGAGGTCAAATGTGACTATGAGGTTTTCATCCCATTGTCTGAGAAAATAGTATCAAAACAAATATAGGGACGTGAGGAAAGGGAAAGAGGAAGTTGCTGAGCTTGGTTTTAGATGAGGTGGCTTCTAAGTAACGGGTTTTCATGGATTCAGGGAGAGCCAGATCTGGGAGACACACAGAGACTTGCTGTCTAAAATTCCAAAAGCCCACCAAAAACAGATTTTGACAGATTTTCTTTGCCAATAAATTTTCATTTCTGAAGAAAACCTTTATCAAGCCACTGTATGAGGCCCCAGAAATATAAATGATGAACAAGATAAACACAAACCTTAAATTCTCATGACAAATGGCCCCAACTATAACAGTAAAGTAGACACAGTCCAGCGATCTATATATAACAATCTGAACATCGTGAGCTGGAGAGAAGGGTTAAATAAAAATAATCAAACTGACCATGGAATTAGATCTGTCTCTTATATAGTTTACTTATTTAGAAACTATTTTATATAGATTATAATGTTATTGGGATTATGATTTAACAGAAGAGGAAGTATATCGTAGATAACATATAGCATTGTTTAATAGGTATCATGATATATGTTCTATATTAACAGATTATATTTAGTGATCCTATAGGCTATACTATAAGCTATATACAAGTTACAAATGGTTTTGACTTTATATATTTACTTAGGATTTCTTAGCAGAATGCAGTGACCTTTGAAGATTTCCTGTGGTTATTATACTTCATGGGCATGAAGGCTAAATCTGAGGTCCGAGGGAGAATGGCTGCTTTGCCTCCATAAGCTGTGAAATTACTTCTTAACATATTTACCAAGGTGCCTTTCTTCCAGTGTCATATCCCTGGGGACATCCAGCCCTACTGACTCCATAGCTCATCTCAGAATCTTGAAATAGGTGGGTGTGGAAGAAGGTATGGAAGGGAGCAGGAGGTAGGGGAAGAGGGGCATGTCAGTGTCAAACCAGACCACCCCACGTTGATCAATGAGTGCTTCCTCACTGTTCACCAGAGTGTCAGCTATCCTGGTCTGAAGTAGTTGAAAGAAACAGAACACAATATCTGACATACACAGCTCTCCCTTTTTTGTCAGAAAAATCTATCGGTTGAGGAAAACCATTAACAAGACCAAAATGACTAGTTTGATGTCGGAAAATAAAATCACCAACAAGACTGTAAAGTATGGTGATGAATGGAAAATCTACATCCTACAAATTGACCTTTCTCCCCTGATGACTATAAATCAGTTTACTCCTATAAAACTGCCCAGCAAATAAGAGCTGTAGTAACAACCTTAGCCATCAATAGCAACCAGCACGTCTTTCCACTGCTCTTAAAACTATAGAGTTCAGATGCTTTATTTGAAACTATCATTGAGTTCAGGGACATAGCAGCCTATCATGGGCTTTCTCCCAAAAAGCAGGAAATGATGGATTCTTCCCAAAAGACTCAGCCAGCATAAATGGCTAGGCTTTTTGTGCCGGTGCAATTCCTCTGAAAACAATAACGATTTCTGATTCTTCCATACAATACAACCAAAAGTGTATTGTTGGGGGAGGAAGAAACTTTCCTCTACCTTCAAGGTTCTTTTGGCTGGACTAATAATTAAATCTACATGACAATGATTAACAAGAGAAATTAACCGAATTTAATTGCATATGCCTGTAAGAAACCCCACATACATGAGAGTCAGAAACCCCACATGCATGAGAGGTTCAGAGACAGAAAGGGAAAATGAGGTATATATATATACATATACCTCAAGTATTCTGAGCTAAGGATCACTTTGGGGCTTCACAGGGAGGAAGGTCATTACAGGATGCTAAGAACAGCAGATATTCAGCAATTAAAAGTTTGCTATACATAGGTTACAAAAAGCTGTTTCTGGTAATAACTCTTATCATGGACAAGGCCCCTAATTTAAATTCTTTAAGGGAGAGGAAAATTTCTTCTGAGACTGCAGTGTCTTGACTGCAGTGTCTCGACTGCCTTCAGTTCAAAATAATTCACATGCCACAGTGGCACACTTGGGGAGACCTGTGCTGAGCCCCTCCAAGGGCAATAAGGCCATCCAGTATAGTCAACTGTGTGTTTCTCTTCCTTCTTGGCCGTATTTTAAAATATAATATCTTCCATTTGGATGGAACTTTTTATTTTAGAAATTCAAGCATCTCCCATTAATAATATTTTCTTATTCTTCATGAGAGCCTCCCTGAAAATCAATCATGTTTATTATGTGACAATAATGATTTAATAAATCATTAAGATACGATGAGTCCAGTGCATGTTATGAAGATAAAGGTCATCTCTAACCTCAACAAAGGCTCAGGCTGGAGAAATTCTTCGACAGATATTTATCAGGCACCTACTATGTGCCAGGTAGAAATGCACAGGGCGTGCTACACATCCTAAGCCAACAACATGGGGCTTTTCTTGTTAGATCAAGTCATCCCTTTGTAATAGCATGTCACCTCACCCAAGGACATTCCCCACACTGGAGGTGAGTTTTGGTACACAAGGCTGGCAGAGCACTCATACTCACCCTTCAGTCATGGCCCTTTTTTGAACACTGGGCATTTTGTGTCTCTTTTGCATATGAGGAAAATAAAGCAAAGGAAAACTATTCTCTCTACCAAGGGCCTTGAGAGAAAAAACACAAAACCCAAATTAATTTCCCACTGCTTGACCTTCAGTTGCTCCCTTAATTTCTAACCCAGTGGTATCAGAATTTTTAAAAATATGTATCCATATACGTTTTATCTGTTTCTTTAACAAATAACAGAATCACACATTGTGGTGGCAATTTTTAAACAATATGGAGGTAAAGCACAGAATGTTCATACCAGACATAGACACAGAAAAAGAAAGTGAAACAGCATATCACCGACAAGTACAGTCTCTTGCCATTTGGAAGTAGCGTAGAAAAAAATATGTGAGGTGAAGACAACAGCATCACTTTAAAACTCAGCAATTTCCCACGAAACTTCTCAAAACTAACTTTCAGTTTGGCTTCCTCCTATTTATTTGCTCTTTTTCCCCAAAAATCCCACAGATGCTATCTTCTTCCCAACATTAAAGCCTTTTGCTCAATTTAATTGTCTCAAATATTCCACAGTGCTTTCCCAAGTTTCAGCTCAGCTATGACTTGCGAATCAATTATGTGATGCTTTCTAGTGCGCACAACAGAGCCTGTAATTGAGTTAGGCAATTCCCAAGCTATGAAAACAGTATTCAACACTCCTCTATCTAGTGAGGACCAACAATTCACATTAGTTTTTTGTTAAGCCTATTGGAAGATTTTAGGGAGTAAACATAATATTTACATAATGATCCTACTTATTTACATGATTATTCGCTGCCATGATTAATTATTATTTTTACTTTGCCATCCTTAATGAAATTAAAATGGGATTTATTTTTCCTTTCCTAGGGTACTTTTTCCAGTCTGCTTTTGGTTACCTTTTCACTATCTAAAGCCCCTTGGCACTTTATGTTGTTATTTAGCATTTGTATAGCTTTCTTTTTTCAAAGCACTTTTGGGCAACAGACTGCATGGTGAGCTCTATTTGTGGGCTACCGGGAATTATAATTGTGTTTTTATCATTATCCCCATTAGAAGTGAGCATTTTCCGGCACTCACGACCCCACTGGAGCCTCGGAAAGCAGAAAGCTTGCTTAGGGAAAATAGGGTCCTCCTGCTACAAAATTAAGCTGCTGAAACTTAAGCAAATTAAAATATTTCAGCATGCCATAATCTCAATAACCAAACACTCAACTCTTCCAAGAGGAAGCAGTGCTGGTCACTTTTATGACTCTGCCTTTCAGGCCCCCAATTGGATGATGAAGCCACAGGAGCCGCTGGATAGGAGGGACTCATTTTGGAGAATTCGCAGTCTTACCATGAGATGTGTGAATGCACAGTGACACTGTGCTCGAGGCCTCTGCGCTTTCATTTCCATTCTAGTCACCCTTTGTTCTAATAGTTTATTAGTTCCTAGCAAGAATTCCATTTTCAACTCAGCCCAAGTATAGCTCCTTTTTGATGTTCTTTAAGGTAGAGAAAACTGTTCCACTTGATATTGATACTTTGTAAACCGGGAAATGGTCAAAAAAACAAATGGCAGCTCTGGGGTGTTTAGATGCTTTTGCTCTAATTCTGAAAAGAATTTATAAAAATAAGTTTTCACAGATTGCCTAAACTTTGAACAGGTGTAATTTCAACCTAAGGATCTTGCCTGAGCTATTAAAAAATAGGGATTTTTTTTTTTTTTTAGCTTGCTTTGAAAGGAGGGAAAATAAAACAGGGTCTATTAATAACTAATGGGATAAGTGATGTAACACCATTTAGTTCAACCACAGTTTGTTTGAATGCTTGATGTTCTTGTGAGGGAACAAAGAACTTGATATGCTCTTTGGCTGAAGGTTAGAAAATGCTGGTTGTAATTTATAAAAACAAAAAAATGTATTAATCATAATCTACAAATAAGATCATACTGTCTCTTAGACGCAAGTTGCGATAGCTGAGACACCATTGGCTGGATTGCCAGAAATACACGCCCAGGTATCTCCAGACATCCACAAAAGGCTTCCTCCCATGTGCTCACATACCCATTAGTCAGACGCAGCACCCACTCTGCACAACCCACGATTTTGCTTTTTCTGCTTGTGCCTGAGAAGCCACTGGAGAAACCACACCACCACCAGCACCATTCACACTAAGAGCATTTAATTATAGCTCTTGGAGTTGTCTCTGGAGAAAGCAGTGCTTCCATCCTCAAAGTGCCAGAACTTCTCTGAGTCCTGGAGAGACTCAGACAGGATCTCCTACGTACTTGTGGGCCGTACATCCTCACTTGCACACAGGAGACCTCTGCTTACATTGGATTGCCTTTAACAATTCCAGCAGCTTCTGGTCACCTCCTCTTGCTCAGAATTTCAGGAAACCAATCATTGAAAAGAATTCCACCATATTCACATCCTCACTCCCAGCCAAATATAGTCTTATGGATGAAAAAAATAAAACAAGACAAAACAAAATGGAAAGCATACTTTCAGTTTGGCCTATCATCCTATTTTTTTCTGCTGGGCTAGGTCATAAAGGTATTGCAGTTTCCACCCTTATCTCTCAAATGGCTTGCTTTAGGGGAAGCTGACCACGGTGTGTCACGTCATGATGACACATATGGGGAGGACTGAGTCATCCTACCAATAGCAAACCCCAATGGCCAGACATGTGAGTGAGCCACCTTGGAAAATCTTTCAGCCCCATTCAAGGCTTCAGATGACTGCATCCTCAGCCAAAATCTGACTGAATCTCATGAGAAATACAAACCAGATTATCCAGCTAAACCACTCCTAAATTGCCAACACACAAAAACTGTGAAAGATTTAAAAAAAAAAAAATGTTTAGTATTGTTTTTTAAACCACTCCATTCTGGGGTAATGTGTAATGTATCAATGGATAAGTAATAGAGCTGTTACCATTTAATAGTTCTCCAGCAGCAACCTTCTGCCTAATTTTATCTTAAGAGACATGCTTACCTTGGGTGGCCCATTTGAAGCTTAAAAATTAGATGAGCTTGTGCATCACAGGATACTATCAACAGGTATCAACAGAGTGAAAAGGCAACTCACAGAATGGGAGAACATATTTGCAAAGCATATATCTGATAAGGGGTTAATATCCAGAATATTTAAAGAACTCCTACAAGTAAAAAAAAAAAAAAGAAAAAGAAAGAAAGAAAGAAAAAACCTGATTTTAAAATGCACCAAAGGACTTGAATAGATTTGTCTCCAAAGAAGATATACAAATGGGCAAGAAGCACATGAAAAGATTCTCAATATCATTAATCATCATGGAATGCAAACTAAAGCCACCACGAAGTATCACTTTACACCCATTAATATGGCTATTTAAAAAAAAATGATGAATATTGGAAAGAACAGAGAAATTGAAACCCTTGTGCATAGTGGATATGTTAAATGATACAGCCACTATGGAAAACAGTATGGAGGTGCCTCAAAAAATTTAAAATACAGAAATTTCACTTCTGGGTATATACAAAAAATAATTGAAAACAGAGACTCAAACAGATAGCTGTACACACATGTTTATAGTAGTAGTCAAAATGTTAGAAGCAACCCAAGTGTTGCCTGACAGATAAACAGATAAGCAAAATGTGGTATGTATATATATGTGTGTGTGTATATGTATATACATATATATGTATATTCAGCCTTAAAAAGAAAGGAAATACTGACACATGGTTCAAAATGGATGAACCTTAAAGACATTATACTCAGTGAAATAAGCCAGTCCAAAAGGACAAATACTGTATGATTCCACTTATATGAGATATCTAGAACAGTCAAGTTCATACAGACAGAAAGTAGAATGGTATTTGCTAGGGACTGAGGGCAGGGGGGATGGGGAGTTATTGTCTAATGCGTCTGGAGTTTCAGTTTAGGCAGCTATCTTCCTCCTCTTTATCATAAGCACTTTCCTTACTTACAGCAATAAATGTGCCCTCACTAAGTTCCCTGGTTGCATATCTACAGTCTCTCAAATGCCTGCGATGTTGACATTTCCATGGTCAGTTATTTCTTCTAGAAATTCTATTTGAATTTCACTTCCGGCATTATCACTTATTGTTTCTTTGCTGCTCTTCCATCTTTGTTGGTCAACTCTCTCTTTTCAGTTATCCATTTTTGTAAAATGTCATGTGGATTTATCTATGGGAAACAAGGTTGCAATACAACTGTGCTTTGCTGCCTGAGTGTGAACTGAATAACAGATATGCAATGACCCATCACCCACAGACTGAAAGAAGTGATGTGCTTGGTCATTGATCATGCTGTGCATCTGTTACCGACATAGTGATTTGTGGCCCAAAGAGCTAACAGCAACATTTGTTCTTTACGCAATTGCTCACAGTTAACATACCATAGTAACTGAAATCTGAACTGTGTGTGGGGAGTATGCGAATGTTCTTAATGCCACTGAACTGTACATTTACAAGTGCTTAAAAGGCAAATTTTATGTTAGTATATATTTTACTACAATAAAAAATTAAGTAAACTGTTTTTAAAATTTATCTAGAAATGCAGAGGACCTAGAAGAGCCAAAACAACTTTGATAAAGAACAAAGTTGGAGGACTTATATTACTTGATTTCAAAACATGAAAAAGTTATAATAATCAAAATAGTGCGTAGATGTTGGCAACAAATGGATCAAGGAAGAGAATAAAGAGTCCAGAAATAATTCTTACATATGGTCAAACATTTCTAGGATAAAAACATGAAGAAAAATTGTGAGGTTAGGCAAGGACTTCTTAAATATGACACCATAAGAACTTACCCCTGGAGAAAAAAACTGATAAATTGGACTCCATCAAAATTAAGACCCCCTGCTCTTCGATAAATATTGTGAAGAGGATGAAAAGATAAGACATGAACTGGGAAAAAGTATTTACAAATCACACTTCTGACAAAGGACTTGTATCCAGAATACATAAAGAATTCTTAAAATTCAATAATACCTTTATAAATGGGCAAAATTCTTTTAAACAGATACTTCACTAAAGAAGATAGATATATAATAAATAATTACATGAAAAGCTGCTTAACATAATTAATTATTAGAAACATGTAAATTAAAACCGTACAATACCACCACACACTTTTATAATGGCAAAACTGAAAAAGATTGACCATGCTGTGTGTTGGAGAGATAGGTTGTAATATAGCTGGAATGTTCATATACTGTTAACAGGAATGTAAAATGATACAATCACTTAGGAAAATAGTTTAGCAGTTTCACTAAAAGTTATACTACCTAGCTAGCATTTGACCCAGCACTCCATTTCCAGATGTATACCCAAATAAATGAAAGTAAATGTCTGCACAAAGACTTGTACAAGACTGTTCATAGCAGTTTTATTTGTAATAGCCCCTAAGTAGGGCCAACCCAAATGTCCATCAAGAGGTAAATGGATCAATAAATTGTGGTATATCCATAGTATGGAATACAATAAAAAGGAATACATGGAAGTCCATGGATAAACCTCAAAAAAATTACGCTGAGTGAAAAAAGCCAGACAAAAAGAGCACATACTCTATGATTCTATTTATATCAAATTCTAGAAAGTGCAAACTAAGTTATAGTAACAAAAAGTAAATCAGTATACAACACCTAGAGTTCACCGTAATGTAAATTGTGAATTTTGGGTGATTATGATGTTAAAGTAGGTTCATAAATGGTAACAAATGCACTGCTCTGGTGGGAAATGTTGATACTGGGGGAGACTGTGCACGTGTGGGGGAAAAGAGTAGATGGAAAGTCTCTATACCTGCCCTTCAGTTTTGCTGTGAACCTAAAACTCCTCCAAAAAATAAAATCTTAATAAAAAAAAAAATTAAAAAAAAAAATAGACCAGTGGTTGCCTGAGGTTCGTAGAAGTGCCAAAGAAGAGATGTGGAAAGGGATTTCAAAGAGGCACACGGAAACATTTGGAGATGATGGATATGTTGATTATTCTAATTTTGGTGATGGTTTCACTAATATGTACATGTGTCAAAATGTACCCAACTGTACACTTTAAATATGAGCAGTTTATTGTGTAGCATTATTCCTCAAAAAGCTGTTTTTAAAATTAGGCTTATGTGCATTTTTTAAGATGTGTAGTTAAATAATTTGGCTACATTAACTACTGTCAGAAACACTACCATAAACATCCAAAACATGTAATAGAGATATAATTAAATTATATCAAAACAGCCAAGAACAGGTGACCCCTTATAAACACAGCTCACACAGCCTTGAGGAAGAAGAGGAAATTGTCAGAGAAGCCTCCCTTTTCAGCACTGGGTTAGCCATCCTCTCCTTACGCCAAGGCTGCCTAGTGACTTCAAAGACGCCTTCAGATGAGAGTAGTGCGAGGCTGAATAATTGCAGTGAGGTGGAGGCTCTCCTAAACAGATTCTCTTTGGAGTTGCATCCATGATGACATTATCACAGTATCAATGATGAGAGGGCTTTGGGGTGGGACTCCAGAGCTACTAAAGTCCTCCTAAGCTTCAAAGAGGAGCAAAGAAATGCATTTAAATCAAAGCAGAATTTTTAAAGTCAGGGGATACTGATGCGATTCCTCGTTGGAAGGAGTGACTGTGACAAATAAGAAACTGTTTCTGTGTAAGACTGGCTTTGCTATCAGCAGTATCCAGGGGGAAAGCACTAGGGGGGGAAAAAGATATCTGAAGAAAGAGAAATCTATTACTAAATCTACCATAATACAAGAGCTTAATATTGACACAAGCACAGCATGGGGCCTGGGGGCACGCCAGTGCATATGTCATAATCACACCCTGCACAAAGAAATGGAAACACACTACTGAGGTGAGATGACCCAGGTAATACACAGGCCTGGGACCTCCTCATAGCCCAAGAAACAATCGGCTCCCAAATAATATGCTGAGAAACTGAGTAAGGATTGTATTTTTAAAATAATCAAATGGTAGGATCTATAATGTTACTGGCAAAAAAAAAAAAAAATGATAGTTAGTGGATAGATTTATGCAGTTTCATGAACCAGCAGGTATAATGGAGCCATCTATTTTCCTCATGCTGCACAATAAAGATGATCGGTCAGAGCTGGAAATCTGTTCTTCTGAAACTGAAGTAGAAATGTGATTTAATGTTCCTCGTAAAATATCCATTCAAAGACCTGATGATTATTAGAATTAAGGAGAGATTTAGTGTTGGATAGGCCAGAGGAAACAAGACTTGAATTCCAAAGACTTCTGATAGAAAACTGAATGTGTTAAGTGTGTTAATAAATATTTGGGCAACACAGAGAAAGGAGAGATCAGTACCAGTTTGGGTTGAATAGGGGAACATGTTATAACCCACAACAAACCACAGAAAGGTGACATAAAAACAGCGGACACTTTCAATGTCTTATATATAGAAGGTGCTCAGAATAACAGTTTTTATTTCATTTATGATTCAAAAACGAAGGTCTGCAGTATTTGAAAATGAAGAATTTCTCTGTTAATTAGGATTTCGTAGCAATTTTTAAGATAAAGTAATTTTTCTAGCTACCACTAGTTTTAACTTTAGGTTCTTAAGTCTGGATCTTCTTAACGTTCCTAGCCATTCTGCTCATTTTATCTTCTAAATGCAAATGAGAAACTAAAAAGTGTTAATGTTCACACCAACTGGGCCACTTAAAATGAGGAATGTGAACACAAACCAAGGAGAACCACAACCTATGTCCAGGACACCAGCCTATGAAACTATGCTGCAAGCTGGGAGCACCAGAACTACTATCTTCTAGACAATGCAGTAGCTCTCTCTCTACCACTTAGCATCATAGAGCTTGAAGGGGTGTCAGAGAACATCCCACCTCAGCTGAATGCCCTTCCCAAAAACCATAGGACAATTCAGTTCATCTGTGGCCAAGCCCAACCCCCAGGCTCTCTGATTTCCAGTGCTGCACTCTTTCTAGTAAAAATAGCTCTAATGTTTATAGTACCTGTTGTGTGCCAGGTACTACTGTAAGCACTCGACAGGTGTTACTTTATTTAATCCTACAGCCTCTCCCGTGATGTAGGTACTGATTACAGTGTGTACTTTCTTCCAGTGAGGAATCTGAGGCCTAGAATGAATAAATGACTTGCTCAGTCTCTACCCTGACAAAAGGGCTGATCTTCCTACCCTGAATCCACACTCTCCTGCCCCTAAGGAGCGTGCTTATTTCTCTACCATCAAGCTTCCGCTTCCATCTCCCCATGGAAACATCTACAGAGAAGACTGGCTACTTGGTGCTTCCCTTCACCGCGCTTCATGTGCAGAAAATAACTACATTCCATTTGGTATCTGTGTCACACATATAAAGTATCATTAAAATACAAGGTCTTGAATTTATTAGGTTGGTGCAAAAGTAATTGCGGTTTAAAGGTTAAAAATAATTGCAAAAACCACAACTACTTTTGCACCAACCTAATAGCAACACTGCGTTCTCTCTATAATTGGGAAAAAATAATACCAACTTGTTTGTCCTCATTTTTTCCAAGATCTCTAACTGTTCCTTGAAATGATTTAAGCAATTTGATACCTAAGAGGAACTTCATTATCTCCAGTTTCAACTTTATTGTTCAATGTGAACAATAAAGAATATATAATCATGAATCAGGAGAGATGAGAACGTTGATATAATTATAAATTGAATTTTTACTGGCTCTGATAAATTAATTCTCTAATTGGCAACTGACCCCCATGCAGAAGCAGAAATGCGTGCAAAGCCTTGGGCTAATCATATCACACCCCTTGCAGTTATGAAAACTCACAGTTAATAAGCCACCAACCAGAGCTGCGTGAGATTGTCTGGTTTCGTTTCCTTTTTGACATTTCTAGTACAACTAAAATCCCCCTTTTAGTGCATAGACCAATAAATGACTTTGTTTTTCCTGCTGCACAGAACCTGAAGCGGGTGGCTGAGACCTGGATGGATGAATTTGCCGAGTATATTTACCAGCGACGCCCGGAGTACAGGCACCTCTCCACGGGGGACATCTCTGCCCAGAAGGAGTTGCGCAAACAGCTCAAGTGCAAGGACTTCAAATGGTTCATGGCTGCGGTGGCCTGGGATGTGCCTAAGTACTACCCTCCAGTAGAGCCACCACCTGCTGCCTGGGGAGAGGTGAGAAGAGGTTGCATGAACCCTGCTCTTACTTGAGTGCGGCCATGTCTCCCCGCTTCAGGAGGTGGGAGAGACTGCTAAACCCTTCCACTCCTTTACCCAGCAGGCAAGGCAAATGAGCTTAAGTCTTCTCGGCTACATTGAGAATGTTCAACCGCTTTTTAGGAATTGCTAGGAGTGAGCGTTCAGCCCTCAGCCTTGATAGCCCCACCCAGAACTCCCGGCCACTGTCGACTCCCCAAATGGATTTTTTAAATATAGCTGGAAAATATTTTTTATTTGAGATTCAGTGAAATTACTGTAAGAGCTTAAAGAGAAGGAAAATACCTATCATGCTACTGGGTAAATAAGGGAGACCTGATGTCCATGATAAAATCCCTGTGTCCTCCATGCAGCCTTCTTGCTGTTTGTTATATGCAAGGACAAGGTGACAGAGGGACTTGGCATTCTCCTAACCAGGGTGTGCTATGCAGAATCATGAGGAAATGCATTTCCATAATACCCAGAAGCATGGCACACATAGGAGCCACATTAGTTCCCTACGTAAGCACTAACCTGTTCCCCCTCTGAAGACTTCTTTATAGTTTTACTTCATGATCTAAAGTGGGAAGAGCTGAATAGCCCCCCATTCCCAAATTTAAATATCCATCTTTTGACATAAAAAGGATTATTGTGCTGGTTTAGTTCCATTCCATCCTGTTACTACAGACTTTTCTGTGTAGAAAAGACTGTGCTAAAGCAAGAACTGAAATTGGATAGGGTGGATTCATCCTAGCGATCTAATCTGCTTTTAGCAGGAGGCTATCAATGGGGGCATGCAGGTTGGGCGGGATGCTGGTGCCATCCCAGTTCTCAGGGCTTTCCGAAGCCAGGTGTTGCCTGTTTCACATTGTGAAGGACCTTTGTCACCATCATCCTTGGTTTCACGGTATAGGGGAGGGCATGCCTTTGTCTGGTTAGTGTCTGTGGCTTGGCAGAGCTCTGAAAACAGGTGGCTCCAGGGCGTGGTAGGAGAGGTCAGGGTACAGAGGCAGCGTTCTTAGGTAAGCTGTCCCAGCTCCTGTAGAAAACGTGTTCAGCAATTTCCATATGCACTGGTCATTTTGCTGAGAAGTTCCAAAAAAGATGGCCTTCTTGATCTGTGCCAGATACCCCAGGCCTGAAGGAAACAGTCAAGGCCATCACCAAATCCAAATGGTTTCTGGACGTGCATGTGATCCTGAGACCGGCTGCTTAAGTCAGTAATTTGGTCTAACCCTTTGCATCTTAAACATTTTGTTAAAGCTTCCCTAGAATATTAATAATAATAGTCTACTGGTAGTAGTTTTAGCTCTCCACCATGGACTTAATTTACAGCAGTGGAAATTTAAAGCACACTCCAGGAAGACTTCTCTTAGTCTAATGCATTACAAGACATAGGAATTTGTTACCCAGTAAGCAGGTAGGTGAGTTCCCTTCTAGAGCTTTTTCAGTTAAGGTTATGTCTGCTATGTTTGTATGACAATTTAAATGAAATCTTGCCGTAGTTACTAAGAAATACTCTTTAGGACTTCACAGTATCATCGTATGATTCTCAGCTGGATTAAAATCTCATCAATCTTTTCTCCACCTTATTTGGAATCACAAATTTTTATGTCTACCTGGTTACTACTTCAAATTGCAACTAGCCATGTTTTCCCACATTACTTGACTAACCTCTAACCAGCATTTACAAAGCACCTTGCTTAGAAACAGACTTGAGCTTTCATTGAGGTTCTAGAAAAGACACAACTTCCCAGAAATAATCAAAATAAGAACCATGTTAGGGCCAGGTAGGCTCTTCCAGAGTGTTTGACTCTTGAGTGCCTCACATCTTTTATGTGGCTTGCCTGACCCGTAGGAACATTTACACTCATCATTCCTGGTCTAAATAATCAGACATTGATATAACTGTTACGATTCCATTGACTCTATTCCCTATGCTGCGCTCCACATCCTGTGACTATATATATGTTAAATTATAGTTGACATTCAGTATTATTCAGCTTCAGAGGGGTAGTAGGTTGGTGGAAGGGGATAAAAAAATAATGAGACATTGAGAAGATCAGACTGTTTTTTTTAATATGATGACAAATTTCTTCCCTCAATGTTTCAGAACAGCAAACAAAGAAAGGTCATATTTAGGTTTAGGGAAAGAAGAAAATGGGGATGCGAGCCAAGAGCCAGTGCGCTTGTTCAGTGGGGGTGTGATGCGGAGTAAGAATGAAAACAGACTGGAGGAAGGCAGAACAAAAGGAAATCAACAAGTGACAGGTGAATTGTTTTGAAAAATATCTATTTCCCAAGCATAGTAGATCCCTGAGAATGAAGGCAATGCATGTAATTCAGGAGGCCAGTGAAGTGTTTGAAATGCAGTTTGATCTAAATTAAATGATGAAAAAGAAAGGCTATTAAGTATCTATACAGAGGGTGCCAAAAAAATGCCTACACATTTTAAGAAAGGAAAAAAACAATATTAAAATTACACTGATGGCATCCACTTTGAGCACTTCTTGTCATTGCAGAAGTCCAATGTGACTTTGTTGTCAGTATATATTATTACAATTTTAATAAAGTTTTTTCCTTTCTTAAAATGTGTGTACCGTTTTTTGGCATGTTCTGTATATGGAGTAATAACAACCTACTTCTTAATAGTGGACACAAATTACTAAATGTGCAGAATTTATCTGGGGACCATTTTCTTTCCAAAAAAATTCTTTCAAAGTTTTGATTCTTGTGTTTTTATTTTTAACTTTGAGAAGGCTTTTTAAAATAACTTTTCATTTTGGACTAGTTTTAAATGTACAGAAAATTTGCAAAGATAATGCAGAAAGGTCACATATACCCTTCACCCCACTTCTAATGTTGACACAGAATGTTTGCCACAGTAGCTATAGCACCTTTGAACTAAGTGATTAACATTGGGAAAATATTATTACCTAAACTACAGATTTTATTCAGATTTCACCAGTTTTACTAATCCCTTTTCTGTTCCAAGATACGACCTAGCATATGAGAGGCCTGTTTAATTTCCTATAAACTTGAATTGTTAGAATGGGCAAAGATCCTAAATAAATGTCAATTGCTATTTTAGTAAGAAAGTGAAAGGGGAAATACAGACTCTGTGTGTGTGTGTGTGTGTGTGTGTGTGTGTGTGTTTTAAAGCAATTATAAGGAACCACAAACGTCCAGGAACATAAACATAACAATCCTTTATGGGAGACTTGTGCCAAAAAGCAGGGTAACTCACTGTTTTATACTCTTGTACTTGAAACAGTTTTCCACCTGCTTTTCTATGCCAGCCTGATTCTGGGTAAGCAAAGTGCTTAGGCAATTTTTGGCTCTGGTAGGTGGAACCCATTTTGTAAAGGATATGTTGCAGACCTTAAACAGCCTATAAACTGCTACTCATTTCCCTGGCAGATTCAGCTGCATTATTGTACTTGTCTCCTAACTTATCTCTCTCCTCTGCCTTTCCCCCATTCGGTTTATTCTCAACATAATCCACTTAAAATGGAAGACGAGGCCCCTCCTCCATTTAAAGCCTTTCAATAGTAAAAATCAGAGTCCTTAGCTATACCCTAAATGATCTGAGCCCTGTTGCGTCCCCTTCAACGTCACCTCTTACTATTCACCCCTTGGCTTACTCGACTCTAGGCACACTGGTCTCATTTCTGTTGCACAATCCTCCCTCAGGCTGCAGTTGCTGTTCCTTCTACTTAGAATCCTCCAGCCCCAGAAATCCTATGGCTCCTTCTCTCATTTCCTTCAGATCCTTACTCAAAAAAAAAAAAAAAAATCATCCTTAGTAAGGCCTTCTGTGGTCCTCCTATCTCTTGTGTGCAACAATTCACAAACACACTCACCCTCCTACGTATACACTCCCAATCCCCCTTCCCTGCTTCGTTTTTCTCCTCAGCATCCATCACTATATAACAAGCTTTGTAATGTGTTTCTTTATTGTATTTCTCATCTTTCTCCCTCACTAGAAAGCAAGCTCCATGACAGAGGTTTTATTAATTTGTGGAGTTACTACTGCGCTTCAGCAGCTGAAAAAAGTGTTTGGAATATAGTAGGTGCTCAATAAATATATGTTGAATGAATGAATAAGTGGAGGATCCTAGCTCCCTGTTGTTCCCCTCACCATCCATTGCTGTGCCCACACGCCTCCAAAGAGTGAGCATGCTGAGCTTTCACGCCTCTTTACCACATGAGGAAAGAGTCTCTATACCACAAACTCCATCTCATTGGAAAGTTTGGCCAGGAAGACAGTTTGAATAATGCATCTTGGGTAACCAATTCTGATGGACTGTCAGATCTATGGTCCATATGATAGTCAAACAAGATATGAAATACTCTCTTCTGACATCCTCAGGAGAAAAAGGAGAAACTCTAAAAGTGAGAATTTTCTGTTCTGGCGGTTTTCAAACTCTCTCTGCCAGATCCCTATTTAAAAGGCAAGAAGCCATTAAAGTCACATCTGATAGAGAAAGACATTCCAGAAGTCATTCCGTCCTCTCGTGCACAGGGGACGTAGATAGAGTGGCAAGATATGGGGCCCAGAGAGAATAAATAGAATTTTGAGCCATTCAATAAGTCAGACATGCCTTAGTGCTATTCAGTGTGCTTTTCCACGATCCTATGTGGTGTAGGGTAAAAACAGGTTTAAATTGGAGAACTCTTCTTAAATCATACACACATGGAGTGTCTATTTTGTGTCAAGATACAAATAAATTTGTATCTTGAGAGAAACAGAGTCTCCTTTATAATATTATTTTGCTCCTTTTTACCCTATCCCCTCCTTAGAATTCATGAATTTGCTAGTCATTTATAGTACTCCTTTACCGTCCAAAAAGAAGAGTTCTGCATAATCCCAAATTTCACATGTAAGAGCAAACAAAAGATGTAAAACAGACAAATGTGTCTTTTCCAACCAGCATCATAAATTCTTTTAAGAAGTGTCTGCTTGCTGTCCTCAATGTGCCAATCTTGACCCCTCCATTTGTCATCTTGCGATTGTGCAAAACTTTTTTTAAATCTTTATTTTAAAAATTCATCTCAATGTCAAACTACTTCAGCTGCTCTTTAAATTTCTTCCTCAAAATGAATGTCACTCTGAATTATGGAGCATTCACAAAGACAGGCGCCCTAAATAATTCCAGGTCTCTTCCTGTGCTGTGGGCTTCTCTTGACTTCTGTTAATTTGCTTCCTTTCTTCCTCTTTCTTCTAATGTACTCACAGTACACAGGCTTTGCAAACTTCCCTGTATTGGTTTACGTGAAAGAAAGTTCAACACTGGGAGAGGTAGGCTATTCGAAAGACCATCTGAGTATGTGAAGTTGTCTCTTTCAAACAAATTCTGTATAAGTGCTGCTTCTGTATAACATAGAGGGAAAAGCCAGCGTTTTCTGCACCACAAATGAGCTTCTGTTACATTGTCTTGGGAGAGCCATGGCCAGCTTTCCCACCTTCCCCTGCCACCTCGTCTTGCAACTGGGGAAGCTACAACGTGAAATTGTCCTGCTACCCCACTGGCAACTGTGTAGGGACCGTCCCTACCACTCCACTACTACTATATATCTAAACCAGATCTTTAAATTAAGCAGTCGTTAAGAGATGATTTGTCATTCTCTGAGTGTATTAGAATTGATTTGATCTGTCATTTATTTTCTCAGGGAGAGGCAATGCCCATACACTATGCTAATACATCTCTCTGGAACTCAACAACGAGGTTCAGAAAAACGTAAGATCACATTAAAAAAAAAAATCACATTTTCCTTTCATACTTTACTTTGTGCTTTCTGAGGTTTTAACAGTTGAGATAAGTGTCTTATGATAAACATAATTTTACTTCCATATTCCCAGCTGAGCAAATTGGACATCGTCTCAACACTGGCAGTTTGAGCCCAATCATAATGAAATCAAAGGTGTTTCAGAGCTAACAGATTTTTTTTCTTCTCTTATGTAAATATGCCAAACAAAACTTTCTGTTCTTTCTTTCTGTTTACTTCTTTCTTCCTTAAAATATATGTATTCATATTGAAATATGTTTACACACATAAATATATACACTTTTGGGTTCACGTGACAGAAGTAAATGAAGTTTTAAGTGTACGTTAGCCTAACCGTGAATTCATCTTAATATTTAATTTATTTTCAACAGCAATTGGTACCTTCCAAGAATGATACAAAATTAGAGAATCCCTCAATTATCATAGCATATCTCCAATCTGCAGCTTCAGAGAGTTGTTATTGATGGAAAAAATTCAATATAATTTTTCAGTCATAGACATAGGAATACCTCTACCTTACCAATTCTTTAACATTTCCCATCTTGCTTCTGTGAGAGCTAAGAGTTGTCTTTGCTGTGGCAACTGCCCTAAACTGCATTACAAATCCAGTGACCACCCACAGGTTTGTGAAGGACAAGAATTCTTGTCTGGAAGATTCTTAGGGTCCTGGAAAAAAAGTGAGAAAACACTGAGAGTCAATTCTAAGTGAGCCAGACTGATCCCAGTATGCATTATTCGGCTTGGAATTTGCTTTTAATTGTTAAAGGGTAGACCATAGTTAAAAACAAGAGCCAGTATTCCTTATGTGTCCTTGCAATGTGCTGAGCTGTTCTGTTAGCAGTAAGTCTTGGCTGGCCCTGTTCTAGACTCTGCGAAGTACAGTGACTCCACTGCTTAAATAAAGTAAGTAAGCAGTCCCTTACACTCACAGGAAATACGTTTTTGGCAACCTAAAGGTCATCGGTCAGTCTTGCATTCTGTGAGCAACTGGAAGCAATTGTCTCTGTCTTGGTTTGGGAGGTAACAAGTGACTACCCAGGTGCTCCCCTGCAGCCTCCATGTCTAAATTTTTTTTCTACATTTTATTTTCTCACAATTGTCTCTTTATGTACTTGATTAGATTCCTCCCTATCAGTGTTAAGAGATACAGGAATTAACTTTGGCCTGCTTAGATTTCTTAAATTCTGTTTTTGTCTAATCCACAACCCAATGGTATTTGGCTAAACCAGCTCTCACCTTCAGTCTTTCCCTTTTTTTTTTTCATTTTCATTAAATTTATTGGGGTAATATTGGTTAATAAAATTATATAAGTTTCAAGTGTACAATTTCATAATCATTTATATATTGTATTGTTTGTTCACTTTTGAAGAGTCCAAGAAAGATCTCTTGTAGAACAGTTTACACCCAGGAGTTTGTGAAAATTTGTTTTGTTTTGTTTCTTCTTCTTCTTCTTCTTCTTCTTCTTCTTCTTCTTCTTCTTCTTCTTCTTCTTCTTCTTCTTCTTCTTCTTCTTTAGTTTCAGGTGTACAAAACAATGTAATAGTTAGACATTTATCATTTATATCTCTGGCGACATGCATAGCTCTTTCTGTTGAGCGTCTGCTGCCCAATGTAACACCTTTGAGTTGGTCAATTTTTAAATAAGATGGTGTGTCCTTTAGGTCCATTACAAAGAGAAACTAACATAGCAAGAAAACCTCAGGAGGAGCTTAATTTCCTGACCAGCCTCTAAAACAGGAAAGACAAATGAGTTTTTCCCAGTCACCCAAAACCAAGTCACCCAAAACCAATTACACACATCAAGCTCTTTGCCTATGCTTTTTTGCCAGAATTGCATACAGGTTGGCAGCAAATAGTTTTATTCCAGATCCTAACATTCATATACTGCCATTCTATTGGAAATAATGAAACAACCAGAAGATGTGATGCCAGACATAAAAATTAATTTTCTAGAATATTCTTGTGCTTAAAAATACACTGGGATTTCCAATGCTAAAAACATGGCAGTGGCATGGTTTTGTTGAATCGTTAAAAACCAGACAAAACATAGGAAATCAAAAGCAAAAAACACACCACATGGATATCCCTGAGAACTCCAGAATGTGGGTCAATGTAACCCAAACAGCTGACAGCAGCAGGTCTTATGTGGGATCAGCAAAAATGAGGAGTTAGTAGAAAAGAAAAAGGAGAGTGCTGACAGTTCTATAAGCTGCCGTGCAGAAATTAACAAATATTCACCCCCAACAGGAGCCAGTCCTTTTCAGAACAGGAACTAAAGCAATCAAATCTGAACATTACCAGTGAAATACAAAGACTTCCTCTGGCTTCAAGTGGAGAATAAGTACAAAGAAAGAGAGGTCAAGGCCATGGGAATTTATGCTGAAGCAGGCTTAGTCTGCATGTATCTCAGAAACACTCCAAAATACTCCCTTTGGCAAGACAGAGACTCATTCTTTCCCTTTCCCTTCCCCCACCCTCACTAAAATAAGGAGAAAAGAAAAAACCTGCTGAAAGTTGGATCCAAAAGGAAACACTGCAGATTCCAGGGAGACAAAAGCTTCTAATACCAGAGAAGGAGGTGTCTGAGATAGAGGCCAGAATGTCCGAACAACAAACATATTTAAAGGTAATAATATGGCTTTGGAAAGAAAGACCCTTAGAACTCTAGACCACACAGAGTTAGAGGCAGGAAGCTTTTATAAATCAGTCATAGCCCTGAGAGACAGAGAAGTGCTATATAAAGAGGCCATATTTTTTAATACGTCACAGAACAAGAGAGAAGAGACCCCTATCGAGGAACTTTCCTCTAGTCATCCAAGAAAACTATTTAATTTATATATAAAAAATTTAAATGGAGGACAGTAAAACCCCATACAGAGATACAACAAGGATAATAATAAAAATGAACCAAATAGTTCCAACAGGTAATGAAAACAGTACAAATGTGACCACAAAGAAGATGAAAACTGCAACATGAAATTTGAAAATGAGCTAAAAGAATCTTTAAAACAGTCCAAGCTGTAAAGAACCATAAATCAGAATTAGAACAGCTCACTCAGAAAGGGGATGTCTAGAATGATTTGAAACATGATGATATGAAAAAAAGAGCTAAAAACTCAGAAATGGAAAGAAAAGAGAAGAAGAGAAAGAAAAACTATTTCAGAAATAAAAGCTAAATTAAAAGGAACAAAGAAGCAAATGGAGACATGGAAGGCACAGTAAGAGAAACTGAGGCTAGAAGGAAGAATAGTGAAATTAATAAAACAGAAATAAAGAAAAGGGATAAAAGGATTATACCAAAGAATTGGAATAACGGAGATTTAAAGAATATTTAACATAAATTCCCAAAGAATAATGTCCCCCCAAAAATGAAAGACAACAAATATGTAAAACTATATTCAGACAAGAGTCACAAAATAAGATTTGAACCTGCATATTAAAGAGCTGTATCTGAAAAAATTTAACTGAGAACCATCAACACTGAAACATTTCTAGTAAAACAGTTATATTTTTTAAATAAAGAAAAACAATGTTATGCATCTAAGCAAAAAAAAAAAAAAACTCAGTCAGACTTTGAAGCACATTTGTACCAGAAGACAGTAGAAACACATTGTAAAGATGCTCTAGAAAATAAAATATTAGCCAAAGATTTTATATCTATCCCAACTATGCTTCAAGTATGAAAGCCATTAAAAAACATATAAACATTTAAGAATTCAGTGATTACTTTTCTCAAGAGACTTTCTGAGATACTTACTAACTAGAGAATGAGCATCAGAAAACCAAGAATGTTTAGAGAAATATGGCCTGAGGTCTGGTAGAGACTGGCTATAAAGATAAAAGAATAGGCAAATGTTATGTGCTCTGACAGTATAGAAATAATGCAACTCACAAACAGGGAAAGAAAGTGGAAAGCAGAATAAGTTCACTGATCGTCCCACGGGCATTTACTAGGATTAAAAGAATATCACCTATATTTAGACACTGGAGGAGAGGGAAGAAAAAGGGAAAAGATTATAATTAACCAATATTGCTTAGAGAAGAATAGAGTTAGGCATCATTTAAAAAAAAAGGGGGGGGGGACCTTCAGGTATTATACACAATATTAGTGTAAAGGTAACCAGTAGAACAAAAATATCAACCGTACTAAATACCAAAGATTACGGAGAGAAAAACAGATCATATAGGGAATGACTTTCTAGATGCAGTAAATACATAGTAAATTGGTATGTCAGAGCTGAGGTCAAACATATAAAGCTATCTAAAAGAAAAAAAATTCAGATTGACCAATTATGCAAATCTAACTCGTCTGTCTATGAGACATACCTGAAAGAAAATGATACAGAAACATTAAGGATTAAAGAATAAGTACTGATATATACTAGGCAAATTAAAATTAATAAGGAAACGGGTTGAGATTTTAATATGAAACAAGCTACAACGGCATTTGTTTTTAAAGCTAAGAAGTTTTTTTTAAAAAGTCAAAAATGACATTATAATGACCAAAGACTGCAAGCTATAGGAAAACAACACTCATAAGGTAGAAACTGCTGGAAATTCAAGGAGAAACCAACAGAAACACCAATAATAAGACCGCTTAACACACCTCTCTCAGTCCAAAACATAATAGATGGACCAAAATTAGTAAGGATCTATATACTGGTCGAAACCATGTCACCACTAATGTAGATCTAATAGACCTATTTAACTCTGAAACATTTTTTCATTGTAACTTCTTTTCAAGTATACACATTTAAAAGTACGTTAACGTTATAAAGAAGCATAGTTTGCAGCATATATAAAAGTATATAAAATCAACAAAATAAACACTCTATAATCTTAAATTCCAATTGAAAATGTCAGTGTAAACTCAATTTTTTTCTCACTTTCTAAAAATGCAAATTTGCTAGCTGTATCCAAGGAAAAGGCCTAGAAACAATTTCAATCCAATCTCCATGAGCACATCTAATTCTCAATTGTGGTCTCTAAATAGGATTCTCCTCTAAATGGAACTAAGGATCCTTGAAGAAATGGATGATTTCACTTGTGGGGCGGGAAATATAGAAAAAAAATGAGCTGGGACACTGTGTTCCTCTAGAAAGGAAAAAAAAGAAGCTTCAGAGGCTGATTGGGGTTATATCAAAAGGACACAGAAGTCAGCTAGAAGAGGTTCCCACTTGCCATAGATGGGACAATATGAACATCGGAAAAAAAAATGACCTAATTAATTAAAATATACAAACACTGTAAATGCACAGTGATGTTTTAAAAGGCAGGGAGGATAGAGAAAGAGAAACAAAATAAAAACCACTGGACATTGCTAGGACACCAAATCATTACCCTGAAAACTGACTTTTAAAGGAAAACGAGCATTTTTCTTGCTTTTCTGTATAATATATGTTTTGGGGTGTCCAAAGAGCCCTAGTGCTTAAAAGCTTTTTTACACAGATTCTCAGGTAATAAATTCAAACAGAAAGATAGAATTAGAAAAAGCAACATTTTGCAACCCCTAATGCAATAACAGATTCAGGCAATGGTCATCATTGTATGGTAAAATGATTAGATGAAATAGGGGTGAAAAACAATAAAATTATCAATCTATACTGTCACTTGAACCCACTGATCAGTTTTAGCGTCATTAAAAGTGAGTCATACAGACATTCTGATCTGATGCAAAGTGAAGGCATTTTAGACTAGCTGGAAAGCCAAGAACCATCCTGAAATTATCTTGAAAAAAATAAAAGGCAACAACAACAACAAAAACTGAATCTAAATTTAATCAAGCCTTTAAGTCTAATTTCAGTCTACAGTAAATTGAGGGAGTAGAAGGAAAAAAAATTAAAAAACATCTCAAGCCAAATCTAGAATTTAAGGACATAATTTCTTCAATAAATGCATGGCAGAAAGAGGAGAAGGGGAATTATTCTAGATTACAAGATATTCACAAAGCTCTATGGAGTTTAACAACCAAACACAATGAAATGAAACTTGTTTGGATCCTGAATAAAATGAACTAACTGAAAAGAAACATTTTTAGACAATCAAAGGCATTTGAATATGGGCTACATATTAGATGATACTAAGTAATATTGCTGATTTGTGAATATGTGAAAAAATGTTGTCTCATTTCCTCTTCCTTCTCCCTGTTTCTCTGTCTCTCTGTCTCTCTGTCTCTCTGTCTCTGTCTCTCTGTCTCTGTCTCTCTCTCTCTCTCTCTCTCTCTCTCTCTCTCTCTCTCTCTCTCTCTCTCGCTCTCTCTCTCGGAGACGCTTACTGAACTATTTAGTAATGACATGATGTGTGGGGTTTGCTTTAAAATTCTCCAGCAAGAAAAGGAGACTGGGACGTGAATAGATGACAAAATGCTGATCGTTTTCAAAGATGGGTGTTTTGTGCATAGAAATGTTCATAATAAATACTTTTTTCAAATCCATTGCCTTTGAAAGCATGTGGGAACATGATAACAATAGGAAAAGAGAAAGCACAAGCATACATTTTGGTGATGTTTAAGGCACAGCATCAGCATTTTCATTTTACTGGTACCCTCGAGCTAAAATCACTATACGACTATTGAAACACATCAACACATCATCACATCCTATCATGTTTGAATGGCATAATGTCTCAAAAGTGCAATATTTTACTGAAATTTTATATTTAGGATATTTATTAGCTCTATCCTAGAACTGGTGTGGAATAACATAATACTGTATAATATATGAGCAGATGACGCCTCTTTGACTGCGTGAACCTCTCTCCCTCCCTCCCTCCCTGCCTCCCTGCCTCCCTGCCTCCCTGCCTCCCTGCCTCCCTGCCTCCCTCCCTCCCTCCCAGCCTCCCTGCCTCCCTGCCTCCCTGCCTCCCTGCCTCCCTCCCTCTCTCTGGTCTAAAGGTTGGAGCACTGGTTATTAGTTGTCTAGAGGACTTTCTCCTGTCTCACCAGTAAAATAAAATTAGCGTTTGAAATCATACTGTGATTCGTAAACTTTATAGAATAGTTCATGTTTTCAACATGCGCTTTCCTGTAATAGTGTCAGACTCAATCATGACATTCTGAACGAGCAAATGATGGGGGTTGAAGAGTTCAAGTTCATATCTAGCCTACACTTAGGTTACATTGAGCAGAGGAATTCACGAGTCTCCCATTTTTCAAATCCTCCTTTCTTCTCTCTCTTTCTAGCTCTCCCTCTCCAAATGGATTATAAAATTGCTTACAAATTTAAAAGCAGACTTTGCCTTTTTCAGCTTATTAGAGTATTTTCTATGAGTTTAGGAACCCTTTGAGCTGCCCAGCTCGCTTACAAAACCCTGGTGATACAGCTGGAAAGATTGGCTGTGACTACTTGAGCTGTGCATTAAAGAAAACAATCTTAGTTTTTAAAGAAGATAGTATGTATTTGAAGGTAGTTAATTTCACATAAAGCAGGATTAGAGAGGGGAAAATAAAAATAAAACATTTGCCACTTGCAACGACCACTTGCACCTGGTCTTAACTTCCTCCCTGCACTGAGAAGTAACCCCAGTCCTTTGGGGGAATTTCCAGACAGTTCTCTCTCCTAAAACACTTTTATGTACCATCATAGAAAAACATGTAATGCTACATATCTTTGTAACCCTTTTCCTTATGTGTAAAATGGCATGAAATACATGTTGGAGTGAGACATAATAAGTTCTAAATACATTGAGAACATTTTATTCACTCAAAAGCCCTATTGAGATGTCTTTTCTAATATCTACCCAAAAACAAAAGAATTAGGTCCTGCCTTATATGACCTGCCGCTCCCCTCCAAACCCCACTTAGCTTTTTCTCTTTCATGGATTTACAGAAAGCAAAAGCAATTGCCCCAATCACCATCAAATAATCACTGTATTTTTTAAATTATGGTAAAACATAACATAAAATTTACCTTTTTAACCCTTTTTAAGTGTACAGTTCAGTGGCATTAAGTATACTCACATTGTTGTATAACTGTCACCAACATTCATTTCCAGAACTATTCATCACTCCAAGACAAAACTCTGTACCCATTAAGTAAACTCCCCATTCCCCTCTCTCCCAGCCTCTGGTAACCTCTATTCTATTTTCTGTTTCTACGAGTTTAACTGTTCCAGGTACCTCATATAGGTAGACTAATACAATGTTTGTCCTTTGGGGGCTGGCTTATTTCACTTAGCGTGTCTTCAAGGTTCATCCATGTTGTCGCATGTATCAGAATTTCATCCCATGTTAAGGCTGAATAATATTCTGTTATACATATATACCACATTTTGTTTATCCATTCATCCATTAATGGATATTTGGGTTGTTTCCACATTTTTGGCTATTGTGACTAATGTCGCTATGAACATGAGTATACAAATATTTGTTCAAGTCTTTGCTATCAATTATTTTGTTTATATACCCAAAAGTGGAACTGCTAAATGATATGATAATTATGGTTAATGTTTTTAGGCACTGCCATACTGTTTTCTACAGCAGCTACACCTTTTATATTCCCACCAGCAATGCACAATCTTAGTTTTTAAAGAAGATAGTATGTATTTGAAGGTAGTTAATTTCACATAAAGCAGGATTAGAGAGAGTTAATTTCACATAAAGCAGGATTAATTCCACATAAAGCAGGATTATTTATAAAAATAAAATGTTTGCTACTTACAACAACCAATTTCGCTACATCCTTACCAAGACTTGTTGTTTTCTGTTTTGTTTTATAATAATCCTAATGGACATAAAGGGGTATCTCAATATGGTTTTGATTAACATTTCCCCAATGATAAGTGATGGTGAGCATCATTCCATGTGCATATGGACCATTTGTGTATCTTCTTTGGAGAAATGTCTATTCAAATCTCTGGCCCATTTTTTAATTAGGTTGTTTGCTGTTTTGTTGTTGAGTTTTAGGAGCTCTCTATATATTCTGGACGTTAACCCCTTTATGAGATATGTGGTTTGCAAATGTTATCTCCCGTTATGTAACTTTACACTCTGCTAATAGTTTCCTTTGATACACAAAAGTTTTTCATTTTAATGAAGTCCAATTTATCATTTTTTTTCTTTTGTTGCCTGTGCTTTCAGTGTCATATCCAAGAATCATTGTCAAATCCAATGCCATGAAGCTTTTCTTGTATATTTTCTTCTAAGTGTCATATCGTTTTAGCTCTTACATTCAGGTCTTTGATCCATTTTGAGTTAAGCTTTGTGTTTGGGTGCAAGATAAAAGTCTAATTTCATTCTTTTGCATATGGACATCCAGTTTTCCCAAAACAATTTGTCAAAAAGATTCTTTTCTCCCAATGAGTGACCTTGCCACCTTTGTGGAAAATAATTTGACCATATATGGGAGGGTTGATTTCTGTGCTCTCTATTCTATTCCATTGGTCCATGTCTGTCTTTATGACCAACTGTTTGGATTACTGTACCATTATAGTATGTTTTGAAATCAGAAAATGTGGGTCCTCCAATGGTGTTGTTTTTGTTTTGTTTTTTCAAGATTGTGTTCGCTATTCCAGATCTCTTGAGATTCCATATGAATGTAAGAATTGATTTCTTTATTTTTGCCAAAAAACATTATTGACACTTTCATAAGACTTGCACTGAATCTATAGATTGTTTTAAATAGTATTAATATCTTAACAATATTGTCTTCCAATCTATGAGCATGGATGTCTTTCCATTTATTTATGTCTTCTTTCATTTCTTTCAGCATGCATACTATTTTAACCAAATATTTCCATAGGAACACTGCCTTTCTGCCCAAGCAGGTCCCAGCTACAGCTCAGCAGGCTTCCAAGGCTCCCCCTTTCTCTTCTATCCCCATGGCTTGATTTCCATGGAGCATCTCACCCTAGAATGCAAGGAGGGACACTAGAGGTCGGCACTCGACACCTGAAGCGATATTTGGCCCTATTGTCCTGGCCTCAGCCTCTTTATTTTTCAGTATGAGTCAAGTTTCATAGTTCCTCTGGAGCTGAGACTAATACCGAACTGGGCCCTGACCTCTCAGCAAGTGGGCAATTAGCACCCGGTACAATTGTCCCTCTGACTGAGAAGAAGCCAAGAGGAGGCTCTGAAGTCTACAGTTACCGAGTGTGAGGTTTTCACAGGCTCTTAAGGCCCTAGCATAAATGTTGGGATTCCAGGTGCACCACTGACTTACTATTAATATAACCTACATATGCTTCATGTAGCAGGTTGAATGATGGCCGGCCAAAAAGAAATCTGTCCATATCCTAATTCCCAGAGCCTGTGAATGTGACTTTATTTGGGAAAAGGGTCTTTGCTGATGGAATTAAGAGCCTCAAGATGAGATCATCCTGGACTAACTAGGCGGATCCTAAATCCAGTGATAAGTGTCCTCATAGGAGAGACACGGAGAAGAGACTAATAAAGATGAGGACAAGGCCATGTGAGAGATTGGAGTGAGTAGCCAAAAGCCAAACAACGACAACATCCACCAGAAGCTGGAAGAAGCAAGGAATAAAATCTCCCTTAAAGCCTTTAAAGGGAGCACAGCACAGCCAACACCTTGATTTTGGACGTCTGGCCTCCAAAACTGTGAGAAAATACATTTCATTTGTTTCAAGCCACCAGGCTTGTGGTAATTTGTCACAGCAGCTACAGGAAACTCAGACACCTTGGTTTTCTCATTGCAAAGTAAGAATATGATAGTACCTACCTCATAGAGTTGTTGTGAAGATTCAATGAAATAATCCATGAAAATCACTGAGCATAGGGCCTGACACAGCCAGTTCTGCATAAAATGTTGATTATTATTTACTGCTGCAGACATCCTGATTTGCATTACAAATGGATGGAGGAAGCAACACATTACTAAATCATACAAGAGGCAGAGGTTCAAGGGAATAACTGCTTTTGCATGAGACATCTCTCAGTTGTTGTTTTTTTAAGCAAGAGCTACGACCACTTTCTGGTCTGCCAATGCCCATGGATACAGGGAAAGCATCACATCCTATATTCCAAAGAGCAAATTCTCTGCTCCCATGTGTCTGTGTGTTGGAGGAGTGGGAGAGAAAGCTACATGTATAATTAACACGTGAAACAGTCTTTATGAGCCACCGGATACATAAAGCAAGAATATTTTGCATCTGTACTACATAGGAACATTTTTCTGGAGAGTCCATAGCTTTCATCATATTTTCAAAAAGAGTCTGTGACCCAAAAGAAGTTAAAAATCACATACATGAAATGATACTGATAACCTGGAATGAAAAAAATTAAGACCGGGCTCACAATATTAAACCAGGCAAGTATCACATTCAGGTGGAGGGCCACCTGTGACTCAAAAAGTCATTGCTAGAGCTTTGCCCATGATCTAATTCCAGCAATAAGAGGAGATGAATCAGGATTTGGGTGAGGGATTTGAGAGCTGAATGTAAGCAAGTGGCTTTGAGACTCTAGCAATCTCCTGAATAAGCCTGGTATGGATGTTGTAACGGATAGTGGATATTAAACACATCCAACAAAACCGCCTAGCGATAAATTCTTTCTAAATCATTTGAAAAATTCAATGTTTGGTGAAGCTTCTTTGTAAAACCCTAAGATCAATTGCAAGAATAATAATAAATAGCTGTCATTGTGACCTCTCTCATTCAGCAACAGAGAAACTAACTAGGAAAATGGTGAACCCTTTTCTTTACTTAAAAGGCAATTATTGAGTACGTACCATAGTTATAGACTGGGTTATGTTCCCCAAAATTCATGCATTGAAGCCCTAACCCTTCAACAATGTAACTATATTTGGAGATAAAGCCTTTAAGGAGGCAAAGTTGAATGAGGTCATAAAGGTTGAACCCTAATAGGACTGGAGTCCTTATAATAAAAGGAAGAGACACCATGTACATGCAGGCACAGAGAAAAGGCCATGTGGGGATGCAGGGATGAAGCGGCCATCTTCAGGCCAACGAGAGGCCACAGGGGAAACCAAACCTGCTGGCACCTTGATTTTGGACTTCTAGCTTCCAGAACTGAGAAATAAATTTCTGTTGTTTAGGCCACCCAGTCTACTGGGTATTTTGCTATGTGAGGCCTAGCTGACAAATACATTATATGCCAAAAACTATGCCAGGTACTGGAGTTACAGAAATGATTAAGTCACAGCTTCTCCCCAAGAAAGACTCAGTGACTTGAGGTAACCCCACAGGACCCTGCCAGAAACAAAACCCAGCCCTTGGCCTCGCAAAGTCACCTGACACTGAGGTGGACCTGCCAAATTTTCACTTGAACTTGCCTGGACTGGCTGTTTAGCCAGGTGCCCTCATCCACTAAGCTAGAACTAGACTAATGTCAACTTTCTTTAAGACCTCTTTTGTCCTGCTTTGTTTTGGTTTTTGTCCTGTTCTGCTCTATCATCGATGAGACGTAAAGTCTCACTCTTTCCCAGAGAAAGGATAATTCTTGGCTTTTGACACCTACCATTCATATCACAATCTTACCAAACTCCAACCAGATCATCCTCAGAATTATCCGCCCATTGAGCTTGTCATTCACAGTTAAGAAATTTCAGAGGAGGGAATTATGTAAAATGCTTAGATTAGACGTAGATGTGAGATTATTGTTCAGAAAGCTGACCAGAGAGCATTCAAGCATTTTGCGATTACTTCACTAATTTTGCATACAAGGGTACCCCAGAGTAGAATTTCTGTTGTCATTGGTTTGGAAAGAATACATTTGCTTTTTCATAGGAAATATTAATCCATTTTCCTCATTTGTTTTGCATGAATTCCCCTTGCTACCAGACACTGTGATGGTATGCTAGTCCATGTGACTTGGGGTTGTAAGGCTAGGCCTTCGTAACTCACTATTTCTGTTCCCCATTTGTTTCGATTTTTGTGGCTGGAGGTAAGAAGGGGGGTGGAAATCTTTTTTACCACTATTCTGTTTTGTCCACTGCAAAATGGAAATAATGTGGCTTCATAACCTAAGGCCCACAGTGAACTATTTCAGGGAAGTAGTTAGACCATGAAATATTTTATAAATGTTACGTTATAGTTTAGTATCCCAAATGTAAGTTGACATTTCCACTTTCTTCCCCTTAAAAAAAACCAATTCACCTCTTTTTAATGTGCTGACTATGCTTAACAGTGATGAAATTTACAATTAAGAACTCAGAGCCTGAATTACCTTACTTGAAAATAAGGACAATTTGCTGACCTTCCTTAGAGGGATGGCTATTAAACTCAAGAATGAGTTCAAGAGAAACCACTTCTCTGGAGAACTTGAAAAGCCCATAAATTTTCATGTGTCTCAGGGATTTTGCTGCAACGGTGTCCAGGGTCAAAAGATCACATCCTTCTCAGAATCAACCCTATGATTTTGATCGCAGATCTTCATTAATTAATGGTCCTGAATTTTACACAAGAGCTTAACATCTCTACATTAGACAAGCTTTTCAACCTTCCCACATTTCAATGGCCTGGCCTGAACTCAAAGGAAGAATTATTTCATCTAGACACTGTGTTGTATGAGTAGTTTTTCAAGTATACTAAAAAGTTGCTTTATTTTTAATGCCTAGGGCTGTTGACCTTGGCTTCGAGGATAATGTTGAAAGTGACTTTTCATGATTATACTGGAACTGGAGCAAATCTGAGATTTATTGGCAATTCCTAGGTGAATCTAACCATCAAGAGAAGTGTTTGTATTCATAAAGCAGCACTCCGGGAGAAAAATGACAGGAATTTTAGATGTCAAGACATTAGGTAAAAGATGCAGTGTGTGCCCAGCACAATGTGGCTCAGTCTGAGCAGATGGCGCCATGCCATTTTCTGAGTGACTGTGCAAGAGGTGTGATGACCAACCATTTCTGGCTTCCAGTCCACTCTGGGGTTTCTTCCCACAATTTGCAGCTGAAACGGGGCCATCCTGCCTCCACAGCCCACAAGCCAGCTTCTCCAGTGGCTTGCATTTGCCTTCAAAGCAGCATTCCCTGCTCTTGACCCTCCCGATGCAGTTGTAATTAGGATTATTAGTAGAACGGCAACAGCTCTTCCTTTAGATTCCTTCTTTCCACAGAATACTAGAAAACACGTATTAACTGCTGACTTAAAATGCCTTTCCTGACTTTCAGATATCTTTTGACAAGTTTCCCTGCAGATATTCTTGAACTCTCGCTGTAAAATCTCCCTTCAAAGATGCATTAGAGCTGATTGTCCAGCGAGGTCTTATTTTCGGGGAAACAGGGTATTCCCTTTCAGTCTTGGACCTCAATGCTTGATCATCACTTCTCCATCCCTTGGTTTGGCCAAGAGTTTTCCCAAAGCTCCCTGGGCGTTAAAGTGAGTTTATTTCTAACCCTGCTTCACCCTCTCTATCTAGATCATAGTCCAACCCAATTTT
This sequence comes from Rhinolophus sinicus, assembly GCF_036562045.2. Taxonomy (NCBI): domain Eukaryota; kingdom Metazoa; phylum Chordata; class Mammalia; order Chiroptera; family Rhinolophidae; genus Rhinolophus; species Rhinolophus sinicus. Next base: position 95,438,896 of record NC_133757.1, read on the forward strand.
AGACTAGGATCACCTCTTCTCTGAACCCAAGGAATCATAGCCTAGTTTAATCTCCATATATGCCTTTGATCTCAGTAAAGCGTTTGGCACAGATTTAGCACTCAAAATTGCACTTTTCTGGTGAATTAATTATAAACATTACCATAATAGGGTAAAGAAAGCAAAGGTCTAGGACTCAGAGATATGGGTACATATCCTTTGTGCCATCTCTTGGTTGTATGATCTTGGACAAACTATTTATTTTCCTAGAGCCCCAGCTGCAAATGTGAATGAATACATAACATGGCGATATTGCAAATTAAGAAGTGAAATAATTGTTGTGAAGGCACCCAGTTTCGTATGAAATAAGTACTCTCATTTCTTTTTCTTCTATCAGAGAATAGTTGCTTACCTTAATCCCAATTAAACGTGGCTTATTTACACAAATCTTCCTCTGCATCTGTTTGTGAAAATCAAATTGTTTTTGGCAAATAATCGATAATTTACATTTTTTATTCTAACGCAGGATGTGTTCCACAATCAATACTCACAATGCCTAACTTCAAGTAGCAGGACATAGTTTTAGAAAAAGACTATTTGGAGTAGAACACACATAAATCTGAAGGCCATCGGCTCGTCTATGTTTTTTGTTTGTTTGTTTGTTTGTTTGCATAATGTAAGTCAGGCTTCTGAGATGAGAAGTTGTAGTAAATCCCAGTGCAAAAGAGAGATGCCAAAGCAATTACACTTATGGTAAATTCCGAAGTGGAAAATGTGCATAAGATAGGAAGAAAATTTCGATGGGCATAATTTCAAGGAAAGGCAGTAGTTGGTCTCTACCAGTAGTCATGGGCACCACTAGCATGGAGCAATTAGAGATGGAATGGATCTGTTCAAGCAAAGATGGTGTTATGGCCATAAGGCAGGACCTTAAAAAGTGAAATGTCCCGTAAGGATAATGAAAGAAATAGTCAATAATATTGCAACAACTATGTATAGTGCCAGGGGTGTACTAAACTAATTGGGGGATCACTGCTTACAAAAACCAATATAAAATAATATTGAGTGTCAACTGTGACTGAAAAATTAAATAATTTTTTTTAAGAAAACAGGCAAATCAGTGTGTATGACCCCTTTTAACTTAATGCTTTGTACAAGAAAAAGACGTTAGCCTTCATTTTAAAATTCGAGAATAAGTGTGTAAAAAAGGGGGGAAGAGAGATAATGAAAGCAGTTTTAGTGTTTTGTATTTATATACTGTTTTTAATTCGTAAAAGCACTTCAAAAAATTTTTGAATCTTACATAAATTAGGGCAGGGCTTATATGTAATTGTGTCATCAAGTATCCCCATCCCAAAAATTTTGTTTCTCTTTCATTCTGCTTTTCCCCTGTAGCTATTTTTCCCATCACTGTCAAGCTTCTTGAAAGAGAAGCTTCCATTTGCTGACTCTAAGTTTTACTCCCAATGTCCCTCAGTCCCCTTGGCATTCTGTCTCCTGCCTTCATTCACTACACCACAGAAATTGTCCTTGAAAAAGCCACCAGTGACTCCATAACCACCAGATCCAACAGCCTCTTCCAGCCCTCCTCCTGCTTGGCCACTCTGTAGAATATAACACTGTTGACCCCTTACACACCTACATACACTCCTTGAAATTCTTCTCTCTGTCTTCTTTCTGATTTACCTCTTACTCTGCCTTTCTTTTTCCTTAGCTACTTTCTTCGCCCATTTCTGAAAGAAAGCATTCCCCAGAATTCCATCCTCAATCTTCTTCATATTCTTTGCTTGTGTGATAGCATATCCTTCTTTGACTTCAATTATTCCTCGTGTGTGGTCACATCAATCAGGGTCCAGTCAGGAGACAGAAATCACCTCAATAATTTGAAGAGAGAAATTTTAATGTAAAGAAAATTGTTAACTAGTAAAAGGGTTAAAATGACTCTCAAGAGTACGGAAGTCGCAACTTCAGCAAGCAGTAACCACCTTTAGGGCTGAGGGAATGTGAGCAAGGCAGGAACTTAGAAATTTGGAAGAGCCCACCCCCACCTTCCCCACTAGGTGGAGATTCAGGCCTCATTTGCTATGATGTGGCTGCCATAAACAGGTGGCCTGCTGGTGGTGAAGAAACTCGCAGGAGACAGCAGCGGCTGCTACCCTGTGAGGGCCACTAGGTGAGAGCTACTTTGACACCACTCGCCCATTTGCTGACTATCACGTGGAAAACCAGCACCCACACAAAAGAAGGAAAGACCCTTCCTCTTCCTCTGCCTTTCCAGTGTCCTTCCAGTGCCCTCTATTGGTAATGTATAAAATTGCAGCTGTTAGCAAGGAAAAAACATCTACAGGATCCATCCTGAGTATCACAAAGCAAGGCAAAGGGATAGATTTGGAGTTGAGAGGCAATATATTAATAATTGGCACAGCAGACAATTTCCAAATCTGCATTTCTTACCCTGATTTCTTTTCCATACTTCAGACTTCTGGATGACTATTTATGGATGTCACAAAAACGCCTAAAACGCAGCATGTCTTCTTCATTTATCCACGTGCAAATTGTTGTCAAGTCCTGTAAATGCTATCTGAAAGATGCACGTGGAATATGTGTCTCCCTTTGAGAAAATATATTCTTTGGTATATTCTATCACTACCACTACCATAGTTCAAGTTCTGATTTTCAATTAGAACTGGTACCCATACTTACAATTGCATAACTCTCAATCCATCTTTCCTATTAACACCAGAAGTTATTGTCTAAAACAAGTTTTCTTCTCAATAATTCTAATAATTCCCTCTACCAACAGAACAAGTTCTAAATTCTTTATCTTGATATTTAAGACCCTTCACAAAAGGTCACCAAACTACCTCCCCAGTCTCACTTCTCACTGCATTCCTATACTACCGTGACTAGTACTGCTATAAAGCTAACATTTATTGAGTACTTCATGTGGGCCAGACACTAATCACCTTACATGTATAATCTCATTTAATTCTCACATCAAATTTATCAGGCAAGTATTATTATCTTCATTTTACAAAAGAAAAAAAACTAAGACAAAAAGAAGTTAAGTAACTTGCCTAACTAAGTCAAACCGCTAGTAACTGGTAAAATCAAACTACACCTAGGCCAACTAATTCTAGCATCTATGTTCTTATATGTACGAGGTGTGACAATTAAGTTCATGAACTTGTTGCAGAGATGTTGCTAACCTTTTTCTGATATCAGAGGGATTATTCATTATGAATTTGTACCAAGTGGGCAAACAGTTAACCAAGTTTACTATTTGGAAGTGTGAAAAAGTAAGACGACCTGAACTTTTTGCTAATAATTCATGGTTCTTGTATCATGACAATGTACCAGCTCACACAGCACTGTCTGTGAGGGTTTTTAGCCAGTAAATAAATCACTGTATTGGAACACCCTCCCCGCTCACCTGATCTGGCCCCCAATGACTTCTTTCTTTCCCTAAAGATAAAGAAAATATTGAAAGGAAGACATTTTGATGACATTCAGGACATCAAGGGTAATACAACAACAGTTCTGATGGCCATTCCAGAAAAAGAGTTCCAAAATTGCTTTGAAGGGTGGACTAGGCGTTGGTGTCAGTTTATAGCTTACCGAGGGGAGTACTTCAAGGGTGACCATAGTGATATTCAGCAGTGACGTATGTAGCACTTTTTCTAGGATGAGTTCGTGAACTTAATTGTCCAACCTCATATTATACTTCTGTCCAAAAATAAGTAAATATACAAATAAATTTAACTAATAACACAAAAGAGCTGTACATCAAAAACTACAAAACACTGCTGAAGGAAATTTTAAAAGATCTAAGTAGATGGAAAGACATCCCTGTTCATGGATTTGAAGACACTAGTGTGAATTACCCAAAACACTGTGTCAGTACCACCCAAAGAACTATAGACTCAATGAAATTTCTATCAAAACTCCAAAGGCATTTTTGCAGCAATAGAAAAACTCATTCTAAAATTCCTATGCAATCTGAAGGACCCCTGAATAGCCAAAACAATCTTGAAAAAGAACAAAGTTGGAAAACTCACACTTCCTGAATTCAAAACTTAACACAAAGCTATAGTAATCCAAAAAGTGTGATACACATATGATTAAGCAATCCCACTTCTGGGTACATATTCAAAGGAAATGATTCATTATCTCAAAGAAATATCTGCACCCCCATGTTCACTGCAGCATGATTCACAATAGCTAAGATTGGAAAACAATCTGAGTATCTTTTGATGGATGATAGGATAAAGAAAATGTGGTATATACACACAATAGAATACTACTATTCAGCCATAAAAAAAAAGAAGGAAATCTTGCCTTTTGCAACAATACGCAGGGACCTTGAGGGCATGATGCTAAGTACAATAAGTCAGACAGAGACAGACAATATATGCTCTCACTTAGGTGTGAAATCTAGAAAAGCTGAATTCATAGAAATAAAGACTAGAATGATCATCATCAGGGAGATGGTAATCATAGGATCCAAACTTCCAGCTATAATATAAGTTCTAGAGAGCTAATGTACAGCATGGTAACTATAACTAACAGTACTGTATTATATACTTGAAAGCTGTTAAGACAGTAAATCTTAGATGCTATCACCACAAAAAAACAATAATTATGTGAGGATATGGAGGTGTTAACTACCCTTATTATGCTAATCATTTCACAAGACCTATGTGTATCAAATCATCACGTTGTACACTTCAAATTTATACATATATACATCACCAATATCTCAATAAAGCTGAAGGGAAAAGTGCAGTACTCACATAAGGACAGACACATAGACCATTGGCATACATTAGAGAGCCCAAAAAGAAACCCTCAAAGGGGAAAGGACAAATGGTTGAACAAATGGTGCTTGGAAAGTTCTGGCTATCCACTGTTAATGGGTTGAATTATGCCCCCCCCCCCCCGCTAGAATTCATATGTTGAAGTCCCAATCCCCAGTACCTCAAAATGTAACCTTATGTGGAAAGGGGGTAGATGTAATTAGTTGAGATGAGGTTATACTGGAGTAGAGCAGGCCCCTAATCCAATATGACTGGTGTCCTTAAAAACAAGAGGAAATTTGGACATAGACTTATATACAAGGAAAATGCTGTGTGAACGTGAAGGCAGAAATTGGGGTGATATATCTACAAGTCAAAAAAAAAAAAAAAAGCCAAAGTTTGCCACAAACCACTGGAAACTAGGAGAAAGGCATGTAACAAACGTATTCTCCCTCATAGCCCTCAGAAGGAATTAACTGTGGCAACACCTCGATATCAGAATTTCAGCCACTAGAACTGCAAAACAATAAGTTTCTGTTGTTTAAGCCGCCTAATTTGTGGTATTTTATTATGGCAGCCCTAGCAAACTAATATATCCACATGCAAAAGAATGAGGTTGGAACTTTACCTTATACCATATATAAATTTTAACTCAAAATGGATCAAAGACATGGGCCAAAATTATAAAATTATTAAAATAAAACATAGGGGGAAATCTTCATGGCATTGTATTTGGCAATGGCTTCTTAATAGGGCACCAAAAATAGACAACAAAAGAAAATATAGATCATTTGAACTTGATTAAAAATGAAAACTTTTGTGCATCAAGACAATATCAACAGGGTGAAAAGGCAACCTACAAATTAGGAGAGAATATTTGCAAACCAAAGATCGGATAAGGGATTAATATCCAGAATATATAAAGAATTTCTACAACTCATCAACAACAAAAAATCAAATACCTTAATTCAAAATGGGGAAAGAACTTGAATAGGAGTTTTTCCATAGAACACATACAAATGCTGAATAAATACATGAAAAGATGTTCAACATCATTAGTTATTAAGGAAATGTAAATCAAAACCATAATGAGATACCACTTCACATCCACTTGGATGAGTATTATTAAAAATAAAAAATAAGCATTGGCAAGGACATGAAAAATTAGAACTACTGTGCATTGCTGATGGGAGTGTAACATGGTATAGTCACTATGGAAAATATTATGGGAGTTCCTCAAAAAGATAAACATAGAATTACCATATGACCCAGCAATTCTACTCGTACTTAAATATCCAAGAGAACTGAAAACAAGTATGCAAACAGATATACTCGTATATGCCAATGCTCACAGCATCATTATTCACAGTAGCCAAAAGGTGGAAACAACCCAAGTGTCCATCAATGGATGAATGGATAAACAAAATATGATTGATAGATATAGGCATAGGTGATATAGATATTGCATGCAATGAAACTTTCAACCTTAAAAAGGAATGAAGCTCTGGTTTATGATACAATATAGACAAACCTTGAAAACATTATGCTAAGTGAAATAAATGATACAGAGGACAAACATGGTCCACTTATCTGAGGTATCGAGACAAATTCATAGAGTCAGTAGACTAGAGGTTACCAGGAGCGGGGAAGATGGGCAAGTTCTTGCTTACTGGTTACAGAGTTGCCATTTTTGGGGTGATGGAAATAGATAGTGGTGATGGCTATGCAGAATGTTGAATGTCCTTAATGCCATTGACTTTTACACTTAAAAATGGTTAAAACGGAAAAAATCATATTACGTATATTTTACTACAAATTTTTTAAAGCCCATGAGGAGGTGTTGAAGTCCTGTGAGACTGGAAAGGAGAGGAAAGGAATGGAACATTCAGTATTAAGGTCTAGAATCAACAGAGACAGCTAATTGATTGGGACGGCGATGGGGGTGAAGTATGGGTGTATCCAGGTTGACACTCAATTTGCCGGACCGAGACCTTGGGAGGCTGCTTAGGACACTATCAAGGTTAACAAGTGATCCACAATGGAAAAATAGATCGGGAGTGATAGACCATGGCTTGTTCAGTGGTGGTCTCTTTGTATTTGAAGGACCAGTGGGACATCTCGTAGTATACTAGAAATATAATCTGACGGTAACATCACCCCATTGACCAGTATAGTCGATTCAGCTGAAAAAGTAAACAAATAAATAGTAGCTAACATCGACTGACCGCCTAAAGTGTACCAGACACTGTGCAAGCACTTTGTGTGTGTGTGTGTGTGTGTGTGTGTGTGTGTGTGTGTATATATATATATATATATATATATATATATATCAGTTTAATCTTCACAACTACCCTCTGAGGCATGATTGTCCTCATTTTACAAACCCTCACGCTGAGCCATACCAAGTATGAGCCATTCTCTAAAAAGGGCTTTCTCCTCTCAAATCTCCATATTTATGTACATTTCTGATTCCTAAGGCTACCATGTCCTTCTGTCATTTCACTCCCGAGATTCAATTCTACTCGTCCTCCAGAGCCTATTTCAAAGTCATCCGCTCTCCAAAGTGTTCCAAGCTGTCTCGCTCAGAATTGATCATTTCCTCTTCAGTCCTCACTTAGCGTTTAGTAATCTAACGAAATGCCTTCTGAGTGATGTCTCCCCAGTCAGACTGTGGGCTCCTTGAGAGCAGAGGCTGTTTTTCCTTTGTCTTTGAATCTCCATCAGGGCATCTCAAAGTGCCTTTCATTCAGAAGTGCTCCTAAAATGTTGACTTTTTAATAAATGGATATGCTAAGCTTTGAAAAGGAGTGCATGGCTAAGATGTAAGGGAAATTTGTTTGTCCCTGATGAGCAGAATCCAGCCCTGCTTGGTCTCTATTCAGTTCTCTTTCCGTATGACACTTGGGTCTTCTTTCTTTCTAGCTCTGCATGTGAATTTACATTCTAAAATCAACTACAGTCCGTAAAAGCATCTTGATTCCTTTTGCCACATTAAAGATTCATGGACAGAAATAATTGGGAGTATCAAGTATGTTCGCTAATGTCCTCATTAGACCAAACGGGAACCGATTCTTCTTTTATTTTTCACTGCATACCCAGGATGTAGTGTAGTGCCTGGGACATAGCAGACACTTAACAAATATTTGTTAAATTAATCATGGACCCACTACTTCTTACTTAAAAGACCCCAAGGCTATGGAGGGAGTTAGCAAACAATGCTCTCTCATTTGTTAAACTGAGGCTTGTCTCCCTAACAACCAATTAAATTACCTACCCTACACCAACTGGCCACCTTGGCGTTTATACCACACTCCTCTTCTCTTGTACCTTTTATAAAACCTGTGTATGAGGAAAGAAAAAAACATTCAAACTGAGCCTGACTTCTCTTGCATACCTAAGAAATCCTTTCCTCTCTTCCAAGACGTTTTCCTAATCCTCACCCAAAAGGAGATTATCTCTGTAATCCTGTCACACGTCCTGATTCCCTTTTCCCCTATTTTTCTTCTTCCCTCCCATTCCTCATCAAGCACCACCTTACTTCCTAATCCTGTTCAGTGTCTCTCAGGATTCCTTGACAGTTTTACTGATGTCAAACCCTGAAGCTGGGCATCAAAGGAATAAAACACGAAAATGATCTATTCTGTCCTAGATCTAGTCAGCATTCCACATCCAAGATTTGGAGTGTGTGTCCATGTGTGAATGGTTCTACTACCTACAGCCAGATGTTGAGCCCATGTTGAAAAACAATACATCATTTATAAATTTTCTTGTCTCTATTTTTTAAACTTTATTCAAATGAGTAAGTAAATATTCTGTTGGAATCTTATTTACCTGTTTATTATGATGGAGTTGCGTTTGTGAGCAAAAGGAGAGCATATGAATATGTGCTGAAGAGGTGGGAATAAATAGAAAAGGGAGTGAGATGCATGTGAGAATGGCCTGATATTAATCTTGTATCCAAGGCTCTATCTGATTTTGAACTGTCAGCATTTCCTCTCTGGCACCATTGTTTGCTGGATTTTACACAGATGTAGACAGTTATGCCTTTGAAACTTGAAATTTGGCTTCCAAAGCAGCTTAGCCCATAATCTACCCAGATATCATTTGAGTGAGAATTTAGAAAATTCAAGGGTTTAAAAAATAGGGTCTCCTCCATTCCTGCCAGAGCCCTTTCGAAGCTCCGAGCATTTAGAAACAAAACCAGGCTCTCTGATAAGCTTTGGTGTGAATCACAGGCAGATCTGGCAGACTTGCCACTCAGTGTTCCTGGCTTGTGTATGTTCTTTTATTCCCCACATCCTCCTTTTCCAAGAGGAGAGCCTCTCTGGTGAGTGAGCGCCATGCCAGCTGACAAAGGAGAACAAAACATCGCTCTCTGTGGCCAAGCGGCCATAAACCTATAAGCAGCTGCTTTTTTCCTAAATGTAATTCAGAGCTCCTAGTCTCAAGTAGAGGGAACAAAAGTGCCCTGAAGAGGTCTTTGGCATATACTGATACTGATTCTCTAAGAAGAGTGTGTCTGTGAGTTAAATGGCCCACGAGTGAAAAGACAGTGCTGTTCCTAGTTCTTGCAGGCAGCTCTCAGGTTAAAGACAGCTTTAGAAATCAACACTCTGCACTCAGATAAGGAGATCAAATAGGAGCTTTACAGAAAGTGCCAGGCTCAAGGCAGCGATAGCAAAATGAAACTTTTGACCTTCTAGGTATTTCTGTTTCACCAAAAGAAACTGTTTTCACACATCAAGGCACTGATTTTACAAAAGGCACATTTGAAGGTTGGCTCCCCAAATTCCATAGTAAAGTTCCTCCCTAGTATTTGTTTAAACAAAGCAGAGAAAAGGTATAAAAAAAAAAAAAAGTGAGAGTGAATCAGGGCACTGCAACACCAGCCAAGTTCATGATTTCCCCCCACACTACTGACGGGAAATGCAATTAGTTTGCAAGGGGTGGGAGAGAGGCAAGCGTTTTCCCTAATTCAGGGTTCAAACTGGGAACCTATGCATTCTAGGAAAATGAATGCAAAAGTGTTTGTATGTATTTACTTACATTTCATTTGTTTTTGAAAAGTGTTCACAGCTTGCCTTGGACTCTCCGAGAGGTCTACAAGCCAAACTAGGTTAAGAACTGTTGTCCTGTATCCTACATTATTATTATTTCACATTCCCTGTTGTCAGGGTCAGAGACCCTGAAAGTAGAGGTTTGATAGTGCAAGATGAACTCAAGCTGTTGCCAAATTCCCTCAATAAGGAAACTGGTACCCACCACATTGATTCCCTCCTGAATGACATCATATCAACGTCTACTCCTAAAGTAAATGAAACGTGAGCTAGCTCCCTCCACGGCCATCTCAGCCCAGCATCGCTTTCATGTTACCCAGTGTACTTCCTAACCATCTTCTCTCCACTTCACTGCCCCACCCCCAGTAGGATAAACTCAGGTCAGACCCTCATTCTGGGCCAAAGAACCTTGACTAAAATGAGCAGCTGAGTATATCCTGTTCTTGTATCTATTCTTACCAGCATCTAAAAGGATTATTATAATCCAGGACTATATAAAGCCATAAAAAAAGGATGAGACAAGTGGGCTTATCTAAGCATATACAACTAAGTAACAAACTATAAACAACATCCAGCTCTACTACAGGATCTGATGCTAACAGGAGAATTGGTGAGATCATCAGGTGGGAAGATTCAACAACGGGACACGCCTATGTCCAAACTTTCTGCTGCTGTTTCTGCCGTTGATACTTTTCATAGTCCACCCTTTTCCCACCCCTAACTATTTAGTTCCTTATATCAGTGTTAATATAATACTCGTAAAAAAAAAAATTACCAGTCATTTTATTTCTCATTCTGCAACTTTTCGAAGTTCAGAGTTTACGTAGAGAATCTTCATTGGGTATTGTATTGCACCAATAGTGCTGACTTTTCTATTTTACAAATACTCCAGGGTGACCTTTTTAATTTATCATCCAGGCGTAGACCAAGACCGCCCAGACAAACTGAACCATAAGGTCCCCATATCCTGTGCAGAGCCATCAGTACTTGGTGATTCACTCAGTCCCCTCACACACTTCAGCTGTATCACCTGCCTTGTGTTAGATCTCTGTCCCAGGAGAGATGTGGGAACAGCAGAAGATGCTTTTCAGCGAGACGATAACTAATTCCAAGTGAAGAACTATCTGAAAAGGGAAAAAAATCTCCCATTTTACAAAAGTCACGAACTTGATGCTGCTCCCGATGTTGCATTTCACACATTCCTTTGTGGCTGCAGTTTCCCTGTTCAGCCATCTCATGTTCTTTTACATGCAGACCAGACCGTGTTATATTTACTTCCTCGTTTTTTTCCTCCATAAATTCCACATAGACTTAAGGCACCATTCAATAACCACGTAATGTAAAAAAACAACTACAGAATCTATACCAGCATTGTCAGAAACGGGGTAAAATAAAAAACAGCGTCAAGCTCATCCTTTCTTCTTTCCACAGATTCGAAATGTGGCAGCCAATCTCTGTGTGGACAGCAAGCATGGAGCCACGGGAACCGAGCTAAGGCTGGACATCTGTGTCAAGGATGGTTCTGAAAGGACGTGGTCTCATGAACAGGTACGTCAGCTCCCAGAAGTCATGGGACTTTGGGGGGCTGAGGCAGGTGTGAGGGATACAGTGGGAACAAATGTCAGATGGGATATGTGGGACCTGGGGTGAGGTCCTGGTTCTGTCACCAACCAGCTCTGCACTTAAGGGCAACACTTAACTTCTTTGTTTCTGTTTCTTCTCAGAGCAGTTGCGATCATTGAGATAATGTATAAAAGTGTGCTTTCCATAACAGAAAGGATAGTAGGAATGTTGATTGTGACCCTAGGCTTATATTTCCTTTCCCAGAATGATGGTTTTCAAACCATGGAAAGCCTGTAGAGAGCTGTGGAACTCCTCCAACTGAATTCCGTGGTTCTAATGAAAAACTCTTTGTTATTCTAGAAGTTTGTGTGACTTTATCTAATCTTATTTTTCCCCTCTGGCTGAATACTTTACATACACTTCTTGTTGTTGTAGTAGTTTGTAATCTTACACATAAAGGATAAGTTGGAGCGAATCATACCCCAACATGGATTTCATGGGCGACATTAAAATAATTTCTTGTTTTTGATTTAAAAACATTTCAGTGCAGCTCAATTTATGAAGTGAGGTGTGATTCCTGACCCGCTTTGAAACTAGACAGTCCTCGTAAGGGCTTTCCTCACACTGTGTCACCTGTAAGAGAGAAAAGATAGTGGGTAGAACCATGTCTGCCCTGTTTCCGTGTTTTAATTTTTAATTATAAAATATTTCAAATAGGAAACTGTAAAAAATAGTATAGCAGACATTTGTGTACCTGTCATGCAAATTTAACAAGTACCCACAGCTATTGCCATATATTGGGTTTTTTTAATAAAATTCACAGATACCGTTGAACCCCTTTTCCCCATCCTACACCCCTCGCTCCCTCTGCAAAAGGACATATTCCAAGTTCAGGATAGTACATCCTGATGCCTGTGTTTTCTGTTCCCCAGAATGGTGTTTAATGCCTGTCTTATGGAAACCAAAAAATAGACAAGCAGTTTCCAGTAAGGCATTAGTTCTGTTCTGTTCGCTATATTCCTCAGGCGTCTATCTTGTTTATTAAACTAGTAAAGACCCACTGTCCCCAGCCTAGGATATTCCAGTGTTCAGGTGTGCTGAGTCAGCGTGGTGGCACGTCCCTCACACCTGTTCCTTTCTCTCCCACCTCCAGCCTGCATTACAGTGGAGAGCAGCAACATTTAGGAAAGCAGCAGTGAGCCAAGTCACAGCACAATCACTGAACCAACACCGCCCCCCACCCTGCTGGTAATCTGATCCTTGTACTCTCCTCCCACAGCCCAGCGGTGTTCTAGGAGGACCTTGGGCCTTGCAATCAGGCCAACCTAGATTTCAGCCAGTTTAACCTGTGTATCCTAGTGAAGTTGTTCAGTCTTTCTAGGCCATAGTTCCTCCATCTTTAAAAGGGATAATCGTATCCATTTCACAAACAGGGTTATTATGAGAAGAAGTAATGCCTGTGATACTACATCTTGCCCATGTAGTAAATGCGGAGTAAATATACTTTCCTTTCTGCCTTCTGAGAATTCCTTCCCACAGAGCACTGTACACTAATACCAAATTAGAAACCTCTCTCAGGCCCAAAGCAGCTGCCAAACACCCAATACTGTTTATCGTTCACTGGACTACATCCTGCAGTGTGTGCACACTTATCAGATGGGTTTTAAAGAAGACTGCAGCTCCAAGATTTACTGATAGGAATGAAATGTCAGTAAAAACTGACTTGCCTCCTCTTCCTACCTCTATCTATGAGCACCAAGGGATGTTACCAGCGATGTGAGACATAGTGTTGGCCTGTTACCTCCAAGAAGCAATTCTGACTTCAGCCTGAGAGCACAAGAGAAGGCTTCAGAGGCCTATCAGGAAGACTGGCATCTAGAGAGGACAAGGATATTTTCAAAAAGAGAAAGAAAAAGAACATACTATAAGGAAAATCTTTGTCTGTAGGGCTAAATTCCTCTCGACCACCTCTATTCAGCCCAACCAGAAAACGCACCTAGCCAGCTGGTTGATATGAAATATGCATACCTGAATGCCTGAATCAAGTTTAATATTTCTATCCTCTGGAATGTTCTAGAATGAAATATGCTCTGAACTGCAGGTTTTATTTGACAACTGAAAATATGTATGTGTGTGTGTGTAAATATGTGTGTGTGTGTATATATATATATATATATATATGTACATATATTTATATAGATATATGTAAAACCAACTATATGGGATATACACTTTAAAAATTGTTGGTTCATTTCCCCACACACACACCCCAGGCTACAACTGCAAAAATCTATGGCATGTAATTCAAGAAATAGTCAGCAGAGGGCAGCACTAGACAAGCAGACAACTACCTAAGAGGAACTAAAGAGACCAGTTAATAAATCTCGTTAAAGATTTCCAATCTCTAGAGACTCTGAAAACAGAGCTACAGAAGATTAAACAGGTTGATGGAAGGTGAAAAATGAATCATATTTGAAATATGTATCACCATATATGTATTGACTTGGAGGTTAAAACATTGCAAGCTGCTTGGTTTTCTAGTAATTAGCTATAAGCTTCATTCAATATATTACTCAGTAACTTACAAGAACTGGCACTCATTCGTCCACATTTAGATTAAAATTCCTGAATAAGGAAGGAAGTATATTACGACAGGAAAATTATAGGTATTCTTTTTGATTTGAAAGCATTCAAAGAACACAAAAGGGGCACTTGTTAGGGTTGAAATGATCCCTTTTAAAATAAAAATGGCAAAAATAAAACACAAATGAATAAACACAATAGTTATATGGGAAATAAATGAGAGTCCATTGAAGCACCTTTATAAGAAAATGTCTTTTGTTACAGAACACCAGTGATGACTAATTTAGCTTCTATGAAGGAAGCAAGTGTGTGATTCATCTTTCCAGAGCCATCTATTTAGCTGTGTGATATCACTATAGCATTGTGTGCTGGCTTTCAGTTTCCTTTAGGGACCAAGAAAGAAAACTAAAATTAGACCGTAGTAAGACTGTAGGTCTGGGAAGAATACTCCCTAACCACCATTATGAGTCCCTGGGAGAGGAGAGCAGAGGGAAGGGGAGAGGAGTTGAAAGGAGGGGAGGGGAGGAGAGGAGGGAGGGGAGGGGAGGGGGGGCAGGGCAGGGCAGGGCAGGGCAGGGCAGGGCAGGGGAGGGGAGGGGAGGGGAGGGGAGGGGAGGGGAGGAGAGGAGGAGACCTCTGTGGCTGTTTGGCCAGGCAGCAGGCTCTGATCTCTTCCTGGGGAGGAAGCACTGCCTGAGGAAGCAGACAAATGCTCCCTTTCTGAGACCTGGAGAGGAGATGTGGGAAGAGGTGGAAGCAGGTCACTGCATGTAGTGAAAGGACAGATTCTGAGAAATACAATCTCACCCTCAGGATAGAGCACACTGATGGGTGCAAATAGGAAGAAGGAATGTGCACCATCTCAGATTTCTGCCAACCACGTAACAGTGAAATCAAATATCACTACCCACAGAGAGAAAAATATTTTCCATCTCAAGTCAAGGTAGCAAGATTAAGATAAGAGGTCTGTTTGCAATACCAAGTCCAGTGAGCTTATTCATACAATACAGTACAGATGCAGGCGACTATATCGCGATAATATTAAAACAAAAAAGTATGAGTAACATATCATTCTGAATCTATGTTTAAATGTATAACTTAAAAGAAGGAAATAGAGAAATTAACATCAATTTACTCTAAAATTGAGTGATTTGAGGTTGAAACAATTCAAGTTATCATCCAGGAATCCTGAGTGAAATCTAAATTCTTCTGTCAGTAAGGAACAGCCCAGGGGTAGGAGACAAACTCTGCATGTCATAATAACGTCGCCCAAAGCAAACAGGAGAATGCTTTCATAATGTCTGCTTGCTTCTGCTTTGACAAGATTTCACACACAGCAGTGTGCCTAATGAATGAAACACTCAATGCTTGATTGGTTTGACATGGCCATTAGGATACGATAAATGGCAACAGAAAGCATTTCAAAAACGTAAGAGAGAAAAATTTTAGCTAATGGTAGATGCAGAAGAAGAAAAATTGATATAATCCAAAGATGCGTCACGTGGGATGCAGGAAAGTGATAACCACGTGATGATGATGATGATGATGATAATAATAAATAAAACATTGAAGACTACAGGCTAACAATCAACAAATCTAGAAACAAGAAATAAAAGTCACTTAAGGATGCCCTGAGATACAATTGTGACAATACATAAATAAATCTGTTCAAGATACAAATTTGCTATAGCACAGGTGTTCTTTTGGACCTAAGAGATCCATTTATTAAAAAGTAAGAAACATAAGAAAGTAATAAGTAAGAAAAACTGTCTCAAGCCATTTAACCTCTACAGGCCTGATTTTCCTCAACTATATAATGAGAGATGTGCTAGGTAATAATTACAGTCCCTTTCAGCTCTGGCCTTGTAAGAGAACAGCAGGTCCTCGAATAATGTTGTTTTATTATAACACTGATGAGATGCTATAGAAAATTCACTCTTGTTTATGTCAATTAGCCTATGGTAAAATAGCTTTCATTATATGTCATTTTCCTTAAAGTCACAGAACCTATCAATGGCGTTAAGTGAGGACTTACTGCATAAAAAACAAAAAGAGAGAGAGAGACAAAGAGGGAAATAGATAAACCAGTAAAGGCCACTGGTTTCTGCATTGGTTGGACTGCTTATAGTACCAAGGAAATTTGATATTTGAATAAAATAAAGATTTAATCAGTGCTAATGGTAGGTTTATAGGCCAGGAAATTTCTTTTCCAGTGATAGGTAACTAAGCCTAGGCTCACTGAAGTTGAAAGTTTTACAAATAATAATTATGGTTGATATTGTTGCAATTAGGAACAAACAGCACAAATTCATTTGAGGGACTAAAAAGACTAATTTATTCGTTTGACAGTTATCTCAATACACTTTCTGTTAATATAATGATGGCAAGTGTTCGTTTATTTGGTAGAAATTTTAGTGGACATTTATTCTGAACTGTTCTGGGTGCTGGAAACACAAAGATTAAAAAAAAAATGATTCCTGCCATTAAATATCTCACCGTCTAGTGAGAGATACAGAAATGTAAATGGACAATCATGATGAAATAAATTAAGGGATGGGGAGAAGTAAGGGGTTCAAAGAGGAAGGCCGCCTAGGTGAATGGAAAGCTGAACTGAATCTTAAAGAAAGATGAACACTCATTGGGTTGGCTGGTGAGTGTTGACCTTCCAACCAGGGGGACACCCATGAACAAAGTCACAGAAGGGAAAAGCCTGGTTAGTTCAAGGGACTGCAGATGTTTTCTTGTTGCTGGAACCTAAGCTCAAGGAAAGACACACAGCTGGAGAAAAAAAATGGCAAAGGAAAGATTGTGGAGGGTTCATTATATGTTAAGGAATTTGAACTTTATTCTCTAAGGGTTACGTGAAAATATTGGGGGATTTTTAGGTTGAGAGGTAACATAGTCAAATAGCCATTTCAGACACACTTCTCTGGATACTGAGGAGGGAGAGATTGGAAGGAATTTAAAAAGGAAGGTGGGAAAAAAACTAAGCAGGAGGTCATTTTAGTAGTCCAGAGCAGAAATATTGAGAGCAATGGTAGTGGAAATAGAAAGGAAGGGACTACTTCCAGCAATATTTAAGAGACAAAAATGGCAAGACTTGGTAATTGATTAGATGAAGAGAGTGAGGGAGACAAAAAAATTAAAGATACACCCACATTGACAAGTTGAATGATCTGAACATCGACTAAAACAAAATATAGGAGTAGAAACAGGCTTAGGAGATAAGAAAATCAATTGAATTTAGGGTATGTTGAATCTGAGATGACCCTAGGACATGCAGTTGGGAAATCCTACATAGAGTTAGACATAACAAGGATGATGAGTTATCAGTATATTGTCAGAAGTTGAACTGAACATGTTCAAGACCAACCAGAGAAGGTGCAAGGACAGTGGGACCAAGGGAGAACTCCGAGCATCACTTCTGTTGAAGAGATGGAAAAAAAAATGAGGGACATGGGCAAGATAGAGTTATAGGATAACAGGAGCATGGTATTTCAGTGAGTTCTGAGTTGAAGGGAGTGATCAAAATCAGACATGTTGAATAAACATTTTTCTGTGAGAAGTTACTCTGCTGCCCAGGATTTGAATGAATCTAAAAATGTCTCAGGCCAATCGTATTTAAAAAGAAAAAAAAAAGCTAGGAAAAGAGATTACACAGTTCTTCATAACTAACTTAACCTAAAAATCCCTTGTCCTTCTATTTAAAGCGTTCTCTTTTGTCCTGTCTTCCGGGGAAACAGACTAGTCACTGTACTCAATCAACTTTCATATATTTGATTTAGATCATTTTTTTCTTATTGTTTTAGATCATTTACCCCAGTTCTTTCAAGTTTTCTGCAGTTTCCCCACCATTTAATTATTTTTGGTTTTGTTGTTGTTATTGTTTTGTTGTTGTTGTTTGGTGGTTGTTTTGTTTTTTGTTGTGTCTTTTGTTTGTTTGTTGTTGTTTTGGGTTTTTTGGTTTTTTATTTATTTATTTATTTATTTATTTTTTGCCATCCCTGGAATTTTACCATGTCGTCTACATTTTCTTTCCTGGGTAGTACTTAAAAACAGAAATATACTGAGGGCCTGGTCAGTAGAGGGGTGGAGTGTATTATCTATATACAGTTCAGCATTGTGTTTGCTTTTGTATCAAGAGGGCCTCCTTGACACCTCTTTATTTTGCAGTTCAGTTTGACTTCACACAGACAGACCTGCCCTAAATCCTATAGTAAGAATTATATGACCTTACTGAAATTTTAGAATTGGAAGCAATCATAGGGTTCATCTAGTTTATTTTCCTACTTAAGGATTTTTCCTATTGCACCTCTCCAGTGGTTGTCTAAGTCAAACTCAAGAAAATACCCTTCCTTTACAGGAGTGCGTATGTGTGTGTTTAATTTAATACATTGTACAATCAATTTAGTGCATCATATATAGCATTTTTCAAATAATAGAATGGGATGAATAGGATAGACTAGACTAAAATAGGGAAAGTTTGGATGGAATATCAGAGTGTATTAAATGCAATAAGGATAAATATCAGTTCATGAAACTTGTTTCAGTTTAGAGAGAGGAAGTGTGTGTGTGTGTGTGTGTGTGTGTGTGTGTGTGTGTGTGTGTAAACTGTATCTCTCACTGTGAGTTACAGTCCAAATTTTTTTACATTGCCGTGCAGAATTACTCTTACCAACCCCAGGCAATTAGTTTGCCTGTTCTTTACTTCATCAAGCTTAGCTTTCATTTAAACCAAACTTTTCAAGGTGCTAGCTTCAATCCAGCTGAACTCCTGGTCTTTCTTCAGCTCATCTGCTCACTTAGCTAACTGTGTAGCATTTGATCCAGTAACATTTTATCTAAATGAAGAATGTGAAGAGTTTCATTGAAGAGTTTCTTCTTCTCCTCCTTCCTCTCCCACTTTCCCTTGTTGCTCCCTCCACCCTTCATACTACCCTCTATTATTTTGTACTTAACTGGAACCTTGTTTGCATTTTTGGCACCCTGGGCCAAAGGTGCAGCTGTCACTGCTATAAGCACTTTATGATACATGCTTTTTTCAGCACCTTTATTATGCTGACACATGGTTCTTTCTTATAAATCACAAAACACATTGAAATTGCTAAAAGGCATAACTTTCCCTGCTCTCGGATCTCTCCAAGTTAAACTCACTGCAGCTTTTCTGCTATTCACTTTGTTTATTAGCTCTTTACTTTTGGATGGAGAGAAGATATTCGACCTGGTGAGCCGCTGCACACCCGAAAATTCTGCTTTGATGCAATCTCACACAACAGCCCAATCACTCTCTATGACTGCCATGGCATGAAGGGAAACCAGCTCTGGGGATACCGGAAGGTAAGAGTCAGCTCACTGCGGGCATTCTCAAACCGCTGGGCTCAAGATTTTCTAACTCAAAGTTTTCTTTTAAAACACACTGTTTGATGTAAATTGTTATCTGGACATGTGCATACACATTTGATTCATACACTTGGAGACCACCAGCAAAGGATAGGGGAAAGATAGAGTGGGTAGGAAGCAGCATGCTTGTGGCTTTGCCTGTTATGCATGCACTCAATGCAACCAGCATACTGAAAAATGGCCTTGAAACCAGAACACTAACACTGCAGGGAAGGGATGAGTTGTAATCCAGACAACTCCCACTGGGGGGGACCACCAACACAATAAACACCTGAACACGTGTATACTATTTTTTCTTCCCAATCTTTTTTTTTGTTTCTTTCAGGTGTACAAAACAATGTAATAGTTAGACATTTACAACACTTACAAAGTGATAACTCCCCTCCCCTAATCTACTACCCCCCTAACATTATATGTAGCTGTTACAATTCCACTGACACATGTATACTTTTTAAGAAACCCAATTCTCACAGAGAGTGAGGGAGACAGAGAGAACATACATCTATTCACTTATTATATATCTCAGGATCATTTGCTTGTGAGCTAAGCAAATGGGTTAAGACAAGAACGTGTACACAAACACTTATACATTCATGTAGATGTACTATGTTTCCCCGAAAATAAGACCTAGCCGGATAATCAGCTTTAATGCATCTTTTGGAGCAAAAATTAATATAAGACCCAGTCTTATATAAGACTGGGTCTTAAATTATATTGTATTATATAAGACCTGGTCTTATATTATATTATACAAGACTTGGTCTTAAATTATATTATATAAGACCCGGTCTTATATTATAGTAAAATAAGACCGGGTCTTATATTAATTTTTGCTCCAAAAGATGCATTAGAGCTGATTGTCTGGCTAGGTCTTATTTTCAGGGAAACACAGTAATTGTTGCAACACTTATATAGAAAGTGACCCATTTGTAATTTGGCCAAAATCCTGCCCAAGTATAGCAAAGGAAGACTTATTTGGGGAATTTAAAAGTTTTAAGAATGATAAAGTTAACATTTAAAGATAGGGAAAAAATAGTTCAAAAACAAATATAAAACCACATTTTAATGGCTTGGTAAAGAGCAATTAAATTTTTATTTTTAAATATTTTCATTAGGTTGTCTTGTGTTAACTTTTTAGGATACTATACAGTTGTATTGTTGTTTTTTTTCTTTCTTTTTTTTTTTTTGAAGTTTTCTGGTTTTTAATTGGCTGCCAATTAGCAAGTACTTCATAGGCTCCATTCTGCCCCTCAGGTTCGTAGAACTGTTAGGGGCCTTCCCAGCCAGAGAGATGCTCTCTGTTTGCCTTTTTTTTTTAGTTTCAGGTGTACAAAACAATGTAATAGTTAGACATTTATCATTTATATCCCTCACATAGTGAAAACCTCCCTTCCCCCATCCACTACCCCTCTGACATCACACACAGCCATTACATGTCCACTGTCTCTATTCCTAATGCTGTTCTCTGCTTCTTGTAAATATATATATATATATGATTGTAGTTGACATTGTTCAGCTTCAGCTTCAGGTGTAAAGTGCAGTGATCAGGCATCTACATCATCCCTGAGGTGGTCTCCCTAATGAGACAAGTGTCTATCAGATACCGTACAAAATCTTTACAACATTATTGATTATATTCCCCAAATTGACTTTCGTATCCTTGTGGCAATCTTGTGGTTACCAATTGTGCTTTCTAATCCCCTCACCTTCCCCCTTGTCCCCACCCCACTTCCATCTAGCAACCCTCAGTTTTTCCTCTATGTCTCTGAGACTGTTTCTGATTAGTTCATTTATTCTTTTCTTTAGATTCCACATATAAGTGAGATCATATGGTATTTGTCTTTCTCTGTCTGACTTATTCAATTAGCATAATGTTCTCTAGGTCCATCCATATTGTTGCAAATGGTAAGATTTCATTCTTATTTATGGCTGCATAATACTCCATTGTATAAATGTACCACAGTTTCTTAATCCAGTCGTCTACCGATGGGCATTTTGGTTGTTTCCATGTCTTGGCAATTGTGTATAGTGCTGCAATAAACATAGGAATGCATAAATTTTTTCAAATTAGAGTTTTGGATTTCTCTGGATAGATACCTAGGAGTGGAATTTGTGGGCTGTTTGCCTTTTTACACTTTGGCATAATTCAGTTTTAGCCCAGACTGTGAGGAAAATGTCATACCCATCATTTTAATCATGAGCTTTGGCTATCCTGTGGCTGAAGTAAAGTCAGTGTCCCCTGAAATTACAGAAAGTTAAAGGGAAGAATCTACAGAGAATCAATATGGGAGGGGTCCACTGGTTCTGATACTCTTAGAGGTGGGCACCTAAAATTATACTCACATCATTATACCCCCCCCCCTAACATCTGGCAGATTGTGGTTATATGTCCAGAAAAAAATTGTGAAATGTCACTCGTTCTATCTTTCTACAAAACAATTTAAAGTAAACAACAGCTAAGAAGAAGATGGCACCGGATATAATATAGGAGGTCACTGCAATAGGGAAACCTTGCCGTTTTCTTTATGAAATAGGTTGATTAATCTCCTCAAATTCTTTTGGTATGCAATATGACTCAGTCTGTGTGTGGTGCAAAAAGGAAGTTGTTTTGTTTTGTTTTTTATGGTTATAGTCTGACCTTTAAGAAGTTCCTTTCTGGGCACATCAATGAAATCCCTGCTTTTCCATTTGCCTACTATGCTGGTGGTCCCTAATGAACAGACCATTTCTCATTACTGTACATTTATAGCATGAGAGACCGAACACTCAATAAGGTGCAATTAAGCCCAGAAAACACGGCTGTTTTCATTAGTGAGCCTACAAAAGCTTACAGATGGATGTGACCAACTAATACATGTGCACACAGAGCTCCTGGGGAGAAAGAAAAAAAACGGCTGTGGTGATTTCAAAAGGTAACTTACAGCTTTAACACTTTAAACCTTTGCAGGATCCTCAGGGACCTATGAAAGGGAACCACTAGATGTAATCGTGCTGTGGCTCTTTTCTCAGATCTTTTTGTAGCTGTCGGCCCTGCATTGCTTAGCAAAAGGTTATATTCACTGTGTATTTATATAACAAGCAAGGTATTTATACATAATCAGGAACATGCCAAAAGCTCAAAATGGAAAGTTTCTGAAATATCTCATCTTAGTCGATGACTCAGGCTTATTCAAATATACCTGTTTTGGAAAATTCCTCCCTCGTCTATTTCAAAGGCTGTTCCCAAGGAGTTAAGAGAGAAAGAACAAAGAGAGAAGCCTCTCTGGGGTGCCCCCTTGTCTGTTTAGAGGCACTACTTGCTTCTGGGGGCTTCCAGATATGTAGTTGAGCAATATTTTGAGTCGGCCTTGGAGCCCCCGCCCCCCTTCATTAACATATTCATGAATCAACAGGATCCTGAAGACCCTACTAATTGCTTAAAGGACCTAGTGGGTCATCTCCTAAGCTCCTAAGGTAATCATCATCATCGCCTCCAACTGTTAAGGCGGCATTTGGGCTAGTGCTTTACACACATCCCCTCAAACCTCACAACTTAGATGCTATCAGGTGTAATTCACAGAAGGAACTGATACTAGCAGATTTGTGGCAGAGCCAACATTCAAGCTCAGATGCATCTGGCTTTAGAGTCTCTACTCTTTTCTCTGCCATTTCTCAAGAAATCAGATCAATATTGGGAGAGTTCCCCATGCCTGTTGGATTCAGCACCACAGATAGCAGCCAACCACCCTCTGACTTGGTGGAGATTTCTTGGAGATGGAAGGTGGCCAGAGCTACCTTGCTTGAATGGGTGAAGGTTGTTATTGGGGCCCATTTCCTGACCTATCCTCAGCAGTCAACTCTCAGTTATTGTTTTTGTTTATTCAGGAAGTTTTTTTCCAGCTTTATTGAGATATAATTGACATACAACATTGTATGCGTTTAAGGTGTGCAACAATGATTTGATATAATGTGTATGTTGCAAAATGATTGCCACAATAAGTATAGATGTGTGACTGCCACACATCTATTGCCTCACCTACTTAGTTTTATTGTGTGATAAGAACTTTTAAGATTTACTCTCTTAGCAATTTTTAAGTATACGAAAGAGTACCATGAACTATAATCACAATGACATATGTTACATCCCCAGAATTTATTCATCTTATAACTGGAGGTTTGTCCCTTTTGAGCATCTTCACCATTTCCCTTACCCCACCCCCACCCCAGGGCTTTCAGTTATTTTTAGCAATGGGTCTTTGACACCACAAAAAAAGAAGGGATCCCTATGCTATGGTCTTGTAACTCGGTTCAGTTGCACAAGTGAGTCCCACAATAGCTGGTACCCAGGATAAGGAATCCCATGCTTGGTTTTCTTTTACCACCAGGGGGACCCCTGTTATAAGCACAATGAATTGAAGCAACCTGGGTGAAAATATTTAAATCACCAACCAACCTCCAACACAAGAAGCTGTCTTCCCTCCTCTTCAACCCCTACATCTAATTGGTCACTAAGACTTGTCAGTCCCCTCCCCTGGCCAATACCTCAAAAATCCATCCACTCTTTACCATTTCTATAGCCCCTGCCTTGGTTGTAGCCCTTCCCACCTTACGCCTGAATTATTACAATAACTACCTAAAGGGTCCCCCTGCCTCCATCCTTTCCCCCTCTAACCCCTCTTCCATCCTGAAGCCAGAGGGAGTTTCTACAAAATCTGATCATTGCATTCTTGTATTTTACAACTTTACTTGGTTTGCCATTGAGTAGAAAGTGAAATGCTTCCGCCTCCCAATTCTTAGCCTGACCTTTCACAATCTGGTCAATGTAATGGTTGTCTGTCAGGCCTAACACATCCAATTCAACCTAACACTGGAATGTGCTTTCGAATAAGTTATTTTGCATCTATGATTTTCACCTTCCTCATCAACATAATAGGAGGATAATTAAGTGAGATTAACCATGTAAAACTTCTAGCACAGTTTCTTACCACATGATTACATTTACATCCGCATGGGTGACAAACACACTTTTTATATTCCTGATAGTGGTGAGGTAAATCCTGATACACCACATCACTACAGCAATCTATCCTAAGTAATATAGACTCTGGCTATGCACACACACACACACACACACACACACACACACACACAAAATTCAGAGCTATCTCTCATGTCCTTTTCTTTTTTTTGTTTTGTTTTTTTTAAGATTTTTATTGGGGAAGAGGAACAGGACTTTATTGGGGAACAGTGTGTACTTCCAGGACTTTTTTTCCAAGTCAAGTTGTCCTTTCAATCTTAGTTGTGGAGGGTGCTGTTCAGCTTCAAGTTGTTGTCCTTAGTTGTGGAAGGCATAACTCAGCTCCAGGTCCAGTTGCTGTTGCTAGTTGCAGGGGGCGCAGCCCACCATCCCTTGCGGGAGTTGAACTTGCAACCTTGTGGTTGAGAGGATGCGCTCCAACCAACTGAGCCATCCGGGAGCTCAGCTCAAGGTGCCGTGTTCAATCTTCGTTGCAGGGGGCGGAGCCCACCATCCCTTGCAGGACTCGAGGAGTTGAACTGGCAACCTTGTGGTTGAGAGCCCACTGGCCCATGTGGGAATCGAACAGGCAGCCTTCGGAGTTAGGAGCACGGAACTCCAACCACCTGAGCCACCAGGCCGGCCCCTGTCCTTTTCTTTTAAGTAAACATTTTTATTGGGTTTCCCCGGATATATACCCTGAAATGAGAATTTGAGGACAATTGGTTTATTTGGGAGATGTTTCAAAAAAATCTCGGTAGGAAGTGAGGAAATGAAATGGGGAAAGGATGGGCATCAATAAGGGGTACATTATCTAGGAACTAGAGCTCAAGCCTGCTGACAATCTCTGGAAATTGTATAGCGCACACATCAGAAAGCGAGGGATTTGGGATATTTATACACCACTCCAATTGGACTCTGGTTAGGATTACTCCTGAGAGGAGCAGAGTGTATTCTGTGACACCCATGGGCTGCTGCTCTTACAGACAGAACTATTGTTGACACCAGAGAAAGCCCTTAGGAAGACAGGTACCCTGGCCAACTGCGGGAAATTGGATCAGCATGCACTGAAATGCTGAGGCCTGAAGAGCTATGGGCCAAGTACAGATATTACATATGAGAGTCTAGTTGCTCTACAATCCTTGTCAACACTTGGCATTGTCAGTTTCTTTTTGTCCTCTTTTCATTCTGTGGTTGTAGAGTGATAGCACACATTTGTTAGCTGTTTTGGATATTGCCTTTATGAAAGAACTGTTGTCTTTTGATCATCTTTAACATGGGCTATCTGGCTTTTTCTTACTATTTTGGGGAGATATGTGTGTGTGTGTGTGTGTGTGTGTGTGTGTGTGTGTGTGTGTATGTGTGTATATATATATATATATATATATCCCCAAAATAGTAAGAAAATACATATACATATATATATAGAGAGAGAGAGAGACAGCGAGAGAGAGACAGAGAGAGAGAGAGAGACAGAGAGAGACAGAGACAGAGAAGTGCTTTGTTGAATATATGTATTATAAATATCTTATTCCGGTCAGTGTCTTGCATTTTCTCTCTTGTGGAGTAGCTTGATGAAGAGCTAGTCTATATGATTCGTGTTTTGTGTGTCCTTCTTAGGAAGTCTTTGCCCACACCAAAGTCACAAAGGTAGACTTCTAACTCATCTTTGGAAGCTTTATTGTTTAATTGTCTACATTTTGGTATGTAATTCCATGAAATATTTTTATTAATATGTGTACAATGTAAGAGAGGGTTGATTCTTTCTCATATTTATATCCAATTGATCAATCACCATTAATTTAAAAAGACCGTTTTTTACCCACTTGCAAGAAGTTATAATCAAGGGGCCTTATATCCATGGGTCTATTTATGAATCCTCAAGTTTTTACCATTTGACTAAATAGTCTTAGCCATACAGAAGATAAACTATAGAAATAATTTAGCTTAATCTAATAAGACCTATCCAAAAACCCACAATAGCCGTCACTTTTAGTGGTGAAATGTTAAAGCTTTCCTTTAGAGACTGGGGATAAAATACAATGTTTGCTATCATCACTTTTGTTCATCGTTGTACAGGATAGCCTATCAAGAACAACCAGGCAAGATAAAGAAATTAAAATGTATAAGAGTTGGAAAGGAAGAACTATAACACTCTGTTCACAAATGATATAGTAGTTATATGAAACATCCAAAAGATTATACATCTAAGCTATGAAAATTTATAAGTACATTTAGCACCGTCCTGGATACAAGATAAACATAAGAAAATCAATTGTCTATATACCAGCAACAAAAAACAGAAAATGAAATTCAAGAGTGATTCCATTTAACCACCATGAAAAGCATCAAATAACGAGGAATAAATTTCATAACAGATGTGCAAGACCTTTACACAGAAAACTATAAAGCATCACTAAAGAGGAATTTTAAAAAATACAGAGGACTCTATCCTGTTCAAGGATATATAAGACCCACTGTGAAGATATCATGTCTCACAAGGGTGTATACACTTAATGTAAAACCAGGCAAATTCCAGCAGATTTATTTGTGGAAACTTGTAAACTGCTTCTGAAATTTGTATGGAAGTGAAAGAGCCTAGAATAGCCAAGTAAATGTTAAAGAAGAACAAAAACAGGTATCAAACAGTATAAAAAACACCAGGTACCAAGATATGGAAACGTGCATTTCTTAAGGCAATGTGCTACTGGCATAAGGACAGACTGACTAAGGCTCTCAAGAAGGTGAGACCTGGGTATTGGTATTTTTTGAAAGCTCCAAAAATGTTCTGATGGAGAATCATTTTCCAGCTCTAATTTTTACCTACTTTCTTTCCCCTACTTCTCCCTCCTGCTTTATAATAGCTGGAGTTTGCCGCTCTGCTTATATTCCTCTTCCATTTTGTTCCCGTCTGTCTCCCCTTATAAATATTAACTACATGAGGGCAGGAACGTGTTTTTTGTTTTGTTTTGTTTTTTAATTTCTAAATGGTCTGCTTAATATCTAATATGCACAAGTCCCTAAATGAGTACTTTTTAAATGGCTTAAAGAACCCCTGGGTTCAATTATTGATATGATCCCCTCCTTCCTGAACCCCAAGCTGTGCTGGATAAAACTTAACACATCTCTTGTCTCAGAACCATGTACACAGCATCCCCAAAGACCAAAAGTGAAAAGTTTACATTACTTTTCGTAGTTGGTCTCTGGGGTGTTCTTATAGTTTAACTTCCATAAGAAAGGGCTTAAAAATGACATCAAACCAGAAATACAGATACGAAGGTACCTTTCAGGCTAAGTTGGTAACAGTGCCACAGTCACATTAACTCGAACAGTGAGTAGGTAGAATTCTTGGCATGTGCCTTGCAATGGACTATTTATTTTAACTTCTGATATATGCCAAGACTTTGGCCTTTGTGCTGGTAAAATCCTGCTGGTCCACAAAGATGCCAGATGGAAAGCCACAAGGTTGTTATTTTTAAATCATTCTGGTTATCTATTGATTTAGGACCAAAAATGAGGAAAGTGTATGCAAAGACTTTAATTAAAAGGCATGTAATTCAGCTTTGGTTCTGATGTACCCTGTTTCCCCGAAAATAAGACCTAGCCGGACAATCATCTCTAATGCATCTTTTGGAGCAAAAATTAATGTAAGACCCGGTATTATATCATGTCATATCATATCATATCATATCTTATCTTATCTTATCTTATCTTATCTTATCTTATCTTATCTTATCTTATCTTATAGTATACCCGGTCTTATATTGTAGTAAAATAAGACTGGGTCTTACATTAATTTTTGCTCCAAAAGACACATTAGAGCTGATGGTCTGGCTAGGTCTTATTTTCAGGGAAACACAGTATGAAGCCCCACCACAAAATCCTGGACTTGTGGTCATACAGAGGCAATCACACTATCCCAGCTCTGCCCACTCATTGCTGGACAGTTCCAAGATCAGGAAGCTCTTGCCTGACTTTTGGTACCACATAGATTCAATTTAATCCATTTTGCTCAAGACAGTTCCCAAATATTTGAACAATGGTTGCCTGATCTTTTCTCTTCTAACTAAGTGGCCCAATTTCCTGCCACCGCTCTTCATATGACTTAATTTGGATCTACCTCAATCTACTGGACACTCACAACTAACATATTCCAGGTAGTCCTAGCGAGGGATGTCTTGCCCAGAACAGAACAATATTTCTATTATTATGTTCACATGACTCCTGGAAGGTTTACTGAGGGGAAATAAAAAGCTATGGACTAATGGAAATAAGCAACGGAATAGATGGGTTTTCTCTACTCTTGAAACTTTCAGTCTAGTGGGGAAGCAGACCAAAATAATTAAATAAATAAAGTGTACAGGACAATATGAGACCAAAAGACACTGAGCTCTACCCAGGTCAGAGAGGTAGGCAAGCCTTATCTGACAAAATACCTTTACAATGCAGACCTGAAAGATGAGAAAGAAATCCAGCTATAGAGATCAGCTTGTGAAAAGGCCCTGTGGCAGGTAAGATCTTGGTTTTCTTGAAAGAACAGAGAGAATCCAGTTGAAAAGTATGAGTGTGAGGGGAAATGATGAACTGTAAGGCCAGACATCTGGCCCGGTGCGGGCGGGGGAAGGGCGGAGGGGAGGAGGAGCAAGACTATACAAAAGCTTGGTGGCCTGGCTAAGAATTTAGCTCAAAAACTGGGAAATCTTTGAATGGTTTAAGAAGCAGGGATCTAACAAATCAGAATACATTTTTCAAATGATTCTGGCTGCTCTGAGGAGAATTGAGGACACCCTCATGCACATCACTTCCCTGTAGCCCAGAAAAGCCAGTGCAAGGAGGCGCGGAAGGCCTGCTGGAGCTGGCACTGCCTCAGCGCACACACCAAGGGATTCTGTCAGGGAATTAAGAAGCATTATTTCTGATTGGCCGAATTAGCCACTGATGCAAGAAGACCAATTTTCTCCTCCTGGGAGGAATTCTGCCTGTCAAAGAAAAAATGGAAAAGGATAGATGGTAAGACTGCTTTGTCCCTTGTTACGCCTATCAAGGGGTTATTTGCGTTCTCCCAGATGCCAACAATAAAAATAGTTAGAAAAAACCTACCTAATTTGTCTTTCTCCCAGAACTTGAACGACATTCATATATCAACCTTGTTCTTCTCCACACACTAAGATGTGGGAAGGCAGATATTTTTATCCTTTATCTCATCTCACTCTCCTCCCCTCCACCCCATTCATTTTGCAGATGGAAAACCTAAATCACTTGTTGTCCCAGATAAAACTGGGATTAAAAATTAGTCTCATAATTCCAAACCTTTTCTGTCATATCCATATTAGACACAAAAGGCATTGGCCATGAAGGAGTTCTCACTCACAAAATCATTCTCTTTCAATGTGTTACACAGAAATGAATAAATAGTCCATAAGAAGTCTCCCCACTTTACACAGAGGAAATAACCTGAGGTCCAGTCTATATCCAGCTGTTTACTGGGCATTGAAACCTGGATGTTCCACCAATGTCTCCAACTCATTATACCTCAAACAGGAATCATTATCATCCCTACCCCCAAACCTGTTCCCTTTTCTGCATTTCTTGTCTCAACACGCTTTTTCTCCAGTCCTCCGTTTTCTTTCTTCTACCTTAATCCCCACATCCCATTCATCAGAATGCCCTATATATTTACTTCTCAAATGTCTCGGATCATTTTTTGGATCACCCCCAACTCACCCCCCTTGCTTTGCTTCAGCTTAAATCTGGATGATTGTAAGAGCAATCTTGGCTATAGTCCAATGCCTTCCCTCCCCCACTCCATCATCCTCTCTGCACTATCCCGATCCATGCAAAATATAGGCCTGTGGCTCCAGTTTTAAATTCTCCAGTGACCACCTCCCAACACTTGCATGAAAAATCAAGCCTTAGCATTGTACCCCAGTCTCTTCATGATATCATTGTCTGCAGTTCACCTTGCTCCTTGTGCTCCAGCCATACTAAATGACCTGCACGTGATCTAGCCCTCCATTATCTCTAACACTGTCTCTTCCTACTCTCCTTTACCCTGGCCTCCTTGCTGTTTCTCTAACCCACCACAGTGCATTCCTACTTAGGGCCTTTGCACTGGCCATTCCCTTTGTCTGGAACCCTCTTGCCCTAGATAGTTACATGGCTAATTCTCTCACTTTCTTAAAGACTATCCAAATGTCACGTTCTCAATAAGGTTTATCTGTGCCATCCTATTTAAATTTGCACTCTGGTTATATATTTTACCTATACTCTCATCATTTATTGTCCATGCTCCACAGCTCCACCCTTCATCTCTCCCTCTAATATGCAAGCTCCAGAAGGCAGGGATTTTTTTTGTTTTGTTTTGTTTTTTGGGTCTTACTAAGTTCACTGATATATTCTAACCACCTAAAACAATGCCTGATAAATTGTAGGTTCCAAATAAATTTTTTGTTGAATAAACTAAATGTATACATGTACATGTTATTTCCTATCTCTCTTTTCACATGTTTTTCTACCCTGTTTCCCCAAAAATAAGATCTAGCCGGACAACCCGGTATTATATTATAGTACATTATATTATTATATTATATTATATTATATTATATTATATTATATTATATTATATTATATTATATTATATTATACCCAGTCTAATATTATAGTAAAATAAGACTGGGTCTTATATTAATTATTGCTCCAAAAGACGCATTAGAGCCGGTTGTCTGGCTAGGTCTTATTTTCGGGGAAACACAGTATATCTGAAACACCCTAATTCTTCCTATCACCCCCTCCCTCTATCTACAATCTCACTGACACTTTTTGCTTCAAACATTTCTTGTTTACCTATTTGTCTCCCCAACTTCTTGGGTCAGAGGATGCATCTTGTGCTATCTTCCTATGCCTATCTCCTAATGCATACCAGAAAATAAAAAGCAGTTAATGTTTGCTGAACTCAACTGACCTGAATAATGTTGTATTTTAGGCAGAAGAGCTAAACTCTTATACAAACCCCAAACAAATTCCACAGAAGAGCTCATTCCAGAGCCATCAATGACCTTTGTTCCACAAACCCTTTTGCTTAACACAGAAGGTACTGGTGTATCAAATTGAATAATGTTGAGTCAGGTGCTAATTTTTGCAAATTCTATTTTGCCAGGATTTCAGAAAATGCAATTTGGTCTTGAATAGCTAATCTCAGACCAGATGGTTAGTGCATTCTGATTTTTAGAACTGGGGATGTTCCCTGACTAAAAATAAATGAAAAGAAAGGGGGAATGGAATCACTATTACTTAGTAACTTACTATGTATAGGACATTGTGCCAGAGATTTTACACATGTTAACTCGTATCCTCACAACAAACTTGTGAGGCAGATATTATGTCTGTATCTTACAGATGAGGAAGCGAAGATTTGGAGAATTAAATAACTGGTCAAGGTCACACAACAAGTACGGGGCATGGCTGGAATTTGATCCAAATTCCTTGTGGCACAAAATCCCATCCCTTTACTCAGCACTAGATTGCCTCCCCTTCCACAGTGTGGGAGTTTTAGTCTCAGAATCATCTTCCTATACATTATGAACTCATCCACCTGTTTTATTGTCTTTTCACCTATGGTGTTTGGTTCTTTTATTGCCCTGAACACAGTGTGGAATGTTTTCTACAACATACTCATTCTTTCAAAATTGGGACCCTACCGAAGTATGAAATCTAATAAACTTTAATGCCGGTCTGTGAATGCCACAAAGTGTCACACAGATGCCAATCAAATTGCAGGCCTGCTTGGAACAGGTGTCCCTTTCAGTGAGCTACCTGAAAAGTCCCACCCATGCTTTTCACAACCTGGACTGATTGGCCAGCACAGAACATTTCACTTGACCTGATCTGATTATGAAGGCCAGTTCCACAAACCTGAATCTGAACGTTTTCATTTCCTGTTCAAGGACTTCTAATTTCTTAGGCAAAAACAGAAAGAAAAAAAAAGAAAAAAACAAGGGAGGAAACAGTCGAAGAAGATGGGAGGAGTACAGGAGATGCAGTGTGTTGCAGTTACGTTTTGAACAGCCAGAGCATATGTTATGCCTTCCCTCAGGCCTGAACAAAGAACAGTCCAGTAAAAAGCACCCTTTAAGGAGTATTGTTATGGAACAGCAGACTTGCCAAAGCATTCAGAAGTCTATTACAACTAAAACGTGGTATTCAGTTCTGTTACAGTCACTTCTTGTTATGACCCAGGAGTTGAAGGATAGATGAGGAAAGAGCTGTCATAGAACAAGAGACCATATTCACGAACATTACTCGAGCCACTGACTTAATTTCAGCCGGGAAAAGCATCAGTAAAGACATTTAGTAATCCAAAGCTTAGCTGAATAGAAACAGAAAGATGGCAATTATGTAGCCCTCCTCCCCCAAGGTCAAAAGTGGAAAATGCATGCTCTGGAAAAAGCTGAAGATGCTTCCAGAAGCTTCATCTCTAGGACCAACTGGATACTCCAAAGACAAGGGGGAGCAGAGCTCAGTCTATAACCAGGAAACAATCCATCTGTTGGTCCACTGCATATGTTGGTAATTTCTAGTTTGATGTCCTGTCATTTGTCTCTCTTAAGTGAACTTTGGAATAAAATATGCATTCAATTTTGTGGGTGGGAGAGGCCTTAGAGATTGATCTTATCCAATTCCTCATTTTACTGATGAAACTTCTCAAACATAGATTTAGGGAATTCAACTTTTCAACTTTTATGAGCACATGAAGCCCAATAACAGAAAACACATTCTGGATTTTTCAGGGTAGTGCTGGGTTTGTATATTCTGCCTGGTCGTCCCCATGAGTATACCTGTATTTGTTGGAGCATGAGTTCCATTTGAGATTTGGAAAAATATGATCACCTTATTGTTCAGAAAATAAGGTTCGGAAAAATTAAATGTTCAGAAAATCTGGTTTGGCTTTTGCATCCACACTGAGGTATGTAAGCTGATGAAGGAAAGAGAATAGAAACATGCTCTACTCATTTCCTTGGTTTATGTTTTTTGTTTTTTGGGTGTTTTTGTTAGTTTGTTTGTTTAGCTTTCATGGGAATATATGCTTTGAGGAAGAAACTGTGAACATATGGAGGTCCTCGCTTGAGCTATTGATAAAGGTAACAATAGGAAGAAATGCAGTAGTTAAGGGGGAAAAGAAGTACATGTACCTGGAACAGAGTAAATTAGGATTTAGCAGGTCAGGTTGAATTTTCATGAATATGACAGCTTAAGAATGCTGTGTGAAAAACTGGTCTAAATTCATTAGGCCCATGCAGCTCACCTGGTAGCAGCTGGGGGTAGGAGACTGAGCAAGAGCAATGCTGAGAAAGATTAGAGCAAGGGGGCGAGGGATACTGCTGCCCAAGGAGCCTTGGTGGCTGTGAAAAGGGATCTGTGACAGCAAGAATGGAGCCCAAGAGAGAAGGAAGTGGGGTGAGCTGCAGGGCACTCTCCGCCCTGGTAGAATGTGCTCCCTCCACCCAGAGTAGGAGAGAGTTTCTCAGGGCTTTTACTGCTGTCAAACAGCAGCCAAGTTAGTGAAGCTGGGGGTGAAGAAAATGGGAAGGAGGCCTCAGGAACCCTCCTTGTGTAAGGAAAGAAAAATCCACGATAAACTCAGGAGATGTTAAAGAAAACAGAAAAGGGAGGCTTTGTATTAGGCATAGCTCTGTGTTCACACTGAAAAGAGAAACATAAAAACTAAACTGCAGGCAGCTGCCTTTCTCCCTTTTTTATTCTTCCTTCCTTCACCCAGTGCCTAACTTTGCAAACATCCGGGTCCTGAAAAGACATTAAATATTCGTTGGTGGAGTCATAGCATCCAGGAGCAATCCAGAAATGTTTACACAGGGTGATTGAGAAATTCTAAAAGCATTGTAAGTCTAATATTCCCCAGTTAAAGAAATAATCAGAACTGCTAAACCTTTCCTAAGGTAAATAATGAAACATTATTTGATCCTAAAATTTAAGCAGTGATTTGGGGAAGTTTTTCCATGTTACTGGCACTTTTTTTTTTAGCATAGACATTGTAAGAGATAAAGTTTTATTACTTGTTAAGAAAGAATTTTCTCTCTTAGCGTTAACTTCCTTTTCCACGTTTGCGCAATAAAAAGGGGTGTGGTAATAAAGCCTATTGAGATAGTGGACTTCCTCACCAGTTACACTTTGTGCCCTGATAGTACCTTTCCTTCACAGAGCTGTTATCTTGTTACCATGTACTTAGCAACTGTAAAAAAAAACACACACACACAAAAAAACACTGCCTCCTCCATTTTGCAGACAGCCATGAGAATTTGCACCACAGGAAGACCTGTAATAAATAAAGGGGTTGAGAAGAGACTAAACTTCAAGGGCTAACAAATTTATTTGAGTTTGTATTTGAAGATATTGCCTGTGCGTCACTTATTCCCTGCCTGACAGTCATCTTCCGATTTCGGCAACTGAGCACCTCGCTTGTTTGGTTCCTGTTTCTTTTGTATTTTCCCTTCCCAGTAGAGGCTCAGTACAGGGTAGGGAAAATTATGCCTCTTCTGGTCGTGTATGTTGTTGTTGTTGTTTATGGACAAAATTACTGTTTATATATATATGCCTCTCCCCAAATCCAGCTAGATTATTAACTACTTGACAAGCAACGTCATATGTTTATTATCTTCAAAACTCAAGCATATAGCAAAATGCCTACCACAGACTAGGAAATGAATGGATTGCTTTTTAAAAACACAACTCAATGAATGAATGAATTCTTTTTCCTGATTGAACCTGCTCAGAGGCCCTCTGTAGCACCAGTGAATCCCAGTAAACGCTGTTCCATGTGCAACTCAGTCCACTATTGTTTGATTTGGGACATGGTCTATTTTTCACACTGTGGGTTACACTGAAGAACTAGCAGGGATCCTTTACTTCCTCTGTCTATTTGGGGTTCTAACCATTCACCATATATTATGTCAGTCGTTTCTTTCTGATCTCTCCAGGACAGAACCTTATTCCATCCTGTGAGCAACAGCTGCATGGACTGCAACCCTGCAGAGAAGAAGATTTTCATGGCCAGATGTGACCCTCTATCTGAGACTCAGCAGTGGATTTTTGAACATATTAATATGACTGTTTTAGAAAAATTTAACCACCATGCCAGCTCCTAGAAACAAAGAAGAAGAAAGGAAAATGTGATTACCTACAGATTATAAAAACTAACTTTTTGCCAGCGTCTGGGTCAAAGGAGTCAGGAATAACATTTCCTCGATCCAGGAAGCCTGGTTTACAGATCTGTAAATGCCACGTCAAAGTAGGTTGTCTCGAAGAACTTCCTGCATCTGAAGAACTTGGCTGAGAACCTCACCAGCTGCTTCTGAGAACTTGAGACTAGCAGTTCCCTTGCTGGCCAAGGGCAGAGACTACTTAGGGACTTTTCAAAACAACTGCTGAGTTAATAAATCCTAGCATTTCTCAGGTCAAATCCTGCAGTAGTGAGTAGCTATGAATGGATCCTATCATTTGGGTGGGAGGGGGGTGGAAATAGAGTGCATGACTGCTCTGACAACCTAAGGATATCGCAGGCATAGAACTAGCCACGCTGAAGGGGTGAGCTGTACTCTTTGGTGCCATTCTCTGACTAAGAATGGGTGAAGCAGGTTTAACCCTTAAAAGTGCTGCAGATGATTTTAGAGTGCTCATACCATTCTGTTTTCTTGTTTTATTTTTAAATGAGGGTGTGCTATGTAATGTAAGACTTAAATTAACCATGAAATGGACTTCCAGTGTTTCTATTCTTGCATCTGCCATTTTCCTTTTAGAGCAGAAGTAACTTATTGTTCCTAAAAGTTCATGCTCCATCAATCAGTTGAAGTTCTAATTCAGTGCCCTTGTATGAATCCAGTTTAAGAACAAAATACTATGCTACTAAGTTACTCCAAAGAGAAAGATTTCACAGAAGCAGCAAAACCATGTAGGGTTTAGGAGGGGGATTTCCCTAGGAAATCTATTTTTACTTTTCTATTATTTTTAGAATTTTAAAAGTCTGATGTTTGTCCAGTCATAATTTTTATTAAGGAAGAGAATGGAGTGAGGTTGATGTAATTTGTTTAAGGAGATTCTTAAACCCAAATAAATCTACACTCCAAGTGACGTGTGAAAATGTCTTGGTTCACTTCAATTCTGTTTGATCAATCCTCGGGACATAGAAGTGGTTTTATTTGTTTGGTTTTGGATTTTTTTTTGTTTTATATTGTTGATATTAATGATGTTTTTGTTTTACTTGGAAGCGCACGGAAGGAATTACCATTAGTAAAGTGCTTCTGACATCATTTTCTGTAAATGGGACAATATTTCAGGGGCGAAGAAAGGAATGGTTAAAAAACTAAATGGAACATTTAATCCTTAAAGGAATTTTTCACTTTTCAATAATAATGGGAATAGGAGAGAAATATAAAAGAGGGGTCTCTAGAGGAAAGACTCATGCTTACTATACATTTCTCAAATTCTTTCAAGTAGAAAGTTTTTTATTTTGCTTTCATTGTTTTAATTTGGTTTTCCTGTTAATAAAAAGTTATACATCATCTTGGATATAGAAACACTGAATTTTAGAACTGGAAAGACTCTTAGAATCCAATACCTTTGTTTTTACAGATGAATAATAAAAGCCCAGAGAGAGTAGTCATAATTCCTGGCAGGGCAGATGGGTCTTCTGACCCTAGTCCAGTGTTTTTTCTCCTGTTCTGTGGTGCCCCACTCTGTTTCCCAGGGTGGTTCTGGTTATTACTCTGATTTAACCTGAAATTTTCCGTCACTAGATGAGAATTCTGGGGATGCCTACAAGGGTACCATTCACACTCAGAAGCTTTAATATATGAAACCTCCTCTTGTAAACGTTCATGATTCTGTTCTCTCTTCAAGATCTAATCAAAATGTCCAGTTGAACTGCCCTGCTAATAGTTGGGGAAGAGCTACTTTGTTATCTTTACTGATTCTGAAGCATTCTTTTGAAAAACTATTCTTTTTAAACTGACAGTCAGAGATTTTTTTGTGTGTGTGGGTCAAGAGATTTTGAAGCTTTTAAGATGCATAGTGGAGAAAATCAATAGTGAGAAATAAACCTGCATGTGGAACAATTTCAGAGGGTGAGTGAAGCTTTATCTCAAGTGTTCAGGGAGCAATCTGGTTTTAGAATTAGATGAGCCTATAAAAATTCACTATTTGTCATTAAACAGTTGACTGCTATTTATACTTCCACCAAAGAGCCCACCTTGGGTTCTGCACCCTGGAAAGCCAGGATTTGCAATATGTTAGGATGCTGTAATCCTGGGCAGCTAGCCATAGCATGTTTGGCACTGTCCTCTGAGAAAGCCTGAATACAGCGTCATTTTAATGTAACACCCAGGGACAACCAAGATTGGCTTCCTGACTTCAGAGGGGCTTGTCTTTTGGATCTAACCTCACCTTTGAGTAAAAGGATATAATATAAAAAATTAAAATCAAACAAAAAAACTTCAGAGAAGCTTGAGACATCAAAGCCAATTGAAACTTGAAACTGAAAAGCAGTTGCTAAATGTGTGCAAAGGGGAACCATCTAAAGACAATAAAATGAAGCCTAGAGAATCTACCCCTAAGCAAAAGGGCAAGATACTGCCAGTAAGCACATTTCAGGAGGCAAACCCCATACCGTGGAATGCTGCGACCCGACTTTCATGAAATAGCACTATTACCATTTTGCAAACAAGGAAATTACGTATGTTGGTGTATTTATTTGGCAAAGAGGACTGAAGGATTTTCAGAAAGATTCTCTTTTCTGGAAATAACATGATTTAGAAATTGACCAACCCTCTTATCAGGATAGGAGGAAAAAATACCATAAAGTTAATCTGACTTCAGAAATTGCTACTTCTCCATAAGAAGACAGGGTTTGCCAGAAGTTAGAAAATAGCTTTTTTTTTTTTTTTTAAAGGTCACAGCTCACAGTGACCCATGCGGGGATTGAACTGGCAACCTTGGTGCTACCAGCACCACACTTTAACCAACTGAGCTAACCGGTTGCCACAGAAAACAGCTAAATTTTTTAAATAATAAAAGGCTGTGCTGAAAACCAGTTGTGAACAAATTGTGGGATTTATACTTTGTTCTGGATTAGTACCATGACAATAACAATGTTTTGGCTTCTATGTCTAGTGCTATTTAGTTAAAAATATCATTATGATCACATGAGTGTTTTTAAATGTATTCATTATGTCAGAGGGCTCAGTGAATAATGCAAGTTGCAGGATTATTTTATGAATTGATAACATAGAACTTTATACAATAAATGCATAACACAGAATGAAGATGGATTTACAGTCAATGAAAGAGTTAGGCCCTTTCTGTTCATGTTCTTGCAACACATAAAACCAATGCCAACACTTGACACCACTTCCTTTAGAGACAATTATATGGTTTTTTAAAAATCCAAAAAATAAATAAAGGGCATATAAATATCTATGTTGTGCTTCCTGCCCTCACATGAAAAACTTCTATTTCAATTCTTTTATAACTGTCTCCAGAAGGAAATATGTATCAAAAAGGAAAGAGTGCACTACTATAAAGTTTGTGTCAGATGCATCGAAAGAACCAATGACACTTTGATTACGAAGCCGACCGACCAGTAATGGAAGTCTGCTCCCACCTCTGTCTGACATTCCTTGCCTGGGACGTCACACACCTGAGAACCAGAACAGAGTTGAGGGCAACACTATGACACACCTCCTGCTTTTGACATCCCATCTTTCATGTCACAGAATCTTTCCCAGGCGTGGGCAGTTCCCCTGGCCTTCAAATGCTGCCAGGTTATATTAGTCAGAATTTAGAACCATCCTAATAATATGTGATTACTGTGAACCTTGATTGATCCATGGCAAACCCTTTTGTAAAACGTCTTCAGGCTTCTTACCCTGGCAGGAATGTAAGGCTGTAATACACTTTCATAAAGAAGTGCCGGAGGTAAGGAAATAAGGCATTTTTATATAAATGCTGAGAAGGAACACCTCAAAGGGAAAATATTTTTAAGGGATTCCCTCTGCTTCTGGGAGTAAATATAAATGGCGAGAGGTAAATTGTGTCTCTGGACGTGGGTGCACATAATGCTCTCCATTCACCTCATCGACAAGTTCTACCCTGGCCATCATAACTCTCAGATGACACCACTAACAGTAATTACTCTCCACGTGTGAAACTGTGGCGAGAATGCTGAAGCGTGACAAGTGGCCAGTCTTTCCCACACTGCTGACATTGGAAGATTGTTCTTTGATTTATGTCTGAGGCCTTTGCTTGCAGAACTGGGAGCTGTTTGCAACTTTATTTGGTAGGCTTGACATTGGCCTGAAGCTTTTATTCACAGCTACTCGTCTCTACACTTGACCCACCAGGCTGGTATGTCTGGTACTATAGCTTCTCAGGAGAAAACCGGCTCAGGCACGTATTTGATACTTCACTTCAGAGAAACCTGGGAGCATGTCTTCTGTCCCTGCTGCCTGAGGTTTCCCCCTGCAGCTCACCGCACAATAGCCACCACACGCCAGGGTTTCCACAGTCTGCCACTCCCCACGTTTGCTCAGTACAGTAGTGATGTGATGTGACCACCTCAGTAGAGAAAGGCCTCAGGACATTGCAGAAACTTGTGGAGGATTTTATTCTGACATTTTACGCACGTTGGGGAAGGGTGTTTATAAATAAGTGACATAGGTCCTGGTTTACTAGGGACAGTCCTGGTTTATGACTGCTCTCCTGTGTAATTAATTATTAATAGTGTCACTTTTTACTCATAAAAGTGTCCTACTTTGGATAGCAAAGTATGTGTTTGCTCTACCTAAAATCCACCTGCCTGTGAACTTCACAGTTCCTCCAGGGAAAGTTAAAATCGCCTTTACTTATTAATGCCTGTAGTCTACAAGAAATCAGCTAAATTAACTCCTCCCTTCAAACAGTACCAGATGAAAAGCAGTTATAGTTGATGATTGTCTATTGCATTCACATGATTCTTACAAATTGCTTCATGGAACCTTTCTAATAAGAGTTCTTATACCCACCTAAATCTTTTTGCTGAATTAAGACAATTCTAATTTAAATGTTTTTTCACAATTTAAAATTTTTTTTTGAAATCAACTAAGTCATTTTATACGTTTTCAAGCTAAAAGCTGTATATCCTCACTATTCGCCATATTGTTAATTCTCAATAGTAAAGGAGATAGATAGATAGATAGATAGATAGATAGATAGATAGATAGAGATGATAGACAGACAAACGTGCATTCTATTTGCATTATTACTTTCGTTTTTCAAAGCAATTTTACATTTACCTCATCCCATCCTTATAACTACCTCTGAGATAGATAGTATTACTATCCTTGTGAAGAAACTGAAGGATTCAGGGTAAAGGGGTTTGCCAGATCAAGGTCATACAACAAGTCAACAGCAGAATTCAGGTCTTCTGATGCTTAGTTCTAGAGGCCCTGTCCAGTCTCCATGGTACTTTATACCTCACTAGAGGGTCATTGGTCCACAGCAAAACCAAATATGAGATGTATTGTGTGACTTCAAAAGAGTGAACAACCATTCCTTGGGGGGCTTTTTGTGTGACCCCTTAATTCTGTTTGCTCTTCTCTGTACCTGTGTGTTTTTGTTGGTTTTCCCACAAGCTTGTTAAAGTAAGAACACCAAACTGAATTCAGGATTAGTGACTCTGAATGAGATTTCCAGGGTACTTTGAAGAAAAGAAGTCATCCACTAACGCTGTGTGCATAGTTCTGGATGATGAATCCTAAAGCAAATATTGTGCACTTTGTGATTCTTAATGGGTTCAGCCCTCAGGGGGTTGAAAAAACAGCCACCAAGCAAAGATTTTGTGTTTACTTTGCACTAAGACTCCAAATTGAACTTCTTTCAATATTCTTATTTCTGCATTCTGTTCTGTCCTAGTTCATTGCTTAGCTTTTGAGACTCTCTAAATGCACTGATGTGAGTTCTCTCTGTGGCAGTTTCTTCTAGGGGAACTTCTTAACCATGAAGATTAGTAGGCCTAACCCCAAATCTATTAAATCCGAATTTCTGGGTAAGGCTGCTAGATACAGATAATTCTACAATAAGAAGTGGGAATAAATTGCTTTCTGCCCCATTCTGAATGTTTTACCACTAGTAAATCCAAGATAATCCTCTGACATGGTCAACCTGCTCACATATGTGGATTGCTAATGTCTGAAAGAATGTTGTCAGTTGTAATCCAAAACTCAACTGACATTGAGAGAAATATACCCAAAAACATACTATTTCAAAACTCTTCTAGCTTTTCTTAGGCCAGTGGTTATTAAACGTTAGCATTTACGCACCTGGAGGGATAGTTAAAACACAGATAATTAAAACTCTGGGCCACCCCACCTCCCACACCACACTTTCTGATTCATTCAATCTGGGGTGGGGCCCAAGAATTTACATTTCTAACAAGTTTCTAGTTGATACTGATCCTAATGGTCGGGGATCCACACTTTGGCTTAGATCAATGGTTCCACCATTTTGAAAATATCCTTTTAAAGATAGTTTTGTTGTTGTCGAATGTGTTTAGAAACCATTTGTTATGTTTAGAAGCCATGTACTGTAAATGATAAAACCCCAACTCACTCAAAATCCAAGTGAATGTAACTTAGTTCAATAAATATTTATGGCCAGAAGAAAGTTCCTTTTTTAAAGCTTTTAAAATCAGGATCACAGAGCTGGAAGACCCAGAACAGACAGTATAATGGTATCACAGTAAACACCTTTTTAATCACTGACATTTCTCAATTAAAGGATAATGACTAGGTCAAGACCCCTACCATTAAGTGCCTGGCATGGAGCTTCACATTAATAATTTAATTATTATTGTTCCTTCCTCTGTGCTGTTAGAGAACTCCATACTACTGTAGAATCGTATGAAAAATCACAGGAAGGCATAGTGTAGTTAAATAATTTACATAACATTGTTTTTCAGTGTATCAGCCCTCCTAACCCAGAACATGTTTCTGTCTTAAGAAAACCAACAATACGTTTTGGTGGCAGATACCTGGCTAACCTCATTTCAAATACATAGTGCAAACTGGGCTATGGTTCCTCTAGTCTTTGAAAAAGGCTGCAAGTTTAATTAAAAGTCTTTTAAGTGGAACGGTATATCTCACCATACACAACTCAGTTCAGTAACTTCATTAGAAATTGTTGCAGAAAGTAAAGAAAAGCTTAGTATTTCTACCATGTTGGAACTGTGGTTCTCTCAGAATTTGTAACCTTTTCATTGAAAATAAATACTAACATTTTTTGAAAGGTTATTTCTCCCTCATCCTCTGTCTTCAAAATAAAAGTTAATTGGAGATATATATATATATATATATTCAGTTTACCTAAATTTCAGCCCCTAAGGGCACAGAGAGTACATCCTCCAAATTACTTTTTTTTTATCCAAATATTTTTCTGGGTTTTTTTTTAAGTGTGTTCGTGTACACGGATACATGAAAGAGAATGTATGTGAAAGGCATTTCACTCTACTGATGCTTGCTATTCAAATTCCTATCACCCAGCAAATTGTTTGTTAAGAAGTTTATAACATGATCACGTGCCAATAATCCACATGGATTCAGGTTTTGTGGGGAGAAAAAAAATAGATACAAAAACTCTTCTTAGGGCCAACATCTAGACTTGCATCTCAAATCCAAAGGATAAACTTCTATCATCAGGGCATTCGGTTCTTGTTAAAACTGCTCAGCACCAAGGAATTGAAGTCCTCAACACTGCTCCTCTAGCAAAGAAGGGACTAAAGGAGATTGTGGAGCAGCAGGGGAGTGAGGTTGAGAGAGAGAATGAGAAACAGCCATGCTTTATTTTCCTTAAGATAAATTTTGTAATGTCCTAGAGGAAGCAGTAGGGAAGTGTCAGAGAGACTGAGTTGTCAAAGAAATAATCTCACAAAAGAAAAGCTGTTCTTGAAGCAAAGAGCCACTTCTCATTAATATGTACCCGCTAGCAAATGGTGAGGGTCAGATACTGGTACACACACGTCCTCCCAGCCCACTTTCCGCAGGAAGACAAGGATTTATAAAGCATGGGTGCTCCAACAAGTATTAAGTAACGATGCAGAGTCACTGAAATGTTTAAAATAAAACTATCTCTGGGGCGATTCATCTGGATAATAAAAGCCTCTGCTTGAGCAAGGACAGGGAGTGAGTTTCTCTTCTTGTGAATGACAGGAATAGACTTAACTGGAGGAGAGCTAATGGCCTTATTTCTACATTCCTCAGACATCAGTCGGCTGCCAGAACACCGCCTGTGGGGTCGAGGCAGTGATGGTTTAAAATGGCCAAGGAGACAGGCCACAGGAAAAAATGAGCTGCAGCTAGGGTGGCAGCTTCTTAAGATGTTGATGAATGTGTCCACGTGGAGACCAGCGACACACTTTGTGCTCTGTGCTACCAGAGCCGAGCCACTGGCTGCGATGCTAAGCTATCAGCAAGGCTCTTCAAGAAATTATTCTTCTCTTCTTGTTTCTTTTTCAGTTCTCCTCTACTTCTATCAATCCTGAGTAAACTTCCGCCAAAAAAAACGTTAGAACCTCAGATCAGTGTAATCTTTTTGGTGACTCAAGGAAGTCAGAGCATCTTTCTTGCTGGGTTAAAGAGAAATGTTAGAACAGCCAAAACTTCAA
Source organism: Rhinolophus sinicus (assembly GCF_036562045.2). Classification (NCBI taxonomy): domain Eukaryota; kingdom Metazoa; phylum Chordata; class Mammalia; order Chiroptera; family Rhinolophidae; genus Rhinolophus; species Rhinolophus sinicus. The sequence continues at coordinate 95,482,972 of NC_133757.1, forward strand.
TGCTCCTTCACATCATTCCTTTTTTTTTTTTTTTTAATACTTAGACGTTTATCATTTATATCCCTCACACTGTGTGAACCTCCCTCCCCCCATCCACTATCCCTCTGACATCGCACAGAGCCATTACATTTCCACTGTCTCTATTCCTAATGTTGTACTCCACTTCTTGTAAGTATATACATATATATATTTTATATATAGATATATACATATATATATAGATATATATAGATATATAGATATATATATAATTATAGTTGGCATTCATTATTGTTCATCATTCTTTATGTCTCTTATCCCTAACTAGGAAAAACTATTTCAGGTAATGTCAGCAGTTTGGTCCTTTTCTCTGAGGACTCAATACTCTCTCAAAATTTAATTCGATAAATGTTTGTTGAATACGCACAACAGTGAGGCTTCACATTAGACCAAAAGGTATAAATAGCTAGGAAAAATAGTCTGTTTCGTTTTTTAAAACATATTCTTGCCTTAGCTACAGCCCTTCTCTCCCATTTGAAGCAGGCTAAATCTTTTTTCTTTTAATTAAATGTATTGGGGTAACATTGTTTCATAAGATTATATAAGTTTCAAGTGTATAATTCTATAATACACCATCTGTGTATTGCATTGTGTGCTCACCACCCAAAGTTTAGTCTCCTTCCATCACCATGTATTTGACCCACATGGGCCTCCCCTCACCCTGTTCTCCTCTGGTAACCACCATGTTGTTCTGTTGTCTGTGTCTATGAGGTATTTTTGCTTGTTTGTTTGTTTGTTTATTTGTTCATTTTTGGCTCTCTGTTTTACATCCCACATGTGAGTGAAATCATATGGTTCTTGTCCTTTTCCATCTGACTTAGTCACGTACCATGATATATTCTAGGATCCCTGTTGTTGAAAGTGGCAGTATTTCTTCTTTTCATATGGCTGAGTGATATTCCATTGTATATACGTACCACATCTTCTTTATCCAATAATCCAATGAAGGACACTTTGCATATCATTGCTACCATGAATGAACATAGGGGTAGTTATATCTTTATGAAGAAATGTTTTCAGATTTTTGGGGTGGATACCCAGAAGAGGGATTGCTTGGTCATATGGCAGCTTTATTCTTAATTTTTTGAGGAAACTTTATACTGTTTTCCATAATGGTTATACCAAATTACATTTCCACCAGCAGTGTATAAGAGTTCCTTTTTCTGCACAACCTCTCCAACACTTGTTATTTCTTGTCTTGTCGATAATGTGGTTTTGATTTGTGTTTTCCTTTTAGCTAATGAAGTTGAGCTTCTTTTCATATATCTGTTGGTGTTGCTAAATCTTTAACTGGGCAAGTCTTCCTCAAAGGATTGTGGTAGTGATAAAATATGATACTGAACAAAATATTGCCATGTAACTTGCAACAAAATGTAAATGAAACGTGTTACATTTAATGAAAGTCTGTCCTCTAGCAGCTTACAATTCAGCAAAGTGTTGTTTAGATAGGATGACCATATAATTTATTGTACAAACCAGATAATTTTTAAGAATGAAATTAGTTGTTATTAATAATTACGGAGGAAAAACAAATGAAAATCAGAACTGGGGAAACTGGGATATATGGTCATCTTCTTCTTAAAGACACTAACAAAAGATTCACGGGTAAGAAAAAATATTAAGACAGAACTCATAGCCAACATTTAGGGATTGTTGGGGAAGGAAAAAAAGAAAACTTTTCCACTACCTTCTTAGGTTGAGTTTTGGGGAACTGCGAATTAAACTCATGAAAGACAGTTTCGCAAGAGAGAAAAAAGAAACAGATTTAATTATTTACTTATACATAAGAGTTCCCAAAGAAAGTGATTCAAAGAGGCAGTCAGAATTTGGGGCTTATGTACCACCTAAATAGGGGATGGAGAGGGGCACTTCTGAAAGAACAAATGACTTCTTAGAAGGGAAGCAGGGAAGAAAATATTTACTGAAAAACAAGTGACTTTAAGAAACATAAATGGGCCCTTAGGAGAATAAATAAGAGATATAATGGTTTGTGACAATGTCTGTTCAGGTGTGGTTCCGACTTCTGTCTCCAGGAAAAGATTAAAATTCTTCCAGAGGTGGAGTTCTTTTGGGAGGCTCTGCTTTTAGGCAAATAAAGGATTTTAGGTACTCAAATGCCTTAGCTCAAAATAATTCTTATGCTTTCAGAGTTCACAAAGTGGATTTAGGTTTCAGTATTTAGAATCTCTTATTGGGAAGTTGTTTAAAATTATGCAGGCTATGTGGTTCTATTTGCTATTTTTAAGTTTGAGCATGAAGATTTATCAAAAATAAAATTGTTTTTGTGCTATTATGGCCAGATTATAATATCTAGGCTATTCCCTGCTTGAAAATGGCCCTAAAATCTTTATTTATCAAATCAGGGTATCAAAATAACATAATAATAACCAGCTTAATTTAGAGTCTGTAAGTAAGAATCTTATAAAGAAGGCACTTTAAAAAGGAAATATAGTCTCCTCTGTTTTGATATTCGATTGCACACACTTAATTAAAAATAAAAGTAGAACTTACAAAACAATTGAATTAGTAAATGCCTCCCACAATATTGAAACTGCTTTTGTAGTTTGCTTTATGTAGATTGCCAATAGAATTGTGTTTTCTTGATGAATGAGGATTTTGGAAGGAGGCTGTTGTCAGGGAATTCAGCAATAAAACAAAATAGTGAAAAAGACGTTACGTTTTTATTGCTAATTTACTTTCTTGGTTTTGCATTGGACCAGGTCTAATTCCTCTATCGAAGTGTGGTAATAATGCCGACAGACGTACCTGATAAATGTGTCCCATTTTCAGAATGTGGGATGAGCTGTGTTTGTGCAATTTCACTGCATTCTGAGACAAATGAATTTGGGAAAAGGCTGCTATGAAATGACGCTATTTTCTACAGGGCTTGTTCCTGACAAGCTAGATTGCAGCCCCAGCAAAAATAAGGAGACAATAAATCATCTGGTTTATAATCAAACAAACCAACCAAGCCAAAACAAACAAACAAAAAGCAAACAAATGTAATGCTTCTAAATGCTATTCCAGGAATTTGTGGAGACCAAAGTCAGTTTATCTAAAGCATGCATATATTAGATGCTTATGTTTTTGTTGGATGGATGGATGGATGGATGGATGGATGGATGGATGGAATAATGCCTACTTCCCTGTGCGACTTTCAATATTTTCCATAACTCAATCTTGAAACTGGAGAGCAGAGAGAAAGAGAGAGAATGAGAGCGACTGAGAGAGGGAGACAAGAAATACAAATGGAAGCTCACACTCTAAAGCATAAGAAATTTCACTGGAAATTTTGATTGAGGTGGTGGGTTGTTTTATAATTGCTGCTCCAAGAAAAAGAAAATGAGGCACAATCAAAACAGACCATTAGGCAGAGGACCAAAAAAAAAAAAAAAAAAAAGCCTCCAGAGAAGAGCACAGATCCCTGTGTACAATGAGTCTCTAACAATCTTTAACTCTCCTTTGTGTAGTTCCCCCATTGGAAACAGCACAGATCACGGGGACACGCCCCTCCTCTTCTCCCAGCTCCTGCTGATGTTTTTACCCCTTTCTAAAAGTATATGGTAATGGTATACCCTAGAGATTGTCAATAGTTAGAGAAAGGAATCTGAGAAAAGAAAAAAAGATCCAATGCAACCTGATAAGTATACCAATTATAGGTGGTGTTTCTGTTTATTGATGGAAGTGGTAAATATAGATACGTCATACAGTTTTGTGCCTGATAATGTTGTTTCGGTCAATGTCGGACTACATATATGAGAGTGGTCCCATTAAGATTATAATGGAGCTGGAAAATTCACAAGATTGTAGGGCAAATGCATTACTCACATGTTTGTGGTGATGCTGGTGTAAACAAACTTACTGCACTGCCAGTTGTATAAAAGTATAGCACATACAGTTATGTACAGTACCTGATACTTGATAATGACAATAAACAACTATGTTACTGGTTTATGTATTTACTATACATTTTTTTATTCATTTTATATTTCCAATTACAGTTGACATACAATATTATATTAGTTTCAGGTGTACAACATAGTGACTAGAAATTGATATAACTTGCAAAGTAATCACCCTCATAAGTCTGACACCTGACACCCACCCGAGACCATACATAGTTATTACAATATTATCGACTGTATCGCCTATGCTGCACTTTACATCCTCGTAACTGTAACTATCCATTTGTACATCTTAATCCTTTCACCTTTTTGCCTACCCTCCAGCCACCCACCCATCTAGCAACCGTCTATTTGTTCTCTGTATGAGTTTGTTTGCTTATTGATTGTTTTTAGATTCTGCATGTAAGTGAAATCATATGGTGTTTGTCTTTCTCTGTCCGACTTATTTCACTTAGCATAATACCCTCTAGATTGGCCCATATTGTCGCTAATGGCAAGATTTCATTCCTTTTTATAGTTGAGTAATATTCCACTGTATATATGTACCACCTCTTCTTTATCCATTTATCTGTTGTTAGACACTTAGGTTGCTTTCTTATCTTGACTATTGTAAATAATGCTGCAGTGAACATAGGGCTGCATATATCTTTTCGAATCAGTGTTTTGGATTTCTTCAGATAAATACCTAGAAGTGGGATTGCTGAGTCACATGGTAGTTCTATTTTTAATTTTTTGAGGAACCTCTGTACTGTTTTCCATAGTGGCTGCACCAATTTTCAATACCATCACCAGTGCATAAAGGTTCCCTTTCTCCATGTCCTCACCAACACTTGTTTGTTGATTTATTAATGATAGCCATTCTGACAGATGTGAGGTTATATCTCATTGTGAATTTGCATTTCCCTGATGTTTGCTGATGTTGAGCATCTTTCTATGTGTTTATTGACCATCTGTACTATACAATACTTTTTATCATTACTTTAGAGTGTATTCTTTCTACTTATTAAAAAAAAAAAGTTTGCTGTAAAACAGTATGCTTTCTATGCTGGCAGCAGCCTCATACATCTTGTGTTTACCACGTCTCTTGAGCTCATCATTTTCTCTGTGCTTGATTTAATCTTGTGTTGTTTTGTACAGTAATGTGCTGTATAGGCTTGTCGCGTGGGAGCAGCGGCTATACCATACAGCCTAGGTGTGTAGTAGGCCATACCACCTAGTAGGTTTGTGTATGTGCCTTCTATGATGTTCTCACAAGGACAAAGTCACTTAACAAAGCATTTCTCAGAATGCATCCTGGTCATTAAGTGACACATGACTGTATTGAATCCCTTGTTGGAGGTACTAACTTTATTGGCTTAGACATCAGTAAAACTAAGGCAGAAAGGTCCCATCTTCATTGAATGAATAATAACACTTTCCAGGGGAGCCCTGGGGCACCAGGCGCTCAGGGAGAGGAAGAAACAGTGGAAGCCATGCATGTATGTTGTAAGCAGAATCAGTGATTTGAAAGCTTTCCAAGGCAGTGACATGGATTTCTAAAATGAATTAAACAACAAGAAATGCATAAAACTGAGGAAGGAGGCCAGTCCAAGGTAGACATTGGGCTACAACACAATCATTAAAGGCTTCAGAAGTAACTGCAGAAGGTTTACTGGCTGTTCTTGACCCACGAGCTTTACTCCCTTTTTCTCATACTGTTGAATCACACAGATGGAAAACAAGCAAATGCAATGGGTGTGGTAATCCCTAATACTCACTGTTTTTACTTGATGTGAGTTAGTATCTTAAACTTCTTTAAGGCATTTGACTAACTGCATTTATTCTTCTAAGTCAGCACAAGAAGAACCAGGCTTACCATACATGTAACAAAGCTGTTTTTGTTTTTAATTCCTAAGGTCGCCCAACCTAATTTTATTGAAGTTAAACTTGGCTACTGATTAGCTATGTAACCAGGGGTAAATGACCTAAATTGTACTGTACTCTGAAGTCCCTTACAGAACGAAAATATTCTGTGATATTATAATAAAAATAAAGTAAAAAATGGGAACTGTGGTAAGCTATAAGAATTTAATCTGGAGAACATGGAATATATTTTCCCTTGTTTGGAGGATTGGGATAAGGGTAACCATTGGTATTCAATGTTAGAGTCAGCAAGGTAATTTTGTCTACACACCATACAAAAATGAGATGATGAATTATAGGGCAGTCGTAGGTATTATAAGTGACTGGCAATGTATTAATTCTATCAGTTTTTGATTCATTCATTCATCCAACATTTACTGAGTGAGTGAATGGTAGACACTCATCATACAAGTTCTCAAAAACCTATAATAAAGCTTCAAGGCAAAGCTTTCTCCTAGGAAGCTGTTTAAATAATCGAATTCACAGAGAGGCCTAGTCAAATACACTGTAAACCTTGCCAGCAGGCTGAAAATCTGCTTATCGGATTACAAAACTACAGCCAGATGTAATGTTGAAAGGAAAACCATTTTTCATAGTAAGCTTACTCTCATTTAATATTGTTTTTAGTAGATGACTGGGGATTTCTCAAAGAATAAGATAAAGAAAAGATGATATTGAGTACTTTGGAACTCTTTAACTTTTATAAAATAAAAATATCCAGTTATCTTCAGTATAGGGAGGAAACTAGGAATTACAAGTCCTTGGGAGTGGAAAACATGTCTCTTTCCTTTTCCTAAGTATTACTCTCTGGCCCAGCCAGCTGATAAAAGAATGCTGTTTCACCAGTGAAATCCTGATAAGGGAGCATAGGAAAGGCAGCAGTTCTCAACTCCTTGTTGGGTCTATTTGTGTGTCTTGATCAGTTACTAGATGTGTTGTAATTAATTTATTAATAACAGATAAAGCTCCAAAGTTTCTAAATTTTTCATTGATTTGAAGGAATCTGAATTTTTTTCCTAAAATAACATCATTCTCACTTGTACTCTGGTATGCTTTTTCAATAGAGTGAGACTAGGGTACAGTTACAGTTAGTTCTGAGAATTGAGGATACTCTTGATTCTGACTATGGGAAAACATTGGACATTTAAAGGCTATCCATCATTGTCACAACAGCATAAAGACTGAGAACACATGCCTTAGGGAGTGCCTCAGGAATTTAGTCACAGGCCCTTCCCTTCTTTACTTCTTAGGACCTGAGCTCTAATGGTAGAGTCGAGGGATAGAGTGAGGCAGGTTAAGTTTCTTCCCAAGGAAAGTCCTGAGAAAACTGTGCACAGTCCTTTGGAAATACAATGCAAAGCCGGCCATTCTGTTCCTCTATGGTGATAAAAAAGCAAACCAGTGAAGGATCGAGTTTACTCAGGCAAATGTTCTTGATAAAGCCGGATTCAAATTCTTATCAAATGTTAAATAACTAGGTGGCAATCACTCTGTCAACACTAAGCAGGCTTCCATTTTTCATTCACTACTTCGAATTTCTCTTAAAAGAGACATAGGACAAGTATAAGCTCACTGATATTTTCCATCCTGGAAGGAAACATGCCAGCTGTACCAGCCATTGTAAAGGGAAGACTGTTACCACAACTGCCAATTTTTACCAATCCAGTAAGTAAATAGCCTGAGCCCAATCTTTATAGGCAGTTAAACTGTGTAATACTTGATAAACACTCCTGTGCCGCTGCCTTAAAGCAAAACAAAGGACACTGCTGGATAACACGACAGCTGCAAAAATTAACATTAGATCCCTTAAGGCGATTGGCATTTCAGGATCACAAACCCTATCTCTGGCAAGAGAGATACCTGTTACAGAAGAGTGATGGTTATTAAAGAAGCAATAAGCCGCTGCAGATACATTTAAAGCATTCTACAATCAATTTTAAGATAAGCAACATTGCCTGGAGTGGAGCACAATAAGATAACTGAGAACTATGATTCTAGGTTATCATTTGAGATTCACAGCCTAAGGCAAAGAGCTGCACAAAATACAAACTCCATCTGAATTTTGTATCAAAGTCTTGCAATTAAACTCCCATTATCAGAATCAAACTTACTATAAAAGGGATTTTGAAGAAGGATATTGGTTCATGCAATAGTGGAATTTGGTGGGTTAGACCTTAGGTTTTCTAAAATTCTAATAGATTCTTTTTGTAAACACTTTTAAAATCCTTACCAGAGCAGGAAAAATCTATATGCTAATCGTACTTCCAATTGGGCTAAAACTGAAGGAAGACAAGAGGAGAACACAAACCTGACTCCAAGAGCAAAGAGACTGACATATGAAAAGAAATGATTAAAGAATTCAAAAATGCTCAGCTCTGCTGAGTAGCAACTAAGAGAAGACGTGATTGTCATTGAAAGTGTCCACAGAGTGTAAACAACAGTCAGAGTTATTACTGAGCTGAATATAAGGAATAAATTGGGGTGAAATTCAGGAAAGAGAAATTTCAACTTAATGACTGTGATGAAAAGAGCTGCCAGACAATGAAACATCTCCCCAGGGGTAACCATGAGACATCTTCTCAGGAGGCTTTCAAATGTCAGACTTCATCACAAACCAATTTTTCCAGTCCTTTGGATTGGAAAAGCCCCTCATAAAAGAGCAGGATTCTATCTTTTGGAGAAAATAATTGCCTAAAATTTCCCTCAGAGAAGAAAAAGTCTATGGTGGGAATCAACACAGGGAGCTCATTTTAGAGGAAATAAGGTAAAAGCAGAATGCATGGGAAAGAGGCAGGTCGTTGTGAAGCAGAGCAGTGGTAGGAAACACCACCCTATCTAGACTCTTCAGAAAGACAATGATGAACCGTTACAAGCAACAAACTACAGTGATGGTTATGTGTTGAAAGCAATGGCACTGACATCTTCAGTTTGTCAACATGACGTGATTTTTCCTAGCAGCAGTCTCAATGATTGGTGGCAACCTACCACATGAATCCTTTGCATCCTTAATCAAAGAAGTAATTCTCTAAAAACTGTAATACGCTAGTCTTTGTAATATGTCCTCTAACCAACAAGAGTCGTGTCTCAGAATACAAGCCTGGCATCAAGCAGATCTGGGTTCAGATTTCAGCTCTGATATTTACTGTGTGACGATTGGCCACGTAATACAACTTTTCAATGGCCCCCTCAGCTGAAGATGAGGTAATCATAGCTATCTCTAGCAGCCAGTGTTCTTGGCTGCAAGAAGTACACTGGAAAATTTAAGCAGAAAAGGAATTTATTGGAAGGCTATTAGAGAACTCAGAGAAACAACCGTCGAACCAAGTCAGAAAATGGACAGGAATTAAGGGAGGTGAGTCGCTCCAAGGCATGGGCAATGTTATGCCACAGAAATTTTCTTGTTACGGTATCACTGCATGAATTGCTGCCACCATACTGCTGGACCATGCACTGATGGACTCTGCTGCCACTGGACACTGGATGCTGCCTTCATCTGCTCTGTGCTTTGCCATTGTGAGGTGAATTGAAGATCTGTTTCACTTAAGATTCTAATTCTCCACTGGGAGCATCTGATGGGCCAAGCCAAGGTCCTGTGCCTGCAGAGGGCAGAGAGGGAATACCTGATGCTCTTCATCTTCTTTAGTGGAAGGTAGGACTCAGCCTCCCATAGAGATTTAGACAGTGAAGGATTTCCTCCAAATTAAAAAGCAGGTTTAAATGTGGGGAAGCCAAAAAGGAGCAAACGTTTATTCCAGTTCACTGGTTTGTCTGCCTAACTTTGCCTGGATTATTTTTCCTCTAATTAAGTTTCCCCCCAAAATTCTTACCAAACAAAATGCAACTAATTTATATAGTCAAAAATTTATAAACCCTCTCCCCAAAGAAAGACATCAGTTCAATTCTCACACCAACTTGAATTCAGGCTCTCTAAAGGACATAACCCTTCTAGTTCTATCACAATCCCATCCCAGTATCCAGAAACTAATGACAAATTGCAACATGAATAGCTCCACCCCTGCAGTATTAAAAAGGAGAGGAAGGAAAAAGGAAATATGCAAGCAGCTGTCTAACCCAAAACTATCATGTTCTGAGTTCAGAGAGTGAGAGGCAGATAGCAAGAGATGTTACATATGTGTATGTTTCACAGCATACAATGAAATACATGTAGGAAGAAAATCCATGTTGTTATACCTACAATTGGTTATTAGGCCATGGCTAAAATTTTATTTCCTCCTCCATAGCCCATTTGTTGTTCAGGGTTCTTTTCCTGCTAAGGTCACCGAAATCTTTATTCCTGAGGGATCTGAGTCCTTGGGGGTCTTGCCTATAAGGAATTTCAGTAGCTCTCCATTCAATGTTACCTGTGTCTGTAGCAAAAGAAGGAAGTACCCCAGAACATCACCTCAGTGTCATAGCAGCAGCCCACTTTCACTTTGATACTCGGGAGCAGTCAACACCAAAGCCTTCAATTCAAATGGCATCAGGACATCAACATGGTCAGGTGGTAGTCTCAGTTTCTAAAAATTGTTCCCATGATTCAGCTGAACCATTGTTTGTTTACTAGCAGACACATTCATCGTTTCAGAACTTAAGGCTCTAACCAATAGCACCCAGGGTCATAGGAATAGAAGCAAAAATGTTGAATTGGTCATTGGGTGTAATTATTTCTATGCATTGGGTCCAAGATCCATGTATTCTAACTGGGAAAAGCTCCATGAATTGGTCCAAGAGTATATAGCTGAAAGGCTGCAGAGAGCACCTTGCAAGATGCCATATCCTATCTAGCACCATAAGTAAATCCTCAATAGCCCTTTCAATAAAGCCAGCTACTTCTGGATGCTGGGGAGCATGTAAAGATCAACAAATAACTGAGCATGAGACCATTGCCTTTGTTAATTAACCATCAAGTGAGTCCTTGGTCAGCAGCAAAGTTGTGTGGGATACCGTGCCTAAGACTTCAGTAAATCCATGATTATCAGGAACCCAACATCAGCCAACCATTATCCATTGATCATGACATGTGTAAAACCTTACATAAAGCCATTTTCCTTTCCAGGCTTAATAAATAGCAAATTGCTGCAGCTCAGAGCTCCTCCCACCGGAAGAACTTACCTACATCACCCCTTCAGGCCAGGCTGAATAGGACTACAGTTGCACAGCACTCCAGTTTCTTCCAGCTCGTGCCAGCTTGGGGTTCAGAGTACTAAGTCAAGCTCACAACTCTTCCTCCTCGTTAAAGTGGTCACTGAGAACTCTCATGAGGCCAAACATGTTTGCTCAGTTGTAAAACGGGTTTTAGGAGCTTGTCCGGATGAAATGGGACAACGATTTGAAACAGTCCAGAGTCTGACATAGAATAAATACCCTAAAATCCAAGTCATTATTGTTGTCAAAGTACATTCTTAGGTAAGAGCCGATATGTTTGGGCAAGGAAATGAAATAAAATACAGGTTTTCCTTGAGTCTACATACTTCATAAATAAGCGTACTCAATAAATACATTAATTGGGGACATACTCAGCATCCTATTGCCTAAAGTTATGCGTTTTAAACCCAATTAATGGAAACACACACACACATTCTTTAATGAATTACCTGGAGAAAATAATACAGGTCTATGATATTATATAGAATGAGAAACTGCTAAGTATTTCTGTATACAAGTAATTTCTTCATAGATTCTTTGTGTAGAAAAGTCACTAGTCTAGTCTAATAGGTTACCAGGTTTCTTTCTGTTTCTTCTCACGAGTCACTACCCTGATGTAAACGAGAGCCTTGAGCAAGGAAGCTGTCCACAGAGATCACACAGCACCATCTTGAAGAGTCAGATTAGAAGTCTCATCTGTAAAGTCTCCACTCTCTGACAGTGTCATCGTGCTGATTAAATCTCTAGATCTTCATCACCAGATCATCTTTTCCCAAACATGAATATAATTACCAGGGGGGAAAAAAGAGCACAGGAGACATCTGGAGAAACTCAGAAACCCGAAGGTGAGAGACTGCTTGTTACACGTCCTCCTACATAATATATTCTACACTGAAGTTTTGGAGTGTCTCTTATAGCGAAAGCATTATTTAATCACAGGTTTCCCTTCATGGATCCAGTTTTAAAATAACTGAATATTTAATTAGTTCACCAGAGGGGCCTAAAATATGCAGTTTCTGAATTGATTAAAGAGTAAAAGTGTCGCGGTTTTTCTGTAGCTCTCACCTCATTGAATTCAAACAAAATGCCACAAAATGTTCATGGTTACACAATCGAAAAGATGTTTCAAGGTAGAGTTGAATGTTAATTACATCTAGAGGACCATGGGCTAAGACTTCTGGATAGATGCCACCTTGTTTTGCACGACTAAACTGTCCCTGAATTTAAAGTTGAGGGGACTAATTGTAATCTTTAATTTTGTGATAATATATCACCACGCATTTGTAAGTGGTAGTAGTTCACAGTAAAATTTAAATGCTCCATGGTCGATATTTTTAGTGGGTACTTCCTTAATTTCACATGATAAATTAAAAATCCTATAGCAGAGAAAGAAAAGTAGTATCCTGGTCTCACCTGGCTGCAACTGAACAGTTTGACAAACAATTCATGAGATTAATGTCTTGGCTGAAACAGTGAGGAGCTCAAGTCTGATTACTTGTTAAGCCTAAAACGAGAATTAGGGCATTTTAGGACACTCATGAGAACATTTTACATATTACAGTGTAACAAAATAGCCTCAATCAAGTATAGATTTCTGCTTGTTACAAAACAACCTCATAGACCCTAATGATGATAGGAATGGTAATTGAGGAGGAAAGTGGGGAGAAGCATGTATTAAGGGGTGAAATAAAGGGACTAGTTGTCACTTCACACACCTTAATCTAAACAGCAGTAGGGGAAAAGGGTTAGCGATTATACCAGGTCAGAAGCAGCAACAAATAGGTCATACGTAGGTGAGGTTACATTGGGACCTTCAACATCTAGTTTGTCAGATAAGTGTTCAAGCACCCACAGTAATATAAACACAGTGTTACCAATCTACTTAAATAACAAACAAAATATCTCCCTAAAAATTAACGTTTTCATGTAAATGTTTGTGCACTTCCTGCTTTGAAATATTGGACTTCTTGTTCTAAAAAATAAAATGATAGATCAAAGCCTTTCACTGTACAGCAAACATCCCACATTTACTCGTTCTCAAGACTTATTCATCCCAAACTATGTCAACCCCCAGGAAAGTTTTGTTTCAAATTTCTTGGGGGAAAAAATATGACGGATTTGACCCGACCGTTGTCTGGATCCTCCTGATTGATGGGACTGAGTGACGTCAGCAGTCAGTGGTGTTTGTACAGAAGAGGAGGTTCCAACAGCCAAGCAGGTCACTGAGGAAATGAATTACCCAGCACAGGTGAAAGCAGCATAAACAAGAGAAAGAATCTCCAAAAGAGGGAATCCAAGTTGTTAAAGCAAGAATAACAAACACAGGTGTGTCAAGTTCAGGGGCTAAAAGTGAGATTTAAAAAAAAAAAAAAAGGGAAACGAGCCGGAAATAATGGGTAGAAACAGATGGTAAGGCAGCGTTTAAAACTAGCCAAAGTGAAGTCTTCACAATGTAGGTGGGGTGCTGGGTGCTGCATAAATGGGGTAAAGGTGCAAAACTGGACTGGATGATGTAAAACCTCATTAAACAAATTGCCTGTTAGCGTGCGTGCACTGAGTGGCTTTGGTGGGAGTTAATTTGCTGCAAACACTCCTCATCATTTTGTGTACTCCCAAAATGCCACTCAGGAATTCAAGGTCAGGTTTACATTTGCACTTGTCTTCCGTAAAGCAGATGGAAGGGCAAGATTGTCAGCAGCAGTCTGGAATGCAGCCTGTTCAGAAGTCCTGCTGTCATGCTTAAGGCAGCCCACTTTGTCAGGGGAGGCCAGCTGAGCAGGCGTTTGTCATGCAAAGAGCGGAGACAGAGCCACAGAAGGAGCATTCGCAGCACAAAATCAGGCCATGTGGCAAAAACCGTGACCCGCTGGGAAGCAATATTAGCACCTAGGAGAAAGTGAGTCATTGTAAATACAGGGGATGTGTGTCACAAGAAGAGAAAAAACAAACGAAAAAAACACATAGAACAATAGGTTTTGTGAACAGCGAGCACAGCAATCAAGCCCAGGCAATATTACAGCTGGACTCGGGAAAGGACTGCATGAAACACACACACACACACACACACACACACACACACACACACACGTTCACATATGCAAAGAGCTCAGCTCTAGACATCACAGAAAGGGAATCAAGGATAAAAAACATCTTTTAATAATTATGCTTTATAGCCACAAAGACATGATCTCCCTTTTAATGACCTTTATCTCTCTCTTCGAGAGTTCCCCAAAATTTGAATAAAAAAATTGTTAAGTATAAATCAGCTATTATCTAGAAATTAGGATAGGATTTTCAGATTATGATTCTACATTTCTAAGACTACTAACTGGACAGAGAAATAATGAACAAAAGATGCTTTCTACTTTTACATTCATTCATTCATTCATTCAACCAATATTTATCAAGAAAACCAGAATAAGCCAACACTGTTCAGGCCTCTGGAAGTACAGCGGTGAGCCATGCAGTTGTAGTTCCTGCCCTCTTGGAGCTAACATGCTGATGGAGAAGTCAGATATCAATCAAATAATCTCACGATTTCATAGCTACAAGTGGGATAACTATTAGGTTGGTGCAAAAGTAATTGCGGTTTTTGCAATTATTTTTAACCTTTTAAACTGCAATTACTTTACTTTTGCACCAGCCTAATATAAAGTAAAACTACAACATGCTATGAAAGCATTTAATGGAGCACCTGATCTAGTCTACAGACGCAGGAAAGGTTTTTTTCAAAGAAAACCATTTGAAGATACCATTTTATCTGAGTGCCAGAAGATGAGTGGGAAATTGTTTTTAGGGCTGCCAGTTTAGGTATGATTTTAATTTTTTTTTTAATAAAAGGTGATAGAAATATCAAGGCCTTAAGTGAGAGAGAACAGTGAAAAGGGTTTTGCTATCCTTTTATACCCTCTCAAACAAAAATAATATTACTCTCACTGCTTTCAGCTCTCTATCTGAAGGTGGGATACTTCCAACATTTTTAAGATTCTGGATATCACTGCAAAGTCCTGCACCTCTGCAGTGCTGGTGGATTATTGTACAAGGGGAGACATGGAAAAGGCATTTAATTCTGTTATTACCTTCTCTAATAAAAGGCAAGCTAGTATAAACTCTAAACAAAACAAAACAAGTACAGAAACAGAAGAATGTCTCTGGGCAAGACATTCTGCCAGGATTACATTTTCTCTTCTGCGGAAGGAAATCCAGATCTCAGCATATAACTTGCTGAAGAGCAATGGACAATGGACACTTTGTGTGCCATCTGTTTTTCATAAGAAGAAAACATTTTTTTGTACCATGTTTCCCCCAAAATAAGACCTAGCCAGACAATCAGCTCTAATACGTCTTTTGGAGCAAAACTTAATATAAGATCCGGTCTTATTTTACTGTAAGACCAGGTCTTTATATACTGGGACTTATATTAATTTTTGCTCCAAAAGACGCATTAGAGCTGATTGTCTGGTTAGGTCTTATTTTCGGGGAAGCAGTAGTAGAGAATGAAGGCCTTCAAGTCTGTAAAAGGGTTATTCTCAGACATTTCCCACAACAATGAGTTACTGGTGATGGAGGCTAGAATGAGGACTGGGGAACACTACCCAAGAATCAAGAAATAGACATGCAAAGGCCCTGAGGTAGAGGATTGTGGTGAATCTGAGGAGCTGAAGAAAAGTCACTGTGGCTGGAGCAGAGGGACTAAGAGGACAAGTGATAGAGATGAGCCTGGAGAAGGGCCAGATGCCAGTAGGGCTTTAACAATCATGTTAATGATTTTGATCGTGTTAATGATTTTTCCTTAAAGCAGTAGAGAGCCATTGAAGGATACTTAGTCGGAAAGTAATAACAATAAATGTGTGTTTTTAAAAGATCATTCCAACAGCTTGGCTGTTGGAACCTCCTCTTCTGTACAAACGCCACTGACTGCTGACGTCACTCAGTCCCATCAATCAGGAGGATCCAGACAACGGTCGGGTTAAATCCGTCGTATTTCTTTCCCCAAGAAATTTGAAGCAAAACTTTCCTGGGGGTTGACATAGTTTGGGATGAATAAGTTTTGAGAACGAGTAAATGTGGGATGTTTGCTGTACAGTGAAAGCCTTTGATCTATCATTTTATTTTTTCTGTAACTTGGAGAAGAGATTAGACAGGAGTAAAAGTAGATGTAGGGAAACTGTTAGGGAGCTGTCTTAATAGCTTAGAAGGGAGATCATGATAGCTTACATTTAGGACGGTGGCAGTAGAGATGGATGATAATAGACATGAAATTAACAGACTTCATCATAAATTGGGTTACAGGTGATAAAGGGGATGGAGGTGTCAAGCATGAGCTCTTCATTTTGAGCTTCTTTCTATAAATGGATGGATAGTGATGATATTCACTGAGAGGAAAAACCCAATGCCACTGGGCTTGGTGTGGCAGTAGAAGAAATGTGTTTAGCTTAGAAATGTTGAATCAGAGCCACTTTGGAGCTATCAGGTATATATATTGTTTGGGAAGTTGCATATTTATCCTATAGGTGAGAGATATGGAATAAAGATGTTGAATTGGAATATAAGTGGTGAAGACAAGAATGGATGAGATTCCCTAGGAAGATAATGTGGAGTGATGCTTTGGGGAGGAAGATAGGCAAGGGAGACAAAGAAGATAAATAAAAGGAAAATCAGAAGCGTGGCTTCCTAGAAGCCAGGTCTCACAGAGAACTAAAATATGTCTGCTGGGTTAGTGATATGAGGTTACTTTTGATGATAGTCACCTTTACAAAGTAACAGAAATTACTTCAAAGTGTGTTGATTAAGGAGTCAGGGGGTGAATAAATGGAGCATTTGTAGTCAACAAATCTTTCAAGTAGTTGTCTGTAAAGGAAAGATGAGAACTGGAGACAGAAGTGAAATTGGGTTAGGTTCATAAAAAATCTAAATGGACGAAACAAACATACCTCAGTGCTGAACATCCATTAAAGAAAGAAAGGTTGAAGATACAAAGGGGAGAATGGATTACAGAAGACATAGTCTTTTCTGAATCCGCAGAAGATGGGATCCTGACCACATATATAAGGATTGACCTTAGCAAGGAGGAAAGAGAGAAGGAAGTTGAGAATATTCCTTCTGATGGTTTCTGTTTTCTTTATAAAGTAAAGGCTAAGGTTACCCCAGAGCATGAGAAAAGAGATGGGGATTCAAGAATTGGAAGTTTGAGAAGAATACTGGTCTGAAATAGTCATTGCAAGGAGTGGATGAACAAATTAATCAGAATAGCGTTGATAGATTTCCAGATAATGTTGAAAGACCAATTGAAGTTGTCCAAACATGAATTTGTGGTGGTTAATATCTGCCCCACTGTACGATTTTCTCCAACCATTATTCAACTACCTGGGAATAAAAACAGAGAAAATGGACGTCCAGGGTTGAAGTTTTCTCTGATGAACATGACAAAGACAGAAGTATGGGGTACTTTGGAATCTTAGAAAGAGATACACTGAAATGATGGATCAGAGAATCCAAGTTAGATATGGAAGAAATTAAATATAAAATAGGGGAATGAGCAGAGAGAAGCCAGAGCTGTCAACAGAGCTGATGCCCACATGAGTTTGAAGTATAGTCATAGTACAAGTAATTGAACTAGAAATCTGGAAAGATAAGAGGCTTTAATCAAAGTGGATGTCAGATGTGTGATTCAGAAGTAGAGAACCGTTGGGTATTTTTAGCCCCAGGATGTGATCATGGAGTGGGTAGAGGTAAAGTAGAGGAGAAAGTCATTGGAGAAAGGAAGTCAAGAAAATTGGGGCCAAGGTATGAAGTGAGTCACATATTTATATATAGTAGCAAGAATTGGGGCGAGAGGATCACTTTAGACCAATGGACAATTCATTAATAAATGAGTGAAGAGTAATGGGGAGGTCACAATAATGAGAAAGAAAGGGGCTGGTAGAATCAAAAGACATGAGTTTCTATGAAATATTATTTTAAATAAGACTGTGGAAGTTATGCAAAAATAGCAATGAAAATCAAGGGAGACACCTACACTGTCTCGAATCCTCTAAAAAGGCACATGGGGTATAAAAAATAAACAACCTCCTCCTCCCCGCAAGAACCCCATCCCCAAGGCAACCCCAAAGCCTTAGCTTCTACCTCTCCAGACCACCTCCTCTAGTGCTTCTAAAAAAAAAAAAAAAAAATCTATCATTTCTCTCTGTCAAAAGCCTCTAAAATGACATAATCATGTCTTTAAAAAAATGTAAACTCAATTTACTGTTTGTTTAACTAGCTCAACTCTAAGATAGTTAAAACAGCTGTTACAGACCTAACAAGATAATCTCAGAAGCAGATTTGAACAACATTCCACTTTTTTGAAATGTCTACATCTGAGTTTAACTTTTAAAGTAAGACCTTCAAGGGAAATTCATCAGAGACTCGTATTCACAGTCTATTCAGTTGATATATTTGGATTTGATTCTTAATATGAATATGGTAGCATATATTCACACTTCCACATCTCCACAGTTACAAGGTCTTAATCGTGAATCATAATTAACTCTTCTTTGGGAAGTGGAATTAACATTCCCACATGAGCTCGAGACACTAAATTATTAATAGTCTCCTAAGGCTTTTGGTTTTTACTGTGATGCCTGCAATATTTTCATAAAATGTTTAAGATCATTAAAATAAAACATAGGCTCTAAATTTTTTTTTAAAGTTTTTAAAGCTATTCTTTCTACTGTGGTTTCAATATTCTTCAAGATAAAAAAAAAAAAAAGGCCATCATGAGCTTCTCTGGAAGTAAATATTTAGGGGATGAACTTAGTAGTATTATTTTAACGTCATTGCACCATAATGAAAAAGAATAAACTCTAAATATTTTGTTTTTTCTATGTGGCATTTATGGCTCATCAGTGTGACTTCCTTGACAGTCAGTCTGTATTAGCATTAAACATTCAGTGAAAAGCGAAAAATGGAAACAACTCTGAGATTGCCCCCAAAAGACATGTAGTTTTACTGGGGTTTGCCTATTTGTTTTCACTAGGTTCATTGGGGAAAATCGTGGAGCAAAATATTCATGAGAAACTTTGATCACAAAGAAGATATCTCTATGCAAAATGCTGAAGAATTTGTCATTAAAGAGGGAAGGGGAAAGGAAGATGGAGGGACTCAGGCATAATTATGTTACATGCAATGGTGAGAATGAAAATAAAAAGGGTCCAAGGAAAGAAGGCTCTAAGAAAGGATTTCCAGAAGATTCGTAAACTATTTACAATTATTAAATTGGACTTTAGGTAGTGAAAGGGTGAAAAGAAATAAAATAGGTAAGGATGAAGAAGCACTATATTTACCCAAGAAAAATAATCAAAACATATTTGCTTCAAAAGAAATAGCTTTGCAACTGCTAGCAGAGGAATGACATGAGGTGGAAACATTTGGAGAAGTTGTAGAGAAAAAAAGAAAAGAAGAATCCTAGGCCTGCAGTGGCTGAAACTAATCAAGAGGAGAAAGGAACGCCACAGGATGTAAATTATAAGATAGAAATAAGAATATCAGGTAAAATAAAAAGGTAGGGTCTAAGGAGTGACAGTGGGAAAGAGAAGGGGGAGTTCATAGGAAATCTAGGAGCTGTAACAATGTCATACAATCATGGAGAAAGCAAAACTTCTGCTAAGGCGACGTAAATAGAACTTAACTGTAGATAAATGGTGAGAGAAGACTACGAAGCTTAAGATACACTTTTTAAACTTTTTTTTTTTTAATTATAACACCAATTATGAAAAGATAAAGTGTGAAGTGACTGTATTAGGTTGCTTGGGCTGTCCTAACAAAGGACCACAGACCAAGTGGCTTAAACAATGGAAATGTATTGTTTCACAGTTGTGGAGGCTGGAAGTCTGAGATCCAGGTGTCAACAGGGTTGATTCCTTCTGAGGGCTGCAAGGGAAGGATGTGTTCCAGGCCTCTCTTCTTGGCTTCTCTCTGTTTCTCTTCATGTGGCGTTTTCCCTGTGTGTATGTCTATGTCCACATCTCCCCTTTTTATAAGGAAACCAGTCATATTGGATTAGGGGACCACCCTACTCCAGGATGACCAAATCCTACTTTAACCAATTTCATCTGCAATGACCCTGTTTCCAAATAAGGTCATTCTGAGGCACTGGGGGTTAGGACTTCAACATATGAATTTTAGGAGGACACAGTTCAGCCCATAAGTGTGGTCAACAGAGTTGCCACCAGAATGTAAAGCAACAATGGGATTTCTGTGTAACCCAAAAGTCATCTAGGGTCTCCTACCCCTTGAAATTTAAACATAATCATTTTGGACCCCATTCATGCCCAGCAGATATTCAATCCCTTCCCAGTACATCAGTGGTTTCCCTTGGGGCTTATGTTGTCAAGGTCAGCTCTGGTTTCTGGCTCCTGCTCTCAGGCATTGCCCATTCTGCACTGCAATGACCTAGAAGTACAATACACCCCTTACTTCCTTGATATCCACCAAAGTAATATAAAATAAATGATAGCCTCACTCATCAAGTATTTGTAAAGGCAATGGATCTAAGGGTCACTGGAAGGGAGAGAGGCGAGGCATATAGAAAGCACACAGTGAACAACTTGAAATCACATATTCTACTGTGAAGAGTTCTTCACCACCAGTTGGCCACCAGGCTTCCATGCCAACGTTGCTGCCTCCTGTTGCCTGGCAAATCTTCAAGCAAATCTTCAAACTGCTGAATCAACCTTGTATTGTCCTCCAGGAGGTGAACTGAGTTTCCTGAAGCAGAGAGAGCTCCTGCTTCCCACTAGCTTACATTTGTCACCTTGGCTCCAGAGCAGGGCCCTGGGTAGCTGTGGGTTTCAGTGGCCCTCTCGTGGTGACAGCTCTCTTAGCTTCACCCCTCTCTGTAAGATTCATCCATGGGTGGGTTCCTGTATCAAATCAAAGACACAAACCTTGCCATCCCCTTTATTCCTTTCCTCCCCTTCCAGAAGGCACAGGGCAAAATGCCTTTACCTCACTTCATGCAGATAAACTTTCTATAGACTGATCTATGGGTTCAGACTTGTCTGAATCCCAAAATACTATATTCAAGTGGGGGATTCTATTTCATTTCTTTATTAAACTTTCTGAAATGGGAGTTTCAGCAATGAAAAACAAGACAATTCCTGTCAGGACTGAAAGAAATCGAAAACATAAAAGAAATAATCTAAAGGAGTGAGGCTCTGTACTTTCAATGTGTCAGAAAACGGGGGAACCTATTAAAGTATGATATATAGAAATCTCTCAACAGAAAGCACAAAGCCAAAGATTTTAAAGAGTGAAATAAATATTCCCAATGGCTAGGATATTCATCAACTACAAGCTAGAAAAAACAAAGGTAAAATACTGGAGTAAAAAATCAAAAGATAACATCCAAGAGTTAATTCTGTCCACAGATTCAAGACTGATAAGAGAAGAAAAGAAATCAAGCAAGATTAAAGACATTTTCTGTGCACATTTTAAGTATGACAGAAGAGAATAAAGGGTGATAGTAGACTTGGGAACTAAAAATAGATTGAAATTTAGCCAGAAGAAAAGAAAAAAAAAAAGATCTTTAAAAGGAGCTCTGCATAGAATTGTTTCCAGAACAAAGTATTGAAAGAACTAATTCTCAAGGAGCTGTGGTGGATCCCATGATGCACTTCCCAGAACCCTGGCAACCAGTGAAGAAACTTTAGCTTCTGGGAGTGCTGTTGGCCTTCAGTGGACTGCTCCTTCAAGGCTGGAAAGAGAGCCTTACTCAAGGTCACACCTGTTCCCAGGACAGCCCATATCTAATGATAGTTCAATGAGGGGGTAGAAAGGCCCAACCACCTTGACATAACTCAGGACAACCCTGTAGGGCCATTCTAGTTCCAGAGCTTTTAATGGGATTGAATGAAGCTCTCATTAGGTCAGCATCACAGCTTGCTTCTCCATCTACCTGATTCTCCTTCCTCTCCTCCCTTTCTTATGGATTGATACTAAAAACATTCCTTAATTAATATCCGACCCACTAAACTCCATCTCAGAGTCTGCTTTCCTGGGATTCCAACTTGTAATGAGACCTTAAAAATGAGAGGTGTCTTAGTCTATTCAGGCTGCTGTAACAAAATACCGTGAACTGGAGCACCTCTAGAGAACAGAAACTTGTTTTTCATAGTTCTGGAGGCTGGAAAGTCCATTACCAAGGTGCCATGGATTTAGTGTCTGGTGAGGGGAACCAGCTTCCTCATAAATGGCGTCTTCTCACTGTAACCTCACATGGTGGAAGAGGCAGGGAAGCAAGCTCTCTTAGGCCTCTTTTATAAGGGCATTCATACATGCACAAGGGCTCTGCCCTCATGACCTAATTACGTACCAAAGACCCCACCTCAAAATAGCATCACATTGGAGAGTAGGTTTTCAATACATTAATTCTGGGGGAATACATTCAATATATAGCAAGTGTTATAATTAAGATGGGGAGGAACTCCTGTGTTTCTATCCTCACCGCTTTGTTCTTTGAAACTTCAAGGGTTACTTGAGAAAACTTTGGAGTTTTAATGTCCTATGCAAGAAAAGTCAATAGTTTAAAGAAACAAGTATATTATAGAGTGTTAAAGAGAGAGACGAAAGGCAATTAGCCCTTCAGACCACTAACACTGTTGATGAATCTCTTATATAAATCATATTATAAAGCCTGGTGTGTGTGGTAAAAAGATGATGCACAAAATGCAATGTTTTGCCCTTGAGAGATGAAGCTTAACTGCCTACTGACTTAAGAGAAATGCAGAAGCCATATAGGGAAGGGTTTGTGTTATATGCCAGGAGGATCTGTCAAACTTTACCTTGAGTTGTGAGCAGCCATGTTCCATCATGAGGAGCAAAGATGAGAGAAGAAGGGAAAGTCCTGGTGAAATTTAGATCCTTAGTTTAAGCCCGACAAAGAGGAAGGCTCTCCTGTGTTGGCCTGGGAGAAATAGGTTTTATAGAACAGCCTTGGTTTGAACACACTCTTAAAGAAGGGTAGATAATCTATAATTATTAGGTTGGTGCAAAAGTAATTGCGGTTTTTGCAATTATGCTTAACCTTTTAAACTGCAATTACTTTTGCACCAATCTAGTAGAAAATAGTTTTAAACTGAAGAAGCAATTTCTGGGGCTAACTTTCCCTTCCATGGTTGGCTCTGACTATCATTTAAAAAGTGTGTTGTATCAATCAATGGCAAGTTAAATTCAGGCATGAAAAGCATGCTCTAGTTATAGATATGAATATATAGTAACATGAAAACAAATATATGAATATATATCAACATGAAAAACAATGACGTAATGAAAGATTTCAAAACTGTAGTTAATGACCTTATTAACATAAAATACTATATCTCCATATATGGATTTATGTACCCAGATATCGTTGGATAATAGGATTTTGAAGGATATTTTATATATTTTTATACTGATTGAATTTTCTATGACATCATACATAACCCATATAATGGTTAATATTAAGTAAAAATGAAATCAAAGAAGAGCACAAAAAGGAATCAGTCTTGAGGTGAAGACTTT
Organism: Rhinolophus sinicus; assembly: GCF_036562045.2. NCBI lineage: Eukaryota > Metazoa > Chordata > Mammalia > Chiroptera > Rhinolophidae > Rhinolophus > Rhinolophus sinicus. The sequence continues at coordinate 95,506,506 of NC_133757.1, forward strand.
CCTGTATAATAGAAATATGAAAGCCTAGAAATGTAAAGAGAAGAATTTGTCCAAAATGATAAAACATAAAAAAATAGAAGTTAAGAAAAAGGCAACTTTTCTAAAAAGGTAAAAATTAAATTGAAGAGATTGAAACTGTTGGGAGATAATTCCCCATGGATTTCTTGCATTCTTGCATGACCTGAGCCTTTTGACTGAAGGACAAGTTCAAACAACGAAAAGCCTGGAAGCTATAGGTAGTGTAATCATTTGGAGAGATTTAGAGATGGATCTCACTAGAGACATCAGTTTTTCCACCCAGAGAGGGGGAATGAGATGTCCCAGCAGCTCCATTTAGAGTCTCCTAATTTGGGGATTCCTCTCCTGTAATATAGTCTCAGTGCAGGCACAAATAACATCTCACCCTCATCACATCACCATGTGGAAACTGACGTGTGGGAACCAATAGGTAATGCTGCTCTGGCTGCGTTTCTGCTGTAACGAATGGTCTTTTTCTCTGACCCAGGAGTCTTGTATCCTTCTGTCAGTATATACATATGTATACAAACCTGGGGCAGGTTAACTTGTTGTCTTTCAAGAAGAGTAAAGCTTAGACCCTTCACAGGTTGGGACTTAGCAAAAACAAGGTATAAATTGTGTTGTTTCACTTGGTGTTGGGAAAAGAAATGTAAACATTTTGAATCTAACAACCCTATGGTAATCAAATGTAAGTCCTTCAAGTTCAAAATCCTATGCAGGTAGAAGGAGACAGGCTTAGGAGGGCACAGTTGTCATCTTAAACTCAAATATGATGGACATTGGCAGCATCACATCCTTCAGATGTGACACTCCTTACTGATGTTTACGTGCAGAAATAGAAATTGCATATGCATGCGTCTATATTCATATTCATGAGCATTGTGTCTTTCTTCAGCCAGCCTGTCTTCTTTCCTCAGACATGCTTTATTTTATTTTGTCCCCACCCTTCCTACCCAGTGCTTGCTTACTCTCTTTACTGTGTTGTGATTGTTGCCTGAATATTTTTGGCACGTTCCCTAGCACTGAGTTTTGAGATGCTCTGTAGGCTTTATTTTTCTATGAGGTGTATTTTTTAGCCCCTGCAGTTTATTAGTTTTGTCCTGTTTCTCAGAAGAGCAAACAAATAGCAGCCAGTAGCCACCACTGACTAATAGGAGGGGCTGGCTGCCCTGGCTATCATCCAGTGACCAGTTTTCACTCTTCTTTAGTGACCTTATTCTAAAGACTATCTGGACTTTCAAGGCTTCTCTTAAGTAGCCCAAAAGATAGGGGCACATGTTCAGAACTTGAATTAAAAGTCAAGAATAGCTCTCCTGACAATGCTATTAAAATGTTCCAGATACTCTGGCAGTGACAGCAAACAATTGGAATTCTCTTTACCTTCTTCATATTTGGTCAAGCTGCTCCCTTTCAGTTGCTAGTGTCTTCAAGTTGCAGTCTGATTGTTCATTATCAGAACAAACATTTTTGATTGCTTTCTTGAAAAGGTCCACATCAAAATATGCTATGGAAATGTTTCCTGCAAAATTGACTATTGTTGCTTAAATGCACATTTATGAGGGAGCTCTAAAGAACTCCTAGTGAGTTTCTACATTTACATAAGATTAATTTACATCACCACTATTGAACTTTCAAAGGCTTTATTTTTTCTTTTTAAGTGTTATTTCTTAACCTTTTATTTTCACTGCAGTCTATAAAACCTCAGCACTCTCCCCTTGACAGCGATTACACTTGGGTGAAGTCTTCAGCAGATAATATTGCATTGTTTCTAGAACTAGGGTGGGTGCCCTTGTCTATCTAGGATGTCTTCCATTACTGAGTCTCATCCCACCCATACTAAATGTTCTATATAAAAAAGAGGTCCCCTCCCTTGTTCTGTTAGCCCTTTGCTGCATGGGAGAGAGGAGGAAGGCAGATGGGTGCAGAGTGGAGGTGAGTCACGAGATGCAGCAAAGAAACCTGGCTCGGAGTACAGTTGACCCTTGAACAACATGATTCTGAACCACACAGGTCCACTTATACGCAGATTTTTTTCAGTAAATGTATTTTCTCTTCCTTATGATTTTCTTAATAACATTTTCTTTTGTCTAGTTTCCTTTATTGTAAGAATACAGTACACAACATATGTAACATACAAAATATGTGCTAATAGATTGTATATGTTATCAGTAAGTCTTTTGGTCAACAGTAGGCTGTTAGAAAAGTTTCCGTGGAGTCAAAATTATACACGGATTTTCAACTGCATGGGGGGTCAGTGCCATTAACCCCCACATTGTTCAATGGTCAATTGGACAAGTGTTTGAAAATTATATTATCCATATCAGAATAATCCAGGGAACTTACTTTGAAATATCTACTCAAATTAGGCTAAGACAGGTTTTTCTGTGGTATACCTTGAGTTGCCCAATCACAATAATTCCTTCTTCTCTGATGTACCACAGAGAGAAAAGAAGTAGAGGGGAACAAGCATCTTAGGGGGGATATTCCAGGAATTGGCAAAGTACTGGAAACCTGAAATGAGATGTCAGTGCATCAGATCCTGGCTAAGAGTTAAATAGGACCTTCAAATTCATCTGGACTTTGTTTAAGGACCTGCAAAAGACAAGAAATAGTGAAGGGTGATGATGAAAGTGAAAGCCCTTTTTTGAGCCCTGGGTTGGGATAAGATCAAGTTGGATCCTGAAGTGGGAAGGGTGTGGCAAATAACACAAGTGCAGGGATGTGGGAATAACCAAAATGGTAAGGAGAAGAGATGCTGGTAGGCAGGAATCTTTATCCTGATTGGTGGCTATTACCATTCCTCTAATTTGTTTCTTTCCCTTTAACTTTTCTTCTCATATTTATTCCTTCAGTAAACAATCACAGAGCACGTAGGATGCACAGGACATTGTACCAGCAACATGCAGATTAGATAAAACAGTGTTTATACCTTAGTAATTACCCTATTACAGGAGATTATAGTCTATGCCTAATCTATGCATAAAAAATCATTACTGTTCACACAAACTGTGTTTTCTGACATTTTGTTTCTATAGTCAAGAGTTTGGAAAATTCCTCTCATACATCACTGTTGGATAATCCTTATATTTATCGACATAGGAAAAGTACTGACATATCCTGCAATACGGAAATTTTAAAACTCACTTTATCAATTTATTTGACATATTTTGTTTCTCATAATAATTTGTGATATCCTAAATGAAGGATATTCTTTGAACATACTTATAACGAGTGATTTAAGGTATTTGTATAGGAAGACCAACATCTGGACTTCCTCAGGGACAGTTTCTATTGAGTGCTTTTTAGCCTGTGAGCCATAGTTGCCTTGTGGGTAGGATTTGTCGTACAGAGAGAGCCCTGAGTCAGATCAAATAAAAACAAGCCTTGAGAATGGAGCTCTTTGTTGAGCTGCCAGACAAGCCAAGTAGTGACAATTCTTTGAGGATGGGGCCTTGGGGGAGCTCCGAAGCTGTTCTCTCCCTTCCAGTGGTTGCTAGGTTGCGGTTTTCACAGCTACCATAGTTGTGAAGCTGTTGGTTTTCAAGTCTATGTCAGATCTTGGAGATAGAGATGGGGTTAGGGCAAGTTAAGATGTCACAAACCTTGTTTTTGTTTTTTTTTTAAGATTCTGTCATTTTTTCTTGAATAAACACTCCTTGGATTATTACAAACTTTTAGTTAATTTCAAGAGTCCCGAAAAAGTTGATGGCAGTTTTTTATCAATGTTCTTACTACTTTTATGGACAAGCCGATTTTCAAAAGTCCTTACTCCACTATTACCTCCAGGCATTTTTGGGGGAGATGCCACTGTGCCTTTATTCTTGCTATTCCCTGCGCTAGTACTGTCCTTGTCCTCCGTTTGTCTGGTATCTGAATCCCAGATAAATGTCTCATCCCCAGAGTAGCCTTCACTGACCTCCTTTTCTTCTTCCCTTCCCAGGCAGAATTAATTATGCCCCACATGACTTGTTCCTACATTTCATAGCAGTAATCACGTAGCCTAACGTTTAGCTGTTTGAGCGCTCCACATATGGTTATGAATGGTGTGTGTTACATACCCCAGGGAGCTCTGTTCATAGTCATCGTGAATGAGCCTGTAGGAGTTACATGTTGAACAGTCTGCACGGCCATACCTGGGTGCTTTGTGTCTATCTCCACCAGTTAACATGAAATGTTCAAGATAGAAATACAGTCTAATTCAAATTTGTTTGCCCAGGATTCAGTCCAGAACTTCCCCAACATACATATTCAATCATTTCAAAGCTGAATGAATGGAATATGTTCTCCCTATCCTTGTGAGAGGTCACAGACAGGCTCTTCCTCAGAAAATCTTATAATGTAGAATATGAACGAGAAATCAAAATAACTGAACTAAACAGAGACCTATAACTGCCACGGGTTGAGAATAAAATTCCCATTATTTCCACAGCAAGGGAGGATGCTTAGCAAATTCATGAATTAACTTTGTGTTTATTATGGGATTTCTACTTAATTCATGCTTTAGGCCTTAATTATACGTGTTTCCATATGTCTTGTTAAGAAATCCTTAGGTTGCAAGAAACAGAAGCTGCCTAGAGATAGCTGAAGTAAAGAGGAATTTTTATAACAAATCAGAGGTATTTCATGGAATCCAATGCAAAGCTTGAGGAGGGCCTCTCAAGTGACTGAAAAGCAAAACTAGAAAGTCCATAGCCCAGGCGGCCCCTTCTATCTCTCTGAGACCACTCTCTCAGATCCTCATTTCTTCTCTCTGCACATCTGCCTATCTGCCTTATTCTTTTCTTTCTCCCAAGAAACCTAGATTCTCTAGGTCAGTATGCGCAAGGTCACCACAACCCAGGCCTTGAATACTTTCTCTGTTAAGGCATCTTGTCGAAATTAGTAAGAGTTTCTGAGTCCCTGTTTCAAATTCCAACAAGAGGGAATCTGTTGGACAAGCTTGGATCAAGCGAGAACAGCTGGGGTATGGCTGTGCTCAGTGGGCAGCGTTCCATGGCTCGCATGCTACCAGCTTACTCAGGATCTCATTTGCTAGAAGGAAAAGGGCCATGACGACAGGCTGTAGGTGATGGGGAGTTTAACTGGATGGACATCTGTATTAGTCTGTTAAGGGCTACCATAACAGAATATCACAGACTGGGTGGCTTAAACAACAAAATTTTATTTTCTCATAGTTCCAGAGCCTACAAGTCCAAGATCAAGGTGCAAGCAGGGTGGTTTCAAGTGAGACCTCTCTTCCTGGTTTGCAGACAAACACCTTCTTGCTAGGTCCTCACATGGCCTTTCCTCTGAGTGCCTTTGGAGAGAAATCTGTTGCCTCTTCCTCTTCTTATAAGGACACCAGTAGTATTGGATTAAGGCCCCACCCTGATGACCTCAGTTAACCTTAATTATTTCCTTAAAGGCCCTTTCTCCAAATATGGGGATTAGGGCTTCAACATATGAATTTTAGAGGGACACAATCCAGTCCATAACATCCCAAAACGTATGTAGTATGCTATATAAAATATCTGAGTATAAATTATGTACACTGTTTCACTTATTAATGGTCATTAATGGTCTAGAGTTGTTAAAGCCTTTAACAAGAATAATTAATGAATTAGTTTTTCTTCTTCACGACCAATATTCTCACGTGTGTGTGTATATATATGTGTGTGTGTGTGTGTGTGTGTGTGTGTGTGTGTGTGTGTGTGTGTAGAATCTTTGGTCACGTGTATTCAATTCTAACTTATCCGTACACTTGAAAATGTACAGTGGATATTCATATTACCTGGAAATAGAAAAGTATTGTTGCAACTGCTGTATTCTAGTAATCATGTATCCTACAGGAAGAAACAGTACAATTTAGAGGACCCAGAACATAACTTTGCCATGCCCTTCTGTATAGACACACATACTTTTAATTGAGTAGGAAGAGATGCTCTATTGGAGTCATGCAGATATCTGCATCCTATTTTATTTAGTAAGGGAGAGGATTGTGCAGCAAAATCATGAAAGGAAACAGGCCTTAAGGTAACAGAAGTGAGTAGACCAGGAAGAAAACTAAGGGGACTCTTTATAGTATGCAGAGGTCAATTTAAATACATCAAATTTAGCATACTACTCAGAGGATTATAACTAAGCTTTAATAGGGACCAAAAGCAATCTATCTCTAAACAAATGCAGCTCAACTCTGTTACTGAAATCCATTCACCCAGAGCCAATGATTTATTCAAATATTATTTGGGTGCCACTCTGAAAGCAAAAATTCTAATGTCATCTCAGGAGCTTAGGGATATTTTTCTGCTCCCAGCAAATACTTCTGAGCATTTTTGGTCCTCAGAAAGCTAATAATATGGAAACATAGTTAAATCTTGAATCATTCAAAGACTACCCTCTGGAATGCTACCTTAATTCTGCTGTGTCCATCTTGGCTACCAATACAAGGGAAGGAAACCAACACAGACAAAGCTGTACAAACATTATTGCACCTACTCAGAACAGTTTAATTTGATGTCAGGTTACTAATAGACAACTCCTTTAAATACAGAAAATAAGAAATAGACTAAAATCTACTATATTTGTCAATAAATTACTAACTATAATTTTTATGTTATAAAGCTACAGAGTATATGCAATGTAGAATGATGGTTAAGAATAAGGACACTGGAATTAGAATGTCAAAGTTCAAACTCCAGCTCTACCACTTACTAGCTGTGTAACCTTAGGCAAATCACTTAACCATTCTGTGCTTCAGTGTCCTCATTAAGAAAACAAGGGTAATAATAACTTCTACTTCATAAGATCGTTGGGAGAATTAATGAATAGCAAACGTAAATGCTTAGAGAAGTGTATGAAACATAGTGCTATGTGAATTTTTGCTATAATTATAATTTCTATTATTTCCATGTTAGCTACTATGGTAGGCCGACTCCAAGATGGTCTCCAAGGATCCCTACTTCCTGATATTCACAACTTGTGCAATCTTTTCCCCTTGAGTATAGCTGGGACCTGTGAGTTGCTTCTAACCCATAAAGTACAACAAAGGTGATAGATGTCAGTCCTATGACTAGGTTATATAAAACTGAGACTTCTGTCTTGCTAGCAGACTTTCTCTACTGCCTTGTTGGTTTGCATCTGTTCACAAAGCAAGCTGCTATATGGGAGAGGCCCAGGTGGCAAGGAATTGAAGGTAGTCCCAGCCAACAGCCACTGGGAACTGAGGTTCCCAGTCCAAAGACCCACAAGAAATTGAATTCTTCCACCATGTGAGCTTGGGGGTAAATCCTTCCCTAGTTGAGACTTCAGATGAAACCCCAGCCCAGGCCTACACCTTGATGGCAGCCTGTAAGAGACCCTGAAGCAGAGGATCCACCTAAGCTGTCCCAGATTCCTAGCCCATAGAAACTGTGAGGTGATAAGTGTGTTTTAAGCCACTGAGGTTTGTGGTACTTTGTTTTGCAGCAGTAGAGAGCAAATATACTTAGATAGTGCTTAACACAAAGTGATTGCTCAAATAAATATTCATCCTCTCTCCCTCCTCAATTATATTTATAAAGTGATTTTTGCCTAAAAATCATTCTTTAGAGCATTGTCTATTATAACACGCATACGGGATCAGCCCAGACTTGGCTTATACTCCTTTTGTGATCATTATTCTCCTGTTTTGATTCAGTTTCTTCAATAATACTGAACATTTTTTTATGAAGTACCTACATGTGGTATGCACGAGTGTGTGCTAAGCATCATACCTATATTATCTCAGACTTCACAAAAACCTGGAAAGGTATCATTGCCTTCACTTCACAGGTCAGGACACTGTGTTCTGAGAGATTGAACTCCTTTTCTAGGGCCACAGCTAAATGCTCTAAATTCTCCAAAGAAAACAACCCATCATTGTTTATGCTCACATCTGTTCTCAAGATAAATACTATTTTTATACAAATAGTTCACAAAGATCTCCAAGATGTTATTCCTTTTCTTTCTTTATTTCTTTCACCTAGGAAATTCTCATGCAGCAATGACCATGCAATCTGTCTTTCTCTGTATGTAGACTGCAGTAAGACAATGTTTATGCTGAAGGGCAGGTACATCTAGTTGGTGTCCTATGTCAGCGGACATTGTCATACACAGCTAACTGAAAAAAATTGCATGGCTCAGAGTCAGGCCAAATGTTGTCATTACAATATGCAAAGAAGCCTCCCAAACATTTTTTCTGTTTAACTTATGGCGGAAACAGAGCTGAGATTTAGGCTCACAAATATCAAGTTCAAAATTATGGTTCTTATGACAGTTACAACTTACCCCCAACTGCACAGGTAGTATTTTTAGTTTTTAGGTTACAGTAGGAAGTTTGCAGCCTTAAATATATGTGTGATATGTTCAGGTGACAGCTCATACAAGATTGGTTAATTTAGATTTCCTTTACTCTAAAGTTGTTTATATTTATATGTAAGCTGATTCACTTCAGTTTGATTGTTGCACTTAAAGAAATATGCATTTCAAATTGGAGGAGGTAATAATTACTTGCAGATTTAAATTAAAATAGAGCTTAAAATAGGCAGTGTTTGAGCTCAGCACTCAGTGACAGGTAGTGAGAATAAGATAACCTCAGAATATATTCAATATTTAAGTTAAGGAGACTCAGAGGAAGGAAGGCTGTCTTGCTCACAAGGTAAGAGAGAAGCCTCAAGGTTAAAATAAAGTTAATAGTGTGTTATATTTTTTTGTCCTAATGATCGAGATACATGCATACAAGTAATTCATCAAAATACATTCAAGCATTTAAAGTCATTCTCTAAAATCATAGTATGAAGTGGATATGAGCATTTAATATTGAAAACTAGCATGTACTCATGTCCCTGGGCCTGAAAATAAATTCCAAACAAGAAAGAAGAAACAGGATATGAGATGAAAGGAAGCAATATGTATTTAGCCTCCCACATCTGTTTGGGTTTCTCAGATACCGGTGGCTACTATGGGAAAACTGACTGGTTTGGCTTCAGACGATGATTCAGTCTCAGGCAATGAGGTAGAATGTGACGGATACACAGCATTTGGGGCCCTTTTACTCTTGTAGAAACATAGATTGCTAAAACGATGTTTAGCTATCCAAATTCTTCTGTATGTAAATACTACATATTTATATACACTAAGGTACCAAACTAGGCATCCCACCATCAGGGTGCATCCGGGTTGTCTTTCTTCACTCAAAATTTGAAGTATGTGAAAACTGCTTTGGAAGGCAACCAGGGGTATAAGATTACTCAAGAGTGACAGAAAGATTTGGAATAATTTTAAATGGATAGGAAGCATGGAGAGGGTTATTTAAAACTTTTTTGAAGCAGGACTGGGTCCCAGGTGGTTACCGATGGGAAAGATAAGTGGCCCACACCAAGGATATGTGGCTGCCTCTCTCCAGCAACATTTCACCTCTCCCCAGCAATCATTATTGACAAAAACAGCGTAATCTCTACAGGTAGGCAAACAGGGATTCAAACAATAATGGTAATCACTTGAAGAAAACTAACACCATGAGAGGAGCACCAAACGCAATAAGCAGAGAAACTAATAAAACTAATAAAAATAAGCTAATACAGCAATCAGAAGAATTGCTAATACTTTGGAAAGACCAATAAAAATAAGCGAACTTTTGACAAGAAAATAAAAGACACAAAATAAACAGCATTAGAAATCAGAATGTAGCATGCCTCGGATATAGACAAGATTTATTTTTTAATTATAAGAGAAGCTAACGTATAATATTACTCCAATAAATCTGAAAATCTAGATCACATATGATTTCTAAGGAGAGAAAAAACTAACTCAAAACCAGATAAAAACCTTAACATAGCAAAAACAATACGAGAATGTAGAAGATAAAACCAAAACATCCCTAAAAGTATACCAGGGCTGGGATATTTCTAAGGCAAGTCTACCAAATAAAGAACAGATCATTTCTTCACCACATTAAACCTAGAGTGTAGAAAAATATGAACCCCTTGGCAGTTAATTCTGAGACAAAAGCTAGAAAAACATAACACAAATAAAAATGTAGGCCAATATCTCTTGTAAATATCATAAATAAAAATCATAAATGAAATATTAGCATATAAAATCCATCCTTCTGTGCATACATACATGGGGTTTACGCAAAGAATGCAAGGATGATTTACTACCCTAAAGGGGAATTTGAGAGAAAAGAATCATTCAACTAGGAGCCAGAAGACCTGTGTTCTAATCCTAGATCATGCAGACCACTTAGCCTGTCAGTGCTGTGGTAATGTTAATTTTTTAAATCCTTTCCAACTTAAAAAAAAAATGATGAAAAATGACATTTTAGAGAACGGAGACAGCTATTTTTTTTTATAATGCTTTCATCAAGAATCATACAATTAAATGTTTTAAATATACATTGATATAAAGATGAAAATGTCTCCTAGTCTCCTGAGTCATACGTGTTGGACCATTCCTAACAATTGAATGAAACACCAAAATTTCTGAAGTAGAGAGAAAATAAGAATCAAACAGTACTTACAACATGATGATACTCATGAAGTATAGAAAGTAAGTAATTAGGGTGAACCTATCAGTTAGTAAGAGCTACTTAAGTACATCATTCTCCAGAGTGAATCTACAAAAGGCCAGATGAATCAGCGAACCATTTCAGTCAAACACTCTATTTTCTAGGCACAGAAAGTAATATCTTTTTTCTGACACCTTCTACTGTTCTAATACTTCCAAACTATTCCTCTGTAGTTGACCTCTATGAAATGTTGGGAATATGTAGTATTCTCGTGCGACTTTACAAAGCATCATGATATCTTGTGACATCCACCAGATGAAATATCATGCAACCAATAAAAGGAAAGTTTATAAAGGATAAAAATATATCTTTAGAGAGAATGCCTCTAAAATCATGTTAAGTTTTTAGGAAGTAGAATATAAAATTGTAAATATATCACGATACCACTTTATTAAAAATAAACACATGTATTTTATATATTGATAAGATACATGATATATATAAACTTTGGGTCTTCAATGTTCACAGTCATCAGGATTCACTCTTTCCTTCAAAGTAAAAATAATGTCTTCTTCAATTTCTCGAAATGTTGCACACTTTTCTTGATCATCCACTTTTGAATATATGCGTAGCTCCCTTCTTATTGGCACCACCTTCTTTAAAGATGGGCACCTTGAATCTCAAAATTCCTGAGAGAATCACATTTAAAGGCTGTTAATTGTGATGATTTTTATTGAAAGTTAAGACTTACAAAGGGGAATTATTATAGCACCTCTAAGATATTACCTACAACTAGCTAGAATAAGGGAAGATTTTCCTATTATGTATTGTCTATTGTAAAGCTACAAAAATTCAAAGCATTGGGGTACTGCATCCAGAGTAGATGGATGCAATAACTACTACATACAAAAATTAAATCCAATTTAATATTAAAACTGATATGAGAATTTAGTATGTAATTTTAAAAGTACTCTAAGACAATAGGAAGACAAAATTCTTTATTATTTTTAATTTTTTTTTATTTTTCAATTACAGTTGACATTCAATATGACATTAGTTTCAGCTGTTCCACATAGTGATTAGGCATTTATATAACTTATAAAGTAATCCTCCTCCATAAGTCTACCTGATACCATACATAATTATTATAATATTATTGATTATATTCCTATGCTGTACTTTACATCCTGTGACTGTTTTATAATTGGCAATTTGTACACCTTAATCTCTTTATCTTTTTCACCCAACCACCCAACCCCCCTCATATCTGTCAACCATCAGTTTGTTCTCTGATCTATGAGTTTGTTTCTGTTTTCTTTGTTTATTTATTTTGTTCTTTAGATGCCACATACAAGTGAAATCATATGGTATTTGCCTTTCTCTGTCTTGACTTATTTCACTCAGCATAATACCCTCTAGGTTCATACATCTTGTCAGAAATGGTAAGATTTCATTCTTTTTTATGGCCAAATAATATTCCATTTTATATATATACCACCTTTTCTTGATCCATTCGTCTATCAATGGCCTCTTAGGTTGCTTTCATATCTTGGCTATTGCAAATAATGCTGCAATGAACATAGGGCTGCGTATATCTTTTTGAATTAGTGTTTTGGACTTCTTTGGATAAATACCCAGAAGTGGAATTGCTGGGTCATGTAGTAATTCTATTTTTAATTTTTTATAAATCTCCATATTTTTCCCCACCAATTTGCAATCCCACCAACAGTGCACGAGGGTTCCCTTTTCTCCACATCCTCACCAACACTTGTTTGTTAATTTATTGATGTACCATTCTGACAGGTGTGAGGTGATATCTCATTGTGGTTTTAATTTGCATTTCTCTAATGATTCATGATGTTGAGCATCTTTTCATATATCTATTGGTCATTTGTATGTTCTCTTTGATGTCAATGCAGGTCCTCTGCCCATTTTTTAATTGGATTGTTTGTCTTTTTGGTGTTAAGTTGTATGAGTTACTTACATATTTTGTATGTTAACCCCTTATCAAAAGTATCATTGGTGAATATCTTCTCCCATTCAGTAGGTTGTTTTTTTGTTTTGTTGATGGTTTCCTTTGCTCTGCAAAGTTTTTCAGTTTGATCCAATCTCATTTGTTTACTTTTTGTTTTGTTTCCCTTGCCCAAGGAGACATATCCAAAAAAAAATTTTACTGAGAGCAATGTCAGAGAGTTTACTGCCTATGTTGTCTTCTAGGAGTTTTAAGATTTAAGTCTTTAATCCACTTTAAGTTTATTCTTGTATATGGTGTAAGAAAGTGGTCTAGTTTCATTTTTTGCATGTTATCTGCCCAGTTTTTCCAACACCATTTATTGAAGAGACTGTCTTTACCTCATAGTCTATTTATGCCTCCTTGGTCATAGATCATTGACCATGTAAGCATGGGTTTATTTCTGGGCTCTCTGTTCTGTTCCATTGATCTATGTGTCCATTTTTATGCCAGTACTGTACTGTTTTGATTAATATAGGCTTGCAGAATAATTTGATATCAGGTAGTATGATACCTCTGATTTTGTTCTTTTTTCTCAAGATGGCTTTGGCTATTTGGGGTCTTTTGTGATCCGTAAATTTTAGGATTATTTTTTCTAGTTCTATTAAAAATGCCATTGGAATTTTGATAGGAATGACATAGAATCTATAAATTGTTTTGGGTAGCATGGACATTTTAACAATGTTAATTCTTCTATCCACGAGCACAGTATATGTATCTTCTTCAATTTCCTTCTTCAATGTCTTATTATTTTCTGAGTATAGGTCTTTTACCTCCTTGGTTAAATTATTCCTAAGTATTTTTTTGATGTAATTCTAAATGGTATTGTTTTCTTAATTTCTCTTTCTGATAGTTCATTATTGGTGTATAAAAACACAACCAATTTCTGAATGTTCATTTTGTATCCTGCTCCTTTACTGAATTCATTTATCAGTTATAATGATTTTTTGGAAGAACAAATTTTCTAATAATCAGCAAGATAACTGGAAAACTATTTTTTAATTAAGTTAGATTCCCCACACATGTTGTGTTCCAAAATAAATTTAATATGATTTGAAGATTTATACAGATAAAATTAAAATATCCAACATTAAACATTAATAAAAAGGAACATTATTAAAATGTTGGAGTAGGGGAAGAAATTTCTGAAACATAAAAGAAAAACTAGAAACCTTATAAAGGAACTGGCAAAAAGCACAGTTCCAAAAAGGAGTGCAAAAGAAATAATTAGACCAGAAAACAAAGGTGTATTTAAAATGGTGCTTGTGGTAGTGTTATGTATAAATCTAAATATTTGAACTAATTTAAACATCCATCAATAGGATTTAGTTAAATAAATCATGGTTCTAAAACACATATTACAATTTAAAACAATATTTATTTCTATTTATTGATATGAAAAAGATGCTCACAAAATGTTAATACGTGGGGGAGGAGGAATTATTACAAACCAGTATATAATTTTTTTTAAATGGTCAAACATGTAAGTAAAATCGCATCACTTCCTTCATCACAAAGCTTCATATGGCCTCCTAATACTTACAGAACAACCAAGCTTTTTAGTTTAACAGTCAAAGCTCTTTACATCAAACACTCCTTTCCTCATTCAAGAGAATGAATGTGCTTCCTTCACACAAATCTATTATCCTGTCCCAAAAGGACTGAGTGCTATCTCATTTTCATGGAGTTCATGCTGTTCTCGCTTCCATGTTTGCTTCTCGAGGAAATTCTCCTTAGGCTTCAAGTATTTACTCCAATGTCACCTTTTGTGTGACACCATCACTAAGTCCATTGCCACTCCTTCCCTACATACATTCTTACATAGCACATTCCTACATTCTTCCCTACATAGCACAATATTTATGCCTCTTTGATGCATCACAATTTTTGACAGCTCCCCTTCACACACTATACTGAGTTTATGCTCATAATACATGCTCAAATGAGTGTTTGTTAAACACAATGCTTATAAGCTTTTAATTACTTTTAAAATGTCTCAAGCAAAATTAAAAATTAGATAAAGCTATCATTTTCTGGCATTTTATCATTTTACTAATTAAAAAAAGAATTCATAAAAATTAAACATAATAAACAAATGTGCTAATTCTACTCCCCAAGACAACCTCTATTAAGAATTTTACAATTTTACTCTGTCTTTAATTTTTCTATAAAAATGGCATCAAAACAGGAAATTTTTCATCAGAATAACAAGACTCCTCTCCCAAATTTCTCATCAGAAAAATTTAGAACATTGACTTTTTTTCAAAATTCTTCCTGCTTCTTTCCCAGATTATACCAGGCATTTGTTTTTAAATTTTATTCGACCACACCCTTAAGTCCTTGATTTGTCAGGTGCTTTCCTCATGAGAAGGAAATAATTCATGGTGACTCAGCTGGTCTGTCTGGGCCTGTCTGCCAGTCTGACTCAGGCCTCTCATCCTATGGGCTTTCTCATTACTGGGCTTAAGTGGTCTTAATTACATATTAAAGAGGTGCACCCAGAAATTGCCCAGTAACTATCTTTAAGGAGTATCTTAAGATTTACAGAAAGAGAACTTGGCTGGTGACCACATCCAGGGTCTTCTTGAGTGAGCTCTGTTTCCCACATTCTTTGTCAGTGATCTCTGGGTCTGTTTCTTGATCAGTGACTGATTGAGTGGACGACTTCAGGGATTTTCAACTGTGCTCCAAATACCATATTTCCCCAAAAATAAAACGTAGCCAGACAATCAGCTCTAATGCGCCTTTCAGAGCAAAAATTAATGTAAGACCCGTATTATATTATGTTATGTTATGATATGATATGATATGATATGATATTATATAGACCTGGTCTTATAGTATAGTAAAATGAGACCGGGTCTTATATTAATTTTTGCTCCAAAAGATGCATTAGAGCTGATTGTCAGCTAGGTCTTATTTTCGGGGAAACAGGGTAGTGTTAGTACCCCGAGAACGTGCATCAGAGGCTTTCATTAGAAGGGGAGAGAAAAATAATTAGTTAATAGATAATTAATAGAACATCACAGTTAATCAAATATCTCATCTTGGGAATTACTGAAAATGATGAGAAAATTAAAAGCAATATAATTATCTCTAATATCTAGCATATAAGAGAAACCAGGTATTTATTTCTCAAGAGATGAAACTTAGGTACCATCAAGCCTAGTCTCTAAACTGGAATCTTCATAGTTTAAAATACATCCTTTGGTTGTGGCTTTTTTTTTCACTTTATCTCTATTACCTGCTCCTCCAACCCCCGTAACCCCCATTCTATCCCCCACCTCCAATGTCTTTCAGAATAAGCTGTCACCCTAGCTCAGCCTCATGTGAGTATTCAGTTTCTAAGCTCAATACAAATAATGAAACAGAAAAGAGTACTGGATTCTACCAGGCAGGGAATCTAAATCTGGGTCTTAGATCCGCCCCTAATTTTTACCTTGACCAAGTCACGTACTTCTCTGGAACTGTTCCTTCGTGAAATCATTTATCAGTCAATTTTGGGCACCTGATACTAAACCAAATGTTGGGAATACAACAATTAATATGTCACAGCCGACTCTCCAGGAGCTCATATGGAGACAGTGAAAGGCAGAAAGAGAAATAACCACAGATATGTAAAAGTTAGTGGTAATGAAAGAAAAAAGACAGCCTTGAGAGAGTATGACCACAGGATTCCACAAGATTGCCAAATCCCTTTCAAACCTCCAAAGCATGCAGGTCCATGGAAAGAAAGTAGCTGATTCCTTCATGATCCTAAACACTGTATAAGTGTTCTCCTCAAACTACTGGAAAACTGTGATAAACTTACAAATATGTAGTGAGGGTTGACCAGTACCTTCTCTAATATCCCTTCTAAGCTGGTCTGAAACTACGCCAACAATCAGACAACAGAGGTGGGATCTCATCACCAGTGTCTGACACATGGGAGGGGTTCAATAAATATTTGTTGAATTAACTAATTAATTCCTACCTGCCAGAATAAGAAAGAGCAGAGGGAACCTATCTTTTTGCTATTGGTATGAATTTGGCAAAAGTTAAGACCATAGAAAATGCAACTCTGGGGATGAGAGTGGAGCGTGAAAGGCTTTCCTTGGGACATGAACCTGGGAAGTTGCTCATCCTGCTGTGTTTCCAAAGCTGATTTTCCAGCCAAATGAAAATAATGATGATGATGATGATGACACTGCAAGATAATTACCGATCCTCATAGATTTAGAAAGGAATGTTTTGGCCTATCACAAAGAAAAAATTTTCCAAACATGAATATGTCTTTACATGAAGCAGGCATATCTTATACCTCTGACTCAACAGAGACGTTCATATTTCAGCAAATCATTTACAGATGTCTGTGAGTTTCAGGTATGCATAGAAAAGAGCGATGACAGGCTCTTCTGCGGTATGCACCCCCTAGTTTGGCTCAGTCCAGTGACATTCTGGGCTTCCAGGTGTGGCAGTGAAACAGAACAGTGTTCGGCCAGGGCTGCTGCAGCACATAGCAGATGCCTGCTGAGCAGATTCAAAGCACAGCTGTTTGCCTCAGAGAGCAGCAGATCGGAAGAACACTTCTGCCTGCCACAGAAGTCAGCTGGGATATCAGCTATTCTTGCAAATTAGTCTATATTAAATACGTAATTCACAGGCTAAAATTAAAACTAAAATGAACTCACAATTTCTGGAACAGCCTTCAAACATTCCAGTGCTTCTTTTAATACAGCCAGCCATCTTCTGAGGCTCAGAAACAATTTCCTCCAAACAGAAAACTCAGAAGAGAGTTCTTCAAAAATCCTTGAGGAAAACTTATTCTGATAGCCGGAAAGGAAAGTTCAGGATGCCTCAGAGACAACATGTATGGAAAATACTTCAGACTGTCAAGGGGCGAGGAGGTCATCTTAGATGATACATGACAAAACAGTAATCGAGTTAGAAATCCTGCTCAAAACTAAAAGAGCGAAAGTACTAATAATGACATAACCTTATAAAGCAAGGACCCCAAGACACAAATACCTATACAGAATATACTACATGTGTGTGCATATATAGTAATGTAGGGGTGACGTCCAAAATATTTAACAACTTTTGTAGCAGCATAGGGTAACCACCTGTCCCAGTTTGTTTGGAACTAAAGGATTTCCTGGAATATAGGACATATAGTGCTGAAAGTGAGACAGTCCTGGGCAACTGGAATGTTTGATCACCCTATACAAGGGTACTAACGAACCAGAACAGATGTCAGCTGTACACAACCCATGTGGCCTGACTGACGCTATATCTGATCCCTCATACTTGGTGTCTGAGGATGTTTGAACTTCATAAACCCTGGGAATCATGCAGTCCTGCGTTCAGTTCCTCAAATTTCTTATGCTTTTTCCTGCCTCTGTGCCTTTGCACAAACTGTTCCGTCCACCTAGAATTCTCAGGCTAATACCTGTAACTTCCTTCAAGAAGACCTACTGATCCGCCAAAAACTGAATGAGGTATATCTCCGAAGGTCTTCCCTAGGACTCTATATTTACTCTTATATTCAGAATTTGGGGGACGGGGAGGGAGGTGAAGCAGAAAGACATTTCCAAAGAAGCACAATTGCTTATCTCAATTTACTGATGAATGAGGAAGAACTGGTGAGCATCTCTCTATATCCCCATCTCCAAACACTGAATCAAAATAATTCTATCACAGTTGGTAGCATTCTCCAGGGAGCCACTAAAAGCTCTTATAGGCTTCTGTTCGTGCTTCTGTTCTCAGCCCCAAGCAGAGTAGAAAAGAATCTGAATTTGATGATTTTAGGCATAAGAATGAAGACCCACTGTTTCTGCAGGTCTGGATCACAGTCCTGATAATAAGAGAACTATTTTTCTTCAGATTAGGTTAAGCCATGTTGTCTCTAAGAAAATAATTACTGTATGTCCTTGAAAGGTGTAATTAGTTAATAAGGCACCAGCAGGCCCCGAGCCTTCCCCGGTGGTGAGACTAAACTGGAACTGGAGCACCGTGTGGAGGACCAAGGCCCACTGCCCTCCCAAAGCCTACTCGTTGACACTGCAGGATTCAGGAAAGAGCCAGAGTTGAACATTCTCCTTCTGTGGAAGGGAGTTGAGTTTACCCAAGGGCCACGTGAGGTGGAGTGGGAACTGAAGGTAGAACCAGGTCAGGCATGGGGGAACGCCTAGAGGGACTGGATCGGTTAGGGTCTTAGCAGGAAACAAGTGACATACTCATAACAGGGAAATTCAGAGAGAGTTTTATAAAGGATCTATTTGCAAAGGTGTGGGCAGGGTGTAGAGAAACCACAAGGGATTAGTGCTGGTGCTGGTACAGCAGGTGTTACCACCCCTAAGTGAAAGGAAGGAATGGTTACCAGACCCCAGAGACAGAGAGTGCTGAGTGGAGAGAGCCGTTTGACAGGAGTAGTGGGACTGAGCCAGTGAGCGGTGATAAGGCAGAAGGGAGCTGACCACTGTCCCCTTTGTCCCTCCAATCCCCTGCTAATGCTCCCCTGGGGGCCAAAGGATAAGAGAGCCATTGAGAGCCAAGGTAAATTTCTGGATACCCAAAGCAGAGTGAAGAAACAGAGAGAAGGTCTAGAGGACAAACAGAAACTGTCTAGCAAGTGGATACTCACGTTGTGAAAGCCTCCTTCATATGGTCATTTCCCTCAAAGGTACAAAGAAAATTCCAAACTCCTTAGAACTTGAATCTTGGCAGTGGTTAAAAGCATTGCAGAGACTGCCTAGGTTAAAATCCTAGCTCTACCATTAACTAACTGTGTCACCTCTGGCAAGCGGCTTCACCTCTTAAAAACTTGTTTACTCACCTATAAAACAGGCACAATATTAGTACGTATTCACAGAGTTGTTGAGATTCAGTAAAGCACCCAGCATAGTGAATGATGACTAGCAAAGTGTTCAATAAATGTTAATATTAATTTTTCAGTTATTGCTATTACTGTGTTTTGATAAATATTAACTATGCCATGTCATGTGATGTTTTCCTATGGAGAAGATGAAAGGTCAAAGGAACAAGAAGAAAAGTAAAGGAGCCTTCCCATTCTCTCTGGCACTGGAAAAAAGAAGCATCGGGTCACTGGATGTGCTCAGGCATAGAGGCCATCATGGCAGAAACCCAGAATGTCAGAGAACTCAGAGAGGATATTTGCAAGAGAGGTAGTAAGGCCAAACTGCATAATTGACTCTTGTAGGTTAAAACATCCACCCTCCAGGAAAGGGTTGGGAAACTCACAATTCTTGTTATACTTAAAAGAGGAAACAGAGCAGAAAAAATGAAATTACATTTCTATAGAACAATCTCTGCATTACACAGAGAAATGAAAACGCTTCAGCAATGCATTGTGGTCTTAGCATATGTCTCAGAGTGCCAAGGAAACAAGATACCTCTGACAACAACAAAAGGTCACGGTCTGCAAAACTTTCTTTTATATAACTAACTGTTCGGCCACAACTTAAGTGCATTAGCAGAAATGGATGCCATTCAAGTGTGTCCTATAGTTGCCAAACTATAACTGTTTATAGTAAAACTTCCTGTTTTGACAACTTGACACAGCTAAGTTAAAAATGGAGAATTAGTATTGGCAAGTTAATAGCATTCTATGGATCCATGAGTCACTAAGTTCAGCATCAGATAAGAAGGCAGATGCAGAGAAGCAGAACACAATTTCTGCCAGGGGAATAAGAATGAATTGGGAGCAAACAAAGGACTAACACCAAAGACACACATAACACAATCCTAGGCTTAACATTTAGTCTTTGATTATCTTACCTGGTTTGATTCAAGAAAGTTGAAAAGGCAGACATTGGTAGGCTGTGGACTCCTCTTTTTTGGATGGTTGGTTTTGGAGGGTTTTTTTTGTTTGTTTGTTGTTGTTGTTTTAATAACAGCTTTATTGAAATAGAATCCATACACTGTACATCTCATCCATTTAAAGTATACAATTCAATGGGGTTTTTTTAGTATATTTACATTTATGTGCAACCATCACCATAGTCAATTGTAGAAATTTTTTTTTTTTTGGAATATTTTTATCACCTCAACAAGACACACCATACCCTTTACCTATCATTCCTTTGTCCCCTATCTTTCCCCTTTCCCAGCCCTACACAACCACCAACCTATTTTCTGTCTATATGGATTTAGCTATTCAGGCCATTCTATATAGATGGAATGATATAACATGAGATCTATCGTGACTGTCTTCTCTCACTTGGCATAATGTTTTCAAGGTTTATCTATGCTGTTGCATATATCAGAGCTTCACCCCTTCCATGGCAGAAAAATATTCTGTTGAAAGGATATACCACATTTTGTTTACCCATTCATCAGCTGATAGGCATTTGGGTTGTTTCCACATTTTGGCCAAGACGAATAATACTTCTCTAAACATTCATGTACGAGTTTTGTATTGACATATGTTGTCATTGCTCTTGGGTATATACCTGGGTCATATGGTAAAATCTATGCTTAACTATTTGAGAAACTACCAGTCTGTTTTCCAAAGTGGCTGCACCATTTTACATTCCCATGACTGCTTCATTTTTTCTACCACCCTTATAATTATGGTAATCAACTTACTATCTAAGTGAAAGTACAAAACACTGGGTTGGTCTCTATGCCAGTCACATCCACAAATAATTCTTCTCCAGAATAAAGATCCTGATCTCACTTCTCTACCCATTCCTAAATGCATACTGACCATCTATATAGCAAGTAACAGTGAATATTATAAGGATTCAAATAAGAACTCTCCTTTGTAGGATCTCTATGCGATGAATTCATCTTATTTATTTTATTCTCAAAAAACAAGTGAGATAGGCAGGGAGGGCATGACTATCTCCATTAAACTGATTAGGGAACAACCACAGGAAAATGTATAACTTACCTGAAGACACAACTAAGCGGTGATGCCAAAGATAGTATCATATATTCAATCTCTTTCCTCCAGTAGGAATGATAAGATATTAACAACATAAGCAATAACAATGTAAGATGTATGTGCTATGAATCAGATGGGTGATAAGAGCCAAATGTAATAAGAGCGTGTAAAAGATGAGAGCAGATAAGGATAGGGATATATTGGGGACCAATGAGGAAGATAGAAGGAAGACTTCTTAGAGAGGAAGGGAAGGGGGCACTGGAAGTAGGCCTTACAGGGTGCATAGGAGTTCAGTTTGACAGGTTGAGTTGAGAGATGACACTGATGGCATACAAAGCAGCAGAACCAACAGCTTGGTAAATATAAACAAAGCCAGGGAAGAATAGGTAGTTTAGTTCGAGTGGAGAACATTACCTTATGTTTAGCTGAGTAGAAATAGGTTATGGGTTTTAATGTAGATGTCAGATTAAGAATCTGGTCATTATTTAGTAGGCAGTAAAGAAAAACTGGCAGAAATTTTATTAAAGGATTTTTATAATTAATATGGTGCTTTAATAATACTATTGTGACAATACTATATGGAAACAAAAGTAAAAGGATAGATAATGGGAGTAGAAACACTAGTTAAAAGACTATCACAATAGTCCAAGTGTAATATAACTAATGTCTAAATCAAAAATTCTCAACCATAGGATATTTTGTCCCCCAGGAGACATTTGCAATGTCTACAGACATTTTTGGTTCTTACACATAGTGAGTGCTTCTGGGATCCATTGGGTAGAGACCAGGGATGCAGTAAATATATTACAATGTGCAGAAGAACACAGTACAACAAGAATCATCCAGCCCACATTGTCAATATGCCTCAGTTGAGAAAATCTGGTCTAAATAAGGTACTGGCAGTGAAAATAAAAGCAAATGACAGATAATAGAATTATTTTCAAGGAAGAAGTGATAGAATTTGATGATTGATTGGGTCTGGAGGCAAGAGATAAGAAGCAAGTGGTTTATAACTTTCATGATTATAATAGCAAAATTATAATAGCAAAACCAAAAATTGTTAAAGAAACTGGTAGTAGGAGAAAGGTAGAGTATAGTGAATGTATGTTTTTATCTTGTCAGTATCCCTATCTTTGGAAACACCTCCTCCTCTAACTGTAATGTGATTTGGGAAGGGAAGATCATACCCTCAACCCCACTCCAAGTGGTACTTTCTGACCTAGGTCTGGCCAATCAGAATCCACCATAGACTTAGCCTTAGTGAATGGTTTTCTAGGTGGGCATGTGATCCAAGCAGACCAATCAGAGTTCTTCCTGGAACTCTATGCATGTCACACATGAAGGATGTTAGAGGGAGAGAGAGAGAGAGAGATTGAGAAAGAGAGAGAGACAGACAAAATTTAAGTGATATCATTTAAACTCCTGGATCCAGCTGAAATACAAGATTTAGGTTTCCCAATTATATTAATCCAATACATTTCTTACTTTGCTTAAGCTAGTTTGAGTTGGATTCCCATTACTTTCAAATGAAAACGTGTCTGCTGCTAAGAAAAGAATGAGATTAGTTTTCGGTATGTGAACAGATGGAAAATGTATTAAATATATGTAAGTGGGAGAGCAGCTAGCATTTAGAGGACTAGGTTAAGCTAGGAGATACATTTTAGAATTTACTTTTCCAGAGGTGACAGATGCCAGAATAGTTGAAATCCTTTTAAAGCAGGCCAAAGTTCAAAAGAAGACTTGGCATTTATTTCATAATTTATAATAAAATCAAAGGAATTATAAATTATTATGTAAGAAGTCTAAAATATTAGGTTGGTGCAAAAGTAATTGCAGTTTAAAAGGTTAAAATAATTGCAAAAACCGCAATTACTTTTACACCAACCTAATGGTAAATTGTGATCATTCAGAAATTGTAGTCTTAGGAAAGATTTTGGAAACAAGTTACCTGTGAGCTATTTTGAGCTGTTTGTAGTTTCACCACACCAACAGCTTTAAATTTGATCAGTTGTGACTTATCAATGTATTACCATTGCCTGTTTGCTCTTAGATCTCTTTGATCTGCTTGCCCGCTCTGTTTTATACCACAGTGGGTTGGTTTCTGCAGGACACCTTGCCCAGGCTTTTTGCCAATTGGCTTCTGGTTCGTTTGGCCAGTAAGAGACACTGGAAGGAGTTTGCAGCGTGCGAGATGGGGAGAAGCCAGAGTATGCCCCTCGTTCTTTTCTTACTTTGGTCAGTATTTCTGGCAGTGGTCATGTCTCCTCCAGGGTCCCACGTTCCCCAGGGCAGCCCTACCCTTGGTGGCCCCAGCTCCTAAACGCTAGTGAAACCACCTTCTCCTTTTGTCCCTTCAGCCCCAGAGGTGCTGGCAACTTCTTGCTATTACTAATGTCTGACTTCACCATTTGCTATTTGCCCTTTTCACTCTTCCAACACCTTTGTAAACAGTTCCCCATTTGTAAACAGTTAAATCATTTCTATTAAACCGCCTGCTTTTGGTTCTCTGACTGTACTCTGATTCATTTGCTTAGTATCTTAGTCAGTTTGAGCTGTTATAACAAAAATACCGTGGATGGGATGGCTTAAACAACAGATATTTATTTCTCATACATCTGGAGGCGGGAAGTCTGAGGTCAGAGTGCCAGTGTGGTCAGGCTTCTGGTGGGAGGCCTCTTCCTGATTTATAGACAGCCGTCTTCGTGCTGTATCCTCTCCTGGTGGAGAGAAACATCATCTCTCTTGTATTTTTCACAAGAGCACTAATCCCATTCATGAGGGCTCCACCCTCATGACCCATTTACCTTCCATTTGAAGGTCCCACGTTCAAATACCGTCAACATTGGGGACTGAGGCTTCAACATGTGAATTTGAGGGCAGGCGGAGACAAACATTCAGTCCATAGCCCTTAGTCTCCGATTCAAATCACCAGAACTGGGGTGATAGACAGAGGAACAAAAGGAGTCCATTGACAATGTTTAACCCTTCAATTAAATAAGGGTCAAAATAAGGGTCAAACATTGACCCTTATTTAATTGAAGGGTCAAACATTGGGTGTGTGCTGCTGGTGGTGGATATAAAAGTATAAAATATGGTTCATAAGGAGCATGTAATGTAAAATCATGTACAAACAAATTAAAATATAAAATAGTATAGATATAAGTTTCAGAGTTCAGAGGAGTGAGCCATTGATGCTAGGTGAACTCTCAAGGAAGGAAAGCTGCAAGTGGGAAGCAGAATTTCAGACCCCTTTATGTGGTGCAAAGGGTGGAACCTAAGCAAAGACGCAGGAATAAGCACAGCATGCCATAGAAAGTTTGATGGAAGCAGAGGCATTTATGAGTAAATCAGTTCAAATAAGTGAGAAAAGGTCATATTGCAAAGGGCCTTCCATAGTAAGCAGAGAACTGTGAAGTCTGTCAGATCCATCCCAAAAAAGCTGAATGGAGAGACCATGTCTGTTAGAAGATAAAGGCTATCCCCCCTTTTGCATCTGGTTAATGAAGCACAGAACAAAGAGTCTGAAAGCTGGCTTTTATTCCCATTTCCTGATCCATTTTATAACCTTAAAATCTTCTCAGATTTTAGGTCTGAGTTGCCTAATTACAGAGGAGTTAGTAATAAATAAGATTCATCTAAGTAGACTTTTGTTGTTTTTCAGATGGCCAAGGATTTTTTTAGATATTTACTCTACACCTAATCTTGTGTTAAGCCTAAAATTATGAGGTCAGTTTTATTTTTTCTAATGACTAATGTACTCCTTCATAATAAAGAAAATGACTTGATATTGCATCAGAGTAACCAGAAAGAAGGGTATTTTTCCCAGCACTTGGATGTAAAACATACGGAATTGAGTGGTAACTCTGACCTTAAAAAACTAGACTGGGAGAAATGAAGCAATACTTTCACATAGCCTATTAATTGCTTTTTTTAAAGTGAAGGTTTACGGAAACCCAAGAAAGAGTGTGTCTTTTGAAATTTGATATGTTTTTTGAGAATGAAAATGGAAAGAAACAATGCAAAGATTAAAAATTATTTTAGTATTTATGAGTGGATTAGTTTGACAGGTGGCTGATGAAATAAAATTCTACGTCCTATTTTATATTAAGGTGAATTTGTTTTATCGTGTATATTATAATTCACATTAGAAAAGCTAGTAATCATTCTACTGTTACTTTCATTTTTATTATGGGACGAACCAGCAGAAGCAATATCTTAGCTCTTATCCAGTGCCAGGAATGAATTGCAATCGGAACAAACAAAAGACGTAATTATAACCTTTAAATGAAAGCAGGAATAGTACACGTGGAACTGAAATCATATCCAAGACAAACGTTTTAAGAGGTGGCAAGGAGAGAATAGAAGTGAACTGGAATTTTAGCTTTTGGAAGTAGTAGTAAAATTTAACTTCTCTTCCAAAAATTGGTATCGGTAAAAATTAGTTTGGCATCTTGAGTCTTTGAAAGAATTTTCAAATTAATTTTGAGTCTGTTTTGTTAATTTCTCCCAAAATAGTATTTCAGTGCTGAGGATTAAAAAGATTCCAGTAGATACAGTCAACATAAATAACTTCAACTATGTGATTTGAGCGTAGTTTACAAAAACGTGTAAATGCATTGATGCCTTAATCTGGGAACAAAGGGCGTTTAATAGAAAATAAAAGTAAACCTCTTAACAGAAGGCAAGTCAAAACTTACCAGAGTCACATAACCATGTCATTTGGTAAAATGAGCAGGCTGGGAATGAGGAGACATGAATTCAAAGGGTGTTTTCAGTTCTGGGCAAGGAGCTTAGTTGTTGCACTTTTGCATGGTGGTGATGCTGAGCAGTCTCCTGAGTTCAACAAGATGCTCAGCTAACCCTTAATTGTTAAGTCATTATAACAACTACTGATGTGTCATCCCTGCTCTAATTGCTTTAGGCTTTTTTTCAGCACCTGTTTTGCATTTATTGTTAGTATTAAAAGAGACTTAACACAAATGTAAAATGAGACTATTACTTCTGTCAACTGCATGTATACATTTGTTGCAAAACATTTTAAACACACACACAAACACACACACACCTCACAACGGGAATAATCTCTTAGTGCTGAACAGATGAGCCCAGCTCTGAGCTTTAAAGGTCAAAAATTGTAAAAACAAAACAAAAACAACAACAAAGAAACTCCTGCAGTCAATCCACAAGCAATTTCATTAAAGCCTTGAAAAGAGAAGAAAGCAACATTTTTCACATGTGCAATTTTCTGCTAGGGAAGAGGATTTGCCTCAGTAGCCACGACACCCTTTATGCCACCTAAAAAGCTGCTCCCCAACATTACTTATGTGCCCAAACCTGCTTCCAGCTCAAACCTCATGGCCCATGAAAAGACTGGAACATAAAGGCTGAGAAATCTTGGAAAATGGGGCCATGGCCCCAGAAACAAGCCACTTTCCTGCCCATGTCTGCTCATCTCATCCCACCCTCTATACCTGGCAGGCAGCTTATAAAAAGAAAGCCCTTGATAATCACTTTTTACATTCTGGTGCTTTCTTTGAAAATAACAGAGGTCCTTATCTGGACAGATTTAAACTGAACCTATGCAGAGAATTTGCAGAAACATTTTGATCTCTACTGATTGAAGTGGAGGTTCATGGGATCTAACCAGAGAGCCTCCGTTGTCAAAAGCCAAAATAGTCTTTGTCAGTAGCCCAGAGTAACTCATTCCCATCAGAGTATTAAATATATATATATACATATATATATATATATATATATATATATATATATATATATATATATATATATATATATATATATATATATGTCAGGATATATATATATATATATCAGGATGCAGCTGGGAGATCAGCATACACTCAACTTTTAGTTCTCTTCTCTTGTCTGCCTCTGGAGGAATAAAAGCAAGCCTCACTGACCACTGGGTCAATGTAAAGCCACAGACCTATGGGGCTTGTGACAGCCTTCCTGTGAGAACAAGTTATACTTTAGCCAGACTGATCCATAGGACCTGCAGAGTTGTATCAATCCCACGCTGATTATCACCTCACGTTGCTGTGCCAGCGTGGGCATATAACTGGTCATCCACAGAGGGAAGGTTTTGATGTCCTTCTGATATCAAAACTACACAGCGGCTGGCTGGGTTTCTCAGCCCTGGAGCTGAAGTGATCTTTTAGAGCTGTTTGAATTCTTTCTTTAACACGAAAGCACAGTGGATCAATAAGTATTTTGAAAATCTGTACGTAGGAAGATTTATCAACTCTAGTCCATTTTATCATCACTGGAGGAGATTTTAGAAAGTATGCTTTCCAATGTGAACAATTTAAAAAAGAAATTAAAATCAACTGTTTAAGAGAGATATTACATTAAAGGAAAACATAAAGACCTTCAGTGGCTCTTCAGGAACTATTCTTTTTTTTAATATGGTGACAAAAAATACTATGGAAAGATGTCAGTAACTGAAATCATGGATATGCAGGGACTGAAAAATGAAGCCACGACACAGCTGATATCTGAAAGTAAATAAACTTGTGATCTGATCCTTAAAAAAAAAGTTCTCATACAAAGAAACACTATGCTGATAAGTCTCAAAGATTTTCTTTTTCTATTCTTACTGTAATAGATAAAAGGTAGTGTATATTTTATAGAAAGAGAGATCAACTCATAGGACATCAAGAGAATAAGATAATTGTTAAAGATTACACAGCAAGACCTTCTTGATTTTCAGACTCCAAACACACCACTCTAACCACATTACTGTATAGTTGTTTTAGAGGTCATTTTACATGAAAGCATGTTTCTTTCATTGCCAAAGAAAAAGAAATAAAAGATTCTACTAGAAATACAGGAGTAGGTTTAGGTCTTAGAGGAAAAAGAATCACTTACTGTTTGTTATAGCTGACTTAATGCCAGAAGGTCTTACTTTCTTCATGCTGCAAGCTAGTAAAATGTATTCATTTGCACCGTCTTCGAAGCCAATTGAAAGTCAGCAGATGGTTTCTTTCACAACAGCCCTGATAGGCACTTTTTCTGATCTCTAACACTGTGATGGATGAGGTATAATTTTTAACACAAAAATTGTATGGCCAACTGTGAGGATAGAAGAAAAAAACAGGTGTTAGGTACTATAAAGACACATAAGATCAAGTTAGACGTGAAACACCATTTCCATTTTTTTTCTTACCTGAACACCAAGAAAGGGGCTTACTACCTACAAAGAGATTCTGAAGATGAAAATGCAAAGTTGGGTATTTTAGACTAAAACGTTCTCTCCATCATAGAAAAATGCATGTGTTTTATGGCTTTTGGAGAAGTTTAAGGGCGAGATGTGTCTTTGAGAAAGGCCTGTTAAGCATATGAATTGTTCCGATAGAATAGTGCAAGTGTGGCAAATTCTTCTACTCTCTGTGAACAGCATGGAAAGAAATATATAATTGTATCTGTGGACTTAAAAGGCACTTGAAAGATTTGTGACTTAAAATGAATGTAAAATATGCGTCTAGCAATGTCTGCCTTTTTGCTGCTACTGCAGGGTTTGATTTGCAAATGCGTTTGATTTGGAGAAATGGCACTTTGCAATTTATCCACTGGCATAATAGAGGATCCAACACTGATTTAGTCCTGTTCCCCATACTGCTAACAAAAAGTATTATGATTTAGGAAAATTACCTGATATTTGGAGCAGGGGACTATGAAGATGAGAGGCAAGAAAAGGTTATATTGCTGAATGATGTCTTGTGGGAAATAATATTGCCTGGGGGTGATACGAAATGAGCAACTGGTGAAGGCAGTTACAGAATATCTTATATTTGTTTTTTTCAGCTGAGTCCAGTAATACTTGATGGTTGGCATTATCAGTACACATACATAACTATATTGTATATCCCTTGGTTTTGTTCTTATCCTATTTAATATTCCTTTATAACTTTTCACTTAAAACACAGAATGGAGATGTAGGAAGAAAATCATATGGATCCATAAATAATGCATATGCACCTGAAGGCATAAAAATCATGCTAGACAAAAACAAGTAGCAAGGAAGTTGAACAAGAAGTTAAATTTAAACATTGTTTAAAAAAAAAAAAGAAAGAAAGAAAACACCCCCATAGAAATCTAACTGAGGAGTCTGAAAACTAATAAAAAATGATATCGCTCTCTCGATGAGAACATATATACCCTTGCTCTTCAGCCCACATCATGCTAATTGAGCTAATTCATCAGGGACTGTCTTGAACTTGAATAACTTTAGTGTGTGGAAGACTGTTAGTGTTAAGGTACTGAACCGTCAGCTCAATACAAAGAGATTTCCAACTCTATTTACATGGTGTTCTTCTTTACCTTCTAGGATAATATTCTGATCTCTGCCCAAGCTTCTTAGAAGCACTTGTCAACCATTTACAAACTTCAATGGCTTCATGTCTCCAGACTTCAGAACAGAGGTTCTAGTACTGAATAAAAGATAGTGACTGCACTTTCTAAAAATTACTTTAAGGGAGAAAAAAATTTAATAGTCTTCAACTTGATGATATTTTGCAAAGCATTGAACCATTTTGTATGTATTTCTGTACAGTTATAGTATTCATAATTCATTTTCCTATAAATATTGAAGCATATACAAATATAAAAAATAAGATATAGTCATCTAAAAATCTCAAAAAACAAACAAACCGTTTAGTTCAGAGATGGAAAAGGCAACCAAATTACCTTTATATTTATTAGTGTTATACTTCCCTGTGTATATATTTCCTTTTGTTTTATAGACTGATATATTAATGGCAATAATAATGGTTAATATTCATTTAATACTTACTATGTGTCAGGCACTATGCTAAGTGCTTTGCAAGATTTATCCCATTTAATCCTCCCAATAGTCCTATGAGTTATCCCCATTTGAAAGATGAGGGAAACTAGATTAAAAAAACTTGTTCAATGTGATAAAGCTGGTAAGTGATGGAACTGGAATCCAGCAGTCTGAATTCCGAATATATGTCCTTAAACATCATGTTATTTTCTGTGCTCATCAGAGAAGAAATTATCACTGGCCCTATTGCTATGAAGCAAAATTAAGTATATGTTGAGTCTGTCTTAGGTCTTTACCAATGGATCTACTTAACTGAAAGGATGTCAGTTTTAAGATGGTTTCACCTACCAAGCAGTTGTCTCAAAATGTGGATATCAAAGATTATGAAATTATAATGATCTGTACCATCATTGTCTCACAATCATACTATATCATTTTTTTCATTCAACAAGCCTTTATTGATCATCTATGTATCTGGCTTTTAAAAAATATTAGGAAGGATAGGACGGGAGATAAATTATGTAAATATTTTATCCAGGTAGACATCTTTCCACAATTTTTTTTTTATATTTATGTGCTCACCTTCGTTTAACAAATAATTAATGCTATTAATGACAAAATTACCTGGACTCCAGATCCACTAGACTGTCCTTCTGCCTTCAATCACTCTGCCTTCCTTATAATGAAAGGTACCTTTAGCCATGAAAAAGGGGGATCATTTGCAAGTGATAAAAAGATCACATCCCTATCTAGAATTTCCTTCCCTTGGATGGTTTAGGTTTATCTCTGAATCACCTTTGGTTTGGGTAAGGAAGAATAAAGGAGATAAGAGCTACAGTTCCAGAATTATCTCAGACTCCTCATAAAACTGGAGGTTCAATGGGGCATCAACTGCCCTTGCTGAAAGGAAGTGAAGAGTAGAAAGATAAGGGTCAGAGGCCAAGCGAATAATGGTGACATACAGCAGCAGGAATACTGCCTAGCTCTACAATTTCTCTATACTGCTCAGTGGCAAATGCTTTACTTTAGTGCTCATGTGCTCTCTCAAGGACAAAAATATTCTTGGGGAATGCTTGATTTATATGAGTAGTTGCTCATTCTAAAGCAGAAAAGGCAAGTGTGTTTATGAAAGAAATGGTGGGAAAATAAAAGGGATCTCATTCCCCCTAAAAAAAGCAGTAAACCAGAGGAAAAAATCTGAAAATAACTAGTGTTTTCTCTTACACATGCATACACCAACGAGATCACATTAAGAAATACTTAAGCCATTCCTCAAAGTAGGACAATATTGGATTCAAAGATTTCTTGTTAATTGATGTCCATTCACTTCTTTGGAAAGGATTAAGGAAAGTAATAAATCCTCTTTGTTCTGTTCCAGTCCTGCTGATGGTGGATGTTTGAGACTGTATTTTGATTTTTCAGAATGAACGTATTTCTGACCAGATCCTGAAAGCTCCAAAATAACAGGGCAATCTTCTAAGAAAGGCATTTGTAAACTCTTTGGAGAACTATTAAGCCTTCTCTCTTGGAAATGGGCTCTTCATCCACATGTAGTTAGTATAAAATACAAATCCCTTCTGAAAAATTTGTGTAAGGGAAACAGTATTTCTAACAGACTCTTCTCATGTTTTTTATATACCTTAACATCATCCTCTTGAAGTTGGAAGTAAACAGAGATCATTTGCGCAGGAGCCTCCTCTAAAATTCTCCAAGGAGTAATCACTTGCTAAGTACCATCTGGGGTAGGAAATTCTGCCTTCGTGAGATAATCATTTCTTCCTTATTCAAAAATAAAGTCTGTCTTCCTTCACAATTCCACTTATAGGTACTAGGCTGACCTCTTGGAGCATCAGAAATTTCCACTCTGTCTACCACATAAGGGTCCTTTAACATTTGAAGATATTTATACCAGTATACACATATGCCCTTCTTGTCTTCCTGTTCACAGAGAAAAGAACAAGGGATTTGGGCTCAGTTCTAGATTCAAAACCTGGCTCTGCCATACCACTTACATGGACCCAGATATAACATTAAATGTCTCTAAGCCCCAGTTTCCTTAATGAAAAAGTAGAAGAAATAACACCCATGCCATGTGGTTGGTTGTTAAATGGATTAAATTAGTTCAATATATGCAAAGTACCTGACATTGGAGGTCCTAAATTAATTGTGAGTAGGATAATTATTAATACTGTGGCTTTCAGTCCCCTCTTTCCATCCCAGTTGTTTTTCTCCTGACACAACAGAGCTTTGCAAACAGTTTGTTATAAGTGTGTCAAATTATTATCATTTTCTGTGGGTGTCATGGCCTTGGTGTGTATGTGAGAGAAAGCACCGCATTTGGTTTTATATTCTCTCCTGTGTACTGCAGCCGTCTTTTAGAGTTAAAAAACGTCTCTCTCCGTTGTTTCTTATTTCATGTTAGAAATAAAGGATTCTCTAAGAGAAACATTTTAGTTCTTGACAGCATTTTAGTCCCTCAGCCATAAGAGTGGCCCAGCAAGGCTTTTTTTTTTTTTTTTTTTTACCCACTTGTGTCCTACAAATATTATTTTCTGAGGTCACCATGGTGTAAAAAAGAGTTAGAGAAACACTGCAATAGAATTTATTACTGTCTGTCTTGCTATGTGGTACTATAATTAAATTAACATTACACTCCAGTAGGCTAAGAAGAGTAGAATGAATTATATTCTTCGTGTCCTAGATCTGATACTTCAATTGTTACAGTCTAAAATGCTATTGGGGTTTTGCAAGAGCCACATGAGACTGTTAACTAACATTGACCTTGCAGTTGATGAAAAACTTCTAACAAAAATATAGATTCATTCACTCAAAAAATATTTTTGGTCTACTTTACGTACTATTCTAAGTATGGGGGACATAGCTTTAAACAAGATCAAGAAGATTCCTTTCCTCATAAAATTAAAGTAATAATAAACTTGATATAAATCAATGATATCTACAATATAATTTAAATTTTAAAAATAAATAAATAAAAGGACTCCCAATTTGCTGCCCTGGCTCATTTCTGGTCAGAAAGATATAGATCAGAGTCGCAATGTAATGAGAATAAATTATTTTTATCAAATAACCCCCTTGTATTTTTCCTATTCATTTACTATAATAAAGGGAAAAGAATGCACGATTGGTTGTCTGACATGGCTGCCATTCTTCCAGCTATTGTGTGTTATAATATGCACCATCTAGCCCCCTACTTTACCAGCCACATCTTTATCATATTTATATAAAGTGACACAATTTGGGATATCTTTCTCCTAGCAACTCCTGGTGGTTCTTTTGATAAAACGAAACCAATTTGAGGCTGAAAATCTGTCTGTATTTCATTCTTGATGACGATGTCCAAAGATCTAGTCTTGTATACTTTTGTATATGGGATTGTGACAGAATAGGCTAAATTGTAACACAGTGACAAACCCCCAAATCTCAGTGACTGAAAGCACATATTTTACTTATTTCTTGCGTATGCTATATTTCTACTGAAGGTTGGAAGTAAGGGTCTACCTTTTAATAAACCCTCAGGGGATCCTAACTGACCGAGCAACTGCCATCTTAAATACTGTCAGTCACAGAGCCAGAGGGAAAATGGATGTGGTGAAGGAGACATCGATTCTTAGAGCTTTCACTTTCTCTAGCTGGAGAAATTACTTGCCACACCTAATTCCAAGCATACAGGGAAACACAATCCTGCCATGTATTGAGAAAGAGAAATAGCCTGGAATTTGTGAACCGCCATAATGATTACCGTGGGAACCCTATTTACCAATTATATTATCCTCACCCAAAGTAATATGACATTCAGGTGTTCAGACTCTTACTTTGACATTTACACTAATATGATCAATTGGTACAACTTATAGTAGTGCATTAAATTTAGGAAGTTCTTATATT
This sequence comes from Rhinolophus sinicus, assembly GCF_036562045.2. NCBI lineage: Eukaryota > Metazoa > Chordata > Mammalia > Chiroptera > Rhinolophidae > Rhinolophus > Rhinolophus sinicus. The sequence goes on from NC_133757.1 coordinate 95,540,632, forward strand.
ATCTGTCAGGTGTCATCATAAATCTTGAACATATTCTCTAATTAGACATTTCACTTTTTTGGTGTCAAAGAAGTAAAATATTTTATGATTTTGTAATAGAGTGATATTGATATAAAATACTTAGGCCTCTGAGAGGTATGAATAAGCCTAGAATGATGTGGGCATGGGCTGGATTTTCTCAACTGCTAAAATGACATTAATTAACTGCAATAAGTGATTATTAAGCAATCTTTAGAATTTGTCTTGTATACCTTCATCCATAATCCACCTCATCCATATTGTTTTATGGGAAAAATCTGAGGCACTCATGCTTTTTCAATAAATTAGGTTTTAGGAATTTATTGACTGTGGATGATTTGGGTTGGCCTGAATGTGACAGTGGCAGAACATTTTTGGGAACTCTTCTGCTCAGTGTTGTACGTGCTACTCTTGGAGGCCTTATAAATTTAACCACTGTCTGGAACTCAGTCTGTGAAGAAGTATCTGGTTAATAGTCCATTCAGGTATGTTTTCCTTTCAGAAAAACTCTGTTGCAAATAACACTGTATTTTCTTTATACCGTTCATCTCTAAAGAACCTGATTTTGATCTTCCTTCCCTGGCTTCCGGCAGGCTTTCTGGCTTGTGCCTGTTTTGTTTGTCTTGGTGCTCTATGGCTCCCACCTTTGATAGAAGTGAATATTTTTCTCTTACTTCTTTGTTTAGTACAGAAGGTTGCACTGTGCTTTCTCCTCTATTACTTGAATGAATTTCAAACAGTCTTTCAGAACTCCCACATGGGGACGACAATGAAAGTAGTCAGTAATTGTTGATGAAAGCTTTTGTAACTTTGGCATCGTATAACAAAATTGAATTGCGAAGAACAAAAGCTAGTTCCTCATCCTCCTTTGTATTCTGAAAAAGCTTACAGGAAGCTCAGGTGAAGTCTGAGTAAGTTATTCTTCCAACTGAGCAAATGCGATATAAGACACAATCAGATAGAAATTAATAAAATAATTTGACAAATTGAATCCTTAGATGACTAGAAAATATTATCTCTCACTGATAGATTAGCTATTCTGTCTCTTCGATTGTAGGATGTTCAGATATTCCAGCACTGAGTTAGTTGGAGAAGATTAGCCCATCGTTGCATTCATTATTGCATGAAGTCTCCATAAATTATCCATTGTTTATTATCATATTTTCATAATTTTTTGAAGTCTTGGGTTACAACTGCTTATTTGTTGGGATTATAAACTGAATCTAAGGGTTTGTTCTATTTATTTCTTTATTATTTATTTCCTACTCTATTAGTTCCGATGTAACTTACAAAGATACTACAGTACAAAAAGAAAATAATTGAGAAAATTCAGAATATAAGAAAAATATGAATTAGAAAAATAAGCCTATGACAGCCATTAAAACCAAGAACCACACATACAAAAAATTGATTTTGGAGCCACATCTGATATTGTATTTCAAAGGAATGTACCAAATTAGCAAAAATAATGAAGCTTCTTAAATCACATTGCTTTCCCCAAAAAATATTTTTAGTAATATAATATTTGAGAAAGACAGAGTTCACGATGTAGTCAAATTTTCTAGTCCTTTGTGATCGGCAATTTTTGTGTTTTGACGAAGAAATTCTTTCAGGGTCATAAAGATAATCTCTACATTTGCATCTAAAATTCTTCAAGTTTTGCCTTTCATATGTACGCCCTTGACTCATCTAGGATTTTTTTTTTTAATGCTATAAACTGGAGATCCATTTTCATTATTTTTCTACATGGAAAAAATCAATTGTCCCTAGTCATTCTAGTTGAGGGAAAATGAGTGAGTAAATGAGATTACCATTATGGCCAAGATTGAAACACTTTGGTACCGAAAGCTGGATTCCAAACTCAGTAAAGCACAGAGAACACTGGTGGTGTGATTCTGCCAGGGCCATATACTGCTTGGAATTATTGCTTTGACTCATAGTTTGGGATTTTAGCCTTTCCAGTTCCCTTATACATAATAAACCTTCATTACTTGGGGCTTCACTAATTCAGAAATTGTTAGAATTCACACAGGTACTCTATTGAAGTTTAATTTTTATACCAAGAATAATAGCAGAGATTACAAACAATCTTAATAGAAAGGAGGATGTTCATAAGAAAAAAAAAGGAACTATCTTCAAGTACTGCAAAAGAATTTGTTTGTTTATAATATTATGCTTAAATATATCTTAAAATCAGTCATTCTCTTAGGAACTTCTACTAAGCAATTATTATATTATTACACGTTACTAGAAAGAAATGATAGTTTTCAGACTAATTTGAAGTAGCTTTTTTTCCCTAAGAGTCCAATATCATGTTTTTTAATAGAAACAAATACTGTAATACTGTTTAATGAGTTTAATAAAACAGAAAATAATGCTGTGGTTACACTTTAGTTCCCAAAGCTAATTGTTATTTTTTCCAATGTCCTGTTAGTCACCACTTTTAACTTATTTTACCTTAATTCCTTTTAAAAGGAATTAATTTTGAGGAAAACAATTAAGATGAAATAGAAGTGTCAAAACCTGTCAAGCCATCTCATTTACTAATCAGTGATCCATATTGCTTTTATTTATATGCTAAGTGTTTTAATTATCTATTATGTAACAAATTACCCCAAAGCTTAGCAGAGCAGCTTAAAACAACAAACATTTATTATCTCGCATGCTTTCTGAGATTTAGGACACTCGGAATGGCATAGCTGGGTGGTTCAGGCTCAGTTGTCATTTGAACTGCAGTCATCTGAAGGCTCAGCTGTGGAAAGGTCCACTTCTAGGCTCACTCACAGGGTTGTTGGCAGCTGACTCTCAGCTGGCATCCTCTCACATGATAGCTTGCTTCCCTAGAGCGAGTGATTCAAGAAAAAGTATGAGTGCCTAAGATGGAAACCACAGCCTTATAATCTAATGACAGACATACCATTACTTCTGTTGGGTTCTACTACTCACAACCCTGGTACAAAGTGGGAGGAGACTACACAGAGTATGAACTACTAGGAGGTGGGGAATATTGGGAGCCATTTTGGAGGCTTTGCTCTCACACTATGGCATTTAAAAAAAGAATATAGAAAAAAAGGGGAATAAAACACAATATAGGGAGCAGATAGATGTTCACTCAAATAGGAGGCTCAGAAATGTATCCACATATATATAAAAACATAGTATACAAAAGAGTGATATTTATATACACTGGAATATACTCCTGAATCTACTATTTCAATCCATCAATCTGTCTATTGTGGCATTATCCCTATTCTGGTTTTGAGTACCATGGCATTGTAACAGATTGCAGTATCTGGTAGGAAAAGAATCAGAAGGAAATGTTTATTTTTAACGATAACAAAATTATAATTTTTTTAAACCTGGCTTCTTTTCCTATGCTGAAATAATTGATTCACTCTTCCTCCCCTTGCAAATTCATTAATTTCAAAGACATGGTTATCAACAATTTATGAAAAACAAAACAATTTTAACATCTTGGAAAAGGAATGCAGGATAATGAAGTCTAGATAACCAAGGGGGAAATGTTGAGTGGAAGACATGAACAATTGTTTCCCAAGGGCCAGCCAGTAGCTATAAGTTTAGGGAAAGATATGCACACCTTGTCTGAAGAAGATTTGAATGACAGCATGATACTCAACTTTGAACCTTAACATATTGGTTTGGTAACTTTTTGTTATGTCCGGCACTTACATCATTTGGTTTTGCTGTTGTCGTATTCATACCACACAGAGTAATATGGCATTAGTGACAAACTATAAAGCAAGGATATTTGCTTTCTCATTCTCCTACCCACCATTTCCTATTACCGTCTGTAATATTCATTGTGTATTAATGGCTGCTGTGATAAACAACTCCAAAACTTAGGGGTGTAATACAATATAGGACTCAAGTCACAGCCCAATGCAAGTCAGTGGGAGGAAGAGAGGGAAAAATGCCTTCAGAGTATCTCTTCTGTTCCCTAAATCTGTCTTTCCCTAATTCTGTGCATCTGATGGTTAAAGGAAAAGATAGAAACTGGAGGCTTGGGCAAAATGATATTTAGGGGCCAGGCCTGCAAGTGGTATACATAATTTCCATTGGCCAGAACTCAGTCACATGACCCCAGTAAGAGACTCTGGGAAATGTACTAAAGCTGTGTGTCCAGGAAGAAAAAACAATGGAGTTTGGTGAACACACAGTGATCTCTACATTGCACCCCCACTAGTCTCCTTGGGAAATGTGAGTGTGGGATCTGATGAAACTCCTCCCACAAAACTCTAGTATTCAGTGCTTTGATTGATAATTTTCTTGCATTTTATGCTTTGAAACAGTTATTCTTTAAATTTATGGAAGTAAGAAGAGACTTTACTGACTTTTGGTTAAAGCTACCCCATAAGCTTTGAACTGGGTGATAGACAATAGACTCCAAATGGAAGCCAAAGACTAGTCTGGAGCTGCTGTGAGTTGTGATACTGACTGAGGTTGTGATATTATTAAAACTACTCATGTTCAAACTCTGGGTGATCAATACATGCAAGATGATGGAAATTCTAAATGGTCAAGTTCCTCTTTTAACTCACTGATCCTAAGGTATGAGAGTGCATACTTAAATGATGTATAGTATTTAAGAATGCCTACTTGTATGCAGGTGTGAATTCTTATTCATAGCACTTTCTACCTGTGCAATCACCATTAAAGAAAACCTAGAAAGTAAAACAATCTGCATTTAAAATTTTACATATATAATGCAATGAATTCAATAAACTTACAGAGGCTGAAGAAGAGAGAAATGTAATGAAAAATTCTGATTTCTAATGCTGAAATTTCAAAATGAGAGAAGCAAAAAAATCTAAAACCTCAAATTCAATAGATTTGAACATTTTTTCCCTTGACTGATTTGTTTTGTTATTAAGCAGTAAATGACTCATAAAATCAGACATTACATATTCCTTTGCAATCTTTTATTTAATTGCCCTGTTTCTCAGCAAAACATAGTTCTAGTCTAGGTAGACTTAACAAGGTCAATTGGTGGCAGAGATTTTATTTAATGCTGAATTAAGGAATTGCAATGTTACTTCCTCTTGATAGCATACCCAATTTAAGATTTTCTCAATCTTTAGTTTATGTAATTGAGGATGTTCCTTAGAATGCATTGATGGATTATTAATCTTCTGTTTTCCTGATTTTGGTTAAAAATAATTCTGATTTGTTGTACAATTCTATCTATATTTCACTTTTCCTTCTTTCTGTGCTCCTAAATTGCTGCTACTAAAACTTTTTGCTTTTTTCCTTTTCTTATTATACATTATTTATAAGGAATTTCATAGGTAGCTATGCTCATTAACATTTCCTTCCCTCCGTCCTTCCTTCCTTCCTTCCTTCCTTCCTTCCTTCCTTCCTTCCTTCCTTCCTTCCTCCTTCCCTCCCTCCCTCCCTTCTTCCCTCCTTTCCTCCCTCCCTTCCTTCTTCCCTCCCTCTCTTTCTTCTTTCTTTTTTTTAAACATAAGTAATTAACTAGGGTGAACCTTGGCATTATATCTCTTTGATAAGTCACAATGTGAGCCATTATGGCATAGCACTAAATGAAAGATACTCAGAAAAAGAATGTTTTCATACAATACCAATAGGCAAATGAAAGGGATATTTGAAAATATTTATAAAATGTAACCTTAAGTTTTTTTTTGTTTTTTTTTTTAATTAAAGGTAGTAGTGAGAATGGCCAAGCAAAAGAAATATTTTCTACTATCATTAACCATTCCATTCAGATTTCCCAGGCTATAAACTCCTTAAGAGAAAGACTTCGTCTCCTCAGTCTGGCACAATTAGTCACACAGTATTTGTTGAATGAGTACATCAATGAAATCATTTTTGAATGGTAGACTTAGGATACCTTTGCATGTTTCAAATACAACCAGAAAACTTTTTATGTTGAGATATAAAAACTAGTGTATAGCATGTAACAAGAAACCTATACAAATACTTTTAAAAGTAAGTAAGTTATTTAAAGAAAAGAAAGCAAACTGGACATTCTTATAAAGTTTTCCAGGGCCTTGTCCATTAGGTTATTTTCTTTCATCTGTGCTGGTAGAAAACTGTCTAATCACACTGAATATGTCTCCTTGTAATTAAAATAATTTCATTTTTGGAGCACAATTTGCTACGTATTCCTTTTTTGACTAACAAAAGATTAGGTCCCCCAAACGGGAAATGGTTGATCACTTTTATAATTTTATTAGACATCTTGTTCTGTTTAGAAAATTTTAGAAGAAAGCAGAAATGAATTGGATTTCAACCATTTTATTTCAAATTGTGTCAGTAGAAAAAAATGCAATGTGAAAACACAAATTAAGTGGGTTTACAAAGTTGCCCACATCACTTTAACTCCTTTTCTATAGCCCATCTAACGATAATGTATTTGTTCCTATGTCTATAGCTCCCACTGGTTTGTAAGCTCCTCAGATGCTAGAAACAGTGGCCTCAGTCTGTATCCCTGGAATAATGCCCGGCATATGACATGCACTCATATTTTTGAGCAAAAAGTAATTGGGTAAGCATAAAATTAAAATTTGTTCTGATTTTTTTTTTTTTTTAAAACATAAACCAAAAATTTTCCTATCCGTGGATATAATCCTGATACCAACTTGGTTGTTTATTGAAACATTAAACAGTCTGCATAATATGTGTGTGTAGACAGGCCCAGTTGTTTCATTTTGTTTTGTCCTATCTTCCCATCAGATTACTGTAGGAGAGGTCCTACGATAACCACAACTCTAATTTAATGAGTAAGCAGACGCTCATTACATATTTACTTGCTTGTTGAATATTCAATATTTAACACCTAGTCTAAGGTGTTATATGTTATTGAATACAGCAGCTATTTAACTGGTATATATTGACATAAATTGAAGGATAGCATCAAGTAGGAGAGCACTGGCTTCTTTTTCCTCCAACCTACTTTTAGGAAAATAAATATGTGTATTGTTAACCCTATTAGATAAGATGAGGTAAGGGACTCTAAGCTGAACCATGTATGTTCTACAGTGTTTAGCTAATGCTAAGGCTCTCTCTGCCTCTCAAATCCTACCCGTGGACAGTCTGTTTTCCCCCTTTCCCACTGTCCCTAGGATTACTTCGAAAATCCTTGGTTTAGCGATTGCCCACCCTGGAACACTCACCAACCAGCCAGAAGGACTTCCTGTTTTGCTTTGTCTCCTCTCAGGCATTCCACACAGTCTCCTTCCCCTCTCCCTCCCTGATTGGATAACACCTCTTTGTCTGTCAGTCTCCTCTTAAACACCACTTCTTTCAGGAGACCTTTGTTGATCAACTGGATTAGGTATCACTGGGTGTACTCCATAGCATCACGTACTGGATCTGAAGTATCTCTTATCATCATACACATTATATAACGTAATGTCTACTTCCCCTCTGGACCAATAAGCTTTGTGAAAGCAGAGGATTTTTTCTCTCTTGTCCACCACTGTGTCTCCAGCACCCATGCTCAGTTTACAACTACTTAATTACGTCAAACAAATGAATCATGTCTTCACCTTGAAATAGTTGCTTTCATTGAATAAAGGGAAACCCTCGACTAGGACTGTGCAGAAATGGGTTCAAATCCTCTTACCAGCACGCTGTGCATGCAGGCCAGTTACTTTGTCCTGGTTCCCCTTTTCCAACAGCACAAGCAAAATAGCTTAGTTGAGTTTGCTCATATTACAGTTTGTGAAGCTATGAGTCTTGCACTCTGATAAATTGAAGAGAGACACTTCAGGACCCCTGAAAATGACTGTTATTGATGCAAGGCAGCTGCAAAGACCAGCAAGCAAACCACAGTCTTTCCCACAGAGTAGTGTGAGGACTGTCCTTGGATGTGCAGCTGGAACTGTCACCATGTTAACAGGCCGGTCTGTGCTTCTGCCTCTTGGGGATGCACAGCCCAGTGATTTCTCCAGCTTACTGACCAGCGTGAGCCAACGGGAACATCTGCCTGTTGTTTTCCCTGGCAGTCCGTGCAAGATAGAATCATTTCTGTTACTTTATTTATGAACTGTAGCCACTATTCCTCGGTGCCAAAATAACTGAAATGTACATTTGTGGGTCTCTATGACTCCCATTTAAAGTCTCACAGGTCAGTCAAAACTGAGGCCAAGTTCACCATTTATTATTTATAGTTTATATCCAACTTCTGAAACAATGAGGCAATGTAGAGTAATGCATGAAACAGGCTGTTTAAATCATATATTAAAAAAAGATCAGATACTCTTAGAGGAGAGAAAGAACAGTATACCAGGATAATTGAGCACTGAAACTACATATAATAGGAGTTAGAATTCAAGTATAGGAAACATGGGGTCCATGGGACATTTACTATGGGCCCTCAATCCGGAGTATTTCATTCCTCTGTTTTCTTGCTTTTTCCCTTGATCCTGTAGCTGTACGCATATGTCTTTTTAGCTATCAAAAGGAAAAAAAGAAAACACAAAATAATTCATAGTTCCTCCCTAGTCAGACAATGCAGAAGGATTGGTATTTCTTCTTAGGTGTCTTCCTTTCCAATTATTCATTTCTTGGTTCAATAACTAAAATCCACCCAATGGTTGAATTACGTGATGGAATGAGTATATGTAATGGAAATTCAGTCACATCTAATTTGTAATAATAACAGCTAGCTCAGCTAATGTGCTTATGGTCATCAGTATTCAGGAAAGGGCTTATTCCAAAAGCCCGTGCTCCATGAGGAATGCTGATGTTCATCATCAGCTGTTGATCCACAGGACCCTCCAGAGTCTTTGTAGGTGGGATTTCTGCTGAAGATTTTTGTTTTCTTTTAAACACAGAGAAAAAGAAAATCTTGTAGGGTTTTTTTTTTTTTTTTTTTCCTCTAACCTACCTAATGTAAGCTGGTAATTCATTCTGCTAGGCTCTGGCTCTCCATTATTATTTTGCTGACTTCACCCTGTCTTGCCTTGTTTCCACCTCTTTCTTAACATTTGGCTTTAAAAAAAAAAGTAAGAGACTTAATAATCATAACCACAAAGCCAGAAATAACCAAGGAACCACACCCCCACTTTTAGACACCACAGATCATCCCAAACAGCTCTCTATCCTAAGGAGTTCCCTGTACGTAGATTCTACAATTCCCTCTGTAGGTTTTATTTGTCATAAAACCCAAAGTTTGTCTTTTCCTTGTCATTCAAAAAGAAACCTTCACCCAAAGTATAAAAGTAATGACCAGCTTCTTTTGTTGTTGTTGTTACTTAGCATCTCTGTGACTGTGTTCTTAAGAGTAGATACCTCTCTGTTTTACTCATTTGAGCTACGTGCGAACCAAAAAATTCAGGTCTTTAAAAAAAGTTTCATGTATTAACTAACTTATTATGTTTTGCCATAGAACCATTCCATGTCATTTTAGTGGGCTTTCATTGAATGAAAATGGGTGCAACTTGGGGGAAATAGAACATTTTTTGTTTAAAAAAAAATGTTAAAAAATAAGTTAATCTAGATTAACCTATTAAATATTCACTTTTTGGTACCTACATATGAACATAAATCACAAAACTAGATCATAAATTATAAAGCTAGGTATTTTGTCAGGTAGTCATAACGTATATAGTTCACAGTCCCCAAACATATAGAAAAGCTTGAACTTAAAACATTAAATAGGTAAATATGACATTTGATAGGCCAGTTACTTCTAAAGTGTAGTAAACTTGGCATTAAAAGAGATGATTAAGTACCACACAAGTATATTTAATTTTGATAATTACAAGTAGTATGTATTTGTTTTCGTGTGTAGAAAAATGGATAGCATAGTCCTGTGATTGTACCAGTATTATTGTTTAGTACAAAACTAAACTAAAGTTCATAAAAGTATGTAATTTTAATGAAAAATATTAAAGCAATAATATGGGTACTATTCTAGGTATGACTAAAAATGGTATAAATAGTACAAAGATGAAGAAAGTTCAGGAAACACTAACACAATTTACTAGTATTGGTATCACATCTACTATAGGATTTAAGTGTTTAAAATCAAGATATCATAGAAATAAAGTGTGGTAATTTGGCTTATTTAAATAGCATCACTATGAAAAGAACAGTTTAACATTTTGTTCTTAAGACTTTTTTCATTTGATTACTCTATTCAGTCATACAGGTGTAATCAATGAATATGTATTAAGTATCTATTATGTGCAAGGTCTCTGATCAGTCATTTCAAGGAATATAGAAATCTTTTAAAGACGCCATTTTCATGTAAAATTTTTTGATAACATTTATTTTTAAAAGTGACACTTTCATTAGTTATAATTTAGATAAGACAAATATATAGAGAAGATTCCCCAAAATTTCACTATTCAGATAGAGATCAAAATGCGAATGATTTGTGTACTTTATAGCCTTTTAAAAGTGAAAATATATTATTTTTATTTTTTATTTTAATTAAAATTTATTGGGGTGACCATGGTTAGTAAAATTACATAGTTGAGTTTCAAGTGTACAATTCTGTAATACATCATCTATACATGACATTGTGTGTTCACCACCCAGAGTCAGTTCTCCTTCCATCACCATATATTTGACCCCTTTTACCCTTTTTTCCCACCCACCTCCCTCCTTACCCTATTGTAACCACTAAACTGTTGTCTGTGTTTCTGAGTTTTTGTTTCTTTGTTTGCCTTGTTCCTTTGTTGCTTTCCGTTTTATATCCCCCAGAGTACATTTACATTTGCATCATGTTTTTTTCCCATTTAAGTCTATTATTTCTATTTTCACATTTTACTATTTTCTAAAATATAATTTGAAGGACCAAATATGCCATTTAACAATTCACCTACCAATAGACTTGTGGCTGAGTTCTGGTCAATAAAATTGTGCAGAAGGGATGTTCACTGGCTCTTAAAACACCTCCTGGGGATTCTACACAGTGCTTCCCTCCCCCACCCCTAAATTGCCAGCTAGGTGCAAAGAATCCGGTGGAAGGCTTGGATTCCTCAGAGGATGGTAGATCCACTGAATGGGAAGAGCCTGCATCCCCAAAGGGCTGTGCAGGGCAGAACCCCTTCCCCACCCCTCCACCAATCCACAAAGGAAGAGACCGTGACTCGAGCCCCTGGAATTTCGGAGTTGGTTGTTATAGCAATTAGCCTACCCTAATTCATTTATGTTCTTCCTCCAAGTCTTAAATCTTCCAAACTCTTGTTCCCTTGTTGTGTAGCACCTTTGGCCTTATTTTGACTTTTTCAGTTTACTTAATGTCAGATGGAGTCATTTACCCTTGTAGTCAACCAGTGTGTGAATGTGCTTGATTTCACTTACTGCCACTTCTCAAATCCAAAGCAGGAGAATAGGTTTGCGGTTCATGATTTTGTCCTATATGACAAATTTTCTTTCAAGGACTTGTCTAGTAAGATCCTGCAGGATCTTCTTCTTCTCCACCATCTATCTAATTTTCTAATGTTCTATATTGGAAAGTCCACGACACCTACAATCTGCAGGCTGGACTCCGACCAGGTCACTGATACTATGTTTTAATGCTTCATTTGAGGGGATTATACTTTTCCAGGATGCAATGCATTACCACCTTTAAAGGTGAACCACTAAAGGTTTTGCTCCGTGAGTGATATGATGGAACTTGTATTTTAGAAAAATAATTCTAGTAGTGGTAGGAGGAATGGTTTGAAAAAAACAAGAGATCAGAAGGTTGGAACATGATAAAGAAACTGCAAGGAAATACCAATGATAGAGTGGTCCTGACTTGTTAATAACTAAATGTGGAAGAAAAAAGTGAAAGAAATCATGGAAGATGCTGTAGAAATTTCTTCTGTAAGTGTCAATGGCTAAATCGGGAGCCTAGGAAGGACAGAAGATTTGGTGGGAAAAATAAATGAATTCCACTCTGGAAATGCTGACATTAAAGGACCAATAGAACATCCAAGTAGGAAATGTCTTGTGGTTTAATGCTCATAAAACAAGTCTGCACTGAAAGTTTGTGTGGCAATTATTAACTCAAAACCTTGCAAATGGGTCAATCCAGGCAAAGATTAAAAACTAAGGAAAAGAACTAGAACTGAATTCTAAATGATACTGTCCTTTTTACCATTATCCTACTTAGATGTAACTTAGGTCATGCCACCCCTCTGCACTGGCAATGGCTTCTCATCTCACTCCAAATTAAAGCCAGTCATTACTATGCTCTAATGCCCTCCCCTCATGTTCTCAGCTATAGCTCTCCGTATGTGCTTGCTTTTCCTAAAACAAGCAGGAACTGTTCTTCCTTAAATCCTGTGTCCTTGCTACACCTTCTGCTTGGAGCCACCTCCACTCAGGAATCCATTTGACTTTTTCCTTCATCCCTTCTGGTCCTGTTCAAATATTGTCTTCCCAATAAGACTTTCTCAGATTATTTAAAATTGAAACCTTCCCTTACTTCCATCCAGCACTCCATATCTCATGTCCCTGCTTTATTTCACTCCACAGCATTTATCTTCTTTTAGACTATTTAAATAAATAAGCTGATCTCTGTAGTCTTAGAACAATGATTGGCACACAAGTGACATACCTGTTTATTTGATCACAATAATTTATATATTGTTTCCCATCTGACCCCACGAGGACAGGGATTTCTGCTTTTTTAGTTTACTGCCATACTCCGTTATACAGAACAAAAGCTAGCACATGATACATGCTCAAAAATATGTTGAATACACACAAATATCTATATACAATAAAATATCATAGAAAATGATTTATTAAAATCATTATACATACTTTGAGAAATAGAAGCCATAAGACCAGGTCCTCAAAGAGCATTCTCCCACAAGAAATGCAATTAAAATAAGAATTTCAAAGCTCTTGCACTATGCCAACAGATACATCTATCTAAATGACAGCATTTTGAGCTACTCTGAAGATCAGCACTCTTGGCTGACATCTCCCTGGTGTAACGCTCCAAAGAGTCATTTAACATAGAGCCACACATTCAAATAAAGACAAAATGTGTTTGTTCATTGTTCAGCTGTTAGAAAATAACTAAAGAAAAGAGGAAATTTCCAAGCATCAGCAAGATGTCGTATGACATAGTTGGAAAATACAAAGTTTGAAATGATCAGATATCTACTCTCTGTCTAGCCTCTAACTCCCAGATTACTTAGAATCATCTCTCTGCCTATCTCTCTGAAATATACCTCAGTTTCTTTATTTGTATACAATTCTGCTTACATCTTTTGAAATGTCTGAAAGGGCTTCTAGGTATAATCCAATTCTAAAAATAACCTAATCTTATTTATGACTAATCAAAAGATATTCCGAAGCTGTGCCAACCAATTCTTTGTTGTTCCCATCATGTGCCTTTTAGGCTGTAGAGTTTGCTTTGGACATGCAGGAGAATGTCCCTCCTCTTTGGCTCCTTTCTCTGGGTCTACACATCTTCACATCCCTCCAGAGATCCTATCTATCCAGCAATGTCCATTGTGGTCATGTCAGAGATTCAGCAAAATATATCACATAGAATCTCACATTCGTAATGTGGTAACGTGATACCGTCAATACAAACCAGCCTGTTTTTGTAATACTGATAATCTCTTAGAGCATAACTTAGATATAACAGGGGTGCAATGGAAAGAAACTCCACAGCACGAGGGACAAAGACGCCAACTTGTCATAAGTAAAATGAGAATTCTGGCTAGACTCTAATTTCCCTTCAAGTGCTAAAATTTCATGAAATTTAAGGTATGAAATTCACCGAAGATAGTCTCAAGTTCTCAGCAGAGTGTGGCTAAATGACATGATAAAGTCTTCATAAATGAAATTTGTCAAGGTATTACTAAATCCTATTATAGTTTGTGCATATAAACCTCTGCTTCAGTGAGCAGATAGGTAGTTTCAAACAGCTATCGGTTTGTTATCTGGAAATTACAGTACTCATTTGGGTCAGATCAAAACGTAGAACAGTGTACCCTTCTTTCCTAGCCCCTAAATAAGGACAAAGCCACCTACCTATACAACACTTCTACAAAACATTTAGATGTGATCACCTTTTAAGAGCTGTTAATTCAAAATTATAAAGATGGGGAAGAAACAGTATCTCCACTTGTATACACATTATCAAGTTATATAAAGACACTGAAACTCATAAAGATTGGGGAAAACTAAAGTAAAGAATTTCATAGCTGGGGTGGAGTGGGGGCAAGTGTGTATAGCAAGAATGGAGCCCCAGTTCCTAAGATTTTCATTTTTTAGTGACAGGACAACCTGACATTTTTTGAATAGCTATAAAAAAAAAGATTGAATTATTTTTAGTAATAGACCATTCCTAGAAGCCTTTTCAGACATTTTAGAAGAGAAAAGAAGAATTACATTCAAAAAAAGAAATTGAGGTACAGACTATACAGAGACATGCACAGAGATATTCCTAAATAATCTAGGAAGTAGGGGCTGGACAGGGAGTAGCTATCTGGTAATTCCAAAACTGTTCTTTTCCAACTATGTCATACTACATCTTGCTGATGCCTGGAAATTTCATCCTTTCTTTAGTTATTTTCTAACAACTGAATAATGAACAAGTACATTTTCTGTTTATGTACAGATATGCAATATATCTTCTATTACACAATGTTTCCAGCTTGTCTATGCTTAAAACATGCAGCAGACACATGAAATACACTTTCGCTCATTCACTCTCACATATCGAGCAGGCTGTTAACACCTAGGGATACAATTCCAAATGAGAAGAACATGGTCCTTGCCCTTAAGAAACTTGGTCCAATGCGGGTGGCAAACATCGAACAAGCAATTATGAAGGAGAGCTCTACAGGCCATGATGGAAAGTATACAGGGTGCTCTGCGAGTGGGAAGCAGGGGCTTTTAGATTAGCAAGGGGTGGGATCTGAAGAGAAGCAGAGGTTTCTGAGAGAACTGATGTACAAACTGAAATCTGAAGGATGATCAGGAGTTGAGTGGGGAGTTGGTGCTGAAACTAAACAGAGTGTTCCAGGGAATACAGTCATGCACCACTTACCAGAGGCGGACATGCATCGTTAGGTGATATTGTCTTGGTGTGAACACCATAGAGTGCACTCGCACAAACCCAGAGGGTACAGCCTACTACACACTCTGCCTGTGTGCATACCACCTTCATACATGCAGTCCGTCATTGACTGAGATGTTGTTCTATAGCGTAATGTAATGTAGCGTTCAGGCACTGTAATGTGTGTGAAGACCTAGAAGTGAGAGAGAACTTGGCCTGTTCCTGAAATGGAGAGAAGGTCAATGTAGCTGTAGTTCAAGTTGGAAAAGGGGAGGCACCTGACCAGCCCTGAGGCTGTCGAGGTAACAGAGGCAAGCTCACAAAGGTCTTTGTAATACGCGGAGGTGTTTGAGCTTAATTTCAAGAGCCATGGGAAGCTGCTGAAGAGGTTCCAAACGAGTGGTAAGAGAGAAAGTTTGTTTCAATCACCTTTTAAACAAATAACTAAATCAGAAAAGAACTTCTGAATTATGGGAGCCTGAAAGCAGTACGGAATTATGAAGAGGGAGTGTTATTCAGTGTTAAATCTAATAGCGCTTTTAAATAAGCATTTTTGCCTTCAAAACACTGTAGGAGACCATTTCTCTCATCAAATGGAAGCCCTATTGACAACAGTCTTTTATTCCAGATGAGCACGATTCCGGATTTATCCATCTTTTAAGCTTATGATAGAAACAGTCATCCATGTCAGAAAAAAAACAGTACAAAGGCAGAATTTGACTTTGTTGTATTCCACACAAGAGTGCAAATTTAAAAGTCCCAACCATATATTAACATCATAGGACAATCTCAGAATTTCAGTATTGGAAGGGATGTTAAAGATCATTCAGTCCAACTCTTTCATTTTACAGATGAAGATGGTATAGAGAGTATTTTTTTTTTTTTTTTTTTTTTTTGCAAGATAATCAGAAATAAGCAAGTATTTAAGATCTGGATCCTTACTGAAAGACTTCAGCATATCATAATGGTAACCGAATTACCACGAATAATAATTGTATAAAACTAGCATTCTGATCCAGATTGATTCCCGCTGCTGTTCTTAAGCCTCCAAAATAGTCTCCAAAGAGTCCTGCCTCTTGTTATGCACATCCTTATGGAGTCCCCTCCCACACTGTACCAAACTGTGGCTTCAGTCTGGAGTTTTCTCGCCCTGCCTCTCTCGCCCTTCTTCCTTCGTTCATCCCTCCTGCCTCCCTCAGATCGTCCACTGTATCCTGAGCCAGAACCACCCAGCTAACCCACTTTTGGATTCCAGACCTCCAGAAACTGTGTGAAATAATAAAAGTTTGTTTGTTAATGTGCTAAATTTTGGGGTAGTTATGCAGTAAGAGGTAAGTGACAGACACTACACAAAATCAATATATTTTTAACAAACTTAAACTACCTACACTTTTTAAAATAGCTAAATAGGAACTCTTTGTAAACAATAAACTACATCCTTCACTTAAAAATACTACCACTAGTGTTCTTCTTTGAAAAGAGGTGATTAAACGGTTTACAGAATAGATAATAGGACATTTACCAGATAATTTATAGGTCAGTGATTCTAATTTAACCAGAGTTCTAGGCAATCAGACATAGTTAAAATTCAAATTTGGTTGCAGATATTAATTGCCCATAGCTACATGTTTCCATTTCAATACAATTTAAGTTCTTTCCTTTGAAATCTCAGTAAATACAAAATCTGAATTTAAATTAAAACTATCACTTTCTTCTTAGTCCTGAGTAGCCTTAGTAGGATGCAGAGTGAGGAGGAAACAATAGTCTACTAGCTAACAATGACTGAAGACATTTAAAATAATCACTTTTCTAATCAAATAAAACCTCCAGGTAAGGAGGAAGAGTAGTTGAAACAGCCATGTCTCCTCTTCTAAATTTCATCTTCCCTCTATTTTCTCAATCCAATTATTCACTGAACTTTTTATCAAAAAAATATTAAACCCTTTCTATACTCTAGACATAGGGATTACAGTGATTAACTGGATAAACAAGGCTCCACCCACCTGAACTTTTTTACCTGGGAGTGGAAAAATAAGCAATTAAGCAATTACAATATTATGAGAATTATTAGGGAAGGAGAAGGAAAGGGAACAATGGAAGCACCTAGCAGGGTACCTATCCCAGTATATTGGTGGGGATTAGGGACATGGGAGGGAGTGTGAGAAAAGCTTTTTGTTAAGACATAATTTCAGGCAAAAAGAACTCCCTGTACAAAGGCCTGCACGCAAGAAGAGTTCAACATACATTTAGAAACTCAAGTTCAGCTTGACTGCAGTATAAAGAAAGAGGAAGCGGTGAGATCCCCAGGGAGTACATTATACTTTTACATTGCAGCCCAAGAATAGGCACAGTTTCTTCTGGTGGGGTTTCCTTTAATGGAGCAGGCACGAGGAAGAATTAAAAAACAAATCTTTAGGCCCTAACATTTTGCATACTGTCTGAGAACTCTTATTTATACTCTAGGCCCAGAAGCTAGGTACTACAGCCTGGCAAAGAGTACACACATAGTAAAGAATTCTGAGGCTAGAAAGACCTGCTTTGAATCCTAGCTTGAAAACAGTAATACCACCAACCTAATTCAGATTGTGTAAAAATCAAATGAAATAACAAATGTGAAGCATCAAGCACATACTAAGCATTCAAATACCTCTCTTCTTTTACCTTGCTTCTGAGCCCCCAGCTGGCCTCCAGCTGAAGTTACCATGTCACCATCCACCACTTGTGACCCCATCACCTGGCAGAGGACAACACTCTCTTGGCCATCTCCTATGTTTCTCCAATTCACTTCTAGTCTCTACCCTATTCCTCTGTGAACCCTGGGTTAGACAAGTCAGAAGTATTCCAACATAACAATCCCTGTCATAAACACACTGCAGCATTCATTAAAAAAAATTATACCCACACACAACTGAGACTTGCTCATTACATTATCTGTACTTTATATTTGCCTATGTATTTGACCTGCATTATACCTTTTGACAATATTGTTAAGTGACTGACCCTGACCTAAGCTTTGAATGTAGCTCCTCATTTTCTAACCAGAGTTGTGTCAACTCTGCAGAGGCTACCTCTCAGCAAATGTTAAAATGGGTATATATTTTAAGTTATACTTTTAGTTTCTTTTAAATGTTGTTAGGACTTAAAACATAGGCTTTTACAAACTTTATACCCATTCCTCAATGTCTAACGTTGTGTCCTATCACACGTTTTAAACTCTGTAAGTGCAAAACCAAAGGGGGGAGTGGTGGCAGAATCTTCTCAAAATAGTGTCTGCCCAAGAACCATTCCAACTACTTTAGTGATAAGTACCACTTTCAATTTTCATACCTGCCCAACCATGCTCATAACAGTAAAAATAAAGCTTCCTATTTTCTTAGTCATAAAAATGTGTCTCCTTTGACTGTGAAAATGAGAGCACAAATGAGAGGGTTTAATTACTTCCGGTGGAGTTCAGCTGCTAATTTCAAATAGAATTATTCCCTCATATGCTCAGAGTAAGATCTCTTGAAGGTTTCTTGTTTCAAGCCCAGTCTCTGTCTAGGGAACTGTCTACTTTGCAAAGGAGTCCTCCACATCTCTTAACAGCTCAAGTGGGGTCCAAAAACGATCCTATTCCTGCCTTCCAAAATTATCTAACTAAATCTTTCCCTAAGCACCCCTTCCTTTCAGTGTTTCTCCGAAGGTGGTGACCAGATGACCTGGATCAGAATCACTGTACACATTAACAGGTGGGTGATTCCTGGGTCCCAACATTGACCTGGATTCTCACCCAGGAGCAGGGCATTAGCTTTCTACATTACCCAGCAGGTTCAACATTTTATCAGTTAAATATTCCACGTTTTTCACCAAAAAAAGGTCTTCAGTAAAGTCTCCCTTATACTAAAAGCAACTGGTTTTAACTTAAGTGGTTGATAAAAATGCTGAATCAGACAGTGATTTGTGTTAAGACACTTGAGCCCACCTCCTTCAGGCTGTGTGTATCTTAGGCTTTTATGAAATACTATGTACAGTTATTCAGCCAACCAAGAATATAGCTAACTATAGTGTTATCCATTCTACATTTCATCACGTTGTACACAAGGATGTCACTTCAAATATGTCGTGGAAATTCTGTAATTATGGCATTTACAGAATCCCCCAATATTTAAGGTATTGTAACCCAAACAGTGAAGCACATGATGTTAGTTTGGTACTATTCTTTATCTATCTTGATGATTCAAATTCTCTATTTCATTCTGAAACTTTAAATTAGGAAATAAGGATGTTTCACCATCCTAAAACTTAGGATATTAAAAATTCTGTTTAACTTAGACAGTTTAGGATATGGTACATTGATAACGTAGTTACGTACACTTGGCATACAGTAAAGTGACTGACATCCTCTGGGAGATAGGGGCACAAAAATCATTTCCTCAGGATGCATCATTTGCCTAAATATTTGTCAATATTCTTTCCTGTATAATTTGTCTCAGGCAGACAAGGTATTTGAAAAACAGAAATCAAGCAACCTCCATCAAGTGGCAAAAATCAGGGTCTTAGAATAGAAACTTAGCAACCCATGAACAAGGTTGATATTGCTTATTGGCGTAAGATTGGCTTTCTTCTGAGTAGCTCAAGAGAAAGTGAAATACTGGTTTATTTCTAAGTGAGCTCCTGCATCCTCCAGTCCAGTGATATTTGCACATCTCACCTGGGCCTTTCGGTTACAAATCCACCTCCCTAAGGAGCGGTGTGAAAAGGCAAGAACAATCAATAAGAAAAAAATCCTCCCAGCTATAAATCAGCCACGTGGAGCTGCAGCTGCGGCAGCGGTAGCCCTGACTTCCTGGTTTGCTTCCTGCAAGCCTAGCGGCGGGGGGCTCTGGCAGTGGGTGTAAGAAAAGAAGGGGCGGCCAGAGCCTCTCCAGGTCCGCGGGAAGGAGCTGCGGGCCGGTAGATCCTGGAGGGCAAGGGTGTTAAGGACAGAGTTATGGCCCGCAATTACAATAAAAGTTTGGGAATCTGGAAGCTTTAAGAGCTGAGCTGCGGGGCAAAGGCTAAGGCTAAGGACCAGACCTGGGGAAAGTGTAAGTTAGTTACAAGGTATTGCGAAGGAGGTTGGTGTGGACAGTGGGAGACAGAAGGGGACTGCGGATCTGGAGGGGGTCAGGTAGACAGGAAGCCTAGAGGAGCGAGGCACACGGGTAGGTTAGAGCTCTGCGGAGGCCGCCGGGGGCGGTGGGGGTGGCCGCGGACGCGGCACGCAGTCCGAGCCCTCGGGCCAGGGGAGGAGGCGGAGGGAAGAGCCCGGGGGAAGGTAGAGCCTAGGGGAGTTCCGGATCTGAAGCTGGAAAGGGCAGCCAGCGGAGAGGGCGGCAGCCGAAGCGGCAGGGGTGGGGGAGGAAGGAGGAGAGCCGGAGGAGGGGGAAGGAGGGAGGGGAGAGCTGTGGCGGCGGCTGCGCCCGGCGGTGTGTCTCTCGTCGCCGGAGGAAGATGAGGCTGAAGATCGGGTTCATCTTACGCAGTTTGCTGGTGGTGGGAAGCTTTCTGGGGCTAGTGGTCCTGTGGTCTTCCCTGTCCCCGCGGCTGGACGACCCAAGCCGGCAGAACAAGATGAGGGTGAGTGACACGCCCGCCCCCTCCGGCGGCTGCGACCTGCAACTTGTTTTGTTTGCGCGCGCTAGTGGCGGGAGCCGGGGGCGGCGGGGTCGGGAGCGGCGTTGGCACCGCAGCTCCGCAGGTGGTGCTGGTGCAGCGCGGGCCGATCCGGGGCAACGAGCCCCACGCACTCTGTCCCCGCCGCCGGCCCGCCCCTTCGCCGCCCCTTCCTCCTGCGCTTCCCCGCCCCGGGCTCCGCTCCCGCTACCCGCTCTGCGGCTGCGGGTCCCGGCGACCACTCACGCCGGGACTGCCGGGCGGAGCGGGAGGAGATCAGGGTCCCTGGTTAGGTGCGGGGGGAGCGCGGCCGCCCAGCCCCGGATTCCTCGGTGCTGGGACCGCCGCGGTCGCGGCCCGGGGACGCGGGGTGGGTCCAGGCTGCGGCCTGTGGCGCGGGCAGGCCTGAAGGAGGCGAGATGCCGCCGCTGCCATCACCGGTCTGGACAAGGCCCCTCGGTCCAGCCTTTCCTCCCTTCACCGCCGGTCCGGGGGTGCCCACAGCCCGGGGCTCCCCCAGCCCGCCTGCCCTCCCGCCCGGGTGTGGGAGGGAGATGGCGCCCCGCCTCCGGCTCTTAGGAAGAGCGCCGCCTCCCCCTCAACTCCGGTGGCCGCGAGATGGGGTGCGATGTGCGGCTAAGGCCTCGCCCTAGATCGGCCCTTCCTCGTGCTTCCCTGTCGAGGAGAGCGGCGGTTGGCCCCGGGGGGAGCTTGGGGGAGATGCCGCTCTGCTCTCGGGCCCGGTCCCTACCGCTCCGGCGGAAACCCCTTTTCCCCCAGTGGCATCGCTTGCCCGCCCGCTTCGGGCCGGCGCTGTCGGGGGGCGTGGAGCCGGTTCCCCATCCTGGGCTGCCGCAGGACTGCTCGGTCGGAAAACTAACTTGTGCGGGCGACCCACCGCTCTGCTGCCTGCTCTTTCAGCCCGACGCCGAGAGGCGCAGAACCCCCGATTGCTCCGCTGGGACGCATTTGTCTGCCGCCCAAGGCACGAGTGTTAGGTTTGACACTCCCTTACTTTGGAGGGTTTAGTCAGACGCCTCGGAACTTTAGTTACCCGGAGCCACGCCACGAGGGGTCCGCGGCAACTGCAGCTTCCCTGACCCTGCAGGTGGATGGTTTGCAGGCCTCGCTCTCCAGCCTGGCCCGCTCCCTCCAAATGAACCTATGCACCCCCCTACTTCCCAATCCTGGAGACCGGGCTATCCCCCTGGGCCCGCTGCTCTTGGGGGCAAGGGAGGGAATGAAAAGTTCAGGGGCTGTGTGGCAGGAGTTGTGCTCTGTTGTAAAGTGCCTTTTGCAAATATTATCGGCATTGCATCTGTATGATCCCCTTTATTAACTTCTGAGAAGTTAGCATCAGGAAGTTGAATGAGAAGATTCCTTTCTTGACTGCTAGGAAGAGATTTCCGTATCAGTTCCAGCCTATATGATATTAGGTTTACTTTCAAGTTTTAGTATTTGAGGTCTTTACTGCAGTGGAATCTCTATAATATCTCGGGGTGGATTCCCAGCCAAGTCATCCAAGTTAAAGATAATCAAAAGTACCAAATTTTCCTTTTCAAAGTGTTTGTGGTTTTAAGCCTCTCAAAACTTTCATGCAGTGGTGATGCATGATTTTATGATTTTACTTTCAAAATGATTTATTGACAAAAGATAACTGGATATTGCAATTGTTTGAGAATATTTGTTTTAAGCCAAATGACCTTTTACGAAGAGCTAGAAATGTTAAAACCCATTTCTAGGAGAGAAGTTGAGGAAAACTAACCGTGTTCAGAATGTCCTGCCCTTCAGATGACAAGTCTTCTAAAGAGGTGGAGGAACATCAGCACCAATACCTTACTCTTTTGGCATGTTTTATTCATGCTGATGTGTAAGTACCCAGCCACCAAGCTCATTTAATAGTTGTAGGAGGTGGTGATATCTTAATTTTTGGTCCAACTTACAGTCATGAGCTGCATAATGACATTTCAGTCAACCAGGGACCTCATATACAACAGTAGTCCTGTAAGATTATAATCAAGCTGAAAAATTCCTATCACCTAGTGATGTGGTAGCCACCTTAATGTCATAGTGCAAGGCATTGCTCACGTGTGTGTGGTGACGCTGGTATAAAGCTACTACTCTGCCAGTCATAAAAGAATAGCACATACAATTATGTACAGTACATATACTTGAGAATAATAATGGACTGTTACTGGTTTATGTGTTTACTATTCTTTTTATCATTATTTTTGAGTGTGCTCTTTCTACTTGTAGAAAGTTGATTGTAGAACTGTTGTGCCAGGCTGGCAGCAGCCTCTTACATCTCGTGTTTACCATGTCTCTTGATTGCATCGTGTTTCTTGTCCTTGATTTAATCTCATGTTGTTTTGTACAGTGACATGCTGTACAGGCTTGTAGCCTAGGAGCAACAGGCTATCTCATATAACCCAGGTATGTAGTAGGCTGTACCATCTAAGTTTGTGTAAGTGCCCTCTATGATGTTTGCACAATGACAAAATCGCCTAAGGACACGTTTCTCAGAAGGCATGCTCATTCATTAAGCGATGCAGGGCTATATTCGATCAAGTTTGTCAGTGGATCCAGTGTAATTTACATCATTTGCCAAAGACAGATGCTAACTTTAAGACTTTCAAACATAATTAACATTAAAAAGAATGATTATGGATCAGGAGAGCCAAACCCTTTTATTAACTTTGCAAGCATAGTAACTAAGGTATAGATTATACATCATAAGAGCATAAATAAAAGGACTATTGCCTCCCTTTAATGAAAACTAACCTAAGAGCTTCTGACATAAAGCACTAGAGAAACATCACCTTTAGGGAAGATTCTGACCAGTACTCAGATTCTGACCGCCAAGTTTCCCTTACCCTTGTGGTTCTTTTAGGTTTTTTTTGTTTGTTTGTTTTTTGTTTTTTTAAAATTTATTGGGGTGACAATTGTTAGACTAAAATTACATAGATTTCAGGTGTACAATTCTGTATTACATCATCTATAAATCCCATTGTGTGTTCACCACCCAGAGTCTGCTTCCATCACCATGTATTTGATCCTCCTTACCCCCATCTCCCACCCCCTACCCGTTCTTTTAGTTTATGATTGCAGACACCTCCACCCACTGTGAGACACCTGACTTCTTTAATGCTGATCCACATACGGACTGTTTTGGATTTCTGTAAATGGCCTGAGATAGGCTAGAACAATTCAATTTACCAAATATAGGTTCTCCGTCTACTCCAGTAAGCTTATACTCATATTTCCACCTGGTGCCACTTTTTGTCTTGTATTTTCAATGTTCCAGGCACTAAAGTGTGTTGCAACCTGGTCCTTTTTAAACTTGGACTACTTTGTGGCTTTAGATCAGCCCAGATACTATTGCAAAATGCCTTACCTGTGGTCAAGACAAGAGAAACACATTTCTTATCTCCCTTCTATCTCTGGGCCTCTTGCTGTTTCTCTGAGGTGAATGATGTGAAAAATGATTTTATTGTTCAAATCTTACTCTGTTGTATATGATTTGAATTATTGGGCAAACAGTTTTGAGTGCCTACTATGTACCAATGATAGTTGTTGAGGAAACACTCATTGCCTCTAACCCAGGGGTGTCCAAACTTTTTTCAACGGTTTTCACCCAGGGCCATATGCGGTAAAATACACAAACAGCCGGGCCACTCACTTGAGGTGAAGTACGTATTGTCTCACCTGGTTTATTTAAGTAAACTAAATATATTTTTGGAATTTGCTGTGGGCCAATTAACAATGGATCATGGGCCGCAGTTGGCCCTGAGCCACAGTTTGGACACCCCTGCTCTAACCTTATGGATCTTGCAATCTAGTGGGGGGAAAAGACATTAATCATGACTCCACAAGTCAATCAATAAAAATTGTCCTACATGCTGTGAAAAAAACCATAGGGGGTAATAAAATGGGAGAGCTTGGTCATAACCTTACCTGGAGACAGGACTTTTGAGTTGAAATCTGAAGATTAGAAGAAGAGTAGTTGTTGAAGTGGGGATTGGTGGGGGACACCCGAGAGGGAGAAGTATGTGCAAAGGTTCTGAAGTAGGACGCACCATGGTGAACTGGGGACCTGGAAGAAGATCTATATAGTTAGAAGTTGGAGAGTAAGAGAAGAGGTAGAGTGAGGATGCAAAGGTAAGTAGGGGTCTTGTGCACCATGCTAAGGATTAGGTCTTTAGAGCAGTGGGGATTAAAGGATTTTTAAGTAGGGGAGAGATGTGGTCAAAATTGTTTTGAAAAGAACACTCTGGCTGCCTACAGAAAGTATGAATTGGTTTAGAGAAAGAGCGGATAGTAGGAGTCCTGTTGGAGGTTATAATAGTTCAGGTGGGACATGATGTTGCTTGGATTGGCAGGGTGACAGTAGACGTGAAGGAAAGTAAATTGATTCTATAGCTATTAAAGATACAGAAGCATCAGGGCTAAGTGATTGGATGTGGGAGGGAAGGAGAAGAAGGTGTCGGGAGGCCTAGGATGATAAATTGTGTGTTCCATTACTGAAAGTTCTGAAGACAAAATTCATACATTCTTATGTTGTATTTTATGATTATGGGAAAACTTAATTTTTCAGGCTTTGTCCTCCGGGTATTTTAAGGTCAGCATTTATTAAAACCATCTGTTAAGCACTTGCAAAGTACAAAAAGTTCCTTTAAGTAAATTATAGTATCTCCCAGAGCATTTATTCCCAGGTTTTACCCCTGAGTGAATATTTAAAGTTGAATCATAAGCTTCTGAAAGTAAAAGTTTGTAATGGAAATATTGAAACATCTTTCAGTGGTTTGATTATAGCAGATTCAGTACTAGTGAGAAGCTGCCTGTAAACTGAAGATTCTCTGTGTGTGCAGTTGCTACTTTCGTCAAACCATTAGGTTCAGTGCATACATATTAGGACTAATTCAGGAACCATTCCTAGGCAGAGAAGTTTTATGTGATAAGCAAGCTAAGAGCAGTTGAAAAGAATATCTGTTAAATGAGGATGAGTGACTGAATTGATTACCTTGTTACAGTCAAGTTCCACTTTACCAAAGCCATTTTATTACGGTGATGATTGGTTGCAACCTGAAAAACTCGGCCCTTGACCATGAGATTTTATTTCAAATGGAAATGCCATTTATACTATTAGGGATGGAGCTATCACTTAGCAAAAGAGTATGTATAGTATCTTACGTCTTAAGTGGTCACTGTTGTCTCAGTTCCCCAGGTGAAATGCCTGGGGTTGGTTTTTGCTCTTATTTTGCTGTCCTTCCCCAACCCCGCAGTCCCGTTACCAAGTCTAAGAATCTGGGCTTTATAGATAGATCTCTTGAAATTAATGCAATTAATGCAGACTTTTGTGTACATGTGTATTCTTCTAGGTTGAGAATCAGAAATTTTCATGTTTCTCAAAGGTGCCTGTCAACCACTGACTGAGCCCTTTGGAGACACAATTCATGTTTCCTGCTCATGGAGTGTCTCCCCAACCTCCTAAGGTACTGAACCATTCAGTTATGACTCCCCCATAAATCAGGACACCCTGAAAATGCAAACGACTCATTGTATCTCTCCATGCTGTGAAAGTGTTTTCTACTTAGTGGTCAAAGGTCAGGCATAAGATACCTGTTACCACCATACCTTTCCCCCTCTGCCCCACCAGGACCCCACGGAGAATACCAAGAATACCTGAAGTAAAAGCCCCTGCTTGCAAGGGGTCACATCATAGTTGAAGAAAAAGATGCAATACTTCCATGACCTGGGTTTCTTCCCCTCTTCTTAATCCAAGCAATACAAGGAAACAACATGAGAGCTGTCACAAGGATAGCTTTCATTAATAGCCAAACCAGTTGTTGATGTAGAAAAGCCATTCAGAGAGAGCACAATTACTAGTAAGGAAAGAAGGAAAACTGTTGAACAGTTTAATTTGGATAACTGTTTTGTGAATTAGGCTAGCTGCATGGAATGGGAGATAAGTTGTAGATAACAATTTAGGTTCAGTATAAGCTGCATTAGATCATCAGTAAATTGGAGACAGAGGGAGAGAGAAAATAATGCATCATGAATGAAAATCAGAATTCTGAGCTTGGGCCATGTGTGAACAGAATATTTGTAAATTCTAACTTCAGAGTTTTAAAAAGAGTTGTTCAACAAGACGTGGATAGCTATTGGATAAATGGGAATGATTGTTGATCATTGAATATTTCAAATATTTATTGAGGGTTTATTTTGTGCCATCCATTGCTCTCAGCATTGGAGATACTACTATACTGCATAGTGGAGGAGGTGGAAAGTTTTGACATCATAGAGATGTTACTCAGGTCTTGACCTAATAACCATACAGTAGGTGTTGTGTCTATAATAATAGCAATTTTATTTTGATGTGTAAAGTCAGGTCTTTTTTTTTTTTTTCTTTAAGATTTTGTTGGGGAAGGGGAACAGGACTTTATTGGGAAACAGTGTGTATTTCCAGGACTTTTTCCAAGGCAAGTTGTCCTTTCAATCTTCATTGTGGAGGGTGCAGCTCAGCTCCAGGTCCAGTTGCCGTTGCTAGTTGCAGGGGGCACAACCCACCATCCCTTGTGGGAGTCAAACCGGCAACCTTGCGGATGAGATCCCATGCTCAACCAACTGATCCATCCGGGAGCTCAGTGGCAGCTCAGCTCAAGGGACAGCATTCAATCTTAGTTGCAGGGGGCAGAGCCCATGATCCCGTGCCAGAGTCGAGGAGTCGAACCGGCAGCCTTGTGGTTGAAAGCCCACTGGCCCATGTGGGAATTGAACCAGTAGCCTTCGGCATTAGGAGCGCGGAGCTCCAACTGCCTGAGCCACTGGGCCGGCCCAAGTCATGTCTTTTTACAGTACCTCCCAACCGACCTCCAGTCATTTGCTCAAAATAACGTATTGGGGGCTTTCTCCCTATAAAGAACTGGGCTGGGTGCTGGAGATGGCAGGAACACAGACTCTAAGCTTCTCTCATAAGGGAGGTAACCAGTATAAATATGTAACAGTCATAAAAGGAGATTCTTACTTGGCTATAGGAGATGGATGTTCAGAGGTGAGAGTGAAAAGCATGGCATTTGGTTAGACCTGGAGTGTCAGTGGGATTTGGACAGGTAGAGATGGAGGAAAAAACATTCTAGATGAGAGGAATGTGACCAGAAAGAAGTCTGGCTTACTGGTGAAAAGTGGTGGAATTTAAGGTTGGGAAAGAAGTTTGGGCCGTGTTTTGCAGGGAATTAAGTGGTAAGCTTGGGAACTGGGTTGGAGTTTTATTTAGTGAGTAGGAGAAGCTTTTTGGAAGTTTTGAAGAGGAATTGAGGGAGTGGTGACATTCATCTATTCATCTACTTTTGATTCACTAATTCACTCAACAGATATTGAGTGTCTTATAAGTACCATCTATTGCTCTAGGCATTGGAGTTTCCATAGACTAGTAAATAATAGCAACGATAATAGGTAACATACATTGAATCCTTACTTTGTGCCAGGTAAGCATTCTACATGTTCTATGTTGTTTAATTGCGACAATAACCCTCTAATGCAAGTCTGATGTAATCCCCACTTTATAAATGAGGCCGCTGAGTTACCGAAAGTTGAGCTCTTTGCCCAAACTCATTTACTTAGGAAGTGATGGAGCCAGGATTCAACCTCAGGTGTTCTGACTTCAGAACTTTGCTCTCAGACCCTACCCTATGGATTTTAACAACATAGATGAGACCTTGTGGACTACATTGAAAGGGGGACATAGAGATCATAGGTCACTTCCAATAGCAATAAACACTGTAAGACAATATAGGATAATGTGAAAGAGAAAGGGCAAAGGGGACCACTCAGGGAAGCTCAGGAAAGGTAATGGCTGAGCTGAGGCTTAAAGAGTTTACATCTGTAATGCAGTTCTGAGGAAAAGCATTCCAAGCAGAGGGAACAGGAAATGCAAAGCCTCTGAGGTTGGAATGAGGCTGGAATGTTTGAGGAATAGAAAGAAGGCCAGTATGCCTGGAGCATGGTGAGTTTGGGGGGAGTACAGGACTTGATAAGCTCGCAGATGTAGGCATGGCTTTTGGTTTGATGATAAATTATATGGTCATCTCACTTACAATGTGAGATAGTCCTAGATAAACAAAATGAACAACTTTTTGGGCCACAGGTTTGTGGGCCAGATGCACAAATAACAACTGTGATGGGTGAGACAAAAACTCTATTAGCTAAGTCCACTGGGTCTTGTGGGATCACCAACAAAGCAGCATTGAATCTGCGGGGCTGGGTGCTGTCAGAGAGCTTGTCTTTGAAAGGGAAGGTGGGAGGAACGAGTCCATGAGAATGGAGGAACAGTGTTCTTTCACACTGCATGAAAGATTGCAATGAATCCTGGGGACTGCATAGCTGGAAGATTGGATTGGGGGGTGGAGGAATGGAGGAGAGGACCTTAGAAAAATAGATAGAACGTGAACCCTGAAAGACTGAATGGTCAAAGCTAGGCTATAAGGATTAATCTGGAAGCAAGTGAAGGCTGGATTTCAGTGAGGAGAGAAATGTCTGTGGGACGTGATGAGACCTAAACTAGGAGAGAGACCAAGAACATGAATATGAAAAGAGAGAGAGTATGAAAGTGGAATTACCCAGTATAACTGGTGGGCAGAAGAATCATGCTGGATGGACTAGGAAATGAAAGATGCTGATGCCTTTGGAAGGACTAGAACTGTCGGAAGTGTGATTCTTAAACTTCAGCAGGCATCAGAATCACCTAGAGGGTATGCTAAAACACAGGTTACTCAGCCTCATGCCCAGAATTTCTGATTCACTAGGTCTGGGTTAGGGCAGAGAATTTACATGTCGAACTAGTTCATGGGTGATACTGGTGCTTGCTGTTGGTCCAGGGATCACACTTTGAGAAGCATTAATATGGAGAATGTGTAAATTTAGGAGCTATGAAACCAAAGAATTGTTTGGTTTGGACATACAGTATTTACAGACCACAGGTCAATTCCGTGAAGGTGTTTACCAAGTAGGTGGAGTGCAGGATAGAAATCAATACTGGATGCAGAGTGCAGTTCATTGGCAGAAACCTGAGGTCTGAAGCTCGGGCAAGTGGATTGATAGATTAGGAAGTGTGTGTGGATAGTGGAGAAAAATGTGGGTAGGAAAAAAGAAACATGGAAAATGCCTTAGTTTAAGTATTGGGAAGGGGAGAGATGCACGAAGGCACAGGCAGAAGTAAAATGCTTTAGAGAATATTGCCCTGTAGAAAACATAGGCAAAGATCATTTCTTTAAGGGCAGGACCATCAACAATTTCAAATGCTACAATATTTGAGCAAGATCAGATTAGAATTAAGGATGCAGCAAGTGGCTGTGAAAGCAAGTCTACCTGCCTGCTAAACTGACCAATGGTACTTGGGCCTAGCGAGGGACAATAGTTAGTTGTATTTTCAGTGTCATCTCAATAAGATGATCCAGGAAAACCAGCTCAGATAAAAAAGAAATTCAAGTGGTAACGTAAGGGTTTTATTAGAGAACCCATAACTACCAAAGAGGAACTTAACCCATTTGGAGTTATATCTGTTCTGCTTTCACCTCCCCCTTCCCATCGCTCTGTGTGTGTGTATGTAGACACATATGTGTATGTGTATATGTATTTTTAAGTTGAACCATAATCATGTAGTTGTGATATATAATATAGACTATATATAATATAGACATTATATTATAATGCACAGTAGGCATGTTTGTACTATTTTAGTCTAAAACCCAGTAACTTGTAAAGCTGTGACTAGAACATTTTAATATTTGAATTGGAAAAGAAAATTTCACCCTGAGAATATTAAACATTTCTTAGTTTTTAATACATTAACTGGATGGTGTGTATTTAAAAGAAAAAACAATAACAAAACTCTTTGCTCAGTGTTTCAGTAATGTTAATTTTTACAAATGAGGTCTACAGTTTACTTGTAGTTCAGCCTTGTGATCTTGAAAGCAACACTGAGACAACTGGAGCTGCGATTACCCAGGGCTTAAGACTTTTTTGGAGAAGGAAGAACTAACTTTCGCTTGCTAAGAATCCTGAATATTTCAAAATGAGAAATGTTCTCATTTCTGCTCCATTATAAATTCTCTTCTGGGCTTCCCAGTCTTCATTGCATTTTTAAGTGTTGCTCCTGAGAAGCTTTTAAATGTGCCAAGAGGGAGACCTGATTGAGTTCACTGAATATAAGAACGGGTACACTAAAACTTGAGGAAAAAATTAACTTTGCATTATCTAATTAGGTTTATAGACTTGCTGCAGAGCACTCTGGTTTCCCAAACCTAGAAGGTACAATTAACTGCAGTATTATATCAATACCAACTAGTTTGCTAATAGGCTTCCAAGCAAAGCAATTGGAATTTGTTATTACCAAGGATATTTTAAACTGGATGAATTAAAATTAAATCACACACTATTGGGAGTTCTATATGAGACTAGAATAGAATAGATGACCTAATCATTTTTTTTCATCTTTAATCTTTTATTGTGTCCCTGGGCTTAAAAATACATTTGGGCCGCAAGACTTATGCTACTCTCTTCAATGGTAAACTTACATGCTTAATGATTATTTGGCTTAAACATAATTTTAGCATTTGTAGTTCTTGCCTTTATAAAATATTTTGTGATATAATTTAGTGTGTTAGTATAGAGGTACTTACTATGAAACTATGTATTCACCAGTAATGCGTACATCTTATAAAGCAAGTTGATACTAATTAAAGAGTAAGTATGTTTTAAATAGGTATTAACTGAGAAACTGCCAAAACTTTTTTTTGTCACTTTTATGATGAGAAGATGGGTATGTCAGCATTTCTGTTTATTAAACTGTCTGTAATTATCCTTTGACCCTTTAATAAAAACACACACACACAAAAAAACCCCCACAAAAAACTGTGATAAGATACTCTTTTTAATGTGAGGAAGGTTTGCAAGTAGATTTTAAAACTGTACGAATGCCATCTGGAACTCTTGTTTTAAATTTAACTCACTGAGTCTAGCTATTGAAATGGAGCAGTCGTCTCAGGTTCTTAATGTAGTATGAGACACTTTTGAACAGCTCTACAGAATTTTAAGAATGAACACTTGTTAAGAAGTGATACTGTAACATCAGTGCACTACCTTTATGCTTCTGTGAGAATTTCTTTTTTGATAAATTCTTTAGAAAGGCTCAATAGAAAAAATAGGACAATAAGGTACAATTGTACTTTTATAAAAAATGAAGTCCCTAAGCCATGATATTTGAAGTGCTCTAAAGGTCTGTTACTTGTCAGCATTTACTATTGTACTTTAAATAATTTTATTGTTAAATTTGAAGTAAATATTACATATTTTATTAACATCTATTATTGGAAAAATGGTTGCCTTATAACCCTAGCAGAAAACAAAATGATTAGTATACTTAAGTAAGTCATTCAAGTTTCATTTTGCCAGCATATATTAAAGATATCTGGCTAAAGATTGTAGACCCAAGGTCGTTGGCACCAATTCAATGCCAACAGGAATCCCCAATTTGGAGTGCGGTGAAGAAGGAAACTTTATTCAGAGCCAACAGCTCAATTATGATACGACATGGCTGTGAAGTGCCCTGGGGCAAGGCCCCTCTCCTGTTAGACAGCTCTGCTCCACTCCACCCTGCCCTGCCCTGCACACTTTGCTCTAGTGAGATGTCTTAGGTGTTTCAGTTCCAGCCCCAGCTGGGGAAACAGTCTTAGGTGGAAAGAAAAGTGTGATGCATTCACTCTGCCCAGAGGGGAACTGACTTATGATGAGAAGTCCCCATCTCTAGTCCTTGATTGGTTCATTTCATGCAAATGAGATATAGCTGCATGGCTTTGATTGGACAGGGAAAGTCTCAGTCTTATTGGTTGAAATATAGTTCCAGGAACTCATTTATAAGGACTGTCTTACATATCAGAAACACAGTGTGCGCATCTTGTCCACCCTGAGGCAGGTCAGTTGGCAAGGCAGGCAGCTTAGTGCAGGCTTCTCCCTGAAGCTCAGTTTGCATGAGAGGTCCCTGTGTAGAAATGACTACTAGGCTCTGTTTTTAAATTTGACGTCAGTTAGCCACCAGGAGACCTTCTTGGTAGCTGTCTTCCTCAGGGCCGACAAGATGTTCAGATATAGAAAACTGGAAGGGAGGAGCATAATATGTAGACTCTATTTCTATGTAGATTTATAGTTTATTAGTCATTTGTATAAACATTTCAAAAATGACTCAGGAGCAATCTAGTGGGGTAAATCAATTAAGATATTTTTATTTGCTTGATTATTTAATGCTACCATGAAATATAGATATTTGTGATGGGAAATATTTGCCTAGAAAAATGTACCATGTAATATATTATACTGGAATTCTTGTCAATATCAGCCTGCGTACCTATGAAATCAAAGGTCCACTTTATATAGTCATTTCAAAACTTGTCTTAGACATTTTCTAAAGTGTTTGACTCATTAGGTATAGGTTTTACTTATGCTTACTTGGAATGATTTAAATCCAGCCCCCTTCCCCCAATATTTCTTCTGGCAATTATGATCAGACAATCGGATCATTATGTTTCTTAAAATTTAGCTAATTCGACAAAATTAGTCTTTTAATCTCTAATACAGCAAGGTGTCCCATATAAATCTTTATATTTGTTACCTTATAATCTGTTTGCAGGGTTTTACATCTTTTCTTCTGAAAGAAAGCGTTTAAAACCCCCTGTTCAAAAGTCTAACTCTTGCCAGGGTGATTTAAAATGAATAAAAAATCCATTAGGTTTTTGGCAAATAAGCTCTCAATTATGGTACAGAAGAAATGACTACAAAGTGCTTTTTAATGTAATGGACTGGAAATGACTGAAATCGTATTACTTTACACATGCAGATTTTTCTACTATGGTGGGGTATTTCATTTTTTAAGCTAAAAGATCACTGTCAAAATCAGAAATTTTGATCACTTAGATATATAATTACATTTAACATTTAAGCAAAGAATTTATAGATTTGGGAAATAAAGGCATGCAGTTTCATTAACTATTGCTCTCTGCATGATGGCCTCAGATGAAATTTGAAGTCTAGTATTTGTAAAAGAAGGTTGGAGGAGAGTGTTTTTATTGTGGTGGTCAATTAAACAAAATTTATTACAGTCCAAGGAGATCCTAGTGGGTGATAAAGAGAAAAATACTTTTAGCAAATAGTTTTCTAAAATTCTGTATTCTAAAAATGTGCTAAAAGAAGGTGGTTTCTAAATAGCTTGGTATTTTATAGAAACACATTTCTGTATGAAATTAAGATGACTCTTACTCTTCTTTTCATAGTTAACATGTAGACTCTAAAGCCATGGCATCTATTTTAAAATAAATGTAACATAGTTGTTAACTTTGAAAATTTGGAAGAGTGATATCAAACCTGCAAGATAATAGAGCCAAAAGTACTAGGTCCTGATCTTGAGGAAAAAACCATTGGCATCATCTGAAGTATGAATCAAAATACGTATGTGCTACAGAGGTATACTCAGATTATTTTCCCCAGCATCCTTTTGGAAATCTGAGGAAGGTTTTAATGAATATGGCTTCTTTTTACTTTCCATAATTTACTACCGCAGGAAGAGTGCCAGCCTCTCACTATTGTTTGAGCATCCTATACCTGTAACTAAATTGGAGACAATCGCAGCCAAAGACTCTAATAAATAGCTTCACAATGGTGCAGTCATGTTTCATAAGAGGTAGTTACCATCCTTGACCTCTTCTCAATTAACTGGTAACACTAAGAGAAAAGTAAATGTTAAAATCTTTGTTATATGTTGGCAAAAACCACTTCCTGACGATAACATGACCAGCGTGAAATATGTATTCTGATTTGCATGTACTTCTTTATCTTAAATGCCAGGTGCTTATGTTTAAAAGCAAACATGTCTTGTATGATGATTTATGACTTAGGAGGGCAGATAAAATGCAGAAAGAGTAGCTAAAAGGAAATTGTTGTAAGTGACAAGGAATAGATTTTTAATATTACAGAAAATCAGAAATTAAGGTAAATGCAAAGATAATATATAGATATTTGTTCAGTATTTTTTTCTAATGAATTGCAATACTTTTCCTACTATTCCTTCAGTTCTTTATGAAAATAACTGCAATCTATTTAACTTTTTTCCTCCCTTGGGACAGAGGATTTCTTTTTTGGGTTATGAGACATTTGTTGAGTGGTCAGTCAGTTTCTTTAAATCCCAGTGGATGCTAAATGTGAGACTAATTCCTTCAAGGTAAAAAATGTCAGTGACATATTTTATTGACTGCAAGGTAGCTAGGTAAACCAAGCCTGCCATTTGGTCACACTGCATGTGGCCTTTGAATGATGAGGCTAGCAGCTTACTCATAATTTTCTAACACACACACAGAGGTTGCACTTTCTGGATATACCCAATTCTTTTTAATTAAAGATAACTGAAGCTTCACAGTCTTCTGTCATACCCATAACTCTTGTGATGAGTCATTCCTAATGAAAAAATGTTTCATTTTTAAAATTAGAGATAATGAACTTTTTAAAAACTTTATGCTCTTTCAGTAATCTCTATGCACCCTGTCCCCACAACTCCTTTCACATGCCTTACTTTTTAAACAAAATGCTTTAAGAAGCTATTGCATCCTGTGAAATATTGACTAGGAATGGAGGAAAGATGAGATTTGGTTTTCTTGTAGGGGAATCCTTCCATCAAAAGACTGCAGACTTTCTTTCCTTGTTAGTATGGGCTTAATTTAAAATTGCCTCATATATGCAGTGATGAAAATCAAATCAAATTTAAATTACTAAGTGGAACATTTTTCTGATAATTTTTTTAAAATGAACAACAGATTTCGAACAGTGTGGTTACTTTGAAATGTTAATATTCTAACAGTTGAAGTTTCAGTCTCCTTCTTTCCATTTTTACCACTTCTTATCAGATGACTATAAGCATTAGTTCTCTTCTCAGAGTTAAGTGGTAAAAATGATGAGAAAATATAAAGTGCCTTATTAAGTCAGGCTTCTGATTTATTTCTAGTGCCTTCCATGTAGCTATATAGTTGATTTACTTATTTCCTAAATTCACGGGCCAGTACTGATACTCATAGCCATTTTTATTTAGGATATCGCAAGTGTACATTTAAAAATATAGTTGTAATAGGTGACTTACATCAAAAAAGTAAAACAACAAACAAAACAAAAGCCAACCACGCTTTAACTGGTGTGTGGGGAAGCAAAAAGCATGAGAAATTTGCTGCATTTCAATCTGTTCATTATCATTTAGAAATCAGCTTTTCCTTGCCCAGAGAAGACTTGGATTGGCTGAATGCTCTTCCTTGCTCCGTGAAAGCATGTAGCAGTGGGCATGACCTCATGAAATACGTTTAAGGAATAAATGGTGCCCTCAGTGGCACCTGGACTTTTGAACGGACAATGTCATTTAGATGCCTAACTTATTGCTAGGAGTGAAGATCAATAAATTGCAAGAAGAAAAGTGAAAAAATTCATTTGGGGGAGGGAAAGCTAGTATAATTTAGGACTTGGATTACTACAGTTACTTCACTGGGAGAATTCTCTGATCTTCTAAGAATACAAGTACTACATTTGTATGATTTTTATAATACTGGTTAAGTGCTTTCTGTCCCAGTCAGTGTCGTGAATTAAAAGGTTTGGAATATTTAGCACAAACTACAGTTCAGGAATACTAAACTTAGCATTTCGTACTGTACTGTAGGCTAGTTACCAGTAAGTAATGGAGGTCAAATCTGTGCAGCTGGGGAAATATTTTCTTTCCTTGTGGGAGTCTTAGAGCCTACCATCTCCTGTTCTGCTGTTGTTGTGTGAACGGTAAGTTTCTGTGGTTGTGTAATAAACTGTATGCTACTAGTCAAGTAAAAGACATAAACTCTGTTTAAGTTTGAGAGATTCAGCAATCTCATGGTTTTAGACTAATCTCATATTTGGTGTTTTCTTGTCACTGTCTCATTGAGATTTTGAAAAATCCAAATAAATCCATAATTAATAAAAAACATTCCTAGGGAAGGCACATTCAAGTTGATCATAGTATTCCTTACCAGTGTGCGTGTGTGTGTGTGTGTGTGTGTGTATGTGTGTGTAGGTAGACAAGAAGGTGTGCTATTTAAAAGGAGGAGAAGCTTTGCCATAGTACAACCGTTTGTGTTGGCAGTGAGGAGTAGGAGGGATGAGGACATCTAAACTACATGATGTTTCTTTTTAAAAATAATTGGGCTGAAACCTATGAATATTAATCCCCATGAATACTAAATATCCTGGGGAAATTATATTGATGTTTAATGTAGCGTACTGTGTAATCTATAGCTCCCCAAGGACAACCTGGTGGATTGAAACTAAAAGCTGACATCCGTGCATAGTAAAAGTTCACGTGGACCCTGACATGGGTTAAAATCCTCGTGTAAACACTGTTAATAGCTTTAGTGAGATTCTCCTGTTGACTTAAGGTCTCCTAGCCTCCTTTTCCTCATCTGTAAAGTAGACATAAGTCTACTTGGTAGCAATGTTCTTGTGCTTCCATTAGGTTAAGTTTATCAGAGCTCATCGGACAGTGTTTAACTTGCAATTATACACATGTGATTTTCCCTTTGTTCCCCTCCTTCTTCTTGGATGAGTGTAATAATTCATACATCATTTTAAGAGTGGTTTAAAGTGAAAATAAGTTATGCAAATTTATTACGAATTCATTATTTTGAATTATTAAGTGAAAAAGGGTTGAGTATTATCTTTTCTCCTGGATTTTGAGACTTTTGCCTTAAAAGGTATGTCTTTCAATGCACCAATATTCTAAAATGGGGAAAGAGGAAAATGCTATCATTTATTTAATTTAAAAATATGTTCTTTTTTCCTAAATGTAAATGTATGTCCATTGTTGAAAATATAAAAAAGTGAAAGCAAGTAAGAAACTAAAAATCATCTATAATCTATCTTATTCAAAGCTAATTATCATAATCTGTTGCATTCCTCGCCCAAATTGAAGTACCCTGTTTCCCCGAAAATAAGACCTAGTCGGACCATCAGCTCCCATGCGTCTTTTGGAGCAAAAATTAATATAAGACTGGATCTTATGTTATATAAGACCGGGTCTTATGTTACATAAGACCATAAGACCGGGTCTTATAATAATTTTTGCTCCAAAAGATGCACTAGAACTGATGGTCTGACTAGGTCTTATTTTCGGGGAAAAACGGTATATGTACTTGTAAACCACATACATATTGCTTTGTGGTTTGTCTTTTTTATTTTAGTGTAAAAATATTTTAATTTATATGTTGTTTCTAGGCTATATGCTGTTTTGTAAACTAATCTTTTAATAGCTGGTAATTTTAACATTGAGGTGGTTTAAACATTAGGAAAAAGAAATACCAGGATGCCGAGAATTACAGATCCTAAATCGTTGTGTACTCCACATTGGCAAAATTGTTTTTCATGTGAAACTGCTTAAAAAAAGTATAAGTATGATTCTGAGTTTTATAAGATGGTTATAAAAGTTGCTGTTTAAACAATTTGGGGTGCTTCCTGGCTAATCCAACAATTAAGGGGAAAAACAGAAGTGATCTGAGGGAGAAACACCTGCAAAGAGCAATTATTCTTTGCAGTTACTTATTTCACTATCTCTTCCTTATTTTTCCCCTTAGCATAGTCCACAATTTGAATTGTGGTTGCTGAATACTCTAAAGCTTTTAAACTTCTGCTTTGCCAGTAAGTACTAAGAAATCTTAGTCACTGCTGGGGGGGTAATTATGAGGCTCAGTAAATGCATTGTTAATTTTATTTATTAATCTTGTTCCTATTGTCTTTGTGTTACGAAGAATAATTTTTCGTCCTATCAGTTCAACTGAGCCACTTCTGGATTTTCTCCAATATTTTTCTTCATATAATAAACAATTGAAAATGAACATTATGCCCTTTCTTTTAGTCACTGTGTGGTTGGATGACGCCTCTTTCACTGTGCAGCGATAAGGCTCCTCTTTTCTATGTCCTTGAGTCTTATTTTAAGTTCACACACACATTTTGTTTGCATATTTATTTATACTTAAATGTAGTGATATAACAGGTCAGCCTCGTCTCTTCCTACCCATGAAAGAAGCTGAATTCCAGTGTGAAAGTTGATTGGTGAGCATCAAACACTAAGAAGGAACTTGTATTGAATTCTTAATGTAATTTCTGCTAGGCATGTTTACATTCTCAATCTAATCTTCTGACATTTTACGGGTGAGGAAATTTGCAGCTTAGAGAAGTTCAACGCTGTGCCTGAGGTCACTTGGCCTTGTAGGTAAATGGAACCAGAGATCAAACCCAGGCTGACTGCAGAGCCCACCCTCTCAGGCAGGATTCTGTACCCCCACTAATGCTTCCTGAACTATATTCTGTCGATGTAAGAACATCCAAACTTGTAGAGAAGTTTTATGAATTTATTTGAGGTAAACTGACAACAATTGCTGGAAAGCAAGATCTGAACAGATTGAGAAAATGTTTCCAAGAATGGCAGTTTTGCAGCTTATTTTTTTATACATTAAAATCAAAGGAAGAGATGTAAGGAGGGCTCTATAAAATCCACTGGTGGTAGATTAAGGCAGTGGGAGAAGGGATAGTGGGGAAATCTCTGGGAGTGGATAAAAAGTAAGATAGACACATACTTCTTTTACAATGGTGAGTATAGGATAGTTAATAATGAACATTTACATGGTATTTGGGAACAAGATAACAGTGAGGGGTTCTGTAGTCCTGAGCTCTAGTGCCCTGAGGGATCTGAAAAAAAAGGGGATAATACTGACATTCCAAGGGCATGTTATCCTAGATTCAAAAAGATAACAGAAAGGCTCACTTAGGTAAAGACTGACTTTTGTCAAGGAAGCTACAGGCCTAGGATGTGACTACCCCCTATGACCTGCTTTTACTTAGGAATTTTTATGTCAGGCCATCCTATGGTTAATTACAGTCTCTGAGTTTGTAGGGCCTGTCATGCTGGCCTCCTCTGAGCTTGTCAGGTTTAGTATGTGGCCCCTTTTTTCATCCACAGTTCTGTGAATCAAGATGTATTAGCAGGAGTTACTTTAAAAAGGGTTCTTAGACCAGCAACATTGAGAAATGTTGCATGTTGTGTCAACCCCTTGAAGATGCACAGTGCACAATGGTATGTTGAAAGCTCTGAAAATTCCTACAGAAAATAAAACTTTAAGATTTTAGCTCATCTTTCACAAACAGACCTGGTTACATATTCAGGCTTAAAAGAACTCTAGCGTCCTGAGCGAAGAGTTTGCTAATAGCTGATTCAAAGTAAGGGAGTTACCTGGGTCATGTTACTGGCCAATGCCCTGGATAGATGCTTGCACCTGTCTCCAGGGCAGGACTAACTGCCCTGGCTTGCCGAATTCTGCCTTTAGGCCATTACTTGCATGCTTATGTTTGGCATGTCATCATCCAGCTGTCTCAATCTTCTCATCTTTCAAGATCCATCCATGTTCCAACTTCTCCTCTGCAGCTTTCTTTTTTATAAAACTAAATGTATTGGGGTGACAATGATTAATAACGTTACATAAGTTTGACGTGCACAGTTCTGTAAGTACACCATCTGTGTATTGCAGAAGCTTCATTTAACCACTTTAGACCACTCTGATATCTCCAGCCTCAGAAAGGTTCCTCATTATGGTGTATAATTATAAATGACGATAATACTTTTTAGCGCATGACTGCTTCCCCAGTGGACCCCTAAGCTCCTTGAGGGTAGGTCCTATTTTATACCATTCCCTTGGTCTCCTGCTGATTCGCTTCTGGTCTTACAGACCTAGAGAGGAGAGGTCCAAGTTGTTCTCGTGGCTTTTATTCAGCTCACAAATCCTCACAGTCTCCTGGTCATGACCCCAGTGAAACCTGCGCTTCATTCTTAATCCGCAGACTTGAGGAACTCATGTAATCATTTTACGAAAAGCTGACATTGGCAGTCATGCTCCCTGTATTACTTTCCAGTGGGACACAATGCATCGATCTTGCTGTATTACTTATCAAAAATGATTTCAATTCTGTTGTACATTCTCAGGGTCTGTATTTCACATTTCTAGAAAAATCCTACTGGTCAATTAAAATAGGTTTCTTAGAACAGCCCCTGCTTGGCAGTCACCTACATCTTGCTCTGTTTCCTCAGCAGCCCAATGAATTGGCTAAATATTTATATTTAGGACTTTCTCTTATAGAAGTGTTAAACAAAACACTTTCCCTGCCGAAAGGTTCTCTGAAAGAAAGAGTTTATGGAGCCAAATGGTAGCCAGAAAAGGCCCAGGTCCTGGACCATAAAGTTTAAACCACTGGCAACAGCGCCAGATGGAGAAGGCAACATGTCTGCTGTCCTGGAGTTGGTGGGTGCTTTTATACGTTTTGTTTTGGGGAAGAAAGATGTAAGTCGTTCGGAAGGATTTACATTGGCTACAGATGAGAGGGGCAGGGAAATGTGGTGGGGGACAGTTCTAGGATAAGCACACAGCCCTTAAGGAAGAAATATTTACTACTTTTGATTGGCTGTGGGCAGCAGGCCTGAAAGTTCATGCCATAAGCAGGATGCCGTGGCATCTGGTGGTTGGTTACTGCCTGGAAGTTGATTCAAAGCTCCAACATGCATGCAGGAATGTAGCCGGCTATTGTTAGCTGGCCCACAGCAATTGACTGGTTAACTACTCTCGTCTCTTTTCTCATTCTCTGGCCTGCTGTAATTTAATTTAGGACATCTCAGAATTTTTCTCTTGTCACAGGGAATCCCAATAGAAGTCAGTCCTTGACTTTAGCTGTGTGACAAGTGGTTT
The DNA here is from genome assembly GCF_036562045.2 of Rhinolophus sinicus. Taxonomy (NCBI): domain Eukaryota; kingdom Metazoa; phylum Chordata; class Mammalia; order Chiroptera; family Rhinolophidae; genus Rhinolophus; species Rhinolophus sinicus. The sequence goes on from NC_133757.1 coordinate 95,582,122, forward strand.
TAATAGCTATTAGATTGCTGTTCATATAGAAATAGATGTCCAGTGTATAAATTATGTTTCAGTATTACAAACTCGTATCATATGATGAAAATATCAAAACAAGTCCCCCGAAACCAAATAAATGCTTTTACAAACATTTTGCAGACACGTAAAACCAAATCTATATTATGTATTTTTCTGCATCGGCAAGATTGAGCAAAGCTTTTTAAAATATGAGTCTAATAAAGTTTGCACTGAAAACACCACCTTTTCTTTTGGAAACTCCCTGCAGTAATCACGGATATTCTTCCTTATCTCCAAGGAACTTCTGTGTACAAAATTAACATCATCTGTCTTGACCAGTTTCACTCCATATTCAGTGTGCACAATGCCTCTGGAAGTCTTTGAATGTTATCTGCTGGGAAACAGATGATTTTCATCACTATCCCAACCTTCCCTGGGGAAATACAGGAAGAGCAGACCGAAGGTTCAAAGTTACTTGTTGGCTCTATTGGCTCTATGTGAATGTTAAGGGGTAGTAACTAGACATTTGGGGTTTAGATCCCTTAAAATGTGGATTTGACTACTACAACAGACATCCAAAAAGGGTTGTGTGTTTTTTCCTCTTACGTAAACATCCAAACTGATCTGGCAACTCTTCACAGCCCCAAATGATATCATCAGGGATCCATGCCCCTTCTCCACTGTTGTTTTGTCATTCCTAGGTAGTTGCTCTCATCTGTGTGGTCTGAGATTTCACCACCTTGGCCACACTCTAGCAATAGGAAGGAGGGGAACAAATTTAGGGTATTTGCTTCTTCCATCTGTACATACACCACATTCCATTGACCAAAATGTAGTCACTCCGAATGAAGTTGGAAATGTATCTTTACTGTGGGTTGTCATGTGCATAGCAGAAAATCAGAGGTTAGGAGGTGGTTAATTAATGAGAGAGAAGAAGGGAAAGGATGTTGGGAAGAATACAAGGTAATAGCATGCACGTTTTTTAATGATAAAGTTGTAAAAGCAAGGACAAAAGTCACTTATAGCTCCAGTTTTAGTTCTGCCTAACTTGACCTTTAGAAAGATCAGCATGGCTTTGGTATCTCTGGTAAGTTTGGTCTTCTTACCCCAACATAAAATATGTTTACTTTTGTATTAATTGATTAACTGTTGATTCCAAGGTTCTTTTCAGACTTGTCTGCTAAGTTTACGTCAGCAGGACCAGGTTTGAAGTTTCTGTTGTGTACCTGTTATCACCAAGCAATGCTTTGAAACAAGTGTTCAGTAAATTCATAGCACATGGAATTATGATGGATTATTAAAATTCTGCCTCTTTATTTGATTGTTAATAGAGTCAGTAGTTTCTTGTCTTTTTTTTTTTTTTTTTTTCCTGCCAACTGGAACAGTCCCTACTCCCTGCATCAGATGCTTTACCCACTCTCAGAAATATAGAGGAAATACGGAATTTTCAGGATTGGTGAAGATGTGTTACCACAAAGTCACTCTCAGGCCCCTTTGCTGTTGACAGGGTCCGTGGAAAGGGTTATGGGTCATTGGAGGAGGTAGCATAAGTCTGGATTTGCTTAGCAGTGAAGGTAGGTCTTAACAGTGGGCAGGATGTATTGAAGAATTGAAAAAGCAAAATGGGAATATCGAAGAGGCAGATAGTGATGGCAAGAAGAGCTACTACCCCTAGGGTGGCAGGAGTTGGGGTGGCGGTGGAATGAATTGGTTGGGACTATCAGGATTTAGAAGCTCACAGGAGGGGCCCTGCAAGTTGGGATTCAGATCTCGGGGGGTGGGGGGGGGTGGGGGGGGGGTTAGGAGGGCCCTGGCCAGTTGTCTGTTGTTGTATCTCTAGGGTGTAAAAAGGCTGTTTGGGGGATGGGATTGAGTTGGATAAATGCTAGAAACTAGAACCAGTCCTACTGCCATGAAGTGCCTAGACTTTGACAACAAGCAAAGAACCATGATCTCTTCTGCCAGCCTTTCTGCCCCCACCCCCTAGTGTCCCCTGTTGATGAAGCCTAACAGGGAGATAGTTAGCAAAGGAGAAACGTCTGCAGAGTTCCAGACGGCAGAGCAGAATACTGAAGGGTGGGTTTGGAGTTGAGAGAGAACAGTTTAATCCCCTACATAGTACTGGATATAAGATTTTCCTTTGGAAAGTTCATGTTGGAAGATTTAGAGTCAGTTCTGTGAGAGCAAAATGGTCAGCCCAGTCTTCCATTCTGTCTTATACCTGTACCACAGCTATTTTTATGCATTCATTGTTTCATCCTCATAGGTTAAGGATGCAGCTTGGATATTCCTGTCTTTCCTTTCAAACCCGTTCTGAAACTATCCTTCATAAATTTCCTCAAGCCTTTCTTAAATTTGCTTATTTCTAGTATCTGTGACTCATTAAAAAACTACTTAGTGAGCTTTTTTAGGTGTCTTATATTGTGTGGGGCCTTAAGGATACAAAGATGACTCAGATACAGTCTCTGTCCTCAGGGAAATTACAACCTAGTTTGTGATACAAGGTGCATGTGAAGAAACTAATATGTGAAATACTAAAATAGAATGAATTGTATCTGGAAAGTGGAAAAGAGCAGGCCCGGGGAGGAGAATTAACTTCAGGGCTCATCTTCAAAGGTCGGACTTTGCCAGGCTGAGGGAGGAATGTGTGTAGGTGTGTGTTATGGGAGAGGGCAGCAAGTAGAAACTGCAAATTTCAGGGGAAAGAAGGAAATAATTATTAAGATGGTATGTGCTCTATATTTACCAGTTGCTGTATGCAGAAGTGTTTTGCAATTACTGTAAAAAATCCCTTTCGGCTTCAAGGGAGTCTCCTTGTTTCAGAATTTTGAATTTGATAGGCATCCTCTCTTCCGTCCCAGTTTAGTATGATTTTCTGTACTTCAGCCATATGCTTGCTGAGATAATTCACCTTTATACGCAAAAAAGTACCATTATTTCTTACTTTATTTTCAAATTGAAGCTGTCTCATTCCCGTTTTTATATTAGTTGTCCCTCACTGAACAATTTCTGTTTTCTACGTGTGAGGCCTTCCTGCTTATGAAAAGCTGTCTTGAGAGGCATGAGAATCACCACACAATGAAAGATGCCACGGCTGCCATACCACCAGAAGGGGACATGTAATGTCACTTTTATATGTACAGTTAGTTGAATTCTTAAATTGTCATCATTGCCAGAATTAAATTGTAGGGAAAGAATCAAAATGCACCTGCCTAAGCCTTTCTCCCTTAATGTTCCTGTTGGTGCCAGTGGTGAATGTTATCCTTTGTGTAACATTACAATTCAAGGGACCTTGTGACATCTTCAGGCACATCCTGGTCTCACTTCTCTTTCCCTGTCTGTGGTTTGGAAGGATTAACCCTGTCCCATGGATACAGCTGGTTGGTACAGGGGTGTCTAAGCTAACTTGATTATATTTTTGTTCCTGGGATTTTTGAATCATGTTGTGCATTAGAGCTGGTGCAGAGTTGGTCTGAAGACACAGCAGCAGGGTCAACTCCTTAAGCATCAAAGTCACATACAACTTTAAGTTACGGGGGAGGGAAACCGAAAAATCTTGCCGAGGAATCCAGTCATCAGAGAAGGGAATGAAGTAGGCTTACTTTTTAGAGCAAAGATGAAAGATGTTATGGGGAGGGACCGACAAACCAAGAGTCTACTTCTGCCTTGGGGCCCCTTCTAATTTCCATGAGACCTACCTGTTCTTCCTACAGATTAGGTTCTGTGACATTTGCCTGAATCCTTATAATAAATGTCAATTTATTTAAGTTATCTTAAATAGATTTCTGTAACTTATACTCAAATTGTTCGAGAGTAACATATATCCCCATAGAGAAGTAATCTGCTTTAATTCCGTGTTTCCCCGAAAATAAGACGTAGCTGGACAATCAGCTCTAATGCAAAAATTAGTATAAGACCCAGTCTTATTTTACTATAAGACCGGGTCTTTATAATATCATATCATATCATACAATATAATATAATACCCGGTCTTATTTTACTATAATATAAGACTTGGTCTTATATAACATAAGGGTCTTATATTAATTTTTATATTAATAAAATATAAGATTAATATAAGACCGGGTCTTATATTAATTTTTGCTCCAAAAGACTCATTAGAGCTGATTGTCTGGCTAGGTCTTATTTGGGGGAAAAAATGGTGTAAAGGAATTGCTATCATGGAAATTTAGTATATAATCCAGAGAGGAAGGTTTTTGAGCAGGCCCCTCAAATCACGTACTGGAATTTGCTGCCCGGCCCCTTAATCGCTGCCTCTGCTTGTGTGCCCCCTGCCCCCACTTCAGCTTCGTTTTTATAGTAATCAGGAAGATGAAGCATGTTTTGTACAAGACTAAAATGTGTTTTCCTTTAATTTTTTTTAAGATACCTGGCTTTTTGTTGATCTTTTTTGACAATAAAGAATCATTAACTGTGATGTGTGATGACTTTATATAGTATATATAATACAAAATTTGTAGAAATTTCTGTTTAAATGAATAACACAGAAGGCAACAAAATAGAAAAAAGGAATTACTGACCTGCCAAGTGATTGGCATTTTGTTAATATTGCTAATGGGCAATGCATTTGCTTTAACCAAAAACTCAAAACTTAAAAACAAATTTTCTGGTTAAGGAAAAGTATCATTTTAATTTATTTAGACTTAGTTTTCAACGTTCCTGTTTGTAAATGGATTTAAGATCTTTTTGATAGTCTAGGAACCAATTAAATATTTCTTTAAAGGTTCAACTAATTACTTCATGACTTTATTATTTATTTTACTGTATTTACTTCGGGTACAGAGTGTTAAAAGCGTTGAGATAATATTATAGAATGTTAAAAAGACTAATGACATAAACTAATTGGAGTTCTTGTTCAATTTAATATAACGTTAATATATAGTATTTATGGATTGGATTGTTTAAAGGGACAATTTAAAGTAAGCAATTTATTTATCAACTTGGAAAGTCTGTCTTATTGCTAGAGGGTTAGTATACACCATATTGCAACTTTAACAAAATGTTTGGAAAGCTGTTGGGAACGTTTTTTGCCAGCACTTTCACAATCGCAGTAATATTCTGTGGATTTGAAAATAAATTTAAGAATTCATTATTTTCAGAAGCTAGGGAGAGATGATATCTGATGATAATAAAATGAAACTAATATCAGATTTTGAATCTAAGTACTTCTTTGGAAGTGGTTTCATATGAGTCTTTGATTAAGATTTTATCTTACAAGAGATAAATGTAATCTGGCTTTTAGCCATAGGAGCATCCAGACTGAGTCTTGAAAATGCCCTCTCTATCTTTTGTTGCTATTGAAGTGAACGGTTTTGGAAGCCTGAGAACTTCTTGCTTAGGTTTCCTTAGCTAAATTTCAACCTAGAACCAGTGGTTAAGTGGCAGATATTAATTTTCAGTGCTGGGTAAATAATAAAAACTCAATTTGTTCAGAACATTTGGTTTCATACACACAAAGTATTTTATAAAGCCATTTCTTTCCTTTAATTTCAAGACCAAAATACAAAGTCTGCCTTTTGGATTTGCCTCTTCTCTAAATATTTGTGACTAAATTTAGTTATTTCTTAAAAGGTACTAAAACAATCTATAAAGCAGATAGACAGACCAATTTTCCAAAGATTGAAGGGGATCTGAGTGACTGACTCTAGTTCTAGGCTAACTTTGAAGTGAGTTCCATATTTGGAATAGTTCTCTGAATCTAATGCCTTTCCATTCCAGAAGACCTTTAAGTGCTTGAGTTGGTTTTCCATCTTCTCTGCGGTAAACTTGATAACTTCCCCAGGATCTTAGGATCATTCTGCAAAGAAATAAAAGTGGCCTAAAAACACCCCTGCACTTCCTGGTGCCTTCAATATCTGAGTGTAACTCACAAACATTTTCTTCTCTAAGAACACTAGATCCTGAAGAAATTTCTCAGTGTATGAGCAGACGTGTCCTTACCCTTACAAATCTCTGCACAATCTATAATTACCGTTAAGAATTTCTGTTCTATTCCATGCTTACTATGAATGTTGTTCCTTTTCAACAACTATTCAAATAAGTTGATGACTTGGATGAGATAGAAAAAGGAACTTATGCTCCGATGTGTAGTTTCTTATACAGTAGACACGAGATCTGGCATGGAATCCAAAGAAGCTTTCAAAAATGTCATGTGGGTTTTAGTAATGAGGAAAAAGAATACACATCACCATGTGGCTTCTACTGACATTTTAATTTAAACCCTAAAATGTGCCTCTTATTGCTGTCATACATTCAAAAGTAGCTGCCTTCAAGTTAATATGGAAATTACTAGTAACCCCAACAGCTTACTTTACTAGCTTTCAGATGTGAATGAGATTCTTACAGCTATTTGATAATTCCCTAATTAATAGAAAAAAATTAACTCTTGGACAATGCATTACATTAAATTACACAAAACTACATTACAGTTCCCCAGTTCACCTTTTAATGATGGAGAGTCTGAAGTTGGAATGTATTTGAATTGTTTAAAATGAAAGCGTTGGATGTGTTCAACAAGACCGTCTAAAAAGAACTTGGAATTTGCAACAGGGATAGCCACTATTCGTTGGTAATATGAGGATTGTTGTTTGGTTGTCATGAAAACAAATGAGTTGGGCAATTATAGTGTATAATAATGGCTTACCTTCAGCGCCCTTTCCATGTTTGGACTTTGCTTTGCTTCCTGGCGTTATCTTCATTCATTCGTGATGTTTAAATATCAGGTTGATGCATATTAAAGTTGGGTTCTTTGCCCAGACATCCAGAGGTACATTTGAGAGGTATTTGTGTTTCAGAAAAGGTGAAATTTTAGAGCCTCTTTTTTTCATTTTTTTTTTGGGGGGGAAACAGAAGGAACTATATTATTCAAGATTGTCTGAGATATAGATAGGTAGCAGGGATCTAGTTTCATGAATGCCTTTTTTTTTCTTTGCAAACTCTGGAAAGTAACACCAGAGTTTTAGACTCTTATCACTGAAATTATATTCCTGTCTTAAACAAAATATTACTGGTAGTCAGGATTTCTGAAACCTAGGCTTTAATAAATTTATATTGCATCTAGAGCCTCTATAACATGATCTCTTAGAATAGCAAAGAAGTTTCATGCGTATAAGGGAAAAAGAAAGGATAGGGATGGCTTTGATAAATCCTGGAGCAGACACTTATGATGAAAATAATTCATTTCCTAATCAACTTAATTCAGAAATGTGAAAAAGACCTTTCTCTTTCTCAAATTTTTCCTGTAAAGGGATGAAAAATGATTGTACTACTAGACATTAGAGATATTCTTATTTTATTTTGAGCTTAGATTCCACAGTACCTAATGTTCTCAAATATTTAAAAAAAACCCTCTAACCACAGTTAGTTTTTTCTTGACTGGGAATTGTACCAGCAGGCGTGTGAGCACAAGCAGGGAACGGAGAGATGTGCTGTCCTTTGCTTCTGTTCCATCTTGGCTAGCCACACCTCATTCAGGGTCATCCCAAAGCCCAGACCTAGGGATATCCTGGCTCTGGTTGGAGAGAACATGGGAGATGAAGAGTTGGCGTGTACAGTAGTGGGAGGTAGATAGGCTTTATAGCCAGAAAGTTCTGAATTTGATCCCTGATTTACCCTCTTAGTTCCTAAATGAACTGGGGGATATTGCTTAATTTTCCGAAGCCTCACCCTACTGATCTGTAAAATGGAGATCGCCCCACCCTCACAGGGCTGCCAAGAGATTAAACGTAGCTTAATGCATGGTTTATGTGTTACAATTCCTGGCCTCCCTCACCCCTGTTGCATTCTGGGGAGTGGTTAGGGGAAGGAGGAAGCAGATGTCGTTTGGTGTAGCAGAAGCCCAGGACTCTGCATGTGAGACAGGAAAGGAGGAAAGTGAGAGATGGTCTCCAGGAATATAAAACCTAAGTTAAAAAACCCTGATTTCCATAACATCACAACTGTGGAAAATAATGCAATAAAGAGAAGTGGCATATATAAGGCAGTACTTTTAGTTGAGAGTAAAATACTCTTTTCTTGCATTTGGCTATTATTATTTGTTTTCCACATTCATAAAAATATCTAATGGAAAAGCACTCCTCTCTTTGGTTGGTTTTGAGTTTTTAGACTAATAAAAATGTGAAAAAGGGGAGGAGTCTTACTTAGTTGATCAAGGGAAAGTTTATCAAGTAGGAGACATGCAAATAAGTTAACTGAGTCCTCAGCTTTGTGGCCCTGAATTCTCTTCCTAACGCTGCTGTTGACTTATTCAATGATCTTACTGAACCTGTTTCTTCAGTGAAGAAAGGGTTGGGGAGAAGGCTACTTCTTAAATGAGTGTCCACAGAATCTCTCTTAGGGTAGGTACATCTTTATATGGCCCTTCTCAGAGTATCCTGTTAGGGGCTCTATTAAAAATACCAGAAAGTCCCACGGCCCGGTAAGATTGGCAAAACTGTTTATTATACCCCACCCCCCACCTTAAAGATTCACAAGTCTGGAAAGTCTTGAAGAAATTTGTCTTTCACCCTGTTAGTTCAGTAAATAATGTTTCAGAACATGCTATGTGCCATAGAGACTGTCATAGGCTACCTGAGGGAGGGCAGGGGAGGTGGTGAAAAGACTGAAATGATCATTTCAGATAATGATGAATACTTTGAATGTCATAAATGAGTGTGAATGGTGTGGATGAGAGGTGAGACCTATTTTAATTGGATAGTCATCAAAGGCATCTTAAAAAGGTGATATCTGAACTGGAATCTAAATAACTGGAATGATGCCAGTGAACTGGACTTGGAAAAATCTTGGAGGGTAGAACCTTCTAGGCAGAAAGAAGAACAAAAGAATTTGTGTTCTCTGGAGGACACTTTGAGGAAAATACGGGCAGAGAGCATATGTATAAGAAGTATTTTCCTAATCAAAATTTAGTATATATAATATATAGTTAATCTTTATTGAGCATTATATGCTAGGTTCTATGTGCTGCAGACCAGAGACACAGTTACATTTTAAAGAATAGAGTAATACAAAGGAGAAAGATTCAACATTTCAGGGACAGGTGGTAAGCCGTGTGATGGAGGTAGCATGCTGTAGTGGTTGAGGCTGGAGCCAGACTGCCTAAGTTCAGCTCTACCACGTGTTTGCTTTATAACTGTGGGTAAATTAATTGAAGTCCTGTGACTGAATATCGGGGACTCTGAGAGTGCCTCTTTCAGTGGATTGTCAGTATATGCAAAGTTCTTAAAACAGTGCTTGGGACACAGGTGCCACTTGCTAAAATAGATGATGATGGTGTGTTATACTATTATCACAATTGTCATCATGGTCATCTTCACCGTCATCAGGAGGTAAGGTGATGTCATTGTCATCTTCATCACAGAAGACTGCCTTGTGCCATGGCACAGCCCAGATGGCTGAATATCCTTCATCCCCTCCTAATGGGGCTCAGGCTTACCCGTGAGAATCCTATATGTAATCACCTACCATGTAGGCACTCTCCTTATCCAGTAAAGGAGATTAAACTTGCTTATCTGTTTCCTACCCAAATTAACTTTTTAAATCCGTCCCCCCCTCCAAAAAATAAAGTTCTAGAGGATTTATTAGTCTTAAATCTGGTTGTCTTCTATTGACTGCAAGGAGAGAGAGGTGGTAATAGGGTTGAGGATAGGATGGACCAAATCAAAATCTGCGGTCAGCCACTTGCTGGAAGGATTCAGTTAGATGAGAATCATCATTCCGTGATAATAATGGATTATCCTAAGTGACCTTAAGGCACTAAAAGATTTGCCATGTTCCTTCTGAATCAACAAAAGTTCGAAGTAATCTGGAACAGTTTTAGTATTTTATTGATTCCTAATTGTTAGAAAATTGGCAACCCATGTGTAGAATGGGAAAATCTCTGTTGCTGCAAACATTGAAAACCCAAAGAACTCATTTCCTAACCATTTAGATAAATGAGAGATTTTTTATAAAGCTGAAGACATTATTACAATTCTATTTGTACATGGAGGAAATCATTTAGCTAACCAATTATGTATCTAACTTACGTAGCAGCCCTTTGGAATTATCTAATTGTGCTCCATTGAAAGTCACTCACCTCTTGTAACATGACTGTTTTATGCCAAGTGAACAAAAATATCAGGTCTTTGCATTACAGAGAGCCAGATTTCCCCTTGATTATTCAAAGCAGAAAGAAAGCCACTCAGATTAATTTGTTTTAAAACTATTTTCAGTTATCTTTATATGTCAGACGTGTTACTGTGTTCTAAGACCACTTTGTTCTTGGCTACTGCTTTCCAAAATCTATAGATTTCTTCTCTTTAAAAAAATGAAAAAAATTAATATCTCACTTGACATATTTTATTCTGGAAAATCCTAATTAACACACTAATATCAAAGAGCTGACAACCTCCTACATACTATTTTAGGATTCCATGTGCAAGACTGTGTTATTCTAGTTATTTGAATAGCATATATTCTCCACAGCTTGCTCATAGCAGTTTTGTTATTTTTTATTTATTTATGCCTATCTGGTCTTTAGAGTATGCTAAGGAGTGGGAGGTGAGTGTGTTCTCATTAAGGATGTTGAAGCAAATTATTTTGCAGGATGTAGTTATTTCCTTTTTTTTAGTACAAAGATTCCATAATCCTGAAATTCTGTATTGTAGAGTGTGTTGAGTGTTACCTTTTATTTCAGTGAGACTAAAGTAATGTTCTAAATGAAAAAAAGATTAGAGTAGCATTTCTCAAATATCACTTTTGAGCCTCAGCTTAAAATAGATGTATCACAGAAAAGCTTAAGAAAAAGGAAAGAAAGAACATTTATGGGACAGCTACTATGTGCTAGGGATTATACTAGGTGTTTTCATAGAGGATTTAATTCTTTTAACAAACCTTCAAGATCTGTGATATTATCTCAAATAAACTTGTTCAGATCAAGTATGTTGCCTAATGGTTTTATAAATTATTGTTTTGACTTTGTTTTAATGTTTTAAAGTTCAGAGACAAATATTTGACTTATTTTTAGCAACTGTGTAATACCTTTTAGAATGACTTTTGTGTTTCTTTTTCCCCTGATTTTCCCGCTTTCATTTATCTTTTCTGCCTGATATTTTAATTTTTTTATTTTTATAATATGTTTTTAGATAGACCACCTCCTGTCCTTTTCAGTATTAGGTAGGATTATCCAATTAATGAATTCATTACAAACTTGGCCAAAGTCACACATATAGGAAATGTAAAAGCCAGATGTTAATACAAACCCAACTGTGATTAATTGCAAAGTACCTGCTGTCCCCAAAGCACCTCGCTGCCTTATGGAATCCAGATAAAAATAAAGAAAAAAATTTAAGTGCTTTCAATGAATTCACAGCTATTTTCATGAGTAGAATACAATCTATTTTGAGCAAAGAGAACTAGGTTATATTCTGTTTCTATATTGAGCCAAACTAGAAAGTCATTTTCAGAAAGTCAAGGATTCAGTTTAGCATTGTATTAACTTAATGAAATTGACAACTCCCGTGCAACGATTTGACCAAGTAATATAAGAGAGGAAATCTTAGAAAAAGCACTCTTTTTCTAGTAATTACTGATCGTGTCCTACAATCTTCCTTGTTAATTGGCTTAGAGGGCCTAGTAATGCTTCAGCCAGGTTTTCCAGAACCCCATAGACATCTTTTTATGAATTCCCGTTAGGATGCCATTTTGCAGCCTTTCCTTAATAGGAAGGTCAAGAACTTTCAGACTTCTGTGTCTCTTAGTGGTTTTGGAAGTTTGAGAAAAGTCTTATTGTAAGTGAATGCCTGATCTTATACTTCTAAAGAGAGGAAAATCTTTCTAAAAGAAAACACAGCAGGTCCTATCTTTACGAAGTATTTACTAGGAAGTCTAATTTTCAAGTTTATAATCATTGATTTTTTCTTCTTCTTTCTGATCGTGATTATTGCTATTTCAGAGCAACCTTGATATTGTATGATAGCGGTTGTTTTTATTTTGCCAAAGGGTAACATGTCTGTATTTCTGAAAACTTGATACGCAAACATTATTTTAAGTGCTTTTCCTGGTTCGTCCCCAATGTCAGGTATGTACATTACAGAAGTCAGACCACTGCCACCAACTTCTCTCTAAGCTTGGTGGACATTGGAGGGAGGAGAGCCTCTGCATTGATTCCCAGTTGTAGGTCTGCAGTGGCTGGAGCCTGAGAAGATACTTAAAGAGGGGCTGGGTCTGTCATCCTTCTTTTGATCATGCAATTGCCTTTTCTTGGATTACGCGCTTCACTTTTCTACCTACCTTTTCAATCCTTATCTAGCTATCAAAGTCTAGTTCCAATCCTCTCAGTTGGAAAAAAACTCTGGTTCAAATCCTCGCGTTCAAATGCCTGCTCATTCCAGGTCACAATGATTTCTTCTTTTCCTGGTCATTTACAGCATTTGTTTCAACATAATCTGGCCCTTGCTTGGATACTGTCTGGTATTTCCTCATAAAAGCTCTATGTGGAACTTGTTTTTATTTCCTAGCATCCCCTTGAGGGTAGGTACTATTATTATGCCAAATTTACAGAGGAAGAGACTGAGGTTCAGAAAGGTTCTATTTCTATCTCTTGCCAGTCACAAAGCTGTGAAGTCAAATAGAGCCGAGTTTCAAACCTGGGTCACTGTGTGGGTCTGAAATCCCAAACTGGACTTTAGGTTCTTCAGGAGTTTTCTCCCTCCCTTATGTTCTAAAATGGGAAATAGAAAGGAATTTTGAAGGATAAGGGGGAATTGTCCTCCTCACATCCACACAATGGCACTATCACCCGGATTTCTGTTGCTATTGGTGTGTGTGTGTGTGTGTGTGTGTGTGTGTGTGTGTGTGAGAGAGAGAGAGAGAGAGAGAGAGAGAGAGAGAGAGAGAGAGAGAAGCAGTGAAGAGAGCGTCCTTAGCGCCCAGCCCCAGGTCTTCCTCCCACTAGAGTGGTTCTGGATTTAGAAAACTCAGCTTGCAGCCAAGATGTGATACTGCGTGATACTGCCTCCGACCGCCATTGTCTTTGGAAACTGCTGTTGTTGCTACTTGGGGCCTCCGTGAAAGAGGACGCTTTGCCTTCTATCACTGTGGCCGACAGGCGCTTCTCCATTTACATCTCCTGTCTCTACCTGCTGGGGTTTGCCATCCAATAAGTGGACTCCGCATCAGCTGTCTATCGCGTTGACTCGCACGTTGACTTGTGTCTGCAGTGTGATAATTTGTCCCTTCCTCATTTCTTTCTCTTTACTGGCCCAATTATAACCGTTTTCAGTACCTGGGACTGTGTAGTGGGCCCTAGAACTATCTCCAAAGGGGACTTGTTGTTGCCCTTGTCACTGGGGCTATTCATGTGTGTGCTACCTAAAAATGTCAGTGGTCCTGCCATGACAGTGCCCCATCATAAATATATTTTCTTTTTCAAAAAGAATAAATTTTTGAAGACAATACAAAAATAAATAAGAATTACCACCCAAAGGTAACTTGCTAAATTTTGGTATATATTATTCCCCAAATTTTCCCACATCTGTGTATATATTTTTCATATAGACTATATAAATACTTTATTTTTTAAATGGAGGGCTCATTTTACACCTATAGTTTAGCAGTCTTTTTCTCTTAAAACTGTCTTACATATCATTAAATACTTTCTACATCATTTAGTAATAACAAAATTATGAAGCAAAACCTCTATTTAGGTTGTTTCACGCCTCCACTGTTGTAAACAGTTCTGTGATGAGATATAACTAATTCTTTGTGTACATTCTCAAATACTTTATTTTCTCTCTTTCTTCCTTGTTGCTTCTTAATTTTTAAAGTAATATATGTATATGTATAACTAAGTTGCCTCTCACACCCTCATCCATAGCCTCATGATTTACTTAGGATAAGTCTCTAGAATTTTAATTGTTGGGTCAAAGGGTATGTAAAATTCTAATAAATCATTTGCCTTTTGAAAAAGATTGTATAAGTTTACTCTCTTAACCAGTAACTCAAAACGTCACCAACACTGAATATTATCATTTTATCAGATTTTACCATTTTTCCAGATTTTATCAATTTTACAACTAAAACAAATCTCATTGTTTTTCATTTGTCTTTTTAAATTATTCGTAAAGTCGAGCATCTTTTTTATTTACTTATTGACTATTTGAATATTATTTTGTAAATTGACTGTTTTATGTCCCCCCCCTTTTTTTTGTAGATGTGTTTATTTTTTCCTATTGATTTATACGAGATTTGTGGGGAGGGGCTGGGGTTTAATAATATTAGCACTTGGGTTGCCATTTACATTACAAATTTTCCCCTCAGTTTTTTGTCTTTTGTGTTATTTTAAATTAAAATATTATTCATGGTTAAAGAAGATTTAAAAAGCTAAAAATGAAAGACTGCAGTCTATGCTATAGTTAGGAAATATGCAATTCTTCCTATTGATTTAACAATAGAAAATTTCTATTTACTCCTTGATATAAAAGATACAAATTTGGCTTACCCTTTCCTGTTTGCCTCTCATTCTACTAACAGTTGAGATTTTTAAAAAGTTCTCTTGTTTACCTTTATGAAATAATGCACCTAATATTTCATTACCATTCAATAACATCTCTTGACTCCCCACTTCATAAAATAAGAATATTAACACCTCTGCCCTTTCTGTCCGTCATTCTCTCGTTTCCCCGTCTACACCTGGGGACGCTGAGCCCGGAGCTTTTCCAAAAGCTTCCCTGTCTGTAGTCTACACTGCACTGGCATCCATCTCCACTGTTGCTCTTTCATCCTGGTTCATCTCCCCACCCGCCCTCATCTGCTTCCTGTCTTCCAGAAAGCCTCCTGTCTGCCCTCTGCCTTCCTCCTCTGTTTCAGGTTTTCCTCCTTGTGCCTCTGTCTTTTAAGTGGGTTCTCAGGAAGATGAAAGGCAAGTGTGCCTAGCCTGCCATCTGAAACTAACCTCATGGTGGCTTTGGATGTATAGAATTTAAAAAGTTTTTCTGTAGTCAAACCTACAGGTGATTTCTTTGGCTCTACCTTTGATGCCATGTTTAGAAAGTCCTTCTTCAACTTAAGATTTTCTTTGAGTACCTCTGTGAATTCTTTCTTACATTTAAATCTTTATTAATTTCCAGAATTTATTTTGGTGGATGAAATAGTTTAGAGATATTTTTGTCCAATTTTTGTCCAATTGCTCCAGTATCATTTTTTAAGTAATCCAAAATCATGAAGTACCACCTTTTATTAAATACTAAGTTCTTACCTACATTTGTTTCTGAACTTTGTTTCATTAATCTGTCTCTTATCTACACTGGTAGCAAGCTTTCAATTGTTCTGATTTCAGAATTTATTTTAATAATCTGGAGGGCAAGTCTCTCCCCTACCATTCATCATTGTTCGTTTTCAAAATACTCTTAGCTGGTTTTGTGTTCTCTTTTCCCTTTGGCAGAAAGAAAAGTTTTCTGTGTTATTATACATTTTGAATGAGGTTGCAGCGGGTAGCCCATCTCTTCTTCAGTATTTTTTTCAATCTGAGCAAGAGAAGTAGAACTTTTATGTTACACTAGTCCCCTCCCTGTCCCACCTAGATTTTGTTCTCACTCACTCCCAGGACTAGGATTGAGAAGTGCAGTGCATTGCCAATAACTCTTAACCCTCTCTGATTCTGTGAACATACACCTTCACTGACATTTTTATGTAGTAACTTGGAGCCAAAAGGAAAGTGGTCACTTAGCCAGATTGCACTATCAATACTGCAGGTGTGCTTCCACTACCTGGCACCTGCCAGTACCTTCCAGCACCTACTCCGCCCTCCCTATCTCTGGCAATCTCCCCCAGTCTCCATCACTACCTCCCTCAGGAATGTGTAGGTGACCTTGAGACCATTTCAGCGGTTCCTTTCCCACCCCATCTGCCAAACCCATCTTTGACCTTCTCTCCCAAGGTGTCAGCACAGAAAGTTCCTGACCTCTGTGCTCAGGCAGAGCTGGACACCTAGCAATTCAAGAAGTACTTACTTAGTTATACTTACACAGAAACACTGCAGAATAAACATGACTCATTTCAGCCAGAAGAATGAGTACTTGTTTCCTGGTAGGAGGGATGCCAGGAAACCTATGCTGTGGTCTCCATGGGCACAGAGCCTGTGTTTGAGGTAGATAGAATTTCAGCCGTCAGAAACTCACCTTCATTGACTATTTCGTAAACATACTTACAGCAAACTGAAAAATGGTCACTTTTGCACAAATCTTTATCAGAAGCCAAGGAGAGCAGAAAATCACTTATACTATTTATTTTTCCTTTTACATTTGCTGTATTAGTCCCATCCTTCTTTTTGATTTTTCAACAAAAAATTAAAATGTTAAAAATTAATGTTTTCTGTCGAAGATACCTTATTGAAACTCTATTCCAGTGCTATCCAACAGAAAAATAAATGCAAGTCACGTATATAATTTAAAATTTCTAATAGCCACATTAAAATGTTAAAAACCCAGGTGAAATTGATTTTAACATATTTAACCCAATATATCCAAAGTAATATTATATCAGCATGTAGTCAATATAAAAAAATCTTGAAATACTTTAAATTCTTTTCTTTCTTTGAAATTGGGTGTGTACTTTACACTTAACAGCACATCCCAATTCGCACTTGTCACATTTCATGTGCTCAATAGCCACGTGTAAGATCATCTTCCTTCTAAATTTTAGATTAACTTACTTTGTCCTTGTACTGAAAATAGCCATTTGTAGTTCTTAACTCTAGAGGTGCTTGTCTAGAACCACCTGAAGACTTTTTCAAAGTATGATTTCCTGTTTGAATCCCAACTAGATCTACGGAGGTAAAAATCTTGCATGTGAGAGCCTGGGCATGTGTGTTTTAGAAAAGGTACGTAGGTAATTCTGACAAGTGCCTTTAATTAAAAACCACTGAGCTAGTCCAGTTTGTTTGTTTGTTTGTTTGTTTGTTTGTTTTACCTATGACTAAACATATCCAATAATGGAGAGTAATAGAGACCTGAATCTTCCAATAACAAATCTGGCATCCTTGTTGCTGTACCACTTTCTCATCATTTCTAACATGCTGGATAAGAAGGCGTACTAATATTGTTTGTAGATTTTCAGTAACAACAAAGGGACTGGCAACAAAAGGGATTTTCAGGTTAATCTTTAGATTACCATAATAGTATGTGTGTAAGTGCCTGCACACACACATGAAATGCTCTTGTTAATTGAAGTTTCATTCTGATGGGCATGACTATGGATTTGTACTTCTATTCTCTTGATGTCTTTTAGACATTAGCATTAGTCTATAACTTTATGGACTGCTATTTTGGAACTGCCTTTAAAAATCTATATCAAAATCTGGTCTGTTGTAATTATTTTCATGTATTTCTAGACGTCACGACCTAATATAAAAGTTCTTCAGTCTGTCAGTTTTCAAAGTGTGAAAAACACATTCAACTCTTGAGTTTTTAAGTTAAAATTTCATATCTTTAGATTAATGACAACACTGCCAGTTATCAGCAGGCAGTATGGTTCACTATGCTGTAATTTTATGGGGATTCTTTATAAGGTGAGTCACAACAGCTTTCTTCTCTTTCACATGTAGCTGACAGAGACAGCACATGCACTGCACTGAAAGATAACAGATCTCAGAGAGGTCATCCAAAGGTAATGCCAGGATTATTTTAGAAAAGTTGAAGATAATGGAGAAAAACATTTGCTTTTTAGCACTAATTTTGTATAACGTGACTAAACTTAAAAGATTATCGAACAGTTTTATTTAAGGCAATGAATTTAACAATTATTTTCATAGTTCTTTAACTGTTATGCTTGCTTGTTAAAAAATCAGCTTAGGTCTATAGAAATTGCAGGTAATTAACAAGGCGTATTAAAGAAAATAACAGTATCCATAATGCCCTACAAATAACTACAAACCTTGGTTTTTTTAAATTTTTTATTGGGGAACAGTGTGTTTTTCCAGGACCCATCAGCTCCATGTGAAGTCGTTGTTTTCAATCTAGTTGTGGGGGGCGCAGCTCACTGGCCCATGTGGGAATCAAACCGGCGACCTTGGTGTTATGAGCAATGCTCTTTAACCACAGAGCCAACCAGCCACTCACCACTACTAAGCTTTTCAAAAGCATTTTAAAGTTCTAGACTGTTTAAACAGATTTTTAACAGTAATCGGGATGGTCATATGGCTCCCAGTTGAAAGTTTTGAGTTCATTATCTAGATTCTTTTTTTCCAAGATTTTTTTCAGAGTAGTTTTAGGTTCAGAGTAAAATTGAGAGGAAGGTACAGAGATTTCCCATACACCCCCTGCCCTCACACATGCATAGTTTCCTCATTATCAACACTCCCCACCAGAGTGGTACCTTTATTAAAATTAATGAACCTATGTTGACACATCATTATCACCCAAAGTCCATAGTTTACGTTAGGATTCACTCATGGGGTTGTACCTTCCATGGGTTTGGACGAACGTCTAATGATGTGCATCTGTCATTATAGTATCATACAGAGCAGTTTGACTGCCCTAAAAATCCTCTGTGTTCATTCCCTCCATTCCTGCCTGACAGTGATCTCTCTACGGTCTCCATGGTTTTGCCTCCCATTTTTCTTTTATAAATGAAAAATTCAGACTGAGATCCAGAGAGATCAAGAGATTAACTGAGATTCCTTTCGGTCTGCCACCGTCTTCTGACTCACTTCACTGACTTTTCTTTTTTACTGGCTCTGATGACTTTTTTGTTGTTAGAATGTAATAGCATATTAAGATGTGATTTGCTATAAGAAAACGATTAAAAATATTTTGAGATCTATCTATAAAATTTATGAAGACAATAGTATGCCTTCAGTGTTTCAAAGTTTCATCTGTATTTCCTCCTGTTTGTCTACCATTGGGCATTAAATAGAGAATGATTATTTCTTCAAAAATAGGTTTCTTATGACTGAATACAATATCCAAATTTTTAAAAACACTTTATATGGAAAATACTAAAATTTGGGACCACAACTCTGTTTTTTCCTTTTAACATACTTGATCACTTCAGGGAAAATTCACATATAATGCACTGGGAAGTACGGATGGCTCTTAATTGACTTTTAATATATTATTAATACATATCTAAGAAAAATATATATATTAATAATTTTAAATTGACCAATGTTAAACAGAAGACTCCTTATTTGGTATTCAAGATCCTTAATCTAACCAAGGAAAAATACGATTTCTTTTTTTTACATTCTCTTCGTATCCAGTGGCCTTTTTCCTTGTATGCTTTGCAGTGTTTTTATTGCAGAGTTAAAACTGATAAACCTGGTCCTCAACTCTGTGTGCTATTCAGGTTTCCCTAGTGAGGAACTGCTCCCCATAAACCTGGGAGTTAGTTAGAAGCTACGGTAAGCAATTGCCATTTGAGAATGTCAAGGACGACTAGGCTGAAAGCTGGCAGGAAAAAAAAGAGCTATGATTTCTATGGCAGTTTGTAGAACTGGTCAGGCAGTGAGTAGTAGTCTCTAATAGAATTGAACTGTGATGGACAAATATGAACTAATCATACATTGCCTTAGAAGAGTTCCAGATTAATATTTCTATTATGTACTGTACTTTGAAGTCAAAGAAGCCTGTTTGCACATATCCTGAAAAGTATAATTCGATAATTATGTGGTTGGTGATTATTTCTTAGTAATTTTTGAAAGTCTGCCAACCAAAGAAATTGTAATAAAATTCAGTCTTATGAAATTAAGAGTAAATTACAAAAATACAACTGTTTCAATAAAAAAAGCACTGATAAGCATATGATACATGAAATCCAGTTGTTTTTACCAACTTTAGCTTTAAAAGCCTTTTTTCTCCTCTAATGCATTATATGAACATCCTTTCCTATTATTACTAAAAAGGATTCTTCATAATTTTTTATAGCAACTTTGATTTTAGGCTGAGGGCGTTTAGCTAAGTTGAAAAGGAGTCTTCTGCGTTGTGTTTCTGAAATGTTGACCTCTGCACTTTACTAATGTTGTATAGTTGACTTTATAAAGTTAGCATAGGGGCGTTTCTATTGCTCCAGGTAAATTTAGTAAACCTCAAACAGTCTCTGGTTTGCAAAAAAACGATCAGGATACCTCTGCAAATAACACACAACCCAGTGTTACTTAATTTTTTTGTAAGACATAGCTAACATGTTTTACAGGACTATATCCTTTAATCTTAATGTTTTAATAGAAGCTCAAGTGTTGTTTCCTTTCAACAATAAAGTTCAGTTCAAAAGACCGAATAATTACAAAGCTCTCTAAAAACTCTTAAAAGAGTCCACGTGGTGATAAGTACTTCAGGGTTGGCATTTGATAACCTAAGAAGCTTTATTTTGAGAAGTCATTAGCTTGTGGTGTGACCCAGATCACTCTGTAAGGTCATAGTAGTTTAAGCCTTATCTATCTCTCGCTAGCCTGCCCCTTGGGACACAAAGTGTGTTCCAAGAGAAAGAGCAAGATCTCAGTGTGAACAAATCAGGTCTACCGGGGCTTGAGGGCACTGAGAAAACACCTCAAACAGAGAAGGGACAGCTAGACCCAGAGGAGCCCTCCAGAAAAGTGAAATGCGTGGTACCTGTACACATTAGGTACATTCTCAAGAGAGCGGTTCCAGCCAGGAATCCAAATCAGTTCTCAAGGACTGCTAGAGAGTCAGATTACTGGCTCTTGGCAGCTGAGAGTGTAGAATGCCTTGACAGAATCAAGTAGTAACCTGTCGCCGTTGCCTTTCATTGCTCCCAAACTTACAGCTTTATGGATTTCTTTTTTCATTGCAGTTCTTCCAGCCCCAGTAGTTGGACAGCATTTTCCAAAATGTTATTCAACACCTCTGTAATACCAGAGGCAGTACCAGCACATCCTGGCACCTAGCCCACAGTCGTACTTCAGGAATACACTGGCTGCCTCGATGATGGCCAGATGCCAGTTCATGTAGTCAAGTTGTGGTTTGGACACGTGGACGCATTCCTTTCTGTAACTCTATCACACTTGCCTGCTTGCTTTCTCCCCCACCAGAATCTAAGCTCCTAGAAGGCAGATGCTAGGACTTTTACCTCTGCTACTTCCAGAGCTGAGTCCACCGGGGACAGGGTAGGTGCACAAAGAAGGTTAGTTGAAGGAGGAGCAAATCCAACTATCTAAGAGGTTCGGAATTAGTCCCCTCAAATCTCTGTTTGTTTCTTTTTAATACCCTCGAGTCCTCGGCGAACTGGATATGGTAAGGATCAGAGCTGCTAGATGGGGGAGGGCCCATTGCTGACCTGACACCTGAGAAGTCCTGGATATGGAACCTCCTTGGGCTCAAGGTCCTTTCAGGGATCATTCTGATAATCCCATGGGCACTCAACTCTCGGGCTCCTAAAGCAAGTCTAGAGTTGGTTCTAGAACTGGGATTACAGTTACATGATATTAGTATCTTTCTCTAGCTGTAAAGATAGTAATCTTATATTTAAAACAAAAAACAAGACAAACAAACGAAAAAAAAAGTGTGAATCAATTTCTCTGGACAGTGTTACAAAGGCACAAAATTAAAAGATGCCTCAGTTATGAGAAGGAGAAAATTACATGAAAATGAAATAGATACATAGATAAAAATTCAGGAAACAAGGCCATTTATAGAAAATTTAATAGTGCTTTAGGTTTAATTGTCATTGATAGGGTGCCAATCTCAATACTTCTTCACGTATGTGATATAGTAAAACTTTACCTTTCTGAATTAACTAAGAAGTTCATTTCTAGTCAATGAAATGTTAGAATTACAGAACCACATAAAAACTACAATTCTTTTTTGACAATTGTTTTGAAATTATTGTGGTAATTAGGATTGGTCTAGACAATATCAGCTGCATTTTTACAAACATTCAGTTCTTTGAGACTGGCTTTAATGATTACTGAGAATGATGTCTATATGTTGTTTCTATGTAACATGGTTCAGTATGTTAACTTGCCCCTTCTGTAATATTTTTTCGACCACTGATTTACTTTAGCAAACACTTCATAAACAGTGCAAAGGTAAACTTAAACCTTATAACTAATCAACAAGTCCCAATCAGTAGAATCTAAATAAATGAAGTGTTTTATAATTCTACTTTAATAAAAAAATACTATTTTCATTTCCTGTGGCAACAGTCCATTAATTTGTGGCAATAGTCCATTAATAGTCCATTAATTTGTCCTAATAAATATCTGATACCTACAAGAATGTAAGGTTGAGGGGAAAAGCATGTGTTAGGTTGTGCATTTTAAAACAGTTTTCTACGAAAGAAAAAGAAAAACAATCACAGTTACCTTGCATAGCCTTCTCATTGGAATTGGATTTAACGTCTACATTGCCCAAAGATTCAGTTGTTAGTCTTCTATATTTCATTGTCTAAATAATAGGAGGAGGTGGTTTTGCCATTTGTATTTTTTCTTCAACCTTCATACCCATATTTATCCATATATACTTCAAGACCCACAGTGAGGGTGAAATTTAATACACATTGAACTTCTATGCATATTTGGTGAGGCACAGATATTTCTCAGCCTGACTTCATTCTGTCATTACGGATTTTGCTGGTAAACTTGCAACCTTGCTTATAAAAGATTGTCCCTACTGTTAGATGCTCTGTCTAAAAAGGGGGTGGGGGGGGAATGCTAAGGGTGGTGACAGTTGTTTATAAAATACCATCATAAAGCCATCAAGCTCCAGAAAGTTCTCTGATTAAATTTCATAATAACCTTAAAATCTCTGACTGAATCACTTCATTAAATTTTCTTCTGGCTTTTGGAGACAGGGTAGGAAGACAAATTAAATTCCAATACCTTATGCTGTTCATTGGGCTTGGCAGAGTTTCTTAAAAAGTTTAAATGATAATAAAGATAGATTACAGACTGGATTATCCTCAAATCTTAGCATAGATGTTTTCTGTAGATGAGAAGTCATTTCATTTGTGAATAAAATATGGCTTCTGATGTTTTTTTAAAAAATGAATCTTATTCAGCTGCTCCAGGCTTAGAAAAAGATTATTGGAATTTGGGAGTTGGGTAAGTAGTTTTATTCTTACTACTTCTCTAATTGAGTGATAGTGAGAAAGGTTTTTAGAAAGCTAAAAAGCTTTATCTTAAACTAAATTTGAGAGGATTTTTTTTGTTTTTAATGGAGAACAAGATAGTGCATACTTTTGTAAAATTCACCC
Organism: Rhinolophus sinicus; assembly: GCF_036562045.2. NCBI lineage: Eukaryota > Metazoa > Chordata > Mammalia > Chiroptera > Rhinolophidae > Rhinolophus > Rhinolophus sinicus. The sequence goes on from NC_133757.1 coordinate 95,605,330, forward strand.
TGCGTATTTTGTTTCCTTTGTTACAGAAACAACATCCAGCAGTGGCCATTGAGAAGTGTGTGTGCGTGTGTGTGCGTGTGTGTGTGTGTGTGTGTGTGTGTGCTCGTGTGCACCTGCGTTTTAACGGAGGGCTATTTGAAGGAAATTCTATACATATACTCTAAAAAGAACAACTTGGGCAAGTCTCTCAGCCACTTAGATTTCCTGTTTCTTTTCAGTTTGAGTATTGCTATTCACATTGTGTTGATTGTAGGATTGATAGTATGCACTACAAATAATAATAGTAAAATAAAATTTCTGCTGAGAGTTCATTGTAAATATTAAACTATTTTAGAGTGAAAAGCATATGTATACTTTTAAATTGTGGCAGTTGTCCAGTGCTCTCATTCATTCATTCATTCATTCATTCTATTCAACAAACATTTACTGATCCCCCTGCTGTTTCTAGCGTGGTGCTAGATGCTCAGTACTCAAAGATGAATGAATCATGGTCCCTCCCTTAAGGAGCTACCAGCTTCCAAATGTTTGGTCATTTTGGTTGTTTTATTTTTAATTATTTTCATCAACATCTGTCTTCAGATCTGCTAGGTACTGAGGATATAGCAAGAAAAGGACAGGAATAGTCTTTTCCTTATGGAGTGATTCTCCAGCCCAGTAATAAAAGTCAACATGGATAAAATAAAAAAGCAACCAATATTGAGCTGAACTTTTCAAATCGAGTAGAGCTCTCAATCATATGAGTATAGAGACCTAATCCTAATTAATAAATGGAATAAAATTACAGATTTTTTTTTTTTTAAAAACAGACTTTATTTATTTATCTTTTTTTAGAGCAGGTTTAAGTTCACAGCAAAGTGGAGCGAAAGATACAGAGATTTCCCATATATCCCATGACCTCTCCCATTATGAATACCCCTCAGCAGCGTGGTAAGTTGTTATAATGGATGAACCTATAGTGACACATTATTAGTACCCCAAATCTATAGTTTATATTATGGTCACTCTTGGTGTTGCAGAGATTCTATGGATGTGGACAAATGTATAATGACACCTATCTGCCATTATAATGTCATAATAAAATATTTTTCACTGCCCTAAAAATCCGCTGTGCTCCACTGGCAACCGCTCATCTTTTCACTGGCTCTATGGTTTTGCCTTTTCCAAAATGGCATATAGTTGGAATCATACAGCATGTGGCCTTTTCCCACTGGCTTCTTTCACTTAGTAATACCCATTTAAGATGCCTCTATGTCTTTTCATGGCTTGATAGCTCATTTCTTTTTAGAACTGAATAATATTCCATTGTCATTTTGTATTCCCACCAGCGGTGAGTGACAGTTCCTGTTGCTCCACATCCTAACCAGCTTTTGGTGTTGTCAGTGATTTGGATTCTGATCATTCTAATAGGTGTGTAGTGGTATCTCATTGTTTTAATTTACATTTCCCTGATGACATATAATGTGGAGCATCTTTTCATGTGCTTACTGGCCATCTATATATCATCTTTGGTGATGTGCCTGTTAAAGTCTTTAGCCCATTTTTTTAATTGGGGAGGGTTATTTTTTTAAGAGACTAATTGAAATTATGGAACCACCAACAGAGATAACAAAACTGCATTCTAAACTAGCAGCCAGCTACTAGACTCAGACTTGGGAAGTTCTTTACTTAACATTTGAGTTATTGAGAACTTTAATATTTTAATCATAATTTAATAGTATTAACTGTTAAATTGACTATTTTAACATTGTTTGCAGAACGTATAATAAAAGGCAGATGCCAGTTTTAAAATATAGCGCTGACTCAAATGTTGGCAAGTTTTGCTGTCACATCAGGCTTTATTATGTAGGTAAGGATATTAATTAAGTGCAGTTACCTCAATGGTGTGCCATTCAGATTTATTTCACTCCACCCACTCTTTAATTACTGCTGCTGAGATTGATCTATGGAGCGATATACTTAAATTTTAGTATGAGTCCTAAAAGGACCAGACACTTTGTTTTCATCCCCATATGCTTCATACACCTCTCCTCAAACTACCTGTGTTGAAGGACCACATTTTTTTTGGTTTAGTTTTTTGCTTCTATCCAGTCACAAATCAATACTTCTATACAATACAATATGAGTCAATTAGTAGAAGAATGAAAAATTTTGAAACAGACAAAATACAATCCCTACGTAGGTTCAGAAGGCATAAAATTAAGTTATCAGGTTGCTTTAAAGTTTCCAAATGCTGCCATTTAACTTCTGTACTTACCTGCTTATGGATCCATAACACAGTTCCCACAGAGTCTCTCTATTCTGCAGCATTAACACATGCTTAGCAGCCCCTCAATCACATTTGCAAATGGAGCGATTGTTTCACAGAGAAGGTCTTAACATTATTGTAACCATCTATATCCCATCCTTATGTTTGGTATTGATTTGTTCTAAAATCAGCTATTTTTTAAGTTCTGGATATGAAACAGTCAAAATGTTTACATGCTGAACACTTCTTTAGAAATTTTAAACTACCCTTACCCCTTCTTAATCTATTACGTTTAAACAGGACTTTTATGTAAAATGTCCCAGGCATTATCTCATTTGATCCTCTTGACAGCTCTGTGAGGTTGGACACTTGCTATTTTCTGCATTTTACCAGTGAGTTAATTGCAATTTACCAGAGATTCTATAGCTAACTAGTGGAAGACATGGGCTGGAAACTGAATTCCTGACTCCAGTTTTAGAGCTGAGATCAATCCCCTTCTATCATTGACCTGTATGATGTTTTAAATAAAATTGCTACTAAGGTCAAAGCGGCAGACTGCTAGTTTCTGGCTCTGTGTCTTTTTTGGCAATAGTAATATAACTTTTCTCACAGTGAGAATCATCCTTTATTTAAAAAGTAACCCATGCTAGCCTCAGCACTTCTCTAAATCAGTTCCAGAAACCACTAAACACTCTCTTTTGACACTCAACATCCATCCAGCCCATGCTTTTCTGATGAGGAAAGGTACTCGCTTTCTGAGCATGCTCCACATCTGCCCCAGCAGCCTGTCCTCTGTACAAAGTCAGAGGCAGAAGGGCTGCCTGCTTTGTTAACCCCTGGTTCACAGAGATCCACTTCCACCTGTTTGTTTGGACCTGCGGATGCAAGGGCTGAAACATGGTGTCACTGACAGCTGCCTGCCACATACCTCTTCCCCTTGTGTGTCTTCCCTTAGGTTGGGGAGTGAGTGAGTCCTCTCAGCAAAAGAAATGCCTGATTTTTTTTCATTTGAATTAGGTCAGGCTATATATAATTAATGTACTATTTGTGATTTTCTTGCTTTGGAGGTGTATCTCTGGTCTTCATTTTTATTGGAAGATCTCAAAATACTTTCAATATGTCTGTTTTGTGTTTTTTAAAACTTAATTATTTCTCAGTGCAGTGAATTTTGGCACCCAGCAACATAATTTCTTTGCTTTACAATATTTTCTAAACTAGAAATGAAATACTTTAAAATTATGCACATGTCAAATATACTTTAACGTGTGGTTAAAAGACAGTATAATAAAAAATGACCTCAAAATGAATGCTAAAATCCAGCTATTCCTTCTTTCTAATTTATCATGTATGTCTACTGCTTTGGAGAGAAATCAAGATAAGGACTTTTAATGTGACTTCTTTCATTTTAAAACTTTAATTAAATGCTTTTCAAATTTAACTCCTTTTAAAGAAGTATCTTGAAGATGAACTGGGAAGAGGTGTGAGTAGGAGAGATTAGTAGAGAATAAAGTGCCATAAAGGATTTGTTCTTTGTTTTGAAAAGACATATGCGTCTTCACATACAGCACTGTGCAGGGCAGGACTTGGGCCTCCACCTCAGGAATGTCTCATTTTAGATGATATCATGTGACATCATTTCTCTTCTTTGCTTTTAAGTGATTGATAATTGAATTCACTGCATCCTGTTTTTTGTGCTTTTTAAATAATTTACTAAATCTTGATTTTGTTTTGTTTTAATGTTATCTGAAGTTTGGTTATGTCCTCAAATGAAAAATATTCTTAGCTGTACCTTATATGTGAACTTTCAGCTTCATCCATTGTTAGTTACAGGTGTTATTTCTCTGAGCCATCTCGCAAACGTGCTTATTATGTATTCTCTCTTTGTTTTATCATTAAGTTATGTACAGTGACGTCTTTGGCAATCAACAAACTTAGAGCTCACTGTGATGTAGAACTTTAATGGAAAAAAGTTTTTTCAGTTACTATATAAACTGTTTTTAAATGGATCAATAAATCACTTTTTAAAACAAGTTTAAGAGGAAGCTTAAAGAATTTTAAAACTATACAAACGTGCACAATATAGGAAATAAGGAAAACCATGAGATAAGAAAAATTATCTAAAATCTCAACAGCAACTACTATTTTTAACTTTTTCCTTCTAGTCATTTCTATGCCTTTTTTTATGTTTGAGATCACATGATATAACCAGTATGTATAGCCAATGTATGTAACCTATGTTTTAAAAACTAATATTATATCATAAGGATTTTCCACAAGAATTATTTTTCTTAAACATTTTTATAGTTATGTACTATTCAGTTGTGTAAATACAGCATAATTTTCTTGACTGTTCTCTCACTACAGACATTCTGTTTGTTTCTAGCATATTTGCTGGTGTATACTGCAGTGAACATTTATGAAATTTTGTAATCAGAAGGAATAAATGCTTTTAAGGATTTTGATACATACAGCCAGATGGTTCGACAAAGAACTTGACCACATTATAACGTCTGTACTTTTTTTTTTTAGAAGATCCAAGATCTTTGTCACCCTGCAAAGGTTGATGTATGTTTATAGAATGAGATTTTATGTTTCTTGAGGTCATTTTGTCTTTTAGCTTCCTAGAAGCCTAGCAATACGCATAGCCTGAAGTAGATGTGTGAGGAATTGGTTGAAAATATGACCTTAATGAGACCTACATGTGCGCCCAACTCAGGGTGCCCTTCAGGAACACCACGGTATCTCGGGGGGTGCAAATGGTACCAACTCTTTCTTAGTGTCAACTTGAAAAACCTTGCATTATTTAGTTCATATTTGTCAGTGGCAGACAAATAGATTTCTGAAAACCATTCTGTGTTTCTGTGTAATCAAAATAGCAAGCAGAGAGGCTCAGTTTAATGTTCTTATGTGCCAAGTGACTAACTGAAAATAACTTCTTTCTGGTTTTCTCTGTAGAAATCAAATCACATGAGATGAGTATACCGTTCTAAGGTACATGGCATTTTCCTACATCCTGATACTCATCTAGGCTAGTGGGCCTCATAATAAGTTGTTACTACTTTTTGAGGTACTGATTGTAAGTTTAGAAGTTTCAGAAGTTTAGCCCTTTCTGAACTATTTTATTACTAGCCCTTTCTGAGCTATTTTATTACTAATTCTGGTTAATAGCATTGGATTGGTTTGAAACTAAAGGAAATTTTCATTGAAATGAGCTTACTGAATTTACCAGTGATGATAAGGAATACATTTAGGTTTTTGCATTTTAAAAATCCCAAGGATATTTATCAATTTATATAGGGAGCTAAAAGTTATGAAAAACTTGTGGAAGCCTCCCTGTCTGGAGAGAGTAAAGTGGTTAAAAACATGGGCTCTGGAGTCAGAGACCCTGGGTTTGAATCCTGCTCAGTGTATGACTTTCAGCAAGTTAATTAACTCTGTGCCTCACTTTTGTCATCTGCAGAATGAGATAATGATGGTACCCAGCTCAAAGGGTTATTGCAAGGATGAAAAGAGATACATGTAATGCACTTTTTTTTTTATCTAATGCACTTTGAATAGTGCTTGTTACATTTGAAAAGTTCTTCTACCTCCTCCTCACCCTATCATCATCATCATCATCGTCATCATTGTCATCATCTTGGAAATCAGCATTCAATAAAACACTGTCAGTGACCATTTTATTTATCTCTGGGTTTTTGCTTTATTTCAATAGGTCGGTCGGTTGGTCGATAGATAGATAGATAGATAGATAGATAGATAGATAGATAGATAGATAGATAGATAGATAGATAGATAGATTAGATAGATTAGATTAGATAGATTAGATAGATTAGATAGATAGATAGATAGATACTATCTTCCATTTTTCTTGCCAGGTCTTTGGGGATTCTGTGCTAACTTTGCTAAGTGTGCTAACGCTTTGACCGACCCCTCGGCAGGCTGTCTTCAGTGTGTGTGCCATAGTAACAGTGTGTGCCTCCTTTTCCCTTCATTCATAGATACCAAGATAACTGTGTTACTTACCTTCGTTGTACAAGGTAAAAGAAGGAAGGAAATGTTTTTGACAGAAAAACTTGGATGGCTTAACGGTCATCAGATTATGGCAAAATAAAACTGAGGTGTTTGGCTAAGATTTGATGGTGCCAAGTACTGTGCATAATATTTGCCAGAATTTCATCTTTAGTTACTAAGGCATATCAGATTTCAGTTGTACCACTTTGGCAGCTCTTGTGTGACCAACTGAGGTTGGTTGGAATGTGTCAGAGCAGCTAAACTTAGCATATCTGATTGACTGGCTTCTCTCAGCTAATGAATAGAGTTGCTTCCTGTTGCTCACCAGCTGCTGTGGTTCTTTCTCCCAAAGGGCCAAACATTTTTCTTGAAATGATCACTCCAATTGTTTATAAGGTGTTCTAGGAAGAAGCAAAGTATTATGAATGTACTATAGTTATGATACAATTAGAATATTGCTTCTAATTTCTAATTAGAAGCAGTATGGTTAGCAAAATTAAGAAATGGCACTGGAAAGAAATGGAAAGTTAATTTTAAGTTAACTGCATCATATTTTTAATGTTCTCATCTAAGTATATTCACTTTACTACATGCTAAATCAGAGAATAAATTAGGGAAACACCCTGCATTATTCTCTATGAAAGAAGTGTCTTGATAGGCTACTCCTAATCCTCCTTTGTATTTCAGAGTGAGCATCCTCATGTATCCTGAAAAACAGACTGTAGTATTTGTGGATACATACTCTGTGAAGGTTTTTTCCTCCCCTTTCCCTAAATGATACCTCTTACATCGTGGAAGGAAAAATGCAGAGCTCTGGTCTTGTATATGGGCTGCACAGAGGAACGTAGTAAGTTCCTCTGTGATGATGTAATTATCTTCGGCTATCTTCATGAAGTCGTTATTTGATAAGATTTTGGTTAGAGTAGAATATCAGTGAAGCTATAGCCATGGATTTGATGGTGAATAATTTGGTTTTATTCCATAGCCGCAGAGATACTTTTGGTCACAAACAGGCAAGAGTATTCTTTAGTGAGGGTTCGAACAGCTCAGAATTCACTACTACTCCAGAAGAGTCAGTTTAACATAGGACAAGAAACACACTTTAGTCCTTACTTATGAGAGAAACTGATTTAATTCTCTGTGTAAAATTAGTTCAAAATGTTTTCCCCTTATTTCACATGCCGTTGGGATATCATAACCTAATACATTGAAGGAGCAAAAGAAAACCTTTGACAAGATTACATCTCATTGTGTCAGAATTGACTGTTTCTTTGGTGTAAGTAGTTGTCAAAGATAGACTTTATAATGTGCTGAAGAAGCAGAATAAAAAGCCATTAAAGTGTATATAAATTGGACATTTTTAAAGCTCCTCGAGTTATTTTCTTATAAGTTTCTAGAAAGTAGAAGTCATCATCAAGCAGGCCTAAGTCAAGCGTGTTAGCACTGTGGCTACACGCTCAGGACGAGGAGTCACAGACGGGCTCAAGTCCCAGGTCAGTCATTTACTAATTGAGTGACATTGGAAATGCTATTTCATCTCTCGAATCTTTGACTTTCTCAACTACAAAATACGAGAATAAAATTACAGGACCTATCATAGGATTGTTGTGAGGACTGAGTATGTAAAGTGCTTACGTGTCCAGTTACTTAATTTTTTAAACCAAACTTTTCGTTGCTGTCCCCACTAAGACCCATCTAAAAGTATATATAAAGTAGACCCTGTTTTAGAAATATGGAGTCCAGGAGACATCATGTTTCCTATTAGATAGATATTATTTTTTTATACATGGGGTAGGAATAAGGGAAATTGAAATGTCAGACAACTTAGGAGAAAAGAAGGTACACAATAGGAATTCTTACTGTGCAAAAGGAGTAAAAGACTATATATATATAAGACTCTCCCCAGCTAGAGCTTTTAACCTGGTGGGGGAAGAAAAAACTAACACATAGGCTGCTAGTTAACGGATTATAAGAGTATTAAGGAGCAGAAATTCTTAAGAGGGAAAAATACCACTGAAACGAGAACAGATGGCAGGGGCTGAATCTTTATAAATGGAATTGGAATTGAACTTAGAAAGAAAGAAGAGGAGGAAACCAAGGCAGTGCTGTAGGCTAGGTTGATAGCATGAGCCAAACTCTTCAGGCAGGACTGAGAATACTTTTTTATTTTGTTTTGTTTTTTAATTTTTATTAAATTTATTGGGGTGACAAAGGTTTCAAGTATACATTTCTACAATGGTCTCCTGAAGGGTCCTGACTGACTAAAGTCCTGGGAACAGTTTGAGTGAGTAAAAATGGGTGATATTAGAAGGCCAGGCAAAGGATTTTGAAGTCTTAAAAAAAGATGCTGAGCCTTTCAGTTTTTCAAAAGAAATCCCTACCAGGCACTGTGAAAGCAGAGTTGAACACAGGTAAGTCTGAGCAGTATGTGGAGTAGATTCAATGGGGGAGACTTGAAGTAATTCAGATAGCAATAGTGAGTTTGGATATCAAGGACAAGAAAAATACCTGTGTCCGCACCGGGTCCATCCTTCCAGTTACAGGAGAGGGGCTGCCCTCCTCCTGACCAGGCCATGCCCCTGTTCTTTGGCTCCCACCCATCCCACATGCTCAGGAACTTTCTGCTTTTGATTACGCCTTCTCTCACATGCATTTTAATACCTCACCCTTGCCTTTCTTTAGAAATGATCAGGACTTTCCCATTGAAAACAAAACAACCAAACCAAAACCCCTCACTGCACCTCATTTCCTCCAGCTACCTCTCCATTTCTGAGCTTCCCCTAACATGCAAACGTTTCACAAATGCTGTATATTTTTGCTGGCACCGTTTCCGCACCTCCTAACTCCACACCTCAGCCCACTCCTGTTGGGTTCTTGACCCCTCAGGGCACCAGAACAGCTCTCACTAATGTTACCAGTCGACTTCCCAGATCCAGTCTTCACCTCAGGAGGCTTCTGAACAGCATTTAACACTATTGACCATTCCCTCTGTCTTGGACACACCATCTTCATTTTTCGGTTTTCTTCCTGCATATTGGGCCAGTCCTCTATCTCCCTGGTAGTCTTGTCCTCCTCCACTAGTCTTTTAAGGGTTGAATTCCCAAAGTTGGGGTCCAAGGTCCTTTCCTCTTCTCACTGTGTCATCTCTCCATAAATAGACTCCTCCAGGTTCTTACGTCTGTTTTTATCTCTGTAAAGATGTCTGTCAAATGCCTATTCTCCAGTCCCGATCTCTTCACCAAGATACATATTCTATGTTTCTACCTTCTCTTGAATGTTTCAGAAGCACTTCAAACTCAGCATATCTAAAAAGGAATTTGTCATCTTCAATTTTGGTCTTTTTCAGTGTTTCCTCTTTCTGTGACTAGCATCCAGTTATATAAGTTGGAAATCTTAAAGCCATCCCTGACACCTCCGTCTCCTTCACCAGACATATCCAGTCCATCATTAAATTTCTCCATTTCCTAACTAGCTCTCATCCACTCTGGCCTCCTTCCAGTCTATTTTCTTACTCTTCAGCTAGTGTCCCTTCCAGGAGCATTAAAACTATGAACTGGCTTTTCACTGCTCTCATAATGAGACCAAATTCATTACCATGGACGCCAGACCCTGCTTGGTCTGGCTGCTACCTCTCTTCATCTTCACCTGGCACCAGGGCCCCTGACTATTCCCACTCCAGCCACATTTATTCCTTTGTACATACCATAGACCTTCTGGCTGTAGGGACTTTGCACAAAATGTTCTCTACCTGGAATAATCTCCCCTCCTCTCTTTACCTACTTAGCTTCTCATCCTTCAGATCGCTACTCAGTAATCCTTCGTTCTCAAGGAAGCCTTCCCTAACTTCCTAGGTTAGATCAACACTCCTGAAATGCTCTTACAGCACCGTATTTGTATGATTACTTGATTCTATGTCTCCCCCACTGGACAGAGAGCTCCACGAGAGCAAGTTTGTATTTGCTCATCCTCGTATCCGTGTAGCCTGGTACAGAGTAGGTTGTCAGTACGTACTTGTCAATCCATCAGTTGGACATTACAAAGGAATGTCTGGGATAGAACAAGAGGATCACAGAAATACCTCTAGCACTCTAGGTGATAGAAAATCATCCCTCTGCAGCTGGATAGGGGCTAATTGTGAGCAGTCCTGAAGCCCCTCTAGATCCATGCTCCTGGGGTCTCTGCCAGTGTCGTGTACCCCAGAGCTGGTGAGTGAGTCACGCTGTAGAACCGACACTAAACTACTTCCCTTGTCTATACCCTCAAGTCTTGGAATTCTTATTAACAACTTGCCTGCAGTATTTAGCCCTGTTGACTCCTCCTTTCTTGAAATTCTCTCCGACATTGCTTTTTCCAGTATTTGATTTCTGAATGTTTTTCTTATCCCCCTGAAAACATCTCAGCTTCTCTTCCATCAGAGCATTCATTCCAGAATTCAGCTCCGATCTGGCATGCTCCCCTCTCATGGCTCCCATTTCTAAGAGGATAAAGTCTGAGCCTCTTGGCATTTCTTAAGAGGCACTCTGAGGCACTGGCGGTATCTTGAGTCTCATCTCCTGCCACCTCTCCATATGTCCTCTGCACTTGTTACACCAAACCATTTGGAGTTCCCTGAATATTCCATGTTCTTCTATGCTTTTGTGCCTTTGCCTCAGTCTAGAATGGCTGCCAACATCCTCCCCCCAGGGCACTTACCTACCAACTATTCCTACCATCTATGTGCTGGGGAGTGTCTGCTGGTTTTGAAACATACAAGTAGATCGTAGATGGTAGATCGCGTCACTGACAGCCTTCTCAAGCATCCCTTCCCCCAGGCTGTGACTCCCTCAGAGGTAGGGCCTTTTTCTATAACACAGTACATTAAGAGAGTGCCTGGCAGATATTAGACCTGTAATAAATATTTGGATAACTAAAAGGACAGTTCTTTTATCTTTTACTGATGCATATAAATACTAACCTGAATGCCAAATATCACTCATGACAGACTAGAGTATCACTGGCTAAGCTTTCCCTCCTGAGATAGGCCTGTTGATTAGGTGAACAGTAAAATGTCAAGTTTATTACATAAATAACTTTGATCTACTCCGAGTGTATTTTTTCTGTCTCGCATAGTTATGTTTCCTTGTTACACCCTCCTAAAATGGATTTCTAGTCATGACATGGTAGTAAAATGTTGCTCCCTACTTTAAATTGATATAGCTGCCCCAAGAACTTTGAGGAATTTTCTTTCTTGAGGTGATTTTTTTTTCTTTTCAGATTTGCAAGAGAAGATTCTTATACTAATCAAAATGTATGTGTTGTAAAGCCCCACATTGCAATGCTTTTCTATGAGCTGTTACAAAAGCCAAGCTTCGGGGCAAAGCAAAGAAGCACTCACTGGAGGAAAAGCTGTTTTATGCATTTCCAGCCGCAAAAAGTAGTAACATTTCATGTGGGAATGATGTATTCATTCTAGAATTTCTCCCCTAGAGGGATGATAGACATTACCTTTTCAGCTTTCAAAAGGGTACTACAAACATTCTCTCCTAACACAAATACCACATTTGACCTCATTCTGCTCTCACTCAGTACAATGTTTCTTCCTTACTATCCTAAGAAGTATTGATGATTCTGTTGGTGGTGTAATTTCTGATAAACTTTCCGGGACGATTTGGGAATCATGTGCTTTCCACTGGGATTGCCAGGTGTGAAGGAAATTAGAATTAAATTGTTTGACTTTGATATTAGATTATGAAGTTCTTTGTTATTGAAAACGAGAATCAAAGGATAGAACTCAATAAGCACTTTCCTGGTTAAAAAAAAGTAACAGTGTGGACCCAAGGACTAATACTGGGATCGCTCTTTTAAAATATGTTAAAGATGATCTAGAAGAGAGTGGAAAAAGATCCTGAGCTCTTCTAGGTAAGAAAGTAGGGTTGATTGGCACAAGCTGAAAGTTCTTCAATATTATGTGAGTGGGCAGAAGAGGAGATGGGATCTCATTTTCAATTCACTCAGCTTTTAAGTAGTTCTTTTCTCCACCTGAGGAAATGCTGTGATTGTTCCTGTGAAGGCCCTTATTCGGCAGGGTTAATTTCTTATTTCTTATCCTACTAAGCTATTTGGTTTTAAAGTGTGTATTTTTCTCTCTCTGTGCATACATAATGTATATGCATACATAAATTATTCATGTGTTTAAAAATCTTAATAGATTTTATTTTATAATCTTTCTCATTGCTTTGCTTTCATTTTTTTTCCTCTTCAATCATTCCCTAATACCATTCTTGTTTTTAGACAAGTCATTTTGTAGGAATAACAGGGTAGGATATTTATTAGAACATATTGACAATGTTATTAAAATATTTTGTGTAACTCATTATGCTTTTTTTTAACCAAAGAAAATACCACTGAGGAGCTTTCTTTTCAAAATTCAGTAATTCCTTAGTTTCCAGACAGAGAGAGTTAAAATCTTTTTAACTCTCCCACTATATCCTTTTATGATATATTTTTAAATATATATTTTAATTTATTTTAAGAGGTATTATAAAGGTATTATAATCTGCCTTTTACTACCTGTGGGAGAGGGGGCTTTTAAATGACATTGGTGTATCTTATATATATAGCCTTGTCTTGACATCGGTGCCCTTACCACTGAAATAATGGCATAAATTTGACAAATACAGCTTCATCACCTTTTGAAAGATACTACAAAATGATTTATTGATCATTTGTTTCATACTCATGTTTGATTCTTAAAATTTAGCTCAAATCAGCTAAAGATTTAATATTAAATATTTGCAATAAGAAAGACTTTTTTCAACCTGTAAAGTATATATATATATAATATATATATATATATATATATATATATATATATGATTTAGTTCATGAACTGAGGCATGAATTTTTGTTAAGATCTCTGAAAAATAAAAAAATTATTTGGATTTCATAAATATGTTTAAATTTCATGTATTTCATAGACTTCTTAGTTGTCTGTGATAATACTGTAACTTTGATCTGGGCCATTACACAGGCTTACAAATAAAAGCTTTTGTAAACAGATAATCAATTTGTTGGGTTTTTTTTCCCCTCTATTATAGACATTAACCTGTATTTTGATTCTTTAATTGCCCGTTTCTTCTTTTAATTTTTGAACCCCTTGAGTATTATCTGGTATTTTTCTGACTTGACTTAGAATTGCTATCCTGTTGTTGGTTTACAACAGGAACCAAATTTAACAGGAAACGATTTGCAGGATAAATTGGCCTAGAGGACTAAGACTAACACCCACAGATTTACTTTCTCATATTTAAATAAAGTACTCATTTTCCATAAAGTACCAAATTTCACTTGCAGACATGCATGATTTATCCAAATCTGAAGAAGAGAAGAAACTAAAAAAAGGATTATTCAAATTTTAGATTTGTAGGGAAACTAATTATAGTTATTTCATTTGGAGTCCCAAAATGGTAGTTTAAACCAACCCAAGAAGTGGCATAAAAGACAGTGAATCCAAAGTTAGTTTATATTCCAGCAAGGTAATAATAGGTGACCCCCAGCTAGGTGTTCTTCATTTCCTCAGTCCGTGAAGAAACGTGCACTGAGTACTTACTGTCTACTCCAGCGTGGGACACACACATAAATTATATACTCTCAAGATCCTCAAAGAGTCCTCAGTCTGATTGGGGAGAAATATGTAAACAGATAACGAAGGCAATGCCGAAAGAGCAGTGCTGGAAGCATTCACAGGACTGTGGGAGGAGGCAGGGAGGTTCCCTGGAGCCCATTCCTGAGTTTACAACTGCTGGCTTGCACCAGTTGGACGTAAGTGGTAATTTCACATTTATAAAATAGAACATTAGAGAGTATAGTGTTAATACAGATGAATTTTGTGTGAAATCTACCTTTTTCCAGTTGTGATTTTCATTTATATGTTGAAATTTTAGAGTTTTTGTTTTTAAGGAATTTGCAGTCTACCTCGATACTTGTAAAATATGCAGTGCATTGACATAGTTGTTGTTTTTTAATTTATTTTTTAAATTTATTGGGGTGACAATTGTTAGTAAAATTACATAGATTTCAGGTGTACAATTCTGTATTACATCATCTATAAATCCCATTGTGTGTTCACCACCCAGAGTCAGTTCTCCTTCCATCACCGTATATTTGATCCTCCTTACCCTCATCTCCCACCCCCCACCCCCCTTACCCTCTGGTAACCACTAAACTATTGTCTGTGTCTATGAGTTTCTGTTTCTCATTTGTTTGTCTTGTTCTTTTGTTGTTTTTGGTTTATAGACATACATAGACATAGTTTTTAAAAAGTAAATTTTGTCATAATTTTAAGCAATTTCATCACTTATTTAGTTTGGTTGAACTAAATTTTGTTTTAATATGGACTATTACTTCTGAGGAAATGGAATGGGTTTTATTACCCATGCTTACTAATAGCACCATCAAAACCACTTTGAAACCATACCTAGTCAGTGGAATAATCTAGAATATAAAAGATCAAACTTAAAATAAGAATAGTTTTATTCTTTAGAAGTTTTTCTTTTTAGTATAGCCTCTCATCTCTGAAACTTTTTAAATATATGTATATGAGTATGTTATGCAGAAATTCATGCTTGTTCATTAAGTTTGCAGTCTAGTGAAACAAAGGTAATATTTCTTGTCAGTTGAGAAGTGATTTTCCTAAACCCTGAATGAAGAGGTGCCTTCCCACAGAGATAAAAAAGAAAAGTGTACTCACATATAATGTCCAGTGACATGAGTGATATTAAATATCAAAACTTACTGAACTATCTATGTATTTCAAATAGGATGACCATGAAAATTGGACACTCACTAGTTTATAACTTGGGATACCACCAGTGCACAATTATTACGCAAAGAAGAAACATTTGAAACTGATATTTCAATATTTTCGTAAATACTAAATTGAAATAAGTTTAACCTTTGTTGGGTTTCTTAGATGATTTTAAATGCTTAGAAGGAGTCAGAGTTTTTCACTCTAAGCATCCAGATTTCACATTTCCCTGGAGGAAAAAGCCTTGAGTGGATTAGAAACCACTGGGATTAACAGTGCATGCCTTTGTCTTCTGCTCAAAAAAGGAATTCACAACATCCAGAGAGTGGACGCAAAAGGGTGCTTGGATCAGGATTAATGAATAACTGATTCCAGGCATCCATAGGTAATTTTAGATAACCTTCAGAAGGTTTTCAAAAATTCAAATAGTTGATTGCCCAAAAGTGACTGGTATTTTTCTACCGAAAATATGTTGTTTTCACTACTTTTAGTTTTCTTATTGTTTAATTCAGGCAAATTACAAACTCATCTTGCCTCATCCTAATGATGGGAGAGAAATTATGTTTGAATTAGGGGAAAAAAGCACAAGACTTAAAATTTGCCATATGTAAATATTCTGTAGTTGACCATGATTATTCTGCAAAATGCACGGAGATCTTAAAAAAATTAATGTGTCGGTGCAGGTAGATACTGCTTTAAGAATACGGTATGATATGCATGAAAATCCAAATTTGCAAATGCTGACTAACTAGTTATACATCTATGAAATTTACTGGGAGGCTCTTTTATGATAGAAATCTCTCTCTTATTAAGATGACAGAATGTTCTGAAATGTGATATAGCCAACTTTTTAGGAAGACACCTATTTCAGTATTCACAATAGTACAGGATAGATCTGTATCATATTCTGTATTTTATATTTTGCTTATTTGGTTAAGGAGGGGGTGTCAGTTAATTGACTCAAAGTGCCCTTTTATGAACCTGGTAAAAATCTTTCCAGTAGGTGGTTAAAACTGCAGCACTAACTTAGACATTTATAAACTGTGGTTGCCATAATGTATTGTAAGTTTTGAGAGAAAATAAAAGGAGTAATCATTAGCTATTATGTAATAGCAGCTCTCCATAGTCCAGAGTCGCAGTATTTCGGTCCCTAGAGTAAGTCCAGGTCAGATTGGCTTACTGTGTAGTACTTTGGACTAGTGGTTGCCCTGCCAAAGTCTAGTATATAGTACTAGAATTGCCGACCTGATTTCTTTTGGTGGTTACCATGATGTCAGCCATGCTGTTTGCTCCATTCTGTTACCTTTTGGTTTATATCCTGGCCTGGTACTTTGAAAAACAAATTAAAAAGCTAAGAAAAGGAATTTCTCCTAAATGAGTCTATTTCTTTCAGGAGACAATTCTTCTATCAGAATGTAATACTTTTTTCTTACTGGTAAGCGGCACTCCTCCATTTTCCGTTCTGTCCCAGTTGCCAACAGAGACATTACCACTGGCCATAAATCTCTTCCTAGTTTATGGGTCTTAAAATGTACTTAGAATAGGGTCCTCTTCCATAACGGGGCATGTCCTAAATACTCAAGGACTGGTGAGGTCTCCATTTAATCTTGGGTTTAGCCATGTTAAACTCTGCTTCGGCAAAGACAAATTACTTGACCCTGCTTCTCCTCCCATGCCCAGTGGGGCCACTGACTCCAGGTGCAGTCAACTCTCAGTCCTCTGAAAGGAGCAAGACTGGATTGTCTTCAGACAAAATGTCTGTAGGGGACAAATTAGCTTAGAATCCAGCTCGAGGTAACCAGAGGAAAACAAAGGTGCTGAGGCGGGGGCACCCCACACTCCCACTCACATCCTGCTACATGCTGGTGAGAGTCTGGGGAGGCCCAGCCCACAAGCACACCCTGTATCTTCTGCACTCCAGCATCTCTTTGTTTTCACCTCCCTCCCTGCTCTCTTTGCCTGTTTCTTCTGCTCCTTTAAGGTAAGTAGAGAAAGGATGCTGATTTTTCGAATTAATGGTATTTTTTATCAAGAGGGTTTTTAAATCATTGAATTAAATTTGACTTGTTCTGTTTTTAATTTGTGTGGCTCATGCAGAATGAAAACCAAATAGTGTTCATCTTGTTAGCAGTGGCCACTCCCTAAAGCTAAATTGTAATTTCTCAAGAGGTCATGTGACTGCAGAAGCTCATCATTAACAGTTTAGTTTTCCAGGGTTCACCTATAATTTCAAGTCCAAATGAATGTTACTTTCATTTGCTGTAAAGACCATTTTAATAAATCGCTTCGTATTCATATCATTTCTGCCAAAGCATGCCATCTTGGAAAAATGTCATACATAAGTAGGATTTGGGGTTGAGGGAGGAACATTGTAAATTGTAAGGTGTAAAGTGAATAGTCTGACCCAATTTCTGATAATTTTGATAATTTCTGATATTTCCATCTGGTGATGTGATTATATTTTTCAGTACAGTTCCACCTATATGAACTTACTGATGTTAGACAATTATCTACTGATCCTCTTGCATTTCTGGTCAACTATTATTCATTGATTTTGACTGTACGGTAAATCAGCTGGTGCTCCTGAAGGTATCATAGTACCAGTGAGTCACAAAGGCATCTGCTGATTCTCATTCACTCTCAGGAAGAAGGAGTATGTAGTTTTCCTTCTCATGGGAGTTTAGTGATGACACTGCTTTATAGCCATTCTTTGAATCATATAACATTAAGATTTGACACGATTATTCTTAATTGACTTGGGACTAGACAGACAATTCTCATATTTGGTTTTGCCTTTAGATTTAATGACATACAGGGTTTGAGAAGTGAGCAAATTCAATTTTTCTGGTGAGTTTTATGTAGCATTATCAAGAGTACAATACTGTGCAGAGAATATAAAGTTATGTCCCATTCTCTTGCTGAATTTATAAAGTATTGCCAGAAATGTTTCATCTGATCCAAGCTCCTCTTTCTCATTCCATAGTCTCCGTTCTTTCTCCCTTTTCTTCTCAGAGTCTCTCTCTCATATCCAAAGCAGAAATTTTAGTATTCATTTATTTATTCACTAAATATTTATTGAGGGATTACATGCCAGAATAAGCATTAGGAATGCAGTGATAATAGACATGGCCCCTACTCTTTCACAGAACTTACAGTCCAATGCAGGGGTTGAGGTGTGGGGGGGTATCAAATCCTCCCACTGCCTGTCTTTGTAAATAAAGTGTTATTGGAATACAACCATACCCATTCATTTGCATATTGTCTGTGGCTGCTTTTGCACTATGACAGCAGACTAAAATAATTGCAACAGAGACCCTGTGGTCTGCAAAGCTAAAAATGTTTGCTACTTGACCCTTTACAGAAAAAGTTAACCCCTGCTCTAGTGGGTATGGTGGAGAAATACGTGCAGACTGGAGCCTGAAAAGTCTTATCAATCTTGTTCAGGAGGAGAAATTCTCCTGAGGGAAGTGGGCCAACAGTGAGACGTTGTAATCAGGGAAGGTAACATGTTCATATTTGAATGTTAGGAAAGTCACTATGACTGCTATGTAAAAAAAAATAATGAAGAAAAACAGTAAGTGCGTGTCTTAGAATGAGAAGCATTAAAGCGTAATAGTCAAGAGTGTGAGCTCTTGAGCCAGGCCACCTGGATTCAAATTTTGGTCCTATCACATCCTGATTCTGACATTTGGTGACTTCTTGGTCAGATTTTCTCTCCATAACATAGGCATGGTAATCATAGAACCTAACTCTTGGGATGAAATAAGTTAATATTTGTGAAGCACATAGACCATAGTGTTTTTAATCATCACTATTATTGCTGTTGTAGTAATCCTGTTAAGAGGTGAGATTGGCCTGCACTAAGGCAGAGGCAGTGAGAGTAGTGGAGAGAAGTGATCAATTTCAGAAGCTACATAGGTGATACAACTGGCAGAAATTAGTGATAGGTTGGATATCTGTAGGGTAAATAAAAGAGAACTAGAAGTTGAGGATGAAATGCAGGTTTTGGATTTGATCAGTTGAGTGGATGGTGGTTTGAGTCCCCAAAGTAGGAAAGACAGTAATGGAAACAGGTTTGTGATGTGGGGTCAAGTTCAGTATGAGGTGTCTTAAATTTAGCTACCAGATTGATATAAGTAGAAATGTTCAGGAAGCAGTTGACTGTAAGGTCCGGAGATCAGAACTGTGATGTGGGCTGAGGAAATGGATGTAGGAATGGTCAGTATAAATCTCATCACGGACGTGGGTTGGAAGAGAATGAGATACCCAGAAGAATGAGGGTGGAATGACTGGTAGACTTGTAACAGACAGAACTGTAAAAACATCAACAGTTAAATTGTACACAAAGAACCCATAAGTCAAAGAACAGATCAAAACAACTTTTGAAGGAAGATAAGCTTGAAGTTTCAATCCATTAAATATTTTCTTGTTGACGTGGCTGAATTTGAGAAATATTTAAATTTGCAATTTTTACATTAGCATAGGCCAATCTACACCATACGATGTATTTCACAATTTGGCTATCTCGATTTCATGTACTATCATATTCTACATTCTTCCAATGCATGGTTTTATCCCTGTGGAATATTAAGCAACATAGTGGATGCTATGGTTATGGATGTTGACATCTGATGACCTGTTCAATCTACTTTTCTGAATTTATTGACATTTCCTTCCCCTCATTTTTTACTTCCCCTGTTACTGATTCACTGGAGCCTTGATGTAAAGAACTGAAGTGGGGGAGAATGTGTTTCCTTTTTGTGTGTTATATTTGGTTCAACATCATCAACTTGTGTCCAATATTTTAGAGTTTTATAATGATTTCTCTATTTTAATTTGTTTACAGCGTTGCCATAAGTGAGTATAATTGTGGAAAGAGCCAGAAGAAAAGTTGAAGAAATTTATATTTTTTCCATCATCAGAATCACTTCTCAGCATCGGTGCCTACCTCTTTGTTAGAGTCATGCTTGGCTTCCTGTCCTTAACGAGTTAATTCCTCAGTACTTCATAAATACAAGATTTCTGGCAGGACCGCCTCCTACCTATTCACCTCTGACCCTAACTTAGTAAGACTCATAGGCCAGGCTCCAGCTAAGTCCCTGCTTCTCAGGTGTGTGATGATCAGAAAAACCTGATCCAGAAGCCTTATCAACCTGTAACACATGCCCGAAGAAAAGCATCATATTTATAGAATCAGGCTGAGTGTTGCATTTTATATTTAGCTTTGTATTATAGGAGGAAAATTGTGGAACAACTTTGAAATGGGCCAAAAAGATTGCTGGGCATACTATCTGACTCAGCTTTCTAGTTCTCTTGCCCTTTCATTATCTATGAGCTATTTTACAATCCAGTAAATGATAGGAAACTGATAGTAATGTGAAAGGTTCTTGTCCATTGAAAAGGAAATTGTGTACTGTGGAATGCAATTGGTTATTACCCTCTGGATGTTGACATGTTTTACCAGTTTTGCATGTATTTGTAAATCTTTGCAGTATCCTTTTTTTTCAATTTATTTTTTAGGAGTTTATTTGAGCAACAATATTCCAACCAGGCAGCACCTAACCGGAAGTGGTTATGAGCATTCCCCTTTTGCAGGCTTGATGTTTATATACTTGTTTGTTCTTTGGATTTACCTTTGAACCAGTTTAACATCTTACAGGTTCCCTTTTTAATTAATGAGTTAATTAAAACATAGAGGCTGCCAAAAAATGTATATACATTGTATTTATCTTTTGTTATAAGTATATATTGAATATTACAATTTTAATACAGTTTTTTTCTTTCTTAAAATGTGTATACATTTTTTTGGCATCCCCGGTATATATCCCATGTTCCCCAAAATTCTCTTGTTGTATATACCCGTGGATATTTGTGCATGCATATAACATCTCTAGAAAGACACACGAAATGGCTAGCTATGATGGCCTCTACAGAGGAAAAGGCAGCAAACTTGCTTTTAACTATGTACCCATATGAATACTTTGAATTTTGTATCACATGCTTATATTATCTAAACAAATAGATAAATTTTTAAAATTCTTTTCTGAACTCTCTAAAATTAATCCTTAGCTAGTCCTTACCAAAACGTCAGCATCAGCGAAATTCACATTTGAATAAACTGACTTTCTAAAAAGAGGTCTTTGTCTCTATTAAACTACCAGTAGATAGCAACCTATACATCAGCATCCTGCCTAGAGCCTTACTTTGTGCTCTTTAAAGCGAAGTTTTTAACTTTAGTTTTGAAGACGGCTCTAACACGGTAGAAACATTTTGATCAGATGGTACTAATTCTATTTTGAACCCATTAAATTCGCCTTATCAAATTGTCGCTAGTGACTCTCCTTTAAGTTAGAGGTTCTCAAGCTTGGGTGCATGGTAAAATCACCTGGGGGGAGCTTTTCAAAATTTGAATGCCCAAACCAGTTAAACCAGAGAGTCCGGGGAATGGGACACAGACATCAGTATTTTTTTAAACCACTGAGGTGATGGTCAGGTTGGGAATGCTGCTTCATGCAAAGAATGGTACTGGTTTAGCAAATACTTCACGTATAGCACCCCAGGAGCAAAAGCGCTCAGGATCTTTAACTGAAAGATCTGTGTAAGGTGGTCTAAACAGAAAGGCTGGGGGTGTGGGGCAACCCTTACCTAGTATCCTTACATGCAAAAATCTCTTTACCTCTGGAATGGGGCAAATTAGGTATTGGGTGTGATTTAAAAGTCCAAACTGACTTGGTTACAGTTATTAGGGCTTTTTTGAAAAATAGTTCTCAATTCAGCTAAGGTTTCACTGAGTAGAAAATGCCAAATTGGGACCAAGTGCATATCCCTACCTTGTTCCTCTGCCATTAGCGGCACGAAGCCAGCCCAATGATGGATGCCATCTAACACCACTGCTGCCATGTGGTTATATTACTGACACAGAGTTCGAGTTATCATACACCGGTCAGCTGGGGAAACCCCATACTGTACAACATGTCTGTTTTTGTCGAAGGTTCTAGAACCTCATTGCTCTAACCCATAACAATTTGCTTTATGAAGAGGTATTTGAGAGAGAGTTAGATTTAGAAGTAGAGAAGTAAAAAAACGCATCCATTCATTTATTTTGGAATGGTAAGGCAAGGAGATAGTTTTTCTTGGCATTTTCTTCTCCCTACCCCAAACGATATCTTATAATGGGAAGTCCTCATTAATGGCCTGCGTCTGTTTCACACTTTAACCCATTTTATTGTTGCCTCAGCTTTTTTTAAACATGAAAATTGGTATCATAAACTCTGCTGTGGTTTGCCTTCATGTACTCATTGTATATCCCCCTCCCTTTTGTATAGGAAGACAGAGATGTCAACCCCATGCCTAACCGAGGAGGCAATGGATTAGTTCCTGGGGATGACAGATTCAAACCTGTGGTACCATGGCCTCATGTTGAAGGAGTAGAAGTGGACTTAGAGTCTATTAGAAGAAAAAACAAAGCCAAAAATGAACAAGAGCGCCATGCTGGAGGAGAGAACCAGAGAGACATAATGCAGAGGCAGTATCTCACTTTTAAGCCTCAGACATTCACCTACCGTGATCCTGTGCTACGCCCAGGGATCCTTGGTAACTTTGAACCCAAAGAACCTGAGCCTCATGGAGTGGTTGGTGGCCCTGGAGAGAAAGCCAAGCCATTGGTTTTGGGACCAGAATTCAAACATGCAGTTCAAGCCAGCATTAAAGAGTTTGGATTTAACATGGTGGCAAGTGACATGATCTCACTGGACCGCAGCGTGAATGACTTACGACAAGAAGAGTAAGCACACATCCTCTTCTTTCTAAAATTGGGGCAATTATTGTTTTGATATATATTTAGTTAGATGCTAGAATGGAGAAAGTAGTTATGCCTTTATGTCAAGGAAATAAGAGGATCTTTGCTCTACAAAATGGCCAGAAGGAGGAGATCTCTCCATTTATGCCATGATATTGAGGCTATGACATATACAATTCTGGAGTTTTCTATATCAATC
Source organism: Rhinolophus sinicus (assembly GCF_036562045.2). NCBI lineage: Eukaryota > Metazoa > Chordata > Mammalia > Chiroptera > Rhinolophidae > Rhinolophus > Rhinolophus sinicus. The sequence goes on from NC_133757.1 coordinate 95,628,368, forward strand.
CTACTCAATATCTGGTCCCCAGAGTGGCACCAGTCTGTGAATTTTTTGTTACCAGTCCACAGTGAGAAAATGAGCTTGCACCAGGATGTAAATCAACTATAAATACTTTGGTTAGTTCAACTGACAGTTTTTTAATAACAAAATTTATTGCCGTGTTGCTTTTCATCCTGGATCCATCTTGTTGAGGAACAATAACAAATAATAACACTGCCCTAGATGTCTCATATAATGAACTAAATATTTATGTTTCTTCTCATTCTTTCCTCAGTCTTGAAACTGAGTATGCAAAAGGAACACTCAGATAAAACTATGGCCTAAGCTTTCAAATACTTTTCATGTAGTTTAATGTAAAATAAAGGATTTCCAACTCTCAACTTTTGCTACATGGCGATTATTGAATGAACTCAAAGCTTTTCTCTTTCAGTTTATTCAATAACCAGTACTACTCCTATAGGATCTAAATAGCTGCCGTTAATGTGGATGCATATTTAATTCACTGCTACTAGAAACCTCTGAAAATGTATTCCTAATGATGCATTATTAATGTAATCGTCATTTTAAAAGGTTAACATAGCACATGCACACACACCCACAGCAGCATTCTTTATGACCAATTAGTAAAATTCTGTACCTAATATAGTGCTACTCAGTAGAATTTGCCTTCATGTGTTCATTGGTAAGAGTGAGAGGAGATGAATGAAGCTTGCAAAGAAGATAGGCGTAGAAGCATGGAACCATGATGGTGAGAGACATAACCTCTTGTACATGGAAGAGCTAGAACATCCCGAGACTGTGAAGGAAGCATCTTGGAGCAGTTTATCCCATAGTACAGTTGTGGGGCTTGAACAAACAAAAACAGAGGGCACTCAGTTCAATTTGAATTTCAGATGACAACAGAAAACATTTAGTATAATTATGTCCCAAATAATGTATGGGACATACTTACACTTTTAAAAAAATTATTTATCTTAAATCCAGATTTAACCGGTGTCCTGTATTTTATTTGGCAACCCTTCTAGTCAGGGGTTGAGGATAGTTATAGAGCTAGAACTGCCATGCAAGTACCCTTTATGGCTCATAACAGGATTTGCAATCCCTCGTCTGGAGTGTGTCTCAGTTATTAAAATATAGCACTCAATCATAGTGCTCATCTCTATTAGAGAAGGTTCTTTGAGAATCTATTGATGGCATTCTCATCACCGTAACTGGGAAGAGGGAAGGGAGGGGGGAGTCTAACATTTATTGACTTTCCACTACATGTCAGGACTTGACTATAAGTTACTTTATTTAATTCTTACAACCAAACTGTGAGAGAGCTCTCACCTGCGTATGGAAAGTCTGAGGCTTAGCGGTGTGTCATCTTTGTTTTTGCCCAGCAAGACGGTAAAGCTGTGATTCAACCCGAGGTGGTTTGGTGTGAAAGCCCCTTTTCTTTCCACCACACCACACCTCAAGGTACGTATCCCCTGGACAATCTGCCTCAGGGCAGTTACAATCTAAGGGTGAGCTTAGTGTAGGGACTGAGGTTTTAGCACCTCAGTGGTTTTAAGAGTTGCTAAAGATGTTTTAGCAACTCTTTATAAGAGATACGTCTTTTAAAATACCAATATAAATTGATCTCATTTTTCTATATCAGAAATATGCTAAGAAATCAAGTGACACACAAGACGGAGCAGGACACAGGATTAGAATCATCGTCTGTGCCTCCCTCTCTTTCACCCCTCATATCCATTCTATCTGCAAGGTCTCTTGTTTCTAGCACCAAACTGAGTGCTGTTCTTTCATCTCCACTACAACCACCCAAGGCCAAGCCACCATCTCTCTTGGAATCCTGCAAGAGCATCCTCCCTGGATCTCCATGTCTGCTCTTGCCTCTTATTCACACAGAAGCCAGTGTGGTGTTTGAACCCAAAAATCTGTCTTATCTAAAACCATTCTTTGCCTTTCCCGGTACACTTGAAAGAAAACCCTGACTCCTAACCAGCAGCAGCGCCCATGCCTCGCCACCCTTCTCTGCGGCTATGCTTCTTGCCCACAATGCACCAGCTGTGTCTACTTCTCGGTTCCTTTGCGCGTGCTCTTCCCTCCTCCCTCCTCCGGGAATGATTTTTTCACTTCTTACGGCTGACTCCTTCCCCTCCTTTAGGTCCCAGTCATACCTCTAACCATGCTGTCTAATTTGGCAGTGCCCTGCTTTATTTTGTGGTACTGCTCTCTGCCCATTTCTTTCATGGCATGTATCAAATTTTGTAGTTAGGGGTATTGGTTTATTTAGTTCTTACTGACTGTCTTTCCTACTAGATGATAAGCTCCTGAGAGCAAGGAATATATCTGTTTTCTTCATCAGCTACTTCCAGTAACTGACAACTAGGAGCTTGGTATCCAGTTGGTAAATATCTGTTGAGAGGAAGGAAGGGAGGGAGGGAGGGAGGGAGGGAAGAAGGAGAGAGAGAGAGAGAGAGAGAGAGAGAGATCTTCCAGGTTTTAACACCTTGGCTTCATTATCAGATATGAACTCTTAGACCAGTTACCCACTGTCTCCAACTCAGTTACCTAATCCTTAAAATAGACCTCCCCATGCCTGTCTCTCAGGATTGGCATTAGAATTAAATGACTATTATAATAGACTGAAAGTTTTTTATCATAAGCCTGGTGTGGTTAGAAACTTAAGTATTATTGGCTGTTTTCATTGCTATGGCACTTTCTTCAGGTCACATATCTTCTTGTCACTCTTCAATGTTTTCAGTTACTATTTAACTTGGATGTTCTCTGTTGCTTTTTGGAAAACAAACGTATCACACACTGCCTTATCTACATCATCTTTCTCCTTCTCCTTCCTGTACCTTCCACCATGGCAAAGCTTCATCTCTTCTTTGATAATTTCATACACAAATTGGCACCTGAATTTTCTACCTCTCAGAGTCTTACTTGCTGTCCTGCAGTTTCCTTCCTTCCTTTCTCTTCCTTCTTTCCTCATTGCATCCTTTCTTCTTTTATCTTTCTTATCTCTCCCATGCCTTGCCACTTATCCCTCATGTTCTTTTCTCTTGCACAGCTGGAGCAGTGCCTAGAAATAGGATTATTGCCTGTTTCTGGGTATCGTTCTTGTAAGTATTGTGTCTCCAATCAAATAAAAGGACCCAAGGCTACCTTAGCAAATGCTCCTAAAGCCCTCTTTAAAACTCTATGCTAGTGAGAAAAGTTCATAGATATAGATATAGATATAGATATAGGTATATGTATATATAGATATATGTATATCTATATATATATTTCAAAATACTCATACTAACCCCAGAAACTTTTTAAAAACTGAATCCAGATTGTTTTTTGAACTTGAAAAAAAAATGAGATAGGCTTCATTCCTCTTTGAACACTTAAAATTCAACATAGAGTAATAATTTCTAAGTAGAGTTATTCATAAATTAGAATGTGGACAGGCTTACGAATTTCCTCTAAAATACAAAGGCCAACAACAAATAAAACACCCCTAAGTGCTAATATGTATATTAGCACTTTTCTGCTTTTGCTGGCCACACACTGGAAACAAAATATAAATCCATGTCCGACACACACACCTTCCTCACGCTCATCCCTCATGGAGAATGTACTACAAGGAGCCCAGCCTGGCTCGGTGGTGTTGACTTTCTGCAGCTTTAGAATATAGGCTTCATCAGCCTTGTTCTCTCTTGCCTGTGGAGACATAGAAAGAAACGAGCCACCTGCCAAGCTTAGAAACCAAGTTTTGGGCAGTTTGTCCAGCTGTGCCATCTGACACTGGGGTTACCGTGTTCGTTTCTGTGGCTGTTCCATCGTCTTTTCAGATGAGCGTTCTCTACCTTGGAAGCAGGACAGAACTGCCCAGCTGCCAGCATGACTCATGCTTATGTATGTTACAGCTTTGAATTACATTCTCTGGCTGAGTAATTTGCTGGCTGTTGATTACTTGTTAAAAGAGTGAGTAACAGTATTTTGAGTGAACTGGAGCCCTACTTCTTTTTTAAAGACTTGAGCCAAGAATGACTTCACCTGCCTTCACACTTATTTTCTATAAAAAAAAATACCATACACAATTTTCTTCACAGTTCAACAGATATTGAGGATCGCCAATAAACAACATAACTGTGCTAGCCCATCAGGGGATGCAACAGTGAGAAAATACCGTTCCTGCTTTAAAGGGGCTTGCCATCTGCCCCTGGGGAGAAGGGAAAGAGGACCATGATATAAGAGCCATAGGAAAGGCATGAGCAAAATGGCCTGGTTCCGAGGAGTGGGAGGCCACATCAAGTTACAGGGGAGTCAGGAAGGGATTGATGGAGGGAGGGGGCACTAGGGACGGACCCTGAAGGATGAGCATGCAAGTGTTGACGACATGAAGATACAGCATTGACTGGGAGGAAAGCAAGTGGTGTCATGTACTGGGATCAGGAAGTGTGTGTAGAGAAACAAAGCTGAGAGTAGGGTCATCTTTAGAAGACCACAATGCCATTTACAAAGCCTATGGTGAATTTGGTAATCAGGAAAGACCACCGAAGGTTTCTAAAGGGAACTGTAGGAATATGAGACTGGTAGAGGTGTCTAGAGCACATTGGGAGGTAGGGACCTGTTAGAGGGTTAGTAGCATTAGAGTAGGAACTTCAGTGAAGGTTACAGAAGCAGAAAAAGGAGACTTAATGTAAGAGAACAGAAGAGTTAGAGTCAGTAGGCCTTGAAAGCTGATTAAGTGGAAGGAAGAATTAAACATAAATCCAAGACTCTGAAGCACAGTAACACAAAGAATGGTGCCATTAACAGAAATATGGTGGATGCAATGCTCTGGAATGCACCATGAATGCTCTTAACATGGTGCTCTGCCCAAAGCTTGGTTACCTAAATCAGTTTGATCCCTGGCTTTATGTGAATTTACACACAGCCAGTCAAGATGAGAGCCTATTTGTGGGCAGAGGTGGAAAGTTCTATTTGTGAATATATTAGATTTTCTTCCAAAACAGTTTGGGATTTTATTTTCTTTACTGTGAACTGTGAACTAACTGCTGATGCAAATACTACATGGAAATCACTCTTGCCCCTTTTCAGCCCAAGGCAGACAATCAGAGGTATACATTCCAAGTGATTTTGTTTCAAACAAATGAATTACATATTTTGACTTGTTGAACAAATTCATCTGCTTCTAATAGTTAACCTTTCCTCCTACCTACACACCTACTGCACTTCTATTTTGTAGAAAGCTCTCTTAGATGTGTTTACAAAGTGAATTAATAGATATTAAGGTGCTTCAAAAATTCTAAGAGCTATGCAGATATGAATATGATTGTTATAACTTTCTTAAGCTTGTCTGTGGGAAACTGAGCGTTTTTCTTAAATATATTTTACTTTTATAGTCATTTACACCAGATAATTCTCTTGTTACCTGATTCCAAAATGCTGATTTTTATACTCGAATTTTAAGATGAATTGTGATCATGAGCTTTTTTCTTTCTCTATCCGTGTTAAAGGCTTTCTTTGATACCTCTGTTTAGAATGTAGTGCTATAATTTATAGAATAGATGCTATTTTCAAAATGTTGATTTAATTGAAATGCTATAGATTCTTTTTTAATTTCAGTTTCTGCATATCATGTCCCATGGGTTTCAGTTAGAGCTAACTGAAGCTCTAAGGAGCTGCCCAAAGAGATTAAAACAAATTGTTAGAATAATCTATAAATCATATACACACATATATGTGAATTGCATGTATGCATATGGATTTCAGTACTTTGTCCCCGTTTCTGTGAGCAGTATATGTGGTGGTTCTATATGACCCGATCCAAACTATACTGGTCACAGTTACTAACATGTGATCCTTTTCTCTCTTAGGTTGCCCAAAACATGTCTCGTTTTTCAGACTACGACTTGGCAGCCTTGGATCTAATCTGTAGGAAGCACATTTGAAATTGATTTTAGATGACCCGTGATGAGCAGGTTGCTTCTTTAGGTCCAAAAATTATTATGTTCTAACTGGCCTGAACATTTTTACTCTTGGAAGCTACTTTCTGTGAGTTCAGAGGTTTCCCAGATTAACTTTAAAGGAAAATTATGTTCTGAGGCCTAGTTTTTTCTTTTTTCTAAACACATACACACTGCACTTTGGAGCTTTCTCAGTTATGAAGGCAGAGCTGATTTTTGTTTAAGGTTCTGGCTGACAACGGGAGATGTACTTAGCCAAGTTGGAATTATTATAGCAATCGGGGTAATTTATGTCACCTCAATTACCACAGCAGTTTAGAGGTGTACCACATTCATAGAGTGAGCCTACTGGAACTAGAGGTCATTTGTTGCTCTAAGCCACCATTAGCAGACTCGCGGCAATCTTGAATCCCCTTCTCTCCTTGATAGCATTCTGGGTGGCTCACTTCCCTTGGTGGAAACATTCTTCTACTGCCAAGACCTCGTGTGGTTCATAAGGTTCTACCCGCTCTCTAGTCATTTTCCAAGTTGTTCATTAAAAGGGACTTAGCATCATTTCCTCTCCCCTCATCCTGCCCCCACCCCAAACCCTCACCACCAGTATGTCAAAAGTATAAGGTAGGCCTGATAAAAAAAAAAAAAAACTACAAATTCAGGTTGCTTATTTTTGTTTTTTCACAGTCCTCCGCCCCCGACCAGGAATTGAGAATATGTTCCCTGGAGGCTAGTTAGAAAAATATTATGGAAGCACCACTAGATATTCCATAACATCCCACACCAATGGCAGGTAATTTCAGAAAGACCTTGACTTACTTTTTCTTTTCAGGCTGTTTGCCACCCATCAGGAGCAGTGACACAGGAGGTTAAGAGGTATTTTTCTACCCTCTCCTGTTGGAGTATCTCAGTTTGGGAGCTGACAGTCATTTCAAGGTGTCTAGTCATTATCCTCTGCTGAAAGGTTATTAATTCCTTCCCAGCAAGAGCCTCTGCCGGTAGACCCAGACATGCCACAGTGCAATGTGGAGGCCAGAACACAAGCCCCTCCCTCAGCCGGTTGGCATGACCTCCTCTGGTAACTTAGCAACTCAGACTAGTAGATGCAGGCAGTGCCATTAGATACAGCCTGTTGCTCTGATGTGTGTTTCCTTGATGCACGTTGGCTCTCCTGTGTTTGGTAAACAGGGAAATAGTATCGATTCAGTGTAGAAGTCCTCATGGTGCCTAGATTTCCTCCTGCAATATAATGTTTGGAAGTGATCAGGGCAAGGGTCTTACAGTTAGAGTGACCTCCATAACAAGATATTTGTTAAGACTAAGAATAAAGCTGACAATCCTGCAGAAGTATTTCTCTTTAGTGCAAGAGATGCGGGGGGGAGGGAGCAGGGGTGTCTAGTGACTTCAGGATGCATTACACTTGCTACTATGCTAAGCTGTCTGGGGAGCAGCCAGTGCATCCAACGAAGCCGAGAGGAAATTGATTGATGAAAAAGGCTCTCTCTGGATCATAGTCTTAATTTTGGTCAAGTTGCTTTGTATTAGGAATGAATTCCTCCAAGGACCTACGAAAAGGAAAGCACAAGCCCCTGGGTTTAAAGGCTGCAAAGAGTGGATGGTGATGTAAAATGCAAATGTCAGTGGTGATTTTTAACTGTGCTGATTGATTTCCCTTAGGGCTCTGGTCCCAAAGTTCCCTAAGTTTTGAGTGGTCTGGTCCTAGTCCTGTTTTTCCTTTAAGTCCTATTTCTTTCTTTCTTTTTTTTAAAAAAGCATGATTTTGCAAATCAGAAGGTTTACCAGGAACAAAAATATGTATGGCGTTGTAGCAGACGTGTCTGTATTGTACATAAAGGGTAGTCAAAGCCAAACTGCTGGGCATTGGACCACATACAGTGTGACTACAAAATCATACTGTGAGGTGTTTCCACATTTAAGTAAGTTCCATGAAACTGATTAGCTGCTTAGCTGTTAAGCCAGGCATAAATCAACATTTAAGAAAACCCCAACCTTGCCATTTATTCTAGAAGCACAGCAACCATTCTAAAAGATAGACAGAACTTAGTGAGGGAGGACTTAGTTACACTGAGCCATACATTTGGGAGAAACTGACCAATGTAGAGCCCCGTCTTGCTACTGTCACGATGGGCTGTAAAAACCCAAGGTGACAGCTTCACCCCTTTTACAAATAGACACATAGATCTTTACCTCTGGAATATCTGGTAAAAGGACCCGTTTTGGAGAGAAACAAAAAGTAGGATGGTGCAGGAGGCAGGGGAAAGAAGACTGTCTTTAAAAGTTGTCGAACCAGGTCAAAGCCTGCCTTCCTCTTAGACTGAGTTTCAAACCGATGTCCACTCCTCCATCTATGGGGCAATTGTGACAGCTCCCCTAAGGTAATGGCAAATCCTTGGAGAGAGCTGTAAAGCAGGGCCGTCAATACCAAGTTTTTTTTTGTTATGCACAGATTGTGGAAGTAGCGATATGCAAAATTTGTTGTGCAACTCCTTGAATTCACTTATAAGTTAGTTATCTTTGCTCATTTTAAGCCAAATATGTAAAAAAAAAATGCACTTAGTATATTATAAATAGAATTACTCTTTCATCATTCTTGCGACATAGAAGGTGAACCTGCTAAAAAGTAAAAAAGGCCAAGCTAATTATAGGAGTTAAAATTACATGAGAATACCGTTTAATTCAGTAATTCTTGTATTATCACTGGGAAGTGGCCCATAGTTTCGCTTTCCTCTTCACTGAATCTTGAGGGAGATTCCACTCTTCAAAACATAGTTCATGTGTAGGAGGAAAATCGTATTTTAAATAACTTAGTAACTTATTTTAGAATGAGCACTGCCATTGTAATGAAAAGAAAAATAACCACACATTCTCCGGAATAGCAAGTCCCAGCGAGCAAATCAAAAACCAGAATCAAGGACTCTGGAGAAAGATTTGAGAATCTAAACTACACGCCCCTAAGGGCCTGGAGACGCACAACTGTCACTTGAAAGGCAAGTTGTGAAGTGTTCAGGAAGAGAATGTGAACAAAGCAGCTGCGGTGTTTCATCCTTTGTGAGGCAGGGGCTCCCTCCAGAGCCGAACATGCTCAGTGCAGGCCTGCTGGCGTGGGTCCCATCTTAGCAAGGGTTTGAACACTGGTTTCTTCTCTGACAGAGAGAGTGGGAAAGAAACCCTTTCCTTTAAAAGCTTTTGTTGAAGTCTGTGTGAACCACACCTTATTAAGAAGGCAGCATCTGGTATTCTTATTTAAATCAAAGAAGAGTCTATTTTCTCAGCAGACAACGAAACAACCTAGATTAGGGTTTAACTGGTTCTTGACCTCATATTCTGTCATTATGGCACCAGTCTCTGTCTCCACTGGGGAGAGGAAGGGCTGGAATTAAGAGTGTGCTAGGGAACATACGTGCGCCATAAAAAGGCAGGTTCCGGCCCTTGGGCATTTTTTTACACTTGATTATATAGTTTTGGGGAACTATTTCTCACTCACTTTAGATGAGGTATAAGCTATGTCTTCCACTTCCATGTAATTAACTCTGTCACTGTCATGGCGCTTTGTTCCCTTAATACAGAGTCCTCAGTAAATGGTCATAAGGCTCAACGGCATCACTGTCCGTTTACTGAGCACCTACTGTATGTCTGACAGAGTGCTGCATCCTGTAATGCATTGTCTCCAATCCTTGTAACCATGCTGAAGCCATATGTATACTGTATGTACTGTATAATGTATATAAACTGTATAATGTATGTAACCATATTTTTAGATGGTGGAACTGAAGTTCAGAGAAGTAGGTAACGTGAAGGTCATATAACAAGAAGCTGGTGGCACTGGGGTTCAAATGAAGCTTCCGACCTCACTGCCTTAGTGATGCTAAACTAATGGCCAAGGGGGTACATAACAGTACAGTACAGCATGTTTAACTTTTTTAAAAAGAAAAAACAAGTTAGGAAAAGATAAAAGGCAAAAAGGCTTTATGTCTCATTATTGCAGAACGTTTTCCTGCCTCTGAGACTGGTTTGCTCAATCTCAACATTATTGACATTCTTTGTCCTGGGGACTTTCCTGTGGACTGTAGATGCCAATAGCGCACACACACACGCTCACACACCCTCCCAGGCCCTGGATGTGACAATGAAAATGTCTCCAGACTTTGCCACATGACCCCTGTAGGGCAAACTCGCCCCTGATGAAGAGTCACTGCTCTCAGTGGTCAATCAAGGTAATATTGGGGGTGGGCTTGTAACACAATATAAATAACAGAGGTGGGATTTATAGCATCGTGGGGGATAAAAGAGGGAGTTGTCCGTGTTTTTAACTTGTTTTAGCCACAGAATCCCCAGAATTCTTCAGATGACTCCTAGGCAACTCTACGCTTTGGTTCTTTCTACTTCCTTGAAACCCATGGGCTCCTCAGCCAGTTTGGAAACCACTAGACTAGATGTCTTCTAAGGTCTCTTCCATTTTCAAATTAGTTTTTACTGTGTTTCTACAGTCTCCCCCTGGGTTTTCCACCAGGTTTCTCTAGATACAAAAGCTGACTGGAACCAACCAGCAAGCAGCTGGTGTGTAGCTGTTATCCGTCCAGCTTAGCGGAGTGCTTTCTGTTTTGGTTTGGCCTTGTTCTGCTTCCTGGAAGGGCTGAGGGGTCTAAGCCAGGTGGGACAGCCCTACTTAGAAAGTAGCAGTAGATAAGGTGTCTGTTAAATTTGGCTGTGTAGTGCCCGCGTAGAGGCATGCAGGCCCTGCTTTGCTTCCCGCACTTGAGCAATATGCACTTTGGCAAAAGTTGGGCTTGGTGTTCAGTCCCTTAATCCTGGTCAGTGCCCGACCTGGCAGAGAGAAGCTCAGGCTGGCTGCCAGGATACCAAGCTCACCCTTCTTTGGTTTCTCCGAAGCAGGAAAGGGACCAGGATGAATTAGCTAGAAGACAGTGAGACTTTTTATATTGCCAAGCTCAACCCTGCTAACATCTCCAGGATATAATCCAGTTATGAGAATGTCTCCTCCCATTGACCTTTGTATGTGTCACCTTCGGGGGGTTGGAGGAAACCCATTTGGCTACGTTGCCCAAGGAGTGAAAGGCCCCTTTCTCCGTTTCCAGGGGCAGCTACTCTTTGGTGAATATTGGTCATGTGCTTTCCCCAAACATTTGTGCATATATATATATATATATATATATATAATATGCATGGTTTTTAGAACATAAAAATGTGTCTTATGTTCTGAAAGCTCTGTAAGGCTTGTGCCATGGTTAGCACTCTGCTGGCGCCCAGCAGGCACCCAGCACTCGCCACTACCCAGCTGTTGGTAGTGATGGTGCAGCCAGTTCTCTCATCTTTCCTTTCTCCTCCCGCTCCGCTCCCGCTTCCTCCCTCAAGCATTCCAAGATTGTCTTGAATTCCTTCCATACTCCCATTCCTAGTTTTTGCCTCTTCCATTGCTATCCTCTGAGTCCAGCTTTTTGCTTTTAAATGGTCAGAATAGATGGGAGCCGGGGGCATAAGATTGCACTTTTGGAGTTGCATGGCAGCTTTTAGTGAGAGTGGCTTAGACACCTCAAACCTTGCTCATAATATATTAAATAGTTCATAGACTCATTGAAGTTTAGAGCTAAAAGAAGCCAGAGAGGTCACTTGGTGTACTTATTCCTTTATTCTGCAGATTAGAGACCTGGAGTCCAAAGAGTAGTGACTATCCAGGATGATATATGACTGCCTCGAGTCAATCCATGTCTCTGGGGCCTTCCACCGTACCAGATAAAAGATCAGGAAAGTCTGTTTACCAGAGCAGTTGTTTTCAGTGTAATATTCACGGTACACATTCATGAAACAGTTTTATAGTAATAGAAATTTTACTTAGGAGCAAAAGAAGTATGTTTATCCATCCCAAAGTGACTCCTTTAAATGTGACCATTTATAATTCCAGCTAAGCAGTAGCGAGAGCCAGTGCTTAAATCTAAGTTGGAAGGAGTCATCCTAAGAAGAGAGCAAAAAGGCACCTAGGTGTGGCCCCAGAGCAGAGGATCAGTGTTCAGGGAATGGGCCCATTTTACCATTGTACAACGCCTGTCACTCAGGTCATAGTCCAGCCTGTCCCCGGAAGCTCTTTCCTAAATGCTAAGGAGAGGCTATGAAAGAGCTTTTCACTCAAATGTCTGTGGAACTCTGAGATAACAATTTTCCACACTTGAGGGTGTGTTAAAGCTTGGAGCAGATCACCATATCCAGTGGGTTCTGCGGCAACAGGTAACCTTGTCTTGGCACAGACTGGCAAGCATCTTTGGCAGTGACCTTGCCTTTCGCGTAGGCACAGCAGGAGGACCAGCTTCACAGGCTCTTTGCAGCAGGGTACCTCAGGATGCTAGCGGAAAAGGGGGGCACTGCAGAATACCTGAGGGTACCAAGTTTGTGAGTGCCATGAGTGTACCTTGGAGATCCCAAACAGAGTTGAAGAGAGAAGAATGATAACATTTAAAGAGCTGTCTTGCACTTTCTGGCAAATGTGGGTAAGAATATTTGGCTCATAAAGTTATTCTGAAGGTTAAATGTGACAAAGAGCATAAGAGGCATATAACACAGTAGGGAACTCGGGAGATCACAGTGGTTGGAAGCCCCCCTCATCCCAGGTGAGGCATAGAGAACCCTACAGAGGCTCTTTCTCCTACATACAGGGTCTGTCCTCATGCCAGGTGTGTGGCATTCAGCCTCATCTTTAGAGTATGTTACCTTCATCACAGCCTTTCATCCTGCCATCCTGCTGCATAACAGGAAAAGTAGTCAGTCCTAAAGACAGGGAGAAAACACAAAGCCATCCATCCTTAATGCCCACATATGCTAAAGAACTAACTTGCATGAAAATACTGGGTGATAGAGTCTATAATTGGTATCATTAAGACAAGTGAAGAAAAAATTAAGATACATCAGGGCTGTAGGGTTTAGTATGTAAATAAATACTTCATAATAATAAACATCTTTGTCATTTCTAAAAATGTTTTCCAATTTAACCCTATATTTCTTCTAACTGAGCATCTTTGTAGCCTAAACTGTTATCTAAGCAAGAGGCCACATGTCCTTTAAAGGGCAGATTTGTCGGTGAAACAGTCTCATTTCTCTGTGGCTGGCTCTTGGTTTCTACCGCTGCTCAGTGGCGAAGACTGATCTCTCTCTCTCTCTCTCTCTCTCTCTCATTCTTTTTTTTTTTTTTTTTTTGACAACTTTCTGTGGTTTTTCTGACACTTTTTTTTTAATGAAAGTTTATTGGGGTGACAATTGTTAGTAATGTTACATAGGTTTCAGGTGTACAATTGTGTAATACATTATCTATATATCACATTGTGTGTTTACCACCCAGGGTCAGTTTTTTTTCCATCACCATATATTAGACCCTGTACATTTACCCTCTTCTAGAGGACCCCTTCCCCCTTACCTTCCTAAACTATTGTCTATGTCTATGAGTTTTTGTTCCTTCATTTGTTTGTCTTGTTCTTTTGTTGTTTTCAGTTTTATATACTACATATCAATGAAAAAGTATGGTTCTCGACTTTCTGTCTGACTTATTTCGCTTAGCATTATAATTTCAAGATCCATCCATGTTGTCATAACTGACACATTTTTATGTAAGGCATTCCTGACTGTTTTACAGAACGTTTCTGACTTACCCTGACTTTTTATGACCTTACTGACTAAAGTTCTATTTTCTGGCATAATAATTGTTGTAGTTGAGAGAATGTGATTGTCTCTATCTCTTACATCTTGCAGGTTACTTTGGCCAGAAGCATTTGCCCATAGAATAGAAATTCATCCACCTAGCATGCTTCCTCTGTATATTGGGCGGACTAAAAGGGTGACAGACTTTATAGCTGACTTTTTGTAACTGTCCTTCCATTTTGATATGCAGTCAATTCTTGTTACCGAGGTATCTATGTTCTATAGAGTCACTGCGGACACCAGATTAGGGATACAGAAGCATTGCTCCTAGGGGAAACAGAGAGGTAGGTTCCCGTGAGTCTCTGGTCACAACATTGTCATCAACTGATCATTACATAACCTTGCTTTATGTGTGTTTCTATTGAAAACACCTTATTTAACGTACATTGTTGAATCACAACGTTGAACTTTGGCCAACAGCACGAGAACTCATGCCTGAAGGAAGCCTATCTACCATACGTATTTTCTCCGTAAGGCACATCACAACCTCTCATGCTTAGGAACCCTAGACAGCTCTTCAGCACTACTCTTGGGAGCCATTTAAACAACGAAATCACCAATAGGAAGCACAAAAATGAGAAAAACATGGCACTGAGTAGACTACAGTAAGGATATAGTTTACAGTATCAGAGAAGAAACAAGAAGGCTGGGCATTGTTCTGTACCTGCATGTAAGCAACGAAATTGCGGTTCGCATTTTTCACCACTCTGTACAGGTTCTCAAGTGACCGCAGAAGTGTCCTGAGTATTGATTTTAGGGTTGCAAATAAGTTTTAGGGAGCAGGCAAATTAACAAATACAGAATCCATGAATAATAGGGGTCCACTGCATTTTTATGTATTTGAATATGGAGTGTGGATTCATCACAGAAATATTCAGTATGTAGGTAATATAGTCTGAGTCTAGGCCAATACCCCATTACAGTAAATGCAGACCTCAGTAACAATGAAAATGATAATTCTAATAGACCAAATATGTTTTACCTCTTAATGTGGGCTGAAAAGAAAATCTGATAATGGCTTTTAGAAATGTCAAGACAAAAGCATAGAATATTAAAATTTTTCCATTCAAAGAACAGAAATAAACTGGCCTAGTTATTAGGTACATTATTCAATGTACCCCCATAATTCATCTTTCTTTTCTCTCTTTCCCACTCCTCCTCCCCCACCTTACACCCTCCCCCTCACCTCCTTTACTATATCTAACTGCTAAAATGGGCTTGAGAAGGATGTTGGAATCAGGCCAAGATATGCTCAGCAGGGGCCGTGGCCGCCAGTGGCATGACCAGTGATGCAACACAGGTTCTCTGCTCTGTTGGAATATTTATTAGACTTAGTGCTGACACAGTCTCTGCTGATTAGCGGACCTAATCTGAGTGTCAAAGGTACTGATGACCACGGAAATGTGACAGTGTCTTACTCTCAGGACCCACCCAACTCTGACCTAAACGGTTAGATGCTGTATTGATCTGTTTACTTTCTAAGTAACTGGCCTAGACTTTTATCAGAAATACTTACTAATTTTAGATTGTATCTTACCCCCCTCCTCAACCAAGATGTGATTTAAGTTCTTTCCAGGGAGCACATAAACAAAAGAATATTACACCTGTTTCTTATTTCAATCTTACAACAAAATCTAACCGACCATGGCCACAAAGTCCAATTGTATAAATAACACAGGAAGAGAAAAAATGGCGTTTGAAGATAAAAAGTTGCTGGTGGTTTCACATACTTTTGGGATCCAGTAAAACTAGAGATATATCTCACCCGCCAGCTGATGGTGGAGAAGTTGTTTACAAAAGTCCTGTGAAGACAAGAGCAAGCTAATACCAACATGTGCATATTTCTAGAACCTGAAAATATAAAATGCTAGTAAAATGTGCTTTGCAGTACAACCACAATTTTAACAATTCTGCAGAGGCACAGAGCTACTGTTATTGGCAATATGTAAGGATATGGTTAATTTCATAGAGAAATCTTTAAAACTAAGGTGGGAATAATTTGGAGATAACTTTAGGCAAACTGTTTTCCATTAAACCGTAACTGTAACACTTATCTGTGCTCCCCAGGATAAAGATTAAGCAGATTGGCTTCAGCTTCAGAAAACGAGACTTTAAGTAGCCAGGGGATTCAATTAAGTTGTTCCCAGGGTCTTGGAGTTTAGCAGTTTGATTTTTTAAAAATGCCTTTTTTGGTGACGAGTTTTTTTGTGAATAAAAATTAAAATTTGAGGGGCAAAAGTAGTGTTCTCCATTCTACTCTCTCAGCTAATGAGGAAGCTGCAGAAGCAGCTTCCTTTTTCTCCCTGAAGCCTTGAGTATAAAAGATCATCTTGGAGGTGGTTGTTGTGCCGCTAATCTGGGGCAGTCAGACACACCCACAGGCGAGCTGTCAGCACATGGCAGGGGGAATGAGAGGGGCCCCAGACAGCAGAGAACTGAAAGTCAGTTTACTGCATTACAGCCATACAGTTCTTCAGATTACCGCAAAATGATGTCCACGTACTATTTAAAGGAATTTCAACTTTTTTACTCTTGAGAAACGTAATTGAATATATCTTGATGACATCAGAATGTCTAGAATTGTCAAAAACTGCTTCAAAATATCTAGGATGTCTACAGCTTTTGGTCGATTTTGAAGAGATATAATTTTTCCACCACTTGAAATACTTTATTTCTCAAATGGTGATCGTGATTATTAAACATACTTAGTAATATTTGAAACATTATACTGGAACTCAGAAGACTGGCTTTTCTATTTGGATTTATAAACTTCCAAAATTTGGCGACTGGCCCTAGTGAAAGATTTCTTCCAGCAGAGCTCTTATATCTTTGTTTGTGTTTTCCTTTCCCACTTAAGCACGTTTATCTTTGCTTCTAGCTGTTCCAGCACTCTGTGAAACAGTAGTCTTCTTGGCAACTGTTCTGTGTAGACTTCCCCTCCATCAGTATGACACAATGGCAACTAGCTGGAAGGGTTACATAATTAGAGGGAATTAGATGGAATAACGAGCTAGTATCAGGAGGAAAAAACTGGCAGGAATGAAATGCAGAGGCACCTTAAGTATAATTTGCAAATCTGTCAAATATCCTGCTTATTGAATCAAAATGAGAATGGGTATAAATAGTAATGCTGTTTTAAAAATGCGCCCTCGCTTCTTAGATGCCTTCCAGCAAAGTCATCTACAAAGTAAATGCCAAAGTTTGGTCTAATTCTGTGTAGCAAGGTGGAACTCGAGTTCCGGGGAAAGCCTTACAGTGATAATTTTTATAGGAAAAGAATTATCAGGATAGACCCCTTGCCCAGGAGTTTGCTGATTATGAAGCTGCCAGGTTATGTTTTGTTCACTTGTAGAAGACTTGAGGACCATTTTGGTTTTACAATGTTTTGAAAAGGGAGAGTTTATGTATTTAACAGACCATTTTAAAGAAGAACATAAAAATCACCTACCACTCAGGTAGGATTTTATTTTTCCTTGATTTTTATTTATTTTCTTTTTTTTACAGAGATAGTCCACTACACAGATGACCACAATCGATTTCACCAGTCTTTTATTGTGGGCCATTTGAGTTGTTTCCAGTTCCTCACTATTGTAAACAATGCTATGATGAACAACCTTGTGGTTCAGTCTTTGTGCCACCATTGATTATTTCAGTCGGTCTGATTCCTCCTGGAATCGTTAGGTCAATGTAATATTAATAACTGTTTTCTTTTACTTGGTAATATTTTTACTGCTCTGGAGCCCCTCCTCCAGTCTGTCGATATTTTATCAGCTTCCACCTCGCACAGAACAGATTTGTTTTGCCTTTTTTCTTTTATCTTGCTTTCTTTTTTTTGTGTTAGTCTCCCTTGTGTATATTCTATCTGTAGACCTATTAGAAACGCAGGGACTCTTTTCTCTGTGGAGAAAAGGTTAACAAATTGATAATATACTGTCTCAAAATGACAGTTGACTATTACCTGACTTGTTATGTTCACATGTGTTCAGTTCTTGAGATCCTTGCCAGATTTTAATGAACCAAAATGTTTTCCAAAATGTGGTTTGAGATTTCCTGGCATCTGCTGCCTTCAGGGTAAGAATGAACATACTCTTTCAGTCCTTTCCTTATAATTCCACCCCATCTTTGAGCCATAAACCATTTTTTTTTTTTTAGGGAGGGCACAGCTCACAGTGGCCCATGCGGGGATCAAACTGTCAACCTCGGTGCAGCACCATGCTCTAACCAACTGAGCAAACCAGCCACCCCTGAGCCATAAAGCTTTTGATAAGTAACTTCAATTCACTTTTAGTGACTCGTTAGTCTCAAGAAGATTTGATTTTCTGAAAAATTACAATGAAGCAAAGATGTAAGAGAGAAGTAAAGATAATTCAATTAATGCAGGAAAAGAGGTAGACTACTTTAATGATTTCTTGAAATAGTATTACCAGATTTTCTCCTCCACTGCATTAAACATCTTATATGTATCAATTATAGTACATGCTAAATGAACAACCTGGCTTCCTAATACCTTTAACAAGATAAATTACTAAACAGAGTTAATATAGTCTCATTAGCCCGAGAAATTGCTTGTTCTATGAATTCATAAATGCTAACTATTATACATTTGTACTCTTTTCCACACCTATCTTCACAGTTTTATAGTTGACAGTTTTCAAAAAAAAAATGATCTAGTGCATCTCCTCATTTTGCTGTAGAAACATTAGTATCAATCAGTTTTTAAGACTGATTATGTTATATAGCTTATGTTGATAATGCCTTCAGTATCTAACAATTCTCTGTTGAGAAATTGTTCACTAACTCCAACCTAAAATTACTATGCCACCACTATAAACTTACACCTTTTCTTCAAAAGTCAAAATTTACTTTTGGAAGTCCAAGTCCTCCATATGCTCGATATGATTTCCTAATTATAATTACAGTACATTGAGAAGCCATATCACTCACTGAGTGATGAAACATGGAATAGGAGATGACTCAATAAACATTTTAGGGAATGTTTGCAAAGTGTGATTTTCAAATCTGTGTTGAACTTAAATTCCAAACTTGGTCTCTGCAGAACTGTTTTTACTGACTTACATTTTGATATAATGCCATTGGTCTCCATTGACAGCCTTCATGAAAACCAATCCAGTGAAACTCATTACTGCATTTGCCATAAGGGAGCCCTCTAGAAAAAAATCTGATCTGGTCTTTACACCAAGAATATTTTACTTGTGTTTTTTAAACACGGCCCTGATTTGGTTTCCCTGCTAGAAAATTCAAACCAAATTGTGGCCACCCCTAATAAATCTGGGGGCAGCGGGCACTCAAGGCCACCATGTTGCCCAATTCAAGGTGGTGCCATTCATAGTATATTCTTTGTGAATGGTGCCCCCAGAATTGTGCACACAGAGCCCTTGGCCCTCTGGTATGTACTTTTAATGCCTCATTCTTTTAAATATATATGTTGGAGAATATTGGGGACCAGTGTGTTTCTCCAAGGCCCACCAGCTCCAAGTCGTTGTCTTTCAATCTAGTTGTGGAAGGTGCAGCTCTGCTACAAGTCCAGTAGCCGTTTTCAATCTTTAGTTGCAGAGGGCACAGCCCACCATCCCATGTGGGAATGAACCAGCAACCTTGTGGTTGAGAGCTCGTGCTCTAAGCAACTGAGCCATCTGGCCGCCCCTAATGCCTCATTCTTGATTCCTCCTTTTTTTCCCTCAGTCTTTCTTTATCCGTCGTTTCCCCACTCCTATTTTTAATTTTTGTAATAATTGTTGCATTTTTGTGTGTCTTTGTAAACTGCCAGAAGTCCTCTGTGGAACAAGGTGCAGCATAAATTAATAACATAGACGCAAAACTGTATTAGTTCAGGCTCCTAGTGTCATGTCTATGCCGTGGTACCAGCCTTGATACTTATGCCTGTGAGTGCTTGTTTCAGCTCAAATATATCGTTTGATAAGCTGGTACTTGTGTTAAATCAGACTATGGAATGAAAGCTCATATTTTAAATGAGAATCCCTTGTAGCTATAAACATATGGCTCATACTATGAAATGTTCTTTTTCCTTTCCCAGGGAATTTCAAAAAAATATACAAGAACATATGTCCAGTGCTAGGATTCCCTGCCAGAATTTTTTCCTAAATTGTGTTTTGACATTTCAGTTCATTAAGTGGACACATCTGTCCGAGTATGTTTTCCTTTTCAAAAAAAGAATATTTGAAGACAGTTACCCAGCGATGTAGTTGATCATTCTTAGTTTGCCCCAAGGTATTTAGTATTCTCAACCCTTAAAAGCAGGCAGAAATCCACAGAGCTGTGTGCAGTCATTTTGTTAGTGGCCATGTAGTCCCCGGGTATTGAGTAAAAATAAGGAATTCACTTTCCTGTTTTCTTTAAGCACATATTTGTGAGTAATTCTTAGTCAATCAGTGGTTTAGGGAAAAGAACCTTAGAGTCAAAGGATTCATTTTCAAATCTCGCCTCTGGTTTTGAGCAAATCTTATAACTTAATGGAGCCTCAGTCTCCTTATGTATAAAATAAATAATACTAATACCTGTTCCACCTCCCTCACAGGGTTACCGTGAAACTCAGATGTGTGTGAAAGTGCTTTGGAAACTGTAAGAGTGATTAGAACTGCATTTCCCCAGTCTGGGATAAAATGAAATCATAATAACTAACAGCAAAACACCCTTTACTTGGCTCCACGGTGCTAGAATTCTAGCTGCCTCAGATTTTTCCCAGCTAGTTCTGGGAGTTAGCTGGGCTTGTTGACCACATGCTCGGGAATGAATCGTCTTGGATTCCTCATGGTGGCGTGGGTGTTCCTTCTCTGGGGCTCACTGCAGTGGGCTTTCAGTTGCTGCTCACGCAGTCAGTGCTCACGAAATCCTGGGCCTGATGCCAGTAAAGTCCTCGCTAAAGGGACATACGCCGTTCACACGTGGTTGGCTTGGCAGGACACTACATGAGGAACGTCCACAGGATGGATGAGGTAGAGGTGTTCTCTAAAGCTGTACTCGAAGCTTTCTGCCCCAGAGTTTGTGCACATTATTTAAGGTTGCTGCAGAGACCGCAGGCTAAGTGGCCTGGTGAGGATATAAAGTTTAGGAAGCCTCTGGCTGTTTCGGAGCTGTGAATTCTAACCATTCTGTGACTGTTGTTGGAGGATCATTGACAGCTGAGCTGTCATAGCTAACGACTGGACAGCTGTCTCCCACTAACTGTGGGGGTGCCAGGAAACTGGCTACCTCAGAGAAGATTAGAGAAAGTGGAAATAAATACAGATACAAGCTTTTCGGAGAGCCCGAGGTTACAGGAGAGCACACATGGTCTGAGCAGATAATGGTGCTATTCTTTGTTACATAAGCTACATGAAGCAATGGTTTTTACCAGCTCTTTTTGTAGTTTCTTGCCTTAGCAATCAGCCATAATAAGCTGGAGAGTTTCTGGTTCTGGCCATTCTTCTCTGCTAAGAATTTTTCCCTTTGATTGTTTGGGCATGAAATAAACCTGTAGGCTTCAAATCTCTGCCTCAAAAAATGAAATCCATCCTAGGAGAACTTTAGGTGCAACTACCTGGTGGGAACTGGGGTACTTGTCTTCAAACCTCGTACACATGGCAAGCATGTGATTTGTTTTTTATTTAGATTGAGCTGATTGGGAGAGTGGACATCCTACAGTTTATGGGCATGCAAGCTAAAGCCACCCATTGTTTCTACCCTCATATTCAATCTGCTGTCCTACCTTCCAATTATTATACCATCCAGTACACACCAAAACAAGTATGGCAAACAGCTGTACCTTCTCTAGCTTTATCCTGAAATGTGGTATATCTTAAAACTTTCGTAGATGCAATCATTAAGTCTGTGTTCATCAATTTTTGGCTTTTAATCCCAATAGAGCAGAAGTTAAAGGTTTATTATTTTTTTTCATTAATATTTAATTCATTACTGAAGAAAATAGATGGTATTTGGTGATATAGTCCTAGAAAAAAATTTATTTCATTAAATCAACCAAAATGTATTGAATATTAACATAACACATGAAAATGTTGTTCTGGCTAAGAGCAGAACTTCTGATGATTAGTTGTGCTGATGTTTTCATCTTGTAGGTGGTTAAGGAAGAATGAGTTCTGGTGTTACAGACTTAATTTTGACCTTCAAGAGAGGACTGATTGATAAGAATTGATAAGAACATTAAGGAAAAGTAACGATCATCTTAGCATTCCTAATAATCAAGGAAAGGAACGCAAACGCTTCAGGGCATCAGGGTAGTTTTGAGAAAGTGGTGAAATAAAAAATAAACTATAAATTCAATTTTATTGAGCCTAGTCAAAAGAAAGAATAATTATCAAGAAGGGAAGAGTCTGCATGGGGGTAAGAATAGAGAAGCCAAAAAGATGCGATCATCGTAGCCCCAGTTACCCATGGGAGAGACGGGGCCTGAGTCAGCAATCTGAATTTAGTCTGTTCAGCAAACCCTGTTGTGGAGGAGGATGAATGGAACTTTCAAAACCAGTAAGACAATCAGATTCTATGTTCACCAAGCAATCTTCTGATTGTTAACAGAATTTGCAGACAGATTTTCTAGTGATAACTAGGCTACAGGAAAATGTGTGATTTTTTTTTCTCATTTCAAATTAATGTTTTATATACCAACCTACTATTTGAGTAGCATATGTAATTCTCTTAAGCACAATCAATTTTTGTACATTCATAAAAATTATTTTTAGGACCTACCAAGTAATATCATCTCTAGCTTATCTTTCTACAACTTCAGCAATGACCTTAGAGGGAGATATCCAATAATTTCAAATTTTAAGAAATTGATTGATTAAAAGGTAGTGAAAAACTAAGTTTAATTCTATGATGACCTATACATAATGAAGTGAACTTTATAAAAATGTTAAGAGTAGCGTGTTATACATGGATTATTTGCCAGAATCAAATCTACTCAGCTAGCTTAAGCTATATTTAAAAAAAAAAAGTGTGGGGGGAGTGGTGGAAACAAGCAGCTAATTGAAAGGATACAGAAGTATCTTACAGAACAAGGTCAGGAAGTACTCCTCCCTGAACCAGAAAATAAAAAAGTGAGAACCAAAGTCATATGCTCTTTCTCTCTGAGGGTTCATGAACTCTCATCTCTGCTTCTCTCTTTCTCTGCTTTTCTATGAAAGTAGCTGTCCAGCCCTTGCCTCACAAGATCATTCAAGAGCTTGGTACACACCAACTAGAATCTCAGAAGCCAAACGTCCAGGGAGAGGGCCACCGATTGGCTCAACCTGTACAATTATTCAGTGTTACTCCATCCTGTGGACTACGTATGGATGACAACATGTAGTCTCTTCTACCCAGTAACTGCTGTTTAAGGAGACTCTTAAAGAAGGTGGCCTGGGTGGGACAGTGAGTGATAGCCAGCTTTCAGAGAAACAGGAGACGTTCCAGACATGCATCCCAAGTGGTGTCTGCCAAAGATAACCAATAATAATAATAATAGTAATAATTTTAAAAATCTATTTGGAGTAAAATAAAGAACAAGAGAAGAAGGCAGATTATCAGGACAGAATATAATTTTGACTGAGAGAACACAGATATATGTAATACTTTTGTTTTCTTTCTTAGCTATCTGCAGAAGTGATCTCAGTATTGAAAGTTTTATGGCCAACATGTTAAGAGGGAATTAAATTCAAATATAATCAGCATAGAATAAGAAAGCACCTGAGTACTTCAAATTTGTTGAGGCCTTTAAAGCCTCTTAGAGCACTAGGTATTGAGGAATGTACCAGATGAATTTGAGAGGAAGTGTTGTCAGTAATCCAGAAGTATTGTGGAGAAGATGAGAGCTTTTAGGAAACTGGAGGTGGGTATATATCGCCTTGTATTTTCAAAGCAGGAGAGAGAGTTTACATCTGGAAGCTTGACATTGATGCACTAAGATCCTAGGAGAGAGATCACTTATACATACTTAAAAAGTCACTAGGTGCCAGCATGGGTCTTTGAAAAGGAGTCAAACCAAGCTAGTAATAGTATCTTAAAAAAAAGACATGAGTTTACACTAGTGGATCAGGAGACTGTGTGATACTTAATGCATCTTGATTTAGCAGGATATTTGAGTAAAGTCTTCAGATCCCTGTGGACAGATAAAGAACTGTAGTCTGAATGGTAGTGTAGTTAGATGAAATTGATGAATGGAGTGATATTTGACCTTCTCATATTCGTCCGCATAAACAGTAGATACAGAGATAGCAATCTTACTAATCCAATTTTCAACACAGAAAACTAGGAGGGATGGTTATATACACCAGTTGACAAAATCATCAAAGAGCAGAACCTGCTGGAGCATGTACCTAAACCAACAATATACTATTCAGTAAATGTAAACGTGGTATTTTATGTTGAGTTCAACTGCAAAAATACAGAACGAGAAACATTGGGCTTAATAGTAATTTGGTGAGACAAGTTCTAGGGACGGGTGAGCTAGCAATATGATATGGTTGCAAAAATATACATATATACTGCCAATGTAATTTTAAATTACATATTTAAATGAATTATATCCAGACTAAGGATTTTAAATATTGCCCCTTTATGTTGGCTAGTCCACATCTGAATTATTGTAACAGTCTTTTCTGAGAAATACATTGACAAAATGGAACACATCCAGCTGATCGGGAAATTTAACTTATAAATTTATTTGATGCTTAGATTATTTTGCTATGTGTAAAGAACTGTAAGGAATAAAATCTACCATAACTTGTTCTAAAAGAGCTTACTTTGTATCATTCCAGTCAAAGTGCACAGAAACTGAATACTTGAGTAAAATCCACTCCCCCTAGTCTTTTGAGCTTGAGTGAATGGGTTTAACAGGGACAATTCTCCTTTCATTAAAAATGTATATTGTATATTGGTTTCTGAATGCTAAGTTGAATTATATATTCTGTATCACTAATTTCTTAATCCATTGGCTGTCAATACTATTTAATGTAAATTGTAAACGTTTTTCCACTTTCTTTCATCATGGGAATGGGTAAGAGGTTTTAGATGGAGACAGGAAAGATTCTTAAATTTATTTAAAACTAAAAGTGGATAGTTAAAAACAAAATGAGTGTTTTCCAAATTGGGGAATTGTTTGGATCTAAATCCTGTTGGATTTAGAGTGCTTGCAGAATTAAAGGAAGGAATCCAAAGTGACTATTATTGAGACTCAGGAAATGATCTAGAAGTAATATACAGCCTTTTAAAGGGCAAGGTGGGTAATTTCCATAAACAAATACACAGACGTGTACACACACACACACACACACACATACACACACACATACATTACTGTAGATTAATGATAATACATATGGATTGCAGGAACTTGCAGCCAAACAATGTTAAGGTTTTCATAGTCTGCTGAATTAGATATTATTTATTGATAAAGTCAAAATACAACAAGAATTTCTATCAAACTACAGATGTTAAAAACATAGCTGGTAGAGAGAGAATGCAAGTAAATTATTCATAGGCATTTCATTTTGGGTTTTGAAATCTACTTTTTTAAGTTATAGAAAATTCACAATGAAAATTCTTAATCCCATCTTTTTTCTGCTACCAAGCACCTCACCCACACAGCTGCCATGAAAATATTCTGTTAAATTACTTTAAGAATAACTCTATAGCTTTAATCACTTCAAGCCTGTAGTCTGAATATTAATATTTGCAGCCAGAGCAGTTCTGTCATAAAGCTAAGGCACTACTTACTATCCTTGATGATAGAGGACTTTTTAAGCTCTCTTGGAAAATGAGGTGCCAGAGAGCAGAAATTAGTCAAAAGCCTCTAACAAAACCCATCCATTTAAATGTGGCATTCTTGTTTCAGTTGGTCTTCCTTCTTATTAGAACATATTACAAATTCTATGCCAATAAAGTGAGAGAAATGATACAAAACAGGGGGTTTCACCTCAATACCATGGGTGCTTCTTTCAATACTATGACTTAATATCAATGTTTTGTATATTATAAGCTCTACTTCTGTGTGTTCTGCCAAAGGCCTCATCTCACAATGGGAAATCAGAAAACTGCCAAAGAGCTACACTTTCTCATGAACCTACGTTCAGGTTGATGGTGGCAAATGAAAACTAACCCAATTTGTGTTGGCATAAAGGTTTCCTTTGGGCTAGTGTCTACTCAGCATGAAGTTCTAACTCTGGGCCATTTCTGTGCTCCAGAGGGTCTCTTGTCTTCTCTTCCTTTCTTCTAGAGCATCCAGGTGACAGAAGGGTCAGATATCTTTGAGGTGGTGTGGGTGGTCCTGGCCTGCTTACCCTCCACCGATGCTGCCTCCTCCTGGCTCTGAGTGAGGTATACCCTGTCTCCTCAGGTGTCCTGACCTCTTTTCTTTGAAGGAACCCTGCTGTAGTAACTTCTGGTCAGTTCTGTTGTGCTTGGGACTGATGGTCCTTTCCCATGCATACTCCACTTTGGGGACTCATCTGTACTTAGCCTTTCACTGGTACTGTGGATCCTCTGAACCCCGAGGGCCAGTCCCTGGCTTCAGCCTTCTGCCCCATATTTCACTGCATGTCATCTTACCCTTTAACATGGTGACTCCTGGCAGGCCGCTGGATCTTAACTCTCAGCTACTTTCCATATTCCCACTGAAAGCATGTGGAAATTTCTAGTCTCTCAGGCTCCATCCTAGAAACAAGGGAGACTGCAAAGAAGAGGTAAGAAAAGGAATTGTCTTGCGCTCTCCCTGCCTAAATACACTTCAGCATTATTTCTGTTCTGCACTGCAGCCATCCCACATTGAATATGTTCTTCCTAAAGAGATGGAGGAAGAAACACAAGTCCCTTCCTCCATCTGCTTTTATGATGTTCTACGATCGTGTTTCCTCCAGATTTTCCTCTTCTCCTCACTAGAAGAGCTTCTACTTCCTCTTTCTTTTGGTCTTCCACCTACCATATGGACTTAATTATTCTAGCTATAAATACATGTAGCTAGTATTTTTTTCTTTTGTTTATGTTAAACAAGATGTCTTATCATCTTGAGATAGCCTAGGTTTATTACCTGGCTTCATTACTTACCGGCTGTGTGATCATAAACAAATCATTTATCTCTGAGCCTCAGTTCCCTCATCTATAAAATGGGGAGATTAATAGTACTAACTTTATAGTGGTGTTGGCAGGTTAAGTAAGTTAAGAAAAGTAAAGCAAGTAGAATAGTGCCTGGCACATAATAAGTATATGCTGTTATTTGCTATTATACTACAAAGGCCGTTCTTTGTAACTTTTCCTCTTTAACTCATGTTTTTTTTTCATAGTTTAATTATATTGCCCAAAGATATAGATCTTCCATCTATTCATTTTTGAAGTTCTCAAAATATCTGAATCATATGCACACAGTTCATTCTTGTGCTCTTATCTTTTCATACCTACTTCATTGGTCTCAGTACTTTTTTTTTATCATCCTTTTATTTTCATCCTCACATCATTGGCTCTAGGAGGCCTTCCTGACCACATGTCCTGAGACTAAGTGAGGTCCACTTGTCACATGCACCCTGCTTTTACAACCAACACAATCACAGATAATACAAATATTTGCTCCATGCCTCTCATCTCCTGTAGGACCTTGGGGCTTCATAAGGGCAGAAACCATGTGTGTCTTCCTCGACGCTGTAGCTGCAGTGCCTTGCTGACAGCTTGGGCATAGTAGG
This sequence comes from Rhinolophus sinicus, assembly GCF_036562045.2. NCBI lineage: Eukaryota > Metazoa > Chordata > Mammalia > Chiroptera > Rhinolophidae > Rhinolophus > Rhinolophus sinicus. Next base: position 95,655,711 of record NC_133757.1, read on the forward strand.
TACTGACTAGTTACTCATTTAATGAGAAAATGCAAATGTAAGAAATAAGGTTCAGTGGAATACCAGACCCAGTCTGCGTTTCTAGAAAAACAGCCTCTAAGAACACAGCCAATTTAGAACAATTTTGAAAACATAATAAACACCTGGAGAAAAGGTTGTTTCCCTCTATATTTGGCCAGGTCCTGTTTTGGATAACAGTTACTATTCTAAATGCTGGTCTAGGTTATCAAGCTGATAATGTTAATTATTGCTTTTATGGTTTTAAATTTAATCTTGGGAACAAGCTTATTTACTAGTTCATGAATAGCTATGGGGGGGAAAAAAAAAAAGCTTTCCCTTCCACTTACCGAGGAGAAGGTAATAGGCTCAAATGCTAGATCTGAAAATTAACTCGTGTAAAAAGAACATGGGTCTCAAATTGTTCTCATTAGCCTATTTTATTCTTTCTTGTTTTTCTTCCATAACCAAACAGGAATATATATATTTTTTTTGGGGGGGGTACACACACAGACACACACATACACATGCATATATATATATATCACATTTCTATGAAACTCAGTAAACCTTCCCTGGTTCCTTGAATCTTTTTATCAGGCTGTTTTGAGTTTCCTTCCAATTAGAAAAAGGCTTCTGGCAACTTTAATCTTGCTACAGTTTCAAATAGTTTTGTGTTAAATAGGTGAAGATCCTTCTTTAGCCAATCTAGTAACTCTAAACAATATTAGAACTTTACTCATTCAACAGTTAAGTTTTGAATGCATGCCACATGCCACAGTTCGGCCTTTAAATTTTTTTTCTTAATATTTGATCCATTATTAGAATAGGATTTCTTTCAAACACAGTTATATAGTGGTTTATTCACAGCAAGTAAAATAAATCCCTTGCACCAGAAGCTCAAGTTTTAAAAAGGAAAATAAACTGAGAGCTAAGTTACGGGGAACAAAAGCCTGAGAGCTGTAAATAATATCTTAAGCAACCCAACTGAGAAGAATAAATTTACAAATTATCTCTAGCACATAAAAAGTGGTAAAGCATAGGGAATAGAGTCAATGGAATTGTAACAGCTGTATACGATATCAGGGGGGTAGTAGTTTGGGGGAGGAGAGGTTTAACTTTGTGAGGGGTGTAAATGTCTATTACATTGTTTTGTACACCTGAAAATAAATAAATAAATAAATAAATAAATAAATAAATAAATAAATAAATAAATAAATAAATGCCGGTTCGTTAGGAAGTAGCTTTGTCTATGAGTATCTTCATCTCATAGCATCTTCTGTCTTCTATCTTGTGTTTCTGTTAAAATATAAAAGGTTGCATTTCATTCACTTACCTTAGGTAAGTCAATAATATTTAATCCAATCAGAAAACATAATCATAATAAGTTTGGAACTGAGTATTATAGATTACCTCTAAATAAATATGATGAAAATTTCCTTTTACAGATGCAAGTATTGGCATTACGATGAAAACTTGCTCACTTCCAGCGTTGTCATTGTCTTCCATAATGAAGGATGGTCAACCCTCATGAGAACAGTCCACAGTGTAATTAAAAGGACTCCAAGGAAATATTTAGCAGAAATTGTGTTAATTGATGATTTCAGTAATAAAGGTAATGGCTATGAAATTGACATTTTTGTCTATAAAACACATTAATTATGAGTAATTGTAAAAGTGTGATTTGAAAATAATTAGTCTTTAAAAATTAATAGTTAGCATCTATTATCAAGTTGGCATTGTGCCAAGCATTGTGTCTGAGTTATTTTGTTTAATCTCTACTATAATCCTTACGATGGGTAATATTATTAGATCTCCATTTTATACATGAGGCCCAGATATGTTAAGTAACTTGCCAACAGTCACAGAGGTAGTAATTAACAGCTGGAATCAAACCTACAGGCTCATAAGTCTGTATATTTAATCACTATCTTACATTATACCAATTCTTTGGGTGTTGAATTTTGCAAAAATTTAGTCATAGAGGTAATTTATTGAAAGACTGAAAAAAAATGCAATTGCGTGTATGTCATAATGCCATCTGATGTTCCATCCATAGTTGTCAAACTGAAATCCATATACCTATTTAATAGCCTATATTTTGCATTTTAATGAGGACACAATATTGAATTTGACCAGAATCCGTGGACTATTTTTTATTATAATAGAAAGTATCTACTAAAGATTATTTTGTTCTCCATTTGATTTAGTATATCGAACAAAAGGAAATTGTATTTTATTTTTAAATTCTTTTTAAGGAGCCAGCTATTATAGCATTTACAAAGGCATTAGTTAGTCTTGGTTCAACTTGGCAAAAGAGAGATTGAGCATTGATTTTTCCAGATAAGTGAGTTTAAGTTAACATTTTTTTAAAAGTAGATCCATTGTTGTAAGCTGAATATATCTTCTTAATGACGTAAATGTCAAAAGATAGATAATGCTATAGCCCAGACCCCAAATCAGCATGCTAAATTAAAAACGCAATTGTGCTGCTGAAACCCAGATCTGGGTATTTGTTTATTCTTCTTTGCTTGTCACAAAACTGAATTGAATCTTTTGAAACCTGACCAAAGAAATTGGACTACTCAATAACAGGTTATTTGCTTTTTGGCAAGTACGTTTTGCAGACAGTTTTTGTATACAAACAGTGATACCACTGACTATAAGGTCAGAAGTGAAGACAGAGCAATGGTAGTCTGAAAATACCGTTCAAAATGGCTTTACAAAAGCTTCCTCCAAAACTTAATTTAGAACTCTTGCAGTCTGGATAAACCTCTCCTGTTTATGCAAGGACGTGACCAGAATCTTGATCTTATACACATATATTAGCATGGAGAAGAAATAGAAGTATGGCCTGTTTCCTTTTCCCCTCCTCTTTGTGCAACTAACCACTTTTTTCAACTAGCCATTTTTAATTATAGTAGAGAATGTATAATTTCAGATTTTTTAATCATATCAAATGACTTCAGCTTACACATCTTATCTTGGTTGCAATTTTCTAGGACAGGAATGTTTTCATTAAAAATACTATTCCTGTCTCAATATAAATATTTGAAAATATGTTTTAAAGTTATATTGTTGGTACCAACAATATTTTAGATTTAGGAAAACCTAAATCTACAAAAATAACTTTGAGAAATCCCGTGTCTCTGATTGTGCTGATTTTAAGAAGCCCTATATTATTAATACAAGTAAAATCTCAGCATATCCTAAAAAAAAAAAAAAAAAAAAAAGTAAAGATATAGCAAAAGGTGTTTGCCACCCGAAATAACTGCTTGGCCCCAGAAAAAGGGAACAACCTTTTGGACTTAGATTTTTGTCCACTTTAAATTTTTTCAGATCAAGTGCTTCTGTTGTTATAAACTCTAATACACAGTCTCTTGTACCACATTTTAAAATCAATCACATACAGAGTTTGCTTAGCTTACAGCCTGTAGAGAGATGTTTGTTGGGGCTGCCCTTGAACAGAAGTACAGACATCTTTAATTAATTTTCCCAATTTCAGAACAACCTTAAAATCTGTCAGTCCTATCCTTGATAAAATTATATATTCTTTGGTAAATCTGACTTGAGTGAAAATTTGCTTTATTCCTTCTCCAGTAGATTCAGAAAGTGGAGCTTAGAGTTAAATAAGTTTTCTTTTAAAGACAAAATACTGTACTAATATAAAACCTCACAAAGAGCTGGCTGCTCATAACACTTGGGTTTCTGGAAATCACAGTATCCTCTCAAAACAAGATTATGAGCTTTTAAATAGAGCACACTCCTGTACACGTGTGTTTCAGCCAGCTGAGGCTGAGTCAGTTCGAGGTAAAAGGCAAGCCCCACACTCTCAGTGGCTTATAACAACAAAGGATTATAGTACTGTTCTCCCTCCCGTTCATACTGCATGTTTCCTGCAGGTCAGCCCTGCTTTGCTCCACGTGCAGGGCCCTGGCTGCCAGAGCAGCCTGATCTCAGACATTGCCTGCCTAAGGGCAGAGGGAAAGAAAAGACATGGGCAAAGCACTAGTGGGATTTTAACAATTGTTCTCACAAGTACCTCACATAATTTCCACCCCCATCGCATTGTCCACAGCAAGTCACATGGCCCAACCTGATATCTGTGGGTTGGGGAGGATAATCACCCCCCAAGGAGAGGCAGAGAATACTTCGAACCTTAATGCCATAATGCGAAATCCCCAAAAAAACAGAAGTCATTTGATTCACCAACTTCCCTTTTGGGACATTTTTACTAAGAATCTAAATTTGAATAATAGGCCATTGACTCATTTTGGCCTATAAATATTTATGTATTTTAGATTTATTTAGGTTGTATATCGAAAAAAAAGCACCTAATGCAATTCAGAAGGGGCTTTAAAAAACGGAAAAAAAGAAAAAAAGAAAAGAAAAAAAAAAGCTTAAGACTCTCCCAGGCTAAAAAAAAAAAAAAAATGTAAGGTAAGAGCTCTTTAAATTTTTTTTAAATTGAGGGAAAATTACCTAGATTTTCTGGGGAAAAAATATAATTCAGCATGAGAATTTTGTTTATAATTGTTATTAAATCTGGATTCCAAAACAGGAAAAGGGAAATTGTTTTCTTCTCAATTTTGAATATCCATGTGTGGGTGTCTTGGTAATTTATAAGCTTCCTAAAAATGAGTGAAGTATTATTAAGTACACACAGTCTGATTTGCCCATGTAACCATTAGCTCATCACTAAATACAGCTGTGTTTTTGTATGCATGGGCCAAAATTTTAAACAATTTAAAAATAATTTTTGTGTCCACAAGAAACATCTTTAAGGATTCAGGAGCTAGTTGTGGCTGTAATGAGCCAATTTCATGGACTCACAGTGATATGAACAAAAACTGTTCTCTTGCAACTGAGAGGCCAAGATGGAAACTTTGACAAATGTATCTTGTTTTTATAACACAAAATTTTCTCTACCAACTCATATATATATATGTATATGTATATGTATATATATATATATGTATGTATGTATGTATATACATAATTATATAAATGTAAATATTTATTTGTATATATATATATATATATATATATACACACACACACACATTTATACATTTATACATACAAACACTTGTTGATGCTTAAAATGCAGAGAAGATGGGATCTCTTGATTTCTATTTGCCAGCTTGATGGCAATTAGATTCATCATATGGAGATCACAACCTTGTATACTGATTATAGTTGGAGAAAGATGGCCCAGAAATAAATGTTTACCTATACACTGTGCGGATTCCAAAGAAATTGTACAATGTTATTTGTAGGTAGTGTATCTTCTGAAATCCTGAACCATTCTGCCAAAAGCAAATAAAATACTGTGCCTGAAAGCTTTTAGATATGACATTAATGTGTGAATTTTTTAAGTTTTTAATTTTTTTAATTTAAAAAATTTTTAAGTTTTCATGTCAATTGGTAGTCATCATTTATTTGATACTTAGAGAGATGTTTGATCATTCTCAGGCCAACCAGTTCTCTGAAGGCACATTAAGCATATCAAATAATACACTTCACCTTACTTCCTTATAGACTAAACATTCAATCTGGTCTGTGTAAAATTGACTGCCTAAAGTACCTTTTGCCTATCCCTGTTTCATGAGAAAAATGATAGTTTAATTGGTTTATATACATAAATTTAATTTATAATGTTGATTCAAATTTTTTTATTCACAGAACACTTAAAAGAAAAGCTAGATGACTATATTAAGCTGTGGAATGGCCTAGTGAAGGTATTTCGAAATGAGAGAAGAGAAGGCTTAATTCAAGCACGAAGTATTGGTGCCCAGAAGGCTAAACTTGGGCAGGTAGGAAACATTTTTATCGATACCTACAATGTCAACATTTTGGATTTGGTAACTAAAAGGTCATATGCATTTTTAAGTACCCTTTTAAAAAATGTTTCTCAATTATAGTTGACATGCAGGATTATTTTATATTAGTTTAAGGTGTACAGCATAGTGATTAGACATTTATATAATTTACAAAGTGATCCCCCGATAAGTCTAGTACCCACCTGGCACCAATAAACCTTTTTTTTCCATTGAAATGAGAATGGTGGTTTAAACAGATAAAACTTAAATGTTAAGATTGACTCTGGTGTTAACTTATATTAGCATCTAATTTTAAATTGTGTGTGATAATATGATGTACTATATATGAGTGTTCATTCACCCTGCCTCCTTTTTCTTTTTTTTAAGGTTTTGATATACCTTGATGCCCACTGTGAGGTGGCAGTTAACTGGTATGCACCACTTGTAGCTCCCATATCTAAGGACAGGTAACATTACCTTGCTTTTTTTCTTTTCTGGTTGAAAAGTAAACCTCGTCCTAGAAGGACAAATAATATTCTCATTCTTCTGAATCCAGTTCTGTTCAGTACATTGATTGAGTGTTCTGTTGTAAGCGTCATCACTCAGCTAGTTGTTTCCTGGGGTGAAGCTAGACTGATACATTGGGCTGATTCAAATGCAGGCATTGGGCATTTGGGATAAGCCTAGAGTGTCTGCTTCGAGAATCCTCTTGCGTTATAGTTCTTGAAAAGACTTCGTCTGGCTCCCAGACTTTTCTCTAAGAGTAATATTAATTGCTCCTTGTACACTGTGCTAACAGTTCTAAAGACTTGAAGGAGCAAGCCTTGAAATTACACCTACTGGATTTTTTTATGCGTTTTTAAATTCTTAAGATAGTAAGGAACTGCCGTTAGTTGTGTCAAGGCTTTAGGTTCCTATAGAAACCCTAAAGTTTAGAAATAGGCAACTATTCCATGGAAATGCAGTGATCACCATTAAACTTACAGAAAAGTTTGAAAACAATGGAAAGCAGCATCGACCTACTAGTTCCAAAAGCCTTCCCTACTTTTCATCCAGAATTCTATTTCAGAATCTAGGAAAATAAGACATGGCCCTGTGGTGAATGGCATGAGTTAAAGGAAGAACTTTGGAGGATTTAATCATCAGAGGATTTAATGTAAAAGCCTATTAGAAACATTTTTCACATGCTGTCTGATTTCATCCTCACAGCGACCCTGCAATATAGGTATTATTAGCTCCTTTGCACTGAAGAGGATACTGAGACTCAGAGAAGTAATTAATTTGCCCCAAATCAGACAGCTAATAAACTATCAAACCGAGATCTCTCTGGAACACTTTACACTGCACCATTTATTACGAAATCTGAGAATCATGTGAAGTGAGGAAAGAGAACAAACCTTCACCTCACTAGGCGAAAACTAGCAGCCCTCTGGGGTGGTAAGGAAGCAGTTTTCCACAGGGTCCTGTGGCAATCCCACATATCTCACAGTGACTCTCCACTGTCCCATGGGAATTATTCTAGAAGGAATAACACACCTTTCTCAAACTTACTTCCACCAAATTGAAATTCTAAGCTCTATAAGGTTTTTCATTCTCCTGGGTTTAACATCCTAAAAGCACCTTAACATAGTTATGAAAAGCTGTAATCTCCATGTTAGGAAAAGCGTGTTAAGATCCTTTCTGATAAAATGAGCACTAAAACAAGCAGGGTACCAAATTGTAGTTTACTCTGCACCTAATTAGTCATATAGTACTAGCATTTTCCTGAAGTCCAATACGAGGGATTTGTTTGCTCCAAATTCTCAGGCCGTTACTTAAGTTCTTCAGTGGGTTTTGCAGGATTTTTTTTCCCTCAGTTTTTTTTTTAAAAAGCAGAAATACAATACAGTACTTTTTTTGCTTTTGTTTTTTGTTTTTTTGCACTGAAAGCTGATTTTTGCAATAAAAAAGAGTAGGGAAAGGAAGATCAACGAAAAGCAGAGAAATAGATTTTCATAATAACTGCTTCCAAAGAAATAGAAAGCAACAAAGAATTGGGAGAACTGCTAAAAATGTAGCAGGTATTGTCTTTTTATACAGGTGTGTGTACGTGCATGCGCGCAAGCACACATAACACACAGACACACACACACACACACATTTTTTTAATGGAGGATGAAGGAGTCAAAATAACAGGCAGGAAAACATTGAAAATAATACAAAATTACGAAGAGAAAGTTTCCTGTAAGACCAAAGTGAAAATGAGAAAAACGCTATTAAGCTCAAAGACAGGGCTTTGTTCCTGACATTTATCTGTAAGCTGAGGGATAAATCTCTCTACTACCCGGATGAAAACAGGCTCCTTGACTTTTATAAGACATTCATTTACTTCTATTTCCCATTAGGTATTTGAGTCCCCAATGCAAATCACAAACAAACAAAAAACCCCAAAACTAAAGCAATGACAAAAAGAGATATTATAGTTAGGCATGCTAACCTAGTCAGTTTTGAGTTCTTAAATGCTTTTTCATTTTCTGTAAATGTTTCAGAACTACATGTACTGTGCCTCTAATAGATTACATAGATGGGAATGATTATTCCATTGAACCACAGCAAGGTGGGGATGAAGATGGTTTTGCCAGAGGGGCCTGGGACTGGAGTTTACTATGGAAACGTATTCCTCTAAGCCACAAGGAAAAGGCCAAAAGAAAACATAAAACTGAACCTTATCGGTAAAGATAACTACTTTATTTTCTTACGTGGAAATGTTTATCTAAGTACTTTTTTTTTTCCTTCCCCATGTACTCGTGTAAATATGTGGGTCCATACATACCCTTCCATTTCATCTTTGCTGCCATCAACACAATACAGAACCATTTGCACTGTGCCGATTATAGATGTCATAAATGGCAACACATATGCAATTGTACCCCAAGGGGGTGGTGACGAAGATGGGTATGCCCGAGGAGCATGGGATTGGAGTATGCTCTGGAAACGGGTGCCTCTGACCTCTCAAGAGAAGAGAATGAGAAAGACAAAAACTGAACCATATCGGTAATCACTAAATCACTTACATGTTTTTCTTTTCTCTAGTTTTTGCTAACCTATTAACCTCTTGCCAAGCTAAACCATTTGTTATTAAAACTGTAGATACTGTCTTAGATTCTGAAAGGGCTTCTTACCTCGCACTAGTTCAGAGGCTTAAATTCACAGTAGTTTCTTTGTAATTGCTTTTTCCCTAAAAGCAGGCTCCACTTGGGGGGTGGGGTGGTAGAAATGTTATATGGCATTAGTTCCAAAGACATGTGAAAAGAAGGAAATTTTTGCTATCCTGTCCTCGTAGACTAGACATCAAATTTTATTCTTTTGACATTCTGTAAATTTACAAATGCATAAATTACAGTCCAAGTTTTATGTCTACTTTGATTCGTTGGGTGTCTTGGGTGTAGTGTGACCAATGAAAGGCAATAGCAAGGATTTTTTGTTTTGTTTTGTTTTCTTTTCTTTTTGTTTTGTATGTTAACTCTTAGATACTAACTTTGTATCAGTTAAATCTGATGAATGAAAATACATGACTTTGGAAAATGTTACATAGAATCCTTTATATATCACTTCCTTCTCAGAAGAGCACTTGATTTAAAGGAAACTTTATTCCAGAATCAGCTTTTGTCCCTTTTTGTGGCTCTTCAAATAGAACACTTATGCTGCTCTATTCTTTTTGGGTCTTTTAACTGGAACATGTTACTGTCTTTTAAAAGAATGGCCCCAAATGAAATATTTGCCCAAATGTTAGTGTAGGCTTCTAAATATGTCTATTTTTATTTTTCTAATCTTTATGGTTCTGCTTTTGGTCTCTCTCTCCCTATTACACTACTGATAATATTAGAACGCTGTTTTGGGAAGGTGTTTCCAATATCATGCAAATGCTGGTGGGATTTGGTCATGTCATGATACCAAGACAACTGAAATGGCAAACATAAGGAAATTAGAGATTTAAGATTTATTTGACATTTTCCAAATTTCCCTTTGAAGTCCTTTTTCAAAATAATCCAGGAATTTACTGCTTACCCGCTTACCTGACTAACAATTCTAGGAGAAAAATATAAGGGGTAATGATTATATTTTTATTTCTGCCAATTCCATGGGTTAGTAAAGAAGTTTCTTAAACTGGGCTAGAAAAATTTAAGGGCAGTTTCCCTTTAAATAACGCATTGCTTTTCATATTAATATATACTGTCAAACTTACACTGAGATAAATGGGAATATATTTAAAGATCAAAGAGGCAGAGTTATAATAGAGTAATTTTAAATGACAATTAAATTAATGTGACATGAAAATATAACCAAAAAGGTAGTAGTACTCTTTAGTGAGTGAGGCAGTATACTTTCAGAAGAAAAGGCATAAGAGAAAAACTTTGCCATGATGGGATTTTTCTTTAATATTCAAAATAATGCTTGATGATCATTTATCCACTCAACCGTTATTTAATGATTGCTTACTATGTGCCAGAAACTATTTTCTGTGGATAAATTTTTGAAAGATATGTTCCCTCACAGTTCTTAATATAATGGGTGAGAGAGAAACTAAACAGAAAACTGCACAAATAACTCTGGATCAGCAACTGCGAAAAGTGGTATAAAGAAAAATCACAGGGTCCTTGGAGTTTATAGAAAGGAGAACCTAATCCAGCCTCGAGGATCCAGAATGGCCTCCCTGAAAAAGTGTCATGGAAGCTGTGGCCTGAAGGATGAGGAGTCAACCCCATGGAGAAAGAGGAACAACATTTCAGGAAAACGAGCAGCATAAGTGAAGGCCGTGAGATAGAAGAGAGTTTGGCGTGTTTGAGGCACGAGCAGAGCAGTGAAGGCCTCAAGACGAGGGAGCAAGCTAAGCCTGGAGAGGGGAGAGAGGCTGGAACCACGTGAGCCCATGTGGCGTCCGCTCTGCCTGCTGTGTAATTAGACTTGGATGGGGGCAGAATAGCATAGAGAACAGAAGTTAGGGAGTTACTGTAGCCGTCCAGGCAGTGGTGGCTTGGTCTAGGATGGTAGCAGTGAAGTTGGAAAGAGGTAGATTCAATATACATACGTATTTTCAAGGTACAATCAATAGGAATTAGTGATAGATTGAATATTATGATAGATTGTGATGATAAAGAAGGGTCTCTAATAGAGGAATCTATTTAAGAATCATGACACATTAATAATTATTATTATGCATTAATGTTCGGGGAGGTGCAGGGAACAGTATATAAACTATTCCTCTATCACTTCCAATGATGGGAATGGCCTGTTCCTAAAAAGCTACCAAATCTTTTTTCTCTTGTCCCTAAAAAGTACCCAGTTCAAGATCCCATTCAAGAAGCCCCACAGATCACCCTTTTGCAGCGCTACCTCCTGGCATAATAAATAGCTATGTCTGATTCTCCTATGTCATTTCTGTGCTACATTTGCAAACTCTGAATGAACTGTGACTGTTCTAAGATGATTTATACCCTTATTTGACAAGGCCCTGAACTATAAAATTAAAAAATGACAGACTACTTCCATGGTGTATGGTTTTGCTCATCCCAGAATGACTCATGAATCATTATGGGAGCAGTTAGCAGACCGGGGCTGTATGGCTCCAAATTTTTAGGAGTGAAAAATAAAGTTCTACTTTTACTAAATCTAAAGTCTTAATTTTTAAATTAACAAAGGAACCAAGGCTCCCTCTAATGGTGAAACGATGCAACGTTCTAATGTGTAATGAACTGTACAATTCGACTCAGTTAGAAATTGAGGTAAATTCATGAAAGAATTGGACAGATTGTTTTGCAAAGGCTTTATAATTTCTTAATGTTTGGCCATCAGGTTTGTCTCTTCTATGCATTATTTAGACTGTATTCCGAAAAGGCTTGTTGTGTATTGGTGAAGGGATAGTGGGGGATTGTCTTTAATAGTTATTGCAGTGTTTCTTTTTCTTAGGTCCCCAGCCATGGCTGGTGGATTATTTGCCATTGAACGAGAGTTCTTCTTTGAACTGGGTCTCTATGATCCAGGTCTCCAGATTTGGGGTGGTGAAAACTTTGAGATTTCGTACAAGGTAACATTCCATTTAAACAAATAGCATTTGTGTGCTTAAGTAGTGACTGACTTGTGTGACTTTCGGATTAAAAAAACTACTTAATGTATTTCTCAATTATAAGGAATGACTAACAAAAATGTATGCCTTTCGGCAAAATAAGGCAAAATATAAGCTACAAACTTACTACATATGCGTATGTAGTGGCTCAGCTAAACACTGAGGCCAGCAAACTTCAGAAATAAAAATCCCTCCTCCTCCCCCCACCCTGAGGCTTTCTGTACATTGGAGCTTTTTGTTATAGAAGCCCTTTGGAGAATCTGTATGTGTCAGGGCCACATTTGACCATCCACTGATGTAGTTACCCTTTATCACTATAAGACATGGTGATTCAGGACAGAAGCGGGTCCCAACTATGACTGCGTCCTCAAACTGACAGCACCGCCTGTCGCTGAGGTGGTTCTCCAGCAGTAATACCCTCCCCGCTCCAACACCAGTACCCGTTTCCCAGAAGAAAGAAAGAGAACTGTATCACAGTTTGAGTTAAACATATATGTATTACCTCTTGTCTTAAATGTCCCTGGCATGCTCAGCAGTGGGAGGGATGGAAGACAACACAGTTCTCGCTCTCTAGGAACTTACAGTTGATAAGAAGAGAAGAAAATTACACTTAAATTCATAATACAGTAAGAAGGTAGAATGCCATTTGGTTGGGGTGATTAAGAAACAACATCATGCTGGAGGTGGAATTCGAGGCAGAACTAGAAAGATGGGTGTGATATCACTAAGCAGAGATAAAGGGAAGTGGGCGACTTCTAAGCAAATATGATAAGGAAAGGTACAAAGGTGAGTCATGAAGAATGTATTCAGAAAACAGTTTAGGAGCGAGTTTGGCAGAATCTGACAGTGTGAATAAGATAGACATCCAAGAAGATAAAGTGGACAGTACATTAGCACTATATTGAAGAGAGCCTTTCATGCTGAGCTAAGAGATTTTTACCTAATTTGATAAGCGCTGGAAACCCATTGAAGGTAGTAAGCAAGGGAATAACATGACCCAGAGCTGCCCTTCAGCTTGAATAATCTCTTGCTATAAATAAGGATAACATTGAGGAGAGAGAAGCGGAGGTGAAGAAGCCATGCAGGAGGTTATTATAATAATCACCCAGATGGGAAATATATTAGCAATGGAAATGACAAATGATGTTAGGAATGGAGAATCTGCATGGTTTGGCAAGGTGACAGTGAGAAAAGGTTGCTTGGAGCTATAAGTACACAGGAATAGAGGCCCCTGAGTAGCACTATATTAATTGCATTCCCTATTGCCTTGTTTGTTATTATATGAGTTTGAAAAACAAGCAAATTATTTTAGGATTTTTTTAGTTTATGTATCCCCTGTGGACACTGTATCTAATTAAGATTTCAGATTTATAGTTATGAGACAAATTTTCAGCCTTAATTTATTTTAGCATTTGAAACAATTTCCATATGCATTTTTCCTTGATAGATATGGCAGTGTGGTGGCAAATTACTGTTTGTCCCTTGTTCTCGTGTCGGACACATCTACCGTCTTGAGGGCTGGCAAGGGAATCCTCCACCCATTTCTGTTGGGACTTCTCCGACTCTAAAGGTGAGTCTTTTGGTTGAAAATGGAGATGGCTAGGGAACTAACATTAATGTACCACGAGCTGCGGTAGTCACGCAAATAGCTCACTGAATGGGATAAATCTTGTAAGCAATCACACAGGTCCTCACTTTTACCTTAGGCTAGACTTATTCATTGTATCCCATTCGGATTAAGAGTTCTATATTGTATGTTCTCCATGAGGACATCCAAAAAAATTCAAAAAGGACTGACACACTGTAGGAAAGCAATGAAAAGGAAAATACCAGCTTCTGTTATTCACAAACGAGTGAAATATTATTTTTGTTTGGTTTTTGAAAATTACTCATATTAGGAGATTTTGTAGGAAACAAAACCAAATTTTGAACAGTGCTTACAAAGATTATTAATCTTTTGTCCCTCAAACCAGGGAAGCTTCACGCTGAGGTCAAATGTCCTTGACAACAACTTTGAAGTTTCTTTGATTGGCGGCTGTCATAAATTCTAAGAGCATCTAACTCTGATGCCCTTCCTTTTTGGAGCCTTTAACCAAGTCAACAGCTGAGGGAAGTTTATTCTTGGCTGCAGATTCAACTTGGGACAGTTCCCAAAAGGGCAATAGATAACAGAATCAGAGACAGCTAAGCTTTAAGAACCAACACAGAGCTTTCTAACTGGCCAAATTATCTTAGAAATGATGAAATGGAGCCCCCACTGCCACCGGGGGTGAGATTAAAATGTCCACGATAAAACAAAGATAGCATTAAATTAACACCAGGCCTGACTGCCCCTGCAGGAAAAGAACCTGCCCTTGGAGTCAGACCTACAATCACGAGGAAAATCAAATTGATTCAAGGTTTGGGCTGCAAGGAAAAGGAAAAGACATGAGTGGGAAATACCCACTCTAAAACTGAAATGTAGACCTCATAAAAACTACCCGATAAATGTCATGTTCAGTAGACTCTTAGTGAGTGCCTACAGTGTGCCAAGCACTTTTTTCTCCAATTTTAGCACCATCCACTTCAGCCACCAGTGGGCCAGTGGCCCATGTCAGTTTATCCAGCTTCAGACCTTTATAGTCAGTTGTTTTCTGGAATCATCCTAGATATTTCAAACTCAGCATAGTCAAAACTAGACTTTATAACTTTTCCTCAAAAGGGATACCTTTTCCTGTATTCGCTATTTGTCCATGAATGAAACTGAGGGAGCCTGCTAGGGCTGTCTTCCTCACGTCTCACCTTACCACGACCTCAGACATAACTGTTAAATCCATTCCTTTCTCTGCTTAGTGCAGGCCTTCAGATCTCTCCCGTGGATGTTAAAGAGCCTCCCACTTGGCTCTCTCTGCGATCAGATTCAACACCCTTCAATCCGTCCTCCACTCACCACCAGTGTCATTCACCTAAAAATTAAATCCGATGTCTGTCACCTGCTTCACACTTCTTGATGACTCTTGTTTAAAAGATAAAACTCAAAGTCTTTTAAAAAGATCAATAATAACAATAACTAACACTTTTTGAGTACTTACTAGGTATTACACACAAGTCTGAATGCTTTACATAGATTAACTTTTTTAATTTTCACAACCCTATAAGGTAAAGACGATAAATTATTCTCATCTTAAAATGAGGAAACCGAGGCAAGTTTTCTCTCAGTGAGTCCTGCATTCCAGTTACGGTAAACTCCTTGGAGGACTCCAAAGGCGTCATGATTTGTCCTACTTCATTTGCATATCTCTGCTCTCAATACCATTCCCTAATTAAGCACCCTTTCAAGGTTGCGCTATCCATTGCTCTCCTGCGTGGTGCCCCTGGCTCTCTCCATCCCAAACAATTGTTACGGATGTGTACTTAATTCTTCATAGTCATTAGTATCTAGAAAACATGCACTATGTCTAATTTTGGATAGATTGGCAAGGATTCAAAATACTTAGCAATAATATCACTTGCCCTTTTAGGATACGGCTGTTTAAAACTTGGTTTTTTAAGCATCAGTACTGGCTTTTGCAACAACGTGCCTACGGGAGCATGTGCATCCTTTGATATGTTACCTTGTGGCCTGGAAAAAAAATTCAACCTGAGTTCCAAGTGTTCCTACTCCTGGTGTAAAACAAGGGTCAATGACTGTCTCTGAAAGGCCAGAGCCAGCCCTGTTTAGTAGAGTTGTGTTGGAGCACAGCCCACACCCATTTGTTTGCGGGTTGTCTGTGACTACTTTCTCACTACAACAGCAGAGCTGAGTAGTTGCAACAGAAGCTATATAGCCCACTAAACCCAAAATACTAACTGTCTGGCTTTTCATGAAGTTTGCTGACACATGATATAAAAGAGCAAGGGACTAGATTATGTACTAAATCTGTCACATATATTCATGCCTGCATGCATCATTCAGTAAAACCTGAGAAGTTAGATCTTTGTCAGTTATCACAATGTCAACTTATTTTATTTTTCCTTAGTTGCTTTTCCTAGAAGTGTACCAACTGGGGGGAAAGACCCAGTTAATTCTGGGTGATAGACAAATGGTCCTGTTATAGTTGTAACAAGACCAGCAAAGCCACCTACAAAAAAAATGTGTTTTATTAAACAGAGCTATTGTTTTTCATAACGGTTTCTGAAATGAGATTTTCCCCTACACACACTAGTAGTAAATGGTACTAAAAGAGATTGTTCTGGGAGGAGTACCAGTATCTAGGGAGCCTCTCACAAACCTCTCTAGGTTTCCATTTCTTCCTTTAGAAACAGGATTGAATATATTATCTTAGAGTATATATGCTCTCGCATCTCAGAGTCTATGTCCATCCCTTTTTATTAGAACATGTGTGAACATGTTATCCTTGGCAATTGACATATTAGAGTCATTAGCTCAGTTGCATTTGTTGTTTAATTAAATGTTAGGTCCTATTGAAATAAGTTTGTTATATGTTGTTCCTATTTCACATGTGTAAGATAAGCTGCTTATGACATTACACATACTGTTATTTGTCATAATCACATTAATTTTCTTCTTCACAGAATTACGTTAGAGTTGTGGAGGTTTGGTGGGACGAGTATAAAGACTACTTCTATGCTAGTCGTCCTGAATCAAGGGCATTGCCATATGGAGATATCTCTGAGCTGAAAAAATTTCGAGAAGATCACAACTGCAAAAGTTTCAAATGGTTCATGGAAGAAATAGCTTATGATATCACCTTACACTACCCTTTGCCACCCAAAAATGTTGACTGGGGAGAAGTAAGTATCAGCCGATATTCCGATCTCAAAGTGTGTGTGTGTGTGTTTGGAAACTGAGGTTGGAAGAAAGCAGAGAGAGATGGAAATGTGTGCGTGAAAGAGAAGAATTCTTGGGGAAAAGTTTGGGTAAAAACTGCCTGGAAAGCTCTCCCCCTTTCCCCCAGTTACAACTACCCTCCCCCCACCCCCCACCCGACTTTGTGTTTCCTCCCCTCAGCCTTTGCATATATGGCTCTCTAGTCTGGAACACTGTCTACTCCCGTTGGCTCCTGCCACTTCCCAGTTCCTCACTCCAATTCTCTTTCTTGGCTAATTCCAGCTTATCCTACTGCTCTCAAAAAAGAGATCACCAATACTGAAAAGGCTTTCGTATTCTTTCACACTCCATCAAAAAGACTCAGTCCTGTGATCTGTCCATGGGTTTGCATAACACTTAAAATTGCCTCTTTCTCTCAGCAAGTCTATAAGTGCTTGTTCGCCATTGTGTCCCAGGAACTAACATAGAGACCCCCTACATAATACCCACTCAAATAATGCTTGTAAAGGAAACAAATTAATTAATGGTGACTGAAAATAATTAAAACTAAAGGCATTGATCTATGCTGTCATTTCTTTGTTCCTTCAAACTGGCCTTTGAAACCTTGTTTCTGATTGCACCCACCCATGAGGGTGCAGCCTCTTAGCTGTATTAAACATGCCACGAACTTTCAAGTCTACCTGCCTTTGCTTAATTATGTATCCTGGCTTCATTATAAATACTGGTTGAGGACCTACTATGTGTCCGTCACTCTTCTAGACAGAAAACAAGACAAGCAAGGTCCTTTTCCTCGGGGAACTTGTCTTGATGGATGAGAGACAAAAACAGGCAAAACAAAGAAGATAATGACAGATGGTGGGAAGGGCTAGAACGAAAGAAGCAGGTAATGTTCAAGTGGATTTAGGGACAGGGTAGGGAAGGCTTTTCTGAGGAGGTGACATTTCATCTGAGATCTGAATGATAAAGAGCCAGCAAATCAGAGCCAAGAAAACAGTGAGTTGGAAGGCTGTGAGGCAGGAAATGCTTTGTGTGTTTGGTATGCAGAAGAGAGATTAAATGAGGGGAGCTGTGGGCAGGTGAAGAGGGAGGCCTTTATCCTATGGGTGGCAGAAAGCTGTACGAGGGTTTTAAACAGAAAAGTAACATGATTTGATTTATGCTTTTGGTTTGAATCACCCTGCTGTGAGGATTTAGAGTAGAAACAAGAATGACAATTAGGAAACCAGAAGGGTAGTTGCAGTGAGCCGTGATGGTCATTTGGACTAGGGTTGTGAGAACGGAAATGGAGAGAAGCACAGAAAGTTAAGATCTGGAGGTAGGTCACTGATGGATTGGTGTGTGAAGGATATGGGCCAGGATGACATCCAGTTTTGTCTTTTATTTGAGTAGCAGACTCGGTGGTACCTGAGATTGGGAAGTTGGTAGTGGAGATGAATGAGAGGGGTCAGGGGATAGCAGTTCCCTGTTGGCATTCTAGATGTGTGAAGGGCCGATTAGATATCTAGGTGGAGCTGTCAGGTAGATCTTAAGCTGTGTGATCCTGACGCCCAGAACAGAGGCCAAATGGACATGTAAGGACGTGTGTTTGGAGCGACCAGCAGGTGTACTGTTTTATGGGACTGAATGAGGAAAAGACAGATGGAAAAAAATAGGACGGAATCCATTCCTAAGGAGCTCCCACATGTAGAGTTTGGGAATAGAAGCCAACAAAGGACACTGTGCTACCCTCTCTGCACCTCTTGTTTTAGTACCTTTTTTCTCTTGTACACTTATTTCACGTCTGGATTCTATTACAGCAAATTGTGTTTAACTCCCAACGAGGCCAATAGCCCCTGGCAGTCCAGCAACATTTTGGTTATCTTTTAATCTCTAAGAACACCTGATTAGTGTAATGTCTTCTGTGTAAAAGGAATGTATTCTCTTGGTGATCTTGTCCAGTCTCATGGCTTTATAACCATCTATCTGCGGATGACTCTTCAAGTTCTGTCTTCAACCTAAATCTCTCTCCCAGAGCCCCGACGAGCATATCCAACTGCCGACTTGACATCATCTCTGCTTGAATGTCTAATAGACGTTCCAAACTCAACGTACACACTCAACATTGAGCCCCCTTATCTCCGCTCCCCAGCCCCTCTTTGCTGATTACTCAAGCCAAAGCTTTGGAGTCTTCTTTGAATCCTCTCCTTTTGTCACACTTCACATCCAGTTCCGGAATCCGATTCTTAACTCTGGTCTAAGCCACCACATCTCTCACTGAGACTAACTTTGCCTTCCTATAGCCTGTTCGAAACACAGCAGTCAAAGTGATCTTTTTAAAATCTGAGGCAGGTCATGTCATTCCTCTGTTAGAAACCTGCAGTAACACCCCAGTTCCTTCGAAAGGAAGGCAAAGTCCTTTCTAGTGGCCTCCAGGGCCTGCGTACTGGGCCCATTCCTCTCTGGCCTCACTTGCTACTACTCTCCGCACTCACTCCAGCGCTGCTGTCCTGCTGGCTCACTGCAGGCACGCTCCTATCCTTTGCTTTTCTCTCTGGCTGGAATGTCTTCCCTCTGCATATGTGGCTGAGTCATATATGCGTATACCTCACATGTCACCTTGTCAGTGAGACTCACCCTGCTGTTCCCCAAACATGCCTCGCCATGTACCCCCACCCCCTTAACTTCTTTCCTCCTTCCCTCCCTCTTTTCTTCCCTCCCTCCCTCCCTTCCTTCCTTCCTTCCTTTTTCATGGAACCTATCACTTTCTAACTTGTCTGTTATGGTTTGGGCTTATATTCTGTCTTTCCCTCCCTAGAATGTAAGCTCACTGGGGCAAAAATCTTTATCTGTTTTGTTCACTGGTGTATCAGAGCCTACAACATGCCTGACACAGCCCTAACTTAGTATTTGATGAATAAGTAAATGCATGAGTGAATGAATGGGTGGAATTTCTCGTCCTCCTTTTACAATCCGACCCTGAATACATCCTCAGTTTCACCTGTCTCTGTTAGGGCCCCTCCACCTTACACTTCACTTCTCAGCACTCCCTGCCGATTCCAGGATAAACCAGCACCAGTTTCTTCAGAGTTCCTCCAGACAGCCTGAGCGGCTCCTTCCTCCACCCGCTCACAGATAGCAGGGTTCTGAGGACCAGGACTTGCTCCTCTGTGTCTTCTAAAGCGCTTACTAGCACACGTGCTCAGTCAGTATTTGCTGACTGACTGAATAAACAAAATATCCAAGTACTATGGTAATTTATAATTGGGATATAAGTGTGTAATATTTCCAGAAAGGAAAAAGGTTGGTTTTTGTACAAAATGTCCATTCCAAAGATGGAAGCCTGTGTTTGCGTCTCACTGACATCGTCCATAGTCAGAAAAGGTCTCACTGCCTGGCACAGTTGCTGTAACCTTGGCCCCATAGGTCCCTGGAGAAAGCTACCAAAAGTGCCACACATAGCCATTTGGGAGAGTGACTTTACAGATTCAGTTCTGGCATACACACCTCAGGCCAATGACTGTACCATGTGGTTAGGTAACTTTACCCAAATTGCTTCTCATTCACATAAATTACGAATCTGAAATTGTGCTTGGTAGTACCTTTTTTTTTCTTCTGTGGTATTTTATCAACATATATAGGCCAATGCCCTTTGTTAGAATGAGCCCATTCCAATGTTGACTTCAAGATCAGAAGTTATTTCAAAGATGACTGCTGTCCTCTCGCCTCAAGACTGACAATGACAACACAGTAACAACCTGGCATTACACATACCCAGATTTCCACTGCGAACTGCCATAATTAACATGAAACTCTTTTACTCTGATGCAAGTGCTTATTCAAAACTAAACAGTTGCCTGCCTTTTGGATCTTTGTTTTGTTTTTTTAGATCAGGGGCTTTGAAACTGTTTACTGCATTGATAGCATGGGAAAAACAAATGGAGGTTTTGTTGAATTAGGACCCTGCCACAGGATGGGAGGGAATCAGGTAAATAACCATCCTTTCTTATTTAAATTGATTCTTCAGTGAAAGCTGTCAGGCTTATTGATCACAGGGTTTCTTTTGGTTTTTAATTTGGTAATTTTGTTTCTTGGGTAAAGTGAAACAACTGACAATACTAAAACTTTTACTTAAATGAGGGGAATTGTAGTATTGGTTTTCAGATAAGCAATCAAAATCTAGAATTTATGTCTAATATGAGATTAGAATATATTCTTGTGTGAGTATGTAACAATGTAAGCCTATTTTATTTGCAAACATTATTATTCAGTATTCCATGTTTCCCCCAGTAAGCTGGGATATTACTGCCAATAATGTATATTTCACTAATATATTTTCTTACTTACGTGAGTATTTTTCTTGCCTCTACTTTAGATTGTAAAACATTATCAGGTCTATTTCCACTTTTTTTCATTTTCTCATATTGTTGGTACATGATAAATATGTGTTAATGACTCTGTCTAAGAGGCTAAAGAACATAATCCTTTAAGTGGTAATTGGGGCGTTCACTCACATCAAAATGAATATAATTCCTGTCTTTGGACTTATAGTTCTGAACATACAGAAAAATTATAGAAAAATAAGATAGTCATTGAGTTTAATTATAGGAATTGTTTGTTTAATATACATCAGCAGAGAAGGTGCTTTTCTTATTTTTTCTTTTTTTTAATAGCTTTTCCGAATCAATGAAGCTAATCAACTCATGCAGTATGACCAGTGTTTGACAAAGGGGCCTGATGGAGCAAAAATTATGATTACACACTGTAATCTAAATGAATTTAAGGAATGGCAGTACTTCAAGGTATTCTGCATTTCAACTTCTGAAATAACCATTATATGCTATTTCATTTTGATAACACCTACCATGTGAAATTTAGATGTATAAATCTTAAAACCTGCATTCATATTGACTTGCATTTCTCTCTCATTTAGTCATTTATTTTCCTTAGCACTGAGTGACTCACTGTTCTATAATGAAGCATCACTTTTATTCTCTACTGCAATATTGCCATGTATAAGGTCACAAGCTGTCCATGAAGACCCACTAATTTCAGTAACTCTGGAAAATCGGTGTTCTGTGTGGATAAATATATATGACACAAAAAATATTGTGTTTATATTTCATGTTGTCCAGCAGGTGGAGATAGAGACAGACAAATAACACTTGGAAATCTAGGACTTCACAACTTCCTTATTGTGGTTTGCTAAATACAACAGGATAAATGTTGCCTGTTTCTTGCTTTAAAAGTCATATTTAGTCATTCAGTTGACACCCTGGGAGGGAACAGTTTTTCCCTTCAGCTGTGAATATCAATGTTCTGTGCCAGTTTGAGGATTCCAACATATTAATGGATTGATGGATAATTTTCAATGTCTAGACTTGGCTAAAATAAATCAATTTATTATCAAACATAAAGTTGGGAAATCTGCCCCAAACTGAAAGAACCTGGCAACCCTCATTTTATGTACTCATTTAATATTCGTTATCATACCCTGTCTGTCATGCAAGCATTTGTTTGCTATGTAGGTATGTTATTATGACCCAGCTTAATATTCTCAGTTATCCTCATTCATAGATAATCACTATGAAGTCGTGAGTAAGTGTCAGTTGCTGATTTTTTTTCTTATAACACGTTAGGAAGGAGAAGATTAGCATAAGCCCTGAAGATCAGAGCATTTATTTCCATGAAGAAACAAATAATAGCAATAAATGATAGGGGTCAGTGAGAACAATGTTAGTAAAACAGTAAAAGAAGGCTTGCAGACCAGAAATTACATCAAAAGGTAATTTTAAAAAATGGAATGTACAGATTTTAGATATTTTAAAGGGCACAGCACTGAATATACATTTGTGCATCAGACATTACTAAATATTTACTGGGCCCCAGTGATGTGGTGACTTCAAAAACTAGCTAAAGCACATCATACTAAAATAGCAGAGAAGGAAAGAAATACAGAAATAAAAATAAGCAAAATGCCATAAAACAGCAGAAGAGAGATTAATATAGGAAGTATCATAAGACCAGGTCTTGAGGCTTTTCGTGGAGGATAAATAAGAAAACTGGATAAGCAAAACCTTGGCACAAAAGTGTAGAAAATTCTAGGAATTATGTTTAGTTTGGTATCCCTAAGTTGTCCTCCAGATGAAAGAACAGTGAATTTCATTTTGTAAGTTGGAGAGCAGCTGACATTATTTCAGGAATGCCATGATAGGAAGCAATGGATACTTTTAGGAAAATAATTCTGGAAACACTGTGAAGTGTGGACTCATAAGCAAGAAGATCAGCTTCATCAGGAGTTCTCAGACTTTCTGGTCTTTAGATTCCCTTTGCACTCTTAAAAATTACTGAGACTAACCTCAGACAGATTTTGTTTATGGAAGTTATAGCTAACAAATATATCCTAAATTAGAAATTAGACCTGAGAAATTTTGCAAGTATTTATGTATTAATTTATGTAAAATTAGTAATAACCCTATTACATGTTAATGGAAATAACACTTTTAGTCTACAGCCATACCACCCTAAACGTGCACTATCTCATCTGATCTCGGAAGCTAAGTAGGGTTGGGCCTGGTTAGTACTTGGATGGAAGAAATAACACATTTAATGCAAAGTACCAATATTTTTTAAAAGCGAGAAGAATGCCATTATTTTATAGTTTTGCATATCCCTTTAATATTTGGTTTAATAGAAGACAGCTGGATT
This sequence comes from Rhinolophus sinicus, assembly GCF_036562045.2. NCBI lineage: Eukaryota > Metazoa > Chordata > Mammalia > Chiroptera > Rhinolophidae > Rhinolophus > Rhinolophus sinicus. Next base: position 95,679,127 of record NC_133757.1, read on the forward strand.
CCCATACTGCTTCTGTATTCGATATGTTGTTTTAGATGAAGTAAATGGAGGAAAATCCAGCCTCACATAAACATGCAGTTAGAAAAGAGAGGGTAATTCAATAACCTTTTCAGATCATTGTGGCTATTCTTCTTTGAGGCTATACCACAACTCGATAAGTGGTAATTTGTTAAAAGTTATTTGCAACGTAGAATCTGAAACCATGTAAGTGAACATTTTGTCCTATGTTACATTAAGATCCATTGGTCTGTCTTACCCTTGGAATGGATCTTTTACCCATGTCAGCTTTTGTAACATCATGCATTGCTCATTTGAAAGATATCAGTTCACTAAGTTATGATGATCTTCTAAATGTTGACACGTTTCATTGTACAGTGTCAAAAAATATAACCACTGATTTCATCAGAAAAGTCTTTACTTAGGAAGCTGTCAAGTTCATGGTGGTGTATACAAGTTTTCTAAAATTCTTAATTTTTGCTTGGAAACTCAAATTTTATCTATAGCAACAAATACTGGCAGATTTGTGGATTTTTTTCTTTTTTCTTGAAGTAATAGGCTCACTTCATTTACAAGAAAATGTCTACAGAGTCCCAAATTTGAGTAATCATAGTTTGTCTATGGGTTGACTTTTCAAGTCAAAATGACATTCCATGAAAAATGTAGCTAGTCAAACTCAAGTCAAACAATTGCACGCATGCTTTTCGTCGTGGAGGTACTTTATGCATATTTTCCATTTCATCCTACAGAATATTTTTAAAAATATATTCAGGGTCAAGATTTAATAAAACTAAAGAGTTTTACCGCTTCATCAAGGACATTCTTAAGTGAAACTGACATTTTCTTTTTTAACTGTATGTGACTGTGAAGAATGTCAACTACCAGCCCTTGATTTATGCTGTGGTGCCAGTACTTTTACCCACCATTGCTTTTGCACCATCAGTATAAATGTCAATACAATGAAAAAGGCAAATGGGATCTTTGTATTATTATGAAAATGGTTTTGACCTTATAGACACAATCTTAGATAGTCTGAGGACTGCCCACTGAGAAGACCTGAGCTATAAACCTACAACAGATGATGAGGGCTAAACCAAGGCATGTGCAGTAAGGCTGGAAATACCACACCTCAATGACTGGTACAACATGAAGGGAGGAAGGGAGGGAAGGAAGAAGTAGCATGAAAAGCCTCTATCCTGAGGACTGGAAAGCTGGTATTGTCATTAATCAGAATAGGAACTAGAAAAATAGGTTTGGAGGGGAAGATAATGAATTTAGGTTTGGATTTGTATACATTGAATTTAAGGCACCAGCAGTACGTAATGACTTGTAAGTCATATATACTTACAGAAGAAATAAGAGGACTTAGAAGACTGACAGTCAAGAGAAATCAGAAGTCTGAGGTATGGTTGGTTTAAGCCTGTCCACTTTGCTTGAATTATCATCTTTTTTTCATTTCTATTTCTTTACTTTTCAATTACAATTAGCATTCAATATTAATTTCAGGCATACAGCATAGTGGTTAGACATTTATATAACTTACGAAGTGATCCTCCCAATAAGTCTAGTATCCACCTGTCACCATACATAGTAATTACAATATTATTGACTATATTCCCTATGCTGTACTTTACATCCCTGTGACTATTATTATTATGTAACTGGCAATTTGTAATGGAACAGAATAGAGAGCCTGGGAATAAACCCATGCCTATGTGGTCAGTTAATCTGTGACAAAGGAGGCAAGAATAGACAATGGGGTAAAGACAGTCTCTTCAATAAATTGTGTTGGGAAAAGTGGACAGATACATGCAAAAAAATGAAACTAAACCATTTTCTTACACCATATACAAGAATAAAATCTAGATGGACTAAACACTTAAATGTAAGACCCCAAACCGTAAAAGTCCAAGAAGAAAACATAGGTGGTGAACTCTCTGTCATTGCTCTTAGTGATATTTTTGGATATGTCTCCTCCTCTGGCAAGGGAAACAAAAGGAAAAATAAACAAATGGGATTACATCAAACTAAAAAAGTTTTTGCACAGCAAAGGAAACCATCAACAAAATGAAAAGATAACCTACTGATTTTAATTATCTTATGAAAGCCAAGCAACGACTTCTTCAAATGTCAGTGACATCAAAAAAGTACAAATTTAAAACTTCTTTTTCCTGTGTTTTCCAGAGCCTGCATAGATTTACTCACATTCCTTCAGGAAAGTGCTTAGACCGCTCCGAAGTCCTACATCAAGTGTTCCTCTCCCATTGTGACTCCAGTAAAATGACTCAAAAGTGGGAAATGAATAACATCCATAGTGTTTAGAAAGAAGAAAAGAAACCAATAACCTACCTACTGACACATAAATTTTCACAGGACTGAAAACCGCCTGAAACCTGCTGCAACTATTATTAACTCTGTACAGCTCCAAACCCAGAAACTCCTGATCAGTTTGAAGGACATTGATAAACTGTGATTTTACAATAACATTATCATCTGCAGTTACTGTTTACAAAACTGCTTTTACCTTAAACTTTGTAGATGTTTACATCTTTTTTTGTTTTGTTTTAAGATGATGTTGGTAATTTGTGCACTTAACTCTGTTTTATTTAGAACAGAGTTAAAAGCATCGTTGTCTTCTTTGGGATTACACTCAGGGGTCTGAAAGGCAGTTTGATTTTTTTTTTTTTTTAACACACTTGAAAAAAGGTTGGAGTAACCAGACTTTCATATAGAACTTGGTGATCATCAACCTGTTGTGTCTTTATTTAATTTTACATCTTTTTGAAGCACTGCCACAGGTTATTAGCCAACGTGGCCTTCCTTCACAGTCATGCTGCTTTTTTGAAAGGTGAATTTCAACACATTTAGTGCCTCTTTCATTTCTCAGTATATATTTCAAGAGCTTTCGATGAAATTTATAGGATGATAATGATGGAATTCTCACCTGTAGGAGAAATCTTTTACTACTTAGAAATGAACTTATGTACCATTTGCTCTGAAATTGAATGTTGTATGGCTTGAAAAAGAAATGACAATATGAAACATCCTGAGGCTCTTCCATATGGATTGAAGATTGTACGTCATTAATTCCCATGCTTGTTGGCATTCCCAGTGCCCACTGTTGATACCAACTCCTTAGAGAGCAAAGGGGTCTACCAACTAGAGAAAAAGTATCCACTGACATTTGGAATTTACTTTTCCCCAATACCTGTCACTATAGAAAACTGTAAATAGTTCTCAGTTTGAAATCTTGAAATGGGCGTAACAAAAGCAACAAAACACCACTGTAAACACATCAAAGGTTCATTCTAAGGTAAGAATTTCCAAGCCCTTGTTAGATTAAGCCTTACAAAACTCCTGTGCATTATAACCTAAGCTGTGCAACCATTCAAGCCACAAGTAAATGGATGTTTCATTTATATCTTCATCCAAATGTCATTCCTTGCACATTTTTTAAATAAAAAAGGCTATTTAAAAATACAGTTCATTAACAAATATGAACTCCTTTCTGTTAGATTAGGTATTAATTAGTTCCCTCGTATTTCTTAATTTTTTAGGAAGCATATTTCTATTAGTATTTTTCCAGTGAAAAGAAGACTTGTTTGGATTTAAACATTTATTAAGATGGTATAGGAAAACCAAATACTGCAAATGGTCAATTAGATTTTAATTTATAAATAAATAGTCTTTTATTACCCAAAAGATTAAAATACTATGTTGAATGGGGAGAAGAAAACCAAGGTAAGGTAGAAAATGGCAAGTAAAGTAAGCATTTTTGATCCTGTTATCATGATATCATTACAATAAAGGATTTCACAAAATACCGCAAGAGGGAAATATTTTTAATTAAAGCTTAAAAACAAACAAAAAAATCCCTACATTTGTTTAAAAGGAAAGCCTACAAAATTTGTTTCTTCCAAGCTTAGTTCTTAAATTTGGAGAGTTGGTTAACCATCCTAAAAAGTTTTATTTGTAATTTTGAATTTTCAATTTGTATTTTGCTACTGATCTAGGATCAACCATAACTTTCATTCATCTCTAAGGATGTTTAAAAAGGCATACATTTATATGCTTATATAATTGCAAAATAAATCAACTGTAAAAAAGAAACTAAGAAAATTGGTACTTTAATTACATGTGTGTTTGCAAATAGGCTCCATTTTCCTTGTTGAATAGATTTTAACCTTCTTAACTATGCACAGGCCTGAGAAAGGTGGCACATATAATATTGTGCGTGTAAATTTTAAATGGGTATTTTGTGCAATTCGTTAAGATACTCTGAAATGATTCTCTGTATTGAAATCAGAAATCTTACCAAACAAAAAACATCAGAAGCTGCTGCCATAATGACTATTTTCTACTGTAGGCTGCTTTGGAAATAATTCCCATATACTTGCTTTGTAAGTTGATAATATCACTATGCATTTCTACACATTTTATAAATTTGATTTGTGCAGATTTTGATACACTGTATGTTTCTGTAGAAATTGTATAAATACAAAATTTTATTAGGGATAAATTTGAGAAGTTTATGTATATCTTAATGCTGGGTTGCTTGTTTTTTAGGTGAGGAAAAAATAAAATACTGTATTTTAATCATGGGTTTTTTCAGTACTTGTAATCATTTCTAAATCTAAACACTGCACATTTAAAATAATTACTTGATTGTATTGTTTATAAGATACACTAGCATAATAGCTAAAATATCATAAACCATAGTTATATGTTGAGTATGTGCTTAAGTGTTGGTTAGAATTCTACTTAGAATGTGCTTAGAATACTCAAAGCTTACCTATCTGTAGGAAGGAGAAACATAAAGGTTTATTTTTACCTCGTTTCCTACAATGTTTCCTTGAAAATAAAACCTAGCCGGACCATCAGCTCTAATGCATCTTTTGAAGCAAAAATTAATATAAGACCTGGTCTTATTTTAATATAATATAAGACTGGGTGTTTAATATAATATAGTATAGTATAATATAATATAATATATAATATAATAGACTGGGTCTTATATTAATTTTTGCTCCAAAAGATGCATTAGAGCTGTTGGTCCGGCTAGGTCTGATTTTCGTGGAAACATGGTATGTATAGCAATTTTTAAGGCACTTATCCAATTATAAAAAAATGCCCAGCAACATACAGCTTTCTTTACAGTGTATTCTACAATTTAATTGCCTATTGAAAGCAAAAATTTCTTTAAGTCAAAATTCTTTACAACCTGACAAGTGAGTAGAAAGAAGGAAAGCCTACCAAAATGAAGTTAGAAATGGACCATAGGACCTTGTGGCCCAACATGTGGCATCTCACGAGAAGATATGGCTACTAACATTCCAGTAAGTGGCTGTGTTGATTTGGGAAACTTACTCTCATCTGACTTGGCTATTGTCATGTCTTCCAATTCTCAGCTGCTGTGTCTCAGAAATATAAAAAAGTGATATAGCTCCAGACTGGAGTAAACAGGGGTTCACTTAGAGATATAGTCTCTCATGAGGATCCTGGAATAAATTTCATTTCTGGACAGAATGTAATTGAAAAAAAATCCACTTGTAATGCAGTGAAAAACATGACAAATACCTGAACCTAAGCCAGATACCTAGTAGGCCAGTAGTTTGGGTATGTAAAAATTAATCCATGTGAAAGCACTTTTAAAAAGTATTGAGCACTATGAAAATGCATATTATCCTGGACAAAAGTCAGAATGATTTTGGGGGACCACTATCCCTGGAATTAGAGATTAAAGGGAGAACTGTCTAAATTCAATAACTGCTTTACAATTCTCATTTTTAAAATTATGAAATGCCCATAATTGAGGTTGGTGGATATCAGTGGATTTTCTAAGTGAATCAGGCCTGCGGTCCTCATCTGAGCAGAGGTAGGATGGAGGGGTCTAATTTTCATAATAGAATGATGTTACAGTCTGCTCATCTGAATAGTAGGGTAAGTATGGTGGAGTTGTCATTTATTGGAATCCCTGTTACACTATAAATTATTTGTGAGACGTTGGATAAGTTATTGAACCTCCGTGCCTCAGTTTTCCCTTTTGTAAAAGGGAGAAAATAATAGTGCCTACTTCATAGGATTGTTAATAGGGTTGAACGAGTTAACATACATAAAGTGCTTAGAGTAGTTGTTATATGTAGTCAGGGTAATATAAATGTTAGCTATTACTTGGTTTCAGTCTTAAAGTCCGTTGAGACAGCTACATGCAGACCTTCTCTAAAAGCTATGTATGTGTATGTACCTGTGTTTCATATATGATATCATTACCACCACTTTACAAGTGAAGAAATGAAGTTCAGAAGGTAAGCCTCTTAAACTGAGGGTGAAAGTCCCCCATAATGAAATAAATTGTTATCTACCTCACCCCATTCATAAAGCATGTATAGAATGTAGTTTTCAGTAGTGCAATTTAACCCTTGCATAAAACTAAGTACAGCTTGAATGTCTAAGATAGTGTATTCTTCAAATTATCTTTAAATGAAATTTCTCTTGGGCTTTTGATATGAGCGAACTTGAGCTGTTTTAATGATTGAATGCCCAAAACAAAACTAAAACTTTCAGTAGAAAATAGAGATGAATAGACTTCCACATCTGACCTTGACATAGTAATTAGTATTGGACTTACCTTGCTGTCCTAAACAACTATAAAACTGGACAAAATCTCTGGGGCAGCTGTTTTCAGGAGTTGTATAACAGGCAAAGCAGACTGATACTTAAGAGAAGGGAAACACATAAGGTGAACTCCAGGTTCACCATGTTTGTCTGCCTGGGAGTATTTTCCCAGTTGTGGTACAGGAAAGTGGATACCAAACTGGTGATACCGCTGAGAAGGCAGAGTGGGAACTTGGGGGCTGCTGAGACAGCTGGAATTTACAGGGCAGTTTTCTGGAGGGGACTGCACTTGAATACCAGGTACCTATACAGGAATATTTATAGCACTGCTGTTTCCACTAGTGAAAAACCCAGGAACAACCTAAATACTGATCAACAGCAGAATGGATAAATCGTTGTATAATCATACGATGGAATGTTACACAGCAATGAACACGAATGAACTAGTTGTAAACAAGTCAGTAGATACTGTTGAAGGACAAAGGCCATTCCCGAAAGACTTCATTCAACAAATACTTTCTGTAAAATCAAAAGCAACTAAAATGAAACATGCAGTAAGTCAAACACACTTATATGTAATAGAGAAGTTAAATAACATCCAAGTTCACAGATTTAGTACTGGAAATTAAGGTCATAAACAGCTCTAGTATTCAGTATCTCAGAACCCTGGGGGAGGAATTTCTACTCGTGTTTTCCATATACAACTGTAGTTTTCCTCTACACCTGACTCTCAAGAATCTCAGAACTAAATCTGATACTCTTATCATAGAAACTATATTAACCCATACATTAATATGTATACTTTTAACATACTTATTGGGTATTTACTATTTCTGGCCACCAGGATAAGTGTCTTAAATGCATTGCCTTATTTAATAAAAAAAAATTCTAATTTTACAGATAAGGAAACTGAAAGAAGACATGACTTGTCTGATGTTACTAAACCAGTAAGAAACAGCCCAACTCTGATGATTCCCAGGTATAAGCTGTTCATCATCTCACTCTTAATTTCTTTCGTAACCATGTTTTTTAATTTGTTCTTTGTATAAGCCACCTCATCTTTAGTAGGAAAAATGTGGAGAATCAAAGAATAACACATAAATGTGAATGTGTATGAGTTAATATTTTATTATCTCTTATCGCTGCGCTAGGACACTGTCCTAGTTGACCACCAGGTTTTCCCGAAGAAAGGAGACTGGTCCAATGAATATAAAGCTCATTTCCAGTTCTGAAATCTGATGCTACATGTTGCTTAAAAGTTATTCTTTCCTTTTAACATGACATTCTAATTGTGCTCCTGAACCAGTTCTATAGCTGTAACTTCTAAGCTGAGGCTCACCAAGAGAGAAATCTGCACTGTAAGCCTTGAAGAACAAAGGCCCAATAACACAATGAAATTCTATTACAATCTCAGAAACAATATCCACATTTACATTTACTACAGGATAAGAAGGTAGATGAGTTTCCAATCAGGACAAGAGGGATTTCTTAGACAAACTATAAAAACTGCTTAGCTGAAAGGTATATATAAACTTTTCTTAAAAGCCCTATCTCAAGTAAACTTTATTGTTATATTCATCTATACTACTTAATTTATAGAAGTGGCAAATTGGTGACCCTTGGGGAGAATATTACCTCTAGACAAATTTTCTGACTGGACATTTGAATTCATTGCCAATATTGACCATTCACATTTCATATTATTGTTAAAATCTAGATTTCTAGTTCCACTTGAAAATTTGGGAGATTTAGGAATCCTAGACCCGTGTTTCCATCAAAACTAACATGACTGAGCTAAATTGTGGCTGTCCCCTTTATCCTGGGCATTTATGTTTACAAATATTTTTAGAACACCTACTGTTTCTGGTACTAGGTATAGCATAATGCAGTAGTTCCCCCTTATACAGTTCAAACAATTAAGTTTGCGAATTTGTGGCAACGCTGTTGCTAATCTTTTTTGATGTCAGAGGGATTATTCATTGTGAATTTGTACCAACTGGACAAACAGTTCACCAAGTTTACTATTTGGAAGTGCTGAAAAGGCTGCATGAAAAAGTTAGACAACCTGAACTTTTCGCCAATTCATGCCTCTTACATCACGACAATGCACCCACAGCTTACACGGCACTGTCTGTGAGTTTTTATCCAGTAAACAACTGTATTGGGACACCCTCCCTACTCACCTGATCTGACCCCCAATGACTTCTTTCTTTACCTGAAGATAAAGGAAATATTGAAGACATTTTGATGACATTCAGGACATCAAGAGTAATAACGACAACAGCTCTGATGGCCATTCTAGAAAAAGAGTTCCAAAATTGTTTTGAAGGGTGGACTAGGCACTGGCATCAGTGCATAGCTTCCCAAGGAGAGTCCTTCGAAGGTGACCATAGTGATATTCAGCAATGAGGTATGTAGCACTTTTTCTAGGATTAGTTTGCAAACTTAATTGTCCGACCTTGTATTCCAAGACACCCCAGTGAATGTCTTAAACTGCAGATAGTACAGAACCATATACACGGTATATAGTTTTTTCCTATATTTACTTAACCTACGATGGAGTTTAATTTATATATGAAGCACAGCAAGAGATTAACAATAATAAAAGATTTTATTATACCATGTTTCCCTGAAAATAAGACCTGGCTGGACAATCAATTCTAATGCATCTTTTGGAGCAAAATAAGACTGGGTCTTATATAAGACCCCATCTTATAGTAAAGTAAGACCGGGTCTTATATTAATTTTTGCTCCAAAAGATGCATTAATAAAGCTGACTGTCTGGCTAGGCCTTATTTTAGGGGAAACAAGGTAACAATATACTGTAATAAAAGTTCTGTGAATGGGGTCTCTATTTGATAACCAAGATCTCTTTACTAAGTGACAGGCAGCATATACAGAGAGGATATCCTGGACAAAGGGATAATTCATGTCCAGGTGAGATTGGGCGGGAAGTAGATTTCATTGTTACTTAGAATGGCATACAATTTGAAACTTGGTTGTTTATTTCTGGAATTTTCTGTTTAATATTTGTGACCACTGGTAACTGAAATTTTGGAAAGTGAAACCACAGATAAGGAGGGAATACAGAATACAGAAATAAAAAATTAACTGCCCTCCTAAAGCTTACATTCTTGTATGCTCCACTTCATCACATCCAGCCCTTTTCCCTGTCTGACCGCTAAAGCTCTTTGAATTTCCTAAAAATTCAAAAATTTCCTGTCTCTAAAAATGTCAGTCTCCAATAGGAATGTCATGAGATCTAGTCAAAAACTGGCTTATTTCTAGAGATGCGTTTTATTTTGAAAGGACTAAATCTTATGCGGTGTCAAAACAGCTCCTTTAGCTTTCTCACTGTTTCCCAAGAAATGAAATCATGACTGCTTTGTGAAACATTTTCAGTGGCATATGTAGTTACAGAAAGTCACATTTAAGATAATGCTATATCTGTACTATTCTAAGACAAGATTATGATTTACGGCTTACAGTAAATAGTGCTGTTACAACTGAAATTCTTAAAAGGCATACTTTCATCTATTGAGCAAGTTTGCAAGTGACTGCTTTGATATGTAAGAGCCCTTAGGATCTCCTAATCTAGCACCCTGCTTTTATAGATTAAAAAGACCAAAAGTACTGGCTACTATGTAGAAATAAACTTGAGGCCCTACCTCAGTCCTTACACCAAAATTAATTCCAGAAATGTCAAATATTTAATTGAATAATACTTTTTAAAAGAAAGCACTTTTTAAAATAATTTTTGAGTGGAAAAAGCCTCTCAAAGCCACTAAAAAATAAATTTGCCTACATAAACTTTTGCATTACAAAACCATTACATTCAAAACACAAGGACAAAAATATTTACAATGCTTGTCACAAAGAGTTATTTTCCTTAATTTCCACAAATTACTAATAAAAAGGTCAATGAGACAGAAGACCCTGGGAAACACAAATGGCTGGTAAAACAAATTCGTAAGAGGAGGAATCATTTTTGTTATCAGAATAGCAAAGATTAAAAAGTTTGAGAACTCTTATGTTGCTGAGATGATGAAATAGGCACTCTGAAACATTCATTGTTGTGGAGTATCTATTAGTACAATTTCTACTCAAGAGAAATTTTGGCAGGCTTCACTAAGTTAAAGCACAAGAGCAGTTTCTAGCATATACCAAGTCCAGGTTTTAGGTATTATAATTAGCAAATTTTAAAATGTACAAACTTTTAAATGCTTTTTGTAGGATTTTTTGAAGTCACATCCAAGGATATTCACAGCAACATTGTTCTTAAAGTAAAAAAAATATAACCTATCTTTAGAGAATTGGTTCAATTATGTTCGATATATGCAGATACTATTTGAATGTGGCAGCTCTGATGCACTAAAAACAATCACTAAAATGATGACAATAAGGAGCAGTATGTATAGTAAGCTTCCATTTGTATTAATATATACACATACATGTGTAATTATGCTTGTTTCTCTTGAAGGATAAATTATTGCATTATTGGGGTTGCCTCCGAGGAGAACCAGGTAGCTGGAAAACAAGGACGTCAACTGTCTACTACACAGCCTTTTTACATTTTGTACCTTTATGACCTTTTTAAAAGAAACATATCATAAACATATCAAGCACTGGTTGGTCTGGGATAGAACCTAATTCTTACCCCTATTTCAGTGCTCTCCAACATAACCACTCCTTGAAGTCACAAAAACTCCCAAAAAGTGACAAGGAACCTGATAGGTCTGCTTCATTAGTCTATAGATTTAGAAATCCTTAAAGACTTTTACTCTGTTTCAAGTTTAAAAACTGTGTAACTTCTGTTCTCCACACTAGATGTTTTAACTACTTTACGTCTCATTCAATCATTAAACCACTATCAAGTAGGTATTAACCCTGTATTACAAATGGGGAGAAATAAGCTCAGAGGTAAAGTTCATGCAGCTAGGTATTTGGTAGATGGGGAACTGGGATCCAGACCTAAAAAATTACCCCTAACTTTTTAGTTAAATCACCTAACACCAAACAAAAAATTTTTTAATATAAGTTTTCATCTTATGACCAGCAAAAACCCCACATTTAAATCTGTAACCACTGGGGTGGTTAAATCCATTTGCTCTGGTAATTATTGCTAATACCTCACTTTCAATTAAAAACTTCGGTATTTCCTGTTTAAGTGAAATTATCATTATTTATTCTAAATACCACATAAGGTAGGCAAGCAAGGCTCCCATGGTTGGGTAACTTTTGGCTTCCATTTTAAAACTTAATAGGTAACCAACGTTGTCAGGGTTAACTATAAAACTATCAATAGGTTTCTTCTGTAATTTAGCCAACAGATGGTAAACTTTCTAATAGCCTCTGATAACTTCAAAATAGTTACCAAATTCAAATATATGCAACTGCTTCTTCAAATGATCATTTCTCAAGTTAACTGCTTTCCCGTGTATGAATATAAATCCTAGTGAAATTTAGCCTGTCATAGATCACAATAACCACTGTGAACCAATAAATGCTTTCTTAGGTTACCCAGAAGTCTAAAGGTTAAGATTTAACTCAAAATCTACTGTGGCAGTCTACGTTGAACTAGTCCATTATCAACAGAAAATTTAAACCTTGTTACTAACAATGTTTTTAAAAGTTTGTGTTTTTAGATAATGGCTTCATTCTACTAGTTCCTCTGCCTCAAAGAGAAAGTTTCCATTAAAGCAGTGTCAGTTTAAAAAACAAAAAACCTGAGGGCCAAGTTAGCTAATAAATGAACAGAAATGCCAATAAAACTTTTGTAAAACTTCATAAATTTTTGAAATTCAGTAAATTCCAGATCTGATTTTTAAATAACACTTTGAACAATTTGGCAGAAATACAAAAAAATTGACCCGGTCCCAGACCTGAAGTGTTTTGTAAAGTCAAAATTAACTTAGCATATTAAGACAAAGACAATAGAAATAATATACATAATTTTATTACAAAATCTTTTTAAAAAACAAAATGCAACATTCTAAAAAACCCAAAATTTACTATTGATACTAATTTCTATGTTTGCTGTGCTACCATACACAAGAAATTAAGAAACCATTAAATATTTAGAAACATTTAACATCAGAAGCCTTAAAATCTAACTGTATGTAGTAGCCCCTCAAAAAGCTACAACCTGCATTTTTAAAAAAGTATTTTCTCTACAAAGAATCTTAGCTATACAAAAATCTGTACAGTTTTTATACTGAAGCTAATATTGAGCTGCACTTGAATTCACATTCTTAGCAAAACAATTGCCTGAGCGCACACACACACACTCCACACATCATTACAGGACAGCCATTTATTCTTCATCTTCCTCCTCTTCCTCATCATCATCATCTTCGTCCTCTTCCTCCTCCTCATCTGGTTCATTCTTCTTCTTTGAGCCTGTTGGCCTGCCTGGGCCCTTCTTTCCCGCTTCACTTTTGCCCTTGGCGCGGTATGCAGCAATATCCTGAAATATTGTCAAGAAAATAAAATCAGCATCCGGTGTCATTTCTCAACTGTGAAAACCACTAAGTTGTAAACAATCTAAGATTATTGACCAATAACCCTGGTGACTGTCTAAAGTTATTCAGAGTCTAACTTAGTTTTGAGAGCCTTTGTTCCCTTTAGGCTTTAGAAAGCTAATGATGTAAAATGATGCACTGGTATATTAGATCAATGTCAGTACTTTCACTACCAACATTCATTTACTTCACATAGTTCCTCCTCTAACGTCACATTTTAGATATACCCACATAAAACAATACATTTGGCCCTCCATGTTTTTCAAACTTAGAGACCTATATAACCACAAATAAGAGTCAATATGCAGGAACCTACCAGTGTTACAAACACTGGTTTCAGTCAAAAGGAGGCCTCAATTAGCATGTTGCTTAAATATACAATTTTCATTAGGCCTTTTCAAAATATAGCTGACAACCATCAATACAAGATTATCCATACTTCCCAACTTCCCACAGTTTATATCTACATCTAACATACTTATTTTAAAAATATCTACCTAATTTCAACCCTGACTTTAAAAAGATAAAAACAGTATACCTTTTCATATTTCTCCTTTAGCTTAGCTGCTTTCTGTTCATATGGTTGCTTATCTTTGGCTGACTGTTCAGACCACATTTCACCCAATTTTTTTGCAGTATCCCCAATGGATAAGCCAGGGTGTTCACTTTTGATCTTTGGGCGATGTTCAGAGCAAAACAGGAAGAAGGCAGATCTGAAAGGAAACAACAGAGTTAATAAACTCAATGAAAAAAAAAAAATCAAGGGGCAACTTGAGTGATTTAAAAAAAGACTTACGGAGGCCTTTTAGGAGCATTGGGATCTTTTTTCTTTCCTTTCTTATCACCCTTGGGAGGAACATAATTTTTCATCTCCCTGTCATAGCGAGCTTTGTCACTTTTTGCCATATCTTCGAACTTTGACTTTTCCTTTGCAGACATGGTCTGTGGGCATTAAAGGACCAGTAAAAACACAGCAAAACTGTAAACTACGTATATATATCCAAAAAAAGACCTAGATCATCTTTAAGAGCCACATTTTCCTTAGTTAACAGCATTTTGCTTTAGTAGTCTTAAAACAGAAACCTGAAATAGTCTGACTAACATTAAATATTTGGGCGAGTCATCAGAGTACGCGAGTTGAAAGTTACAAGTCACCTGCCTGCTTCAGGCCTAGGCCCCAAAACACAACCTGAAAACCCTTCGCTCAGTCTTCATTCTTCTCACCTTCCATCTCTCCGAACATTTCTTGGAGAATTCGGCAAAATTGACGGAAGAATCTGGGTGTTTCTTCTTGTGCTCTTCCCGGCAAGTCTGCACGAAGAAGGCATACGAGGACATCTTGCCTCTCGGCTTGTTGGGGTCTCCTTTACCCATGGTGACAGACGGCGTCTACCTGGCGGGGCGAAAGCCGGTGGGTGGGCGCCGGCGGGGCTCGGCTTCCCGCCCAAATCCGCTCCCGCTCGTGCGCCCCCCTTCGCGAGGGCGGCTGCTAGAGCCCGGCTCCGCTGCCGGCCCGCCCGCCCATGGGCCCCGGCGACGCAGCCTCCGCGCACAAACTGCTCCGGGGTCCAAGTCGAGCAGTCCCAGCGGAGTCCCCTTACGCGCGATCACCACGTCCCTCCCGGAGGTCAAGAGACGCCGCCGCCGCCGCCTGCCCCCAACTCCGGGTGGTGGAAGGGAACGCCGCCGGCGCCCTCGAAACCCCTCTCCTGACAGAAACCTCCCCTGGCTTCCAAGCGGCGAGCCCCACTCAGTTGTCGCCTCGTGACCACATTCAAAAAATTACCGGAACCGGGCCCGGGCGAGCTTCCCGCGCTCCCCAGCCCCTGCCTCTCTCACCGGCCCGCACCCCAGATTCCGCTTGCCGTGGAGTACCCCGAGAACCACAGCGCCCACTTAAGCTAGAAGGCTAATGAAGGAAGGGGGAACAGCAGGCCCACGAACACGAGGGGGGCGAAGGGGATTCTTGCCTGGTGGTTTTCCTCTGTGTTCCGCAGAACGGCAGCACTCCACAGGCGCTGCCTTCGCTGGGCTCCGGTGTGAACTGGTTTATCACTAACGCAATCCTCAGCCTCTTGTTTTGCAGAGTTCTCCGCGCCACGGCAACTTGACGAGCCGACCCACAGGCCACACCCCTCTCTCTGATTGGTTCTGGTGATTATTCAAACTCGGATAGGTCCCGCCCCCTCTCCATGGAAGCTTCCGATTGGTCTGTGTCTCGCCTGGCCCGTCCCTCCACCCCCAACCTAGCAGGTTCGGTGGGTCGCCCAGGTCGTTAACTCCCAGACCCGTTAGAACCGGTCAAGAGAGGAATGTACTGCTCGATCCTGATTGGCGGCAGGAAAAGGGTTTGAAAAATGGCGGGCCTAACGCTGACTGGCTAGGCCACTAAACGGGGGGAGTGGTTGGCCCCAAAGGGAAAGCCCCGCCAGATTTAAAACTACCAAGTAACGAGACTGGGGGGTCGTTCCAAGGGATTGGCGGAGACGACTTGGTTTGCTGGCGCTGAGGTAACATAAGCAGCCTGCCCTGCCCCTGCTCCGACCACTGTCCAGGTCTTGTTTCTTCTTTGCCCCGTCCAAAGAATAATAAATGGGGAGAAACTGGGGAGCTTGTCCTGAGCACCGATTGTCTAGCTCCTCCCGTTGCTACAGAGGTTGGGGTGGAACCCGAGGAAGACACGAGGTGGCGGGGAACCTGGGAAAGGGCGCGGGGATCGCCGGAGGGCAGCTGTTCCCGCGTCTGGAGGGGCATTACAAACAGACCTTAAAGTAAGGCGCTTTCGGCCGGTGGAGTTTACTTTAAGAGGTCCCTCCCTCCCTGCCCCCTTTGTCTCGGGTATCGAAAGCAGAGAAATAAACAAGGGCGCCTTCGGCGTCCAGAATGGGCGGAGGTGAGCGGCCTCTTTCATGGCCACTCCCCCTCCATCCCTGTGGGGATTCCTGGCTCCTACCACTTGGCTGGTCTCCCCTCCACCCAAGCTATGCGCTGAGAGGTCGAAGCCCTGGCGACCTCCCCACCTTTGGCTGGCCTAGCTGTCACCTTGTTCCGTTTTGTCCTTCTAATATAATAGTCTTTTTAAAGTTTTCAATATCGAAGAACCATTTGATACTCATAAAAGCAATGTGGATGCTCCCTACCCTCAATTGCATATATTCACCAAACAGCATACTACGGT
Organism: Rhinolophus sinicus; assembly: GCF_036562045.2. NCBI lineage: Eukaryota > Metazoa > Chordata > Mammalia > Chiroptera > Rhinolophidae > Rhinolophus > Rhinolophus sinicus. The sequence goes on from NC_133757.1 coordinate 95,695,438, forward strand.
ATTTTACAGACTTCTCCAAGCCAAGTTAACTCCGGTTTAGTATCTAGTGAGAGCGCACCAAAACTACCTTAACTTCTTAAAAGCGTCACAAGCTGCTTTTCCAAGGATAGGAGGACTTTCACTGACAGTATGCTGTTTCTGTGTTGTATTTGGTTTTGAAGGCTGTTTTTTCCTATTGGCCCATATGTTGCATTGCGAGATGATTTCAACAGATTTTAAATAGTCTGTCTTGTTTTCTCAGTAAGTTCACTAGCATTTGTTAGACTGTACTGTTTGGTTTGTATACAATAATCATAGAATCTCAAAACCAGCAGCTATTTGTCTAGGTTTTTAAATAAAAACTAGGTTATTAAAATGTATTTTCTTTGGAAATGGATATTAGTTGCACAATGCTATGCATTAAGTAATGCCACTGAATTTAAAAATTAATTTGAAAGGTGTGCATTAGTGATCTATTCATTGCTATTTGAATAATGTGGTATGATTTATTTTGTCAATTTGGATTTGATAGCACAGTTATAATTAACCTTATTTGAGAATAGGGTCTTTGCAGATGAAATTATTAATAGTTAAAATAAGTTCATTCAAGAGCTGTGTGAGACCCTAATCCAATGTGACTGGTGTCCTTGTAAAAAGGGAAAATTTGGACACAGAGACAGGCATGGAGGTAGATAATATGAGGACACATGGAGAAGGTGGTCATCTGCAAGATAAAGAGAAAGGCCTGGAATAAATCCTTCCCTTACAGCCTGCAGAAGGAGCCAACTCTGCCAATACCAATTTACATTTTTTACTCCATCACAGTAGAGAACAGGAAAACATTTCCATATTTTATTAATTTACTTTTACCATTGATGCCAAGACATCCTTCTCATGCTGTATGTACTTCCTGACCTAGAAGTGACATTGAGATGCACAGTGAAGTGATACAAGAAGTAAGGTTTAAGTGAGCAATTGACAGTTGTTGGTTACAGAACAATCACCCCTCCCCCCCATTTTCTTTTTCTTTTTTTTGTAAAAACTATATACAGAATCTGATAGCACACACAAAGAAATGTAGTCTCAAATGTAGTTCTGAAAAGATGGATTAAATACACAAAAGACCTAGTTCACTATTTTGAATTACTTGGCATACTATTATGACTATTGGAAAACTGAAATGTCCTATAAAGGTGTTTTTCATTGTGTTTCTAATCTTGTAATGGTTCTAAATGGGAAAATAAGATTGTATTTCTAAAACTCAACTTTAAAGCCATCTCTTTTCAGAAACACATCAATTTCATATATTCTAAAAATAATTTTCAAAATTTTATTTTTATTAGAATGATGCATCTTTCTAAAAGATGATAAAAAGGAAAGTTTATATTTTTCATTTTAAAAAAAGTATAAAGTAAAATCCAGCAAGGGCTTGTGATTTTGAACAACATACTTAATATTTCTAGGCTTTTGATTGACAAACTGGAAAATGACATTTGGGGGATAATCTCTAAGATACCATTCAGCTCTTAAGTTGTATGATTCTATAATTCTGTGAAAATGTGATCATAATGTGGGGAAATAAATATTTTATCCATTGCAATTGTTAGGTGGTCAAGAGATTATAGTTAAAATTTAAAAAGATAACTTGGGTTCTAGGAAATTCTTTGGTTATGATAACCAGTTACTGTGTTTCCCCGAAAATAAGACCTAGCCAATCAGTTCTAATGCATCTTTTGGAGCAAAAATTAATATAAGACTTGGTATATTATATTATTATATTATATCATATATCATATCATATTATATAAGACCCAGCCTTATATTATAGTAAAATAAGACCAGGTTTTATATTAATTTTTGCTCCAAAAAACGCATTAGAGCTGATTGTCTGGCTAGGTCTTATATTCGGGGAAACACAGTAGTTGTGAGCTCAGTTACTTCAAAAGAGTATTTAATGAAGCAAAAGTTTATAACTTCTCAAACGCAATAAACTATATAGACCAAACTTTAGATTACACAATATTGCTCAGTCATTGTAGTCCCCAGTAAAATGATCTTACCAGGGTTTTTGTTCCCTAGATGATACCAATATGCCATTTTACTTGCCAAACTTTGCCTGAGTTCAGCATCTTACACATTGTAACAACATAAATATTTAGCAGTAAGCTAATTATGAGTTAGGTTTGAAGCTGTTTTCAAAATTGGTCCCCTATCCAATCATCATAAATAGCTGTTCTGTAGGTAAACTGGAATTTATCAATAGCAGTGTCATCCTGGCATTATTGTGTAGAAATGATCTGGGTTGTGCTAGCTATTGAAACTCTTATAATTTATTCAGTGAGTTATCCTAAGAATTTGGACTTTACATAATCTGATCATCAGACCAGACTGCAAAATCCTGAGGGAAAGAGAATATCATACATTTTTTGTAAACCTCCACACACAGAGCAGTAAATAATAAGTTTTCAATAATTATTATTCATACAGTTAGCCTAAGTTACACAAGTTGCTTTACATAAGATTCGTTGCACATAAAATAATTATTCCCTCAAGTTGCATTATGTAAAAACCAAAGCCATTTACTCTACACACATATTAGTTTCTCAAAGATGAAATCTTATATTGGAGTTTAATATTTTCAAGTTATTTTAAAAGAAGTGGGAGGGGAAGGATAAGCATATTGAAGTATTACCAAACAGGCACACCCACTCATGGGAAGATCACTGGTTCTGAGGCCTAACTGTATATACTACTCAGTCATTCCAGAGATTTAATTTAGTGATGTAGTTAAACAATATGTTTTTGAAGAAATGAAAATACAAGAAAAAACAAAAACTTCTCATCCTTCTGCTAGCATTTTCAATGAAAAATTGTAAGAAAAATAAGATACCTTTTTCTTCAAAAAAAAAACACCTGTTAACTCTTTTTGTGAATCAGTATGAACTAAATATCCACCAAAAAGTTATCTACTTCCTAAAAAAAACTCCACTGCTACAATTAGGGGAAAAAAGGACAAATTGCTAAAATCATGTTTTTAAATATATTGGAGATCTGCTGAAGCAATCAGAAAATAGCTCAAACTAAAATTCCAGACAGGGAAGAGTTCTTCCTGGGTGTGCTGATGATTTGGGGGCATAATTTATAGATTTTTAGGAGTGGAACTGAGAATCAATCTGATTTGGCCCAGGTGTAAGGACTTTTACTAAGGGAATGAAAATCTAGCAAATTTGGGGCAGTTGTGTGGTGTTAACACAATCAGTTGGAAACTAGGGAACCCTAACTATATGTAATGATCTATATTCAACACAGATGGGCTAAATTATCAAGTAGTATGGTAAGCTAGAGAGTTGTGCCAGAAGCTTCTAAAAGACAGTGAAATCTATAGAGTTTCATGGTCCTTTTTGGACAGAAGTCTGGCTGGAGGGAAAGGGTCTCTTCCTGAAAGCATCTGCCATATTTTGAAGCTGTGTAGGGAGGAATGTGGACAGACAAGCTCAAAACCCCTAAAGAGCAGAAATGAATCTTTCATAGTCTTTCAAGGCTAAGGAGACAGAGACCGCCAAGACCTCAATCAAAAGCTTATGTGACAATGTCTGAGGAAGAGGAGTGAGCCAGAGGTGAATTGGGTTGTGGGGACAGAGCCCCAGAGAGCAGTTTCCAGGCTCTCAGCCTCATATAGAGGGGTGCTGGCTCGGGTGGTAGATGGCCGTCAGCTGTGGCTAGTTGGCCATCAGCTGTAACCATTGAACCATTGGCCACTAATATAACTGCCGTGGCTACGCTAGCAGAAAATGGGGGCTAGCAAGAAGATGGTGGCTGAGCCTGCAAGCGTGCAGTGAGGGTTGCCAGCAGTGTGGCTCCTGCTTCCTGTGTCTCCAACCCAGCAACCAGCGAGAATATAGTAGTATGACTCCCCTATCTATGGCTCCGTGGGTGTTCCCTTTTGGCCTCACCATGTCCTGCATTCTTATGTGGGGAGCGGGACCGGAGACCCCGCATGACACCCCGCATGACGGGTTTTACTGAAACTTTATACTCAGTCTGTATACACACAGCTCAATCCCTCACTGGATTTAGATAATCAACCCTTTATCATTCTACCTATTGTAAGAGTTGATTCTTCTCTCTAGTAGAAGAGATCATGTGGAGCACGGCATACTAAATAATTTGAAAACTAAAGACAGAGAAAATCTTAGGAACCAAAGGTAAAAGACACTGTAAACTTTAAAAAGCAACAATAAGTCTGAATGCTGACTCTTCAACGGAACTAGGAAATCCATAGACCATAAAATGACATCTTACTAAAGAAAAAGACTGCTAACCTCAGGTTCTGTATCCAGGGAAAAAGCTTTCAAGAATTAAGGCAAAATAAAGACGTTTTTTGACAAACAAAAGCTGAGAGATAATTAATTGGCAGCAGTCCTCCTTAAGGAAAATGGTTGTAAATCCTTTGGAGGAGAAAAAGAACACAGGCAATGGTAATTATGTAAATTTTAAGAATATTTGCTTAAAACAGTAATAATAATAATGTCCTGTGGGTTCTTATAACATGTGGAAATAGAATATATAATGATAGCAGAAAAGCTAAGAGGGTAAGTGGAGTTAAATTTGTTGTAAGGGTCTTTCATTGCTCACAAAGTGATAAAAGTAATCTGTATTAAGCTGTAATATACCCAGCATACTATAATTTGATTGGGGTGCTAGTTACATAGGTATGTGTGTATATATATATATATAGATGTGTGCATGTGTAAAAATTCATCTTCCTGTACCATAGGCTATCAGGTCTTAAATTAGTCTACGCTAAAAAGCCAATGAATAATGGCTAGTAAACATATGAAAATATGTTTAACATCACCATCATTAGAGAAATGCAAATTAACTACAATAAGATACCACTTTTTAGCCACCAGGATGGCTATATTGAAAAAGATAAAATAGCAAGTTTTGGTGAAGATGTGGTAAAATTAGAACACTCATGTATCACTGGTGGGAATATAAAATGTACAGTTACTATAGAAAACAGTTTGGTAGTTTCTCAAAATTTAAACATACATTTACCTAGCAATTATACTCCTAGGCATCTACCTAAGAAAAATGAAAACCTATGTTCACTCCTGTCCCCCCAAAAAAGCAATGACTTCTCCACTTGCAGAGCACTGCATTCAAGAACAATTTAGACCTTAACAGTGAGAGGCATAGAATACTATATGAAAAAGGAATCATTTGAAAGGAAGTGAATACAACAAATCTGTTTTACAAAATAGTAGTTAAGGGTGTCAGCAGCTCTTAAATTGTAATAGCATTGTTAATTTAGCCCATATTTAGCTTAATATCTATGGCTTTCGTACAATAGGAAAATAATTCTTTTGTAAATTTTTTGAAAATAATTTATTTGTATATGTTTCCAATTAAAGGAAATTTGTGATATATGAATACTATGCTGATCTTATATCTAGCCAAGGAAAGTTTTAAGTTTGTATAAACACTCATAAATATAAAGGTGACATGTTTACAACTTTGTCCCCTAAATAATTTTTGTTACTATGCTTAGTAGTGTGTATTTAAAAATATATTCACAAACAATATGAGATTTTCAGATGTACTTAAAAAAAAAATCCATTTAAATGTAAAGTCTAGAATTCTATTAAGTTAAAAAATACACTTACGCAGAGTTGAAGATTGGACTAATTAACAAAGAAAAAATATTTATACCTTGTAGGACAAGCTGAAAGATTAAAGGACAGTAAAAATTGAAGTAGTGATGTTATTTTGTTGAAAACTTCCAACAGAAATTCTGTAATCAGAATGTGGACAGTGATTCAAACCTTGTAAAGACAGCAGAATTCTGTCTGTTCAGTAAGCTGTAGGCCTACCTCATTCTAGTTTGTTTGTGGGGGAGTAATGAAGTATTAGGTTGGTGCAAAAGTAATTGCGGTATTGCAAAAACCGCAATTACTTTTGCACCAACCTAATAAATGTAACCCTAGAATCTGAGTCTGCTTTATTTGCTGATCAAAAACAAGTCTATTTTGAATATCCCAAAACAGAAGTCAATGAAATAGCTACATATAAATACAAGATAGTCTTAATGTGGACAGGATTAAACCAAAAGAATCTGTATTTCTCAAGCCTTTCTCCTACATATGGTCCCTGACATCCCACTTTGAAGATTCTGGATTCATCTTCAGGTTTTAATGTAACTTGTTTGTCTTCCATTTCCAGTGCTGCTTCCATCCCTGCATACCCCTCTCACCATTGCAGCATCCTAAAATATAGTTATTAATCATTTCATTAAAACATTTAGTCCTAAAGACCTCCAACATGTCTATTATGTCCAAAGCAAGTGAAAGGAAGACACTGTGAAAAACATACATGCTGTTTTATGACAGAAGAGATGAGCAAAGGAGAAGACAAGCATGAGAGGTAAAGAAGTGACAGTGATAAGCAGTAATGACAAAGGAGGATCATGGGGCAGGTTGCACAAAGGGATAGGTATGTAGAGCAGGACATTAGATTTTATAAACTGTATGACTAATGCCATATGTATTTAACAATCGAGTATGAAACGCAGTACCACTGATTTAACAAACTGTCTGCTTTATGCCAGGCACTGTTCTAAGTACTCTAAAAATATTAAATCATTAATCCTAATAATGCCAATGAAATAGATACACTATTTTCATTTTATAGAGGAAGTCACTGAGGCAAAAAGAGTAAGTTACTTGTCCACTGTCACAGTATCAGTATTCAGTTAGGAAAAGAAAAACCACTGGGTATTTCAGAGGGAATGTTATTACCTCTGTTACTGAGGAAATCCTTACAGAAGGGCTGGAGGAGCAAAAGGGGGTGGGGGAGGAATTGTCATCCAGAGGTAACCATAGAAGAGCTACTATCCTAGCATTGGGAGAACAAAAGAAAAGGTGTTATTCAAAACCCACAAATGCTGTGTTTCTGAGGCTTTGGGAACATAACTGTTGCACGGTTAGAACTATCTCTGCCTTCCTATTCCTGCTTTGCAAGAAGCCAGCAGACTGCAGCGGAAGCCCCCCTCCCCCCGCCCCCGAGCCCCAGTAGAGAAGCACCGTGCTGCTGAGGCTGCTGGAGCCCGAAGAAGAAAAAATGCCTTCCATCCTCTTGCATTTTAATCTCCCATCAGCAGAACCTGAGTGGAGACCAACTGACAAGTGAGTCTGGGAAATATTTTTTTAAGATTTCAGTACTCTTGCAATACTCTAGAGTTGAGAGAGAGAGAGAGAAGGAGGAGCTGAGACAACAGACAAATAACCAGCACAGTCTTAACTGGAAGTGACAGAGTTTAAATCTCAAGCATTCTGGCTCCTGAGTCCGTGCTCTTTACTCCAGACAATGCTATGACACTGATACACTGTAACAAGAGTATTCCATACATTTTACAATTAATATCTGATCATAATGTGGGATGGCATAAAAAATTATAGGAATTGCATTCATTGAATATTCTACAAATATTTAGCAAATTCCTACTTTGTGGTAGGCACTGTTCTACCGGAGATACAATGATGCGGAAGAAAAAATTTTTCTTAAAAATGAGGGACTAGGGCTCTTTTCTCCCTGTTTCAGATTGAGCAAAATTGCCTGGGAAGGATTCCAACTGGCTTACCCTGAGTCATGTGCCCACCCACTGAACCAACACTAGCTGAGTGAGGGACAGGTATTGGGGAAATAACCTAGTGGAAATGCCCACTATAATCCTGAGACAAGGATCTGAGAGCAGGTAGTTTATCAGGAGGATTCAGGAAACACTTGTAGGAGGTGGGGAAGTGAGACAAAGAAGGGAAGGCAGTAAATAAAGGGTGCCTTATCACGCCAGCTACCACTAGTAATGACTGAAGCGTAATCCTACAGGAAAACTCAGGGAAATAGTATGAAATACATGACTCAAAATTATCCCAGGTGAGGGGCAAAAGAGCTGGGGTATCTATAACATCATGTAAGAGTTACTGAGGTGGAAATTGATAATTCTCAAGCATTTCCAAATTGCCTTGACTACACAGGGATAGGACTTCCTTCCATGCTTGAGAGAAAGCCCTCGGGGAAAGAGATACAGATACTGGCAGCTGGAAATCTGGTTGAGAACAGTGAAATGGTAAAAGCCAGAGAGGTATGGGCAAGGATCTAAGCCACCCACTATTTATTCATCAGATAAAAATTTCCTTTGCACAGTTATGATTTCCAAAGAAATAATGCCTGTGAAAGTTTTATAAAGTAGAAAGTAAAATACAAAGAATTATTGTTTAGAAGTTTCTTGAAGGCAGGGAATGTGTATCATGTTTTATAGTTCTCATAGGACCTTACACAGTGCTACACATGTCATAGGCTCAAATATTTACTGAGTGAATTTGTCAATTTAATTAATACCCGAACATATTATTTTCTTGGTTTACAAAGGTGGAATTCTTTTTAAACTTCCATTAAAACTCATTTCTGCTAACTTCTGAATTTTTTATCTGTTTCAAGAATTTTAAATAGCATGGCCTTGTCCTATTCCTTCTTTGATCGTATTTCTTTAATCTAGACCATTGTAGATAACTGTTAATTGCTTACCCAATGACCATTCTCTCCTTCTTACTTTAAAAAATACCTTGATTATAAATAGGGTATTGATAGATTTTTGCTGATTCAAACCAATCATGAGAATGCTACTCGGAGTAGCATGAGGGAAAAGCAAAATCATAGATGCCAACCCTGACATTGTTGAACTACAGTATACCAGGGGCCATTTTCCCTCAGCCTTCTTATTGTCAGAAAAATAAACTCCTAACAATACTGTTCAACAGATATTCTGTTCTATGCAACTGGTGATTCATAACTTTTTAAGTAGCATATTTTTTTCCTTTTGCATAGCAACCCCAAGACAAGTCATTACAAAATTGGAGTAAATTATTTAAGATAGTAACTCATCAGAAAACTAAGACAAATAGTATTTGGCCACACTGGTTTTAATCCTTTTGGGTTTTCCTCTAAGGAAAGATCACAGTATTCCCCGCAGCTCTCTACCTGTGCTCTCCCCTTCAATATTCACTTTGATATTTTAGAACATCTAAAGAAGTTCAGTAGGGCTCTATCACCAAGAAAGTTGTAGTGAGATGATGACCTTTCAGATACAAGTTATTTGAAACTCCCTACTATCCCCTAGCCTCTCTTGAGAGATAAGCACAAACCCTGAAGTTGGAGTGTACCCATCCTGTCCATGTTTTCATTTTTACCATTTAAAAAAATATACCCATAAACAATAGGTAGTATTATTGTTTTAATACTTTAAGCCAGCATTACCTAATACTAATTTGTCAGCCTTGTGTGGTTTTTTTTTAAAAAACAGGTAAAATTTATTTTAATGTTATATTTTATTTAACCCAATATATCAAAAAATTAATGAGCTATTCAGTATTTTTAAAAAATTTCCAGTACTAAGTCTTTGAAACCCCACTAATAGTTTATACTTAGAGCTTATCTCAATTTCAATGCTGAATTTAGATTTCATAAAATTTGAGTTGAAAAAATAAGATTCAAATACCCAGGTTGTTCCAAACATATTTAAAAGTTTTCCAATAACTGCAATAAGTTTTTAAAATTTAAATTAAGATTAAATGAACATTCCATTTTTCAGTCACAATAACCACATTTCAAGTGCTCAATAGCCACATATGGATAGGGGACACCCTACTGGACAGTGCAGGTTGAAAAGATACCACAAAGCATTTACCATCCAACATTCTTTTGACTACTCAATTTATGTAATATTTTAATTCTTTTGTTTTCCTATGTCATATCCTAGAATGGGAGTGAACAGATGGAATGGTTGGATTTGAATTTCAGGGCAGATGACATGTTTACAGTTTTTTAAAAAAATCATCGATCATTCAATTTTCTCAGGAAGTCTAAAATAACTTTTTAAAAAACCTACTGCTTTCTATTTTTTGGTTTAAACAATGGGATTGTTAAACAGGGCATAGCTACTGATAATGACATGCTGTAACTAGCAAAAAGGCGCAGCTTTCATATGATCGCTCCTGTCCTTCTATACCCCGCCCTCCACTAGAACGCGCCCGCACGCACGCACAACCAAGCAAACGCACATGCATCCATGTGTTCTCTCTCTCTCTCTCTCTCTCCGCCCTTCTCCAGGTTCATTTCAGGAGAAGTGGAAAAGGTCGGGGGTGGAGGCGAAAGAAGCCCTGTTATAGTCAACTACTCTTTAGCTCCACCTCAGGAAGAGGCAGACTGCGCGCAAGAATAAAACGTGTTCCTTCAAGGAACACGCAAAGATTTACAAACGACCTTCAGCTGAGGCATTTGTGAGGCTGCCCTGTCCATGTTGAGATTGGGATGGGCGTTTTCCCCTAATCAGGCACTTTTATTAACAATTTGGTGCGTCAGCGAATGAAGTTGCTCTTCAGCCGCAGTGTTAACTGCCGGACCTCCAAACCCCGCAGAACGCCAGCTCGCCTGAGTTCTTGGTTTCCAACAAAAGCGTGGTCACACCAAAAACTTTTATCGCAGATAGGAAAACGGCCCTGAAACTTTCTTTTCCCGAAACCCTCACTCCCCTCCTACCCCACCCTCTGCGTTATGTGCGCCGCCTCTGGAGGTGAATAACCTCTTCGTCTAGAATGCCAGCTCTGCAAAATCCCAGGTACTAAACACAACCCGAGTAACCAACCTCCTGGGATAGAGCAACCCCCATACACAAGCCGCTGTTTTCCCCGAGGTTTGTTTTTTTGTTTTTTTTTTAAAGACAACCGTCCCATCGCCGCGCAATGCATACTAGAATAAGTAGTTCCTTCAACCGGCGAGGCCTGAGATCAGTTCCGAGCTCAGGTTGAGTCCCCGGAACAGCACTACAATTCCCATCGTGCCCTACGGCAGCATGGAAGGGGCGGAACGGGAGGGCGCGTCGCGCTTGCGCGGGTCGAGAGGCGGTAGAGTAGGAGAGGCTGCGGTGGAACTGCTAAAGCGTCTCCATGTGACAGTGATCTGGGTCCCAGCTCCAGGCGCCGCCCGACTCTGGTTTCCGACCCCAAGAACTGTCCACTGTCCCGGCACCAGCAGACACCAGCAGACGGGGGACACTTGGTGTTTTGGCGGTGCCGTCCGAGGACTTGGTGTGCGGAGTGAATTGTAGCCGCCGGTGCAGGTGCCTGAGGGAGCCCGCTGAGACCCCTACGTCTCCAGAGAGAGGCGGAGCGGGGATTTCTGTCAGCGCCGGCGCCTCTGAGCGCGGAGTCATGAATGGCTTCACGCCTGAGGAGATGAGCCGCGGCGGGGATGCGGCCGCCGCAGTGGCCGCGGTAGTTGCTGCCGCCGCAGCCGCAGCCGCTTCGGCCGGGAACGGAGCCGGGGCGGGCGCCGGGGCTGAGGTGCCCGGCGCCGGGGCCGTCTCGGCGGCTGGGCCCCCAGGAGCCGCTGGGCCGGGCCCCGGGCAACTGTGCTGTCTGCGGGAAGACGGTGAGCGGTGCGGCCGGGCGGCAGGCAACGCCAGCTTCAGCAAGAGGATCCAGAAGAGCATCTCCCAGAAGAAGGTGAAGATTGAGCTGGATAAGAGTGTAAGTGACGGCGGGACGGCCCTGCCCTGCCCATCCCCTAGGGGTTCCGGGAGCGGTGCAGACAGGGGTTGTTGGGCGCGGTGTTCAGGGGTTCCTCCCGCCCCCGACCTTGCTGCAGTGCAAACCCCTTGTGGGGTCTCTGGTAGGAAGCAAATAACAAAGTCGCAGCAACTGCGACCACTGCCCGCAACAGACACACACTTGCAAGCAGTGGTTTCTCTCCCCGCCCCCCAACTCCCCACCCCCCCGCTGCCTGCGTCGCTCCCGCTCACTGTCTTCCCCCTTCCTCCGTCGCAGAGATCGGGAAACGAAACAAAGGGAACAGGCGCACGGAGTGTCGGGGGTAGTTTAGTTGTAGCCGGGCAGCTCTTTCTGGAATGGAGGCGCCGCCTTTGTTTTGCTGTCCAAGCTGGCGTTTGGCCCAGGGAGTAGTTCCTCTGGTCTAGGGAAAGTGGAATCCTACAAGGACCTGACACCGCAGTCAGGAAAAATCCCTAGTATGGAGTGAGGGAGGCCGAGCTCGCCCCGCGCCTTGCAGGGAGCGGGCGTTGTGAACTGTGGCGGCGGTGTCAGCAGCCAGGGCAGCTGCTCCGAGCGTGGGGAGCACGTAGTCTCTGCGGCTTTGCCATTCGTTTGGCAGCCATCAGGATTTCTTTTTCCCTCCTTTTGCTTGTCTGTTCTTTGGACCGTCTACGAGGCTTTTAGAAACAACCATTGCCACTTTTCAGAGCTCTGTCTGGTGGTAAATGCATAACAAGATCTCAGAACCTCGCTTATGTCCTGCTTATTTTTAACTTGCACTGAGCTTGGAAGTTAACAGCCTATTAGCTGAGTCTTTAATTGTTTAGTTTTTCTAAGGAGTAACTGTTAGTATATGAAGTCCAGTATTTCAAATGTTACTATACAAGTTCTCAAGACTGTAAATAAAGTTTTTGAAAAGTTTGTGATCCTTTCTGACTGTTTATACAGTCTGCAGTCATGTTCATGAGAAACTTTTCAGTTAAACTTGAGTAATTTCACATTGCTTTGGTTGAGTTAACGTATTACAGATAAATATATTCATTTAATACGCAGAAAAGTTTATAATTTCAAATTTAAGTAGGGTATGAAATCAATAGCTTATTTGTAAAAATGAATAGTTTTGCATCTGGGTTATCATTTGGGTATTGAATTAGAAAGACTAGGAAGCATATATCATGCTACTAACCTATGCTCTTTAATAGAGAAAATACTATCGTGTAGCAACACTGGGCAACATCATCATTACCTTCCTTGTTAGAAAAACAACATGACCTAACTCATCTATTATAGTTCACCTTCACTGCAATTTGATGACAAAATCCAGAGGGTTGGAATTTCTCATTCTCCTTCTCTGCCTCTCTCCCCTTCCTTACTGCCACCCCTCCCCACCCCACTTCCTAATCCTCTTAACAATATTGCTAGACATGGTATGTTTTAACTGGGTACAGGACTTTAAAAAGAAACATGCCCTTGTCTTAACAATGGAATTGTTAAGACAAGGGCATGTTTCTTTTGAAATTGATTGTTTCAATTTGATTGTTTTTATATTTAATAATTCACTGGTGGCCTCTGTATTTTATTAATATATAGACACATTTTACTGTAGTCATAAGTAGTCTGTGAAATTTTTCTGTTTCAGGTAAGGCATCTTTACATTTGTGATTATCATAAAAACTTAATTCAGAGCGTTCGAAACAGAAGAAAGAGAAAAGGGAGTGATGATGATGGAGGAGATTCACCTGTTCAAGATATTGATACTCCAGAGGTAGGGGAAAGTTTTTGTATGTTAGATGTAAATCCTAAGTACTAGTCCATTATAAAACTTTGATGAAAATATATGAACAAATTTTTTAAAATACTTGAAACATTTGAAAAATCTGAAAATGAAAGCAAAAATAAATATAGCCAGGTAACGAGCATTTCTACAATTTGACTTGTTATACTTTCAATTGACAATTCTTATAGTTCTATTTTATAACTTTTCCCCCCAATTTTTAATGTTTATCCTCAAAAGATTAAAGTGTTTAATACATTTATAGTTTTGATTATATAAAAGGCTTTTTAAATAATGGAATGAAATTTTTATTGTGCTGCAATTGAAATGTTGTATATATCAAAGATAAGTTTTTAACAAATTGCATGAATTAATTCATGTTAATTTTTTCCAGGTTGATCTATACCAGTTACAAGTAAATACACTTAGGAGATACAAAAGACACTTCAAACTACCAACCAGACCAGGACTTAATAAAGCACAACTTGTTGAGGTATTTATGAGTTTTAAACTATTTAAAACTTTAAATGAGCTTAGTCATACCAAAAAAAAAGGTCATTAAATGCTAATGAAATTGTTAACATAGTGCATGTAACAATATATTTTCATTAGAGAGATCAAAATTAATTAACAAAATCTATTGTGGAAGAATCTAGTTACCTAGAAATGTTTGTCTACCTCTTAGGAAATTTCTTTATGTAATCACTACTCAATGGATTGTATGTAGTTTTCTAAGCATCTTCTAATACTGGCTTTCAGAAATATTGAGTGAAAATTTTTTATTCTCATTCTAGAAATATGTTTGTTTTAAAATTTCATTTATTCAGTAAATATTTATTGAACACGTAAATGAGGTATAATAAAATAAATTAACAAGCTTTGGCATCTTTATTAGAATTTATTTTTTAAATATTCTGATGGAATAGGTCTTACAGGTAAGCCCATAAACAGTAGTCCCATAACTTTCTGATTTAACCATTTCAGAATTTGTCCTTGTTGATGTTTGTTTTATTTTAGGCATCCATGTGTTCTTCATATCTAGAAGATACAAAAATGTATATCCAAGCTTTTACTTAAATAGTTTGCTTTGATATAGGACTTCTAGTCCTTCAGTGAATTTTGAAAAGTTGCATGTGTATGTGTTCTCAGGAAATAATAGAACCAAGAAATCTGTGCATGATATTAAGATGTTTATTGGTAATATATATTTATACTTTAATCGTATTTAAAATAGAAATGGTTAACCCATTTGACAGAATAGAAATGTTTATATAAATTTTCTTATATTCTTTAGCTTGAATTTAATCCAACGTTTTCTAAAATGTGCATATTAAATAAGATAAAAGATGAATAGAAGGTACAGTTCTTTGGCAGAATGCTTTTTAACATTGTTAAGATCCAATATTTAAAAAAAAAAAAAAAGATCCAATATTTTAACTTTTTAGCCAGAATTTCTTCTTCCTTCTTGCCTTGGCAACAAAATTCATTTTTTTCTTTAAATCTGATTAGAAGATCTAGTCCTTTGGATTGTATAGCACATTACTATAACATAAATATAGATATTACCTGCCATGATAGAACTGTATTGATATATACAAACACTAATTGAGTGCGAATACTTTTGCTCTGGGACAAATGAGAACCAAAGAACTGATTATTATAAATGTTATATTTAAATGACATGTTTTTAAATGCATAAACCAAACTTGAAGTTTTGAATAATCTGATGTTCTTAAAAATTTTTATATTCTAGGGCTATTTTCTGTATTAGAAATGAGAAATAGCCATAATTCAAATAGCCGTGAATGTTATAATTTACTTAAGTCAGAGATCCAGATATTTATGATTCCAGAGTTGAATAACTATCCTCCTTACATCTCGTAATTATCATTTAGATAACTTTTGTTTAAGAAGTTTTATCTTCTAGACTAAATATGCATAAGAGCTACCCCAGTTTAGTCTATTGTACTTCTTTTGGTAGCTGCAGTGCACTTGATAGATTAGCACAGTGAAAAGGCAAGAAAGCAGGTAAACATTCTTCAGCAAACATCCCTCTTTCCCCTCATTTTCCATTCATAATTTTTATTCATAAAAATTGTCAGGAAATCTTAAATACTGCCAATAAATGAATGAATGTAAGTTGTAACAAACATATTTGTAAGGTATTTCGTGGTTTTGTTTCTCTAGTAGCAAAACTTTTTCAACTTCATATTTGTCCTTTTTCTCTGAGTAGGGTCTAAACCATTATTACATGGTGCATGTGGACTCATACATTCCATTTTATTTCATTGATATTTAAAATGTCAACCTAAAAATACTTACTTCCTAATCTAGATTCCAGTTAAAAAATTTAAAATAAGTAAAAGGAAATACACATTCTAATTAATGTATATTTATTTGAGTGGGCTGAAGGTCCCTTTAAAATCACACTGTTTCTTGTTCATAACATCTTATTCTTATATGCTTTTCACCCTGTTCGTATTTTGTTAAATGCAATATATTTTTAAAAGGAAATAGCTCTTGTCATCACATACCACTTTTTCTTTTGATGAAAGTGTTTTTTACCTAGTTTATGAAATCTATTAATATCTATAATTTAATTTCCTCAATTTTTTTTTTCTTTATAGATAGTTGGTTGCCACTTTAGGTCTATTCCAGTGAATGAAAAAGACACCTTAACATATTTCATCTACTCAGTGAAGAATGACAAGAACAAATCAGATCTCAAGGTTGATAGTGGTGTTCACTAGGAGAGATGGAATTGAGACTGAGACTTGGATATTCAGATGTTAAGACTGTTGACTGTTTTTTCACATGTAGAAATAAATGTTCCTTGTGTATTTTTTCTACAGAGGATTTTCTCTGATTTTATTTTCTTTGTTTCTGACTCTAATAATTAGTTGGAAACTCATATTAAATGAGCTTTCCTAGATTAACACATATTTTAAATAAAGGTTATTACTATTATAGTTGCTTCAGTGTATTTATTTTGTGAAACTTGATTTTTATTTTAAACTGACCTTCATGGAACAGTATTAATTGAGATTTTAATATAAAGATCATTTTGTCATTCCCCCACCTTTTTTTTTAATTCTGAGTAAGAAATTAACAAGTTAAGGAGAAGTAACAAATATAGTTCATTTGCTTTCTCTGGGACAATCTGGTTTGAAATTAAGGATACCCTAAATAGCATTATTTTGTAAAGCGCTTTTTAGTGTTAAGTTTTAAAAAATAGACTTCCTTTGGGATGCAATTTCTTTTTTATTTCCTTTTTTATTATTGCTTGATGAAGTATCAGGAAGAAAAAACAGTTTAATTTAATGCCTGCCTCTTTCCAAAGACTTAATGTGCCATCAAAAGTCAGCACAGTGCTACAAGTTCAAATAAGAACATAGAATCAAATAGTTTTAGATGTTTCTTTAAATTTTGTCTTAGAGAAAAGGAGTTTATATGGCATGAATATAAAAAGAATCTCAAAATGCCGCTTAATTTCAGTCGTGTCCTGTGCTGTTTACATTGCAAATTAAAACTAATAAATTGGAGAGATCTAAAAGTCTAACAAGATCGTTGGAATTTAGTCATGCATAGCTGACTTGATTTATATTTTATTTCCTTATCTCCTTCTCTGCCAGTTCTCTACTGAATATTTTTAACCTCTGCTTTTCCTGGATTGTATTACTTACCCAGGTTCTTAAAATTATAAGTGAAATTTACATTTTGTGACATCACAACAAAGCAGTCTGGAGTGAAGTGTTCTGAGATCGTGGTGTAGATTTTAGGCTGGAAATGGATGAGACCATTAATGTAACTCAGGGTTTCTCAAAGTTGACAGTTGTGTCTGATAATTCTTTATTGTGAGAGGCTGTCCTCTGTGTTGTAGATTTAGCAGCATCACTGGCGTCCACACACCAGTGCTAGTAGCACTCTGAAGGTGTGATAACCAAAAATACCTCTCACCATTGCCAAACATCCCCTCGTTGCAAAATCACCCTTGGTTAAGAACCACCTTTGTAGCTAAATCTCTACAGCACTGGTTCATTAGAAGGTGAGTCTGTCTGGCTGAGTGTATTGACAGCTAGAAAATACGGTGAACAACAAAGTAACGCCATTGTTTTTGCTGTGACCATTTAAACATTTACTTCTTTACTGATGGGTAGAAGCTGTGATAATTGGTATTATAGAATCCTCTCAGATCTGGCATTCCAGAAATCTCTCTGAAAACTTTTGTCTTAGCTATATGAAAATGAACCACATAGTAACAAGATGTTTATTTGAAGAAAGTATTACTTCCAAATTTTATATTTTTACCTAAACTTACAAAGACTTAATTTTTTAATAAAAACTTAACTGTAGGCTTACTTTTTCCTGTAAAAAAACTCTATTCTTGTGAAAAAAGCTGGAAATTATTTGCTTACATTAAAATGTCTGTTTATGAGTATAACCTTGGACTAGCAATGTTAGTTTCATATAGTTATTTGCATAAAATGTAGTTGAATAAAAAATGAATTAGTGTTCTAGGTGTTGATTATCCAATAAATCCTTGTTAGAACAATTTAAAACAGGAAAAACTTAGAATTTAAGAACCTCATCAAAGCTGAGGAACTCAAAAAGTAGTAATGTAAAAGTTGGTTTTATATAAAATGTTTAATTCTGTGCTGTTGTGTTTAAAAAATTGTGAATTCTCTAGAAACCATTTGTATCAAAACAAAAAGTCAATGGAAACTCATCTGTAGAGCTGGGGTTACTTTTATTGTTAGAGTATCAGAAGATTGACTGCCTTTGGGGTAGAAGAAAGAAAACAATGATGTGTTCAAGAAATAAGTCAGTTATTTGGTGACTGAACAATTTAGGAAAAGGCTAAAAATTAATACCTGAAATATATTTAAGAAAACAAGCTCTATTATTTGTACATAAAGTCTTTTTAACTGAGGTGAAATACACATGATATACAATTAACATTTTAAAGTATACAATTTGGTAGTATTTAGTATACAGTGTTATACAACCACCAGCTCTAATTTCAAAATTTTTTCATCACCCCATAAAAACACTCATAGGTAATCCCAATTCTTCTCTTCCCCCATCCCTTGGAAATCTCTAATCTGCTTTCTGTCTCTGGAGTTGCCTATTATGTATGTATCATATAAAGGCAATCATACAATACAGTTAACTCTTGAATAACGCAGGGATTAGGGCCATGGACCCTCCTTGCAGCCAGAAATCCACGTATAGCTTAAGACTTGTCAAATACATACTTAATTATTAATAGCCTAATGTTGAACCTTAACTGATAACATACATAGTCGATTGACATTTTGTAGTTATATGTCTCATATACTGTATTCTGAAACTAAGCTAAGCTAGAGAAAAAATGTTACTAAGAAAATCATAAGAAAAAAATACATTTACAGTATTTATTGGGGAAAAAACCTGTATAAGTGGACCCACATTGTTCAAACCCATGTTGTTCAAGAGTATAAGTGATTTTGTGTCAGGGTTCTTTTACGTAGTGTAATGTTTTCAAGGTTCACCCAAGTTGAAGCACTTAAGTACTTGGTTATTTTTATGGCTGAATATATATATATATATGTATGTATGTATGTATGTATGTATGTATGTATGTATGTAATGGTATATACAGAGGGTGACAAAAAAAGTTTGCACAATTTAAGAAAGGAAAAAACTATTAAAATTGTAATAATATCACTGATAAAAAATAAATACAAGTCACATTTGACTCCCCAATTACAAGAGGTGCTCAAAGTGGTTACCATCAGCATAATTTTCCTTTCTTAAAATGTGTATATATTTTTTTGACACTCTGTACATACCACAGTTTGTTTACCATTCATTTATTGATAGACATTTGGGTTTCTGCCTTTGGCTTTTATGAATAATACTGCTATAAACATTCGTATACAGTTTTCTCATGGACATGTTTTCATCTCTTGCATATAAACCTAGGAGTAGAACTGCTGAGTCACATGTTAATTCTATATTTAGTGTTTTGAGTAACCTCCAAATTTTTCCGTGGTGGCTGAACCGTTTTATATTTCCACCAGCAATGAACATGATTCCTATTTCTCCAAATCACCAATACTTATATTTCTTTTTTTTTTTTAATAAAAGCCATCCTACTGGGTGTGAGGTTCTACCTCATTATGGTTTTGATTTGCATTTCCTTAATGACCAATAATGACAATCTTTTCACGTGCTTTTGGCCACTTGTATATCTTCTTTGGAGAAATGTCTATTCAAGTCCTTTATTCTTCTTTTAATTGGATTTTTGTCTTTTTGTTGTTGTGTTTCGGAGTTCTTTATTCTGAATATTATTCTGGATATTAAATCCATAGCCGATATATGATTTGCAGATATTTGCTTCTATAGATTGCCTTTTCACATTCTTGATAATGATCTTTGATGCACAAGAGTTTTTAGTTTCTAGGTAGTCCAATTTATTGAGTTATTTTTTGTTGTTATAGCTCAGACTTTTGGTGACACTTCTAAGAATCCATTGCCACATCTGAAGTTTGGAAAATTAACCCCTATGTTTTTGTCTAGGAATTTTATAGTTTTAGCTCTTAAGGTTATTGACCCATTTTTGAGTCAGTTTTTGTATATGGGGTGAGTTAGAGGTCCAACTTCATTCTTTTGCATGTGGTTATTTAGTTCTCCCAGCACCATTGGTTTCATGAAGACACTATTTCTCTACTGCATGATTTTGGCACCCTTGTCAAAAATCTATTTGCCATACATGTTTAGGTTTATCTCAGTATTCTCAATTCTATTCCATTGGTCGATATTTCTGTGCTTATGCCAGTACTACACTTTTTGGACTGCTGTAGTCTTGTAGTAAGTTTTGAAATCAGAAGTGTGAGTCCTCCTACTTTGTTTTTCTTTTTCAATATTTGTTAGGTTATTTGAGCCCCCTAGAAGTTCCATATGAATTTTAGTATGGGTTTTTCTATTTCTGCCAAAAAGACCCTTAGGATTTTGATGAGGATTATATTGAGTCTGTAGATCACTTTAAGATTGCCATATTCAGAATGTTAAGTATTATTAATATAATCCATAAACATGGAACATCTTTTCATTTATTTAGTGCTTCTTGAATTTCTTGCTACAATGTTTGTAGTTTCTAGTATACAAGGCTTTCACCTCCTTGGTTAAATTTATTCCTGATATTTTATTCTTTTTGATGCTAATGTAAGTGGAATTATTTTCTTTATTTTTTAGATTGTTCATTACTAGCGTATAGAAAAACAACAGATTTCTGTACATTTACCTGACAACTGCTGAATTTGTTTATTAGCTCTAGTAATATTTTTGTGTATTCTATGAGATTTTCTTTATATAGACTCATGTTACCTAAATAGAGGTAATTTTACTCTTCATTTCCAATTTGAACACCTTTTATTTTTCTAGCCAAATTGCTCTGATTAGGACTTCCAGTACAATGTTGAATAGAAGTGGTGAAAGCAGCCATCCTTGTTCTTCTTTTGTTTTTTTTGTTTTTTAGGAAGAGAGCTTTCAGTCTGTCACCACTGAGTATAATGTTAGTTATGGATTTTTCATAAATTCTCGTTATCATGTTAAAGAAGTTCCCTTCTATTCCTAGTTCGCTAAGGGGTTTTATCATAAAAGTGAAATTTTGTCAAATACTTTTTCTGTAACTATTGAGATTATCTTTTTTCCCCCTTTGTTCTATTACATCAAATGATTTTCTTATGTTGAGCTACCCTTGCATTCCTGGGATAAATCTCACCTGGTCATGGTATATAATCCTTTTAATGTGCTGTTGGGTTTGGTTTGTTAACACTTTGTTGAAGATTTTTGCATCTGTATTCATACGGGATATTGGATTGGAGATTTCTTATACTATCTGTCTGACTCTGATATCAGACTAATGATGGCCTCATAGAATGTGTTAGAAAGTATTCCTTCCTCTTGCATTTTTTGGAAAAAGTTAAGTAGGTTTGATGTTAATTTATTGTAAATATTTGATTGAATTTACTAGTAAATCCATCTGGTCCAGGATATTTCTTTGGTGGAAGATTTTTAATTACTGATTTAATCTCTTGTTATAGGACTGTTGAGATTTTTTGTTTTTTCTTGAGTCAGCTTTGGTAATTTGTGTGTTTCCAGGAATTTGTTCTTTTCATCTACATTATCTAAGTTGTTCTTATACAATTGTTCATGGCATTCTCTTTTAATTTCTGTAAGGTCGGTACTAATGTCCCTCCTTCTAGTTCTAATTTTAGTTACAGTTATGCCCTGCATAATGACATTTTGATCGATGATAGACCACATATACAATAGTGATCGCGTAAGATTATAATGGAGCTGAAAAATTCCTATTGCCTAGTGACATCACAGCTGTAGTAAGGTCACAGTGCAATGCATTACTCACATGTTTGTGGTGATGCTGGTGTAAACAAGCCTACTGCACTGCCAGTCACTAAAATATAACATACAATTATGTACAGTACATATGCTTGATAATAATAATCAACTTTGTTACTGGTTTATGTATTTGCTATACTATACTTTTTATTGTTATTTTAGAGTGTATTCTTTCTACTTATAAAACAATTTGCTATAAAACAGTATGGTGTGTTACACTGGCAACAGTCTCATGCATCTCATGTTTACCCCATCGCTTGATTGCATCATTTGTCTTGTACTTGATTTAATCTCATTTTATTTTCTATAGTAACATGCTATAAGGCTTGTTGTCTAGGGGCAATAGACTATACCATATACCTAGGTATGTAGCAGGCGATATCATCTATATTTGTGTATAAAGTACACTCTGTAATGCTCACACACACACACACAAAAAACACCTAATGACTGTATTTGTATCTTCTTTTTTTCTTAGTAGTATACTTAAAGGTTTGCTAAATTTGTTTATGTTTTATTTGGTGTCATTGATTGTATTTTTTAAATTTTCTATATCCTTTATCTCTGCTCTAATCTTTATTATTTCCTTCTGCTGGTTTTGGATTAAATTTAATCTTCCTAGTTTCTTAAGATGTAAATTTAGATTGTTGATTTGAGAACTTTCTTCTATTTTAATGTAGGTGTTTACAGCTTTGAATTTCCCTCTGGGTACTTCTTTCACCACATCCAATAAGTTTTCATACATTTTACTTTTGGTTTCACTCATCTCAAAGTATTTGCAATTTATTTTGTGATTTCTTCGGTTCATTGGTTGTTAAGGATGCACTGTTTAATTTTTACATGTTTGGAGATATTCCAGTGTTTATTCTGTTATTGATTCCTAGCTTAATTCCACCATGGTTAGAGAAGATAGTTTGTATGATTTCAATTATTTTAAATTTATGGAGAATTGTTTTATGACTAATATCCTAAAGAATGCTCCATGTGCACTTGAGAAGAATGTGCATGTTGCTTTTGTTGGATGGAGTGTTCTGTATATATCTTTAGGTCTAGTTGATTTGTAGTGCTCACGTCCTCTATTTCCTTATTAATCTTCTGTCTGGATTTCTATTAAGGTAAGGTAGCGAGGTCTTCAACTATTATTTTAGAGCTGTCTATTTCTCCCTTCAGTTCTGTCAATATTTGTTTCATATGTTTTCTGGCTCAGTTTGATGTCTATACATTCATAATTTGTATATCTTGTGAATTGAGTCTTTTGACAATGCAAAATGTCTTTCTTTGTTCCTTGTAACAATTTTTTATTTACAGTCTATTTTGTCTGATATTAGCATAGCCACCCTAGCTCTCTTGGCTATAATTTACATCAAGTTTAGATGGCAAAATTCAGATTATGATATCTAGGTAAGTGATGGTGATTCAAAAATAAATTTTTGTCATTGTATATTAATTTATAGAGTTAGTTTAAAAATGTCAAGCATTGTCTTGTGTATATATATATGTGTGTGTGTGTGTGTGTGTGTGTGTGTATTTTTCATAGATTAGTACTGTTTAGAATCCATCCTTTGAGATTATGGAATTCCTTATATTTCTTTCTAGCTGAAAGTTGATGCTTTGAACTTTATTTTATGTGTCATGTCCTAGTTACATGGATAGTCTACTGGTCAGCTTTAGTCCTCAAGTAATAGTTGTATTAATTACTATATTATCATGTATGTGAATATACATATGTGTGTGTGTATTCTTTTTAATGTATACTTAAGGCATCAAATCAATTTTGTGCCCATAATACCCAGTAGAGATTTTTTACTTCTAAACCTCTGGCAATTAGATCATATATGCTCTTTGTTGAAAATTGACTGTAGATTTTTATTCGTAAAGAATATATGGGCTACATATATGCCACACATTTCTCTGTAGATATACCACCCTACAAAGATGAACACAGTATGGTGGTACCATTCTGTAGAAGTAAATTGAGAAAGCTAATTCACTACCAGTTTACTATAATTTTCTAATATCAGTTTCTCTTCAAAATCTTTGAGAGAAAAATTTAGGCTTAGGCTGTTAATGCAAGATGATTATTATAAACATGTAAATTTGATTATTGTTTCCTTTTGGGAAAATTATTTTAAAGCCTGTAGTGCTTTACTGAGGATTATTTACATGTTAAAAGCATCTGCCACAATATATTTTGCAAAAATGATTTATTATGGAAAGAACTCGTGTGTATCTGTTGGCAATTATAAGGAAGTTAAAGTTGCAAAATGATCTCTGAATGTTCTTATCTGTCCTCCTCTTCCTCCAATAGTTGTTGCTCATTGTTTTGGTTCTCCATATTGCTTCCAATTCTCTAATAATCCTTTAGGATTAGTACCAAATCCTAGCACACAAAAATATTCAAGGAATCCCTATGGATTATGATGAGGAAAAGAGAAATTTTATCAAGAAGACATGCGCTATTAGTATTACTGTCAACTTTGTGCTCAGGATCATTGGATTCATAGTGAGAACAAGGATATAGAAAACTAAAGGAAAAATACAGAAACTTATTCAGTAAGCATTTAGGATGTATGAGCTATCCGAAATGAACAATGTATTCCATACAAGTAAAGGTTTGCTTTCCTAAAAAGAAAATAGATTAGATGATGCTATTAAATAATGTAGTAGTTAACACTCTAGATGCTAGAGGGAGAATGGCCATATTTAAAACCTGGGTCTACTGCTCTGATAATGTAACCTTAAACAAGCTATTTAATCTCTCTAAACCTTGGCACTTTGGCCATAGAACAGGGATCATGACAGTATGTACCTCATTCAGTTGTAAGACAGTGTTTAGAACAATAGTAAATTTTTAATAAAAGCTTAGTTGTCTTGTACCTGAAAGCTATTGAAAAAATAAAGGGCCTATTCATTAATAAGACTGAATGAAATTCGGCTTTTCAAAACATAATGACCTAGTCAGAAAATGTTGCATAAGGTAAGTTGTGTGAATATTCATTTTTTTACATTTATTTGGTCGTATAAGAAAGAATGTATGCTTCTATAATACAATAATTTCTAAAAGAATGTAATTGAATTTCGTATTACAAAGTTATTTCTGGAAAGAATATGATGAAGAATAATTACTATAATCTATAAAATTCCATTTATTAAATATTTAGCTTTTTTTCAAATACTATTTTTCTCATCAGGTTTTAATTGTAGTAATAAGGGATCATTTATTCAAAAGCCATTGTTGCCTCACATATGCCCTCACTCTGTTGTGTCATTTCTAGAGATACTGAATCTTTACCACTTATTTTCTCCCTTAAAGAGAGGCTATACCAAGTAGATAATGAAACTGGTTAACTAATGATTTTCTTTATTTACCTATTCTATGCACTGTTCCAGAAAGGATATAAGACTTTCATTATTGAGGTAGTCCGATTTTAATACCAGTCAACTCAGTGAAGAAAAAAAAGCCCAATCAAATCATGTTATGTTGAAAAAACAAGTTTGATTTTTTTTTAACTGTTCTACTTCATGCATTTTTGTAGGAGGTCTTACTATTTGAAAATATGTTCTGGCTTATGTTTATGCAGATTTTAAGAGGAACTGAATTCTGACTGCCTCAAAATTATTTGTTTCAGCCCAGTAACACTTATTGAACACCGAATAGATACCAGATACCATAGGTGTGGTCTTCACAAGCAGATTAGGGATCTCCAAGGATCTATTTCCATTAAATAATGTCACTATTATTCACAAAAGGATATCTCCTAGATTTACTACTGGTATGGTGCTTCTCCAACTTGTCCCCACAGCAATATTTTGTATAGCACCCTATACCTCTCCTGTCACAGGCTTCACATTTATAAATAATTATTTGCAATTATTACACTTTTGATAGAATACAAATTCCAAGAAGACAAGTCCATCTTATTCAGTACTACATCCCCCGATCTTAATAATAGCTTGCACTTAGTGATCGTGTAATAAATTTTTATAGCATGAAGGACTTTCTGAAATCCCACTATGGGGGCATAATCAAAGCTGTTTCTAACAATCAGAAAATACCTTTGAAGGCATCTGTTTTATTTACTTTTAAAATTCATGTGACTTTTTAATTCTCATCCATTAACATGGTGTTTTCTTTTAAATGTATGTTTTGTTGTTCTCAAGAAAAATTGATACATTGGGATAGGCCTCAGAGCTTTAAGGATACAACTGTGTGTGTGACTGTGTGTAGTATATGGGCTTTGGAATTAGGACTCTGCTCAAATTCTTGCTTTAATTTTTGGCAAATTCTTAAACTTGAGTTAGCAGCCAAAAAATGGGTTTAAGAATACTTAGCTTGAAGGTTATTGTTATTTTTAAGAGAGTAAAATGAACATGTACTTAAAATAGTGCATGCATAATATACTCAAATATTGGCACCTTTTCCCTCTTACTAGAAAACTTCTAGTTTCCCTTCTAAGAACCTCAATTTGTATCTGATTCTTTCCATTAAGTATTAGATGGTCAATAACTCAACTAAGAACTAAAGATTCTCAGTCTTTGAGCCAGGATTATGGCTATTCATCTGGGGTACAGAATTCTTTTACTGAACATAGTGAACACTTCATAGATGAAAATTTTCTAGCCAGAATTTTTAACCAGTGCCAACAATGTCCACAGAGAATAATTAAATTGAATTAATTTTTATTACTACTTATTTAACACAAGTTTGCTTGTCTTGGACAAGTAAAAATTTATAGAATCTGTGCTTCATTGCACTGGATAGAAACTAGAATTGCAGTTACACTGATATAGTGCAGTTTCTGGGAAATTAAGGGTGGTGTTCTCCAGAATACATGAAGATTCTCAGTGATTGTTGCAAGGGATCACAAAAGAGATCTTTGGTCCAAAGAAGACATCTCTGAAAGAAAATAGAACATCGGTTACATTTAGCTGAAAGCTAAGATATGTATTATTCTTTTCTGGGTTAAAAATGGACAGTGATTTCCAGGATTTCAGATGACTATTCTTTTTAGGTGAATAAAGTACAAAGAGAATGAATGGGAGGACTTGCCACAGGAGACACAAAGACCAAGAAGGTAATCAATTCTACTTTACACTATTTGTCACTGATATTACAGTACCATTTATTTATAAATAAAAGGAAAATTAGTTGATGTCAAAACCTTATAATCATACAAAAAAAAACACCTCATTACTTTGATATGAGTGGGATGGGCCATGAAGTTTAAATCTATAGATAAGACAGAAGATTAAGCATCTCTTAGAAAGTCAGTAAATAAATTTCTAGTTTTTATAGGGAAGGAGAAATGTTAAGCTACTCTACTCTTGTTGAAAAGATCACAAAAGGTAATGTATAAAAATGTATGGAGAGGGTGGCTGGTTAGCTCAGTTGGTTAGAGCGCGATGCTCGTAACACCCACCAGGGTTGCCGGTTGGATCCCCACATGGGCCTGTGTGAGCTGCGCCCTCCCAACTAGATTGAAACAACTACTTTACTTGGAGCTGATGGGTCCTGGAAAAACACACTTAAAATAAATAAAAAGTTTTTTAAAAAATGCATGGAATAATATAAAATGGTATATATGATTATGGCTTATTAGAAATATACTTAGTGTATAATGTACAACATGATAACTATAATTAGCACTGCTGTGTGGTATTTTTTGAAATTTGCTAGCAGAGTAAACCCCAAAGGTTCTAATTACAAGGAAAAATTTTTAAAATCTTGGTAACTATATGAAGTAATGCATGTTAACGATAACTAAACTTACAGTAATCATTTTGTAATAGGTTTATGTCTGTCAAGCCATTATGCCTTGTACCTTAAACTTATACAGTGCTGTATGTCAACTGTATCTCTAGAAAAATGCAAAAAAATAGGATGTCAAATTAAAACTTGTGTTTACAGGGAGAAAAAAATATGTACATATATAAATATAAATATAAATATAAATATAAATATATATAAATATATATATATATATATATATATATATATATATATATATATATATATATATCAAAATAAATTTATTGCTCCTGGGGAAAAGATAACCTCAAATTACATAGAAATTACTTTTATATATTCATACTTTTATTCTCATTCATTAACACAGCTAATCATAAAAGTGTATCATAAAATAAATACAAGCACATTTCTGTAAATTGGATTCAAACTTTATAATTACAAAAAAGCAAACATGGTATTTTAATATTAGATGGTATTTCATTTATATAGTCTGGGGAAAATTAAGTCATTTTGTGGAATCAGTTAACTCACGTTCTTGAAATTATCATTGAGTACCGTGTTTTTCAAACTTGTCATACATCAAAAACACCTAGAGAGCTTGTTAAGCCATGATTGCTGCTCCTCACCTCCAACATTCCTGATTTAGTATCTCGAGCCCAAGCGTAGATACACATTGTTAATAAGAATTCAGCTGATCCTGAAGCTGCTGTTCTGAGAACCGCACATTAAGAACCAATTGGCTTGGTAGAAAAAACAGTCCAAATCAGAAGACCTGGTTTCTACTGTCAGTGCTGATATTAACTAGTTAGGTGGGATGGTGCTGGTCATTTTACCTCTCTGTACCTTTCCTTGATAAGATGATTATATCTGCTCTTTCTACTTCACAGGTTTCTTAGAAAAATGAAAATTTGATGACATGTTTAAAGTAATTAGAAAAAAACTTATTACGAAATAGCCCAGACCATAGTATTTGAAAGAGTCCTCGGTAACCAGGAACTAAAATCAAGAACTAAAAATATTTATTGGTTTATCTACTATTGTATTAAACTTAAAATAATCTACTTTCCAACTTAGTGGATAATTTTTATCTAGTTCATTGATGGTTAACTCATACATAGAGCTAGAAAGTCTTTGACCGTTACCAACCTTTTGTCCAGTTAATTACTTGATCCTGTTCACTGGAATCTTTTATCTAAAGCCTTTTATTAATTTTCATATTGGTTTAAAGTATCGACCTTGAAGTTGATCTCTGCTACTGATGGATTGTTTTGTGGTAAAAATCAGATAGGGAATTTAGAATGTAATAGATTGGAGTGTTATTAATTTTCTGGATTTCATTTGGTTTTATTAAAATCTACCAAACTCTGTTTCTTAAATTAAAACATTCAGTTCCACACACAATGGCGATAATTCTATAAAATAGCTGAGATTTGAACAGGATTTTACTAAAAAGGGTGAGTAATTTCAGCAAACTCATTATAAAGGTGTCTTTAAAAGAATTGTTATGCATACGTTTCATAGCAATATACTTTCCTTACTTTGGGCAGCAGAGCAATTCACTGAAGTTGCAGTAACAGATCATCTCACATCCCTTCCCATCCCAGAAATGATCCTGGGCGTTCACATCAATCTTTGTCAGGTCAGCTACTCCTTCAGGAAGGTTGTGACAGTTGCGATCTTTTAGTATCTTTCTGTAGCAAGAGAGTCGATTTGCAGGCATGGTTTGGACTCCTAGCAGCAAAGTTAGCCCAACGGTGACAGCAAGTACTATAAATTTCATGTTGGCTTTTGGCCCTGAGAAGAAAATCCAAAGTGTGTCAGAGTTTGGTTTTCTTTGTTTGTTTGTTCGTTTTAAAGATGGAATTCATCTACACATAAAGTTCTGTAGCATTCCCATAAACTGCATAGGAAGGAGTTGATTTTGTATTTCTCCAAGTTTTAAAACCATCTACAATAAAAATCACTTAGAACGTGTGTTAAAAATTAAATGCCTGTGATCTATGAGAAATGCTGGGGGAAGGGAAAAGGTGGTGGTCAGAGCTATAATTTGCACTTTAAGTACCCAAAGTATTTTGTGTGTGTGTGTGTGTATTCAGTAGAGAAAAACTGCTTTGTAAGATAGTAAAAGTCTGATAAATTTCTATAACAAATAGCATCATCCAGTACAGTGGTTCTTGACGTTGCACATCTGAACAATACTGTCAAAGAACTTGAGTTCCACTCTGATGGAAACAAAAAGCCCATTTATGCTGACATTGACAGAAAATATTCTATAGATATACTTATAATACAATTAAGTTTTTTAAATCTTTCAGAATTATTTCTGGGACACATTTTTGTTGCAATTTTTTCATAATATTGTGAATTTTTATTTCTACATAGATTGTTTCATTTTAGCTTCTATTGGAAACAGAGGCTTGAATTCCCCCTAATAAACATATAGCCTGTTCTTAAACACTTACAATGACGGGGAACTCATTATTGGCTAAGTCAACATATTCTACTGATATAATTCTAATGTTTCCCTTACTGTAAAATATTTTTCTGTAGTTACTGTCCACCAGTCCTAGTTTGAACTCTTGGAATTGTACCAAACAAGTCTAATTCCTCCTCCAGGAGATAACTCTTAAGTACAGCATTTGCATACAACTGTGGACTATTTATCATCTATTTAATCAGGCCTTTCTGCCTTCCATATGAGACAGGAAAAGAATGGAGGCTATTTTAGTAGCAAAATAGTGGAGGAACCAGAATCAGCATCCACAGCCATTCAGTTTTTATCTTGTTGACAGGTGCCAAAGTATCTTTGCTAGTGTGGAGTATTAAAAAGAGGGTAAGATAGATATGTTCATTGTATTAGGTTAGTGCAAAAGTCATTGCGGTTTTTGCAATTTTTTAAAATCTTTTAAACCGCAATTACTTTTGCACCAACTTAATACTTTGAAAGAAAACAATATTGTTGAAAGGAAATTTTAGTATGAAGTTTTCAGTGATTAGATACATCTACCAAGGCAGTAGACTGGAGGGAATTGTAGGGCTCACCTCATTTATTTCCCATCTCTCAGGAATCCGTATTCTTCCTTAAAAATTCAGTGTTTTGGCAAAAGTCGTGTTATGTATTGTCGGCTTTTTGTTGTTTTAAGGGAATGGATAAACCTGGTTCTTGTTACTCTGTTTTGGGCAGAAGCAAAGTTTTTTATGTCACTCTTACTATTTGTAGCTATTTTGGGAGGAATATGAAGGACATATACCCAAATCTTATAGAGCCTAAAAATGAACTGCGTGGTATGCTGGTAATTTTAATACTTAAGCCAAATTCTCAGAACTATGTTTTTCCCTTCTTTTACTCCTTTTCCCCAATTAACTTATGGCTCCTCTGACTCCCATTTTTTTGAATAGGGTAAGTAGCTATTGGGTCCCAAAATACAACAAATAAGGCCCATTATGGTTTGCACAAGGAGCCATTCAGGCTGCCCTTCCTACTTCTGGAATGATGCTTGTTTATTTTTTCTAGATGAAACAGGCTGCTGAAATATAGCCTGGAATCATTCCCTTATCTTCAGGTCCAAATCTTTACATACTGTCTCAGGTAACTTAGAATCTCTCTGCCCATACCAAGACCAAACTGGCAAGGGTATTCAGAAGAAAAGCAGTAAATATTGGTCAAGTGACAGAGTCAGAGAATAGCACTGATGTGGGGCTCACTGATAAAGTGATTAAGTAATTATGTGAGAGACAGGAAAACAGGAACAAGCTGGTTTAATCTGGTCCCATTTAACCAACTTTTCTTGAGTGTTTCCTTTATGCCAGGCACTATCCTAAGTACCAGGAATATCAAAGGAAAATATTAATAACTAAACCTATCCTCGTCCAAAAACTCCAGTTCATTTGCGAAAAAGCTACAATCAGTGCAGTGGCTTCCATATGCAATCTGGGTCCCCATTACCTCTCTGAAAGCATCTACCGTTCCTCTTGTTCATTCTATTCCAGCTATTCCTCAAAAATACCAGACCCGTTCTTGCTTTAGGGCTTTTGCACTGGTGATGTCCTCTCTTTGAAAAGCTCTTCCACCAGATGTCTGCACCTGTCACTCCCTCAGCCTCTTCAAGTCTTTCCTTACTTTGTTCCTCAATAAGACCTGCCCCACTATCCTATTTAAACTTATAGCTCTCCTCACACATTCTCAATCTGCCTTAGTGGCTCTACTTTTCCGTGGCATTTATGAACCTCTAAATTGTTATAAAATATTTTTATTATGTCTCCCCAGACTTGAATGTACACTCCAGGAAGGCAGAGTTTTGTCTGTTGTGTATCCCAAGCACCTGAAACAGTGCTTGGCACATTAGTGAAGGAATAGATCATATATCCTATCTCTAGATACTTAGTATTCTGACTAGAATACTAAACTCAAGACCTAGTTGCAGAGAGCTGTTTATTACTGAAATAGGTTAGTGAGCTGAAACAGTGCTTGGCAGGTTAGTGAAAGAATAGATCATATATCCTAATCTCTAGATACTTATAGTCAGAGGAGTTTCTCAGAATACTAAACTCAATATCTAGTTGCAGAGAACTATTTATTACTGAAAGAGGTTAGCGAGCTGTCAAATCTTTAAATTTACATGTCATCAGGTACTATTGTTTTAATTGTATTTAATTTTTTATAA
This sequence comes from Rhinolophus sinicus, assembly GCF_036562045.2. NCBI lineage: Eukaryota > Metazoa > Chordata > Mammalia > Chiroptera > Rhinolophidae > Rhinolophus > Rhinolophus sinicus. The sequence continues at coordinate 95,727,613 of NC_133757.1, forward strand.
ATAATCTGATTTTAAAATGTACTTCCCAAATTCTGGTTATTTTCTTTTTTTTTCTTTTTTGGTCATAACTAACATTTATTATGGTCAGATATCTCATACCTGACTTAAAATATGTATATTTGTATGTGGTGTACATTTATCAGAAGCTTCAACAACAACACACACCATCTGCCTTTTCTCTAACCTCTCTCACTAGATTTTTCTCTATCAAAAGTTTGGGTCTATGGGAGATATAGGAGGAAAGTCATAAACTCATTTTAATCTTCTTGCCTAATGGATTTAAAGAATTTTTTTACTATTATTTTAAGTCTTTGGTATTTTAAAATAGCTTTTATAGCTTCGATCTTCCTACTTTTTTGTTATGTAGTAATGTTCTTATTTTTGGTAATCCAGCTTATTTGTCTAATTTTTATGGCTGTTGGATAAACTCATGCATTTAGCCAATTTCTCATTACCCTTCTTATATTTCCTGCATATAGTTATTGTTTGTTCCTGAACTCATTTTATGACTGTTAACTGCTTGTTTTCTTTCCATTAGATTCTAATTAGAGACATAAACCTGATTAGATTTTTTAAAAATATTTTTTTCTCGATAAAAAGTAATAATACCCAATGTAAAACATGGACAATACAGAAAATCATAGATAGAATAAAATTCAACCAGAGTTTTAATGTAGAGAGTACTGTTAACATTTGATGCCTTTCCTTTTGGTGTGCATAGTGAAGGTGTTAAGAAGGAGAAATTGATCTAGAAAAATGAAAGCTAACCTAGTAACAGAAAGCAGATCAGTGGTTGCCTGAAGTGGTACCAAGGAGGTGAGGACGGGAAAGTGTACAGAGGAACATGAGGGAATTTGTGGGTGATGGATAAATTCACTATCTAGATTGCGATGTTGATTCTTAATTATATACACATGGCAAAACCTTTCAAATTGTATACACAGTGCTAAACAAGCCAACAAAAATTAAGGAATAAAAAGTATTTGCTCTCCTGAAAAAAAAGGAGAAATTGAGAAGGCCAGTGACAGGATACTGGGAAACTCTAACATTTATGTTAGAAACATCATTTCTTTAAAACTCTAATTTCTTTCTCTGACTTACCTTCTACCACCACATACCCAGTGGCTAATACAATGCTTGGTCCATATTTGTAGTATTAAATGAATGCTTCTCTGAAAACACATTTTTAACCCTGAGCAAGAACCTACAGAAGTTTCATGTTACCCAAAAGACTGAACTTCTTTTGGCTAATCGTCCGGTCTTCTTTCCACTTGCCCTCCATACCTGTCATTCACTACTGCTGAGCTAATCGAGTTAGTCCAGTCATCTCTTCAATCTTTCACCTGTATCTTTACCTTGTTCTTCTCATCTCTTTCCTTTATGTTAATTTCTGACCAAACCTCAAACTCATCTGTTCTCAGAGGCCTTCCCCGATCTAGCACATACCACGCTAACAGCTTCCTTGCTCTATTTTCCCATAGCACTTATGTAGGATCTGTACTACAAGAACTGTGAATTTGGCTGAATAATGCCTTGTCATTGTCAACATTTTTCCTAAGCCAGTTAGCCATATGGAGAATGTGACTACCTACAGCTGGGAGTGGGAAATTCACTAAAAGCCATTTCGCCATTTAGTGATGGTCATTTTGTGAATTTACCTAGACCTGGGAAGGAAGATCAGGAAAGATCATAAAGGGCCTTATAGGACACGATAAGAACTTTAGATTTTTTTGAGTCTATTGGGAAACGATTGGAAGATTTTGATAGAATAGTAACATGATCCGATTTATGTCTTTAAAAACAATCTTTTTTTTTTTTTTTTACTCTATAAAGATGTGTTGTGGTGAGACAAGAGTGGAAGTAGAAAAAGAGGCTATCGGTGAAACTTGGTGGAAGATATGACGCAAGAGGGAAGGAATCAAGGTTAACTCTTTTTTTAACCTAAATGCTATTCACATTTATTGAGCTGAGAAAGAAGTGGATGCAGTCAATTTGGGGGAAATTCAAAAGTAAATGTTTGGACAAGTTTGAGATGCCTGCTAGACGTCCAAGTAAAGATGTTGGGTAGGGAGTTGAATATGAGTCTGAAGGTCAGGGCTGGAAATGCAAATGTGAGAGTCATCCAGATATTCACTGATAGTATTTACAGCTATTTTTTCTGGCAGGGTAGTGAGTATAGGTTGAAAAGAGAAGCGGCAAAGGACTGAGGGCTAGAGGGAACCAACATTCAAAGGACTGCAAGAGGAGATGCAGCAACATAAAGGCAAGGACTCTAACTGCTACTTTTTCTGCATCTCTCAGAATGCCCGCTTCAACGCTCGGCTCACAGTGTTCAGAAAATATTCACTGAAGGAATGAAAACTAAATTGCTGGAAAAGTAAGTGGGTATGTTGCCATACCATGCACCTCTCCTGACTATGTCCATGCCAGAGCATAAAATAGTGTTTCTGTCACAGTCTCAGTCACATACAACGATGGAAAGTTCCACACCTGGCAAGCACTTACTGGTAGTTTTATTTTTCTTTTTAACTCTTTAGAAATGACATGTGTAAGCTAGTCTTCTTTCTTTATTTAAGTGCAGATAAATGGTTTTAATTTTTATTTAGCAAGAGGAAAAAAACGTCTGAACCAGTATGTTCCTGTGATACATTGATTGGTTTTAACATTAGAAGACACCAACCTTAATTCTTGGCAATCCGTCAAAACCATATATTTTTCAAGTTCCAACAAGATGAAATGACTGGCAAATTTGAAGCAAATTACTCTATATTTTTTTAAGCACATGCACTTAAAATTCCTACTGGAGTATATCCAAATTATAGAAGAAAATAAGGCTGAAAACGGAATATCTGGAGGAATAAGCAAGACATCCTCAGTTATCCTTTTTTTAAATTCAATTTTATGTAATTAATGCTGTGCCTAATGTATGATACCATTCATATTCCAATAGTGGCATAATATTGAAAAGATCAATGCAGAGGATACAGAGTTATGGGCAATATGTTTCCAGTTAAGCAATAAATCATTGCCACCATCATATAGGTAGGGAATTGCAAATCTTGATTGTGTGAGGGTGTTTGGCACCAGAAAGCTTCTGACTGGTTGGAGTTAAATGGAGACTTAAAAAGAAAAGGTATTAATGGCCAAAACTAACAGGGCTCTGTAGTTTTAAGTGCTGAGACATTTATGGTGCAATGTTCATATAGGCAACTGATGTCAGTTCTGGGAACTGGTATTAAAAGAAGTGGAATGAAACTGAGTTGATGAATTAGACAGAAAGAGCAGTCCATTTTCAGATTTCTTTCAAAACATAGCAAGAGAGAAGCAAAAGCTACAAAAGTAAATGAAAATTACAGCCCAGAACTTGACATTTAAAATATCAAAATTATAGTTGCACGAGATTAAAATTGCTGTCCAGTCTGTGATGTTTTTCCATCTTTCTTAAGAGGATGAAAACCACTGTTATTTCAAAACTTCTCTCTGTTTCTTATTAACTGTGTCAGAAGAGGTTTGTGTTAGAATGACTGAATCCTGAAGTGAAACTTCTCAAAGTGTATGTTAAAGGAATTGAAGTGGTATTAGAAAGTGGGTAAGCCTTTCGAGCATCACTAAAACAAGAGAACTTCATCAGTAGAAAACTAAAGTCCATATCCTCCCTGAAGGTGATCTGGCTTCAGGCCTGTCAGAGAATGCTAGAAAATGATATTAATATTAATATTCAGTCTTGCATCATTCTTATTGTTTTTCTGACCACAATAGATCTTTATCGTGGAGAAAAGGACCAGCATTTCGGAGAGCTTTTCACAGACTGTGTAACTAAGTTAAGGAATTTAGGAGAGGAATTTTTATAAGCCCCAAAGGGAAAAAGGGTTCCCTTTATCTTAGCAGTACAGACAGTGCTGTGTCTCATGGCCGAGACACCAAGGATAAATTCAATGAATTCCCTTTTTGTGTCACACATTTATACCAGTTTCTTTTCAGGAATCGGGATTTTTAAAAAGCAAAAACCGTTTGCTTTCTTAGACATTGTAGTTAACGTGATGTCGAGTACATATTATAGAGATATAGCTATTGCATTTTTTAAAAATGATATACTTCATCATTCTCACATAGTTCTGAGAGATGGACTAATAAGCTCCTGTTATGTCAGACTAGATTCAGAGTGGATGTGTGTGTTAATCAGAACTAACAGAGAGGAAGCTGCCTCTTTTTAAAACTTTGATGAAGTGACTTTCCCAGTTAAGGAATTTACAGTTTCTCTTCTCTTTCAGTCTGATTCTTTTCCTTTATTCTAAGAAGCATCTTCTCTTTCAAAATACATCCGTCATTTCTTTAGAGGGTCTCTTTCTATCTTTCTCTTATGACTGAACACATAAATACATTTGCTCTATTCTGTAGCACTAGTTTGGAACAGAATAAATGACATAAAATGATTTTTAAGAAAAAAAATTACATACCTTTTCTTCTTCTTTCCTTTTGGTCTTCTTGGCAGAGGAATCTTTTAAAATGCTCCAACCCACTGGGTGAGTTTGGGCAAAAGGAGAAGAGAGGAGGTGCTGGAAGGAGGTTCTTCACAAACGAACCTTTGTCTGCCTTGTCTCTCGCCTGGGATTGACAGACTTGCTGCTCCAGCCAAAATTGGGGGGGGGGGGGGCAGGATGGAAGAGAGACTGGGCTGCACAGACTGCCTCCCGTGGGTTCTTACAAACCAGGCAAAGATGAACTAAACAGCTTCTTTACAGAGGGAAATAACGAGTCTATACAAGAACCCCAGAGAGGCAGACTTGGAGCAATAAAACATAAAACCGAGGGATTTAAAAAGAACACAGAGAGTGATTTTTGCCTTAAGAGAAATGTGTGTGTGAGAGACAGAAATGGAGAAAGAGAGAGACATTGAGACAGATAGGGACAGAGAGACAGAGAGTTAGGGAGAGAGGGAAGGAGGGAGAGAAGAAAAAGGAGGAAAAATGGCTAATACGATTTAGGAAAATAGCTGAGCACCTCGTCCTCTTCCACAGTTTGTGTTTTTTCACCAAGTTTTCCTCACCATCTGGATCTCTTATTATAACATTTTGGTTAGAGATATAATCCAACTCTCCAACTCCTCCCCCAAAAAGTCATTACCAGACAATGAAAAGCAAAAAATAAAACGACTAAAGAAGAAATCTATTGTATGTCTCAGAAATAAAGGCCCAAAAGCACTCTGTGTTGCGTGTTAGCACTGTATTGGAAAGTTAGCATCTGTTAGGTGTCCTTCACTTATTGGGTTTTTTAAAAATTCAATTTGGGATAGTGTTGCTGGAGTTGGAAATATTATAATAGAATAAGGATTATGTAGACAGAGAATGGAGGGAAGGTCATTCTAGGTTGTATCAATAAAGGCATAAAGGTGAAGGACAGGGTAACAAGTTTGGGAATTATAGGCAGTTTTGTGTCCTGGAACTAGGGAGGGTGGAAGATAAAAGTACAGGGCCAGAAAGAGACAAGTCGATGAAGTACCTCATATGCTATGCTAAAAATTGGGGGTTTTATCCTGAAGGTGAATGGACAGATGATGAAAAATATTTAAAAGGATGCACCCCTGACTGCAGTGTGAAAGAAGGATGGTATGAGAGGAAAGAGACTGGAGGGAGGGGGCTCTTGCAGTAATCCAGGAGAGAAGAGAGTTAGGAAGCAAAACTGAAAAGATTTGGTGACTAATTAGGTTTTTACGTTTAGGGTAGGTGTCGTTGAGAGAATGGTAGGAAACTTTATTAAATAATTTCAAAGGCTTGGCCCTTTGGATGGATGGTGCTCTTCTTCATCTCAGAGAAAGAATACAAGAACAAGAGCAGTTTTGGTTGGAGTCGGAGTGGGAAGACAGAAATGAGTTTGTTGTGAATGTTGAATTTAAGGAGCCCTAGATGCAATTGGAAATGTTTAGCTGGTTAAATGGACTTGTAACTCAGAAAAGAAGTATCAGCTAGAGAATTAGAATTTATCAACTCATCAACTAAATATTAGCTTAATAACTAATCTAGTTATTCAACTAAATGATAGTGGAAGCCATGGTTATACCACTTCAAAGCTACTGAGCACTTACTGTGTGCCAGGTACTTCACTTATTTACTCCTTCTTCTGTCCCTATGAAGTAGATACTCTTATTAGTCCCGTTTTATAAATGAGGAAACCTCAGAGATGTTAGAGAACCTGCCCAAGATCTCTCTCTCTCTCTCTCTCTCTCTCTCTCTCACACACACACACACACACACACACACACACAGCCAGAAAGTGATAAGACCTGAAAGTGGTCCTAGTGTCTAGGCTCTTCCCCTATTGTATCTCTTAGAAGGGATTATACGTAGAGTATAGAGAATACCGTAGAGGAGAGAATAGGGCTAAGATCAGACTCTTAGGAAGCACCGGCATTTAAGGCATAAGTAGAGAACCAGAAGTAGTGGAAAAATTAGGACAGTGGTGTCATGGAAGTCAAAGGAAGAGCATTTCAGGAAGCACGGAGGTGAGTGGAAGGCCCCTGATGACAGCCATTTTAGGAAAGCCACACACGCACACCCCAATGTGGAGGGAGGTAGAGAAAAGGGAAGACCAACAAAACCAGAAGCAGTTACCAGCCCTGAGGGAGATCAAGTCTCTGGTCCCCATTTCATTGAAGCTGGAGCAAGTGACAAGGAATTGAAGAGAAGAGATGAGAGGCATAGTACAGTTGACTGCACATTTCCTTTGAATGGTTATAAATAAGTTTCCTGTGATACTTACTAAATAAAGATTATGCCACAGGCAGAGTAAATTTATTTGTACGACTTAAATGTGTAGAAATATGTGAGTATGAGGGGAACAATGGAGACTATTCAGCCTTTACTCCATCCTCAGAGCTATCTATCCATCTTGCTTACTCCATGTTGATTCAGGACGGAAGTATGGTGCTGACACAAATCAACTTTCCTGTGGATGAATTCTCTCTTTTCCTCTTGTTGAACCCTTCTTTCCCTGTGTGTTTAGTTCTTTGGTTTCTTTGTATTTAATCTATGGCTGTTCAAAATAGTGGATTCATTTTTATATTAAGCAATATTCAAATCCATACTATATATCTGTCACTGGGTTTGTTGCATGCCCATTTCAAGTGGCACACAACAGCTGTTTGGTAACTGCCTAGTGCTTCTGCATTACATTCCTAGTCACTTAGAAAAGATTTCCCCTAAAAAGCACATTGGGATCTTGGCTTCCTAGTCCCTCGTTGTGTCTCATTTACTTTTCATTAGCTGGACTTCCCATGATTTCAAGGGAGAATTGTTGGACATTGTTAAATTAAAAAATGTCTTCTGCTATTCATCCTGATGTCCATTACACAGAGTTAGCCATTTGAAAAGCAGCTGAATTATAAACCAAGGCCTGCAATTGGACAGGCTGCCCTTGTGACTTTTAATTTGGGGCTCATATCTGACACCACCATTTGTTTTCTTGTATATGGAAACTTGGGCATTGTGTTTTGTTTTGCTTTTTCTCCTGATGGCCTGTTACTCAGACCTATTATTGAACCCTGGTTTATGTTGCTCTGGAGACCATCTGTCTCTTTGAGACAGCCTCTGGAGCCTCCCAAAATAAGCCTTTTATATGAGGTACGTAAGGCCATTCAGATATGCTGCCCAGATTTCTAGAAAATATGTCCTGTATTTTTATGTGATACATGCTGCCTGTGTGTGTGTGTGTGTGTGTGTGTGTGTGTGTGTGTGTGTGTTTGTGTTTTATTTGCATAGATATAAATGTTATCATTCTTGTGTCTAATCAGGTTTGTTACAAATAGAAAATCCCCACAAATTAGTGATAGAGCCAATTTATGAGTAGAGAAACATTTAATATAGAACTTAGGCAGAAAAGGATTCATGTTAAATTTGAAAAGTGAGCTGAGTAGTATTTCCAAGAAGACAAACAAACAATAACAACAATAAAATCCTTCCCATCAGATGAAGCTTCAGGAGAGGTCTTAGATATAAACAGTTTTACACATTGGACATCTTAAGCTTGTGAAAAAATGGGAACACATAAACTCTGCCTCTGATTTCCACCTGGGAGCTGATGCATATGACCTGATTTAGAATCTGTGGCTCCTCTGTTCCAGAATTGACCCCTTTCTCTCATTTCCCTCAGGCTTACATCCTTCTGGAGTCACTGAGAGTGGCAGTGTGGGGAGAAGCAGCAGCTGGTTTCAACCTTCACAGGTTCCTCCCAGGAGAGAGGTAGGACCTGCTTTATGTGCATATCCTTGACAAAAGACATTTCTAATAATTACGCTAATTGAAAACTAATTCACAGTATGTTTGTTGAAATAATGAGCTACAGGCAAAATTACCTTTTAAAATTCCTTTAAAATCAGTTAAAAAGAAACAATTAACTTGCGTTATTAAGTATCTTTGAACTCAGTAAAGGAGTATTCTTTTTGATTAAAACTATTTAAAGTTTCTCTTAAGACTTCCTCTGAACTTGGAACATTTGTGCTTTGAATGGTTTTTTTGCAACAGGGTTGAACAAGATAACCTCTATCACAAATACTTAGCTTTCTGCCACTGAAGTGAAACATGAAAACAGACTCCACTGAGGAGTCTCGAGTGAGGCCCTTGAGGAGAGAGCAGAATTAACAAGAGCTGTTGTGTAAGATGTTGAATGATGCAGGAAGAGAACTGCTTCCTAAAGGCATTCGTCTTGAAATGCAGTTTCCAAGGTCTGACGTACTTGGGAACTGCTAGGATTTCCAGACAGGCAGCCTTGGCTCCAATGAGGATTGTAGGGGGCATCTTCTTGCTCAGAAACTTTTAGTCAGAAGAGCCAACACAAGCCCTGTTTTACTTGGGCATAGAGAGTAAGGCACCCACTGGGAGTGCTGGACTTTTTCACAGCATTTATACATAGAGGTTGTAAATGCCCTAAGTAACGTGATCTTTAAATATGATAGAAATAAAGGCAGAAAAATGAACATCGGGAGAGAAGTGTGTTAAAGAAAACTATGCAGTTTTAGGAGCCCATAGAATATTTAGAATGAATGATAATGTTAATGTGAAAATAGACGTTAGTAGGAAAAGAAGCCAAGAAGGAAAGGAACTTGAAAGTAACCCTGTGGATGAATTTGTTTCCTCACTGTCTAAAGGAGGCATTGGACTGACAGTAAATAGAATCATAGCCCAGATCCCAACAATAATGTTGGGGTTTGTTGGACACGAACCACTCATCAAACCTAGAAAGATCAAAAGATTGATTAAGTGTACAGACATATATTCTTTTGTAGATCCTGAGTTATTGCCCTCAGCTTCCCACAGTTGTTTTACAGGTACAAGCATCTGGTTGGTTGGTAATGATACCAATAATTGTAATGATACTAGTAATAGTGTCTGTCATTGCCAAGTGTGCTGAGCTCTTTAGAAATGTTGGCTTATTTAATCCAAGCAACATTCTTTTATGAGGTGATTTTCACATGGGGGAACTGAGGCTCAAAAAGATTAGGCAACTTGGCCAAGATCGTGGAACTGAAACTGGAAAGCAAAAGAAAACTCTCTTCTTGGCCTATTGTCTCAATAAGTAGTAAACATAGAATGAGAGGCTGGAGAATCTAAGCCAACAATACTGTTCCAAAAGGTTGCAGCCCATGACTGAGTGTAAATGAACCACACATACATACTCTTTATCTCATAGAGCCATCACTCACTTAGTGTGTCTCCTCAATCTATTTTCTGTTGATACTGGGCTTGAAACAATTCTTCCTTATAAATTTGAGTCAGCGAAATAGAGTTTCCTACAGTGTCAAATATGTAAAATTGCCCAAATGTCAGTCATTTGGATTGAGTTTCCAAGGGATTATAATTCTAGAAGTAAAATTGTGGCGCCACTCAGTAAGTACTTGTTAAATGGATGAATGAGTATATAAATGAATGAGTAAATGGATGAAATACTTGGGTAGAAGGTAGGTTTGGGAGAATTATTCGCCATTCGATAATTATTTATTGAGTGTCCACTGTCTTTTATGATTGACGTTTAGTGTCAGGGAGGATGAATTTCAGTGGCTAGCTACCGTTTTCTCAAGGTCCTCTCTGAAGAGCAGGCTGCTAAATCCTACTATCAATCCTCAGTTTCCTCCCTTGTAAAAACAAATGGTTTAATGGATGGGCTTTATGGTGCCTTCCATTTCCCACTTTTTATGAATGTGTGATTCTCAATATCTTTTTAAATAAACTGTTACATTTTAGGATAGTTTTAGATTTACAGAAAAAATTGTTAACAGGACAGAAACTTCCTATATACCTTATACCCAATTTCCTCTATTATTTAACATCTTACATTAGTGTGGTACATGAATTACAATTAATGAATCAATAATGATACATTATTAACTAAAGTCCATAATTTATTCATTTTCTTCGTTTTTACTAAGAAATAAATGTCCTTTTTCTGTTCAAGGACCCCCTCCGGGACACCACGTTATTAGGTTCACTTGTCTCTTTAGGCTTCTCTTCTCTTGACCGAGACAGTTTCTTAGACTTCCTGTGTTTTCAGTGATCTTGACAAGTTTTGAGGAGTACTGGTTAGGTGTTTTGTAGAATGTCCTTCCACTGACATTTACCTAATATTTACCTTATGATGGAACTTGGGTTAGGTGATTTTGAGAAAAAGACCCCGAAGTTAAAGTGCTCTTTTCAGTACATCTTCTCATACTGTAAACATGACGTATCACAGTTGCCGTGGACCTTGATCACCTGCCTAAGGTAGTGTTTGGCCGTTTTCTCCACTACAAAGTTACTCTGTTTCTCCCCCTTTCCATATTGCACTCTTTGACAGGAAGTCACCATGTGTACCTCACCCTTAAGCACTAGGGAGTTATGGTCTACCTCCTGGAGGGCAGAGTGTCTACGTAGATTTCTTGGAATTCTGTGTGTAAAATGTGTCTATTCTCCCTCATTTGTTTATTTACATCAATATGAACTCATGGATATTTATTTTATACTTTGGATTATAATCCAATATTGCTGTTGCTTAAACTGTTCCAGCTTTGGCTATTGGGAGCTCTTTCAGGCGTCTCATGTATCTTCTTGGTATATACCCTCATCAGGTGTTTTGTTTTGTTTTCCCCAACGCCTCCTAACTTTCTGGCACTACAAGATGCCCCAGGCTTATCTTGTACATTTCCTGTCCCAGTCTTAGAATCAACCATTTCTCCAAGGAGCCATAGTTCCTTCTATTGGTGAATTGGTTACAAACCAAGATCCAGGCACTAGATGGGCTCATTACTACTGGTGTGTCATAACCTCTAGGCCCTCTCAGCTGACAGAGCGAGGAAATATATATATGTACTAATCTGTATATGTATACATATCTATACGTATTTGTCTATGTAACCATTTGTACCTATAGCAAATAAACATGAGTTTTATACTGATGTCTCCAACTCTAATCCATTACTACATGAAATGTTCTAGCCCCCTCCCCTTGCTTATCTGTAACCACCCACTCCAACAGTGAGAAACCTGTCTCCCACCATCTGCCATTTATTTAGTTGTGCAATTCCAGTATACACGGACAGCAATATCAGAACTGTTGACTCATGTCCTATGATACATTTATCAACTAGAGCACAGTGTTGACAGTATTTTTTGACTTCAGTTTTATAGACTCCATTTCCAAAGTTACTTAGGTCAGCACCTTTCCTTCTACCACACCCTTCAGTGAGGTGGTTTCATTCATTTGTAATACGGTTAGAGTGTTTTGTCACATTCTGCATTCCATGCAGGGAAAACCAACCGCTTAAATAAATAAATAAATAAATAAATAAATAAATAAATATATGTATACATATATATGTATATATATAATTTAAATATCATATATAATAATTTAAATATTATATGTATTTTTTTAATTTGCATGCATTGAGGTTAAGTATCTGTGCTGTAAAGGTCTATGGGTTTTGTTAAATTCGCAGTGTCATCTATCCACCATTACATTATGATGCAGAATAGTCACACCACCCTAAAGTAGTCACCTATTCAGCCTTCCCCCTGCCTGGGACTCCTGCTAACCATTGATCTTTTTTACCATTTCTATAATGTTACATTTTCCAGATTGTCATATAATTGGAACCACATAGTATATAGCCTGTATAGACTGGCTTCTTTCATTCAGAAATATGTAGTTAAGAGTCACCCACGTCTTTTTATGGCTTGACAGTTTACCTATTTTTATCACGGAATAATATTCCATTATAGAGATATGCCAGTTTTTTGTTTTTTTATCCTTTCACCTGTTGAAGGACATCTTGGTTGCTTACAGTTTTTGCAATTATGATTAAAGATGCTATAAACATTTCTATGTAGGTTTTGCAGGGACATAAGTTTTCAAATACACTAAGCATCTTTTTAACATTTAGTTTTCTTCTTGATTGTAATTGTTGATTTGTAATATTTAGCTTTTATATGGCTTCTCAAATATAGCTGTTTAAAAAATAATAAACACATTCACATAATAAATCTGTTCAGAATCAGGCACCATTTTTTACAAAAGTATAAACAATGAATCCATAAATATTTTATGGAATAAGAGAACTTTAAATATAGGGCAATTTAGAAGTATTTATATTTGATATTCTTTGAAATATGAGCAGATCTGTGTCTGTCAAGGCCATTTCTTCGATGTCACAAACAGGGAAATTTATAGGCGTTAGATTAGTTGTAAAATTTTTCTTTGTTTCTCTCACTAATAGAACATGTTAAAAATGACATGTTTAGAGATTCAAATAAAAGCATTTGCAAGTTAAAGTAGTAAATGCAACACAGTATTAGGTAACTAAAACCAGCTCCCTTAATGTGTGTACATGTCAGATAGAACACATGAAATGCCAAGAATTGTAAGCAATGGAAATATTGTCCCTGGATATTTCATCTCTAAACATGTGATGTGCTTTACGTATAGTATAATCCTGTTAAAACACAACTTGTTATTGTATACAATATGGGTGTGCATTAGAGTGGGAGGCAAATATGTTCACTGAAGTCTAAAACATAACAATTTTACCCCCAAAACACAAAAGGCATTTCTATAACACTGTCTTCAACAAAAGGTACCTTAGTCTTTGCCTTTAATACAAGTATTCTGAAGAGGGTCCTTTTTTGAAGATGGGTTAATAAAAATTGCCCCCATATTGTTACCACCTTACAGAATTTTCACTGCTTTTCCCCACAGTATCCAAGTGACTTGTGCTAATTGGTGCAATAAGACTGAGTATAAAATATCCTGGTATCAAGAAAGCTTTAACAGTGTATACTATGTTTTATTTTGTGTCTTAAGTCACTTGAAGTAAAATATTTGAGGAAATGGAGATAGCCAAGGACCAGTAAGAATAAGAGGCTTAAGGATATCATACTAGCTCAATGTATTTTTCCTCTCCATAGAAATTATGATCTTTTTAGTATCAGAAAAATTAATGAGTCTAAAGCCATGTTGGCAACTGCTGGGGTTTTCTTGCCTGACCTAAAAGGTTCTGATATTTCTCCATGAGGAGCCTGACTCACTGAGAGATGAGGACTGGCTTACCAAGAAGGCTGAAGGGTTTTAGCGTTTTTTCAGTTTTTTAGTTTAGTTTTTTTTTTTTTTTTTTTTCTTTTAGTTGGACGGAATTCAGGAGAGAATTCTTGGGAGTCTATCTCTGAAGGAGAACATACCTTATGATGCATTAGAGGGGACTTCCATAGATAGACAGTACCCTTTTTAATATACAAAATCATAACGGAAAAATCTTCCTCTCTCTTTCATTGTTCTTCCTTTCCCACGTGACAGGGGGCCCTCCGGGTGCTTAATTGCCTACAATATCCCAGCATGTCTTTCGGTCCTTTGCACCCAGGAAACTTTATAAGTGGTGTGTTCTATATCCTTCTGGATTTTAGCTACCTCTCAAATAGGAAGAAACCTGATAAACAACTTGGGCCAAATGATTCATAACAAATGATTTTTAAGTATTCCAACTTCCCAGAAACATTTGTAGTGATTTGAAATTTAATGCGTATATTTAGTGGAGAAGCAGCATGGCAGAATAAGACCCCCTGGATCTCCTTTGATAGTTTCCTGTATACACCTAATTATGTCAATACAAGGTGAGTCCATAAACATGTCTCTGGAGAAGGGATATGTACAAAGACTTTTGTTGCTAATGTCTCCCTGATATGCCAAATCAAGCTTCCCTAGGGCTAAGGATCCTCCAGAAGGAAAGGGATCAAGACCCAATCTGCTTCCCTTTTGAGATTCAACTTAATTAGAGCTTTCTGAAGGTCTGAGATAGCCCTGATGGGTCCCCTGATAGCAAAAAGCATTCAAGTTCCCCCAAGAAATAAAGGGAGTCTGGCTCAGTGACTTAGGCTCAACACTAGGGTCTGGAGGTTTGTGGGAGACAGCGTGTTCTAGATACAGTGTGTAGCTGTGCTTTAAAACCCCATTATAACCAGCCACCTGGGCAAAGCTGTCGTGTTTGAGGAACAGTGGCTGATTCCACTGAGTATAAATCCAATAAGCCTGTCACCTTGGGAATCGGTGTCCTCAAGTGCCCCCCTGCTGCCTGCACAGGGTTCTGCAGCAGAAAAGACATCCTTCGGGCAGCACAGGGACTCATTAGGGCCTGTTGAAACCAGTTTTCAACAGTGACACCATGTAGAAGTGATTAAAATCAGAAGTTTTAATGAACTGATCAGTTCTTTCCACATGCCACTTTGAAACATGACTGCTCCAAGCTGTGTTTGGACTAAGGAAGTTCCCAGGGTTCCTGGACAATTTGGGGAATGGGAAATCCTTAAGAGAGAGATACTGCATTACCTTCAATATGAAGGAATGGAAACTTACACAAGTAAGTCATTAGAAAAAGAGAGAGATGCCCAAATTTGGAATCCAAAACCAATGGAGGTCACACGGATTATATTTAATACGCCAGTTCATCATGAATCTCCAAGAGCTAAAGTGTTTGCCAAATGTGTTTAACCACTGAGCCTTTTTTTTTTTTTTTTGGTAAAACTAAGCGTTTTGAGGGACTAGATTCCAAGGAACATTTGTTGGAAAATGTTTCTCAAATGGCAGAACTTTGAATACTAAGTCATAAGAAAGGAGCAGTAAATTTGGAGCTGGGGTCCTTTCCTGGGACCCACCCACATGATTGCTTAACTGTCTCAGAGTAGAGTAGCTCCTCAGTGCTGCGGTGTTAATCCCAGTGGCCTAGCTACTACCCCAAGGCGGAAGAGTGTGCAGGAGAGGGTGCTGAAAGGAGAGCCCGACTTTCTCCTTGGTTCCGTCAGTCCTTTGTCTTTGAATAATGACCACCACCTGCAACCACGTGTTGGCTCCACGGTAGGGATTTTCATCTATTTTATTCTGTTACATATTCTCAGTGCTGAGAACGCTCCCTGGCACAGTTTAGGTGCTCAATAACTATTTGTTGAATGAATGACCTTCTGGCCTTCCTGCCCTGGCAAAGTTAGTGAAAGCCTACCAGTGCCATTTCTTTTGCCTCGTTTGCATCTTGCAGCTGCAGCGCAGACCCTTCTGAAGGTTCAGGAAGTATGAGAAGAGTAATGACTGGGAAATCTTGACTGGGTTGGTTAGATCCAATCCTGAGCAACAAATGGAAACTAACATTTCATTTGTAAATCAAATGAAACCCATATTTGCCCAAGTCAGACCAACCTAGGATACAGGCCAGGGGGAAATGAAGCCATTTTAAATCCCATGAGCCGAATCACTATGCCTCCAGTTCCACACTGCCCACTCTAGGGATGGTACTGAACAACCTGTATGTCAGTAGAAGTTTTATAAATAAATGTAATCAACACATAAATAATCAGTCTGTAAATAAAGATTTAAACTATTTATATTCTCTAAACTATATATCATGAAACTACTATGTGATACAAGGTTAAATGGTCATCAAATTATTCTAATTTCTAAATCATTATTGATGTGTGGAAATTACTGGTGTGGTCTGATGTTTGATAAACTCAGAGAACTAAATGCTGCCTATCTCTAAGCTACAGTTTTATGGAGGGAACTGCACCAAACTCTCCCAATGTCTTCCCCATTAAATTGATGGTCATTAGCTCTGGACCAGGCACTTGCTGCAGTGGGAGGGTGACGAGGTGGGCTCTCCCTCATGATCAGGATGCCAGCGCTTCTCACATAGCCTGTACCTGGAGGGCCTTTGCTTCTACCTACCCCTACCTACAACACTACCACAAGCAGGGCCTGTCCCACCCCTCGGCCAATCCTGGGCCCACCCTGAGCAGCAGGCAGGGACTGCACCCCCTCCAGCTACCACCTCTGTCTGCTCAGCTTATGCCCCAATGTCCAGAGGCACCAGGCCCAAATCCCATTACCACCTACACAGTGGCCATTGGATGTTGTCATTCTGTGGCATATGGTCTAACTTAAGCGATTTACCAACCATCATGGCAATATTTCTATATTTTAACCTATAGTAACACCATGTCAGTGTGTATTGGCTGAATATCAGCCCTGGCCCAATCCCTTCTGAATAGTTCAGAAAGTCTCAAAGTCTTCTCTCACATATGTTAGAGTAAGTCATGAATGCTTTTCTTCAACTCATGATATCTACCATTTCTTCTACTGTCTTTCACCTCTATAAAGTAGCTGCCATATTTACTTGTCGGTTCGTGGAAGCAGCTACTAATTGTGCTTTATCTTTTAAAGTCAGTCAAGTAATGTTGCTCTTGCTGATGCCCTATATCTGCGCTAAAGCACGACAAAAGGCCCTCCATTGGCCTGAGTGGCCCATAGTTGCCAAAATAGAGCTGCCTTCTTGTCTTCGCGATTAACTCCTTGCTCCAACTCCGAATAACAATGTCAGAAAACAATCTGAGCATCATACCACCCTCAGTTCACTGCTGCCTCCCACAGCTCATCACCTTCCACATTAAGCCTGTATATTTTTTCCTAGTTTTATTGAGCTGTAATTGACATACATACAGCACACTATAAGTTTAAGGTGTACAGCATAATCACTTGACTCACCTATATTGTGACATGATTACCCCAAGAAGTTTAGTTAACATCCATCATCTCATAGAGATACAAGAAAAAAAAGTTTTTTTCCTTGTGATGAGAAGTCTTGGGATGTACTCTCTTCAACAACTTTCAAATATACCATAACAGCAGTGCTAATTACAATCAGCATGTTGTACATACATTATATCCCCAGGACTTATCTTTTTTTTTTAATTAAACTTTATTGGGGTGACAATTGTTAGTAAAAGGACTTACTTATCTTATACCTGGAAGTTTGGAGCTTTTGACCACCTTTATACAATTCGTCCACCACCTATGACTTTTTTTTATTTTTAAGATTCCACATAAAAGTGAGATCATACAGTATTTGTTTCTGTCTGATTTATTTCACTTAGCTTAACGCCCTCAAGTCCCATCCATGGTATCACAAATGGCAGGATTTCGTTCTTTATTTATGGCTCAATATTCCATTGTATTAATATACTATAAGTTCTTTATCTCTTCATACCTTCATGGGCACTTATGTTGTTTCCATGTCTTGATTATTGCAAATTATGCTGCTAGGAACATGGGGTTGCAGATATCTCTTCAACATAGTGTTTTCATTTCCTTCAGATATATACCAGAAGTGGAATTGCTTGAGGAACAAAACCCTTTGACCATTTTTAGTTGAGTTATTTGATATTTTTGCTATTGAGTTGTATGAGTTCTTTATATATTTTAGATATTAACCCCTTATCAGGTGCATGATTTGCAAATATTTTTCCCATTCTATAGGTTGTCTTTTCATTGTGATCATTTCTTTTGATGTGCAGTCTGTACATTTTGAAACTTTCTGCCCTGGGTAATTTTTCCCCCAATAGTTTGGGAGCTTAAGAAGAGGTCTCTGACACCTAATGGTTTAGAGGAATTGTTCGCAACATAGCTGGGCATCAGAAGCAGCCAGTTGAGTGGGACCAAGGCATGAAGACTGAAAACTACATAGTTGAATTGGATCTTCATCAAGGGTTGAGAACTCTTAGCTTAGGGCAGGGGTGTCCAAACTTTTTTCAATGTTTTTTTCCAAAGGCCATATGTGGTAAAATATACAAACAGCTGGGCCACTCACTCGAGGTGAAGTACGTATTGCCTCACCTGGTTTATTTAAGTAAACTAAATGTATTTTTGGAATTTGCTGTGGGCCAATTAACAATGAATTGCGGGCCGCAGTTGGCCCGCGGGCCGCAGTTTGGACACCCCTGGCTTAGGGGATCTGTTTTGGGTCCAAAGCAAAAACTCAATTTTTCTTTCCACTTATCAGGCCCTCTGCTGGATCTAGCAACATGCCTCAGTGGTATTTCTTAGGATATTCGTATACAGTTTCGTTGTTACTCTGAGACTCTTGCCACTCTAACCACTCCTGTGAACAGTGATGCACAATTTCCTTCAAGTTAATTCCATAAGTTGCGTTAAAAAAAAAAAAAGAGATCTGACATCACAACGAAACCACTTTTAGTTGCTCCATTTCCTGGAACCTACAGCTGGCAAAATGCCTGGGACAAGATGTGTTCAATTCAAGTCAAAGCAGAGCTGTGTTAGGAGAAACAGATGGCCCACCTAAGGTGAAAAAATTACTTTCTCGGGGGAAGAGGCAGGGTGGTTTATTCACCTCTTCCTCTAGGAAGGCAGGAATGTGTGGCGGCAAAATAAATAAAACACGTTACAAACACATTCCACAGATGAACAGAATAATTGGTGCTGAACAAGGCTGTGGGAGGCATCTTTCTGCCTCCAGGCAGACTGTGGGAGCTTGTCACGTGCATATTAAAGTGCCCCCAGAAGTTGAAAATAATTTCATCAGAGGAAGCAATGAGAACCAACACATAATTGAAGAGACCAACCATCAGGAACCGTCTCTGTGGGCTGGTCATGAGGGACGGAGAAGACTGGGATAGTTAAGATGAGCCAGGTGTAGGTTCAGGAAAATGACTGGATGTAAAACAAAGCGGTGAGAATGGTATTGTGCTCCATCTGAAGAAAACTAGGATTAATATCGTTGGAGGTGTGGTAGATAGGTAATCTGCATTGGTTTAGAAAAGGGCAGATTAGGCAGTGGGAATTCGGTGCTGATAGCTTAACACCTTCCAGAGGAGAGAGACACTTTTCCTGGCGGTCGGTAGTGCTCAGATCACCTGGAAAGCACGTTCCACTCAGAAGGCTTCCCAATACCTGGATGAAACACCCCTTAAACGTATCCAACTCTTTTGATTCTGCATCTTTGTTTAACAAGGTAACATGAATTGGTCTCCCCGCTACCCTGATAATGGGCAGGATTACAGAAACAAGTTAGGGAGGTCACTGAAAAGGTTTGTTATATACCTATTACACATAAATACATTTGTGTTTTGTGTGACATGTCAATCTTGTGAGGGTTTGGTTAGCATAGGTGAGGCCCCCAAACTCACTGCCTAGCAGTACAGACAGAATCCATTCTTTGGACCTGCACAGCTGAGTGCCAGAGCCCAGAACACTAGGACCCGTCCTCCGCGTTGCCGTCCTGGGAGGCTCTACTTACCTGACATCTGCGCATCTCTTTCAATTCATCACAGACCATCCCCAAATGTCATCTCCCTACTTACCTCTTTAAAATCAGCCTAGGATAATTCTAAATTATTGTCTGTAATGCATTCTAGTGTCTCATAGCCCTGAACCTTAGGAAACACATGGCATTATCTGTAATCATATTGTGACCATGTAGATTCACCAGGTAATAAACTTAACATCACTCGTGGTCCTTGCTGTCCTCCTCATCTTGAGAGCGTGGGCCATGGGGAGGCCACATGATGATGTACTGAGGGTTCTTCAGCAGGGGCAGGAAAGCACAGATGATGCTGTCAACCACAGTTCCCACCCAAACCCCTTCGTGCCCCACGACCAAGTAACTTGAAAGGGAGAGAGATTTGGGTTAAGTCAAGACAGGGTAGAGTGTTTTCACCTTTTCTTCTTCTTTCTGTCAGCTGTGCTCACTGTAGCTGTGGGAGGGTGTAGAGCTTTGCCCATTTCCCCTCATCAGAGAGAATATATGCTTCTATGACTTGCCTTGGCATTCTCATTCATAACTGCTATGAAGGTAGAATGCCATCTGTTACCCATGCATAGTCGTCTCCATCCTAGGGAGTAAATGGTTGATATCTCTTGGTGGATAGTGCGTATTTATTGTTTGCTTTAGGGCATTTGATCTTTTGGTGACCAGTAGTGTTTGCCCATCTCCAGAATGAGATGGAAGTAGCAGTGACTCAACTGTGGAAATTTTTGTGCTGGCCTTACATCCCAGAAATTGCTTTGTGTCCCTTGAAAAGAGCCAACTATCTTCCCTTTAAATGCAAAATAGGAAAATTAACATGGCATGTTTATTTCTTCTTCCTCCAATTTGGAGTGTTGGCCAAAGGACTAATAATGATGACTATGATAAAAATTCTCTCTAAATAGTCATTCCATAAATAAAACAAGAGATACATTCACTGCAACTGAGATTTATAAAGGTTCTGTGAGACAGCAAAATGGGTTTTGCAATTCAGGATGATGTTTTCTCTCAGGGGTTGTGGCTAATCTCTTATGAAGCAAGCTTTCGGTTGGGCAGAGATTGAGTAATGAGAACAGAGATACGTTGTGTAATTCCTTCTTCCCTTTTATTTATTGTGGACCAGTGAATATCCTGTCTCAAGCTATAGGCCAGCTTAGTAGATTTAATTTTTGAGTCTCTCGCATCATGAGTGCTCAGTCAGCATTTCTTATAAAAAGTGGCCATACATAACCAAGGCCATTATATCTGTCTCTGATGTTGAATTTGTCTGACAGATTCCCCTAAGGGCATCCTAATAGCCTTTTCTTTAAAGGGAAAGAGAATTGACGTTTATTGATTACTTACTCTTTAGCCACACTACCTTTATTTCTCAAGGAAAATCTAGGAGATTTATATTATTTCCCCTGTGTTATGAATGGGATCGAGACTCAGAGACATTAAGTAAGTTGCTCAAGGCGATAGAGTACTTAAGAAGCCTAAAACAAACTTGCTCTCTTCTGGTCGGGTTTATACAGGGAAAATGAGGAGATTATACTGCAGAGCTGGAATTTGCGATGCAAACCTAGCCTATCTGACCCCAAAGCCACTGCTGCTTCTGCCGTACCATGTAACAACATTGCCACATTAACATACAAGAGGCTAGAAAAATGCCACTAGATATTTTCTTTTCTTTCAGTTTTGTTTGTGTGTATTTTATTTTCAATTTTTAAAACTTATTGTAAAAAAACACATAACATACAATTTACTACCTTAAGCATTTTTAAGGGTACAGTTCAGTGGTTTTAAATACATTCATAGCATTGTGCATCATCACCCCCACCCATCTCCATAACTTTTTTCTTGAAAAATTGAAAGTCTATTCCCATTAAACAATCACTGCTCATTCCTCCCTCCCCCACAGTCCCTGGCAACCACCATTCTACTTGCTGTTTCTCTGAATGTGACTACTCTAAGTACCTCATATAAGTGGAATCATACACTATTTGTCTTTTTTGACTGCTTTGTGTTAGCATAATGTCCTCAAGGTTCATACATGTTTGTAGTATATTGCATAATTTTCTTCATTTTTAAGGCTGAATAATAGCCCATGTATGTATTAGTATGTACCACATTTTGTTTATCCATTCATCAATGGACACTTGGGTTGCTTCCATGTTTTATCCATTGTGAATAATGCATACCCAGGAACATGGGTATACAAATATCCTTTTGAGACCTGTTTTCAATTCTTTTGGGTTTATATCCGTAAGTGGAATCATTGGATCAAATGGTAATTCTTTTGAGTAACCTCCATATAGTTTTCTACAGTGGCTATACCATTTTAAATCCCCACCAACAATACACAAGGGTACCAATTTCTCTACATGCTTGCCAAAAAAAATCAGTTTGTTGTTGTGTTTTATATAGTAACCATCTTAATGGTGAAGTGGTATCTTACTGTAGTTTGAATTTGCATTTCCCTAACAATTAGTGATGTTGAGCATCTTTTCATGTGCTTCTTGGCATTTGTATATCTTCTTTGGAAAAATGTTTATTGAAGACCTTTGCCCATTTTTCATTGGGTTGGTTGTTGTTTGAATCATTGAGTTTAAGGAGTTTTCTATACTTTCAGTATATAAATGCAGATATTAATATTTTCTCCCATTTTGTGGCTTGCCTTTTTACTCTAATAGTGTTTCTTGATGCTCAAATTGTTTTTAAATTTTCATGAAGTCCAATATGGTGTCACATCCACTAAATCATTGACAAATCCAATGTTGTGAAGCTTTTGACTTATGTTTTCTTCAAAAAGTTCTATTGTTTTACGTCTTACAGTTAGACCTTTGATTTATTTTTATATATGGTGTTAGGTAAGGGTCCAACTGTATTTTTTGCTTGTGGATATCTAGTTTTTCCAGCACTACTTGTTGAAAAGACTGTCCTTTCCCCACTGAATGGTCTTGGCACCCTTGTCAAAAAAATCAGTTGACCATATATGCAACGGTTTCTTTCTGGCCTCTGAATTCTATTCCATTGATATATATGTCTGTTCTTATGCTAATACCACATTGTTTTGATTGTTGTAGCTTTATAGTAAGCTTTGAAATCAGAAAGCGTGAGTCCTTCAGTTTTGTTCTTTTTTTTTTTTCTCCAAGATTTTGTCTGTTCAAAGTCCTTTGAGATTCTGTATAAATTTTAGTGGGTTTTTTTTCCCTGCAAAAAAATGTCATTGAGATTTTGATTGGGATTGAATTTAATCTGTGGATCACTTGGATAATATTGACATTTTGAAAATATTAGGTCTTCCAATTCATGAACATAGAATGTGTTGTGTTTATGTCTTCTTTAATTTCTTTCAGTAATGTTTTATAGCTTTCATTGTACAAATCTTTCACCCTCCTGGTTAAGTTTATTTTTAAATACTTTATTTCTTTTCATACTATTAAAAATGGAATTGTTTTTGTGATTTCCTTTTCAGATTGTTCAGTGTTAGTATATAGAAATGCAAATAATTTTTGTGTGTTGACTTTGTATCCTGTTACTTTGCTGAATTGATTTATTAGTTCTGACAGTTTCTTTTTCTGTGTGGAATCTTTAGGGTTTTCCACAGAAATAATTTTACTTCTTCCTTTCCAAGTTGGATGCCTTTTATTTCTTTTTCTTGACTAATTGCTCTAGCTAGAATCCAATACTATGTAGAGTAGAAGTGGTGAAAGAGGGCATCCTTGCCTTGTTTCTGATATTAGAGGAAAAGCTTTCAGTCTTTCACCATTGAGTATGATGTTTGCTGTGGGTTTTTCATGAATGGCTTTTATTGTGTTGCAGTAGTGTCCATCTATTTCTACTTTTTTTAGTGTGTTTTACGATGACAAGGGTGTTGAATTTTGTCAAATGCTTTTTTATGCATCAATTGAGATGATCATGTATTTTTTTCCTTTTTCTGTTAATGGTGTATATTACCTTAATTGATTTTTGTGTATTGAACCATCCTTGCATTCCAAGAACAAATCCCACTTAGTCATGGTGCATAACTGTTTTAATATGCTGTTGAATTTGATTTGCTAGTATTTTGTTGAAGATACTGTTCATAAGGAATAGTGGTCTACAGTTTTCTTTTCGTGTCTTTGGCTTTGGTATAAAGCAAATGCTGGCCTCATCAGATGAATTAAGAAGTGTTCTGGGCCGGCCCGGTGGCTCAGGTGGTTGGAGTGCCTGTGCTCCTAGCACTGAGGTCTCCAGTTCAATTCCCATAGGAGCCAGTGAGCTGTGGCCTCTACAGCTAAGATTGCGAACAACAGCTCTCCCTGGAGCTGGGCTACCGTGAGCAGCTGGAGGTAGGCATGAGCTGCCTTGGCTGCTGTGTACTGTCGCGGGGCACCATGTGCCGCCATGAGCATCCAATGGCCAGCGTGAGTGGCCGGCAGCCAGTGTGAGCAGTTGGCAGCTGGCAAGAGCTGCCGTGAGCTGCTGTGAGCAGCCGACTGACAACTGGCGACCAACTGCCTCAGCCGGGGGAACCACAAGGCACATAATACCAGCATGGGCCAAGGAGCTGTGTCCTACACACTAGACTGAGAAACAACAGCTTGAACCAGAGTCGGGGTGGGAGGGAGACAGAAGAAAGGGAAAAAAAATAATTAATTCATTAAAATTTTAAAAAGTGTTTCCTCCTCTTCAATTTTTAGGAAAAGTTTAAGAGGGATTGATATTAGTTCTTTAAATATTGGTTTCTTTAAATATAAAGAATTCACCAGTGAAGGAATTGGGTCCAGGGCTTTTCTTTGCCAGGAGATTTATTATTGTTATTGTTATTATTATTACTGATTCGATCTCTTTAATAGTTATAGGTCTATTCACATTTTCTATTTCTTTGTGATTTAGTCTTGGTAGAGTTTGGATTTCTAGGAATGTGTATATTTAATCTAGGATATGTTGATATGCAGTTGTTCATAATACTCTCTGTAGAATCAAGTAATGTTGCCACTTTTGTTTCTGGTTTTAGTAATTGTATTCTTCTATTTTTCTTAGTCCATATAGCTAAAGATTTGTCAGTTGTGTTAATCTTTTAGAAGAGCCCAGTTTTGGTTTCATTGATTTTCTCTATTTTTTTAGTTTCTATTTTATTTATCTCTGCTCAAATTATTATTATTTCCTTCCTTCTGCTAGTTTGGGGTTTTATTTTTTCTGTTTTGAATTCCTTAAGTTATAAAATTAGGTTGTTGATTTGAGATCTTTCTTGTTTTTAATGTGTTTACTATAAATTTCCTCATTAGCACCACTTTTGCTGCATTCCATAAATTTTGGCATGTTATGTTTTGTTTTCATTACTCTCTAAGTATTTTCTAATTTCTGTTGTGATTTCTTCTTTGATCTATTGGTTGTTTAAAAGTGATTGTTTAATTTCAACAATTTTGTAAATTTTCCAGTTTTCCTTCAGTTATTGATTTCTAACTTACCCATTGTGGTCACAGAAGATACTTTATATAATATCTATCTTTTAAAAATTTATTGAGACTTAATTTGTGACCTAATATGTGGTTTATTTTGGGAAATATCCTGTGCATACTTGAGAAGGATGTGTATGCTGTTTTTTCTGGGTAGAGTGTTCTGTATATGTCTGTTAGATTTAGGTAGTCTATTGTGTTTACTGTCTATTACTTTACTTCTGCTTGTTCTGTCCATTATTGTGATAATGCATATTGAAGTCTCCAACGATTACCACAGAACTATCTTATTTCTCCCTTCAATTCTGTTAGTTTTTGCTTCATCTATTTTGACGATCTCTCATTGGGTGCTCAAATGTTTATAATTGTTATATCTTCTTGCTGTATTGAAACTTTATTTATTTACTTATTTATTTATTTTTAAACTTTTATTTATTTAAGTATATTTTTCCAGGACCCATCAGCCCCAAGTCAAATAGTTGTTTCAATCTAGTTGTGGAGGGCGCAGCTCACAGTGGCCCATGTGGGGATCGAACCAGCAACCTTGTTGTTAAGAGCACCGCATTCTAACAACTGAGCTAACCAGCCACCCCTGAAACTTTTATTAGTATATAATGTCCTTCTTTGATGCTTGTAAATTTCTTCAATTTAAAGTTTATTTTGTCTGATATTAGAATATCCACCTATGCTCTCTTTTGGCTGCTATTGCATGAAATATCTTTTTCCATTGATTCGCTTTCAGTCTATTTGTGTCTTTGGATGTAAAGTGAGTCTCTTGTAGACAATATATAGTGGGATCATGTGTTTTTATCCTTTCTGCCAATCTCTATCTTTTGATTAGAGAATTTAATCCATTTAAATTTAAAATAGTTACTGATATGTCATTTTGCTATTTGTTTTCTAAATGCCTTATAGCTTTTATTATCCCTCATTTCCTGTATTACTGTCTTTTTATTCCTCATTTCCTTTATTACTGTTGAGTTTGTTTTTTGTAGTGAAATGTGTAAATTCCTTTTTCATTTCCTTTTGTGTATATCCTATTTTTTTTATGGTTACCAGAGAATTACATTAATTACTTAAAGTTATAACACTATAATTTGAATTCATATGAGACTAACTTCAATAACATACAAAAACTCTGCTCCTTTACATCTTCATCCCCACTCCTTTCAGCTTTTGATGTCATAAAATTATATCTTTGTACATTGTGTACCCCAAAGCATATATTACTAATTCTTTTAAATGCATCAGTCTCAAATAATGTAGAAAGTAAGATTTGCAATTACAAATTGCAATAATACTAGCTTTTAGACTACTTATTTTTTTCTTTAAATGTATTAGTCTCTTGAATCATATAGAAAACAAAAAGTGCAGTTACAAACCATTGTTACAATAAGACTAGTTTTTATAATTTTCCATGTATTTATCTTTATTGAGATCTTTATTTCTTCATATAGCTTTGAGTTACTGTTATAGCTTTGGGTGCCCTTTCATTTCTCCTATAGGACTTCTTGAGCATTTCTTGCAGAGCAGGTCCAGTGGTAACAAACTCCCTCAGCTTTAGTTTATCTTGGAAAGTCTTAATTTCTTCCTTACTTTTGAAAGGACAACTTTGCTAAATTCTTGGTTGACAAGGTTTTTCTTTTAGCACTTTGACTGTATCAGCCCAGTGCCTTCTGGCCTCCAAAGGTTCTGATGAGAAAACTGCTGATAATCTTATTGAACATCCTTGTATGTGATTATTTGCTTCTCTCTTGCTACTTTTAAAATTATCTCTGTTGTTGGCTTTTGAAAGTTTGATTATAATGTGTCTTGCTGTGGTTCTCTATGAGTTTATCTTACTTGGAGTTTGTTGAGCCTCTTGGATATATATATTCATATCTTTCATAAAGTTTAGGGGGTTTCCAACTATTATTTCTTCAAATAGTCTCTCTGCCCCATTCTCTCTCTCCTCTTTCTGGGATACCTACAATATAGATGCATGTTGATCTACTTGATAGTATCCCATAGGTCCCTAAGATTCTATTCACTTTTCTTCAATCTTTTTTCTTTCTGTTTCTCAGACTCAATAATTCCTATTGTCCTTTCTTCGAGTTTGCTGATTTTTTTCTTTTGCCTGCTCAAATCTACCTTTAAATCCCTCTGGTGATTTTTAAATTTCAGTTATGTACTTTTCAGCTCCAGAATTTCCCTTTGGTTTCCTCTTAGGTTTTCTGTCTCCTTACCAATATTTCCATTTGGTTCATACATTGTTTTCCTGATTTTCTCCACATCCTCCTCTAGTTCTTTGAGCATCTTTAAGACAGATGTTTTAAAGTCTTTCTGTTAACAGATCTTTTTCAGGGACAGTTTCTATTGATATATTTTTTTTCCTTTGAATGTACCACACTTTCCTATTTCTTTCTATACCTTATGATTTTTTTTATTGAAAACTGAACTTTTGAATCTAATAAAGTGATAACTCTGGACATCAGATTCTCCTCCTTTTTGGGGGCTTGCTGTTTAGGTTATTGCGTTTGTTTGTTTCCTTTTTTGTTTATTGCATAGGCTGTTTCTGTGCCAAGGGTCAGCCTCAGGTGTAAACTTAAGGTCTCCTTACATCTTTTCTGAGACTTTCTCTGGGCATGCCTGGTCACTTTCTAATATTCCTTATATATGCAGTTGTTTTTTAATGTTCTAGTCTTTAATGTCTGACTATCAAAAAGGGGAAAAGAAATATGAAGGAGGTTAAAAAAGGGGGAGGGGGAGGCACTGGCCCTTTAAATCTCCTGGTTGTCACTTAGCCAGATGGGGCAGGACTTGTATTAATGAAGGAAGGCGCAACAACAATGGCTGCCTGCCTCATTGTCTTCACCTCTGTGATCAGAAGCCACATTCAGTGATCAGAGCGCAGATCCCTGATGTTTGGAGGACAGGGTCCTTTATTGCCCACCCTGGCTCCTGCAAGCTGCATGCAAGCTGCTCCAGGAACATATGCACAGCTGCCTGCCTCATGGCTGAGGGTAGGGAATGGGTAGCTGCTACTGTGCTGAGAGCTGAAACGGTCCAAAGTTAACTGTCTAAGTCTACCTCTGGACGTTACAAGCCTTCAATAAACTGTCCAGAGATCCAAAATAGTTATATCAGACAGATTCTGCCAGTACAATTGTTGTCTAGTGGGGGAGACAGATTCTTAGTGTTTCCTGTTCCACCATCTTCCTAGAATCCTCCAAGGTTTTTAAAAATAGATTTTATTTTTTATAGCAGTTTTAAGATCCCAGCAAAACTGACTGAAAGGTACAGAGATTTCCCGTATATACCCTGACCCCACACAAGCATAGCCTCCCCCATTACCAACTGAGAAATGC
Source organism: Rhinolophus sinicus (assembly GCF_036562045.2). NCBI lineage: Eukaryota > Metazoa > Chordata > Mammalia > Chiroptera > Rhinolophidae > Rhinolophus > Rhinolophus sinicus. Next base: position 95,755,980 of record NC_133757.1, read on the forward strand.
CTCAGGATTTTAAACTACCACCAGCAAAATCATGTGTAAGACATTTCTTGAGGAAAGGCCAATTGTAATATTGGATTGTTTCAATACTCTCCACAGCAGGCAAGTCCAGCAGGCAAGTCTGGCCCTTGTAGGATGAACATTTGTATACCAGGAGGTGGTCTCATACCTAAGATAGCAGACACATTCATGGTTTCTTCTCAGTGTATATGAGAGGTGCAGGAAGGCTGCCATTCTAAAGTCCTTTTACTACTTCCTGTCAGTGGCCCTAACATTTTCCTAGTCATTCAGGAGTCCTTCCATAATGACTCATCCTACTTGAGGTCTCTTTGTGTAAATAACTGCCAAGTTCTAGAGAGTCTGTCCCTGCGACATCTTAACCCTTTCTGTGCTCACTCCCACCACTCAATCCCAGACTCTGGTCTTTTGTAAGAGCCTCGTAAATAATTCTCCCCCTTGGTAGACACTCCTAACTTCTATCACAGGGCTACTAGATGTGTCATCCTAAAGCACAGCTCCAATTATCTCATACTTCTGCTAAAAAAGAGGGAAGCTCCCAAATTCCAAAATCAAACTCTAGAAATTGTCTGGGGCAGTCCCCAGGCGCCTGGGGTCCTCTCCCGAAGTATGAGGTTCTAGGACTAGATTATTTTGTTTTTGGAGGCCGTTTCCTTAAAGTTTTCTTTCTGAGGAACTATCGAATGCAAGGGTTCAAGTTATAACAGTCTATAATAATAATAAAATAATAGTCTAGAATTCTTCAGTCTTTACCACAAAAAAGCCTTTGTCTTTTGCCTTTAAGTTGTTTTCTTGCGCCACCTGGTGTTAAAACTAAACAGTGGCTCTGGAGAGAAAGCAAGAACCTACTGTTAATGTTTGATCCCAAGTTGAGGATCTTTAACACTGGACAGGAACCTTAGAGAGCATTTAAACAGCTGTCTCATTTTATAGATTAGTAATTTATCCAGGATTTAGAGGAAGAACTGAATCTAAATTTCTTGAATCCCAGGCTGCTCAGTTTTCCACACACCCTTACAGACTCTTAAGCCTCCAAAGAAATTGGGCCGGAGTGATGACGCCACCTTTGGAAGAATACCAAAAAAGACTACTAACATTTACTTACCAATCCCTTGTTATAGACCAGTTATTGTGCTACCTCCATTTACAAGCATCTCATTTATTCTTCACAGGTAGTTTGTTCTTATTTCTGTTTCATAGATGGACATGTGAGATTCAGAGAGGTTGGGTGACTCATTAAAGTTATATTGTATTATCTGTTCACAATTATTCATTCTCTCCTTGTCTTTGCCACACTTCTGGGTACGGACCCTATATATACTCCCTGCCTCCAGTGACTTTCCTTGGTCGATGAAATGTCAACGGACCTGATAGGTGCCACTTGTGAGCAAAGCTTTAAATTTCGGGGTTTGGTCTGGCGCACTTCCGTCCTGACTGCTTCTGTGAGAACAACACGCCTCAGAGAGCGGTTGTTCCTTCATCCCTGGCTCCTGAAATGAGATAACACATGGATCCGAGTTGAAGCCACCTGAGCTAAGCGCCTCAGAGTCATAACCAACCCACAGTTAACCCGCAGTCCTCATGAAATGTGAACAAAAAAATCAGTGTTTTAAAACACTGAGAATTTGGGGTTGTTTGTTGCTCCCGCAGAAGCTGACCAATACAGGGTTTGAGCACAATTCTGACTGACTCCAAAAATCTCTCTGGAACTCGCTGTAAAACAGAACCCTGCTCCCAGGATGATGTCTAATTTAACTAATTCAAGAACCTGTATGTTGGGGCTTAAGTCGCTGAGGTTCTCCCTTTCCTTCAAGTCTTTGCCTAATTCGACTCTCTCACCGAAACTTGTCCTGCACACCCAGCTTAACTGTGCAACCTGCTTCACTGGCTTTGCCTCCTCAGGACTTTTGATTCCCTTTAGCTTGATTTCCTTTTTCTCTTTTCAAAAGCACTTATTACCTTCCAACATACTCTACAATTAACTGATTTTAATGCATATAGTTTAAATGTCTCCCCAGCTGAATTTTGATAAGGGAGGTGTTTTTGTCTGTTTTGTTTACCTGGCTCATAGTAGGTGCTAACATGTATTTGTTGAATGAATGAAAAGACGGAAACACTTCTGAAAGAATGATAGCTGTTGTATTTGTTGTATTTTAATAACATGACCAGTAGAGGTCAGAGAAGAGTGCTTTCAATATCTTGGTCTGCAACGACTTTTATAGACTGTGTTTGTACAAGGATCTATCTGTTCACTCTGGAAGTCTCGGGGATTAGTGTGGTTGGGGCCACCTGATCCATTTGGTGGTGGCAGTCGGTATAGAACATGAAAACTCTGCTGGAAAGTAAAACCTGATGATACCTCCGATTGATGCATCTCCTCCATATATGACCTTGAGAGCCAAGCAGAAAAAAAAAGGCAACTAGAAATAGAAAATAGAATGCAAGACGGGGCAGAAAGTGTTGGCTTTAAGATCATGTCTATTTACATAAATTGCTTATAAATAAGTTAAATTCAGTCAACCAGAGAAAATAGTAAACGCTTATTTTCAGTTGTAAAGCTATTTGCTTAGATTAACAACACAACCCACTAAAAGTATCTGTGTGTGTGTGTGTGTGTGTGTGTGTGTGTGTGTGTGTGTGTACAGATACAGCTTATTAATACTAGGACACTTGACTGACCTTTCTTCTCCTCTTGTGCAAAAACAAAGAAAACAAAATGGCAGCCAGGAATCAAAAGCCATGACTCTGCCCGAGTGTAGTTTATTCTCCCTGGCTCAACAGGTCATGCCTGAGTGTCACAGTAACTACACAGAGGGAGGGTTTAAAGGAATGATGACACTGGATGGGAAGCAAATCGTTTTCTTTAGATTGAATATGGGTTTTGATTGATTGATTAGCTGAAGGATAAAAATTTGAGAAAGAAATGTAAACTTATTTATTGCCTCTCACAGTGCCTGATGATAAGCAGTTTCACATGTTATCTCACTCACTCCCGGAAGTGAACAGTGTCAAACACCTAGAACTTAGTAGAAGCTCAATAATTACTGAATAAATGAATGAGTAAGTGAGTGAATAAATGACGGTTAGGAAAAAGATCTATTTCTTTGTTTTCTTTCGGTTTGTTGGAGGGGATTGATTTGTTTTATTTCTTTGATAGAACTAAATTCAATTTAAACCTGAAATGTGGGTACATTTCTGTTCAGTATTCTTTATTCATTACGTATGCCCATTCATTGGGCACTAAAAAGTACGCATAGACTGTGGTTCTCTCATGAGACACCGAAGGCAGGCATGGATGGAGACCTAAGATGAACAGATGGTAATTCTGCTGCGACACTGACCTTTCCTTCGATTCTATACCATGAAAATAACAATTATATAATTCTTCCCTTTTCTACTTCACAACATGTCATGAGATAAATATGAGATACCATGTTTGAAAGGTTTTGGGTTAATTACTGGGAAAGTTAGGCAATAAAGGGGAGGTTAATGAAAATTTTTCTATGACGCCCCTTGGGGATGGAGTGTGACAAACTCCATCCTGTAAGACATGGTGCTATGGCTGTCTTTACCTAAATGAGTGGACAACAAATCAGAACGATAATCTCAATCTCACGTACTACCTACACCTATTCTGCCTCTGGGTGCAGACTGAAGAACTCCATTGGGTTAGAATATTAGAGGTGGCTGTTTTCTTGAGCTTTGTGTTGGTAAATAGCCAGATAATACAGTTTTATTCTATTACGAAGCTTGTAGCCAGATAAACGCAAGGGTAGATTCTCTCGTGTGATTATGTGAAAGAACATACACAAGTTACTCAAGTATATTTTTAGTGTGGGGTAGGTCGGGTGGGAAGGTGGGGAGCAGAGTTTATGGAGGTTCATTCTCACTCCAACAGAAGTAAAATAAGACTTCTTTCTTCCTTTCCTCTCTCTTTTCCTCCCCGATTGCACTTAGAGCTTTAGCTGACTGCTCGGCATGTAATACATTCATTGCAAGCAAAGCCACCACGCAGAATGCAAAGATGCCAAGTGTGCATGAACAAATTAGAGGTTCTTAGTCAAATCCAAACAAATAAATACCTGATAATGGCTTTGGCTGAAGTATATTTTTATATTTTATAGCATGTTCACATTTGCCAGTGGTTAGCAAAGATTAAGCTTGCCAAACGTTACTGTGGTACAAATGCCATGTTCAAGGCAAAGTAAGTGGATTGTTACAGGATCTGGCAAATCAAAAGCATTATCAACAGCTGTGGTTTTCAAATGCTTAGTGAGACTGGAATAATAAGCACATGTGCAGTTAGAGTCAGCATTAATTCTCCCATTAATTTTTTAAAATATAACTTATGATCACTGGTAGTGTCGTAGGTTTTATAGTTACAATCAACTTCTGATTAGATGTGATAAGATCCCAAAGGCAAAAATTAATCACGTCCCTAATTAATTATTAAGAATTTATTGGGACAGTATTATGTTCAGGGTCATACACTTGGTGTTAATTGTGGCCAATAACTTCACAGCCCTCCCCATCCATTCTTTTGCCAGGATTGTCGTGAGTATAAGTGTTACTTCGAATTTTACCTCTTTCCATTTATCACCATTAGAGGACATATCTTTAGAAATGAAAAGGTCAAAAGGAAGGAGAATTGTCATAGGGGTAATGAACAAAAACAGTGATTCTAAGTTGTTAAATAATTGACCTCTATATAGTAGGATTCTATATTATGATTCCAACTACCTGATGACACAAACCATTTGAAAAGTGACAGAAGATTGCCATTTTGCTTTGTATGGTGACTTGAATTGATAAAGTTGCCCATTAATATGACCATTTTGACACAGATCATTATTTATTGATATCTTGGCTTTTCATTTTATATTTAAAAGTCAAATCCACTCTCCATAATTACAACTCTGTACAGTTTATTAAAAATTGCCTCTCAGACATCATCTAAAGTTCAGATTATCTGTGTATGGCCAGAATTTACCCTATTATATTAACATAAGGAGCAGGCTCAGAGGATCATGCCTGAGGGTCACAGTATGTAACTACATAGAGTGAGGGTGTTGGTGCTGGTGTTGGTTTCAACCACCCACAAGAACACGTGAGTAATCCTGGTTTGCTTCGCAAAACCATTAAGGAGAAACTACCATGAACCTCATGACATGAGATTGGTTGGGAAGAAAAAAACGAAGCTAAATTATTAAAATACTAATTGCATATTTTATTTTTAAAATCTGATTTCATTAATTTCAAATATTTAATATTATTTAATATTTTAGATAACGTATTTGACTTCATCACCGAGATCATTGCCTAGTAAAAGTTCTTTGACGATGTTTTTAATGCAAAGGTAAGACTTGATCCAAGATTCGCAAACCTAAGTTCCTACATGGTCTAGATGTTCAAGTCGTCATTATTCTCCTAGAGGTCAATAATTTAACTGGACCCATCTTTTTTTTATTTTTTTTTTATTTTTTTTATTGAAATGATGCAATGTTCCTAAGAAGAATTGCTCAGCCTTTTCATTACTTTAACCAGTCTTCCCTAATCAGTATAGTACTAACTTAAATAGTTGATGAGGAAAATGTTTTCTAAAAATATTAAACTTTAGGAAATCTGGGGGAAATATTCTAAACTTGAAATTTAGTTCAAATATTTAAAGAAAACCTTATATTTGTATTCTCCTTTAATGTGAATAAATATTTTTTCATAGTGTAATTCTCTTTTGGTAATATTTTCCTAATAGTATTTTGCTTTGAATAGAATCCCTCTGATGGAAATTTAACACACAATTAGTTCATACTTGGGGAGGCTCTTAGGGCAGAACTTGAGCAGACCACAAAAACTTTAGCGATCTGAGGACAGCATAAACTGCTTACTTAGCTGTGCTTTATGGTGTTTCATACTGTTAGCAGTTAGCTATTCGGTTTTATGTTCCATTTCTTAACAAAATAAAGTTGTGTCTTTTTCTCAAAAGGCAAAACGGGTGATGTAAAGAGTTTACAGGGTAACAATTCACTCTACTACAAAGAGGTGTCTCTGTTTTGTTTCAGCATGTCACTAAAAAATAAAAATGATGATTAGCTGTTTCTTTTACTCACCCACGGTAGCCTCACGAAGGCAAATAATGTAAACTTGGGCTCTGTCGGGTCAGGATGCATCTGATTAGCACAAAGCATTGCTCTAAAGAGCAGCTGAGAGAGAGTTAACCTTCTGGATCATCAATATGCAAAGCTGCTTTCTACATGCACTGAGCCTAAGAAATGTGTGAAAGTCATCACACTGGGTGATTTTACAAATCAAAGCAGACAAGATGCTATGTAGAAATTGACAGTCATCACCTATTTCTGCCAATTTTGCAAGTTCCTATGCCAATCATCAGAAAGAAAATTACATATACACTTTACGATTTCTCAGCTGACAAGAACTTGCTGCTATGGAAATACTTTCATGGTTCTGTAACATCATTTGTAAATTTTAAGGCTAGGCGAACCCAGAAGTAAAAGTATATTTTAAAGAAAAATTTAAAAGTAGAGTTATCAGTAAGTTGCCAATTTCGTGACCACCATTTTGAAATTGATTTTTTTGATCTTAGGACGTTCTTCTCATTTTCCAAAAGATTTCTTGTGTCTAATTAGGAGCATTTAGCCATCAACTCAGAAGGCACAGCTGTTCAAAAAGATTGCTTTTCTTGAGTTTCATTCAACAGCAAGGAATTTTCTGGTTGTTTTCATTGGTACCTGGCTTTCCAGCAGTGTTCAAATGCAGTAATACTATTTCACTGCACTTAATTTAAAAGACATCCATTTCTGTGTGTCTCACACATCTACTGGATCTCTTCTTGTTTCCCCGAAGGGGAAGTATGGTGGGCTACTGTATTTCCCAGCCTATAGTTCTTTGTGTTGCTGGAACTCTGTATTCTTTTATTCCACTTGCTCAAGGCCCATTGAGACACACAAGAGGGCTGGACGGGGAACAGTCACTCCTTAAACCAGCAAGCCTCACCAATCTTTGATCTTACATATGCCTTGCCAGTGCCAATCCACCCAAGAATAATAATAGAAGCCCTAGTTCTTCTCTTCTTGTCTGCTGCACTCCCTGACTGCTACATCCTTCCCAGAGACCTAAAAGGGTGTTTCACAATTGCTATAATGATAGGTAATATTTATTGAGCATTTACTGTAGACCAGACAATCTAAGACAATGTAAGAATTTCACAAACTAAGAACAAGCATGCCTCCTTAGGCCTTGCTATCAACACTCCTGCTGCTACTTCTGTGCCATCATTCCCATGCCATTGGGGGCTGGGGCCCCAAGTTAAAAGTTCCTCTAGGATAGGGCTGCCAGATAGGGCAAATAAAAACACAGGAAGCTCAGTTCAACTGCATTATAGATAAACAGTAGGAAAAAAATTAGTGTTATATGTCCCAAATATTGCATGGGAGGTACCTATATTTAAAAAAAAAAATTATTTGTTGTTTATCTGAAATTCAAACTTAATCAGGCTTCCTGTGGTTTATCTGGCAACCCTCTCTGGGAGCCCTTCTGAGCTGCACAAGGAACAGCCATAACCCCGGGGTCCTCAGCTTTCTCCACACCCATCCAGATGTGTGAGGTTGGGCCTCAAAAGAAATGGGGCCGAGAACAAAAGCATTGGTATCTAACTTCCTCTTCTCCTCTCTTCCTCCACTTCTTGGACTTTGCCTTCTTCCACCTCATATGTTCCTTTTCTCTGTTCCAGGTGCTTAAAACTCTGTGATCTAGTCAGCCAGTCCTCTTCATAGGGTTTGCTCAGAAAAAAAAACCACGAAAACAACCGTGGATTTCAAGGATTACTATCTTGCAGTTGCCTTAGAAATCCTATTTGGATGTCAGCAACTAAATATTAAATCTTTAAATCATTTTGCATTCCTACTGCATTACTGTATCCCCTTCCTCATTCCTTGGCCAATAGATGGCTCTGGCTAATAGGAGAGATAGCAAGAAACGCAAATGAGAAATGCCTACTGATGTATTTGTGGGAAGAGGGATTTCACCCATTAAATTATACATATATTTTAGCTTATTGCCTGTCTTTTCCCTTTCCTCCTACTCCAGTCTAGAACTTAATCTCTGTGAGAACATGGACCTTGTCCTGGGAATACTGAAACAATACCAGGCACATAGGAGCCACCTAGTAAATATTTGTTGGATGAATGAACAAACTCTCATTTTCCAGTGAGGAAAATGAGACTTAGGAAGTTAATTTGTCCAATTCGCACGGCAGACCTGGGCCTTGTACGTAGATCTCACTTACTGCTGGGCCCCAGCACTTCATCTCTGCCTGTTTCTGCCTGTCTGCCGTCTAGCAGTTCCTACAGGCCTCCCGGTGCATTTCTTCTCTTGAAACTGGTTCCAATGTGAAAAAAAGCAAAAACACGGATTGCATTTGTTGACTTAATTCAACAAAAGGGACTTTCCAACAATAGCAAGGAAAGGGAAAGAAAAACTTTAAAGGAAACAAAGAAAATCTCGAAAGCATAAAACCATCATGTTTATGAAGTACTGCTTTCTGATCGTACAATAACCAACAAGCTCTGCTTTATTCCACAGAACAGAGGAATGATCTGAGGGTCTGATCCAAATGCCCCAATCTTGAGATAATGATTTCTTGGTCAGGGCCACAGAGAGCTTACGGGATGCCTTTGTGTGAATTAGAAAAAAGATGCACATTTTGCTGACCAGGCCCAGAGCAGCTCCATGGCACACAGCTTGGAAGGGACACTGCAGGCTGAACTTCAGCCCCCATTCACCTCCCTGACCAAGCACTTTCCACGCCTTGGTAGGTGATGGCTTCTTTCTCGGCATAGCTGGCCCTTGGACTAGAGTCTTGTTAAAAGTTGGGAAATCTTCCTTTCCTCCTGCATCTTTACCTGGGTTTTCTTTCTTTCTTTCTTTCCTTGTTACCACCTGCTTTCTGGGTATCTTATTGCCTGCCTCCCTCCTAACTTGAGCTGGGATCCTCTCCCAGGAAAATTACTCAGAGATTTCCTCCCATTCCCATGTCCAACCTCAATCAGGCTGACAAGCACAGTCTCCCACTTCCGAAAGCCCTCCCATGCATGTCTGGTTTCACCTTTCCAATTCCCCACTGATGTGCAGGGCAGGGTAACTGTCACCCTTGGCACCAGTGAAAAACCTTGTCTTTCCTAGATCAGGTCAATGGCCCAGTCTTACCTCTTAACCTTTCTGTGATAACTCACTCCCAAAACACAGAAAATTGGTCTTCAAGATGAAAAACTAACTCACAACTTACGTTTGGAGGCAGCATGATATAGTAGAAAGCACTTAGGCTTTGGAACAAAACAGATCTGCATGAAATGACAGTCGTATCACTTACTACCTGTATGACTCTGGGTAAGGTTTTTAATCTTTCAATGCCCCAGTTTCCTTGTTTATAAAAAGAGACTAAGATTTAAATTGTAGAGTTGTGCATTCGTTTTCTAGTGCTGCTGTAACCAAGTACCACAAAGTGGGTGGCCCTGACCGAAAAATCATTATCTCAAGATTGGGGCACTTGTATCAGACCTTGCGATCATTCCTCTGTTCTGTGGAATAGAACAGAGCTTGTTGGTTATTACAGGATCTGAAAGCAGTACAAAAATGTATTGCCTCACAGTTCTGAAATCAAGGGGTAGGCAGAGTTTGTTTCCTCTGAGAGCTGTGAGGGAAGAATCTGTTCCAGGCCCCTCTCCTCGGCTCACAGATGGCTGTTTTTATATTTGCATGGCCTTCTCCCTGTGTGTGTGTCTTTGGGCCCAAATTTCCCCTTTTTAGAAGGACACCAGTCATATTGGATTAAGGCCCACCCTAATGACCTCCCTTTAAACTAATTACCCGGTAAAGATCCTCTCTCCAAAGAAGGTCATATTTTGAGATACTGAGAGTTAAGACTCCAACATATATTTTGGGAGGACACACAATTCAACTCATAACAGATTGCTAAAATAATTAAATATGGTAACTTATATAAAGCACCTAACAGAAATCCTGGGTTATAAGAAGTGCTTAGTAAATAGTACCTGTTATAGTTATTATTAATGGTTTTGTCTTCTGTAATGATCTTATAAATACACGGTGACTCTCTGGGATTATGGATATATATACAGAGGGTGCCAAAAATATGTATACACATTTTAAGAAAGGAAAAACTGTATTAAAATTACGCTGATGGTAACCACTTTGAGCACCTCTTGTAATTGCAGAAGTCAAACGTGACTTGCAATCATCTTTTGTTATCAGTATATAGTGAGTATTACAAATTTAATACAGTTTTTTCCTTTCCTAAAATGTGTATACATTTTTTGGCACCCTCTGTATATGGAAAGAGGGTCTATGTGGGGAAAATGTGTAATTATCCAGAAAACGTTAGACGTAAGAATCATTAATTGAGAATAAAAGACTTGATATATGTTTTGGGATAGAGGAGAGGGAAAGAGCAGGGATACAAGATAAATATTGAATAGAGGTGATAGAATTTAATTATCCAGATTTACTTAATTTTAAATTGATTAACATTCCATTTTACTTTAAAAAGAGAGTCAAAGAGAGATAGAGATGGAATCAAAGTGTATCCTTGAACAATATGACTTGTGCCAGAAATGGTCAGAATTGTTGCTTTTAGAACAAAAAAGGTCATTAGAGAATCAGCCACTTGATTCTGATGACAGAAAAACTTAGGCTATAATTATTGCGCAAACATCATTACTCAGAAAATGTTTACTAAAGTAACATTTTTAAGCCTCTGTGGGATTTAAAAGTGATGTATTTTTTTGTGGCACCTTTGGTTTCAGTGTGTTATTTGAAGAGAAATTCTCGTTGCTAATGAAACTAAAAAGGAGAAATTATGTTTGTTAATTCATGAAAAGAGAGACATCTTGTTTGATCTTGAACTTTTCCCTTCAGGATATCCTCCATGGCGGCTGGGTAACTAAGACAATGCAATGGAATGCATAGCTGAGTGGGTGGGTCTTCAGGAAGATGAAAGGTTATTATGTAAGAATCTGGTCTCCATTAGAAATACAACAAGAGGAAATATGTTTGATTTGCAGAAGGAAGAATTTAGGCTAGATCCAAATACTCTCCGTATTGGTAATCAGTAAAATAAATGCCCAAGAGAAGCTAAGTAATACCATTCCTAAGAAGATCTGTAAAATTAGGATAGAAATTGCATTGTTAATAGTTTTCAAAAATCATAGGACCTTATGAATATTCTATCCAGCATATGAGATTTGCATTACCCTACCCAATTTTCTGATATTACTTTCTTTTATAAATAATCCTTTTGGTGACTATTACTCAATTCAGTAAAATAATATATATTTTAAAACTAGATGGTTGAGTTCTATTAAATTGATCAAATTAAAAGTTAATTTTGATTAATTTTGATGTTATAAAGGCATGGCCTTATAATTTTCCCCCTCAAAGATTTCCATTAAAGTCAAGCCAAAGAAAAATTGAAAATGAAGAGATTTTTAAATATTAGATTTAAGGCGTAAATCCTGATTATCCCAGGGAGAGCACAGATTTCTTTGAGGATGAGGCCCTTTCTTCCTTCTTTCATTCCTTCCTTCCTTCCTCCCTTTCTCTCTCTCTCTCTCTCTCTCTCTCTCTCTCTCTCTCGTTTTTTCTTTCTTTCAAAACTGACTCCAAAGAACCTTTCTCATAAGGAAGCATTCATACTCTCTGCTTTGTTTTGGAGAATACCAGAAAACTTACGAACTGTGGTTGGGAGAGTTGAACGGAAGGGGGTACTGCACTCTCCATATGGATTGTTTCTGTTGATTGAGGCTGGCAAATAAATTCACAGATCTTTCCACTTTGCCTAAGAATATATTTTCAATGTAAGTCTATACGGGATCAAAAGTGGTTATCAAGTAAGTCCATTTTCAGAAGTGATTTTATACAAAAAGGAATCTTGACAGATAACAAGAACAGGTATGTTAAAAGTATAAATACATGAAAAATAACATAGGACTTTTATTTCTAGCAATATTGCTGACTAGATAATCTGAAAACTTTCTTACTAAAAATCACTTAGATACACTGACTAAAAATATAAGAAGTATGCTTCTAAGTGCTAATAAGAAAGTAAAGGAAATACTCCAGAAACTGACCTTTTAACAGTTCTGGATTTATTGTTTTGCCATCTGGTTAACAATGAGTTTGGTTTTAATGGCTATGAAAGTACAGGAGACAAATTTTGGGGTCCATGAAGGGCACAAATTTGGATCTAAGATCCTTAAATAAAGAACCCTTGAATACATCTGTGAAAGGGAGAACTGAAAATGTTTATCCCCTCCCAAAGAGAGGTTTAAAGAAAAATCTTTGGGTTAGCCTGTTTGATTGGGGAAGAGGGAATATAATAAAAACCCCAAGAATCTGAAAAAACCTGAGAAGGTCAGGCTACCCTCACTCAAGTTTAGGGTTTGAATTTATAGTTTGGAGGGCCTAGATTCGCCAACAAAATGGTATGAAAAGCAGTCGCAGGCTTGTAATACTGGTACCCTCAATAAAAGTAATTCAAAGCCTTCTCTAGAAAGGCATGTTTCCAACTCTTCACAGGATTCCTATAGATAAATTCCCACAAACATGAACTCACAATTTTAAATTAGAAAATATATGAAGAAACAATCCAGAATCATCAGCAAAAACAACCAATATAATTAGATCCTAAGAACTTCAGAAATAGCTTATAAGTATATTGAAAATTGTTAGAGAGAAAAAGCAAACACTGCTGAAATATTTATACTAAGAGTAATTTTTTAGATCTATGAAAGGGTTAATTTGTCTGCTCTCCCATAGGTTGTTTCACTTATGAAATATCTCAGGGTCAGGGTTCTGCTTCTGGGACACCACCTCCTGCATAGACTGGGGTTCAGTGAGCAGAACTGAATATGGGAATGGGCACAGCTGCTAGCCTTCAACTTTGTTTAGCCACTAAACAAAGGGAAGTTTGAATCTGTATTCCAACTGAAGTCAAGTTTGGAAAGCAGACTGATTAATTCCAAAAGGGTAGAAAAAGCGAGAACCAAATGAAAGAAACCACGACAAAGTCAGTGTATTTAGAAGGTGAAGGACATGTTGTTCCTTAAGGCAAAATAATACAAATGGAAGCAACCATTTATAGGTCACCTTCCAAGGAGGCTGTGGTTGGGACCTGGCTTGGGCAATATTCAGAAGTGTTGTTTTGACTGTGAAATGAAGCCAGATCCAATGAAAGAAATCTAATTTCAGAAAGAGACTGTGTCTGCTAGGAGATTTTAATCCCTGGAACTATACATATTTTGTTGTTGTTGTTGTTGTTGTTGTTGTTGTTTTTCAACTATACATACTTAACTGGCCTTGGTTTCTCCTGTCTCTGTCCCAGGAACTTCTGTCCTTTGTATATGGGTGTTGGAGACAAAACTACCAGAAGTCTTCTGTCTCAACTGATCAGCTCCCAAATGAATGGGACAGAAAACTTTCCCAGAATTAGAATTGGGTCTTAATGTTTTCATATAAATTTAGTAACCTGTCAGGTCTGCAGGTGACACATCATGAGGAAGGAAGTATGCCAAAGTCATATGATGGTGACTTTCATCTATATTCAGTTGTTTGGAGCTTTTTAATACCTGTTTTTAGGATGAGGAATGGAACAGACAGATAAATCAATTCAAACTGCTTTTGCTTAAGACATTTCCAGATTTCCAAATAGGAATCAGCTGTCTTTATGAACAAAGTCCAACTCAAAAGTAAAAACCAGATTAGCATAATATGATGGAGACACTACTATTAGTTGGACACTGTGGTGTTATAAAATGAGGGAGCTGGGAAATCATCAAGCAGTTATTTTTTTCTTCCTTCCTCTCTCCCTCTCTCCCTCCCTCCCTCACTTCCTTCTCTTCTCCTGTTTATCCTCCCCCCCCCCCCGCCTCCTCCTTCCTCTCTCTCTCTCTCTCTCTCTCTCTCTCTCTCTCTCCATCCTGGTTGTTGCCTTTACAGACAACCCTTTTTACCCACTCATCTGCATCTCACGTGGTGGCCCCAGCCCCATCCGGAAGTTGTGCTGTGCTGCACTGTGTTTTAGTGTGTGTCAGGTGTTACAACCCAATGCCTCTCCAGCCTGAGGCAGGTATAGAGAAAGTAGAAAAACTGTAGTCCTGAAAGTTCTAGAAAGATAGAGCGTGGAGTTTCTTTTTATCTCCTTGAATAGAAATAGAGCCACTCTGCCCTGTGGGATAATTTTCAAGCTCCCCTGTGTGGTTAAGGACAGCCCCGCATCCTGGACACGCGGGATGATTCGTAGTTTCAGGTAACACTTACCCTGTATCTCTCAGATTGCGTTGAAGCTGGTGGTCTTTGTGATAGGTCGTGGTTCGTGATTCTTCTGGGAGTTAAGTGAGGAATTCTTTTCCTAATAACATGGCAAAGGGCAGAGGAGGATGACCCTTTTACAGATATCAGAACACATGAATGAGAAATAGTTAGGTTTAATACTTTGTAGATAGAACTCTATTTTCTCCCAAATTCACTTGAATTCCTTCTTCTTTTTCTCCAGCTTTAGATCACAGGTTGAAAAACAAAACAAAACAGTTTAGAACATCATTTACAACACAGTTTGCATGTTCTGGGGAATATTATACCTGCAAAAAAATAAGGAATTCTCATTACATTACATTTTAGAAAGAATTAAACAACATAAAGCAGGGTCCTTTACTGCTGGATTTGTCATATGCTTTAATATGCTAATGGGCATTGTGACACTTCAAGACTGAATTAGAAATACAGTTTTCTGAAATGTATTTGACCATCAGAAAAACATAGTTGTGGAAACAAAAGCTTTTAACTTTGTTCCTGCCAATGCCAGTTTCCCTGCTGTCTTGATCCAAAGGATTGTCTGATACTATGCTTACTGAAGATGCTACCTCCCAGCTCCCAGTGTTCCCTTCTTTCCTCTGCCTGTGATGCAGGCCACGACACTGGGAACCACACTGTGCTTTGGTCAGCTGGCTTCCTATTGGGGTGGTCATGAGGGGGACTGTGCAGCAGGAGGCAGGGAGAGGAATTTTCCTTCTTTCATTTTGTTCATGCTACCTGGGGGTCACGTTCTCAGAGGGCTTTCACTCTGCTGCAATAGTCAGTTGCTGTCTTCAGCTCTCCTCATGCTCCCGGAATCTCACTGCAATCTGTCTGAGAGAGCAGTGGCTCCAGGGAGTGCCCGCGTTGTGGGTCAGAGCTCCAGATCCTAGAGGCCTCTCCTCCAAGTTCCTGAGGGACCAGCAGTGGCACCTGGGTCCCAGATCTGTGGGACAACTTCCAATTCTGGTAACTCCAATCTCTTGAGAGTAGAATCTGTCCCTACCTGTATCTGTTATCTTAGCATTCCTTTTTGCTTTTTCAGCCCTTCAACATGCAACAATGCCCCCCTGTCTAATTCCCTCTGTTAAAATACCTAGTGTGGTGTCTATTTTCCTAGGTAGCCTCAATGGAAAAAGAATAGAGAACTTCTCCTCCACCGGAGTGGCTTTGGAAGCGGGGGCAGGGTGGGAGGGTGGGAGAGGAGGCCCGGGGAGGAAAAGCCTTGAATTCTTTCTCTGAATCTAAAACAGTGTTTTTCAAACTTTAGAAATTAAAGTGAACTCAAAGGGATTTATTTCATTTTGAAAACTTTACAGCATCCCTTGATGGAATAGGAGACATTGTGGGGTGTTAATAAATCCTTTCTCATCTTTTGACTTATGTTACTCAGCAATTTTAGTAGAAATGGAAGGAAATGAATCCTTCTGCAGGGCTGTATTTGCCACAACTATAAACCACGCAGTGGCCATTCGAAGACAGTGGAAGGAGATAGCGTGACTTGGTAGAGTATTGGGAGTAAAATGCAAACAATATGTTCCAAACGGAATCTCCAAAGATACATTTAAAAATACATGGTTTAAAAAAAATAACTAAGACTCTGGTTCTCAAATATTGCTGATCATTAGAATCATCTGGAGGAGCATTAAAATGACGAGTTGCTGAGTTTGACCCCAGGACCAGGGAGTCAGATTCTCCTGGGTTGGGACCCTGGAACTGGTATTTTTTAGAAAACCTCATGTGATCAAGGGATTCTGATGAATAACAGGTTTAGGATCAATTCATATATAGAATAAAAACTTAAAAAAAATTTTTTTTTGAACTTAGATTCTAAATTCAGTGTTTTGGTTTTTTTCCATGAAAAGGTCTGAGCTGGGAGTACCATGGTGTTGACAGTCTCTGTCCTGGCAGGGGGCAGGGGGGAAACTCAGGGTTGGGAGGGAAACAAAGACAGTGGAGCTATCCTAGGAGGGTGATGTTTGAAGGGCTCTGGATCCTCTCCACCCAGTGTCAGAGCCAATCATTGGGCCTCAGAGCGAGGCGGCGAGGCAGGTTCTGTGTCCACACAGACACACCATCCCTGTGCACTGGGGCTCCGAGGGGGTGCCTGCTGTCGGGACGCTGGGATTTCCCTTCTAAGTGGGCCTTTGACGATCAATGCGGAGCTCGGTCCAGGTTGCTCCCTCTGTGGGAGTCTCAGGTAGACGGACCAGGCATCTGACTTCAAGAACCGCGTATATCCACAGATACAGTCAGGAACTTAGGAAGAACATGGAAACGAAATAAATGAAAGAACATAGCCAAGGTCAGCAGCAAAAAAGTCTCATTTAACTTTAGCCAGGGTCAGTTCTCTTGCTTTGTGCCTTTGAAATGAAATGCAGATCAGAGGAGAGCCTCAGGATTTTTTAAAAAAACTCTGGTGAAAAGGGCGACTCTCGGGCGGTACGAGTCCTCTCCCTGTGTGCCCCCTCGTGTCACATCTGCAAAATTGAGGAACTCAAGAACTTTCTGCTCACAGTCAGGGGGAAGGATGTCAAATCTATTAAGATCAAGAATAACAAAGGTAATGTGAAGTTTAATATTCGATGCAACAGATGCCTTTACCCCTTGGCTGTCATAGACAAAGAGAAGACAGAGAAAACGGAGGTAGTCCCTGCCCCTGGGTTTTGCAGTAAATGAGCTGAAACGAACCAGACACACTGGTTTAACTCTATTAAAAATTTAAAAATTCAAACAAACAAACATATAAATACATTTTTTTAAGGGGTGAAAAAACTACTTGTTTTCTGGTTGATCCCATCACCCAATCACCCAGTGATGTCCTGTGGGGGTCATGTCATTGGGTTACTTCGTGTGGAATAATGGGTCCTGGATTTGATCAGGAAATGCACCAAGCAGATGGCCATTCAAGAGTGGAATCTGTTGACACGAAAAATCCTCAGCACACTGGGTGATTCAAGTGCCCTTTTACAATTTGCTCTTATTTTTACCCCTTTTCTTACTTCCACATTCCACAAGAATCCATCACTCCTCTGAATTATGTGCTGCTCGGGACTGATGCTCATACCACCCACTCAGGGAGGGCAACCTCTGCTTCTCCAACTCACAGAACCTATTGTTCCGTCCCTTTCTTACCCAGCGCTGTCACTGCAGCCCTATACTCCAGCTGGGAGGGCAGGGAAATGACTCCCCTGAGAGCCATTCATCAGGGTAATAAATGCTCTGTGTTATTACTAAGTTCCATCAAAGTTCACCTCCACGCCGAAGCAAAACAATCGTTCTCTATGCATTCTTTTTTTGTATCAACATATATACTGCCATAAACGTGCATTAACTATTTTTGTGTGTGTGTGATGGGTAAACTTGAAGCTGTGTGCACATCTGTACACAAAGTGTGTGCGGGCGTGTTTGTCTGTTTTTCAGTCTATGTGAACATCTGGCCATTATTCTCGGACTGAAAAGACACCTTGATGCCTGGCTGAGCCACCACCGTCATAGGCTTCACGTAAATACAACTGCGTATGTGCTTGGATTTTCATTAATTACTCTTCTCCAGTTTTCTTCCCAGCCTTCCAGGAGCGTAGATTTTAATTGCTTCACTCATTTAAGTATCTCCAAAGAATGCAATAGATTAGTTAGCAGCCGAGCCTGCTGCTGGCTTTCCCTCCTCTCCCCCTTTTTTTGCCCACACACCCAAATTAACCGGAAACAGTCATTGCTCAGTAATGAGGTTGGGATTCCTCTCTGTGGAGTCCAGGAAGACATAAAAGGCAAGCTGTCTTTATGTTACCATCAACTCCTGCTTTCATGGTCTTCTTTCTACTGTTTACTCTCTGCCAACTTACTTTAGAAAAGAAGCAAATATTCCCCCTCTTCCCGCATGCAATCCTGTTGAGTAATCTTAGAACAATTTACTATATAAGACACCCCGAACAAAACAACACACACACACATACATACTATATGTCAGAACAAAACCGTTTGGGCATCTTTTTCTTGTTTTTAAACCTCATTTGCTCAATGGTACTTTTTAATAAAGCATACACCAATTTATTTTATCTGGCAATATTTAATGCAATAACTGAAACCTCAAAAAGGGCCTAAATATTTAGCCACAGATGTCATCAAATAAGGGAAGGTTTGTAATACTGTCGTGTAATTTAACATTTAGATTTTAAGAAAAGTCTTGTTCAAACAAATAAGAAACAAAAACTCATAGACACAGACAATAGTTTAGTGGTTACCAGAAGGTAAAGGGGGAGGGGGTGGGAAATGAGCATAAGGGGGATCAAATATATGGTGATGGAAGGAGAACTGACTCTGGGTGGTGAATACACAATGTAATATATAGATGATGTATTACAGAATTGTACACCTGAAATCTGTGTAACTTTGCTAACAATTGTCACCCCAATAAATTTAATAAAAAAAAGAAAAAAACAAAAACAAACAAAAAAAGTCTTGTTAAGAAAAGTGAAAGGGCTTTATTAACTCATTTGCCTTCCTTACTTTATTTTTGAATTGATGGAATAATACTCAATTAGAGAGGCAATTTGTTGGGTCAGACATTAGCTGAGAGAGAGAGAGAGAGAGAGAGAGAGACTGAGAGAGAAAAGAAAAGCTATGGCAGAAGCTAGGAATTACCAAAGGCTTATCTTGTTTGAGTTAGGATCTGATATTTTTTAAATAGGCTGATGACAGTCTGTCCCTTTACATATTAAAGATAAATGACTTAGATATATTTCCTGCCTGGCTATCTTAATCTTAATTGCAGGAAAAGACAATGTGAAACGAGACAATTACATAAACAAACAAAAAAACAGGCTGTGCCAACACGCATAAAGAAAGAACAATTCTAAATATTGTGCTGAACTTCACTTTCTTTCAGTTGATCTATAAGGGCTGCCACACTACGTCATTCAAAGAAACATCAAAACTTTGGGGGATTTGGTATGGATGCTAGCAAAAGGTTTAATTGATTTGGTCAGCATTGTGGTGTTATAGACCTATCAATTCTCAGGACAAAAATGGGTAACCAGAGGTTGACAATTAAGCTTTTTGTAAGGGAATCTGCTGTTTACAACTAAATCCCACATTAAAATAGCTGTTGTGTGTTATATTTACATTTTTTAAATTCTAAACTTTGGAGAGAAGAAATTTTTTTATATAAAATAATGCTGAGAAATGTATTGATTAATCATATTAATTACAAGCTTCTTAGTAATAAAACATCCAGGAGAAAAGGAAAAACATCCAGGATATAAAAGGAAGGGGTTCTGTATTAGTTTCCTAGGGTGGCTGTAACAAATTACCACCAACTGTGTGTCTTAAAACAACAGAAATGTATTCTCTCACAGTGCTGGGGAATTAGAAGTCCAAAATCAAGGTGTCAGCAGGGCCATATTGCCTTAGAAAGCTCTCAGGTAGAATCCTTCATTGCTTCTTCTGGCGTCTGGTGGTTGTTGATAATTATTGTCATTCTTTGTCTTGTAGGTAATTATTGCCAATCTCTGCCTCCATCTTCACATAGCCTTCTCCCCTGTGTCTGGGTCCAAATTATTTTTTCCTTGTGAGGACACCAATGATACTGTAGTGAAGGCCTATCCTAATCCAGTATGATCTCATCTTAACTTGATTGTGTCTGAAAGATCTTATTTCTAAATAAGATCACCTTCACAGGTGTACAGGAATTTTGAGGGGACACTATTCAACCCAATATACGTTCCTAACCCAGATGAGAACATGGCAGAAGGATGATCAAAGGATCAGAAAAAATGATAGCAGAGCTGCATCCTGAAGGGTGAATGAAAGTTAAAATAGAAATAAGATGGTTTATCATCTAAACACGTGTGACACCATATAAAGCAGATTAAAAAATACCTTCTTACACAGAACATGTTATTGTGTTACTGTTTTAATTAAGATGAGGTTCAGTCGAAACATTTACTTTGTCTTTCCCCATAGCCATGCCTCCCTCATCGCTCTAATCCAGGCAGTCCTACTTTGTTCTCAACTGTGAAATATGTAGAGGCTATGTATTAAATATTTATCAAATTAACACTTCCTGGTGCAAGTATCTCTCTGTAATCCCAGCTCCTTTGGCCTTATTCCAACTGTGTACGTGGAACACCTGTAGACCTCTCATTCTCCTCTAATTTTGTGTCTAGGACTATCCCTCATCCAGAAGGAAACATAAAAGAGGACTGCAATAGAAACAGAACTAACTTCATTCATTCATTTCACTTATTCATTTCACAAACTTTTTGTGTGATAACTGTGCAAACCACTGTGCTAGGTATGGAGAAGATTAAAGAGATAAATACAATATATGTCCTGTCCTCAAAAAGTCAAACATCTAATCTAGTAGGAGAAAGAAAACATAAGTAACGGATACAGTTTCTGGCATACGATAATTACTCAAGAAATATTTGCTGAATTGACTAAGAAGGCTTAAACATTGTGGAACAGGAGGAATTATTTCTAGTCTTAAACTCCCTGAGGTCTAAACTCTAGGCCCTTGTCTGCCTGGATCTTTAAAATGTACTCAATTCCTCAAGACTGTGAGTCATTGTGAGTTTTGAAATTCCGAACTTAACCCTGCTGGGCTCCCTGCCACCTTGTCTCATTTTCCTTGTGAATCTTACCCTGTTTTGTGCAAATTCTTAGGAACAACCATTGCTCAGATGTGCCTCTCAGAGCTTCCTGCTAATCATTGGGAGTCACTGCTGGGGCAAATACACATACATCCGTGACCACTCTTTCCTTCAAACTGCTTAACTGCTTCCCTTCTACTTTTTACCTCATGAAACTCATGACAAATTGGAAGTCATCACCTTAACTTTAAATTTAGTGTTCTGAGGAGTCCTGTATGACAGATGGACTAGGAATGTGAAGGCTGTTTCTCCATATTCTTATATCCTATTAATATTTAGCTTTGAGCACAACGCTTGGTGCATAATAATGCACATTTGACATATCAGGTTAGGAAAGTACCTAAAAGTGGTAATTTTGAGGATAATGAGAAGTCACAGATTTCTTTCTAGTTTTTCTCATCTCTTTCAGTGTAAAGCCTCTTGACTAGAGTGAGGCTTCTAGTTTTACCTTTATGCTGCTTTCAGCCCCCTTATAGGACATTCTAATAGGTGAGAACAAGAGAGAAGTACCACAGAATAGGAGGGAAATGATACAGGACTGGTATCAACAAGGCTGGACAACAGTGATACAATTCTTTTTACTTGGAAACAACCCTGGTATTACGTAATGATTAAGTCTAAGGATGACATAAGGAAGCCTAGGGGGATCTCCTTTACAGAGCCTGTAATACTAGCGTCATGAGTGGAAAATGCTAGACCAGATCTTCACAAGCTGCCCACCTGTCTTTCAAGAGTGAACGCCAAACCTCAAGGAAGCTGAGTGGTCTACTCAGACCAGCATTCTAAGTGTTGACTAAGACATTTTAGGGAACATTCATGTACTTTGAAAATATAAAATACATTGAAAATATGTATGATCTGAAGTTCTTATGTAATCATAATTCCTACACTGTTTTTACTGAAGGGAGTATAGAAAACACTCCTGCAAGTCACCGAGTCCATTAGGATTTTAGGGGATGTTTCGCAAGACTTTGAAGAAACTTTTAGGAGATTTGGGCCCACATGATAAATTCTTAAGACATTATTCAATCTCCCTCCACTTTTTTAATGGAGACACATTAAATTGGAGGTCCATTTTTTTTTCTTTTCTCATTTTATTCTAAAAGTCACACAGGATCATTTTTTAAAATTCAGCTAATACAGAAGTAAAAGTAACAGTTCCCCCCTGAATGCCCGTGAGGATGCTCGTATTTCTTTTCTCATTTGTGATACTTGTAGCCAATACAAACATTATATTTCAGGTGGTCTATGAGGTCAAAACCATTTTCATAATTATAATAAGACATTATCTGCCTTTTTCACTGGGTTGATGTTTGCACTGATGGTGCAAAAGCACTGGTGGATGAAACTGCTGATATCTTAGCATGAGACGAGGTGGTAGCATCCAACTATACCAATACTCATCGTACTCTTCAACCCCATGCTCACAGGATCAAAAGCTTGATTTCAATTAAAAATGTTCCTGAAGAGCTGTTAAAAATGACTACATTGATCAAATCTCAACCCCGAGTATACATATTTTAATCTTCTGTGAAACAAAATGAGACCCTCACACAAAGCACTTTTGCTGCATATCGAAGTCCTGCAGTTGTCTGGAAGACCAGTACTTGTGTCATTATTTGTGGAGTGAGCTTAACTAGCCTCTTTGGTCCTACTATGCCATTTATACTTAAAAGAGTAACAGGCAGACGATGATTATTCAGATTGAGCTTTGGAAGATATTTTCTCTAAAATGACTCAAGTGAGCTGTTCACTTCAAGTCATGTTGCTAATGGTAAAATTCAAGCTTTTGGGTTTAAATTGGAATTTTGGGAAATTTGTGTCTGCCATAATGAGCCTGATGGCTTCTCAATACTTAGAGACATTTCTGATGAGATCAGTGGTGTTATTAATGTTATGAAATCACGCATGGGTAAGAGATCCATTCAATGTACAAATGGACCAGTGAATTTTAATGAAATGGGAATACAAAATTCATTGATATGGTTTCAGATAGCACATTGTAAGTAACCTTTAAGAAACTACCACTTGTCCAGTTGTGGTGTAGTGTCTAAAAAGAATAGCTATAATGATCTGAAAAGGCTACTAAATACTCCTCCCTTTCAAATGACAGATCTGTTTAAGTATGGATTTTCTCATATATTTTAACCAAAACAACATATCATAATGGATTGATTACAGAAGAAGACAGGAGGATCCAGCTGTCTTCTGTGAAGTCAGACAGTAAGGAAATTTACAAAAGTGTTAAAACAATGCCATTCTTCTCCCTGATTTTTTGGGGAGTATAGTTATTTTTCATAAAGAATATTGTTAACATAAAATGAATAGTAAATATATATTTTAATTTTTTCCATTTTAATTTCCAATGTGGTTAAAATCGATAGATAAAACTAACATAAACAAAACTTCTTTGGGGTACTCAATAATTTTTTTTCCTTTTTTTTTTAAATTTATTGGGGTGACAATTGTTAGTAAAATTACATAGATTTCAGGTGTACAATTCTGTATTACATCATCTATAAATCCCATTGTGTGTTCACCACCCAGTCAGTTCTCCTTCCATCACCATATATTTGTTCCCCTTTACCCTCATCCCCCAGCCCCCACTCCCCTTACCCTCTGGTAACCACTAAACTATTGTCTGTGTCTACGAGTTTCAATAATTTTTAAGACTGTAAAAAGTTTCAAAACCAAACACTGATTTAGAATAATACTTACTGACACATGAAAATACTGGAAATACAATGTCAAGGGGTAAAAAAGCAGAATATTGAAATGTGTATGTAGTGATTTCAATCACATAAAAACTGTATGTACACAGAAAAGGAATAGGATGAAATACTACAAAGTAATAATAATTTAAGTAATTCAAGTTTTATTTAATTTTCATGGATTTTCCAAGTTTTCTACAATAAAGCTTTTTAATTAAAAAATATTTATGTTTATTAAAAAGTTTTGCTTTTATAATCTGGAAGAATAACATTTCAGTTCCAACCACAGATCATACGTTTGCCCTATAATAGTGACAGCCCTCAGAAGAACATTGTTTTCCTTTTATTGGTAATGTATAAGAATTTACTATGTCCGCCTATAAGACAATAAGGTTTTTAAATAAAAAACTTTTCAAGATCAAATAAGCATATTTATTCCTAGAAGTTCCTTTGAATATGCTTATGCAAATGATGCTTCTTGGAATCCTTATTGAAGAATTGTCTATAGAGAGAGTCAGCCACAGAATAAATTAATCTTATGTCTTTATAAAGATACAGCATTCTCTCTCCCTCCCTCCCTCCTCTGCCAGTGGAAGCTAACAGTGTGGTTGTTGATATTGTCGGTGACAGTTGTTGGGGAGGGCCATGGGGCCACTTGCAGGGGAGGAGCCCACAAAAGTCCCCCAGACTCCAAATGAAAGCACATCTATTTGTGGATTGCAAGCCTCTAATAGCCAATAGAGGTTTATTTGGCTGTTCTCTATAAAGATGAATTAAAAGAAAGTGAGGAATTCATTGCATTTTCCTTTTTATTCCTACTCTGTACATACTGTGTTTCCCTGAAAATAAGACCTAGCCAGACAATCAGCTCTAATGCATCTTTTGGAGCAAAAATTAACATAAGACCCAGTCTTATATTATAGTAAAATAAGGTAACAATCTTATTTTATATGTTATATTATATTATATGTTATATAATAATATAATATAATATATATAACATATATGGAATATATTATAACATATATAACATATAACAATGTAATATAATATAATATAATACTGGGTCTTATACTAATTTTTGCTCCAAAAGACACATTAGAGCTGATGGTCCGGCTAGGTCTTATTTTCAGGGAAACACGGTACAATGTACACAATGTTATCAAGGTATATTAAGGACATTTAATAAATTCTTATGTTAAACCAGTATATACAATTATAAATATTGAATTATAGTAAAATAAGACCGGGTCTTATGTTAATTTTTGCTCCAAAAGACGCATTAGAGCTGATTGTCCGGCCAGGTCATATTTTCAGGGAAACAGTAGCACAATGCTGAACACGAAACAAAGGCTCAATAAATAGATATCATCTGGGCATCTATGATGTTGTACATAGCACTGGTCGGAACCAGACTGTTAATACTGACTTACATTCAGCAAGAGAGAAGCTAAGAATTATAAGTTCCTTTAGACTAATGGATAGACTAAAACCTGGTCATCTACTAGGGCGACCATTCCAGTTTGTTCAGGACTTTTCTGGTTTTAGCACTAAAATTCAAGCATCCTAGGAACCCTCTCAGACCCAGACAAACTGGGATGGCTGGTTACTCTTTCCTGCAGTGACCCGACTTTATAATAATGCAAGTTTTTCATTTTAGTTGGCCCTGGCTTTTCTAGCCAAGCCTATGAGCCCAAAGCCATGTAAGCTGGACGGAAACATCTGGCGCGCTGGCCATCAGACCCACTGCTGTACGTCTTTGTCCTACAGATGAAGAAGACAGAGAACAAAGGGCCTATCACTGCACAGAGCGAGGTCCCCAAACTTCTAGCATTGTGATAATTTTCCCAGGAAAGCCTTGGGATCCTGACTTACCCATCTGCTCCTTTTAAAGAACGACAGCATTTCAGGTTGAGTCATCTTTTCTATTTTGCCCTACTATTTACGGAAAGACAATCAGATGAGCCTAAAATGACCCTCCTAAGAACCGTTTTATGCCAGGATTTGACCTGCTGGAAAACCTGGGTCCCTAGCAAAGAAACCCCAGATGTAACATCAGCAAAATGAAGACTTATTGTTATTTATTTTTGCGGAAAGAAATGACAATTGTCATCCATGTCCTGGACACATCTTAATTTGTAGATTTTTTTTTCTTATTTAACCCTCTTAATTGGATGAAAGTATGCTGCTGCTGATTTATGGATCTCCAGTTGTGCCAGCCATCATTTTAAATGTGCACAGCTGCTCAGCAGTAGTTTTACTTGGCAGATAGTATTAAACCATTGAATTGTGTCATTTATTTGTATATGCATACAATAGCCTCCTTGTGCAGGTTCTTCAAAAATCCTTGCAGGCATAGTTTGGAATCTCATAGAGTGATTTATTTTTTTGGAAGCTTTTCCAAGTTTCCAGAATGAAGAATGAGATATCATTTGATGCCATTGATAAGTTCCCAGGGGAATCATAGAGACAGGCTAAAGTGGAGTGGTTAGCAGAGTAAGAGGTCTCGAGCTTACGTTTGGAAACTCCAGTTCCAGTGGTTGTTCAGGCGATGTAGGACATGTTACTGCTGACAACAGTCTCACTTTCATTCTGACATGTCCCAGGGAAGCAGCTAAAAGAGGGGGGTGATCTAATACAAGTTGTTGCGGCATAAATAACTTGAGAAGCTCTGTTGACAATAGAAAATCTGGCATCCACAGTCGTTAACAATGCTATCTTCCAATTCAAAGAGCCCTGAGATTTGTCACTGTTGTCCTTTGTAGTCAAGGATGACACTGTTGACACTGTGGTTATCCCTGTATGCAAGTGTGGCTGAAAATACCCAAGTGTGACAGATGATAAGGCCTTTCTGCAGAGAATCCGTGGAGAACCTTTTTTTGGTCTGTGTGTGTCGGCTTCCCAGCACATAGCTTGCCTTGTCACAAAGGCCTCGTGTCTCCGCCTGCAGCAGACCCAGCTGCTCTGGTCACGGCCTCTTGGCTCCAGCGTTCCACAAATGTCTCCATTGCGGGAACATCCTTCCTCTGGGCTCTTGTGACGATTATACCTCTACTTGATCTGCTTACTGTCTCCCATGCCACAGCTTGCCAGGCAGCTTTCTATGCTGTGGCTTGTGAACAAATCACTTTGAGGTGGGCTGTGTGCCTCAATAGTTTTGTCTATTGGTGATTTTATTTTGCCACTGGAAAAGTGACTGTTTGTAACTGTTAAAAGCTGAAAGAATTTCCCCCATTTCTTAGTGTTTTCTGTCTTAGAAGAGGAAAAAGCAGAGGATGTGCTTTTGGCAAAGGTATGCCTTTTCTCTAGGTGGAGTAGGTGGACGCTTATACAGTTTGTTGTTTTAAAGAAATGTTTTCACACCAGCCTACACTCAAAAAAATGGAAGGCTAGAAATTCCCAAAGTGTCACCTCTGAAGCCTATGAAGGGGAGTGTTCAGGAGCCGTTGTGTATCTCAGAAAGCCTTCCTGTGTGTCTGCTTGGGTGACTTGCTTTGGGCAGCTATTAGATCAGGCCAGGGTGAAACACCGGTGAGCTCATGCTGATAGCGAGCAGTGTTTGTCTGCTCACTACTTTGCCTCTTTGGCAAATACAATTCTTTTTACACATGGTTTCTGGATGAGGGTCAGAAGGATAGTAAATGGGCTTCTTAATGGTGTCTTAGCCTTAACATATCCTACATGAGGAAGTACAAGTTGTCTTAGGGAGTGAAACCCAAAAAATCTCTGGTTATTTAACCTCTGAGTGAATCGCCTTATCCGATCTTTGAGAAGTGTTTGAACTGAAGGTAGCTTTATGCGGAGGACAGTTTGGATTTGG
Organism: Rhinolophus sinicus; assembly: GCF_036562045.2. NCBI lineage: Eukaryota > Metazoa > Chordata > Mammalia > Chiroptera > Rhinolophidae > Rhinolophus > Rhinolophus sinicus. The sequence continues at coordinate 95,783,561 of NC_133757.1, forward strand.
ATAGTAATGTGATGAGAGGGACGAGAGCTCAGACTCAGCCTGGCTCATTGGGCTTCCCAGAGGGGAAAAGATTTCACCCAGCGCATGCATGACCAGCAAAGGGATGCTGGGTGACCGAGAAAGGACATTTCATCAAGAGAGAGAGGGGGCCTGACATTAGGAGGGGGGAGGAACTGAAAACCTACTTTGCCTACTTCACGATTTTACCTCTTTGCTTTGAGTTCATCCAACAATATAGTCCCATCTGACACAATGTTTGAAGTTGTTTTTCCAAGGAATGTCTCTGAATCAGCTTTCATCTCTTCTTGGTCCTTCAAGAATGCTAGAAGTGAGGCACAGATTCCCCAAAACTCCAGTTGTCGTAGGAACAGCCTCAGATTTTCTAGTTATCTTACTTTTTTTTTTTTTTTTTTTTTTTAGAGGAACTAAGAGGAATGGGATGGAGAGTAAGGAAGCATCTAGTATGATGAATGTTTTGTTATTCCGATTTTATAGATGAGAAAACTGAAGTTCAGTAATTGGACCACAATCATGTTGGTCTAAGTAGCAAAGGAGCTAAGTAGCAAAGCTGGAATCTAAACTGATACCCATCTGTGAGGGGTGAGCAGGTCCACACATTAGCGCAATTCCGAGAGCTTCCTGAGTTTTCCTTCTAATTCTGTCTCAGAACAGTTTGACCCTTGAACAACACGGGTTCAAACTGCACGGGTCCACTTATACACAGATTTTTTTTCAATAAGTATATTGGAAAATTTTTTGGAGATTCCCTTACTACTGTGAAGCCACTGTATCGATTACACTAGGCTGCCGTAAAGCAATCATATTGCTGCTTCTTTATTATCAACACATGAATCGTTATACCTGTAAATAAATATGGATTTCTTTTTTCACACTATCTTTTCATTTTTGATGTCTAGTGTTAGTGATACATATAACATCTGCAGCGTTTTGTGTCATAGAAGACAATATTGATGTAGGTACTGACAGACGACCCATCTTATAAATGGATGATGTAAACTTATGGTATTGATAAATATACCACAGTACGATACATGTATTTTCTCTTAGTAATCATTTTCTTCATAACATTTTCTTTTCTCTAGCTTATTTTAAGAATACAGTATATAATAAATGCAACATACAAAATACGTGTTAGGTGACTATTTGTGCTATCAGTAAGGTTTCCAGTTAACAGTAGGCTATTAGTAGTTAAATTTTGGGGGGAGTCAAAAGTTATACATGGACCTTTGACTGTGAAGGGGTCAGTGCCCATAATGGCCACGTTGTTCAAGGGTCAACTGTATTTCAAGGCTATTCACTATAGAAACAACCTTGTAAAGATAGTCCAGAATAAAGGTAGTCAGTGTCTCTGCTTGCAAGATGTGCAGACCCATGGAGAACCGTCTCCCAATAGGTATGAGGCAATGCATGCCAAGTGCTGCACAAGGACGAGAAACACTAAATATTACAACCATCCCCTTGTGAATGAGAAGTGAGCACTGGAGGCTGAGCAGTCTGGGAAAGAAGCTCAGCTTTGAAGGGAAGAGAGAACCTGGACCAAGAAAGAGGAGAGAGCTTCTACTTATGCAGGCAGGTGAGGAGACAAACGTGATGAGGTATTTGCCAATCTACAGCAGACGGTTTGGTTGAAGGGAACCTTTATTTAGGAAAGCTGTGGGGGTGGGGACCAGTTTCTAGAGGGCCTGGAATGCCTAAGAAACTTCCCTACAGTAATGAAGAGGGACAAGAGCAACACTAACAATGCAGCATAGGATGGGCCAGAGGGGAGGCGATTAGAGGCAAGGCAAAGAGTCTACTAGAAGTTTATTGCAATGATCTGGGCATGAAGTGTTGAATACTTGAATTTTTTCTATGTAGCAGGAAACCATACCTATGGTTTTTTCAGTTGTTTTCTTTGCAGTAGAGGACAAGGCAAACTTTCTAGGTAACTTTATGTGTACGGATTGATTTATAGCATCGTTAAGAAATCTGTTACCTTTAGCGGCACTTTCGTAGACTTTCTCATTCAAGAGGGTGTCATCCAAGTGTATTCAGTGCTGGCTTCTCTCATGCATTTTGGGATCAGGCCATTCCCTGACAGTGTCAGGGATCGGGTCAAAGGGACTTCAGGGGATCCTTTATGGCAAGGATGAGAGAAGGCTTTGGTGTGGGTGCAGATTGATAGAGGTGATGCCTGTTGTACATGGGCAGCCAGGTATAATTTCAGCTGTCAAAATGAGAAAACTAGTGCAAAGATAATGTGCCCCCCCAAAAAAAAAAAAAAAAAACAGGGTACTAACAAGCAAGTGGCTTGAACAGAGAGAGCTCCTTGACAAAGTAAGTGCTAAACAGCCTGTCTTTAACCCTAAGATTGGAAATTGAAATGTCCTGTTGTAGTTTCTTATTATTCTTATGTAATAGTCTTGGCTCCTTGATCTTGTTGTAAGAAACATAAGCAAGTCTCACACCTGCCTCTCCACAAATGAATGAAGTGCCACCTTACATGTTCCTGGGCTCCCATCATCCTCTCTGGGCCTCCCACAGTCCTGGGTCCTCAGCAGTTCCGCAGTGAGACCACTAGATCATCATCAAAGGCTTTGGCAGACCACCATGTAAGCCAACTCCTAAATATTTTTAACAGAGCCCATGGCTGACAGAAGTCAAACTTTATATATTAAGGGACTCTTAAAAACACAGCTATTTCCAATAATTTATTATGTACATGCTCATAAACACATTACACGTGTCACGGAACATATACCTATAGTAGGCCTTCCAGAAGGGAATAAATAACACTTACCTAATGAGAAAGCTGATGTTGTTTTGCAGATGTCAGGTGGACCAAGTTTCCAGCGTTGAAGCAGAGTCACAGTTGGCAATCTTTTAATGGGAAGTCCTCTGACCATTGGCCACCTGTAGTGTATAAAGCCACCAGTTGGGAATCCCTGTGCTTGGCAAAGGAACAATGTCCCTATGGCCTTATTTAGACCCATCATTAAACTGTTCCCTGAAAGTAAGCCTAGAAGTTTGAATCACCGAATTAAAATTTGTATGTTAATAAAATTCACAGGAGTGAATAAGAAACATCACACAGTATATTTTTACATTCAGTTGTAGATAATTGTGTGAGCTGATTTTGTCTTTGAATCTAAAGATCTGATTGGGTCTCAGAAACATTCCAGTAGCAGCAGTTCATTCGGTTGTCTGCTGTCACCTAGAACACACACGTGTGGACATATACACATACAACTATTGCTATAGTTAACACTTTGAATTGTTCTGTTATGTTAAAAAAACAACGTTTGTGTTATGTAATGTGTACTGATTAGTAAACTTCTCTTACTGAAAATTACATGCATTGCAGGTGGAAGCCCTGTACTTCCAGCATTGGCAAGGCAATAGGTGTGTATGTTAAACAGCTAAGAATATGTATAAAATGAGGTAGGAATGTAGAGAAAATAACTATAAGGGTTTAGAAAAAAAAAGTAACAAGAGTAGGAAAGGCTGTACTGCTCCAAAGAAAACAGAAAGGTTTTTATTTGGTGTCCTAGCAGATGACTTCCCTTCCTTGCGCTTCATCAGAAGGTGTCAGGGTCCCTGCCTCCCAGGGGTTTTCAGCCTGAAAATTAATCTTGATTGCTAAAGAAATGTTCAACAGGTGACCTGCATCTCAGAGGTGCTGTGAAAGGGGCTCAGGGAGGCGCTTTTCTCCATCTCGACACTGGAGGCCAGAGAGGTGTAGAGGAGAATTGGGAGCCAATGAATTTGTTTCCTTCTTAACCAAACTAGCTTCTGAATGTGCTGAAGGCAGAATAGCCTGAGCTCTGCCATGACCCGGGTGGCTTAGAAAAGCCTCCTGCAGGGCGAGGGGTAGCAGGGCAGAGAGGGCTCACTACTAAGCCCAGACCACAGCCTGTGCAACTACAGAGGAATGAAGAAGAGAACTCTTGCAGAAAAATGCAGCAAATTCTGAAGACAGACACAAAAATGGTGTTTTGCTAGGATGCTGATAATGCTTATGATGCCACAGCAAAGGAAAAGAGAGTTTTCCCACATTTCAGAAGACTTGGGGAGTGAAGTCAATTTCTTGTGTCTCTTTGTTGTTATGAGAAAAAATACCAGGGGTGCCAAAAAAAGTACACATTTTAAGAGATGTTATCTATGTATTACTTTTCTAAGTTGAATTGTATTACGGTAGCAATGTGTAGTATGACGTCCCCTCAAAAGATGGCGTCAATCAAATGAATGCTAGCGTCATTCTTTGTATTACAATTTTAATACAATTTTTTTCCTTTCTTAAAATGTGTGTACATTTTTGCTTTTGACTTGAGTTTGTCTGTTTTCCACAGAGAGTCATACCATTGGGTAACCATCCTTACTCATTAAAAGCATGATTGATCCTTAGAGCCTGGCCTGCAGACAGTTCCCCCACCCACTTCCCAGTGAGGTGTCTGTTCTTCTGGATCTGGGTTAGCAAGGCTTGTACTCAGGACTGTGGGGTCACCTTGGGACCTATCACTTGATATTCTTTCGTTAGTCCACTTTTAACTCAGGTTCTATCTACGAGACTACATGCCATGTGTAGTATTGTAGGCATACGTGCCTGCTAAAGCAGTAATCATAATCTTGGAGTAGCTATGCAGTGTGTGAAAGTTATGCCTACTTTCCCTGGCTAGTTTGAGTCATACATAGGTTCTGCTCAGCCTGTGTTTCTGTCCCATTTTCCCTCTTGCTGCAGGCTCCCACGCCTCCACCCCACCCCCTCCCCTGCTCTACCCCTGGCATCTTCTCCCTGTCTCTCTAAAAGAATCCGTGTTCCCTGAGTTAAAGCATTCCATCTGTGTAAGGTCTGTCTGTGTTTCTAAATGCAGGGGACCGTGGGGTGCCTGATGGGGCATGAGGATACTCAGGACAGGCCTTCGCTGGGCTGTTAACAGAACGTTCTCTGAGTTCCCCAAATGGGAATGGGAATCTCAAGATCCCGAACTGCCCTTAGGATTGCCAGAACTGACTGAGATGACACAAATGCAGGGCTTGAATGTGCACCTAATAGGGCCATTCGGGGCCTGGGGGATATCAGGGGAAGTGCAGCCATCCTGACACTATTTCAGGGGAATTTAAGTCTGGTCAGTGAAAAACAGAAATCAGATAAGTAATGACTGATTGTTCAGTCCTACACTTGTCCTATAGAAATATAATGCAAGTCACACATGTAATTTTCAATGTTTTAGTAACCACATCAAAAATAGTGAAAAGAAATGGGTGAAATTAATTTTAATATGATATTTCATTTAACCTAATATAGCTAAAACATTATCATTTCAATATATAACCAATATATTTCATGAGATAGTTCACATTTTTTTTATACCAGACCTTCAGACTGTGTATTTTACACTTCGAGCATATCTCAATTCAGACCAGCCACGTTTCAAGTGCTCTATAACTATAAGAGGGTAGTGGTTCCCAGGTTAGACAGCAAAGGTTTCGTCAGCGACTCAGTCTGTCAATTTTGTGGCCTTATCTGCTCAGTGAAGTGGTTATTAACGGTTTACTAACCTTGTCCTGGAGTCTGTACATACGAGTATCCTATTCATGATTTTTCATACAACCAGCACTGCTTCAGATACTTGGGCTATGGCCTCCCTGACCTTTCTGAACAAGGTCCGTACTCTCCAGGAGTTTACATCCTAGATTCTGACCTGGGCAATAAATTAATAAACAAACAAGAATATACAGTATTTGCTGCTAGTAAGAAGTGATATGAAGAAAATTAAACAGGGTATTGAATAAACACTTTTTCAGGCTGTCTGAATTCTTGGCAAGGCTGAACTTGCCCTTTGCCTTGACAGATTTTGCACTCTGCCCTGAGGAAGGCACAAGTATTAGCCCTGGGAGACAGGGACGGGGCTGAGAACACTTCCTGGGTCCCGCGAGGTAACACAAACTTCCCAGAATACAGTCTCTCAGTGAACAAAATGGCCACCAAACTAATAAAAAAATATGGTTGTAAAGAAACACAACCAGAATAGTATCTCTCTTTTGTCAAAGTATCGTTTTCAAATTGTTAAAAATATATGAGGCATACATCCCTTCGTATGACTCTTATCAAAAAAAAAGGAAAATATTAAATGTCAGTGAGGAGAAACTAGAAACCTCATACACTGTTGGTTGTATATAAAATGGTGCAGCTGCTGTGAAAAGCTACTTGGCAGTTTCTCAAAAAGTTAAACATAAAATACCCAAAAGAATTGAAAGCAGGGACCCAAACAGATACTTGCACACCAAAGTTCGCAGCAGCAGTAGTCGCAATAGCCAAACAATGGAAATAACCCAAGTGCCCATCAATAGATGAATGACTAGACAAATGTGGTACATACACACAATGGAATATTATTCAGCCTTTAAAAGGAATTAAATTCACATACATGCTACAACATGGATAAACCTTGAAAACATTATGCTAAGTGAAATATGCCAGACATAAAGAATAAATGTATGATTCCATTTTATATGAACTATATAGAGTAGTCAAACTCAGAGAGACAGGAAGTAGAATAGCGGTTACGAGAGGCTGGAAGGAGAGGAGAGTGGACAGTTATTGTTTCATGGATGCACAGATTCAGTTTGGGAAGATGAAAAAGTTCTGGAAATGGATGGTAGTAATGGTTGCACAGCAGTGTGAATGTACTTAATACCACTGAATTGTACACTCAAAAAAAGTGAAAATGGTAACTATGTTGTGTAATATATATTTTACCACAATTTGTGTGTTTGTGTTTGTGTGTGTGTGTGTGCACACATATAGACAGTACAATGTACTGACCTTGCTTTTGTGCCTGGGGCAAGCGGTCCATCTTTCCTTAAGGCTTCTAAAGAGGAAAATTAGCAATAGGGAAGACTTGGGACTAACATAAGAGACAGGCCTCCTTCCCCTTGGTTTAAAGAACATTTATGGATGAAATGGCCAATCTGAAGTTAAAAAAAAAAAAAAAGATGGGGGATGAGACAGATTGAAAAAGAAAAGGAAGATGGTGGAGGAGGAGGGAGAGAAGAAAAATCTTGTGAAACTTCAGAGTACTTATTCTTGTAGTTAAATGGAACAAGTTTCTTTTTTATTTGGTATATAAACTTGAACTAAGCAATGCACTCAAAGCAAGAATTCCCAAGCAGCAGTACTGGGTATGGAGTCATCTGTCATGTTAATCATGATATATTTTCTTGCCTTGAATAGCGTCAGCTGGAATATGTTACATTCCATCCTAGTAAGGGAATCCAAATGAACAATTCCCAACAAACAATTGGTCCATCTACAGAGAGTGAAATCCTCTAAGTTCTTTCATTACTGTTCACAACATTTTTCCATGATCTCCTGTTGCGGAGATAAAATCAAATGGGAAAATGAGCATTGGAACCTTATACAGAGTTTTGGAACCAACATGGTGTTGGTGTTAGAGGAGACCAAGATTTCAATCAGAAGGCAATGCTGGGTTTGGTATAAGGTATTCACTTAAGGAGAATGGAAAAAATAATAAGTCAGGCCTGATAAATATTTGACATAAAGTTAAACAGTCCAAATGCTCTCAGTCTCTTTCCCAACTACCTGAAATAGATGGTCTAATAATGAAATTTTAGCATGCAGCCATGTAATATTTGACAAAGTAATGGAATTAATACCAAAACCTGCAAAAGAATAGTGAATTAGAAAACTGAAGATCAATTTGAAGACTACAATGGATTTTAAATGTAAAATTTTATAATTCTGAAATGTTATTATGTTCATTTACTTCATTTGAAGTAAGACATGCCAATATTCTTTTTGACTCAACAAATTTGATACAGCCACCTTATCCGTGAATAGCCACAGGAAAAAAATGAATTTGGCTATAAACTAGTTTTCTAGTTTCTGAATGTTATCAGTGATGTGTTCTCACCTTCTTCCAAATTTGGGCCTAATATTAGTACAGCCTGGGATATATGTATCTATACCTGAAAAGTAGGAAGCTGGGAATTTTCTGGATCATTTGGATTAGCAAAAAGATTTTTCATGGAATATACAATGAATTGAAGTAATATTTTTAAAGAAAATGTATTTTTCTTAATTATAACTTATTAAGTTAATTTCCTCTACCTGTCCTTGTTTGGCTGTGAGTAAATGGTCTACTGACAAAAGGTATTTTCTTATTGTACTAAAGGATCACATCGTCTAGTGTTTTGGCCTTGGTCTAGAATCTAGACATCTTTCATATTATGCAAATAGAATCACTAGACTTTAACCCACGTGACTACTTGACTCACTAGATTAGAAGTGAATGAATCTACCGAGGAGACAAGCACAGGTGCAGAGCAGTTAACCCTTGACACACTAACTGTGGCCTTTTGAGTTCATGTGAATGTGAGAAGAGTAGAAAAGACTGAATTTGTTGGCAAAAATTGCTAGTCACCGAAGGCCAGATTCTGTTTCTTGGATTGTTTTGGGACACCTTTGCCAACAATTTAGAAAAGATGATAACTTGGATATTTGCCTATAATTCTTATAACCCTTCCCAGCTCGAGCTAACTATTAACATTAAATAAAACACTCATGTTAAACTGGCTCTCCGAGGTTTAGTATATCTAGGCTGACTGAATCTGCTCCCAATTCCGCTTCACCTGACTTCTACACACTACATGTGTTCTGATATTCCAATGGTGTTGAGTTACATCGAATCAGGCAAGCCAGCAAGCTTTGGGAGTTGGTGGAGGAGAACATTCTGAAATAATCTAAAAAGAACATGCTTGTTAATTATAAGAGGGTGAAGAAGGAGGAGATTTCTCCCCAAGTAATTGGACCCACATGGAAATGAGGCTTTGCAAAAATTGAATTATTAAAAAATATCAGTATAATGATGTCTAAATATTAGGTCAAACAGTGGCTCCCTACATATTTTAGCCCAAATAGGCCCACAAAATCCACCCATTTATTCATTCACTGATGAAAACTCTTGCTGTGTGTTTACTATGTGCCAAGTACATGGTTGGGTATTAAACAACACTTGATGTGGAAGGGAAATGAAGAAAAAGTATCCTGTGACGTACCATTCTCAGAGATGGCCCCAACCAGAAAATGGACAACTACCTGTGTGCCATGTAGTCTCTCTTACCACTGACATTTCCTTATAGGCAAATGTCCAAAAGGAGGAGGTTGTGGTTCCGAATGGCCTTTTAAGTATTTCATTGATCTGTTTGCATTGACAGGCCTCAGAAAGACATCTTGACACTGAATAGTCAAGTTGACGACACAATGCATGGCTTGTAAGTAAACTCATCCCTGTTTTGAAGCCCACTGATAAAAACAAACTTTTGCCTCTACAGACACGGTGATATGACGGTTCTAGAACCTGTACCAGCAAGGACCACCAAATTGGGGACAGAACCTGATTCACCTTTGTATTTTCAGCATTGTGTTTTGTTCAGAGTAGGTGCTCAGAAAATCTTTTTTGCATCTAAAGTGAATGGAGGAGAAGCCTTCTGCATGGGGACGTACACAGCAGAGACGCAGTAGTCTCCCCAGTGCACTGATCCATGTAACTTAAAGTTAAGTTTGCCACCGTGTATAAACAAAGTCCGCCCGAGGTATTTTCATTTCATTTAGTTTGGAAGTCACTCAAGGCAGAGTTCAGAATGAAGAAATTAGATACTATCTTGGATATTGGTGATGGGCCATGAAAAATAAAATAGGTCCTTTAAATAGCAGGTATAAAACAAACTCAGGAATTATCCAGAGAAAAAAATGGCGAAACAAATTTTAAAATAAATTTTTCTGTAATCGAATCTTTCTGGAATTCAGACAATATTATCGACTCAGAACTTTGTTGTAAAAATAAAACTGCCAAAATAATAATATAAAATAAATGTCGAATACTTCATTTTTATGAATTTGTTTTTTCAAAAGAAAATAGAGACTCTGCCAATTTATCCCTCAATAACCTTCCAACTGTGTAAAGCACTAAAATAATACATGCTATTTAAAAATTATTAGGAACCCATTAAATTGGCAAGTACTCAGGTTTCATGTACTCAAGATTTTGCTTTGGTGGGAAGCACATTCTATAAACTCCCTACTGGAATTATTAGATACTTTTGTATGTGAGCAATAGTTTTCTGAGGGGAAATGTTGCATAAATAAGAGTAAATAATACATTTTTGTCTACTGAATTCTTCTGTTAACATAAGACACCAACAAAACAATCCACAGGAAGAAGAAACCTTCCTCCCACTAATGGATTCTCTCTTCAGAGGAGTTAGATAGACCAAGCTGAAGAATTCTTCTCCAACTCCTTCAGACTTTATGGCCACATCAGGGAGGCTTGTTACTTGCTGCTGGCTTTATTGTCTATCCAAGGACACTGTGTCCCCTGTTAGGGGCACATGATGTCACATACCACAGACTCTTTGTGTGTGTGTGTGTGTGTGTGTGTGTGCGCGCACATCTCTCCAGTAAATAAATAACAGCCTTTCCGGGGAGTCGTATCTTCTATTGGGAGGCTGAGTATCTGACCCAGCCCAGGCAGAGAACCCAAACAGAGTCAGGAACAAGGGGTATGCTCATAATAATGATCTGCCCCCTTTTATCTTTTTTCCCTCTTCTGGTTTTCTCCCACTTATCATTGGTAAGCACCTCCATATATGTTTACCAAGTGACGTACGTTATTATAAGAACAGAAGGTAATGAAAATTTTAATTTGTACAGAAACATGTATTGGGTATCTTTTACATGCAATCTACCGTGCAAGTGATAAGGGAGCTGCAAGATGAATGAGGCATAATTCCTCGTTCTTAGACTTTACAGTCAGAGTGAGACCAGCTCACAGGTGATTGGGTGTTTCGGTCATATTGATTTGTCAAATAGTGTTTGGTTGCTGAGCAAGTGGTCATAAAGACTGTAAAAACAAACAAAAACAAAAAAACAGACATCAGCCATCAGGCAAAGCAAATTAAATAATGAAGACCCAAATGGGGTCATGTACCAATTTCTGTTTTAAATGTGTTTCATATGAACATTTGCTTATTAAGAGGAGTTTTTGTTTTATATAACATTAAAGAAGAAGCCATATGACTTTTTTCTTTATTTCTTTTTAATTCAGTTCAATGAAATATCAGGATTCAGCACCTTGATTTGCTATTGTTTAGCATTGTGGGAACTTTTGGAAACACAGCCATCCTAGCAATGGAATGTAAGTTTTATTTGATGATTTTTAAAAGTTAGATATGTTCAAAGTTTAGTACAAAAAGGTGACTAAAATGAACAAGTCTCAGGAAATATCAGTGGATTCTATTAAAGACATTTAAAAAGAAAATCCTCTGTGAGCAATAAACTTTAAATGCATTTTCTCCCAAAGATCAAAGGATACAAGTGTAGATGAAATAAGTAAAGTCTTAAAAAGGAAGGGAATTCTGACACATGCTACAAGATGGATGAAGCTGCAAGACGTTATGCTACAAGTTAGTGAAAGAAGCCAATCATAAAAGGACAAATATGGTATAGTTTCCCTTATATGAGGTACCTAGCGTAGTCAAATTCATAGAGACAGAGAGTAGAATGGTGGTTGCAGGGGCTGGGGGAAGGGGGCATGAAGAGTGAATGTTTAATGAGGACAGAGTTTCAGTTTGGGAAGATGATGAAGTTCTAGAGATAGATGGTGGTGATAGTCACACGAGAATGTGCTTAATGCCGCTGAAAAATGACCCCGAAAAATGGTTAAAATTGTAAATTTTATGTTATGTGTATATTACCACAATAATAAAAAAAAAAGCAACTCAATGGTGAAGGCAGCCTGATGTTGAAAGCAAGTCTTTTCTGCCCATAGTATGAAAAAAGGATTCCTCAAGCTGGGAGAAGAAAGAAGGGAAGCAAAAATGAGAGGAAGACAACGATGGGTTCCTGAGAAGGGGTCCTGTACCCTGCTTGTGAGGTACGGGCAAACCCCTTCATAGATCTAAAATAGGGAGAACTTGGCCCTCACTTCTAGGATAAAGCTGGTGTATGGTAAGAATTCTGAAAAGGAAATTCTATGCCTATGTGCTATGTCTTGGCCATCCGGGTCTTAGCCTCACAAAATCCCCAGGCCCCAGTGGGTGTAAGAGCAGCATTGTAATGGCTGTGTGCCCCAGAGTGGTGACGAAATGGCAGAAAGAGGCATGGGAACTGAAGGGCAGGCAGGGGGAGCTGAAGAGGACCTCACAAGATTGAATTTCTGACCAGGGACAACCCCGGTTGTTGGGTAACCCGGTGTCCCCTGAGTGGACAGACAACATGGAGAACAAGATGAGCCTCTCCAGAGCCCTGGCTCTGTGCATGCCACCCCAGAATTTGTATGTGACAGCAGGAACAGAGAGTGTTCCTGAATTGAATGAATGAATGAAGGCTTGACATAGAATTATAGTTGTATCATAAAGTTACATTTCTTGCACCCTGAATCTCCAGCCCGATATCAAAAGCCAGCCATCTTTACACTCTTTCCAGCTCTCCAAAGGCTATCCAGACACTTAGGGCCTTCATAATAACACTCCATGCTAATTTTTCACTTGTATGAGAATTTCCATCTTTCTTGACTTCAGTTAGCATCACTGGGTGATGCCCTATCTGTTCATTCTTTATTTTACCTGGAACAGAAGGAAGATATTGGCTGTCTAATTTATAAGAATTTGAAGTTGAAAATGGCAGCACTGCATGTAAGTTTATTCAAATAAACAAGCAGATAAAAGGTGGAAGCTTGAGACACTGCCTCCTATGGCTCTTCTAGCCACGCGCTCTTCAGCAAGAAGAAGGAAAATTGTAGTTCAATGCGTGTTATTTTCTTATGTCCCATACTTGCAGCTTCCAGAGGGAGGAAATCCTGCTGCAATGAGCTGCTGAGTAAATAACTGTCTGAAACACATGTGTGGTCGGAGAGTTGAACTCTTCCTAAAGGTGTGACTTATAGCTTTCTGAGAAAAAAAAGGGAGGGCAGGGAATTCACTACATCAGGAACAGGAAAGTTTCCTTCCTGTTTTCTCTTCCCTGTTAGGTAAACGCTTTTCCTCTGTCATTCACAAAATGTTTGGGTACAGTGTCAGGGTTGGAGGTGCATCAATAGCACACGCACCCATGGACAGCTGGGACATTCTCCCTTCCCAAGGCAGCAGGGCCCACACAGAAGCAGTTGTCAACGGCAGGTGACTATTTTCTATTCGGGTGTGGAGAGAGGAAGGTGAGTTGAATGAATATGATTAAGTTCCAGGCCTGAGACATTCAGCACATGGCCTGTTTTTTGTTTTTCTTTAAAGGAATGATTCTAAACCCTATTGACTGGGTTTGGCTCCCCAAAACACCTGGATTTTAGTATCTGAAAACTGAAGCTAATTAGAAAAACCAAATTCCTACTTAATAAAGCTGTTATATGCTGATATCATTTAATATGATTTTCCCAGTGTTCATTTTAAGTTCCAAATAGAGTCTCCTGTAATAAGCGGCTCACATAGAACCCCATCTCTTCCCGTCACTAATCCTACTACAAATAAGTGTTCCCTGGGCTCTGCAGACAAATCCTTGTAATCCTGGGGATGTGGTCCTTAAGTAACTAACTAACCTCTTGTTGGGAAAAAATACCAGTCCTGGTCTTCATCACTTTGCTATACTCTACCGAGCCCAGGTTTGGGCAGTTTCCAGTGTTCCTGTGTCTAGAGACTTCAGCTGCCTGTAAGACTTCTGAATATTCTTGTTTTCCCCACATGTCTGTTGGTGAGCGACTCACAGTTCTAGCTCTCCCTCTTGCTGGCTCTTGCGCTCTCTCTCTTTCCCCTCTCACCCTGGGAATTAAAGGTATGCGCTCTGCAGTCTCAGTAACACTGGCTTTTAAGTGAGACCACAGTCCAAAATAATAAATGAGATTTTAAACAATGTTTGAAGTGGGTATGAGCCATGTTGTACATTTCAAGACTGATATTCTTGCAGAAGCCATTGTGGAAGATGATGAAAGGCAAATGAATCACAGATGAGGGTGAAACAAAAACAAATGAAATAAAGAAAATGAACAGACACCGATTTTAGAAATGATTTTCTATTCCTAATTAGGCTTGATACCACCATGTTTGGTTACTGGTGTGTTTTCACTCACGTCTTTCGACCTTCTTAAAAAAGGCAACAAAGAAGTCACTTCAAGGCAGCCACATTTCAGTTGCAATGTGTGGTACAATTAGTTCAAGTATGAAAGAGCAGCCACCACACCTAGAGTAACACCTGGATTCTTGGTAAACAGTGTGCTGCCCGGATCTCATTTCATTACGCATGACAATATGACACTCACTCCCACAGCGTTCTACATTGAACTTGGCATGTAATAATTATAAAATGAGATGAGTGGATAAGGGAACCACAACACACTGCTTGGGAACCCACTAAAGCCCAATTTACTAGCCCAGGTCTGATGACTACCCCAATTGACAGAGGTCTGAGCAGAGAATGAATAATTATCTAATGGCTTCATGCAGACATTGGTTTGTTTTCATAATTTTAGGCTGATATACACAGCTTGATGAAAGCTTTGAAAAACTGAGGATAATTCTTTATGAAAATCAGAAGTACAAAACAATGAGTTATGTTTTATTTTATTTTTTTAAACTAGGTAACTGGATATTTTCATGGCACCAAATTACCGCCCCACTGGTGACTTGCTAATTAACAAAGAGAAAATGCATTTTACTAGTGAAGAGAGTTGGGGTTGCCATCATCTTAACTCAGTGATCAAACTTGGCATCACCAGTAGTGGGGCAACCAGCCTTACTGTGCTGCCGCTGTCACTCACTGTGAAGTAGGTCGTCTCGCATACGGAGTGTCCTTCAGAATGTGTAAACTGAATCTCATCAAGAATTTAGATCTAAAGGATATACAAAAGATAGGGGAACAAGTTAAAGCACCACAAATAAAGGATCCCAAAGTCCAGAATTGGGGCACTCTATCAGACAACTGTCCTGGCCTCTTCAAAAAGTCAATAGCATGGAAAAGGGTGTGTGTGTGTGTGTGTGTGTGTGTGTGCGCCATTCTAGATTAAAAGAGACTGAAAACATAACACAGTTGACCCTTGAACAATGCGGGACACCAGTCCCCACACATTTGAAAATCCACGTATAACTTTTGACTCCCAGTTGTGCCTCAGTATCCTCAGGGGACTGCTCCCCACCACCACCAAAATCCGCAGATGCTCAAGTCCCTTATATAAAATGGCGTAGAACAATCCATAGAGTTGGCCCTCTGTATCCACGGATTCCCAATCTTGGGAAAATACTGTTTTTGATCTGTGGTTGGTTGAATCTGTGGATGTGAAACCCAGGGATAGAGGGCCAACTGTATATTTATAGAAAAAAAATCTGCATATAAGTGGACCTGCTCAGTTCAAACCTGTGTTGTTCAAAGGTCAACTGTAATTATAAATGTGCTCCTCAACTGGATACTAAATTGAAAAAGAAATCTATGAAACCAAGGTTATAATTTGAATATGGACTGGGTATTACATGATACTAGGAAATTAATACTAACTTATTAAGTGGGATATATTGGAATTTGGTTATGTAAGAGGACATAGCCTGAAGTGCTTGGGGTGATTGACTTTAAAATGGTTGGACAACAACAAAATAGAGGTCAGCAAATGAAGCAAAGAAGACAAAATGATAATTTTTGATTAAAGGTATTGGTTATGGGTGTCCATTGCACTATTTTTTCTATTTCCCTACATAGTTGAACTTTTTTATGATTAAATATTTTTTAAAACCTTATCTTTATTACTTGATTTCTGAAAATTGGATGTTTCAAAGCTTATTAGTTTCTCTCTATCCATTTGGACCCAATTAGCCTGTCAAATTCACCAAAATATAAACAAATAAACAAAATACTTATAATTTTTAAAAGTTAAGTAGAACCTGCAGCCCTCACATAAAAAGTCAGCCACTGGCAAAAACAACAGAAAGGCAATAACTTAAGATAAACCACATCAATTTCCCTTTAATGATCCTTCTCTTATGAGGAAAAAACCAAAAACTTGAAGTGGTAATAGTGCCCGGTTTTTAGTTAAAATCAGTAAAATTGATTATTTACTGTTCTTATCAATGAATGATTTTTAACTAGGTGGTTAAACATGAAAACAATCTTGCTAATTGCAAATTGTCCATTGTTATCAACTTTTCAGTGTTGTAACCTGTTGTAATCAACTTTTTGGTTGAAGCAAAGAGAGTACCTGTCAGAAAAAAAGGCAGCTAGACTTAGGAAACTGCCCATAATTGGTGAATAATTGTGCCAGTTTACAAATTAATAAAATAATTTACTCCTCACATCTATTTTAATCAGCTCACTTTCCTAACTGGATGGATGTGTAGAGGATTCTAATTAAATAAAATATTTGTATTTTACTATATACTTTTGACTTAAAAAGCTGTCCTGATTTGGCAGTCAAATATTGATTTATAAAATTGCTGAAATCCATTTCCTGTGATAATAAAGTGAAAATGGCACAGGACTGGGAGTTATGAAACCTACATGATAAGCCATCCTTATATGCTTGCATACTAAATAAATAGCTATTTGACTTGGGCAAGCCTCTAATCTCTTTGGGCTTTAATTGCTTTATTTTAATATGCCAGTGATTAGAATAAAGGCTTTTAACTTAGGTTGGAAGGATGTATGAATCCTGTGAAATTAAATACAGTCATGCACGGCTTAATGACAGGGATACATTCTGAGAAATGTCATTAGGTGATTTTGTCATTGTGCAAACATCAGAGTACACTTACATAAACCTGGATAGTAGTATAACCTATTACACATCTATATATGGTATAAATAGCCTATTGCTTCTAAGCTACAAGCCTGTACAGAATGTTACTGTACAAAACAACACAAGATTAAATCAAGTACAAGAGAAAATGATGCAACCAAAAGACACACGAGATGTATGAGACCGCTGCCGGTATAACACAGTTTTACAGTAATTTTTTATAAGTAGAAAGAGTACACTCTAAAATAACAATAAAAGGTATAGTATAGTAAATTATATAAACCAGTTACCTGGTCGTTTATTATCAGTATCAAGTATTATGTACTGTACATAACTGTATGTGCTATACTTTTACACAACTGGCAGTCTAGTAGGTTTGTTGACACCAGCGTCGCCACTAACACAGGAATAATGTGTTTTATTATGGTGTTATTATACCTACAATGTCACTAGGAAATAGGAATTTTTCAGCTGCATTATCTTATGGGACCACCCTCGTATATGTGGTCTGTCATTAACCCAAGCGTTGTTATGTGGTGCATGACTGCAGTTCATGTCTGATAGTGTAGAAGCATTTTTCTGAGAAGTTTGGTAGATTAGATATGGGAGTTGCAGCAACTCCCATCTAAAGGTATTGCCTATTTCCCCATCCCTTGATCTGGGCTGGACTTGTGGCTAGCTCTGACCAACAGAATGAGGGAAAAGTGATGTTCTGTGACTTCCAAGATTTGACCTTGAAGCTTCTGCTCTCATTCTCTTGAAATGCTGCTCCCGCCATGTAAATTAACCCTAGCTGTCTTGCTGGAGACAAGTGGCTCAGTTGACAGCCAGCATCAAGCACCAAACCTGTGACTGAGGCTATCTTGGATCAGCTAGCCTCAGTTAAACTATCAGATGTCTAAAGCTGTCTGAGTGATCTCAGACAAAACCAGCAGAAGAACCACCCCGCTGGGCCTAGCACAAATTGCAGAATTGTGAGCAAATTCATGGTAGCTATTTTAAGCCATTCAGTTTTGTGATGGTTTGTTATACTGTGATATCTAAATACTTCAAGAAGGTATTTAGTTTTCATCTAATTCTCAAAGGTAATGAATTACTGAATTTGAATTAGATTATTTAAAAGTTTATGATTCCTTGTCTCTACTCTTTACATAAGCTATGCTGTAGGTAATATTTATCTTGGTAAATCTTGCATTCAAATGCATTTAAAACTGCATTTTAAAACAAAGTTTAGAATTATTGAACAGAAGAATCAGCAGGTCTTTGAGTCTGTAGTTCAGGGACTTTTCCACTTTCTTTTTGAAAAAAAAAAACACGTGGACAGTGTTCAGGCACTTCTTTCTCTTTCTTTCTTTCTTTCTTTCTTTCTTTCTTTCTTTCTTTCTTTCTTTCCTTCTTTCTTTCTTTCTTCCTTTCTTTATTTTATTTTATTTTATTCTTTTATTCAGGCACCTCTTTCATTCTCCACAGTTTTTAAAGATTAAAGCAATCTCATCTGAAAATTCCATTAATATTCTGATTTGTTATAAGTTGTTTGAACTTATTTAGGGTAGTTAGCATTTGCTTCTAAGTGATCTTACTCTTTAGTTCTGTCTCATCAAACTTAGCTCCATGCTTTCTGATCTAAAGAGTACAACAGTGTGAGGGTGTGGCCACCTGTATCTTCCCCATTGACGTTATAGTGACAAAACGCCAGCACAGTCCTGCAGGGAGCCTATACTTGCTTTTGTTTCAAACAGCCCTCTTCATCATCTAGAATGTTAGCCTCCTTCTGGATTTAGTCTTTCTGACTCTTTCTCACAAATTCTTGACAGATTTGTTTGTATCTATACTTGTTTTTCTAGATCATCGTTCACATTTTACATACATCGTTAAAAAATATATCAGATCTTAGCAGACAGCTTCCCGCATGAAGATACTAAATCTTTTTGGCTACCTTCTTCCGTTTTCTTTTCTTGTCCCCCGTCCCCACCCCACCTCCCTTCACCCCTGCCTTGCTTTGGACCATGTACAATAGTAGCATCAGAATTTTATTTTGAGGAATCGCCTCTGCTTCTTTTTGGAATCTCAGACTGGGAGGTCAAAATCAGGCTTTTATAATTTCCTGAGATATTTTAAAACTCAAACTAACTGAGTGTGTGTCTGGCAGTGACCACATCCCTATGGAATTTTCTGATGGCCAGGTGGCCCACGTCCAGGACTCCTGTCACTTCTGATTTTCCATTCGGGGCCTCTGAGTTGGCCAGAATTAGAAGCAGGGTGTTAATCCTCTTCATCACTTCCTCTCCCTTCTAAAAGATGAAATTCTCATGTGGGTTAGTGATTCCCAACCTGGCTGCACATTCAAATCACTTAGGGCACTTAAAAAAAATGTCTGGGGCCCTACCGTGCTTTAATTAGAATGAGTGGAGACTGCCTATCAATTTTCTTTATAATTCTGGGATTATTCTAACATATAGCCAGGGCTGAGAACATTAATTGAGGCAAATTGTGGATTTATTAGATGTTCTGAGTTTAGAAAATGAGACATCTGGCAGATGTCTGGATGTTGACGTTCCCATCATGAAGATTTTGAATGCTTCTCTTCTCTAGTCCGTTAGGTTTCTACAAAAGCAATCTAGGTCTAGCACATCTAAACAGGATAACAACAATCAGAATCATGATATTACTTTCTGATTGTTGATATTAATCTCAACACAGCTCTAACATCTCTAAACAAGATGAAGCTAGACAGACGAAAGTCCACTAAAAAATTCAGGGGACAGTTTGGGACATTTGCTTTTGCTCTTGATGTTTGTTCTTATTGGTAAAGAGAATAATTTCAGAAAGGAAGTATATTTAGAGTGAAAAAAATAGAAGTGTTTTTCTCCTTCTTTGGTCAGTTTTCAGGATGCTCATTCTTTGTTAGCCGAAAGGAAACTGAGACGTCAAATACGTAGGTTTTTAAAAAATTCTCTCTCACTACATATTGCACACACCACACATGGGGGCTTTTTAAAATTTTAAATTCTATATTGTTAATGATTATCATCAAATATGCAAATGCAATATTCCACGAGGCCATTTTTCTCCTATCACAATAGAAATGGCCTTGTTTCTGGTTAGAGGCAGCGCTGATTTTGGTGTCATTCTCAGAGGTAAGCCAAGGGTCGGCCAACCCGAACATTGAAGAATAAGCAGCAAATCAATACTGAAGCGACACGACTTGAACTGAGCATCTCTTTGAACAACCTACTGAGGACCTGGCTGCACCTTGGCAATCACATCACATGCTGGGAATGGACCAGCATGGTTATGCAATTTGGTAGGTGCTGTTAGACATTGCGGGCATGCAAAGGGCATTCAGCCTCCTATGAATTAGAGATGACCGTGAGAGAACAGCCAATGCTTACTCAAGGTATAAAAGGCATAAAACTCTAGCTCTAATCTGTTGTGAGTTAGCTGTGTAGAAACTGCTATCTGGGGACAGTAGAAGTCCAGAGGTATGTCTGTAGGAATCTAAAAACAGACAACAGAATGAATAAGCCATATTCTCATGTTGAAATACTGCAACTGCTTTCAATCACGCAGGCCCTTTTGGAATCATATGCATTTTTGTCAATATTTCAGTTTTGCAAATGTTTTGCAATAGGGTTTCAGCTGACAAACTCTCAATAAGGTATTTCTCCACTTTCTAAAGAAAACACATGTAGAAAATGGTATAAAATAACATTTGTGTTTTGAAATTGTGGACACTAAGAAAACTAGTGTTGGTTCTGTCTCCAACTCTAACTCATGCCATGCACACCTGGGATTACAGGAGTCTGAAAACAATGCATGAGAACATAGCAGAATTTAAAATAATGCCTGACAAAACAAGACAGTTCACAGCAGAGTGAAGACCACTGATCCAGAGTTTCCTAAAATTGATAGACTTAACTTTCAGGCCACACCGACTGATTTTAATGTCTCTTTCATTTTACTCAGATGGACCTACCTAAATACACACAAATGCTTCCCCATACACTACCAAATATCAACACTGAAAACAACGTCTACTTTTGTTATGTATAAGGGCAAAAAATAGCAGATTCGTGCACAAGTGTTTACAGAAGTTAAAAAAAATAATCAAATCATATGTCTGCTCTTACCAAAATTGTAGTCTTTCTAAACAACACTGTTGACTTTCTGGGAGAAAAGAGAAGATTCCCACTGCTTCAAATTAAGGTCCACGTATTAGCAGAAGAATTATTGGTTATGACTGATTGAAAACAGATTGGGTTTCCTTGAATTAGAAATAAGTACGTTCATTTTATAAATGGTTTGCCATAAAAAAGCAAGCACATTCAGATCTCAGGTGTACATCATGGAGCCAGGCCTTCCGAGCAAGGGCTGTCTTGGCAGAAAGTCAGTTATATTAATGTTCAGACCCTCAGTTCCCATTTACTATGGAGTCATGGCCCTATTGCAGCAATGTGCTAATAAATTACTTTTATTAAATGATAATGATTAGGAGTGCCATTGCTTTTTCCACCTCTTTCTTTAGTAGTGCAGGAAAAACCATACTTACTATCTCTAATGTTTTGGTTTTGCGTGCAATATGATCAATCTCCTGATTTCATCCTAAACCAGTGGGAGTTCCTATTTAGGTACAATTCAACCAGGATTGCACAAGTGACTGGGATCAAAAGAAGACCTTGTACCTCTTCACTTGAACTAAGTCAGTGTGAATTAATTTAAAATGTCAAACTTGATTTCGATAAAACAGGCTTCAAAAACAATGCTGTTTGGGTAAGAAAGAGGTTAATGAGGAAAATGTAATCCCAACTCGAATGCCATTGGAATGCAAAGCCACATTTATTTGCATGTGTGGTATCTGTAAAAGGTCCAAGGAATTTTGTTTTTGGTGTTTTGAATTGTTTATAATGTATTCTCTTTTTATTCCATCTACTAACAATTCCCAGAAATGATGTAAATCAAAAGATGGAAAAATGTAAATGCATTTGGGTTCTAAGAAAATTACCAGTTGCAACATCAGCTCTAGCCACAGTTTATAAAGCAGGTGATTATGGGGACAATAAAGAAAAATGTTATTAAATCAGTAACAATCCCTTGAATGTTGCCAATTCTGTGATAGCGCCTAAAAGTCTGAAACTCCAAAATAGTCCATGCCAAATTTTGCAATAAAATTTCACGAATAATGAGGCTCATTTGCAAGCATATAGTTTTAGATATTCCAAGCTGCAGGACATGAAACACCCTGGATACTTTCTTTGACGTTGTTATGTTTTATTAAATCATTTACCAAAATAAAACAAGTCTATTATTTTAAAATCAATCCTGGAAGGGTCACTAACTTCTTCATAGACCAGTTTTTCATCACACTTGTAGATTATTTTCTCACACATTTCAGGGTCAGGAACTGCTTCATTAAGAACACTGGGTTTCAAAGCAACCCCATTTCCCTAAGGCCCAGCAGCCAGAGCCCAGCACTGTGCTGGGAGCCACAGGCCTTCAGTTAACAATGAGCCAGGTCCTGGGAGCAAGGGCCCTCTTGGCAGAAAGTCTGTCATGTTAATGTTCAGCCTCAGTTCCCATTTACTATGGAGTCATGGCCTTATTGCAGCAAAGTGCTAATAAATTACATTTATTTAATGATAATGGTTAGGATTACCATTGCTTAAACTTTCATTTCAGTGCCTTGATCTGTTACTTGAATGTTTCCCTTAGGCTTTCAAATATGCAAGATTAAAAATGAGACAAAAACTAACATTGTTAGGGTTTCTCCTAATATTTCCATTTCTGGCAAATTCTCTTAGCTATGTAGAGTGATATAATTCCACAGTAATGAAATCCCTTCAGAAACCTCTATTTCCCTTGCCTAAAGTTTTCAGGGGGTAGGACCTCCTTTAGAGTCATTCTTTGCACCGATTCCCTCCTCAACCAGGGAGGCGGAGTGATTTGACTGGTGCGTTTGGAAGAAGCTGAGAATGCCCAGGCTGGCCATTCGGCCCAAACTGTGGCCAGGATGGGAGGTATAATTTATTAGTCCTCTAGAATCCCAACCACTTCACAGAAGTGAATTAAGTAATACAGAATTAATGGTTTTAAAAATGTTTTAGCCACAGTCCATCCTGGATTCCTGCAACCCTGTTCCCCATTCACTCTGGGGCCCAGGCTGAGAAGCTGCCTATATCTGCATTACTGCTGACATGTGGTTAGAAGGAGTAGACCCAGGGCAGTCATTTCCACTCACACTTCATTGGCTAGGGGCAGTCACATGGTCACAACCAAGTGCCACTGAAGGGGGATGTCTCCTCACAGGTACCGTGCATTTGTGAACAACGACATTGTTACTAGAGCCATCAATTCCTTCTGGACAAGTATTAGTTAAATGATATATATTCAGTCTTGTCTCTGCTCAGGAAGAATGGATGAGCCAAAGAATCAGCTTCTGAATAATATCTGCAGGCTCAGTGCATCATGAAGTAGAGGAAGCGGCCCTACGGTCAGCTGCTTCCCCACAGATTTGCAATGTCCATCCAGCTCTCGGTTCACACTGAGTGAAGACGACTTGGGCTAGAAACCGAAAACTCACTATCTTCTCTTAAGTAGGTGACAATCTCATTGGAGAGTAAATGTCTAGAAATTAGAGCACAATACAGGGCAGCATACAATTAAGTATCACAATGGGCAGAACAGATAGCCATTGAGCGTTAGCAAAAATTTTTGTCTGCACTCTCTAAAAAAATTGCTGTTTTTCCTGTTTCTTTTTTTCTTTTTTTTTTTTTTTGCAAAAATCTGAAAGGGAGGCCAGGAGCAGTGAGGCTTTGTGGTGAGAGCGGTAGAAGGAGGTGAGAGTGATCCAGCACGCTCATCCCTTCAGCCTGATCGTCTGGATGGGGCTCACCACTCCCCAACGTTCCCCCAGCTGAGGACAGTCATCTCACCACCTGCAGAGTCTATAGGATGTGCCTGCACGAATCCAGACCTCAGGCACGGAGCACTCATGCTGCCTTGTTCCGTGTACCAGCCAGGAAACAAAACACTCTAGGTATTTCAAGCTCAGAGGGATTTAATACAAGTTATCAAGTAGAAGGGCTGGAGCAGTTGAGCCACGGGCAACCAGCAGAGCCCCCTACACCCACAAGGCTGGTAACTAGTCAGTAGGCCATGGAATTCAGTCACTGCCCACACTCATGCCTTCCAGATCCCTCGTCTGTACCTACACAGATAAAGAGAGTTACATTGAGTTTTCTGCCTTGCAAAGCCAATGTGACACATTTCACTGCCAGAACCTAAACTGCATTCTAAACTCTTGCTGCAGAGATGACTGGAAATGATAGTTCTTCCACTTCTAGACCCTGCAATGCAAGGCGGGGAGGGAACCTGGGCACGCCAAGTGCTGTAGACAATAACCAGCACAGCTCTCCTATGGGGACTTTGCAATGAATCACATTTCTCAGTGACCTGTCCAAGCATAAGGTGCACGCACCAAGACCCATATTTTCCTGAATTCTCCTCAAGATGGAGAGTCCCAAAACTATCCACTGAGAGCTCGTGTTATTGATCGAGTCACCCTTCTCCAGATCTGATCCCCTGGCAGCCTTGAGTGTTAGGGAGTTAGCTTATGGGGGAGGAGGGTTCATGGAATTAAGATGGTATTAAGGCCAAGAACTCAGGAGTGTTTTCCTCTTGCCCTGCCAGTCATCTTCCCATTCCACACCCTTCTCAAGATTTTACAGAGCAATGGTTCTCATGATCTGGATCTGTGCCAGCAGCATCTACATAGCTGGGGAATGTGTTAGAAATGCAAATTCTCAAGCCCCACTCCAGACCTGGTGAGTCAAAGGAAGGGGTGGAGCTCTGTAATCTATGGTCTATGGAGCTCTCCAGGTGATTCTGCTGCCTCCTAAAGTTTGAAAACAACTGCTGCAGGAAATTAGATATTTCTGGAACAATAGAAAATGGGCAACAATGCCCACTTGATTACTCGGGGCAAAACCAGCACATGCCTCAGTCAAGCTAAGATGGAACCCACGGCTAGGTCCACCTCCCCCAAAGTCCAAACCTACATCTCCTCTGGCTGACCACATGGCACAGGAACCTAAAGCCATGACCAACATGTTTTCAGGTGAACAGAGAGAAGGAAGGCCACACCCAAGCAGGTCTTGGCTCAGCCAACCAATCCTAGTAGCTGGAGGGGAACAGAGAGAGACAAGGTTGGCATTCCTGAGGGTAGGCTCTAGCAGGTCCACTTACCAAGAAATAGGAGAAAGAGCCAAAGAGCCTGTTAGAAGGCAATTTTTAACACAAAATGACCTGCTCTCTATTAAATATGTTTGAATCATTTTCCTGAAACTTGAACAATGGAAGTAGTATCTGCTCTTCTTAGACACTGGGACAGAGGAAGAGGAGGGACAGAAGCATTCCTTGCCCCTAACATCAATCACTGAGCTACTAAATTGCTTCCCATGGTTCAAGATTATTCTACTTTCCTCTGTTAAGATAATGAGTCCCCACTCCAAAATTTCTGACTCCAGCCATCTTCCTTCCACCCCTATACCCAGTTTGAATAAGCAGTCTTCTGCATAGGTCTTTGCTCCAAAGTTCCGATTCTGTCCTGCTACTGCCACCAGTCCTCTGAGGCCTGGGGCTTCGTGGCATTCTTTCTTGCCAGTTCTGTCCCTAGGGTTAGACATGATCTCTTACCCAGCATTACTTTCATAACCAGGAAAGAATCCACTGTGCCTAGATTTTAAAAACAATACTCATCTCCCAATAGCATCGTCACTAAGGGTCAGGCTCTGTCAAGTCTGCAAGGGGTACATACTCATTGTACATCAAGGGTCAGCAGAGCCCTCAGCCTTGCACCCCAAACCGGAAGAGCATAACACTGATGGAATCCCTGGTAGAGAAACATGGATGTTTCTAAATCCATAGCTTTCAAACTTCTTTTTAACGTAATCCATGATAAGAAATACATTTCACATGTGGCACATGTGTATGCATATATGTATATATGAAAAAGATTTGTGAGAATATTTATCCTTACCATCCTTCTGATCTTTCCTATTTCTTTTTTAAAATGCTGGTCACAGTATTACTAAGGGTTACGAAGGATTGATAACCTGCAGTATGAAAAACACTGCTCTAAAGTGCACACTGTAATAAACACACCACGGGCACCACTCTATAAAAAGCAGCATTAATAGCACACTGCCATCATTACTAATGTTGCTGAGTGCTCTGTGTGTCTGTATATGTGTTACTGTCATTTCAATTAAAATCTTAAAATTGCTATAGGCCATAATACCAACTCTATTCTCTTAGTATTCCAGTGAATAACAAAAAGAAAAAGAAACACTTTAATTGAATTCATCTTAACTTCAAATTTGGTGATGATTTGCACCAGCCGCACATGTGGATGGCTGAATTTTCATTACCAGATTAGCAGTTTCAACAAACATTTTTGTTCAATGAAGTTTGGTTTAAATCAAGTAAATCGATATAATCAATACAAGTGCATACTGGAGTCTCTCCCTTCTCCCTGTGAAATAACAGTAGTTCAAAGACAGGAAACATCTCCAGGATGAAAAATGAGGTTTGAAAACTGAAACGTATGCCTCCATATTTGATTCAGACCCTCAGCTGTCATAGGAGGGAACCTCAAAGCCCTCCTTTCACAGCTGGGAGGTTTTCTGCCTCTTTATAACCATGCACCCACTCTGTCACTGAGGAATAGGTAGGCCACCAAACACGACACCTAGAGCCCTGATCCTGTACACAGAGCCCTGCGCACACCGAGGAGCGCGCGTGCCCTCCCGGCTCCGCACGTCATCTGCAGCACAGATAGAGATACAGGATGCTGGCAGATTGGAACCGGCCTTCACCTCTCCTCGCTCTCTTTCCTCAAATCAAAACCCACCATAAGCACCGCGAAGAGCCAGGAAACCTCATGGTTTTAATTATTTCAATTCCCCAAGCTCCATGTGGCACACAGGACATCTCGTTACCCTTTAGGTTTGCCGTCTTCCTGCGAGGGGTGCGGAAAAAGAGAAAAGTCAAGCTCCATTTCCAAAGGGCGAAGGGCAGAGAGAACGCCAGCCCGGATTCGTGCTCTGCCTTCCACGGTCGCACTCCGCTCTGCGCCCGGCAAGGGAGCTCCTCCAGCTGCAGCAGTGGTTGAGAGTTGGCGCCACCTGGCTTCCTAGAAAAGAACAGAGGCAGGAGGTAGGTGTGGAAGGCCTCCCCCTCCCCACCCCCACCCTCTGCGCCTTCCTTTCCACCGCGGGCAACAACCGGAGGGAAGAAAGCCCGGGTGCGACTTCCACTTCAAAGCCCCCAGGGCAGCCGCCCTGCCTGGAACTAAGGTCTGCGAGAGGAGACGCAATTACCCTCCAGAGAATCGGGGGGGAAAAGGACCTTTCCTCGCTACTGATGTTAGAATAGCAGATTCCACATTTAAAGCAGATCCAAAGTGCAGAAATAACTGGCAACTCAAAGTAGTATAAACAAGCACCGGTTAACTTACGCATTGATCAGTTCTGACTCCTTTGTATCAATAACCTGTTCTACGAAAACTTCCTACACCGACATGTGGGAAAAGAAAGACAGGAAAAAGGGCATCCTAGGGTTCTGACCTCCACTTGGTTGCAACATTGGAAAGGAGGCAAGTTGTTAAACGAATCCCCTGTACCTCGATTTCTTCACATGCAAAATGGGGGACACATTGCCTTCAATAACTGCTCCAAGTGACCGATGAGAAAATAAAATGAAAGCCTAGCGGGGAAGTGCTTTCAACGTTACGATTATAGTAGGGAGGTAGAATAACAGTCGTAGTAAAAACGGTCATGGGCTATAATTACCCACTCAGTGCTCTATAATATTGCACTGCTTGTATTTGTGTGTATGGATGTAATGAATTCACAGAGTGACTGCTAATTGGAGCACACTGCTACAAACTGCTTTATCTATTAATAGAACCCAGACTAGTTATCAAAAGTAACTATCCACCTATCTCAGCATGCCTTTTAAAGGCATGTTATATTTTAAAACTGCTTTTCCATGTAACCATGCAGGTGCACAAACACAGACACATGGATGCTTGTAATATGTACACATTAAGTGCATGTATGAAAGTGTGTGTATGCATGAGCAATATGGGTTTGCATTGATTATAGTAATGACTCATGTACAGTGCTACACAGATTACAGAATACTTTGCATTCATTTAATCTTTGCAACATTAAGGACCATTGTCACTACCCATTTTACAGATGAGAAAACTAAGACTCAGAAAAATAACTTCCCCAAAATCTTGATGATACAAAGCTATAGAAACAAAGCTATTTATTCTAATTCTAAGCCATTTTCATATTCAGCAAGCATGTGAGGAACACTTACTGTGTGCCAGGCACTAAAATATTGTGGCACAAAGAGTAAAGACTTCGTCTACTGCCCTCAAGCAAATCACACCTAGTGGAGAAGAGAGAAATTATAATCCTGTAGGATATAAACTCTGTATCAGCCTGGGATTTAGTGAAGGCTTCCAAAAAGAGGAGACAGCCAGGCTAAATGTTGCAAGAGAAGTAGAATGAAGTCTGACGGAGAAGGAGGGAAGTGTATATGTCAGGCGGGAAGACAACACATGCAAAGACATGAAGGCAAAAGAAACTTAGGGTGTTCAATCTAGTTCAGCAGAGCTAGGGCTTAGCATGTGTGTAGGGGGAGTGGCAAGAAAGGAGACTATAAAGAACATTTTATGCTCAGCATTTGGGTTTTCTGGGTCTATGAAGAGCGAATAAAAGATTTAAAGTAGGGAAATCACATGATCAAATTGCATTACTCCAGCTGCTGTGAAGACAGACTGGATATCACAATGGCAATGGGAGAAATGATGGAATGATGCAGGCTAAACTCAGTATCTGTCATTACTAACGCAGGAGGTGGGGAGAAGCAAGGGTAGGTAAACTTGAAAGATATTTAGGAGGACCTGGTAACAGTTGCCCATTTACTGGCCTGAGCACCTGATGGGTGGTGGTGCCATTCACAGAGACTAGGAGAACAGAAAATGAGTGTGCATCAGGGACTAGAAATAAATTCTGTTTTGAGCATGGTGAGTTTTTAAAATCTAAGTACATGTCCTCCAGCAGGGAGTTGCACATTCAGGTCTAGCGTTCCATGAAAAGGTCTGAATTGTAGAGAGGTATGTCATCAACTGAAACCATAGAATGGCTGATAATAATACTTGCTAACATGTACCGAGTACTTACTATGTATCTGGCACGGTGCAAATCGCTTTTAGTAGATTTTCTCATTTAATCCTCACAACAACCTCAGGAAGTATTATGATTAAGTATTACCCAGAGAGAGGTTTTCATATAAGAAGAGTAAAGATCCAAAACAAGACGCTGAAGATTAAGAGAAATGGCAGGAGAGTTCTTTCTACTCTATTGCACAGCTATAGTTGCAAAGAACAATTTACCATCTAGCTTTAAATGCAAAAGGCAACATGTCTACCTCCAGTTGACTGAACTCTCAGCTCCATCCTTGTTCTATTCCGGCCTCAGACAACATCCTAGAGGGGCTGCCGGGGCTGCAGAGCCCATTCCCTGCTGAGGGAGACTCCCCTCAGACTTGGTGCTCTGCAGCGTTCATTTAGCCCCCAAGTCATCAAGGTCCCCCAGCCTGAAGGTGACAGAGGAAAAGACTGCTTCCATACAGAGACACTGCCCATTCTACTACACACCCAGGGAAAACATATCATGACTATTCCTCTGAAACACTCTGGAGACCAGCCAGAGAGCATCAATCAGGCCAGGTAAGGTCAACCAGGGCCAAGCAGGTAGGAGGGAGAAAGTGCCCTAGACTTAATTTTCAACATGGCAGACAATGACGTGGGTCATTTTCTCACATCAAGAAGGTGCTCCCCAAAAGCAAGAGCAGCTTTACTATCCTATTTTTAATGATGGATAATTCCTTAGTCAGCTCCTCCATCTGCCCCCAATATTTATAATTTGGGATTTTGTTGTGTGAGGGGAAAAGATATTATTGCATTACATTGACTTTACTTTATTATTATGTTACCTCTTTATTAACTTTGACCAGGGATTTTTGTTGCACTTACAGTGGATTCAAGACTCTAAAAACAAATGAGACTCGCTGATGTATTCCTCATTAGAAGAACCATTACCTTGTCGCAGGGACCCCAGAGGGTCTCACACAGTAGAGCTGGTATGTTTAAAGAAAGACTGCCCAAATGAAACGGTACTGACTGACTTTTGCTTTTAATTCCTACTCCTGGACCCAAGACTATTGTATTCTGGCCCAGTAATTCCTGATGAATGAGAAATAGAGTGAGGAGCGTGGACAGTCGGGGTTCTACAGGGACGTATCCTAAAGACTTGATCCATGCTCACCTAAACCTGCCAGAGACTGGTGGACCCCATCTTTGCAAGAACTTTCTCAGAGGAGTAAGGTGCTGAGCAGGAAGCCTACCTGGGCTCTCCAGCTCTGTGACCCGGGAAATCAGCTCTCTGGGCTCCAGTGTGCCCATCTGTAAGATGAAGGGGCTGAAGCATCTTTGAAGAGCTTCGCAAGGTTAACATTTTCTGAGTACTTAATACAAGAATAAGCAGACTTCTAGTGTTGGCTGTGTTGCTTCTCCATCTGGTATAGGTAAGGAGCTCATTTCATGTTGATACATATGATAGCGTCAGAGAATTTGAGCAAAGAAATTGGATTTATGGACCAACAGGTTATATATATATATCTTGAAAGAAGAGCGAGAGAGAGAGAGAGAGAGAGAGAGAGAGAGAGAGAGAGAGAGAGAGAGAGAGAGAGAGATCTTGAGATCTTGATTGGTCAAGAGGTGCAGTGGGTTGATGGCAAAGCCAGGCCTAAAGTCCAGATTTTCTAACTACTTGTCAGGTAATTTGCCCACTGGTCTCTGTGTATAAGTCATATAAGTCACTAGAACACTGGAAGATTTGATAAGATGGGTGTTTAATCAGCTCCATGTGTGGTGTGCTTCCTCCCCCTCACCCCCCCAATCATCGATACTGCATTAGAAAAAGCTGTAGGTTCTGGAGACGGCATGGATCTTCTTTTACATGGGAGCCCTAAGAATTTGCCCCTGCCTTTAATACTAATCCTACATGTAAATTTGCGGAAGGAGAACATCCTGAGATCATTTTTCAGAGGTGACGAAAGGAATCCATTTAACGGAAGAAGCTGGAAGAGAGGAAATGATCCAGCTTGTCCTTCCACTGAAGGCAATGTGGGTTAGTGAGCTGAGCTGGCACTAGGCATAGGAAAGAGGGCACTTCCCAGCTGTGTGCCCTGGCAAGTAACTATACCTTTTTGGATCTCAGTTCATCTTCAGGAAGTTCAGAAGTTGAACTAGATTACTTTAATAACCCCTAACATTTCGAGATTTCATCTTGAGAAATTCCTAAAGCAAATTGCCTAAACTTTTAGCCAACTGTCCCCTGCCTCTCTGTGCTAATTTGAAAACAACAACAACAACAACAAAACTAGGATAGTGATCTAGATAATAATACAAACAAATAATAGCAGCAGTTAATGGGAAAGAGGAGCTTTGCAACTGAATCTTGTTTAGACTGAAGTAAAAAAAAAAAGTGCTTTGCAGGCTATTGCCTTCACTTAGTTCATTCAATATGCATTCAGTAAAGATTGAAGTGCACCCTACACACTGAGCAATAAGCTAAGGCCTGGGGATACAGCCAGTGTATCTTGACCACATACATGAAGCACTTACGTACCAACAGGAAAATGTGTTTTTGCAGGTATAATGCCAAAAGCGACCTAGAGTCTCTGAATCTGATAATGCCTCAACTCTGCCACAGCTGCCTCTCGGGTCCTGGGCAAGTCCCGGCCTCTCCGGCCCGGCCCTGAAGCCCGCCCATCTTCAAAGTCCCTGCCTGGGCTACATTCAGTTCCTGAAAGGCCTCATTGATCGCCTCGGCACAGCCGCCAACTGCCTCACGTGAACGCAAGACGCCCTAGGTAATCCGAGCCTGCGGCTCCCTCCCATTTGAGGAGAAAAAAAATAAAAGATGGGGCGGGGGGCGGGGTGCGGGTAGGGCTCGGAAAAAAAGGAAAGAAGAAAAATACTGAGAAACATGTTTTGGCAGGCAAGGCCTTCGGAGACTACCATATGTGCTCCATATTGAGCAGCCCCTGGTCTTTGATGTTTTTTCTGAAACTAAAGACATTATTCTTTCTCAAACTGCGCCTAAGTACTACAGACATTAAAACAATGAGGCCAGAACGCGCGGACCGGGCTCTAAGTGTTTAATTCGCCCTTCACCCAAGCGCTGGCCACCGGTGAGCTCCCCAGTAAGCACCCTGGCCGCGGGCAGGCCTGCCGTCCCCTCCTGGCCCCATCCCCCTTTCAGGCCGAGGTTTGTCTGGCTGGTCGGACGCCCCAGCGCCAAGTTCGGAAGTAAGTACTTTCCCAAACGCCAGGCGAAAAAAGTCCCCCAGATGTTTCCTGCGTCACGGAAACGAGCCTAGGTTGGATCTGAAGCATTCTTACGACGGCAGGTCACGGGGCGCGCCCGGCGCCCGCGAGCCCGGCTCCCCCACGAGCTGCGGGGTGCGCCCGGGGCCTCCCGCGTTCCCCGGGTTCGCGCCCACCCCGGCTCGCACCGGAGAGGCCAGCAACGCCGGACATAAACCGGGAGGGAGCGCTTTTACTACGCGGGGCATTATGAATCACAACTGACGATCCCTAGTAAATTTACACTCTAATCTTTGGGGAGTTGATGAAAGTCACTCTTGCACCGATTGTAAATTCCTCCTTCTTTCTTCCTCCCTCTACCCACGGCCCGACCTTCACGAGGAACCTGAATCCACTCGGGGTCCCTGCTGGGGGCCCAGGGAGGCCCAGGCCCGCCGCCAGTGGAGGACCCAGAGGCGGGAAAGCCTCGGCGGAGGGGCACGAGGGTGGCGCGCACGCGGGATGGGCTTTCGTGCGACTCGAGGTTTCGCAAACTGGGGCCCCTCAAAAGTGCGCTGGGCGGGAGCACCCCCGGGAATAGCCGCGACCGAGCTCCCGCTGCTTCCGGGTCTCGGCAAGCGCTTCCGGGGTGCGTGCCCAGCGGCTGGTTTGGGCGCCTATTGATAGTGACAAAGAGCCGAGGGAAAGATTCGTGCCAGAAGAGAACAGTAACGACCGTGGCGGATAATAACGCCCGGGTGGGCGACACCAGGGCCCCTAGAGGGCATGTCAGCGTTTGCTCTCTGCCGGCCCAGAGAAGCGGCGTTGCTGAAGCGGCTCGGAATTTCCGGAGATCCGCGAAGCTTGGGGCCAGGGCGCCCCCTCAGCCTCCCCGCCCCACGCGTGGTCGCCGGCTCTCGGGCCGGGCGCGGCGCCCCTTTAGCAGAATAAATTCACTGAGCGCACGAGGTGCGGCCTTCTGCCCTCTGGCCTCCAGGGAAGGTCTCAGTTCTCGGTGGTCTGGAGTGAGCCTGGACTCAGTCGAGTGGACCCCACTCACTCTGACCCTGGAGGCTCAGGAAAGGAGCACCGTCAGGCAGGGGTGACAGTGTCGTCTTGACTGTGTTAAATGGGTCAGCTGGGGCGGCGTCCCTCGACGCCGAGGTACGGGTTATCCAGGAGTTGAAAGTGGGAGCCCGTCCTTCGGCGGTAATCTCGGTTGTGAGCCTGGAATTCACTGAACAGGCACAGGATACATACACGCGCGCCTTTATTTCGTGCCAGAAGAGAACAACTGTGGCGGATAACAACGTCTTTATTTACAACCGCTCTCAAATAATTGCCCCCCCCCTTTCCTTCGGAGCAAACATTCTGTCAACGAGGATCTATTGTCTCAGTGCCTACTGTGTGCTCAGATTTTCAGCAGATCCTTTCGGGGATACAAGGCCACAAAAAGCGAGGTTCCTGTCTGTGAACCTGGTTCAGGACTGGGAATTAGTGCGCTCGTGTTAGAAAGGGAGGGCGCCCATTAAAATTACTTCTTGTGTTACATTTTTTTTTTTTTAATGAATCAAAGGCACCCGGAGAAGAATATAATATTGTACGCCTTGACTTTGGGGCTCGGCTTCCTTTTTCTGACCCTTCCTCAACCCGGCTTTCCTCCCTCAGGAGATGTGGAATCCCCTTTACGGAGGGTGGGTGGGGAAACAGCCAGCCCAGGTAAGTATGGGAGCCACATGGTCTCGCGAATGGAAAAAAGGAAATCATCTCCAAATGCAACCAGGCAGGTGGGGGTAGATCGAAGCTGAGAGGCAAGAGGAAATCTATCAACCCCCAAGGCAGCAGACTCCGTACCGGTGGTGAGGTGTGAGAAACAGTCAACATTTGGAGCACTGGAGTCAGAAGATTTGGGGCAGCTGTTGGATAACTTCCTGGTCTGCAATAAAGTTCACGTGACCGAGAGGATGTTTCCGTAATTCCGTTGCCTGGATACCTTCCCCCCTCTCTCTCCAAGTGTGCAAGTTTAAGAGATTTTACTGGGTCCCAGTTGAATGGTGGTGCTAGCCAAAGATGGGCCTTGGGAGGAGTCCGGGCGGCAGGGGACTGCTCACGTTGGACAGGGGCAGTCCTGATCTCACTGACCTGTTGCCTCTCTCTCCAGCTTTCACCTGCACGGTGACAGAGAGGTCCCCATTTTCAGACTGGGGAATCCAGGTGCCTCCTTCCCCCCGCCCCCCGTCCCAGCTAACAACTTATCTGTTCCGGATCCTCCCCAAACGGTCCCAAACGAAACATTTTTTCTACATAAAGTTCCAAGCGTCTTCCGCGGTCCCGGCTCCCTCCGGCTGCAACAGCCATTTTTCTGGAACTCGATCTTTCATAATAAGGGCCTGACCACTATGGAAATATATGCAAGATGTTTACTTTTCTTTGTGAAAATAAAATAAAAGGGAGCCTGGCGAGCATTGCAGGACTCCTTGGGAAGCAGCGTGTTAAAGACGGGCCTAGCACCTGCGAACCTTGAACCCTTCTCCAACTAGGGAAAGCTCGAGGAGGGCGGGAGGAGCCCAGGCCGACGAGGCTCCCTACGGCCCAAATCCCTGGGTCCGGAGCAGTGCAGCTGTTCCCTCTTGGTCCCCGTGGCCAGCTGGCCCTCGCGTCGTTCCTGCTCCCACGCACCCTAGTCAAGTACACGCTGAAAGGCTCCCTCGGCAAGTGGGTAGGAGGAGGTCATGCTCCACGACATCACGAGTCCGGGGTTTTGCGTGGGTTCCCATCCTCTTCGAGGGACCATCCTCCCGGGCTGTCGAACATGGTCTTCCCCGACGTGCAACAGGAGGGTAACAGAACCCGCTGAAGAGCAAATGCAAGAACACAGGATCAGACCTTGCTCGGCAGGGTCGGAGACTGTAAACGCTGGCAAGTTCCAGAACCCGCTTGTGAGACCCCGGGTAAAAGACTTAAGAGTTCGCAGAGTCTAGGTCCGCTGGGGGGAGGGAGGCAGTAGGCCTACAGGAGGCCACACCTCGCCAAGGGAAGGGGGATGACAGCTCTATTACGTTTGCCGGGTTTCTAGGAAGAAAATACCGGTATTTTCCTGTAGACGAATAAACGCTCGGAGATCGCCAGCGCTGGGAGCGGCACTTTTAAACCCCTCATCGGGCAAACGTTCCAGTCTTGCAAATGCAAAAACAAACTTAGAGGCCCAGATGCTGGCTGGAAATCACAAAGCCAGTAAATCCAGAAGCCAAGACTGGGGGTTGGCTCCGAGATGCATTAAGCACTTGTCACTCAGCCTCTGATACACAGCTCAAGCGGGATTTTTGCAACGTTCCTAATTCTACAAGAGTCGCTGATCGCCCCCAAGTCCTGGTAGCTTTTGAAGGGGGTGTCATCCCTAGCAAAGGAGATACTTACCTTAAACCTGCTGCTGGGAGAGAAGGGGGAGGGGTAAATCTTATGCATGCCAGGAGTCTTCTGTTTTACGCCGACCCTAACTAAACACGGTATACTT
The DNA here is from genome assembly GCF_036562045.2 of Rhinolophus sinicus. NCBI lineage: Eukaryota > Metazoa > Chordata > Mammalia > Chiroptera > Rhinolophidae > Rhinolophus > Rhinolophus sinicus. The sequence goes on from NC_133757.1 coordinate 95,819,307, forward strand.
TAAGTTTCACGTCACTGCTTTCCAGCCCTGCACAACTGCCAACTCCGGAGCTCAGAGACTAACCCCGCGCACCAATTCACCCGCCACCGACGGGTGCCAGAGAAGCAGCTGTAGACATCGTCAATCGGTGCAATTCCTCGCTTGCAGCCATCGCGAAGCCCACACTGCGCTGGTTTTCTCACTTGGATCCATTTCTTTTTTGGTCTTGGCTAAGAAATCATTCTGATCAAGTCGCCCGGGATGGCGAGGAACCCAGAGGCTCCCTTGGGCAAGGCGCGCCCCTCCGGTGGCTGGTGGGGAGAGGGCTTCGACCCGACCTGCCCAGACCTCCCAGGGCTTATCCCACCCCTACACCCTGCCGCTGCCTCCAGCTTTTCCTACCCTCCGCCAGTCGGAGAGCCCTCAGGGGACCAGACCCGCAAGTTTGCGAACGTTCCCTTCCCAGGCAATGAACCCCAGATACTGAACGAGGGAACTGGGCTCTGAAAACCACGCGGAGAAACCCAGTGAAGTGGAGACAAACAGCTGTAGCTTCGGTCGTTGGAAACTAAGGCAGAAATCTAAATGCCTTTCGAATTTTGTGCACATTTCCCTTTTTCTTTCCCTCTTTTCTTACAGTTTCTTGTTCTTTTAATTTCCCTTCTGAATTTCTTGATTTTTAGAGTTTTTAGGCCACCAGAGTCCCTGAGAAGAGAGGAGATGTCACTTCCAGGTCGTCATCCCGTCCTGGTCAGAGGAAGACCAAGTTCAAATCCATTGCCATGGTCTCCTGGGTTTCTCTGGTCAGCCTCTTGCATTTGGTGCTCTTAAAGTCAGGTGTGGTGCCACCGGCCACACGTAGTAACAGAAAGAATGGCAGAGTGTGGCAGAGGAGAAGTACACGAATACAGTGCTGCTTTCTTAACTTATTTTTTTACTTTCATTTTTAATTTAAATGTGTTTTTCCAGGACCCATCAGCTCCTAGTCAAGTAGTTGCTTCAATCTAGTTGTGGAGGGAGCAGCTCACAGTGGCCCATGTGGGGATGGAACTGGCAACCTTGTTGTTAAGTGCACCTCCGCTCTAACTGAGCTAACCGGCCTCCCATAACTTAGTTTTCACTTGTCTGTCAGCGTTGTTTGTCACCACTGAGTTAGATAATAAGTAACTGTATGGAAAAAAAATGCGGGGGCACAGGGACTTCCTAGTTGGCTCTTAGGAAAATATCATAGTCTTTCCCTCGCCCACTGCAAGGATTGTAAAATGAATGAATATACCCTGGTAGGGTTAAAAATCCCATTAAGTGACCACTCAGTTAGCTGCCTCCAGGTTTGGAATAGTGCTCCAGGGACAATTAGGGTCCAGAGAACTTAGATTAACCAGAACTTCAGGATATGCGTCTGAGGCTCCCAGAAATCCCCCTCCGTGCCCAAAGGGGGAGAGGGCGCAACAGGGATGGCTCCGGCTTCAGGGACTTTTTAACACCATTTGTCCTCACTGCCCTCCTGGAGTCAGTGCCCTGTGCAGCTGACTGTCCAAAGGAGATGGAGGTAGGGTCCTACTCCTTAATTCTTCTTGCTCAGGCTCAGCATCAGGACAGAAAAGAAAAGGGAAAGGGGAAAGTAGAGAGACAATGGGGAGGTCTTTGTAAGAAAGGAAAAAGAAAAAGGAGTTTCCCAAGCAACTCCCAAACGACAATGGCCTCCCCCCACAGTCTTCTTCCTTGCCTTCTGGCTTTGCCGGTCTGTCTCACCTCTCCTACCTTCTACAAATGCCTCAAATCCAAAATCTAAAGCATTTTCTCAAGAGTCTAAGTAAGCAGTCACCAGACAGCCTCTCTTTACACGAGTATGAAGTCCATGACATCAAGAAGCAACCACTGCAGGGCTGGGAGGTGGAAGTGAAAGTAACAATGTTTGGGAGATGGGGCTCCTAGAGTTTCACTTCCAAAAGTGGAGGCAGGGGTTTCCAGAGCCCTGCACTCCATCCTCCCCCAGCTTAGAGGTGGGTGGTCCCTTTTGCACACTGGACAAACTCTGGCCCTGACAAGTAGAGAAATGGCTGACGTGGTGATTGGAATTCAGGAACCAACTTAAATCCTCTTCTAGTTCTCCCCAGGCTTCTAAGCCTCAGTATTGGGGGGGGGGGGCAGGATTTGGGCTCAGTTTAGATATTAGTGGTAGGTATGAGCAGAAACTTAAGTCCAGTGAATCTGAATTTAAACCTTCTCTATCTTGGTGTGTTGGGGCAATAAAAGTAATACTGTGGGACACATGTGTGGTATACGCTGGGCTCTACTGGTTAAGAGAGTCCTAGTAACTTTGACTTTGCCATGGATATTTTGAAGGAACAGGTATAAAGGCATTACAGCTTAAAAGCTTCAAGTACTTAGAACCGGATTTCCCATCACATGTATCACCATCTAGGAGTATATGTTAGAGGCTCATGGAAGACAGCTCCACTCTCTCTTCAAGGTCACCAGGAGACCTGGCCCAAGTTGCAGGACCCCTCAGTGTGTCATCAACTCCCAGGATGGTTGCTAGAAGCACAGACCTGAGGAGGCCTGGAGTTTGTTTGGATGGATGAATCTATGGCTCTGGTCAGGTCCCTCCTCTGCACCTTGGTTTCCTTGCAGGCATGTGGGGTTTAGAAATACCCTCCTTACAGTTGGTGAAGATTAAACAATATGCAGCCTGTAAAATGCTTGACCCTTAATAGGCTCTCATTAAAAGTTAGTTCCTTCCTCCATATCCTGGAGGTAGGGGGCAGGCAGATTTTATTACTCTTCTTTTCTTCATGGAAGAATCGAAGTAGGGTCCTGGGGGAGCATCAGAGGGGCACCTTTAATTTCCCCTGGCTTCTCAGATCGAAGCCCCAGGGCCAATGGCTTCAGTCTGCTAAGGTGGCAGACTTGAAGTCCCCTCTCTGCCCCTGCAGTGCCCTCTAGCAGCCCAGGCACAGGCCAGGTTGGAGGTGTCTAGTACACCATTCTCCGCCCAGTCCACTGTAACTGGACGTTGAGAATCCGCTTGCCTTAGGTCCTCCCTGTCACAGACTCAGGAGCCAATGACTGCAGTGCACTTGACAGCCAAAGAGCAAGGGACTCTTGGTTTGAGGAATGGTGGCTTTCCTGAGCCAGCGTTGACACTTTCTTCTCTGCTCTTGAAGTGTTCCTTATGCCCTCCTCGGTGTATGGTTCTAACTGTCCCTACCCACCGCACCCCCAGATTTAAGGAGTAGCCCCGAATTCTCAGAGCTGCTGCATGGCGGCCAGAGGAGGCAGTGGAGAGCATTGCGCTCCGCTGCCTCGGAGTGCCTTAGTACCCAAATGCTACCTATTGGGCCTGGTGCTCCTGAAGGGAAGGTTGGAGGTGGTGCTTATTATGTAGACCAGGCCCTGAGCCTTTCTCAAGGCCAGGAGCAAGGCCTTGTTCTTTTAAAAATTGCTGATCTAGCCTCACACAATTACTACAATTCAGAACAGTCCCCAAATCCTTTTTTTCCCCCAATAAGCCCCCTCCACCCTCTTGAAGGGCCAGGGCTAAGACCTCCTTCATACCTGAGCGCCCCCACCCAGCGGCCATGACCAGCACCACCATACTTAGGGTCTGGAGGTGGATCCCAGGAGAGGAGAAAAGAAGAAGGAAGCCAACAACCCCTCACCGTGAGCAAGTTGTCTGTGTCCCTATCACCAGGGGAAAGCAGACGATCTGGAGCGGTCGCGGGAGGGCTGGCTTGGTGCAAGGAAGTATTTAGCAAGTTCAGTGGTATGACTACCTAACGGTGTGAAAAGTAATACGAATGTGAAATACTGTGGGAAAATGGAGAGTTTCCAAAGCAGGCAGCGAGGCCCCTCAGTTGCCTGCTTTGGAAGGCCCAGAGTCCCTGCTGCCCCATGCGTGGCGACAGGAGGCGCTACTGGCCCGGAACCAGAGGCAACAGGCGGGGAGGGATTAGGGGTAGGGGCTGGTGCTGGCAGAGATGACGGGAGAGAAAGGTGGGAACCAAACAGGCAGCATACGGGAGAAACCTCCGTAATCTCCTGTCCGCTGCTCCCACCTGGCTGCAGAGATTGACTTCACCACCTCCCCCCTAAACGTACAGAGAAGGCTTAGAGTCAAAAAACAGACAACGATCATGTTGTACGTTATACTCAAAACAATACTTTACTAATATTAGGAAACAATCTATCACTCTACTGGGTAAAGATAAAGGAGGTATACGGATGCTTTCTGCAGGAAGTGGAAGTGGAGGTGAAATGACAAGATCCTAGTTGAAAATTTCTCCAGCCGATTCTAGATCCAGAGCGCACAAACCCGACAAGCATTCCCACACTGCAGGACAGACAAGGACCCACTCCTTTCGGTCTAACAATAATCCCCATCCTCAAAACACACAGGGATTCGAACTTTTCCACCTCCCGGGCCTCAGCAATTCCGAATTGCCAAACCACAGGCCAGCAACAGGGGGAGCCAGACCACAGGCCGCGCCCCCGCGCGAGGTTGGTATCCTCGCGACTTCTCCTCGGGCGAGGGCAGGGCCCTCCAGAAAGGCACTAGAAAAGGCCTGGGGCCTGGTTCTCCCCGGTATATCGTAGATCTACACCTCAATCCCCATCCCACCCAGCCCTGAGCTGAGTTCTGAAACGTTGTCAGCTTTCCCAGATGCGAATGAGCTATGCGACCGCCAAGTGAGGAACTCCGCACACCGGGCGGGACTGGCTGGAGTAAGCACTGGTGGCCAGGGAAGCCGAGGTGCGAATGCCTCGCTTTGGGATAGGTGTCACTGCATTTGTTCGGCGCGTTTGCATTTTGGAAACACTTAGACCCACATTCTCACATTTCTCTGCTTTCAGGGCCTCGTGCAAAGCTGCAGAGGTGGCCTCCTTCTTTAGAACATTTCCCTAGGCTAAACTGCATCGGAGCAGCGGGTGATGGTGCAGTTGGCAGCAGATGGTACCAGGTTTGGAAACACACCCCCACGGCATATTACGTATTCGAATTCACAAGTACTAAGGGGTATTCAAGAATGGGTGGCCGAGGTCACCCTGTTTTTTTTTTTTCCATTTAAATAACTCAACTGTTTAATCGTAAATCAAAGCTCCAAGACCAGCTTTTGCGAGGGGCGCTGACGATTGAGAAAAGGGGAGAGAGAGAGAGAGAGAGAGAGAGAGAGAGAGAGAGAGAGAGAGAGAGAGAGAGAGAGAGAGAGGTGCGTGCAGGCAAGAAGGACAGAAGCAAAGGCTTCCACTGCGGAAGGGTGGGGAAGAACGGGGACGTGGGGGCTGCGTCCGCCTGCATAAAGCCCTCGGAGTCTGGAGTCTCCAGCTTCTGGCCTCTAGGCCTGAGCCTCGCCAGTCGCGCCCCGCGCTCATCCTAGCTCGGATCGCACAGGAGAGACTGCGTGGTTTGAGCTGGAGTGCGGCCCCGCACTTTGCCAATCCCGCTTGTGCCCCGGCCTCCTCCACGGCCGACAGCGGCCAGACCCGGGCTCGCAGCACCTTCTCGGGCTCCGCGCGCCTCCCAGCCTCGGGTCTGGCGGCTTCCCCAGTGGGCTCACATCCTCCCCGCGCCCTCCCGCATGTCAGCTGGGACGCGCGTCTCAGCCGGCGCGGTTGCCGGGGGCACGCGAGGCGAGGTGTGGGGCCTTTTCTGCGACCCTGGACTCTTCTTGGGGCGAGGTCCGGAAGCTGAGATTCCGCTGGGAGGAAAGGGGAAGTCGAAATCTCTGAAAAGAAAGGAAATGGCTTCATTCGTGGCCAAACGCTGAGCGCGGGGCCGAGTGCACGGAGCCCGAGGCCTGGCCGGGAGGTTCATCCGACGCCTGCTTGACTCGGGCCCAAGCAGCCTGCGTCTCTCTCCCTCCTTCCTTCCTTCCTTCTCCCCCGCCCCTTGTCCCCTTGTTTCTCCTTTAGTTTTCACATGTGTTTTAAAATTTCATATGTGGGCACGTTTAAAAAGCAATTTCGCATTTTAAAGTCGGCAGCAGCACAGGGAGAATTACAAATCGGATTGGATTTAATTAGCTGGTAATGCTCCTCTCATGCCCCCATAATTAAACAGAGATTCTAGTGGTGCTTCAGGGCCCACAAGTGATTATTACAAGCATATTTTACATTTACATTAAAATGCTGTCCCGGGGGTGTAATCCAAGATCTGGCACCATTCAAACCTGAGTACTGAGGCCAGAACACTGCTCCCCAGCCTTGGAAAGACGGCTTGTGGGGGCCGTTGTTTAGTTTCCGTGGCTGATTTTTGGTGCGGTTCTGTTTTCCGAGGAGTAAGGAAAGACAGCTGATGGCTCTCGAGGCCTCTTTGTATCCGGCCAGGGCTCTTTCAGCCTCAGACTCCACCGAGACCCACGCCAAAATAATAATTAAAAAAATTTAAGTGTGAATTTATGCAAAACCTAGAGCCACTTTTGTGGTTCCCTACTACACACAGAGGGGCATATCTAGCACAAGCGTTATCTTTAGCCCCGACAGCAGACCGACTGGTTGCCCTGCGGGCGGACTCTGTTACTCTGTAGAGATCCAGAGGCCAGGTTTGGAGACCTCGCAATCTCTCTCCTCTTGCATTCTCTTTTCCCCCATTTCATCTTTCTGTCGCCGAGATCTACCAACCTCTCTTCCTCTGCGATTCCCTGTGAATCGTCGCTAGTCCCCTAGCCCGGCCCAGGGACGCTGTCTGCCCGATTCGCTCACCTTGGGAGCCCGTTGTCCTACTTGTCCCCCGTCCCGCCTCCACTGCCTGACAATTTCCAGGCTCTACGCGAAGCGCGTGTCCGTGTTGTCACCAGATTCATGAGCGCTTTTGATGAGAGCTGCTTCCCTTTTGGAAACACATTCCTTCTCCCCAAGAGAGAAGAATCTATTCTCCTGGACTGGCTTGAACACACACACACACACACACACACACACACACACACACGCACATGCACACACACACACACACACACACAGCTTAAACACACACACAGACAGGGAAAAGTTTCTGTGGTGTGAAACATCAGCCTCTAATAGCTGTCTTGAAGTCCAATAAAGACTTTCAGGAAATAGAGATAGGCCTGCTCAATTAACAGACCCCCAGATTGTCATTTCAGGGGCTACCTTTTCTCCCATTGGCTCTCTACTTTATTTTTTCCTTCAAAACTGTCTACCACAACATCCTCCTTACTTATGCCCTTATCTTTTTTAAACAAGCAACTCCTGGAAATAACTACCTAAGGAGAGGAGAGGAACCCCCCTCCTGGTTTCATTAATTAGTGGCAAACGCTGGTCAAGTACCAGGAGCATCTTTGAGTCTGAGTCTTCTCACCTGTAAAGAAGTGGTTAGAACAGATAAACTCTAAAGATGCATTTCCACTCTTAAATGCAGGACTTTTAAGACAAGATTTTCTTCTGCGTTTCTGAATGATTGAAGATACGTATATACATTTCAGTAATGTTCTGTACCAAGATGCAGATGAAGAGGACATTGTAAACTTCTGAAAGTGCCATCGCAGGCTGGTTCCTCCTAGAGCAGCCTTCCTGTCTGAGCACAGAAAGAGCCCCCCAGGGGGGAGTCTCCTGAACACAGCCATCATTTAAATCCACTTATCGTCACATGATTCATTAGGACCCATAATCCTCATCTGACCATACACCACCACTGAAACCCCATAAAACTGGCCAAGAAGCTGGCCAAAATATGCATGCATTAATTAGTTAGTGGGCCTTTGGGTTCTAATCTGATGAACAGCTCCAAGGCTGCAGTGGGCAGAGGGTTTGGGATTTTTTTTTACCTACCAATGCCCGAGGGTCCTACCAGGACATCAGTCGAACACAGGGTTTACCTTGTCTCTTGTTAGATCTGACATCTAACCCCCTTTGGAGGTTGGCCTAACCACAGTAATTAAGGCTAAAACCTGGCAGTGGGTCCATAAGAGGGATGGGCAAGAATCCATTCATAGGAGGAAAAGAGAATCAGCAATGAGTTTTGTTACTGCATCTAGTATTATTATGAGAGCGGGGCATGGAGTTGCCCAAAGAGAAAGAACAGAACTTTTTGGAATTAATAGAAGGCAAAAATACTGAGCAACCCTCTCCCTGAACACACACACACACACACACACACACACACACACACACTAATGACTATAGTTTATCAAGAAGCTGAAAATGCTTCCAACCCATTTAGAAGGATAAGGGGAAGACTTGCTGAGGAGGAACGTGGGCTTGAGCCAATTTAGCAACCACAATTCTGGCCAGGTACCAGGAAATCACAGAACACCCCAGATCACAGAACTGGCCCCATCTTTGGCAGGGGGCCCTGTGCTTGGCACTTTCCCACAAGGCGTTTTTTCTTCTCTATGCACATTGGACCCTTACCCAGAGGCTTGTCAGGGTCACTCACTGTCGAGCAGGAAGACCCCTTAGCCTCTTTAAGGGCTGCACTGATGTAACTGAAGGTGCCACCTGCTCTGTATAGGGAGCAATCAACTCTGGCTTTACCTTGTCTCTTGTTGAATTGCAAAGGACAAATGCCTGAGGTCTGTTAAGTCTACATACACTTACTTATTACACTGCAGAATTTATCTTAGTTGTTTTCTAATACATGTGCATTTTCCAATCCCTTCCCGCTCAATTTATAACCCATACAAAATATCTACAGGTTAGAACATGGCAAAAACCCTCTTATAGTAGGAGAAGATTTATTTTTTTTACTTATTTGATGCATAATAATGTCATCCTTTTAAATTTAGTGGGGGTGACACACCAAAAAATAAGGAACGACATTCTTACAGTTCCAGAATTTGATAACCTCCCTCTTTCTGCTTGTTTTTCTTCCTTTCTTCTTTCGCTTCTTATTCTTTGGACTCAGCCACAGGGAAAAGACATCCAGTTTGGAGTCTTAGGGATGGTTTATTCTGCATGTGCCCCACCTTCTCTTTCCTGAGTATTTTAAATTAGAATCAGGAGGCATCTCATCCTGATGCCTCAGAATCAGGAGAGCAGATTGTGAGCCTAAGTTCTCCAATGCTTCCAGGGATGCCCCCCCATCCTGATCAGCAGAACAGACACAAGTGGAATAACTTGCCTCATTCTAGATCCATAGAGATTATATTCCCATTTGCTTTTCTATGCATTAGGAAGCTCTGGAAGGATGTGCAGGAAATAAATAACAATGGGAGAAGCAAATAGATATATATTGAAAGACAGACTATTCACATGCACATTTTGCATATTTTTGAACCATAACAATATACTGGCTAGTCACTGAAAATTAATATAGTCAGGATCTATATGAGAGCTGCCAGATGCTAAATATATTTATACATAATACCACATATCAAAGAAGAGGGTCTAGAAGACATCCACTGAGAATATGGGACTGAAATACAGTAATGAACTTTCTGTTCTGCTCAATGGGTTGTAAGTTGGAAATCTGGCTAGAGAAGAATATTGTTTATGCAGAAGTATAACACTTTAGGTGAGTCAAAATGCACACTAGCCAAATGCTCCTCTCCATCTGGGAATAGGAAGTTTGAAGTCATTTGCTCTTCCAGTTACATCGTGTCAGTGGACACAGACTTGCAGTAGTGGCCGGGCCCTCAGTCCTAAGTGGAAAGGCTAAGCTAGAACACAAATGAAAAAGGATAGACATTTCCTAATAGATGTTCAAAAATGGACAATTTCTTGTACAAGGAGGACAAGACCCTTCCCTAGAAATGGCTGCCTCTCAGTCCACTCCCCCTCCATGCAATCTACCCCTCTCAGAGCGGGCTGAACACCGTGCCCTAGAACATCTACCCCTTTCCCTAGGCTTTAACCAGGTGCAAAAGTTCTTGTCAGGCAAATTCTACACAGGAAATTTACTATTTTAAGGCAAAAATAGAAAAAAATCTGAGAGTAAAAATTCCCTTAGCAATGTTAACTCAGAAACAAAGGGGATCAACTAAGCAGCGAGTCGAAAAAGAGATCCACTCCACCCCCAGGTTATTAAATGCTCCCTGGATGCCAAAAAATACTTTAAGTTAGAACTGCTGTGCTCTTTAAAAAATATGCAAATAAACAACTCCACCCCACCAGGGGACGCAGCTGTTCAGCTCACACTAGTGTTTATATCTCCTGCAGCTTTTCCTGTTGCATAGTCCCTGCTAGTAAACAACTTAGACCGCTCCATGACAAAGGTCAAATTGCAAAATGAAAGGGACTTTAAAATATTCTTACTTAAAGGTATGATGTATAGAAAACCACATGGGGAATAATAATCTCTGCTCTGCCAACTCGTGTTAATAAACAAATCCTCCCTGGCACACAAAATTAGATCTCCTTTTCCCATAAAAACAGGTGGTTAGCTGTGTGATTTCCAAAGAGGCACACTCAGGAGAGATTCCAGAAGAGCGAACAGGAGAAAGAATAGGCCAATGGTTGTGAGACTCAAAAAGGTGGCATTTGAAAGAAACGTTGGGGCAGGAAGGAAAGGGGAGTTGAAAAGCTCTTGGTTTCCCCAGCTGTTTGCAGAAGTTGGAATATATTGGTACTAGGGTTTTCTAGAGATGAGAAGGTATAGAAAGTAAAATTATCCCCCCTCCCAGGGCATGATTTCTCCCAAATAAAGATACATCTCCAGGATGGAGAGAGACCTTTTCTCCTTCCAAAGGAAATGAGCAGAGGTCACTTAGAACCAATTCTCTTCATTTAGTAAAAATAACAGAGTGATTGTGGCAGCAGCAGCAGGAGTCAAGGTGTTTGTGCTAAAAAACTTCAAGATCGGGCCTGGACGGGAGTAGGAATATCCAAACGGGTTCTTCATATTTCAGGTTTTATAGACAGTCTTTTCCCTAAAGGATATACTTTCATTAGGTCATAAATGCACCAACAGATGAGAGAGGGAAAGAAAGGTGTGTGCTGGGTGTGTGTGTGCGTGTGTGTGTGCACGCGCGCGCGGCAGAAAAGCATGGGGTTATGCGGGTTAGTTAGACTGTGGTGGGAGTTGGGGGTCCAAGCGCCGAGTGTGTGCGCCCCTCCCCCGCCAAAGCAGAGGTCAGCGACGCCCTGTTGAGGCCGCCCTGGGTGAGGCTTCCTAGGGCTTCTGCTTGGCTTTTTTAGTTCCTAACGTTTCCCTTGGGTTCCATCGAATCTCCAAACTGCCTAAAGTCCAAAGGCCACGAGGGGGGAGGGGAAGGAGGAAAAAACGTGTTTTTTCAAGACAGTTTGTTAAAAATTAAACTCAGTAAGTTTATTAGTTGGGTCTTCAGTACCTGATCGTAGGTGGCAGAAAAACGGGTTGTCTGATGACTTTCCCTTGCCGCTGGACCTCGATTCCCGGACAGGAGAGGTGTACCTCCCCCAACACCCAAGGAGAGCGACTTGGTGCCCTGAGAAGTGAATGCTCGCCTCCCTGTTCCAGGCAGGAGAGGACTCTGCAGACAGAGAATCGCCCTGTCTCCACTAGCCACGTTGTCTTCCAGCGCATTTTTCAAAGAGTCGGAGTTATGCAACCAGCATCATTAGATGCCTGTATCCAGTCCCGGAGATTGTTTAAATCCACAGCATGGATTTCACTCTTAGAAACCGGTAGCAGTTTTGAAATTATTGTAAAACACCACTCGGAAGATAAATTGTCTGTCTAGGCCAGATTAGCAAGACACGCGCGCGCATACTCGATGCTTAAAACACACCCTGAAACGCGGAGAAAATGTTTCAGTGCGGGATCTAACTGCGAGAGAGCAAAATTGGAGCAATAATTATTTCCCTCTCTTTTGATTTCCTGCTTCCAAAGAAAGCATTGGTATCAAGGACGAGTTAGGTAATGTAAACTAAAAGGCAAGCAGGTCGCTGCCATTTAAACCCAATCACAGTTCGTAGTTCAAGGAAAACTGCCTTTAATTGACACTGTGTATATTCCTCTGCTCCTCTCGGGCTGCCCAGGCAGGGACGCCCCCAGGAGTATTTATTTCTAAGGCTTTTGGAAACAAAACAACTAACCCGGTCTGCTGTGTAAGAGAGCGCTCCAAGATGGACTGCCGGAGAAAGGCTTTTTGACCCCAGTGGAAATTAGTCATATTGACAGACGCCCAGGGAAGGTAAATTACCCCGCGCGCTGACGTTACGCAGAAGCGCGCCCAGTTGCGACTCGGCCGCGGCGCCGAGGGGGCCGGAGGCTCCCAGTTCGTTTCTCCTGATCCCTACAAAGCCTCACTTTGCTTCTGTTGGGCCTAGGGTTTCAAAGGGAAAGCGACAGAGAGCGATTTTTTAAAAAAAGGGGGTGGGGGAAGGTGCTAGAGAGGAAAAGGGCAAGAGAAAACCCAAAAAGTGAAGGGAAAGAGAAATGCTGTGCGCCGTGGCGCGGGCGAGCTGGAGGACCGCAGAGCAAACGCGCACAGTCCGAAGGGGAGGGAGAGTGGGAGGAGGCAGGCAGCGAGGGGACCGCGAAGCTCCCGGCTCCCAGGTCCGCCACTTGGGAGGTCCCGGCCCCAAAGCAGGCCGGGCCAAACTTCCCCCCGGGAGGCTCGCGGCTCGGGCGGGGTCACAATTACACCTCGGCTCCAGGCGAAGACTTAAAAACCGAGTGGCGGGGGCTGCAGTCTGGAAGCCAGGGCCTGCGGTCATCAGAGGGGGGCCGGGCCCGTGCACAGGAACATTTTACAAGGCATGTGGGTACAAGGAAAAAAAAAATAAAAATAAACCACTTTCATCCAGCGTGGGCAGTGAAAATAAAGCCGTCTTTTAGAGGGGGCGAGCGGGAGTTTTGAAATTCAGCGTGTGTTTTGCTTTTATAAAGTTTTGCGGTTTTACCTGATAACCTAGGGGGAAATTGCCTGGGAAATAACCGCTAGAATTTTTTTCCGGGATATTGCTGTCAAAAGGGTTCACAGGTTTGTCCCAAACCAGCTTGTGTCCCAGGACTGCCAGCAACTGCACACATCCATATAGATCATTATACAGACGTGTGTGTGTGTGTGGGGGGGGGGGAGAATACTTGCGTGACCGGATTATTGTTGACATAAAATAGGATCTAGAGGTACCACCCCTTTCTTTATAGAACTGAGTCTTTCAACAGAGTCTGCCGCGCGGGCAGAATGGAACTCGTCAAAAGTGTTGCATCTAATTTTACCAGAGATTGGACCGGAAATCTTCTCTAAGAGTAACCAGCGTGGGTGCAAAAGACCCGGGTCAGGGCGCAAAGACGAGACGAAATTCGCCTGGTGGGCTGCAGTGTGGACATCCAACGAAACCCGGCCTCGGCCCTTGGCTTAAAGGAAGGGACCCGACAGCTGGCCCGGCCCACAAGGTGGAGCAGGCAGCGACTCCCGCCAGCGCAGGGCACGGACTGGGGAGGCGGCTAGGTCTTCCCGGACCTTGGGCCTAGAGTCTGCGCTATTTGTAGCCCCTCTCTTGGTTCCCTAGAGGCTCTTCTGTAAGCCGAAAGGAGCCTCTCCTAACCGCCCTCAGTCGCGGGTGTGGGGGGTAGGGGGGGTGGGATTAGACAGAGCCTGCTGCACGGGTATTTTGAAGGGAAAAAATTGCTTATCTTTAAATTAAAACACAACTTGCTATCTCTAGGTTTCTGTCCTTCATTCTTTTTCTCTTTCGCCCTCCCTCCCAGGCTCGTGGGAACACGCCAAGTTCCACAGTTAAGAGGACCATGGGGGAATAATGGGTGGGATCTAGAAATCCGAGCAGAATCAGGGTGCCGTGCACTTCCTTTCCGCCTTTCATCCCCTCTCTCCAGGCCACTGCTGCTCCCCGGGAGCCGGCCTAGACACCCTTGGGAAGAAAAGGGAGGAGGGAAGGAATCTCCGTTCCCTCCAAGGAGGTAGGGACACGGGGCATTTGTTTATTTTTAAAATAAAGGTTTAAAATAAGTCCAGTTGTTTCTACAACGGAGTTTGCAACCGGATGTGTGTCCAGGAATGCGAAACTTGGGACCCACACTGGCGAATGTTTATTATGTAGAAAGCTGGGTCGCTCTGCGCCCCCTCTCACCTTGGAGATGTCCCAGGCCAGCTTCCCGGCTTGGGCCGCAGCCGGGACCTCCGCCGCCTCCCTTCTCCCCATCCAGAATCAGCGGGGCCCCTGCGGGCGAAGAGGCCCCAGCAAACAATCCTCAAGCCCCTTCTTAGGCTTTGCTCTGTCTCTCAGAATTGCTCAGGTTTGTGGGATGGCGCCCGGCTGGGGAAAACTAGGAAGGAAAGAGGGAGCCAGGCCCGGGTATTCTCTGCTTCCGCCTTAACGTTCCCTCCCCGCCGCGTCTCCCTCCCTGCTCTCCCTGCCCGAGTGTTCCGCGGTGCGATCCACCCCAGCTGCCTAAGGGACTCCAAGTTGCCCCCACATTCCGGACGCCGCGCCCCTACCCACCGGATTGCCTTCGGGGCCCCTCGGTGCTGTGTCGACGGCGCGGAGCTGTGGCCCGGCGAACAAGAACCACCAACCCCGCCAGGTCTACCGCTCTTAGCAGTCGGATAGCCCTGCGGGTCGAAGATGCTCAGAGGAGGAGGAAGTGCAAAGAAAAAATAGGCAGGGGGGAAAAAAAACAACTAACATACACACACGCACGCAAAACCAACTTTGGGGTTGGACCTTTTCAATTTCACACGACGCGACCTGGAGTATCTGGAGAAGGTTTTTGAAGACGTTTAGGAGGGAGGGTGAGTTTTCTGCTGAGAAACTCAATCTGCCATACAGTAGCGGCCCCATCTGGGATCTGTCACTGCTGACAGCACCACAGGGCACAGCCGTGATCTTCTGCACAGCCTGCACTCCCCGAAATACCCTCCTTAATCAAAGGATGTCTGCTCGCGCGATCTCAGCTGAACACGCCGGCGAATTCCACCCCCGGCCCGCCCCCTCCCCACGGACACAGTCATGGCCCCTCTCATCTTCCCAGCACATTAATTAAAAGCGGAAAAGAGACCGAGGCTGATGTCATTGCTCTCAGAAGATCATAAACGGTAAAAGAGTCATCCTGTGAGAATCCCTGAAAATGACTTTAATGAATAATTTCAGAGACAGTTATGGCTTTGGGTGATTACTGAGGGAGAATATGAAAACCAGATTTGCAAAGCGAAGGCGATGGTCAGGCGGCCTAGCCGCCACTTTCTCCCGTTAAAACTGCACCAGCTTTCCTTCATCGCCAAGCTCTAGCTACAGACTTAAGTTGCATTTTCTTCTTTAAAAATAAAAGCAACTAAAGCGTTTTCCCTGCGTTTAAGCCTTATGCTAAAGATTGAAATGTCAGCCCAAGACAACAGCAACAATCCACTTTAAGTAGAAGGCAATCATGCCCTGGCCTCAGTGGCCATTGGCTTCCATCTTTTCACCAAGGAGGTATTTACTGCCATCTTAATTTAGAATGATGTCTTTTTGGCATCTTCTCTAGGCTCTATACTTAATGAAGGTTGAAAACTCTCTCTGCTCCTAAGTCCACTGTTTGTTCTAAATCCTTTCAGATGGTGGAGCAGCAAACAAGCGTGCAGCAAATGACCCCACCTCTCACAGAAGAATCTACAGGTCTCCCTAACTCTTTAGTTCTTGTTCATCAATAGATGGCAAGATGATGTGGTGCTACAATAAGGAATGCTATTTTGAACACTCCATCTGGTCACAGGGAAGCATCAGGTTGTGGGTCTGGTTGGTTCATGATTAGTTGTGCATTAAATGTACTACTTCAGAAAACGGGGTTGTTAGATGGGGAGAGGGCTGGTGAGTACCCTGTGATCCTTTATATGAACAGTTTTGCTGCCTACAAGCCTGTCTCCTTTGCTTGGAAATATAAAATGGGATTCTCTGGGCCTCTGGCCCATGTTCCATCTAACTCAAGTAGAAGTTCATTTATGCTACTGGCAAGAAAGTATTAGGGGCAAAAGCAATGTGGGGTTTTTGTTGTTGGTTTTGTTTGGTTTTGAGTGGTCTGAATGAGTCAGAAAACTGCCTATTAGCCTGAGCAGACTCCATCACTAAAGAAGATCTTGGAGAAACCACTTGCCAGCACTGTGAGAAAGTACTTTGTGCAGCTATTGCTTGCCCCTCCCCCTTCTAGTAACACAGTTTCCTCCTCCAATCAGTAAGGATTTAGTGTCTAAAAGCCTCACTCTCTATCCCTAGCCCCCAAAGACTCCCCTCATTTCAATATTCCCTTCACCCCCTGCTGGGGATAGAGGTGGGTGGAAGTCCCACCAAGCTCTCTCAAATGTGACATTTTCATTGACTTAGGAGGAAATGATCCCTTTCCGCTCCAGATTACATGAAGACACTTTGGAGTTTGGTTTATTGATTTGCCTCAAAGAATTGAGAAGGGGTGAACATTTGGGAAATTTTCTCAATTGGATTCCCTGTTTGTTTTTGATAACCTTGGCCCTCCAAATAGACCTTCTTGTTACTACACTCAAATCATAGGCCATGACTTCTTTTCTCTCTAGCTAAATTCACTGTAGTCTCTGACTAAACACTCAGCTTGGGCTTTGCAGCCTGTGTGGAAATAAATAGCACCTCCTGGGTACGCTTTGAGTCCTTGCACTGCCCAATTAAATCGAGGTGTAGGACTGATCCATGATATGGCCAATTCTCTCCCTGGAGAGACTGTATATAATGCAGGCCTTCATAAAACCACCCCCAAACCATCCAATGTTTCGAATTGACGGTGGAGAGAGTGCCAAGGGTGAGAGACGGCTGTATTGGGTACGTGTAGCCTCAGGCTGTGGCTCCCAAATCCCCTGGGGGAGCTTTTGAAAACTGTAGACTCTGGGTCTCCTCCCTGACCTGCTGAATCAGAATTTCTGGTGAAGGTGGGGGTGAAATAAGGGCTGAATTTATAATCTTTTCAAGTTCTTCAGGAATTTCGGATAAGTAGCTACGTAGGTATGGGAAGCTCCAACCTAAACGGTTCTGGAATTGGATTCATTCCAGTGACCAGGATAGAGCACCAGAGTGCCAGCCTTCGATGTCTGGAAGATATATTTGTCCAGAAATTATACAAACATACCTAGACTCTGGCTGGGCATTGAGACAGGGTAAGGAACAAAGCTGCCGCCTGTCATCCTTGCCCTTGAGAGGTGTTAGTGTTTGTGCCAAGGGCAACTCTGGAGGGGAAAGGGGCGGGGAGGCAGAAGAGGGTCTAGCGCCTTTGCTCCTTGGATCCATTAGGTGCTAATAGCAGGTGCAAAGACGGGGGCTTGGAGAGACGTCCCGTTTTGTACTCAGCGTCGCCCTGCCACTCCACTAGGCAGAAACTCCCAGTGTTTTGACCCACGGGCTGTAGCCGCCAAGCATGTGCCAGCGCCGGAAGGGCAGCCCGGATCCGTAAGAGCCGCCCTCCTCCTCCCGGGCTGGCTTGGGTACCGCAGCACGGCCCGCCGCTGTTAGTGTAGGAGAGCAGCACGCTGCCACAGGAACAGCAGACAAGTGTCCACCGGTCAGGGCCGGATGTGGGAGGCTTTTCTAGGCGGAATGCACCAGACCAGAGACTTGGAAAAATTTGAAGTGGGGAGGATGACAATAGAAAGGTTAACCGGCTCCGCTTCACCTTAAACAAGAAAAACAAAAATGTCCTCTGGGCTAAAAATACGAATTTAGAAAGTCCCTATGCTCCGGCGGGCGGCGAGTTACAGCTGCCGGCCTGGCCCAGGGAAGACTTGGCCGCGCGGCCGCCGATTACACCCAGCTTGGCTGGGATGGCTCCGAGCCGTCTGCCCTGACGTCAGCGAGGCTCCGGGCCGCGCCGCCGCGAGATAGGCAGCGCGGCCGGGCGCGGGCGCGGCGCTAATCACTCCCAGATGTCCCTAATAGCGGAGATAAAGACCGACGGAGCGGCCGGGAATAAATTTGTAATCAGGGCTCTACCATCTGATCATCAAAGCGGCCCAAATGCCCGGAGAATTTGAAGGGAATGTGTGTGTAGGGGGGGTCGTGTTTAGGGGAGAGGCGGGGGCGAGCTCCTCGAAGGGAACTGACTTGGGTAAGCGAGACCAGGGAGAGAAGTCTAACTTCTGTGCGCGTGTTAAGTCAGATACCGGGTGCACTTTAACGTCCACGAGCCCTCCTGGCCGAAGCCGCTGGGCTGTTACAAGCCAATTAGACCCTGGCAGACAGTTGCTGTGAGCGAAGTGCGCGTTGCGCAGCGTCTGGATAGTCAAGCGGCCGGCTCAGCGTTGTCCGGCCCCCGGAAATGTGGGATTCGTTTCCTCTCCTGGAGTTGCCCCCTCTCCCTCCCCTTTCTAAACAGTGAAAAAAAATTCTTCGTCCTCCTACCCCCCACCCCGCCCCGACCTAAATTCTGCAGCATGGCTGTGCTCAAGCCGGGGTCCTGGGCCCCAGGCTGAGGGCGGCTCCAGCGTCCTTCTCTTCGACGGATCGGTGGGCTCTGACAGGCCGGGAGTCCGGTGCGTCCCGGAGATTCGGTAGCACCCCCTCCTCGCTCAGGGATCTGAATCACAGAAGTTGGGCCGGGTGGAGGGAATGGGTTTCCTTAGCCCAAAAGCTCCAGCAAAGACAGGGAGTGCCCAGATTCATCCCTCTGCGGGGCATACGCCACAAGCTTCCTTTCCAGTCTTGTCCGCTTGGCATCTACCACCAGTCCCTTCTCCAAATCCAGGCACGTGGGTGGGACTGGCGGGTAGGGAGAACGCACGGCAACTGGAAGAGAAAACCGCCAGCCGCTGGCGCAGCGTTAGACACAGCGTTTCCTTAAAGCTACACAAATAACAGAGGTTTCCCGCGCTTTGCAGACCCGCAGCGCAAATGCAGTCCCGGCTATTGTGGCATCCTTTGCCCATTTTACTGTTCCCTGCACACACACCT
Organism: Rhinolophus sinicus; assembly: GCF_036562045.2. Taxonomy (NCBI): domain Eukaryota; kingdom Metazoa; phylum Chordata; class Mammalia; order Chiroptera; family Rhinolophidae; genus Rhinolophus; species Rhinolophus sinicus. The sequence continues at coordinate 95,838,066 of NC_133757.1, forward strand.
CAAGCCCTCGCAAGTGGCTCGGTTCTCTCTGCAAAGGTAATCTCGGAAGCAGGCCTCCTTCTGCTCCCTGTGACTTTGCACTTGAGCTCACGCTCACCCTCGGCACCCCTTCCTGTGAAATCCGCGTACGCACAACATACTCACCCTCCTGCTACCTTAACAACAGGGTGAGATACCAGCTCTGCGATCCTCACCACCGGGGGTGGGGGGGGCGGGTAGCAGAGGCCTAGGGGATGGAAAAGCGACCGAGCCACTCCCCACCCCTGAGTCTTGCATGTTAGCTTTCCAAGGGGCTGGGAAGCTGCCCTCTCTGGAGCCACTGCTGCACCCACCTCATTGCAGAGGATCAGGCTGCCTGGTGCTGCGACACCTGAGGAGGGCAGCCTAGGCCGGGAGGTCCACCCTTCCCAGGTTCCTGGCCTACTGGCTATCTCGATCGGACGCTGGAACTTCCCCCAGGGGAGGCCCCGGGAATTTAGAAGATAAGAAGAACCTCAGGTGATCTTGCTGTTATCTTCTGGGTCTCTTGGCCTGAAAAGCTCTTAAAACTACCGTCATTGTCCTGGCTGGGGGCGAAAGTCCTGGAAAACCTTCACTGGGAGCTGGACGTGTGCTCAAGTCATTCTGTTGAGTTTTCCAAATTACTTCCCAAGGAGTTGAGAATGGGTCAGTAGGACACACACACACACACACACACACACACACACACTCACACTCACACACGCACAGCGGCGGAGCACTCGCCCCGCCGGTGCTCCAGGGTTATCAGGCGCTGGGCCTGCGCGGCGGTCTGGGGCCGAGCCCTGACAGCCAGATCTACCATCAATTTACCTTCCGCCGCCCCAGCTTCCCATTTAGCTTTTAACGTCAAATCCTGCATTTTTGTCGGCTCCGGCCTGTCTAGAAAGCTTGTGATTTCGCTGCAGGAGTGATTGCTTTTAACAAAATGGCAGCAACCACATTATCCGAGCAATTAAAACAGAGACCTTTTAGCCGGTCCCGCAAGGCAGGAGCTTGGAAACAGTTTTTTTTTTTTTTTTTAAAGTAAAAAAAGAAATGGAGTTAAAAGAGAAAGAAATGTGTGCAGGAGAAAAGAATGGAAGCGAAGAAGAAACGCCTGCCCAAACCACTCACTTCCCTGGGACATGACAACGTGAGACAGGGATGTTGGGTGGCTGGAGTGACGCATAATCTGGGGTGTCTTGCCAGTGGAAGTGTCCCACCACTTAGGGTTCACGTTGGGTTAGGAGCTTCAGGCCCCTGGGGTGTCAGGTCTGCTGGATGTCTGGCGTTGGGGTTCCTGGCGGGTTGGAATGTCGAGGTAGTTGAGGTGTAGGGAGCTGGTGTTGCTGGGCCCGAGGAAGCCGCGCAGCAGGCAGGAGAGGAGAGGAGAGGAAGAGGGCAGAGCCTGGCCCAGGCCAGACAAAGAGGACGGGTTTCTGGAGCGCGGGTTTAAAAGCATGTGTAGTAGCAGCTGCCCCTTAGCGACGGTGCTGCCAGGGTCTATTGGTTCTCCTCTGCTGATGTTTAATAAACTACAAAAAAAGTGTTAAACCAGCAGAAATGCGTTAAGGCCCAGACGGGGAAGGAGACAGCTATCCAAGGCAAGCACAGGCACACATGCGTAACTCCTCTCTGGCTCCTGTTTTGAAAACCTCACCGCTTCCACCTCCATTCACTACACTACTTCGGTAAATGCTTTTCACCCACTCCTACGATTTGGTGTCTTTCTCTTGAACGGATTAAAGTAAAGACGCAAAAGGCGGCAGGAGGCAGGAGAGGGAGGGAACCACTCGGTCAAACCGACAGGGATCCCGAGAGTAATAGAAAATCAGGGCGCGCCTCCACCCCCCATTGGTATAAACAAAGGCAAGTGTCTGTAAACACAGCCCCGCGCCCACCACGTCGGCCCAGCGCCCGCTGACCCGAGGGGAGAAAGTTCAGATCGCTTTGGCCGAGTTGTTCTAACCCCTCGCCCTCCCGTTGTCAGCTGCCCGCAGAAGAGACCTGCAGAGCCACTCGCTGGTGTCTCCCCCGGCACTTGCGAATTAGCAGGCTGCAGGCGGCAGAGCTCCGAGTGGGCATCCGCCAGGCGTGGGAACCGCTGGGATATCGGGGGAGGGTCTGTGACCGAAGCCGAGGTGCGAACATCACCCCGAGGATGGGTTCCAAGATGGAAACCCTCTGGCAAGCCTCCCTAACACCAGATTTATATACATGGCGTTTCATGAAACAAACCGCTTTTTAATACGTTTCACCTTTCTTCCCTCTCTCCTCCTCACTCCTGAATCCCTCCCCTCTTCTCCCCCCTCCCTGGCTTCGTCCTTTCTGGCGCTTCAGTCTCTCTGGTTCCTAGAGCAGAGATTTTCGGGCTCTAGCCAAGCCCAAGGGCTAAGGAGGCCTCAGGGACTTCCTTCCGGGATGTGCTGGGACTCAGCGAGACCAAACCTCCGACGGGGTGAAGTCCCAGGCGGCTGGTAGCCGGGGGAGGAAGCCGCTTGCTCGGCTGGCTTGCGGCCGGGAAGACTTCAGACACCGCACAGTTAATATTGAGTTCCCTGTAACTCCTTGTAAATCTAACCCCCCCCAACCTCTTTAAATCCTTGGTCGTGTTCGAGATTTCTTACTTGACGTTACCTAAGTTCCTTATTACCTAATGAAGGACTTTTTTCAAAGGCTCTCCCTCTCCCCCGGCCTGCTCGGACGAGAATCCTCCCTCCCCCATGGAGACTACAAGCAAAAACTTCCTCTTTTCCGCTTTCCTTTTTTTCTTTTCTTAGATGAAAGCTCTATATTTTGAATTAAAGACTAACGCCTGGGATCCTCCTTAAACATCCTCCACCAAAACGCGCTCTGTAACCAAAGCCCCCACCGAATGGTATCTGGTTGTTTTCATAAAAACAAGGACACTTTTCACCTTCTGAGGAAACCACCAGGCCTTTCTCCGATTCAGACCCTCCTTCTACAGACCACTCAGCCTTCGCCTGGGAGCTGGGTGGTGGGGGCGAGAGCCCAAGCTCTTTGGCAGGATTTTCACCAAGGACCCTTCTCTTTAAAGGACCTCCTCACCCTGCAAGGATCAGAGCTCACGTTGATGATTGGTCGGAAGCACCGACTCTTTCAAATAAAGTTAGAGGCAATCATGATAATTTAGTTTACTTCTGAATATTTTAAATATTATGAAAACAAATATAACAGTTTTGTTTTCAAAACTCTTTTGAGGTATCAACTATTAAAAGATTAGGGTTTTTGTAAAAAAACACACAGTGGTTTATTGAATACTTACAACGTTTACACCTTCAATATTAATTAAATTCCACTTAATTTTAGAGGACGGAAGTGCACAAAACAAGTAGCTGTTGGAAACATCTTCGAATAGGGAACAACCACAGATGAAACGACAGCACTAGATACTGACCCTAACGGAAATGTTAGCGGCCCCGTTTTCTGCTTTGAAATAAAACTTTATAATCCCCAGGAATATTTATATCCAAAGGCCAAGGATTAAAGATACACTTCACATACACACTAATGTCCGCTGTCTTTATCTGGAAGGGGTTGGGTAGGTGGGGAGGGGGCCACGCTGGTGTCTACACAGCCAGGAGGGAACATTCACACACAGAGAATCTACAAGACGACGGGATCCCTTACCACGTGGGAGTGTCCTCTTCATATTAAAATATGGAATGCTTTTCTTCAAATATCCACTTTTTTGGAAGGGGAAGTGGGGAGCGGATGCCTCAAAGGGGGGCAAAGAGAGGGGAGGCAAATTGCACATAAATAAACCGAATGATTCCAAATGCAAGTAGTCCTTGGAGCTGAGCGCGGAGGGCTTGCCCGGAGTCCTGGGTCTGCATCCGGCTCCTGGGCCCCAGCTCCTCGCACTCTCCTCCTCCTCTTCCTCCTCACTGCTTGAGCTCCAAGGCCCAGACGTGCTGCGGCCAGCCCGTCCGGCCTTTGGTTTTCTTGTCGTTGCTGCTCACTGTGCTTTTCAAGATTTCGTTCTGGGCATAGGGGAAGCGAGAGGGAGAAAAGTGAAAAGAGAAATTCAGAGAGGAGACCTGGTTCCACGCCACTCGCGCGCTCCCCGGGCCGAAGGAGACAGTGGGACCTCGACCAACGGATGAGAGGCGTGATGGTTTCAAGTCCTAGACCCTGAAGAAAAGCTACGAAGGTTGGAGCTGCCCTAGCTACCTCCCAGGTCTCCACGCGCCTGCAACGCTCAACTACCGGATCCGCAAGTTTATAAACAACCACCCGTTTTCAAGTCGTTTATGGAGGAGCTGGGGGCCCTTTCTCTGACTCCAGATGTAGGGAAGCGAGCGGGGGTCGGCGCTAAGTCTGGTTTCCCTGTTTTCAATCGCAATCTCAGATTCACGCTGTTGGGAAGATGGGGAGAAGTTCCCTCCTTCCTGGCTTGGGCCTGGTGGCCTGCGGTTCTCGCCAGGCTCAGCAGTGCCTCTCTTCTAAGGCCCTTCTGAAATCCCTAGTTATTCTGGAGGTCACTCGATTATGTAGCCACAAGCTCCAAAGAAGAAAAATTCTACAAATGGCATTATTTTCCAGGCCCTTCTTGGCAACAGCCCAGCTCTGAACACTACCACCCTAAGGGCACTTGCTAGGAACTTGAGAAAACTAATTTTCAGTTATAATTCCGTGTTACTGTTAACAATAACAATTATCATAGTAATATTTACCATTTGTCTTAAAATGTGCAGGTCACTGCAAATAAAACAAGAAATACCCATGAAATATACTCATCTGGTAAGCTACATTTTAACCTCACCGTCAAAGAGAAACTGGAGCTGCATTTTGAAGTTGAAAGTGCTTATTTTATGTTTACCTTTACATCTTCCGGGCACAGTAAGAACAATCATAAAACTTTCTTAGAATCAGTGGCAACCTCTTCTCAGGAGGTGGAAATGGTATCAATAGCGAAATAACTGGAATTGGGCGTTTTGGGGCGACTCATTTTAGAAACGTTTGAAAGCAAGATCGGATTGGAGGCCAAATGAAGGCTCTAAAGGACACGGACTGAGGGGTGAGGGCCAGTGCAAAAGGAAGATCAATCGCGACCCTGAGTCCGCGAGGCCCGCCCTAAGTGCCTGGGGGAGCAGCGATAACCCAGAGGTAAGATCACCAGCGCGAAGCATCCCTCTTAACCTCCTCCGCCTGCTGACACCCTCCCCCCTTTCCTTTGCCTCTTCGGGAAACCATCCCTACCACAACCTGGTGCAAACTAGGCTCAGGACACAGCCAAAGCACGCGGGATACCACTGCTCACCCCAGTTGGAGACTGGGAGCACCGGTCCCCCGAACTTCGCACCCCCACTGCCCGCTGCACCCTGGTACTGACCAGCTCCTTCTTCCTCTTCTCTTCTTTCACATCTGTCTTCTTGATCTCAGCCTTGAAGGCCTCCGCCTCGCCGTTCTGGTCGTCCTTGGCCAGCAGGTCCATGAGGTAGGCGATGTAGCTGGTGGCCAGGCGCAGCGTCTTGATCTTGGAGAGTTTGGTGTCAGCGGGCACATTGGGGATGCACTCGCGCAGTTCGGCGAAGGCGCTGTTGATGCTCTGAGTCCTGCGCCGCTCTTTGCGGTTGGCGGTGCCCCGGCGCTTCACCGGGCGCGGCCCCCCCAAGCCCGGGGGCCCGGCGCCCGTCGGCACCCCCCCGTAATGGGAGTGGTCCAGGCCGGCGGCACCGCTGGCGTACTCAGGGCTGTAGGACAGGGCCATGCTGTAGTCGGGGGGCGACATCTCGGGGTGGCCGATGAGCCAGCCATGGAAATAGGGGTTCTCCTCGTGGCTGCAGCGGCTGGCGGCGGCGGCGGCGGCGGCGGCGGCAGCGGCGGCAAACGGATAGCCCTCATGGTGCACCACCGGGTGGTGGGGGAAACCCCCCACCAGACTCATCTCGCCCTCCGCGCCCCTCCACGCGCCCCAGCGTGCGCGCAGCCCCGCTGCGCCCTCCGCTCGGGCTCCTGCTTCCGCGCTCGGCGGCCTCCCCCACCCCCCACCCCCCAACCCCCGGGCGCCCGGGCCCGCCCGGCAGCCGCAGAGGGGGCTGCTGCAGCCCGGGCCCCGGCCCCCCGCCTGGCCCGCCGGGCCTGCCTCAGGAGCGCTGCGGCCGCCGGCTCCCCATGGGGCTCGGCGAGCTGGTCCCGGCACCGTGCGCCCTTGGCCGCCGCCGCCGCCGCTGGCTCCTTTCTTGCTCCACGGCCCGCGCGCCGGCTCCTGTTTCCCGGGCTGCTGCGGGGAGGCCAAATCCTCTGGTGCTCATGCAAAAGTGCCCGGGCTCCCGCGAGGCTGCTTCGCGGAGTCGCCGGGCTCCACGCCCCGGCCGCGCTCCTTGCGCGGAAACTAACTTGGAGTCCCGGGACGAGTCCGAGCCACAGTTGGAGGAGCCGGCCCGGCTCTGCAGGGAAGCGGCCGGGTCCACTGCTCACTGTGAAGCTACCTCCGTGCGACCCTCCCCTTCCCGCCCCTCCCCCTCCCCCCACCAGACCGATCTGTGTTCTTGGGCGCTTATTGTTTTAATGAAAATTTTGGTGGTGGTTGTTTTGGTCCTTGAATGTGATTTTAGCTGCGAGTAACGTGTCCTCGCTCCTCTCGGGCTCCCTCGGAGGGTTTTCAGAGAGGTTTCAGTGCATCCATTTTCTCAGATCCTCTCCTTCTTTCCGGGTAAGGATCTGGGGCCCTGCTGTCGACTTGGAGCGTGAAGGCGGCGGCTCAGGCTCTCGGAGGGGTCTGCGCAGTGGCCGAGGGAGCTCCCGGGTGGAGGCGGCAGCAGATCTCCCGGGCTGGACGCCGTGAGGGGAACAAGCGGATTTTCCCAGCAAGATCTCCATGTACAGCTACATCTTTAGGGCCGCTCGGGTTAATATATGTCGTCAGAGGCTCCTCACGCCAATCCCGGGGCGGCGGGGGCGGTGCCTCGCACTCTCCGCAATAAAACTTTTTGATGTTCTTGTTGCTAATTGCCGAGGTCCTCTTCCAGGATTGGCTGCCCCTTCATAACCATAAGATAATTAAAACGAGGGGGGGCAGGGTTAAAAAAACGTTTTTATCAGCCAGAGGTTAATGCAAGTGTTTAACAGATGCTTCATTATTAAAATATTTTTCCCCAAGTCTCAAATATTGAAGAATCTCAAACCAGGTACAGTATCACTCCGCTTTCTTTCTGGTTAAAAAAATAAAAGGAACGCAGATACTGCTTTTCGAAGTGTTTGGTATGTAACCGAGGCAAGAAAATCAGCAGGCAGCCGGGTGCAGTTTTGTGCGGGGCCGAGAGCAGATGAGGTGGGCGGCGAGGGCCCCACAAAGGGGCGGCTGGGCCCAGGCGGGCGCGGGGCGCGGGGAGCGGCGGGGAAGGCTGTTGCTTGGCCGTAGGCACAGGCTGGAAACACCCGGCTCGGGATGCCTTCACTTACCCACCACGTTACCCCGGCCCAGGCCGTTTGGGGTGGCTCATGTCATTGTGGTTGCCTTTGGAGATGACTGTTGAGACCCCCAGAGGAATGGTCTGGCCGATTGTAAATCCTCCTATTTCCATATTCTTCAAGGGACACCAGGTCCAACGAAGACCTTGGGCGATTTCAAAGCGCAGGCACCTCGATTCCTCGAATTTGTGGTGTGGCCGGTATCGGTGTTCCCCTGGTTTAACTAGCCTGTTTGGTAAGTAACTGAATATTTTTTACAGCGTGTTCAGAGCTTATTTTCCAGTTTTTATGAACAAACATATAAATATATCTCTGCATTCCTGCCTCTCCCATAAAAGCGGGCATCTGTGGAAAGCAGGTTTAGTTATCGGAGGGGAACCATTAAACACCAGTTTAAGAGGCAGGCCAGGAGGACGGCTCGTGGATGTTTAGACTGCTGGCCTTGGTGATCTTGAACGCATTATAACGGAAAATGGATCTCCACTTGTAAGTCACCCGGCCGCAGGGCACCCGGGCCGCGGCGCCCGCGTGGCGTGAGCGGCTAGAGAAGGATCCAAGAGCCTTGTTGGGGTGGGGTGGGGGGAGGTGGAAATAGATAGTGGCAAGAGCTGAAATTATCCTCCAGGGCTTGGCCCGGAGCGGGGAGGGGAAGCTGATGTGTAGATGAAGGTGGTAGATGGGGATTTCACCCGAATGAGTTCGCTGTGGAAAACGGTGTCAACAGGAGCCTGAGGGCCATAAATTAGAGGGATCCGAGGGCAGAATGTGCAGAAGCCAGTGCGGGCCTGGGCGGATGGGACTTCTGCTAGGCCTGGCCAGGGTCGCCCAGTGGAGACCAACGACTCCACTCTGGGTATCGTGGTTTGGAGGCAGGCAGAGGCTGGCCCCAGGCCACAAAGGGAGCCCCCAGTCAGTCCTCTCCTTGCCCGCTGGGCGCTTTCCTTGGGGTACATAGTAGCCCGAGTGTGGAAGGCAAGGTCAGGGCACATGGAGGGCAGGGTTGGCGGCGCCCAACTCAGGTGCTGCAAGGGATTCCAGGCCACTCCGGCCAGCCACAACCCCCCGGGCAGCAGCGCTGAGAAATATTTTTTTAGCTTTGCACTGCTAGGCAGTAGGATAGGGAAAGGAACTCAGAAAGGGAGTAGAAACGCAGGCTGGGAGTCCATGCAGGGCCCATTCCATCCCCTCTGCAAGAAGTCAATTTCCCTGGACGCCCCTAGCAGAATGTCTCCAGGCAGAGAACAGGGGGTGAGGAATAGCTGAAACCAGATCCAGTGATAAGTGCCAGGGGCTTACCTCTGGGCTCGGAACAAAATAGAGACCTGGAGCGTGGAACCTCTGACTTGGGTGGGTCTGCAGTTTGAACACAAGGCGAGTCTTTTTAAAGACCTTGTTCTTCTGGGAAAGAATATAGGTAGTGTGGTCAGGGTTCTGTTTACATTTTCTCGGGGAGGCCAACCCTGAATGTGTAAATACTGGTAGTTCAATCCTCTGACATTTCATACATTAAAAAAAGAATCTGTTTATAAAAACACATCTCGGCCTTGGGAACAGGTAGACAAAAGTAAGATGGTTGTACCCAGGCTGGGAACAGATAAAAATTCAGGGAGAGTGGTTAGTAGGCTGCTTTCAGACCCAGAGGAAGTTTTGGAAATTGAAAGGAAGAAGAGGTCAGGCAGAGGGCCGGGTTGGGAATCAGGACACTGTATCCATCAGACGCAAGTGGCTTCCGTGGTGAAGGCTTCAGAATTTGCCACTTTCAGCTTTTCTCATGCTCTTTTAATTGAAACAAACGAAAAAAATGAGCGAGTCCTTTCATGGTCCCAGATAGCATGACAAGTGATAAAGGAGATGGACAACATGGGACAGAAAAAAAATCGTAAACGATGCCAATCTGAGCATCAGTCCTCACGAACAATGTCATTATCAGTTAATTAATGTTGGCCAAGGGTCTAGGGCTTCATTTATCTCAGAAAGCCAAACCCAGAGGCTATAGTCTTAGAAAGGCCGCTTGGAGGTAGGGGACGAATGGGTGGTGAACTCTAGCGTCTTTAATTGTAGTTATTGACTCAGAGGCCAGACTGGTTGAGTTCCACTCTAAATTCTCAACCAAATATCCCCTTAGTGTTCTCTTTGGCACATTTTGCTTCAAGTCTAGTGGGATGCTGGATTAGCCTGCTGCTTTGGAGAGCTGTGAGGCAAAGATGCCATCTCAGGTTTGCCCCCAATTTAGGTAGCCTGTGCCTTCATCGGAGGGCATAGTGATGGAAATGATGAGATGGCAGTGTTAGAGGGGAAAAGAAGGGGGGAGGGATAAAAGGAAGGAGGGTGGAGTTCCAGGCTTAGATGTCAGCCCAGGTACCCCACCCCAGGGCTGTACTAGTGTGGCCTCTGCTCCCCAAAGGGCACATATTGCGAGTGCACTGAGGGATCCAGCAGCTGAGATGACGCTAGCTGGGGGCAGCCCTGGCGTCGGTGCCCACAGGAGGGATCCTGGGCAGGGCCTACTTCCGGCCTCTCCTTTTCAGAGTCTAGAGGCTGCAACTGGTGTTACCCTGGTCGGGAGACCGCTTCACTGTGGGGAAGCCCCGGTTGGGGGGAATGGTTGTGATTCCGTGCCCACCGTCTTCGTTGTAGCTGATGGAGTTCCCCCTTGCTGCGCATTACGTCTGCCTCCAGCTACACAGACAGAACCGGGTTCAAACATTTATCTTGTGCCCATGTCTCTGTCTCTTTTCCTTCACTCCCTTCCCCTGGAAAAGATTCAAAGAGCTTGGGAGAGGCTGAGCACTCCCTTGCAAACATTTTTGGTCTTGTGAGATACTACTTTTCAAATCAATCTGGTTTAAACCATATATATATATATATATATAAAACTCCAGTCTGCTTTTAGGGAAAATACAGATTTTTTTGAGGTATTTATTATTTCAAAGGCAGGGAAGTTTGTGTCTTGTATTTTGCTCATGAGAATTCAAAATACACTGGAGCTGAAATGAACCAAGCCAAAGGGCCATAAGTACACATTTTATATTTATGGGAATTATGGCTCAATTCCCTTCGTCATTTTTCAAATCTTGTTTTACCTTATTTTCCCAACAAACACAGTAGAAGTGACTGAGTTTTCACTTAAATGTCTGTAATACTCATATAAAGTGAACCCCAGATGTGTTAAGAACCCCAGGAAGAACATTAAACCCAGAAGGTGGCACAAAAAGCAATGTGTTCTTGAAGATGTAACTCCAGCCCCACCTACTCGAAGGACAGTGCTTCCTGTGACACCTGGATGGCTTTGCATTCCTGTCTGTACTAGGGTGGGATTGAGTCATTTTACACGCTAACCACTTAATTCCAGAATGTTAAGACATCTAGAACAAGGTATATTGCCTGAGTAGCGGCAAGGGTCTCTCTAACTGGGGTTTTGTAGTCCCTCACTTTCTTGTTTTCCTTTTGGGAAATAGTTGTTAACTATGGCAAGTGACAGTGGCTCCAGAAATGTGTTGTTGCTCACAGTTTACATCTACAAAGCACAATCAAGTTCGATTGGGCTTTTATGTTCTTTCAAAAGAAAGGGTTAGGAAAGCTGCCCTTAGCTCTTATGAGGCTTTATTTCTTTTGAGCAATTTCTTTTCTGGATTTTGGGATGAGGCAGGGTGTTTGGTGAGTGAGGTCTCTACCTTCCTCTTCCCCATCCAGAGCAGATCTGTGGAGAGGGGGGCGAGGGAGGGGCTGACCCAGCTGCAAAGATGGCTATGGAAAGGCTTATCGCTTATGACCTCTTCAGTCCAGTTATGATTAGGACACATTTAAGTCAGTGGAGAAAATTGGGACTTTCTTGGTGCCTGCAACCTACCCCCACCCATTTTACTTTTCTCTCTCCCTTTCTCTTCCCCTCACTCCCTCCCCTCCTCCCCTGTCTTCTAATTTGCTCTCCAGCAATCTTTGGGTTTACAAGGTTTTTGATGTCACTGAACCCGAAACTGGTGAAGATACTGGTTCAGCCTAACTTCTTTAAGAAAAAATATGTTTTTTAAAATTGAGATATTATTGACATGTAACATTATTCAGACTAAAGGGAGCAAAAAATACTGCAGGTGAAAGAGCATCACAAGAGACAGCAAGAGGTATACATGGGAGGTGTTCTTAATGTTATTATATGGGTCCTAAGAGGTACAGTAAATCTGATCTTTGCTACTTAGTAGTAAAATACAAAGTTTAGAGCAAACGTGGCATAAGGAAACACCCCCCACAGGATTTATGCTAGCTACTCATCCACATTCCTGTTTCCAGCAAATTACATAAACACTAGCAATATTTTCTTCCAAGTTTGGAGGGAATCAGTCAACATTCAGATGAGGACGTGATTGTAATTTTGCACACATGCTATGTTAGACTTCAACAAGTCTGCAGGACAGTCTGGGGTTCAGAATAAAATGTGGAAGCAAATGGCAACTTAAAATGTGGGGCTTTGGACAAACCACTATGTGATGGAGGGTTTGTTTGTGACTTGAGGCCCCGGCCATTGCCTGTTCCAACTGCAGTGCTGCTCACAATCCTGGAAGCCCTGTTCTGAAGCCTCCTTTGCAAATTCACATAGATGGATTGCTTTAGCCCTGGCAGTTTCTTCCAAACCTTTTCTACTTTCTTCCAGGGCCTTTGCTTCTAGACAAGGGACTTGAGCCAGGATGGTTAGGTTTCAGGTTAACAAAAAGAAACACTTTTATTGTCAATATTAATGGCAAACCTCGATTTTTACAAGGCTTGGGTTTAGCAGTGTGAGCAGATCAAAAGCAGCTTGGCTTGATTTCTCAATATTCTCTGGAGCTTAGACAATTAACTGCAATTTTACTTCTAACGAAACAACACAAAAAAGTTAGTCACAGAAATGTGAAAGTTCGTCTTTCAGCAGAGATTTTTACCTGTATACAACGTGTCAGAATCTGATAAATTTGCCCACTGAACCCGAGTTGAGTTTTGAAGGAAACCTCCTTAAGAAAATGTGTGAGCAGAGTGTCTTCATTTGCAATGTCACAAGCCTGATTCAGTGTGTGCATTCCACACTTGCCTTTCTGGCCGGGTAAGGATCCGGCAGACTGAGGTCTCCCTGGTAATTTGGGTACACCGAGTCTCCAGTTAATGATAGATAATCAGCCTTTGGGTCATTCGGTCATTCTCTTATTACAAACCCCTCCTGCTCTCTCTGATCTCCTTTCAAACTAAATTTCACACAAACAAATAAAGCAAGACAGGGACAAGTTCTTAAAAAAAAAAGAGAGAGAGAGAGGGGGACATATTAGAAACTCCTGATACAGAACTCTAAACAAGGAAAGGCAAGCTAAAAGAGGATAGGAAAGAACATCTTATCAAAATGAACATGTTGTGTACAAAACATGAAAAGAAAAGGCTCTGGTTTCTGTTAAAGTGACAGAAAATTAAAATAAAAATAATTGCAGGCAGAAAAGTTGTAATATAAACAGAGAAGGCAGGATGCTTGCTGGAAATGCGCAGCATTGGGAGGCTAATTTGTTGTTACAGATTATATATCTGCCCCCTGATTGGAGAGGTGCAACTTTGTTCCATTTTCCAGAAGAGAATGGTTTTCTTTTTAATACTTGTGTGAGTGCCCACTTCAGTTAACACAGGCCAAAACCTCGAGGAACAAAAAATGGAATTGCATTCTGCTTGCACGGCATTTAGCTTCAAATGGAGGAATTGGTTGCATACAAGAAAAGCAGAATTCCATTCAGAACACATTTGGAGGCTTCACTAAATCGGTGTGACTGACGCTTTTTTGTTTTGCTGACAGAAAGCGCAGATCATTCTTGGGGAAAGTACAACCAAAACCAGGCCTCCCCTGCCTCTCCCCCCACCCTCCACAGGGGTCTTCCTTCTTCCAGTCTACAACTGCCTTTGACTCTAAAAAGACAAACTTCAGATTGGCCAAGGTACATCTCTGACCAGATCTGTCTGGGAAGGTGCTGGAATGTGTGGCTCTAATAGGAGTTCTGGTGAGAGCGCCCCCAGTGCCATTTTCCTGCCCCTGCCCTTGATGGTCCCTTTAGCCCAGGTCCAGGGCTTCGTAAGGGTCCAAGTCTAGCCACTGGTATTGTCCCAAAGCCCTAGGTTTTCTGCCTTAAGAGAGACTGGAACTTTGGCTCAGGGCTTGAGCAACCAACTCACAGTTCTTTAAGTTAGAGGGGCAGGCAGAAGGTGGCAGCAGGTGGTGAAAGTGTGACCCCCACATTGCCCCCAACTATTGATCTGGCATCCCTTGACTTGCCAGCATAGCTGACAAACAACCCATTTCTCTCCCATGTTAAAAAATCCATACTTCTGTGTTTCTTCTAGGCCCAGCTGAAATGCCACCTCCCCCAGAAAGCCTTTCCAGGTATTGCTTCCCTTTTCTCTCCTGCCTCAAGACCATGGGAGAACCAAGGAAGACGTCCTCCCATCAATTACGCTGGCATTGGGTCTGCGTCAGCCAGTGTTGGATCCGAGAGTGGGAGCCCCTGCCCGGCCTCGCTGGGTACTCCCTAAGACATCCTGAGCTTCGGAGTCAGAGCCAGGCAGGGCGGACCCTTGGCTCCCCTCGGACAAGCTCCTCGGTCTCTCTCCATCTGAACAACGGAGTAATGACCCCGACCTCGAGGGTGTTTAGGGCAGATGAAATGAAATCAAGCTGCACTCAATAAATATTTATTTATTTTTCTCTCCAGCCTCTTCGGTTTCTTGCTCTCCCTTCCAGCCGCCTGAAGACGCAGCCCGACAGCGATCGGCCCACGTCGTGGGCACCACCGCATTCCCGCGGGAATCGCAAGGCCTCAGTCCTCGCAGGACTGTGCGGGAGAATGAGATGCGGCGCTGCGGCCACAGCCTGGGAATATTGGGGCACAAGGGGCGCAGCCAGGGCCGCCGCTCCGGATTTAGGCCGCGGGCCCTCCAGCCACTGCGTTGGCTGCCGGGTCTCCCTCTCCCTCCCGGCTGAATTCTCGTTTTGAGAATTCAACCAGCGAGGCGGGTTCTCCGCCGCTCAGGCCCAAGGCGGTCACTGCTTCAAGGCGGGAGGGACACCTATCTTCCCCCGGCTCGTCTCCTAGGACTTTTCGCTGGACGCGGGCAGGAAGGGGTTAACAGCGCCCCTCCCCCCGCCCGCGCCCTGTGCGCCTCGCGAAGGCCGCCGCTTCCCTCCCGAGGTCTCATTAGGGAAACCCTCACCGCTATTTTCAACATTTCCTCAATCAAGTGCCTTTAAATAGAGCTGCACAAACAAATTGGCGGCAAAAGCGTAGATCTTGTCACGACTGAGACCAATCCCAATATTTCAGCCTTGTTTGCTTTGCAATTACGGGTTGGCTTGTGGCTGCGGTGCCACCGGGGCAAATTTGCAGCCTCCCGCTTTCTCCTCCGCACCCTGGGCCACTGCAGGGAGAAGGGGTTGGCGCAAGGGTGGGGGGACGCGAGGGGACGCTGGCGGCTGAACCTTGCCTAACCCGCGTGCAAAGGGCGCGCAGAACACTGTTAAAAGAGACGGACTCTTCAGGTTTTCGACCGAGCCACCGAGGTATATATATACGATAACAATAAAATGAGCAAGACACATGTGGCAATCCTGTTGTGTCCTGTTTCCTCTCTCCCCTCTTCCCTCTCGCGTCTCTTCTATCCCCAAGACAGTATTTGTTAGCGGTTCCTGGATTTCACCTTCTCTCGCTGTTAAACTGCTAGCATGATTTGTTGTATTTTTCATAGCTGCTTATTCTTGCTTGACTTTTTGTACAAAGTCATTTTAAATCTGCGGCAGGAAGAACGAAGCTCCAAGCCCTTTGGATGGGCTCCTGCAGGCGTGTGGCTGCCCAGCCCTCTAATTCTTGCGGGACGGCTTTCGGTGCAAATAAATCAGCGGCTTGGGTGCGTTCGGTCCCCGCGCAGGCCAGACGAGTTTGTTTCAGCAGAACAGTAGTTAACTCAAATCAGGTCCTAAGCCTTACATTTCACAGACAATTAAATCTTGGCGGCTGTTTAACAAAAAATGTAATATTTACTCTGCTCTATATTGAGGAGCACTTTTAAAGTCAAAAACAAATACTACATTTCAAAAAAGAAAATATGATAATAAATCTCTTTTTATGGATTCTCTCTGCATAAGTGGAAACAACATGATTTAAATCCTCAACACCCCCACCCTCCTTTCAGGCACAGCTGAAGTTATACAGATACTGTCTTTTAACACACATTCTCCATGTCTGGGGGGAGGCACCCACGTTTGTGACATTCAATTTAGTTTCCAAGATTTCACACCCCACCCTGACCCAAAGAGCCGAATGTAGCAAGGATTATGAAACAATTAGGTCTGGGATATGAAGTCTGTTTTCACGTGGATTCAAGAAAGATGAGCATGACTCAAGTAATTAATTTATAATTTCATATTCCTTTCTAAATGACTACCCATCTTCCTCGTATCGACTTTTGAAAGAGGAGGGAAGTTGAGGTGGAGAAATAGTTTTATAAGACTCTGGGGTACATATTAAAATATGTTTTTTATTATTTAAAAATGGACCTACAATTGTTTGCTGGTGGTTATAAAATAAATTTATAGCTGTTCTTGTCAACTAGCAATCTCTTTTATGCTTCAATTTTTTTTGTTGTTGTTCCTAATCCCACGTGGACTGTACCTTCATTTTTCCAGATCACCTTCCTATTGCCATATTTTGGTTCTCAAGTTTATTTAAAGTTTATTTACAAAACCTCAGAAATGATAATTTCTGAAATTTGTGCGATGACAAATCCACAGAATAGTATTTCAAGTCCGTAAGTCATGCATACCCATGTATATCTCCCATGGAGTTTTCCAGCTGATTGCTTTAGTATTTGAAGAAATAGGAAGCAGTAGCTGGAAAGGGTACCATTTCATAAAAAGTCTCTCTTCACCAAAAAAAAAAAATTGGTCTGGCATATTATTCAATGCACAAATTATAATATTAGTTTCATGTGCGTTAATCTGTTTAGTATTAAAACTGCTAGAGTGTCTTAACCACTAACATATTTTACTACACCGCTTTCAAATGGGTGATCTCAGATAATTACGAAGATTTTGATGGTAATCCCACATTAAGTGAACAACTATGAAAATAACCTTAAAGCATTATAATTCTTACATAAATGCCAACAAACACAATTATAGAGGGAACATGATTACTTTTTATCTGACATCCTATAAGGATATGGCCACATTCATTTCTTTTAAAATCAGAGCAGTTTTCAATTACTTTTTAGCAGATTTTTTTTTCAAAACAGCATTTGCAATGACTATAAACCACAGCAACTCGGTACTGGCAGATACATATTTTTTCCTACATTGTTATTCATTAGCCTCTTTGTAAACTCACTAAAATAGAAAAATATACAAAAATATCAAAATAGAGAGAACAATTATTAGGGTCTACGTATTTATTAAGGTAAGCCAATGTTATAAAAATTAAAAACATGTGGCTGGCATACAAATGTTTCTTTAAGAATTCTTTTTTGGATGCACAGTTATTATTTTTAAAGCCAACTCAGATTTTCAAGTTTTGATTTTCCCCTCGAAACAGGCATTGCATTGTTTTAAACAGTAGCTCCTGGAACAGTACCACCCTTAGTATTTTAGACTTCCAAATAACAATTGGAATTGGGTAAATGCTTTCAGCTGGGAGCACTTTCCTAATACCTTTGTAGGTAATAGGATTCCCTATTTGTGCCGGGTGACAAGTGGACAGTGCATTGGACAGGCTGCCTACTCTGCAGAATCTCCCAGACCCTGGAGCTTTTCTATGAGATTGCTTGTGGTCCATCTAAAAAATTCTGTTAAAATGCAAAATCAGAGAAAAGGAGCAGGTGCTTTTTCTAACGACAGGTATGAAATGAGGCTTAAAGAGGGATGCAAAATATAAAATTAGATACAATCTGAAAAAGGAAGTTTCCTTAGGCAGGGTCTGGCTCTTTGTCTATAAACAGGAGAGTGATGAGTTGGATCCATCACCAAATAGATTGATTTTTGTTTTCTCCAATTCAGTGATTTTTAAAATAGATTTTCCACTGGGGGAAGAAGCCCAATCAAGGAAATAGGTGTAAGTTTTTGTATATGAGAAAATACTAGCTACCTTGATTTTCCATATTGAATGAAAATATAGGGACCTTGGTATAATTCACTATACCATTGCTTTTTCTAAATGAATGCATGTTGTAACAATTGGTGTAAAAAGCATTACATTTTTTCAAACTTGTGTTAAATTAGAATAATAAAGTATACTCATGAGATGATTTCCATAAACTCCAACTTGCTGAGAGAAAGGTGAAAAACACCTTTTTAGGAAGAAACCAGGCAACTGGTTATGAATCTGGGATCAGTACAGCAAGAAACTGCCTCCTTACATTCCTAGGAATTCTTTCTGCTTTTCCAATCATTGCTAAGTTATTTGCATCTTGTGCTATTCAAGTAAAGATAATGTCAGAAATAAAATTACAGAACCTAATCAAGTGACTATTTGTGCTTTATTACAAAATACATATGGATATATATATATATATAATGTAATATTGGGGCTGTTAAAGACTTAGCTGTTTGAATACCGAATATTTCTTTTTTCAGACAGAGTGATCTTTAATGACATTTTTGTAGAGAACAGTGTGGTGATTCAGCGAAGATAAAATAGTCAGGGTAGCAAAGTGACATTTGAGTCTGTGTGGTGTGGGCTGTGCTTGTAAATTATCATGTTTTTAAAAATCATGACCTTGGTATTTGTAATGAGGACATCTGAGAAGAGAAACTCAAGGGTCCTCAACTTACACAGGTCAGAACACGCAATCATGTAGGGGAACTTGTCCAAGAAGCATTTCTCTATTGAAATTGCTATTTCTCCACTGCTCCCCCCAAAATTTCCACTTGCTGTATTTTATTAAAAAGTCACAGAATTAAGAGTGGGTGCAACTCATTGGGCTTTACTCTCCTCAAATACCTTACCATTACATGGTATAACATAGCTACACTAATGATTGAAGAGTTCACTCAGCTGTCTCTGTGTTTTTTGTTCTCATTGTTAGCTGTCTGAATATGTGGCAATAACTGGATTGTGCACTGAATTTTTCTCATTGCCTTGGATTATAGGAGTTTTAACTTACAACCTCAGATCCATCTGGCTAAATAGTAAACCGTATACATTTTATTGTATTATTATCCATGCCCTGCTTCATGTCAGTAAGAATTTAAAGCAGTTGTTTCAAGAATTAAGAAGAATTTTTCCAAGTTTGTTTGCAAAAATAATTCCTGTAACTGGAATTGTAATTTATTTTGATGTTTATTATAAGATCAATGATGTATTCTGGTAAATATTTTGATTCCACGGTGCGGGAAAACCACGTTTGGAATGTAACAAGTTTTTAAAATTAATTTTGAGTATGTTGTAAAGACATCTTAATAATGATACATAGAAATGACACCATTATTATGCATGTAACGCAGCATCGCAGTGAGGAAGAGCCAAGTGTCTGGAGTCGGCGGCACAGTTTTGAATCTTGACTAGAACACTTATCAGCATGTGGTCTTGGGAAAATTATTTCACCATTCTCCGCTTCGCTTGCCACATCTGTAAAAGATGGATGATAATTGTAGACTCTGTCATAGTATCATGAGGAACATTTGGTGAGCCGGTTCACATGAGGCTCTTAGGAGAAGGTCTGGCATAGAGTAAGTGCTGAATAATGGCCAGCTCTTCTCTTTGGCATAGCTCTACATGGTTAAGAGTGACATGCTAGTCACCTTCCTGAGAGCCACTAAGTAAGTGTAGGGATGTTGACAGCCCCTGAACCTCATGGAGATCTACAGGGGGCGTCTACATTGGCATCCAGCCCTCCAGGATGACAGAGGGAAGGCAATGGCTTCTGGCGGGCTTCAGAGGTTCCGGAAAGGTATTTAGGGATGGTCCTAGTATAGCAACCCACCAGACTGGCAGAGGAAATCTAGCTTCCTGCCGTCTTTTCTACATGTAGTGTAGTCTGTGGGTGCCTAACACAAAGGTCCAAACTGGGGAAAATAACACTTTAAAGAAATGAAATGTCCTAGGTCAATGGTGTCCACATTTTTTCTTTTCTTAATACAAAGCGTCAGATGGGATTCATCCTTACTGAGAGGGTGGCTTGTATGGCCACAGCCACCACCCAGGGGTTCAGGGGAGTTTTAATGCCCAAGCTCTCTACAATCAAGCAGCTTTAAATACAATGAGACTTTAAGGATAGGGCAAGCAACACAGCAGACTATGAAAACAATTTTTTTTTAGTATCATCTCCTTTTGAACTTAAACATCGCAACTTAAAACCTGTGTACTTTAAACAAATTACGTAACACCACTGAACCTCAGTTTTCTTATATGTAAAATCTACCCTTCCAAATAAAGATCTAGGTTAAAGGAATAATGTGTGTCAAGAGCATAGGATAAAATCAGTGCTCAATAAATGCTAATTCCTTTCCTCCACATCTCTCCAGTTGATCCTTATATATTCTAATATACATGCTTCCTCTTAATCCATTCCCAGCACCACTTAGAAGCATTGTTTCTGTTCAGCTTTATAGCTCTGTTTCCCCTCGGTTCAGATGTTGAACTGAGGTTCAATGAATGAAGTCTCCCTATAGTTTTAACTGCACACCCCAACAGTAAAATATTTTAAGTGTATGTATATGCAAATTATACATCTACACTACTTGACTGATGTATTATGTACATTACAGACTCATGCAAAAATAAACTTAAAAAGGGTATGATAAAGGAGAATTAAACAATAGGTTTAAACCTTTTTTTGGTGAGGTTTAGCATCATCAGCCATGGATGCAAATACACACTTCAAATAGTCTTGGCCATTTAACAATGCTTCGGTTGATTTACTGTTCTATTTATGTTGTGATGTTTCTGCCTTGTTTTGTAGCTGATTAAAGAAAGCTCTTAACTAGGAGGGGGAGCAGTTCAGTTTTGCCATTTTCTTGTTGATGGCTTATGCCTGTATTCTTTGAATTATCTTTAATCTGAAGTATTTTACTGGAATCTTTTTAAGTCCCTTGTCCATTTGGTGAAGGTTAGTTTAGTTAAAACTGGATCCTATAGTCTACTTTCCCCTAACTGAGCCAGATAAACCATAAGACATCTCAGTCCATGTCAGCCTTTGAGGGGGCCATTGTCAGCCCCTTGGTTGTTGAGATCTACCCCCTTCCCTGAGGACACCCTGTGTGCCCAAGACAACTGCTGACTAGGACCAAATGAGAATGCTGGTGAACTCGTTTCTGATTGGTTATATAAAAACAAATTTACAGACAATTTCCAATATGGTCTCCTTGCACCCCGTTTTTGGAGGCACCACTGTGCTAGACTCACAAGTTATTGTGATTCCTGCCATTTCTATCCCTTGACGTTCAATGGCAGAATGAATGAGACCCTTTGGTGCACTGGACTTTGTTTTCTATAACTTGTCTTACTCTACTTGCCACGTGGTTGACTCACTCTCACTGTTTACAAATCACCTTCATAGATTTCTTTCATTTGAACTCATTATCTCCCTAAGGCAGGAAAAGCAGGTCTGATTCTGTTCATTCTAAAGACGGAAGAGATGAACCATCAATGGCTTTGACTGGAGGTATGAAATTATTGCCCAAGTTCACATAGTAGGTGACAGAGCTGGATTTGAACTTTTTTTCTGAAAGCTGTATTATGCTGTTTCTGTTCCATCATCTTAAGTCACTTTTAAAACTATGTTCATATTTGTCTGAACTGAGGGGAGACAGGTTACACCTGTAATGTAAAAATTTACATATTTAAAAAATAATGTTAAAATAACAAAGCATATTAAATTTGAAAGACTTGCTGCCAGTTTTTGTCCCAAATTGGATCTCTGGCTTTGGCTACAAATCAACCATGACAACACCAAATGCAGTCGAGGATATGGAGAAACTGGATCACTCACAGTTTCCTGGTGGGAATGTCACATTTGACATTGTATAGCCAGTCTGAAAGACAGCTTGACAGTTTCTTAAAGAAACAAATATGCAATTACCTTATGACTCAGCAATTGTACTCCTGAGTATTTATCCAGATAAAATGAAGACTTAACTCAGAAACATGTATGAATTCTTATTGCAGCTTTGTTCATAATAGCCCCTAATGAGAACTCAGATATCTTTCAATGGATAAAAAAACTGTTAACTATTTTGTGAATGGTTAAGCATGCACTGTTAATCAGAGTACCATGAAATACTACTCAGCAATAAAAAGGAATAAATTACTGATAAGCACAACCACCTGAATGAATCTCCAGAGTATGATGCTGGGTGAAAAAGTAACCCCCAAAAGTATACATACTGTATGCTTCCATTTATGTATCAGTCTTGAAATGACAAAATTATCAAAATGGAGAAAAGTTTTAGTGGTTATTAGAGGTTAAGGAGCCATGGGTGTGGAAGGGAAGTGAGTGTGGCTATAAAAGGGCAACAAGCGAGATCCTTATGGTGATGGAACTGTTCTGTATTTTAACTGTATTAATGTCAATATATTGGTTGTGATATTGTACTATAATTTTGCAAGATGTTACTATTGGGAAAACTGGGTAATGGGCTCATGGTATCTCTGTTATTTCTTATAACTGCATGAGAATCTACAATTACAAAAAAAAAAAAAAAAGAAAAAAGCTTAATAAAAAAGTTGACTGAACTTCAGTGACTTCCAGAACTGACCTGAAAATAGAGGAAGGGTATGATTGAGAATAGGAGTCATAAACTGTTTTTTTTTTTTTTTTTTATAATTTTAAAAATTAATTTCAGGTGCACAAAACAATAAGTCGTAAACTTTAAGAATGATTTTCAGCATACCCTTCAAACTCTTCTGAATTTTTTCCTTCTAATTTTTATTATGGATTGTAATGCTTACTTACTGCTATTTGGGGGAAGAAAAGAATGCCACTTCTCTGTCATAGGACTTCTGCTTTGCAAACCACAGGGATTTAAAAAATCCATCAGCTGACTGCTTTATACATTCGAAGATAAAACTAGATTACATTGAATCTGATTGTCACAATCTGTTTTTATTTTTTATTCTTTATTTTTATTACATTTATTGGAGGTGACATTGGCTTATAAGATTATATAAGTTTTAGATGTACAATATGATAATACATCACCTGCATATTGCATTGTATGTTCATCACCCAAAGTTTTGCCTCCTTCCATCACCATATATTTGACTCCCTTTACTCTCTTCAACCTACAATCTGTTTTTAAAGTCAACCAGAGAAGATATTTTATTATCCTTCTTTTCTCTTTTTCCTTCTTTTTTCCCCTTATTCTATTTGAAACACTATTCCCCCATACTGTAGTGTTTAATCTAAACAAATAAACACTAAGGGTGCATATAGTAGATAGAATTAGTAATGTCATTCTTAAAATGAGAAATATAAAGTTACAGATTCTCCACACAGTACCATGCTCTTGCAGTATGCTTGGATAACAAGTATAATTAAACAAATCTATTGGTAGTTTGTCGCGAAGATAAAATCACAGCAATATTACAGAGGATTGGTCTCACTTTTCCAGGCCATTGGCACAGTCATGGAGCCTGTGACAACACCTGACAGCACCGGAGAGTGATTTAGTCATGGCAGAGGAGCTGCCGTCATGACAAATAGGGGTTAAATTGTGAGAATTTTAGGACATATTTTGGGGAAGGATTATATAAATCAGGGGACTTGCTGACAGCAAATAGTATCTTTGAGTGGCTGATTTGAAACACAGAATCAGAGTTGAGATGAATGCCAGGTGGTCGTTGGGAGCTGGAAAAATCTCATTGCCTTCAGTCTAGGCTTCCTTTCAGTATCATTAAATAGTCTTTAAGTGATGACTTATTAATTATCAACTTAAGAAAAGATTATGCTAAATACAATGGTGGGATTAAGGTACGCTAATCTAGGGAACATTATTTATAGTTCATTTAAATGATTTCCCTCATAGTAGGGTTAGAAGGCCCTAAAACTACTTCTTTATAATCTTTCCAATTCTACTACTGTTTGTGTTACTATAACACATCTTTGCCAAGGAACTTAACGTGCACTAACTTCTTATGTCAGAATGAAGATTTTTTTTTTATTCTAACAATGTATTTAAGCTCTTATTGTCTTCAAGTAGTGCATAACAAATTTTATTCAAGGATGTCATTGTCAGATGTTGACATGAAACCTTTTAACTCAACTAGCTCACAGTGGAATGAGAGATGTCAGGAAAGGTTATTGGTACCACACAGCCTGAAAAAAATTTGCAGCACACATGGGCATTTCCAGCTGCTTACCAGGAGGAAGTGCCACGGAGGGCAGGGGCTGTAAAACAGGTGAACACTGGGAAACAAAAATTCCTAGTTCCATGTCTATTTAGGAGAATTTAGCATGACTGGTCCGCCCCACCTTATAGTTTTCTCAGTCCAAATAGACAAATTAAAAACAAAAAACAAAAACAATTAAAATCCCAAAGCTAACAACAATATAACAAAAACTTTAATATGAACCAAAACACAAATTGGGCTTTTATGAGGTTGAGTTGAGGTCAGGAAAAGAATGATAAACTTTTGAGAGGAAGAAAGAAATCATCAAAGCTAGGAGAAGCTCAAAGTGGAGTTTAATAGCAGCTATCATATTGCGCCCAAGCCTTGACCATTTCTGATGCAGCTGTTTTGTTTTAAGATGTTCCCCTTCCTGTTCCCCTCACACAACCCTATGCATTGACCCACATGCACACATCCAGGCACTCAGGCTATTCTAGATAATCATAAACCCCTCAGAGAATTGCTGCAGGAGCAGTGTAAATGGAAATGATGAAATCCTATATAGCCTTGAGCTGAATCCTTGTCTGAGGTTAAGTCCAGTGAACAATTAGCAATATTGGGAGTCTCCTTGTACCTGTCAAAATTGCAGTGATGACATTTTGTGCAAATTATGCACATGTGGGCAAGTTATTTTTTTTATATTTAATATTAATGGACCTTAAAAATATATCAGTGGTCCTCGGGTAGTAACGTGGACACATTTATTTATTTATTTATTTATTTATTTATTTATTTATTTATTTATACTTAAGGACAAGTGTCGAGATAAACTTCTCACTCTGGAGGATCTTTTTAAACATTGCAAGACATTAGGCCATTTGGAGAATTCATTTTATTGAGTGGTGAGCTTTGTCTTCTCATGGACAAAAGGAGGATGATTTATTGCAGGGGTGAGCATTCTCACAGGGCGATGAGAACTTCTAGGATAGAATGAAATGCTAGAAATTGGTCAAGGCCCTGCTCCATCCTACACCAGGAATTAGAGGTAATAATAATAATAATAATAATAATAATAATAATGCTGGCACATATGAGGTCTGACAATTAAGTTCATGGACTTGTTGCAATGATATTGCTAAACTTTTTTGATATCAGAGGGATTATTCATTATGAATTTGTACCAACTGGACAAACACTTAACCAAGTTTACTATTTGGAAGTGCTGAAAAGGCTGCATGAAAAAGTTAGACGACCTGAACCAACAATTCATGGCTCCCGCATCACGACAATGTACCAGCTCACACGGCACTGTCTATGAGGGAGTTTTTAGCCAGTAAACAAATGACTGTGTTGGAACACCCTTCCTACTCACCTGATCTGACCCCCAATGACTTCTTTCTTTACCTGAAGATAAAGGAAATGTTGAAAGGAAAACCTTTTGATGACATTCAGGGTATCAATTGTAATACGATGACAGCTCTGATGGTCATTCCAGAAAAAGAATCAAATGCCTTAAAGAAGTCCCTCTAAGATTCTTTGTAATACTGATTTAGTGGTGATGAACTCCTTTAGCTTTTTCTTGTCTGGGAAGCTCTATATCTGTCCTTCGATTCTAGATGATAGCTTTGCTGAGTAGAGTAATCTTGCTTGTAGGTCCTTGCTTTTCATCACTTTGAATATTTCCTGCCAATCCCTTCTGGTCTCCAAAGTTTCCGGTGAGAAATCGGCTGATAGTCTTATGGGAACTCCCTTGTAGGTAATTAGCTGCTTTTGTCTTGCTGCTTTTATGATTCTCTCTTCGTTGTTAACCTTTGTCATTTTAATTATGATGTGGTTTGGTGTTGACCTCTTTGGGTTCATATTGTTTGGGACTCTGTTCTTCCTGGGCTTGTATATCTATTTCCTTTTCCAGGTTACGGAAGTTTTCTGTCATTTTTTTTCTTCAAATAGGTTTTCAATTCTTTGCTCTCTCTCCCTCTTCTCCTTCTAGTACCACTATAATGTGAATGTTGGTATGCTTGATGTTGTCCCAGAGGCCCCTTAAACTCTCCTCATTTATTTGGATTCTTTTTTCTTTTCACTGTTCTGTGTTTTCTGCTACATTATCTTCTAAATCACTGATTCAACCCTCTGCTTCATCTAATCTACTGTTGATTCCTGTAATGAATTCTTCGTTTTAGTTATTGTATTCTTTATTTCTGACTTGTTCTTTTTTAATGTTTTCTATCTCCATTTTTGTTTCCTACCTTTTTGTTGAAGTTCTCCCTGAGATCATTGAGCATCCTTATAACCAGCATTTGGAACTCTGCATCTGGTAGATTGCTTATCTCCATTTTGCTTAGTTCTTTTTCTGGAGCTTTGTTCTGTTCTTTTATTTGGGACATGTTTCTTTGTCTCCCCATTTTGGCTGCCTCCCTGTGTTTGTTTCTATGTATTAAGTAGGGCTGCTGTGTCTTCTGGTCTTACTAGAGTGGCCTTATGTAGTAGGTGTGCTGTGGGGCTCAGTGACACATTCTTCCTGGCCACCTGAGCTGCATACTCCAGGTGTGCCCTTTGTGTGAGTTGTGTGTACCCTCCTCTTATAGTTGTGCCTTGGTTGCTATTTGCACATCAATGGGAGGGATTTACTCTCTGACTCATTGTTTGTGAGGAATGACTGTGACTACAGTAGAGGAGTTGTGGTGCAGGGGCTGATCCTACAGAGTAGGATCTGCCTCAGCAGGGCTCAGGTGACTGCCCAATCCACCCCTTGGGTGTATCATCCTTGGAGGCAGCTGGGTGGTGCTTCAGCTCATTTCAATGCTGGTCACTGGGCACATGAGCACCAGGACCACCTGGGAGGGACCTGCTACAGGTCAAGTTCAGCTGCAGCTTGTGCCCCTCCTGGGGCCATAGCAAGAGCCACAAAGCAATCCACAGATGGCTGCCACCTGCACTATGCTTGGAAGTGCCTCAAGAGATCAAGCCATGAACCAAGGCCAGTGAACTTAGGGCTGCTCAGCCAGAGATATGGGATATGCTCAAGCCAGATGATACTTATCTGTATTCTGCAAACCTTTGAGAAGTCTTAGGAATGTCTGCAGCATGAGCCAAGGCAGGCAATTTGTATGAAAAAGCCCCTGGAAGTGGCTTGGGTGTGCCCAAAAGTTGGGCAGGGCAGGGCGGGGTCTCAGAATCACCAGGGTGTGGCAAATGAACGCAGTTAGCCAGCTTGATGGAGACTCAGATATGGTGGCCACCTGTGTCTGCATACTGGGAAGGGGGTAGGCTCAACAAAGAAACAATGGCTTCCGCCAGCTCCTCTGACCAGGAGAAAACTGCCCCTCCAGCCCTTGTCCTGAATCCAGACAACTCAGTTCCACCTTATATGTCCCTGCTGCCTCTCCAGCATTAGAACTCAGACCAATGATTCCGTCGGTGAGTCAGTCCAATGTGGTCCCTTTCAGAGGAATGTAGGACTCCAGACGCCCTCCATCTCACTCAGCCACAGTCTCCGCTTGTTTTCACAACCAGAAATTATGGGACTTCTCTCCCTGGCACTGGGCTGGGGAGGGGCTGGGACATCTCGGTCCTCCGTCAGGGTGTGGGGACCTCCACAGCCGATTTTTAATGGTCACACGTGGGTATGCGACCTGACCATTCTGCGTCTCTGTCCCTCCTACCTGTCTCGAGGTGGCTTCTTCTGTATGTCCTTAATTGTAGGGCTCTGGTTTAGCAAGATTTCAGGCGATTCTCAGTGATGGTCGTTTCATAGTTTAGTTGCAATTTTGATGTGGTTGTGACAGAAGGTGAGCACAGAGGTTATCTACTCCATCGTCTTGACTGGAACGCCTCACGTTGATTTTGATGTAGGCTCCTTAATAAAAATAAGTAGCCTGACTCCTTCCCACAGTCTTTGTTGTCTTCTTCTGTCTGCTCCCCATCCAAGTGGGTAAAAGTCGGCTCAGTTAAATGTGCACTCAATGTCAGCCTCCTTTATTGTACTTCGATGTGTGTCTCAGGTCACAGGCTAGGTGGGCAGGTTCCCAACCTGGATATAACTGTGCCAATAACAGCGGCAGTAGGGGTGGGATGCATTGATGTTAACTCATTTTGCTTCATCTTGATGTATAGTCATTAACTCTGGAATATGACTCTGGGTTCACCAACTCAGGGTAGGCCTCCAGAGGAGAATGAGGAGATAGCTCCAAGGGCTCTAGTCTTCTATACAAAGGAAGGTTCAAGCTAGTTCTTCTAAAGATATAGTAATATCTATTATCTTTGACCTCTGCCAAACCACTTCTGTCTGGATTTTTTGGAAACCTAAAGACTATTCCTCCTAGGATTGAAACTCAGAATTAAGTGTAATCAACTATATAAGGTAAATCTGAGCCTAGCTTTTGAGATTTTTATCTTGAATTCCATCTGGGGGTCTCCTCTAGGGCACACCCCTTTGTGATTATGAGTTGGGTTCCCAAGTTCAGGTGATTCATTCATTCATTTTTTGATAAATGTTTATTGTGTGCCTACTGAATGCAAAACTTAGAATAAATCAAACTTGAGATCCTAGAGTTCATTGATTTTCTTAAACATTCTAAAAAAACAAAAATGCTAACTTTAGATTCATATGAATAATTAGGATTAAAAAAAGTCACAAACTGTTCAGGAAACAGTGATTTATTCTACTCTGGAGGAGAATATTGTATTCTAAAACATACTGATATGTGTAAATACATTTGGTGATGACACAATATAATTTTTATGAGAATATACCTAACCATGAGCACTGAGATCCAGCCTCTTTTGAATGTGTAAAATAAGTCAGACTTTTATTCATACTAATGATAATGGGAGTGACATATGTGCATAGAGTGAGTCTGTGGTTGAAGGCCCAGCTGATTAGGAGCTGTGTTCTGTGGTTTTTTCGACTTGTGTGTGACTAAACCCTATAGAATAGAGTCTGCCTCCATGTATTTGGTTTATAGAAAACTAGTAACATGATATTGAATTAATGATCCAGTTTCTCAAAAGGGGAGACTATTGGCCTAACACCTCCCAAGTTGTAGCTGTCAACATGTTTAGTTTTGTTCTAATGGGAGCTAGGCCGGAGAAAGGAAAAGTTTTGTAGGAAAAGTTATGTGATATTAATAAGAACCACATTCTGTTTGATGTTCTCTCAAATTATATGTGCTTTATCTTACTAAAAATTGAACCATTCAAAAATAATAAATCTTTCTTTCCTATGGCCCACAAATGATCAACATTTTGGATGATCAAAAAAATTTTGTCCTAAAGATATCTCCACTTCTAGCTCAGCTTTATTTGCTGGTGCTGATTTATAGCTGAAAGCACCACTTCATATTTTTTCCAAGCATCAAAGTCATAATGTGTTTTACAAATACTCAAAAGTACTTAAAATCCATGAACCTCTGTATTCCTTTTTAAAATTCTTCTATAAGAATGTATTCAAATTGGTTAAACAGATGGCTTTCTATTTTTGAAAAAAAAAAAAAAAAAAAAGTACCGCTAAGAATATTCACCTGAACATGGAGAACTCATACGTTAAATTTCATTCTGGTGTGCACTTTTACAACCAAGCAATTAACCTCTGAAAGTGAGGGTATTTGAAGGGAACAAGGAAAATCTTAAGATAATCTCACTAACACTGATATGGACGTCTCAGAAGCAGAGATGCTCCAGAAAGGTAATAATTAAAGACTAAAATATTTTATAAACATAATTTAATTTTCAAGTTTTCCTGTTTTTTCTTTAGTACGACAAACTTAGGAGATAAATACTTTAAGAAGTGTTTCTTCATAACAGTGGGAACTGGGACAAAAATTCTTAGTGGGAGGATGAAGGTGTTGACATTAGTTAGTCATTTTTAGTTAGTCATGTTTGTTCATTGCTTAACACATGTGGAAGTCTCTTCAATGCTTTTGAATGGATACAGCAAATTATACCATGTAGAATCTTCACTTTAAGCTTATAATTTAGTTAGGCTGAGAAGGAATGAATTAATGAAAAGTAAAAAGGAAAAATAGAAAGGAATAATAGATGGAGTGTTGAGGTAGTCCATGATCGTTACCTGAAACATTGCATTAATAACACGAAGTTAAAAGAATGAGAGACCATTATGGGACGAACAAGAAAGAGTTCCTCTCATTATAGCTTGCCCTAAACCTTGAGAGACAGACCAATTTTGGAAAGGCAGAATTTGGGTACATGAAGGCAGAAGAATATCCTGTTGGGGAGGACAGTTTCATTTTGGAGCCATACAGATCTGGATTGAAATCTTGGTTCCATTGCTCTCCAGTTGTGGAATCTTAGGAGGTTAGTCAGCTTTTCTGAGCATCCTGTGGAAAATGGGTAAAATAGTGATTCCTTTATTATTTTTCAGGATTAAATGAGATAACACATATAATGTGATATATAATAAGCATTTAATACATGTTGTATTAAATGAGTTGGAGAGAAAATCCTGAACAAGCAGGGAGTAAGGAGAGAGCTGGCCATGTCTCCTTACAATAGGGCAAGACTATTGAGTGAAGAATTAAGTAAAATAAGTGGAGTGAAATAATGTGGGATGATAAATTAGGAGCAGAGTCAGTCATTCACTTGTTTCCTTATTCAATAATTTATTGAGCTCCTTATATGCGGGAAGCTCTCTGCCAGGCACGGGGATACAAACACAAAGGAGACTTAGCCATGAATTTCTGTTGGATGTCAAGTAACGAACTGGAACTTTATGTAGAGGAAAATTATATCTTTCAAGAAAGGAGGAACTTAAAAGTGGTAGTTTTGGATGGTTAACTGGAATATATTAATTCTGACCCAAGATATGAGATTAGATGTTGTCTCCTAATGGTTGGGACTTAATGTACCTACAATTCTGTTGACCAAGAACTTGTTGTCGCTCATTCCTATGATGGGGAGTCCATCTGAATGAGTGAGGAGGAAGGGCTTATGGGTGGAACTTCATCTCATCCTTTGAAATAAAACCTTGGCACTGAAACTGCTCATATTGCCCTTGTTGTTACAATTCTCATCTAATCTGGGGTTTTCTATGCTTAATGAATATTACATTGGGACTGCAGTCGTGGTGACCCTTAGAATGTTGGCACCAGAATAACTGCCTATTCAGGGCTGAGGAGAAACTTAAGAATCTAGACATTAGTGACTTTCTCCATCATTGAGTGGAGTGGAAGTCCCCTCCCTGTTAGTAATTTCTGTAACCAGAGATCCTGTGACAAAAACAAAGAAACAACCCCCACCCTCACAAAAAACATGGATGTTCAACCAATAGTTGTAGAATGACTGACTGAGCACAGATTTTTTTTAAAAAAGCTTTTCTTGGATAAACAGCTTCTAGAGTTTCTAGTGACAAATTCTTGGGTCTTGCTCTCACCTCTATCTCTTATCTCTACTTCTCCTTTTAGCCCAGGGCTCAGTAGAATACAGATCAAACGAGATGTGGAATCTATTGCTGGGATCTCCTGATACATGCTAGTTAATTATTAATGTCAATGGCCAATTTCTTTATTTTAGGGTTGGTACCATATTAAATTGTGGTACAGAAGGGAAATAAAATGCCTTTTAAGGTAATAATTTTTGGTTCTCAGCCTGGCAAATGCCACTGGGCATGGGATGCAAGATATACAAGATATATAACTGATAACATCCTCTTTTAATACCTAAGCACCAGCTTTATGCCCATTGTTATATATTATTTTATACTTGGCTTTGACGTCCACACACAGATATTTATTTACACAGAGTTCAATTTATACTGTTTTTTTTTTTTTTTTTTTCAGTGTGGCTATTTACCTCAGGTGGTTAGGGTATTAGCTAATGAGAGCAAGGTCACAGGTTCAATCTTTGTGAGGGCCAGCAAGGTTTGCTTTGTTCAGTGGCCACAGATCTGGTCCAGCCAGCTGTCTAGCATATGTCTGCCCCAGGTCATAAGAGGACATGGCGGGAGTGTGTAGATGGACAAGAGCAAATCCATCACCACCATTAGAGAAAGCCAAGCCAAGCACG
Source organism: Rhinolophus sinicus (assembly GCF_036562045.2). Taxonomy (NCBI): domain Eukaryota; kingdom Metazoa; phylum Chordata; class Mammalia; order Chiroptera; family Rhinolophidae; genus Rhinolophus; species Rhinolophus sinicus. Next base: position 95,869,838 of record NC_133757.1, read on the forward strand.
TGTCCTACTAATGGGGGTCAATAATGTCTCATTTAAATGAGGTTGACATTTTAATACCTTTTGCTGAGAGGGACTTTTGAACACCAAATTTAAACATTGCTGCTTTTTGTGTGAATTAATTTTTAGTAAATGAAAGGCTGTACAAGACCTCAGATGATTGTAGATTTCCAAATATAGATTAATAACTTAAACAGTTGAAAAGTTGGTTTAGTATTAAAAAGGAAATTTCAATTACTTTCCCATTTTCTTAGAATCTGTCTAAGCTAGTGAAATAAAAATTAATTAGTTCTTCAGAGAGTGATTGATAATCATGACCTCATTTAAGAATGAGAACATTTTCGTTAAACTTTCTGATAATTAAACTTTTAAAATGTTATCAAGAAGCACATAAACTTAATTCCATATCATTCCACTTTTTGGCCATTACCCAGCCCACACATCCTAGCTTTCATTTCTAGGCAAACATGTCCCCCAGATTACTTCACTGTTTAGCATCATGTCCTGTTCGATTTCAAACGGGATCAATAGCAACTCCATTCCAAAGTACTCTGCCTCAGCTGTGGTCCTCAGCTGGGTCTTTGTGAGCCATTTTAACAAAGAAGAGGGAAGGATAGAATACAGAAAGGGAATGTGGCAAGAGAAAGACCTGAGAATAATACATCAGGGACTCTCTTTAAATCCACTGATGAAACAAACATTAGAACAATGATAATGAAAATATATATTAAAATCTTTTTGAATAGGTAATACATTCACAACATGTATCACAACAAAAAATATAAAATGGTATATTGTGAAAAGTTTTTCTCTCTCCCCTGTTTCTCATGTACCCAATTCTACCTCCTTTATTATAATCATTTTTATTAGTTTCTTATGTACTCTTCTGGAATTTCTCTACGGAAAATATAACTCCAACCCTCCCTTTTATAATGCAAAAGTTAACACAACATAAAAATTATTTTTGATCTTGCCTTTTTCACTTAATATATTTTGGAGAGCTTTCCTTATATGTAGAGTAGCCTCATTTATTTTCACGATTGTGTACTATTCCACTGAATGGATGTACTATAATTTATTTATCTAGTTACCTATTGATGGACCTTGATAGAGTTTATAGTATGTTATATTATGGACAACAAAGTAATAAGCTACTTTGAAACGCATTACTAGAAAGCATTCTCATGCTTTTAAAGACATTTACATATCATTCCATTAAATGGGTATATCATAATTTGTCTATCTAGTTTCCTATTGGTGGACATTGAGTTTCTAATCTTTCATTTCTATAGACACTTTTGTAATGACTAATCTTATATGTGTATTACATATGTGTAAGTAAATATGTAGAATTAATAGCAAGAAGTCACATTTGTAGTAAAAATGGCAATTTTAATGAAGTAAAAGTCATAAAAAATTAACGTCACATTATTCAATTAAATATTTTCATTTTCTAAGTTTCTTTTATGCCCAAGTCATTTTTGCCTAGTTGCTTTTTCCACTTGACATTATCATATAGACATTTGAAGGGTATAGATTCTTAAGCTACAGCAAGAATTAAAAAGTTGAGGGAAACCCAATGAAGGAGAAGCTTTAATGGAGTGTGACAGGGAGTTATTATGTCCTTCAGGCAGTGTCAGAACCATACAACAAATTTAAAATTAGAAAGCCTGTGTAGTTTACTTAAGGTTATAGAAAATGACTTACATGAGAAGTGTGAGCCCATGATAACTGCATGAGTGCGATGTTTGGTTATGAGTGATATTTTTCAGTTATAGACAATTTTCAGATACTATTAACTTTGAGAAAAGTAGAGAAAAATGCTTCTTTTACTGAACTGGGAATTTTATAAGAAAACAAGTCAATACTAGTAACAATTAATATTGGCATGTGCAATTAAAAATTTACATTCAGATAATTTTATTTGATACCTTTTTAAGTATGATATGAAGAATTCTAACAATTATTTTAAATAAAGAAGAAATAAGTAGAATACAAGGTAAATTTTAGGGAATATGGCCAAAGAGCACTTTTTGTAGTAGTTCTCAGCCTACTCTATACATCAATAACATATCCTAGTAGTAAACATTGTTGGACATCTCTTGTTATGTGTGATTAATACAACCCTTTCCTTTAAAGACAGGACATTTAAGTAAGTCATGGATGGAAGACTGGGTTAAGATGGGATACTTTAAGACCTGGGTTATTTTGGGGCTGTTTTCATGACATTTGTTGCTATATATTTTTTTTTTTCAAAAAAAAAAGAAAAGAAAAGAGGAGCATTTATAAGTAACTGTCATTAAAAATGTACACATTGCATTTGGAATGTATGAATTATGAGTATTAACACTGGCAACGAAATGAGAGTAATATGTTTAATTAAAGGTAATTGGACTGGTTGGTACATCACTACCCTATTTTCCTGAAAATAAGACCTAGCCGGACAATCAGCTCTAACTTGTCTTTTGGAGCAAAAATTAATATAAGACCCGGTATTATATTATATTTAGTATATTACATTATATTATATTGCATTATATTATATTAAAGACCCGATCTTATATTATAGTAAAATAAGACCAGGTCTTATATTAATTTTTGCTCCAAAAGACACATCAGAGCTGATTATCCAGCTAGGTCTTATTTTTGGGGAAACACGGTAGGACAGCTATGATATTTAAGATATCATTCTAGACCAGATTTGTCCCATTAAACTTTTGGTAGTAATGGAAATGTTCCATATCTGTGCTAATCCAGTGGCCCCTAGTCACACGTAGCTATAGAGCACTTGAATGGGGTTAGTGCAAATGAGGAAGTGAATTTTCCTTGTGTTTCATTTGAGTTAATTAAGTTTGAATTTGAACAGCCACATGTGAACTAATGGTTTCTGTGCTAGACAGTGCAGCTTAAACAATTCTTGGGGATTCTGAACATGTAGCATCATAGCATTTCAGAACTAGAATAAACCTTAATGTTTACCCAGCCTGGGCTTTGATTTTACAAATGGGGAAACTGAAGCCCAGAAGATGAAATGCCTTGTCCAAGAGCACGTGGATAGTGATGAGCAGAGTTGGTACCTGGCCTTCTGATGCCCTGACTCCCAGTTTGGTGGACTTTCGACTCTACCGTGCTGCCTCTCCAGTTATGACAGCCGGGCTGTGGCCACACCCAGTTAAAGACGATTGATTGGTAGATTGAAAAACTGAAGTCAGGCAAACACATGAAGAAACAAAAACTCATAGACACACAAAATAGTTTAGTGGTTACCAGAAGGTTAAGGGGTGGGAGGTGGTAGATGAGAGTGATGGAAGAAGAACTGACTCTGGGTGGTAAACACACAATGTGATATATATAGATGATGTAATACAGAATTGTATACTGGAAACCCATGCAACTTTACTAACAATTGTCACCCCAATAAACTTTAATTAAAAAAAAGAAAAGAGAAAAAAGAAAATGTGGTCAAGCTTAGTCCTTCACATCAACCAACCAAGAGATATGTGCTGGACATGGTGCTAGACACTGAGATCAGGAGGGAGCTAATTGGGCATAAAGAACCCACAGTCAATTTGGGAAAGCAGGAGTGTGTGTGTGTGTGTGTGCATGTGCGTGTGCGTGTGTGTGTGTGTGTGTGTGTATCCACACAGAAAGCATTGACTGCCATAAATTGGCAGGGGCCAGAAATCTCCAATTGTCTTCTTTGCTTATAGAGATCCGATTTGGTCATGGGACTTCTGGAGTGAACTTCAAGAGTCATCTTCTGCTTCCAATGAAACACATTTATGTAATTACGTTATATTTATTATATGGACTTTTTCTATGGCATGTCAATGACTGAAAATAGCTTCACATGCTCTTTTGTCCAGTCCCTGATTTGGCCATTTGGTAATTTTTTAGTATTTTTGTCCTTGCTGCAAGTGATCTGTTAGAAATATTGTTTAAAATGTTTGCTCCAACTTGGGTAACCTAAAATGATACTTGGTACTTACTAATCTTGAACTTTATAAATCAGTTTCTCATTCTCAGTGGAATTTTTTTAAAAGATGTTGTTTCCTGTATAATTATTGCCTCCTTTGATCTCATGCTACATTTGGTCTTTCAGATAAGGCAGACCAATAATTCCTCAGCTATAACTTCAGCAACACTGATAACTATCATGCATTGTGTGACATGCAATTCATTATTCAGTTATGAATAACCACCGTGGTCCTATATTAAATGTTTTACAGCTCATCTCTCCATGGCTCACTGAGTTAATACAACACTTATGACTATTTTTGTGTCCAGAAAGGATAAAATGGCATATAATATTTAAATTAAAACATTTTAAGACATCTTAGAAAAAGAAAATAACCACAGTGAAATAAATCTCCATATGTAACTTACTTATATTATTTTATTCTATCCAATAAAGGGGCCTCGTTTCTTTGATGTGTCCAGTAATTCTCATTACTGCCTTCTGGTAAACTAGATGAATGTGTAGAAGCAAGATTCAGTCTTCAGAAAGCTCATGATCAACATTTACTGATGTTCCATCATCCTTATTTATCCATTTTATAATGTACCGTTGAGTTATTTGCCTGACATAGAGACCTCTTTGGAATGTAATCGAAAACAAAAGTTTGGTTCAAGATCTGATCACATACTTAAGGACAATCTTCCTACAGTTTTCAGTTCACCAAATAAAGAATTGGCAGTCTGGAGATGCCTGGAAGAGCAGTTTCCTAATTTTGAGTCTTTGGCAAGCTGGAATTCCACCTGCTAAAACTGAACAGTGTAGAGATTGTTATCCAGTGGATACGTTTGCAACTTTCTGTTCGGTGCTCAATAAAGCAGACTGTATTACTGTGCTGGAAAAATTTAACTTGCTGTTCATTTGAGTATTAATCTATCAAAATATTTCCTGGACTTATTTTACAAACTAACAAAAGAGCCATTATACATTTACCATCAGAAAGTTCTTAGTTCATGTTGATATTTTTAATTCCTTAATTGAATGGTTTTACTTCCTAGCTTAATGTAGACATTATTTTCAGATTATTAGTGAGCTAAAAAAAAAAGTTAATTTGCAAGTTGAATTGGATTTTTGTTACAAACTGAAAAGCCTTTTTGTAGCCCAAGAACATTTTTTTTTCCTGGGCCCTGATTCTCCCTAACACCACTCTGCCTGCAGCCCCTCTGCCCTGCAACAAGGCTCCCTCACTCCTTAATTTCTACTTCTCTTCAGCAATGTGTCTCCTCTGTCAATAGTAATACTTGCTGTTTTAGGACTAACTGATTCCCAAACATCTTAGGAAGGATGTAGATGTTTACTATGATAGAAGAGGAGAAAAAGCGATGAGAGCATAAAGTTTTCCGGCATAGATAGGATAAAAATCTGGTCAATTTACAACATAAATTTGAGCTTTAGCTCTAAAAGATTTTCATATTGTTTTTTCCTGAAAAAATCATTTTGAGGTGATAATATATATATAGTAAGTTATTTTTTTCTAATTTTGCATGAAAATCCAGAACAACAGCTTGAATTTCTTTCTTTTCCAATCATGCCTGAGACTGTATTTTTTCCCTCTTTTCCTTGTGTAAAGGTTTTAGCAGAGGAGGTCCAAAGTTTGTTTAAATGTGGAAAGAAATTTTTCAAAAATGGTAGACAAAAAGCAAGCAAGCAAACAAACAAACAAACAAAAACAAAACCAAAAACCTAGTATGGTTACTCCTACCTTAAAAACATAAAATAGGAATTGTTTGAATTCTGCTGTTTTTCCTTGCTCTTACTCACATCTCTGTGTGTGTGTGTGTGTGTGTGTGTGTGTGTGTGTGTGTGTAGCAGAGTTCGTGGGTATACATAAACTATCAAATACAAGGGACTTTAATGGAAGGAATGACCACAGTGAAGACCTTGTCTCCACAAGCAAAATCAAAGGTCATTTAATAATTATCAGGTGAATTTGAACTACGTAGAAAAGCATGATGGTTGATTTGGGTACCAAATTCCAATTTCTTCAACAATAATTTTGAAAATATGAAGACAAATCTTTACTTTATTTATGTAGATCTGACTTAAAGTGTCTAGAAACTTAAAGTTGGGCACTATCAGTATGAGCAACCTGCACCTTCCTAGGCAAGGTTTTGCCAGAATAAAAATGTCTACTTAATAATAACCTTTCCATTAAGTCCCTTCTTTGCAACTGCCCACAGGGACTGTTTCCTTTGCTTAGCTGTCAGCATGGTGCAATGAAAAGAGTCAGAAGTTTTACAATCAAAAGACCCAATTCAGAGGCTCAGAACTGTGGGAATTTCGGAGTCATGTAGCTTCCCTGAGACACAATCGTGTCTTCTATAAAAGGGGTTACTAATACCACCTACCTTACAGGGCTGCTGTGAGGGAAAAAAATTCATTATGTAAAAGCATCTAGTAATGGATGTTATACATGGTACGTACTCAATACATTTTATATTCATAGCATATGAAGGACTGATTATTACTGATTAAACATTTAGCTGTATTTTGCAATGTGGCATCAATCTTATAGTATTTTGGGGTTATCTCATTAATAGTCAATGCAGCCCAACAACAGTTATCTATATTATTTGTTTGAGTCATCTGATCATATGCAAATGAGGAAAGGCATAATAGACAGAACACCTCTTTTAAAACTTAGTGGAGAGACGCCTGGCTGCCCTGAGTGTTTTCTTTCTGGAGATCTTAAAGCGTGTTTAATTCCTTGCCTAGCAGTGGCTATTTACTGAAATAGTTTTATTGTGGACCCTCTGGGGTCTCATACAGCCTTCTCACGCCGCCACACATCCACACTCCTTAGCACAAGTAGAAGCTCACTTCTTTTGGAAAATTATAGTAACTCTCAAAGGCCCAGGAGATGGAAAGGGTTGGAATAGAGAGATGGCTGCTTCCTTTAGGTCACCTGGCCTGACATTTCCTGCCAGTCCCCTAACTGGGCTTTAAGAGGCCCACCATATGATCTCCATGATGTCTTCTGACATCCCCTGTGTCTTCTTTGCAGCAGGAAAGTCTCCACCTCCTATGTGAAAATCGCCCCTGTGGCTCATTGCAAGCTCTGAAGAGGAAAGGGCTACGTCAAGGACAGACTTCTCATCTGCAGGCTATTCAGTGTATTGACTGGCATACCTCTCCTAGTCTGGATGTCCTACTGGAGGCCTAGGCCCCTTGAGCTATAGAATCCCATGTCCATGGGGGGAGGGCACTACTTCAAGAGATAAAGCTTTGTGGCCTTGAGATCTGTGTGCCTTTTCCCTCTCTGCAAGCCATTCCATTTACATAATTGCTAAGCGGGAGGTGCCTGGAATCAGGTAACCCTTGCCATGTTGTAGGACCTTTAGTCTGTCTTTGTTATTTAAAATAGGCGTAATAGTAATATTACATAGGCTCATCGCAGGTGCTCAAACACATGTGTTTTACTGCTAAGAATAACAACGTTCGAATAAGGATGAGAAGTGCTTCAGAATCCTGTACCGTTTCCTAGTTGAGCAAACACTAATGATGCTGATGGAGACTGACTCAGGATGAGCGTCCCTATCCTGGTTCTAGTGCTTGCTGCATGGTGGGTCCTGCCTACACTTGTCCTGTGGGGTTAAGCCACTCCTGGTTTCAACATTCGCGGGGAGCCTGGGCTAGGGGGATGTGGCTGAGAGAGGCAGGAGTTTCTTCGTTGGTTTCTCAATGAGCCATAACTCTTTCAGATTCACTGCTCACATATGGCCTCCAAGCAGATCTGGCAGTTCCCATCCATGATGCAGGCTGGGAAAGGTAGGGTCTGGAAAACTCATAAAAGCAGACTGAAGGGTAAAGGAAAATCAATCTTCTCCGCTTTGGACCCAGTTGATGAGAATCATTCTCCCTGATTCTCCATAAATTGGAACAAGGCTTAGGACACTAATCCTACTGTAATACTATTTGAAGACGAACACTGACATTTGTGACATTTAAATAACAGTTCAGGTCTGCTATTAAACCGGGGCCTCCAACTGTTTAACCTTTGCCCTTGTGTACTATTACCCTTGGTCCAGTACAGGCAAATGTATTTATTAATGCCTTTCAGCTTTCTGGTGACACATGTATATTTAGTTTGCTGATTACATTGCTTCATGTGAACTGCACTGCACCAAACACATTTACTTGAAAACTTTTAAAAGTGATACATTCCAAAGCTCGCTCTCCTAGATTGTTTTTCTACAGTTAGAGGTAAGTAAAAAGTTGAGGCAGTTATCCAGAAACCTTCCCAAGGGTGGAGGAAAGCATATTTCTTCAACTAAAATTATTTACATAAATTCAAAGGCATTCATTCATTCAACAAAATTTCTTAAGTGCTTTTAATGTATTACATACAGCGCTAGATCCAAAATAAGGAAGATGTGGCCCCTGCCCTTAAAGAACTATGGGATTTTCTGGCCTTGCTCACATAGTTCAGCTCCTTAATTTATAGGCACCTTAATCTGCTTCATTGATGGACAAAATCTTTATGGGTTTCAAAAGAGTAGATTCTCATTTAGTTAAAGTCATGTTAACTAATGAATTAGAGACTGGGGGATATGGATCTTTTCCACTCAGATATGATATTTAATACCAACACTGTTGGTATTAAAGTCAGGAATAACCTCCTCTTTATCCCTTGGATATTTTCCTAAACAGGAGAAAATATTTCCTGTGATGTTTTTTTATCATCACATACCATTTCCTGAGCATCAAAAAATCTGCTCCACAGCTGATGAAGAATTGAGTGGATTCACTTTACTACCATGTTTCCCTGAAAATCAGACCTAGCCAGACAATCAGCTCTAATGTGTCTTTTGGAGCAAAAATTAATATAAGACCCAGTCTTACATTATATTATATTATATAAGACCCAGTCTTATATTATAGTAAAATAAGACTGGATCTTATATTAATTTTTGCTCCAAAAGACGCATTAGAGCTGATTGTCTGGCTAGGTCTTATTTTCGGGAAAACACGGTATCAGGGTCACCTCAAGGCCTGAGATTACAGTTTGGTTTTATATTAAGTTAGTTTCAGCCTGGGTGGCACCTGATAGACCCAAACTTAATGACTGGTTCTGCCAGTTTCTAGATGTGTGAAATTTAGCAAAAGGCTAAACTTCACTAACCTCGGTTTCCTCATCCATAAAATAGGTTAATAGTACTTACCTTGCTGAGTTGTTGGGAGGATCAGAGAAAATAATTCTGGGAAAGTAAGTAACATAGGGCCTGGCACAGCACAGCCCCTGTACTAGTCCTCATGTTTTAGAGAGCCTCTCACCCCACTCTGGCTCTTTTCCAGCTCTGCCACTTGTCTCAGCACAAGCCTTCTAGGTAAGTCAGTGGGTCTAAACCGGGAGTGATTTTATCCCCAGGGAGACATTTGGCAATGTCAGAAGACTGTTTTGGTTGTTAAAACTTTGGGAGGGAGGAAAGCTACTTGCATTTAGTAGGTAGGAGACAGAGATGCTGCTAAGCATCCTATAACGCACATGAACACCTCCTTTCCCCTATGACAAAGACTTATCCAGAGCAAAGTATCAGTAGTCCCAAGGCTGAGAAACCCTGCTCTGTGTCCTTGGGATCCTGAAATTCTCTCCCCAGACAGCCCATTTCCAAGGTCTGTGCGTCTCATCACCTGGGCTCATGGGGTGGCTCTTTAGAGGGATGTGGGTAACACTTGAATGTGTGGGATGGGTTGTCCACATGTATATGTGAGGCTCCTCTCGGTACCTGAGGTGGAAAAGAAGAGGGGTGGTTCTTGGGCCAATTGTCTCACACCACCATGTGGAACTCTGAGGGGTCTGAGAAGTGGAACCAGAACTTCCAAGTCGTTCTGAAGGTATATTTGTCAAGGTCAGGTGCTAAAACATATTTTGTTTGTAAGCTTGATTTATGACTTTAAATATTTAGATATATGGTATGTGGGCCTTTGTTTGCATTTTTGCTCTGGGCCCCACAAATGTTAGGTTAGATCTCCAAAACTCTGCCGCTTTCCATCTTCGTAGTGGAGATAACTTGATCTCCATCTTTTAGGCTCAGTTCTAAGAATTCACCTTTACTTAAAGCAGATGACGTGTGAATGACTCGACTGCCACATACTCCACGTGCTGAGGCTTAGCTCCAGTTTGTTAGGTTGCTAGTTTGTTCCAGAGTTTGTGATCTATTTTTGTCAATAAAACATTTATGGTGACCATCTTCACAATGACCTCTTTTCCTGAGAACTTCACTTCAGCTCAGGCCTGAGCCTCTGGCTCATGTTAGTATCATCTGATCCAAGCGAGAGCCTTTAGAATCTCTTTCAGGGTCAGTCTTTGTGAGTGGCTATAACTCAGTGCTGTACACGTGAGAGTTGCGGTGAACAGCCATCTTGCACCATAAAGAAAGGCAGTAGGAAGAGAATGGGAGAGAGAGAGAGAGAGAGAGAGAGAGAGAGAGAGAGAGAGAGAGAGACCTGCCTGATCTGTGTGGGTTCTTGATGGCTTTCCTATTCTGAAAAGATCTCTGGGTTCAGATACCTCACTTTCTTCTAAGAAATTCTCTTGTTTGCTTAAGCTGGATTGAGTTGGTTTCTCTTATGTGTAAAGACAGGACTTGGACTAAGACCCCATCTTTCAAATCCCTCTTTTGATAACTTTCTTCAAATCTCAGTGTCTTACTTTCATCAAGTCTACCCTTGTTCTCACTAGTGTGCTGACGGGCAGTGCGGTGGAGGCAGCGTTCTGCTGGATGGCACACTTTGCTTGCCAGCAGGACCCTTCCCTTATCACTGACACGTGGGGATTGACTCCTAGGAGCTGTCCAACATCAGTGGGTAGGTTTGCTGGTGGGCCCTATCTATCTCCTTCTAGTTACATGAAACAGGACCATTTCGGCCACGTCCTCAATGTAATGTGCTCTGTTCTCTAGAAATTTTCCATTTAAAGCTGACTCTACATGCACCCAAACATCCAAGTAAAACTCCCCCAATAAGTGGGTAATTGCATTTGGGAAATTTTTGAATAGACAAGAAAACAAATTTTCACCTGGACATATGCAGTTATTAGATGTAATCTTTTTTTTAAAAAATAATTGACCTAATGTAATTTATTTTTATTTTTATTTATTTATTTATATTTATTAGTTTCAGGTGCGCAACACAATGTAATAGATGTTTACCATTTATATCCCTCACACTGTGTCAACTCCCGTCCCCCCATCCACTATCCCTCTGACATCACACACAGCCATTATTACATTTCCACTGTCTGTATTCCTAATGCTGTACTCTACTTCTTGTAACTATATACATAATATATATGTGTATATATATATATACACACACACACACACACACACACACACACACACACACATATAAACTTGTAGTTGACATTCATTATTGTTCAGCTTCAGCTTCAAGTGTACAGTGCAGTGATCATTAGATGTAATCTTGAGTATGTATTGTTGCAGAAAAACTGGTAGGAGAATACACAAATGAGTATTAAGATGTTAGCTCAGAGGACACAAGTGGAGTTTTGGCTGAGCGTATGTGTGAGTGTGTGAGGGATGAGTGAGTGAATGAATCTGCTAACTTCTAAGAATTTAATGGATGTTTTCTCATCCAATCTGCACTATGACAACATGTAGTAGCTATTATTATTTCTATTTTTAAAGATAAGAAAACTAAAACCCCTGTTAATGATAAAGGTGATGTTTGAATTCAGGTTTCTCTGATTCCAAAAGTATAAGGTACTCCCGTTGGGAGATACAGAAACCAGCAGTTTTCTTGCAGAAGAAAAGTTGTAGGAATGACTATTTTTTAAAAATCAATTTGTGTCATGCAAAAAAAAAAAAAATAGTTTCTAAGAAATCACTTAGAAATTCTGTTCTGTTACTTAAAAATTGTGGATTTTTTTTCTCTCTGTTTGCTTATGTGAGTATTTAAGCCAGCTTCCATGAGACCCTGTTTACTCATTAATATAGTCAAATTTTTGTTAAGGGTAAAAAAATCAATATGGCTTTTAGGTGTAGTAGTTAAGACAATTAATTGACTGGATTGCTCACTCTGCATTTTGTCCTTGCTGATCCTCTTCTAGTTTTCTCCCTGTGGTTTGTCCATCTTTTCTTCTCATTTTATCTATGCTACTCAATCAATGTCAACTAATTTATTTGGATGGGTTTGTCTGAAGTTTTCTTATGTATAGACTCAGGATGGTTGTCTGGCTAATCTGATCATCTAAGCTAATATTATTGTTAAAATGAATTAAAGAAAAGGGCAAACAAATTCCAAAACTCAATTCCCTGACCTCCTAAACATTCTAGTTTTATGATTCCAGGCTTAGCCTGGCCATAATTTTAAACTCAAGAACTGTACTTAAGAAAATTCTATTCCTTAATAAGAAAGTAAAATATCGATTTTTCAGGCCTACTGAAAAAAAAAAAAAAAGAACTGAACTTATAGATCTAGGTACAAAAAAGATGTTTACAGTGAGTTTGTCACGATACAGAGAATTCTATGCCAACAGTATTAAGACTTAGCTTTGTTTATTCCTAAAATTCCCAGTTTAATGGAGATATCCAGGATCATGTCAAGTCAGGAAGTCTTACTATGTGTATTGAGTAATCAGATTTTTTTTCAAAATTACTTTGATCAATAACTAGCATCATTTAAAATCTTACAAATTTTACCAGCTATAGGAGGGAAATAAAGGACTCATTAAAGAACCATGTCCACAGTAGAAAAAAATGATGAATCTTTTCATCACTTAGCAGCATGGGGATGCTCTAAATATAAGGTATCCCCCCCTTGGAGTTATTTATGAGCCAGAGGGGAGGGTCGACAGAACTTCTTTTGAAGTTAAACATCTTGCTTGGATGAGCAGATACGTTGCATCAAATCAAAGTAATAAAAAGACAAAATGCTTTATTAAATCTTCTTTATCACTATATTGTGCTCCAATAGGATGATCTAATTAAAGACACAGTTGAGCCTCTTTTCATCTGAAGAGGAGTTCAGAGGCTTTCATTATTAAAAGGCTTGCACAGAAACAAGTACATTGCTGTATTGCTTCCAAGTTTTTTGGCTGGGTCTCCTTCCTGTTTGCTCTAATTGTTATGGATGTCTTGGCTGCCACTTCATGCCTTGATACTAATTAGTCCTTTTCATCTTCAAAGTACCTGGAAGGCACTAACATGATTAATATTCATAATACCACTCTGAGGTAGGCACTGGAAGTGCTATATTCTTTTTGCAGATATGGAAACAAAAGAAAAGAATTTGAAGCAGTATTTATTTGACTGTTGATGATGAACGCTTCCCTTGCTGGTTCTGAGCTCCCAAACGTCTAAGCTCTGTGCCTTTCCTCACACCTTCCCATCAGATGCTGCCAATTCATTCCGAGTAACAGGAGACTTCTTCCAGTAACCCATTTAGTCACCATCATCATCATCAGAAAAATGTATACAAGTGTGAGAAAACTCAGTTAGTGATTGCCCTTCAGTTAGAGTCTCTCTAGGGCCTCTTGATTTAACAAGCATTCATTAGGTACTGAATGGTGTTTTAATATAATTCCTGAAGAATATCATTCTTGCATAGAACTTCATTCAGCTTGGACTAAATTAGGGATCAAAAACTAGCAGCTGCATACGTATCTTCATTGACCAGCCAGATAGTTTTATACTTTTTTTTTTAGAATTTGCAATTCTTTTTTTTTTTTTTTTAATTAAAGTTTATTGGAGTGACAATGGTTAGTAAAGTTACATAGGTTTCAGGAATACAATTCTGCAATACATCATCTATATATCCCATTGTGTGTTCACCACCCAGAGTCAGTTCTCCTTCCATCACCATATATTTGATCCCTTTTACCTTCTCCCCGCTTACAGCAGTTTAGTGATTATCAGAGGGTAAGCAGGGAGAACTTGCGATTCTTGTGATGAGGTTTGTGCTTGTTAGGTCACCACAGACCCCTTTACCTTCTATTGCTTTCCACAGAGTCGATTCTGTATAATTTGTGTTAACTGCCCAACTGCTAAAGGCATGTGAGTTTACTGACTAAATAGAGAAAGGAAGGATTATCTTATTCCCCAAACCAAGGCAAATTTGGTAAATTGGGAAAATTGGTAAATTGTTGAGTTTCTTTGACATCATGTCACCCCTGTCCAAAAATGATCTTTCCCCTTTCCCTGTCAAATTCTTATTCTTTTATTTCATTTAACATTCTCAGAGGAAAATAATCTAATAAAGGAATCTGCACTTGATATTTTACCTCTCTAGTGCTACTGGGATTTAAAAGAATGGTAACCACGCCTTCATCTCCGGTATAGGCCAAGTCAATGGATTTTTCTTTTTTTCTTTTTTTGGACTAATGTCATGATTGTAATCTCAAGTCACATTAGATAGTTGTGATTATTGGCTTTTACATTCTGTGAGTATAAGGCATGTCCTACCCTAAAGCTTGTTTTTCCTAAATTCAGATTACTACGTCAGAATCTAGAAAACTGGAAGATATCAACAAGTAAATGTTAAAAAGTAAGCCTAAAACATTGCTTATTTCCTTAGGCTTCTCTCTGTATTAAAGGGAGCTTGGGAAGAGACTCTATTGAGGTAGCGACACAAAGAAAGCTAGGCAGATCCTCTGAGGTTCTTATTTCCATTCTGAGTCTGATACTGACCTGCCTGGACCTGGAGTTTCAGACCTAGGTAGAATGGAGATTTCCAACCATGATGAATGATCTTAGAAAGAGGATCTGCTCAGATAACAGCAACTATTAGTGAGAAACGTGAAACATTCCAGTTGTGACCTATTCCAGAATGGACCCGCAGGCCTCAGAGGTGAAAGCGTAGCACACAGCCTCATCGTTTCTCCTGTGCGAGCTCTAGCTTCACTTTACATTTCAACTTGAGCTTAGTTGAGTTAACTCAGCCTAAGTCCTCACAGGCGCAGGGAGCACAAAAGCAATTCACTTTCTGGGACACGGGCATCTCAGTTAATTCCTTTAGCCTTCCATTTTTAATTTTTATAGGTTTTCAGATTTAGATTAACAATAATTTGTGATCAAGGTTAAATTAAAGTTTATTTTATTTTGGGTGACATTTTCACAACGAATTTGAACTTAGGTCTCATTTTGGAGAAATATTTACAAAGAAATAACATCAAATTGCATGGTCTAAATGCCATGCCATTCAACTATGTAAATAGCAGCCAAGATGTTTAATTGAAAATAAAACACTGGTAAAATGTAAACATTTTTGTTCCCGTTGCTCTGAGTGTAGGCTTCAATGGCACAAATGAATACAGTAACTGGTGGAAGTTAGAGTTTGTAACAAGGTCTTATAACTCTAGTGTGTCTGGAAACCTTTAGTAATTATTGTATCCTTCAATGTTGTTCAGTCCACTTTTCAAAACACACCCATTTGTTGTCACAAAGATTGGCTGTTTGACACCTCCTACACTGGCATTTTAATGCACAATTCAATGTACAATCAGGGATTTGATTTCTTCACTCATTAAGCTCTTTTGTGGCTATATATAGATGGCTTCATGCCCTCAAGCCAGTAGGAGTACACCTGGCACCCAAAGCATCAAATTAGCAGTGTGTTGAATTTGCTTATCTATTTATGTAGCTGTAACTCTGTGTTGTATGGATCAACCTCTGTACCCCAAGCAAAACCCTCACAGGTTAGAACTTGATGGGTGTAATATTGGAGGAAACTTCCATACTTGGTTATGGGTTAAGGAATGTACAATTACCTTGGAGAGAGTTATCTAAATATATCTACATTTTGGAGAGGGGTCCTCTATTCCAGATTTATGGGTTCTAATACAAGAGGATGAAATTGTAACACCTTTTGACCCAAACTTTGGTGGAGGCAGAGGATTATTTCCATGATCCCAATCGATTGCATATTTTATCTTCAAATTACATTAATGGAAGAACTCCCATTACTTTTTTTGAAAATCTGTATCTAGGGAGGAATTATAACTTAACTATTAAGAGCATAGACTCTGGAGCCAGATCTATTGGATTAGCTATGAAACTTTAGGCAAGTTACTTAACCCCTCAGCTTTCTCATATGTAAAATAGCATAAATATAATACCTAGTTTATCGGGCTGTTGTAGGATGTTAAATGAAATTACATATGTAAAGTAATTAGAACAGTGCCTGGCACAGTGTGGTATAAATGTAGTTATAATTCATTTAATTAGTAAATATTTATTAAGAGCTTATACTATTTAACACCTAGTAATACACATCAGCTTTCTATATTATCTTTTATGATAAACAATTGTTTTATTTTATAGGTTTATTTTATTTTTTCCAGCTTTACCTGAAGTATGATTGACAAATAAGAATTGTACATGTTTAGGTCTTTGAGTCTTTGAGCCACGGCCCGCTCCTAAACATTTGGAGTGTAGGTTTTCTTCTAATAAAATCTTTCACCACTTTAAAAAAAAAAAAAAAGAAATGTGTATGTTTAGATTGTACAATGTGATTATTTAATATTCATATATAGTGAAATAATGACTGTGGGGACAGAGTCCTAGAGAGAGCAGTTTCCAGGCTCTCGGCCTCACGTGGAAAGGTGCTGGCTCAGGTGTTAGATGGCAATCAGCTGTAATCAGATGGCCATCTGCTGTGGCTGGGTGGCCATCAGCTGTTACCGGTTAGCCATTAGTCACTAATATAACTGCCTGTGGCTACGCCGGCAAGTGGGGTTGGTTGGTTGGCAGAGAAGCCGACGCAGGTTACGGGTCGTGTGACTCCTGCTTCCTGTGTCTCCAGCCCAGGCACCAGCGAGAATATATAGTGGCATGAACCCCCTATCTATGGCTCCGTGGGTGTTCCTTTTTGGACTCACCATACCCTGTGTTCCTGTGCCGGGAGTGGGAGCAGAGACCCTGCGTGACAATGACCACAATCAAGGTACTTAATACATCTATTACCTCACATAGTTACCATTTTTTTTTTTTTTGGTGATGAAAAAAATTTAAGATTTACTCTCTTAGAAAATTTCAAGTATACAATACAATATTACTAACTATGATTACTATGCTGTATGTTAGATTCTCAGGACTTACTCATCTTATAATTGAAAATTTGTACCCTTTGACCATCTCCCCATTTTCCCCACCCCCCAGGGAAACAATTCTTTAAGGAAGTAAACCTCATTATAGATTCTCCCTGCTTCATTCTTTGCAGTGAGGGTCAGCTTTTGAAGAGTTAAAATCTGATGAAAATGTGCTCAGATCTGGCAAAATTCTTAGTATGAACACTTTTTTTTTTAAATTTAAAAGATAGCATATGGACTTTAGTAAGCAAATATGCAATAAACTATTTTTGACCTTTTAAAAAGTTGATCTTTATTTTATTCAAATGGTAAAAATATCCTGAAGAGTAAAGTTCCATGTTGAATTGCATTTTTGCCTTTGTTTAGTGAAATGATTATGTGCAAATAATGCTTTTAGATTTCATATTTTGTACAAAGAAAATTAAAGTATAAGCTGACAGAAATCACCTAAATCAAAAAATGAAAAAGATCTGACCAAACATTGGAATCCAATATGAAAATATTCTTTTTAGTTAAGAAATGGTTGATTCTTATTTTCTAGCATAAGGGTCAAAGATCTCAGAATCTATTATTTGGCTCTCTGTTACATGCGTGTCTCTTTATATGATCGAAGTCAGACAGAACCCAGGAACCATTTTATAACTCACTTCAAGAAAAAGATTGATGTGAGGCTCATCTATTTTGTTTCCCATCGAAAGCATTACATTTCTAAAGCTCAAAATGGACTTCATCAGAAGTAGAAAATTATTTCCCAAATTCAAAGTCTTTTTAAAAAACAAATGAAGGCAGCATATTTATAATAAACCTTTGTTGGTGTGTGTGTGTGTGTGTGTGTGTGTGTGTGTGAGAGAGAGAGAGAGAGAGAGAGAGAGAGAGAGAGAGAGAGAGAGAGAGAGAGAGAGAGAGAGAGAGAGATTCCATTATTCAACTTCCCTTTTATTAGTGCCTGGTCCCACTTTGGTGAAGACTCTCTGTGGAGCTAGGGAGCAGCACAACTGGCTGAAGGGGCCAGACCCTCCCTCCCTCTTTCTGGAGGAAGCCATGTGATTTAGATTTGGGCAGTCAGACATTGTCTTTTGGGACTTTGAATCTTGAGCAACTGTGTAAGCGGGCAATGGATGGATGGTGGGCATCCGCTGGCAACAGCCGCAGTGGGATTGGGGCGGCCTGTTCAGCCTGTCTACTGCTTTGGTTCTGGCTGCCCAGCTCTGTTGCACCCTGAGATTCCTGGCCATTTTCCCAGCCTGGTCCTCCAGCCGCCCACTAATTCTGCAAGCCTCCGTATACTTCCATTCAATTCCCTTTCCCACTTGTTTCTCCTTATGATAATCAGAGTCAGTTTCTACTTGCTGCAAAAGAGAACTTCCACTGATGCAACAATTTTCTTAGCCAGGAGAGAAATAAATACCAACACCTTACACTGAATTACCAGTGTACCCACTGGTAAACAGTCTGAGGGTGACTTCCTTTTAAATAATGTTTTATTTGAAGCTATTAGCTATGGTGAAACTGTATCAATTATATGCTTCTGTAAAATTGTACAAATAATATTTTGCCCAAATGTATGGTGGTTTGGCAGCCATCTCTAATCAGCCAGTGATGGCACACATTATAACTTGTTTCTGTATTTCAGCATGTTTGCTGAATTAAAATTTTGACATTATTGGAATGAGCTAAACTAATGTCTTGGGAAGGTGGGGGAAGGTAAATCAACAGGCACGTAATTGGTTTCAATACTGTGCTTTCCAAAAGTGAAATGTCTGCAATGGTGTTATTAGCTTAGATACTGTAGATAGTTTTACATGTCAAGAACAATTAACACGTGTCCTGCGGGTCTGATTACTAGCGTGAAGGAAGTTCTGCTCTGCATAAACCCAAAAGCAAAGCCTCCAGGAAAGTTAAAGTTCCCTATTCTACCATTAAAATGGGAAAGTAATGTGTGTTTTTTTGATTGACTATAAACTCTGACTCATGGGACTTTGTTCTTAAAGGTGAAAATAAACATGAGTAGGAGACAAGCTATTTTCCTAAAAAATTCTTAAAACATTAGTTGAAACCATTTATCAGAAAATTTCTTAAAACTAAATCAATATTACTTTATAGCTATCATAGGGGAAAAAAAAAAAAAAAACTACTTAAAAAAGCCAAAGTGGATATTTTCCTTAAAATACAGCATGAAAGAAATTTTATATGTTTATGCCACTGCCCAGAAGAGTGATAAATTTGATATTTGATATGTGAAACCGTTGTAGGAATAGCAAAAGGAGTTGGATTTATAAAAGATTTTAAGAGTAATTAAATGATTGAAAGTGAATTTATGAGACATCCTGATTATTGCATATCAGAGATGCTTGAAATACATAAGTAATTAGGTGAGATTCACATGCACACAGTAAATTAAAGGTTTACTAGTAATGTCCAAAAATATGCATATTCTCGATTATATGTGAATAGAGATTTGGCAGAGTCGAATTGTAAACCTGGCTTTCTGCTCCCAGCTTCTTCACTAACCAAGTAAGTAACTCGAGGCCAAGTCACCGCAAATGTAATGTGAGCAACATGGCCTCACAGAGTTCAAGCTTCCTATCAGCTCTAAAATTCCATGGTCCTGCCATTGTGTTTATTTACTTTTCAGTTATTTGATTCTCTTCTCTCAGGATGAAGGAGTAAAGAAATAGCAATAACTATGATGTCAAAGCAGACAGTATAATCTAAAATGTCTGCCCCCGGGTGGATTTGGGAATGCAGAAATTCCCTAGTTCCTATTTTTCCAGTCCAGAAAAGAGAGTTGGGGCAGGCACCATTCCACTAGCCACCATCACCCAAGACAAAGAGTAAGTCTCTTCATACCACAGGGAAATCCTGTGACGTCATGAAAAGTGTGGGATTGAAGAGGCGATTTCTGCCACATACAGCCCTGTCGCTTTGGGCAAATTCTGTAGCCTCTGTGGGCCTGTTACCTTCAAAAAAGGAGTGAGGACAGACCTTCAACATTCTTTCCAGCTCTCATATTCTTTGATTCAACGAAAGCAACATTTTGGCTATTAAGTAATGAACCTATTTGTCTACTTATTTGACATTATATTTTCTTTATTCTGCCTAAAATATTATCATTCCAAGTTGCGAAGTAGAGATAGCTCCAAAATGGAGACTAACTTTGTGATTTTTTAAACTACAGCAGGCGGATTTTGGACTTTTCCTTGAATAAAGGAAATAAAAGAGCTAGCTAAGCACATGGTCAGGAAAACTGTAAAGTTGTGGGAAGATAGAGAGATTAGACATTTTTCTATCAAAGGCAAGAAAGCTGTAAGAGGAAAGTGAAAAAAATTGAGAGAGAGAGAGAGAGAGAGAGAGAGAGAGAGAGAGAGAGAGAGAGAGAGAGAGAAAGGACACAAGGGAAGAAGTGGGGGAGGAAGAAGGAAATAGAATACATGCAGCCTCTCTTGGGCTGTGAGTCTTTGAAGTGATGCCAGAACTACAGCAAAGGATTGTGGGATAGTTGGTCAAGAGAAAAAGTAGCTGGAGACCCATTGTTCAGAGGTTAATAGTTATGTGTCAGAAGTGCTTTATCAGAGTAAAATGTCCTGTGCATTTTTAGATATTTTTTAGAGGAGTAAACCAATTCTGTGGAAGTTTCCCAAGGTCTTTATGAAAGAAGAGTTCTATGGTTGAAAACCTACAAAAAGATATTCTGCAAGTAGAGGCCCTGCTTTAATTAGCAATAACAACAAACTACCGAAAAGGTCTGGTGTTTCACATTTAAAATTATTCAGAACAAACTGGTTTTATTTTTATTTGGGGGCAAGAGGGGTGGGTGAGTGAAGCAGCTGATAGTGATCTCGAGAGCCTTTTAATTGCTCACCAGGATCTGCACTGTTTCTACAAGTTCAGTGCCATGTAGCGCTGTAAATTATGAATGAGAAAAAGGATTTTTGCTCTTCAGAGCCATTCTGATTCCTAAGCAATTCTAGCCAAAGGTCAAAGCGAGGTAACTTTGAGTTTGCTTTGGCAAAACCTACTTTCTTATTCAGTTAGCTGAGAAGAAGAGTGTGTAAAATTAGTGAAGGTTCCTATGTAAGCATTAGGAAAGTTTACTGAAAGTGTAGGAGACAGGAGTATAAGTGGTATTTCCTGAACCAGTTAGCAAAAGTGCTTCAAATCAGTCAGTTCCGGGGGTGCTAAAAAAATATATGCACATGACTTGTATTCATCTTTTGTTAGTGCTATGTATTAAATATTACAATTTTAATACAGTTTTTTCCTTTTTAAAAATGTGTATGCATTTTTTTGGCACCCTCTGTGTATATATATATATACGCATACACATACATACACACACATACATATATATACACAATATATATAAATATATATATATACACACATACATATATACACTTAATATATAAAAATATATATAACATGTATATTTTAATAAGCAAGCCAAACATTTCCCCTTATGTTTGGCAGATTTCTTTGTGTGTGAGTGATGTGGTCAAGTTTTTATTTGTATAGCTCTCCTCAAACGTGCAGGCATGCAGCCCTCCGATGACTAAGAGGGCTCACAGGAAACCTCCACCTCTGACTGTTTACTTACCAGGACTTTTAAGAGCAAGGCTGATAAAATTTATAAATGTATCACATCTCTAGCAATTGACGACACCCATCAAGTCCATTTCTAAAACTCTTTGGGTCTGTGATTTTATGAAGCTGGATAACTGAAGACAAATTTCAGGCAAGGATGATCCCAGTTATAACTACACTTTCAGTGTTTCCTTGAAGGTTAAGACCAGATGATCTGAATAAAAAGTAGCAGGATCCGTGCTCTGATCTTTTTCTGACATTTCCCAAATCCACAAGGCAGAGGGCATGGTGCAGCAGGCTGGATGGTAAACTTCCATTCTCTTAGCCTCACTGAGGAGCGTAAGCACGCTGGGTTTTGCAGGTAGAGAAAGGAATAAACACACACACACATTATGTAACTAATATTTGATTTAATTGTGGGTTTATTTTTTAATAAGCTTATCAACACAAGAAGACCTCAGAGAGCACAGATGTAATAAATTATATAATCACAAAATCTGCAATGCAAATTTCTTTTGTTTCATGTATTTTTTTAATTCTAATTTTTCTAAGGTATTGTATTATAGTTGTTATAAAACAATTGATTTAACACCATCTCAGAATTATGAAAACTTGATATTCCATGAAAAAAGATTACATTTCCTCCTCTTTTAATTGTTGGTCAAAATTTCAAATAGAATGCTATATTTTATATATATGATGACAAGCAAACTGCATATCTCTTATAGGATGGATCTCTTGTATAACTAAATATCGTTCTCTGAAAAAGCAGGTCAGGTAATACTAGACTTAGAAATAACTGTGGGTACCTTGAGTGCGTCTCCAATCAATAATGACAGAGGTAGCCTGATAGCAATTTATGAACCACAGTTCTCTTGGGAAACGTATTTCAAACCATAACTTCATCTAAACTGTTTATCGGCTAAGCTTGCTCAAATGTATGAAGTGTCAAAAACTTTCTTTGACATTAGGCTTGTTATTGTCCTTTGATTTATGTACCCAAGCAAAACGTAGTAAATAAAAAGATTGTTTGGTGGTTTGGTATTTTAAGGAAATGATTAGAAACGTTTGCCAATGTTATTCATTTTATATGTTTGTTTCCTTTCCAAAAAAAAAAAAAAAAAAAAAAAAGTTTCCATCTAGTGAATGACTTCACAGTAACAGAAACTTAAATGGTCATTATAGTAAGCAAAATTGACGATGGAGTTGCTATGAAATATTCAGAAAAATCTGAACTAAACGTGTAATGTTCATATAAAGCATCTGTCCCTCTCCTTGCTTTCTGCATGCCCTACAATTCACAAAATGTTCCTTTTATAATCCGAGGCACCTTTCTGGTGGTAAATCTGAGTTATTAAAAACATGGTCATCATATCTTAGTTGGTTTTTGTAGAAACTTCCACATGGAAGACACAAAGGACTATACTCTTGAAAAGCATCCTTGAAGAAAATTCTTGAGTATACACAAAGCATTTTGATTTGCTTAGGAACAGAACTATTGATCTTTTAGATTTTTGATGATGGAATATTACAGTGGTATAAAATGCATCAAAATGCAAACTATAAGACAGATCCTTTGAACAATATTTCATTTAAATATTTTAGTACAGGATTTTACCTTTTATTTCAACTTGAGGCTTTTCATTCTTGTAATTACTTAACCGGATTTTCATATCAGGCAACTCTATGGATAGAATGTATGTAAAAAACCTAAATATAAGATTATGAAAGTTGACCAAGGATTCCAAAGGATTGCAACACGAGTTTTTAAAAGATTAATTTAAAAACTTGGTATAAATGGAATTTACTTACACATTAAAGGGAAACAAGGAACCTAATAGAGATGGACACAATTTAATGCAAGGGTTGCTTAATTGAGAACTACTTCTGTTTCCAATGCATCTTTTTCTGAGTAGTTAACTACTAAGTTGAGGCACAGCATTAAAAGAAGTTACAGAAGTTGCAGGCACAGAAGGACAAATGAGTACACAGATATCTGTACCAGGATTGTTAACTTGTTAGTGACACTGTTTCCTTGAAAACAGGATACAGTGAATCTGTGCATATTTCATGGAAAGTGGCCACATTTACTGAAGAATTAGGAGAAAACACACCCAATGGAGTCAGAAGTTCTGATCTGCTATCCTTCAAAGAAAGACTGTTTCCTAGGCTGGCCAATATTCCTATGGAGCAACCTATGCCTATTGATAAGTTATCGGATTCCTGTCCGGAATCAGCTGGTCAGGAAGGATACAGAGGGGAGGGAGGGGAAGGGAGAGGGAACTGTGATAGTGGCTTTGTCTGATCGCCAAGGTAGGGACAGGGTGGAGAATTGAGAAAGGAAGAATAAGAGAGGTAAAAGACAGGAAAGAGGGGAGGGGGAAGGGAAAGAAATCAAACAGAAACAAAGTAAAACAAAGCAGGGAGATGATAGCTAGATAGAAAAAAATCATCTGTAATGGAATCTCATTCCAGACTGCCAGGCACTTTAGAACAGGGATTACTAGCCAGGATTTCATGGACTTCCCCAAGTCTCTGATCCCACTGAAACTATGCATATTGTGTGAGTATGTTTATGTGCATTTTTTTCTGGGGAAAGTGTTTTTATTCCCTTTGATCTGATTCTACAAGGGGTTCCAAGACTCAGTAAAACTTAAGAATTTCTACTTTAGTGGGATCTTACATATATAGTTAAGACATTGGTCTTTTAAGGAGTCTTTGAATGCTTGGGGTTGACTGTAGATACTCAAAGAATGTTGCTTTCTAGTATTAAAAGTTGTGTAGTCTGAGAAGATTATTCACTCTTTCAGGCCTTTAGATGCTAGCTATTCAGACAAATCCCATTGATTGACTATTTGCATTGCAATAAGTCAACATTTTTCAAATTGGATGTCTTGGGAGAGTGGAAAAACCGTGCAAAAGATTTTTATTTGGAGCCAGATCTTTCGGGGACACAGATACTGTCTGGAAAGCTGACAGTGTGAAACTGAACAGGTAACATCTCCTCCTGAACTGTATCCTCTGTGATGAATGAAGAAGATGACGATGACTTTAATAAGACTGTTGTAGAGATGAACAGAAGTGCAATACTGGCTAACATTTATTGGCTGCTTACTATTCGGTTGGTGCAAAAGTAATTGTGGGTTTTGCAACTATTTTTAACCTTTTAAACTGCAATTATTTTTGCCCTAACCTAATATCTTCCATGCACTATGATAAACATTTTATATGCTTTATGCAATTTCATCTTTCCAACAACTTTGTGAGGTTGCTATTATGTTTATTTCCATTTTACAGATGGAGAAATTGAGGCATAGAAGTCAAGACATTTGCTCACGCTCATGAAAGTAATAAATGGTGGGGCCAGTATGTGAACATAGGCTATGTGACTCCAGAGCCAAGGCTCTTGAACCATTAGACAGAAGCAAATACACCTGGTGGGGCAGCTGATTCACTGTAGCTGACAGTGAGGGAGAAACCTGCTCCTTCCATGCAGTGGGGCCCATGGCACTGCTTGCACTGAAACTGCTATTTCTAAACTATGTATTGTTATCTTATTTCCCTCCATGTTGAACATTTACACTATTCTGTTGCTACTTGTTCTTCTCCTCTCCCCTTCCAGATGGCTTCCTTAGGGTCTTCTGATTTTATAATTATAGGGAAGGAAGGATGACAAGCATCTTGATGTGAGTTTCAGAAGAAAACGAATTTTCCATCACCTACACAAAGTTGTTTCCTAGAAGCTCCGGGAGAAGTTACATGTCCCCAGACACCTGATTTTTTTCTCAGAATGAAATCTGATACTGAGAAACGATTATCTCAGCAAGATAGATCCCACCTTCTCTATACACTAAAAAAACAAAGTCAAAACCCCGGAGATGTAACACCTTTCTTTTAGCTAAGCCAACTCTCCATGGACAGTTATATAATGTAAGTAGGTATCATGTTATTTAGTACTTTACATTCAAAGAAAGCTCAAAATTTTTTCTCTTTTGGAATGTTTTGCTTTTTCCTGAAGGATCTGGGTATTCACTGATGTGTTTAATGTACGTAAATCCTAGAAAAGCACACATATAAAACTGTAAGTTTCTTTTTCGGATAATCAAGTCTGATTATCCTCTCTTTTTTTGTTCTTTTTTAGTGCTGTTAATCAATCAGATGGCTAGCCTTGGTCTTAAGAGAATCTTATTATCCAGAATTTTGGGAGATTGGAGAAGATATGTGTCTGTTGAAATAGATCTTTTTCCCCCTGCTATGAGAAAATGGTTTTCAGAAAGAGCAAGGACACATATGGAAGGCCTTAGCTTATCTCGAGTGCTTTATACACTCATTTTGGATTCCACAGAAAGGCCACTGAATGGGATTAGGCCCTAGAGATAGCATGTCAGTCATCATGAGAGATGAACAAGAGCATCATTTAATTTTTTCCTTTGGGTCACGTGTAAAAACAATTTACCAGCATTGATGAGTGTTATTAATGAGACAGGATATAGTTCTCTCCCCCCCCCCCCATGGATATACTAAAAAATAGAACAGCTATCTTCTTTCTTAAAGATTTAAATGAAGCTCTGGGGAGGAAAAGGTGGTTTGGCAGACATCTTAAAGGAATTTTCTATTTCTAGGTTCTATTCTAAGGCTTGATTCCTCAACCCCCTGTATTGCCCTGGTTCAAACAGTGAACTGAGTAATATTATTTTTACTGAAGCTCAGATCAAGGTGCCTGCCATATAGATTAAAAAAATATCAAATAAATCTTTGTTTCCACTGAGTGGTTAAATTGATGAATTGTTTTAGCTCCATACCCTTACGTGCTAAGTACTTGACAGACATTCTTGGGATTTTTAAATAAAGGCCCCTTTGCCTATTTCTTATTTTACATGTAATTTTCTTCATTTTCAAACATCCCCTTTAAATCCAATGAAATAGTGGTTCCTCCCTACCTTGCAAAGCTTTTTGGTCTTCAAGTCAGAAAATAAATTATTTTTAGGAAAGGAATCTCAATGTCACTTTACTTATAAATGAGCTATTTGTCAGAACAATTTTTCTTAGTAGGTATACTAGATCTTCCTCGTTTGAAACACAGCATGGATAATTCTTCTCTAAGGCTCTGGAAAGGCTAGAAGTGAGGTTTCCTGACCTGTTATTCCCTCAACATCTTCTCTCACTCTCCTCCCTCCTCAGAAGCCGTGTGCAACGATGGGCTACGAAACTGGTTTTCACTGGTGTCTGGGGGAACCTTAATTCCTTCCTGTCAGCACGTCCCTAGGCCACTCTCATAGTTTGGATAAGGACTGGATAAGCAGGTGAACTTCTGGGTAGTTTTCCAAATGAAATTCAACCTCTAGACCTTTTGGGGTTTACCCAGTCTTCCTCACTACCCTAAGATGAGTTTGGAATGAATTTTTACTTAATGGATTCTATTTGTGGGTGGGAGAGGTAATGATGGCTCTGCTCGGAGTCATGAGTATAACTTCAAATAAGGGAAAAGAGCTGAGCAGGAATGTGAGAATAGATGTGATCCCAGGAAGGCGTGCCTGAGGAGGTGCGGGGAGATTCTGATCGGCTGTTGAATGGAGCTATTGTGTCTTGCATGACAGAAGTCACCTCCTGACATTCGATTCGTGTTTGAGTGGTGATTTAAAAAATAATATAGCTGCCGAAGAAATGTGAAAGGCATTGCTTTGTGATATAGGACAATGCATATGCAGCATTCAGGACGAATTACTGCATGCAGATGAGCTGAGAAGAAGGCAATAAACATTAAAAATAAACTTTGTAGGAATAGCACCCCCAATAAATGGGACTCTGCCTCCTGCTAGTTTGTTGCAAGGAATTTTCTTTTGGGAAGATCCTCTTGAATTAGGTGACTTGTGAATCTGGTCCTGGACTATAAATGTTATAAAAATTGAAGGAAAAATACCATGATATCTTAAAAGTCTCATTTTTAGCATAGCTGCGTTCCATGAAAACAAGCCATTTCATTTCTATTTGTCCAGCTTATGGCTCTCACACCAGGACCAGAACTCCGGTGAAGCAAGGGTTGTGGAGCCTAAAGCCTAGCCCTACTTCACACCACACGCTTTATTTAATACGTAGTTAGGCTCCAGATATGTGTGCACATGCTTGTGCCTCCATATAGTTACTATGGTAATGCTGTAAATGACGGAGAGAATACATTACAACGTGGCAATAATACTCGTTGGACTTTGTCTATTCTTCTTTGAAGATGAAACTTGCTTCCCGTAACAGAAAAGTGTTATCACCCATATCTCCTTCAACAACAAACATTTATGGTGGAACGTACCGCCGTATCCAATCACTGAAGTTATCATGAGGTATAAGATTAAATCTTGTCCTCAGGAAGGTTATAGTCTAGTGAGGAACACAAGACAGATGGAAGGTCTGATACTTGTGATATATGGTAACATGAGCTAAGCGTCAAATGTATCATACTGATGAGAAGGGTTCTGGGAAGACCAGCAGGTATTTCGGGTACACAGGTGGGAGAACAATGGGACTTGAATCAGTGCTTGAATAGAGGGTAGACTTACCAGTAAAGGAGTGGTGTAGATCATTCAGATAATGGGGTAGATTTTATTTTTGTTTGCAATTATTAACCTCTTCCCGGTAATAGGATTATACTCGTATACCTCCCCGAGCTGCAGTGTGATTAGTAATGCCTGCTTGCAAAGGAAGTATATCTTCTTGGCCCATTAATGTTGGGCTTGCTATAGTGACTTGTTTGGCCAATGAGTTATGAGTGAATCCCGACATATGTCACATCAGAGCAGAAGCTTTAAACGTAACTGCATGTTTCGCTTCTGTTTTCTGCCAGGACTGCAGTATGTCCCGGAGACATACTGCAGCTTCTTGGGCACGGGTTCCAGAATGAAGTGACACATAGAGCAGAGTTAGAACCTGGAGCAGGATTGAAGCTCGCTAAAAATCTACATGTAATGTGAATGAGAAATATGTGTTGTAATTCTTTGAGATTTGAGAGGTTGTTTGTTACTGCAATGCAGCTGTAGATCAATAAAGGGAGGGAACAAAACTTGAGAAGTGTGTGGGGACAGAAAACTACATATGTGAGGGGCAGTAAAACAATCTACTCTGGTTTAGTCAAGAGATTTGTTTAGGAGAGAAATTAAAAAAAAAAAAAAAGACGTTGGGCCATATCATGGAAATGAATGGCAGAGTAAGAACACTGACCTTATTTTACAGGCATTGGAAAACCACTGAAGGTTTGGAGTGCAGGGGCAAAGGAACAACGGGAGAATTTTAGGAATATCTTTCCCACATCAATGTTATGATGAAGTGGAAAGGGGGAAGGAAACAAGTTAGAAGCAGCATGTTCTTAAGCCTGCACTTTAAAATGTTAATGAAGAAAAACGATTATTTTGTTGGAAGAGGGTGGAATTCATATTTGCACAGATAAAAAATGTAAAGAAAAACATTGAATGGGCAAAACAAGTCGGAGATAAAAACAAATGTGGTACAGCCATGCGACCACAAATGTTTTCCTAGGCCAGGGAAGCAGAACAACCTGCCACAATTTGTTGCCATCCTTCTTAAGCTGGCGTTTCATATGACTACACATTAACTACCTGAGGCTGAAGCCTTCCAGGCCCGCCCTATTCGAATGTGTCCGTTCTCATTGGACATCTATTCTGACTTACATGCAATCTTTTCCTTTGTCTTCAGATCCATTATTAATGTTCTGTAGATCCTGTGAAATCATGAAGTGCAAGAGAAGTACTTAAAGCGCAGCAAACAATTGGATTTGTTGTTTGTCTGTCATCATTTTGTGTAGAATCCATAAACCTCAGCACGAGTGACTTTTACCACACATATAAACTGGAATGGAAGTTGACAGTAAGGGGGGCTATCTGGTATTCCACAATAATTTGAAGTGTACCTGCTTTTTATTTGCTCAATACTTCACTTGCTTTGGATCCACTCATGAGTATCTTTCATATCTAAACAGAACAATTTTTAAAAATAGATTCAATGCACAATCTTGCAGTTTCCTAGATGATTTCCTTGACAAATTGGTTTATTGAGGGCAGATAAGAGAGAATCATGCAAACAACAACACAGAGCCAAGAAGGTCATCTAAATGTTACAACCCTTACCTGTGTCCAGTGACTTTGTTCCATTTCTAATTCCTCAATGGAGTTTTCTTGGTTTCAGTGAGATATTTTTAGCTCACTGTATTTACCTCAAATCTCATAAGTCCTGGCGTGTTACTGCTGTTCTGAATGTCTCCTGCTTGGTGAACAACAAGGTTTAATGAATTAGGAGTATCTGTGTACATTGCACTCACTTAAAAAGGGAAAATCCTTTTAAACAGCTATAACTACAGAAACTCAATTTCATTTACTCTGGAGGAAATGAGAAACTTGAATTGTAGGTGTGGAGACTTGCAGTCTTTCAGACTGATAAAAGCATGGTTTGGGGGATGGTGGGAACCACACAGAATTGTTTCAGTAAAAATTACTTTTTTGTGAGCACATTTTCAAACTCATGATCATGTTTTGATATGAAAAATCTTTTTCTCCACAAGTTCTCAGGTCCCACTCATTGGCCCCTCACCCCCAATTCTGGAACCTCTGTCAGGCTGTTATGTGACTCAGTTCTTGGTGATATGTTTTCAATTTGAGTCAACTTGATGAGAGAAAAATTACTAAAAAGTGGGAATGAGCTGTGAGGTGAATAGGGTTTTCCTATCAAAGTGGAGGTATTTTTAAAAGCATTTATTATTTCAAACTAAAACATTTATAGAAAACCATGAGTGTGAAGTGTATGGTTACCAGTTGTGGCTTGCCGTATTGAAAAATTCAAGTTCATAGGAAATATTTACTGAGGCTCTGGCTAGCAAGTAGTTTGTACATGGGAATAATTTGATCCAGAAGGCATGTCCATTTAAAACAATAGTTTACTAACATAGTAGTAACAGGCAATTAGGATTTATAAATATTGCCATGATTGAGACGTAATTTGGGGTCTTCGATGAAAACAATTCTGTTATTAACAGAACAGAACTTAAATGCCATATGTCTTTGTCTTACATACGACATGAATGTCAGAAGTGAGAAAATCACCCCTCCATTTTCAATATTTTATAGGCTCTGATGTAATATGGTTATTTTTTTTTTCTGTGTTGAAAATGATGAATATCGTTTTTGGCACATTTGTTTCACAGTAAAGAAGTATTTAGCTTACAAGTGAAAAAAATCTGGCTTTGACTGTGGATTAATGAAATGTATCGCTAAGTTTACTTTCTTAGGAAAGGTCAGTTTTGTGTGGCATTCTCTGAAACTTTGCTTGGAACATATAAAATTCTCTTGTCATGTGAATTCTGGAGATCTGAGGGAAATATATTTAATCACATTGGGTGAGAACATTCCTTTTTGTGTGAGTTCTTAGTAAGCTCACAGTGTTTTTTCTCACTCAATTATATGTCATGGAGTTCATTTCACAACAATGCACATGGTGTATTGTTGAAAAAAAAAGCAGGCTGCAAACAATATTTATGGTATATGATTTTACACACAAAATTTTATGTGTGGGTGCATGTGTGGAAAAAGAAAGATGTCTTGAAGTTTATTAATAGGAACTCTGGGTGGTGGGTTTTGAGTTATTATTTTCTTCGTGTAGTTTTTTAGAGCACTTGATTTTCTTGTTATTATAAAATGTGCCATCTATTTGACACTATCTAGCTAAAAATAAATAAATAAATAAATAGAATATTACTTTATCTTAGAAGCCAAGCCTTCCTTCTGCCCCTGCCTCTTTCTTGGAGGTAATTCCTTGCCCGAATTTTGTGCTAATCATTTCTTGTGCTAATTATGTGGCTTAGTCGCCTGTAAATATATCCTTAAGCTATATATCACTTTATTTAGATTGTTTTTAACTTCATAAATGAAATCCCACTAGATATATTCTTCTGTGACTTTTTTTGTGTGCTCATTATGTTTTTGAGATTTCTCCATGTTGATGTGTGCAATTGATTTTTTTCTTTGTGAGTGGATATCATTTCATCACAAAAAAATTCAATGAAGTTAGAGTTATTTTGAAAAGGAAAACCTCATATTTACATTAAAAAAATATATATGCTGGAGGAGTGCTGAAATAGCCATGCTTTTGTGAATTGAAAAAAACTTTTCCAATTCTTATATGTCCACATATAGATGGTGTCGACAGCTGCCTACAGACTGTGATTTTAGGGATCAGTGGCTGAACACCATAATAGAGAAATGCCTTGGTTTCCTGCCTCTGCTGGGCAGCCTCTGTCTGAAATTCAATGATTAGTTATTCTTTCCTTGAAATTTTAGGAACTATAAGTCAAAAAGGAAAATTGTATCCTTTATCATCCCACATAAATTAGTTTAGGGATCAGCTTTGGAAAGCAACGAGTGGGTTTTGAGGGGCAGAGGAAAGGGAGAGTTCTAGATCTTGCGATATTTGAGTGCAGGCTTCAGTGGGACAATTAAATGGAGGGTTCTGGGCATCCCAAAGCCAGTTGAGGACAGAGTGAGGAGGCAATACCAGGTGTTTGAGAGACAGAGAAAGGAAGTGGGAAGACAAAATTGTACTAACTTTATGACGTTGCCCATATGCATTGACAGGAACTTTTTGAGTACCTACTATTAGGTTGGTGCAAAAGTAATTGCAGTTTAGAAAATTACAAATAATTGCAAAAACTGCAATTACTTTTGCCCCAACCTAATAGATAAGCTTCGCGCTAGGCATTCGTAACTCAAAATATAGCTATGGCCCAGTCCCTGTCTTTAAAGAAGTCTCAGTCTAATGGAGGAATCAGATACATCAACAATCTTTGTACCACAGCCCAGATGGCTACAGAGAGAGAGTGCAAAAGAAAAAGTGACGGGCTGCTTGGGAGTCTTCAACCAGGAGGCCATGCTTGTCCTGGTGCTTGAAGGAAGGATGAATCTGGTGGGCAAGAAAGGGAGGACATTCCTATTCAAGGGAATGACATTTACAGAGGCAGGGGGATATGGACGCACAGACTCCAGGGAACTGCTACTACATAAGGCTGGAGTATAGGGACCATCCTTCACCATCGAAGTGCTGGTTGTAACGCTGACCATGTCACCCACCTATTTGAAATCATTCTGTGCCTTCCCAGCACTAAACCCTGCAGGGCACATACTATCATTTGCACTTGGCCTCAGTCCACCTCTCCTACCATACTTTTCACATTATTTTCCTTAAACGACTCTGCATCACACTTCCCTCTTCTATAAAATAGAGACATCAGGTCACCCAAACTTAACTCACTGCTTTTTCCACAGATAGCCTGATGACAACCACCAAAGCTTGCTCTCTGGTGAACGAGTACTTCATCTAAGAAAGGGAAGGTTGCTCTTCAATTCTACAGTTGAATTATAGATTTCCAAAAATATACAGGTTCCTGTGAATGTGGAGGACTTATTCATGAAGGTCCAAATGCAGGAGTCTATGCGAACACCAATTACTCACTTATTATATATTTGAGTATCTACTGTGAGTAAGACACAATATGACCAATATGTCATGTTATAAATCTACTGGCAAATAATTTAGCCTTGCTTATATAGTACTCCTATACCATACACTTTTGTTTATACTCGTCTTAAATTTTATAACTCTATCATAAGTGTTTAGAAACCACCTTTTTAAGGGCCATACACCAGGTATGGTTTTATTGTACTTGGATGCTTTTTTTTTCTGTTTGGTTAAAGCACAAATATAGTGCAAGAATCATAGCTGACCAAAGCAAACCAATATATCATCGTTTTAAAAAACGTTAAAGTTGGGAACCATCAACCATAAATAAGAAATCATCAAATTGTAGGGAACAAATGTATCTGTTGTCTAGAAATAAATAGAACTTGCTGAGCAATTCAATTACATTTGACTTAGCAAATAAATACTGGCACCTATATTAGGCGTTGTAGAGGACCCCAAACTTTCCATGAAACAACCCCTCTGCCCTCAGTAGTCTTGATTCTGTGTACTCTACTGAAGAATCAGAGAATGGAGAATTTCCTATCCCTCTCCCTACTCCCAATTTCCAAAAGCAACCGTCTGATAATTTGTGCTGTATAGGAAATCCATACAAAGCTCATCTGCCCGCCCTGTAATTAATCCAGAACATGTGACGAGGAAGTGAAATAGTGATAAGCACAGGTGGATTGAACTACTAGTGTGGAGTCTGACATTCATTCTGGAAACTGTTAGTGAATATAACAGACCTTTTCCTCCGCTACTTTTTTCCTTGCCTGCCCCGGCTTGATGTTACCAATCTAGAATTTCTGATGCTCCAGAGAAAAATCCTCTGACATACTGTATGTGGCTTTCATATCCCATTCTCTTTGCCGTACCTAACCCCTCTTGGATCCCTCACTAAGGGAAGACTGCTGAATTGGGGCCAGATTTGACTGATCCCAACCATCTATCCAATCCTGAAGTCGGGCTCTTAACCGCTGCAGTGTACTACTACTTTAGGTAGATGTAATCTTAGCTTATTTATTATGGGAAAAGACTTAAATGGCTCCTTACTTTTCATCTGTTTTTATGTCTTGACGCTGTGGTTAAAAACAGTGTTCTCTCTATCTGCTGTTACGTCCTGCACCCTTCCACCCCACATGCCTTATATTTGCATCCTTAATTGCCTTTAGAAAAGATCATTTAAGTAAAATTAAAAACAATTTTTTCAAAGCATTACAGTCATCCTTCTCTTATTTATCCATTTCCTAGATTCTTAAATATGATATTGTGAATCTCACATATCATCCATGCTTCAAAAGGTGCTTTCTCATTATAAAAAAACAAAAAAACAACACAGAAATTCCAGTGTTGTTCCAGACAGCTGTATTATGTTGAGATGACTTAGGTCTGGAAGGTGTTCATTCTACTGGACACTTCTGGAAACAAATGTTTTAGCTTGATTTATGGTGCTGAAATAATTATTGTTATTTTACGGATTCCACATACTTCCATTGGAAGAAAAACATTTGGAAAGCATCTTCCAATTGTCCAGGCACCTTTCCCTGTTGTGAATAATTTCAATTTAATTAAACCAGGTGATACTTTGTGTCAACAAATTTTAGATAATACTTGTAAGTGGACTTGAAGGTGCAAAGTACAATTTAGCAGGACATGTTACTGATATGAAGCCATATGCCCGGATATGTCAAGTAATCTACAAGCACATTCTTTGTACAGTTTTATGCAGAGCCAATCATTATGGTATCTAGACATAATCTGGATGGCACCCTGTCTCTCCATGATTATGTGAAACTTTGGGACTTTGGGGGAAGAACCTAAATTGTTCATACTGACTTCCTTTCTCCCTCTAGATTTGTCTGTTGTATGAACAAAAAATTATTACTCAACATGTAGAAGTTGAAGAGTGTAGTCATATTACCTATCAATGCATGTCTGACTGGAATTTCCTCTTCTGCCTTTGAAAGGATATGGGGGGAAAAGAGGTGAAACTTTGGGCAAGTGGTTAATAGATTCAGCAAAGTTTACTCAATTATTTCAACAATCGATGAACTATTAATGACTAACTAGTAGTCTGCCTCATTCCAGAAAAGATTTGAGGTGATGTACACACACATTAAAACAAGATTAAAAGTATGAATGGATTAAAAGTCAAGACCAGAGGAAATATGTGAAGGTCAAAGCTGGAGAGAATTAGAACAGAACCATTCAGACCAATGTGAGTACAGCCAAGTGCAATTTGGTTAAAGCACAAATATAGTGAGGAACGTTGAAAGTGAAATGTACTTTGTAAAGATTAAATTTAATTTACTGAAAAGAAACTATGCAAACATCTCAGTGCTTTTTATTTTGAGCAGTAAAAGTCACAGTGGGTCAGAGCTTTTGTGAGTCCATCTTGATGTGCTAGTCATTTTTAGGGTAGTGGATTAATTCTGCCACAGATAACATAACTAAATATATTATTCTATCACCTTAAATGTCACCTGGAAAACAAATTTCTCTCACAATGTAGTCAATTTCAATCTTGGCTATAAATTAACTCACTTGGCAGAATCTAGCTAGTTCAGCCTTAGTTCAGTTATAAGGACTAAGTCCAGAGATGCCATTTAGAACTACATGGACATACTCACATCTTTCTCTGTATTTCCCCTTGCATATTCCTGTTCCTAGGCCTTTACTCAGTCTGTGACCTCTGTCTCAAATGTACCCGTTAGGAACTACGAAGGGTCTGATATTTCACCCTACTTGGCAAGCTAAATTAACCTGCCTTAGTTTTATTACTCACAACAACAGCAGTAACCAGAGTATTAGCATTCGTGTCAGTACCCCGAGCTCCAGTTCCTAGTGGGCCACATAAAGAGGTGATACCTGCACAATTAATGGGTTGCGTTATAGGAGAAAAACCCTGAGCTTAAAGAATGTGAATATTTTGTAGTGCAATAAGCATGCCTGTTCCTTCACTCCCGAAAAAGACATAATAATCTTTGTCTTCCAAGGTAGTAAATTATACAAACATCTTTGAAAAGATAGTTGGGAACAATGGCAATTAGAACCTCTGCTTACAAGAAACGCAGAAATGTGACAGACCCATGGAGAACTGTCTTCCAACAATACCCCCACTCCTTTATATCTATTTAAATATTATCCACCTCTGAAAATCAAAATTTCAAAGGCTACCTTCTTTCAGCTGTCGTACATTACTGGTGCCTACATTTTAGAGTAATCTTATCTCTCTCTGAACTTTCATGATAATTACAGCCTCTACCAGTATTTTATTGTTAATCTTCTAATATATACCTGCCTGTTTCTAATGGTTTCATATGAGTTAATATTTTCTTCACAAGTAGGGTCTAAAGCCTTTGAGGATAGAAACCACTTTTGGAGCTTATTTTGTATCCACCATAGTATTCAAGATTATAGATGGTATTAGAGACTATGTATAAGAGTATGAGAAAAGACCACAGTTAAAAATGTGCATGGTAACAAAATGATAAATAATTGCCCATAATTTTCTAATAATTTGCCTTTTGATAGTGACCAAAGAAACAATTCCTATCTAGGAATCTGAAAGTTTTTATGATTTCATAGCTGTAACATGCTAGGATTCTGCAGCCAAATTTTGACTTGACTTTACTGGAGTTTAATCTTGATGTGTAAGTGACTTGTGTTGATTTATCTTTGATGGAACATAGGGGGTGGAAGGGGTGCTCTTGAGACAAGGCTGGCTCTGGATTAATCTAGAAGATTTTGGATAAATAAGATCATGCAATATGCAGAAGTAAAGGTGGAAGATAAAATTCTGAGATAGCATACTCCATGTAGATAACTAGTTAACCAAGCAACAAGTCTGTATTTATTGAAAATTAACTAGGCTTCTGCACTATGCAAGTCTTTTCATTCTAGATCCTGGTACAGAAGCGGAGAATGAGATCAGCATGTGTATTTGAAATAATTTGGCAACCTAAGTAAACATTTTTCTTTTTTTCTGCATATTTCTAAAAAAAGAACAAGATATGTTTTAAAATGGAAATAGAAAGCTCCCCTATGGAACAATGCTTTATAGATGTGTGAGAGGCATGATAGCCTAGTGGAAAGCATAGGCCACGGAGCTGCTTTGAAATCTGGACTGCACCATTTATATTCATTGACTCAGGTAAAATTACAAGTTAGCCGAGTTATCGCAGAGTAAATGTGAAAAGTAAAACCCACCTTCTAGGATATTTAAGAATTAAATGAGATAATATATGTCATATACTCAGAGCAGGGTCTGGCACATATTGTTGGGCCCTAAAATGGTAGTTTTCATTACTATTAAATAATTGACTCAAAAGGATGATTCAAGGCTGGACATATGGGGAGATGATTGAAGAATTAAAAAGATAAAAATTGAGGGAAGGATGAATAAGAGGAGCAGAGAGGATTTTTAGGGCAGTGAAACTATTCTGTAGGATACTATAATGACGGATACATATCATTACACATTTGTCCAAACCCATAGAATGTACAGCACCAAGAGTGACTCTAATGTAAACTATGGACTCTGGGTGATAATGATGTGTCACTATTGGTTCATCCACTGTAACAAATGTATCACTCTGGTGGGGATGTTGATAGTAAGGGAGGCTGTGCATGTGTGGGGTGGGGGTCGATGGGAAATCTCTACCTTCCGCTCAGTTGTGCTCTGATTCTAAAACTACTGTGAAAAATAAGGTCTACATATAAATAAAAATAAAGAGAGAGAGAGAGAAAAAAGAAAAATCTCTTAGATGCATTCCCAAACAGGAAATAACCCAAGGGATCTTAGCAGTTTTTAACAATGAGCCAGGGTACCTACTCAGTACCAGAAATGGAGGAAAACAAGATGACTGCTCTTCAGTTCTTCTGATTAGTGATGGATCAAATAAAGAATTTAATTTTCAGGGCTATGAAGAAAAAGAAAATAAAAATTTGTAAACTTATCAGTCTTTGTAAATTTTCCATGCTAAAAGTTGGCACCTTTACATAATGACCTGTGAGGTAGTCTTTGCCTGAGTTTCAAGTTGGGTTTTCATATTTTTTGCTTGCTTTTTACGTATTCCCCTTATAAAGAATAAAATCAAATTTATAATGTAGAGAGTAATAATTTCTTGGTCAAATTGAAATAAGGTAATTGGTAGCTTTCCAAGGTAGTCTGAAGAGGGTAAGTTACATTTGTGTGATCTAAATTCATCCGTTAAATGCACAGGGATTAACATCTGTTAAAAGAATTGTGCTGGGCATGCAGGTGTTTCAATATTTGCATTTAGTATGTGTTTCAGAAAGAGCCTCTGAGAAAAACATTTATGTCACAATCTGGTGGTTTTATTGTCTAAATCTGTCAGGACAGTCATTTTGTTACTCAGCCTTTGTGACCCTCTTGCAAGCCGTAAACTCTTTAACGAAGTGAGTATATTGAGAAAGATGACAGACTTTCAAACTTCAGGGAAAGAGTATTATATGAGAAGAATCAGCTTTTCCCCCCCGAGACTGGGCCTAATATGTGAACAGCAAAAACAATTACATTGGTGATTTCAGGAAGTCCAATAAATTCCATTGCACAGTCCCACTTTTGAAATATTACATCACTCAGCAAAAGCTTAGGCTCATATATTAGCTGAAACGAACTAATCATGAATTAATTACCATCAATTTGGTTTTGTGAATGGAGTGCAGAGGTAGGGCTCTGGTTTCAGTGTGGTCAGCGTCTTGCAGTCTAGCTGTGCCTGCAGCTTAAGTCTGACTGTGCCCATGTGTGGAGGGCACTTCGGATCTACTCATTTTTGCAGTCCTAGCGATCACCTCTCATTACGGTGATTGACTTAACCATCCCATAATCGACATGGTGAAAATTAAGTTGTGCTCAGGTTATTTCACTATTTTTTTTTTTTAGGTAAAGGTTGGGGAAATAAATGCAACCTTTCTGCAGAGATTTGTGGCTTAAAATTAGAAAGAAAATAGAGGAATCAATTGGTTTTGCACACTGCCTGATTATACCTCAAGAAAATTAAAACTGTGTGAAAGCTGAATTGTAAGTGATTTCAGCTTTATAAAAACTACGCATGGCTAGGATGGCAAAGATGACTCACTTTGGCTCAATTACTTTTTAAGTGCCTGAATTGTCTTTAGAGGACATGACTATCCTGTCAGAAATAGTGTTTTGTGTCTAAATAGCAATTAGCTTTTGATGTTAGTATGTATCTGGCACGTGGCTTGCTCTCACACCATTACTTTGCTTTTTGACTTCTAGATAGTTCCTGGATCATGATTATTTCGGGCCAGTTTGGAAATTCACCCAGGAAATGTTAGTGGCTGCAGATTTCAGATATCTTGTTACTT
Source organism: Rhinolophus sinicus (assembly GCF_036562045.2). Classification (NCBI taxonomy): domain Eukaryota; kingdom Metazoa; phylum Chordata; class Mammalia; order Chiroptera; family Rhinolophidae; genus Rhinolophus; species Rhinolophus sinicus. The sequence continues at coordinate 95,909,347 of NC_133757.1, forward strand.
TAGGCTCTCTGTGAATCACTGGGTAGGGTGGGGACAAGGATGTGGGTGTGTATTTAAAGATGTGTCTGATGGCTTCTGAAGAGTGGCACTTCTCTAGGGCTGAATGTTCCCTTCACTGAATACTTCCAATGGCTGCAGCCAGTCCCATACTCTCTTTATCCGTGTCTCTGAGTTCAGGACTGGTGAAGACTGGGGTCCTCAGAAGCAAAGACTACAGAAGTCCACAGAGGTGATGAGGATCGCTGGGGTTCCCCATTCTTTTTTTTCTCCATGGGGTGAATCCTTCTGAAGGGATCCGTTTTGGTGCAGAGCTGCTCCAGGCTGGGGGCTGGGGTGACACAGCTAAAATGCTTCGGATACTTTTCTATGCAAACATCTGCCTGTTTTTGAGCTCTGCAGGATTTCTGCTGCTTCTTTGTTGTGGTCCAGATTTTTCCTAGAGCTGTTTTCGTTGGGTTTCAGTTGTTTATTTATTGTTTTTGTTGTGTTTGTGGAGGAGACAACTATTGGGACCCCTTAGTCTGCCATGCTCCTGACATCAGTCTTCTACATGGTGTTTTTTAAACTCAGCAATGTATCTTGGAAATCCTTCTGTAGTATTATATCAATTCTTTTTAGTGGCAGCATTCTGTTAATATGACATAATTATTAATTAGTCCTCCACTGATGGATATTTAAGTTGTTTTCTATTGTTTTGTATTACAAACACAGCTGCAGTGAATAGCCATGTACACATGCAAGAATATCTGTAGAAGAAATCCCTAGATGTGGAATTGTTGAATCAAAAGTTATGTGCATCTTATATTAAAATATATTCACTATTTTGTGATCTCTCTGGTTTTATTATTTGCCCATTTTCATGTTGGGTTTTTGATATTTTTTATTGACTTACAGGAGCTGTTAATGTATTAAGAAACTATCCCTTCGTGATGTGAGTTGAAAGTATTTTATCCCAATTTGTGTTCTTTTTTCTTTTGACGTTCCTACAGCATGTTTTGAGGATTACAATTTATTTTTTATGTAGTCAAATCTATCACTTTTTTCTCTTATAGCTTCAGGATATGATGCTATATTTAGAGCTTCCTCACTGTAAGACTTTCTTAAAAATTCAAATTTTCTCCTAGCATTTTAATGGCTTCTAATAGGTTTTTTTGGTGGTCATTTCTAAAGGATTTTCTACATAGATGATTATTTTGTCTGCAGATAGAGGCAGTTTCTTTCTCTCCATTTTGGGTACATTTTACTTGCCTTATTGAACTGGCTTAAACTTCCAGCAAAGTGTTGAATAGATATGGTAAGAGGGGGATATCATTGCCTTTTTCCTGATCTTAGGGGAAAAATTTTGTCTTTCTCCATTAAATACGATACTAACTGTAAGTTTTCTGTAAATGGCCTCTATCAAGTTGAGGAAGTTCCCTACAAGTCCTGCTTTGTTAACAATTTCTAAGCAGATGTGCTTATTTTTGTCAAATGCTCTTTTTATATTTGTTGAGATGATCATATGATTTTTACTTTTTAGTCTGCTCATATGGTAAATTACATTGACTTTTGAATTGTTAAACTGACTTTGTTTTCCTCAAATGAAACCTATTTGGCCAGACATATTATCCTTTTTATATATTGTTGGATTTGATTTGCTAAAGTTTTGTTTAGATCTTTTGCATCTATGTGTGTATGGGACGTTGATTGCTCTATGGTTTTCTTCTCTGATAATGTCTGTCTTGTTTTCATATCAGAGAACTTCTGTCCTCATGAAAAAGAGCTGGCAAGTCTTCTTTCCTCTTCAATTTTCTGGAACAGTTGTGCACAATTGACACTATTTCTTTCTTAAATATTTGGTTGAATTCTTCAGTGAAGCTCTCCAGGCTCAATAAATAGAGCTGTCAATAGTCTCCAAGGAAGTGATATAAGCACATTGACAGGTGAGACTATGACAATATTGCTGCTCCTTATTTTAAGGGTAAGGAGTGACTGGGATGGAAATTAGATCAATGAAAAGAAGATGGGTAGGGACTCCAATTGCATATTACACTTCATCTACTATTTCTGGTGTATCCTAGGTGATTAGTCATTCTTATTACATTACATCATAATACCTTTCTCTTGAATAGCACGTTTTAATGTAATTCACATTATCCCTATTATAAAGATGAAGAAAATAGATGGATGTGATTTCTTTAAGTCCTTTACTTTTTGGGAACTTAGTAGTACTTCACTCCTGGCCTAAAAAAAATAAATATAGGGGCCGGCCCAGTGGCTCAGGCGGTTTGAGCTCCATGCTCCTAACTCTGAAGGCTGCTGGTTCGATTCCCACATGGGCCAGTGGGCTCTCAACCACAAGGTTGCCAGTTCAATTCCTCGAGTCCTGCAAGGGATGGTGGGCTCCGCCCCCTGCAACTAAGATTGAACACGGCACCTTTAGCTGAGCTGCCGCTGAGCTCCTGGATGGCTCAGTTGGTTGGAGTGCGTCCTCTCAACCACAAGGTTGCCGGTTCGACTCCCGCAAGGGATGGTGGGCTGTGCCCCCTGCAACTAGAAATGGCAACTGGACCTAGAGCTGAGCTGCATCCTCTATAACTAAGATTGAAAGGACAACAACTTGACTTGTAATAAAGGCCTGGAAGTACACACTGTTCCCCAATAAAGTCCTGTTCCCCTTCCCCAATAAAATCTTTAAAAAAAAAAAAAAGTAGGAACTTCTGAGAGACAGAAAAGGGATGATATCTCTAAATATGTCTGAACTGAAGAATTGATGGGGGGAATTCACCCTTTGTTTGATGTGCTTTCATGCACTAAATTGCATTTGCTGAGGTCCTTTAACATTTATTTGATAATATATCCTTATGGGGACAGAGTCCCAGAGAGTAGTTTCCAGGCTTTTGGCCTCACATGGAAAGGTGTTAGCTTGGCTATTAGATGGCTATCAGCTGTAATCAGATGGTCATCCGCTGTGGCTGGGTGGCCATCAGCTGTAACCAGTTAGCCATTAGCCACTAATATAACTGCCATGGCTATGCTAGGGGGTTGGTTGGTTGGCAGAGAAGCAGATGGCAGATTGTATATCGTGTGGCTCCTCTTCCTGTGTCTCCAACCTAGCCGCCAGTGAGAATATAGCGGTATGAACCCCCTTTCCATGGCTCCTTTGGTGTTCCTTTTTGGCCTCACCATATCCTGCATTCTTGTGCAGGGAGCGGGACTAGAGACCCTGCATGACAATCCTCTTGCTTCTTTCAGGCTCCAAATGTTGCTCTTTTGGTGGTATTGCTTGGGTCAGGGTTCTCCTCTTGCCAGTCTCTGTGTTCAGAGCATCAAAGCAGTGGCTGACAAATCACACCTTATTTAATCGTGTGAATTCTAGTTTTCTTAGATCCATTTCAGTTAAGTTGTTAAGAAGGAACAGTTCTTTCACACATTTATTTCTGAGAAAATGCCATTAATAAAAACACTGTAGAGTCAGTTCCACTTGGTCTCCAATAATTTGTATATTGTGTGACCTACCACATGCTGCTTTTGCAGATTTACACCTTCACTGGAAACTTGCTCACTGAAGACCTCAGGAAAGAGGGAGGGAAGAAACAGTGGGAGGGAAGGAGAGAGGGGGAAGAAGGGAGAGGGATTTTATTTTTAGCTTGACTCCTAAATCAGGGCAGAGAAAACAACCAGGTTGAGGACATTCACGTCTAGGTGATGAGGTCTGTCACGTTACTAAGTTGTTAAGGATTTCAGTGACCTTTGTTTTAAATTATAACCTACAGATTGAATGCACTTAAGAAAAATTCCAGAAAAAAGTTATTTTCAATGAGTTTTTTTGTTGTGGTGGTGGTGATGAGGGATGTGTGTTATTGATCTTATAATAGAAATAATGACTTCAACCCAGGTTTTCTAAAAAAATTAATGACTGCCCCAGGTTAATGGCCTTCAGCCAATCTCCCAGTCAGCCATTAATCCCCAGGAAATGCCCTAGGCCTTGATCATTATTGTGTAAATAATACAAAAGTGGGTATAGTTCTCTTGTCAGATGGAAAACATACATTGCCCTTGTTCTGTCTTGGACTCCCTTTATGACAATAAGAATAACCTATTAGGGGGGGAAAAAAAGCAACAATTTTCCTACCAAGGCAAATAAATAGTCTTGTTTAAACAAAATTATTAAACAAATTATTAAACAAACTTGAACTCTGTATGTTTGAGTAAGAAATAATGGAAGACTCCAAGCTCAGAATTCTTAGACAGCTGTAGTTAGAGCTATGAGTGACATAAAATGTAGAGCCAAATATTGAATTGAGAGTACTGCAATTACTGTCATATTAGATATTTCAAGTTAAAATCAGGGTTAAATCAACACATAATTGACTACTTTAACGGTTGCAAACAAAAGATGGTAGAAATTTATTTTAAAATTAGGACCTTATATTCTAATAAAAATAGCTTAAGTAACGACATTTTAAAAGTTTTCAAATAAATGTTGTGGTGTATAGGGATATTTTTCTTATCTTAGAATATCAAAGGATTTTTATAGTCCTTTTCGAGAGGCTTATTTTGCATTCCAGGATCTTCAAGAAGGCAAATAGTTAAATGAAAAACATGTGCAGGAAATTAGTATAGCAGTTGCCCTTGGCTGCCAAAGGGGATGCTACTGAGGTGGAAAGGGCTTCAAGGGGATTGTCCTACTTTGAACAGACATGCGCATGTGTAACATCATCCCATAACCCAAATTCTCAGGCAGAACTTTACATTCAGTAGGTTCCCAATAAATGTTTTCAGAATGAATAAACGTACAGTTTAAATATCTTATAATTTTGTCAATTATACCTCAGTAAAGCTGAAAAAAAAAAAATAAAGCTCCTCCTTGCCCTGAGAGTTTGCTGTATATTGGGTAGATGAATTCTTTTTTGACATATATACGCATATGTCGCAAGTGTTTTCTCCTATATTGACATTTCTCTTTTCTCTACGTTTTTTCTTTTTCCAAATGACTAGACATTTGTCACAAGACATTTGTCCTCACAGATGTGAGATGCTATCTCAATTATATTCTAAATTTCCATATGTAGTTGAATTTATTTTAAACTTTCTTTTTTGTTGTATGAGTCAGGCTGTTTATTCATATGCCATGTTTCGATACATAGGAGAGCTAACCACTTCCCTCTTGGCTCTTTTTCTATAAAGGGCTTATCAGTTAATTTTGAGTATATATATATATATATATATATATATATACACACACACACACACACACACACACACACACACAGGTTTTAGAGCCAACTTGTCTAATTCTGGGGGGGAAAAACATCTCATTTATATATATATTTGGAAACTCACGTTACATTTATAGCCTCTAGGAAGATACCTGATAACCATTTTTTGTTGTTGTTGAATCATCCCAATGAAGAGCAAGGGCTGTCTTTCCTTTCGTTCAACTTCACTTTGGTCTTTCGGGAGTGTTTGTAATGTTCCTCATATTTGTTTTGTATGTTATTGTTAATTTACAAAATGTTTACTATTATTTTTTGTTGATATTTTTCTGTCATTATATCTTCTGACTGGTTATTATTTATATATATTATGGCTATAAATTTCTGCACAATTTTTTATCTTGCTAACTTACTGAATTATTTAATTCATGATAGTTTTATCATTGATTCAGATATTCTAAGTAAAGTATTATACCACGTACAGATGATTTTACTTCTTCATATTTAATCTCCAGTTACTTCCCTCTTGTATCACTGTGTTAGCTAATAAGTCCAATTCTGTGTTAAATAATTAAATAGGACAGCAGGGCTCCGTGTCTTGCTCTGGATCTTAGTGGAAATGCTTCTAGTGTTTACTAGTAAGTAATATTTTGACTTGAGGATTGAGGTAAATATATTTTATCAGTTTAAAGAAAAATCCATGGTTTTCTATTTTACAAAGTGTTTTTTATCAGATATGAGTTTTGAATTTTGTTGAAGTTTTTATTAGTATCTATGTCAATAGTCAAATAATATTTTGGATCTTTTAAAATGCTGATCATACTAATGGATTTTTAAACATTAAATCACTCTTACGTTCATGTAATAAGCCTTACTTGATCATGATATATAAATTTTTTAATATGCTGTTGGATTCTATTTCCTAATATTTTATTTAAGATTCTTTGCCTCAATATTCCAAAGTGAGATTGCTTTTTTTTTTAATTTATTTTTTAAATTTATTGGGGTGACAATTGTTAGTAAAATTACATAGATTTCAGGTGTACAATTCTTTATTACATCATCTATAAATCCCATTGTGTGTTCACCACCCAGTCAGTTCTCCTTCCATCACCATATATTTGATCCCCCTTACCCTCATCTCCCACCCCCCAACCCCCTTACCCTCTGGTGCTTTTCTTCACTATGATATTTTATCAGGTTTATGTATCAATACTACATTTCTTTGTAATAAAATGTTTGGAAATGTGTTGTCTATGCTTGGAAAATTAAATAGCATTGGATTATCTAGTCTTTGAAGGTTTGGCTGAGTCCCTCTGTGAAACCATCTGTATATGGCAATATTTGAGAACCCATTCTCCATTTCTTCTATGAAAATTGATCCAAGTGTTTTTGTTTTTCTTTTTAAGAAATCTGTATTTGGGTCTGTGGTAGAATAAAGGTGTATAAAGATTTCCATGCCCTAATCCTCAGTACCTGTGAATATGTTATATTACATGGGAAAAGGGACTTTGCAGATGTGATTGAGGGTAAGGATGTTGAGATGGGGAGATTATCCTGAGTAGTTTCATCCTTTGAAAACTTAAAAGTGAATAACGTTTTCCTGCTGGGTTGGACAGATGCAATGTGAGAGAGACTTGACCTGCACCCACAGTTGCTGGCTTTGAAAATGAAGTAAGGGACCATGAGCCAAAGAATATGGGTGACTTCTGAAGCAGGAAATGGCCCTCAGCTGATAGTAAGAAAACAGGGACCTTGGTCATAGAGCCACAGGAAATGAATTCTACCCACACATGAATAAGTAGGAAACAAATTCTCCTCTAGAAGCTCCAGAACAGGAAGCAGCCTAATGACACCTTGGTTTTAGTTCTGTGAGACCTGTAATAGATTTCTGACCTACAGAACTATAAAATAACAAGTTTGTGTTGTTTTAAACCACCAAGTTTGTGGTAAATTTTAATGGCAGCTATAGAAAACATACCTAGACAGAGAAGGTCAAATTTGATAAATAGATTTTATAGGAATTTTGCTGTTTTAGCTAGGTTTTCAATTTTATTTTCATAGAATTATGCAATATGGAATCTCATGATTTTCAAAGTTTAATCTGTTTATTTCCCCTTTGTTATTTAGTATTTTGTGTATCTGTACTTTCTTTTTCTTCAATTAAGTTAGCTAAGTTTTTGTTTATGGCTACTTTTAGGTCCCTCGAAATCGCGATCTTGTATAAGAAGGTCATATTTTTATCTGATGTTTGTCACAGGACTGACACCATTTATCTCAGGGATGTTTTTGAGAGGACTGGGCGGGTTTTATCTCCCACTAAATCTGCCTCTAAACATATATCTTATAATTCTTTTGAACTAATTTCTCTTGCAGGAATGTTAACCTTGGCGAGGAAAAGCCAACCCTCACCAATAATCTGATTTTCCCCCCCATTTAGTCTCACTCATAGGGTCTATCAGCATGGGATTGTATTGTAAGGTATTATGGTCTATAGCCAATCAAACATAACCAGATAATGTGCCATGACATTACAAGGATCACCCACTTTCCAGTCTGTAGTTTCTGTTTTCTTGCGGGTCACCATCTGAATACTAAATTAACATTTCATATTTTAAGTTTTGTTCAGGTTGCTCAATTTCTAGGTACCAAACTCTGTATTTGTAGAGTATATCAACCGTTAGCAATATAAAGAATAAAATAAAGTTGACTTCAAAAAAAAGGAAAAGTGTACTTGTTTCTCTTGTAATAACACAGGCATAAGCAGTCCAGGGTTATTCTAGAACACTGTTACCTTTTCTTGCTCTGTGATAGTCCCTCCTGTTTGGTCTGGTCTGCATGGCTGCAGAAGGCTCACACCATTGCTTCCATGTTCCAGGCCTAAGGGTTACACACATCACCTCTGCTTACATGCAGTTTGGCAGAACTTCAGCTCATTCCTGCATTCTTACCTGTGAGGGAGACTGGGAAAGGCAGTGCTTATTCTCAGTGCCCCATTGTCCAGATAAAACACAGAAATAATCTCATAATGGTAGAAGGGGAGAATGGATAGTGAGACCAACTGTTTGCATACTCTGCATCCTTTTTCTCATGATTTTTTTCCTTTAAAAATCAGGATGTTTCTTTGCATTATAAGACTTAAAAATTTCCCCACAGTAAGTGGTATATTGAGAAAAATTTAAGCTAGTATGCCCTTTCTAAAATGTTTAGGTTTTTCTCCTTCAATGAAAATAGCCCTTTCATCATATATTTTTATATATAATAATGATCATTGTCTTAAAAAAAATCAGCCAACGAGAGAAAGGAAATATCCAAAATTTCTGCACTGTAAGAAAAAATACCATCAATTTTTTTGAACTGAGGTTAGATTGGTTTATATATTACATAAGTTTCAGGGTACAACATTATGGTTCTCCATCTGTATACATTACTATTCCACTTATCTGAAGAACCACCAACATCTTGATGACTATTGTTACATGTACCTTTTTGAGAACATATACATATACCCAAAGATTTTTATCAAAAGATGTTCATATAGTAATTCTGCTTTTACTGTACAAACCTTTTAAAAATGTAATTTTTTTTTTTTCATTGTCTTTTCTTCTGCCAACTGAATAACCCTAGGTATAATGGTTACCAATTTGGTATATATCTTGGCTTACTTCAATTTGTGGTCATATAATTACATTCACATGTATTTATATATTTTTATACACATTTATGATCGTATATATTCAAATATTTAGGTATTGTTTGGTTTAGAAAAATGGGATATTATACGAAATATTTGTCTCTTAGCTTCATTAAGAGCATATTCTAGAAATCTTTTAAACTGATTATTGATTGATATGATTCTTTGTAATTGCTGTATGTTATCTCATGGTATGGGTTTACTACAACTTATTAAACAATTTACCCATTAGTGGACATTCACTTCTCCCCGCCCCCCCCATATTTTGCCCCGCCCTAAAAATCTGCATTAACCATTCTTATATACCAGTACTTTATTTCTATGGGATCGATTGCCAGTAACAAGGATGCTGATTTGAAGAATATGTGTATTTCAAATTTTAACAGACATTGCCAGATTGCTTTTCCAAAATGCTGTAATAATTTATACTTTCTCCAGTACTGTATACGTATGGGTATATACTTTTCTATATCTCTATCCACAATAGGTGTTACCACTCTTTTAAAAACTTACCAATAGCAAATACGTAGTGCTATTTCATTGCTACTTTAACTTTTCATTTTGTAATCTTTGGGACTGTGTGTGTGTATATAATTTTTGGGGTACTTGAAAAATATCATAAAACAAAACCCATGAATATTTGTACTTCAGTGATACATAGCACACTATAAATTTGTCTGCAGAAGGTCATACCAGCTGTTTGAAAAATTTCTCTGTACAACTTTTATTTGTGATATGAAATAACCATCTCATAGCTTTTATTTTAAGAAGCAGTTTCATAATTTAAATTGCCTAATTAACTAGTTGTTTTATTGCTATAAACCAGCAGAGGATTAAATAGCCAGTAAGCTTCTCTTTCCAAGAAAAGGTTTACTAAGCATTCCATTCCTTCAAGAGTAAATATATGTTTATTTTTGCAACGTTTAAAAATACGTTGCTTTTAATCTTAACATTTTGGGTAGTCAGGTTAGAAAAGGGTTGATTGCAAACTTTTCCACATCTATCTGGGTCTCTATAGGATAATTGTAATAGTCCATATCAGGCTATGATTTTAGTCCTGTGAGTTTAAAATGGGTGGACCTACTCAAAGATTAAGAGAAATAATTTTGTCATAATGTAAACTAATGGTAATATAAAGACATAACCTTTGATTGAATTAAACACTGAAACCATTGATTATGTTAACACAACTGATTGTGTTAAACATTAAAACCAATCATTTCTAGTGTAAAAATCTTGGGTTAGGTGCTTGGAGAGAACAGTAAGGTCAGACTAGGTATTTTTCAAATATGCTTATTAATGTTTTTATTATATATTCTATTTAAAATCTGAAATCTCATATAACAGTTTTTATTATATATTCTATTTAAAATCTGAAATTTCATATAACAGTTTCTGTTATGCCATCATCTTAGTCCTAAAATAGTACAGCTTGATTAACTTACATGAGTCTCAACTTTTAAAATCTATTCAAATATCCCATTCATATTTTCACACAGGACTGCACGTTTATTTTGTGGTCACAATTGGAAGCATTTTATTTAATATAAAAAAGGGACAGACTTATTTAAAATTGTCTTTAGAAATTCAAAGTGCACAATTACTGCAGCTATATGTAAATGACAGACATATTATGGATGTCAAAATCAAATACAGGTATTTGGGTGTAGTAGATAATTTTCCCCAAGTGGTATCAGGTTTCTCTTAAATCTTTAGGAGTCTGTAGGCTGCTATATAAATGGTCTGAGTGCTAGGTGAATTCTTTTAAATATAAAGATACACAAAATTGTAGCTACTTGTTTCTACGTGATAGGGACAGAAACTGTGAAATAAATTTGGTTGTTCTTGTGGTATTTTAAACAAGCAAAAAAGTTAAAGTGTCTATAAAGAAACTGCATTTATAAGTTTTATTATTAAATCTGCCACTGCTTTGCTGACTAATAAAATGGAAAATGTGTGCTTTTATAGGTTTATAAAAAGGCAAGCTATAGTTTCATGAAAAATATCTTGCACCGATTGAATACAGGTGGCTGCTTGTTTAGACTTTGAAGATGTAAAGGCTTAGTATAGATGTCTGAAAAAGGTAATATGGCACAATAAAAAAAATCTTCCTTTCTTTGCCCATCAATCCTTTGGGTATTCCATGTCAAATAAACGCTACAACAATTTACAGTAAAAGTACACAGTGGAAGTGCCAACGTTAACACTCCTTAGGACTGGATACCTGCCAGATTTTTCACACCAATATTTAATGTGAACCAAAATGTCTTTTCCATTGGAAGTGTGAGAAGGAGCTTGCTTTCCTATATTTGGCAACACGCTTATATGAAGTATAAAGTCAAATGCCCGTGATGTTCTCTTTATTTCAACCATGATAAATTGTGTTCATTTGTTTAAGTGCATGTGGCAGCTTTAGTGTTCCAACTATAAATTTTGGTTAACTTCTATTGACATGCTGTATTAAACTTAAGAAAAACAAATTACACTTCACCCGTTTTAATTGACTAAATGTGTCAAAAACACAGTAAGTATAACACGAAAGGTCAGAGCCTTAGTCTACACTGTAATGGGTGTCATGGCAGGGATCCAACTTTTCTTGTACATTTCATTTTTCATGAAGTTTTAGGACAAGGCATACGTTTAACGTTCACTTCCACTTCTCATTTGTACTTCAAAGTTTATCGTAGGCTGTGTGACTACCAAGAACACTTTTCTCCTGTGCTATTTAAAGTTCTTTTCGCATTGACGTGCGTGCCCAGAGAATACTGATGTCCTCCTGTAAACAAGGCCTTGAGAATGGACTTTGGTATTCTGAAGAACAAAATGCTGATTTATAGATCACTGTTCACACTCCCTGGAAAAGACCTGGTTTACATATCTAGTCCTTGCTTCCATGACTAAATAAGCAACCATGTGGTTAGGTGCTGGATTAAACTTGGCACACTGGATTCCCATGGGATCTGATTAAAATTACAGTTTTAACGCTTTTGGTTTATATTCAATGGTTTATATAAATCTTTATTCCTTCAGTAATTTATTAGCTCGATGCCTGAAGATTAGATAATATTAATTAAGCTCTCTCTCACCTGCCGCCACCCACCTCTCTTTTTTCCAGCTGCTGCCACCCACCTCTCTTTTTTCCAGAGTTACCTCTTGGTGTGGTATGTTTTCATCTCTTTTCAAAATTAGCTCCTTTTCAAGAATTCAAACATCAGTTTCCAGTGTGAATTTAATGTCTGGAAAAACTCAAAATGGGGCAGGTGTTTGCAAAGTGTTATGTTTTGTATTGGAGAAAACAGGGATTCTAAATCTTAAAGTTTATTCCATTTTTATCACTACCTGTAAGAATCTCATTTCTTATTACATGCTTTACTAACAAGAAACCACAAGTTTTATGTTGGCAATAATGGGAGACTGTCAGTATTTGTTCTGCTCTGATCATTTTAGGGGAGGGAAGAATAACAGTCATCTTTATCCAAGAAGCTCAGAGACTGACGGAGCTTAAATCAGGGATTTTGATGCACCTTAAAGAAAGGAAGAGACCATCCTAACCCCACCCCCCACCCCTACCCTGGGGATGTCTACTATCATGAAGATGCCCTTAGAGTGAGTCTGATTCTAAATTATGACTTGGCAAACTTTCTGTAAAGGGCCAGATAGGAAAACTTTTAAGCCTTGGACACCAGATGTTTTCTGTCACAGCTGCTCAACTCTGCCATCAACAGCACAACCATTGACATTATGTAAACGAATGAGTGTGGCTGTGTTTCAATAAATATTTATGGACAATGAAATTTGAATATCATATAAATTTTACATGTCATGAAATAGTCTTCTTCTTCTAACTTTTCCCCAACTGTTTAAAAATGTAAACAACCATTCTTTGCTTGGGGGCCGTACAAAAACAGTTGGAAGGACGGATTTGGCTAGAGGTCCCTAGTATGCCAATCCTTGCTCTAAAGGAATGTAATATTAATTTCTAAAAGGCCCAAGAAATTTAGAGTAGGGAAGTGTTCTTTTAAAATAATGTTCTAGTCTCCTCTTACATGCAGCATTCTTTTCTATAAAAAGGTAGTTTCCCTACCTTCCCTCATTTTTTTGTTTCAGTCAGATGATAAACATATTGGCATTTGGAGTCTAATCTTATGGGCATTAGGCATAGGAGACACTGTTGATGCCCTGCCTGTATCTGCTCAGAACTCACCATTCCCATGCCCATTCACTCTGCTGCTTCATGCAGCAGGTACACAGTACTCTGTGCAAGGTTTTCTCTCATTTATCTCGTAGGACAGGTGGGAAGTGCTAAGGAATGAAGATCCCTTGGCAGTAGCTCTTAGTCAACAGCTGATAGAGTTGGAGGGTAAGTCTCTTCAGCTTGGGATATCTCTGAGGCATATCCTACATGGTCGCCCTGGGTTCTTCAGTGGGATTGGAGCTCCAGCGGCCAACAGCTGTAACCTACTCGGCAACATACCCTTTACTGGCCAACTTCTTTCTCTGTTTTTACTTCCCTACTTCTCTCATGGTCCTTCTCAGAATTACCGCCCAAATAAACCACTTGCTTACTAGATTCTCAAAAGATTGCATATTCTTAAATTCAAAAACAGCCTTTTGTAAATAATGGAGGTTGCTGGCCTAAGTTGTGAATTTTAAATCCTTGTTTTTCTCCTTTTGTATTTAGGCAGCACTTGCCACCTGTCCTTTGAGTATGGTGGGGATTTTCTCTTCCTCTTTTGTCTTTAGCCAAAGGGCAGACATCACAGTAATTGGCCATCTGCATAAGAGATAACCACGGAGCATTCCAAGAGGTGATGTGACATCTCTACCCATGTCACACAGATTGTTGTGCCCTGTACAGTATGACACATGACACAAGAAAATACGTGACAGGGGTCATTGTGCATCCTTCACCTCCTCCCCCATATCTATTCTGTAAACAAAGGCTATCTCTATGACAGCTCACTTTCTATTTTCCACAGTGAAGTGTAGAACTGGGTTGAATTAAATTGATATGGTCTCTTTGAAATCCAAATCTTTGATAAATTTCACCTTGCATCCAGATCACCATAGATTTCCTTACTGCCCTCTGCGCTCTGGCCTATCTTCTCACTTTTCTTCGAAAGCACCTATGTTTTAGGACAAGTTATTCCAAAAAATGATTCCTTTATTTTTATTCAAACTCTTAAAAAGTAGTTAAAAGATTTTTCCTGATAACACCCTATCTCTATATCTTTCTTGATTTAGCAGGAAGCACAGATTTTCTTTACTAACATTCCTCCTACTGGCTCCTATTTTTGAAAAGTACAACCCTTCAACTACTTGCAGTATACCTGGCGAAGGAATAGGGATAACCAGAAGCCTTTCTAGGTTAAAACTTTGAGAAAAGAGATACAAAGTGAATACACGCAAAGGAGATAGGCTAGAATTCTTTTTATAGCAGCAAAGAGGGGGAGGTGATGGTAAAAGCATTGAGAATGGTAAATACAGAGTTGATAAGCTAGAAGGGTTATGCTTACCTAAAGCCAGACAAACTGCCATAAAAGCAAATTTATATATTAACCAAAAGTTTGTATTTTTAATAAAATGCCCTACGACTACTTCAAATTGAATGTCAGATTTTAAAGAATGTATGTTTGAATACATGATTGTCATCATATTAACTCCCAACCCCTATGGATATTGAATCAATGTTTACCTGGACCAAAAATATCTTAGGAAGTTTGGCAGGGAGAATGTGAAAGCCTAAGGTGAGAGTAAGGAAGACCAGAGATAAAGCAGGAATTATAATATTGCAGGCCGTATGTACATGCTTTAAAATGAAATAAGTGTATTCATATAGTTTAGAACTTGAATTTGAACCTATATTGAGTTAATATAGACACTTTGTTTCAGCAGTTGATCAAGATGATTCTGGAAGCAAAATACGGTTAAAAATAGTCCCACATCTATGAAGAGGTATGCATTCCATGAAATCTTTTCATTTAAACATTGTTACAAATATGAATTTACATGGATCAATGAATTTTCTTGATTCATTTTGTAGATAGGTCCAGTGCTCAGAGCTGAAGGTACTGGTTACTAAAATGTAGTCTCGCTTAAGCAGCCTGTAGTCTAGTGACTTCATGAGCAGCACCAAAAATGGTACAACAGAACCCATCAGTACCTTATGTTCTTCAATGGACTCTGGCCTCCATTGTACTATGGAAAACTTATGAGTGGTCTTAGCTTTGCTTGGTTGTAGATTCATATTGACTTCATCCATCCATCCATCCATCCATCCATCCACCCACCCACCCACCCACCCACTCACTCACTCACTCACTCACTCACTCAATATTTTTTGATCACATACTATCTGCTAGACACTGTACAAAATGCTTCAGATATCCTCATGGAACTACTACCTTGTTTTAAAACAAAAGAAATTGAGATTTAGGAATACATTAGTAATCCTTGAAATGCAGGATTCGTTACAATTGAATTATGACATTATTGAGTTTCAAAAAGATCCACAGATGGAAGTTAAATTATGGCATGTTATATATAGTCTTTGTGGATTGCTTACTGACAACAGACCACTACTGTCACATGAAGACAGGAGATGATAACTTGAAGACGGGACATCTTCTATATTATGCTTAAAGATTCAGTCGCCAAGTGTTGCTCTTAATACCCTATGTAATATCCATGTATAAAAATGTAGTCCAATGAGTTTTCAAGTTTTCTACTGGTTATTTGAATTATCTCTCAAGATAACGCTTTTTTACCTTATGGATAGATGTCCACCACCCCAAGATCACTGCCCATCTCACTTTATCATTCCTTGAGATTCTCAGTTGCACTTCATCATATATCATCACCTTTCAGCCTGCCCTGGCTACCCCACCTCACACTTCATCACTTCTTGCATTCTTTGTGAGAGCTCTTCTCTGTTACAGAATCTCTCGCCATTGTCCACTATTCATTATTTCCAGACCAAATATAAATTAATCATACTTTATTGGTATCTAGATTAGTTCTTTTTAATTTATCAAAACAGGAACTATTCAATTGCACATCATCAAAAAGGAATAATTTCTATGATAAAAGGTGATCAAGAAGGTATTATATGCTATCATATAGTTTCTGGGCTTTATTCCTCTCTATATGGATTCTATAAACCTGAGCAGGCAACTTACTACTAGATATCTTCGTTACATTAAAGAGATATACTTGGTGAGTGCCCTGTTGAGGTGTCAGCATTATAAGTTGGTCATGTTGCGTTTGGTGATGTTAACCTGAACAGGTTATTACTTTTAGTACATTTCAGAGTAGTGAGTGTTATTTTTTTCTGGGTTACTTTCTTTACCTTAAACAGCTAAGTAAGTTCCTTCATTCTGATTGACCAATCCAGGCTGAATGTGAACTAATCTGGATCACCTGAAAGAAAATATCTATACAAAATCGAAAGTACTGTTGCTGTATGTTTTACTATTGATTTAAGTAGATTTTCCTGAATGAATTATTCCCTCAAGTTTTCTTAAAGGAATAATTGTTGCCAACAATATGTTTTGTTATATAATGGAATTGGTCATAGCAAATATAATATTTTTATTCATAGTCATTGCGTTTTGTTCGGAGTCTCATGTATTCTATGTGTAATTTCCTACTCTTTGCTAATATAGTGATCTCAAATTACCCAAATAGATTTTCCATCATTCTATTTAGTCTGTGTGTGACTTAGTCTGTTCAGGATGCTATAACAAAATACAATAAATGGGTAACTTATAGAAGATAAATGTATTTCTCACTGTTCTGGAGTCTAGGAAGTCCAAGATCAAGGCATCAGCATGGTTGTGTTCTATTAAGGGCTCTCTTCCTGGTTCATGGTCAGCCATCTTTTTACTGTGTCCTCACATGGTCATGGTGGAAGGGTCTAGGGATCTTTCTCGAGCCTGTTTTATAAGGGCATTAATCCAATTTATAACAGTTCCACCTTCATAACTTAAGCATCTCCAAAGGCCCCACATCTTAATACCATCACCTTTGGGGTTTAGGATTTCAACATACAAGTTTGGGGGGGACACAAACATTCAGACCCTAGCACCACGTCCAGAATCAAAGTTTGTACATGTATAAGTTCACCATCCCCATAAAGTTACTGCAATCCTCTTTGCTTGCCAGAGTTTCAAAGTGGTTTTGTAGAGCCTAGAGTAGGCCAACCAGCAATTTCAAGATATAATATGAAAGAATCATGATCTCTGATGAACTTATTTTAATAATTCTAGAAGTTGTGTTCATAGATATATGGTATGTTTCATTGATGTGAGTAGCTCATTTTCAATTAGTCTTAGTGAATACTGAATTTATAATATTAAAGTGGGGAAACATGCCTGTTTGAGGCATTTTAGTTATTATTCTTAAAAGTATTTATTTTTAGAATAATATTTCAGCTTAACAAAAAGTCAAACTGCTGCAAATTAAGATTACTAAGCATTACTAAGGCCTCCTTTATTGCCAAGGTACTATATTGTGATATTAATCACATATGTTACAGCTAAGTAGGCAGGTGTGTGTGGTCAATTTTTAATTTTGTTTTTATTTTACTCTTTGGTCTGTGGAATTTAAGACTTTGTTTATTCAGAGGATGAAGAGAAAACCCTGCTTTTGGAGTACTCCATAAAAATTTACAGAGACAATGCTTTTTTCTTTAGTCAAAGCAATACATTTCACTTACTTTAATGACTGCTTAAAGCTGTAATTAGTTTGCACATTGAAGCACTTTGGTATTTGTTAGTGGATTTTAACTTAATGTAAAGTATGCAGGTCAAAATATAAATGGATTGATAAGTCTTGACTGACTTTAGGAACTGTCTTTTTCAATTTAATTTCAAGAATGCAAGAAAATGAATGTTAAAGCTTGAGGAATAAGAGGATATGATGTTATATAACCAAGTATGTACAGAATCCTTCTTAGATTTATCTGATGTTACCCAGAATTAGAACTGTGAATTTTTCAAATTGAGACAGGCAGTGTGGCATCGGTATTTATAAGTAAATAATGAGGAAGCATGCTGGAAGAATTTTCTGTAATCTCTTACTGCACACAGACATAAAACTTACTTTATGATTGGATTCAGATGAAAAAGGTGAAATGACTTTAATGATTAATTTTAGAAAGCCCACAACCAGTTTGTAAAAGCCCAGTGCCTACCAAGAAGGGACCAAAATATCATCTATGCTTACTATTTGTTCAGTAAAACTTTCTTGAGTTCTTTCAATGTGTTAGGCATAGGTGATGGAGATATAGAGATAAATAAGACACTACCCCTCCTCATGGATGGGTCGATATGACAATAATATAAGTAGTAGTAAAAATAATATTAGCTACCATTTATTGAACACCTAAAGTATACCTACTATTTAAATGCAATTATCCCTAACACAATGATTCTGCAAAGTATCATTTGTTCTGGTTTGCCAATAAAGAAACATCCCCAAAGCAGTTAATTAACTGTCTGAGTCACCAGAGAACAAAATAGAGAATTTGCATTTGAACCTTGTTCTGATCCCAGGTCTAAGGTCACCATTTTGAAAATACTTGGGTCAAATCACACAGATCATTTAGAACATTCCAAGTAGTTTAGATTTTATCCTGAAGGGCATTGAAAGCTACTGATTTTAAACAGCATATGGCATGCCAGGATTTGGGTTTTGGAGAGAAACTTTTGACAATAGTACAGAGAATGGCTTCGAAGGGAGATGAGACTGGAGGCAAAACAGCCGTTGCAAAAGTTAATGTGGGAGATGATGAAGTCCTGACTTAAGACATGGCAGTGGGAATGGAAAGAAAATGAATGGATTTAAGATATATTCAAGAGGGAGTAGTGTCAGGATAAGTCAATGACGACATCCAAAGTTCTTACTTGAGAAGCCAGTTAAGGAGATGCGGCCATTTTGCGATAGGAAATACAAAAAGAGAAGGAGATGAGATATAGTCACAGGAGGTGGAGTATAGCATAAAAAAGAGAGTCAATGGAATTGTAACAGCTACATAAGATGTCAGAGGGGTAGTAGCGTGTGGGAGATATGTTGTTATAAAAGAACAGGAGAGAAAAGTTTGAAAAAGTAGTCCATAGTGTCAAATGTCACAGAATAATCAGATAAGATTGGGTGCATAATTATCCATTGGCTATAGCCAGTTGGGAACAGCATGAACAGCAGTTTGGTCTCAAGATCAGTTTTTGTAGAATGGTGGAGAAAGAAATCACATTAGAGTGAGTGAAGAAGTAAGTGGGAAGCAAAGACCATTCCTAAGAAGCTTGATGGTGAAGTTCAGAGGAAGATAGAGTGATTATACAGAGAGACACACAGGGTTGAGAGAAGTTTATCTTTTTATTTTTTTATTTTATTCCACATGGAAGAGGCTTTACTATATCATTTGTGGAGGGTAAAATCCAAAACAGGAAAAGGCAGAAGCATAGGGGAAAGCAGAGCTGATTGGAGGAGCAGGGAGCTGAGCAAGTGAAAGATGTGGGTTGCCGGACTAGCTTTGGGCAAGAGGTGGGACATATAAGTACGTAGATATACTTACATAGGGAAATAGGACTTTAAGAAAGTTCTTAAATGATTTGTGTTTTCTATGTTAAGAAGGAGATAAGATAGTCTGCCATAAATGAGAGAGATGAGGTTTGAAAATGGACTTGGAGAAAGAGTAAATGTAAATAGTAAATAATTTGTGGTAAGGATAAAAGGTGCAGATTAGAAATATATAAAGGACTGTTGATTCGGTCCAAAGGCTTGATCAGAATTGGAAACTGTATTTCTTCCCGGTGCCAGATTTCATGGCTGTGTGACTATCTTCACAGACGTTAGACTTAGAAGTAGAGTAAGTCAATGGTTAGAGCGATCCAAGGGTGTTCAGTCCTTATGTATTGGAAGAGAGACTGACAAGGTCAAGGCCAATCGTAAGAGAATATTTCAAGGGGTAGATCATGAGACTTAGTCTGGATGTGGAAAGAAAGGGAGGAGGAAAAGGCAGGTTCTCTGAGGTTGACTATAGGTATCAGTGATAGTAAGAAAACCAGGAATCTGTAAGGATAAAAAGTTGTGACTGGGATGTGATGTTTTTGATTTAAGAGATGGAATACTTTCAGTTGAAATGAGAAACTTAAAACAGCCAAAAGCAATTTGCATATTTTTTCATGAGAGGAACACAGTAACTGGGAATTCCATTGTTGTGGACTCGAGAATGCAAACACACCAGAACTACATGTCTGTTTGACGTGAAAACAACATCTTTCCTCCAGGCTGTCAATTTACAGAGAACAGTCCTTCTACGGTTAGAGAGATTGAGTTCCATGCTGGTGATTGGAGGTGAACTGAAGTTCTATCGTTCCAAATCTACTGCAGCTAATCTTAAAAAAAGCTCATTTTTACTTTCAAACTAAAGTGATTTTGTGAAATGGTTGTTTTAACATTTTGTCCTTCATTATTATGCGGTTATATATCTTAGTACATTACGGTAAGCGCTGTAATCTCTGTCCCATTAGACTATGAGTTCATCTGTAGCATGGACTGCATCTTACTTATTTTTGTAGCCCTAGTGCTTAGCAGTGTGTGGAACATCACAGGGGTTCAGTAATGTTTATTTCCTCATGTACACAGAGATAATGACGTTTTGAGCAACCGATTGTCCTTTTTTTTTATCACTGTTTTCCATACTTGACTTACTCCCAAAAGAATAATATGGCACATAGTAGGTGTATAATCAATATTTGTCATCAATTGATTATAAAATATCATCCTTCCTTGATTGTAGAATTTTGGGCACTGCTTTGTTGTTGTTTATGTAAACTGGCATTTGTGGAAGTATATTTACACAGATTTGTTTACTTAGTTCTAATGACAAACGTTGTATTTCCTGAAAATATACCTTTGAAATGTTGCTTATTCACCTTGTTGAAGGTACTTGTCACACAATTCTGAGGATAGAATGATTTTGATAGTAGTGGAATATCTCTGTACATTGTATGGATCCTATTGGAGATCTAGGATGCTTTCAGACATTGAATGTCTACTGAGAACTCTTCTGAAAATGTTGTACCCATTGTATTAAACCTCATGTGTACCTAACAAAAGTGGCAGGTTGAACCCTTAGCTTATGTTTTTCTTGTTTTTTTTTCAAATCAGACATAATCATTGGATAATTACTCAAACAGCTCAAGTGTGGTTGGGGTAAATCAAGAAGTCTGGGGAATCAGTTGACTGACATAAGATGGAAAAAATTTTGCCAGTTAAAAAAGGTAAAAACGTCATTTTAATTACAGGAACATTTTTGTACTGGAAACTGGAATGACTAGTTTCTTTCAGGCGCAGGGCAAATGTCAGAACTTTTGAGAATGTTTGGCTGGAACCAGTGCCATAGTTCAAGACTCTCTGTTCCATTCTCAATTTTGAGGGGTGCTGCTCTGCTTGTCTTTGATCAAAGTCATCATTATATATATATGTGTGTGTGTATATGTGTGCGTGTGTGTGTGTGTGTGTGTGTGTTACAGGTATACAACATTATAATTCAACATGTGCATGCATAACAAACTGATCGCCCCCAGAAGTCTAGTTATTATCACCATAAAATTGACTCCCTTTACCCCTTTATTATTAATGTCTGCTGAGAGCTCATTATCCATCTATATCTATCTATCTATCTATCTATCTATCTATCTATCTATCTATCTATCTATCTATCATTCATTTATCTATATCTTTCAGAGAAGTTTGATGTATGTGGTCCCTAGATATCCCTTATAAATAGTCATAAAATTCCACTTAACACATAAAGACACCATGAGGATGTAAACATTAATTAAATTGTGAACCCAAGTGAAAGTATTTCTATATTGAATGGCCATCACAAATAACCACATCCTAATAAGAGCAGCTTAAATATTTATTTTGGCCACAGATTTAAAAATCCTAGTAATGGAAGAGGTCAGATGTATTACTGTTCTATAGCAATTTCAAGATATCTGTCTCAGGCTTAGTGATGAGACAATGTCATGTATGACAAACCAAGACAAATTATTTCTTTGAAATCTGGGTCAGAACATCATTGTTGGTTTTTTGAAAATTTCACCAGGTGAAGTTTAGATCACTATAAACTTATAAACAGTATACAGAAGGAATAGTCTAATGGAAAAGAAATATAATAAACCTAGAGCACTTGAATTAGCTATTTTTCACCATTGACTTAAGAATCAACATTTACATGGTGTGATATAATTTTATAAAATATCATAAAGTAAAAGTTATGTATCACTTAAAATGTTCTAAATGTCTGAAGCAACTGAATGCTTCCTTTTTCCAAGTTAAAGTCTTTTCAAGAAAGATTAAAATAAGTAGGCAATCCCAACCAGATGTTATTGTAATCCTTCTGAAAGATTAGTCAGTAACAATTTTTTTCATTCCTGATTGCTTTTCTTGTTGACAAGAGTTTTCCAAATTCTTGGATCCCAAGGAACAAAAACAGGGATGGGGAGGGCATAAAACCTGTTATTTCCTACTATTAATTTAGGCAATTTGCTTTCCCTTTTAAAGATTTGATTCATACACATTTTCCTACTGTGTCAGGAAAGCTGGACTCACCTCATGGCTCTGGTTTCAACTCTAAGTGAATTATTTTTGGGTTTATTTCCCCCTGGATTTTTATTTGAATCAAAAACAAGTTTGGATTCACTTTTGATGTTTCTGACCACAAGTTTCTAATAATCCACCTCTTCTCTTACTTTTCTCTTTTTCCTGCATCCAAGACACCTATTGATGGGAATTATGAAATAATGTTTTTCTGTCCTCTCTGCCATTATAACGTATTTTTGTACCATTTTCAAAGGCTTCTTTCCAAAAATTTTTTTCCTACATTTCTTCCAATTATAACTCAAAATTATATTTCTTAATGGATATAGGCTACTGAGCTACAAACTAAATTCAGTGTCTACATAGAGAGTTCCTAAAGTAAGCTTCTTAATTGAAGAGACTTATCATATGTTGTCTACCTAGGTGTTAGGCAGTATAGTAGAGAATCATGAAAAGAAACTAGCTGTTCCATTTGTTGGAGCAGGAAGTTAAGTCAAAATATTTCATCCTCATCACAGCCCTATGATTATGGCCACCTTTACTTTTCTTATACCATAGATGAGGAAACTGGGGGGTAGAGAGTTAAACAACTTCCCTTGGACCACACAGTAAGGAACTAGCAGAGCAGCGATTGGACTTCAAGTTGGTGCCATTTTGAGGAATGTTTGTATTTTTAACTACCATATTACATCAATCCAATCAGCTGTCTAGAAACATTTGCAATAGATGATAAAAAGAACTTTGTTATGGGAACAGCTCGAAGCTCAGCTTATATGAATGTTGGGTCCAGAGTCCTACCTTGTACAATACTGTACAATGATGCCCCAAATGCCTCTGTTGTGTCTGGAGAGAAAACTATTATCTCCCAGGAGGGTTAAACTCTAGGCAACCAGTTCACATTAAAAAGACCCACAGAAATTGATATATAAAATAGAAGTTCTAATTATTTCTGTAAAGAGAAATACATGTCTATAGGATTATAAATATTGATCATTTGGAGAGTTTTCCTGTTAGGTAGATTCTAGAAAGTTTCTATAACCAGAAAAAAGAAACAATGTTCATAATTGGATTTTCTTTTAAACTACTTACTAGAGCTGAGTGATTGTTATGGGCTGAATCGTGTCTCCCCAGGATTCATATGTTGAAGTCTTTATCCACAGTACCTCAGAATGTGACTGTTTTTGGAGATAAACCTTTAAAGAGGTGACTAAGGTAAAATAAGGTATATGGGTGGGCACTAATCCAATATGTCTGGTGTCCTTATAAGAAGAAATTAGGACATAGATCTACGTTCACACAGAAGAAAGACCATGTAAGGACAGAGTGAGAAGGTGACCATATATAAGCTAAAGTGATACCTCAGAAGAGACCAAACCTATGCACACATGATCTTGGGCTTCCAGCCTCTAGAACTGTGAGAAAATAAATTACTGCTGTTTATGCCACTCAGTCTGTGGTATTTTGTTATGGCAGCCTTCACAAACTCATACAATAATTAAAAACATTTTAATTGTAGGATTATTTCCATTTCACTTAACAATATTGGTTATTAAAAGTCAGAGTTTATCCTCTTTAAACATTCCTGAAGATGTTCTGAATGATTTTTAATCTACTTCCTAGATTTTGTATATATCTGTCTTTTACATTTTCTTCACTAATTAATTATATTATTTTTTAAATGGCTTGATTAGATTTGGTAAAATTCTAGACCAGCACTGAACAATTAAAATACAATGTGAACCATTAAATCTCACAACGTGAACCATTAAAGTTTCTAGCAGCCACATTAAAAAATAAAAAGAAACAGGTGAGTTTAATTTTAAGAATACATGAATATGTATTAATATATGTTATGCCTTATACATATTATTATATATGATATGTCCAAAATAGAATCATTTCAACACGTAGTTAATATAAAATTATTAATGAGAAATTTTACATTCTTTTTTTTCCACATTAAGTCTTCTAATTCTAATGTTTATTTTACTTTAGAGTAGATCTCATTTTGAACCAGCCACATTTCAAATTCTCAATAGTCATTGCAGCTGGTGGATGGGACAGCTACTGACATAATGTAGAGGATTGATTTTAAAGACAGCTTTCTCCATCAGGAATGTATTCCCTCATCTTTTTGTCCCTTTTTTTTAAGGAGGGCCGAGCTCACAGTGGTCCATGTGGGGATGGAACAGGCAACCTAGGTGTTATCAGCACCACGCTCTAGCCAACTGAGCTAACCAGCCAGCCACCCCATGGTCTATTTCTTTGAGTCTGCTTTTGTTTTGTTTTAGATTCTACATATAAGTGAAACCATACTGTATTTGTCTTTCTCTGACTGATGTATTTCACTTAGCATAATATCCTTTAGTTCTATCCAGGTTGTCACAAATGGCAAGATTTCATTCATTTTTATTGCTGCATAATATTCCATTATGTATATATATGCCACATCTTCTTTATCCATTCATCTATCAGTGGACACCTAAGTTGCTTCCATATCTTGGCTATTGTAAATAATGTTGTAATGAATATCAGGGAACATATATATTTTTGAATTAGTGTTTTTGTTTTCTTTGGATAAATACCCAGAAGTGGAATTGCTGGGTTGTATGGTATATCTATTTTTAGTTTTCTGGGGAATCTCCATACTGTTTTCCATAGGGGCTGTACCATTTTTCAGTCTCACCAGGAGTGCTCTAAGTATAGATGTTTGATTGACAAAATGAGGTACGAGGAAGTCATCATTAAAGTTCCAATCAGGTAACATTTTCCTACTAAGGCTTACTAGAAACATTCCATTTTCTTCAGTAGGTATTTATGAAATTGCCTGTGTATGCATGGCATTAAGAGGAAAAATATGTGTAAGATCATTTATTTTCAAACTGAGTTATCTTAAACATTGAAAATCTCTAAAAGGGGAAACTGCTTCCATTTGTTGGTCTTACTACCGTGTTTCCTCGAAAATAAGGCCTAGCCTGACAATCAGCTCTAATGCGTCTTTTGGAGCAAAAATTAATATAAGACCCAGTCTTATTTTACTATATATGATATGATATGATAATATAATACTGGGTCTTATATTAATTTTTGCTCCAAAAGATGCATTGGAGCTGAATGTCCGGCTAGGTCTTATTTTCGGGGAAACAGGGTATGTACTGACATATATGATCTCATTTATACTTTAATAATCTTGTGAGCTTTATTCAAATGAGGAATCTGAAACTTAGAGGTTTTAAGTAAATTTCCCCAAATCACATTGTTCATAATTGGTGAAGTCTCTCATCCATATTTGTTTGATTTTAAAGGATTTGTGATATGGTTAAATCTTATTATTATATGTACACATATGTATGTACATTATATTTGAGAAATTTCAAAGCAATGTGAAGTGTGTATGAATTTTGCAGAAATTGTTAAGCCTAGCTCTCAAAAGCATGGATTTTGGAGGCTAGACTTTTTCCTAGTTCTCTCTCTCTCTCTCTCTCTCTCTCTCTCTCTCTCTCTGTCCCCCCTCTCCTTCTCTCCCTCTCTTTCCCCTTTCCCCTCCTCCTCCTCCTCTTTCTTCTCCTTCTCCTTTTTCCTCTTTTACTATATTTAAAGACTAGAAGCCTATTTCCTCATTTAGAAAATGGTCATCATATTGGTTCTTATATCTTAGGGTTGTATAAGGACTGAGTGAGCTAATTTAGGAAAAGTACACCGTGCAAGGCATATGCTAATGACTCACCAATGTTAGCTGCTTGTTCTTTTTTATCATAAGCAGTGATAACCCTGGTGTATATTAACTCTTTCACTTTATAGGAATTTTTTGACTACTTAATATAGCAGAATACATTTTTTATACATTAAATATGATTAAGCAGAGAATCCTGAAGTACTTTTCCATAGTTAACTGTGCAAAGTGTATTATACAGTGAAAACGGCCTTCAGAAGTAGATCTGACATTCACCAACAGCTATGGGAGAAGACAGCGCTGATGTCTTTTCTACCTATGAACTAACAGTTTTATCCTTCTGAGGTGGTGACTTTGATTTCTCTCTGAAAGATACCTGAATTCTAGCCAATGCTGCTTTAGGATTTGATATACCACCTGACCCAACTAAAAAGAGATAGAAGAATCAGGTTTTTCAAAGGTCACATCTAAGCCATCCAAAGTTTTTTTCATGTTTTTGTTATGGCTGAAGATTGTATTAAAGCAATTGCAACAAAACCAACAAAAATAAAAATGAACCAACAAGCAGAACAAAAATAGGGAAAGGAAAAAAAAAGCTTCTGTCTAGGGTTCAAATGCTTCCACTCGTCAGTTAGTCTTAACCTTTTTGATAATTATATTATGTGCAGCAGCAAAGAAACAAAGGGGGATAAAGGTCTTAGGAGTTATATTGATAAACTATGTGTGGTGCTCAAAAATGGCATGGAATATCTTGTTCAAGCTGTAAAAATATATTAGCATGTCATGTTATCTTCATAAATTCTTCTCACACATAGGGTGGGTGGAGTTCCCAAATCCCAAGGCACATTACCAATTCGGCTGGTCACTGCAATTCATCAATTGTTTTGTCACATATTTGCAGGCTCACAGTTGGGACTGAGGTATTATGATTCTAGAGGGTTTGATAATAGGTGAATTATTAGCTGTTGGGGACAGATTTGTTTCTGAGCCTTTCTGTGGCAGTCTCTTATATAGGAAGGCAATCATTCTCATGGAATTTGCTCCCTCAGACTTAAAGAGATTTTGAATATAGCTTGTAATTTTTTTTCTAGTAAAATTTCATTAGTGGTTAATTATGACTGGTAGAGCTTTCCGGAAGTTCAGCAAGTGTGTTGAGAGTTCAAACATGTCAAATTTTAAAGTTGCATGTTGGGACAACTCTCTGTATTCTTTTTCACCATGTTTACACACATTGTGTACAGTTCCTCTATGTTGAACTTGTGACTTTAACCTTTTTGGAAAATAATAGTACTTTCAAAATTTATTTTTTCTTAAACTGAGCAATTTTACTTTTTGGTTTTTGAGTATTGGCCTAGTACTGTATGATTTGGGGGAAGAAATAACTCATTCCAAGGAATATTTAAATAGCATGTAAGTTTGATAGGGACACAATAAGGTAAATGCTTTTTGAGATGTTGCAAATCAGGCCAAATGAACTCAAAATGTGCTTAATGCAAGTCATTCCTATGTAGAAGCTTCTCAGAGAAGTCAGATCATATTTATGGCAGATTAAGCAGGATCAATTTCTCTTCCAAAGTTGCATATTTGTGGAAAATGGAAAGGAAGTAAAACAGAAAATAACATATTAAACTGCTCAATAAATTCTTCTTCAAGTTGCGATTATAGAAGTATATCTTCATATTAAGATAGATACTTTCGTTCACACATTGTCATCAACTCCAAAATTAGCTTGACTATTCAAATATTATTAATTGCTTCTATTTTTTTCAGTTAGGGCAGGAGGATATGCAAACAAGGAAGGTTTCCAAGTTGTCAATACAAAATACGGTTACACTGAAATAATTAGATAATTAAACACGTGATTTAAATGATGCTGGATTCAAAGTTCTTACTAGGACTACAATTCTGTGAGATTTGTATGCTGTTTTTCCTTTTTGTTTTCCTGGAGATTGGTTTATCTGAAAACTGCCTCTGTAATTTACTAAGTGGAGAATATAGAAGGAGAAATGACAAAACTTAAAGATGGAGATATGGTCACCTTGGCAGCAGAACTTCCAAGTGGCAGCTGCATGTATAGCAAACATTCTAGAAACTGGAGTTGATTTAAAATATTACTAAAGAGTTTTATGTTTGTGTTGTGTTGAAATATAAACTTCTTCTTTTTTTTTTTTTTTTTGGGTGAAGGACATTTTTGTGTCATCAAAGAATTATGTGGCTGAATTAGCTAGAAGGAAATTCAGGGCCTGAAATGTATTTGATTATATGCTATAAAGGGCTCATAATTGAAATGAGGAATGAGTCACAGACACTGTATATCCATCCAGCAGATATGTAAATTGTTTCTGGTAAGTTATGTTGATCTCTGTTGTCAGCCCTAAACTTCTAATGCCATTTTAGAGAGGCCTTGCCCTAGGTCAGAATTAGTCCTAGATGTTCTTATTTATAGTGCATCATGGGGGGTACAAAATAAATCCAAGTCATAGACTCAATATTCTAAAAACTTATAGTCTATTTTGGGAAAGCAGCACTTAGTCATAGGAATAGAGAGAGGGAGAAGACCAATGCGGTGTTGAGGTCTGTGCTTTGGAATATTTGTACCTAGACAGGCAATGAACAGGGAGGATGATAACCCAGGCTTACGTGGGAGGTGGGCAAGTTGTATAGGTGCTGAGGTTGAGATACATCTGGTATGAGGAATTAGATGGACTTTCTTCCTTGTATCTATTTGTTTAACTCAGTCACTCACTCAACACCTGTATATTGGGCATCCACCATGGGCCAGGTGACTTGCTAGGAAACACAATGTTGAAGAAAAAGAACATAACTGCTGCCTTCATGAAGTTTAAGGTCTAGTGGGCAGCAGGCATCAAACAGAAACAAACAAATGTGTGCAATAATAAATTGTGGGAAGCTGTAGTAAAGAAAAGCAAAGTGCTATGAGAAAGATTGTGGATTGGGGAATGCAGGTCCGAAGAAGGAATATTTAAGCTGAAATTCGAAGGATATACTTACTAAAATATAAAGACACACTCACATGGGATACGCTGAAATCATATAGAATTCTCCACTGAGTTGCTCTTTTATAGTTATGTGTATGTTAAATGAAATAAAGAAATATATAGGCCACGCTCATTTAATTCAGCAAGTGTAGCAGTCAGGGGCTTAGCAAAATGGAGAACTTGGATTTAATAAGTTTTATAAAGCCATGACAGTGTAGGGAAATGACAAAGGATAGAGCAATATTCCTTGGGCCATCAAGAGCAGAGTTGTCACAATCCCTAGACCTAAAGGGACAAGGTGGGAGGCATCATTACCAAAATCTACAAGGACAAAGTAGTAGAGAGAGGCAGTGTTGCATTGGGAAGAGCAGTCCCTCGGTTGAGGGACACAGCAACCTGAGGTAACTTCCCAATTCAGAAGTCAGGAGGATATATTTTCAGATCTCACTTTCCTTTTCCTTGTTGTCTCCTAGTGGAACTCCCCTTTGGCTGGACCAAACTAGAAGTCAGGAGATGATGTGTCCCACACAGGTTGGCCTCCCAGTGTAGAGATCAATGTTTAGAAAGTAGAGCATAGATCTTGGAGGGAAACAGAAGATACTCCACATAGCAAGTCTATACAAAGTGCCTACTGTGGGCAAAGCTCAGAGGTGGGGGAGGCAAAAGAAATATAAGCCTGGTGGAAAGACTTATGAAGATTTGCTCTGTTTTGAGTTAATTTATGGTGGGGGTGGTGTAGTCAGAATAAAAAGTATGGCTGCCTAGATACTATGATAGTAGCCCTTTCTTCTAAGATTTCTCCTACTTAGTAATTCAGACTTCCATCCTAGTGCTGTGTTTTCTCCTTAATGTCTATCGTATTATTGGAATGATGTTGGAAAAGTACACTGCATGTGATGGCAGTGTCCTGGGGAGGGCCATGGCCAGAAATATCCCACAAGTGAGCACAGTACTATCGGAGTTACCCAGGCACCTACAACACATTCTTACAATGTAATGTTTCCTGGTGACGACGATTGCCCTGCTCTTTCTTAAGGTGGCTTTGCAGTTTTTCTTTCTCAGCAAGGCTGGGGATGTGGAAACGAAGGGAGGCAGAAATTGAAATGTGTTGGTAATACTAGCTGACATTCGAACGTTGGGATTGCTGTGTCAGAGGAAGGAATGGCTGTATTTACCAAATAACCCCAATTCCCCTTTCCGCCTTCGTTTCAAATTCTGCAGGAAAAAGACAGCTCTGAAAATTTACGAGCCATAACTTGCTCTTCATTACTTGGTCACAGGGTAAGCAACGAGCACCCACGCCTAAGGGTCACCTGCAGGTCTGGAAATCTTTGTAATTTTATAGGGAAGTTCATTGGCTGCAGGAGGAGTGATGAGGTGCTGAGAGGCCCCCTCAGTCCCCAGGGAGGCTGCTAAATAGTTTTGTTAATAAGAAGGATAGACTTGTGTACAGAGCTCTTTAGTTATAAAATTTCCCCCAAACGTGAGAATCTCAGTTAATTCTTACAGTGGCCCTGTGAATTGGGCAGGGCAGGCCTCACTAGCTCCCAATTCAGATGAGAAATTGAGTCTCAGAGGCCAACTGACCTGCCAGGGTCCCAGTGGCTGAGAAATAGCAGAGGTTCTGGAAACCAATTACAATAAAAAAAAAAATCACAATAGTTTCCAAAGGAAGATTTCAAAGCAGCAAACAGCTAGGCCTCTTACAGTTTTCAGAAAATTTGAGAGTGTTGGGAAAATCAGGAGCTTTTGTTTCACTGAGTTTCGTTTGTAAATTTGTCCAATGGAAAAAAACAAAAAAACAACAACTGTCGTTGGAAGTGAAATTACACGGTTTGAATTACTGTTCAAACACCTCTTGTTTTTTTCCCCCTCCTCAGAGGACCAGTCGCAGGACTGGAAGCTATTTGAGGACAGTATCAGGCGTGTGTGTTTTCTTCTACGTTGCAAGTACTTACTCTTAGTAAAATGAGGACTCATTGCAGTGTTTTGAACAGAGGAGTTACATGATCTGACTTGCAGTTTTAAAAAGGGTCCTTTGGCCACGCTGCTGAGAACAGGCACTGGGGTAGATGAAAGCAGGAAGTCCAAGTCGGAGGCGACTGCAATCGTCTAAGTGAGAGATGATGGTGATGTTTTGGACCAAAGTGGTAACAGAGGAGGTGGTAACAAGTATTAAGACTTGGATATATTTTGAAAGCAGAGCCAACAGGATTTCCTGGCAGTTAGATGTGCGTTGTAGGAGAAAGTGGAGAGGATTAATACCAGTGTTTTGGCCGGAGCCACTGGAAGGAAGGAGGTGCCATCAATGCAAATGGGGAAGAAGAAGGAGGGGAAGCCAATTTGGAGGGAAGAACAAGCATTTCGCTCTGGAAATGTTGAGCTTGAGGTGCTATTACACATTTGTATAAACTGCTTGTTTTTCTTTTTCCTTTTTTTTTTTCCCTCCTGTGCAACAAATTACCAGAAGTGTAGTGGCTTAAAATAACACCCATTTATTAGCTCACAGTTCTGTAGGTCAGAAGTCAGGCAGCGCAGAGCTGGATTCTCTGTTCAGGGTCTCACAGGCTGAAATCAAGGTGTCAGGCAGGAGGCGTTTCTGTGGGGAACGATTCACTACTAGACCCATTTACGTTAGCAGAATTCAGTTTCTTGTGGTTGTAGGACTGAGATCCCTGTTTCCTTACTGGCTGTCAGGTGGGGGCCGGTCTTAGCAACTAGAGGCCACTATGAGGTCTTTGTTCCACGGCCTTTTCCTTTTTCAACAATGAAAAATTTCCCTTCTGTTGAATTCCTCTCATGCTTCTAGTCTGACTTTTCTCCCCCCCCCCCTCCCTTTTAGAAGAAAGATTTTGGTTTAGTGACCCTTTCACTAAAGAATAGCCTATTGAATTTAGGAACCTCCGTTAATTCTTTTATGACATTCGGGTACCATTCTTTGATAAACAGCTTTACTGCACTGAATTATCAGCAAGTGAGAATTCTCCTCTACATGTTCCAAACTCACAAATTCTTTAAGAAACCAAATGGAGAAAACACTCCTGTGCTTACAAAACCTTGCTTCTAAAAGCATTTCAATTTTCCAAATAGGTATAATTTGCTAATACTGATAATAACTTTTGATTAAATTACTTTAAGCAAAAGTATTTGTGCATATTAGCACATGAGTGGAGCTGAGTTATTATAATTCTACTAATTTTTATTTTGTAAGTCTAAACTGCAAATCATGAGAATCTCAACAGTGCCAGAGATGTACAATTTAATATTCATTATGTACTTAAATTGGAAAACTCTTATTTGAAAAAATGCATCATTAATAAAATACAGTACCATCATGAACTGGCTCTTTTCTTCCCTCTTGTGAAGTTTTCCCTAAATTCTCCTCTACATGTTCCAAACTCACAAGTTCTTTAAGATGCATCTCAAAACGCTACTCAATGATGACTGACCTGAGAACCAGGTTTTTGTAAAACTTTACTTCCTGAGCAGTCATGCACTTATTAGCTGTATCATTGATTTAGACACAGTTATTGTAGAACTGATTACATGCAGCTTAACACAGTATTACATATCATTTAAAAAATTTTAGTACATGTAATCATTCTCTCTCCAGTAAGTTTCTAAGATGTCTGAAGACAGGCAGGTTATGCCTTTTTTTCTGGGAGCAATATATTTTGTCGAACAAAATATTTTATTCATTCATTCAACTATTGCTTATTCAGTGCTCATTATAAGCCAGGGACTGTGCTAAATAACATACAAGGATTTCATTTGTTATTTATTAATTCAACACATGTTCATTAATTCTAACCCCTGCCAGGTTCTTAAGACGCAGGCATAAAGTAAATTAAATTTCTAGTTTCATGGACCTTCCATCATAGTAAAAAGACAGGTAATAAAGAAAAAATAACCAATGTGTGCATATTATCTAGTAGCGATAAAGGCTATGAAGAAAACGAAGCAAAATAGACAGGGAGTGATAGAGTGTGTGTGGGGATATTTGAGGAAGATGGTGAGAAAACGTCTCTCTGAGGAGATGGCATGTGAGCAGAGACCTGAGGGAAGTGAGGGGATGAGCCAAGTAAATATCTGAGAGGAGAGAGTTCATGGAAGAAGGAAGAGCAAGTCCAAGTGATATGGGGTGCCCTTGGCATGTCCTGGCATAGCGAGAAGGTAAACTGTGTCTAGAAGGTCCTGAGTGACACAGAGGGCTCACTGGATGTGGGGTCATAGAGGAGGCAGGGCCAGATCATGGTGGGCTTTAAAGGATTGAATTCCATACATGATGGGAAGACACTGGAAGGTTTTGAGGGGGGACTAATATGGTTTGATTTATGATGAACAAGACAAATGAAAAAGACCCTACAAATGCACTACAGAAACTTAAAAATCTATTATTCAAAGTTCTACTACACAAACATTCAAAGTTCTACTACACAAACATAGATGTTTTTATTAAACTATAGATATTATTAAAACATAGATGATTTTTATTAAAAAAAGAAACTTACTAAAGTTAAAAAAATTTCCATATAGGGTACAAGATTTCCATGTAGGGTACATATATATTCGGGCAATTGTGGGAAGTGGCAAGTAGCAAATATAAATGGAAAATTACAGCCTCAAAAGTCATAAAGATGAGGAATGTAGCATTTATACACTGAAAACTCAAATCCAAGAAATATAGTTTTTTCAGTTGAGAAACAAAAGCTGTGGCTTTTTAAACATCCATACTTTTGTACCTCAAAATACCAAGATATGATTTAAATATTTGTTGTAAGAATGTAAATTACTATTATTTGAATTGTAGGCCCCCAAAAATATTTACTAGATATTTGCAGTACATGTTTACCTTAAATAAAGGCATAGTGATTAAGTGGATCTGAAGAGCTGTGAAATAGAAACATATGATTTTAGGTATTAAAAATCAAAGCTCTTTTTTTTTCTTTTTTTCTGTCCGTAGATGAGATCTTAGTGCTGTAATTAAGGGATCTGGGTTGTCATATTCTGATACTAGTGTAATACGTGATTTTGAGCAAAATGAAATAATGATAGTTAACAGCTAGTGTGAACTGAGTGCTCACTCGGTGTCAGGCAGTCTGTGAGCTCCGTGTTTTATACCGGTGTTTTCTTGCCAGAGTTCTCAGCCAAATGAGAGAAAACAAAACAGGTCAGATGGAAAACCAAATATCACCTTTATGACTAATGAAGCCATTATCAGACAATGTGCAACAACAGACTTCCAAATACTGAATCCCAGAGAATTTACCCCACATTTAAATACACGCTGGGCATTTTGGAATAGTATTTTTGATCAAAGATTAAAAAAGAAAACTCACCTTGAATTAAGAAGCTTCTAAAAACGGCTTCTGCATCCAGTGGTCAATTGTAGGGTTTTCCAAGTTATGGACAATCCAAGATGAGTAGAACAGAACAGAAGTTGAGTGTTCGGTGGGCAGCTGTTCCCAGGATACAGGGAGAGAAAGGATCTGGGCTACAGACTGACAAAGAGACAACTTTACCTCCTCTTCCAAAGTCATAATCAGAGGGGTATTTAAGGAAATTCCCTCTTCATTGAAACTATGGGACTGGGGAAGAACTGTTCGCCTTAGTAATGTATTAGCTTGTTTAATTCTCACAGAAACCCTCTAGAGTAGGTATTATTATTATTATCACAATTGTATAGACACAGAAACCAAAGCACAGATGTTTGAAATAAGGCACCAGTATCCCACAGCGAGGCTATGGTGGGAACCACCTTGAACCCAGGCAGTCTGGCTCTCGAGTTCAGCCACCATGACCTCCTGTCTCTCTCATCTTTTTGAGCTGAACTTTCTTATCTGAAAAATGAAGGGGTTACCCTAGAAAAGTCTCTGAGACTTCCTTTCAACTTTAATATGCTTTAATATGCCTTTAGGTTTATTGTAGAAATATCTCTGTGTGAAATATTTTAAACTCCTCAGGCAAGCGATAATATGGAACAATATTATATATAATCTAAAACATTATTTTGATGAAAAGTCATAGTAGGGAATTGTAACCCAATTCTCTTTTCAATGTGGAAAACTTAACAGTTTAAAAAGGAACAGACAGATGGAATTTTGCGAACGCGTCCAAGAAGGAAATATGATTTCACATGCATATTATATGCAAGTTTATGAATGCAGTCATAGTGTCTGGAATCTAGGTAGGAAACTATGATGAAAATCAGTGAAGTAAAATATCAAAATAAAACATTGCATGACAACCCCTAATGGGGAGCAATGCTGGCGCCTTTAATAAAATCACTTGGGAGTATTAAGGTGAGGCCTAAGTGGCTGAAGGGTTCTGAATTTCCCTGGCGATATCCATATATCACAAAATAAATGTTAGCTGGCAATAAATCAAGAAGCAACATGCTTAGCATGCCACTGGTGAGATGCCGGAGATGTGATCACCCAACAGTGAATTGTGACATTTTATTTTGTGTCAAAATTAAGTAGACCCTGGTTTGTAATTTCCTCAGAACTTGTTTGGAGCAAAGATTTAGGATTATAATCTCAATTAAGGATGGCACATGTGATTTAGGAAACAAACTCACCTTTGTACATTAGAAAGGATAGAGGCATGATCAACATATTTCCAACAAAACTGCTTTCTGTGTCTCCTGGGCAGCAGAGAATTTACCCCACATTTAAATACACGCTGGGCATTTTGTAATAGTATTTTTGATCAAAGATTAAAAAAAAAAATCACCTTGAATCAATAAGCTTCTAAAAACGGCTTTAAATCAATATAAATTCTACTCATGCAATTAATACTTCAAATAACTTCAATTTTTATGTCAAATTAATTTGGTAGTTGGCAAGTGTTGAATACCTTTATTCAATGAAACATATTTAAATTCTAGCTGATGAGCTTTATTCTTCTTCTCCACCAAAAAAATTCAAAAGAATGGCGTTGCCTTTACTAACTAGTGTATCTTTGATGACTATGAATTTAAAAATAAGTATTTTCTTTAGGAGTTGCTTGGGTATTATGTATAACTACAGCTCTACTTCTCAGCTTATACATACCATTCTCTTTAGTAGCATTATTTTTCAGAATTCTGCTTTCATCTCAGAGGTTCTTTGTGAATAATTTTTTTCTTTTTGGTTAAAAAGAGATTTTATTTGCCTGTTGGGACTTCATGTATACTTGCTCTTTCCAAAGTGTATGTGTGTTTTAAACTATAAGATGAAATTATTTCTTTTCAAGTTATGGTATAAATGGGATGTTATGATTTTTATTTCAATAAAGAGTCTAAGAATGACTTCTTAGTGATACTATTTAATCTATATATTATAAATTGCTTCTAGCTCCTAATAATATGTTTGTTTCATTTACTAACATTGCAGGGTAAAAATCCTGAATTAGTAAGAAGCAGAGCTGGCATATTTTAAAAGTACATGACAAATACCAAGTACTCTGGGGCATAGGGATTTAATGAAGTAAGTAGGACAGGCACCAGAATTTTTTCTTTATTGCAATATTACAAAGTATAATAAAGTCTAAACATGCGGCTTAAAGAAAACTAAACAACATTATTTGACTCTTAATTAATTATGTTGATGACTTGTTATGAACAAATGAATAACGCGTAGGGGATGTGCATGCCTAAATAAGTTGATATGCATTCAAAGAACTTTAATGATATCCACCCAGGGTGCAATGACTACGGAGACGCCAGTATAAGGGGATGATGGCTGTCTGAATAGTGAGATTCTATTTGCTGCTTATTTTGAGAACCGTGACTTGGACCACTTGTGAAATATTCTCTTCTGATTTCTCCACCTATAAATAGCTTGCTTTGGGTCTGATAACTTCTAATCAGTGAATAATGATTGCTGACTGGACCGCAGTTATCAACAGCAACAACCGTAGCATTTATGGGGCATTCAATCCTCATAACAACCCAGTGAAGTAAGGATTATAATTACCTTCATTTTACCCACAAGCAAACCAACTCTCAGAGAGGTTAGGTCACTGGCCAAAGACCATCAAACAATGCAAATATAACTGATATTTACTGTGCTCCTGCTATGTTCTAGGCACTGTGCTGGTCTTTGGGACTAAATAAAACAGAAGACAGTCTATGTCTCAATTTCTCTATAGTCTTCTGGGGAAAATAGATGAAGTCCCAGGGAACTACAGAGGGCTAAGAGCTAATGTATGAAACACTGCACTGGGGTACTGTTAGATACAGAACACATTCATAGGGTACAAGGGAAGACTTCTGCAGGCAGACAGGGACACAGCAGGGTAAATGAGTTTTCTTCCTTGTGTGTCGCTTGCTAGTGAAAGTAGACTGTGTTCCTCTTTGTTCTTTTAGCTCTACAAGGCTTTCATTCTTTGTGATCATATTACAGCTTACCATGATAGCACATGGGGAACTCCGCCTCTCTTCTGCATATGTAATGCCGGAATAGACCTTACATTTATTTTCAGGGCTGTGTTTAGGAGGGTACTTATCTATTGTGCCAAAGAAAACATATACTTGAGAAAAACACTGAATGATTTTCTAGATGCATGAAATCTGCCAGTTGTTTATAAATTCAGGTTACTATTTATAAACTCTCGATTTTAATATGTTTTAGCTGTTGAAAAGTGTTCTGTCATTGTGAAATGTTTTAACATTTAGAAGTTCAGCATAACATGTACTCTCCAGCCACGTGGATGACTACATAAATTTATAACATCGGCAAAGCCATCTGCAGATGTGACTAGATTTAAGAATGAAATGCGTGACATATTTGGTCAGTTGTGGAGGCTCTGAGCAGTGGGAGTAGATAGAGCACCAGGATACTGTATGCCCAGCATCTCTTTTCTAGAAATTGCCTTTCTCTTGTAAATTCACATTGTTGTCATAGATGTTGCTATGTTTATAAATGTGGCCATTGATTAGTTCAGGGTGGGAAGACGATCCTAGGTGGACTATCCCATTATTTGGCTCATTGATTATGATTGACTAGTCAGAGTCTATTCTGTTTCCGTCCAGAATGGGTGGACTGCAATTCAGTTCTGGCGTTAACCTCCTGGAGTTAGTACCAGATTCCACAAGTTAAGGGCTCAGACCCCAAGATATCCCTCATCTTAGACACCAGCTGCAAGTGGGGTCCCCAGGTCAGCCACACATCTGACTGACCTATTATAAATCTGGGGGTTTCTATGGCCCCCTCAGTTTCCATAATTTGATAGAACTCACAGAATTCAAGGAAGTGCTATATTCATGATTACAGTTTTATTATAAAGGACACAACTCAGGAACAGCCAAGTGAAAAGTTGCATATGGCAAGGTGTGAAAGGGTCTCAAACATAAAGCCTCCATGCTTGCTCTCCATGGAGTCAGGGTGCCTCACTGTCTTGCATTTCAGTGTGTTCACCAACCAGGAATGGCCTTGATGTCCAGAGTTTTTGTCGGGGTTTCATTAAGTAGGCATAATTAATTAAATCACTGGCCATGTGATTGCATTCATTCTCCAGCCCCTATCTCCTCCCACTGGAAGTTTCAACTCTCTAGTTATGTGGCTGGTCTTTCTGGGGACCAACCTCCATCCTGAAGCTATCTAGACACCCACCATGAGTCACTTCATTAACATAACAAAGACATTCATCATTCAGGAAATTCCAATGGTTTTTGAAGCTCTGTGCCAGGAACCAGGGACAAAGACCAGAAATATTCTCTATTATATCAGAGAGTTCATCTTTGTTAATTCTGTTACTGGAACTGAGTAAGAGAATTAAATCTCTTTAGATTCCTGTACTGAGATATGTAAAGCTTAGGGCTCTTGTCTGCCTTGTTTTCTACCAGAAAGACAGAGGCCAATGTATAATGTAAAGAGAGAAAAAGAGAAATGAAGCAGATGCACAGAGAGGAAAGAGAGTGAACCCTTCGAGATTTGAGTCCCTTTTCCAACTTTTTCCTATCCTGGGTTTCTGTGAGATTTCACATTGTTCTTATCAAATATCCTTTCCCCGTTCTGACTTCATCCATCTTTAGCTGAATTTCTCCAACTCCTGAGTATCTCTGGTAGAGTGAGCAAGAAAACACTTGTATAGATATGAAAGTGTTGTGTGTACTTAAATAACATTAAGCTAGGGATGGGATTTATATCTACTTACCACATATTGCATGGTCATTATAGAAGGTCATTTGCTACTTTGTACAAATGCTAATCTTGTTACTTTTCAGAATGAGTTGGTGTCAGTGTTTGGGGAACGCTGTCCACCCATTGTCTGGTGTTTCCTTCCACTCTTTGACACAGGTCTCTGGCAGTAAGAACACTCTCTCTTTATAAGGTAATACTATAATGGCTACAGAAATGAAACCAGCACCTTAATTCTCAATGTTGTGCTTGCTGCCCCAGAATTTGCTGAAATGGTCAAGTGTAAAAGACACATTTAGTGAGAGAGAAGAGTAGCTAGAACCCAGGTATCCCCTCACCAGTCCAGAGCTTTTACACTTCACTACACTGCAATCTCAAAATGAAAAACAAAAAAAAGCAATCATCTGCTTTTAAAGTTTTTTTTATGGGCATAGTTTCAGTAACAACAGCAATAGTCTATTTAAATTTAGGTTTTCAAATTGAAATGTTTTAACAAACTCAATGTAAAACTTATTTCCAATGGCGTTTTTTGAGGGTACTTTAAAAGTTAACACTTTTCATGGGTTTTAATTTAAAAGTGGTATCATCCCCAAAACCATTCCTTATGATATAATTCTGTTTCAAGATTTCTTACCAGTGTATAGTAACCTAAATGCTGTACATTATATTCTTAAAATTCAAATGCATTGAAAATCAACTCAAGATAATAACACATGTTAAGTCCATCTAGATAAATTTATCCTTATAAAAGCCTAATAAGATCAAATCATGAAACAGACATGTTTTCCTATTTTGTCTCAGTGTGTGCCTGTGTGCACCTGTGTTTTCTATGGCAATGCAGATGTAGCAAAATAAACTCTTTCAATTAGTGAAATGAGTCCCTTCATTTGTAAGACAAATTCAATTAGGTCAATAATAAGTAGAGGATCCATTTGAGTT
The DNA here is from genome assembly GCF_036562045.2 of Rhinolophus sinicus. Lineage (NCBI taxonomy): Eukaryota > Metazoa > Chordata > Mammalia > Chiroptera > Rhinolophidae > Rhinolophus > Rhinolophus sinicus. The sequence goes on from NC_133757.1 coordinate 95,949,585, forward strand.
TGACCTACATTTTCTGAATGTTAAGAGAACAAACTATTATATAGAAAATATGATTAAGTTCCCAGTTCTCTCACTCACAATTTGAGACATTTGTAATTTTAGTGGCTGTGATCACCTGTCTCAGTGTAAACTCTTAGGGAAAAACCAACAGTCACAACAACTCAATCTTGGCAACATCTTTGATCGTTTATTTATTTCTCTTTTGCGAATGATAATAATTTGTGTCTGGTGACTTGGAAGGCTGTTTTTTATGACTCATCTCCCAAAGGGCTATAATTTGCCATTAAATTGCTGTCCACACTAGTACCACAAAACAACTCCTCCCTTCTATCATGATTTTTCCTGACTATTCCCCTTATACCTTTTTTTTTTTTTTTTTAATTTTAAGCTGTGTCTTACTTGAGATTCTTTACTTTTAATTTTTTTAGGGGGAAGCCTTTAGGTAAGTGAATAGAAGAATTTATCCTCAAATGAATTTCTATTTTACTTAGTTCCAAGAAAGGAAACATGGATATCACAGGGATTTGGGATACTTTCATGATTAATGTATCCTCAACTTTCTCGCTGTTAGTGATAGGAGGATTATACAAGTGACAAAATAGGCTCAATAACTGGCACCCAAAACTGCTTCTGGTGCTCACAGTTCAAGGCACCTTCCATGGCACCATCATTTTCCACACAAGCCTGTTCCAAAAGCACTATGGCTGCCACAGTTGGACGCTACTGCAGTGGTAGACCCTGGATAGACATTAGGTTGGTGCAAAAGTAATTGTGGTTTTTGTAATTATTTTTAACCTTTTAAACCACAGTTCCTTTTGCACCAACCTAATAGAATTCTCCACGATCAGATTTGCTTTGTTCCGCAACTCTTGAGCTCTATTCAGAATCCTTCCTCTCCTACAAAGGCCAAGTTTTTCATATGAGATCTGTAGGGAATAACTGACAGGTTGAAGTCTTTCCCAGGAGGCTCCTTCATCCCTCATGTAAAGAGACTAATATTTCTTAGATGAATGATTTTGACATCGAAGACTAAATGATGAAGGGCCACTATATTAAAGTTGTAGTTAGGGGATATATGTATTGAATGACTAACTATAAAGTCTTACTCTGGGCCATCACTGACATTTCTGTCCTTGGTTTATTCAACTATAAAATAGCTACTTCTCTACCATATTTTTATATTTATAAGTTTTAAGACTACATAAGCAATCATTTACCAATTCTTTCAAGATAGATTTGTTGATTCCTTAATATGTATTAGGTACTAATACCCAAGTTGCCACCATACAATGAGAGTCAATCCTCTACCCTTGCCCACATGTTTCTAACATTGACTTATATAAAAAACTTGTATCTTGCCATGAACATTAAATATGGTTTTAAGAATGTAAGTTAACCCTAGTCTTGACTTAGACATTTGTCAAGGTTAAACAATTTGCTTAACGGCTTTCCATTCATCTGCACAATGCTTGTAGACAAGGCCAGAGGGGCCCCTGACCTGGGCCTCCCTTTAGAGGATCCTGTATATCATAAACACCATTTTGTTCCAAGGAAATGCTTCTTTACTTTTCTTGCCCTGTAAACGTAAGACAAAAGGCTCCGGGGTTCTAATGCCATGAAAGTTTATGGATTGTGCCACTGCCCATGTGAAAGACAGACACTGCTTTGAAAGTATGGGACAAAAATACTTCAGAGAGGAAAAGTAAAGTGCCAAATCCTTTCTATCAGATAACATTAATACAATAATTTCTTGAATAGCAATGTATTTGTTTCCCAGTAGTGCTGAGAATCTATACTTGTGCTTTTCCTTGTCACTATAGACTCAATCGTGTTCTCCCACATTCACATGTTGTCACCCTAACTCCCAATGTGACTGTATTTGGAGATAGGGCCTTTAAGGAGGCAATTAAGTCCGCCTAGGTTATATGGGTGGGGCCCTGATCTGACAGGATTAGTATCCTTGTCAGAAGGATCTCACTTTGTTTCTGTCTCTCTCTTCCTCTGCATGGGCCCTGAGGAAAGGCCATGTGAGGACTGGGGTAAGAAGGCAGCTGTCTGCAAGCCAGGAAGAGAGTCCTTACCAGAAATCAAACCCTGTCAGACCTTTATTTGGAAGGTCCAGGCTCCAGAACTGTGACAAAGAAATTACTGCTGTTTAAGCCACCCAGTGTGTGTTTTTTGTTATGGCAGCCTAAGTAGACAAATACACTTATGCTCTAATTCCTGGATCTGGTGGTAGTCATAAATTAATGAGGTATATGCAACAACTGTACACGGAGTCTGAATATCATTTTGCAATGTTAATTAATTCATAGTAGTTAGAATATATAATATATATATTTATATATAATGCATAAACATATATAGAGGGTGCCAAAACATGTATACACATTTTAAGAAAGGAAAACTGTATTAAAATTGTAATACTCAATATATACTGATAACAAAAGATGACCATAAGTCACGTTTGCAGACATTTCTGATTATGGCAAACTACTGCTTGAGCAACATTGACCAAAGTGACAACTTGGGTATATTTTTTTGGCACCCTCTGTATATATGAAACGTGAAGCATGATATTGAGTCTCTTTTTCTAGTTTTATTAAGATATAATTGACAAAACTGTATGTATTTAAAATGTACGTGTCATTAGTTGATGCATGTATACATTATGAAATTATTACCACAACCAAGTTAATTAACACATCCATCACCCCACAGTTATTTATTTATTTATGAGAATGCTTAAGATTTACTCTGTTAACAACTTACAAGTATATAATACATTATTAGTAACTATAGTCACTATGCTGTACTTTAGATCCTTAGAACTTATTCATTTTATAACTGAAGTTTGTACTCTTTGACCAATATCTGCCCATTTCTCCCAGCCCCTGGCAACCATCATTTTACTCTCTGTTTCTAAGAGTTTGACTTTTTTTTATTTTGATTCCATATGTAAGTGAGATCTTACAGTATTTGTTTTACTCACAACATTGAATCTTTACATTGGCAGCTAGATGGACATTGAACATTTTGATTATGAATGGTTTTATTTTTATAAAAATATTTAATATGCAGCAATTACATTTTCAAAAATTAAATTAAAAAACAAATTTTATTTATATCTTGATTTCAATGTTGATATTAATTTTAGAGGAAAAGTGAGAGATGTAAAAATAGTTTTTAATATTTATACTTGGAGATATTTTACACTTGAAAATAATGTTTTATTTTTTTAATTCTTTAAAGCAAAGTTCAGTAAACTATGACCTGTGGGTCAAATCCAAACTACCATTTGTTTTTACATAAGGTTTATTGGAATGCATCGATGCCCATCTTTTTATACAGTGTCCATGGCTATTTTCATGCTACTACATCAGAACTGAGTAATTGCTGGAGATACTGTATGGTCTGCACAGCCAGAAATAATTACTATCTGGCCCTTTACAGATAAAGTTTGCTGACTCCTGCTTTAGATTGTTAAGAACATGTACAATTTGAATCATGATAAAAATATAAAATATAAAAATAGAACTTAAAATAGAATAAAAACTAAAAACCCATAAGAAATAGAAACTTTTCAAATTAGTGCTTCAAATTTAAATAATGGAAAGCTAGGAAAGTGAGCACACTTCTGTATAGCATAGCCCACATAACATCTGCAAGCAGGACATTATGAATTCTTTATTTAAAGAAGATTTAATGAAAATAAACAAGGAAATCTTTCTCATCAAATCCATGACTGGGACTGGTCAGATAAAACTTCTGCAGATTCAAAGTCTTATCAAATGAACTCATATACTCTGATCAAAACAATAAAACTGAGGGAAAGTTATTCATATCAAATTTATAATTCAGAGACAGCAAATGTGGTTCTGGTGTGCTTGTTAGAAGTTGGAAAAACTACATTTATAAAATCTTCAAATTGGATAAGAAACCTCTGGAACTTAACTCTGTTTATTGGATGATGATGCTGGAAAATGGCTGTCATATCCTGATGTGAATGAGAATGTTTCTAGCAAAGCACAATCTGATTCAAATCAATGATTACAGTTTTCCATTGGGTAAACATGGCAGAAAATTTATATTTCCTTTTTTTATAGTTTATTTTTCTAGAGCAGCTTTAAGTTCATAGCAAAACTGAGGGGAAGGTAAAGAGATTTCCAATATACCTCTCTGCCCCCACAAATGCACAGCCTTCCCCGTTCTCAATATCCCCACCGGAGTCTTGCATTTGTTACAACTGATGAACCTACATTGATTCATCATTATTGCCCAAAAACCAAAGTTAGGATTCACTCTTGGTGTTGTACATTTTATGGGTTCAGACAAATGTCTAATGACATGTGTCCATCATTACAGTATCATATGGAGTAATTTCACTGCCCTAAAAATCCTCTGTGCTCCACATATTTTATTTAAAACTCAAATCCTTTCAAATTTGGAAAGAAAGTGTTCTATTCTAAGTTCAAAGACAAAATGTCTTGTTACTACTGTTAAATATTTCTCAACCAATGTTCATAATTGGTTTGGCCAATGAAGATATTTGTGATTGGAAACACATTCTTGATTAAAAGAGCATGAAATGTCACATGCACATAAAATTAGCAAATACTAGAACAACAACAACAACAAAAGAGACTGAGTACAACAGATAACTGATATTTTTCAACAGAGGAGTAAATATAGAACAGAATACCAAACATTGTTATAATGTTTTTAAAAGAATATTAAAAGATATTATGGGTCCAATATCTAAGAAAGCACAACGATGTTTATTGTGGCACTAATTTTTTGCAGCTTTACTGAGGTACAATTGACAAATAAAATGATATTTTAAAATGTACATTGTGATGATTTGATATAAATATACACAGAGTATATTTATATCCCATCTAGTTATTCCTCCCATCTAGTTAATTAATAAATCCATCACCTCACATATTTATATAAATGTATTTTTTTTTGTGGTAACATTTAAGTTCTACTTTCAGTAAATTTAATTACATGTAATACAATGTTATCAACTATAGTCACCATGTTATATATGAGGTCCTTAGACCTTATTCATCTTATAACTGAAAGCTTGTGATTTTTTACCAATCTCTCCCTAATATCTATATAAATAATGGAAAAATTTTGGATTTAGTAGAAATGATTTCCAAATTTGTTAACAGAATGGCTAAACATGTAACATGAATTTAAAAAAAATGAAAAATAAGACCTCTCTTAAATGGGGAATTCAAATTAGATCATTAATTTATCAGATAAGTAAGTAGGAGAAGAAAATGCATAAAAAAGTAAATATAACTCAGTTTAACTGGATTTCAAAAGTTAAGAATTTCTTCAAATAAAAATCAAATTTTGATTTTTAGTGGAAAATGAATTATGAACATAATTTTAAATGTTTACTATCTTTTACTAACATTATTAATAGCAAGCAACTATGTTAGTAAAAGATAATAAACAGAAACAACACTCAAAAAAGGTGTGTTTGGCTTCTTTATTTTTGAAAGGATTAAGAAGCTTAAAATTTTTGGAGAAAATTATTTTTCTAAATTGCAAAAAACTGCATCTTAAATATGCAACAAATGTGACATTTCATAAAATAGGAGGAAATTACAAGATATAAAAATGTTTCCTGACTATGCAGAAAAAAAGTCACGTACAAATATTTCCAAAATTAATTTCTATAAAGAATATTTTCTGGCCATTAGAAGCAAGTTATGGTCTCCACTGAAAAGAGATTGGAACAAATTAACAACACACTTCTATTTTCAGTTTTCTTTATAATATCTCAGCATTGACAATTTTAGAAGAAAAGAGATACTGGATGGCTCTAGACACTGCTTTAAGATACTTTGAAAATCCGATAAAAGTGATAGAAATTTATATCTTGTAATTAAACTATTTTGTAATGTTTTGTGGTAATAATTTATCACCAGAGTCCTTATTATAATATTTGAACATGATTTGTTAATTTTATATTTAATTTCTGAATCTAAGTATGGCTTTAAATTTTTATTGACAATTCCAGTTGCTACTGCTCAGTAGAACAACGTTTCTGCAAATTAATGAATAAAATACTATTTAAGAACTACAAAAACTCAAGAAAGCTTACTTGGTTTGGCTGTGATAGAACCCAACTCTGTAAAAACTTTGATTATAGCAACATAATTAGCAAATTTGCAGAAATTTGATGAGGTAAATATATGATTTTGTTAAATGAATTATGTTATTTCTGTGTTTTATTAGTTACCCAAACATTGCTGGCCCATCAACAGAACACCCCGATATGGACAATAAAAGTTAAACTCAGTTTCATTGATATTTTTGCCAACTTTCAGTAATGAAACCATGGCTTTACATGTCTTTTCATTTTTGTTGTTAGGAAGAATATATCTTGTTAAGGTAGGAGACTAGAACATATGAAGTGCTTTATTTTGCAGCTTGTTAGCTTGCTGCAAAACTTACTTTTTTAGACATGTGGTATGTGGGCCTCCATTTGCCCTCTCAGCTCTGAAGTTTAGGGGCGGCCCTTCTGGCCTCATCTTCTTCATGGATTTTTATGAGGAACACTGGATGAGAGGAAATGGGAAAGCATGTTGACAACAGACCAAGTGATGGGCTGTTGTCTTTCATTTAGCCTTCTCTCTACTATTGCTATGTTTCAAATGGGTCTTTAGTCGCTGCTCCTAGGAAGTGGAGATATTTTCTCCGTACTCGAATGCTCAGTATTTTCTTCCTAATCTGAGGCCTTCTGCTTTCTTGACTGAAAAAGATGTTTTGGTTTTGAGTGAACCCATCTAAGTCGGCTGCCTCTGTTGAAAATCCAAGGAAATTTGCTTTTGGGTTTTTCTTACAGGCTTCCAGGGAGGATAAACGTGTTACCATCTAGGAGAATCCGGTCTGTCAGACCTATTAAATTTAATGATTTTTTTTCTGTTTTGTAACGAAGGCTATGCTACTACTATATTTAAGCAGTTATGCCAAAGTTGTTAAAAATAACAAAGGGCTATTATCTTGAATGTGAGAAACCAAATCATTTTTTAAAACGTGATTAATGCTGGGAGCTTGCACCCTTACATGCGCTAAGCCGTGTTCCATGGGAACTTTCTCAGCGTGTGTCCAGCCATGTAAACAAAAAGTTAAAATACAGCTTACACTCTCCCTGGCATTCATTAGCATAGCAAAGAAAGCAGAAACTAACCACATTTTACATAAAAAGACTTTAGAAATCTGTGTCTGCTTACATTAGCATTATTCAATCTGCGGGTGCCAACTACATGCATAGAAACGATTTATTTATAGGCCTATCACCAAAATGTGTTCTTCATTAATTCATATTTTTCTCAGTCTCACATTACTTCTCGAACTCATCCAGGTGGTTTTTAAATGCTGAGGGTAATTTAAAACTGAGCAAATTCATGCGTACCCTGTTTTTCAGTGCTTGTGAATAATTGAATGGAAATGTTCCTACCGCTTATTTGATATTTTGTCAATTTGTTTGCCTTGAATTAGCCTGAAGAATACCACAAATCTGACCTTTGGAATTAAAATCCACACTGGCAAGGAAATAAACCTTGAACCTTTTGCCAAAGATATTTAGAAATATATTTCTCACAAGATTAAAGCTGAAAATCCAAAGTAACTGCATTTTATTCCAACAATACAGTTCAGTGAAACTGTGTTATATTGAACATTTCCTTATATACGACGTTCATTAGAATAGAAAGGCCTCATCTAAAGGCTCATAAAGTGACGTTTCCTCCATGTAATATTTTCCTGTATGTAATGTTCAAAAAGTATAAGTGCCCTGGAAAACATTACAAAGGGTTTTCCTTGTAGATCTGTGCTTGTTGTTAAATTTATTTTGGGTTGTTCTTCTGGTTAGCATTTCATAGCTTTTCACAGATTCAGTCAATATATGATTTTAAAAAAGACCCATAGTTTGCTTTTTAATACTATTAATAGGAAGCAGCAGGAGAAATTTTACATTTCTGGGTGAGGGTCCATGAGCGCATAATTTGGTTCTGATAAAGCTTCAGTTACACATTTCCATTCCCCCCAAAGAAATGTGTCCCCTACGCTGTTCTCTGCCACCAAGGAAATGTTGAGGAATAATCTGATCATGAGAAAAATCTGGTTTGTAAATTAAAGAGACCCTCTCCATTCTGGAGAGTAACTTTCCTTATATGTTGTATTTCTATATTGCATTATATAAGAAAAAAAAAAGATTTAAAAAAAATATCCATTTAAAAAACGATAACTGATTTCTGTTGATATGGAATAATGTATCAATATCCATTATTTTTCAGCCTAGCAAGTGATTCCATTAGATGATGAAAACATATTTCTGCCTCACCATAGGGCCTCAAATTTTCTAGCAATGAAGTTCAAAAGTGTAGTATACACAGCGAAAATTTATGCAGAGATAATCTGCCCTCTATTGCTGTATTATTTTGTGGTTTGTTTTAAGCTAGTGTTAATCCAAAAGTGCCTTCTCATTCATTCACTCATTCATTTATTCAAAAATATTTTTTGAGTACCTACTGTGTGCTATGCTAGACCCTAAGCATAAGAGTGACACTGTCCTCATCTGCCTGAGTATTCAGACAATTAACAGGGGCTTGTAATAGAATGCAAAGAGGGTTGGCATCAGTGGAGAGACAAGATGCTATGGGGACAGACAGCTGGGTACTCTGACCTCCTTCATGCAGCCAGGGCAGTCCTTATGGAGGGTGAGTGTGGTGGGTGGCATTTAATTTGACACTTGAAGGATGATAGGGACAAGCTAAGGGCGGGGGTGGGCAGAAGATTGAGAAGATTCTTGACAGAGGGAACAGTATATGCAAAGGCTCAGATGCCAGAGAGGATGTGGTATGTTCACAGAGCCAGAAGTTTGAAGCCAAGTGTGAAGGGAAGACGGGTGACCACGATGCCAGATTGCATGTCTCTTCTCAATATGTTTCAAGCAGACCAAATTATTTTTAATGTTAGCTAAGATAAACCATTCTAACTAGGTACATCTGCTAAGCAAATTATAGAATGGATTTCACATTTAACATCATCTCTGCACATTCAGATTGATTGTATATGCAGCCTGGCCCGACCTGAAATGTAGACCTGCTCAGGGCAAGGAGAGCTTTTACAGTGGTTTTTGATTGATAACCTGAGTGCCAAGAGGATTTTGCTCCCTCTGAAAGGTTGTACTATGGAATCTAAGTGGGGGTATGCGGGCCCGGACACACATTTGGAAACTTAAAAGGGGCCTGCAGGATAATAGCTCCATGTCTGCTGTAGTTTGCTTGTGTTCTCCTCCAAGCAAAATAAATTTAACAACAAGCACAGATCCGTAGTTTGCTTGTGTTCTCCTCCAACCCAAAATAAATTTAACAACAAGCACAGATCTACAGGTCAGCGCTGCCCAGTGCATCTGGCTGACCTCAGTTTCCTGCTGCCCAGCTGTCGCTGGATTCCTCAGTGAGGGAGGAAAGGTGGTCACTCCGATTCTGGGCTTCCTCGGCTCCCTGCCCCACCCTCCACGCTGGGCAGCAGTGAGAGAGAGAATGCAATGCAGGTGTGTGCCCTGCATGCAGGTTTTATTTTTTTCCCCTTTCTTATAATTATTTATTATTTTTTTCAAAGAAGGTATTTTTATTAGTAAGCTTTTTAAAAATCACTTGCAATCCAACTGCCCAGATGACCCCTGTTGATATTAAAGAAAATTAAAACTTTCATCGCAAGAAAAAAAAATTGTTTTTAACTAGGTGTGGTGATGGATGTTAACTAGAATTACTGTGATGATCATTTTGCAATGTATACAAATATTGAGTCATTATGTTGTACACCTGAAAGTAATATAATGTTATATGTCAATTATACCTCAGTAAAAAAGTTAACAGTGATAAAAGCCAATGTTATCCAAGTTTAAACAGTACGGAAAACTGTAAGCAGAAAACAAAAGCTACGTTCTTCTCCTTAAGTGTTCCCAGTCTGTCTCCCTATAGCCACCACCATTCACAGCTTTTTCTATATATACTTCAAGAATTTGTTTCCTTCTATGCACAAGTAGCTCTGTGGTGGACACTGCAATGTGCCCAGATCTCCCCTTTAGGACGGAAGGACTTACTCACTTTTGGGGGGAGGCAGCGGGCAGACAGAGAACAGACTGGTAGATGCCAGTGGCAGGGAGTGGGGGGTGGAGATAAATGGGGGAGGTGGTCAAACCATATAAAATACTAGCTACAAGATAAATAATTCCTGGGGACATAATGTACAGCATGAGGATAATAGCTTATAATACCATATTTTATGTTTCGATGTTCTTAAGAGATATATCTTAAACGTTTTCATCACAAGAAAAATGTTTGTAACTATATGATGGATGTTAACTAAACTTAGTGTGGTTATATACATATATCAAATCATTATGTTGTATGCTTTAACTGAATACAATGTTATATGTCATTTATATCTCAATGAAACTAGAAAAAAGGGGAAATTAACAGTATGATGTAGGGAAGCAGAAAGGAAATTTTATTGCTTATATGCTTCCTTAAGTTAAATGCCTCAAAATGGCTACGTTATCACTAATATGATAAACTGCAATCTGAATATCCTTGCAGAGGATTACCAGGGAAGCTGACTCTAAAAGAGAGAGTAACATGCAGGATATTTATTACAGTGTGCCCTTAAGAGCAACACCCATAGGAAAGAGGGAAGGAAGCAGGACTGGGCAGAGCAAGAAGCTAAGCTGCAATACGGTTAAAATATATGGCCTCTGTAGATTCCACAGAGCTGCAATGTCCCCATCAGGGTTGTCCCATGAGGCTGGGCCTTCACATCCTGGCATTAGATACAGACCCCCTGGGAAGAGAGCTTGACCTTGGATGAGCTCCCCTTCCTTTTAAAAGCAGGGAAGGAGAGAGGTCATTGACACTCCGGGAGAGAACCCAGAGGTGGCATCCGCTGAGGGCTTCCGCAAGCTGCGCACTAACCGGCATTAACTCACTTCATCTAAAGCTCAGAGGTAGGTACTATTATTATCACCATATCACTGATCTAGTATTGAAGCACCAAAATGTTATTAGAAACTCGTCCAAGCAAAGAAACAACAGAGCTGGGATTTGAATGCGTAGGCACCCAGGAAGCTTGTACAGAAAGTCACTTGGGGCATAGCAGCTTCAATATGGTCGCCTAAAGCGACAAGGGGAAGAGAAGCAACTGAAGATCACATTTGGATTAGACTGTCAATTCTGGCCAGGGGGAATACATTTATGGCATGAAGTTCAACATTTTATACTTTAAAGGAAACGTTTCCTTTGTGAAAAGCCGTTCCCTTTATCACGTACTGTGTGTTGCATGGGTCTCAGCATGTATTCCAAATAGCTTTGGCTCTTGGGGTGACTTTGTCAGCAGGAGTCACGTACCCTCTCAGATATGGGTCCTCTTGCCTCCAAAGGTCTTTACCGCTGACAGTGCCTGAAATCCCAGCAGCAAATACTCATTCCTTTGAATGTTGAAGAGTTTTTATTTTACAGGATTCTCTCTTAAACTACAAACGTCCCTTTTGAAGGATAAATTTAAATCCCTTGAAAGGATGGCAAAAACATGTTACTGTATCTTGAAAATATTTCAGGTATATGGAAGGTTAAAGTGAGCAGAAAATGGAAGAGAAATATGGAAAAGGGTTTCCCTGAGAAGGTGTCATTGAAAAACTGCTTTTTGAAGTTTTTGCATTTATATGTGACATCCTGAGGACATAGTCTCATGAAGTTGTGATCAGTTATATAAGTTTTTACTGCATGGGTTCTTTTAGTGTACATGATATACTTTTAAGATTGTTGACTATTTGGCCATATCAAGAAAAGCTAATTATTTAAAAACATTATTAACAATTGCTAGTATATTCACATTTTTCTGAAACTATTCTGTGTCCCACATAATGGTCAAAAGAGGGCTTATGTTAACATTTATCTGAATAGCACTATGAGAGCAACACAGAGGAAAGAATATAACATCATAAAATAAATTACGTCTTTGAAATGATCAAACATCCCTTTAGATGTAATTGTTGTGATTTTATGCCTATAGTGAAGGCTGTTGATGTATGAGATTAATATTGCATTTTTAACACTATCCAGTGGGTCACTGAATTTATTATTTTCTTCTCCTGCTGCAACTATTACTCTGATTGTCAAGTTACAATTAAGAAAAAAATTACAATTAAGATCCTATAGCACAGATGAACATAAACAAATCACATCCAATATGTTAGGAGCTTATATTCAAGGATAATTGATTAGGATGTGCAAATAAAATAAGTTATAAAAGAATCATGGCCTTGTTAAAAATTATCATAGAAATGTAAGGCCTGGAGTATTTTGGGATAATGCAAAAAAGTATGTGTTATTGTATTGGTCTTTTGTGTTTTAAAGAGGTAGTGAGAAAACAGGACACTGATAACTGTGACCTTGAGTTTCCTCTTCTGTGAAAAATATAAGCTAATGATACCTTTTGTACACCTCCCAGGGTTTGTGAGAATCAAAAGAGACCCTGTATGTGAAGGGCCTTCTAAGCTATGATGGGTGAGATATAATCACTGCAGTTTGTTCAGAAACATTGGGCAGGGGAGTTCAAAATTTGGCATTATTAACATTTCTATTTATGTGTCAGGAGACAGTATGGTTAAGTGGAAGGGGTGTGGGCTACCTGGGAAGGGGATGAATGTTAATTTCCTTACAGTGCAGTTGTGCAGTTTTCTGCACAGTGGGTCCATATCCTTACTCAGGTTCTCGATGCTACCCAAGCCCAAAGCCTTAAGAATCACTGTCTGGGAGGGGTGTTTTCTGTATTCTTTTCCAAGTGTTCTAAGTAGAAGCAGCAGCTTCATAGACTGTTTTGCTTTTTGGAAATTTCATCAGTTCTTCGAGCTTACGGAGCACAGGTTAAGGATGCACGTATTTTTGGAACACTGGTCCCATGCGAGAGTCTCACCCATCAGGGTTGTATGCCTTGAATTAATTGATTAACTTTAGATTTGACTTAAAAATTCAAATAATGCACTAATTTCATGTCCTGGCATGAAATGTCACAGAAATAATATTTGCATAGCATTTCAGGGTATGCTGCATGTAATTTGGGTGTGTCTATTATGGCTTGGGAGGAATTTAACTTTCTTCGCATAATTATGATAGAAAAAATACGAAGAATTAAAAGGGCAGATATTAAATATTGAATTTATAAAACCCCTTTCAAGTAAAATATTTTCAAAAAGCTTTAATGAGAAACTTGAGCTTGATTTTATTTATCAGGTTTAATGCTTGAAATGACTGTGGGAAATTTTTGATTAGGACTTGTAGATGATGATCTCTTCAATTTTAAAATATTTCTCATTGATGAGAAACTTAATCCAAAATAACTTTTTAAGTGATTTAAAACAATACCAATGTACTATCTTACAGTTCTGAAAGTCAGAAGTCAGAAATGAATCCCGTGGGACTAAAATCAAGGTGTCATCAGGGTTGCATTTGCATTGGAGGAAGGATTTGTCTCCACATCCTTTACTCAGGGTCTGCCTCTGTGGGATCCCACACTAAGACACATGTGTAGCATACATGAATTCCAACTCACAAGGTATGCAAATAACTTAACTTCCTTTTTATTCATAACGCAAGTTAATTTGTGCGAAGTTCCTTTGCACAAGGATGATGAGAACTTTCCATCAGTCAGTTGGGAACCATCCCTCCCCACATGACTGTCAAAATTCCAGGTTGCTTAGGAAATGCCCAGGCATTAAGGGTAAGGGATCCCTCTGATTCTTGAGTTATATGTCCACACATGTGCCCAACATCAGTCAGCTTCTGATCCATCAGCCCTCCATTTTTGTATCTTATCAAGAGTGGTACATTCTCTGCTGCTCCTGAGCCTTGCCCATGAGGCTGACTTTCGGCCAGTTTGAAGGACAGGAAACTCTTGGAAGCTGTCTGTGTCTTCAATTGCCCAGAACTACTATAGAGTCATTTCTTCTTTGGGGACTGGCAGCTTTTCTGGGCTCTGCAATGAGGAGCAAAATGCAACCCTCTTCTAGTTTTGAGACCCCCCTAAAATTTGAGGCTTTTTCAGGGCTCTTTTTCCTAAAAAACAGGGCACAGGAACTCCCCCCCTCTCCCCGTTATGGGTGCTGAATTATGTCCCCCCCTCCAAACTCATATGTTGAAGCCCTAGCCCCCAGTATCTCAGAATGTGACTGTATTTGGAAATAAGGCCTTTAAAGAGGTAATTGAGGTAAGATGAGGTCATGTGGGTGGGCTCTAATCCAATATGAGTGGTATTCTCATGAGATTAGGACACAGACACAGATGGAAGACCATGTGAGGACACAGGGAGAAGATGGCCATCTACAAGCCAATGAGAGAGGCCTCAGAAGGAACCAGACCTGCCAACACGTTGATCTTGGACTTCCAGTCCCCAGAACTGTAAGAAAATACATATCTGTTGTTTAAATCCCCAAGTCTGTGGTACTTTGTTATGGCAGCCTGAGCAAACGTTTACTCCTTCCACCTATCCTGGGTTATCTTGTTCTTGACTGGGAGGGTAGAGAGAGGCATTGGCTGGGGATCCTTATAAGTGAAAGAGGGACGCGGAGAGGCAGAGTTGGAGATGTGACAACAGAAACAGAGGTTGGAGTGATGTGATTGCTGGAAGGGCAGGGGCACAAGCCAAGGAATGTAGGTGGTCTTTAGAAGTTGAAAAGAGGCAAGCACACAGATTTGTCCCTAGAACTTCCAGAAGGAATGCAGCCCTGCTGACACCTTGATTTTAGCCCAGTGAGACTGCTTTGGGCTTTGACTACCAGAACTGTAAAGTGCAGATTCATGCTGTTTTAAGCCTCTAAATTTGCAGTAATTTGTTACAGTAGAGATGGCTAACTCACACAGTAGTGATCTGGCTGGTACACTGGGGCATCCACGGTTGTCCACTCCTTGTGTTGTTTGGATCCAAGTGTTTTGTAAAGAGGTTCACTGTATTGTGTTATTCAAAGTAATGTTTGAAATGACTTATCAACCAATCAAAAATTTATAAGAGTTGAAATTATATTTTAAAGCATGAATAGATTTTCCTTCATTGAAAATTTCTTAAGCTAATGTACAAGGATTCCAGATCCAATGGCACATTTGCATATCAAATACTTTAAGCTAATGAAGCTCTAACTATGGGAATGTTTGCATCATTGTAGTCATCATGCAGACAGCTAGAACAGCACTAGCTGGACCATCCGCCACCAACAGGCGCAGGAATTCAACACATGTGAAGACTTAGGGTGAGGACCGCCACCTATTGTTGAGCTTCCAGGAGCTCCTGTCTGGCTGATCTTGCCTGACCTCTCCCGTCCCCACGCCTGGCTGACTCCTGATCTCTGTACCCTGTGCTCTGTGTACCTCTACTTAGGCAGTTGGGATATAAACTTGTTTGGCAGCTCCATGGCCCTTGTTCAGGTGGCTGCTGACGGTGAGACGTGCAGATGGTAGAACACCTCTTTGGCCAAGTTCAGTGGACTGAGGAAGGATAGAAAGTGCTAGATGATGCTCATCCTGCTTGCTTCCCGTGGTGACAAGTTGGGAACACATAAGGCACCAACCTTGAACCACTTGATGCTGGAGATTGTGGCTCTGGGACTTAGACCATTCCAGGCTGTTCTACTCCTTCGGGCTGAGGAGATCAGTGTTTCCATTCAGGGGCGCTAGGAGGAAAGTTCTGGACTAGGGGTTTTCAATCTTTGGTCTGCCTCAGAATCACCGGAAAGTTTTGTTGAAACCTTGCTGGACCCCACCCCCGGTTTCTGATTCAGTAGTTCTGGGATGTGGCTCCAGAATGTTCATTTCTAGGTGTTCAGGTGATATTGATAGGGCTGGTAGGGCCATACTTTGAGGACTACTGCTATGGCGCATGAGGTTTCTCATATAATTTAATGTAATTTTCTACTTTTCTGTGATAAATTTCAAAAATCAGTCAGTCTTTTAGAATGGGTATCCTCTGTCTTTAACATTTTTTTATAGTATACAAAACATTCTTGCCATGCATGTAAGATGTGTGATTTTAAAAATATGAGCGCAACCCAAATGAAAGAATTTTTCATTTTGCTGAAACACGAATTTGAATTTCATGTTATATCGCCACTGTATGTGTGCATGAGCTGGCAGTCAGTAGCTGGTCAGTGAATCCACCCAAAAGCCAGTGTCAACAACTGAAACCATCTTTGTTTTCGTTTTTGCAACTCATGGCTGTTGCATGTTTTAGGTGAATAATTACATACTCTCATGCTGGGTTCACAAACTCAAATGCCTAACCAGTCCACGCAAACGACTGGAAATGAGTGGAGAGAGCTGGGTGGAGAATGTCGTGAACTGGTGGGCTTGAGTCCATCTAAGAACAGAAACCTCCCAGAGCTCTGGCTGAACGATGCCAGATAGGAATGTGGAGCTGCCTTGCCATGTCTTCCAATTTTCAAGAGATTCCAGAAATCCCAATTTTTACATGAAATCTCCCCCCCTCGCCCCTTTTTAATGTCAGCTCTCTGAAGGCCCAACAAAACACATGTGCAAGCCAATTCTAAATTTACTTTTACCATCAAATAATACCCCATAATTTGAGCATTAGTGGAGATTTTGGAAACGTAGTTTTTGTGAATGTCAAGTGCTCACTGTTCAATATTTTAAAAGAGATTAGTTTAAATATGGCACTGCCCTTTAACGGCAGCTTTATTTTAATGAAGGAAAAGAAGAGTTCTGCAGAGTTTCTTTCTTGGGGCAGGAGACAGAGTAGGAGGTTCTTCACAGAATAACTAAAACAAACTTTAAAAAGCATGTATTCAGTGCCACGAGTACACAGTCCGGTGCCAAACAGAGATTGTATTCTCTGTGCTCTGCCTTATCATTATTCACATTCTTTTACTAGCCTGAAAATCATTTTGGGAAACAAACCTCCAGTTGTTGAAAGCAGATACAATTTTCCTAAAGTGAAACAATTTGCCATTAAAATATTTTTATCCAAGGACCAAAGTTGCCGTACGACAGCTGAAGTGTTTATGGTCAACTCCCACTTATCTAGAACCAGGCTGTTGGATTTTCATACGAATTCTCCTTTCTTTTACGTACCCTTGGACTATTTTATTGCTCGTCCCCCTGCCATCACAAACCTGGCAGATAGAGCGATAGGATGTGGTTTTTACTAGCAATTCTGTTAAGAGTCAGGTTGAGAGGTTCTTGGAATCTAAGCCTTAATTTGCAGTTAGGGTTTTGGCATTTTTCATTTACGAATATTCCTGCCAACCCTGCTTTCATTTAAGTAGCTGAGGATGACTAGGATTTGCGTTTCTTCTCTTTCCAAAACACCCAAGATTTTTGGTGTTTTGCCTTGAGAGGGGGCAGTTCCAATTTTTTTTTTTTTTTTTAAATACGAGTAACAGCATAAACACTGAATATCAGTGAGAGCTAAGCAAAGGGTCAGCATATGGAGGAGCCAGTGATGTCCTTGGTAAGTCACTTTGCATCGCTAGGTCTTAATTTCTTCACCTAGAAAATGAATAGGCTAGGTAAAATCAGTGATTTTGTGCTCTGGGAAGCCCCCGCCTTTCTATCCAGGTGCTTCTGAGGAGCTAGGGGTGGGGTGGGGAGCAGAGCACCCTGTCACTTCATTTAGAGCAACTCTACTTTGATCTGCATGCAAGTTCATACTGCAAATGGCTTGAAAGCCACAATTCTTGACAATCTTTTTAGAAAATTTGAAGACGCCCTATTTACTTATCATGGAACTGCCATGCAGATATCTTCCTGTGCACTGGTTTTATGTCACATCCCCTCCAGGAACCCTCTCCTCCCCCTTTGGTGACTAGCCAATCCCTAGTGATTTTTAAACTCTTGGCAAATGTGCCTAGTGTCTTAAATACACTTAGTTCCTTGAGAACAGGAATTCTCACAGTGTCCCCAGCTCTAAACCACATGGTCCTAAACACGTACTAGAAACATACTCCTTGATGCCCTAAAATATATTTTTATAGTTTAATCCATGAACATATTGTTATGATTATCAGTCTACACACCCAGGCAGGCAAGGAATATAACTTTCCTTTCCTCTAATGCAAATACATTTCTATTGATAGCCTCCCTCCCTTGAACCCGTGTGAGGGAAATTTAATCTTAGTTTCGGATTATTCCCTTCCTAGGGTTGCATCTGAGGTCTGGAGGTTTACTTAGTGCTCAAGCATGGGGAGGTGGGGGCATTCCAGCCCCTGGCATAGGTTTCAGAGACAACCTAGTTCCCACCCATGATCTTTTCAATCCAGCTCCTCTCTCTCTGGTCGCCATTCACCTCTGTACTCTCTCAGAGATTATTGTGTCTGTTCTCTCAGGCAGGCTGGTTTTTTTCTTTCTTTTTTCCTCCCACCTGGTATTAGGGAGAAGAACTACTCCGTTAAACTGAAACTTCATTCATGGAAACACTTCCCAAATATTTGTCTATGCCCACAGTTCTTTCTGTTCCTTGAGAGGGGGCAGTTCCAATTTTTGTCCAGGACTGACTTTCATAGACCAAAGCTATGGGGACTCCTTTGTTTCTGCTTTTAGTTCTGTGATGCCTCCCACCTTTGGGGAAGAGCTCTAGGAAGATGTCCTAGATACTTGAGTAAAGGATGGGGATGGTGTGGGTGGAGAGAGAAAAAAAGAAAAATCGACCAAGAGAAAAAGTTCACTGGATTGCCAGTCTTGAGCTTGAAGCCTTGTAAAACTTGTAATGTTCTTAGAGGTCAGTGTTTTACCTTAAATAGTCCAAAGAATTCTACACTCTATTCATAATACATTCCTTTTGTCCCAATGTAAAAATGTTTCAAAATACTGTAAATTAAAAATTACTATTGCTACAATCTTCAAGTAAAATTGATGCATCTAGAAAGAGGTTCCAGGTTCCTTATATGTCCCCGGGCTCTACGTCACATGCACTTAGGGTATGTATGAGTGTGTCTTGGTGTGTTTGAGACAGTGAAGTTGGAATAATGCTGAGAAAACTCCAGTCCAGTCCAGGTTACATGTAGCAGTGTCAGGAAGGAAGAGGTGAAAGAAAACACGAAACAAATAGAAGAAAGACCACTTTCATAAGGAATGGAATTACTAAACCATGAGACCAATTTTAGGTATGATATCCAAACTAACCTCACTGTGAGCTTCTGAAGATACAAGAGAAGTCCTCTTTTCATGCAACCTTTTATTTTCTCTCTTTTTCATGAAACATTCTTTCTGCGAACTGTCAGTGAATCTTCTATTAATAATGAAAGTTACTTTATTTACTATTGCAATAATATAAAAAAGCAAGCCTTTAGGAGAAAATCACACCTTCTCCTGAATTTTAATATACAATTACAATTAGATTATATTAATACAAAAAGTAAAAGTATTTCTGATTTCAGAATACCCAGATACCAATATTCACTTGCCCTTAAAAATTACAGTGAAAGGGAAATGTAAATGAAGAGAATGGGAAACTTTAAAAATTGTTAAGCACTTACTCTGACTTGATTGCCTTTGCCTTTGAACTAGGTTATTTTCTAACAAAGTGTAATCAGACTTGCGGCTAAAAATAATGTGAAGAGTCCACATTCCAGCGAGTGTGCCTAATTCAATGAGGACGTTCTATGGCTTCTTAGACTTATGGGCAGATGTAAACCTAAGAAAGTTGGGTTTACATAATAAATAGAAACCAGCTAGCAGTTATGAATGGCTAAGTGTAACTCATTAGTGAGCCTGGGGGAAAGCTTTTGGTTTCAAAGCCTTTGGTTTCAAAGATGTACAGAGAAAATAAGACCCAATGCCTCCAGAAGGCTCAGAACTATCCAGAAATAGTGATTACTTGAGTGTTTTATCTCTCCGTTGTAAGTAGATGGCTTTCTGAAAAAAACAACCAAGACCATTTCATAAGACTTTAGTGCTAAGATAGAATAGGAAAGTGCCTTTCCAAGGTGAGTACTTAGAGAGGGAAGGTGGGCGTCTGCCATCCCTGGAGGGCTGTGATGTGAGGCAGGAGCCAGCCAAGCACTGAAAGGCCATGATGGATAAAAACCAATGATCACTGAGGGCTCTGTGGGACAAACCCTTCTTTTCATCCACATACCCATGAAGAATATGAGTATTGAAGAACCAAAGACTGGAGTTTAGCTTCTATGTTGCAAAATAAAATAATGACTTTTCAAAAGGCTAAGATATTTTTTGTGTTGAGACAGACATACATGTCATAACCAGAACCAAATTCTCTTTGTGGCTTCTTGAACTATATTTTGGTTCAGTACCAGCTCCAGTGATACTGATGCTCAGTGTGTTTTGTTTTTTTCTTTTTCTCCCCAGTGGTGAGTGCATTTGTGTTTATGTCTCTATCGGAGAACACTAGTGTTGTTCCTGATTCTCTCGGCATACTGTTAGCAGGTTCTTATATACAATGTGGAACTTGGAGGGCTGCCTTTACCAGTCAAATCTTGTCCAAACGAAACTGTCTATTTTAAACAACTCTTTGAGTTCAGAGCTTCACTAAGAGTTCTAGGTAGATATTAGTTATGAAGGGGGGGAAAGAGTTAAGAAAAGAGTAAAAGATAAAAGCTCCAAGGCACTGGTATATTATCTCTGTGAAATAACTATAGCTAACTTAGCAACCAAATCAGTGTTTTCTTCCTCTATAGCTTGTAATAACCGACATCTTTCCAATACCATGTTATTGTCTTAAAGTGAAATAGTATGAAACAGTATTACACACTACCGTGTTTCCCCGAAAATAAGACCTAGCCAGACAATCAGCTCTAATGCGTCTTTTGGAGCAAAAATTAATATAAGACCCAGTCTTATTTTACTATAATATAAGACCAGGTCTTTAATATAATTAATATAATATAATATAATATAATATAATATAATATAATGTAATGTAATGTAATGTAATGTAATGTAATGTAATGTAATATAATACAATATAATACTGGATCTTATATTAAGTATTGCTCCCAAAGATGCATTAGAGCTGATTGTCCGGCTAGGTCTCATTTTTAGGCAAACACGGTAGTTAAAACAACAGTGAATAGGTTTTCCCAACTCTTCTCTTTATCCCTGAATAATTGTAACCTGTGAACTCAAACTCAGTTGAAAATTAGCTATAAACTTTTGAGATTCCATTGATTACTTTGTAAAAAGGTGTTTAATAATACATTATTATCCAACTGAAGCCAGGGGACTGAACTCTATGATCACTCATGACCCCTTTTCTTACTAATGATCGGCACTTATTTTGTCAAATGTTATGGTTAAATCTTTTGGAAGACACTTAAGAAAAATATGGAATGTAATAGAAAATAATACAGCTCTCAATACAGATCAGCATGGTTCTAGTATGGATTACAGGGTCAATGGAGGGGAGGGGAGAGAAATTTTTTATTGAGTGTGTACTGTTCTAAGAGATGGAAATACAGATGAGCATAAAAAGAAATCTCACCTTTATGGAGTGTACATCACAGGAGCGCGCGCGCGCGCGCACACACACACACACACACTTAAATTCTCCAAAGATAAACAAATCAGAATAAAGAAGTAGAGAGTGATGGCAGGAGTGATATTTCGGATACAGCTGTCAGGGGAATTCTGTCTCAGGAAGCAGCATTAGAGCAGAGACTGAAATGAAGTGGAAGAGGAAACCATGCCAAGTTGTAGGGGAAGGGTATTCCAGGCTAGAGAACAGAAATGTACCAAAACCTTGAGAAGGAGAATGAACTTGATGTTGGCAAGGAGTAGCCAGAAGACCTGTATGACTGGAGTGAGTAAGGAGGGAATGATAGGAGATGAAACTGGGGAGGAATCAAATTATTTGGGAAAGTGTAGTAAGCAGTTTGCATTTCATTCTGAGTGTGTAAGGAAACCTTTGGAAGGTTAAATAAAGGGAAGTGATATGATTTGATTTATGTCTAAAGAGCTTACTCTGCAGCTGTGTGAAGAGTACAAAATAAGAGTGCAAGATTAGAAACAAGGAAATCAGTTAGGAGCCACCAGGCGATGGTGATGGTGGCTGTGATTAGGACAGCTGTGAAAGTGGTAAGAGGTGGTCAGATTTGGAGCATATTTTGAAGAGCCAAAGGGCCTTGTTGATGAATGGAGAATGATGTGAGGGAAAGAGATACATCAAGGTGACCGCTCAATCTTTGTCCTGGTCACCTGGGCTACTGGAACCATTTACTGAGACAGAAAAGACTGGAAGAGGAGCAGGTCTGGGCTGGATTGAGGAATCAGGGGTTCTGTTTTGTACATTTTAAGTTGAGATGGCATCCAAATGACGATGTTGAGTAGGCAGTTAGATATCTGAGTTTGGTATTTAGAGGAAAGGCTGAAGATGGGGATAAAAATCAGGGAATCATTAGTGTATAGATCATACTTAAAGCCACTAGGATTACAGATGATTTATTGGGAATGAGGGTAGAAAGAGAGCAGAGGAGAGTCTGTGAGTGAGTCCTATGGAGTACCAGCATTTAGAGGTAGAGAGATTAATGGGTGGAGAGAAGACATGAGTGAACGGCCTGCTGCCTGCTACTTTGTTTTCAGGTAGAATGTCTTTGTAATCCAGAGGAAAGAGCTGGGACTTAATAGTGAGGATTAAATTCACTGTAATGAATTCAAAGTCTCAGACGTCCTTTACAGAGACTAGTTTTCAAATATATCCATCAATTGATAACCTCATTAAAAACAAAATGTAAGTGGTCTACTGACCTAACATGATATGACATAGAGCTATCTCAGCATTAGAAATAACGCAGCAGTAGTCTACCGAGTTGTAGCATATCATCAAGACAATTAGCTTGATGACCATTAAAAAAGCCTATGTGAATTTTCCAAGACTAAGGTATAAATGTAAGCAATAAAGCTGGAATCCACTATTTTCCTCCTTAGATTAGTTAAGATTTCTTGAATTGTGTTTTGGTCCAATATTTTAGGAAACATTAAAATTAATTTACTTAAAATATCCTTCACCTGAGTGGAAACATGGCAAAAGATATATACAGACCAGTCATAAGGGAAGTACAGCAGAAATATTAATATATGCTGAACTTTAGTAATTGAGTAAACACCAATTAAAGTAAAATACCAATTTTAATATTTTGAAATGGGAATAATTTAACAAGATGAGAATATAGGCACACAAACAAATTATTGGTGGGAATATAAATTAGAACAACTTTTCTAGGCTAAAATTTTGCAACCTATCAAAAGTCTTAAAATAGTCATATTCGTTTTGAAGGCAATTCTGCTTCTAGGAATTTATCTTCAGAAAAAATTATTAGCTAGGCACTAAAATATTATTGCAGCAATTTTTGTAAAAGTGAAAAATAGAAACAGCTTAAGGATACAGTGGTAGGGGATGGCTTAAATAAATTATGGTATATCTATATGTGATTTCTCTACATATTTTTGCAAACTATTTCATGTCACGCACAAATGTTCATTGTACTCTGAACAAAAAGAAAGTTATAGAATACTGCACGCATTATGATATTAATTATATATATATGCACATGCATAACACATACATAGAGACACAGAGAAAAACCTCAGAAGGCACACTTAATGATTTTCTCAAAGTGGTAAAACAGAATTTTTTAGATTCTCCAAATATCTTTTACATTTCTAAAATTTCTACAGTAGTCATGTGTTACTCTTATGTTTAAAATTTTAAAATTTATGAATATTTAGGAGGGAGATCACATTCTTGTACACGTTTGTTTTCCCTATAATACCATATTATAAAATTTGTTCTCCAATTTATTATCCTTGGACATTTGTGGTTTAGAACCAAATAACTTCATAAGTGAAAGAATGTTGTGACTCATATCCAAAGGCTTCTCTTTTCTTCTTTCAACTTGGATTGTGACAGTGGTCCTGCCTGCTCCATAATGACAGCTATCCATCACTATATTATATTGTATTGCAGCCATACAATACACCGTAAGAAGAAAGTAAAATATGGAAATAACTGGTGGTTAGCAGAGCTGAATTATGTAATTCTGAATTCTTGGCATTGTATAAATGCTAAACAGTAAAGGATTGAGTAAATATGTTCAATCAATTCATTATTTTCTTCTACAGAGCATTATAATGCCAAAAGATTTTTTAGGCCAGAAATTTCAATTCTGTAAATTGTTGTGGTAGAAAGAGCCCCAACTCCTAGCAAAGAGTTTAGATGGAGTGAAGGTCCTTTCCTTTAATTATGAATAGAAACCATTTGAGGAAGTAACGTGAAAAACATCATAAAATTCATTATGGATAATGAATGAAGGTGGTTATCTATATTGGAAGGCTCAAACTTCTATGCAAACATATGTATCTGCTTGGTTAATGTATTTAACTGGCTAAGATTATTTTTTATAAGATTATAAATGGCATGTATGTAAAAGGACATTAAGCATGTTTTCAAGACAGGATATTTCTGGCCTTAGAATAACTGTACAGTGACTCAGAAGAAAATAGTATGCCCAAGTGGTAAAGTAATTGAGGCAACCCTATATGTAATTCAAGCAAAAAGAAAACACCTTTTCCCAAATCACCTCTAACACATTGGTTTCCCCTGAATGACCCAGATAATTGCCATAATACTTCATTTCATTTGGACTGTGGAGACCTGATTTTTACATTTTGTTTTCTATGTAGAACACAAATGGTGGTGGGAGGGGGAAGCAAAAGCCCATTTCTTTATGGAATTTTCCAATGAAATTGAAAAGGGAGTAACTCACTCAAAACTTATAGGGCAAACCAAAAAGGCTTCAATTTCTGTCAGACAGCCTCTCTGGAAGAGGAATTTAAATACACTGAAGTTAGGTTTTACTTTTTTTTCTACTTAGTGCCAAACTATTTCTATCAATTTTGGTGAAAGTAATCTGATGAAAGGATTATTTTTAATTAAACAAAAAGCAAAATAGTTTTACAAGAGTATAAATTAGTTTTAACACCTATCTGTTTTTAGAAGTTGCATTGCTAGGTCACCTCGCTATTTCTGAACTGACTTCTCAAATGTAAAAGGAGAATTTGAACTGCACCACTGGTCTGACTTCAGAATGTTTTCGTGACTGAGGCTAAGGAAGAGTTATAAACTCTTTAAACACAGTGCATACACTGGTCGCCTGAGCCCTTTGAGGTGGGCTTGGTGGCGTGCGCCTAAATAGGTTTATTACTAGTGTCCAGTCTTACAGGGCACATGAGTATTTTTTGGCTGCTGTCAGCGTGTAATATTCTGGTTTCTGATTGTTTACAATCTCCTCTTGAGGTTGCAGTATGCTGGAATTGTACTTAAAACACATAAATCTCTCTTCAAAGGTAGCTTGGGGATCTGGAGTGTGGTTAGGGAATTTTAAATGGAAAGGATAAGTGAGGCCTACGGAGCCCTCTCAAATATAGATACTGCAGTTTGTTTAAGTTATAGCACAATCTACACTAAAGAATAAAATCTCCATGATAATAGAGCTAAAGGCAAAAGTATAATCACTGGAGACACTTGACCCTTATTTACTGGAAGCTACCTTGAGAATGGAGCTTGGAGGACAATGATTTGCAATCCGCACCCCCCCTCCCCCCCGAAACCAACCAACAAACCAAACCACTGAGAGACACTTTACTTCTTAATCACACAATGGCATTTCTTAGGTGGCTCCAACTTGGAAAAAAATAAACTTTGTGAGGTTAATAAAAGATTAACCTGCCTTGATTCATCCTTTAAATGCTTGAATTCCAACAGCTTCAAATATTCATTCATGGTCCCCCTTTTTCCCTAATGTATCATTTATATCACAAAACTGCACATGTAGCATTTTTTTATCACAAATTATAATTCTGCACTAAAACTTGCAATAAGTCAAACTGAGTTGTGTCCCGTATATCTTTTGTTTGGCAGGAACTATTCTAGTGCTTAATGAAGGCTGCTTTGGCTGCTCCCTTAGTGCCTTAATTTGGCCACAGTGGTTGCTTTCTGTCTTCTCCAGAAAACGGTTCTGTAGCCAGTGTTTTTTATTTATGTTGCTTCATTGCCATTGCAGTCTTCATTTTCCTTGGAAGCTCATTTATTTATTTATCGATTTTGGCTTTCCCTGCCAGCACATCATTTCACACTTTCTGACTTTGTCATCTTTATTATAAAAATTTAGGGGGAAGTACCTATCTGCAAACCATGGTGAAAACACTACTTTTGATATTCAAGTTAATGCCAAGACGTATAATAGATCTCTGAAAAAGCCTTTCTCACAGTTGATACAAATGTTACTTTTCCTATAGGTTAAGTGTGTTATACTGGGTGACATAATTTAATGACACCTGCACATTCATGTCAAAAAAACTCACTGCTGTCTAAACCTCTTATTAGTCCTTGAAACCTGAGAATCAGTGGCACCCTTTGTATTCAAGGCCTAATTGGAGTAACAAAAATTCGGGCTTATTTTTCACTGTGATTGGCATCATAGCGATTGTGTTGACCCTTTTATTCTCAGCTTACTGGCTTATGTATTTGACCAAAGATAGTTGTCCCTTGAAGAGACATGTGTGAAGATATTAACTGGCTGTTGAATTTAAATGAAGACTATAAAACAAACACAGATAACTAGTATACTGATTATCGACCCTCCACCGCCTCAACTTTAAAAACACTTTTTCTGATGTATTTGGAATATAATTTGGGGGTAAAAAGCTGCAAGAATTATTAGAGAAATGCCTGCTTATTTAAGGGGAACATATACGAAAAATGTCTGGGGGGATAGGATGGGCAATTAGACAAAATTTATAAAGGAAATGAACTGCTGGCAGGGAATATGTGTTTTTCTCATCCTGAGGGCACTCTATTAGCAAAACTCTCCTGATTTCTCTCTGCCCCCCTCACTCACTCTGCAATAGGGTGAGTTGGAGTGACGTCTCTTTCATGAGATAGGAAGGAGAAGCCAAGTGCTTCCCCTTCCCCTTGCTTCTTGGGAGGGACCTTCGATAGAGAGCTTTCTCTTTTGCATACATCTGTCAGAGACAGGTCCCCAGGCAATGCATGTGTCTAGAATGGAGAAGTTTTTCCAATTCTGGGGTACAATGTTATGTAGTTCACTTGTCCACGTTCTCTAATAACAGTTTTATAAGGAATAAAGGCAATATTTTGACAGTTATAAGACAATGCCTTCTTCTTGTTTCTTAGCTGATTAAGTTTCTGAGAAGATGACCTCTAAAGCTCCAACAAATAATACTCAAACCAATGCCTTAAGTCGGACAGTCTGGCTAGTAGAGTGGTTGGAGCTAGACTTAGTCTTCTTTACAAATAACCAAAAAACTGGACAAAATATATGGAAAAATATACTCTCTTTCTCCCCCCCCCCCCCGCCCCTTAGTTGGTCCTCCTGTGTATCCACTTTCAGTAGGCAGTCAGGGTGATATTTCAAAAAAGCTAATGTGATCTTGTCACACCCCTGTTTATAACCTTCCAGGGCTTATAAGACCCTCCATGATTGGGAACCTATTTATCTCATGGATCGTTCTCCTCGTGTTCCACTGATAATGAACTTTTTCTGTTTCCCTCAATTTCATGCTTTCTCTTTCTTCCAGGCCTTCACAGATGTTACTCCTTTGCTCTGGAATATTTTTCCTAACCCTTTTCCCTTTGCCCCCTTATGTCACAGGATCATTCCTGTTCATCCTTTAGACCTAGTTTAGCTTTAATTTCTATCTCCACCAGGACTTCCCAGATCTTCCTTCTGCTGCCTGCCTGTCTTCACCTTCATGGATCAGTGTCCCTGCAAAGAATCTCATTGCATTTTAACATTGTGCATTGTAATTTCTTACTTGTGTAGCTCCCTTACTAGACTGTAATATGTTTATCCTTGTGGACAAAATTGTAGTGTCTTTTTTTTTTTTGATAATCTATGGTATTGTAAGAAAAATTATAGAATTCTTACTTACCTGGAAAAATATGTGACAAAAATAATGTAAATATAAAGTAAGACCTGGTAGATATTCAATAATACTCGTATAATTAATATAATTTATCTGGGATTACATATTGTCATATGTCACTATTGTAACCTATGCTTTTATAGATTATTTTCTCGAGTCCATTGATAAGAAAAATATAAATGTTGGTACTATGTTGGATCGATTATGAAGGAAAATTAAATGTTACAGTTTTCTGTCAATTTTCTGTATATTTTATTATATTTTCCTCTCACTGAGAGGAATTTTGAGCACACAATTAGAGATATTTGCTTGAGAATCTATGATGTGAAGATCTCAGCATACCAACTGAATGATAGTTGATGGGCTTTTGACAGTGCTAAGTCATTTTGCCTGCCTTTCATTTTTATATTACCACTGCACTTGCCCATTCTCTCCTGCCCCTTTTCTATTCAAATGGTCAGTACTAAAATTACACCATGCCCTCACCAAATGTCCTGCACCAGATCCTTATTAGGCTAATAACAGATCCGTTAGAGATTAGAAGGGGTCAGTATGCCCTTTTGGCATTGTTCTCCTACACTGTGCTCTACTTTGGTGGAAAAACAAAATCATTAAAATAATGTTATACATGAATAGTCATTAAACCATGTTATAAACATTTGGCTCATTTAACTATGTCTGGGGTTGGGTGTATTTGTCTGTCAAGTTGTGCTGATAAAAGTGGCAAAGAATTTTGGGATGTTTTAAAAAATAACCTATAGTCACGTCATAATTTTAGTTTTCTCTATAATATAGTAGGAAGGCAATCCACAGTAAAGTAAGTGTAGTTAAGCATAGTTGAGCTATATTATTGTGTTGGCCTTAACCACAAATATAACACATTTAGAAGTGCTTTGCTCCTCCATGACCCTCAAGCTATAAGAAGGAAAAAAAGTATCAGTCATACAGAAAACGAATTGGATCCAGACATACTGATGTTTTATGGGTAATTTAATTTCTCATAAGTATATTATTCTAATGAGAGATTGTTACCAAGAGATTAAATCTTCAATCTTTAATAGATTTGAGCATCTTAATCAGATGTTGGCTTTTTGTTGTTGTTGTTGTTTGCTCATCCCAGTCAATGATCAGTTTATTACTGTTATTCACTCATTCATTCATTCATTGAACTTTTTTTTCATTTAGTATATATCAGGGGCGGTGCTGTTGAAGCCCCAGAAATGAATAACACACGATTTATGATGTTACAAGGGTACAGTTATAAGTAGAGGCTGTGGGCACTCTGCATCTATGTGTGTCTCTGGGGTTTCCTACTTTCTGAGGAACCTTAGGTCGTACTCCCTGGCCTCCATCTGAGGTGGACTTTAGCCTGGTGTTTCTCCCTGGAGCCCTGTGCACATGGTAGAGGCAGCTCTGACTGCTCTCATGTGGATGCTTTCCCTTTATTCAAAGGACTCCATGTCTGGCTCTGGATTATCATTTTTCCTCAAATAAATACTCTAATTACATTTAGGTTTCTATTGATCTTTCACTTAATTTAGAAAGAAGCTTCACTGATGCATTGCATTTGTTGCTATGTGGTGTCAAGGGATGCTATCACTATGATTGGTACCATCTGCAATCCATGAAGAAGAACAAGCATGCAACAGGGCTGAAGTTTCAGAGCCTCACTCAACTGACATGGGCTTGTATTGGGACACTGTCTCTAGGTTGGTACAACCCACATGCCAACGGGATAGATTTCTCTGGGCTTTTAAAATTTTGTTTTGTGACTTAGTTTTTTTTCGTTTTTCCTCATGGGAGTAGAAATATGTTTTTTCCATTTTGCAGGCAAACCACTTCAATAGAACATGGCTGGCGGCCATATGGTCATATATGAATCCAACAATTAATTTAGCAAAGAAAACTGCTTGTAACAAGTTTTGAATATGCCATCCCAGGTAGTACTTTGATGATAAATGAGGAGATGCTTGCCAAGAAAACGATAGTAACATTTATAAAAAGGTATGTTGCTTTTAGTCATTTAATGATAGTCAGATTATTAGACCATCTATTTGAACCGAAGTCCATGCCATTTGTAGGAGGTACTTAACACTTTTTATGTATAATTTTATAGCAAAAATATGGTGTTAATTTTCAAGCAGCTTACAATCTAGTAAACTTTTGACTGAGTGCTTGTATTACCCTTATCTGTAACTTCTAGGTCTAGACTTTGGGCTGACATGGCTTCCAGAACTGGCTTTATGATTGTATTTCAGGACCAGTGTTTCTAGACAAAACTAATACATGTGGAGTGGCTCAAAGATGGAAAAACGAAACAAAACAAACTCAAGTTAACTAAATACATTAGGATAAAGGGTTATTAGGAATTTTGGGGAAACAGCTCGTACCAGCTTTTGTTTTATCTTACAGAGTGTCACCTCCCTGGATGGGTCCTTCAGCTCTGATATTTGTAGAACCAAAGCTTTAGTCATCCAGTCGTCACTCTTCACATGCAGGGAGCACACATGGTATGTGGTTAGTATTCTGTCCCTTTATACTTCCTTGGCATTGGGAGTGGATAAGAGGGAAAGCAAAAGTATCAGGGTATTTTGTGAATTTTGTTTACATTTTACTGCAAGATAACTGCTTATCCTCTGGGGAAATTAAATACTCCATAGCCATTCATGGACATGAGAAGTGCACATTTATAGTTGCATGAACACTGAGACGAATATTTCCTCTGAAGAAATCTGTAACACTTTCTTTTTATCTAATTTAGTCAGCTATTTTCAGTATGTTATTACTTAAACATTTAGCTATTTATTGCATGTACCATAAATATATATTGGTTGAATTTCTGAACTGAAACTTGTGATCAGGTGCCAAAATTATAACACAACTCAAATTAACAGGATATTACAAATACAATGACAGTTGCAGAGCTCTCCAAAATATACCAACAGGTCTGATTTCTGGAAGGAGATATAAACACTTCCTTAAAATATTTTATCAGCAGATATAAAAGGGAGTCCCCATGTTCCCCTGCACTGAATGAAAATGGAATTACTAAATAAGATTTTAAAAAATCACTAAATGTATCTAGAATGCCATTATATATTTCCAGATATGAAAATGACAACCAACAGCAGCCAGTAAAGTCATACAACCATGAGTTCAGAGCAAAGAACTGAAATGGGTCCCACTGTTTCTTTTTGACAGAGCTTTTACATGAACACCAGTAATGCACACGGATACTAGTGCTGGGAAAGGGTTAAATAATGAGACTACTGTTCCTCCAAAGCTGTTCTCCATGAATCTCTTGACTTTCAAACAGTTTGCCATGGTGTGACTCTTTCAATATGTAGAAGTCATGACATGATCCAGGAGGTTTACCAAAACGTTTGTATTGTTTTATTTAGCCTGGCACCCAGTATTCCAGGGCATTTATAAAAGAGTATGAATTCCGTAGAGAATATCAAAAATGAACCATTTACATCAAAGGAGAGAAGCTTAGGAAAATTTTTAAAAAGGATTAAAATATGCAATAAATATTAGTTTAATTTCTCTGTGAAAACCTGTTTTATACCAGTTACTCCATCCAACTTTGAATTTGGACGTAAGGCCAAATGGTCAAATTTTATATTTCAAAACATAATTACTTTTTATGGTTATAGGAGAATGAATATTGTAATAGGAAGAATTTCTAATACGGAAGAAAATCACCTAACATTGTGTAGTTTTTTTCTGATTTAAGACTTATCCAAATTTAGTCTCCATTCTTCACTTGTGATTTGGTTTAATCTCATTAATTCTTTTTTGGCCATTTTTCTTCATGTATAAAATGGAAAACATAATCATTACAACCTGTCTTTTGGGGCTCTTGTAAAAAATAATAAAATGAAAAGTAGAAAAATCAGTCTTAGTTAATATTTCTTCTGAGAGACTCACAGAACAAAGTATGATGCCAACATTGCATCTAATTGCAGCCTAAATTCTTCAGAAGGCAGCTAATTATCAATGAGTCTTCTGGACTTGCCACATCATAGTAGGAATTTATATTGGAATGGTTAAGAATCTAAACTTTAGAAACATGAAGAAATATTACTCTTCACATGCCATCTGACTGATCTGTCTAAAAAACAAAATTTGTCATTTTATTTTAGTGCTAAAAACTCCTCAATGACTTCTCCATCATATTCAAGATGTAGTACCATACACAGTATTGCATGTAGGTTTGATTGTCGTTTTTTCAGCTTCCGCTACAATCATTCCAATATGCACACTGTACCTCACTATGCCAAACTTCATAGAGCTCCCTGAATGCACCAAGCTCTCTAAAGCTTTCCTGCCTTCGTACATATGTGGCTCCCTCTGCCAGATGTGCCATATCCTCACCACCTTCCGTCATCGATCAAGTGAACTTTTTTCAGCTTTTAAAACTCAGCTTATATCACCTCTTTTATGCACTTATTCCTAACCTTCTTCCAATTGCCTGAAAGAATGCTGTATTTGTTTTATGTCTGTCTCCCAAATGCACTATGGCCTCCTGAATTGTAGTTTCCCTATTATATATACCTTTGTATCTCTAGAACCTAGCTCAGTGTTGCTGATTGAACAAATAAATAACTGGATGAAACTCTGGTATGAATTATGCAATGACTCTCTGGAAGCATCTGCAGTTAGAAACTAATAATAAATTAAACCACTCCACCCTTCTAAGGTTTGGAATCAATTGAGAGATGGAGCCAAGAATCAGGCACTTGAAGATCAAAGTGATAGCTTCGTTAACTGACAAAGGCTGGGTTGGAAAACATGGCTTAGGTATGTGGCAATAGTGGGTTTCCTAATAGAACCCAAGAATTAGAAACAATACTTTCTCAGTCAAGGCAGTTCTAGACAACCACAGTCACCTTCCTGTTTAGGTACAGAGTCTTGACCCCTAAATGTATGGTATGACCAAGAGTAGACCAGAACACATGCATATGGTCAGATCCCAGAAGAAAGAGGGGAAGAGCTGATCCAAGCCTGCATATTTTTTGTTCTAGACCCATCACTCAGTAAGTCACTCTTTCTCTTTTGGGATAGAAGTAGTGTAAGGGCAGAGAGGCCAGAAGTGTTACTTGAATGGAAATCTTTATACACAGAAACATGAAATCAGGGAAAAGTAAGCGCCTTATTTACGTTCTAGTACTAACAGTTGTCTTTCCACATGTCCTTTCTCCGTCAATGGCATTACTCTTCCCCTAGCAACCCAAGTAAAATTACAGAGACACTTTTCTAGTTGATAACTCATCTCTCCCAAAGAGCAATTGGCAACAATCTTCCAGCTTATGGTTTCAGTCCTATAACTATTTGTTGATATGTTATCTTTTAATTTTTTTAAGTATAAAAGCAATACCTTTGAAAATAACAAATGGTTCAGATATATAAAAATAAACCTCTCTAAAAGTATCCTAGTCCTCCAGTCTTTTTCATTGTCTGGAGATAATTATTGTTCATGTAGGTATCTCTAGACTTTTTTCTAAGCATTTACACATGTTTAGATATAAAGATTTTTTAAAAACCACAAATACTTAATAATAACTGATAGACATTTTGTCATGTTTATTTCTTTCTTTACTTAATTTTATTTAACATTCCATAGAATGGATATTTCTTAATTTCTTTCAGAATTCCCCTATTGCTGGACATTTAGGTTGTTTCCAACTTTTTAATACTATAAAGAATAAAGATTCTATACATTCATCTTGCTTACTATTTCTGTAACAGAGATTCTTATAAGTAAAACTGTTGAATCAAGTAACTTGCACATTATAATTTGGAGATTTCATATATATATATATAATTTTACATTGTGCTTTAAAAGTCTGTTTTAACAGTATGTTAAGTTCCCATTTTTCAAATCTTATGGACCCAGGATGTTACAAAATTTTCAAGTTTTTACCAATTGAGTGGGTGAAACATAGCTTATTGTTTTAATTCCATTTCTTTTTATCACTTATGATGTTGACCATGATTTTGCATGGTTATAAGTCTTTGGCACTTCCTCTTCTGCCAGTTCATAATTTTGGACCAGTTTTTTGGTAGTTTAACTTTTCCATAAATAATGGCTTTTAATTCTGTATCTGCTAAATATATTGCAAATAATTTTTTTACAGCAGTGGCTTTTCATTTTGTTTAATAATTAACCTTTTACTGACAGATTTGAAAGCCAACGTTTTCATAGAACAAATTCCCATATAAACATCAGTCTCTTTTAGGAGTTTCTATTCTCTTCCATTGATCTATTTCTCTATTCATCCTATGGTTTTAATTCTGTTGCAGCAGTCTTTAGTAACAATAATGATCTAATATTTATTGAACCTCTACTATGTGTCTGGCACCATTCTGTTACTCTTCACAGCTACCTTTGTGGTAATCAACATTATTATCACCATTTTGCATATTAGGAAACTGAGGTCTAAAAAGCTAGAGTGTTACTGAGCTAATAGACAGCTGAGCTGGGATGGAACCCCAACATTCCTGATCCAGGTTGATGTTGTTAATCACTATACTACAAGCACTTTCTATAGGTTTATGACATTTGGTACAGCACATTGTCCCTCAGTGATGTTCTGTTGCACAATTATGCGTTTATTCGTATGAGTAAATTTTATAATCATACTGTCAGGTTTCATAAAAAGTTCTCTTGGCTTTTCAATGATAATTGTTCTGAAATTTTAGATTATTTTGAGAAAGAAATGTCACTGTTATGGGCTGTGTTTTGCCCTCCCCCAAATTCTTATGTTGAAGTCCTAAACCCTTAGTACCTCAGAATGTGACTCTATTTGGAGATAGTCTTTAAAGAGGTAAGTAAGTAAAAATGAGGTTATTAGGGGGCCACTAATCCAATATACCTGGGCTCATAAGAAGGAAATTTGGAACAGACAGATGTAGAGGGAAGATCATGTGAAAACACAGGAAAAGATAGCTATCCACAAACCAAGGAGAGAGGTCTCAGAAGGAACTAACCCTGCTGACACCTTGATCTTGGACTCCCAGCTTCTGTAACTGTGAGAAAATACATTTCTGTTGTTTACACTGCTCAGTTTGCAGTGCTTTGCCATGGCAGCCCTAGCAAACGAATATAGTCATTATCATAAGTTACTTGCTTCACACCCAGGAAAATGTTAAAACCTTTAATTTATTCAGTCCTTTTTCTTAGGTTTTTCAGTTAGGTATAAGTTTTCTTCAAGTATATTTTAATATTTCTTGTTAGTCTCATCCCTATTCATTTTATTGCTTTCTTTTACTCCTGTGAATGAGATATTTTCCCATTGTATTTGGTTATTTGTTATTGTATATTTATATTTATTCTGGCTACCTTACTGTACTCTCTTATTGGTTTTAATAGTTTTTCAGTTGTCTTGTTGGAGTTTTTAGGCAGGCAAACATATAATATGTAAATGAGGGTAGTTTTGTTTCTTTATTTCCAACATATACATTTCACTTTTCTTGATTTATTGCATTGGCTGGAATGTTTTGGAATAAGCTTGAATAATAGTAGTGATAATAAGCATTGTTTATTGGCAATCCTTAATTATGATATTTATCATAGGTTTTGATTTAATTTTCAAATTATTACAAGTTTTCTAGGAGTCTTTCTTCTCTCCTTTTATCAGTAAAAGGAATTATAGGAACTGCTTTACCAGAAGCTTTCAAAATAATCCTATGGTTTTCTCTTTTCATGTTAATATGGTGAATTGCATGGATAAATTTCTAAATTTAAACCATCTTTAAATTCTAAGAATAAGCCTGTTTGTTTATTGCACATTCTTTTTATAATTCACTGCTGGGTTTGAATTACTAATATTTTATTCATGAATTTTTCAGAAAGTGTGTGTGGGCAAACTGAAGATTAATTTTGCATATAGACTTGAATAATAATTTAGTTTGGTATAGATTCTAAGTTCAAAATCACTTTGAAGGCACTGGTCCATTATATTTTGGTATCCAGTATTGTACATGAGAAATTAGAGACCAATCTGATCCTTTCAAGTCAGAAAAATTAAAAAGAAACTGGAAATTTGATGTGAATCACAGCAAAACTGGATTACCATGGAAGCTTTTAGATTCTACATGAACTATTTTGTTGTGCCTTACCTTTATGTTTTTATATTCTATAGTTTTCACTGTACTACATCCCTGCTAGGTAGGATGAAGTGAGAAAATTAACATTTCATCTTTTCATTTCATTAGCATAATCTAATGAAAGAGCACTAAACTCAGAAAGAAGTTTCAAATCAGAAATTCTTACTACTAACTAGGAATCAGATTAAAGATTATACCTCATTGTCATTTCAGAAGTGAGACCAGAATCCACGTCTCCTAATTATGAGATGGAAGAGATGCCTGTTAAGAAAGGCTTTGCTGGAGGAAGGAAACATTGGAATGTTTGCTCAAATGATCAAGGGTCCCTGGCTCCTGCTAAATCTCTAGGGGCAAAGCCAATCTGAAATGGATACATACATTTGGCATTTGCTTGTTCTGACTATTACTCTGTTAGACTTGGAACTTTCAACTATTAAAAATATTAAACCCCTTTTTAATAAGTATGTACATATGTTTAAACAGTATTTGTGTATATAAAACTCTGGAATCTCCTAAGAATATTTAAAGTACTGATTTACACTAGAAACTCAATTTTTCCATTTTTATTTTATCAATCTGGGAATTATCTGTTGGATATGAATTTGAGATTGAGAGTATGCCCGAAGAGAACTTTTATTTATAGATCCTTGATTAATTTATGGATACTTGATTCATTAAATAAAGCATGAACCTGATAGTCAAATTACAAGATGCCTGGCAGGTCTTCATGAAAAAGAAATGTGATGAGAAAGAAATAATGTCTGTTTGATTACATTGGTTATTTCAAAATCATATCCCTTATTTGCCAACTTATTTCATTGTTCTCATATTTAAAAATCTTGCATGTCCACTTGAGAGGCTTGTGCAGAAAAAACAATTCCAAGTAAGATAGAAAATATTCATCATTAGTTTCTTAAGAAAGTTAGAGTGATGACTTTAAATGATAGAAATGCATAATTATAGAGGAAAAGATCTTACTTTGAAACTTTAGTCTAATTAATAGCAGAATGTATAGCACCAGATAAAAATATTAAAGACATAAAAAGGGCATATAAGTTTTATTATGTATGAAATATATTTATTGAATAGTCTAGACCTATACTCCAGTTGACCCACATTTATACTGAGTGGGGTAATTTAGGACTAAGGTGAACTGTCATTTTTGGTTTTGTAAAACCAGTTTCCATTGGAAGAAGATATTTTTAGAATTCATTTAAGTATATTATAGTTCTATTATTGGGCCATCAAACACAATTTGGCACAGCATGATGTTTCAACAGTTGCTCGAAGTTAACCCTTTGTGATCAGCTAACGTTATTTTTAAACCTAAGTCTAGATAACTTGGAGAAGTGCTGTTCTTTATTCCACATGGTAATTGCAGCAACATTTGTCATCTAACACATTACGTGCCACTATGTGGGATTCATTGTAAACCCCTTTCACCATGAAACCACTGAAAACAGAACCTCAAAGCCAAAGGAAACCACGCTATGCTAATTAGAAAGATCACACCTTATTCATTTAGAAATTCTCTGTTGCTCGGTATAATTTGTTTGCTTATTTACTTGTTCAGGGAAACATCTTGGCATCCATGAAGCTTGGATGTAATTAACCACCGCCACCTCACCTATTGGGTTCTGTCCTCGATGAGTGGGTTTCTGGGACATTCCTGGGAGAACTCTGTATTCACTTAACTTGATGACAAAACAGCAACATGCTAAATAATGTGATTAAAGTTGTTAAAAGCCAAAATAAACACTTATAATTATCTCAAGAAAAACGGTGTCAGGCAAGTGGGGTCTCTATAAAGTGGGACTCTGCGTGCGTCTTTCAGGTCCGGCTGCACAATAGATCATAGTTAAAGGTCTGTTAACAGACCTCTGACGGCTGAGCTGGGTAGCTTGTGGTTTCCTTCGAAACCTATTGGCATAATGTGAATTTATGTGTGAGGTGCAAATTGGAAGTTGCCTTCTATTGGTGCCCTTGGCAGAACAGAAATCATACTGTAGGGCTAGCAGCAGGAAGTACATTGCTTTGAAATTACCCAGCAGGGTTTCTACTTGCTGTTCTTGTTGCTTCTGAGACAGGGTCCTTATATTGTCTGGGCATGATTAAAATCAAAGTGTAGGCTTCTTTGCTGGGTGCCAGTAAACTTAGGTGAAAAACAGAAACAATCTGGAGTTTTAATTATTTTAAAATGCAATGTAGGCAAGAAACAAAGATGAAAGCATTTTTGACTAATCTATCCCAATTATTTCACATAAACGGATTTGCTAAAAAAAAAAAAAAAAAAAAAAAAAAGCCGAGGGAGAGAGAGAGAGAGAAAGAGAGAAACTTTATAAGAGATTTTGTAACATCTCACAGCCATAAAATATATCTATGTCACGTATGTCATTTTCATGAAACGCACGGAGAAAAGTGTCCAAACATTGTACTTTTGCATGAGTAGAGGAAACCAGATGTGGCGTTACCTTAATCCACATACAAGATGCTATGAAATAAGCCTTCAAAGCATGGAACAGAATTTACTGGTTAATTACTTACTAACTCAAAATAGTCCATCTGTGAGGGAATATCTCTGTGCTATAATTAAGACTGGTCTAATTTCATAGTAGACTAGATAGATAATTCCCATTATTCCTGTAGTTCCCAGAGCTTATAGGTTCTGGATTTCTTCATTTTAGCTGCTTTATCCATGAAGAACATAAAAGCCAATTTGTAGGTTCAGAGCTTATCTTTAATAATCCACTTGGAGAAAATTTAACTCAACTTTGAGTAAAATATAGGGAATGCAAACTTACTACCACATTGTACCAACCAGCTCTCAAATAAACAGTAGTGGAAATCAAGAGTTACTGTGTGGGTTCTTTGGAAAATGTGCCACTAGACCTATAC
Organism: Rhinolophus sinicus; assembly: GCF_036562045.2. Classification (NCBI taxonomy): domain Eukaryota; kingdom Metazoa; phylum Chordata; class Mammalia; order Chiroptera; family Rhinolophidae; genus Rhinolophus; species Rhinolophus sinicus. Next base: position 95,988,581 of record NC_133757.1, read on the forward strand.
GTAAGTCCTGGGAGTTCATGAAGTTAACAAATATTTATCGAAAACCTGCTCTGTGGTAGGCACTGCAATATGGATGGGGGATAAAAAGGTGAACCAGACTTTCATGGGAAGCTCTCTAGAGAATTAAATAATTATTTACATCGGTGACCCTGGAAGCTGAGTGCCAAGCTAAGGAAGTACAGTGTGCCATGGAGCTTCCAACCCACAGCTGGTACCCCTCCACAAAGAGAGAGGTGAATATTACATTTCTACCACAATTGTCACATATGTTAAAAGACATATACGAAGAGGAAAAAATATATCAATTGCACTGAAAAGTTAGAAATGGCTTAGGAAAATTGGAAATGCAGGTCCCATTCCTTCCTTTAAAAATTTCCCTCTTCCAATTCCAATCTATTTTGACACTTCAAATCCTTCAGCCATAGCAAAGAGCAGATGTGTAGAACCTCTACAAATCCTAGTGTCCAAACTCCAAAGGCCTGTGTCTGTCTGCTGATACTACTTGTGGGTCATGGCTTGTGAGCTATCAGACCTGCTCAGGCCAGGGAGAAATCCAGATTTCATCTTTTTCCACTTGAATTTCAGTACTAAAAGGAGAGAAATCATAATAAGATACAGTGATGTTAAAGAGCATTTCTGAGTCTCTTTTGTACGTATCTAAATATTAAACCTGGCAGTTATAACTTTGTTCTGTTGGACAGATGTAGGCACAGAAGAGTTAAGCTGCCTCTGGCCTTAGGAAGTTAACATGGCATTTGGCTGTTTTAAAAATCTGCTTACAAAAATTAGTTCCCACTGGTGGAAATACCTTTCTTTGCAGTACGAGAAGTTGTTTGAAGCTTTTGTCTCTCTCAAATGCTCATCTTGATCAGATTTTAATACTGTTCTCAAACCAACCTTTAATTTAATAAGCATAGTAATTTTGTTCAGAAAACATTTCCATGACATGTGTTGAATCAAATGTACGTATTCAGTATTCCATCCCAGCAGCACCACCTATTGTTGTCTTGTAGCTCTTGAACTAAACTTCACAAGGTTCTAATTTGCTTATTTCTCTGGCTATCTCTGTGAGGTAGCCAATATACTACACATTTTAAAGCTCATAAGGGTTAAGCATAAGACTATTATGATGTTTCTAATGTTCAAAATCTGTTCTGTAAATAAAATGCATTTTTTGGAGTACTTGAGACTTCCATTTTAATTGGTGAAAAGAAACAGAATGGAGAGGCTATATGCTATAAAAATACTTTTGGATATCAAAATAATATTAGGTAGATAAGATCCAAGTTATAATTGTATGAGTTGGCAGTTATTACTGTCATTGGTTGTTTCTCAAATATGAGTGGCATTTTTTCCAATAGGGTTTAAAAACACGTGTAAAAATATATTATTTGCATTGACAGGTAGAAACTGAAACTCAGGATTTGTCAAATGGTGGCCACTGTGGAATTTTTCAGCATTATTCCTAGAAGAGAGAAAGATAGGATTGAAAATATTACATAGTCTTTACTTGATATTTGCATTACATATGTGTATATGAATGTGAATAATAAACTATGTTTTCTGTAAGCTATGTTTATTTAAACCATGTAAACCATAAAAAGGATTTTAGGAGGAAAGTAATAAGCAACATATGGAGTATTTTCATACATAGTATTCTTTTTCTGCTAAAGCTATTCATCTTGTATTCCTTATCATAGGTAATACCTTACCACCTATCTAATTGTCCAAGCCAGAAACCTATAAGTTATTTAGACTCTTTTTTGTTTATCCTCTTCCTCCAATCAGTCATGACAATTACATTTCCTCAATATTTCTGAATTCCACCTTATTTAGTGCAGGCCCTTATCATTTCTCACGTGGCTCATTACAATAGTTACTGCTTCTATATTGACTTCCTCTGCTACCAGAGAGATCGTTCTAAAATTCAAAACTGGTAATAAAAAGATAGCTGAATAGTTTCTCATTGCTTTTAGGATGAAGTCCAAATTCTTTACACATCCAATGTGATGCCAAAATATGACCCATGACTGTTTCCAGTTTTTCATCCTACCATTTATTGCCTGATCAGACGTCTCTGCCACATGAGATGGTTAGTACTCAAAATGGGCTAGCCCTAACGATGGCTCCTATTTGGAAATCCATTAATAGAATACATTATATTGTTAGAACTAAGGATCAAAATCGTATGATCATCTACACAGATGCTTAAATGATATTTGAAAAATTGAACACCCATTCATGTTAAAAATAATAAATTAGAAATTGATATACTAATATGATATTAGGTTGGTGCAAAAGTAATTGGGGTTTTTGCAATTCTTTTTAACCTTTTAAACCACAATAACTTTTGCACCAACCTAATAATATTTTTAATTCTCAGACTAAAATGACCATCTTAACTAATGAAGAACATGATTAGAGGCATTCTTACTAAAGTCAAGACCAAGAAAAGACACTAAGTATACTATTACTATTTAACTTTAAGTTGAAAGTATCAACCAATGTCATCAGATAAGAGAAATTAGAGGCTTAAGAATTGGAAATGAACAGGTTAAACTATCTCTATTGCAGATCTCTATTGTTGATTTGGAATGATATCCAGTTTATTTTTAATTGAAAAAAAAATAAGGTGCAGAATAGCACGCAGAGTGACCCATCCTTTGTTTAAGAATGAGTGAAGGAGTGATAAGACGACATACCATTTTCTTATATTTTCAAAAGAAGTAATGCAAAATGAACCAAAAGTCAATAGAAGTGGTTACCTACAGAGTGAAGGAAGGGAATAGGGTGGGGGTGACTTTGGAGGTATGTAAATGTTTTACAGAATTGAAAAAATCAACATGAAAGCATAAAGGAAAAAGAACCTGAAGTCTTGGAGAAGGGGTACTGTAGAGTGGAGGCTGTTCTGAAGAGTGGGGGCCCTGCCTGGCCAGGCTGCACCTCTGAGGGTGTAATGAGGCAGGATCTAGGAGGTCTGGATACTGGAATCAGGTGCCAGAGTGTAGGGTCTTTACTGAAGTGGTGAAGGGGAGACAAGATGTAAACAAAGATGAGTCTCTTCTCAGTCTGCCTTTCCCTCCCCTCTCTTCCCCTTCTTTCTCTCTCTCTCCCCCTATTGGTAGAGCCTCACGAAAGCCTGTGGCAAAGCAGATACTATTTAATCTACAGGGTCCCAGCCCCAGCATCACAAAGCTGAAGGGAGGTTTTGGGGATGAGGACAAGACCTTAGTAATTTATATGGTTGAGAAAAATGAGATCAAGAATTTACTTGCGAATGGGAGAATTTACAATGGACTTTAGGACCCACATGACGCTGTAGTACACATTTGTTCGTATACTAATAAGGGCTGACACATGAGGCAAAAATTGATTTCAAATAAGATAATGACGGTGAAATAGTTCAGAATTATAAAGTACCATGCAAATATACAAGATTAATGGTTTTATGTTTGGTGCTATAATTTCACTCAACTGTAATGGGGGCATTCGATAAAACAAAGTTTATGAAGTCCAAGGTAATCATAAGATAAATTATAAAAAGATGTTTAGCATTTTTAGAAACATAAAAATTATAATTATTTAGAAAAAGAATCATTTGTTATTACTTTTCTTCTAATTGAGCCAATTTTATTTTAATTTGGAAGTTAGGTAAGTTGCAAGTTTTCAAAAGGGCACACATTTTTATTTGCTTTTCACACAGTTTTGTGGAGCCTTACAAAAATCTGAATCACATTTTGTATAGTGACGTATCTATATATTATACAGTGACTACATAAGGGCACTGAATTACTGTACTACATAATTACACGACTGATCATATTAATGTGTATCTCTGTAGTGTAATAATTTTTGCATTTATTCATTAATCAAGGATAACCATGACTAATGCAATTGTAGTTTCATTTTAAACTCATTATTCATGGTCATCAATTTAGAGATAAGAATGGAATTATGTTGATAAGTTTATAAACTGATGGCTGGAGGCCAATCAGATTGCTTCATGCTCTTAAATTATTTTATGATGATGTTACTTATGGTGAACATGTTGATTTGAAGCAAAGGTTTTGGGAGTCAAGTCATGCTTAAAGAGCGGTAAGTCATTTTTCATTTTAGGTCTCTCATATAGATACAGAAAAAGTCACTGAAAACTATTTCATGAATTTAATTGATACCATTATAGATATTGCAAATACTTGTAAACAGAGGGGAGTAATCTGCGATAAGAAGAAAATAATTCTGATGCTTTAAGCAAAAAAATATAGCATAACTAAATTTAGCAAAGAAGTAAATGATAATTGGTAAGCCAGAATATTAGAAAAAGGTTTTTGGAAACATTTATTTGTTTGGAGGACCAAACAAATGGAAACATTTATTTATTTGGGGAACCAAAACAGCTGTAACTGGGCCAGATGACATATTCATAGGTTTCCAAGAAAAACATAAACTTATCCTGAATAAAAAGTTGCAAATGGTCAAAAGAATTAAAAAAGAAAAGTAATGAAATCATCCAAGAATAAGGTAGGGCTTGGTATAGGAAAACAGTCCCTAACTCGGATATGACTAATATATAAAGAAATGGATCATTTTTAACTGAAAACTAAGATCAATTGAAAGTTGAAATAATTCTAATTGAAAACGCATCACGTGTGTGCATCACTGTTTCCCACAATCCACAATTTTTTCAACTCAGTAAATATTTACTGAGCATCTATTTAATGTGCAGTATTTTGCTGGGCACCACGGTAGAGGTTAGCAAGATAAAATATGTGCAATCTGGCAATGTGGAGGAGAAATACGCTTATATTTTGAAAGCAAAGCATAAAGTTTCACGTGCTGTAAGAACAATAGAAACATAATGCTTTGGAAGATTGACAGAGGGAAAGAGCATATCCAATTGGAAATACCAGGAAAAGCTTAACAGAGAAGAGAACATACAATATGAGATGAACCAAGAAAAATAAAAAGAAATTTCACAGGCTGGGTAATAGGGAGAAATAAAAATAACACAAGTGATATTTTGTGCTATGTACTGTCTTAAGCATTTTATATGCATTATGTCATTTCATCTTCAAAACAACCAAGAAATAGTACTTTTATTATTACCATTTCACAAATGAGAAAACTGAAGCTTAGAGAGGTTAATTTGCCCCTGGTCTCATAGTAAGTGGTGACTCCAGAATTTAGATTCAGATCTGTCTAGCTCCAGAACCAGGACCTTAGTCACTATATGATACTGCCTTGTAAAGAGGAGTTGTTTGTGAAGGTGAAAACTGAGAAAACCTACAACCTCACAACACCTGTATTTTAGTAAATCGATATTTGAAAAGTTAACACTGACTGGTAGGAATATGATAAAAATGTATATTATCATATTGTCTAAAAAGTAAACACAAAATTGCTTTGTTTATAACAATGTCAGCGTATAGGGGACTCAGTAAAAGCTTGTTGAATGAATGAATGAATGAATGAACAATGTAGAAAATACATATGCATATGGGCAGAGATCAAGAGATCAATATGGAAAAATCATTACTTATAACAGGATTGTGGCCTTTTCCTTTCAAAGTCATCTTTAATTTGTATATTGTCAGTTCTTCCAGGTTTGAGTAGGAGCCAGGTGTTTATTTCCTTTTCATTAACAAAAGGCAAATGATTTCAGTCCTAAAGGATAAATGCATCAATCTGTGATGTCAATAATCAATAGAGAATTCTTTTCTGGAATATTTGTTAACATACACAATCTTTCTAGTTTTAATTTTTTTCACCTTTTAATTTTTTTTCCAGTAATGAGGGATATAAATCCACATAAAATGATGCATATATCATAACTTAGGCATGCACGATTGAGACCAGATGAGGCAACAATAGTTTGCATGCTGACTTATTTCTTTAAGTTCCCCCAAATGAAGTCTTATTAATCATTGCTAGTCTCATGCAATGGTACATTCTTCAAAAAAATGTCTTATAATAGGAGCAGGAGAAATGAAAAATGAAAATGGTTGAAGTATTCAATAACAGGTTGCTGACGTAGTAAGATTTTTTAAAAAGTTGAGCATATTGTGGGATTTTGCCTTTAACTAGACTAAAATAAAGTTTGTTGACTTAGAAGGAACTATTAAATATCATATAAATATTGCTTTACACTTATTTGGTTAGAAAGCAGCATTCATATACATATATGTATACATGCATATATATTCACCAATGAAGTTATTTAACTCTTATGTCTGAAGTCTCATTTTTTTTCACTAAAAAAAGAGGCTCCTGGTGGCAACATAAACTACATTTGAATGTGCTGGGTTGATCTATTTCCATGAAGCTGTCAGTCTTGAGTGGGGCCCCGGAGCAAGAGAAAGCTATGCAGCTGGTCCAAGTCTGCTCCTTGGGCATTATAACTTGGCAGCTTCATCTTTGGCAAATAGGGATGTTGTATGTAGCCCCTGACCAATAGAAGACTCCTGGGTTTTGGAAACAAATTCTTTCCCTCTTTGGGTAACGGCTCCTGCTCCTGACTTGCTAATGTCTGGTAGACACTGAATACTGAGCTCAGATGCACCCAGTGAACATTTGACCTCAATGTCCTTTTGACCCAAAACATCATAAAGCTGGATTTGCTTAGAAGCACTCCATCATGTGACAGTGGTACGTATACAAGCGACAGGACTCAAGAAGTTACTGAAGGCATGAATACACTGTGCCACCGATTATCTTGGTGTCTACTTCTGCTGCTCTAATCTCTTACCCACAATCCACACGGTCTCATGTGAAGTTCCCTTTGATCAGTTGGCTGAGAAGGTAAAAATTCAAGTGTGTTTTATAGGTGGCTTTGTATAACATGCTGGCAATAGCTGGCATTGGACTGCTGCTATACAGTACTCCTCAGAGGTGGCCCAGAAGGACACTGGGGAAGGAAACGCTTTCCAGTAGGAGAAATTACAAACAGTGCATCTGAGTATTTACTTTGCTTGGAAAGCAAAGGGCCAGATATATGGATCTAGAGGAATTAATGATTAGTGGCTACCAGCTTGGCCAGAAGTTCAGGAGGAAAGTTTGAAGGACTTGATGAAATGTGGATTTGGGAAAAGACTGGGTAGGCTCCTTAGAAAAGTGAAGACTGTGAGGATCCTCCATTACAGAAGAGAATCTCAATGGTCAACGAACAGGATGACTCAATATCAGTCAGCCTCTCCTCACCAAACCCAGAGCTGGCTCACTGGGCTCCTGAGCAAAATGGCAGCAATGGAAGTTCCATGATTCCATTAACGTGGGCTTCCCCTCACCAAGGGTGATCTGATTAATGCCAATTTAGATATTCAACCTGGTCATCCCGTTAAAATCAGATTAAGATCATCCTAAGAGAGAGGCAGCTATTGGTAGAACTTTGGGGAGACAGTGAGGTTATACTGTGCACTCAGTATAGTACCTTTCCCCAGGGGGACTAGCCAGTTACTCAAGGGGAAGTTGATAAACTTACGACCCCGTGGAAGGGGCAGTGCTTTATTATTACTAGAATTGACTCTTACTCTGTATGTAGATTTGCCTTCCTTGCCCACCATTCTCCTGTAAGCACTATTATCCACAGACTTTCTATCTTAATTGCTGTCAAATATCCAATACAACATTCTTTATGATTAACGAACTCATTTTTTTTTTGGCAAAGGAAGTGTGGCAATGGCCACGTGCCTATATGATTCACTGGTTTTACCTTGAATTCCCTCATAATTGGCCTATCGAATGCCCCTCCTTCCCCACCCAGAGAAATAGAGTGAAGGTTTCTAGTGTCCTTATGCTACTAGACGTAGAGCTCTGTTATCCAAAGGAGTAAAGAAGTAGCTATAAAGTCATTCACTTGAAATTTATTATTTGGTAGTATGGCTGGTGTTATTTCCATTTTCATTTATTTGCCTTATTTTTTTCTCTTTCAAAAGGAGATATAAAAATCCAGTATCAACTAGTCAGTGTTTATTATTATTTTAAGGATTGTTTTAATGTGGTGTTCAGCATGAGAATATTATATAAACCAGCATCAAGTGATTTTCATTGACACTTATGAATGAGGCTAGTCCTTTAATCAAATAAGGATATTAAGAGCTAGACTTAAAATCCCATTTAGATTTTGATTTTGTTTAGCATAATTTTTCAGGCCAAATAACTTCATGTATTTTTAAGGATTCTAAATCAACATCCAGAACTGAAAGTCGGAAACTTTTCAAATGCCTTGTCAAAAGTCTTTAAGATTACTTAGGGAAATATTTAGTGACGTAATTTTAGGACTTTGGTAAATTTTGTATTGTTTTGATTACTTTAAAAAAGACAGTATCAAAACATAACTAGCTAAATATTTAAGCTAAAGCATACTTTGAGTAAGAGAGAGAATTTATATTACAACAACTGAAAAATTTTTATGAGATGTCTTCCATAAAAACACATAGATGGTTTGAGGGAAATGTCAGCAAGATAAAGACATACTATTATTATAAACAGTTAAGTGTTCTGATCTAAATGTGGTACAGTCAGGATAAAATTAGAACCAAAAGTTAAACAAAATATAGCAAGTAACTTAAAAAATATGTAACCTAGAGGTTAACATAAGCTATTCTGAAATGAGCATATGAAACCTACAGAATGCATAGAGCTAAAAGGTGAGTGTGACAGGCATTTAAAAAATTTACTTCTCTCAAAGGAAAAAAAAATTGTAGTTCAGTATAATCTTTTCCATAATAGGAAATAAAGCTTTACGGGCAAAGTGTAGTAACTCTGATGAAGAAAATTTACACCTGTATTTTTCATCATCTGAATTAACAATAGATAGCCCAGCAAAAAACAAAATAAAACAGCTTGAGCTTTGTCATTGACCAAATCAGGACAATTTTCATGATGTAAAAAGCGTTAAAATACATGCAAAATAACCTCAGGCACCCCTGGAACTGGGAGCCAGGAGAATTTGATTCGAGTCCCAGTTCTGCCAGGGATTATGCAACTCTGAGTAAATAGTTTACCTTCCTGAGCCTTTGTTTCCTTGTATGTGAAGCATTAATGATAACGTGTGCACTGTCTGACACTCTGAATTTCGAGAATCAAATGACAAATCTGGCAGATATTGGTGAAATGAATAAATGAATGAAGATATGTAAAAGCATTTTGTGTATTAGAAAGCTCTGAATGCAAGTAGATTATTTATTGTTCTATCCCAACTTTACAATCCGATCTGAGAAACTCTTTTTTTTTTAATTTAAAGAAAAATGCCTTGTTAAAATGTTTTGCTATGCACGTGATGTTTATATGCACGTTGTTTTATATATAAATTAATGTGGTAACAGTGAGTTAGGCTGGTTGTCACCTGCTGGATGCTATTATGTATGTACTACAGTTTCTCTTTCTTAAAATAGTACAGCCTCACGACCAAAGTTTTAAGATTAGGTAGGCATTGCCGTGGGTTAAAAAAGTACCCATTTTAAATGATACTTAAAAAAAAGATGAATCTAGCTTTTTGAGAATCAATAAAGAAATTTTTTAGTATAGGGATGGTCAGGGTGGTATTAAAAGTAATGTCGTGAGCCCCACCATCAGGAGAGAAGGGTGGCATAGCTGGACTAGAGTCTGGGGGGGCCCTGCTGTGCCAAGCATTTACTCTTTCATTGCTCGGATTATGGGGAAACCTTGGAGATCCTGAGCAGGAATGGAGGCATTCAAAATGGCATTCAGAGGGTTTGGGGTGGTGGACTAGCAAGTACTTTGTCATACTGGTGTGTACTGGCTACTATCAGCCATTGGGTAGCAAACTCAAAAGCCTATGGGAGGAGTTAAGACCTCAAGGACCTGAGAAGTAAATATAGTGACTTTTATAATGAACTGGAGACATATGCCATGTGGAGAGATGGCTGCTGATCACCAGCCAATTGTCAGGAGGAAACGCTAGCCTGTATTTCCAACATGAAGACATGTCAGAAGCCTGGATTTTCGTATGAAATCTTCTGAACAACACATTCAACTTGTTTTTTTTTTTTTTTTAACAGATCCTGTACAGGCCAAATAAAATATGAATGTGGGCTAGATTTCACTAAAACAAGCAAATGGTTCTAAAAGAGAGGAAAAGGAGAGGTGGAGCCCCAGAGACAAAGTTCCCTAATTTGTAATTTTGCCTCGGTCTAGTTCTTCTACAAAAACATGTGTGCTATAAAGATCAGAAGGTAAGTTAGAAGGGTAACTATCACCACCATTGACAGAGAGGAGGTTTAGAGACCACTGAGTAGAAACATGGAGAGAGCAGGTGTGGAGGAACCTCAAGCAGGGTGTCCTCTGTTACAGTGATTACTGTCGAGTAATTAATTACTACAGTCAGGGCTTGAAGGGAAAAGGTTTCTCTACAAATTCTCTTCACCAACCCATAGAAATGTCCTTTCACAGATCCATCTTTGCCATATGTAATAAATATTTTTTCAAGGAGTAGTAGTTCACCAAATCACTAGAAAATCCTTAAAGGGGAGAAATTTATTATCTTAAAAAAACATAAAATGTTTCAAAATGTCTTCAGATTTAAGAATTTGCATTTGGTTCTTATTGTAGAAAACTCATATTACTTTATACTAATATGATGGGATACTGTCTAGAATTTTGTGTGTGCATTTCTACTGGAATTAAAATTAACTATCCATTATAGAATATGAATAAATTGCACTAAGATCTGACTTAAAATACATGCTTAGCTGTGGACTAGTTTGCTAATCCAATTCAAAGGGAGGAATAAATACCATTCTTTAATATCTTGCACAAATCCATGTGTCTTTGGAGGTGGACAAAAGGAAGGGAGAAAAAAATATCTTTCACACCGAGCAACGGTGCATCCACGTGTGACTGCATACGTCTGAAAGGAGCAGTAGCTTGGGGCTGACCTTGGAAAAGCCTAAGAGAACATGCCAGTAGCATGTGGATGAGCCAGTTTTGCCTAAATGTTGGCCAGCTCTCTGCGGTCTTCACTCTTTCACTCCCCTGTTGCCCAATTTTAATGTGTGCTTAGCAAATTAACAGTGTTAACAATATTGCAAGATAAAAATTGTTGGACTTTAGACTATAAATAATGTAGAACTGGATTGCTTCTATTTACGTTAACATTATCCTTTTTTATAAGCTGAGACTTGAGAAAAATAACTTATTTTGTCATATGTATTTGAAAGTAATAAAATTGAATTTCTTTTAAAAAGATTCTTTGGGTGTTGCATGATCCAGACCTCACTCAGGCTAAAGCAGTGGAGTGATCAACTGGGAGTTAAGGATCCCAGTTTCTTGGATTGGCTTTTCTGCTGACTAGATATGTGGCCTTGAATGAGCCACTTCAACACACTGGGTTTTACTTCCCTTCTTGGTAAAATAAGGGCATAATATAATATTTGTCCTTCCTATCGCATAGCTAGCCAATAGAGGGAGGGGCTTTTGAGGAAAGAAAGGTCCACACATAGTTTCGGTGAGTATGGATGTAGAAACTGTACAGGCTCTAAGGTTTGACAATCTGGAGAGTGTAAGATAATTCCAGGTGGAGACATGTGGATGGGAGATGACTTGGGGTCACCGGTGCATAAGGTGTAGTAAAGCATGGTGGTGAAGGGGAACACTCAGAGGCAGCAGATTGGAGGAGAAGGGCAAAGAGTGGAACTCTGGGGGTGTGTGAGCATCAATATTCAATTCATACTTCCAAGGCAGAATGCAAAGTACATTTGTTCTTTTTCTTGCTGAATTATTCTGATGAAGTAAATCTGCCTCTTCCTTTGAGGAAGAGGTCTTATAGGAGTTTGGTAAAATGAGGTGTAGGCAGAGAAGAGTTAAGGAGGACCCATGCTCTTTTCTGGGCCCCAGTTCCAAGGAAATAATCTCACAGTCCTGCCATTTCCGGTGAAGCACATCTGGGCTCTATGGTGAGAGAAATCCCCAAAATTTCACGGGTGGGAAAAGGGAATCAGAGTACCCCTGTATGGGATACCCAATAGAACAGGACTGGAGGCGGGGGAAGAGGAAGGGATTTAATAAGGATTTCAATTCTAAACAGTGGAAGGGTTAGGTAGTCAATATCAGAAATTCTAACTGCAAGGATGGGTATGTATTTCTGCTGCTTCCCTCTTGAAAAATGAAAGGAAAGGGATTTAAGCTAATTATCAAACACTATTCCTGACAGCCTGCAAGCACACATTAGGAGTCCTGAATTAAAATAAAGCAAACCTTTGCATTCTAGCTGAGCCTTCCAATCAACACAGACCCAATGGGTCATGGGCAATTGGGCTTACTTCCTCTTTTGCTGGAATCTAACTTCCTCAGCAGACTTGGGCCTCTCAAGAGTCTCTGATGTGCTCTGTAGGGAAACCTATTCATGTTGGACCCTCACTCTCTTCATTCTTTTTCTCATTAAAGAACTTTATGACATTTGCTCTGCTGGCTTCAAATTTGGTTTTCAGCAGCAGATTCTGTTTGATATAATGGACCCTGAGAAGAAAGATTCATTTGATGTGAACCCCAAGAAGGACTTTATCTGCTGAGATGGACTCCCCACAGTCAACTGAGGCTCAAATTGTATAAATAATGAGTCTCATGGCCATTTGCTGACACGGGCTTCTCACATACTCTGTGTGATGGGAAGAACCTCAGACTGAACTCTTGGCTTCCCACACTATGCCCTGCTTGTTTACACTGTCTGAGTCAACCACTGCAGGGAAACCCTGGTTTTGTCTTTCTACCAATGGACTGAGACCTGCCCTGTCCAATCAGAACTGCAAAATTTGGATACTTCATTTACATAAAATGGACCTAATTGAGAACCTGGATGCAAACTTTCACTCTAGAAGGCGGCCTCCCCTTTGTCTCAGTGGCACACAATTTAGGTTGCCACCTATGTCTACTTGTGTCTCCTGGGCTGCAGATCCTTTTTTGCTCAAATAAATGTTTTTTTTATTACAGTCTAAAATTAATTTTGGTTTATAGTATCACTGCCAGAAGGGACAGGGGTGAGGCAGGTGACCAACTCTCTCTTTTCCCAGCATTGATGGACTCTTTGGATGTGAGATTTTCAGTTTTAACACCAGGAAAGTCCCAGGCAAACTGGAATGAGTTTGTTACCCTAGGAAGGGGAGAAAGAGGAAATTCAGTGTTCTAAACTCAGCATGGAATATTTACACAAAAACCAACCCTTTTATACTAGAAAGATTAACCTTCTCTTAGCATATTTCCTATGACCTTAAAAGAAACTCTTGTCTCTTTGTTTGCCTTGAGAAATATGTGTGTCTTAAACCCTTGTAATAAATCCCTTTCAGCTTAAACTAGCTAGAGCAGATTTTATTCTCTGCAACTGCACCCTACTGATTTAGTGCCACATGTTCTGTTTACTCTGAAGAGATTATTCTAACAAAGCCAAAAATCAATTTTAGAGAATTTGTGTTTGGGAGCTTTCTGGATTATTTTCTAGGCAGCAATTTCCTCCCCCTTCTTTAGGTAGCAGTATTCTGATTTTCCTTTGAAGAATCACCCCTTCTCCATTCAGTCTGGGAAGGGCTGACATAACACTCAGCTTGGAGGACAAAGAACTTTCTTTTTCTAGCCACAATGATGCTTCAGGCATCGGTGTGTAACCCAACTGGGCTAACGACACTTATCTTTTGGGAAATTTGCTCGAGCTACTGAAAAAGAAGTTTGTTTTTGTTATGTATCTGACTGTAGGGACAACTCAACTTGAGACTTGACAGTGGGCACAAAGCTTGCTTGAGAATGAAACCAGCAAAGAAGGCAGAGTTGCAAGGGAGAGAAAGGAAACTGCTAGATCTGGTCATGCCTGAGGTGGCTTCGCAGTGACAGGCTTCAGTAATACTCTCTATTTTGCTTTAATGGGTTGGAGTTGTGTTTCTGTTACTAGACACCTAAAGAATATTGAGTAACATGATACAATGAACTTTAAATTTATAAACAAATAAATTTGGGGTATTATTGCCATAAAATGATTCACATGATTAAATACATAGTTTGACTGTGTTTAATGCACAATTCAATTTTAAATATTAATTGGTATATTACTTTCAGTAACACACATAATTCTTAAAGTGAAAGAAATTTGCTACAGCTCTTTCTCTTAACCTGACTCTATTACTTCTTGGTATGATGTCTTGGGCAAGTTACTTAACCTCCCTATGATTCATTTGCCTCATTTGATAAATGTAGATAATGATAGTAACTACATCACACAGTTATTGTGTACAGAAGGTGAAGCACCTAGAAGAGTGGTTTGGTTCCCTGAATGAATGTTAGCTCTTATCAATAAGAAATGAATTATTGTTAATTTATTATTTTTCTATCACATGTAACATTAATTTAATGTAATAGTTTTTAGGCAGATAACAATTTCTGTTACCATCACAAATATGTAAGCAACTATATAAAACACGTAAGTAAAAAAAAAGTTAGAAGTAATTATGGAAATAATAAATAGACATAGGAAAAAGGCTGAACAATTATAATACGCAAAAGATAAAACAGTATTTTTACATGTGGTCCAGGTTATAGTTAATTTTTGCTCATTTAAAAATTTTATTATCTCAATTTTCCATATATATATATATATGTCTCACAGACTTGTGTTTCAGAGAGTCAATTAAAAAACAATCTTTGTTGGAATAAATATTGCTGCTTGATCATAACAAACAAGCTCATAATAAACAGTCTCATAAACAGCATAATACTTCACTGCCTTTGCTTTCTAAAAGGAAACAAAAGACTAGAATTGGGTCATATATCCAATGTGAAATATAGGGTATTTCAATTAAGATTCAAGTTGACTTTTTAAAGTGTTGTTCAAGTCAAATGCTACCCTATGTCAATTGCTTCCAGCTGCCGAATGAGTTTGTAAAGTTATAGGGCATTACAACAACATTGTCTGCAACACTTCTTAATTTCACTTTTAGAACATAGAAGATAAATCACAAAGTGCATAAAAGTGTATCAAAATAATAATAAGTGATACATAAATAAAGAATACCAATAACAAAGAATAAGTATATAAGCTCCCCCCCTTGCTGGAATCTGTATAGAACAAAGGCTAACATATATGTATAAACTTTAAAGGCAAATTACCAATTACTTCCAGTGTTGATCTTATCTTACACCTTCTCATTTTTTTTAAGTAGACAATTTTGCATATATTTAGTAGGTGTTGAGTGCTTTCTTTCTTTTCTTTTCTTTTTTTGTTTTTACTATAGGTCATTTTCTTGGAAAAATAATGGTGACGTTGTATTTCAAAACCAAGAAACATTGTGACAGTTTAATTCATGCTATTGCCATTTTAATGCAATTTCACGGAATCTTATGTATATGGAATAAGAAAAATAGTAGAACCTTTCAGTGGTCAAGCATTACCCACACTGCCTCACTCTGTAAATTCAAAATGAAAACTAAATGGTACTTTGAAACAAGTGTATACATATGAAAGTATCTTCCAGAATCCAGTGGTCCTGGATTGAAAAGTAAAAAAGGTTCATTGCTGGCCAGTGGCTTATTCACCATTTTTCATTTCTGTTTGTAATTCCTGTCATCTTTGTTTCTTATGCTTTGGCTAAAAAGGGCAAGTCATATTTATTGGAACTGGGTTTCAATAAACATTATGCATTATGGTGAACCAAAGAGTGATTTATTGATAATTTGTCACTTATATTTATGAAAATTTAGACTCAGAGCTCCAGAGCTGGTAAATCATATTCTACAGCTTGAATGTGTTGGTTCCCCCCACCCCCAATTTACTGCCAAAAAATGCACCATACAAGCTGACTGCCCCATACAACTCAGGTCCTAGTCCTCACACACTTGCTAATACAAAACAAGAAAAAAGAACAACTGTTAGAGATTTATTTTTTTGCTTCAATGTGTTTTCAATTTAATTCTCAAGTTGCAGAAATAATAAATTGATATAATGTAATTAGATGTGAGATTACAATTTAATGAAGCCAGAGAAGTGGCAAGAGTATAAATGGAACAGTAGATTGTATGGAATTATTATTGTTATTTTTTAAAATTTGTTTATTATGTTATAGCTGTAAAGAACTTTCACAGTTTCCAGATGCAGACAGCTGTTAGTCCTTCGTTATTAAGGAAACAAAGGTTCAGAGTTCATTTTGATCCACTTGTTCTAGACTAGAGATGTTTGAGATGACACTTCACTAAGTTGCAGCCTCCTGTCATGTGCAAGGTTGTCGAGATGTGCATCACATGTTCACTGGCCTTTGCTCATTTATCTCATCTGGCAGCCTCTCTAACTACAGGCTGCCCCAGTCTTCGTAATATGTTTATCTCCCATGGTGATGTCAGCAGAACTCCACAAATCTAATATTCATGCTCAAACAGATTTGTTGGTGCTCTTTCTTTATAAGAATAGGCCCTATATCACTCTTGCAGCTGCTTCCTCTAGATATGTGGACAGACCTGTGTATTTCATGTCTCTCCAGATCAGACAGGACTCGGCAATGAACAAAGCACCTACCTATCTGTCCACAACCTGTTTTTCTGTTTTGTTTTGTTTTGTTTGTGTTTTATTCACAGAAATCTAATTCCAGTGTGTTCCTCCACGGATGTGACTTTATGTATTTTTCCATTTGGCCAAATATCTTGGACATGAAATATTTATAATAGTAAAATAATGCATATTTTTTTTTTCAGGGGAATAATTGAGAGAAATAAATAAGATTTTTAAACACAATTTAGGTGGAAACAATATTCCCTAAATTCAATGCTCTAGGTCTATGGAATTAAATGCATGAAGATGCATAAATGTTCCACATAGAAGTCTATAAAAATAATGTTATATGTACTATTCTATAATATCTCATTTTAACTATCTAGTAATTAATCACTGTTTTTCAAGTTTAAAGTGCTTTTTATAGTTCAATGGTAAAAATATAATAGAAAGAGAGAAACAAACATAATTAGCTATTGTTTCAGATTTCTTTTACACTATTTCTAGTGCAAATCTTTATTTCCTTAATGGAGAAATAGTGATTGAATTTAAAATCAGCAACTCCTTGAGTCAAGATAGTTGGAAGCTTACTAAGTGAAAGATGTGTATCTTATTTTTCATCATGAATTTAAGGTAATTTATTCCCACACTTGTTCATTTACATATGAGCACATACATGTGAAAATTGTTTTAAATGAGTCTCACATACATTTATTTTTAAGCTAGACAGTATGGTAGCGACTTTTGGGACTATCTTTGATATAGAATTAATTTTACATAACTAAGTTATATATAATTCCATATAACTTTCTAATTTTAAGCAGTAAAATGCCATTTATTTGTGTTACATCACAGGATTGCTTATTTTTGTGTCTTTTGAGAAGCATAATACTAAAAGCTGGTACTGTGATTAATGTGTTGATTCTGTACCCAAAGCACTATATCATTTTCAAAGCCATCATCAACTATGCTTCTTTTGCTATATCTGCAGTCAAAATATGGTCTCAAATTGTCTTGTCATTTGTAAGGTTTTTAAAAAACAAGGCCCTTTTATTTTTAGTTTGTATTAAGAACTAGTTAAAATATAGTATATATGTTATACACTTTTGTTTTGTAGTAGTTTTAGTAAGAGCTTCACTGTACATTGACCTTACAGGTAAAGATCTCAAAGCATAAATTCTTATATAATTTGATTTTCACCCTATGAAATTCATAGTGTCCTCATTTCATAAATTTATAAGTTCATCTTTGGAGATTTAATATAAACTGACTCAGGTCACTTTGCAGCCACAGATGAAAGGAGAATTTTACAAATTATTTTTGATATAAATTTATATGACATAAAAAAGAAAGTTAAAAATTAAGACTACCCACTTTAAAAGAGTTCACATTTTAACTAATGAATGAAAGTATTTTTTAAATCTCTGGTTTTATAGTCTACGTGATTAGAATTTACAAAAATAAGAGTTAGGGAAAATAACCTCAAATAAATAGCTTTGGTTGTTTCTGATTTTGTACTTTATTAGCTTTCTTTCCAAATGTGTTCCCAGTAGAAATTTTCTGGTAAAACCAAATTCATGTGAGAACTCCTTTACTATGAGGAGGATCCTCCATTCCATTATTGGCAGAGACTGTTCAAATAGTGACTTTTTCTTTCCTTGAGAATATAAGAATCAAATGCCTGATTTTTGCTTTGCAGTTACTAATTTCAATTTTCTGAGTTCATGTATTTTTAAGGCATCTTATTGTTATTTACAAAAAAATACTATACTTCTTTTCTTAAATTTTTATGGTGAAACAGGTACTTTCATTTAGTTACTGAGGGCCGATCAAATGAACTTTATGATAGCAGGACTAGATTATAGAAATCTAAAGATAATCTAACTGTTGCCTTCTTTCTTCCTTCCCCAATACTAAAGTGTACACACACACACACACACACACACACACACACACACACACACACAGACAAACACACACACCCATTTAAACATCCAGTACTTGTATTTTTCCTTAGGGCACATGAGACGGTTGTATTCTTAATGATATTCTCTGATCAATTCTCTCATTAACATAAATGAGTGTCCTTGGACTATGTAATTCATTCTCTGAAAGCAGCTTTCCTCATTGTACTTGGGTCCAAGTGGATATCTAGTGTAAATGTCAATCTAGGTGTTATTTTTTTTCCCCAGTATGCCTTGAGAACTACTTCCTTCCTGCATTATGTTCCACTGACATTGCAGGGCTGTCTTGGAGAATCTCTTGAGAAACATAAAATCACAGTAATCATACCTAGTGTTTGTAAAATTCAGAGAATCATGATGGAAGCAGCTCCTCAAAAACGAGTCCCCAAAGCTCTTACTATTTCAAATAGAAAGTGTGATAAAATTAGGTTTAGAGTCCAGAGTCCCAGCTTTTAAGAGCATTTAAACCTTTAGGGTGGTCAGAATAAAGCATCAGATTTACCAGTCTTCCATCTCCACTCCCCTCCAAAAGGCATGGAAACACCTGAGTTGTTTCAGTCCATATTGTCATCCGAGGGACCCTATAATTGTGGCCCTTTAGTATTTGTGCTATCAGGTCCAGTTAACTGTCACCATAAATTAACAATAGTGATAACAACAAATATTTATTATGCTTATTTTATCCAAAGGCATCTAACTGGGCAATATACGTTTAATACATACAACAGTCTACTGATGTGGTGCTATTATTATCCCCATTCTATAGATGAGGAAACAAGTAGAGAGAGCTTAAAAACCTTGCTCAGGTGAGGGGATTAGAAAACAGTCAGTAACCACAAGATGGCCACAGGGTTCTGAAAATTAATTTGGGGAATGTAAAGATTTTGTAGGGTATGTGATGGACACTTGTCTCATTAAGGAGACCACCTCAGGGATGATGTAGATGCCTGATCACTGCATTGTACACCTGAAGCTGAAGCTGAATAATAATGAATGTCAACTACAAGTTTATATATATATATATATACACACACTTACAAGAAGCGGAGTACAACATTAGGAATAGAGACAGTGGAAATGTAATGGCTCTATGCGATGTCAGAGGGATAGTGGATGGGGGAGGGGATTCACACAGTGTGAGGGATATAAAAGATAAACGTTGAAGTATTACTTTGTCTTGTGCACCTGAAACTAATTTAAAAAACAGCAATATACAAAAAAATAAAAAAAATAAAAACCTTGCCCAAGTTCACACAGTTTTGTGGTAGGCAAATTCTAAGATGCCCCCTAAGATTTTCTCTTCCTGATATACACACCCTGCATAATACCCTCCCTTTCTGTGTGAATAGAAGTTGTGACCATAATGGGCCGTCACTCCCACAATGATGGTAGGCTGACAGAAGAGATTTTGAAAATATTTTAAGGTCCCTAGTCAGCTAACTTCAAGGAAATCAGAAAAGAGGTTATCTTGTGTGGGCCTGCCTTAGTCAGATGAACGTCTAGGAAGGGCTGGGCCCTTCCAGAAGAAAGGGGATAGATCTTTGGGAGGCCTATGGAGGGGCCACACAGCCAGGATTTGCTGAGAGCATGCAGTCAATAGCTAGGAAGAAAATGAAGCCCTCAGTCAAATGCACCACAAGGAACAGAATACTGCCAATAACTGAATGAGGCTGGAGGAGGACCCTGAACTCCCGATGAGAACCCAGCACCGGCCAACACGTTGACGGCAGCCTGTCAGACTCTGAGTGGAGGACCCAGTCATGCCATCCCCAACTTCTGACCTACGGAACTGTGATAAAATAAGAGACTGCTTCAGGCTGTGTCATTTGTTATGCAGTGATAGAAAATTAACGGAGCTATTAATTTGCAAAGTCTAGTGTTGGACTTGGATCTGTCCAACACTAGAACCTTTGATCTTTCTCACACGGACACTTATTATTTTACTCTAGTGCACACTCATGCCCTGCATAGTTCCTGTTCTAAATGTTATTTGGCTCTGGGTTCAAGATGAAAGGTAGACAAAATCCCATTCAAAACCGATTTGTTGGGCTTTGAGTTCTTGGTAGCAACCTAAGGAAATAAGAATAAGAGCCAGCACTTGGTGGTCTGGGCTGATGTGGTGAGGAAGAGCAGGACTGGAGAATTCACACACACTCCATCTCTGGTGTCAACTGTATGATGCTAGACACTGATGTCATTACATTTGTAGAATCACGTGCAAACTATAGCTGATGTGAGTATCAGCTTTGGTTTGTCACTGAATAGCTTGTTCAGTTTTGTCATCCTGTGTTTCTTTATAACACAAGTGATTAATCAGACTTAATTTTATCCCTTCCTGACCACATAAAGATTCCATAACTGAGAAACAACTGAAATGTAAGCAAGAAAGCTGTGGTTCCGAAATGTTCCACCAGGACTCCGTTGTGTAGGGGCCATGAGATAAAATCCAGTATAGCTTTAAGGACTCTGAGAACAGAGACAACATGTGCTTTGCCCAGCTGGTGGTAGCAAGACAAATTCTCTGGGTAATATGACAGAGGGGCAGGAGAGCAGACACGGCTGTTTCAGGGTGTCCCGATGGAAGTCACATGCAGATTCCCATATGCCCCAGTGAGATACGAGGAGAGCCTCGTGATTCTTACATCACACACAAGAAACACGGACATCCCTGAGACAGATCTCAGGTGATATTTGGAAAGTGAGCTGTGATTTGTGTGAATTAGGAACTGGAAATCAGATAAGAGTGAGGTCTTCCCATGTAACAGCATGGGCAGACGAGCTACAAACACTAGACACTCTGTATCCCCCAACACACAAATGACACACCCTATGGCATTCTGGAGGCCCCTGGTGCTCAGACACAATTCTAGGAAATGGGTGACAGGAGAGACCCTAAAATAATTATATATACATATTGTTATTATATATATATATATATATATATATATATATATATATATTATAGTTTTATAATAATAACTGTATCTTAGCGTTATATGTAACTACATTTTCCTTTATTGAGTGGGACAGGAGTTCAAAGTATAAATTATCTTTTGTGGTACAAAAATGAAGAAAATTGTACTTCCTGAAAACCTAGGTTTGGGACCTATATATATGGGTAACTATCCAATTTCATTAATAACAATGAATTGGTATCAGAATTGTCATATTAACCACCATCAACACCATGCTTATTGGAAACTGGGACCCACAGAGGCTGTGATCTGTCCAAGTCATATAATAAATTAGTGACTTCACACCTCACTAGATACTATACTTTTAACTGGTCTTTGTTATAGCTCTTGTTGAAATAATATTTAGCCTAATATCCAGAAAACTGAAGGCTCAGCTTCTTTTTAACTCAGGTTTACAGAATGTTATTCCTGGTTTATACTTCTCCTGGTGCCTCTTAACCTAGGAAAACCAATGACTGAAGAGTAATGGATGCAAAGTTGGAATTGCAAAGCCTTGAGTGGCAGTGTTCTGAAAATAAATGCCTAAGACCTGACGTGTATAAAATTTGGTGAACCCTAAGCAGTGTCCGGAAAAGTCTTGAAGAAACATGGCTGAAATATGTTTAGCTTTAGTAAAACAGTCAATCTGTAAAAATATCCTAGTTCCTGAAGTATTAAGCATTTCATGACTAGCTGGGAGCAGACGTTCCAGCATTCTTCTCCCAGGGCTTGGGATGTTAAAAATACCATTTAGATCCTTGAAGTAAGCTGATATTTTCACCTCATAAAAATACCCTTGCATGTTCACCTGAGAAGAAAAAAAAAAAAGTGACATTTTCTGGTGACTTTCATGAAGAATCCCAGTATTCTTTTTTAAAAGGAAGAAATAGAAAAGTCTTCATTTCCAGATGCTTGGAGATGGGAAGGAGGTAGGAAATCTATAATTCTTACAACTGTGTATTCTTTTCAGAAAAGTGTCAAATACTATGTGTGTACATATGTACATATGAACAGACATGTTAACATTTTTTAACAATAAGTCTAAAGGCTGTTTTTTGAGGGGTGGGGTGAGGGCAGAATTCCTTTTCTGCCTGTAGGACATCCGAATGCAAAGATTTCAGCAGGAGTTGGATTTAGTTCGTGGATCTCAATGAACTACCCTGCATCTCCTATATGTCAGTTCTCTGATTTTAAACCTAATGAAAGAGTCAGATTTTAAGAATGTGTGTGGGGCATCCCTATGTTGTCACTGCTAGAGTTACAAAAATCCTGCCATCTAATTTGCTGTTCTTTCTCCTCTATTTAAATTAATATTTGCAACTTGAAAGCCCAACATTAGCACTGAATATTTTAAACATTTTATAGCCCTTCAGCTGTTCTGTAGTGCCAGTTTGTTTTCCATTCCCCTTGACATCTCACAATGCTAAGTGCCCAGTGACAGCCTGTAGAGGTTTCACCATAATCCACCTTTATCCATTAACAGACACTCAATCACTAAAGTGCTTACTAGACTAAACATATTTATCCAACCAAATCACACTTTACAATGCAAATCTGCCAATCAGACCCCAGCTATTAACAAGAAACTGCTTTAAGGGGATTTTGGTGTTTGTGCTGTGAAGAGCCTGCTTACCTCCAACAAACCACTAAACCAAATTAACATAGCTGTATCCTCATAAAAGAAACCAGATATCCTGTTGTGAAAATAGAGCGCTTGGTGGGACAGGCCTCCTTTGATGGCTAACAGTGTGGCAGACAGGGCTTCAGACTTCAAATCTGGCTACCACAAAGTCATTACGAACCTTCCAGCATCAGGCTTTTGATAACTTTAAAAGCAAAATAAAAATGTAGCGTTGGGGTAACTTGGTAAGTCGTCAACGTACTCAGTTACTATTATAATTGCAATAAGTGCTGTAATTGTTGGATAAGGCTCCTTAATTCTAATTGCTCCTTTAACCAAGATCATGTTGTAAAAGTGCTTGCATTAGCCAAAAATAAAATCCAAGAGACACAAATGTGGTAGTAATAATAATTCTTTTTATTGGCCTGGCAGAGAGGAAGAGAACAAAGCTTTAAAAACTTCAAAGTTCTGACAAAGAAGAAAAAAAATCAGAATTGGAGAAACTCATACACTCTTTGCCCCTTTATTAGCCCAATACTTACTAAGTGCCATCACCACAAGTTAAGGGTTGACAACACTTTTTTCCCCCGTCTGCGGGAAAGTTACGCCATCATGTTGCCATACTAATTTAAGATTTCTGTCACAAACTACATAACACAGTCCTGTATATCCTCACTCAGAACTCCTAATCGCCTCAGACTTATTGGTATTATACCTCCTTTAAATACCAATATTTTAAGTCAGCTTTGACACTTGGTAGGGTTTGAGGTAATTTTTTCTCCCACTTAGCTAGCAAGAGAAGAAAGGTAGAATTTACTCAGAGTTAAGCTACAGACACAAAGTAAATAGTAATTCGTAAAATAATAGGCCATTATACTGCACAGAAAAAGAACGCTACTGTATCTCAACTCCACACTCCTGGTACTAAAATGAAATATGAATTTCCAGTCTTTACTGTTTATCAAAAATAATGAGCACTTTCTTATTTTAGTAGATTTTATAGGCACTTCTGGGGAAAATATTATGTGCGGCTAGAACAAGCTTCATTTGAGGCCACTCTTCACTCTGGAATAACTTCCAAAGTGAATAAACCACAATGTGCGTTTTCCCAAAGATTAGCCGACTAAAAACGTCAAGCCAAAGTAGAAATTAAATTGTCATGGAGCAAGATGTCAGTAGTTTGCTAGAAATATTTTAGAAGCATGGGTATATTCCTGAAATAGAAATAATAAATAAAAATTCTTGTACATATATGTATTTAACCTTTCTCTACTGCTCTATAAGAATGAGTTAAGAAAGAGTGGCTAGATGAATCATGACCTATTTTGGGCCAGATTTTTGCTATAAAATGTGTGTAAAAATAATTTTGGTTGTCTCCTTAGTTAAAAAAATGAAATAAGTACAAATGCCAGTGCTTTCCTACGTATGTTAAGAAGTGTAATTTTTTGACATTTGAAGTAATAATATGAATATTCTATAGTTTTTCTTTTTTTTTTAATTAAAATTGATTGGGGTGATAATGGTCAACAAAACTACATAGGTTTCAAGTGTACAATTCTGTTATATATCATCTATATATTGCATTGTGTGATCATCACCCAGTCAGTTCTCCTTCCATCATCATATATTTGACCCCCTTTACCCTCTTCTACCATCCCCCCTTATGTTCTACTAACCACTAAACTGTTATCTGTGTCTATGCGGTTTTGTTTCTTTATTTGTTTCTCTTATGAACATCTATGGTTGTGTAAATATCCCATTTATGTTATTGTGCACCAACAAATGTTCTTGTAACATTATCTGCATTATGTTTAGGAAAATAATCTGGGATTTAGATCTGAACATGATAAATATTATGTTTCATGGACAGTGTGGAGTAGTGAAAATAGGAAAATCATACTGAATAACAATATCGGAAAGTTTAGCCTTTTGCCTTAAAACTTTCTTTTCTGATTAAGCTATCATAGAAGACAACATTTATAAGCATAATTATAATGTTGCTATTTTTTCTTGCATTATGTCTTTTTTTTATAGGAATGCTAACCATTCACTATTTCATGCTGGATTTTGAAACAGTATTTTTCTAGCAACAGTATGTATCTGTCATCCAATGAAAGTATGGATATAGCAGTCAGTAATAACATTTATTGATATGGACACCATTGGAGAGAGAGAAGAAGCAGGAAACATATTCTAACTTAGAGGTGCTCATGAGATATAGAATTTTATCAAATATTTACAAGAAATATATAAACAGTATCTATAGGATTACTGTAAAGGAAAGAGAGGAGAAAAATAGAGAAGCACTGGATTGCAAATTCTTCCTGAGAGTGACCATTATTTTAATTTCTTAATATCATTAGTGCCTGGCATTATACAAGTAGGAGGTCAATAAGTATTTGTTGTCTAAATGAATATAAGAATTCTTGAAGAAGAAGTTCGGCAACAGATTTTGAAGGATGGAGAAGGTAGATTTGAACAAGAAGGTAGAATTTCCCCCCAGGGCACTGAAAAGGAAAGGTCACGAGGGACCACTGAGAACAGAAGGGGCGCCTGGATGAGGGGCACAATTTGAATACTACCTAACCTCTCAGGCTTTACCCTAAGGGATGGCAAGCAAATAGCACTTTTTTAATAAGCCAAATTTAGAACAGGTCAGTGTTTTGAAAATATTAAAGACTCTTCACTAGTGTCCCTTTGTCTCATAGAAAGCGGGGCCATCATTTACAATCAACCTTGGAAGAGACGTAGTTTTCATTTACTTCCCTTCCCAGTTGACATAGGTGTTTCTTCTGCAACATCCCAACCACAGATCTAATGAGAAAATTACTCGTAACTGTAGGTGAATGTTCAAATGTAAGGTCTTGTTTTATTATCTCACAATCCAGGAAAATGTTGCCTTGGAAGATGCTCATGATCTGAGATTGAAAGTCCATTGGGGAAATCACTCACCGCAGCAACCATTTGTAATTGGCCCCATCAGTTCTGTGTTTAAGTAGAACATTATCAATTGTCATGCCCCCAAACCCCTGCAAATGGAAATATCCGTAGTAAAATTTAAAAAACTATATTAGCTGATTTTTCTTTCTCTCTTCCTAGTACAGAAGATAGTTTGTATCCCTACCTGTTCCCATTGGTGCTACCTCAAACCCAAATTTAAACAGCGACATCATTTAGTGCTCACCATCTCAGGGATGTAACAGAGCAAAAGTCTTTTGGACCTTAGTTTCCAAAAGCCTTAACCAATAAAAGAGGGAAGGTGTGAGGTGCAGTCAAAGTGTTTAAAGATTTGAGGAGTGAGGGATTTATTCCCAAAACAGAAAACATTTCTCTGGACTGGATATGGGAGGACAGAAGGAACAGAAGTGTTGTGAGAAAAGAACTTCTTAGGTCCTGGGGAGAGGAGCCCTGAACCCCAGATCTAGTTAGATCCATAGGGATTTATAATAACTCCAGATAGCTTTGTGGGCTTTGGGAGCAAAGGAGACTCATAGAGCTCCAGGGGGTGGCAGCAAGACCCCAGAGAGGGGGGACAGGCTGCCGAGTGGGTCTGGTAGAGGTCTACAGGACTGCAGACAGCCTCTAGGTAGAATCTAGGTAGAGATTCCCAAGGGACGGACTGACCAATATGGCAGTACATGGAGAAGGGATTCCAGGGGCTGAGAGGCCATATGGACAGGGACGAGGGCCACCTCAGCTGGAACAAATCTCAGTGGATAAACTGACATCAAGGAGCAGATGGCATCCCTTTCTTAGGTGTTGGCATTATGAGCTCACCTAGTTTTTAATCCTCAAAAATGATGAGTGGTTATCTTGATTGACCGAGATTTGCTTAATGCTACCCAGTTAGAGTGGAAAAACAAAATATAAATTGTGCTGCGTCATGGGATGGAAAACATGGAAAATGTTATATTGCTCGTCAACTGTGAATTAGTAGACTGTAACTGACGCCATCTACATATTATTAGTGTTTCTAAAACTATGAAACTGGCATGTGCATCTGGAAACAAAGACAAAATTCTCAGCCCTCCTCCAAAAAAGCCCAAACAAACTGAGAAATACAAACGTGTATGAAGCATAAAGTGAATGTTCTCCATTTCCTCTTCCCCCACCGACTTACACCTGAATACTGTTCTGCTCCACACAATAAAAACTGTTGATGAATATGTTTCAATCTTTTAGAGGCCAGTAGATAATAGGCTTCTTCACTGAGGTTGAAAAAACCAGAAGAAAATTCTACTTTCACCAGGTTAATTTTCATATTAAGATTTTATCCTTATTTTAAACAAACTTTGAAACCTACCAAGTTCCCCTATCATGACCTGCCTCAGCAATAAGCAAATGTCTTTGCAGAAACCTGACCAGGGCGCTGTGGAGTTTCTGTTTTAACGTCACCCACACAGCTCCAGTGACGCATGAAGTTACAGAAACAGAGGAGGGGGAGACGCCTACAAATGCACAGGTTATGTTCATTCAACAAGGGCCCATTCAGTGCTGTTTGATGACTGAGAAATTATGTCAAGGTCAAATAAACTGTGGGCTGTGGTTCAAAAAACAAACTGGAATCACAGCAAGGGGAGTCAGTTCCTCCCAGCTGCCTAGATTTTATCTTTTTCTTGGAAGATTTTACTATAACTTTAATCCTTGGATTGCGGTGGAGTTTGAAAATGAAGATAACATGAGACTATAAACTAATTCTGATTACAGTTATAGCAAGTAAAGGATTTTTCATTTATTTTCTCTGGAGAAATAATACTTTTATCGGTGTAGACATCTCTAGTGAAGGAATTCTGCAAATACATGGCAGGTAAAAATGACTTGTAATATATTTTACAATTATTAATAATAATGGTGATTGTAGTTTATAATTTAGGAATTTTTGAAAATGGCTGGATCACTGAAAATGGAGGGCTTCCTGCTTTCATTATAGGCTTTATCTTCTTTTATCACACAAGGCATTAAGATTAAATATAATTAACCATTCAATTCTTTAGTTGTGCTAAACACATTTCAAGTACTCAGTAGCCACGTGGGACTAGAAGTTATTGTTTAGATAATGTAGATATAGAACATTTCCATTATCACAGAAAGTCCTATAGGACAGTGTTGTTATACAGCTATGGTGATATAGCAGGAGGGAAGAAAATCTGAAATATTACTGTCACAATTTTATTCTTTATCTACTGTGTAAACACAAAACTTTTTTGTTAAGAACATGTTTATAGTAATATCATGGCTCACATCCTACTCATTTCCCAGTTCTCACTGACTAGCTGAATGACCAATGGAATGAATTCTTTTCCTGATTTTAATGTAATGTAAAAGGAACAACTGAAATAAAATAATGGTTTATTCTACTGATTCGAGGTTAATGAGTGTTCTTTAAAAAACTGATTAAATGATTGTTCTTAATTCAATGTTTAGCCTGCAGATCCAAAGCACATCTCTAAAGAAAACACAATTCTGCACCAAAATATTTGTTTCTTGTTGTTAGCATTTATTTCCTCTGTATGCAAAAGAAAATTTGTGATGACACTGTCATAGATATTTATATATATATTCAGTGTGCTGAAAGTCATCTTATACATTTTTAAATTAACTAATCCTAACTATCCTAGTGTGTTCACATAAGGAACTCTGAGGTTAAATTTATTTGGAGTTTTCACTTTGAGTCAGATGAGGGAATCAGTTCATTTTAAAGACTAATCTTTATGTCCATAATCTCTACCTTTTCCTGTGTTTATTTTTGATTTCCAGTTTTACTGAAAGTTGCGGAATAATGACTTACACAAAGGAAGTGAGTCAGTGTCTCCATGAAATAAAAGGATTAAATTCTGAGTATAGTCATGCCCATTAGGGTTCTGAGTTGTAGAACTACGTGGTGAGGCAGAGAAACTAGAGTTGTTCTGGAGGAAATCTGCATGGATCTTAAAAATCCAAATACACTTTTAAATTGAAGATGACTCCTTGAAGATGGGTTAAAAAAAATAAGACATACTTTTTCAGTGACATACGAATCCATATTTAAGATGATGCCAGCGTTTATGTGTCTACTTATGTAAGTGGGAGCATTCTTATTTCTAAAGATTTGTCAAGTCCAGTATCTACTTCTAAGTCAGATATTTTTTAAAGTAACTACTTCGTTGTTTTTTTTGAATGAGTAATCAATGAAATTTCCTTTTTACTTTTTTGATTAAATGTACGTTCATCATTTTGGTTTTTCAAAACCTATATTTAAAATATGGTACACAGCATATAAATTGGTGTCATTTTCCCGTTAGTTGCTCCATACATGCAAACATACCAAAAAAAAAAAAAAAAAAAAAGCCTAGCCCACATTTCCCTATAATACCCATTCTCTTTCAAAACAGTTTTCTAGTGCCTGCTATGCTCCCTTTTCTAAGTCCAAGAAGATAAAATGAGGATTTGGCAAAAGTGAAATTATTCACTTGAAATGAAAAATATGAAACTCTCACAGTTTTATGGTAGTAAAAGACAAGCAGGAATCATTATATTTATGCTTTTGGCTTGCTGATTTTAAGAGTGAAATGATTTTTCTTACCCTTTTGTAGCACTTCTCTTTTGTATTTCAGTTATAATGTATATTAGAATATGTGACTACTACCTTCACATTTATTTTTTAAAAACTTTCTACATTGGCTATTCAAAAGCACTATGGGAAAATTACCTTGTATTTCCTTTTGAAATACACTTAAACTTCTAGGTTAAAAACAAAACCTCAAAAGAATTAACACTTTATTATTTAGGATACCTCTTGGAAGTTAACAGAATTATAGTAACAGAAATTGTGTATTATTTTTAAAGACTAGATATTTCATTAATAACTTTTTCCTAGAACAATGTTTTTATTTATATATATTCTAATGATTAAACCACTATTCCTTAAGCAATGCATCTATGGAAGATAGAATGATAAGAATTATGCACTTAGAACACCACTGACCCTTAGAAATTGGTATGTTATTTTAATTACTTTGCTTTATTCATCTCTACTCCTATGCCTGATACTTGAGAATCAAATGTAATGTATATTTATTGAACATAATACTCAGTACATATTCTATGCATCAGGTGCCCTTCCAAGGCGTTTTATATGTCATCTCATTTAATTCTCACATAAGCTTTACTGTCATTAATCTATTTTATAGACAAATTGAGAGTTAAGGAGTTATGATTTGCCCAAGGGGACTCCGCTACAAAAGTGCCAATGGTGAGAGACAAACCCAAGAGTGTCTGATTCTAGAGCCTGTGATCCGAACCACTATATTCCTGAGGTCAGTAGTATCCTCATTATACATGGAAGGAAAAAGAGACTTAGAAAAACTAAGTAACTTGTCCCTAATAGGGTACATGATTTCAGTTGAGTCAATCTAACTCCAAAGCCAGCTTGTTTGGCTACACCACACTTGGATTGGCAAATCAGATTTTGCCAAGAAAAGATTCTAGACCATCAGAAGTGAATAAGAATAGGAAGAAAATAGAAGAGGGGTGGGCCTGATGATGTATAATGAGGGTGGGTCTCTCTGAGTGGTCTCCATGATAGTCGGGGATTATGTATGTGTCCCGTGAGGGGCCATGGACACTACCGGTTGTTCAGACAGTGTTTGAAGAACAAGGAGGGTCCTTTTTCATTCATGACACTCCCCTAAGCTAATTTTTTATCAATAAAGAAATCCTTCAACACTTCCTTTACCTAAAGGTGATTGAATCTTTTTTACTTAAATGAAATAAATATTAAAAATGACAGATATTATTTGGAAATTTTACTCATAGTTAAAAAGTTCCTCAGTGGTTTGAAAATTTAGGGTAGTCCCAGGTTTCTTTCAGATTTTTCCTCCTTATTAGTTTGTATAAATATTGATTCACCTTAGAAATGAGTTATGGGTAGGAGGGGGGTCTGTTTTTTTTTTGTACTATAGAACACAGCATTCCAGAAAAACCTCATTTCTGTTGATGAATGGCTATTGGCATACAGAAATCTGGTGTGTGGTTGAGGAGAAAGGATACAGCTGACATGAGAAAAGCTTGAGAAGGAAACCATAATCCCCCTTCAAATTCACTGCTTATTAGAGGAGCTAAAATGATTAAGCAGCTGGAGGTTTTGATGTATGAGGAAAGATTAAAAGAATTACATGTGTGTAGGTTGGCTGAAGAGCTAAGGAGAGTATGGGCATGTGTTTGAGGGGGGGGCTGATAGCCATTTGCAGATAATTGAAAGTATAAGTCCCAAAGAAGGAGAGGGATTGTGGTAGTGGTCTTTAGAGGATTATCTAAGGGTAATGAATGAACTGAAGAAAAGAAAAAAAATGGTTTCATCAGGAAGACTTTCATAATGGGTGAGACTTAAGAGGCCATAAAAGGATCTCCCATTAGAGGTGGTGAAATTCCCATCTCTTGAGTCATTTGGAGGAGCCCTATAAAGTTTTGGAATTGCATAATGCTGCTGCTCTGTGGGGGAAGAGATTCGGTAAGCAAGGTCATCCTTTGACCCGATGTTTTATAGCTCAATTTCTGAGATGAATCAATTGGTAAATAATACATTTGGAAACTCCTCAGAAACTGAGTCTGTCTCATCTCACTGATAATTTTCTTCAAGTAATAGAAACATGTTCTACACCTCTTCCTCCTCTGATTTCCACACATTGTCCTTGACGTTACATCATTTCTTAAGGGACATAACTGTTCAATGGTAGAGGAATCATAAGATTGTAAGGATAAGCAGCATGTAATTCAGCAAATGGTGATATTAATGAACGCTCCTGCATTGCAACCTCTTTTCAAAATGCTATCTATTATACTAGAAGGACTCTTCTATACTAGAAAGGACTCCTTATGGTCCTTTACTGTGAATTAGTGTTGGGACCATGCTACTCTTGGAAATGAAATGGGCCAAGGCTAGCCTTTCTCTAGTATCATGACTAGGCAGAAATTCTTTCTGATGACTTTTGATAATAAGGACGACAGCATGTCTATTTTTATAATTTGCAGAAACCAAAAGAGGTGGGATCTCAGAGCACTTTATTTTAATGCAAATGAAACAACAACAACAAAAGAAATCCTATGACCTAGTAGGATCATATTCTTTGATCTCATAGTTTCTCTCTTAGGTTTATTCCCTGTGGGAGGAATAATGCATGATTCTCGCACAAAGATGACATACATGCTTCTTCATATGGAAAGCAGAATAGGCAGATAAATAAACTGAATAGCCAGGATTGAGACCAAGTAGTCTAGCTTCTGAGTACCATCCCTAAGCTGTATCACATGCCAGTGGGTAGATTTTTCCCTACTTCTGTGATTCATTCTATATAAGGCAGACTTTTCTGAAGGTTTTATGTCACTGAAGGTAGTAGCTGCAATTAAGGGCAACAGAGCCAGTCACAACTGAGCTGTAGATGCCTCACTCTTAAAAATTCCATTTCCCTTTTCATAGAGACACAGTTCACCACCTTTCTTGTCTTGTTCTTTTCTCTTTCAGGCTGGCCAGAGACCTTGAAAATTATTCCCTCTGTACTGATGAGGTATTTGGTTCTGTTTTTCTCACTTCCAACCTATACTGGCCATTCTCTGAGGGCTCACATCCTGCAACCAAAAAGGCTGAGCAAGGTGCTTTTTTCAATAGAGCGTCTTTCTTAAATGGAATTCTGATGTCTGTTGTTAAAGTACCGTTTCTTTTTCCTTTCCCTGTTGCACTTTTTTGTTCTACAGTTGAGGTTTTTTTTTCTTCTTAGCTTGATTGAGATGTTTTTGACAAATAAAATTATATATATTTAAAGTGCACCATATGATGATTTGATGTATATATGTATACATTGTAAAATATCACCAACAATCAAGTTAACACCTCTGTCGCCTTATATAATTACCATTTTAGCGTGTGTGTGTGTGTGCGTGTGTGTGTGTGATGGGAATGCTTAAGATCTACTCTCTTAGCAAACTTCTAGTACAAAATACAGTATTATTAACTATAATTATTTATCATGCTGTACATCAGATGCCCAGAACTTATTCATCTTATAACTGAAAGTTTTGCCCTTTGACCAATGTCTCCCCATTTCCCCCAGCCCCAGCCTCTAGAAACCACTTTTCTATTCACTGTTTCTATGAACTTGACTTTTTATTCTTTTTAATATGTCACATATAAGTGAGATTATACAGTATTTTTTTCCTCTGTCTGACTTATTTCACTTAGCATAATGTCCTTGAGGTTCATCATATTGTCACAAATGACAAGATTTCCTTCTTTTTTAAGTTTGAATAATCTTCCATTCTATCTATTTATCTATCTATCTATCTATCTATCTATCTATCTATCTATCTATCTATCATCTATCTGTCATCTAGCTATACCTATTTGTTTCTCTCTAGCTATCTCTCTCCCATATTTTTTTTATCCATTCATTTGTTGATGGACACTTAGGTTGTTTCCATGCTTCGGCTATTATAATAATGCTGCAATAAATATGAGAGTGAAGATATCGCTTCAAGATACTAATTTAGTTTCCTTTGGATATATGCTCAGAAGTGTGGTTGGATCGATGGTAGTGCTATTTTTAATTTTTTGAGAAAAATTAAAACTGTACTTGAGATTTTGATGGATCACTATAAACTATGCCAGATAATTTCATTCTTTCCTTTTTTAAGCCTATACCCATTAGATGATCCTGTCAGTATTTAAAATTTTGATATTTTGTTTATCATAAATTTTTGCAGTCATTTGGATTTCTAAAAAAGTATTACATCTAAATATTATTTATTGATTGAGTCTTTTGGGATACTCTTGAATTTTGCAGCCAAGGCAAGTGCCTCAGTTGCCTAATCCTAGTCCTGACCCTGCCCATTTATCAGAACTAGCTATTGGGCAATCCCAAAAGAAAGCAAAATCATAGCACAATGTTTAGCAATTCTTTTCTGATAGATATAATAATTATTATTTTTTCATTTTCCCCTCATGGAGCTAATATAGCTTGCCAGTATTTTTTTTTAAAATTATCTTCAGATCATTTTCAAGTCATCTTAGATAACAATTGGAGTGCAGTCCATTTCTTGATTTATTTGCCCATTTGTTAGGGAAACTAACAACACTATAAATTTCTACTCAGTTTTAAAGTCTTTGTCTGTTGCAGTATATTTGAGAAAGTTTTTGGAATTTTGGAAGAACACATAATTCTGCAAATATCTAAGTACATTAGTACTGATCTATTTGTAAATTATCAAATAACAAAATGCTTAACATTATTATGTTTTCAGAAATTATCCTTCTCAGAAAAATATTCTCCTATTTTATGTCAATGAGGAAATGATAGCTCTTGTGAGGTTAATATAGAACAGTTTTGGATGTCTGCAGATATCGAGTTATTTAATATAGAGGGACCAAGAGAACAGGGCAGTTGTGAATGGCTTTTCTTTTTTTGGCGGGGGGAGGGGGAGCAGTCCATTGGGTCTGTCATTTCAAAAATTGTGACCGTTTAGATATATTTTTCTGAATCTGAAGATAAACTTCTTATGAAAATATTGTAATTAAGCTTTTGGAGGCATCAGTTCACCAGATCTAAGAGAAAGGCAGAAAAGGAAGAATGCCGACAGAGCTAAAGGCCAGCTTGGGGTCCAAAGATAGGACATTTGGGGACTTTATTTTCTATATTTGAGTCATATATTTAAAAGAAATAAGGAAGCTTTTAGTACAAACAGGTCAAGAGAAAATATTTTTGTTGACTCTTTGCATCCAGTAATTGCAGCACATGAGATGACCAGTATGGCAGCGAGCCCAGCTTCACTCAGGCAGTCCTTGGTTTACCTCCAAGTGACCACTGGTGAACAGGGTCTCCTCACTGTGTTATTAATTAACCCTGGCAGGCCTTCAACATTTTCATTACCTTGGCAGAAAGTGGGCTTTTCCCTCAGTGCGCTATGCTAACCTCTGAGAGTACTTATCTTTGTTGCAGCACTCACTGAAGTCATTAAAATCATTACAGTTAACCCTGCTAACTGCTGATGTTGCAAAAGTCTTGGAAACAGTGAAGCCTCTTCCAGGTATCATTTGCTTTCTTTAAAAAATGCTACAGAAGGTCCCGTGTTTGCTTGCTGTTCTGAAATAATTATGAGAGTTCCTTGTTTTAGTTGATTAAATTTATTTGGAGAATAGAAAAACCAGAGAATAATGTACTATGATATCTGCTTTGTTAATCACCTGAAGAAATTAGATTTGCGACTTATAATTAACACAGGGCCAAAGAGTGAGAATCACAGCATGTTGCAACTATATGGTCCAACCCCCAAGCATGCACTTGATCTTTATAACATCTCCAGATATCTTGTCCTTCAAACTCTCCCTGAGTCCTTTCATTGACAGAGATCTTACTTACTTTTTAATACAGCCAACTTCATGTTTAAGAAAGCAGTATGGTTCAAAAACAGAAACTTCTGAGTCATATAACTCAATCTAAAACTTAGAGTTGATTTTTAGGAGCCATATTCTGTTTGGGTAAGGAACTTAGCTTACCAAAACTTCAGTTTCCCATCTATGAAACAGTTTTTAAGTATCTCCTTCAATGGGTTGTTATGTTAATTAACTATTGGAAGATAGTGTATATCATGTGTATTTCAAGTCTAGTAGAAGTTCTTAGACTGAGATCACATTTCTCCTTTACGTTTAAATTGCAATAGTTTGAGTTATACTTCCACTTCACAGTGGCAGTTGGTCTTTGCCCCAGTTATCCCATGTTCTTACCATGAACATTTGGGGAATCCAGTAGGTCTGGATGTTCCACAGACCCATTCCAAGTGTAGTTTTCTGGGGTTCTGTTGTGTTCTTCCCTGGAGTGATTCCTGCCTTTCAAGGAATCACAGTGGCTTCCCTCTGGCTCATGTTGCTTTCCCATGTATAACATCACTACCAGCATGGGATACATAGCCTAGTGTCAATCCTCCACGGCAAAGGCAGAATGCAGCTATAGCTTTTAATGTGACTTTATTGGAGGCTTGGGGAAATGGATGGGAATTCCAGCAATAAAAATTCTGAAACTACCTACTAAAAATGATGGTTCTCAAAGACATGAATGAGACTAATCACCATTACAGGGCTTTCCTATTGGAGGCCTTTTTACTGTGCTCTTAACTTGCCTCACTGGCATAGACCTCAAGTTCCAGCCTTTGTTCCTGGCCTGTTGCCATGTCACAGAGGCAACCTTACCACCCTCAGCAGGGCAGCGCCAAAGCAATCTCACTTATGTCCAATGCAATCCCCTAGCTGTTTGTGACCTTAAGATGGGAAAAAGTTGTCTTTCTACCTCCACTCTAAGTCATCAATTCTGCTCCAGAATTTAACTTTACTTAGGAAGATGGCCATGGGAACTTCTCCTACATTCTGGGGAAAATTTTCTTATGTCTCCCCACAATGTGGAGAAATATGAACATGAGATTTCTAACAGAATATAATAACATAACATCAGCATTTTTCCCAAAGTCAATCTTTCCCTTTCCTTCAGCTCAAGGTAAGTAGCGGGCCTATATTTTTTCCTGCCAATTTTATTATACACACACACACACACACACACACACACACACACACACACACACACATTGCTATAGACTGAATATTTATGTCCCCCCACTCCAAATTCATATGTTGAAACCTAACCCCCAATGGAATAGTATTAGGAGGTGGGGTCTCTGGGAGGTGATTACTTTATTAGGATAAATAGTATTAGTGCCCTTATAAAAGTACCCAAAGAGCTCCTGTGCCATTTCCACCAGGTGAGGACACAGAGAGATGAGTGACTATGAATGAGGAAGTGGGCTCTCACCAGACAGTGAATCTGCTGGCACCTTGATCTTAGATTACCCAGCTTCCAGGATAAATCTGTGCTCTTTGTAAGCTACCCAGTCTATGGTATCCTGTTATAGCAGCCTGAACAGACTAAAACAAATGTATACACACACATACATACAAATGCATCACTATAGGGAATTCTAAATTGATACTAAGGGAATAAACATTTCTTTAAAATAATAATAATCTGAGTTTAAGGAGAAGACGATACTCTGATTGTATTTTTTTTCTGCTGCTTACAGAGGAATTAGCAACCACTAAGGAAATAGACAACTCTCCCCTCCCATTACACAGAATAGTTTAGCTTCTTATGTAATGAATCATGCTAAATCATTTTTTGTAGAAGACAATTTTTACTTAACTTTTATGTATATGAAACTCATTGGGATGGTTTACTTAGAAAAGGAACAATGTTATCTTAATATTTAAAATTAAATCTGTTTCTTACAACAAAGAATGACACTTAAAACTTATCATTGAGTTCTCTTCTCATCAACTGTTCAGAAGCATTTAGCTACAAGAGTCAACTTGTCATATATTTAAACTTATTGGCACACATGGGGTGTGCAATAACATCAGTTTCCCTTTCTAATCTTTACAACTTTTCCTTCAATTGTGCCAAATTCATTTTTCTAAAATTTTAATTCATAGATCCTGTTTCTGTGCCTTGAGAAGCTATACTATTTCATACTCTTTAAATTGCACCTCTGCTCAATATTGGGTTTTTACAGCTGGAAAAGGGCAGCACAAATTTAACCTTCAGTCTTAATGTTGAGGCACAAAATGTGCCAGAAGAAATCACCCCCCCTACTTTCTGGGCATGAAATAAAGAACTGGGCTTTTTTATATGCCTGTTTTCCTTGGATTTGAAAGGAATCTTGATAGTCAAGTACTGCTGACTTTTTTTTTTTTTTTGAAAGAGAAGATCTGTAATTCATGGTTAAAGCTTTATTTAGTGGCTAAGCTATTACATAATTTAACGTATTTTTCACCAATATTTGTCAAACAGAAGCGGGACCTCATGCAGTGGGCTTTCCTCAGGTATCACACTTAGGCTAAGGATGGAATATTCTCTTTAGCATCCCATTACCTTACTTAACAAAATATCACTCCGTCAGAGTCCTATTAGCCATCCATCCACTCACTATTCATGATCTGGTCAACTCTTTGAATGTCTTAGTGACTTTCTCTATTATTCCTCTTTTAAAAAGTCAGTCTGTCTCTCTCTCTGTCTCTCTCTGTCTCTCTGTCTCTCTGTCTCTCTCTCTGTCTCTCTCTCTCTCTCTCTCTCTCCCTCCCTCCCTCCCTCCCTCCTTCTCTCCTTCCCCTGGTTTAGATATGGAATTGGTCTCTATAAGGATTCTCCTTTACTGTATTCTATTATACAGTTGCCTTGTTAACATTCAAATATTTCTTTAAATAAAGACATAGATAGCCAATTGTCAAAATTTAGAACTACTGCAAGCTATGAGAGAGAGCAAACACAATAGATGTTATTTTCATTTTTTAAAATAATTTCCACAAGCTAGAATTAATAGATCAATATACACAAGATAAAATTCAATATGAGTCTCCACAAAAAAATGTAGGCATATATTTATGCTTAAAGGGTCCATTCTACAGGTACAAGTTGGGGTAATATGACTAAACAGCAGAAACTATAAAAGAGATTTCAGAATTTTTGTTGATGTATATTTAATTCTCTAATGAGGCTTCAAAAAATTATGCCATTTCAGTCGCATTACTAGGTACGTTGCTCTCTGGAGAAAGGGAGGTTATACTATGCTTGTGTATTCTACATAGATAAGACTCAGAGCATTGTGTTCCCATCTGGGTAGTTTACTTTGCTGGGATATTGACAAAGTGGATCTTTCCAGAACAGAGTGGATTGGATAGTATAATCACAGAAACACTAACATAGGAGACATGGTGGAAGGAACTGGGCACATTTAGCTGGGAAAGGAGTTGACTTACAGAGATATATGATCTTACTTTTAAATATGTAAATGCTATCAATATTATCTGAATACAGCAATGTAACGAAGATCGTAGTTTCTTCAAATCTTGATTTGAAATACTGCTTTGCCGTTCAGTAATATGCTATCCAGC
This sequence comes from Rhinolophus sinicus, assembly GCF_036562045.2. Taxonomy (NCBI): domain Eukaryota; kingdom Metazoa; phylum Chordata; class Mammalia; order Chiroptera; family Rhinolophidae; genus Rhinolophus; species Rhinolophus sinicus. Next base: position 96,027,558 of record NC_133757.1, read on the forward strand.
AAGTTACCCCTTTGTATCATCTAGGAAGTATGGGGATGATGAAAGCTAATGATTTCTCAGGTTAGTTGTGAAGATTAACTGAGGAAATCTATGTGAATGCCTATTGTCATTCCTGACATATAATAAGATCTCATTAAATGGTAATGATTGTTCTTGTTAACATTTTCAGATGGCAGAAATAATATCAAAGAGAAGAGATTGAGGAGATTGACCTTAATAAATATAAGAATATAAAAATAAATTTAAGGAAGAAATGTAAGAAACAAGTTTCTAAACATTTGAGCTGATAATAAACGGTGGGTTCTCTATTATTGGGAATGTGTAAGACAAGATTGGATGACTAATTATCCAATAAAAAGTGATAATTGGACTATATGAACTCTGGTCCTTTTCTGTTATGAGCTTCTATGAACTTCTTAGAAGCAGGATGTTTAGAAGCAAAAGGAATTATGATTTGTACACAATAATAAGAATGAACTTCTTGTATGATATTATTTGACAAAGTTACCACTTAAAATTTCTTGTGCTCCAAACCTAATTTTACTGGGGCATTTTCAGAGCACATGGCTCCAGAAAGTCTTACTTACTTAGGTATGATTTTTTTGTTCTTGTTCTTTATGATGATATTCAGCAAATATTTATAGTACTTCAAAATAAGGCTTTTGGTTGAGGGAAATCTAAATTTGGAAAAGTTACCCACTTTTCAAACCAAGCCTTATTCTATCAAAATAAGTACACATTGTTGATTTTCTAGAAAGAACAGACCAAAGTCAACTTTATAGATTTCAGGCTTTTGTTGGCATGAACATTGACACACTAGAGATACACAGATATCGGCTTTAAAAGCAAATGCAAATTTTCATTATTTTTCTTTTCCCTGACATTTGGTAATGATATAAACAAAGGCAATTGTCAATTATTACAAAGAAGGGTATAATAAAAAATATGGCAAAAATGATGATGTGGCTTGTCATCTTATAATTGGTTAGGTGAAACATTATTGGACTTAAAAAGAAATTTTTAAATAAAATGTATTATCTATGTAATAGGCAATTAATAAAAAATAATTTTTTTTGTGTGTGTGTGTGTAGCAACATTCATCCATTTACCAAAATAAGAACAGAAGAACTACGGTTAAGGCTTGTTGATTGTGAAACATCTTTTCATATCTGGTGACCACAGTACCTTGGTTTCATGGATGTGTGAAATAAGTTTTAGAAACTACCCTTAGTGATGTACCTTTAGGTAAGGTTAAAGTCTCTGCCATTCTTGGTTTGACTTATTTTAACATTTATTTTACAAATTTTCAGTAAATAAACTTATAGTAGAAAAGTCAATGAAATTAAAACTTTACTTAGTTATTTTAATGCGGTAAATACCAAATAATGAACTACAATTTAGGCCCAAATTTAAAAAGTCTTTTATAGGAAAACATAAAATTATTATCAAAGTGCTTAGTAAAATGTGAATTTTCTTAAGGAGTATGTGAGATATGTGTCTTCAAAATCATTTTCAAGGAAACAAGAGAGTGAAAGCATATGAAGGTGGGTTGAGAAGATGTTTTTCTTTTCTCAATGATTTGCACCCTAGGAATACTTGGTTATTTTCCCACACATTCTTCTTGGTCACAAACAAAAGAGCACAATAGAAGAAACCATTTGAATTTTGTGATTAGATAGAGACTTTTCCTGAAGGGTTGCTTCTGAAAAAAAGTTGTAATGATTTTGATAACTTGTGGATAGTCTTAACTATGTTTCCTTCCATCAGCCCTCATCTCTAGAGATCTGCTTAATTTATAGTGGAACCCAAATGAACTTGCAGATACACTGTAACTAAAAACTTTCACTCACACTCATATCATTTTCACCAAGAAAACATAAGAAACTAGAACTTTTCCTGTTTCCAACTCATTATATTTAAAATGCACCTTGGTCTTCAGTGCAAAGGGAGTGTTAAATTCATATTTACACATGTATGGATTTTATAATGATGTTTAAAGATACATATTTGATATATTACTGTTACTTTTATATAAACATAAGATCCAATTACCTCATATATCATACTGTGTTATATTTACTGACCTTGAACTCTTCCTGTGATAATTTTAAACTAGTCTGAGTACTCATCCCCTAAATTTATTAATATTTTATCATATCAGATGAACAAGAGTAAAAAAAAAAAAAAACAGCTTCTACTTACTAATGCAAATTTCTTTCTCTAGCATCAAACTTAAAAGCACACAATGCATACTTTAAAATGTATATAATTAACTTGGTTATTTTAAAAACTTGAACATAATGAACAAGTGAAAAATAAATACCCAACCCAAAATACTCATACTAGAGCAGACCAATTACACACACATATATAAAAACTTAATTGTATCGTGCCCCACCCCCAAGTATTTAGCAAGTAAATTAGAAGGGTTCAAATAAAGCCTTACAGATACCTTATTTACATCAGCTCGTATAACCTTCTTTTATTTTGCTTAGAATTCAAGCTATTGAGTTACACACAAGGAACCACAGACTCACAGGACAGTATATTAAAACTAAGCCTATCCTCAAAAGCAGGTTCATTCCTAAAAGTGTACTCAAGAGAAACGACTATACATCTACCAAAAGAAATGGGAGCTTTATTCACAGTTAACAAAAACTGCAAATAAACCAATGCCCGTCAATAGTTGCATGGATAATAATTGTAGAATATTTATTAAACGGAATATTAAACATCAATAAAAATAATGAACAGCTGTTACAAACAGCAATAAGAATAAGCTCACCAGACATAGTGATGAACAAGGAAACCAGGAACAAGAGTACATACAAAAAAAAAAAAAAAATCACAAGTGAAATTAGAAAATACTTTGAGTTGAATGAAAACGAAAACACAGCATACCAAACTTCATAGGATGCAACTAAAGCAGTGCTTAGAGGGAAATTTATAATTATAAACATTTGTATTAAAAAAGAAATATCTCAAATCAATAACATAAACTTTCATCTTAAGAAACAAGAAAAAGAAGAGAAAATTAAACCCAAAGCAAGCCAAAGGAAAGAAGTAACAAAGGTTAGAGTAGAAATAAATGACAGAATAGAAAAGCAATAGAGATAATCAGTGAAACCAAAAGTTGGCTCTTTGAAAAGATCAGCAAATTTGACAAATCTTTAGCTAGACTGACCAAGGGGAATAAAAAACAGAAGACTCAAATTACTAATAAAAGAGGCGACATCACCACTGAGCTTACAGAAATAAAAAAGATTTTAAGGAAATAAATGAAAAATTTTATGCCAACAAATTATAAAACCTAGATGACCTGGAAAAATTCCCAGAAAGACACAAACAACTGAGATTGATTCATGAAGATCTAGAAATTCTGAATAGATTTACAACACGTAAATATTTTGAAGTAATAATTTATAAAATACACAAAAAGGAAAGTCCAAGCCCAGGTGGTTTTACTGGTGAATTCTACAAATATTTAAAGAAGACTTAATGATAATCCATCAAAAACTCTTCCAAAAAAATGAGTACCCAACCAACTCATTCTATGATACCAAAATCAGAATAAGATTTCATAAAGAAAAAAACAAAAAAACCCCAAGAGATCAATATATTTTATGTATATGAAAACAAAAATCCTCAGTGAAATATTAGCAAATAGAGTCCAGAAATATATAAAAAGGAAAATATACCATGAGCGAGTGGAATTTATCTCAGGAATGTAAGGTTAATTCAATAGAAGAAAATCAAGCAATGTAATAAATCATGTTAATAGAATAAAGAAAAAACACACATAACTAAGTATGTAGAAAAAGCACTTGACAAAATCAACACCATTTCATGATAAAATAAACTAGGAATAAAAGGGAATTATCTCAACCTAATAAATGTTATTTTATCAAGGAAATCTCACAGCTATCACTGTTTAGTGTTAAAGCCCTGATGCTTTCCCCCTGAAATCAGGACCAAAACAAGAATGCTTTCCTCACTTTATTGTACATTATACTGGAAGGTCTAGCCAGAAAAATTAGGCGAGAGAAAGAAACAAAAGGCATCCAGATGGAAAGAAAACGTAAAACTATTTCTATTAGTAGATGATGTGATCTTGTATCCAGGAAATCCTAAGGAATCCACTAAAACACCTATTCGAACTGATAAACCAGTTGAGCAGAGTTGCAAGATACAAAACCAATATACAAAAATCAATTGTATTTCTATGCATCATCAATAAGCACTCCAAAAATGAAACTGAGAAAACAATTCCATTTGTAAGAGCATCAGAAAGAATAAATTTTAAGGAATAACTTTAACAAAAGAATGAAAGACTTGTACACTGAAACATAAAATATCATTGGAAGATATTAAAGAAGACATAAATAAATATAAAGCATTCATGTTCGTGGACTGGAAGGCAATATTGTTAAGATGTGTGTACTTCAGTGTATGCATAACAACAAAATCATTATGAAATTATTCAAAGGTTTCATAGTGGCAGATAAATATTATATTTATTGTAAAGGCCAAATTTTTAGGTCTTAGAAAAAGTAAAAGTACAAATGGATACAAATGTAAAACTTTATTATGTGATTCATAATTTATTTTGCAAACAGAACAGTTTGTCTCTGGCACACAGTGAATGCTAAACTCAAGATAATCTCCTCTTCGTTGCTCCTTTTCATATTTATTTTTATACTGGAGAATAATTTGATAATGCAAGCCTGTTCTCGTTATAAAAAAAATAATTTCCCTTTCTATCTCAGGAGTCTCTTTACAAATGACAGAAAATAAATAAATAAATAAAGACCATCTACTTGATGACATCGCTTCCGGATATTTGAAGAAATGGAAAGTGAATAGAAAAGATACAAGTATTTGTACAAAAAAATAACCTCATAAATACTGAAATGTGCTGGTCTCTGAATAATTAAGAACATTGAGAAAGTACAAACTGTTTCTGCTTATCACAAGAACTACTTATTAAATATTATATTTATAAAAAGAGCAATAGGCTTGCCAATAACTATAAATATAAATAATCTGTGTAGTATTAAAATAGTCCTTAACTGTTTATAAAGACAAAATTTCTATGATTGATTAGATTTTAATTATCATTAAGCATTCTTTTAAATTAACATTTGGCTTCAGTTTCTCAATCATTCCATGGAGACTATTAATATTGATTAAAATGTGCCAAGAAACCTCACATTCTTATAGCCATGATATTAGAGAAAAGTTCTTTCGTTTTTTTCTTTTTTCATTTTTTGGCTTGGCTTAGAGTTTGTATTATAACCCTGTATTTTGTTTAAGGATAATTTCAATACTAGTGCCAAAACATATAACATTTCTATTTAATTTTGATAATTAAAAAAAATATAAGATCCTAGAAATGACACTCTATGATAATTGAAATGTAGACAATAAACATAATTATTCTACTTACAAAAAATTAAATCATACTATGATTTAAATCATACTATTAAATCATATTATGCTGACATAGAATGATAATTTGACATAGAACGCTAGTGAACTCTTCTGTTTAAATGTGTCAAACTTTAGAATTTCTAATAGTAAAAAAAATTGCCAGTTAAGTCTTTAATTAATGACTTCAGAGAGCACTTAAGCTTGTAGAATTGAAAACCAAATTTAGAATTGACTTATTGGACTTCTTTTTTGAATAAGATATTAGTATTATGGTTTAAAACGACAGACATCAAATTTCAGTTTGAGGAATTTTAGATTATATATATAAATATTGCCTTTTATTTGCCCAAATGTATAAATTTTAGGAGAAAAGGATTCTGAATGTATGTATATAATGATGCCACTATAGCCTGTATAGAGTTTTAAAAATATATGTAATAATAGTCAAATATATGGAATTTTAACTATCATATATAAATATAGAAAACTATAAGCTTCTTTTCCCTTCTGAGACAATGTCTACAGGGAGCCTATAAACTGAGCATTTGAGAGTCAATTTCCCCTCCTTTCCTCTCTCCCTCCCTCCTTACCTCCCTACCTCTCTCTTCCTTCTTTCTCTGTCTCTTCCTTTCTTCTTTTTTCTTTCTTTCTATTGTCTTTCTTCTCCACCCCCACCACTCCCATCATGATTGCATCTTGTAATTGTTGATCTATCTGGCCATGTACTCAATTTAATTTATAAATTTAGATACTCCCGAACACTTACTTAATTATATTCAATTTAATTATCTTCTGTAGATAGGAACAAAGTTATTTTTCCTATGTATAAAACAGGAATCAAATCTACAAACACCTTTGTTTGACAGCTATATTTTTTTTATTCCACTGGCTGTTGGAAAAATCAGTTAGTGCTAACCAAAGTCTTTGAGATCCACGTGTGAAAGATGTAATCTCAAATAGTTGGCTCTGAAGATATTCTGGCCTGTGGTTTTTGATTAAGAATAAAAATACAAAGTTAAAAAGAGCTAAGGTAAATTTAATTCTTATCAATGTAGGCCACTGAACTAAATTCTTCAGGAAAAAAAAAAAGATAAAAAGGAGTCCATTTTGGCTACTGTACAGTTGCCAGATTTCCATTTCCCATGCTGCTCGCAAGTTGAGGGCCTGTGGATTTTAACAAATTTCTACCTTCCTTGGGAATTATTCAGACTTTTTATTTTGAGAACATTTAAAAACCACAATTTTATTTAATTATTTAAGGACAGATCTCAGGATTTAGTAACATTACTAAGAAAGATTTATTAATGTTTTTCAGATGATTGAAATCATTTTAATTGAAATCAAAGCAATCTAGGTTAAAAGCAGGGAGCTTTTTCTGCATGAGGTAAGGTCACTGGAAATAACGAGACCTTATAGGTCTTCTTAAGCCCATATTAAGCCATTGTAAAGGTTTTCTTTGGCTTCACATGTAAAATGCTATGTGGTCTACAAAAAAAGTAGCAAGGGTTTCCTTAGGCTTTCTACTTGTTAAGTGCTCATTCTCATAATGTACCCACTTCAAAGCAATATTCTGAGTAGTAAGGAACAAACTAACTTTATTTACATTTTTTTAAATAAAAAAATGATATTTAATATTAATTTTCCTCCTTTATAAAACAATGTGTTTATGCTGGACTATTTTCCTTGTTCCTGCAATTTCGGGGAAATGACAAGTACGGATTTCAGAAGTTCTGAGGATATATTTTGATATTTTAATAGGCCTATTGCCAGGTATGATTAGACACTCCATAAATAATTGAATTGAATTGTTTGGGTATTTTCATCAAGGAGAACATAATATCGATTTCTTTTTGCTTTTACTTTAGGAAATTCCTGGAAAGTCTTCATTAAGTAGAAAACAAAACAAACCATGAGACCCACAAGGAATAAATAACAAAATCAACTTTGGGGCGATGGAGTTTGACTTCGCAGCTTGTACGCTCCCCTTTATAACAAAACCTCTGCGCTAATGTGAAGCAGCTGTGGCAATTTCACAAAATGGCCTAAACTGTTGAAAAGCCATTAAGAGTCTGATGTATGTAGAATAAAAAGGTTCATTCAGCTTTTTAAAAGGTTTCCCAATATGGAGTGTTATTTTATTTTATAACCACGTCTTAGTCATATTAAGTTTAAATGCCACAGAAAATTTTAATGACCATGTGGCTGGCTTTTTTGGTGAAATAGCAAGAATTTTTCAACATGCCTAAAATTCTTTTAGAAAAAAATGGGTACAAGTCTATTAGGGACACTGTACATGTTCCCGCTATTAAATGCATAGTTAGAAATTGAGCAACACATACAGGATGATTTACCATTCGTGTTTGCAGGGGCACCTAAATAAATTAGAATCAATTTATTTAATCCTAAGGCACATACAAGCTTTTGGAAATAATGAAAGCCACTTGGCTTTTCCAACCCTTTCATAGCTCTGAGGCCCTAGTTTTAACTGTATTTTGATTTTTTATAGATACTATGTTTATTTTAAAGTTTTGAGTCTTTTCCCAAGGATGTATAAAGGATTATACCTCTATTTCCCTTCTTCTTTTTCCCTCTGAAGGTGATACCTAGATGATGTTTTTTATGTAGTCATCTGCTTTACTTACCTTGATTTTTAGGTCTATCTTTGTACATTTCAAATTATTTCCAAGAGAGATGACACATTCGTTTACTATTGTAGCCAGTATTCTACCTGATACGAGGTAAATATTTTCAGCAGACTTATAATTGGACAGCTATGAGAACTGTAAATAGGTTCACAATTCCATTGTGAATTTTCTTGTGTTATTCTGATGTATGCACTGATATACACGCTATTGCGATTCATGAAGCTGGACTGTAGTGATTAAGCCCAGAGAATGCATATGACTGCTCATGCTCACACGCCAGAGACAGGGCAGTTCCCACCTGCTGAACATTATCACTCTGCTATGTTTATCTAAAGACCAGTCACAACAGGAACCCAGATTCACTGGAAACAGGACTGGCCATCTTCCATGACAGTAAATAAGACCAAGAATGGGAGCCTAGGATTTGGTCAGTTGGCAAGAACAGTTGAGGATTTTGATTTTCTGAGGACTCAGTCAGCACCTACTCTGTACAAGGCATTTTGCTAGATGATGTAAGGGAGGTAACAATGATGTAAGATGGTCCCTGATTTCCAAGGGCTGGCATTCTATAGAACGATCAGATGTATGCATTTAAAAATTGCAGAGCAGTGCTGTCCCACTCACGGCAGTATTCCTGTGGTGTTGGCATTGGTAATCAGTGATATGAAGGTAGGCGACGTGCCTGTGGGCCGTGGTGGGTTTTCAAATGCCTCGCTGGTCAGGTTAGATTTGAGTAAGGCTGATGGTCGGAGATGGATATGGAATATTTCAAGAACAAACAGTGAATCGGAGTAAAGAAACTTTGGGGTTTAGGGTTGGGAACAGTGGAAAGAAAGGTTGGAAAAGTCAGTGGAAGTCATGTTCATATTCATTAACAAACCATAAGGACAATTCAGATAACCTACAAAATCTTTGTCGTTTTTCAAAACTCACCAAAGGACACAAAGGAACTGAAATGAACTAAATTCTAGAGAGTCACAAAAACTTTCTAAGAGAGAAGATACCCCGGATTGTTTTCATCCCTGGGGGCACTATGACTAAAAAGCAAATATACCATAGACTGAGCTAAGTAGAAACCAGGCCAATGTTTAATGGACTTTTCACAGCCCCATGGGCTGGTGTGAACTCCAAGGAGCCTTGTCACAAAGTGAGTCTACACCCACCTGCCATCGTTCCCACAGGGCTTTTACTGAGTGTACATGGGTAGTGAGCCAAAGAGTGGGACAGGGCAGGGAGCTGTAAGAGGTGCCCCACCTGTCCCCACCTGGTGGACCAAACTTTCCACAGTGCTTATTAGCAAACTCTCCTTGACTACGTCCCACTGAAGGCAGGGGACAGGGCAGCACAGTGATCAACCTCCTACAGTTTGGAAAGCTGAGGACTGAGCTATAAAACACAGAGGGGTCTCAGTGTCTCACTGGTGCTCAGATACCACGGCCTGCTGTAGAAATGAAACCAGTGTGGGTGACCTGGATCTAATGAAAGCTGCCACAAAGTCCAGAATTACCTCAACAACAAGTTCGATTGACTTGATGCTCTCTTCCCCCATCCCAAGATAGAGGCCTGACAAAAAGAAGCATGCCCTTTTCTGGACATAAAGATTATTTATTTACTTCAGCCTCATTTGTTTTTTCTTGTATATGTAATGTTAAGCAAACATTAAAATATTGTGAAACATCAAAGAAGCAAGAAAATAAGAACCATAATCAAGAGTAACAATAGCTAACAGACACTAACCCAAAGACGGCCCAGATGTTGGTATCAAAAGATGAAGACTATAAAATAACTATGATAAATATATTAAAAGATCTGGTGGAAAATGTGGACAACATGACCACATAAAATGTGTGCAGGAAGGAATAAAGAGAAGCAGGAAGGGGCCATATCTTCAATGACCTATTTAAACTTATTATTTGCTAACAAGTAAGAAGTAATTGAAAATTAGTTTGGTGAAAAAAACTGAGAGAATTTAAATAAACTCACATATAGCTTTCAGAGCTGAGACAGGATGCGGGGACAGTTAATTCCAACGTCTGTGATTTCCCCCCACCTTCCAATTTGCCATATTTTAACTGTCTTGAACATTTTTAATCATATATTCCCCTCTTTTCCCTTTTTATTATTATTATTTTATACTCAAGTAATATTAAGAAATCATATAAATTAAGCTTACAAAATAAATTCAATGACTTTAACCATTTTCCCCCCAGAGGCAATCTTTCAGTCTAAGAAAACTAGTGATATCATCTATATCTACTTACGATAATTTTATACATAATTATAATTATGTGAGCTGAAATAATACATCCCAATTAATCTTTGGTTAATTTCAAAATAATTCCTCTTCAATAATTATTTGGTTTCATCTTTGTTTACTAATAATAGTGTTAAAAGTTATATTTTAAAAAATAAAATGATCACTGAATAAAGAGGAAGAGTTTAGACTCCATCTGTGTGTGCATGTTTTTTTAAGAGACACATGCTCTTTTAGGAAGTTTAATATGTCACCATTTTATGAACGGATTGGAGTGGGAAGATTAGCCAGATTATTTGTATAATTGGCCAGGCCACAGGTAATGTAACTTTGATTATAATGGTGGAAGTGGGAATGAAAGTAAGGGGGGCATTTTTGAGAAAAAGGAATAGTAGATGTACTAGATAACTAAACTGGGTTTAGATGGGGAATGAAGCAAAGATACTCCTAAAGAGACTCAAAAAAATAAAAGTAACTATGAGGTCAGTGAACAATGACAACAATGAAGAAACCAATGCAAATACAACTTTGAGCATCAGAAAGGAGAGGTATATGTCCTTAAAAGAAAATATGAGAGACTCTCATAATTCAGAGGACTTGTTTTTGCGAAATGAAAAATCCAGTACAAGTTGCACTGATGGGAAAAGAGCAGAGAGAAATATCCATAAAATGTATGGTAGTTTCAACCTGGTCTTTTGTCTTACCATTTTCTGCTTTTTGAGGAAATTGTTGATTTAAACAAACAGGAAGATAAGATGAGATATTTTTGGTTTGTACCACACTGTGTTTTACTTGTTATAGTGCTATTTGTTTTCTTTTTTCTAGATCCTTATACACACACACACACACACACACACACACACACACACACACACACACCTTGAAATTAGGGAATATTTTATAATTCTTTGTATTCTACAGTATCCAGTATTGTCGGAGGGTAGGCAGCAAAATTATATTAATTAGTTCAGGCATTCAATTGTTCACAGCTTTATTTCTAGGTGCTACTGAAAATGACAAAGATGAATAAGAGACCACACTACCTTCAAGTTGCTCATGATCTACTAATTGATTGATGGACATTTGTGACAGGTGGAGAACAAAGACCACTATTTTTTGACAGTGTTGTGGCATTCATCTTCTTAAGCTCCTGTGATTTTTCTTTGATTAAATAAGATAATGCATATGTGGTAGTTAGCACCATACTTGGCACATAGTAATCCCTCAGTAACTGTCAGTTATATTATTATTTTTACCATTAACATTATTATAAAAATATATAGATGGGCTGAAGTTCTTTGATAAATATTCACACTACCATTTTCATCACTCTAAAGTGGCCAGTGAGGGGTCCTGAAACTTAAGCTTCAATGGATTCACGATAAATTGGGCTCTGCTCTATCCGTATGTAAAGTATTTTCGGAAATAAGACAATCAACTTTTTTGCTGCGTCCAAAATTTACCCTATTTCAGTGCTACGCTCTTGCTTTCTTTTCTAGCACCCCATCTTATGCGTTGAGAAATAGGAGAAATACAGCTTCTTTTTGGTTATAAATATGTTAGGTCCTTTGGAAACAAAGGTAGAACAAAGGAAATAGAAAGTAACATATCTTAAATGTCTCTTGGAAGAGTTATATAATTTCTATAAGTCTACCATCAGCTCCCTTTTCAGTCTGCCTCCTTTTAAAACATTCTATTCATAGAGCCAAGCACATGGTTTCTTGGTTGCCTCCAGAAATGTGTAGTTATAATGCATTTCAAGTTATTTCTATTATAACGCTTGTGCAATACAATCAATATTTTACGTATGATGGAAATGGGGCCATATAGGATATAAGTGACTTGATCATAATCTTAAAAAAATTCCACAGGGTTTTGAATCCCACAAAAAACATTAAACAACTATTGAATGTCAGGCACGATGTCTTCCTGAGTCACTAAGCTAGCTCACTCCCTTCTGTTCTTCTCCTTCCTTCTATTACCTTCTACACATCTTTCACTCTCTTGCCTGCCCTCTTCTGTTTGTCTTTAACACGGTCTCCCCTGCACTCTGGTAGTGTTAGCTTTCCTCCTGTAATAGTTTCTTGGTGATAAGTTGAGCATTGTATTCTTAAACATCGAAGGATACCTTTAATTGATTTAACCACTTGACTTTAAGCCACAGTTTAATTTTCAACTGATATGATGACACCTTTTATAAGGGAAGAAAATAGGAGACCTGTAAGTCAAATAAGTGTTTCTATCTGACATCTTGATTAATATGAATTAAGTCAAGCTTAGTTTAGTAGTTCATAGGTTCATGTCAGCAATGATAACAGGAGCCATTAGTGATGACACTGAAAATGTTGAGCCTTCAACTAGGATTTTCTTTGAAGTGCAAGGGACCTAGCTACCAAAGTTCAATTCCAAGATAGGATAGAAAATAGAAAGTAGAAAATGCTAAAAACATCAAATGGATATAATTTATGAGGAATTATGATATAATGTGAATATTGAATAAAACCCAACAATTTTATTTTCAGAGATGAGATCATAATACATTTAAAAAATATAGTTTTCTGTAAGGTGCAAAGAAAGAGGATAAGTCATTCTTCCTGGAACAAAGTATATAACAATTTCCATGTGGCTACTCGTTGAGTTTCCTAATGATTGTGGAAGGACCACACAGAGGAACATTAGTCAGCAGTGTTTCTCATGTAGTGGTCTTGGAGCATCTGTGTCAGGACCGACTGGGAAAATTATTTAACATTGACATTCCCGGGTCCCAACCCAGACCTACTGAATCAGAATCTCTGGAGATAGGGCCTGGGATTCTGTATTTAACACTAGCTCTCCAAGGGTTTGCAATATACACTAAAATTTGAGTCTCAGTGTCTTCTAAGTGCAGTGTTTAAATGGGGGATTTATGGAACTTACTTTCTTACTCCTTTGAACTCAGGGAAAAACTGGGATTTTTATCTTTAAACAACGGAGATCATTAATGAAGGCAAACCTTGGTAGTACTCTTCCTTCCAATGAAATACTCAGCATACTCATGGTGATATCAAATCACAAGAAAGGAGAGTTATTTCTCCCCCGCCCCCATAAACTCAGTCAATTATGAGAAGGTCTGGTGAATCGCTTGTAGCGTAATATAATTGAGGTCATTAGAGACAGCATTCTGAACTCTGACATCCACAATGTTCACAATGAGAGTGTGTTTGGTGACAAATTGATTAGATGTCTTAGAATATCATAAACCTCTCTTTGGACAGATGGTGGTGCTTACATATGTCTGAGTATACTAAGTTATTTGTCTGTGCCAATCCAGTGAAACATGTGTCCACACAGGAATGTAACTGGGTGCCTGGTCATAACTTGGTCAAGAGATACTCTTACACTATTAAGAGAGGTGGAAGCAGGCTGAATTTGGAATATAGTAACATGTCAGCCTGAGTCAATGTCCTTAGTTTAATCTCCATTTAAACTCCTCAATATTGTGCTTGGGCATTCCACTTACTACTTGGGGATCTATTTTTATCTGATATGAACCTGGTTGTAACTTTCTTGTGCTCCTTGCACATCAGGGACTGGAGTACGATTCCGGGCTCAGACTGTTTATTAATCCAGTTGCTTCCTCACAGATCCTGTCCCAGTGTTCCTATGGAGGCCGCAGACATCCCCAAGTGTGGTTTTTACAGCATGTGAGACCTATTTCCAGTCCTGTCCTAGCAACCTGTCATCTGGGCTGGGTCTTTCCTTTGTTGAGGTCCTAGGCTCAGATCAATTGTTAGTACAATTTATTGATCTTTCCCCAGAAATATTGGAGATGGTAGAGATTGTAGAAGGTATTCAATCCGTTTGTTCACATTGGCTGTTTTAAATATTTTTAAAAATGATTTTATGAATATTCAAATGAGAGCAAGAAAATGGGACTCAAGTGTACTTTTACTCACTCAGTCTTTCTCTTGCAAGTCTTAGGATTTAAATTAAAAATTTTAAATACCAGTCATTTATCTCATTGTTCTGGCATTCCAGAGACTTTTATCACTATATTCTTGCAACTCTATAACACGTTGACATCTTCTAAGTCTACAATATTCATTTCTCATGATCTCCACACCAAAAAGGCAACAGTGTATTTGTATATTTAAAAAAATCACTGTGATGTTCATTTTTCACAGGTTGTCTTCATATATTGAGGGAGTCTTTAAAATGTTTTTAGCCTTTCTAAGTAAATAAGCCAAAAACTCTTAAAAAAAAACTCATCTCCTTTTCAAACATTATTCTCTTTCTCTTTTATTCAAGGTTCTCCTATAACGACAAAAATAAATCTTTCACTAGTGTATTATTTCTAACTACCTTTGTGTCAGTTTAGGCCCCATTGTAGATACCAGATCCTGCTTTCTGTCTCCAAGGCAACTTCCAATTTCATTTAATCGAGTATGAAAGGATATTAGGGCAAATTGAGACCCCCACTGAGTTGGGTTTCAGAATTTCTTTGCCTTGTAATTTAGTCATTTGTTTCATTATAGGATAGGTTAATGGTTGAGGAACAAAGTTGGCTGTGGTCCCAGACGTGTGGATCTGCACTATGGTAAACCTGGTTAAGACCATCTTTCCCATATTCTACAGAGGAGGAAGGCTATACTGTCAGAGATTCCATGAATTGTGAATGATCACAGTAAACTAATAATAAAGTATAGAGCTGGGCCTATGGTCAGCCAATCTGCACTCCTCTGGGAGGTAATGTATACAGTGGTTACGAGTTGGGAGTCTGACAGACTTTGTTTCAAAGCCTGCTTTTCACAGCTGTGTAACTGTGGCTAATTTATTTAATCTTATGAAGTTCTCACTTCCCTGTCTTAAAAACACTGTTGTTTTATAATTAAATGAGATAATGTTGTTAAGTGTTTAGCACAGTACCTTACACATGGTAACTAAAGACAAATATTACATTAATGTCATTTCTACTTCCCAACATGACTTTTCCTATATCCTTTTAATTTATAGACCTAAATTTCATTTTCTGAATTTAACTTTGAATCTCTAAAAGATGACAATACATTTATTTTATTCACAGTACTATTTCTCTTAGAGGTACAGATTCAGTGTTGATTAATTATTAATGTCCTGATAACGAATTTTCAATGATTATGAATAATAAGATAGAGCTTTGAAATTACACAGACTGGTTGCAAATTCTGGCTCTTGAAGTGTCTGGTTATATAACTAAGTTTTCCAGCCTCTCTAAGCTCAGATTACCATCTTAAAAGTGGGGACAACAGTAACTACTTTGTAGGTTTGTCAAGAAAACTTACTTACATAAAGCATATAAACTACCAAGCTAGTACTCTGCAACTAACTGCCTGATAAATGTTAGTTCTTTTCTGGTTT
This sequence comes from Rhinolophus sinicus, assembly GCF_036562045.2. Lineage (NCBI taxonomy): Eukaryota > Metazoa > Chordata > Mammalia > Chiroptera > Rhinolophidae > Rhinolophus > Rhinolophus sinicus. The sequence goes on from NC_133757.1 coordinate 96,043,263, forward strand.
CTCTCACTTAAAAAAATCCAGAAGTATTTACTAATTTTGGGAGGGTTTGCTATATCCCAAAGATCTTTCAGTCTAAAAGCAAATATATATATATATATATATATATATTTCCCAAATACACACACACACACACACACACACACACACACACACACATATGTATGAAATCTTCCTGAGATTACCTCAGCTGCTGTAGATGCTAACTGGCACATCTAAGATAAGCATATACTATCTCTCCATCCTGAAAACACACTAAAATGACCTAAATGGTATATAACATGGCATATACTCAAAAGATAATAAAATGGAGCCAAAGGGATAAATGGAAATTAAAGGAATAGATATTTGATAGGTGAAACCTGAGCCATAATGTGAGTAATGTAGAAACTTACTGATTTGCAACACAGAACCCTAAAATGACTCAGGAGTTTGCAAGAACAGGTATTATTGACAATACTGTAAAGGAGGAGTGGATGAAAGAAGAATTTGTTAAAAGTCTTTGAAAAAGAAATGAGACCGCTTCTTGCAGCTGGGCAGTCGTTCCCTAACACAAGCACACACACACACACACACTCACACACACACACACACACACACACACACTTCAAGACCTTAGTAGAAGCCTGGGGATTTACCCTCTATGGAAGCTAAACTAGAGGATTTGGGGTAGAAGGAGCAGTAGATACAGGTAAAAATACCATATCAAAAACAGGGGATGAGGTAAATGTGTACATATTGAACTAACATATCCAGCTATGCAGCTTTCTTCCTTGAAACAGCCCCCAGGACAATGGAAATCAGGTTAATACCTTTGAGGCAAAAGTTTGAAAGTTTTCTTATGGAAAATCAGATTAGCCCATGAAAAGAGACCTAAAGTTAGTAACAAGAAGGGTCACAGCCAGATTACCTTTAGCAAAGCTCCCTAGTCCACATACATGTCTCTTCATTCAGCTCTTTTGTGTCCCATTCTTTAAAAAACAAACAAACTGGACAGCCAAATATCCAAACATTTAAGAAAAGTTTCTAAAATGAAAAACAGAGGCAGAAAAAGAAAACAAAAGAAAAAAAGAAACCTAAAAGAAATATTGTTAATGCAGTGAGAAGAAAATCTCAAAAACAAACAAACAAAACCTTAACATTAATATTTAAGAAAGATAAGAAAAAACACTACATTCATGAAATAAGAACAAGAAAAAAAATACATTCAGATAACAAAAAAGAGCTCTTGGAAGTTAAAATTTATTACAGTTGAAATGAAAATTCAGTAGGACAGGAAAATACAGTTGAAGCAATATTCTAAAAATTAGTACAGAAAGACAAATAATTGAAAAATAGAATAAAAGGGAAAAGAAAGTTACAGGAACAATCTAAGAGGTGCAAAATTTAAACAAAGTATTCTAGAAAGCAGAACAGAGAATATGGAGGAAAGAAAAAATTTTAAAAATGTTTCAGAATAGAAAAATATCAGTTTTGAAATTAAAGGAGCCCAAAAATTGCCTAGCGCACTGGACAAAGAAAGATATGTGCTAAGGCACATGAGACTTCAGACCAGTTGAGAAAAGGAGAAACTTATAAATGCTGAGAGAGAGAGAGAGAGAGAGAGAAACAGAAGACACATAGTAAAGAATCATGTATCTGAATGACAGTAATACTGCATAGTGAAGCAATGGAGTCAAACTTCTGAAGGAAGATTTAATCCTAGGATTTTATACCCATTCAAACTAGCAGTCAAGTATGAGGGAACAGGAGAGATATTGTCAGACATGAAAGATTCAAAAATAAACCTACCTATCTCAGAGAGTTTCTGAAAAATCTAAGAATATCAAGAAACAGGATGCCTTGGTATCCAGGAAATAGAGAATCTAACATGGGTATATATAAGAGAAACAATGGGATACATGATGAAGGGAGACTATAACATAATAGTTATGCAGACGGTCTAGAGAGTAACTAGTCTAGATTTGAACAGAATAAATGGATGGCTTTTGTTAGGCTGTCTTTAAGAGACTGAAACACATAAAATACCTGATGTGTTTGATGTGTTATGGGGATATTTATGATTCTGGGAAAAATGAGCAAAATTAGGACTGAATTATTATTGACTAAAGAAAAAAATGAAAGTTGTACAAGAAAAAAATAATTAATTGAAACTACATGTCTCAGCTCATGAATAATATTTATATACTCCTAATAAATTGAAAAGTGAATGCTGATATAACTAAGAATGATGGCATAACTAAATTTGGAAGATAAAGAAATTGAAGGTAGGTATGTAGGTGTGAGTGAGGAACTTGGGAGGGTATATGAGATAAAAACCTCATTTCCACAATAGGAAGTCTCTAGGTATCTACAATTCAAAATTCAAGAAATGCAGTCATGTTGAGATTATCATGCTAAGTGAAATAAGACAGGCAGAAAAAGTCGAGAGCCATATGATTTCACTCATTAGTGGGATATAAAACTGAAAGCAACAAACGAACAAGACAAACAAACAAACAAAAAAATCATAGACATAGACAAGAGTTTAGTGGTTACCAGAGGGTAATGGGGGCGAGGGGTGGTAGAAGAGGGAAAAGAGGTCAAATATACAGTGATAGAAGGAGAATTGACTTTGGGTGGTGAATACATGATGCAATATATAGATGATGTGTCATATTATAGAAATGTACACTTGAAAGCTATATAATTTTACTACTCAATGTCACCCCAATAAACTTAATAAAAATAAAAAAATAGAGTTATAAGCATGTTATTTAAGAATATAAGGTAAAGATCAAAATAAAAGGCTAAGATAGTTGAAATATGTTGCCTCTGGGGAGCAGGAATTGGGAGTGGTAGTAGAGAATGAGGTGATAGGGCAATGCTTTTTCTCATATTGAACCTTACGTAAACTTGACATTGTGTACTATAAATATGTACATTTTGAATAAAAATAAAAATCACATAAATGTTATCATAAGAACTCTCTCTTAAACCCAGCCCCTCTCGCTCTTCCTACTGATGAGCAGGTTTAGATCAAAGATAACATACATCTCTTTCTAGACAATTAATCCATTTACATGAAAATCTGGCCGAAGGCACCAGTTTTTACTGATGTCAGTTTCTTTTGAATTAGTTTCTAAAAACAGTGCAAGAAATATTTAAATCCAATGGTTCTCAAAGCTTTTCATGGTTATGGACACCAGATTTTGACATATTTGTTAGTTTTTATTGATATTTTATTTTCCCATTTTATTTGTTAAATTGTTTGAAAGTTGCATGAGACCTGCTGTTAATATGAGCTATCACTGTCATCAAAATAAATTGATTTCACACTGCCTCAAAGCCAAGTAATGATGTTCTTAGTTTTAAAATGATTTATAAACTTCTTTTACTAACTTAAATAACTCTAAGAGAGGAAGATTTCCAACAAACAAGTAAATATAAAAATGTCAGATAGCAGAAGGTGTTTTGTAGGAATTAGAATAGGGTGGTCTAGGGACAGAGGGCTCATTAGATTGAATAGTTCAATAAGGCCTCATTAAGAAGGTGACTTTTCAACTGAACCAGAATGATAAAGAAGGAAAGGCCTGTTCTCAGGTTAGAGAGGGTGTCCCAGACCGAGGTAGCTAATGCAAAGACTCTGCAGCAGGAAAAAAAAATTTGTTCTATTTGAAGGACAATGAGAAAATCAGTTCAACTGGCCCTGGTTTTTAGTGTGTGTGTGTGTGTGTGTGTGTGTGTGTGTACTTATTGCGATGTCTCATTAATTCATGACAATTCTGTGCAAAAGAGTCTACATTAATTTTAAAAATTCTCACAAAATGCTTTGTTAGTAAAGGTCCTTGTAAGACTAATTTTAATGACTAGATAGAACTGCATTACATTATTTTTTGTAAAACAAGAATCATCTGGAGATCTTTCTTTTCTAATAACTGACAAAAGCTATGACGGTCTGGCTAAGTAAAGACAGACATTAACAAAGGACCTGTTGAAAATCTTCTATAAATATTAATATAATCAACGTATCTTTTTGGGTGAGGCATTTTCTTTCTAGAGAAGATTATGGTACACATCAGAATTTATATTCAATCCACTCAGAGCTAGTCATTGGATGCAACATGGTAGAGACATAGCTTTCACTCGCAAGACTATATATATATATATATATATATATATATATATATATATATATATATATACAATTTTATGGGTAAAAAGTTGAAAAAACTTTTTTTGTTAATATAGTTTTTTAATCCAAAGACAGCCTTTCTGAGTCACTCACTGCTTATGAACATGATATAAATCTTGCTTCTCTTAAACTCATTTCCTAAATCACATTTTCTTTTGATATAACTATAGTTGTGAACATGGTTTCTCAAATCCCTAAGCCAAAAGGAGAAAATAAATTTTTAGGTTTTAATTTTTAAGTAGAACTTTGTGAGATTTTAGCTGAATCATCTTAAATAACAATCAAGTACTTGCTTCTGAAAAAAAATAACTGAGGAGAATTTAGATGATTCATTTACTTTGTTAATGTCAGTGAGAAAACCAACTTTACCTTTCTGAATACTTAAAAATTTCTTGGTGGAGTTCTCTAGAAGAAAGTCCATTTTAATATTCATAAGTCTAACTAATAGTCGTTATTTAGAAAATTAAAAGCTGATGCATTTTATATGTTTTCGTCAGTTAACTCACTTAATTAGAAAAATAAAGTTTACTATATTTTAGCTAATGGTTTTTATTTTAAAAGGAGAGTTCTGAAGAATGATGATAAAATGATTCTTTTCATGAAGAATTTTTTAAAAAAAGGACATTTGTAAGGAAAAATCACACACTTCCTTGTGTTATACAGCAGCATCCTGTGTGTTTTTCAGAGATCCTTTATCATGGAGGGTGGTCCAGTGGTAATTTACCAGGGAAAAAAAGGAGTGTACAAAAATTTAATTATTATTTGACCTCAAATAATTATATGCCACTAAACTAATTAAAGAGCAAATTAGCAAAGTTCCACTAATGGGCAGTCTGCTCCTTGCATGACTCACTCATCTTTTACAAAGAATAAGTGATTTGTATTAGAAAAGAGTTGTGAAGGATGTTTTTTGGGATAACTATCGCTGTCATTGCTATGTTAAATCACAGGCCCAACCTCTGGATAAAAAGAGACAGGCTTATCATGAGCCAGGAAAACAGCAGCCCTCGCCTGATAGCTCTGACTCAAAGCCTTGTTTGAAGGCTATGACTCAGTGCAAAGCAGCCCTGTCCTTCCCAGTTCTTCCAAACTGGCCATTCAGCCGCTAATGTTCAGGTTGCGTGCCTCATGCCGATTATTTCTGTGAAGTCCATCAGAGTCAGCCTTATGTTCTCCCAGGCATTCATCTTCATTTCCAAATGAATGAAGGGGGATTTCAGTGGCAGCGCTGTCCACAAAGTAGAGCTAACAGTTCAATCAAAACAACGGCTGGAGAAACTGCTAGAAGAATGTTAATTCTAACATGAAGGCTTTTAATATATCAACGTGGAGTGGATGTCTGTTTGCAGTGAGTGGGCTTGTGTAACTTGTGCAGTTTATTTTTATGGTGAATCAGAATCTCCACAAGTGTAAACAGGAATCCCTCATTTACATGTGTTATTATGGAGTGGAAACTTTTATGTTCATTCTTTCCCTTCCTATAACTCCTTATGACTGCTTTTATTTATTCCCTCTCTTCTTATGACTAAACTACAAAGACTTATTTTTTATTGCTTCTTTATTCAACAACCTATGGTTTAATATAATTGGTTGATTGAGGCGACAACCTAGAGACCCAGTATAAGTCATATTATATTTCTGTCAACAGCCCAAATGTGATAATAAACAATTGCCAATGTGCAGACACCACAGGGTTTGTGGCTCAGTGGAAAAACCGTGTCTCTGGTGCCAGCCTTGACACCCAGGGCCAGTCTATTACCACCAGGCTTAGAAAGACGCTAAGTTGGAAATCCAGATTTTTATGGGAATTCAATTGACTTTTAAAAGTTGGCAACTCATTTAAAAAATTTTAAACACTGTGCAGGCTAACAGCCAGTTTGCAAGCTGTTTCTGGCCCATGGGCTGCCAATGGACAACCTCTAATTTGAACTCTAAAGTTCTAATGACATCCTTTATTTCAGTTTCACTTACTGAGAAATGATCCTCATTTTCTGTTACCTCCCTGCCAATAGAAAGTTTTGCAATACACAATTTGAAATTTGGGTTAAGTAATTATAAGTAGTTGGACATAAACTTATTATTGTCACTATTTTACAAGGAAAGAGATGCTTAGAGAAACTACATATTTGCCCCAATAGCACAAGGCTGATAGAACTTGTATCTTCTAAATACAAATCTTGTGTCATGAACTGAATTATGTCACCTCTCCCACCCCAGTTCATATATTGAAGCCCTAACCTACCCCTCAATGTGAGTGTATTTGGAGATAAGATCTTTAAAGAGGTAATTAAGGTTAAATGAAGCCATACAGGTGGGATGCTAATCCAATAGGATTGGCGTCCTTCTAAGGCAGAGACATCAGGAGCATATGCCTATGGAGAAAAGGCCATGTAGGGACACAGTGAGAAGGTGACCATCTGCAAGCCAAAGAGAGAAGCCTCAGGAGAAACCAACTCTGGAAGCACCTTGGGTCTTGGACTTGCAGCCTCCAGATCTTTGGGAAAAAGTTTTTCTGTCATTGATGAGTAAGTTAAAGGAAAAAAAAAAAAAAAGAAAAAGCAGAGGCAATAACCACAGCCTTCTCTACTCAAATGACCAGGCATTCGTTACTTCATGTTTTCTCCAATCCAAAGACACTCCAGTTTTCTATCATGTTAAATTTGAAATATTTGGATGAAAAGATACCAATTCTCTAAACATTTGGATATCTGATCTTGTGTAGCATGTAATGGGGATGTAATTATATTTGTTGAACGAATGAATGCTGCTAAATAACTTTAATGTTTGGAAATATCTGTATGACTAAAATATTTTCCATTTCTTTTGAATAACAAACACTTAGTGGATATAAATGTTGAAATCTTCAAAAAGCAAATAGAAAAGTTTAGTCTCTTTCTTAAAAATAATTTGTTGACACAAACCTCCATTTTTCCTAGTTAGAATGTGAGAAGAAAGGTTTTTATTTAGACAGTACTGTATTGAATTTCACCCAAAGATTATACTTTTTCCATTCTTATATGTTCCTATGTAATTTCTAATTATATATTTTGACTTAAGTGTGAAAATGTCACTTAAAAAAAGCTAAAACCAAATCTAGAATATTGCATTCTAAGAATAAAAATATAATTAAATGTAAACATTTAAAAGTATCATTAATATGGCTGTATAGTATTAAAAAGAATCAAAGTATTACTTTAATATAAACTACTTGGAAAAACAAATAACATGTTCCAAGCTATGAAACACAGAAAGCAAAGTAATATATATTATTTGAAATGAATATTAAAGAAAAATTTGTTATTTTGATTAGAAATTAAACACTAATATTAGAGGTCATCCAAATTTGTCAAAATGAAGAAACTGAGTAACACAGTTGAAAAATATTCTATATGAAAAAAATTTTTAGGCATAGACCTAGGTAAAATAATCATTACTATCCAATTTGAAGGGAAAAATTGAGGATTAAGAAATTAAAATACGTCTTTAATATCTTACACTTAAGTAGAAATGGACTATTTTCAAATATAAAAATAATTAGTTATTTAGAAGAGTAAAACTATGTCTTTGTTACCTGAAAATTAAAATTCCTATAAAATTGAATAAGGGACATTCATTCCCATGATATTCAAATATAGGCTATACTTACTGTATGTCTATAAATGACACAGAGAAAGTGGAAAGAGGGGGGAAGGAAGAAATGCCTTATTCATAACAGATGCTTGACATGCACCTTGGGATACATTCATTATGGACATACACAATTAATCTTTCAGAGACTCCTGCTCACATCATGTTCCTTACCTGTTCATTGCACACTAGGCATGCACCTGGTTGAAATGTGAGTGACCCTCCCACACACACACACATCAGCTTGTTAAATATTTTTCTATAAATTTTCCTCTTTAACATGTGGCAAAATAAATTCAGAAACAAAGAAACGCACCTACATAAACAAGGAGATCCCTGAAAAGCATAAGCAGCCACTGGACTCCACCAGAGAGCACAGGTGGAATGAGAATTTAAAGGACCTTAGAGCACTATGAATGTTTTTCACAGTGTCACAATTATAGAAACACCTGGTTCTGCAAACGGGCTGATCCACCGGGAAAATTTTCCACAGTGTTCAATGGGCCACAGAATAGCTTTAATATATAGAAGTCTACATATAGACGGTTATGTAGATTTCAGCTGACATAGAGTTAAAAATATCTGGGCTGCCTGTCAAAAACTCTTCTTGGCAATTTTTCTGTCCACCAAATAAGTCTTTTCTACACATTTTTACTGCACTATTAGTAGGAAAACTTAAAATATCATAAAACTTGCCTGATTTGGAGAACATATTGGGATTTAAATCAACTGGTTCTAATTTGACGTGAGGACCTAAGACGTCATTAAGCAGAATGGTGAACCAAACTGTTGTCTGGACAGAGTTTGTAACTTCTTCCTCCCTCCCTCCCTCTCTCTCTCTCCTAAAGAGCGTGGAGCAACAACTTCATTGTGAAAGCAGAATGGTGGAAATTAGATGTCACCTATTACCTTGGTGACATGTCAGTCAGTTCCTGATCATGTTTTCTGTTCAATTTTTGCTGTAAATTCAGGATAACATAAATATCTACTGTGCTTAATTGTATCTTTCGTAACTATAATCACTAAAGAGTTTCTATTGATGGTTTAATTTCATAGCAGTACTAGAAGGCTAGCAATTTACAAAACCCGAACAATGTTTCTATGCATAAGAACACATAGATAATAAAGATGGATAACTGCTATTTTAAAAGCACAGCTCTTATTTTCATATTTTCCATCAGTTGAGAAGTGATATTACTTAGGAAGTATAGAAAGTTATTTAATGTTCTACCTTCAGACCAAAGTCTCGTGGGATGGCTATAATATTCAGTTTTGATATTTGATATCTCAGACCACTAGGCACAGACTTGTTCAGACGTAAGTATAAAACCACAAGCACAATTCTCAATATGAAAGTAAATAATTCTGAGTTTATTCCTGTCCCTCTCCCCTTTGTTGAAATGGAAAATATGGTGTTGACTAACTGAGCTCCCCATTGTTATTTTATGGAAATGAGAGCGTAGCAGGTACTTACTGACAAGAGTAAAATGGCTTCACACAAGTAAATGATATACCTGGGATACGGTGGGAGGAGGATGGGGGGTTTCTCCTCCAAGTCATCAAAGAGGTTGGATTGTATCTGGCAGGTTTACTATGATGTCAGAAAAGTAATAGGGAGCAACAAATCAGGTGGGTCTTAAAAGTCACAGTAAGTACGTCAGCTATTACTCTGATTGAGAGAGGGAAGACATGGAGGCTTATAGCAACAGAGTGACATGATTTGCTTTAGGTTTCAGCAGGATGGATGACCCTGGCTGTCTTTTTGAGAGGAGTGTAAAGGGCAGAAGCAGGAAGACCAGTTAGGAAGCTTTTGCAATAATTGAGGAGGAACCAATAGTGGGTTGGATTAGGGTGGTAGCCGAAGTGGTAGTAAGCAGTCAGATCCACTATATTTTGAAGGAATGTCAGATTTGGAATAACAGGTCAGATTTCAAATCAGAGAGAAAGAGGATTCAAGGATGACTCCAAATTGTAGCCTGAAATATTGGAAGGATAAAGTTGATTTTTAACTGATATGAGTTATGAAATAATATTTGGTAATATTATTTTTATTAATTGTATATTATTATGTCCTAATGTAACAGTGGCTCAAGTACAGGGTTTTAGGGTTATTTCTATTTCTCTATTATTATAAATAAAACTGTGGTCAATGTCCTTGGACACGCATATCTGAGCACATGTCTGTGATTTCTTTGATATATTCTGTTGACATGAACTTTTAAGGCCCTTGATACAGATTGCCAAACTGCTTTTTGGAAATTTTGCAAAACACAACCAGTATATGATGTATTTTTACCTATCCTTTTATTGTTAGGAATAAATAAATTTCATTTATTGAGCACTTAATAATAATGGGTATGCTGCTAAACATTTTACATATATCATCTTATTTATTCTAATGGCAGGATATGGTGTAGATATTCTTATCTTATTTTACACATCAGGAGACAATCTCAGAGAAAGTAACCTGTCCAAAGTCATAATTCATATAACTGTCTAACTTCAAAAGCTTTTACTATTAATTACTGTGATATACTGCATCCTTATTGTAAAACTTCTGTGTGCTTGTTTTTCAGTGTGTATCTTATAAAATACCTCTAGATGGATTTTTAAAAGCTCTAAATGAGTCTATATTTCAATTGGGATATTTAACCTAAAATTGTTATTGCAATAACTGGTATTTGGTTCTACTTCTATTCCTCAATTTATTTCATTTGCTGTTGTTTGCTGTATGACTCCTTACATCTACTTTACCTGCCTACTATAAGGGCAGTGTATATCCTATATATTTGGATGGTATATATTCTACCTTGAATTTCAGAAATGAATAACTTAATTTGCAAAGACATATTTCAAGTTATATTTTCTCAATCCTTAATTTGATAGCTTTCATTCACTTAATCCTTGAAAACTTTTTATGAACCTTAAGAAATTAATGTGTTTGTTGAAGAATGTAATTTTCAAAAATGACCACAATATCTCCTGTCCCACTTATTCTTCTAGAAAAAGGGTCAGCAGACTTTTTCTGCAAGGGAACAGCTAATAAGTATTTAAGCTTTGTGGGCCATGTAGTACCTGTTGCAACTATAGTGGTACCTCCGTTTTCGAATGTCTCCGTTGACGAACATTTCAGTTTACGAATGCCGTAAATTTTATGGATCTATGGTATCATTAGATAGTAAAATTCATGCTAAATTTGCAGTTTTAGGTGTTGATTTTAAAGGTCTGGAATGGATTAATCCATTTTGCATTACTTTCTATGGGGAAACCGTGGCTCGATTTTCGAATGTTTCAGAACTCGAACAGTCTTCCAGAACAGATTATGTTCGAAAACCGAGGTACCACTGTACTCCGCTCTGCTGCTGTGGTACAAAAGCAGCTATGGACAATACAGAAATATATGAGTGAAGCATGCTGTGGCTCAACAAATTTTTATTTACAAGACCAAGTAGAAGGTCAAATTTGGCCCACAGGCTATAGTTTCCCTGTCCCTGTTTGAATATCTTGACACTCCTCCAAGTCTCCAAGTGGAGACCAGTTCTCTGCCACCAAAATCTGGGAGGGTCTCCATCTCATTTGTAGCCTATAGAATGTGGCAGATGTGACCTGCAAGAGTAGGCCAGAAAATACAATGAAACTTCTGCCTTGCTTGCTGAAAGACTAATGATGGAATCCTGAGCTACCAGGTAAGCTGTACTAAGGCCCAGAGGCCACCATGGTGTGAGGAAGCTTGAACCACATGGGGAAGCACTGAGGTTACATGAAGCACCAACCGTACTGTTTCTTTAATGCAAGACCTTGAGTGAGAGCCACACAGATGAGCTCTTACCAAATTCTTGACCCACGGAACCCATGAAAGGTAATACAATGAATGATTGTTGCTTCTTTAGGCCATGATGTTTTGGAGTGGTTTGTTATGTACCAGTAGTAACTGGGACAAAACTTGACACTTGCAGGTGAGGTGTTGCTGTCATGAAAACCTAAAACATGTTGCATTGGTTTTGGCATTGGATAGAAAATGGAAGCGAGATCTCAAAATGAGTTTTAGTGATAATTGGAAGGGTCTCCAGAAGAGTGTTAGCAGAAGCCTAAATGACCTCAGGAAGCTGTCAGTGAGGGCTTAAAAAAAAGTGAAGGAAATATGATTGGAAGCTGGAAGAACTGAGAATCCTGTTATTGAATAGGGGCAAGTTTAGCAGAACTGTTCTTTGTAGTAACATAAAAAGCAAGAAATCAGTCTAATGATCCTGGTGATATACTTGTAACTAAGACTTCCTGGTTGGATGTTGAGGGTGCCCAAAGAGAAGAAAGAGATGAAGTGAAAAACAAATGATTAGTTTTTTAATGGAATTTGGAAGAAACGTAAAGGGTGAAAAACAAAGTGCCAGCAAAGTGTTCTCAAGGTAAAACAAGGTCTCACAACAAATTAAATCTGCATGTTTGTTGTTGTTGTTGTTGTTAAGATCTCAAAAAGATCTAAGGTGGTGTCTCATAAAATGTTACAGACAGATGAAAGTACCTCTAAGGATTCTAAATGCATGCTTCTCAAATACCTTCCAAAAGTAAAAGAGCTTCTAAGAATCTTAAGGTCTTATTTCAAAAAGATTGTGTTTGTGTATAAAAGAATGAACCCCACAAATATATGGTGATGGAAGGAGAACTGACTCTGGGTGGTGAACACACAATATGATATATAGACGATGTATTACAGAATTGTACACTGGAAAGCTATGTAACTTTCCTAACAATTATCACCCCAATAAACTTTAATTTAAAAAATGAATGAACCCCAGTAAGGTTTAGAGAAAACTCACAAAGTTTTTTAAGAGAATTTCTCCAATGAAAACACTAGAGGTTTGAACTAAAAGATGCCTTTTGGACCCCATCTCTTGAAAGAAAGAAGCAGAATTCTACTCAGTTGCAAACCAGGCCCCTTCATGAGGCAAAGAAAGGATGATTTACAAGGTGGACCCAGGCTGTGGAGAACAATTCTCAGAGATTAGGACTGAGCCCTAACCAAGAAACTGGCAACATGTGTCCCACTGGATTTCAGAAGTACTTTGTGCACATTCCATTTTCCTCCCTTTTTTGAGTGGGATGGTCCATTGTGGTTATCCTATACCAATCTCATTACTGTATGCTGAGCATGTGGAGGAGGGCAGACGACTCGCCTTTTTAGTTCATTAGTTGTTAGATTGAGAATCATGATACTCTAGCTATACCTGAGGAACTTCACCAGAATAGCCTTATATATACCTGACCGGATTTATATAGCAAGATCCTCTCTGTCAGGCTTGAGTGTAATGGGAGGAGGTTGGTTGGTTTGGATGGAGGTGAATGGACTTTTTATGCAAGAGGAATGTGAATTGTTGTGGCTAGAGGACTGACTGTGGCAGATTCTATATTCCAAAGATGATTGCAGCAATATCTCCTGCTCATATATTCTCTTAGAACCTTATAATAACCCTATGAAGACATAGAGTCTAATTTCCCTCCCTTTGGATCCAGCCAAGTTTCTGACTCCCTGGTAACCAAAAGATTGTAGTAGAAATTATGCTACATGGCTTCTGAGTGTAGATCAGAAAAGGAAAAGAACCTCCCTGGAAAACTCATGGAGCCTTTACTCAGTCTGTAAGGATTTTTAGTGCACTGGGGGTGCTGTGTTGCTGGCCCACATATGAGACCATATGGAGGGTGGGGACAGAGGGGGAAGGGAGGAATTTCAGCATTATGTTGAATAGACGTGGTAAAAGCAGGCATCTTGCCTTGTTCCTGATCTTACAGGAAAAGGTCTCAGTATTTCACAACTGAGTATAATGTTTGCTGTGGGTTCATGTTGCTTTTGTTAGAGTTAGTGGTTTGTTTCTTTTTTCCTTTGATTTCAGCCATTTTTTTTCTGCACAACATGTTTTTTAAAAATCACATGGCTATATTTTTTAGTCAAAATCTTTTAAATAGTGTGTAGTTTGATTATGATTGCTAAAATATGTGTATCTGATTGTAACGAAATTTTTACTTTTATTATTATTAATATTTCTCTTGTTTCATTTTTCTGTCTATATTGTAATTTAATAATCTTTCTTTGTTCTGGGGTGAAAGTTATGTATTAATATTTTACTCCAGTGGTTGCACCTCATCCATGTTTGGCATGAATACGTGGCTTACAAAAGTCTAATACTAATTAGTACTTTCATCTTTAAAAATATGGAAGGAGCTTACAATGTTTTAATTCTTATCATCTCTCTCCCATCTTATATACTGCTGTTTTACAGCATTTTAGCTTTACCCTATTTTTATAACCAGTAAATCAGTCATTATGATAATTATTATTTTATAAAATCCATGCTTACTTAAATTTACCCATGTATGTATTTAACAAATTCCTTGAGTACCCTTGTTTGTTACATTCTACCTTTCTTCTGAATTCAGTTTCCTTCTTCATCAAGTATGACCTTTCTTTCAGTGAGGGTTTGTGAAGAATTTAGTGAAAAATAAGCTGTATTTGATGGCAAATGAGGTTATTTCACCCTTACATTTGAGTAATAGTTTAGTTGTATATTCTTGGATATCAGTTATTTTATCAGAACTCTGAAGATTACTCCATTGTCTTATGGCCTTATTCTTGTTGTTGAAAGTCTTGTAAACAATTTGCTTTTTCCTCTTTGATTACACCTCAAATTTCTTTGTCTTAGTTGTTCTGCAGTTTTCTGTCATACACTGAGGTTTATCTTTGTTTTGTTTTAATTCTGTTTCAGACTCATTGTGCTTTCTAAATTTCTGCTCTGGAATATTCTCATCCATTACCTCTCAAATAGTGCCATTCCTGATTTCTTCTGTTCTCTTTTTCTGTTACTCCAATTATACATTTGTTGTATCCTTCTATGCAGCATACTCTGTCATATTTCCCATTCCTTTATTCTTCTGTCTTCATTCTGTGTAGTTTTCTCATATCAATTGTCCAGATTACTAGTTCTCTCTTTAAATGTGTCTGAATCTTATATAACCTATTGTGTTTTTATTTGCGTTAACCGTATGTTTTAGTTTCAGAAGTTCTATGGGATTTCAAATCTGTCAGTTCTTTTTTAACTAGTGGTCTGTTTTTATGTTTTCTATTCCCTCTTTTAGTGATCTTAATTTTACTTATTCTATAGCCTCTATTAGATTGTTCTATTATTTAAGATTTTTGAGACTTGAATTTGTCTGTTTGATTCTTATTCACAGTGGGCTGTTTACCATGTATATTAAATTTTAGTTTGTGAACTTCTGTTGAAAAGTTTTTGTTTGTGCACCCTAGATTTAAGATGTATTCTCTAATAGCCATTTTTAAAACATTTCTGCTAAGTTTCCTGTAAGTATCACTGGCCCAGGAATAATTTCTCTATTAATTTATCAGCTTGAAGTTTCTAGGATTATGTTGAAAGTAAATCCAAAATCCAAATGTGCATAAGATATAGACTATGGTTACACATTTTCAAGGGAAACTCCACCCACCTCACTCAGAGCAAAGGTGGAGATGGGTGATGTTTATCTCACTATCTAGGACAGATTGCTTTTCTAGTTTCCCCTTTCATGGAAGATGTAATCTTCTGAGTATCCCAAATGAATGAAAGAATCGTAGTTCACATGTTCTACCACATCTCCTTTCCTTAGGTGGTCATATTAACATAAGTACTTAATTTATTTGAGAGGCAACGATTTCCAGAAGATTCCTGGTTTTTAAACCCTTTGTGTTTCTGACACTAGGATATGTTTAGAGGGTCACAAAAACCTGTAAAGAATGTTTATTTTATTTTACTCAACTACTTTTATGCATTGGTAATGAAAGAGTTTTTAGTTCTCCATACTTCAAACCAAGAGTCAAGAAATAATTTTCAAACTTTCTTTTTTAGCAGGTGAATCTTTTAAAACACAAAATATTTATTCAAAATAATATTGCATAAAACATTAAAAAAGAAAATGCTTAGGTTAAAGTGGGTATAGAATAGAACATCTTCCTTTTCAGCCTCCTGCAATGCATGGGGTAGCTCAAAGGAGCATTAGGGCTTCAAGGAACACAATTTGCAAACCTCTCTAATGGGACAAATTTTTCATAGCCTCTTGGCATAAACGTGGTGTCATGAAAAATGCAATACAATTTAAATCAGGTGATCTTGTGTGAAGTCCCAGCTTTCCTATTAATTAGCAATATGACCTTGTGCAAACCACTTAACAGCTCTGAGCCTCAGTTTCCTCATTTTTTAAAACACAGACTGTTGGACTAAATTACCTTTAAGATACTTTTCTGCTGAAATGTTCTAGGATTGTAATTCTCAACCAAAAATCCTCCTAGCATAATATTCCGGTGATACTAAGAATAAGAATGTCATTATAAAACTAAATTAATTAACACAATTCTCTAGTATTTATACTCTTAGAATCACTTAACAATGCACTTATTTTATGTAACTTGCCCACAAGATATATTTTAAAATATGAGTTTTTAAATTTAGACTTTGGCTGAACATTCAGAAATTAAGTTCAACCTATAGCTGTATTCAAATGTTTATGGCTAAAAATAGCTTAAATGATAAAAAAAATTATGCACGCAGCCAATTTTAAGTCTAATGTAGGTGGAAAAAGAATAATTAGTAAAGATGGGTTTTGAAAATATGTTTATAAAAGAAATTCCTCATCAATCTTATTCTTCTCTTAGTCACTACCACAATTGGTCACAGTATTTAACATCTAAGAAAAAGTCTTCAAAACATAAATTTCTCTTCAGTAACTATGACAACATTCAAAACAAAAAGAGTTCTAAGAGGGCTTCATTTTTCTCCCTTTTTACTTTTTGGCAGTAATCATTTCTGCTTCTGAAACAAGTTCGTTTAAATTTATTGCACTACTCTACATAGAGATTAGTACATGCCACAAATTAGCTCTGTTTTAGCTTATTTAGGATACAGCTAACAGCAGTAGAAAGAGAACTGAAAGTGTTGGTGCAATATGGTGTTAAATTATATTTTACAAGCTTTAACTTTAAAGTGTCAGTTACATTATTATATAGTTTTCTTTCCATTACACTTTAAGGCTTCATTTTAATGATCAAATGCAGGATAAAATATATCTTTTGTAAAATGGGTGAGACTTGGACGTGAAGTTGGTGACCTAATTGTATAAAAAACGGAATTTGAAACATTGTTAATATGGTGGGTTCTACTAGGGAGGTACATACTGAGAAAATATTTTTTTCCAAATTTTGAAAGTATTTTCTTATCCATTTCCTCTGATTTGATTTTAAAATTGAATTTAGATTTACAAATTTATAATTATAATATTTCATCCCATACTGGATTTTTACTTAAAAGCAATTCACATAAGATGGTATTTGGCAGCAAACGAAACAATCAACAAAACGCGATCTATGGAATAACAGAAAATATTTGCAAACCATCTATCTCATAAAAGGTTAATATCCAAAATACGTAAGGAACTCAAAGAGCTCTATAGCAAAAAAACAAAAAACAAAAAACAAGCAATCCAATTTAAAAATGGACAGAAGATCCGAGTAGATATTTTTTGAAAAGAAGATACACAAATGTCCAACAGGTGCATGAAAAGCTGCTCAACATTACTAATCATCAGACATATGCAAATCAAACGACAATGAGGTATCACCCCACACCTGTTAAAACATCTATTATGAAAAAGACAAGAGATAACAAGTGTTGGCAAGGATGTAGAGAAAAGGGAACCCTTGTGCAGTATTGGTGGGAATGTAATATGGTGCAGCCACTATGGAAAACAGTACGGAGGTTTCTCAAAAATTCCAATAGAACAATAAGATCCAACAATCCCCACTTCTGGTTATATATCCAAAGGAAATGAAATCAGGATCTGAAAGAGATATCTGCTCCCTCATGTTCATTGCAGCAATATTTAGAACATTCAAGCTAGGAAATAACCCAAGTGTTTTTCATGGATGAATGGATAAAAATGATGTGATACACGTTTTTAATTTTAATATATATATACTATATACATTAATATAATAGTATATATATAACTATATATAACTATATAACTATATAACTATATGTATATATATATATATATATATATATATATATATATATATATATATCATTCATCCATGAGAAAGAAGGAAATCCTGCCATTTGCAATAACATAAAAGAATCTTGAGGGCGTTACGCTATGTGAAATAAGTCAGACAGAGAAAGACAAATACTGAATGATCTCACTTATATATGGAATCTGAAAAAGCTGAACTCGTAGAAACAAAGAGAGATTGGTGGTTGCCAAAGATGGGGGTGGCAGTGGGGGAAATGAGAAGATGTTGGTCAAATGTACAAACTGCCTGTTGTAAGATAAATAAGTTCTGGGGATGAAATGTACCACATTGTGACTGTAGTTAACAATATGTATTGGACACTTGGAAGTTGCTAAGAGAGTAGATTTTAAATGTTCTCACCACACACACATACATAGAAAGTAATTATGTGAGGTGATAGAGGTGCTAACTAACCCTATTGTATTCATTTTGCAATATATGTGTATGAAATATCACGTTGTTCACCTTAAACTTGCATGTTATATGTCAATTATATGTCAATAAAGCTGGGAAAAAAAGTGCTACCTGTTTATTTTGTTGAGGAAAAAAATAGATACTTGGAATTCAAGTTGGGTAGTGATTAAGCATTCACATTTTTAATTTTTACTAAATTGGAAGGGAAAATTACCCTATATTCACAAGTAAAAAATTAAGATGGTGGGTAAGGCCTATTTTATGAATCAGGAAATAATGTTTGCATGTCGTCCATTGGATTCTCAAGGGGAACTAGAAAAATGGATCCCTCCTTAGGAGTCAACACCTCTCAGGCAGAAACAATAAATAATCTCTCAGGTAGGTCAAACTACTAATTCCAGAGAACATTTAGTCAACAAGGAACAGGTACTTGTCTCCACCTCCATTATTATTGACAACACATAGGGTAAAAGCCACAATAACAGTGATAAAGCACTTTGTGGTTTTGCTCACTTTGGTTATAAAAGTAAAAATGATTGAATTAAAGTTCTCATAATACGTATATTTATGAGCAAATGATAGCTGTTTTACATAAATTTTTGGAATACTCTAATTTAAAAAAATATAATTTATTGAGGTGACATTGGTTAATAAGATACATATGTTTCAAGTGTACAATTCTATAACACATCTGTATATTGCATTGTATGCTCACCACCTAAAGTTTAGTCTCCTTCCTCACCATATATTTGACCTCCTTTATCTTCTTCAACCTCCCTCCACGTCACTTCTCCTCTGGTAACCACCATACTGTTGTCTGTGTCAGTGTGCAATATTCTAATTTTTAAATAGTTTTTTGAAGGAAAAATAACAGGAAGACCTATGTAGCATTTTTAAAAAACAGGTTCTGAATCATAAAGATAAATTACTTTTATTTTTCATGGGATTTTCCAGTTTGCAGTGGCAGTTATTCCTTATTGGGCGTTACTAAGTGGTTACTTTTAGATACACATCATGCTTCTGGTATTCAATGAAAATTAGAATCTTTAAAAATAGTAGACAATAGAAAAATACTTGTAGTTAAGCCAATTAAATCTGTTACAAATCAGAAATGTTTTATGAGTTTCTTTAAAAGTATTCTTCTTTCTGACACCATTTTAATAGAAAGGCCTGAATGGTTAAATTAAACCTTTTCAGTTGTTGCAATGGCATAAATCTGCAGCGAATCTCTTGTCAGCTTATCTTATATGCATTCTTTGCTATTGTTACAGAACATAACTTTCCTTTTAGGGACAGAAATTTATAAGAAATTCTCAGTGGTATTACTCATAATAAATATACTTCATGTGTGTGAATAATGTTTAGAATCTGTCAAACACTAACAAGAAATTTTTAAACCTAAATTTCCCATAAGGCCAAAGAGGTGCTTCTATAAAAAGGCAGGTTAAATTCTTGGTCTATACAATCACTTAGTTTCAAATATCCATTTAACTAAAGGTAACATGTAGAGGTAAATGACTTCATTAAAAATGCAGCCTTCTGAGTGACCCTCACTAGGTTTTCTATCTTTTCTAGCTCAAAATATTTTGTTTCGCACCAGGGCTCACTCTGTGGGAAAGCATCTTACACAGTGACTGACTAGACAGGTCAGGCCTGGGTTTGATAAGTGTTTCCACTTACTAGTATTTGACCATATGAAACTGCCATTTTTGTAGGTTAAAAAATTGTGGAATGTCAGCAAATTCATATTGCTCAAATTAAAACCACAATGAGATATCACCTCATACCTGTCATCAATAAATCAACAAACAAGTGTTGGCAAGGATGTGGAAAAAAGGGAACCCTTATGCACTGTTGCAAGGAATGTAAATTGGTATAGCCACTATGGAAAAAGCTATAGAGTTTTCTCAAAAAAATTAAAAATGGAATTACCATATAACCCAGCAATCCCACTTCTGAGTATTTACCTGAAGAAATCTAAAACACTAATTCGAAAAGATATATGCACCCCTCTGTTCATTGCATCATTATTTATGATAGCCAAGATATGGAAGTGACCTAAGTGTCCATTGATAGATGAATGGATAAAGAAGATGGGGTACATACATATAATGAAATATTACTCAGCCATTCAAAAGAATGAAATCTTGCCATTTGAGACATGGATGGGCCTAGAGGGTATTATATACTACTAAGTGAAATAAATCACATACAGAAAGACAAATACCTTATGATTTTCCTTACATGTGAAATCTAAGGAAAAAAATAATAAAAGAACAAAAAAACTAGAAACAAACTCATAGATATATAGAACATTTTGATGGTTGTGGGAAGAGGGTCTAGTGGTGAGTGAAAAAGGGGAAGGGATTAAGAAGTAAAATCTGCTATTATAAAAAGTCTCAGGGATATAAAGTACAGTATAGAGAATATAGTCAATAATATTGTAATAACAATGTATGATGTCAGGTGGGTACTAGACTTACTGGGGTAACTTCATAAGTTATTAGGTTGGTGCAAAAGTAATTGCGATTTCAATTTTAAAAATAATTGCAAAAACTGCAATTACTTTTACACCAAACTAATATATAAATGTCTAATCACTATGTTGTACATCTGAAATTAATACAATATTGTCTGTCAATACTGTATGTATGAAAATTTTTTTAAAAAATTCATATTGCTCAATCTAATACTTGTATGACCATGGACAAGTTATTTAAATTTTTAAGGGCTGAATATCCTTACTTACAACATGGGGAAAATAAAAGTTTACCTCATAAAATTGTTACAAGAATTAAATGCCATGATGCACATAATGTAATTTACATAGTTTGTTGCCTATAGTAGTTCTTTCAATAAAACATAACTACTGTTCTAGCAACCCTGCTGCTGTCATAGCAGAAGTGCAGGAGTTTCAGTTTATTATAAATAAAGTCAGTGTTAGTCAAGATTCCCACAGGAAACAACCCAGACTGCACACATTTACTTCAGTGCATGGTACCTGAGTTTCTAGGTCTTCATGAAAAGAGTATGGCTAAGTTCACACTTGCTTCCTTAGCAGAATTGTTCCCCAGTTTCATGCAGGAGCTTCTGCTAGTGTCACATTCACGTCTTTTGTCCTAGTTTGAGAGAGTTCAACACACTGATATGGAGATATCTAACCTGGGAGTTTTACTATTGATTTTTTTCCTTTAAATTCTTATTCATCTCATATTCATTTCATTCTTTTATTTTACTGGTTCCTCTCAGGACTCTAGATACACCTGAAGTGGTCAGACTAATATATTCCCGTGAAGGATTTTCCATTTGGCAGAATGATTTCATCATACATTTCTCACCCTCACATCCCTGACTGTCCTCCTGCATCCCACCCACTTCCTCTCTGCATGAGTCTCCATCAGAAACTTTCTGGATGAGCTCTTGGTATTGCAGAGTGACATCTTGTTACTGACCAACCACCTTGCCTCTGTTTTCCATATGGAATATAGGAATACCAGTTTTATCTCACAAAATGTAATGTATCTCAAAAAAAAATGCAATACTGATAACTTAATATAAATATCAGACATAAGCAGTTTCCATGGGGAATCAGAAGTGCCGAGCACATAATACACACTTTAGCTCTTTTTATCATTTTTTTAAATAGCTCTATTCATCCTCTATCAGAAAAATACCAAAATTTGGGCAATTGAAGTAATTTGTCTAATGTATCACAGATAAATGTTAAACTGGTTTTAGAACCCAAGTCTATTGTTACATCAGAGCCTTGTTTGGGCTACATTTCTATATTCTTTTAGAAAATATCACTCATCCCTTTATATGATAATGATCTGTGTACTTGTCTGCCTTTGTCTTAACTGAGGGCAACTTGAAGGTGGGGAATATATTTTGGTCTGTTAAGTCCAATACCAGAAATGTGCTTGATGAATAAGTGAAAGAGTAAACTTTCCCCATATTCCTGTCACTTGATACTTTGAGGGACCTTCAATTTTCCTGATGTTTGCTTTCTCTCTGGCAACTGTGAATTAGAATCTCAGCCTCTCCCAATGACCTTGTATCACTGACCTCTACTCCTTACTGGTGCTATTGTCTCTTAGATGTTGGCTGGAAACTTCTCCCTGACTTGGGAGCTCCAAGTTTGCATTTGCTTGGTCTTGGTTGAGCCAGGAGTGAAAAGGAGAAGAAAGTGGACAGAAAAATGCCAGTAATCTGCTATAGCAGAGCAATATCAATAGACAGAGAGAAATATTGTTATAACTGACATAGGGGTTATGTCTGAAAAGGGAGATGGCAATACTCTCTTAAATGAGAGATGAAAGCTTTCTTGTGAAAGCCTCAGCAGAATTTCACCACCGAGATGTAAGACAAGTGTCAGCCTGGTTCATATTCACTTCGATGTTGCTTTTATTGTCAGAGAAATATAGATTTATTTCTGGTTCAAATTAATTTACCAAGTTTTACAATCATTGTTTTCCTTTCAGTTTAAAGTTCAGCGAGTTAGTGCACCTCGTTTCAGTTTTTGTTTCATGCTTCTATAGAAGTCCTGTTTACTATTGGGTGATGGCTATGGCTGTTATGTTGCTAATCCCATGTGCTGATATTCCTGTGTTTCTTACTACTGTTATATAGGAAATCCAGGGGCCAAAAAGATTATTATTATTATAACCACCTTTTACTCAAGAAATGTTTACTGAGTGCCTACTATTGGCCAACTAATGAGAGACTTGTAATAAGCAAATAAATATGTACTATGTCAGGGGGTGGCAAGTGTTATGAAGAAAACTAAAGCAGAGCAAGGTGATAGGGTGTCAGGTAGTAGGAGGTTGTAGCTGTTTTATTTGGGGTGTTGAGATGTAGTTTCTTTTGGTGAGATTGCATTTGAGAAGAGACCTGAAGGAGGTAAGAAAGTAAGCCACATGGATTTCTGGAGGAAGGGCATTCCGGGGAGACAGAATAGTAAGTGCAAAGGCCCATGGGGGCAAATGCTTGATAGACTGAGGACTAGCAAGGTGACTGGAAGGGAATGAGCCAGAAGGCAAGTGGTAGGAGATGTCAGATAGCAGATAGGCACCATATTAAGGTCTCTGACTTTTACTCTTAGAGTGATGGAGGAGTGACAGGATCTGCTCCAAAGGAGAACAGAGAGAAAAGGGTTGGAAGCAAGAAGACCAGGTTGGAGGCCACTGTAAATAATCCAAGTGGGAGACAATGGTGGCTTAGGTCATGTGGAAGTAGCAGAGGTGGTAAGATGTAGTCAGACTCTAGATATATTCTGAAGGTAAAGCCAGTAGGGTTGACTGATGTATTGGAGAAGTGAGTCAAGGGTGGTTTCATGGCCTTGGGCCCGAGTAATTAGAAGAATAGAGTTGTTATTGACTGAGATGGGGGACACTGTTTTAGGAGGAGTTTTCATGGTGAATAGGGGGCAGCAACATAAAAAAAAGTAATGCAATTTTTCATTTTAAAGTTTAAACAAATCTAGCTGGCTTTGATTTTGGCATGAAAGTCTTACATTAATCCAACGAGAATTTCTTTTGGAAGACAGATCTTCTCTTTAAGGCAATGAGTAAGATTTTTATTCATCATATCGTAAAGGGACAATAAACTGAAGTTGGTTGTGATAAAATACAAAATCTCTACAGTCAGTCTGTGTATACAACTGTCTCAGGGATTTCACTTCCTTGAATAACGGGTGGTTTTGTGGTGTGTGAAGCCAGAGAGCATATGGCTAATGTAAACAGTGAACTGGCTATCTGGGATTTAAAAAGTCTGGGCTTAGATTAAATTAATGGGAAGTATTTACTGAGAATCTAAGTATTAACTTTGAGGTGATTTAGATCGGGGACTGAAGAGTGGCCTAGATGTCCGCAGAGAGAGGTAGGTCCTGGCTATTGTGGTGGCTCAGCAATATTTTGGTGGGTTTCCTGTGCACATAGAGGGGAGGACAAGCATGGATGGTTGAGAAACCCTTTCTTCAAGTGCACAGAGATACTTGTGAAGCATGAATGACCACCTTTTTCTCACTACGTGTGCAACTGAAAATTGTTGAGTTGGGATTTACTTTTCATACATTGGTTTGAAATCCACTTTCTTTAACAATTAAGTTGTCTTTCTCATTCAATTAAAACACTCACAAACTTGAATTCTCATACTCTTGACTCAGAGTAGTCAACGATAAACCCCTCACAATTGATATTCCTTTAGGGAGTAGCCATCCATAGTGGCCTCTTCAGGCACTGGCCGGAAGGGTTCCTGCACCCTCAGTGTGTGCCTCAGAAATGCCTGTTCCTCAACCAAAGGCCTCAATTAGGAAACAGAGTCCTAGGAATAACAGGCTTCTATAAAGAGGTGAGTCTCTCTGCCCAGCAGCCTTAACAGAGCAATCGTTTCTAAACATAGAAGCAATTTGCGGGCGTCTCTCAGGGCAGGGAGACAATTAGTGCCAAAACAAATAAGGCAGTGTCTCTATACCTCAGATGCTGAGTGAAAACCCTCTGGGCAAGGACTATAGATGGGACAGCAGCACATCAGTTTGGCTGGACTGAGCTCCGCCAAGGACCTCCCTTGATTGTCTTTGAACAATTTAAGTGCGTCCCCTTAATTGATGGATTAGCTAGCTAAAACAGAATGTGAGACACAGAAGGATCGCTGTATGCTTCACACCCATTTGCCTAACAACAAAAATGTACTGTACTCAAGAGAGATGGGATACGTTAATCACGAATGTTAATTTGAAGCTTCAGGATATAATTTTCCAAGTTGTCTCAACATTCTGATGATGCCGTGAAACTATCCCTTGGAATTTATCTGAGTGTCAGGGCAGAAATGTGATGGATTAACATCCTTCTCTCCAATTAAGGCAGAACTCTATGAACTGAATACATGTGGGTTTCCACAAATAGCTTCCTTGAGCTTCCGGATTGTTGCTCATTAAGGACCACTGTAGGCTGTTCTTTTGGACTCCATGCCATCTACCTGCATGAATGTGTTTTCTCAGGATTCCAGCCCCTATCCCTACCTCATAATTTAACTCTAGGATAGGGTTCTTTATCTCTGCCTATCCACAGCAACTTCCACATATGAGTTTTAAGAAAATGCCAGGTCATTCTGGTCTCAAAATTGCTTTATCTTCTTGACCCTTGCCCTTTTTCTGTTTTCATTTTGACATTGCTCAACTCTGGATAGCCTCAGTTTTCTTTCTTCTCTGCTTTTGCTCCCGGGCTCCAAAAAGCAAAGCACAATGATTATTTCGGACATTTTTGTGTGTATCCTCGGGTCTTAGCCTCACTTCTACCCTCACATTTAGCCACTGACTTCACTTTCTATTTTGATGAGAATGAGATCATTTCATGGAAATTCTCTAAATTTTGCTCCACTGTATTCTTAGTAACCCTGTTCTCTTTTGCTCATTCTCTTTTCTCTTTTTTAGCACGTAGTAGGAATTCAATAAATATTTGTTGAGTGAATAAATAATTGCTTTTGCATCCCAGTCTCTCATACAAATGATAGTGCTTTGTCCTGCTCCCCTTCCCCTATGTCCTCTCCTCTGCTTGAAAACATGATTAATTTTCTCTGACTTCCTGTTTTTTTAAAGCCACTCTTTTTTTGATTATGCTTAAAGTAGAAGGGAAAAGAAAAAAAAATTAAGTGAAAATTACATAGAGAAAATTACTGATAACATTTGTTACTGATAACGTTTTCTATGCTTTTATTTATCCAAGTGAAATCACTCCTATATTTATTTTAAAGCCTTCTTTTTAAGCCTTCAGTTTCTTCTACTTGCCACAACATTTCTTAACTGAGTCACCTGGAGGAAATCAATTTCTTTAAGCTTAAGTTTATGCAGGTATGAAACTAATATTAAGAAACACTCATATAATTATATGATGTAGATTGAAGGCAATAATATTACATATAAAAATTTGGTACACAGCTTGGCACATAATAACTGCTCAGTAAACATGAAATCTCATTTTCCCACTCCTTTCACTTTTAAATTCCTTTAAAAATTTATTTTCTCTCACTACCTTATCTTCATTAACAGTTCGTTTCTGATATACCATTTGACATATCCAAGAGAATATATGTAACACAGATTTAAGTTACCAAACATAATAATAATATAAACACGAGTGAATCCCTCACCATCTTAAGAACTGCAACATTACCAATATCTCCACCAGTTTTTACACTTGAAGGCTTTACATGTGCTACTACCTCCCTCTGGAAAGTTCACCACTCCATTTCCACCTGCAGAAATTCTTTGCATCCTCCCATGTCCAGACTATACAACTGCCAACTCTTTGGTATTTTTTCTTGATTGCTGGACTGCATATTACCTTTCTGTTCTCTGCACCTTTACCATGCTTCTTTCATAATATACTTTTTTTGCTTTGTAATATAATCATTTGTGTGTAAATATACTCTACTAGATTGTATAAAAGTCTCGGCGGTAGAAATTGTGTCATTCATTTTTTTTCTGCCTTAAGCATAGTATATTTTCAATAAATATTTATTGTTTGAAAATTAACCTCACAAAAGAATCTATAATATTCTGATGAGAAAGGAAATCATACAATGGTACCTGGATTTTCGAACGTCTCCGTTAACGAACATTTCGGTTTACGAACGCTGTAAATTTTATGTATCTATGGTATCATTAGATAGTAAAATTCATGCTAAATTTGCAGTTTTAGGGGTTGATTTTAAAGGTCTGGAACGGATTAATCCATTTTGCCTTACTTTCTATGGGGAAACCGTACCTCGGTTTCCGAACGTTTTAGAACTCTAATGGTCTTCTGGAACAGATTACATTTGAAAACCGAGGTGCCACTGTAGTTCTAAACCCTCAGAAGAAGTCAGGTTTTAACACAAAGAACATGATAACAGGAAGCAGTACCTGATGGGACTGATTTGAAAATTAGAAAGTTTAGACAGCTGCCTATGAGGAGTCATTCTCAGGATATTTAAAGCCCCTGGTGCCAGCTCCTGCTTCTATCATCCTGGCTTTCAGATTTCACATTCATCATAGTCTTTAGAGGGGATTCAAATTTCCACCATTAGAACGACTCAGAAGTTCAAGAAATAGCTATAGAAAACTACCACATAATATGTTTATATTAAATTAGGCCACATAGAACAACAGGCAATAATACAGCTAGGATATGCCTAGACCCACAAAGCAGGGTCTTAAGGGACAGGAGAGAAAAAAGTTAACATTCTGAGAAAGGAGAAATCATGAAAGACCTTAAACTGGTTTTTCTGGAAAGCAAGCAGAATTTGGACACTCTTAGGGAGAGGCTAGCTGCATGAAGGCCATGATTTTCACCTTTAGATATGGAGCAAAGATTGAAGAATGGCATAACTACAAGTAAATTGTGATAAGGTTAAACCTTGGCCTACTTTATAGGGTCCTTTCTTAGCTCAAAAATTTTATAAAATATAAAATACATCCTAGTTTTATCATCTGAAAGTTCTATAAACTCAGATAATGCTTTTAGGAATCTAAGAACTTGAGAAATACATTATATAAATCATCAGTAGCACCTAAGGAAATGAAATCTGGCACAATTTAGAATTTTATCGCCAACTTGCTATTTTTATTGCATCAGAAATTTTACTTTGGCACATTCTGGGTTGAAATAAACTAATACCGAATTAGTAACTAATACTGAATCAGCCCTGCTCCTGTAAACATCTATTACACTGGAAACATCTTTTCAGGCATTGGACAATAGGGAGTGATTCCCCAGAGAATGGAGAGTTACGAAGTAAGACTCAGGACCCTCTGTTTCTTTCTAGGAACAACTTCCAAATAACAGTAGAGAGAGGGGAGTCTGAGCCGACCACACAGTAGTGGTGCCGAGCTGAGGAGGCAGAGATTGGGTTTTGGGGTGGACATAGTGGCAAGAATCTGTGGTGTGCGTCATTGCGGAGAAGGAAACTGTGCAGAGAAGGGACGATAGGGACATAAGCCAGGGTTTTCTGTAAATCTGTGGTTGAGAGCTGGGCTGCCCAGGAGCAAGGCAAGATCATCTGAGGTTTACTAGAGAGTAGCTACTATGGGGTTGGGAGGAGAAGAGAGAAACTACAGATGCAGCAGTTCTGTGGGAAGGCCAGTGCCAGGGAACATTAGAATTTTGGCTTTGCCAGTGTGGAAATATATTACTAATATTTCCTCAACACCCCTGGCATCTAATACAAGAAGAAAGAGCACATCTTAGAAGTAAGGATTATAACCTAGAGGAAGATATAGTCTAGACCTTCCCAAACAAAGCTTAAAACAAATGCCAACAAAAACCATAGGGAGAGAGGGTTTGGAGGTTGAGTCCTGCCAAATTAGGAGGATCTGGGAAACACTTGAGTCTTTCCACAGTTCTGTACTAACAAAACAACAAACCAAAGACAACATAAATTCAAGGCCATGAGTAAGAAATATAACTGCCTGATAAAACAAGTATTCAAATTCTTCAGAGGATAACAGAATCCATAATGTTTTTTTCTTCCTTTTAATCCTAATTAAATTTATTGGGGTAACATGGTTTTAATGAAATTGTGTAAGACTCAGGTGTACAACTTTATAATATAACATCTGTAAACGCCATTGTTTGCTCACCACCCAAAGTCTAGTCTCCTTCTTTCACCATATCTATAATCTCTTTAATGTATTATCTGTGACATGAGACCTAAAAGGAACAAGAAAATGTGGTCTATAGACAGGGGAAAAAAATGGTACAGAGAGCATTCAAGGAATAATTAATACTAATCTTATGTGAACTCTTTCAGAAGATAGAATGGGAGGAAACTTCCAGTTCATTCTATAAGGCCAGAATCACCTGGATAACAAACCTCACAAACACATTTTTTAAAAAGGACATTACAGACCAATATAGCTTATAAACATACACACAAAAATCTACAAAACATTATCAATTTACACAAGCAAATAGGATTTTCCCAGGAATGTGATGTTGGTTCAACATTTAAAAATCAGTCAGTATAATTCACAAAGAAAAAAAATACCATATGATCATCTTAAAAAATGCAGAAAATTTATTTGACAAACCTCAACATTCATTCATGATAAGCATTCTAGAAAAACCAGGAAAAGAAGACAACTATCCCAATCTGATAAAACGGGATCTCCAAAAATCTACAGGTAACATCACTTTCAGAGTGGAAGACAATGCTTTCGCCCTCAGTTCAGGGATGAGCTGCAGATGTTCACTCTCACACTTTCTACTCAACATTGTATTGGAGGATCAGGCGTTTTGGGGGTAGAGAAAAGAAAGAACCACATCAATAGCAGCAATGAATTTACTATCTCCACGGTTCATATAGGAAGGGAATCTAAATTAATTTGAAATGGTTTAGAACAATTTACAAATGAACCGTAAATAGCTACTGGGAGAAGCTGTGCATGTTTAACTTCTAAGATTGACCTCAAAGAATGTCCATCTGTGGCACATGACCTGAGATTGGCAGTAAATGTGGGCTGGACAGACTATGATTTCAATCTCAAAGGGTAATTCCTCTGTTTCATTTATTACAATGTTTTATTGATTAAAAAATTAAGCTAAATGAACAGGAATTTTCTTAATCGCCTTACTTAATTTAAAAACCAGTTTTGAAATTTATTAATTATAATAATTTAGAAAATAGTATAACTTCATAAAAATGGCAATATAGAAGAGAAATTATTTTCCCATAGCCTGCTACCCCGATATTAGTATTTTGTTTTCTTCCCAACGCATATTTCTTCTTTAGCTGTATTCATAATACGTATGGGTGTGTGCACATGTGTGAATATGTGTGTGTGTTTTGTATACCACTTTTCAACTACATTCTTTCAAAAACAGTTTTCTGTGATATCTCATATTTTTAAAAAATGATGGCTTTTAATGGCTGTACGTTACCTCACTGGAAATGGAAATTTAACTCCTTGATGTTAGTAGTGGATATCCAGATTGCTTGAATTCATATATAATTGTAAATAATGCCAAAAAGACATCTCCACATACACAGATTTGAATATATTTTGTGTCATTTACCTAGGATAGATTCTTAGAAGGGGAATTATTGTGGGAGTTTGTACCAATTTATACCACCAACAAAATGTATGCACTTCTTTTAGTATACCTATACCTTTATTTTCTAATTTAATGGTAGCCCTTTAGAACCTACAGATACCTCATTCTTCTTTAAGTTTTTTATGAGTTCTTCATTCTATTGTAAATTTTCTTTTTCATTATTCAGCTATAAAGGTCTTGTGAAGTAGAACATGATTCTTACTATGTGTATGCATGCTATTTCAGACCATAAATTCAAGTATATAAAAATTAACTTTATTTTTCTACAACAGAATTTCACACTCCACTTGTTTAACCTCATGGTACAAACAAAATCTTGATCAACTCAAAGTAA
Source organism: Rhinolophus sinicus (assembly GCF_036562045.2). Taxonomy (NCBI): domain Eukaryota; kingdom Metazoa; phylum Chordata; class Mammalia; order Chiroptera; family Rhinolophidae; genus Rhinolophus; species Rhinolophus sinicus. The sequence goes on from NC_133757.1 coordinate 96,074,006, forward strand.
ACTAAATGAATTCTGGTTTGCAACCCCCACTCCCATAAGTTCAGTTGAGGCTTGAGTTCATCCTATCCTGCTCTCCAAGGTTGCATCTGCAGAGCAGTGTCAAGTCTTCTTGACCTAAGTACATCATGCCACCACTGCCTTCCCTTTATTATAAGCATGGATTTGGTAGTTCCTACAACTTGAATCTTGTCCCCTCTCTTGGCTTCTCACAGAATGCTAAACACAAGTTTCCTCTCCTCTCTGATCTTTCAAACCCATCTAAGGGTCACTCACTAACATCTTACCATTTTATTTCCAACTGAACTTCTCATCAACCTCATCCAGGGAATTTATCTCTTCTAAGCCAGAGGGGGATATCTAGCTTAGTAAATAATCTTTTAAATCCCCAGAGTTTCCATAAAGTGTAGAAACTTAGGCAATTTATGCATAATATCATGAAGGACTTTTCCAATCTGCAAAAATATAATATTATCTATGTTTCCCAGACCTGAGAGCACCCTGTATTATATATCATAATACCTCAGTTTTTGAACTTCAAAAACAATCAACTTGCTTTGTTCTTTATATTCTATTGGGATCTCTCCCTTAATCTATCAAGGTGAAATGCTCTAGCCTTCTGGATTGGGGTAGGATGAGAGTGTTGGGAGAAAACACAAGCTAATACTTCCCATTATTTGTCTATTAACCACATTCATTCTTTACCGATGTTCTTCAGAAATTCCCAGCAAACCAATTTCAAAATATTCCCTTTCTATTGGACACTTAGGATAGAAGAAGCTAAGAAGTCTAAGGGGTTGACAAGAAATCTCCAGGTAATTCCTTCTAGTTCTTGCTCCAATTCCATGGTTAGTCTATCTGATATATGATGTGGGTGCTTTTGTTTCTTTGGTGGCTAGGACAGTGCCTGCTACCTAATATATTTTCGATGAACATTTGATAAAGAATTAAACGTTAGGAATGCCACAGTGGGCACTACTAGGCAAGTGAAGTCCCCCCATGAAGAAGCAAATCTAAAGTCTATTTGCAGACATGATCTAGGTATGCAGACCAGATTTATATTCCAAAGGGCTAAGATCATGGCTATGGAACCTATGTAAAGGTCAAACAGAATAGTGAGATGGAAATACAAATTTGCAACTGACCGGGAGACAGAGCACAACCAAACCTGGTTCTAAACTGTAGCTGTGATTGGCAAGTACATGCATCCCTTTCTTGTGTGTTGGTGGGTATGGAGGGCAGCTTAAAAGAGTCATGCCAGACCTAACCTATTCTGTTCTGTTTTCTGAAACACTGTGTGCTATTCTGGGATCCACTATATAACTATCCTCACAAATCTGCCACATCCCTTCTGCTATGTTCCTGTAGCTCATCTGACAATGAAGAATAATGAAGCAACAATTAAGTGAATCTCCTATAATTTCTTGTAAATGCAGTAAAATCTGGAGCAAATGGAAGAAAATTTAGCTAAAAAAATGGAAAGTATGTCATTTTTGAGTTCTTTGGACCTTGTATTTTTTTCAAGTCAAGTGGTAATATATTCAACCTTTTTTCTTTCTCCTTCATAAGTAGGTAAACTTCATTTTTACATCAGATATCATTTGTTACATAAACAGCTTCCGGGAAGGTGATTTTTTAAAATTAGAAAAGTTTGTTTACTTCTATGCTAGTGTAGTTAAATATTCCCTTCCCTATTTTATTAGAAATTTACTCAGAAAACTTCATTTTTGTAGAAGTTTCACAAGCTTTGGCTCAGCCAATGAATATTCGTTCACTGACATAAAAAAATTCTGATCTTTTTACAAAGATTCACAAAAATTATCTAAGTTTATAATTTAGGTCCCTACTCTTACTTCCCTGTCAAATCTTCTCTACTTAAATATGAAGGTACTCTGACATGGCACAGTAAAACCAATATAGTCTGATCACATATACAGTATTGCTAAATTATAAAATACTCAGAAATTTATTTTGTCAAACAATATTTTTCTTAAACTTGCATTTGTATTAAATATATTTGTTTCTTTTGTTTCATACAAACTGAGTGATTCTACATTAAAATAGATATAAAATCTTACTCAAAATACGAGGTTGGACAATTAAGTTCATGAACTCATTGTAGAAAATGTGCTACATACCTCATTGCTGAGTATCACTAGGGTCACCTTCGAAGTACTCCCTTTGGGAAGCTGTGCACCGGTGCCAGCGCCTAGTCTACCCTTCAAAGCAATTTTGGAACTCTTTTTCTGGAATGGCCATCAGAACTGTCATTATAATACACTTGCTGTCCTGAATGTCATCAAAATATCTTCCTTTCAATATTTCCTTTATTTTCAGGTAAAGAAAGAAGTCATTGGGGGCCAGATCAGGTGAGTAGGGAGGGTGTCCCAATACAGTTATTTGTTTACTGGCTAAAAACTCCCTCATAGACAGTGCTGTGTGAGCTGGTGCATTGTCGTGATGTAAGGGCCATGAATTGTTGGTGAAAAGTTCCTGTTGTCTAACTTTTTCATGCAGCCTTTTCAGCACTTCCAAATAGTAAACTTGGTTAACTGTTTGTCCGGTTGATACAAATTCATAATGAAGAATCCCTCTGATATCAAAAAGGTTAGCAACATCGTTGCAACAAGTTTGTGAACCTGTCAGACCTCATATATAATTTTAAGAAGATATAGTCAGTTTACTATAAATTGGAAAGTATATAGATTTAACCTATGTAGTTGTCTGCATCCCTTACCAAGTAATACACTACATCTAATGTTAGAATTTCTACATCAGCAAGAAGGAAGTCAACTTCAAGGAAAATATACTTTCTAACCTTGTCAAAGAAACAATTTAAAAAAGCAGAAAGAAAGATGAGTAATATTCTTGGTGAATCACCAGGCATATCTTCATCCTGACTTCAGAAATGACCTTGTTTTTATAATTTAAAGTTAGCTTTTCAAGTAAATTTTCAAGTGAATATATTTAAAAACTAAGAACAAAAACAAACCAAAAATTGAGTTTAATCTTTATCTCCTGCAGTCATTGATGTAGGCCGTGGTTGAAAAAAAAAATTTATAAGAAGACTGCTTAATTTTACCAATATAGATACTGCTCTAATGTTATCAGTATTGATAAAAACAGTCTGATGTAATAACTGTTATGATTCTAATCAAATTACATACTTCTGTGTAATTGAATACGGCCAATAAATTTGGGTACTTCAGCTAATATACAATAATAAATTTCTTTCCGGAACTATGCTTCTGTCTATTGTCCTTTTTCTTGATTTTGATCTCTATGCTTTATAGGGAAATGTTTGGGATTTGAGTGAGAGAGCAATTTGGAGGAGACATTTAAACCTCAGTTTCTCATTTCTTGATTATTATGCTTGGTAGGATTCTGGTTACCTTACTTTTCATCTCTGTTTTCTGGTTTAGAAGACGAAAGTCTGTTTTTGTCTCTGGTCTTTTATCTTCTTTGGTTAATTTAATTTTAACAATATCTACAATTCCTCATATATCAATAAATAAGCCTTGTCATCTTTTAGTCTCTTGTCTGCTTCTGACTTTTGGTACTTGATGTAGTTGAAATATTTCCCATGGGCTATTCACTCATCTGTTCAATTTTTGCTGTTTTCATCATCTTTATGACAATTTCAGTCTGATTAATGAATATTAACCTAATCTAATATTTTCCACATGTCCCTGGCCACTTATTTACTTCACTTAAAAATAAATTTAGAAAAAAAATTATGTACTCTTTGCATCTACTAGACTTTGCTATACTGACATTAAGAAAGGACTTCCTGTACATAAAAGTTGGTAAAGAAATAATCATTAAATGGATACATTGGTACATATTTATCAATAAACACAATTCAGTGGACCTCTCTCTCCGTTTGTTTCTTTTGTTTCTTTTTCTTTTTTTTAAAGTTTAACAGTGTTTTCTAGTCCCTTTGGGGTCTGAATTTGGCTTTTGTTGAGTAGGGTTCACGCACATGAGTGGGATGCTTGTAAGATCTAGATATGGAAGTTGCTCCTCGTGTGAGTACCCAGCCTTCGACCTTTTTGACTTAAAGCCTTTTGCTTTTATAATTTCATACCCTCTTACACCATTTTTCTAGAGTACGTAGGCTAACTGTAAATTTCATTCAGTTTTGATTTATTCACTAAATATTTATTGAGTGCCTCCTATGAGCTGGACTCTATGCAAGATTCTTGGGAAACAATAGTGAGAACAACACTGACAGCATCCCTTGCTGCAGGCCAGGGGACTTGTGGTCTGGTCAAGAAGGGGTGTCAATCAAGTGACAGAAGGGAACTGTGAAAGCAGGAGTGCTCTGTGTCTATTTTTTTCACTGCTATATACCTGGTGCACAGAAGGGTATCAGGCAGCTACTTAATTGCTGCTCAGTAAACGTTTGTCAAACGGATAAAGAAAAAGATGAATAGGGTTATATTAGAACACATTTAAAGAAAAACAAGAGAGAAAGAGAAAGAAGAGGAGGAGTAGGAAGAGGGGGAAGACTACAACTTGAGTTAGGAGATTTGTTTTTGTTTATTAAGTGAGAGTTTATAAAAGGCTTCCATGAACAAGTGACACTTTAGCTGAGATCTGAAATATGGATAGGGGATGGTGGAGGTGGGGAAGAAGAGTGTTCCAAGCAGAGGGGATAGCATAGGGCCTGTGGCTGGAAGAGGTCTTTAACTGAATGGTGACTTATATGAGGTCGGATAATTAGGTTCGCAAACTCATTCTAGAAAAAGTGCTAGATACCTCATTGCTGAATATCACTATGGTCACCTTTGAAGTACTCCCCTTGGGAAGCTATGCACTGATGCCAGTGCCTAATCTACCCTTCAAAGCAATTTTGGAACTCTTTTTCTGCAATGGCCATCAGAAATGTAATTATAATACACTTGCTGTCCTGAATGTCATCAAAATGTCTTCCTTTCAATATTTCCTTTATTTTCAGGTAAAGAAAGAAGTCATTGGGGGCCAGATCAGGTGAGCAGGGAGGGTGTTGCAATACAGTTTCTTGTTTACTGGCTAAAAACTTTCTCACAGAGAGTGCCATGTGAGCTGGTGCATTGTTGTGATGCCAGAGCCATGAATTGTTGGTGAAAAGCTCAGGTCATCTAACTTTTTCACGCAGCCTTTTCAGCACTTCCAAATAGTAAACTTGGTTTAGATGTTTGTCCAGTTGGTACAAATTCATAATGAATAATCCCTCTGATATCAAAAAGTTTAGCAACATAGTTTCAAAAGTTCGTGAACTTACTTGTCACACCTGGTATGGTTTGGCTGCAAGGGGTTGGGGTGAGAGGGTTCCTGATGAGGCTGTAGAGACTGACAGGGGCCAGAGTCAGACCTCACTGACTGCAAGTAGGAATTTAATTTTTATCCTAAAAGCAATGAGAATAAGACAAAGGCTCCATTTCCTTAGAAATTCAACAATCTCATTGCCAGTTATTGGGATATGATATATTGTTTATTTACTTACTAACTTATTCACATTTGCTAAAGAGTTGAGGACTGGTACATACTGTGAATACTTCAGCTTATAGACAATGTTCTCAATTGTCAAATATTTGAAAACAGACATTGTAATAAAAGGTACTCATAAAAGACAGTGGAATCTAAAGGTTTCTACTCTTAATGTAATTTGCCTTTCAGTCTACCACAAATTATATTTATTAGCATCTAATAGAAAAATAAAAGATGTCTGAATTCTTCTGCTATGGACTGAATGTTTGTGTCCTCTCAAAGTTCATATGTTGAAATCCTAACCCCCAAAGGTGATGCTATTAGGAGGTGGGGCCTTTGAGAGGTGGTTAGACCATGTGGGTGGAGCCCTCATGATGGGATTAGTGGCCTTATAAGCAGAGACAGGAGAGAGCTTGCTTCCTCTCTCTTTGCTCTCTGCTGTGTGAGGATACAATGAGAACATAGCCATTTGCAAATCAGGAAGACTGCTCTCACTGAGCATCAAATTGTTCAGCACCTTGATCTTGGATTTCCGAGCCTCCAGAACTGTGAGAAATAAATGTCTCTTGTTTAAGCTACCAGTCTTTGGTAATTTGTTATAGCAGCCAGAACCGAATAAATCAGCCCTTTCCACATATCTTAAAAATTACCATATACAGAGGGTGCCAAAAAAATGTGTACACATTTTAAGAAAGGAAAAAAACTTGTATTAAAATTATTCTGATGGTAACCACTTCGTACACCTCTTGTAATTGCAGAAGTCAAATGTGATTTGTATTCACCTTTTGTTATCGGTATATATTGAGTACCACAATTTTAATACAGTTTTTCCTTTCTTAAAATGTGTATACTGTTTTTTGGCACCTTCTGTATATCACAGGTAGAGGGACTCATTTACAATGATAGGTATACGTTTTTGGAATGCTGCAAATTCTGGAATGGGACGAGAATTTCATTTTTCAGATCCCGTTTTTTGCTTCAATCATCATTCCAGGAAGCCGGATGGAAACATGACCAACCTCGCAGGTGACTGCTGCTATCACAGCGCTCCCAAATCTGCTTTGACACAGGCTATTTATGTGCTCCAACTGTGCCTGTGTTGTCCTCGGCCAACTCTGTCTCTTTCCTCCAGGCAATCCCCAACTTCATTGGAAGTTCTCGTTTAAAATGTCCCTACCCACTCAGAGCAATTAAAGTGGTGGATTCCTCTTTCTTTCCTGCCCTTCCTCCTTATAGGCTCCTGGCGGACGAGAAGCCCAGACTGCAGTTGTGTCACTTAACTCTGTGACTGGGATAAGTTTTACAACCTTTTCTAGCCTCCGTTTCATTACCTATAAAATAATAACAACAAAAAGGTTACTAGACTTGTCGTGATGATCGCTCTGTAAGGTACATAGATGTCACATTACTGTGTCATACTCCTGAAACTAGTACAAGATTGTATGTCAACTATACTTTAATAAAAAATGCTTCTGTAGAACATCTATGTGCAGCCATTGTGTCTGTTTCTTATCCTTACCAGCTAGGTGCTAATATCGTGTCTATTTTTACCAGCTAGATGCTAATATCATTTCTGTCTTTAAGATGGGAACACTGACATACTGAGAGGTGAATTCATCTGCCCAAGGCTGTACAGCTAATAAGTGGTAGATGTCAGCAAGGGAGCTGGCAATAGGGTCTCACTGACTCCAGCAGTTCTGTGGCACATATATTAGCTGTCATGTGGTCGTAAGAACCTTTCCTTATTGATTTTTGTGAGAGTTAAGTGAGAACATTTTTGTGATAAGCTGAACACAGGGCCAGACATATAATCAATTCTCAATAACTATTATTATTTAAAATTTTTAAATTATAGTTGGCATATAGTATTATATTAGTTTCAACTGTACAACATAGTGAGTTGACATTTATATACCTTATGATGTGATCACCATAAGTCTAGTAACCATCTGTCATCGTGCAAAGTTATGATATTATTAACTATATTTCCAGTGCTGTACATTACTTCCCCATGGCTTACTGACTTTATAACTGGAAGTTTGTCCCCTTTATTTCCCTTCACCTTTTTTACCCACCCCTCCACCTCCTTCCCCTCTGGCAACCATCAGTTTGTTCTCTGTATTTCTAAGTCTGTTTCTGTATTGTCTTATATTATTTAAATTTCAATTAAATTTAATTTCTCCTAAGTTCAGATGAAGAAAATAAAGAATTTATAAAAAGTTTGTGTCTGATCTGAGGCTTTTGTTCCTGTTTCAGTCTTTTAACCTTAACACAATAAATGTCCAGAATTACTGTTTTTGTCTTGTTTTGCTGCACAACCTTGTACCATTTCTATGACTGGAACTACATTCTGTGTAAACCTAAGTTTCCTTTTGAATGGATTACAACAAGTGGAACTGACTTTTCCAATTACCTACTCAATTGACCTGGTACAAAGAAGGTTAAAGTTCCCACCTAATATATGATCATTAAAGCTTTTCAAGTAGCTTTTCAGACAAGGCAGTCTGGGAAAACCCTGAGACAACATCATTTTTGGTGCCAGACTGATAAAGCATTTAGCATTTGTCAGTTACAGGAGAAAGACACGATGATATATTAATTAGATGTAATACCTCTCTTTGGACAAAATGGAAAGAATTTCCTTCTTTAAAAAAACATGTTAGATAATAAAAGGTAAATATAGGGTGGCTTAGATAATATAAATTATATAAATGGTACCCAAGCTTTGAAATATTTGGGAAACATACATTGAACATTATTTTTTATCACCACATTGTTAATTTCATAGTTGATAATTTTACTGAGAATGATTTCCAATGTTAAGGTAAATTAAGAAAGAAGCTTTGGGGAAAAAACATCACTTTTCTGGAAAATAAACTCTCAGCCGCCACACGCCTCTTGGACTTTGTAAACACTTTTTTTTTTTTTTTTTTTTTTGCCAATTTCCGAAATGTCGCAAAAACAAACAGTGAGTAAATCCAATAATTGTCCTCCAAGATTTTAGTCTTAGTTGAAATCAATCATGTAGGCTATTTATCTCCTCTTTTTCTTTCCCTCCCCCACCACCAGACCGGTGTGGGCTTGTACTAGAATGGCGTTCATCCACATGTGTTTCAGTTTGGGGAATCCTTAACCATAATTGATGAAGGATTATTTTTCTTTTTCTTTAAGAACTGACAGACAGCATGCTTTAGGAACTGGGGACCACAACGGTTTATGTGAAAAGGACTCTAAATTCCATCTTTTAAATATTTTACAAATTTTTAGAATATTGAGTTTTATGTATCAGTATTCAGAGAGGAAAAAATGTTAGCATTGCATATTTCACATAAGCATGTTACTATAATATTCTAGCACAACAATTCATTTTTATCATATTTAGAGAACTAGCTACTTATTGTACAAATAAATTATATTAGATCGTATTATATTGTATTATATTATATTTTTGTATTATAATATTTATATGTAAACACTTACAAAGGTTTTGTATTCTTATTTACTTACAGTTTGGTGTAAGCCAAATTAAATTTGGTTTCTTAATTTATTTCCTTTTATGGAAATAAAGAAGAAATTTGTTTTTGTGTGTCTAGTTTTTGCTAAAGTGCATCTGATTTCGGTATATATTGATGGTGGAAACTTAGATTTAATTACAACAATCCAAAGTAGGTATTGCTAATCTTTTTCTCCTTCCCTTTTGCTCTTGGGGGCTCTCTCTCTCTCTCTCTCTCTCTCTCTCTCTCTCTCTCTCTCTCAGAAACTGAGGCATAGAGCATTTGGGAAATCATCTAAGAACACATGTCTAGAACTGGTAGATTCAGAAAAAAACATGTTGACCTGAAATAAATAAACAGCCAGATATTTCACCCACCAAATAGGTTAATTTGAGAAAAATAAACAATGGCAGTTTGACACATGTGGTCTAAGGGTGAGCCACAGATCTTTTAAGAAACGAAGGAGAAGAATGCTTTTTTACGGAATTGGGAGGAACCTGTTGTAAACTAAGAGTCCACTGAAGGAAACTGAAAGTTTGGAGTATAGTGACTTTTCACTGGCTGAGTTATGGCAGTTTCCCATTGGCTGGGCTGTTACTGGGCAAGAGGGAATCTTTTCTTCCCCCTGCAGAGGTAGTAAAGTAGTATCACTTCCTGTGGGAGATGCTAGGTATGTCTCTTCCTATTGGGGCCAGTAGTGTGAGTTGAGTGACATGTGTGAGAGTTCTCTCTTCCAGCCCCCTGACTCTATTCTAAATGAGGTTTCAGTTTATTAATTTCCATAAATCCAAATTTTCTACCTTTCTTTGATTAGTGCTCTGCTTTAATTATATTCTAAATAATTTGAACTCATGAAAAAAATACAGATCATGCCATTTTCTTTGTATTTTAAAGTCTTCATTTAAAACACATCATTTTTGGTGCCTCTGTCAGTTGCAGGAGGCTGATTCATGCTCATATATTAATTAGACATAATATTTAATTATATCACAGGAGATATCATTATTTTCCTTCATTTTGAAAGGCAAAAATCTCTCTTTTTGATCTTTTTGAAATAGGGCTTGGAAATGAGGAGCAAAATACCTTGGAACACTGTCTTCAACTATCATTACATTGTGCTGACCTCAAGGTATTGCATGTCACACTACTAAGAAATGTTTCATGAAACACAATCTCATAATCTGTACGTGTTAATGTCAGCTTTGTATTCATTTGTTGGCACTATAGAGTGCAAATACTTGGAGGAACGGCCTATGTGTCAAAGTAGCTGTGAGTCATGAATCCTCCTAACTCTTGATCTAATCTGGACTTGTCTTATCGTAAACCAGTGGGGAGCAGAGATTGTGAAGCCCCCCCCACGCACATTTAGATAGACAGGGCCAGCTCTCTTGGCGCTGCTGATACACCAGATAAGTGGTGAGGGTGAAAGCTTATGGCTAAACTTTGCTTTCTGGGGAAAAACCCTGTAATGCGTTACACCCAACATCTACTTGCAGTGACGTCAAGCTACTCAGCTTGGGTTATCAACTCAGCTTGGGTTATCAACTCCTTGCTAGTGCAGTTTAGATATGGACAAGAGACTTAATCACATTATGTCCTTATACTAATATGAATATTTAAATTCTAATTCTCCGAATACTTAAAAGGAATTCTGAGGCAAATGAAACGACTTGGGACCTTATCTTTAATGCCACAATGTACGACATTTCCAACTGTTTCATTATTAAAAGTTGACACCCAGCCTCAGCATCAGATTTTGGAAATTGGTACCCTAAAATGTTAAATTATTAGCTCTTTGTAAATTATGCTGAAATTGATCTTTAGCTTTACTGTATATGTTTACCATGTTTTTCTTTTGCCAATTGGAGGAGACACAAGAGCTTAGGATAGACTCATGCACAGGTTTTATAGGATGTCAGACAAAATGATTTTTTATTGAGGAAGGGTCAAACAAGTTGTGTTTTTTGTTGTGTCACACTATACAATATGAGGCCCATGTTATAAAAATTCAGGGCTCCCACAAGAAGGCAAAGGCTAAGAATGGTGATTTAAGACTACATTATCCTGTTTCTAATTCCTTCTCTTTCTTCCTGCGGAAATGTAATTGCAGAAGCTGGGAGAAGGGATTGGAGCGTGGGCTTCTATATCTGCCTTGAAGAGAGTCGTAAAATCTGTTTTATGAGTCTCTCTCTAGCCTCGCTCTACTTTTCCAAATTAAAGGAGACAATATGACAATCTCACCAAGCTCTGATCTTACATCTTAATTTGCAAACTCAGCAGCAATATCAGTATCTGGTTTAAGTGGCTCAGAGAAAACAGTGTTGAAATTAATGGCTTGTCTATAGAAACTCAGTAAAATGTCCTCTGTATTGAAGCTGAAGCCAATTTTTTTTTATTAGAACCTCTTAATCACAAAAATAATTATTTTTAAAAATTGATGTACTCTCTCTGTCAATTTCTTAGTTTTGACAAATATACCCTGGTAATATCAGATGTGGGTAAAAGGAAGAAATGGGTAAAAGGAACTCTACTATCTTTACAACTTTTCTGTATATCTAAAATTATTGTAAAATAAATTGATGCACCCACTACAAAGCTATTATACTTGTCCTGATACATTTGTGATGTGACAGCCTAAAAACTAGGAAGCAAATTTGAAGTGCTGTGTTTCTACTTCAGATTTAACGGAGAGTTTTCATGGTATAGGATGTTGCCCATTTTCATGATTTTAAGAACTTAGGGCATTTTGTTTCTTAGCCTATGTCATGTATAGGACATGTGAACTTGTCTGAAGCATTTTCTCCAGCTGTTTGTTTATAGTCAAGCCAAACAGAGCCTTCAGAACATCTTATGTGAGGTCCCTTCACCTGCACAGGCTTTGTAGGAGAGCTGAAACTGAACCTTGACCGACACTGTCTCTTGATCATGGCTTCAAAGGACCACCCACTTCTGGGGGTAAGAGGCTAATTCGGACTCCCCGTCAGACCCATTTTAGACCTTAGGAAAACAGCATTTCATTTAAGCTTTCCCAACCTGGACAGAGCTCGTTAGGAGCTATGGTTCTAGCATTTGGAACAGAGTAAAGATCAAACCCTAGTACTATTTAAACAGAAGAGAGATTAGAGTTTACATTTTACCTTATTGGGGAAAAAAAAAAGCTTCAGTGAGAAAAATAAAACGTGTGTGAGCTTTACAACGATTCTACGTGTAATGAGATGCCACTGATCATCTGGAGAGAAATATAGTATCTTTTGATATATAAATCTGTATACAGTGCTTCTGGAATCTAAATCTGTCCCTTTGCTGCACTGAAACATTACTAATGAAAACTAAAAAATGCTTTAACTTGAAAAAAGAAAATAAATTCATTGGCACTACTTTGCACATCACAGTTAATTGAGTCACAAACAAAACTTTAAATAAATTAGGAAATAATGTGGTAATTGGGCCTCTTGTCCTACATAATACACTAGTTGGCGTTCATTATGGGTTTGCTATCTTCTAAGAGTATTAAATCATTGTAAAAGAACATTGCCAAAAAAACCTCTTCATTTCCTTTTAGTGACTTCTTACTGCCCTCAGTGGAAGTTTAATAGAAAAGGAAGGACATGATGTAGTTTTAATGACAGGAAACCCATGGCCTTCCAAATGAATAAATTCCATCACTGGCTGCCACAAAGTGTGCTAATTATTTCCTTTGATAAATTAAAAGCTGTAAAAGTCTAAAGTATATAAGCATGTGGTTTACAGTTATAATCAACCTGTCTGTATTACTGAAAGTTCATATTATCTTCATTATTTAATAAGCATTACATTTATTATTTTTTACTCAAGAAAATTGTATTGAAAACATGTGTTAAACTTTTACTGATTTGACAGATGATTAAATAAACTAACCAATCTTCATGTTTCTGATCTGCAGGATCCTAAAATCAAGTATTAATCTATTCTCCTAATATAAACCTTGAGGATGAACATAGTTTATATTTATGAAAAGATGAAACATATAAAATCAGTAAGAGCCAATCATGTTCAAAATATGTAGAGAAATTAGAATATTATACTTGATTTATTATTTTAAGTATCAGCTAAATCATTTGGGTAGGAGTGAAAAAAAGAGTAATTCCTTCATTCCACAAAGTTTGTTATGTACCTCTGTATGCTCTATAATAATTAATTTATTAATTCCACAAATATTTGTTTAACATGTACTATATATTCTGGGAATACAGTGGTAGGCAATATAGAATCCCATCTGTCTTTATGGAGCTTGCTGTATAGTGGGAGAGCTGTTAATGTAGTGATTATACAACTGTAAACCAGGAAAAGTGATAAGGAACTTTGTGGTTTGCTGAAAGCCTACTGACCACAGGGAGAACTGTCCATGTTATAGAGATTAGACTTCCTGGTGAAAGGGGGATCTAATTGAAATATGAACAATGAGTTGAAGAAGACAGGGAGAATTCCAGGCAGAGGTGTGGCATATGAGAAGGCTTTGTAATGGGACTGAAAGAAGGCTCAGGTGACATTAGGGCAGTAATTGAGATGAGTCAGAGTCTATCTCACCCACCTAGAGTCTGTGGGCACCCTTTCCCCAAGGTGGTGCAGCCTACACCAGGTCACATGGATAGTTGAGTGGATGCATGCTGAACACCCAAATGCAGGGCATGACCTACACAACTTGTATGGCAGCCCTGGGGAAGGGGGGTGAGATAATGTGACGGTAGGGAAGTAGGCAGAGGTGAGGCGATGCAAGACGATTGAACGTGTCCCCCCAAATTCCTATGTTGAAACTTAATTCTTATTTGTGATGATGGTATTAGAAGGTGTTCTTATAAAAGACACCCCAGAGAGCTCTCTTGCCTCTTCCACTATGTGAGAACACAGTGAGAAGAGAAGATGGTCTATCTATAAACTAGGAAGCTGGCATTCATTGGACAATGAATCTGCCAGTGCCTTGATCTATCTTCTAGAACTATGAGGATAATTTTCTGTTGTTTGTAAACCACCAAGTCTACAGTGCTCTGTTATAGCGGTCTAAACAAAAACCCTTGCCACTTTGTAGCAAATAAAAGAGGATGGCTTCTACTAAGCTTATTTATATTAAATGAACCAATTTTACAACTTCAATTTGCATAAGATTTCTCAAGTTCTAACTCTAAGTAGTATTTCAACTAAGGAGAATAAAACATCTTGCTATACTCATTTTGTTTTGTGCTTTGTCTTGTCTTTGCATTCAAGAATGGCACCTGTTGTGTTCTCAACCATTTATTCTAACCCTATTTAGACTGGCTAAAAGAAAGGACATTTAATGTACTTTAGCAGACATGTGTTAAGTTAAATCAAAGCTTCATAATACCTGACATAAAGGTACTGTGGTTCTGCTAGAATTTAAAAGATATTATAATACTGTCATACAGAAGATCTGTGAGTAAATAGCTGATGGTATCCTATGTTCATTCATTCCCCCCCTTTTTTCTTTTAATCCTTAAAAGTCCACTTTTACCAAGAGCTGTTGGAAAAGCGAGAAGACCCAAAGAATGAGTTCTAGATCCTGCCCTCAAGGTCCTGTCCTCAAACTCATGTTGGGGAGATGGTCACCTAAATAGGTAATTAAAAGACAGGGACTTATGAGTAATAGAACTCTGACAGAGCATCTTAACTCAGAGGGTGAGGAAGTCACTCTGGGCAGAGACTATAAGCAGCTACCTGACCAAAAGTGGGAGGAGAGCCTTTCAGACCGAGAGGGCAACAGGAACAAAAGCAGGGGATGAGAAAAGCGTGTTGCTGGAGGGAAAACATCAGGAAGAAACAAAGTGATAGAGGGGCCAGGTCAGTGATGTTAAGGAGCAGTGCAGACATAATTTTGTTAGAGATGGGGAGCCACTGAAGCATCTTGCTTCTTCTCTTGGGATCCATCCAAGGAATCCGTATCTCAGTTTAATGCTTCAAATCAACACAGTTCTTTACAACTGTGCCATGAATCCAGTAGGTGTTTTACAAGGGTTTTTCAGAATGACACAATCTGGAATACAGTGGAAAGAGTGTTTAGTAGTTCAGATTTGCATTTCAGATATATCCCTAGGATACCTGGATAGAAGAAAAATTTGAGAGGGTCCCAACTCTAAACACACACACCAATTAGGAAACTATTGCAATTATTCAGGTCAGAGACAATTAGAAAGTCAATTAAGATTCATGATGCTGAGGGAGAGAAGACTTAAGAGGAATTTAGGAGATAATAAAAACCAAGGTTCATGCTTAATGCTTAGGGGAATGTTTGGAGTAAGATGGGAGGAAAAAATCAAGGATGGTGCCTAGGCTTCTACCTTGGGTAACAGAATAGAAGGGTGTGGAAAATCAGAAAAGATAAAGACATTGAAAGTACCAAAAAATTCATATATTGAATTGGGAAAAACAGGTGCACAAGAAATTTTGACACATGTAGATTTGGCTATTATCCTCATGTTATGGCATTTACTGACACATAATTGTCCATGACGCTACTAACAAGAAGTCTTTCTTTGGCAAGATGATGCTATTCTAACAATGCTTAAATGGGCGACTTCTTGGTATTGTCCAAAACAAACGCTTTCTGTGGCAGATTCAGTGCATTTTCTCTTATTCTATCCATACATTCTTTCCTGTCATTTCAGATGCTTATTAATCACAACACCTAACCTCCACATCTCTGTTTTCCTTTCTCAGTTCTAAATAAACCTAATCCTTTTAACTTCTACTCTGAGACGTTATTTTGCAAACTATGAATCATTCTGCTTCTTCTCTTGGGATCCCATCCAGGGAGTCCATTTCTCATTTTTAAGGCCTCAGATCAGACACATTTTTCTACATTTTTATGCCTTGCATCCAGTAGGTGTTTGATAAGTCTTTTCAAAATGATAAAATCCGGAGGATGGTGGGAAGACTGTCTAGTAACTCCCACATGCCAGAATCCTATTTATTCCAGTTTATTATCAACGCATTTTTAAACATTAACATGGCATTGATGACTCATATATAATTCTCTATAATCCTGTCTTTTGTTTATGCTGTATTTCCCTGTAACCAGGTCTTTATCATCATTTCTGTATAGTGTGTTTCCCCCTCTTTACTTGTCCTGATTAAGTTTTTATTCTCATTATTTCTGTTTATTTTTCAAGGTCATTTAAAATTGTAATGCTCTTCTCCAAGTTGCTAAGCTTCCCACTCAACTTGGTGCCACTAGTAATTTAATGAGCATCTCCCAAATTCATCTGTCCCATTAAAGATGTTATGAAATATTTCTGGCTCCGGGTGATTCCTTTGAACAAACATTTATGTCCTCTAAGCTGATATTGCATGGTTGATAACTGACTCTTCTTGAATATTTTTTTAATAAGCTTGTGCTCTCATCTAGTAATAAAAGAACTTAAATAACAGCTAATAAAATAATATGCAGTAGCCCCCCCTTATCCACGGGGGATATGTCCCAAGACCCCCAGTGGATGCCTGAAACCATGGATAGTACCGAACCCAAATATACTAAGTTTTTTCTACACATATAAAGTTTAATTTATAAATTAGACACAGTAAGAGATTAAAAACAATAATTAGTAATAAAATGGAACAATTTTAACAATATTCTCTCTCTCTCTCTCCCGGTAACTGATCTTATAACCAAGATGGCTACTAAGTGACTAATGAGAGGGTAGCATACACAGTGTGGATATGCTGGACAAAGGTAATAATTCATGTCCCAGAGCGGGACCTCAAGATATTTCATCATGCTACTCAGAATATCATGCAACTTAAAACGTATGAATTATTTATTTCTGGAATTTTCCATTTAATATTTTCCAACTGTGTTTGACTGACAGTAACTGAAACTACAGAAAGTGAAATCACGGGTAAGGGAGACAACTGCATGTTTGTATAAGATTATACTTTACAGAACTTTTCTTCCGTGGATCACTTAATTTGATGCTTAAATAACCCTGTGAGACAGGATGAAGAGAGGTTATGTTCATTTCTATTTCAAAAGTGTGGAAGATGAGGCTCAGGTTAAGTGACTTGAATAAGTTCACTCAGCTAGCAACGAGTAGAAGCAGCTCTTGAGTGCACATTTTCTGACTTCAATGCACATGTTCTTGCTACTCTATCATAACTGAACCACTCTGTTTTTATATTAATATGTGGCTTAAACTAAATTAAGTACCTTTATTTAAAAATTCTGAAAGCTCTATGCCTGCACTGATCTTCCCATTCTTTTAATACCCAAGGCATAATTGGTCTGCACAACACAATCCAATTCAACATGTACTAATGGTTTCTCAAGTACCTAAGGTACTGACCTAAACAATGAAGTGTACATATAATAACTGTGACACTGTTCCTGATGAAGGTGCTACCTTAACAGATATCAGGGAGAAACAGTCTACTGTGACACCAGGAACCACAGGGTAGAGAAAAATTATAGCGTGCTCATCCAGCAACTATTTATGGGGTGTTTTGAATCTCTTCTGTTTATTGTTTTAAGAAAAATGGCTCACTCCTTGAGGATAGAATCTAGGTAGTCTACATTTGCATCCTCAACTATACGTACCAAGTTCTGGGCAAATGATATGGATTTTTAAAGTATTAGGTTGGTGCAAAAGCAATTGCAATTATTTTAAACCTTTTAAACTGCAATTACTTTTGCACCAACCTAATACTATTTGACTTATTACCTTTGCTGGTTGAACTCCATATTACAGAATTTCTACTCTGTGCCCAGTTCTACACTCAGTATAATGTGGAATGCATAACTTTGTGCCTTGCAAAGGGAACACTAATGAACAAGGCTTATTTGGTGGACACTCCTCGACAAGATTGGGCTCTTGACACTCTTAATTAGAGTTCAGGCATTGCGATGAGGAGGAAGAAGAAATATACTTGGAAAGATCAAGTTGGTCCATATTACAGAAGACCTGAACATCAAGCAAAAACAAAGCTAGACTTGATGTGGTAAACAGGAAACATTATTTCAGTATCAAATAAATCCATTACCAAGGACGAGAAGAGTTGTTGATTACGTCATCAGTTGTTTTTATTACATGTTAATGTAAGCATTCCTGTTCATATTATTTGAGAAATAATACAATAAAGAAAGAATTTCTTCTTATCTCTTTGAAGCGAAACATTTGTTTTCCTTAGTGTTACTTTTGGCCACTTATTGAGACACTCTTTATCTAGCACATTAATAGCATCTTTCTCTTTTTTTCCCCTCAAATCTCAGTCCTATTTCTTTAGCTTTTCTCTCCACACAATTTTCCATTCTGGAGTTAACAAACTATTTCAGCCATCATTTGTGTTTGCAAATGGTTATTAAAACCATCATGTCTTTAGTCCAAATGATTTAAGTTCTAATAATACTACTTATTTTATCTTCTAATCAATTGATTCATTCATTCATTTGACATGCAGGTAGAGGGCAAATTACATGGATGGAATCTGGGTTGTGAGATAATGTAAATAATAAAAAGAGATAGTTGAGCATCCTGAGAAGTTTCCAAGCTGGTAATACATTACAAGTGTGATACATCTTAGGTGTTTTTGTATATCCCCCAATATAAGAACAATACTGCAGCATATTGTTTACTGCATAAAGTAAAATATAATTTAAAATATTTAAACATCTCATTACTGTATTCATGATGTTAGACAGTTAGAATTACTTTTCTCATGATATTGAACAAAGCCATTCATGTGGATGCAGAGGGGTTGACTAAGTTCACTCAGTGGCAAGTTCATTGTTCTTAATGTTTTTCTTGTTTTAAAGATTCTGCTTACACAACGTACAAATGACCGTATGCCGTTGAAACTGTGCTATCGTTAAGTATAGCCAAACCCATCAAGGTTAAATTTGAGAATGCTGAGGACTACTGAAGTGAGAAATAAAGTTATATTTGTAGAAAGTGGCCCAATTATAAAGGGCGCTGAAATGTAATCTACAGAATTTGGATCTGATGGGTTAAGTAATTGGGAGTTACTGTTTGGGCAGGTATAGAACATAATCAGTGTGTCTGGCAATTGCAGGCTAAATGTTATTAAAGTGACAGGTTAGAGTCAGGGAGAGGAAGAAGAAGACTATCACAGTGGTTCAAGTATGATGTGGTTAGCATAGCTTCTAGAATGGTAGCAATGAAAACAGAAGTGCAAAGATGAAAGCGTTTCAGTGCTGGCCCTTCAGGGGCTTATAGTCCAGTGGGAGAGAGAGACATTGAAACAGATTAGTACAACAACAAAGGAGGTGATAAATCAGAGATATGAACCAGGGCCTACAGGGGCGCAGAGGACAACCAAGCCTGGAATAAGGCGCTTACAGGGCATAAAAGCAGCGCATGGTGCAGATATGGGAGGGAGAACATTCTGGGCAGAAGATGCTAATGTCACGAGGCTAAAGCCAGAGACTGATAAGGCAAGTGCTTCCTAGTACCTTGTTCTATAAATCAAGCCATTTCAAATAGAAAAGTGGTGTGCTCCTATTTGTAATTTTAAATGATCACACTGGAAGTAGTTTGGAATATAGATGGAGGAAAGAATCAGCATGTCTACAGGTAAGTAGACCCATGTGGAGTGAATAGCCTACATTGTTGTTTGGATTAAATTAATGTTGTTTCACAAAGAAATCTGAGAATAGTCTCTGGTTTATAGTAAGCTCTTAGTGAATGTAGCTTCTAGAATTACTACTACTAGCATTATTATTATGTGTATTATTGCAATAGTCCTGGAGAGATATGAGAAATGACTAGAATATACACTGGAGGTGAAGAAAGGCCAGATTCTCAAAATAGTGGGGAAGGTGTTTAGATGACAGGGTAACATAGAGGAAGAGGTTTAGGATGTGCTTTGAGACTTTGAATCATGGCCCATCAATAGATTGTACAATCAATCTTGAGGGTTATTACTGGCAATTTTAGAACTCAAAATAGAATAGAATTAAAAAGTTCACATAGAGTATCAAAAATACTATTTTGCAAAACGGTTATGTTGATGGTACAGAGGAGAACATTTCTGACGAGTCTATAGTGTACCTAGGTGCATCTCATAAGCACATGTACGTCTAAGTGAGTCTGGAAGACTACAGTCCTCCAGTTTTAGGGCAGATGATACTGAGCAGACCAGCGCTCAAGTTCCCCGCAGGCCTGCTGAGTCCAAGGGGATATGAGGCTCAGCACTGAGAGAAAGCGTGTTTATCTCATTCTTTCAAACCTGCAAATTAGATAATAGATAATATCAATTCTCACCAAGGAGTAGAGATGTGAAGAGAGGTCAGAAGTTGTTTTTTTCTAGAAAACTTACTTATATGAGAGCAAGAGGAATTAGGAGTGTGTGTGTTCCCTTCTACTGAATGATTTGTATTCCACCAATTTTTGGTGAGGTTGTTACAATTTTTATGTTCATATAGATTGGCACTGGAATGAACTTAAAATGAACTTATATTTTATGAATTCAGAAATTCACCCCAATATAGCTATTTTAATATCTCTGAATAATTTTTCTTCCATGGGGAAATGGTATTAATATTTTACTTATGTGTAAGAATAATACAGCATATGCATTTCTTGAATTTCCTGTTGCCAAAGATATTGGTCTGAATGGCATTTGGCTGCTGTGAAGCCAAAGATGATTCTAAGAGGAAGAAAACTGAACACAATTTGATTTAAAATGATTTATAACAGTATATCGTGAATGCATCTCCATGTTAATAATATTGCCTTGTAATGTGAACCCAGATTCTAACAGAAGAGAGAGAGTCCAAACTCTAAGCTAATAGAGTCACTAGGAGTGGGGTAAGGAGGGAGAAAATGTGAAATTGGTCGACTGGACAGTAAGATTTTCAATTTTCTAAGCTGTACGTAGCTCTACAATTCTTTTTTGGCTCTTTCCACCTCCTGACTCCCAAATACAACCACTTTCCAAAGATTATTAATTCTTTCTTCGAAGCATCTCTTGATTCTGTCTTATCTTTCTTATTCATGATACCGCAGGCCGTAGGCATGAATCCCCTGTGCTTAGATCATCATTCTATGCTTCAACTCTGCCTTCTCCAGGCAGAGTCCTTCCCTAGACACAAGGGCCCATCTTGTCAAGGGACTAATTCAAGGGGATTGTATGCCTTGCTTAAAACTCCTTAGTGGGACAATTAGGTATGCATGTAAAAAAGAAAAAAAGAAAAAACAGGAGGGACTCTACTCCTTCCTTGTATTATACACGTAATTCCAGGTAGAATTAAAATCTAAATGTGCATGGCAACACAATAAATAGTTTGGAAGATGATTCAGGACAAGCTTTTCACTAAATAGAAGGTTACCAAGGGTTTTTCAAACAAACACAAGAAGCACTAACAACACAGAGATAGCTCTGACTACATTAAAGTTAGGAATGCATGTTAAGATTAAAATTAGGTTTCATCAAAAGACACCATATAAAACATGGGAAGACAAGCTTCAGAACTGGTGAAAGTTTTGTAACACATAACCAACAAAACCCTAGTATCCAGAATATTTGAAGAAATCCTACAAAACAATAAGAAAAAACAGACAACCCAATATAGAAAAAAAAAAAAAAAAAGCTAAAGAACAGGCATTATACAAGAGAAAAACAAAAACGGAACAAAAAACTTCTTGATGAATTTTCATTGTCTACATCTCAAACTGCAAATTCTGCCTTCAAGGTCCTTCATAAGCTTTTCCCGCTAAAGGTTTACTTCCAACCATTTTTCCTGAAACTCCATTATAGCCAAACTTACTGTCTCTCAAACAAACACTGGGTTTTCCTCCCTCCAAACTTTGAAAAGCTGATACATAGACGGCAGCTCCCTGGACTACCTCCCTGGTTGCAATCACGATACACCATAAATCCCCTCTAGTATGAGGGAGGACGCTCATTCATTTGTTCATTCATTTTAAAATGCCTCATGGTCCTTGGATTCTTCCTTCTTCATGTCAGATTTTTCCTTTCTCTCTTCATCTCCCTTCCCTCAACCAGACATTTAAGCTCTTTGAGGTCAGACAGCACGTCTCCCTTCTTTTAAAATTTGTACATTTTTCTAGGATGCATTTTATCTAGCGTAGATATTTTTTGATTGATGATAGCGAAAAAAAGACTTTTTTCTAGGTATTTTCTTGGTATAAGTAAGGTCATCACAGCAGCATCTCTAATCACTCTGAAGCATCGCCCTTCAGCTCATTTAGTCTGAAAAATGTTTTCCTAAAATGAAAGTCATTTCTTCTAGGAGTTTCCTTAATGTCATCTACATCCATCTCCACTTCCCCTTCTCACATCAAAGGATTCAAACAATGCTGTTAACTCCATCTCCTAAGTATTTCTTGGATCTATCTTAGCTCTCAGATCCCATGTTCTCTCCATCCCCTGGGCCTCTGCCTGGTGTGGGCCCTCATAAATTCCACCTGGAACTTTCAGCACTGTCTTTCTTGATGCTGAGCTGTCCTCCATGCTGCTATGGGAATGAGTTCTCACACACCCCTGCTCTGAATGCTTTGCCTCTAGGTTACAGCACAAAGTTCTCCAAGGAGGCAGCAGCCCAGTGGTCCAGCTTTGCACACGGAGAGCCCAGGGCTTGGGTCCTGGCTATGCTCCTTATACTTGAGTGGGAATAGGAAAAAAAAAAGACAAAGGACGAATGTAAAAATCTTCCAGTGGAATAACCACTATGGACGGTAAGATAGGAAGAATAATTAATAATGGCCTAGGGCTTTTGAGTTTGAAAAGAACACGTATGATGAGATGATAATAGGACATTTATAGAAATGAATGAACAAACAGTTCTACTTGTTCAATGAATGTTAATCTGGTACATTTGATCCTGAACACATTCTCACTAAACTGGTATCATTTTATAGAATTGTTTAACGTTATCTTATGCAAGTTACCCAATTTATACCTCAGTTTCCTCATGTATAAAATGTGGATAATAGCACCTACCCCATAGGGTTATAATAAGCATTAAAGAAGATGAGAAGTTATAATCTAAGGACAGCATCTGGTTTATAGTTTGGTTAGAAAATATCAACTATTATGACAATGGTGGTGGCCTAAAAAACCTGTGATAATCTGGCTGCTCTCTTCAACCATTCCAAATTAATCAACCTTAAAGGATATGTTAGTCTTTAAACAAATCTCTTGGCCAGAGATGTTCTCACCATTCTCTTTCTGCAATTAAAAAGTAAGTACATTTCTCATTCTTTAGAACCGATTCTAAATTCTCCCTCCTATTTTTTTTTTTTAAATTATTCCAGGCAGTGTGAATGATTCCCACTTCCAGCGTCCCTAGGGTTTACTATCATTTCTAAAGTATCTATAATATCATAATGAGATTATGCTATGATATATAGGTATTTAACACAGGCATTTGATTGCAGAAAAATGTCATAGAAAATAGGGCTTATTGTTTTATTTTCTTGTTATAAAATAAAGTCATTGTAAAAAATTCGAGGAAAAAGCTAAAAACTGAAAGAAAAAAATCAACTGTAATGGGATCACCTGAAGAGGACCATCATTTATGATTAATGTATTTGCTTAGGGTAACTTGAAGCATTTTTAAAAGTACATTGGGGTTGTCTTACATGTACAATTTTGATTTCTGTATTTTTATTGTTTTTTGCCTTAAGATCATATAATTTAAGAGCATATATCTCACTCTTTTTTTTTGAGTTAGCCACACTAGCAAAGCCTTTATCAGTCATAAAAACTCATGCTTTCTCCTCTTCTCATTCTCATCCCTTCCTTCCCTCATTTAAAGAGGGACTCAAGGATGCTATATTAAATAAATGGTTGCTTCATGAATTCAAGTTCATTTAATCATTATGGTGTTAGATATTATACTTTCTTTTGTAAGAGATAAAATAATTCATCTTCCTCACCTAGTTGATATTTCAAAGGTTATCTTGATATCCTTCATGAGATCTGCTTCAAAAGTTTGAAAATAGTTAAGATGTAAAAAAATTAGGTTGGCATGGTGACACCTACATGTGCTAGTTTCCAATCATCAATCTTTATTGGTAAGAATCATTAGTGTACTACAGAGACAGGAAAAAATGTAACACATTACTTCTTGGGCATAGGACAAATTTTTGTCTTGAAATTGCCCTTAAATAGCTCATTTAATGTCAACTATGTTCTAACAGAGTTGAATTCAAAGAGGATCTTATATTTTTTAAATTTCCTTTAACTATTAGCTCTGCTTGGGAGGTTAGGCATATCTCATATGTGCTTTAAAAAGCATTTCCCATTCTTTCTTCTGGATGAGAAGAAAAGAGTATCACGGTTTGTTTGTTTTTTTAATATTTATAAATGTTAGAATACTATTTTGACTTCATATATATAACAAATA
Organism: Rhinolophus sinicus; assembly: GCF_036562045.2. Taxonomy (NCBI): domain Eukaryota; kingdom Metazoa; phylum Chordata; class Mammalia; order Chiroptera; family Rhinolophidae; genus Rhinolophus; species Rhinolophus sinicus. The sequence goes on from NC_133757.1 coordinate 96,098,342, forward strand.
TTTTTCTAAACTTCTGGATAGTGAAAGAAAGATCTGAAAGACACAAGAAAAACATGGAGGTACGTTTCATAGAGAATCTTTTAGAGGGAAAAAAGTATTAATATTGTTATTAATAAATTATGAGGTGTATTTTTGGAGGGTCTATATGTGTTTTAGCAACGATAGGCATCAGTTGCATTTTTTCAATTATCTGGGAATGTTTTACTTTTGGCTAGCTGAGTGGTAAGAATGACATATGGAACATTTTCTAATTTCCTAGTGTCACAACTGAGGTAAACTGTGAAAAGCTACAAATTTAACAGCTTATGAAAGAATATCCCCCTGCATAGGAACTGCTAGGTTACAGAGCCTTCCCTTTCACACTTATCAGAAAGTTGGCACTATTGTGAATGGGAGGCATAATAATATTATGTTAAGATATGTTTCCCTTCTCAGTCAATGTGGGGACAAAAGATTGGGACAGAGATGAAACAGTTTCCCTGTGGCTCTTGGAGTTAACTAAAACATAGTCCTTAAATAACTGTTTATTGCAGTGATGCGCATGCGACTTGGTTAAGGATCTCACCATTTTTACAGACAAATTTCTCTTCAAAGGCTTGTTAACATTTTTTAGAGAAATTAACTCTGTTCTGAAAACTGACAAATAGTACTTCAGTGTAAGAACAGATCATTTCATGGAGAGAAGGAAAGAACCAGACATGTATGGGTCTATAAAGGAATTAATTCTCTTTGAAGAACTCTCTCTTTCTGCAAGGATTTCTCATTAAAACAAAACAGGGCAAGTGTGAGAACTTAAGACTTACATGTACTAATCACAAAATAATGTGAACACAGTAAAATTTAACCAGTGTTTGTCTGTTATGGGCCAAATTGAATTAGTTTATTTGAAGAAAATATTTTATAGTGATTTTACTAACTGACAGCTAAGTCTTTGCAAAAAGGATGCACCTAGAGAAATTTTAAAAGACTAGAGGAAATATAAACAAATGATAAATTCAGGGCAAGACGTTTGGTCTGGACACCTTGTTTTGTTGCGGCTGTGTTTCATTTCTTTTTTACTGCATTTTTAAGAGAAGAGTGTTTGGCTGCTAGTTAGGGGATTACACTCCCCCTCTTCTTCAGGGAGAACCAGGCAAAGGAATTATGATGTGTACCATATTGTAAAAGGAAACATTTGCTTAGAAACTCGGAGCTGACATTTTTATGCAAGATCTTGTGTTTTCAAGGTAATGAAAAGCTGGAGAATGTCTTCTGTTTAGAGCGCAAAGAGGCTCTCAGATTAAAACAGACCTGATTTGGTCTATGATTGAAAATGGCATGTTTTGGTTTTTATCTCCCACTAGGTGCTGGTTGGACACAAGTATCACGTGATTTACATCATTACTGAGCTGGATGCACCCTGAATATACTGTGGGGTTGGGGCATATAGGTTTTCTTCTTTATTTTAGAAATTTGTAAAATGTTTCAGATAGAGTTTTCATAAAATGTGAAGACATGGTTAAGCTCTTAGAGAGTTCTGTTAATTTAGTTTCATTATCTCATTACTCACCTGAAATTGACATATCTAATCTTTAATTTAAATATTTTAAGATTTCTTGTTTTCTTTCTTGTTCACTAAAGAATCATGTTTTTCTTGACAAGTCCAACACTTTGTGTGAGGATCTTTTGTGGAACTGTCTTCACATGTTCCGCTATCCACTTTCGCCCCTGCCAGCAAAGGTTTCTGCAGGTAAATAGGACTGTCTGCTGCGCCTCACGCTGGCTTTTCAGGGGTTGCATGAGCAGAAGGAACAGAGCATGGGGCCCTCAGCTGGGGCTCATTCCTGCTCATTTGAAGAATGTCTCTTTGATGTTGGGATCAATCATTCATGGGGAGCATTTGGGGGCCAAATTACCAATCTCACATTTTACATAAACTATACAAAATGTCTCTGAATACACGAGCTTTAAGATGGTCGAAACAGCACAGATCCTGACACAATCAGTGATGGACATTAATAAAAAAAATATTATAAAATAATTTTTCATGTCATTTCAGATTGTTTAAAGAATAGAGATTTAAAAAAAATAGGGATTTTTAAATTCACAAATCGTTAAGTGCTCTAGGTAATGGCAGCTCCCTTACTGAATGTTAACTCCATAAAAGCAAGAATTATTTTCTATTTTGTTCACTGATGTCTCTTCAGTAGCTAAAATATTAATAAATTCATTCATTCATTCATTCATTCATTCATTCATTCAAAAAGCATGTATTGAATACCTACTATGTACCAAAACTGCCAAGGAGAGTGCTGAGGAACATGACTCCTGCTTTCATGGGTGTATAGCTTAGTGGGATAGAAATTAAACAAATGACCAAAAATGGGAAAAACAAACATAAACGCTCAGAATGAAAAACAAAAAAACATACAAGAGATTCTAAGAGACATGGTAATTTGATGTGGGGGTGATGGTGGCCAGAGAAGGCTCTATGACCATGATAATTACGTGTGACTTGGGTGATTACTAGGATTGGCCAGATAGAAGCAAGGAGTGCACTGAGTGACAGGAAGAGTAGCTCCGGGGGTGGATGGAGAGGTAGATGGCTAGATACTGGCAATTTATCTTAACTACTAAGAAATATAGTTAAAGATTTTTGAGCAAAGAGAGATCAAGATTACATTTTAAGAAAACCAACTGGCTGCTGCATGGAAATTTAATATGGGGGGAGCAAGAGTGGACTTGGGGAGAAAAATTAAGGGGCTACCATAAGCTGCAAGAAATTGTCACTTATTTCCATGAGGGTGGCAATGTAGATGTAAAAGATGAGAGTGGGTGGGTTCAACATGCTTTGGAGGTCTGATCCGTGGATCTTGGTGATGAGAGTGGTGTCAACAATTGCTACCAGATTTGTAGGTTGAGCAACTCAGTGTATTTTAGCGTCATTTACTGAAAAAAGGAAGACAGAAAGAGAAGTAAATACTGAGTAGATGATCAAGAGATCAGTTTTAGACACGTTAAATTTAGGACGCCTATAAGACACCTCAGTGGTGATATCAAATAGTAAGACACGTAGGCGAGGTCTTGATTGGATCTATACTTTAAACATCACCAGCATATAGATGGTTTTTTAAACCTTAAGGATGGGTAAGATGGGCAGAGCAGTACTTCCCAAACTTGTTGGAACATAGAGATCATGCTTGAGTTTAAAATTCCTGAATATGGATTTAAAATTCATATTCACAGGCTCTACCCCAGAGCTACTGAGTAAGAATTTCCAGGGTTGGTTAAGCAGTAATCTGTGTTTTTAATAAACATTCGAGTTGCTCCTTATTCTTTGGGAATCACTAAGCAAGACAAAGCATATAGACCAAGCTCAGAAGAATTCCAGTATTTTGAGGTATGGTGGGACGAGAGATTGGGGGTGTATGTACCAAGAAGGAGGATGGGAACAGATGTTCTCAATCCCTCTGTTACAGACTTAAACAGTCCCACTAAACAGCTTTATTTTACATTCTCACATTTCCTATTACTATCTTTATTCAATATGGATTTACACATGTAAGACTTTCCAATACATTCTACCAAATCATAAGGCAGTAGGCAGTCAGAATTACTCTTGCTCTTTCTGTATTTAAAATATTGTATCCTTAGAGGAAAATAGTGTTATATGAGCCAAATAAGTATATTTTGACCAATTTTAGAAGCTAGACATAAAAATTCTGACCTCATAAATGAACACTTTCTGTGATATGACATTTGACCATTAGAACGTGAACCATTTTAAATCATAAACAGCAAGTAAAATGAGGCTATCAAAATTGCACATGAAGTGTAACATTCTTTTCATAATTGTATTTTGATTTTATTGTGGTTTACTTCATTCACGGCAGTGCTATTAGGAAACCCCAAAGAGTCTGATTTAAAGCTCTTATTCCTAGCCATTCCCAGGATAATGAAAGGGAGGAGAAAACGCAACCCTACATTTCAATGTCACAGCCTTACAGCCTAAATTTAACTCAGATTATATTTGTCAAGATCAAGAAGAATTTCTATAGTTATTTGTTTGTAGATTTAAAGTTTAAAGGAAAGAATTAAATAGCATGAACATGCACACTGAACTTCCCATCTCGACATGAGTGTATGAAATTGACTTGAGTTTATTCCATAAGGTTTGATGGTTCTATTTTCTGCCTTTTACTATCTAGTGTTTAAGTGAAGGTAGGTTTAGCTGATCTGTTTTATGTCTGGGTGACATGCGTCCTCCTTCTTTTTTGGCTCTATTCTCCTTTTTGGTCTTGACTTCTATCACTATTTTGGAAAGTCAGGAAGTCAGCCAGAATAAAATGAAGTCTAGCAGATTTTTTATAGCATTTATTTAGGACAGTAATTCCAGTGGCAGCAAGTCCACCATTAGCTAGGATATATTGGCTACTTTTATTACGTAGGTCTGAATTCCTTGTCTGTCATGCCACACATAAACCCAGAAGAAAACAGTTAGCAGATTTACGGTTTGCACTGTCTCTGAGATGTTACTTTAAATACCCGATTCATAATTCTCTGGAAGGAAATATCACCCTTTGGGAGGGTGGAAGATCAAGGGGTTGGGATGACATTAGAAACGGAGGGGGGGCTTCTGTGCTTTGCAAAACTCAGTTTATTTCTCTAACTAAAGCTAAAGCTTTAAGTATGCAAACTACCATCAAGAACCATGTCTTCCTGTTTTTGCCCCCTCCTAATTGCAGGTCAAGGAAATGACTTCAAAAAATTGAAATTTGGATTCATCAATGTAATGAAGATATACTTGTGTGCAATCCGTAGTATAGATCTGGACGACCTGATGCAGAGACATGTTGATCATGTTTCCATCCACAAAATCCAAATAAAATGAAATATGGGAGCATAGCTTAGCATCATAAACTCTGGGGAAGAGCTAGTTATCAAAAGGCTTTGGATTTCAGGGCAGCAGCTGTCCCTATTTAACCTTCAGCAATAATGACTAACACTTCTCATAATAGCTTGTCTACCTCCATGCATTCCATTTATATTGTTTGTCTTGAAAAGAGCATATGTTGTTCCTGGAACTCAAATGGCGTTTGCTTGATGGGAGAGAAAGCAAAAGAGGTAAGGAGAATACTAAGAGAAGATTGAAAGAGATCTGGTCCTCGACTATTAGCCTCATTTGGCTTCCTTTGCAGTTTGTGTCCTCAGGATGTGACGGAATAGATGAATGAAAGTGATGATAGAAGTAGGGCTAAATTAAGTTAGAAAAATATGACTTCTAGTCATGCCTCTTATCATCTCTGAAACTTAGTTTCTGCCTCTGTAAAACTGAGATAACACCTCTCCTACTTATTCAACAGGTTTTTTTTTCTTTGTACAGGTCAACTGAGAAAAGTCCTATAAAACTCTAAGATTTTATAGAAATTTAAAAGTGTTTTTATTGTGGTAGCCAAGGCATTTTAAAGAAATTAAGACGTTTAAATATAAATAGTAGTAGTAGTAGAAACTGTAGTAGTGAAAATATCAGTAGGAACCATCATTGGTGGAGCAACTAACATGCTAAGAGCTGGTCTAAGTGTGAGGTTTCTTATACATATTGCTTTAATAGTCATAATTACTTTGTAAAGTAGTTGTTTTTTTTTCACAACTCAACTGCATAAACGAATAAACTAAGTTTCAGAGAGAAGAGAAGCAATTTGCTAAAAGTCACTCAGCAAATAAGTACAGAACAGTGTTCATCCCCAGTAGATGAATATCACATGTCTCTGAGCAGAACAAGAGGACACAGTTCGGACCTATTTCCAGTATTTTGCTTTTTCTTCCTGCTTAAAGTTGTTATTGCTGCATTCTTAATTTCGTATTTCCACCTTTTGTAGTAAGATCCAAGAGCATACAGATGAACAGGACCCTTGTGTTTGATTGTTTTTTTGGAAACTAGTATGATTGGAAGAGACGCTGAAATTACCAAAATCTTTATGTGTAACTTAGCCAATAAAGTATAGAGAATCAGGGTACTAAGCATATTGTGTATGTTGTGTGTTACTGTAAATTTCTAAAAGAACCTGATGGAGACTGTGAAAACACTACTACCTAAGTAAGGTGAGGCTCATGTCACAGAAAAACAAGAAGGTAACTTTTTATAAAATATGTTAATAATTGGAAGATACCAGTGAAATTGTGAGATTTTTTTTTTCTGAAAATGAATGTGACTGAAATACATCCTAAAATGACTAAGCTTTGGAAAGACCAAGGTGGATAGTCATTACAAATATAGAAAAATAATGTAATAAGCATACTTGTATTTAAATAATGGTGCAGCATCTTTCAGACCATTAAAACTGTGTTCTTAAAAGCCTATAAAATATGAGGGGACATATCCCATGTAATCAATTGTCTTCCATCGTAAGATATTACTAAGAGAAAAAAAACACCCATTATGGTAACATCAATTCAACTAAAAGCAAATTTAAAGAAATTAGTCATTTCAATAAACGAGGTCAATAATAGGCAATTCACAGAAAATCTTCTAACAGCTAATAAACATATGAAAAAAGTCCCTTGTAACATGTTATCAAACATTCAAATTAAAAGAAGAAAATATTTCGCCTATCAAAAGGCCAAAGATTTAAAAAATTTAAACTTAGTAAGGCTTTCTGTGACTGGCACTCTTACTGGCTACTGGTAGAAGAAAAGGTGATATAATCTTTATGAAAAGACGTTTAAAAAACATTATCAACTAACTCCAAAAGTTTCATATATTTTGATAGCAGTAACTCTATTTCTAAGCAAATAGAGATGAAACATAGATGAAGTATAAGTAGTCATTTTATTGTTATTTTTCACAGCCCAAAATTAGAAAAACACTATGCTCAAAAATAGAAAAATATTTTAGTGAGTATAATTTTTATGGTAAAGGATTGTACAATCATTAAAATAATATATTTTAGAATTATCTAATATAACACCTTACAAATAGGTGGAAAAATATGAAAATGCATAGAGCATACACATGATTTTGCTTAAAAACATGTAGCAGAGAAAAAAAGACTAGAAAAGATACACTAAATTTGAGTAGTGGAGGCCTAAAATTTGTTTTTTTAAATAAGCTTTTGCATTTTCAAGTTTTATGCAATGAGAATATCGTTAAAAACTTATATGAAATTGTTCACAAGCATGTTATACAAAGTTCAAATAAACTGAGTGATGCTGAGCAAGAAACCCATTTTGACTGTTAATTAGTGAAGTAACTCCAATAGGCTACTATTTCATTTACGAGAATAAAATATTTATAATTTCCAAAAAGAGTTTTTACATGCAATTTATTTGGCTTTAGGGAGACCCTGAGATTGTCAGACACTAAATCCTTCAATTGTTTAAAGTGACTACATCATTCCAATTGCTTTCTTTCCCGGCAGTTGAATTTGCACTTTTATTTTTCCATTTCTATTGTTATGCTTTCTTACTTGCCCAAATAATCTATGCTCAGAAAGATAATACTTTGGCAAACCATACTGGTTGTTTCTTTCTTCATAGTCACTTAAAAAGTATAGAACATTTCTGTAGCTTACTTTTTCATTATTTCCAGAGGCAAAAACTGGCAGGGCAATTTATAATTCAATTTTTGCTAAATCCATGACACCCAATATATATGTCAGGCATTTCAACGGCAGGGTACTTTGGGGATAGGTGATAAATTGTACTGATTATAAGTGCAAGCTGTTCTTCTAAAACATCATATCAAAAAGAAGGTAGGTATTATTAGGAAAATGTAATGTATCTTTAGATTGTCCAAAAACATCAGAGATAATCACTTCATGTGAATATATTCCCCTTAGTGTTATACAGCAAAATATTATGGTTCTTACCATGTTTTTGATAGCACTCATCTGGAGAAAGGGAAAAAAAGACCCTATCAGTTCACAAACCTATCATGGGCTGGTAGTCTTTCAGCAGCCACGTAGCTCTTAGTGCTACAATAACTCATGCCTGCCAGAAATGACTCACTCTGAAACCCGAAACATGGCCCTAATCATTTTAGGACTGTGTTGGTATATATGAGTAGTATAAATATTATTTTATCATATAATCTCCTCTGATCTTTTTAAACATCCTTTCAGTGTTCCAGATATTTCCCTGTGTGATATGTATGGCTTAAGCAAAGCCACAGAATCTCCTAGGTTATCTCCAGAAAAACGCTGACAAAAGTGGACAACTGAAATATAAAAATCTGCTTTGGTGGTATACATGCCTGTGTGTTTGTATGTGTTGTGTGTGTGTGTGTGTGTGTGTGTGTGTGTGTGTTGCAGTTAAGTTTGGCATTCCACTAATGAGTGAAGTAATTAAGCAAAGCAAACTGGTAGGTGACTCCAGGTCTAAGAATACGGAATGGGCTATGAGCCTTTCACCTCTAGGTCAATGGTTTCTGTTTAATCGGGCTGTTAATGACTAAAAGTCATTGTTTCCATCTGAGAGCTGTTTGGTCTCAATGTGAAGTAAGTTGGTGGTCTGCTATCAGTTTCTCATGTGCAAATGTATAGATCATGAAATCCACCACTGCTTTTTGCTATGCTGTTGGACAACTCAGTAAAAAAAACATGCTGTTGGAAGGAAATGCCACAACAACTCCATCTCAGACAGCGCATACCTCAAGACAGAAATATATTCCTAAGCAGAAAAAGTTATATTGAAATAGTGGACATGAAATAATAGAGGATTCGTGAATTTGCTTTTACTACCGACAGCAGGCTTTCATTTGCATAGCTTTTCCCACAAAAAAAATTAACTTATCTGAACCTCAGAGCTAATGCATGTGATAGAGGCCATGCTGATAATAACATTTTAAAGTTTCAGAAACCCAAACTCAAAGAGGTCAGGGCTTGCCTAAGATCACACAAGGAGTAAGTTTTTACATCGGTGCTGGAATCGTATGATAAGTTTCTTGAAGAGTGGGACTTCAGGAGGGCTTCCAAGCACAAGGAGAGTTTGGGCAGAACAGAAAAATAAATGTTATTCTGTGAAGGTTGTCAGCATGGGAAAAATCAAAAAGGTAGAAATCAGCACAATGTGTTCATAGTAGAATACATTACATATGTTTTACATTATATGTTCACACAGGAATACATTAAAAGAGATTTTAACATACACACACCACTACATTAATGAACACCTGTATGTTCACACAGACTAAGGTTATGTTAAAAATAATGAATTGTTAGTGGTGTTCAGCAGGAAAAGTAACATTAAAGATCTCTTCAGAACAAAACGTAACTATTGAGGAGGAAGCAGATGTGAAACTGCTGCTGGAAATAGACAAGAAGTATATAAACGTTTTTTGTAAGATACGAGTAGTGGCTGAAAGATAAAGGCTATTATGATTCTAATAGTAAACTAATAATATGTCTTGATTAGAGAAGAAAGGTGTCTGATAACTCCATGGCTGAAAGATGTCACTGTGGGACTTTATGCTCAAGAAAATTCCCAAAGTTCATAGAATGTCCTGATACTTGATAGAGCAAACCCAACCAATGCATCAGTGTTTCTCAACTGGGAGACGTACTCTCCTCCATGCAGGGTTCGGAAAACAGTGGGGATCAGTTTTGGGTTTCACCAGGGTAGGGACACTAATGGGTGAGGTCAGAGATACTCAGCTTCAGTTCCACCCCGCCAACCCTTGTCCTGCCCCAGTACCAGTAGTACCCCGGCCAAGAAACACGGTTAACATCTTTCTCACCACGGTTTCTCTGTAAACCCAAGACACTAATTCCAAGACTGCCAAAGCAAGAAAATCAATACTCATCATCTCAACATTTTTGTCATTATTTATCTTTCACCTACTTACATTTTGCTTTCACTTTTAAAAATGATATTCCTACTAAGATTATCACTAAACTAAACCTGTACTCTAACAGATACTTTTTAGTTACCTTTAGTAGACACTTCTTGTTTTCTGGAAACTATCTTCCATTTTAACTTCCTCAAGTTCATTCTGTTTGACCTTTCAGAACACTCCTCAGTCATCTTTGTAGGTTTTTCTGATGTCATCAACTTCTTAATACCAAAGTTCTCTAGGATCCAATTCTCAGCTCCCTTTTCTTTTCTTATTAATTTTTCCCCCCATGCTTATGGCCTTGACTACCACCACTGGTGATTCCGAAATCTTTACCTCCAGCACTAACCGATCTCTTGAATACAAAAACAATATGTCTAAACAAGACCAATTGTCTACCGCATAGCTCCACCTTCATATCACATAGGCAGATTTGAGTTTTCAGATGTGTGCAAATTCTGCCACTATTCTCTTCTCCTTTCTGTCTTCAATCAAATGACACATTTTTATTAAGTGGAGCTAAAAATAAAAATATAAGTAGAGCATAGAATTCTACCTAGGTCAGCTGAAGAGATGATCATAATTAATTACAAAAAGATGTATTCACAGCTCTGTGGCAGACAGAGAGGAAGGGCTTAATTCTGGAATGTAGAAGAGATAGAAGAGAGGGTGAGTAGGGTCTAGGAAACATCTTAGGGTAAATGGCATTCATGCTCAGAGTTCCCCCACATGATCAGAGGTATTCTGAACAAAAAAAGTAATGCGTGCTTGTAGTTGAGAAAGAGTAGGACATAATATGCACCTCTTGATAATTTGCTATGACTGCCAAGTGTGACAGGAGGAGGGCAGGCAAAGTGCAGTGAAAGAGAGGAAGCAACCAGATCATAAAGTGTTTTATTTCCATGCAGAATAATGTGGCCCTTATCCTGTAGATAACAGAACAATTAATTAAGTTTAACTAGACCTTGCAGGATAACATCAGTTTTGTTTTTCAGATGATCATTCTCAGGATTATAAGGAGGGTGATAGGGGATACAGAGTATTGCATAATGACGACGTGAACATAGGAGGATTTTTAGCAGCCAATTTAGAAATTATGACACTGGTTTAGGAAGGCAGAATTGGAACACAAAGTAAGAAGTGAAGTCTGTATATACTATTCTTTGAAAGTAAAATCAGCAGGCTGTGGTGACCACTGCACTTGGAGAGTGAAGAGAAGGATAGAGAATTGAGGATGACCACCTAATGCCCGGGTTTGGTGATGTAGGGCAGGGCGCCATTGAAAAAGAGGGAGACTATAGGGGGAAAAGAAAATGGGAACATTTTTATTTCATTAAGGGCTTAAAAAACTGGCAGACTTGAGACTCACAGTTGAACAAGGACCTCTTTTTTTCTAGGATCTGTCTTATACCAAATCTTTTCTGACTTTGGAAAATAAGCTTTGGGCTTATCCTTAATGATAGAATGGGTACAGTAAAGAAAGAGTGCATTGGACAATATTTTTAAAATATCATCTTTGTTATATTAAAATGCAACGTGTGATCTTAGGCATGTTACTTAACCTATCTGAGTTCAATTGCCTGCTTGCAAAGAGGGCAAAATGATACCTACCTCACAGTGATGCTGTGTAAAATTAAAGGGCTCATGTTAAGGTACAAAGGCATATTCTTTGCACCCAAAAGACTCTTGAGAAATTAGATCCATCTTTCCTTTCCCATAATATCATTTTCAAACAGCTTCAAAAATATGCCAGTGCTTGCCATATATTCTTAAGAATAAAATTATGCTCCTTATTGAACTCCTATGTTCTAGCACCTTTCACAGAGAATACATAATTTATTGGCATTGTTCTAAACCTGCTTGATGTACTTAGAGACTCAGCAGTCTAGATTTACCAATTGTGATGATTTGTGTCAACTATGTATTTTTAAAGAAATATTGCTTAGAAGAAACTAACTACCTTTTAAAGGATGAGTTTTAAAAGTCTGAACAGTTTTTGCAAAAGTTACCACACATAAGAGGCAAATAACTGTAGAAGTTGAAATCTGAAAATGAAATTTTCCTCACTGAGGGAGTTGAACAGTATGGGCAGAGATGTATAAATCCCAACCTTAGATTTGGTAGGTGCAACTGATGAAACATTTTAAAATTGATGACCAGGAGTAGAATTTGATGCAATGGAGTTTCAGGAAACCTGATAACAATGAATTATCATTTATAAAAGCAAGATTGAGTGAAACTTTTGACATAAGATAAACCAGACCCAATGAGTTAAATTTCTTTGGAATTATTCCAGCTACAGGGCTCCTTATTATAATCAATATAATTTGGTTTACTTGATGTAGTTGTTTGGGTGATTTATGCTACTGATAATGGAAGCTTATAAATTTCTTGAAGGAAGTATAGGTCTTCATAGTAGACTATGTTTTAATTCACTTACACAACCAGTTTCCACTAGCAGCAGCTTAAGTCTTTTATATAAATCCAAAATGCCTGACCTTTCCATACTTTTGTATATACCCTTGTATAGCCATTAAAAACATGCCAGAATGAAACATAATTGGCAGAACTTTGGATCTAATCCACTTTCCCCTATCTAATGCTATGTTTTGGCTCACAGATACAGAGAGAAGATGGATTAAGCATTTTTATTTTTTCAGCAGTTGTTTTCAACTGAGTATTTATAGCAACATAAAAAAAGAGGAGAAAAAATCCTGTGTCTGTATACATTGAAATATAATAGAGAAATATTGATGGACCTTTATATACACATAAAAATGGGTGAACTGATGATAGAGGAGAGAGAGAATGAGACAAGAAGTCCTGGGAGTGAATCTTGAGTGGCTTCATTAATTTAAAAGCAAGAGAGAGGATGATGAGTTGTCAAAGTTGACTGAGCATGAGGTGCCACTGAGGAAGGAAGACTGTGACAGTTTGCTTTTACCGAGAAGCCAAGAAAGGAGAAGATTTGGTTTTGAAGGGAAGGTGAGAAGCAATACCTGGAAGAAATGGGATGAAGGGTATTTGAGAACTTAAGTAAATTTAAATACTGATAGGAAGGATTCAGTAGATGTAACATAGACAAGGGAAGGAAAGTGGTATCTCAAAGAAGACTTGTTTATATGCATTATATCTATTAATACTGCCTGAGAAATTAAAACTGCAAAATTATCAAAATATTTATGTATTTATTTAAATTAGCCATAATAAACCTATTATACATTAACATAAATAGCATATTTTTATTTTAAAAATATATTTTCCAAAGTGAAAATAAGTGATGAGTGGCAATGTTTTACATTTTTATCAATTCTCTTTAATATCATGTTCAATAGAAGACAGCTGGATTCTCATATCTGCCTCTGCCTTCAATCTGTTGCCTTATGTTGCTTTGGTTAATATATATTAGGAAAATCTGGCCTAATACATTTATCTAGTTGGATAAAGGAGGTAGTGTCAACAGGCTTCTTTGATACTAACTAAAACTCACCACATGGTAGTTTCTTAAAGATTAGTGACAATGTGAAATCTGAAACCTTATCAATGAACTTTTTGTACTCTACAGTCCATTTGTCTATCTTATATTTTAAATTGAGTTATTCAGGTGTTCAGAATTTTTTATGCAATATCAAAAATCATGTTTGTTAATATTATCACTGATTTCATCAAAAATATCTTTAAGAATTAAGAAGTGTCATGATTATGATGTTAGATACAAGTTTCCCAAAATTCTAACATTGACTTGAAAGTGATTTTATCTTTGGCAATAAATACTTTAAGTTGTTTTCCTTGAAGTGACAGTTCATTTAGTTCATTTCCAAGAAAATGTCTGCCAAAAATCTAAATGTGAATGATCATAGTTTGTCAATCAATCATTCTTCCAATTAAAATGGTGTTCCATGAAAAAAACTCTCAATTCAAACAATTGCACAAGTGTTTTCCCTCAAGTCAACTATCATATTCCGCTATGCAGTAGAAGTGTTTTGTGTGTGTTTCCTATTATGGCTCACAGAATATTAAATGATGTATACTCAAGGTTTGAGGCTTAATAAAATTAATATTTTTTATTGTTTCATCAAAGTCATTCTTAGGCAAAACTGGCTTTTTATTTTTTAAGTAAAAGTGTGTGGAGGTGAAAAATATAATAACTACTAGCACAATGTGGTAAAACTATCTTGATTAAAATGCTAACTCATCCACGGTTCCACCTGCCATTGACTTTGCTTCATCAGTGCAAATGTCAAGACAATGAAATAGTCCAATAATGTCTTAGCATTATTATGGAAATAGTTTTGATCTTGAGGAGCCCATGAAAGGTTCTAAGGAACCCCTTGGGGTCTATGTAACACACTCTGAGAACTCCTACTCTAAGAATTTGCTAGGTAAAGACAAAATTTAAATCAGTCTAAAATTATTATTAAATAAATATTGCTTAGAACATCAGAAATTTATTTGGAAAAAATAGTTATATTCTTACATGTTTATGGTTTTATTAGCTAAAACTATTAGAAAATATTGCTGGGAAGTATCTAATTTAGGGACTTTTCTCTGCCTAAACACAAAAGAAGAAACTATACAAGGAAACATGGATAGTTTTTCTTCAACAACAAGTTGAAAGACTTTTATATGAAACAACTTCAGTGTCTAGAGAAATATACACAAAATGGAAAACTGAGAAGACAGTATTTGTAACATATATAATGGTTAAAGGGTTGTATTTTACACATAATGAGTTCTTATAAATTAATAAGGAAAAGGGAAAACATGCTGACAGAAAATTCTCAACAAAAGAACTACAAATGACCAATGAACAAATGAAAAACAATGCTCAATTTTTCTATAGATGTAGGCATTCAAGTGAAAATCTGTAAGGATGAGGAAAAGGATCGTCTTAGTTACCTATTGATATTAAACAACTTACCCCCAACTTAGCAGCCTAAAATGATAAACTGTTTCTCACAGTTTCTGTGGGTGAAGAATCTGGGGGCAGCTTAGCTAGGTGGTTCTATCTCAAGGTTTTTCATGAAGTTGCAGTTACCGCAAGATTGGACTGAGGTTGAAGGATCCTCTTCCAACCTCATGCCATGTCTGCCGCTCAATTAGGTATGAGAGAAAGAGAGAGAGAAGGAGGAGGAGGAAGAAAAAGAGGAGGAGGAGGAGGAGGAGGAGGAGGACAAAAGAAAGAAAGAAAAAGGAGAGAAGAGGAGAGAGAACAAGACAGAAGCAGTCTTTTTATAACCCAATCTCTGAAATGATAGCCCAACAGTTCAACAATATTCTACTCAATAGAAGCAAGTCACTATGTCCAGCCCACACTGAAGGGTAGAGAATCACTGGGGACTGTCTTAGAGGCTGCCTAACACAATGATAATTTCCAACATTGTCAGAGAGCGATAAAACAGGTGGGAGAAGGTACTATTTCTATCTCTCTGGAAGGCAATTAAGCGATATATATCAAAACTTTAAACTTCTTGGACATTATGACATGGCAGTTCTATCTGTAAGAAATAATGAAAACACACAGACAACAGTTTAGTGGTTACCAGAGGGTAAGGGGGGAGGGGGATGGTAGAAGAGGGTAAAGGGGGCCAAATATATGGTGATGGAAGGAGAACTGGCTTTGGGTGGTGAACACATAATGCATTACATAAATGATGAATTACAGAATTATACACTTGAAACCTATGTAATTTTACTAACCATTGTCACCCCAATACATTTAATTTAAAAAAGAAAGAAAAGAAATAATGAATACAAAGAATATATAAAAGGTATTCATTGTAACATAAATTATGATAGTGAAAAATTGGAAGAAACCTAAATGCCCCAAAATATACAAATAGTTAAATAAGTTATTATACATTCCAGGACTATAAAATTTGTAACTGTTAAACACGTCTTTGAAAAAGTTTTAATAACAGGGGCAGTTGCTTATGATTTGCAGTTTATTGGGAATGTATATACTATGTGATATGTTTTGTAAAAGTTAATGCATGCTTATATGCATTGAAATCACGTTTGGAAGGATAAAATTCTAAATGTTAACAGTAATTTTTTTGTATGGCAGGGTTGGTCTTCTGGTCTTCATCTCTATTTTTTTCCACATTCTCTAATTTGTCTATACTGAGCCTTTATTACACAGACAATCAAACAATATAACCTAGAATAGAACTACAGAAAATAAAAAAGGTAATGAATTATTTTTTTTAAAAATCAATAGAAAAGGAACTTTGATAAAAATGGTTTTGAGAACAGCTGCTAAAACAGAATATGAAAGTATAATAAATATGTTTTAAGCTGTTATAATTATGATTTTTTCTATACTTAGTATAATAAGTCATGAACTGAATATAATCACTTTTAAATATGCAGTTATAAATAAAGTTTGAGCTAATGGGGTGGGGGTTCAAGGAAAATTATCAATAGTCAAAAAGTTTATCATTGAAAAGTAAATTATCATTTCTTCCTGGATTCCTGAAAAAGCAGACAAATACCAGGTTTGTTATTAAATGACTGCCTTGTTTCATAAATTAAGTGGTTTTAAGAGGCTGCTTCTAGTCTAAATACAGTGGTTTTGACCCATTTGATTGGAATTCTATCCACAAGTTTTGTTTTTAAGAAAGAATGTGTTAGTTCAAGATACCTTGTCATCATTTTAAAGTAAATTTTCCAAGCCACGCTTGAGCATCTTTCTTTGTGTCAGTGGTGGTGCTGCACTTGGCTCAAGTGCATCATGCCTTTTGGGGATACTCACAATGCTTCCTAAGGCCCTTTAGAACATCTTCTTACTGAGTACATACCATTTATAAGTGAGAACTTTTGAAGCAGGATATTTTGAGACCATTTGTAGCATATAAGTTAATTCAGATTTGAGCTGAGTGGCTGCAAGAAATAAATGAATGAATGAATGAGAAAGAAAGAAAAGAAAGAAAGAAAAAAAGAGAAAGAAAAGAAAGAGGACACTAATGCATTCTTTAGTAGGTATTGTGGCAATCCCTTTAAGAGTTTCCATTCTATAATATGTTCAAAGTTTAGGTTTCACTTGGAATTCTACAATTGCCCTGTTATGATGGTTTTTAGTAGCTGGCCCAGTGAAATATATCTTTGGAGAGTGTTTACTATTTTAAAATTTGGATCTGAATCCATCCCCAAGCTTAATGCTGACATTCACAAGGGCTTGACTGGCTCTATCTCAGGCTGGAGAAAGCTCTTATTGTGGTCAACTTAACTGAGCCAACTATTAATAATGTCAGAATACCATTCTGCAAAGCAGGGCAATACTTAGTCAAAGTGATTCATATTAGCTGAACATGAGCAAAGCAATCTGAACAGGCTATTTCTGAGTCCTGGGCTGCCATGGAATCCATTGCTCTTATGAACACAGTGGAAAGAATCAGGGTTCATGCTCCTGACTGTTCAGACTTCTTAGTAAATGTTTCACTGTGTCCCAAGGAGAAGACAGAGTGTTTTAATGTGGGAAATGGAACCTTCTGTGCTGTCTGTTCTGGAGAGAAGAATGCGGTTTCTAAAATATTACTTTTTGAACTTCCTGTACTGTATTTATACAATTCTGACTCTTTAAAATGCTTAATTGTGTTATGACTAAACCAGTCACTGATAGACCCAATTTGCTCTATGAGAGAAATGTTCTTCACCATCCATGTGCAGTTTCCTCTGTGTGGTGCATTCTTTCCCTAGTCTGTATTACTCTACATTCAGCCAACCTTTGACAGATGAGCATTAGCCATGGGAGCCACTGCCCTACTTAGCACGCTACAAAATTATATTCCACCTGAGAACATGTTACGGTTTAGTGGTGAGAGCAGGGGTACAGTAAGACCAATCTGGAATTTAATCCTATCTTTGAGGTCAATTCATTGAGCCTTAGTTTCCTCATTGAAGAATGGAGATAATAATACCTTGTGAGGCAGTTTTAAAGATTAAATAAGAGTGTGTACATAGCACAGCACATCCTAATTATTATAGTAACTGCTCAATAAATTGTAGTTTTTGGAAGGACAACCAGAACATTTGATTTTGTTTGGGTGTTGAAATGTGTTCCATTGATGAAAATGCATTAGTGAATTTCAAAACATTAGCATATGCTCAAGGTCATCTTTACATACACTTCATGAAACTCAAAAATAGCGATGTCAGGGGCCGGCCCTGTGGCTCAGGCAGTTGGAGCTCAGAGCTCCTAACTCCAAAGGCAGCCGGTTCGATTCCCACATGGGCCAGTGGGCTCTCAACCACAAGGTTGCCAGTTGAACTCCTGGAGTCCCATAACGGATGGTGGGCCACGCCCCCTGCAAATAGCAACAGCAACTGGACCTGGAGCTGAGCTGCGCCCTCCACAACTAAGACTGAAAGGACAACAACTTGACTTGGAAAAAAGTCCTGGAAGTACACACTGTTCCCCAATAAAAAAAAACATAGTGATGTCAGAATAGGAAAAACAGATGAAGTAAGCAATGTCTTTCCTATTTTTAAAAATTGAAACCCACAATAAGAAATACATTTTACATCGTGACCTAGTCTATAATACATAGAGATGCCATACATATAACTGAAATGAAAGTTTAATGAAACAATATCATCTATGTGTGATATACTTTGGTATTGTCTTTTTTCTCTTCCTTTCTGGTTAGAACCAATTAAGTTGATTTCATATGTGCCAATGGTGTATAAACAGCAACTTGTAAAACACTGATTCAATGAAGAGTAAATTAATATTTTACACAAATATTATAGTATTGGTTATTGTCATTTCATTTTACTTTTAATTTATATTTAATTATAGTAATGAATGTGTGCCTCTAGGAAAAGGGAAAGAAACTAACAATTGCTAAGTATGTACTTTGCCAGATATTATCTATGTTATTTGGCATATATCTCCTCTTTTGTTATGAGATTCTTACTATTACCCCATTTTACAGATAAGGAAACCAAAATTGTAAGAGGTAAAATATCTTACCCAAGAATTCAAACCCATTAATTTGCCACTGTCTTTAAATGCAAGAAGCTTTATAACTTATGATAAATCTGTAAGCTTTTATCTCTGGGATACTGTACCATAAATTCTTTCCTTTGAATTAAATTATGTATCCTTGATCTCTTAAAATCAGAATTTGCGTTTAAATTATAACACTAAAATATGGAGAAAAGGTCACATGTTAATTCCACTTTGCATAATCTTAATAAAGAGTAGTTTTCACCAGAAGTATTCTGAAATGATAGGATAATTAGGCTAATTTACATTTCTTTGTGGAACAGAACTCCCTGGCATGTGACTATTTTGTTCTGTGATTCTAAATACAATAGTTTAACATTTTTTCCCCTTAAAAAAATACTTTTAGAAGAGACAGTACAGGAATCTGTATTCTGTTTTAGTTAAAAATAAACCCAACTTTGATAGTACATTCATAAACCTTGAAGGATTTCAGTTTGATTCAGTGTTTGAAAGGATGATCAAACTCCAAGTTTATTTTTTCATAGTTTTTTTCTCCTACAGATTCTTCCCCACAGTGGATTAACAACCGACATTTGAAGTTGTACTGTTTAAATATCTTTGACTTATTTTTGTTTAAAAATGTCAATGGGTACGATAGGAAAAGTACATTTTTTTCCTGTAACTTCAAAACAACTGAACAGAACCTTTGGACTGAAACCAAGAATTGAATGTTTTAGCTTTAAGAAGATTTTCTTTTCAGAGAGGCAATGAATGAGTCTCTTTGCAACTTTAACTATTTCAAGTTTCAATTCTCTGACTTCCAGCATTCTATATTTTTAAAAAGTAATGTTTCATGAATAAATCAGCATAGTTTTTCTTTCTCAGTTATCTCTCAAATCATGTTATGTAAACTTCAGATACACATAAAGCTTCTATACAATGAAATGCATAATGTTTTTACATTTGTACAGTGTTCCATTTTGTTAGTCTACTTTCAAGTTTGCATTAGTGAATGACAACCCTTGAGAATAGCCTGCAAAGGCTAGTGGAATGGGAAGGACATATTTCCTACTTGCTCTCCATGGAAATTGAGAAGAGTCCATCATTGTGACACCCCTTGAGGGGGCACAAAAATGTTCAGTAACTTTTAGTTTAGTAGACTACCAAAAAAAAAAAAAAAGAAAAAAGTGTGCGCAGGCTGAGGGACATATCAGAGACTGACCAAGAGCCACCGTTTCTGAGACTTTGTATTGAGATAGTTAACTCCTGGGGTCTGCTTTCAGACATGGCAAGGGGTACAAAGCACATGGGTCAATGGAGACCTTCTGTTTTAGGAGTCAGAACTCACAGGGGTCTCTGGGGGCTCTGCCATGGGTTCCAGGACACCAGCGCTTTCCAAAGCCAACAAGGCCTACACAGGCCACACAGTAGCACACACCATAAAGCATACACATTCCTTGGCTTACGGTGCCTCAGCAGAGACCTTCTCACATCTTCATTTGTGGGAAAGAGGAGCCCGGGGAAGACATGAAATGTATAAAGGCACATTTTAAATTATATGACTTTAGAAAGTCATTCTCAAAACTTTTCAATGCGTATTGGCTCATTTTTTTCAAACTGTCTCTTTGTTCATATAGTCAATATCTGTAGATGTAATATGAGAGCACAATACAACCTTTCTGTATTTCCATTCAAAACTAGTTGTATTTATAAGGCAAATGGACTCCTTTTTTTGTGAAGGAAATTTGTAGAGATAAGATGAATGGTAACTATCACTAAGAGTTAAATGGTGACTCAGTTGATAGGTGAAGGTTATCAGAAGGAAAATATGGAATGAGAGATTAGTGAACTTGTTGATGGACTCACTTTGTGTTCTTATTTTCGGAAGCACTCTTTGTACTCTCTGATAAAACCAAATTTGTGACAATACAGTAATACAAAAAATATATAACGTGGTGGGAAAAATGCATTCTATATATTTATTTATTTTATAGTCTCCAAAGAGAGTCTACTGAATAAGTATAATTTATAAAGTGAGGTGAAAAGTAACACTTTTTCAATGTAAGAATTTATTAATTTTATTTATCGTAATTAAATATTTTATGATTACATAGAAATAAAGGAACAATGTGTTTAGAACTGTACTTCAAAATGATTAATCTGGCATCATCTGTGCTAACAAGAGAGTCTAGAAGTGGAAAAAGCAGTTTCATTTTTAACATTATGCTTTGAAAATCCGTATTCAACATTATTACAATAAGATAGTCATAAGGGGGAACAACCCAAGTGTTCTTCAATAGATGATTGAATAAAGACGATGTGGTACATATCTGCAATGGAACATTACTCAGCTGTAAGAAAAGATGAAATATGGCCATCTGCAACAACATGGATGGATCCTGTGATTATCATGCTAAGTGAAGTAAGTCAGAAAACATCGAGAACCATATGACTTCACTCATATGTGGGATATAAAACTGAAAGTAACAAACGCACCAGACAAGAATTCATAGACAAAAAGAACAGTTTAGTGGTTACCAGAGGGAAAGTGTGGAGGGGATGTGGTAGAAGAGGGTAAATGGGGTCAAATATGTAGTGACAAAAGGAGATTGGACTTTGGGTGGTAAACATCCAACATAATATACAGATAATGTATTGTAGAATTGTACACTTGATACCTACATAATTTTATTGACCAATGTCATCCAAATAAATTTAATAAAAAGGCAGCCATATGGTAGAATGAAAAGACACCAGAGTTCTAGTTAGAATTTGCTCTCTGACTAGTGACTTTGGCAAGTCACTTTTCCATGTTGAAATTTAACTTTCTGATCTATAAAATAAGAACTAGGTCATTTGTATCATCTTTTAAAGTTCTAGAACAAAACATTTTGAGGAGAATCACTATTTAACCAATACCAAAATGCCTGGGAAATTAACAGATGAAATTGCCTTTCATGCTTTCTACCATGGCCAAGGTTCCCCTCTACAGCCTGGAGGAATTTGAAGTACTAGTGTCGAAATGACCATTCTGCAAGGTGTGAATCTACCTGTCTCATCAACCCTTCCTCTCTACCCCCTCTCTCTGAACTCTGTGCTTCAGCCATTCTACTCTGGTGACTGTTCTATGAAAATGTCATGCTCTCTTCCTTCTCTGGGTTCTTTTCTCTCTCCACACCAATCTCCTCTATATTTCTGCCTGAACTACCATCCCAATTCTTGGATAATTTTTTATTTGTCAGTCTCAGTTTAAGCTTATGAAGGTGCTATAAGACACCAGGAGTCACAGTACCTGGGTTCAAATTCTGAGTCTATCACTTTTAATAACAGGTGACTTTGGGCAAGCTGCCAAGCCTCTATTGTTTCATCTGTAAAATGGGAATTAGGATTGTTATGAGATTTAAATGAGACATTACATATAAAATGCTGGCTCTGTGCCTGACACATTAAACACTTGTAGTGATTGACAATATTATGAACCCTGAGCTGTCTGTGTTTACCTGTGTGATAGCATTTATGTCCTTGGTTTAGAATTGGTTATTTAGACGGTTGTCTTTCTACATATACCCATCGGCCACCACATCCCAATTAGGCCTATAGTTCCTGAAAACAGAAACTGGGCCTTGTTCAGCGCCATGTTCTCAGTGACTAAAAATTAGCCTATCTCATGGTTGAGGTCAAATAAATACTGAATGAAAACAGTTGTTACACCTTATATCCTAATAGGAAAAAAGATCAGACAGCAATTCTAATCTAGAAATATAATCTATAGTCGAAAGATTTAGGAGTTAATATTTTTAGCAACCTAGAGCTTTTTTCAAAAATTGTAGTTTATTGGGGTGACAATTGTTAGTAAGTTACATAGATTTCAGGTGTACAATTCTGTAATACGTCATCTATATCTCACATAGTGTGTATACCACCCAGAGTCAGTTTTCCTTCCATCACTATATATTTGACCCATTTTCCCTCTTCTATAACCCAACTCCCCCCTTACCCTCTGGTAACCACTAAACTATTGTCTATGTCTATGAGTTTTTGTTTCTTCATTTGTTTGTCTTGTTCTTTTGTTTTCATATACCATCTATCAGTGAAATCATGTGGTTCTCTACTTTTTCTGTCTGACTTATTCTCTTAGCATTATAATCTCAAGATCCATCCATGTTGTCACAAATGGTCCTATTTCATCTTTTCTTATGGCAGAATAGTATTCCATTGTATATATATACCACAACTTCTTTATCCATCCATCAAAGGATACTTTGGTTGTTTCCAGGTCTTGGCCACCATAAATTAAGCTGCAATGAACATTGGAGCACATATGTCTTTATGGATAAATGTTTTCAGATTTTTTGGGTAGATACCCAGAAGAAGGATTGCTGGGTCATATGGTAATTCTATTCGTAAGTTTTTGAGTAACCTAGAACTTTTTTGCACACCAACAACTCATTTAAAAAAAATTAAAATGTTTATTTTAATATTTTGGTCATTTCAGAAGATTAAGCAGGTTTGACTTTTCTCACCAGTAAACCCTGCTCTTTGGTGATTTATTTTTTGGAGACTAACTCTATTCAGCTCTATATTTACAAAACAAGCTGACAATATGTCTGGGTTCTTTATTTTGGATCTTTTTGATGAGTGTAACATAAGTTGATAATCATATTTTTGTTTGGCCAAAGTAGCTAAGAAACTACTCTGTTATCTATTTTCTAAAATTTAACAAGTTTTCAGGACTTGTGATGGCAACTTGTGGGAAATTACATAATGAAATATAATTTTTTTCTATAAAAAAATTGCCAGAAGCTTATGCAGAGCCATGTCTGAGGCATCAAGGTTTCTAATTGAATATAATCATTCTCATTTTATGGAAAAAGAAATAAGAGGAAAAAAATACATGATTTGTTTGGCCATTAGGAATTTAAATGCAGGCTTCTTGTCTCCCATTATCTTCTTTATAATATAAACTTTTGCCCAAACTAGCTCTCCTTGTGTGTTGTCCACAAGGTGAATGTCATCACAATGCCTGGGTCATAAGAAAATTTGGAGCCATTCTCAGCCTTTCATCTTCTCTATACTCTCCATCTTCTTCTGGGTCCTACTGGTCACCAGATATCTTGTTCTTGAAGAATCCCTCTGTTCAACTCAAGTGCCACTACCAAAGGTAGCAACTTGGGGGCCATTATGAATAGGCATTACTGAAGTTAGGACAAATCTGTAGAAAGTTTATTTCTCCAGACATGTTGACCATGAAGGACAACACTCAATTCAACACAGGTGGTCATGAGAATAAAAAATTCTTAAAATATAGAACTTAAAAGAGCATCAAGGAAAGGAGAAAAAATGTAAAATATAATGTGCTTTTAAAAATCACAATTATTTTTTTCTGTCTGACTTATTTTGCTCAGCATAATAATCTCAAGATCCATCCATGTTGTCACAAATGGCACTATTTCATCTTTTCTTATGGCAGAATAGTATTCCATTGTGTATATATACGACAACTTCTTTATCCAATCATCTGTTAAAGGACACTTTGGTTGTTTCCATATAAAACTGAAAGTAACAAAGGAACAAGACAAATAAAGAAACAAAAACTCATAGACGTCGACAATAGTTTAGTGGTTACCAGAGATTAATGGGGGAAAAGGGTGGTTGATGACGGTAAATGGGATCAAATATATGGCGATCGAAGGAGACCTGACTCTGGGTGGTGAACACACAATGTGATATATAGATGTATTACAAAATTGCACACTTGAAACCTACGTAACTTTACTAATCGTCATCCCAATAAACTTTAATTTAAAAAAATCATGACTATTAGTGTGTGAAGTTTTTAAATGAGCCATTAATTATAAATCTATAAAATATATTAAGACATTTTATAATTAAAAACAATGTTTATATTTTTGAGCCACAGAGTGATTTAAAAATAGAGATCATCACCTACCCTGATTCTTTAAATAAGCATTTGCTTACTTCAGTGATTACAACTTAATCAGATAACCTTAAGAGTTCTTTCTGTGATTTAGTCAATGATATTGAACAGGCTCTAAAGCAAGAAAAGAAGGGAAACCGTATAAAGTAAATAAATTTAACAAAGCAGAAGATACACGTACCCAGGGAGTTAAACAATTTAGAAGATTTGTCTGACTTTTTTTTAAGTCCAAAAGTAATCTGTGTTGATTATAGCAGGAAACTAGTTTTCCAAGTTAGAGAATGTACATGTGTGTGGTCAAAACCCTCTTTTAAAAAATGCACTGAAACATTTAAAAGGTCCTTTGAGGAAATCGTAACTTTCTATATTGTCTCTCTTCATTAAGTCTCTGAAAATATTTTAGCAAATTCAGTTATATAAATGCACAGTCCTTAAAAAAAGGATGTGTGTGTAAACTGTACACTGAGACCTAATGGCAACACTGTTTTGTACATAGTAAAATTATGCACTTTGTCACCATTGATGAAACTTGCTAATAATTTTTTATTTTGGTCCTTGTTGATGAAGATAACATAAATTAATAACCAATTTTTCCATTAGCCAAAGTGTTCAAGAAAATATGCCATTGTCTATTTTCTAAGCGCTAACAAAATCACAAAATAGTTAAAACACTTTAATATGACAACACAATTGTTCCTCCACTCAGTGTTTAATGATGCCAAGTGTACTGTGACAGCTTGCAGATGACACAAAAACAATCTATATTTTTATGGAGTCCGAGATCCTAAACTTATAATAAGTTTTTTAGTGAATGCAGCAAACTGAATTTTGGTGGGGCAGGGGGAGGGGGGCTGAAAAAGAAATGGAGAATGGGAGTGATGTTAAGAGAAGGAAAAAGGAGAAAAAGAATGCAAACTGGCAACTAGTTAATTAAAATAATAATGATGTCAGTCTTTTTACATTGGAAATATGCACTCCATCGTGCTCAAATAGTGGGGAGTGCAGATTTACTGATAAGACTAGGGGATTGCAGTTGAGGTTAGATGAATGCTTACCATGTGTGACCAAGTGGGAGGAAACTGTGGTGAGACAGGGAAGGGGAGAAATAACTCACGTTGTGTCTGGTGTGATGATGTTGAATCTCTTTAGCAATGATTTCTCTGTTATGTATGGGTTATGGGAGTTTGATCTTGCTCTATGCCTGCTGCAAAGACATGCCTTTTGGCTCAGATTAAGTTGTGATCACTTCACTTTGGCACCTCTTCACTAGTGTCAGCATTTACAGTTCATTACCAGCCATGGCTGCGGTAAGTCTTTGAGATCTCAAAAGCTATAGAATGCAAACCCAGGTTGCATTCTGGCATTCAGGGAACTTGCCAAATTCCATAAGGTAATGACAGCTAAATCATAACTCAGCACTTGACTCTCTATCCATGACCCACTTTATTACACTGTGTCAATGGCGGCTCTTACAAGTTAATTGGGTTCATTACAGCAGAAAAGGAAGCAGGAAGGCAGAATGGAACAAAATACTTCCACCCATATTTTATAGGGTATTTAAACTGAAGGGAGCAGTTCTTGGCGTTTCCCCAGACACTAAAGAAAAAAGAGACAGACAGTTGAAGTAGGAATTCTCATACACTATGCAGATTATTGTGATTAAAACCTCCTAAGTAAACGGTGCTGCTGGGTATCCTTTACATTTTGTCTTTTTGAAATCCCAAATGCTTTTGAAATTTGAAAACTCAAACTACTGGCCTACGAAACCCTAGAGAACCAGCAGACAAGAAAAGGAAACCTGGCATAATAAGAATAAACAATGATTCTGCTTAAGATGGATGTGAATTGTCAAAAGAAAGGTACAATGCAAATTTCAATCTCTCCAGACCCTTTCCAATTCTTCTGCTTTTCTTTTTTTCCGCTGACAGCTCTCCAGAGTTTTTTGTCTTTCTTGAACAATTCTGGTAGCTAAGCTCCCTTCATCAGTAGTTCTTAATCCTCCAATGTGTCTTTGTCTTTGCAAGGGGTTTTCATTTATATCCTTACCAGTGATAAGAGTAATTAGACATTTTTCTTTAAAACCTGTAAAGCCCTGACTACATGCTTACATTATTTTTCTTTCACTTACATAATTTATTTATTTTCATTTTTAGGGGAGGCAAAGAATTGCATATTGTATTTCTGTCCCCTGACCTAAAAGCTGTTCCCCAAGCATGGGCTTCGAAGACAGTCAGCTCTGTGACTCTGGGCTTCCATTTTCTCATTTACAAGAGAGAAATATTCATATTGCAGAATGAGGTAATGATTGAATTATATAACGCCTAATACATATTAATTATTCAATAAATGTTGAAACACATTTTTTCTTGTGAAGACAAAGGAACTGAGAGAAGTGATTAAAAAAAATCTATAGAATTCTCTACTCTAAGCTATATTACCCTGTTTCCCAAAAAATAAGACCTAGCCGGACCATCAGATCTAATGCGTCTTTTGGAGCAAAAATTAATATAAGACCCGGTCAGATTTTAATATAATATAAGACCAGGTCTTATTTTAATACAATATAAGATCTGGTCTTATACTAATTTTTGCTCTAAAAGACGCATTAGAGCTGATGATCCGGCTAGGTCTTATTTTTGGGGAAACACAGTAGTTACCAATATGACCAAAGACTAGATCAAAAAGATATATTTGACCTACATCTTTCCATTAGCGTACACCCAATAATTCAGAATTCCTCACTTTTGGCTATCCCTCAATTTGCACTGTCAATTCACATTTCAGTTCTGTATCTACAAGTGAAAAGTATCAATTACCTAAATAAAAATAACCTATTATCCTTACTGCCATGTATTCACACTGCATGCTATTTCTCTTGGTTTTCCCTAAGAGAGTATCTCTGAAGACAAACTGCCTTTTCAATAAGACCCAGACCTGATTAAATATTCTTCTAAAATGATTCCTTTCATGCACTAAATGCAAATTAATCTGCTATTTACAACCCCCAGGGTGTGATTATTTGCAGTACTGGATTATTTAAATTTTCACGTTCTTCTCTAATCACTTTATGTTTTTAAGTCTGACCTGTGAATTCTAGAACATGAGCTAGTGGTTCTGATGAAATCTTTTCCTAAAACCAATTACCATGGCGGAAATTGTTTGTTTTCCTGGCCTAAAATGGAGCAACTTATCACAATGAAAGGTGTAAGACTGTATCTTAAATATTAACTAAACAAAACAAACTTCTACCACCATGATTGCTTGGTTCTCTGAAACAAACATGGCTCAAATCTCTTAGAATGGCTATTTTAATCCCAGTTCTCTACTACAGTGGTTTCCAAAGTGGGGTGCACAAAACAATCATTGGGGTGCAATAGAAATACTAGACTTTTTCTTTACACTTATTTTTGTAATCTGAAACAATTTAGCCTTGCTATACTCAGTAAATTAATTGGTTTCTCCTCACCCCAGTGTAGGTCTTATCTATCAAACAATTGCATGTCATGACCTCTAGGCAAAGGAAACTGAGGTAAGACTGCTAACTTCACTGTGAAGAGGTGTTAATAGGGGCGTCTTCATAGATCATTTGATCACCTCTACATATTGCAACATAAAACAGTTTTTGTGTGTTTCTGGTTGCATGACTTATGGTTATCACTGAAATGCACCCCACACAATGAATGTGAAGCTTAAAGATATTCCTTCTGATAAACTGCCACTTTAAACAATATTATTAATGCTAATCCAAGGGACCAAAAAATATCAGTCAATACATTTTCTACTATTAATAAAGCTCTTTGTCAGCCACAAAACATGGTAAAATCATTGACTGTCTGATCCTCTCAGTCAAGTGGTCAGCAAAAGAAAAAATTATCAAGACTGTGTAAAATGGGTCCAGTAGCTTTAACTTGAACCTGTCATTAAGTATATACTGTGTGGTGAAATAGTACAGTGTTTCCCTGACAATCAACTCTAATGTGTCTTTTGGAGCAAAAAATTAATATAAGAGCCGGTCATATATTATATTATATTATATTATATTATATTATATTATATTATATTATATTATATTATTTAAGACCCAGTCTTATCTTATATAAGATCCAGTCTTTATTATATTATATTATATTATATTATATTATATCATATTATATTATATTATATTATAGCCGGTATTATATTATATTATATGTTATATTAATTATATCATATTATATTATACTGTGTCTTATAGTAAAATAACACTGGGTCTTATATTAATTTTTGCTCCAAAAGGAGCATTAGAGCTGATTGTCCAGCTAAGTCTTATTTTTGGGGAAACACAGTAATTAATACTAGTATGAAGCCATCATGTTTAACTATTTCAAAATGTGATTTCCTTCTTGTTGCTTATTATCAAAGAATTTTTATTTTTGTGTATTTTCTAATGTACAGTATATAATTAACATGGTAGTATGCATATGCCATTTATAGATAAATGAACAAAACTGAAAGATACACGCAAAAATTTTCTTTACAGATAGGTGTGAAAGATCAAAATGTACTCCAAAATGTATTAGTACACTAGTACTCCACTAGAAAATAAATTCCTTACTAAGCTCTAAGACTCTTGAAGGCATGGGTGTTAAATTATCTAGACTGGAGTCCCTTCAAGGAGTGAATAAATGATGGAGAGAATGCGTGAGTGAAGATTACAGTGATTCATGTTCATTGACTTTGAGGCATTTTGGCATCTGCTGTGTTCGAGCCAGCATTCACTATCAAAAATACAATCCCTGAACATAATACTTTGCCCTAGAATTATGGCAACAACAGACTGTCAAAAATAATGATGTCAGCTTTGACCTCACCAGATAATGAAAAGATAGTGTCTTCTTTTTAAGCAAAGTTTCATCTCTATCCTTATATTATGCTGCTTTTTGTCTGATAAAAATGACATCATTATATTTGTAAAAATATAAATAGATTTTCTTTGCTTTTGAAAGTATCTATCTATAGTTACTTCTAGATGTGTGCATTTTACTTGTTTTACTGATTACTCGTTACTGATACCATATGAAAAGGTACACATATGGTAATTTATGACCAAGCTTCCATGACATGAAGTAATGTGCTCCATTAAATTCAATTCCATATTGACTCATTTCCACCTTCTCTGAATTCTAGACTGTGATTCTTGTGAGATATGCAGACAAGTCCTTGTCTTTAATAAATCTGTAGTCATTTTAATTTGGTAAGTTTTAAATTACATGTAATTATGTATGTATATACACATATATGTTTATGTGAATATGTACTTTTCATTTGGTATGAGGTTTCTTTTTCGAACCAGATATAAAATACAATCAGAATCCAGGTTTGTAATTCTAGAGGTAGTGTGTGCTCTTCAATATTTTTTTGACACAAAAAAGGTACAAAGAAGTTACTGATTCCTATATTAGATTGAGTCTTGTATGGAACATAGAGACATCCAATTGTTCACTTAATTAATCATTAATTAATTAAGCAATGAATGCTGACTGAGCACCTATGTCAGAAATAGCTTAACTATCTCACAGTATCCAGTTTCCCCTTCTTCACACTCACAACAGAACACTGTGGACTCCACAGGACTCACGCTGCCCAGTGAGATCCTGGTGGTTGGCTAATGCGAGCAACATCTGGATCACTTCCTAAAACAGGAAGTTTCTTGCCCTCCACCTTCTTTCTCCCTATCAAGATATAGGAACACAGATGTGGTTGCAGTGAGCTAGTGTCAGCCTTTTGGATGAGGGTGATCCTAACGCTATCAGGCAAGAGGGTAGAAAGAGCCAGTGTCCTTATGTGACCTTGGGGCGCACAGCTCCCTACCTGCCCGGGACTGCTAACTCACACTGAGCTTGAGAGAGAACAAAACTTCTATCTTGTTTGAGCAGCTGTGCTTTGGGGAACCTCTTAGTTTGCATCCTAACGAGTGGGCCAACTTTGGATATGAAATACGGAAATAGGTGTAAATATTGAATAAAATGTTTTCTTAGGTATAAAATAATTCTGCCTTGTAGCTTTACAGCATCAGGCTTTATTCATGCCCTTTTCTCTCCCTTTTCTATCCCTTGTCCATGGGTAGAAATTCTATTTTTCTTTCCAGGGTTTGCTCACACACTATTTACTAAGCTTTAGCCAATTTTGTCTCTCCTCCTGAGCTGACCCTATGCTTTCTATAGGTAAGGTTAATCTCTTTCTTTGTACTTCTCTCACAACATTGTATTTTTTTGTCTAACATAATAAGTATGCATATGTTTATATATTCCACTAGAGGCTTCAGCACAAAGATTGCCATCTTACTAATTTTTCTATCTCCCTGAAATCTAGAACAATGTCTTTAATAATCCAATAAAGTTTATGGGAGATGCATTAAATATAATATAAGCTTTACTCTGTGTTCTTATCAGGCTGAAATAGTAGATGTTTTTCACATTTAATCTGAAGAAACGTTCTTATTTCTTCCTTTCCGATTTATCAAATGGAAAAGTTTTTTCAAAAACAATTGTTATTTCAACAGCAAGAGAAGGATATCTTTTTTTTTTTTTTCCAATTAGAAAGTACTAACCTGCCTTGAAAACATATGCCAGAAAAACGGACTATTGTTAGGAGAAGATTATTACGATTATAATAACCTATTTAAAAGAAATGTCAGCTGCTCCTGTTTTATTTTTCACATAATAGAGCTATGGCCTATTTCAGTATGATGTTTTTGGGAGCCGGTATATATTTTTATTTTCCTACATGAATCTTTCATCCTTTTACTGACATTTATTATTTTTATGCAATTATCCTAAAAGGAAAGCTCTGGCCAGGCAAATGGGTTGTTGTCTGCCTCTGAAGAGACATTCATATCTTGTTGCTTAGCTTTCAAGTTCTGTGATCAGGAACCCTCAGGCCCATTTTTAAGGAGGTTTCAGGCTAGTTGAGCTTTGCTGTCTCCCAAAATGTCCAAAATGAGATTACATGATGGGCAAGATCAATGTATTAGAAGGTACTTAAGCAATAAATCTGGAGTTTTTTGTCCAATCACTGTTTCTTTCAAGCTCTGTGGCAAAAAAAAAAAGAAAAAAAATCAGGCCACAAGAGCTTTGACAAATTAGATATTACTACATCTAATTGTGTATGTTTAAGCTTATCACACTGAATCGCAGCATTGTAACTGACTCTTATGCCAACAAGGCCTTCGTTTAATCAGCGCAGTGCCATTTAACAGCGATTAATCACCCAACTAAAATGTCATATTAAGGTCACAGAAACTTGAAAGCTAAAAAGAAAGAACATTAAAGTCAGCTGATAAATAGGGGGAAAGAGCATGTTATGCCAAGGGAAACTCTGAGCGCTTTGCTTTGTGGAAATACTGGTAGAACATCTAATGAGAACTCGAGCTTAACTTTCAACTGAGATCAGAAGCAATTTCATTCACTAAGTTCAGAAGGAAGTCATTCTGTCAGTTCTTTAGCAATATTCTGTCTGTAAACAGGCAACTCCTGCCCACAGAATACTTGAAATTCATGGTTCATTTTACAGATGTTTGTTATCTCCCCGGATACCACTTCATGATTTTTATTTGAATTATTCTTTGTTT
This sequence comes from Rhinolophus sinicus, assembly GCF_036562045.2. Taxonomy (NCBI): domain Eukaryota; kingdom Metazoa; phylum Chordata; class Mammalia; order Chiroptera; family Rhinolophidae; genus Rhinolophus; species Rhinolophus sinicus. Next base: position 96,130,647 of record NC_133757.1, read on the forward strand.
TTGTTTTTTGGCGGTTTTTTTGTGGCATTTTTTTCCTTTGTTGTTTCTTTTAAGAAAAAAGAAATCTGATATAATATGGTACTTAGGACAAGATGAAATAATATCACCATTTTACCGTCAGTTACAAAATATTGATGGAAAGGTACAAGGTGAACAATTTGGTTCACTTGCTTGCAAGGGAATTTTTATTTCCTAGAAAATTTGCCAAATTGAATCTTACAGGACAAAAAGAAAACGACTAAAGATATTTTTTTCATTTTTATTTCTAATACCCAAGAGGGCACTGTGCAAGTGGGTAATCTGACAAGTCTATGTAAACCCCTCACAAGGTAAAGTTTGTGAAAAGTGGAAACAATTTTACCTGAGTGGACCTAGAAGAGAGGCTCTTTGAAGACCAGAATGCTGTGCCCCTCATGGCTTGTCCCTAGCACTTTAACCATGCATGGCCCTAATAAATATCGCTTGACAGGCTGACTGGCTCTGTAAACAGAGCTGTGGTATATGGTAAACAAACAAAAAAAAGGCACACCTAATGTCTCCTTTTCATTAAGGAATACTAGGTAATTACCATTTGGCTTGTAGACTTCATGTAGAATTTTAGAATATTTTGAAATGTGATCAAATTGACAATAATGACCCTTGTTCAGACTTGCAATCAATAGCATAGAGACTGAGAACAAGGATCATCTCTACTAGGAGGAATGGATTCAGTTTTCATACCCGCTGAGCCTATCAGAAGGGGAGCTTCCCATGTTTTGAGCAAGGTCCACTGAAACTGCTGTCTAGATTATGGAGGCCTGCATGGTCCAATGTAGTACCCACTAGCCACATGTGGCGATTGAACCCTTGAAGATGACTAGTTTAAACTGAAATGTGCTACAAATGTAGAACATACTAGATTTCAGAGACTTAGCAGAAAAAGAATATAAATTATCTCATTAATAATTCTGTTTATTTATTACATGTTGAAATGACAATATTTTGGGTATGCTGAGTTAAAGGAAATGTATTATGAAAATTAGTTTCACCTGTTTCTTTTCACTTTTTAATGTGACTACTAGGAAATTTAAAATTAAGTATATGGCTCGCATTATATTTCTATTAGACAGTTCTGGTGTAGACCAATGAAGAGTCGCCTTTGTTGGGACCATCATTGACTTGGACCAGATGTGGTTCAGAAACCCAGAGATGAAACACTTCCTGAGCCATCCTAACCCCTAAACCAAACTGTTTCACAGAGCTTTTACGACTTAATCAAAGAACTGGAATTGTTAAAATATGTGGAAAATAAACTGAATAACATCAATACACTGTATCCTTGACAACTAAAGGATTACTTCTGGAAAGATAGGAATTGGCATTATTCGGCTTGAAGAAGAGAATGAAAAAACAAAATTTAATAAACATCCTTGAGGACATAATGAGACAAGCTAAGATTGTCGCATGAAGGTTGGAGGTTAACTAAAATGATTTGAGAGTCTGGGTTGATGAACACTTGAGACAGGTTGTGACTCTTCTTTTGTGATAATAAGGTAAGGCCTCCTCTGAAGTCCTAGATAAGTATAAGATTGTAGAAGACAATTTAAGATAGCGACCCCAATATCAGTACTTATTCAGATACTTGGAGTGCTTCTGAAAGTTGGTGACAAGACCAGACAAGATTACTAGCCCTTTCAAGCACAGGGAGCCTGATTGGAGCCATCTTTAATTTCTCTCCTTAGATGTTAATGACGTTCTCTTTAAAATGTATTATTTTGTTCCATCTCATCCTTCTAAATGAAATAAAAATTTCATTTAGAATTTGCCAAAATATTATATCTAGAACTTCACTGAAAGCTCCTCAGGGTCTGAAACGATGTATTGTATTACATTATTATTATTATATGCCCTGGTGTGTATATATTTTATTTATTATATAATTAAATGTGTATATGAGATGCTATAGAACATAGTAGCCATTCAAACATACTTGATGAATGAATAAATAGGTGGTAAATAATAATAAAAACCCCAGATATCTTCACTTACACTGCTTAAGAGGGGAAAGCAGAAATCCCTACATCCCCAAATCTGGTCAAACACACTTATACAGTAAAACCTTGATAAACAAATGCTGCTCGTAAGTGTAATAGAGTTTGGATTTTTCCCCAGTGAGGTAAATTGTTAGATCAGTTTTCTGCAAGTTATCAATAGTTTTCTCTAAAAATATTGACATTTTAAAATCTTTTGCAAGATAAGTTCTTCTGGGAGAATGGCTTAAAATTACTAGGTGAAGGAATAGTCACTACATACATCAATATGAGAAAAGCAACTGGAACCACAAAACTCTACTGAAAAACATTCTATTTAAATAGAAGTCAATGATCATGTTAAAAGCATGGCTTATAACCTGTGATATGTTACCTGACATCTATATTCAAAAGGACTGCTTGAGTGGAAGACTTTGGGATTTTTTTTTTAGACAAATGTTTCTGGACTTTGTTTTTATAGTGTTTAGTAAACTCATATGCTGATATCTTTGGTGGCTCACAGGTTTATTTTCTCTGTATTTATGTCCATGCCTCAATTTTTGAATGGAAACATTTGAGTTTTCAGTGGCTCAGAGCCAATCTTGAGTGAAAAAGCAGTGTCCACACAACACACAGTATAATGTCTAGGTGTGGCCAAATGAAGGCACATCCATATGCATCGTGAGTTTCTGCCACATAAAATAATTAATAATAGAGTTCATCACTTATCTGAATTTATTTGGGTTTCCTCTCGCTCTGCTAGTGAGGGAAAGTAACCTTAATTTGGTCTTCCTATAAATCATCTATTGCTTCTGGTTCCTCGACTATCAGCTTCACATCCAAACATTTTGAACAATGCCAAAATTAGTTAACTTCCAGACATTTACTCTACCTTTGGCTGGACACGTCCTGTTAATTTCAGTGCCAGCACACAACTATTTGGCCTTTTATAAAGGTCGCATATTTTCCTTCCAAGTAGAGTTGCCTTAGCTATGTCAGAAAACATGTGTATCCATTCTTCCAAATGAGAGACTTATATTCTTACTGATGAGCATCCTAGAGTGAGCCTCTCAAGCTGTTGTTACCTTTTTGGGGGTGTGGGGTGAGGGGTCCTAGTGCCTTATAAAAGATGACTTAACTCTTTCCAGGCATTGATAAATTACTTTGCTACAGTAGTGACACTGGATTGGGTTGGGAAGTTTACATCTATGCCTAGAAAACCATGTTGCTCCTGTCAGCAAACCATATGAAAAGATGAAAAACAATAACATAAATTTCAATATCTTCCTAACACGTTTGTAGAATTGTTCCTTTAAATATTAGGAACACATATTTCAGCCAGTATGGAACTTCATGAAAATTAAAGTAACCGCCACATGCTTTTTTGGAGGATGCCAATAACATTTCTAATTGTCCTAAAAAGTAAAAATCTTCCCTTCCTGCCCCAACCCCTACTTTCCTGTGAATGAGTAGCCATTGCTTGGGCCAGGCAATTTAACTCTTAGTACTTTTATCAACATAAGAGGTCCCAGCCTAAAGCAGGGAACTTTTTTTTTCTTTTTATTTGTTTTCTTTTCAAGATATCGATGATATGCCCCTATCAAATGTACAGTTTAGTGAGATGGATGACATTTCACTAACTGGCAGTTCAAGGAAGTCTTACCCTGGCTTGTTTACATGAACACGTTTTAGAACAGCCATTTAGCTTCCAGCCGGCTCGGCCCCATTGCCCAGCACTAAGGGGGAAAGCAGTCAGTGGGCCTATAGGTTGCTGATAAACTAGCCCCCCATTTGGCAAGCAAGGAAGCAGAATGATAAGGGCTCTGATTTATGTTTTATCTGTCACTAAGTTTTCAGTCAAGTTGGGCAGCCAGCCTGAAATGACTCAGTTCTGTTATCACCTCAGATGCCACAGGTTTCTTAAGTGAGGCAGATTCTTTGACGACGTTTAAAAAGAACTTCATTTCACCTCTTGGAAAAGGTTAGTGATGCTGCTTTAAAACACCCTCATCTGGCTCAGTAAACTGTGAGGCTATAAACTAGCCTGTGGGGTTCCATTCCAGGGCTAATTCTTAACTGCCCAGATCGCCTACATGTAACTGTGTACTCTTTTGGAAACACAAAAACCAGTTTTGGTAATATAATTATGGGAAGGCTGGAGGTTTTAAAAACTGTAGGTACCTAAAAAATTGTGTTACTATGAAGATTGCATACTTCCTTCCATCCCAATTTACCTAAACAAACAAACAAACAAACAAACAACTTTCTACAAATAGCATTAATTGAGACTGAATAAAATACAGCTTGACTTCAGATAATGAAAAGTAATTCAAAGAAGATAATCTGTCTTCAGGGAAAAAAAGAGTGTCAGTGGATACAATTAGAAAGCAAAAAGACTCCTGTTTAGTTTGTGATGGATGCTGCAGTGTGGGTATGGGGGCCAATGGGAGATTAGCCTACATAAAAGCAGGGAGTGTGTCCTTATCTAGTAAACTAACACAAGTCAGTGAATGAAAGCGCTCTGCACCCTTCCCCAACCTGTTTTAAGTTGTTTCCCCCCAAGTTTAAATTGGCTTGTCGTTTTACAAGGATGGATGGGTATTATTTTTAAGCTTTTATTTTACAATGGAAGAATGTGAGTGTTTCACAAGTGAAATTTTCCCACGGAGAAGGGAATGGCAATGAATCATAAACAGTGCAAACACTCCCAAACTCCATATATATGTGTGTGTGTGTGTGTGTGTGTGTGTGTGTGTGTGTATATATATATATATGTTCTAATACCCTCTCTTCCAGTGTGTTTTCTTTCCAAACATCAAAAGAAGAGAGAAGTGGGCATGAGGAGGCCATTGGAAGCCATATATGTTGAAAACAGTGGTAGTCTATCTCCTATATTCTCAAATGAGTAATCCTTTTAGTATCTGACATGGACCCAAATAAACTATGTGTTTCCTCTGAAGAGTTACCTTTAGTGACGCTACTCCCCCATATTCAGGATAAAAGCCAAACTTAGCATGAAAACTAGAACTTTAGGATCTGTCACTGTTTACCATCTGGCCTCACCCATTGCCACTTTCCACAAACACTTTTTACACAGGTCACACTAAGTACCTGATGGCCCTGGATATTCCGTGCTTTTAACTCTCTCCATGAAAGCAAGGATAAAAAAATATATAGATAGATATATATTACCAGTTTTAATCACTACTGTTCCTCCCAATGCCTAAAATTATTCCTAGAACTTATTTAGTAAGTGTCAAGTAACTATTTGTTAACTGCATAATGCGTACATGCTGTTCTCTTAGTCTGGAAAACCCCTGTCGTTTCTTCCCCTACCTGAAGTTTACTTGTCTTTCAAAATTTGGATCACTTAGGGAAAGTCTTCTGCCTCCTATCTCCAGATCTGGAAAAGGTATCACTCTCACAGGGTCTTACAGCACCCATCATACCCCTTCTGTATTGTCTACACTGCATTTTAATTTCTGTACCCACTAGCAGACAGAGAGCTCCCTAAAGGGGTGTGGGGGAAATTGTTCTCCAGTTCTGTATGTCCTGTGTCTTGCTGAGTATATAGTGAGTTCTATTAATGCCCAAGTCCTCTCCACGCCCAAAGGCCTAGATGTCTGCTCCTGAATTAACCTTCAGACTTCTACTTCCCACTCTCCCTCACCCTAATTGACCTTCTTTGCTCTTCCTCCACACACCATGCATGCCTTAACGCCTTCATACTCTGTTCCTTCTGTCTGGATTGCCCTTCCTTCAGATAGGGGTCTACCTATAACTCTCTCACTGTCTTTGTTCAAATGGTTACCTTCTCAGCGATGTCTACCCTGCATACTGTACCTAAAGTTGCAACCCTTCCTACCCCCATTCCTGATCTCCATTACCCTTATTCTCCTAATATACAATAGAATATAGTGATTTATAGGTTTATTGTTTGGTGTGTCTCACCCAACTTGAACGTAAGTTTCACAAAAGAAACGTTCTTTGTTTAATTCACTGAAGTATCTTAAGCACTTAGAATGATGCCTGAACACAGTAGGCAATCAACAAATAATTGTTGAGTAAATAAATGTTTACTGTATACATATACACATATATATACATTTATATATACTATGTTTTCAGAAAAAGTCTTAGTCAAATGACTGATCAAATTGTAAAACAATCATAGATTCAAGAACATGTGACTCCCTTTTTTCCATGCTCTCCCAATCTCCCAGCCCTCTTCCTCTCTGGAGAGAGAGAGGACCAAAGGCAGAACTAAAGGCAGAATTCAGCCTCCATGAGGTTTGGGGCTCCATGCAGCTCCATGCAGCCAAGGAGGAGGGGAGGCAGAGGGGAACAGTTACATGTCCCTTCATTTTAAAAATATATTCAGGTTGAGAGTTACTGCTTGTCCTCCAGTGGAACAGGATGGGCTCAGAAGCTCTGTGAGCGAGGGCTGTGGCCTCAAGAACCTGAGATTTCTTCTTCTTCAGAAGCAGACACTTGGAGGCATTTTCAATCTTTTTTTTATCTTGATCTGTTAACAGTGGCCAAGGCACTGGTCATCTCCTCCTTGGCATCCTCCCACTGTTCCTGGTCCTCCTTCAGGACCCGGCTGGTGTGCAGTGGGGATATATATATATATATACACACATATATATATATGTATATATATATGATCAATTGCACAGTTGAATAGAGTTATTATCTACCTTAACACATGTCCTTTCTTTCCCTTAATAAAAGCCATAAAGAGGTTTTCAGTGCTTCTTTTAAGAGGCTAGTATACAGCGTAATGGAAAGCACAGTTCAGTACTTAATGCAACATTTAAATTTTCCTTTTAAATCAAATTATTTGCCTTTAGAAAGAACACTTTCTTTGGCTCAAACTTTTCACACACTTGCAAAATCTTGCCTCATAAGCCACATTTTTCAGCCCTTGTTTAAAGGCATGTTTGATTTTTAAATTGGTCTTCTCCATTTTTGATGACTTCATAAAAATCATGTTGTAAGCTCTTATATCCCTCAGTGTATTTACACTACACATTGGTCGACTGAGGGAAAGATGCCATTGCTGGACTGGTACTCCTGAACGTCAGCTTCTGAAGCTTCCTCTTGCTGGACAGTTGACTGTAAAAGAGTTTGTATTCCCTATGAAAATATTTTCACTTTATTTATTCTTTTTATTTTTAAAATTTTTTTACTTTATTGTTTTTATTTTTTTTACCACAGATTCTTTTCTAACCACTAACAAGCACACATAAAAATATTTATACTTGCTTTCTTGTCACCATGCTGGCACTGGGCATGGAAAAGAGATGTCACTAGAAGTTCTGCATGCATTTTATTATTCTCTTCGGAGTCCTGTCATTAGAGCATCAAGAGAGTCAAATTTTACTGAAACGTGGCAGTTTGATATTTCTTTTGAGCTTATGTGTAGCTGGTCAAACATTCGCTTTAGAAAATAAAATTCTCATTTTGCTTTTGTTGTTTTTGGTTTTCCTTTTTCTTTATGTTTTACTATGCCTTTTCTAATTTATTTCTTCCTTTCTACCTTTTGCATATTTTTTTGTAGTTTTTAATTAAATTATCTCATATTAGCTTCCTCATTTTATATTTACTTTGTATCAATTTATATTTGTATTAGTATAACGAGAATAATCCTGTTACTCAGTTCCTTTTCCAAGTTATCCAGTTCCAAGGATATCATCACATTCCCATGGACTTGTTTTAGGTATATACCGTGTTTCCCTGAAAATAAGACCTACCCTGAAAATAAGCCCCAGTTAAGATCTCAGCCAGACAGATGCACTCAGTATGTTATGATGATGTTCCAGACGACACAACTGCAATTGAATAAATGTAGATTGTTGTACATGAAAAAATAAGACATCTCCTGAAAATAAGCCCTAATGGAGCAAAAATTAATATAAAACCCCGTCTTATTTTCAGGAAAACACAGTATGTGGTCTTATGGATTCATGTCTAGTTGATAACAACCAAGTCAGTTGGCGTGGCCTAATAATTGATTTATATCCGTAAATCACTGTTTGCAATTTATAACAAAAGTTTTGCATGTACGCTGTTAAAGAGAGCTTTTCACAAAGTGTCTTAATTATTTTGAAAATATTTTCCATGTCTGAAACATACTGTTCTGAGAAACAAGCTATCTTGGCCTTACATTCAATAAAACAATAGTTCACTTGGGTGGGACATGACCAAATTGAGGCTCAATCAAATGATATCATTACTTTCAACATTAACTGAGCACCTTCTATGCATATTAGGTAAAGGATTCGTGTTGACTTTATATTTGAACAGCATTTGTGGTGTCCTATGCACTATCTTTAATCTTCACAACCCAGTAAGAGTAAGTATCTTAACAAAAAAACAACAACTTTTTAAAGTAAATTTACTCGAAACCACTGATTTTGTTTAGTGAAAGAATTAAAACATATTACTCTATACTAATACATTCGTATTTATTAATTTAATAATGAACTACATTTCACCTATCCAATAATAATAATACATTCCTAGAGACAAGACTGGTACATTTCCAGCGGGAGGGAGGTTAGGTTATTGAAAACCCTATAACTCGGGCTGCATCCAGGATGGCTAAGCTCAGTAGATTGCTGTGATGGAAGCTTATGGGTAAGCTAGGCCTTGAGGACTGGGTAGAGTCTGAAGAAGAGGAGAGTGCAAAAAGCTTAAAAAAGTAATCTCTGCTTTACCAGTGCGGTTGTAACATTCCAAATAGTTTATAGTGGGAAGTGTTCTCTTTTTTTATATTAAAAGATATGGTGGGATAATATGTTAAACTATCCCCTAGCTTAATCTTCAATGTGTGAAGACCTTGAGGCCCTTTCTTCCACTCAACTGGAGTTGACTTCACCTAATACCTCAATGGAAGAACATCAGAGACTAAACCTTGGGCCAGGTACAAAAGAAGCAAGGATTTAGGAGAAATGGGTTAGGGCATTTTGCCTGATTAGACTCTTGGCTTGGAAAGGAAGTGTGCCAGGTAGGTGGCAGCTGATTGGACCTCAGAGCTCAGTCTGAGCAGGAAGGCCAGTACTTCCTGTCACCAGCACCTAGAAGTCCCATGCAAGCTCTGAGACCATTCAAGCGCCTTTAAAGAACACAATGGACATCACCAGTCCCTCATAAGAGTGACAGCTATCCTCTCTATTTGTTATTCCTCTTTGAACTCCGAACAGATGGTTTAGCTCAAACATTACAAAGGAAAAATGACCTACCATTAACACAAAGACTTTCTCTTTTCTGAAAAAATTCATACTTGCTGACCATTATGCTCAAGCGAGAGGCTGTCAAAGGCACAAAGTGAATTGGAGGTTAAAAATTATCCTGTCTCTTTAAAGGAGTTAGATAACCCAGCAGATACATAATGTGAAACATACATTCATTCCATTTATTCTTGAATTGCCTTGGTGCTCACAACAAAGCAGTCATTTGGATAAATTAAAGCTGGATAATTCTAGTATAATTCCTGAATATAAATTATGAAGGTTCTAAGGAGAAAACTATAAGTTTAAAGAAGATAATTCTAAATGTACTATGCTGTATTTTCTGCCACACATATATAGGAAATGGTACAGCTCGTCATTTAATTAGCTTGTCTCAGGTATATACCAATAAACCCCAGAATACTGCAGTGAAACATTTATTCATTTTCAGGATTCGAGGCATGAAGCTGCCACCAAATAAAGATAATATATCCTAATACAAGTGTCAAAATGATGAACAATATCAATATTGCAATATGTGCAGACACCAGATGTCACTGGTGTTGACAAGCTTGTGACTATTTCACTAATAGACTGTGTCTTTCAGGGAATATGGTTGGATACTCGGAGCTAGCCCTTGCTTGGATTACAGTTTTTCTAGCTGTCATCTAGGAGAACCCCAGAGCACCATGCAGCTGCTATTTTAATAGAAAATGTAACAATTTCTCATACGGTATTTGTGAATCTGAAGTAAGAGGTTATGTTCTCACATTCCCATTTCTGAGTTTTGCCTAAGGATGTCCCTGCTTATGACCCTGGTTTTGGAGAGAGATTTTGAAATGTGTTGTTACGTATTTATATGCTGACCGAGAATGCCTCATCAAGAGCTGAACACCTTTTCTATCAACGTTACTTTTAAAGGAAATGGTTTAGAAAAAGCCATATGTTCAGTCGTTGCCAGGGATATTAGTGAGAAAACACCTAAAATATGTCCAGCTTATGTCATACCATTGCCTAATAAGTTAGTACAAAAAAAAAAAAGCACAAAACCTCAAGAATACTTAATGATGACAGGATATTTTATCACACTGTAGCAGTGTAAAAATAGTTTGGAAATCTTGCCAGAAAATGTTAGGGACAAAATTCAACAATCCATTTCACATGCTATACAGTATTATGGGTGTCCAGATGTGGAAAACTTATTCAGATATCTAGACTGGAGACACTCAGTGTCATCACTGAAATACTGTCTACCAATTTTTAAAACAATTTTCAAATATACACAAAGATACAAACAATCCTGCAATGTGCCCTACATACCCCTCACTGAGTTTCATTAGTGGCAACATTTTTCACACTTGTTTTTCTTTAGAGACCTCTCCCCAACATTTTTCTCAAGAGTATTAAAAAAAAAAAAATCCCAGACATCATGTTATTTTACCTGTAAATATTATCAGCATAAAACTTTAAATTCTAAGAACTTTTTTTCATTAACCATCATGCCCTATACCAACAAAATTAATAATTACTATCATCCATATTTATATTTCTAATCTGTATTGAAATTACCCTGATTGTCTTGAAAATGTCTTTCTATAGCTGGTTGGTTCCAATAAGAACCCAAATAAGATCAATAAAGACAAATACTACATGGTATTACTTATATGAGGAATCTTTAAAAAAAAAAAAGTCAAACTCATAGAAACAAAGAGAGGAAAGGGGTTGTCAGGGGCTAGGTAGTTGGTGGGGGAAATAGAGGTTGGTCCAAAAGGTACAAACTTTCAGCTATAAGGTGAATAAGATCTGCAGATCTAATGTATAACTGCAATAATGTATAACTGGTGACTATAGTTGATAACACTATATTTTATAATTGAAATTTGCTAAAAAATAGAGCTTAAATGTTCTCACCAAATATACTGTGTTTCCCCTAAAGTAAGACCTAGCCAGACAATTAGCTCTAATGTATCTTTTGGAGCAAAAATTAATATAAAACCCAGTCTTATTTTATTATATTATAAGACCAGGTCTTATATAATATTACATAAGACCAGATGTTATATAATATAACCTAAGACTGGGTCTTATATAATACAATATAAGACCGGGTCTTACATTAATTTTTGCTCCAAAAGACGCATTAGAGCTAATTGTCCAGCTAGGTCTTAGTTTCAGGGAAACACTATATATATATATATATATATTCTCACAGATTGATAATAGATGATAGAGATAGATAGATAGATAGATAGATAGATAGATAGATAGATAGACTGATAGATCAGTAGGATGGACGTGTTAATTAACTAGATGAGAAGAATCCTTCACAATATATACATATATCAAATTATCATGATGTATACTTTAAATATCTGACAATTGTATTTGCCAAATATACCTCAATAAAGCTGACAAAAATAAATCAGTACACTGCACTTTTTTGTCATCTCTTATTTTGTGATAGTCCTCCTCCAACTCATTTGCTTTGAGCCTTGATTTGATAGAGGGATTAGAATAGCCTGCGTTCTGGGTTGGGTTAGTTGCTTCCTCTTGCTGCCATTTTTGCTCTTTGGAGTCTTCCTACAAACTGGTATTTAGATCTAGAGGCTTTATCACATTCAGGTTAAATTATTCATGGGTGGTACTGAGAACTTACTGCCATCAGCCATGAGGTACCTGTCTGGTCACCTTGCTCAGTATGGCTAAGATGGGGTCATATGGGGTCAGCCTGATTCTCCATTCTAACGATCCCCATCACTTCACTTAATTTATTTAACATTAATTGACGACTGTTGCATAGATCCATTATTTCACTGCAGTTGGCAAAATAATGATTTTCTAATTTTGTCATTTTTGGAATTCTTTTATAAAAGGAATTCTACTTTATCAATTATTTAGTTATCCAGAAATACAGAACTTTTTCCCTTTATATATTGATGCTCAGGATAATGTGTTATTGTACTAGCAACCCCGAAGGTGACCAAAGTGGGGTTCTGCTTCATATCATTATGAATGCATAGAATTTTATATGAGATGCAATTATTATTTTCATACTAAACCTATCCCATCTTAGACCAGTGGGAGCCTTCTCAAGTTGTCTCTTATGTCTTTCTGACATGACACAACTTCTCTTTGATGGATTTCTTGCTTTCTGGCACACTGAGGCCTCCTATGCTCATTTTATACATTTGCTGGACCTAAGATCAGTTATTTCTCTAAAAACTCTTGGTTCTTGTTAGTAGGAAATCTGACTACCAAAATTTGACTTTTATAAGAAATATTGCCCTTGAGTCATGGGCATAAACATCGCACATAGTGTCTTTCATTTTTTTCAAAATTTCCAAAGTATTTGAAAAAGCTAGACATATAAAACTTTAAAGTAGACCTTTCAAGGTTTGGCAAGCCAATCTATTCCTTCAGTAACAATTTAAAAATTTTATGTAAACTTGTAGATAGCATGTGTACATGTTTTCATTTATGCCTTTATACATTTTATTTAAAAAAAAATTTTGGTTTTCTGAAATAAGAAACAAGTACACCAGTGTTCACTCAGCAATCTTACGACATAAGCATAATATAGTTTAAGGCATGATATTTTTAGTCACACCTCTATTTTTTCTTATTTTTAATAATTAAAAAATCACTTGTGAATCTGCTTTTCTTGTTAGTATTTCTATAACCGAACATTCAGTGCTAAGATCTGAAACGTAGGTTTAAAGTAGCTTACCAACTATAGTTTAGATAAATCAAATTCATTTCTGTAAAAAGGAATGGAAACCCAGGTTGGTTGCTTGTAATTAGAAATACAGCATATGGGGCACAGCTCCCACTTCTCTATCGCTATGTATGTGTTCATTCACTTGGAAGAAACCCCCATAGGTGCAGAAAGAATGACCCAGAGGAAGGATTCTATTTTATCTTCTGTCTGGACTTCTTTGTTAGTTCTGTGCTCCTGCCAAGACCTGAAAGATAAGACTTTTATACCAAAGAGTTTCTTAGCTTAGTTGTCTTCAGAAAAATCCCTGGAGCCTGGCATGTAAAGAAATCTACTTTGTCCAGATGTCTTTCAAGATAGTGAGTTCCTTAGTCAAATAGTGCTGGAAACTTCAATACAATTAGAATCTTCCTATACCACTAAGTTCTATTGTGACCAACGTGCAAAATTCTCCACATAACCCTAAGATTTTTATTTTTATTTTTGGTCTTACTTATTTTGATTACTCAAGCCCCAATAGGTATATTTTAAAAGTTAATGTTACTACCTAGGGCTGTTAGGCACCTGGGGCCAGTTTAGTGCCAACCAATATTTTGGAGTAAAAGTGTCAAAGAATCTCATGAACACACTCAGCATTAGAGGACACAAATGGGTAAAAACTGGGGTGGAAAAGAGAAAAGTTAGTTTCCTCTGGTCATTGTTCCATTTAATTTCAGATCTGGGGTACCGGGTGGTTCTAATATAGCAGTCCTTAAATTGGCCTAACCGGATATGGGAGTCTCTCTCTCTCTCCTCTCTCTCACAGCCTTCTGACTCATATAGGTCATTCATTTTTAGATTTTATGTGCAATACTTTTCATTATCAAATAGAGTCTCTTGTGGCCTTCTAGAAGTACTTGTTAAATTGGAGGAGGTTTGTTGTTTTTCTACTGTGAAAAATAGCAAACACTTCTACACTACTCTGTGAGTCAGACACAGTCCTAAGCACTTTACATAGATCAACTCACAACAGCCCCATGACAAGGATACTGTTATAAGCCCCCTTTTATAGATAAGAAAATTGAGATACCTAGAGGAAATTAACTCTCCCAATAGCACACACACGATTATGGGCAGGGTTGTGATTTGAACCCAGGCAATGTGGTTCTCACTAGTCGCAGTGGCACTCAAGGCTAGGTTGATATATAATTAGCTCCTGTGAGCTGGAGCCATGCGGGGTTACAAAGGCCTGTGCTTTTGTCTTTGAACGGTATGCAATTTAATCTTGGATGATAGTGATAACAGTATAAAGCCATTATCAGTTACTATAAAGGAGTAAATTTCTTTCTAAAGTAAACAAAGCAACCAATAAGTAGGTGTCTGATAACTAAAATTAATAGTTCAGGTTGTCCTTGAAGGTAAATAAGGTGGAAAATTAATCATATATTACCATTAGAGTGGCTACATTCTGCATAAATGTTTCTGGGATATAATTTGAGAGAATACCAAAAAAAAGATCAGGAGGTATGAATAAAACAAAGGATATTCATATTAGAAAGTATGAACTAGAATCTGGCCTAATCACAATCTATGAAGAAATATACTGAACCAAAACCATGAATCTGAGAGTACCATGACCTACACACACAAAAAGTCAATCTATCCCCACTAGTTCCCAGCCTCCTACCAATTATTTTCTATAAAATTGGAAATTATTGAATGCAAACCAGAAAGTCTACTGGATCTGAAATGATGGGGATGTAAGAAAATGATATGTAGTTTCCCCACAATCCTGTGCCTATACATCTTGCTGACGATTCCTTCTTGGGATCAATGTAATGTTGCTCCCAAAGGCCATACAGTTGTGTGGCATTGAAAAATACCTGGTGTTGACTAGGCAGAGACCACCAACCTCTAGACAGCCTTGGAACCCAGGTCTCCAAAGGTGAAAAGTCACAGCCTCACCTCACAACACTGCCTTGGGTCTGTTTCTTATTACCAAATAATTTCCAGAAGGAGACCAGGCTTGGGCTTGATTTTTCCAGTAGCAGTACAGAGGGAAAAGAGAGTTGGAGGAGAAGCGACATGCTCTGTGCAGGTAGCATGCATGTGACTGACAGTGAGAACCACAGTGGCATCTCCCAGTCCGGGTCACAGGATAAGTGTGGCTGTTGGAGTCACCTGGCTGCTCCTTAGAGGGCAGAAACTTATTATGAGGAGAGAGGAGGAAATCAAGCATCTGCCAACAGAAGGGCCAGTGATCTCTCAGAACCCCATTCAACGGAGCCTTCAACAGGCACAGTCCCACAAGAGGAGAGGTGAAAACCAGTCATGTACCTGAGGTAAAGGACCACCATTAAAAATAAATAAGAAACTCCAAATGTGTAAATCCGATATAAGCCAAACCATATGGTATAAAATGAAAACATTTTCTCCCTATACCTTTGGTAAAATTGTTTCTTACTAGATTTTATATGCAGGAAAGTATTAACACACCTTTTGCCATGTAGTTTCTCTCCTGATATATGGCATTGATAATATAAGTAGTTCAATGATACTTCCACTGTTTGTGTAGCTACGTATATAAAACGAAGGTTGTACATAGAGCAGAAGTGCTAAAATCCTGGGGTAACACCTCATACATTAGTGGCCTTCTAGGGTGAACAAAGTCATTTTTCAGGCAAGTCATAAAGTAGCCTAAAAAACAAGTGTTTCAGTGTTTGCTCCAAATGAGGCAGTGGTCGGGGGACCGCCGTTCATCTGACATCATTTCTGACACAGTCACCGCTCGTTTGGTATCTGATTAGAGCTCCCCGCCACCGTGGTGCCAGACTTAACTCTTTACGTGAGGTGGCTGAGGGAAATTAATGTGTCAGAGTTCCCAGAAGGTGAGGGTGTCTGCTTCAACTTTCCTTTGGAGAGCTTCAGCTGGAATGGCCTTTGATTCTTTCCAAGAGAATCTTTTGAATCTATTTATGGAGTTTGGTTAATAGGTAAAGATGAGCTTCCAACAGGAAACTTAGCTGGCATCAGAAGGGAAGGTGCCCTGAAGGATGCAGGGACATGTGTATCCAGATGTGGTAAAATAGCTGACTTGTTTAAAGGATACATTGCAGTCTCCTGGGAAGCTAAAGCTGCCATAATCCTTTATTCCTAAAGGGTGAATTTTCAACTTGGCAGAGCCACTGACCCACTGCTTGGTTCTGGAGAATCATATAACCTCTCTCGCTGTCAATTTGTATACCTTAGGGAAATGCTATACCCTTCACTGACGCATGGGAAAATTGGGTAGAAAATACCAAAGTGTGCTTTGAGATTTTTCGATGAAAGGATGATATATACATAAAGGGATTATTTCTGTACTGTGTTCTTTCCTCCCCCTTCTCCTTCTCCTGGACTGTCAGCTGCTACATACGTAAAACTTATCAACTCCCAATCCTCTTGATTACCACTTTCCAGAGAAACTTTTGGATCTGTAGATGGAAGATTCCATGGTGTACCTTTTCTTTATTTAATTGAAGTAACGCACATAAAAGAATTCTGCAGACCTTATAACAGAAATATCAGTCACTATTTTCTTTTTTTAATATAGCATAAGAATGTATGCTTTGCACCAGTCAAATCTGGACTTGAATCCTGGCTCTACCACTTACACATGTGTAGCTCATGTATGGACACATATATTTACATATGTACACATGTATGAGCGAATACATGGTCACACTAACCACACACATACATATGTGCATAGATGCTCTCATGAAGGCATGCACACAAACCCACAAACTCATGGGCTTTATATGCAGCTTATACACATTAAGCTTTTCTTTTTTTTTTTTTTTTTGCAGAGGTTCTGAGACTAGAAAAGCAGTTATGTATGATAGGCATCTTTGCTGCTATACTCAAGCGTGCTAATGCACTCTCCAGGAAGCACATTTTCTTTTACATCTTTCATCTGCTTGGAAAGCCTGTTCTCTGAGCGCGTGGCCAGAACTATCAACATGGCGCGAGAAGACTGGGTTTGAATCCTGCCTCCACTGTAGCTGTGTGAGCTTCGATAAGTTACTAAGCATTTGTGTCTCTGTCTCCTCATTTGTAAATCAGGAATAATAATAGTACCGATCTCACAAAGTTGTAAAAAATAAATTAAAAAGCTACTCAGAATTGGCACTTGGCACACGATAAATGCTACAGATTTATTTGCTACGGAGTGGGGAAATTCAGCATAAAAGAAAATAGGCCTCACTGTTTAATATCTATTATCCTGAGAGATGTAATATGTAACATGGAATAACTTGTTAGTCCTTTATTTTCCTCCTACCCCCAAGCTTTAGATGGGCCTATATCATTTTGCATTATATTTAGAATTGCTTTAGGTTCATAAGAATTCTTTAAAAATGTTCACTGCTTTTCAGATTCTCTCTATACAATTATGATTCACTTTGGATAGATAAATATATCCTTGATTTTGGACGTTTGGACTGAAAAATCAGTCTTATGGAGGTGCTAAAAGAAGAGTGAAGAATCTGTGTTAAGAAGTGTAACTGATATTTAAAGAAATACTAGCTCCCAATTTAACAATCTTGGTTATTAATTCTGAATTACTCTTTATTACAGCCTAATATAACCGTGATTTTCAGCAGGTTTAAAGAGCGATATTCCATCAGCTCATAGTGAAACTTCCTATTTGTCAAAATAATGCTCTTTTGACATACATCACTCTGGGTCTACATGATAGTTTAATATGCAAAACTTTGCAGCTTTGATTTCTAAATGCTAGAAATTTATTTCACTATCTCCTCTCTTCTAGCACCTACTGTTATTAAAGGTGTTCCTTAAGGGTTCACCCTCCTTCACTTTGACTTGCGGAGACATGGTGAGCCTGTACCTGAGTTGGATGACTGCCTTTCCCTCAACTGTAAATTTTCAGCCATATTATCAACTCATTGCCTACTTCTCATTTCTATTAAGGAGTATGAGCTGCTTGAATACTTATAATAAATACTTATATATACCCAATTAACTATTTCTTTCTTTGGGATATCCCCACCAAAAAGGTCTGATATAAATTGCTTTCAGAAAAAGTTTGGAGTTATGCCAGCTTATAGCTTAAACATTTATATTGAAACAAAACTTAACAAAGTGTATAAATGGGAATAAGTGATGGAAAGGGAAATATTTATTTTTTTATAACCTATGATGTCTGAGGCTCTGAGACACTATTCTTTATTTGAATTATTTTACTTAATCCCCACAATAACCTTATTAAATACTAAGTTATAAGGCTAAAGAAACCAAGGGATTTTGAAACCAAAGAAACTGCACTCATTATAAGTGCAAGAAACGAGATTTTATCCTAGATATGAGTAACTATGTATTCTGCTTTTCTAATACAGAAATACTTTATGAGTACTTCAAACATACTATTTAGTTTTAGTATCAGCATTTTTTTCAATCAACAAAATTTAGTAAGGGCTTAGTATATATATAATGCATTATGATAGACACTGGAAAAATGAAAAATCTGGCAAGAGAAGACATACAAACTATATACCCTCACTAACCATGTCTATAGAACAGAAAGTGGCACAAACAGGAGTAAAGAACATTAAGTCAGTATGCGTTTATGGGAAACCTGAAGAAAGAGGCAAATAAACCAGGCCCTCAAGAATGGGCAGGAATGTACTGGGAG
Source organism: Rhinolophus sinicus (assembly GCF_036562045.2). Classification (NCBI taxonomy): domain Eukaryota; kingdom Metazoa; phylum Chordata; class Mammalia; order Chiroptera; family Rhinolophidae; genus Rhinolophus; species Rhinolophus sinicus. Next base: position 96,149,277 of record NC_133757.1, read on the forward strand.
GAGGAAGAATCTATCTCTGCCTTGGAGTGACAAGAGTACATGGGACCCTGGAGCAAAATTCCCAAGTGAAGTAGAATCCTTCCATGTGCTCCAAGTAGCAGTAACTGTGTTGTATTTATAGCATGGAAGTGTTAATTAATCCAGCAAGTAAGACAAGCAGAGATTGGTGGAGAGCTTGTAGTGTTCCACATAGAACACATTCCTCTAAATGCTAAATGACAACTAATATTTATCTTGGTTACTGTGTGCACTAAAATGGAAACTGACACAAGGCGTTCCTCATTTTTTAATAAGAGCATGGCTGACTTTAAAAATATAGACCTTCTATATTTTCTTTTGGAAAATTGTCAGTACAAAACAGTAGCAATGTCAAGTCTAACAATTTTTTAATTTACAGTGAAATCAAGGCAGCAAGCAGAGAAGAAATGAGATAGAACTAGACATTATAAGGTAAAAAAAAAATTAAATATATTTAACCCATGATTTTATGCATTTGCCATATTCTCTAGTGGTTAATCCAAATGAACACCTATTTTTTTTAAAAAAAACTGTATTTTTCAACATTTATAAAATTATAAAGTATTTATTTTCAAGAAACATTTTAGAAACTTTTTTACAACTTTCAAAAACCCAAAATAAATGGGTTGTTCTACTTTCCTAAAGAGTGAAGTTAAGCCCAAAAGTTATGATGTATTTCCATGAAGTCACTCAATAGGTCTACAAAATCAAAGACTATAATGAAGCATGATACTTAATCTACAAACTTTATCCTTTGATATGATGGTCTATATCTGTTATCTCATCTCACTCTCTTTCAAGTCCAAGACTTTCTGGGTGTATCTGAATGGCAGAGACTCAGCCCCTACCTGCATGGCAGGCTGGTTAAGTTAGTTCCTGGCTTCTATTTTAGCATTGCAAGTCCATAAATTAGAAAGCACCCCAACATAAGGTATTAAAGTCATAGATTATAATAACTGTACATTATAGCTGGTAATCAAATCATGCCACCACATGTCAAAATGAATCTTTTTAAGGGTAAAGGATATAAATGTGAATATCTGAACTCTTTATTTTAAAATATAATCAAATGTAACAGAGTGAATTATCTGAAAATAAAAATCAACAGAAGGAACCTCGAGAGTGTTAATCATTGAAGATTATCTTCACTATAGTTCATCTTTTAAACCCCTACATGTGATAACCATGTCACATCTAGTCTTTTATAAATTGAGTGATTCTCAAAAATCTATTTTAGTAGGTATATTTCATTTAGTGAGCACTTAGAGGGCCATTAACAGCTTTTAGGTTTCTCGGAGATTTTTTAATTATGACAGGGTAGGTAGAAATGCAATGTAACACCAAAAACCAGCAATACATTACTTGGATGACACTGTACTTAAGAAGCAGGGGAGTTTGGAGCTGAGTACTTTAGCCGATAAAGCACTCATTTTTCACCTATCAGATCTCAGTTCCTGTTGCCTCTGATTCCTTAAGTAAAATTAATTTTGTTATGTCAACTATGCTAGCACCAGTTGATAATGCGGGAGGCAATACATGCCATGCATATTTCATCTTTCATTAGCTTCCTGGTGTTTCTGAACATGAGCTAAATATTAAAAGGAGACATTTCAGATGTGCTTAAAGACCCACTGATTTTACTTTTAGCTCAGAAATTGTAAAAGTTTGCTCAATTGTTAACAGTTTTGAACAGAACCATTGGGTGATTACTCCAATTTCTGTAAGGGAAAAAAATATTGGCAGATTTAACTCAAGTATTCCCTGTTCAAATTAAGAATTCATTTATGTCTCTAACATTAACTCTGAGAATATGAACTATTTGGGGAGTTCTCGTATTCTGTGTTTGCCTCCCATTTAGGCCTATCAAGTCTCCAGGTTCAGGATGAAATTCCAAATGTCGAATGGAATGCTTAGCATATAGCATGCACTTAAAATAAAGGGAAAGTCACAAGGTGTGGGTTTTATGAAGACCAAATGAACCCACTAGGAACATTATCGAAGATGATTTGGAATTCATGATCAGGCTCCAGGGCACAGGAATCAAGACTGAAAGGATGACAGAGGAAGCTTTCTAGGAATACCTCAGATAGACAGCAAAATCATGCAGAAATACAAAATAACCAGGTGTCTGAACGTTATCCTCACCTGCTGATTGAGTTGAAGGCAGAGAGTGCACTACACTTCTAGGTGAGTGCTTTTAGGTTCTACTCAAATATCCTTCAACTTGGTGTTGGAAAAACAACAAGTTCCCTGAGTGAGGGACAGGAGGAAACGAAAAGAATTAATTAGATTACCTTCCGGGAGTCTTGACCCAGTTGGACTATAATCAGGGAAGGAGCATTGGACTGTGAAGCATATGGGGACTTTAGTAACGAGCCGTAAGGGTGAAGAAAGCTCAATGATCTATCCTAGCTACACGCCTGAGCCACAGGGCTGGCCTTGAGGGGTGACTGTGACATTCCCAATCATAGTCCTTATACTTGGGCTTGATTTGGAGATAGTGTCATTCACCAAGAGGGTCTCAGCTGGCTGACTGGTAACATTAACAACCCATCATAGCTGATGAATGGTTGAGTGAAGAGAAGTATCACAGGCAGTAGCATGAAGGAGTTAATGATCTCCAAGGAGAATGTGGGAGCCCCTTGGATTCTATCTGGGAATGGGGATGTTTTTGGGGAAAAAGTCCAAGATGCTTCTGGTCTCAGACCTGAAGACTGGCTATATTACTATCGCAGTGGATTTATGAACACTGCAATTTTATATGAATTTACCCACACTGTAATTTAGATGTACTGAAAAAAAAATGCAGTAATTTATTTTGTCTGTAACTGGCCTCTCAAGAGTCTTCAATGAGACATGAGGCACAGAGAAAAGTTTTCTTTCCTGCTTCCCATTCAAATTTCTGGCACAAGATTGTCCTTAGGCTGCCCTGAACCACTCTGAAACATGGCCATATCAAAAGAGATTTGGTGGCTCTTTGTAGGCAGGCAGAGGGAAGCCTGGATGTCCCCTTGGGCTGCTCCAGATTCTGCCTAAGAAATGGCCTGGGTGGTACCCAGAACTTCCCACAGACCCTTGAGAAGGGCTGGGCAGCTAGAGGAGTTGCAAACTAATAGATTGGATCTTGGACCTGCTTTGGGTGAAGGTGAGGTGATTCCACAGAAGAAGTCAGGAGAGCTAGATGGAGAATGGGGAATGTGTTTTTAATATGCTACCCTACATTTCCTTGACCTCATGCATCTCCTTGTTCATGGAAAGACTAGGTGTTGTCATCTTGCCACCATAGCTATCACTTCTTATATCTCATTAGAAAGGAGATAGAACTGTCCTTTAGTGTGATTCAGCAACACTTAAATGATAGCATTATGATGACATACTTGTATAATGAACATAACAAATGTTATCTCTGAGGAGTCCTCAAAACAAGATGCTTAATAACTGAAATCTTAAATAAGAAAATTATGCTTTCATTGTGGGCATAACATTAACTCTTCTCTTTATCTTCTCTGCATAAAAAAAGAAACATCAGCTTACCTGTTATACAGCATTTGCATTGTGAGACGTGCTCTTTAAACATGATTTAAGTAGCAAAGAGCTATTCCAGCTCTTTCATCTAAACTAAGATCCATAAAAATCTTGGAAGACAAGCTTTGCTCTAATGTTAAATTCCACTTTTTTCATCTGATCTGATTAAAAGTGAGGCAGCATCTTTAGGGACAACATTATGATATAATAGTGATTCAAAAGTTAAAAATCTAATAGTATTTAGTAATTATCACTTGTTGTCTTCATATATGTAGTTTTACTGCATAGGGACATAATTAGCATCTGGTCATCAGCAGAACAGCAAATAGTGTGAAGTGAGTGAGATACCCTGTTCCTGCTTATCAAGAGGTTAGGGAAGTGAGAAGAGCTATGGAGAGTCTTGTCTCTCCTAAACTTTTCAGGTAATTAGTCCAATCTAGTTGACTGAAATATAAGAACTCAGGAGGTACAGGTTTTAGAAGAGAAGAGTGGTGTGACCAAAGTAGAGAACATTATGTTCTGAATTGATTGCAACAGGTAACTTTTGGGAAATCAGAGAGAAGACATGAAAAAGGGATGGTTTACTTCTTGAAAACTTTTCTCTGTCATATGTGAGACCATGAATATTTACTTATGGAAGGAAAAAAACTAGTAAAAGTCATTCTGCTGAAGAGTGTTAATTTCCCTAATACAGCATCCATATTTTGAACTGCTTTTAGCACACTGTTCACAAATTAATAACCTGGAAACTGTGACAGATTACGGACTCTGAAAACAGAAAAGCCCTACAATAAGTTCTTGAGCATTTCTCCATATATTGTTTACATTACACTTTCTTATCTATCCAGTCCCCTGTTGACTTAAATTAGGTGGCAAAAGGATATTTGATTATGTTAGATTTCTGCCCTAAGGTTAATGAGTAATGTTTGTGATCTGAAAAAGATATATTACATTGATAGTGTCAGGAATACCTCCCACTGTGCAAAAAAGGTGTCAAAATGCCAATAACCAAGTGTGTGGTGAAGGTCATAGGGACTATATCTGGCCACTTGGTGGGCAGATCATAAACTCTTAATAAGTGGCACTTGGGCTGGGAAAGCCTCATAATTTGTCCACACATGTCTTTTCTTCTGTACCACCACACCCCATCAATTCACAGCCTACGGCTTTAAACATTTTCACGAGCAAATCTCAAGGTCTTTCTTTCGAACTCCCCTGTAAATAGGTGGTAAAGAGAGGCATCTCCTTTGCTTTCAAAATTCTAATTATGTTAGACCTCCAATGCAGCTCATCCATTTTCATCTTTTTAAAAATAAATTACACGTATGAATCGAACTGAATACAACTTTACAATGGCATGCCCTTTAGATTATAGTTGTGTGCTGCTTAAGAACAGGGCTACATATGTTCTGAGAAATTTGTCATTAGGTGATTTCCGTGTTTTGCAAACATCACAGAGTGCACTTCCACAAACCTAGATGGTGCAGAGCCTACTCCAAACCTAGGCTATATACTATAGCCTATTTCTTCTAGGCTACAAACCTGAGTAACATAACTGTATGTGCTATATCTTTATACAACTGGCAGCATAGTAGGTTTTTTTACACCAGCATCACCACAAAGACGTGAGTAACGCATTGTGCTACAGTGTCACTAGGTAACAGGAATTTCTGACCTCCATTATAATCTTATGGGCCTACCGTCATACATATGGTCATTGACTGAAATGTTGTAATGTGGTACACGACTGGGTCTGAATCACAAGGTTGTATTTAAACCTCCCGATTGCCACAGGATGAAGCTCAGAATTGTGATGGGCTTCAGAATCAGTTTATGGAATTTCTAATCCAGTTATCCTATTAAAACTGTGAAGACTAGCCCATTTGTCTGGTTTTAAAGTGGATTTAAAATTTTTGTATGTTTTTTCCAAATTCATGGTTATTTACAAGAATATTTCTCTCTTTCTCTCATTTAATATTTATTGAGTGCCTACTATGGGCCAGGCAGAATTCTAGGATTTGGGATATTGGTAAGAGAACTGACATGCCTATGAACAATTATGAACAATTATGCTTTTGCATAATTCTCTATTAGATTTTGGGCTAGTTTTATATGTGGACTATTTCTCTATCACTGGAATGCAGTTCGATCAGGAGCATTTATAGTTATACACTGCGATCTTTGTGTGAGAGAAGAATCATGACAATTAATCCCATTATTCTCGTACAGCAATTGGGCATAGTATTTCTTTACCCACAATAAGTTGAAGGGAACAATCCTTCCTCTTTTTCCTCCCCTCTATCACCTGCCACTCAAATAATTATTCTGCCTACCATGTCTTGAATAACTGTGATTCAGAACTTCTGCATTCACATATGGGACAATGTTGAGGGTAAAAATCATAAAAGGCAGATGCTTCTAACCTCCCAATATTCTCCTTTTTCTGTTTCTGGCTTCCTTTTTTGCTTCCATCAATGCTATCATTTGCTCTCATTTTAATTCACTGGAGAGAAAAATGAAAGAGCCACACATGTGTTGTGGCATGTAGTACTTGCACTTTTAAATGGAGACTTTTCCGGTTGCCCTATTGAACTCCTGTTATGAATGGCTCCTACTGGTAGCAGAATACCGCTGTGAAATGTGTTAGGTTTCTGTGTTGGATGCTTTGCAGTCCTATCAATATCCCTCATTGTTGGAATTATGTTTGTATGATAAGATGTAAAAGATTTGAGTCAGAGGGTAGAGGGCATTTATTATACTAAGTCTTCTCCTACTATGACTGAAGAACTTCTCTTATTTTCAGACTTATATTTTGATGAATAATAATGTTTTTTCTGAGAAGTGTGATGTAATATCTTGATTTAAATTGTCACACATACGGTACAAAAGAGCAAAAGAGTTTGAATCATATTCCTCCCATCTCCCTTCAGAGCCTTTCCCTCCTGTTCATTATGCGGAATGTCAAGGGAGTTGTTAATCTTTTAATCTAAATCTTTGGGAAATGGGTTTCTTTAAAATGCAACCAACTTGTGAGAAATGTAGTTTTATTTCATTTTTTTAAGGAAATTGCAACACTTGTATCTCTAAATAATAAATCTTCATCTTTGTAAGAAAAGTTAATTTTTTTTCAAAAAAGATCATGTATAGTACAGCTAAAGCATTATTAATTAGAGAAATAGACACTGAATGAATAATTTTTGACAGCACGATCACCTTTTTGTTTAGTTTTGGTATATAACATGAGAGATAAAATTTAATTCCAAGGAAGGTCATGAAATTACCTAAAGATCTAGACAAAAGCACAAAGTATAATACTTTTATTATTGGGCATGTGATTAGAATCCAATAACATTAGTTACTAAAACCATGTAATCAGAGAGTATATTTAATGAGTGACTATTTGATTTTAAAGTTTCTGGAGTTTATCAAAGAAATTTAGTAGCTTTAATAGCTTTTCTACAACACATACATTTACTATAAAATCTGTATAAAATATTGTTTCAGATTATATTCATAGAACTAACTTCCACTGCTTGTCTTGTTTCCAATTTCTGATTTTCAATCTTCAGTTTTTCACCCTGACTACAATTTAAATTAGCTATCTCAGTGAAAATAAAATCCCATGTCATTTAAAATCTTTATATTCTCAACATAGGAAGCTGAGCCACTGATGCAGTAGAAATGAATGACATCATTTAAAAAGAATTGTGGTACATCATTGATTTTCCTAGTTCAGTTTCTATCTCTCAAAGGAATGATGACTCAAAGTTGTGGTTTAGTTAGCTAAGACAGATGACTAAGTTAGCATAAACTCTGTCAGTGGGAAACCGGGCAACCAGCACAGTTAATTGTGATGTGCCAAATGCAAAATTATGTTCCTACTTTGAAGTTTTGCTAACAAGGCACACTGCTAATTCCTGGTGGTGGTAGGGGATCTCTTCTAAAGTGCTTGGACATGAAATAACTTTATAATAGTATTTATGAAAAGGTTTCAATGTCATTGTATAAGATAGATTGATATAGAACTACTTGACAAACAATTTATAAATTTAAATAATTGTATATTGTAACTGAAAAGCAAAGCAGTTGAGAAAGGGCACTCACTGAATTGTAAGAAACATATTTTTAAATATGATTTATTAAGCATTTAGAAATGAACAGATTCTTACTTAACTTTTTTTGACTTGTCTATAGTCACCTTAAATTGTCTCCTTTTTCGTATACATTCAATTCAATTCAACAAGTACTTATTAGATATCTACCATGCATCCAGAATCGCTCTAAATGTGGGATGCAAAAGAAGCATGATTATATAAATTGGTACTTGTTATCAAGACCTCACAAGTTATTAAGTAGATAAATTGTGTTCCCATGAATAATGTTTATTTATGACAGTACAATGTTAAATGCAGTTGAGAGGATGGTATATTGAAATTTTAGAAACGAGAACTAGTGTTTCCCTAGTGTTTAGGAAAGTCTTCACAGACAAGAAGAGATTTACGTAACCTGGAAAGAGTAAGGGCATCTCAGTTAGTGGAATGAACAAGATGCCAAGGCCAGACTAAGAAGAATTTGTTTAGGGAGTTGATGTGAAAAGCCCCTTGCTTGAATAAAGAAATAGTCAAGAGAAATAAGCATGGAAAGGAAATGTAGTTTTGATCAGATTTGGAAGACTTTAAATATGTTTCTAATAATATAATTTTTATATTCTATACCTACCTAATTGTGCTCCATTCCATAAGCCTTGGGAGACATTAAAAGAATATAAAAAACAAATAAATAAAATAAAAGAGGAATACAGTGTTTTGGAAAGATTAATCCAACAGTAATACGTAGGAAAAGTAGGAAAAATAATGGATGCAAGGAGGTAAGGAGTTAAACACAATTAAAAATTCAGTTCCTGAGTTGCAGTAGCTACATTTCAAGTTCTCAGTAGCCCCATATGGAAACTAGACAGAGAACATTTCCGTCATTACAGAAAGTTCCACTGTGCAGTGCTGGTATGAAGAATAGACCAATGAACCAATAGAAGGAGAGAAATCACTTAAGGGGTTATTTCCACAGTCACTCAAAGAGATAATGGGGGCCTCATGTAAGGTGAGTGGCACTGGGAATACAAATTGAATGGATAGAGCAAAATCAAGACATGCCTTAAAGGTGATGGGGAAATAATTGTGGAGTTTAACTCATAAGCTCACCCTCCCCAAGAGTAACTATTTAAGAAACAGATATAAGATTCAGAACCAAAATCTTAGCTAAATTACTAAAATAGCAAAATTGGAGGATGTGACTTGATTCAAAGGTCACATCCAGGTTTCTTTATACTTTTACCCTAAGTCTAGATTTTGGGAGGCTCCATTCAAGAAAGAATTTGCTACACTAAGGGAATGTGGCAGCCAACTTCCATGATGGTCCTCAATGAGTCTCACCTTCTGGTATTCAAATTTGTTTAGTCTCCTCCACTTTAAATAGAGCTGACTTGTGTGAAAAATAAAGTGCTATGGAAATGACTGTGTAACTTCTACTTTGGCTAAGTCATCATGGACAGTGAGGCATCCATTTTTTTCTTTCTTGGATCAATCATTCTGGAAGCCAGCCATACAGCAAGGGCACTCAGACAAGGGCACTTCTATGGAGAAGTCCACGTAGCAAGGAATTGAGGTCTCCACCAACAACCAGTACTGACTTGTCAGGCATGTGTAAACTTCCTTGGACAAACAGATTCTCCAGCCCCAGTCAGGCCTTCAGATGACAGTAGCCCTAGCTGACACCTTGACTGTAATCTAATGAGAAACCCTGAAACAGGGCGTGAACCAAACACCTAGTTAATCTGTCTTTAGAATTCTGACCCCACAAAAACTCTGTGATATTATACATGTCTATTGTTTTAAACTGCTAAGTTTTGGGGGTAATTTTTATCCACCAATAAATGCATAAATCTTATGTACCAATGTAGGGAGTTATTCTTTATACAGCTCATCCTTCATCCAAGGATGTAAAGAAACAAGACACACATGTACATGACTTTTGAGCTTATTCACTCCACAAAATGCAGACATATGGACAAACAGACATTAGAGGCTTACTACTCACACCTCTGAGATAAATCAACCCTCCTCTCGTAAAAACCTTGGGGGAGAAGTTTTGAAAGTATTAGTCAAAAGAAATCCTGTATGGAAGCGTGAGACCAGCTTCCCAAACATTAGTGACTGATTGTAGAATATCAAGTGGAAGAATGAGGCTAAGATGACTTTAGACATGGCTTACACTTAAAGATAGGCTTTACAATAAAATTCCTATGGGTTCTATTTTTTCGTATCCAAGGAAAGAACGTGGAAGAGGTACAGTGGACAATTTAGGAACTTCACAAGCTGACTATACTTTTGATGGAGGGTGATCACTTCTGCTTATGTATTTGGTTATTAGCATTTCATATTTCTACCCACAGTGTTGGCTGCAGACATATTATTTTCATTAATTCCTTCGAAACATTTTAATTTAGTGTTAGAAATGTTTGTAAAACATTGTCATACTTTTGCTTGCTCTCACCATATAACAGATACTTATTTTAATTAGTTTTAATTTTGATTATGTAAATTTAATGCCAAAAGCAGATCAGAAGTTGACAATGTTATTAGAGAAGAAAAATTTACACCATAAAAATTTCAAGTGAAGTATTGTAAACCAAAGACTGTTAATGGGCACCATTCATTGAACATCTATGCTAGACTTTTCCCTCAAAGCAGCATCACTGAATTCTCTGAAAGAAAATTTAATTTTGTGTTTCTGTTTCAATTATAATAAAAAAATTAATATAGGCCTACACCGGATCATGTAGATGACAACATTATGTCTGAGTATGGCCACTCAAGACCAGTTCTCATGTTTATGCATGTGTTTACAATCCCTTTTACATTAAGTGAAGGCCAAATCATGTCACAATGTGCTGTATGAATATAAAATTAACAGTATTTTGAATGTAGAAAAATGGGGTGATAATTAAATAATTATAATAATTATTAATTATTAATTATAATTGTTAATTACTTAACAATTATAATCATAGAGTGCATAGCAAGCTTGACAAGTCAAATGCTAACAAATAAATAAATAAAAACCCTATATTGTGGCACTGGTTACCATACTTGAGCTCTGAATGGCCATATCGAATACAACCTATTTGCCCAATCTGCAACAGTTAATTGGCAGCAAGTATAATGATAAATAAAAGTGAAAATGTTTCCGTTAGGATCCAGAAATACATTTAGATATCCATTTAATGTTGGTTTCAATAATACTCAATTTCACCCTAACTTCAAGTAAACGACAGTTTTACAGAGTTATCAAGAACTACCTTGTTAAAATTGAGAATAATTCTGGATCTACGTTTCATTTTATGATTGCTTTTGTAAATGTCAAATGGAATAACTATCGTTCTATATATTAAATAATGTGCCCAGAGAACTGGCTTTTTAAAAAAAGATTACATAATGGTATGCTCAAAACAGTAGGAAAAGATAAGAGAACACAACTTGTTTATTTATTAGATTTTATGTATTTGTTATGTGTAGTTCTCAGAATTAGTAAATTTTTTTACTTAGCAATTCTAATTTTTTTTCCCTTATATCTTAAGCCTTCCCTTTTCCCCACTTTAAAACTCACATCCTCATGGGGTCAACTCTTTAAGCACAGGTTTTAAAATCATGGGAAAGTTGCATATATTATGGAATACGTTTGGTTATGGCCCAACATGTCATTTCAGTTTTTTGTGTTTCTCCTCACACCTACACCAGTACTGAAAGATGCAATAGAGTAATCAGCAAATATACAACTTCAATATCAGCTAAAAGCACTTTATAGAAGAAGAGAGACTCCAAGGCAACAGATTTCCTATAGCAGTTCTTTCCTAAGTGTACTAAGGTAATTAGCCTCAATGGGAGATAATTTTGGTTCACAGGGGTTGCTGTTGTTTTAAGTCTTACTGGGAAATTTGGATTTTCCATTGATAGCAGTTTTAACATGTCACACTGGAGCCAGAGTGAATTAAAGTGAAGAGCTACACAGTCTAAACAAACATTCCTTCCCATTATCAGAAGCCTGACAACATAATAGCATAAACTATAGTCATGTGGTCACATTCACAAGTAATGCAGGAACAATTAAAAATCAAAGAAATGCTACATTTCCTTACCCAGACTTGAGTTGAAGTAAGCACGTTTAAAATTACCCCTTTCCTCCCTTCTCCATAACTTTTATATTGTGTTTTAAATTGAAAAAATATATAGCAATGTTAATTGAATCATTCTCCTGATTAGTCTGTCTCTATGTTTTGTAAAATTAAAGTAGACTATGGTAATATTGCAATACAATTTCAGGTATCTAAACTTTGAAAATACTACGTGATTTGGCATGCTTAATTTTATAAATAATGTTTTTCTAGTTTACTAAAATTGCACAATTACTGAAACAAATTTGAGCTGTAACTCCACTACATTTTACATTTTCCCCCAGGATGTTAATAGAATTTAGTTATATTTACTACGAAGACTTTTTAAACATGGGGAGTAAAATTTACATGTTAAAAGGGAAATGTTTTCTATGTATTTTTTCTTGTTTTTATACTAAGAGATTTTTAAAAATAACTCAGCAATATTGATAGAATTGTACTTCAAGGGGCTGTGAACCGAAAATGTTTTGTCAATAATTTTAGTGTCCTAATATTACTTTATTACTTTTAAATGAGAGTTATACAGATAATAACATCAAAATTCTTTTGGCTACAGAATGTTTGCGTTATAAAACAGCAACAGATTTTCTGTTGTTGTTTAAGGGAGGCTGTATTAATTATATTTCAAAACATCTTTTAGATTTAGTCCTTCTCCCTGCATGTGTCTGTGTATGCCTATGATAGAAGATAAACGCACCTGTACATGCTTTGGGCTTAGTGATCACACATCCTTCACTTTCTAAGACTCTTATTTTCAAATACTGTTTCCATAAGTATATTCAGATCCACCCAATTTAATTATTTTTGCTCAGAAAAAGAAATAAATCAGTTACCATGATAGTATAATAAAACATCTTCAAGGGAGGCTTTGTTGTTTCTTCTGTAACAATTCCCCAAGTAGTGGTCACCCTACAAACAGCTCACCCTACCCTTAAGTTTATCCTGGTTTGGTGTGTCTGAAAAAACAACTGAATATTGTTCTAGATTCAGGGATTGAGATTAAGTGATAAATTAACAGGACATATATACCAAGATACACAAAAATGAATGATGGTAGAAATTCAATTTATTTTTTAAAATACCTACCGTATACTAAGAACTGTGCTAGGTATGGTATGGAATAAAATAATTAGAAATATTCAGCTCTATCCCCAGAGAACATACAAGCAGTGGGAAGAAAAGCTATAAAAAATAATCATATTGTGAAAATGTTAAAAGAGAAGAACAAAGTGCTAGGGGTACAATAAAAAAAAATACAAGTTCTTGAAACTATCCCCAAATCAGCGATTCCCAAGCCAGGCCACACATCAGAAATACCTATGAAGATCTCGATAAAAATCTAGATTAGTACTTTCCTATACCCATTGAATAAGAATTTCTGGGAGGAGGGCAGAAGCTAGGAGTGTATATTTTTTTAAAAAAAATCTCTCCTGATAATTGTGAAGTATAATTAGATTTGGAAACACTAATCCACACTATCCAGGTATAGAAAAATTATGAAATTTTGTGTACCTATGTTTAGCCTTCCTAATTGTTTTCCATTTGGGGCTTATTCACATGGAACTGACTTTTTCAAATTAACTACCGTGTGCAAAATTCAAAACATCCCTTAAGTAGTCACACTCAGCTCCAAACACTTCATTTACTCAGACAACATTTATAATTTCATACAAATATTTCTTGACATGTGCTCCCATTTTTTAATGTATTCTTAGTGTTTTGTTCACAATTTTATCTTGAGTGCATTATGATTTAAGGTCATTGTGAGACTTTTTTATTGTGTGTATATATATATATATATATATATATATATATATCACACATATACAAATCCATGTGTACTATGATCATACATGTATACGCATTTATACACTTTCCCATATCAGGTTAGTCTTGTATTTTGTATGTGGTGATGGCGAGTGGCTTATTAATGGAAAACATTAGCAAAATACTCTTCACAAGCATGCTGCATATCATTTCAGTAATACTATTGCCCCTTACCTTCCACCACACAGCAATTCTGGGTGCAAATGATTTACTATAATTTATACTTGTAAGCTTCAGGGCTTATTTCAACCAGACTCTTGGAAATGTTTATGGTCAGGGAGAATGAGGCCTAGTCTCCTCATTTAGCACAATACTTGTAGGGTCTGGGAGAGGTGGGGCACACAATGTATTCTCCTCCACTTAGCCTTCTGTACACCTAACTTTTGAATTCTTATTTTCTTATCTTATGATAGTTTTTGTATTTGTTATTTTACTCCAAGTTTATTTTATTTCTATTACAATATTTGTTAAAGTGCAAATTTCATTTTTTAAAAAATTTGCTCAGAATATATTATGTCTGCCTGAGTAAACTTGTATGAGGAATAATAAAGCAAGGAAGCAAAGTTTCCAGAAAAGTGTAAGTATAAAATATTTTTTTATTAATATGTATGGACAGCCAGAGCCCAGTGCCAGTTCATGGCAAATGGCAATGTTACGTATCTTTAAGCTCATTAGACAAATGGATATAAAAGGATATAAAATGTCTTTATTACTGAGTTCAACCAGCTGGATTGGAGTGAGATAGAGAAATTTTAACCAGAGCTTCCTGTGGGAAATAATCAGTTTATCTTCTTCCTGAGTTAAAAACAATAACAACAACAACAATAAAACCCTATCAACAACAAAATTCCTATGAGGTAGATGAGTGAGGCAAGGAAAGAACAGAGTAGAATTCTCACATTGTGTTCCTTCCACTGAGAACCATCATGTTGAGCTGTTAAATTCTTCCTGTTTAAAAGAACTCGGGTTTAATCATACCATGCTTCCAGACCATGCAGATTTCTGACTCAAAACAATTTTATTCCTGGCCCACACCATAATGAAAATACCTATGGGTCAAGGCACAGGAAAATAAAGTACCAAGATGCAATGGATATCACATTGTGTAAAAATCCCCCAGCAAAGGAAGGTGCCAGTAGAAAGCTGGAACATTAAACTAGTTCAAAAGGCATGTTGAGTGTTGTTTGGAATACACTGTATAGCTCTCAGTTTCTGATAGTCACCCCTGGAGTAATGACATTAACAACCGAGTAAATTATAGTCTCAAACTCATGTAATTTTATTTTAGCTGTTATTTTAGGTTTTACCCTACATACTATGCATGTAAGAAAAATGATGTTACTTTACGTATTAACTGACTTTACAAAGATTTTTTTTTTAAATTTTTTTCCTGCTTTAGACCATCATGAGAAATCCCCTCCCAGAAAATGTAGACTAGTTCAGGAGAAATTTTTACAGAAAACATTCAACCAACAAGCTCAACAAGTATTTACTGAGCATTGGTTTTATCTAACCCTGGCTTAAAGATTATAAAATAATGTAAATTTAGAAGACATCGTTCCATCCTTTAAGAGGTTTTCAGTCCCACCAAGAAGATATACGGCACGAAAAAACAATGTATAGATAAAAGGCTGCCTGAGAGGTAGGGTGATCTTTTATTACCTTCTACCTGCCCACTGTGTTTTGGGGGGGCACCATAGAATAACCCCTCTACCAATTGGTGTTAGTAAAAATGGGAAGAACCTGAACTCCATTTAGCTTAAACCTCTATTTTTAACAGCTTTTGTCTTGAAGCAAATCACTTAGCATTCTCTTAGTGTCTATTTCCTCAGCAGCAAAATAGAGAGAATACCTTTACTCACTCATAAAAATTGTAACGAGATGAAAAAAATGAGGTAACACATGTAAAATTGCATTTTGTTTTTAGTCATGGCAGCTTAATTTGGAGTTCATTGTACACATTCATTTGCTGTGTACAAAGCTCTGTGCTAAGTGCTTTGATAGGTATTATGTCATTCATACTTCAGATCATCTTATGAATTTTATATATGACACATAAATATTATTATTCCTGGCTTCTAACAGATGAGGAAACTGAACTTAAAGAAATGAAGTGAAATGTGTGCTAAGGTCACACTTCAGTAAGTGGAGGTGTTAAAATCTAGGTTTTTCTGAATCACAGAACATACTCATAACCAATATGCTATGCTGCCATCTTTCTTGTGCAGAGGAAACAATTTCGAACGTTTTTGTTACTAGCCCCTTCTCTGAAATTCTTACATGTACTTAGTCATCAGTACTGTGGTGTCTCTAAAATATCACTGTTAAAATGTCCACACCAAACAGGGGAAGTGAATATGGCTGACCTTCTAGACTTCTGTCAGGAGATAAGTTTATCAAATGGTATGATTTTCATATCAGAAGAAATAGAAAACATGGTACTGAAGGGATAAAGTATGTGAACTAAGTGTCCCTAAGAAAGAGATGGAAAAAAGCCTTGGTACCCACAAGTCCCACAAAGGAGGCTCAAAACGAAGTCCATTGGATGAGGGAGCAGGCCTGGATGGTGGTTTGGGACTTTGAGAAAATCCTGTTCACTGACAGAATGCAAAGAACATTGATAGACATAGAAAGGAAGTGATTGTAAAGTGGTCAGAAATATTTTCCATAGCTCTCCCTGTGATGTCTTTTAACATCCAGCTTTGACTTTCTTATTAACTGGGTGGGGTCAATTACAGAGAAGACAAAGATGGGAAACATAGCAAACAGCAATATCACTTATTTGGATTAGATTGAAACTACTCAAAATAATTTTTGATTAAAAAGACCTTTATACAAAAGTAAGATCATATGGTCATTTAAAATTGGCTTGGGCATAAAGAGAGATGTGGTATGCTGTTTGTATATGTTTGACAAATACTTGTACTTTAAGACCATTACAACCATAAAGGAATTTTAGCAGAATGATTCATATGAAGTAAGTTAAGTAATAAAGTCACTGCCATTAAAACTTGAATGAGTTTCTCTCTAGAAATTCCTAATGTGGGAGATAATTTTGATCTGACACTCTGCCCACTAAATGACTTCCTTTAAACTGTGAACCCCTTGACAGAAAAGAGTATCTCTTAGTTTTGTACAATACCTTGTGCGTTTAGAGAGTCTAGGGTTTTTAAAAATTCATTTATTAGGCTAATGGAAACTTATTTTTAAAAGGCACGTCTAACAGACATCTCCAATGGTACCATGCCCAAAATTGTATTACTGATTCTTGCCAAACCTCTTCATCCCATAGTTTGCTACATCTTAGTAAATGGCCATTTCTTTCTACCTGAGCTCAGGCCCAAATCTTTGAAGGAGTCATCCTTGACTCCTCTCTTTTTCTCACATCCACATCTGATCCATCAGCAAATCTTATTATAAGCTCCTATTAGTCAGGGTAAGCTGCTCTAATGGAGGCTAAGCTGCTCTAATAAGGAGACAACAAAATAGAGTATTAAAGATCTTAGAAGTTAGTTCTTTGTCATATAAGAGTTCAAGAGAGATAGTAATTATGCTATTCCAGGGCAATGGCAGATGTGCCTTCGCCAACACATTCCAAGGTGCTCTGGTCATCACCATTTCCAGAAAGAATGAAGGAAAGAGGAGAAGCAAATACAAGGCAACCATCATTAGGAAGATGGCTAGGAGCTGACATATAGCACTTCCACTTAACATCCGATAGTCGAGAACCTAGTCATATGGACACTCTTTGCTGCAAGGAAGTTTGGAAATGCAGTTTTGAGCTGGGCATCCATACGCCCAGGAAGAAGGACAGAACAGATGCAGAAGGAAAGCCAGTGATCTCTGCCACAAGTTTATATTTTCAAAATATAGTTAGTCTCCAATTATTTATTATCTCCACTATGACACAACTACTAGACTACTAGAGGGCACCATTATCCAACACCCCAACACCCATCACATGTAACTGGTGTTACTACTTTTACTCTTGCCTCTCTAAATCTATTTGCAACATCTCTTTCAGTGATGTTAAAACTCACATTGGATCATGGCATTTTTCTGTTCTTAACCCTGCAATAACTTTCCATCTCACTCTGAATAAAAGCACATGGCCTGGCCCTGTTATTTCTTGAGAACAGCACCTACTCATACACTGGCCCACCTGGCTCTTAATAGGGCCTACATGCTCCCACCTTGGAGAACTTGTGTCCCCTCAGCTTAGCACTTTGTTCCTCCAGCTCGCTCTAAACTCACCCCTCACCTTCATCTAGATTCAAATGGCCCCGTCCTGGTGATTCCTTGCCTGGCCACCGTATTTAAAATTGCAACTCTTCCACCTGACACTCCTTAATCTCCTTTCCTTTTTTATTTTTCTCCTCAGTGCCTTCTAACATATTATTTATTTTACTTAACCTTGTCTGTTCTTCCCTACCTCCTCCCTTTCCTCCCCAATCCCAGAAGGTAAGTTCCAGGACAGTAAATGTTTTTGTCCGTTTTCTTCTCTGTACCTTGTATAGCTCCTGGCCCATAGTAAATGCTCAATAAATACTTTTGAGTGAATTATAGGGAAAATAAATGTATAACCTTAGGCATCTGACTTTCCACTTAAAGCACTGCCTTGTTGTAAATACTTAACAGGATATAAGAAATCAATCTTGCAATCATAATTAATGTTGTGCTGCTCTGAGACTAGGAACTGAAAACCGAATGAGCTATGGAAGGAAAGATAGGCTTGAACTTGGGAGATTTTTACATTTATCGCTATTCTGAGACTTACCTATTCATGAAATTAAACAATTTCTTCTCTATTTGCCTCAGTTTTCTCAGTTCAGTAAAACATAAATATCTACTTCAGGTTTATAGGGATTTGGAAACTCCAATTTGTGAAAAGGCAATTCAGTATCTCAAAGTATTTTCATATAATTCATCTTTAAGTTTACAACCTTTATTGACATAAAAGAGTATCAAAGAATTTGCTAATTTCAAACTGTATATCTGGGTAATTTGTACAGAATAGTCTTTTTCTATTTTGTGTTTCAGCGTCTATGTCTAAGGTTGTAGTGAACCCCCAAATGTCTTATTTATGTTTAATAAAATAATCATAGTAATAGCAATTGAGAACTTCTGTATGTAACTTGAATATTTTTACATGTTATGTTAAATCCTTAAAAAAGCTCTAGGAGGTAGGTATATATATAGAGACAGGTACGATATGATTACAACTGACTTTAACAAATAAAACAATAGAGGGGTGAAATGTCTAACTATTGCATTGTTTTGTACACCTGAAACTAATTTAAAAAAATTAAAATTAATAAAAAAAGAAATTGAAAGTACCAGTAGGTACTCCCCCCCCCAAAAAAAAAAAACAATAATAAAATGTAATTTGATAATTGAAAAATATTTCAATTTTGACACGAAAGTCCAATTAACAAAAAATTTGTGTAAATATAAAATAGGTGTATTTTCCCAAGACAAGTATCTGTTGACAGGAGATTATCCTTCACTTTTCCTCCACAATCTGTTATTTCCTCAAGTTCAACCAACAATGGATGTTCAAATAGATTTAAAATGTAAAAGCAACAGCCTTCAATATAATCTCATCTCTAACACTATGATAAAGATGCAAAGATGGCAAAGGTCGCTAATTCAAAACTAATTACTCCACTTTTATTTCTTAAATTATAAAGAAAAAAAGAACATGAATTTTCTACATATTAAATACACATAGCCACATAAATAAGTTTTTTTGTATACAATTTATAAGAATGACAAACTTAGAAAAAGAAGCAAATCATGAATGTAATGACAAGGAAACAATCCAGATTCCTTCTAATTTAGTTTCAGAAGATGGTAATCATGCTTCTTTAAATCTCAAAGTTGGCTCAAGCTTGGGGAAAAAATATTTCCCCAGGAAATTTTAGCCCCGCTGAAGCAATTAATTTTTACTGAATGTATTCAGTATGCTTATTTCTCAACTTTTACTACTTGATGTATAATCACTCAGTCACATGCATTCGGAGGGTTATTCACAATTGAATCAACAACTTTGATGGAGCTAATATCTCTGCTGGCCTTTCACAAAATGCCCTTGTTACTCCAGAAGATGGGCAAGAACCAGAATAGACATCTCAGTTTCCTAGCTACTGCAATTTGGACAATTAAAAATAGTGTTCGAGGATCCACTGTTTTTTAAGAAACCACAGAGGGAGCACGCATTTCAAAAAGGACATTAAAACAGTCTTCAGAGAATAAAATTTATCATATCCTAAAAAATATCTTTAAAAAACGACATCCAAACCTCTTATTATTTTATAGACAAGTCTGGACACACTCACAAAACTTATCATTTCTGCAAAATTCTCAACAGTGGTGGCCACAGTAAAATTCTTCACAGCATTACTGTTAACACAAACAACAGATAACTTCAAATTCATTGAAATAAAAATGTAAATGCCTTCTGGATGTTAGAAAGATAATTTAACGGCTTTTTGTAAATCTTCTACTTAGATACATTTTATATTGATTATGGAAGTTTTAGTATCTCCATCACTTTCATTAAGTCTTATAATGGTAGCTAAGATAAGTGTAGCTAAAAAAAATTCCAGAGTGTTCTTGGGTTTAAAGGGTCACTTCCTTAATAGATTGGGGCTGTGTCAAATCTACTTTAAAATGAGATGGTACATATATAAATACTTTGAAAAGTTAAAAGCATCATATAAATGCAGGACCTTTCATAGATTGAGACCCCATTTTGGAAGCACTTAACTATAATTGCAAATGCTGATACATGAAAAAACAGGGTACCAAAAATGCTTTCACTGCCTTTTACTCCCAGTGCCAGGGCCTTCACAGACGAGAAATCTATGTCTTGCATTAATATGGCAAGGCCATTTAAATACCAAATATGTAACAAGTATTCAAATCTGAGGTCTCCTTTGAGCTAAGCCCCAGAATGAATGCTCCCTCATTTCCACTTTTGGTCCTGTATAAATATGTTTGTTTTAATAACATTTCTAGAATTATGGTAGTCTAATGAGCAAAATTATAAAAATTATTTGTCTTTCAAAAATGATTCATTTTTCCAATGCTACTTTGAAAACTAATAAGCTTCTCCTGACTTGTTCTCCACAAACAGTAAAGATAGTTTTGGTTACTTCTTTACTTTTATGGGGAAAAAAATGTACGAAAATTTATTATCAGTGGAGCATTAAGAATCAGCTTCCTAGAAAAAAAAATTAGTATGTCTTTAAGGTTGTACCCTGTAAAGCTGTGAGATAGCTCTATCTCCCTCTACTGGCTAAATTGTCATCCCGGTTTCTGAGTTCTGTTGACCCAAAGACTGACACTCCCCACCCCCCACCCCTGCCCCCAAACAAGGCAGAAAACCAAGAAAAGCTGTTCTCGTCAGGTGATGGGCTTGCAGAGTCAGTCCTGTGACAAACAAGCCTTGAAATGCTGTTCCCATCTTAAAAATAATAATAGTAATAATAATAATAATAATAGTGATTACCACGTATAAAGAGTGCTCAATGGAAGAAAAGGAAGTATTTTCCTTAAAATTAAAAAAAAACAGTACCAAGATGACTCTACAAGATTAAAGTACAAATGCACAGTGCTCTGTGTGCATAGAATGTGACTTCTCCCTGGATAAATAGAAAATAATTAAGTTATCTGTAAAATAGTCTCTTTAAATCTCCTGGTTGAGAATGTGTGAACATTCAAAAAAAATCTGGTATCTACCTTCTTGATAAATGGCTCATTAGGTTACTACTACTGGAAGTCAGAGAAGGCAGAACCTGAGTTTAGGTATTTTAAGTGGCATTCCATGTTTTCTTTAAGTTCAGAGGGTTAAACAGGTAAGTGGTTTCACATGGAGGTCCTTCCTAAAAAATGAGGACAAAAATGATGAGCGAGCCACTTTTTTGGAGGTGGGAAAAAAGAGTTAGAATACATGATCTCTGGAGACGCAGTCCTGCAGTAAGTGGAACCTTCTGACGGTGGAGGCTCTGCGAGTCAGCAGCTGGCTTCTGTCACCCTGACTGGGGCGGCCTTGTTAGTGTAGCGTGACCCCCTGGAGCCCTCGCACAGATAATACCGGCACCTCTCTCCACTCTAATCTCCTACCCGTCTGAGCAATTCAGCAGGAGATAGGGGCACTAAGGCCATATTATTCCAAACAACATTTAACTGAATGGTAGCTGAAGATTGTGACAGCAAAAGACAAATTCTCCTGGTCAAATACTTTTCCTTCCCAGAAAAGTTTCCTGTTGTAGTCCTTTCGAGACACAAACATGTCATTAAAATGGAACTGAAATGGAAATTCCACACCATGCTTAGCTGAACCTAGAAAAACTTAAATTTCAGGCAGAATTTTTGGAGAGCTTCTCATGCTACAATGAGCTATGATAAACATGACCAAATATCAAGATACAGACTCGGTCATTCATTCATATATTTTGTTGGCATTATGTCATATCTCTAGATACGTGCAGATGACTTGTTTTAGCAGTTTGTATCTGAATACTTGGTGGCCTATAGCTATTTCTCCCGGAAAGAGGCAGTATTATGACCTAGCACATAACCTGGGTCAAAACTCTACATGGCAAAGTGCTGCTTTTCATATCAGTGACACAACCTCCCCTACATTTGGACACTACTGAATGTGTTCTCTCAGCCCAAGGGAACAAAAGTAAAAACTTTCTTAAACTCTTCCAGATAATTTTCAGGGCTATAATTGCATCTTAATATTATTTTGTATTTCAAAGTGGGAATCTGAGTCAATCTATGTTTAATGTCTACCGGGGAATTAAGAGCACTCCCTCTGGTTGTTTTTTCTATTTCTGTTGCTTTTCCCTTTCAAAATATACAGTAACAGGATTTTGCTCTGATGTTCTAATAATCTAATTTAGGTTTTAAATACTAGCAATGGGACTTAAGGGGAAAAATAAACTCTCTCTCCGGTAATCTGCGATGCCTGGTACTCTGAAATAAGATCAGACAGTGACAAGAGATGATTCTTTCCTGTGACAGGACACTGTATTTTGGGAAAGGCTGATTACTTTTTTAGTTTTGCCTGCACAAAAAAATAGCTGGTTAAGTACTAAAATTTGTTTGAATGCTATAGCCAGGGTCTCTCACCCCTTTGAGGTTTGTAATAGTTGTTAATTATGAATGATGCCAATTATTTTTTTAAATCTCCTTTCAAAAATGTGCATATTACATACCTCAGAGATTAACATATAAAGAACTGTTTTCTATATCATTCTTTTAAACAATAATGACAGGCTTGTTTAATAATAAGGATCAGATTTCCTCTATTGAATAGTATATTATATAGCACTGAAATTCATACTTCATCTGAAAACATGTATTTCCCACATGTCAACTGAAATAGGTTCTTTTGATGTTCTCTTGGTCAAAGAAAGTAAGCTCACAGTGTGTGTGTGTGTGTGTGTGTGTGTGTGTGTGTGTGTGTCGTGTGTAGGGTGGGGGAATGCTGGTGGGCAGCAGAGATGGTTATTCACTCAAGTACACTAAAATAATTCATTTGTTGAATTTCACTATAAGTCTTGATAGGTTATGAAACTTGGTCAATTATTCCATTCTTATTAGAACAATTTGACCACTTTATTAAGCGCTATATCTTTAATGTATTTTTTTGTCACAAAAACAAAAGGGATAATTTTATTCATGATAAACATGTTATTTCAACCTAATTAGAAGCATGTCACTTTACAGCTGGAACCTGGCAATTTTCAGGTAAGTCCTTTTATTTTACTGATTCAGAAGCAGAATCAAAGAAATGAAATAATTCTTTTAAATTCACCGACCTGGTTATCATGGAAGTTCATGATAGATCCAGGTCTGCTGGATGAGACTGTTTGCCCTTTCCACTTCAACCTCCTGTACTTGACAATTTTTAAGCTGTTCATTATAAGTCAGTTAGTAAGTAAATGGAGAAATAGAAATTTAAACATCATTCTATAGTTGAAACATATCCAAACGGGATTATAGGAAGAGCCAGATTAAAAAATAGGCAGATCTGTGTAGGTCACTGCACTACACGAATTGCTACAATAAATCAGAAATATGATGCCAGGAAACTAGGAGTTCTGCAGAACACTTTCTACACAACTGATAAACTGTAACTTGGTTCTGCTCTTGGTGAAAATATTAACATTCCTTGCCCACATCAACCTATCGCTGAGTATTTTATTTTGGCTGTGATTCACGAGGAGTCGGCAGGGAGTGCCAGGGACAGTTAGCTGAAATTCAGAAACAAGTAATACAAGGCTTTACTGGAAAGATGATTTATTGTATTATGGAAATCACTATTTAAATTTTAAATTTCATATACTTCCTGAGATATTGTCTATCCCAGATCATCAAAAATGCAAACTGAAGAATAAAAAATGAAGATAAAGGAGAAGTTTCTACAGACAGGAGATTTTAAAAGTCAGGAGAAAACAGACATTTATATTATTTTGAACTAAACTTTGAAGTTATATTTATGCAAGCTATTGCTTCCTGTAGTGAGTGATGAAGAAACTCAAATAAAAGACAATTTCCAGACTTGTAAAATGTTATGTTTTATATATAAGAGAACTCAATTTACAATAGCAACAACAACAAAATGCTTAGAAATAGATTTAACAAAAAAATGCCAATCTTATATTACAAACTATGCATTATTGAACAAAATATTCTTGAAGATATGGAAGGCAATCCTTGTTCTAGAATTCGATATCTTAATATTAAGATGACAGTTCTCTATTAGTTAACGTAGAAATTTAATGTGATCCCAATAAAAATACTAGATGAATTTGTACTTAAGTTCATGTGAAACAATAAATATGGAAGACGAAAGAAACGCTGAAAGGAAGAAGGAGGACTCACCTACAAGATAATAGAACATATTACAAAGATTCTACAATTAAAACAGTATGATACTGGTGCAAGAATAGATAGATAACTAATAGACTAGAATAGAAAATCCAGAAATAATCCTTCTGCATACAGAAATGAGAAAAAAATGATTCTTTAATAACTGGAACAAAAGGTTTTTTGTCTTCTTTTGTTTTTTCATAAATATATTGGAACTACTTGATAGCCTTTTGGGAGAAGATAAAATTAGATGCGTTTCTTACATCATATACAAGAATAAACTCCTAATTAATCAGAGATCTGGAAATAAACATGACTTACACAGGCACTAGAAGAGAACGTGGGTAAATTCATGTCTGAGTAAAAGGAAAGGCTTTCTAACTATAAATAAAAGTCCAGATGAAATAAAAAAAGAACAAAAAAATTTGGACTACAAAAAATAAAAAATTGTATAGCAAAACAAACAAAGCAAAACAAACAAAAATTGGTGGAGGTTATAAGATAAAGGGGCTACAGAAAGGAGTCATACTTCCCTGAGTTTTTGTAAATTTTGACTTTCTGAAAGCATGTTAATGCTGTTGGTAATCAAAAAGTAAAATTAAATCAGCAAGAAGGAGAAAGGAGTTCCAAATATTAAAGCAAATAGAAATAAATGAACTAAGATGTATATCAAATGAATAACATAGTCATACTGAAGGAGGGTAGAGAACGAATCTATCCTCCTCCATTAATAACGAATCTGTTATTAATGAACATGGTATTAACTATGTCCCAGTCTTAGACAGAGTGGAGGCGTTTGTGTTACTGGGAGCCAGAGATCTCAAATGGAAGAAGGAACATACCAACAAGGAATACATGATGGCAACCCTGTTGGGACTCATGCTTTCTAATATATATATATTATATATAAAGAATGTTATATAGGACATTATTTGGTCAATTAACAGAACTAGAATATAGATGAGGGGTTTTATATATACATGGTGTCAAAAATGTATACACAGTTTAAGAAAGGAAAACTGTATTAAAATTGTAATACTCAATATATACTGATAACAAAAGATGAATACAAGTCATGTTTGACTTCTGCAATTACAAGAGGTGCTCAAAGTGGTTATTGTTAGTGTCCAGACACTTCTGATTACTGTGAACTACTGCTTGAGCAACGTTGACCAAAGTGTCCACTTGTATACATTTTTTGGCACCCCTGGTGTATATATATATATACACATACACACACATATATATGTATACATACATATATATATATACATATATATATATATATATATATATATATATATATATATATGTATATATAGCTTCTGTTAACATCTCTTAAAATGCATATACATTTTTTTGGCTCCCTCTGTGAGTGTGTGTACACATATATGTGTATATATACATATATGTATACATATAGACATATATGCATATATATATATATATATATATATATATATATATATATATACACACCAATAATAACTAGATAATAAAATAAATGAAGGAAGGGATAAAAGTAAAAGGAGGGTTCTTGCCTATAGTAGAATATTGAGTATCATCTGGTAAATGTGGAAGGAGTGACAGAGTTGGAAAATCATCATTTTGCAGCCAACATAGCACCGACTGGTTCAGGCAAAAATCATCAATGGAAGCTAAGTCAAGAGGGGCAAATTCGATGAGGAACAGGGCATTTGCATAAACTTGAAAGTGTGTCTCACAGATTGCTATTACTTGCAAAGAAAAAAATACTAATAACTATATAATGGTAAAATCAGTCAACACCCTGAATGGATGACCAATGAGATGGACATGACGCCCTGAGAAGGATATAGCTTCTTTTATGCAATATTTCACCTGAGGCTGCATCATTTCAATCAAATCATAAAGAAACATTGACAAATAAAAGATGAGAAATGTTCTAGTTTTTTAAACGGGAGATTTTTCTTAAAAAATATCAGTGTCATTAAAAAAACAAAGAAAAGCTGTGGAAATGCTCCAAATCAAAGGAGGTTAAACAAATGTGACAAATAAATGCCATACTGGATCCTAGAGTGGATCCTGTATTGGAGGAAAAACAACATTATATAGGACATTATTTGGTCAATTAACAGAACTAGAATACAGATGAGGGGTTAGACAAAAGTTAAATGTATTAAAGTTGATAAATATATGTGGTTATTTAAAAAAATATACCCTAAAGTGGTATGAGTAAAGAGCCATAATACATGAAAATTACTACCAAATGGCTCAGAAAAATATTTAAATAGAGGGATAGATAGATTAGAAGGGTACATTACATATATTAGATGATAGATAGATGATAGATAGATAGATAGATAGATAGAAGATAGATAGATAGATAGATAGATAGATAGATAGATAGATAGATAGATAGATATAAAGCCAATGGGCTAAATGTTAAAAATAGGTGAACCTGGGTAAAGGCTACACAGGCATTCTATGTATGATTCTTTTTTAAACAACTTTTCTTTAAGTTTGAAATTATTTCTAAATTAAAAGTTTTAAAAAACAAAATAGCTTATAGACAGCACATAAAATAATACTAACTTTGAATATAAAAATCTGAACATTTAATTCATATGAAATCAATTTATTCCCCCCACCCCAAACAAATGTTGAACAAATATTTAGCAAATGGCAGTTTGAGGGATAGCAAATATTAGCCTGTGTGGAGTCCACGACTCAGGGCAGCCCTAGACATTAGTGAATCTGTAAGGTAAGCTAAGCTTCTCTTGACATCATTTATATCTCCTAGAAATTAGAACTTAACAGCAACAGAAACAAACTTCTGGACTAACTCTTACCAATAAGAAAAACCTGCCTGGTTATCAAAAAGGAAACGTTAAAATCCCTGAAACAAAGCAGGAAGACCATTTTAGAGTCCTTGACAGTCAGTATGTGAAAGTATGGAGATAGTTAGACTTGGTAACCAAAGTTTTAAGAGATCAGAATTTTAAAAAATTCAGAGAAAAATTAGAATTGACCCCAAAACATGAATTCCTGGAAGAAGGTCCAAAATGTTTGAGGCACTTAGAGAAGGCCTCATAATTGCAATTCTAGCTGGTGAAGAATAAAAAGGGAGATACAGATGAAATAGGATTACAATGTGTAATAATTCATGACCTCAAAAAATTTTAATGTAAGCATAAAAGTGAAAGACAATGACAACTAGGCATATAGCAAAGGATGAATGAAGTAGGGTGGTGAGGACATGTAAAAATAATGTCAGGAAGACTAATGTCCCCACTGAAGTGAGGCTTGCTCACCAACCCTGCCCCCCGACAATGCTCAAGAAAACAAAAACATTCCTGCTGCTATATGTAAAGCAAACAAATAAACAAATACAGGGAAGACAATTTCCTCAGCCTGAGGGGTCGTGGATGAGACATCACCTGGGCTGAATTTTACAAGTACAGTTTAAGAAATAAAAGGGTCCACAGGGCTTTCTATATAGAGGGATAGCCAGAGTCATGCCACATAGATGTGGAGTTGAGAATCTTAGAACTTTGGCTGGATCACATGGGAGACTAGGCGTGGCACTACGTAACACTCCAGAAAAAATGGTGACTCCTATACCATCTTGTAGCTCAACCCCTATTGTAGCCTATCATGCCAACCTTACATCCTTTCAGAAAAGACAGGAAAAGATCTAAAGAGGTTTTTCTCCCCCTTGGCTATAAGGTACTATTAGAGAGTTTTGGCCCCGTAGGGGAAACTTCCTAAAGACAGCCAGAGCTTAACCCTGCACTGAAGTAATACATCTGTTTGGCTAATTGTTGATAGAAGGGAAGAAGTTTGACCTAATGGTGGAGTCTAGAGCCTTTTGGTCCCTGTGATGTAGAACAGGCAAAAGTACTTCAGGTCTCTCTGCTGCACAGCACAGTTTATAGAGTGGTCCATAGAGAGGTAGGGGTCTGCTGCTTTGGTAAAGCCTGGGGTGAAGACAACTACCCCAATGGATTCCTGAGCAGATCCAGTTATTTTGAGCAATTCTTAATAAATATTATTCCTGCTGTCTTGCTCACTTATTGTGCAGAGTCAAGAGAGAAACTTTCTAATGCTTCTGATGCCGGCTTTTGAATAACTCTTCCATACTGAACTGAACTACTGCACTCATAAAACTAGGAAGACAATTACCTCTAAGACTGAAATTTCCTGAGAATTGCTATAGTTCATTGGCTTCCTATATGCTGCCCTCCCTGTAAGAAATAGATCGGTAACTCACATTCCCGCACCTGCTCACCCTCTACTACCCTTCAGAAAAAGTTTCCCTTCAGACAAAGCTAGATGGGTTCAGAAGAAATAAATAACTACATTGTTTCTCATAGGCCAGGTAAGTACCAATGATAATCCAAAAATAGAAAATTATTAAATGTTTAAGAGTAATCCACAGTTTTAAGGATGGAAATGAAACTGAAATAGAACAGATAAATTCCACTGAAATAGAAGAAAACTTTATGGCAGAAATGTATGGTGATGAAAGAAACAGGAAAGAACTGAAAATAATTCAATGAGATCTGAGGGGAAATTCTACAAAAAAATAGAAGAAATATAATAGAGAATTTTTGCTAGTAAAATTTTTGATGTGTTTACTTTTAAAAATTCAATACAGGCAGTGGAAAATAGAATGGATGATGGTGAAACCCTCATTAATAATATGATAATATGATAAATGAACTGGAAATTATCCTAAAATAGAGAGTAAAAAAAGACAGAGTGGTAATTAAGAGAAAAAAGATAAGCTTAATGGAAGATAGATCCAGGAGATCAAATATCCCAATAATTCAGAAACATAAACAGATGGAGAAAGACAAACAAACAAAGAAATAACAAGAGAATATTTCTCTGAGTTGAGTTGAGTTTTCACATCAAGGCCCCTGTTTGTCGGGCCAGATTAACAATAACAAAAGAAAGGTTATAACCTGGAAAATTTTCTGAACTCTAAGGATAAAGAGCCAATCTCCGAAGCTTCCTGAGATTAGAGTTTACCAATAACGAGTCAGAATAGGGAGAGATGTTCCCTTTGCAACTCAGGAAGCTGCAACAGAGTAAAACACAATGTATTTATAGTTTTCTAGAGCAAAAGACTAGAATTCAAGGACTCTATAGGCAGCCAAGTTATAACTCAGCAGCAAGGGAAAGAATTTAAAACTTATCTCACAGAAACTGAGTAATTAAGTAGACAAAAATATATAAGCATATAAAGAATTTAAAAAATATAAATTGATACACAAACTGTATGCAGAGTAAAAACTGAGAATAGTCATTTTTTTCTTATGCTCATGGAATATTTTTAAAAATTAATACATTTTGATCACAGAGAGAATCTTAATAGGTTCCAGCAATGCATGTTTTACGGTGATATCTTTGGACTAAAATAAGCTAAAAT
The DNA here is from genome assembly GCF_036562045.2 of Rhinolophus sinicus. NCBI lineage: Eukaryota > Metazoa > Chordata > Mammalia > Chiroptera > Rhinolophidae > Rhinolophus > Rhinolophus sinicus. The sequence continues at coordinate 96,179,177 of NC_133757.1, forward strand.
TTAAATTTTCTGGTTATTTAAAGATCATAAACATAAGAATATTCTATATCAAAGACTATAGAATACAGCTAAAGGAAAACCCAAAGCTTTAAAAACTTTTCACTATTAAATAAGAAAATTTTAAACAAATGGAATAGCCATTCAATTTAAGAAAGAGGAAAAATACAGGAGTTGGAAATTAATAAAGATAAAAGCAGAAATTACTGATTTAGGAAATAACAGTAATAGTTAACATTTATAGAGCATTTGTCATATACCAACTACTGAATAAATGCTTTGTAAGCGTTGTCTTATTTAATCTTCATAATAACTCTAAGAGATAATATTCAATGTGAAAAATACCAGTCAGATCTTTCTGAGGCAAATAAATGCATCAGACTCTATAAAGAAAAATAGAACTACAATGTTACAGAGTTCTTTAAAGAACTCTCTGCTTCTGATTAGTTTAGAAAATGAAAGGCCAACACTCCCTGAAAAACAAAACAAAACAAAACAGCTCAGAGAATTTGAAAAATAAGACAAAGTAGAAGACGTGTATTTATATTTCCTTTGTACAAACCTTGCATATGCTTGGAATTAATAAATACAACTCATATACTAAGACCCCAATCAAAATTAAATCTGAAAAGCTGAATCTTGTACAGGTCACTCACTGTCTTTATCTAGAATTCAATATACCAAGAAATTAATAAGTATTTCCAAATAGAATAATCAAGGAATTTGAAATGTATCCTTATCTGAAATTATATAATATTGGGAAAATAACAAATGAGGATTTTTTCCCCAAAATTTATAGACGAGGCCACATCTATAAATAAAAGCAATTAACAGTCTGAAATATTTTGAATATTATACAAGAAGGAGTGGAAATAAACTAATTATTCAACTCACGAAGTTGTGATATATAAAAACTAAGGAAATCTAGCAAGGAAGGACTTCTGAAAATAAAGTAAAACAATTGTTTAAAAATAGATTAAAAAGAATTGTTAAAGCTTTTTGCTCTTACATTTTATTTCTTTTTTTTCTATTCAAATTCATTCTGAGTGAACTCAAGTTTGTATCATGACTATATTTTTTCTCAGTGGTGACTCTGCTCTGAACTGTTTCTACAATTTATTTTACTGATGGAATTTCTTTATGTTCTTTGGTGATCTCATTCAGCTACCTTTTTCATATATGCCTCTCAGGACCCTTTCTTGTCACCTGTCGTGGACACCATTGTATCATGGGTCTGGCATTCTTTTCCATGAATTGCCTATTCCTTCATGAAGTGGCATTAGGAGTTGGCTGGATTGTACTGGACCCAAGGTGGAAAAAATCAGTCCCTTTTCCATTGAGAGGAAGAGAAAGATAGAGAAAGAGACACCAGTCAGGCTCTCTCTGGGAATGTGGACCTTTAAAATATAAAGGCTGATGCTTCTGGGAGCCTTTTTAATGTCACATGGACTGGTCGGTAGTGAGAGGGTGGAATGAAGCAGATGCACCGACCGAGAGGAGCAGAATTAAGAAAGACATAAAGCCTCTGCAGTTCTCTGCAGGTCATTCTTGCTGCCCAGTTACATCTCAGACCTGGTGTCAATGAGCTGTCCCTCTCTCTATTCACTCCGTTTTGGGCTGTTGGGACCAAAAGATTCCTTACTCAACATATTCCTTTACCTTGCATTTCTTATTTTATATTTCTAGTAATTATTTTTCACTGACTATTGAGAATACAAAGTCAATTCTTTAAATACCTAGTTTTGCATCCTTTAGTCAATCTTTCCTACAAGTATGCTACTCCTCGGTGTCTTGAGCACTATATACTCTATCTTTCTAGTAATAATCTCTCGGTGGAGGTGCTTTTTGTTTTCCTTTTGTAGCAATTCATTCTTGAAGAAAGGCAAGTCCATGCAGTCATGCATGAATTCTCTTTGATTCTTTTTACTCCAGTGCTGTTGGATGTACACATCCCTTAGTCACCTATCAGAAGTCACCTATAGCCCTTTCTCCACGTGACTCTGCTGCTGGGTGGAGGAGTCTCCTGGCCATCTTACTGTGAGAGGTAGTTCATTTCTGGTTATTCTGCAGCAGCCTTACATCTTCTCTTGCCAGAATCAGCCAATGAAGAACCATAATCCCCATATGAGCCACTTTCAGCTCATGCAGGCTCAGCTTGTTCCTGTAACTGATTTCCTATCTTGGAATGTCAAGTGCCACTCCCTCTCTAGTCGGCCTCCTGCTTCCATGCATTGCTGGCAATTCTTTATCCACCCTCTAGTCCTGGAGGATAAAGGTTCATGTCAGGGTGTGCTTGTTTGTAACACAATGATACACTTTGCCAAAACCACTGGTTCTGTGTCAGAGTCCAAAGATATTAAAACAGGCAGTTCCAAATATAAAGACAGTATAGTATGGAAAATATTCACTGTTAGAAAAGTATAGAACTTTGATAAGGAGAATAAATTGCCCTGTGGACGTTAATCTGTAGATCCCTGAGTACCTCAGGGTTTAGTATCTTTAGAGAAATAATTTTAAAAGGGATTAGAAATCGACTGAGGAAACTGGATAGAAGGCTGTAGGGAGAACAAAGAAAAAAGTTCTCCAACCTCCTCTCTTGGTGTGGGTGCTTTCTTGCTGTCATCCTCTGTAGTCATGTTTTTTGTAGGTCATTATAAAACTCAAACATAACTCACAATATCAGAAAATCAAAAATAAAAATTTATTTATGGGTAGCTAATGAAACGGAGATATGAATAAAATAGCATAATATTATATGATTAAACATTGTTTAAAGGAGTCAATATTAAACATAAGGGATTTCATTACAATGCAACAAATAAAAATATTTTACCATTTTTAAAAAGGTTAATGGGATAAAGATTGTTTCCATCATTACCTCAGCATGAAATTAATGGAATTCTCAAAGGGTTTAACTGAAAGAAGTTTAAAGAAGGGTCAATTTACAAAAAGGACTGGTGAAAAATGGGAAACCATGACTACTTCTAGACTCGAAAGAGGAAAGGTGTTTTCAGAACCAGTGAGGGCCACATTTCCAAGGGGAAGGTCAACCTAAGGCAAAGGAACAGTGTGGCCAGGGAAAGAGGGGAATGTGTCTCCCTAACCACTCTCCTCCCACCTCCAATCTTCTCCCTGTGCCACAAAATGAGGCAGAGAAAACAGAGAATGAATCTGGAAAGGGAAACAGAGAAAAACCAACCTGAAGGAAATGGAATTTAAGGCCAGGAAATTATAACAAAATTAAAAGCATGGAGGTAAAGGGGAAAATATGGATCAATTTAAAATATTAAAGTTCATTAGATAAAAAACTAAAAAAGTGTAGTCCTTGGGATTATAGATCAAGAACAAGAATTAGAGGCTAGAAAACTGAGGTCAAAATATGACACACTAACCAGGTAAGTAAGAAGCCAAGCAATAATTTATTTAAGAAAATGAAACGAAGAAAAGAAATTCTAATGTTAAAAAGACATGATACAACTTGAATGTAATAATGAAAATCAACATAAATTGAGGCAATAATATACACAAAAAAGTAACCTAACTATGTGCATTAGTAGAATTACTTCCATTTTTTAAATACTTTATATATTTTCAGATTTTTGAAATAATAAGTATGCCTTATTTTTACCATCAAAAAGGGGGGAAAATATTTAAAATTAAGAAGCACATACAAACACCACCCAGTTAGGCTGCTGATATTCAGAGTGATACATCAATTAAAAGAATTTATTACAGATGAGAAAACTGTTCATAATTAAGTAATTTGCCTCAAACCACACCAAGAGTTAGTGAGGAAATTAAATCTTTCTCCTGTGCTGTACCCACTCCTTTTTGGCAACATTTTAAACTCAATCACAATGGTTTCTCTCTCAAGGTTTCTGTCACAATTATTTTATCTCTTTCCCTCTCGATCAGAGAAGAGGCAAGCATTTCTCTATCTTTTATTTCCTGCCATTTAAAATAATTTGGGGAAGCACACACAGCGCACTTGGTATCTAAATCCCCAATATGAATATTCCAACATTCAAAAACATACACTAAGAATGTCATTGTACTACTTTCCCAAGGCAACTAATTGTGCAATCTAAGCATAAAAAGGAAAGGGGAACATAACAGAGGTCATGCATCACCTTGCTTCACCACCAGTGTACGAAGTACCTACAGCAGTGTTATCCAGCCCCACAGGTGCCTCTATCTCCCACTGTTGGGGAATTCTTATATTACTCCCACCATCTGCCTTGTCTACCATGGCAGACGTGTCTGTTGAGAATCACTGCATTTCTTTTCTTTTGTCTTTTTCAGCCCCAAACAATGTTTTTTGAACTTTACTTTCTATAGCTTATATTATGAAAACAAGTTTTTTTTTCCTTCCTTCTAATATAGTAAACACCGATTCAATATTTTCAGAAACTGTGCCAGTCCCACTGCCCCAAAGGTACAGAAAATTCTCTCAGTTGCAGATCCACTCTTCCTAGCCTTTGCCTGGATAATCACAGCTACCACTGCCATGCTGAGAATTATGGTCCTAGAAAACAGCACAAAGACCGTGTATAGACCTCAAAATGGTTTGTCCCTTTAAGAAAGATGGGAAGAACTGTCTTGTTGGCCCTTACATTTTCTCCTTTGCACAATAAGGTCATGTTGTCTCCATGTGTGTATTTTAGTTATATGTTCTGGATTTTCAAGGATTACATTTCCAAGTGGAAACTCTTGGCCAGGTCATCACAACTTTGGCAAGGTAAAGCCATGTTCAGGAAAACTACTTCCTGGTGAAGGTGGACATTGCAAGGAGCAAAAGAAGGTACTGTCTACACTGAGCTTTCTTGTCATTGTCATCTCTACCAAAGGACCCAGGAGAATCCATAGTCAGTGGACTTTTTTCCCCCTCTCGGTATGGAAGCAAAGTCTATTTCCACTGCTCTGTACTTCTGCTCCTGACATTTTACATTAAGAGAAAGTCCAGACATCAAGCAGAAATATAAGGGGAAGCTGAAAACTGAATATAGATAAATAAAGTAAGCCTGAATAATGGGAGTTGTTGAAGGTACTATAATTGGTCCTTGCAACTTTATGGAACAGATGGGATTCCGAAAAGATCTTAAGAAAAGATAACCGGAGGGTGGCATATATTATATAACTGTCATATTCTGAACTGAAGGAGAGTTCTGGGGAGAAATAACTAAATTAGGAGCATGTAAAACAAATGTGTTTATTGTTATCTATTATTTATGGCCCTCTGGATAGCTGGTAGTTCATTTGACTATACTTCTGCCTAAATCAATTTAAATTAATCTAGCTGGTAAATTGAATAATACTGTATCAAATGCTTTGCTGCAATTAAGATATATTGCATATACTCAACTCTCTTAATCTGGTAACCACATTTTCCAATGTTGATGGATAATTGCCTTTAAGTGCATCTCTGCCCTCTCTGCTTTTAGGCCTGGTTGATAGGATCATTACTGGAAGTGGTATGTTCCCAGAACCATTTTGAGAATGCAATTTGGCTTAACTCTCCCATCAGTAATATCAGTATAATCTGAGGGTTCTAACGGCTATTAGCTTTCTCTAATGGTCTTTGACTCTCTTAAATAATGACCAAAAAGCAGCCAACAGACAAGAGGAAACAAACTTCAACTTTCAACTCCCTAATCTTTTCTCCAGTTCAATATGAGTATTCACAGTAGTTTGTACTCATATAGTCCTGAAGGAAAAGAACACCTCTGTAAAGATTTGTGTGTTATACTGATGAATGCAGAGAATACAATCTAATCAAACCTGTAATTTCCAAAAATAAATTTGCAACTGTAGTCAACATTTCCCTTTATACTTTCCTTGGACATTTGTATCATAGCTTAGCAGAAATCTATCAAAAAATAGTGTTGGTAAAAGTCTTGCTTTGTATATCTGGACCAACAACTAAGCTAACAGCATTTCAATAAGGTATGAATTCCCATCCCTTTCAGCAATATGACAGGTTCAGAATTATGAGCCATTTGCACTTCCTGTTTCTTTCTAAACAGTTGATAGATATTATGATTGGCTTTAAAAATCTCAGCTTGCATATGCCTCTATTCTGACCAGAAAATCTTTTCTTTCAGTTTTTATAGTTGCTTGCTCTTTCCTTTAATGTTCATTGTCAGAGCTGTAATTTTGTGCACTTAGTTTAGATGTCTTCTTTACTCTTTAAGCATTGTTTCTGGAAACTTACCTGATCGTGATTACTGATAACTATCATCGTAGACTTACAGATGGTCATGTCCCTACACGGGCGAAGCATGGACAGGGTTTTCCAGGTGTGGGTATGGCTAACTGTGGATCTACCTTTGTTTACTGTTCCTCTTTGTGATCAGTGAACCCAAATACTGGTGTAGGATTTAGTCCTGGCAGCGTCTTTCTAGATAAGAGAGGAGGGGTTGCCTATGTAAAATCTAGAGAAAATCACCTATTTCTAAGAATTGCAGTTCTTTTCAGCTGAAGAAGAAAGGAAACCCACAAAACCTTGGAGGTTAAACATTATGAAGATAATCTCTACGTGATCATACCTCAAACCTCTAATGCCAAGGGGAAAACAAAACATAAAAATAAATAAACGAGAATAATTTCCTTCTGTTTGTTGTATCTCATCAAATAAGACAGTTAATATATGAGTATATTCTGTTTTTATCTTGAGTTGAGAGGAATGTGTACATCTAGTACATAAGTATATAAAAGGAATGTATGTATATGTGTTTGGGCCAAAATAAAAATGAGATCATATGTGGGAAAGTACCATGCTTTACAATACATTTAAGATAAAAGATTTACTATGTATAGATTTATAGGCCTAAGAAGCAAGACTCTCCTTCAGTGTTATTACATTGCATTATCCAGTTGGAAGTATGTTACCTGATTCTTCACTGACATTTCCAGGTAATCATTTGATCGTGATATAGTCTCCCAACACAAATCCTTCCATAAATGGAAAACTGGAAATCATAAAATATTTACCAGAGGAACAAAGATGACTGTCTCAAATCTTCTATGGCTTTCACATACATGTGTTAGGTAATATTTCAAAAGGCATAAATATGTATAACTTCTGCATGAAAATCCATGTGAGTTATTCTCATGTATTAGCTAATTTTCTATCTTTATACATACAAATTGGGAATACACACATACCTACACATACATGTATATCCATATATACACATATATGTGAATTTTTAACAGATAAAATTAGATACAGGCTTTGTACAGCGGTGAGTTTTATATCTTGCCAAAAAGTCATTGTTGTTTTAAGAAACACAGATCTCTTACATTAACTTCTCTAGCAATTGTTTTAATAACTCACAGCTATGCATTTTAAAAATATAAGATACAAATAAATTAAATTCAACTATGTGTTCTTTGAGGAGAAAGATTATGCCTTTTGTTTCTTGCATAATTTTACCATCGATCTTAGGATACTGCTAAATCCAAAGTGGGTATCTAATAAATGTTTACATTGAATGGTTGGCTGAAGAATATGTTTCTAATATATTCCAAAATAGAATTCCATGTTTGACTTGGAAATGTTCAGTTACTACTAATGATAATGAGGAATATATCTGGTCCAGAAAGACTTTAATAAAAGGTTAATTCAAGCCATAAAACCAGCAAAAACCATCCAACTATCTATAGCCTGAACAAGCTGGAATGACCGAGAATTACTTTCTCCTTCCCCAATAGAGACTTAGGTTATAAAGTGACACCAGTTTATTCAGGTTGTCCTTGTTTCATTTCAGATACAGTGTGCAGAAATACGATTCTTCTTCACTATTGCCAGGCTGTAACTAGTATATGATAATGACAAATCAATTACACCAAGGTCTGAAGTAACAAGACACTTTTGTCAAGTAGACTTTGTTCCAAATATCGAGCCATGATATTAATTCAGTAAATGCTCTAGGCCAGGGGTGTCCAAACTGCGGTCTGCGGGCCAACTGCGGCCCACAATCCATTTTTAATTGGCCTGCAGCAAATTCCAAAAATAATTTAGTTAAATAAACCAGGTGAGGCAATACATACTTCACCTCGAGTGAGTGGCCCGGCTGTTTGTGTATTTTACCGCATGTGGCCCTTGATAAAAAACGTTGAAAAAAGTTTGGACACCCCTGCTCTAGGCAGACTCAAGTCAGCAGATTTTTATAAAGTGGCTCTTATGTAATTAGCATTTTGATAAGGACTTCTGAAGAGTTTCTATTCATGGAAGTTTACTCTTGTTAGGGAGGACACAGTTATATATATATTTTTAAAACCTAAGGACAAAACAATTATACGACCCAGTAATAAATGTATGCTACAGATTATAAGTGTTTGAGGAATGAGGAAATCAGTGTGATCACCTGTGCTCACAGATGGGTTTATAAGGGGAGAAGATGAAGTGCATAAATATTGAATGTGCCCACCTGAGGGGTAAGTACTGCATAGTGATAAGAACAGGGACTCTAGAGTCAGATATTCTGGGTTCAACTTAGAACCTGTCCCTGTGTTACGTAAACTGGCTTTGTCTCAAGCTTCTCATCTGTAAAATGAGGGAAATAATAGTACCTAGTTTTGCTCAATGAGTTGATATAATGTATATATGTTAACATATGTAAAGTTAACATATACAAAGCCCTTAGAGTCATGTCCAGGACAAGAGAGTGCTATATAAATGCTTACTTATTAACTGGGAAAGGCATTTGGGGATCAATACAGACATGTCCTAACTGGAGCAAGAATTGGGGGACTAATAGGAATATAAGGCACGTTAGTATCTTACATTCCATATTTGCACTTTAAATGAATGGCAAAACCCTGAGTGGAAAACTGGGTTCCCGCCTCCCAGGTCATTGATTTTTCTGATGCATCAAATTGTTTTCCTATGTCTCTAGTTTTCTCATCTTTAAATTGGGGATAATATAAACCTTATAGGATTTTTGCTAGAATTAAATGAGAATACAGGTCAAGTACTTAAAACAGTACCTAGCATGTAGTAAGTGTTAAGAAAACAAATGTCTGCAATTTAGAGTAGTGATATAGGTTAGCTTTTGCTGCCTAACCAGCTCCCAAAATTAGTCCATGGTTCTACAAATCAGCCATATGGGCTGGACAGTTCTCATCTGAGCCAGCAAAGCTAATAAAATTTGGGCTCACTTCTGGATCTGCAATCAGGTGGCGGGCTGGGTGGCAGGGGTAGGTGGCTTGTGAATGGCCTCCACTGGGGATGGCTGTGACTGAACCTCTCTCCATGTGATCTCCCGTCCAGCAGCTGACTAGCTCAGGTTGGTTCACAAACCAGTCTCAAATCTCTTTAACTTCTCATTTGCAATTGCCCCACTGGCCAAACAAGTCACTTGGCTATGCCCAGAGTCATTGTGGGAGCAACTACCCAAGGGCATGAATACAAGAAGAAAGAAACAAATTTGGGGTCTTTCCTGTAGTACTCGACAATTACATAAAGTCGTAGTATGTTAAATTCAAGAAACAAGCCTTCTAGTTAAAGATGGTGGATTAACTAAATCTGTGTATCTCCCTCCTCCTAAAACCCCATTAAAATGATAATAAATAACTAAAACTATAAAGACAAAGAGATGTGGAGGAGAAAATATCTGAGGAACGATTTCAACAATGTTTTTGTTACCTGATTTAGCAAAGCAGAGGAAGATACCAAAACACCTATCACTGAGAAGTAACGTAATTAATGTCAAATCCTGATCCCATTAGTTGCCCCTCTCCTCTCCTTCCCCTCCTCCCTTACACACACCAAGCTTGGCTTGGAGGTTTCAAGGACTGGGAAAGGTGAGGGGGAAAGGAGGGACTGAGAACTGGTTTGAGATTGGTTTGGATTGAATTTGGGTTGAATTAAGAAATGAGATTGGTTTGAAAACCTACGTAGAAAGCAGTTAGACCTCAGGTCCTCTCCTTGTCTGCATGCAGACAGGAACTACCTGCTCTGAGTCAAGAAAGAGGAAGAATTAAGAGGAAGATGTTTAGGAATTGGAAACAATATGTAGGATGGGTTGAAGGTAAATGCTAAGAAAGTCTGTTTATCTAATGAAAAGTGTCACTCCCCACTCTCCTGCTCATTATTAGAATAGCGACAACCAAACATTCCTCACTCAGGAATGAGATAGGTTCTCCTTTGAAGAGACTGCTTCGTTCTTGAAGAAAGACAAATTGACATTAAACAAGGCCAGAGTTCTCTATTCTTCAGCCAAGCACACAGGATTCCCAATCAGTTCTTCACTGATGAATTTCAAGCACCTTGTACAATGCCTGGTGCATAGCAGGCATTCAATAAATATTTATCGATTATTGAATAAATGAGTTTTAAGTATTTTAGTTTTAGACATAAGCAGGCCAGGAGTACCAGACATTTGAGGAAAGTCTCTAATATGAAAAAGAAAGACCTAAAGAAAAAAGCAAATACCAAACAGGTGAAAGAATCTTAGAGGAAACAGAGATATAACGGCGGGGAGAGAAGAAAGTATTGTAAAAAGTATATCTAAATAAAATCATCAGAGAGATAAAAGAAGATGTAGAACTCATAAAACTTGAACTGAATTCTGTATAATTCATATGCCAAAAACTGAAGGTTTTGATATTAAAAAACAAAAGTTGAAATTTAAAAGTCAATGGAAGTTTAAAAGATAATCACCACAAAAATAGAACTACACACAAAGAGAAGAAAATAGAAGACAGAGGTGAGAGACTGAAAGGATCAAACTAGACTAGAGGATCAAACTTACATACCACAAAAGGAAATTCCAGAAAGAGAAAATGGAAACTCAAAAACAACTACAGGAACATTTTCCAAAATGGAAGGAAACCAGTCTGCAAGTTAAAAGAGCTTACCTAGAGTTATGTACAATGAATAAATAAGGGCTCAGACAAAGACACATAACTGTACAATTTAAGAATATAAGGGTAAATAAAGGAAAATAAGAGCTGTCAGAGAGAAAAATCAGGTATATGTAAAGGAATGAGAAGCATTTTGACATTAGACCTCTTACCAGCAACACTATTTACCAGAGGACAGTTACGAAATGTCTGAAATAATTCTGAGGAAAATCAATAAGGAGGACCAAAACTGTTACCTCCCATGCATTCTTTCTAGGTTGTGCTCCAACCAATGATGAACTAATCAAGAAAGAGGAAGACTTGATATCCAAAAACCAGATGACTCAATTTGGGAGGGCAGCAACGAGAAGAGGCAGGATGACAGACAATGCCTCCAGGGCTATTTCAGGAAAAGGAAGGAAGCAGTGGATTCGCCTATGTAACAGAGCTTTGGGAGAAATAAAACAACTTGTAGGTTGGTGGAGAATTCTCGGAGCATTTGGGAGGGGAAGCTAAGAAAAGAACATAAGAAACAATACAAGTGAAAATGTTTACTGATTCAAGAAACAAATTAAAACTTGTACTATGAAAAATGAAATATAGTCCTAATACACTCTCTGCCTCTCCCAGGAGCGATGCCTAATGATCAAACTCCCAGTGAAAACACTGATTACTGCTTTAATTTAAAAAATGTAATTGGATGGGCCCTGGAAATGGGCCATGGAAAAAGAGGGCTAAATTTTCATCTACCACAACACAATGTCAAATGCTAATATCTAAATGGTTTTTTTTTTGTTTTGTTTTTTTAAAAAACAGAAGCATATTATTTAGAAATGTAAAGGTAAGTACAGAAGAAATAGCTAAAAGCATTCCTTTTAAGTAATTACCTTTCGGAACTAGAACTGCTGGTAAGGAAGAAGATGAAGCAGGATACTGCCATTTTTCAATACGAAATTTATTTTTTTAACTGTGTACTTGTATGATTTTGATAAATATAAGATAAAAATAAGAGGTAACATGAACACAGATTTATCTTTCTGTTAGTCATATTTCAATAGATATGGCTGGAACCAGGGTTTACCAGTCCTTATCTAAAATGGATGATCCTACCACCACCACTGTTGGGTTCCAGGCTTCGTTTGTTGTGTGTGTGTGTGTGTGTGTGTGTGTGTGTGTGCATGCTCACACATGCACAAGCATGTACACAGCTGCCCAGAACAGTGATCACCCTTTATGACTGCAAAGTCTTTCTCTACATCTGTTGTTAGTCCCTCACCCTGACATACTGGTCTGGATTAGAAAATAATAATAATAATGAAACCCTAGAGCCTCTCTTTCCCTCTAGCACAGCCTTTTTGGGGGGTCACCTCGGATCCCTCTTGGCCTTCCTAGTGGGAGGCTAGCAGAAGCCCATTGTTCCTCAGTCATAGTATGGGACAAAAAAAATAAAAATAAAAGAGGAGAAAGTAACGAAAGTGAGAAAATACCCTTGTTGAATATTATTTTCTAATCTCGATTTCCATTTTGTGCACATAATGCAGTGCCTAGCTGAACAGCCCTGGGAGTCCATTTTGTCCTTGACTTCAATCCCACCTCTTTCTTCTATAAATGGAAGAGACAAAAGTGAGAGGAAGAGGACAAGTGAGCATGGAACACTTTCTGTAATTTAGAGTGTGTGATTATCATTTCCTATGTGCAAGGTCTTCTTCTATGTTCTGTGGGAGAAATCAAGAATGAGAAACAATGTTGGTCTCCAGAGGCCTTACAAATGTATCTTGCTTAAGGCAACATTGCTTCCAGAATTGCAGTCTGCCTTTAAAATTCAAATGACCCTAAGATATGTTGTCCATTGTCCTAAACTATTACCGGGAACACCTTTACTGAACTCTTCGGAAATGGACTCGCATTTCTAGAGGATAAATGAGAATAAAAAAAGATGTTGAAAGGAAAGTTAAAGGATACCAAAGATAATCTTGTTACTTCCCTATTTTTCAAAGTACCTGCAGTGAGTAATAGCGCCTTCCTCACTCATGGGAAGGTAAGTAAATTTCTCTTTGGCCTTTTCATGAAACTCAATAAATTAAATCTCCCTCATTGCTACATACTATAGTTCAACTTTCTATTCATGAAGAAGAGCAAAGGGTTTAACCTTTCTTTCATAATCCTAATATATATACTAATGACTAATACATGTTTATAACTAAATGAAAGAATTATTTTTCCAGCCTCTAACTATATTTTTGCCTCCTTAGACAGTATATTGTTTCTTCCTATATATCATTCAGTAAAATCTTTGCTGAGCAACTAAAATGTTCAAAGCACCCATGTCAGCATTCTGTAAAACAGAAATAAATTTTTTTTTTTTTTAAGATTTTATTGGGGAAGGAGAACAGGACTTTACTTGGGAACAGTGTCTACTTCCAGGACTCTTTTCTAAGTGAAGTTGTTGTCCTTTCAATCTTAATTGTGGAGGGCGCTGTTCAGCTTCAAGGAGTCGAACCGGCAACCTTGTGGTTGAGAGGACATGCTCCAACCAACTGAGCCACCCGGGAGCTCAGAGGCAGCTCAGCTCAAGGTGCCGTGTTCAATCTTAGTTGCAGGGGCGGACAGAGCCCACCATCCCTTGCAGGACTCGAGGAATTGAACTGGCAACCTTGTGGTTGAGAGCCCACTGGCCCATGTGGGAATTGAACAGGCAGCCTTCGGAGTTAGGAGCATGGAGCTCTAACCGCCTGAGCCACCGGGTCGGCCCCAGAAATAAATATTTTTAAACAATAATAACAAAGATGGCTATCTCTTTGAAAATAGGAGGTGATATTCTGGTTGGGGAAGTGGGACATAGAAAAATACTTGACACTATCGGTGACAGAAATGGTGTGGGACTCATTATAAGGCATCAGGTGAGATGGGCCATAGCTGATGAGGCAATATGGTACTTTATAAAATGTGGTAATTAAATCCTTCATCCACGGAGTCAGAAAGAGCCGGATCCTGATTCTGCTTATGTAGTATTAGCTGTGTGACCTTGGGTTTCTTACTTAAACCATATAAGCTCCATGTACCTCATCCTTAAAATAGGTATCAGAATATTACCTGATTTGTTCAGTAATATTTGAGTGTCTACCATATGCCAAGTTCTAGGGATATAGTTGTGTACAAATTCTAGTGATTAAGACAGTTATGGTATCAGCCCTCATTAAATAAGCAAGGAGTCAGATTGTGGTAAGTATTCTGAAAGGGAGATATGAGCAACAAACAAAACTAAGTCTACAAGAAAAACCTTTCTGAGGAATTGCTCTTGTAAAGGTGGTCAAAGTGCCATGTTGCCAGTAGTCTCCCTGAAGTGGGTTCAGAAGAGTTGGAAGGCCTGCAATGTGGGGTGATTGGCGACATCAAAGAAGGAACAGAAAAGCCTGATGGCTGGAGCAGAGGCAGAGAGGGAGTCAAGGCAGAAGAGGAGGCCAAGGATTTTGACAGACAGTGGATTATAGAGGATTGGTAAACCACAATAGGGATTTTACACTTTAACCTAAACATGGTTAAAATCTATTGAAGGGTTTTAAGTATATTTCATTTAAAGAAGTGTTACAGGAATTACATGAGAAACTGCATGTAAAATTTCCTCCCTCCTCTTTTACTTCCTCCATTCCTCCCTCCCTCCCTCCCTCCCTCCCTCCCTCCCTCCCTCCCTCCCTCCCTACCTCCTTCCTTTCCTTTCTTCTTTCCTTCCTTCCTCCTGTCCTTCCTTTCTTCATGTTTTTCTTCTTCTTTCTTTTCTTTTTTCAAATGAAGGGCCCTTTCTACTTCAGGGAAAGTAATACTAATTTACATCTCAACTCACTATATGAGGAGCTATGTGTTAAGGACCACGTTATTGAGTGGCCTATTTCTGATTCCTTTATGAATGCTTCTTAGCATGACACATGGAGTGTTTTCCAGAGAGTTGCCCAGGTGACCCGCCCCTTAATTCAATTCTATAGGAATAAATTTAAAATGTTATTTTAAAACAAACATGCAATTTTTAAGAAACATACAATACCCCCAAACTCCAATCACCCTTGGAAGAGCATTCTTCTCTGATAAAAGAGAGACCTTCGTGGAAAAGTTTTACAAGCTCCAATGGTAATAGTTCTTACTAAGTGGCAATGTTATTACTATTCAAAGGAGGGACAGAGAGGGGGTTGAGAGAAGACTTGAAGGCCCAGGGGAGATTGAACTAGGCTATGCAGGAGGAGTAAGATAGATGAATGGAGAAAAGAGAAACGTTCTAGGCAGAGGACATAGTGAAAGAAAATGCACAGCACCAGTTTGCAAACAGTAAGTTGGAGGGATAATCAGGGGCACAGTCTGGATAGGACAGGCTTAGGGGGTGGGATGGGGAGCATATACAGTTAGATTCAGAGAGAAGTAGAATTAGACTACAACATGATGACTAAATCCATGGTAAAACAAAACAAAACAAAACAAAAAAACAGGATGATTTTAATTCAACGTTTTTCATTTTCTAAGGCACAAAATAAATTTTTACAAAAATTGTGAGCACGAAAAGTAGCCTCAGAGATACAATAAAATCATTAAGTATAAACCCCTTTCCCCTCATATACACTGAAGAAGAATAGTTAACTGATGTAGATGAATGCTACTGCATGCTGAACTAGCTTCCATTCAACCAAATGGAGAAAACAAATCTGGGGTCAGATCCCTTCAAATAAAAATACATTACTATGAGCTTCTTCATAAGCAGGAAGGAAGAGAATACATTAAATAATTAATGCAGTACCTTGTACTGCCTTGTATAGCTCATTGATTCATATCATACACAATAAAAATTGATCAGCTATGCAGGGGATTGTTCACTTACAGAATAGGAAGTCAGGCTGAAAGAAACTTATATAATTGCAAAATTAAAAGAATGATACTAGTAAAAATTCAAAACTTTTAAATAAATCTATTAAAACTAAGAATGATCTAGTAACAGAAAATTAGCTTAATAAGTTTAATAGACTTTACAAAAATTGGCACAAAGGCAGTTCAGTCTTATCTGACCACTTTTATTCTGGCCTCAGATCTGAAATCAACCATGTTAAATGTTTTTAAATCATTGGAAAAATTTTGTTATATCTATACAAGATACTAGATAAAATGTTTCCCGTATCACCTCCAAAATGCTAGAAAAGAGCTACTTCATCATAGATAATTTGTAACTGTCTTTGCTTATGTACATGCTAATTTAGAGACCTTTCCCTATTTTTGATAAATGTGCTGAACTTTTGTATGTGAAGTTTCAGAAGAAAGCATTTGTCTTATACTATTCTTAGTTTATACATCTTTGGGAAAGCCAATGAAAAGAAAGACAACAGAGCTATTTTTAGGAGGTTTCCTACATTTTTATTGCCTTTTAATGAAAGAGATCCTTGGTTTGTAAGGAGGAGATGATAAATAGTAGGGAGTGTGAAGTTTAAAAGAACATATATCTTGGCTATAAATTCAATAATTTGGATACAACCCCTTTTGGTTAGATCTCTTAATTTTTCTCCCAGCACTGTATAGTCTGTTTGGAAATCATCCACATATTTAAGCTGTATTTACATATCAGAATCATGTTTTGATGAAAACGGTGATAAAGACATGGGAATCTTCCAGAATGTAAAGAGGAAAAATAATCAAATGAATAAAAATAAAAAACAAAAAGCCAAGCTTTAAAAACAGTCACTCATATTCAGATTGAGACAGCACACGAAATTCGGAGCATGTCGTTCCTGATGAAATTTTGTAATTTCAAAAATAAAGAGACAAATTCTACAATGAGAGAGAGAGAGAGAGAGAGAGAGAGAGAGAGAGAGAGAGAGAGAGAGAGATAACCTACAAAGGAACAAGAATCTGACGGCATTTTATTTTTATGAATCAGATGCTAGAAGACAATGGAGCAACTTACTCAGATATTCAGATTTCCAAGGGACACACTTTGAATTAGAATTTTAAATTACATATAGTGCAACTATACATAGACATGTAATTTTATTTTTGAAGAGCTATATTTAACATGGTTCAAACATCAAAACAATATAAAAATATATAATCTACAAAGAGAAGACTCCTTCCTTTGTCCCCATCCTCTCCCTTTTTGTATATTCTAATAGTTCCTTATAAATTTACAAACACATATTAATATATATTTATTTCCTTCTTTCTTACACAAGATAGCTTACTACAAATATTGTTCTACTACTTTTTTTTTATCACTTAACAAAAAATGTTGGAGACCTCACCATTGCGGCACCAATATCTTTGTCATGTCACTCCTTTTTGTAGTTTCCTGGAACTGTGTTGTATGTGTACACCAGAGTTCATGTGACCGTTCCCTTACTGTTGAATCCTTGAGCTGTTTGCAAACTTGAGTAGTTTGCAACCTTGCACTGTTATAAACAATCCTGCAATTAATAATGTGTTAATAATATACGTTATTTCTTACATGTCCATATGTATCTGTAGGATTATTTCCTAGTAGTGGGATTACTAAGGAAGGTTAAATGAATCTTGGTAAAAACAAATACCAAATTTCCTTCCTTCAGAGTTGTTCCATTGTGGAATCCTGAAAACAATGTACGAGAGTACTGGTTTTCCTTGTTTTGCTAGAAGAATTTGTCAGCCTTTTGGATTAATGGCAATAAAAAATATAAAAAATGATATTTCATTTTAGATTAAACTTGGATTTCTTGTATTAGCATTGAGGTGTAGCTTTCTTCTCTGTGTTTGAGGGGCATTATGGATCCGTGAACAATCTTAACCACATTACTTTGGGATGGTTAATCTGCTTTATCTCAATTTCTGAGAACTATATATATGTTAAAGAATTAGCCTTTGTCGATGATATGATTTACAATCCCACCTTCACTAACCATTTTTCATTTATCTTTTGAGTTTGCATATGGTATATTTTTCATTCCATTCAGAAGTTCTTGATTTTTATCTAATCAAAATTATCATTCTTGTCTTTAATGACTTCTGGATTTTGCATTTTAATAAGAAAGGCCATTCCCCATTCCAAGAATATAAAAGAATTCAATGATGTTTTCTTGTAGCATTGATATGGCTTTTTTAAATTTTTAATTAAATTTATTGGGGTGACATTGGTTAATAAAATTGTATAGATTTCAAGTGTACAATTCTATAACACATCAGCTATATATTGTATTGTGTTTTACCATCCAGCATTTATAAGGTTTTATTTTCAAAATTTCAGTCTTTGATCCACTGATAATTTGCCATGGTGTAACATGCAACATTAATATATTCCAAATGGCTAATTGTTCTAATATCATTGATCAAAAGCTCATATTTTTTTAATGAACAGAAGCCATAGGTTAATTTTTGTTTATAACTTCAGATTGGGGAAGGCTTTTCTAACCATAATACAAAATCCAGTAGCCATGACAAGTTAAGAGGGATACTTTGGAGCACATAAAAATAAAAAAACTTCATCTTTACTCATTGTTTTCTGATAGCACCTTTATTGTACATTAAATTCCTGAATACATTTTTGTTTATTTATGATCTTACTATTCTGTTTTATATGTCTGCTCATGCACAAGTACCACACTGTTTTACCTTTTGATGTTTATAGTATACTTCATATCTCTTAGACTAGTTTCCCCTCATTGTTCTTTTTCAGCATTAATCTGAAAAAGTTTAGACTTGCTTTTTTTTTTTAATGTGAACTTCAGAATTATTTTATCTAGTCCCAGTTTGTACCAAATTTAAAATCACATTCAATGAAAACAAACAAAAGAACTTAAGGAAAATAGACACCGCTGATATTGAATCTTGCTATCTGAGACTGACATGTTTTTCTATTAATTTAACTTTACCTTTATGTCCCTCAGGAGTGGTTTAAAGTTTTGTTTGTTTGTTTTTCATACGGGTTTACACATTTCTTGCTAAGTTTAGACCTATGGTTTCATTTTTATGCTGCTATTAAAAATGGGATCCACCATTGTATCTTTGAACTGGTTGCTTTATATTTGGGTAATTTGTATTTACATACATTAGTTTTATATGCCACCATATTACTATATTATCTTATACTGGACCTTGAATAATCCATTGATTTTGAACATGAGAAAATACAACTCATGTTCAAGACAGATGATGATAGAAGGTAAATCAAGAATCACTCATAAAAGGTACATTTCTAGATCAACTCAACACATCTGAAGGTTTCAAGTAAAAGTTAACCAACACAGCTCTACATTGTCTTTTACTGTTATGACTTTCCAGTGACTGATCTGCCTGGTAGCCTCCCTGGTGTGGTTATCTGTGAATTTGATCCGTCCCAACTGACTCTTTGATACCTAGACCATGTATGTAATCAGTACTCTTGAGTGAATAAAGGCATGAAAAAAATGAACGAATGAATTCCACGCTCAAAATCTGTTTCATTCTTAATTTGGGGACTTTAAGAATCCCAGCAAGCAGTACGGTTGCTCCTTGGACGGCCTTGTTGCTGCTGATCCTGCTTTGAGTTACTCTTTTTTTGGAATCTACCTTTTTCATGCCTATCTTCCTAAATATGGGAGTCCTGCCCTAAAACTTCATTTTCTCTCCCTGCTTTCTTCTCTCAAATCTGCCTGCCTGTAACCCCTTGTATCTCACTATCACAGACTCCTCTGATGTCATGTGTTACTGACCTACCAAGGCCTCAGTTTCAGGCACATCTTTTCTACTTCCTCAGATTCTTTCAGTTTGCCAGGAGTGTCTGTTCAACTCCTGGTGAGCTCAAGGGTTTCCACTGCCTGAGGTCTACCAAATGTACTCCCAGAGTGTGTACATCTCCCATCACTGTGGACTTCAATGAAATGCCACATAGCAGAACTTTCTGAGTGGCTGCCAAAGCATCTGTGATGACAAAACCAGAAGTGGGGAGGAGATGAGCACACCATAGAGCAAATTTTAACCAATACGAAATAGGAGATAAGAGCGAGCTTAGAAGATATAGTCTCTCTTCGCTCCAGTGGACTACTCTAAAACACAGATTTCCCTATAGAGTGTTTAGAGCTGTCCCACATGAGAATTTCTGCTGAAATACCTACTGGCTATCTTTGCAGCTCACAAGAAAGTAATGGCCAGAGCAGTAATACATCACTTTCAATAATTTCCCATCCTTCAGCCTCACTTTCCTTATTTCTCACTCTTGTTTTCCCTGAGCTTTTCCCTCCCAATAAAAGAATTAGCACTTGATGCTTGCTATGAACTGAATATTTTTGTACCCCCCCAAATCATACATTGAAGCCCTAATCCCCAATGTGATAGTATTTGGAGACGGAGCCTTTGGGAAGTAATTAGGGCTAGAAAACCTAAAATTAGGGTGGGCCCTGATGATGACATTAGCACATTTATTCAAAGAGAGACTAGAGAGGACACAGTGAGAAGGCAGCCATCTACAAATTAGGAAGAGTCTTCACCAGACCTGACCATGCTGGCACCCTCATCTTGGACTTCCAGCCTCCAGAACTGTGAAAAAAATAATTTCTGTTGTTTAAGTCACCCAATGTATATAATTTTGTTATATCCGTCTGAGTTAACTAATATAATGCTTAAATTAGGCTCTGTTTTCTACGGAAACTGGGCTAAGAGAGCATCCATGACTTAATGAATATTGGATCTCCATATTACTTGCTACCTATTTACCGGAGTCTCTGTCCACGCTCCTGCTGTCCTGCTGTGTTCAGCAGAACTCCTCCTGTTTCCATTATTGAAGGGATTATCTTGCATCCCATGTCTTGTGTTCACATGCACGTGTGGTTTCTGAAATCCAGCTCGTGGGGTTTAACTCAGTGGAGGGTTCTGAGTCCAGTTCCCCTGGCCTAACAAGACCAAACTAGCACAGACCTTGGGAAAGAGCTCCACTGACTCATACCCAGAGCCTCCACCCCTTAACAATATGGCTGACCTGTGAAAAGAGAATCATTTATAAAAGGAAACACTTCTTTTTTGTTTCGCTTTTGTCGTTTTGACTCTGGCTAGCATTCCTGAAGTCAGACCATGCATACTCTATCCTGTGAGTAAATACTACTACCTATTATCATCCTGCTATTCTTCCTGTAGGTGTTGCTCACCAACTTCCCTGTACAGCCTTGGTGATAAAACTGCATAATAAATTCATAATAAACTAATGATAAAAAGGTTGTTAAGCAGGACAATTTTGCTCTCAGTTTTGGCTGAAACCCTAAAGAGAATAACAGAGGCCAACTACCCCCACATCTTAAAGCAAAATGTGAGGCCATATAAGCTACCCTTGCAAAGAACTACACTAGTTTTTCTACCTTTTGTCTATTGCTCAACTTCAGAGTATAAAATTTTGAGGTTGACAATTCTGAGAGTGTGAAATGTTTGGGAAAAGAGTGTCAATATTCTAAGCTTCGCAGGAGAGAAGCCAAGTAAGAGAGAGGGCCTTAGACAATCACTCTTGTCTTAAGTGATGTAGGACTTTCACCAGAAGAAATGTGATGGTGAGAGCCTGGCTGAAATTGGCAGCACCAGAAAAAGGATTGCAGTGGGAAGCAACTGCCTTCAAACTGTAGTGGAACAAAGATATTTATGGACCAGATGTGACTCTTACAGCAATAAACTAGCCTGGGATGCATTTAAAAATTATTCCACTCAAGAAGATCGCTTTGGAAGACCCGTATGATCTAATAAATGGATGGAACACAGGAAATCAAAAAGCAGAATGGAGTTTCATAAATAGCTAGCCAGAGAGGAGACTTTAGGCATAAGGAAAATTACGGTAAGAGATTCCCAGTGGAGATACCATAAGAAAGTCAGTTCTAGATCTTCTCTAGCAGCAGGGGACACGTATGCCTGATCACATCTGTACAGAGAGCAGTTAGCAAGTGGGGAAGGGAGTGATGGGGGTGGGGGACATTGAGGAAAGGACAAATCGCCCATGTCCCATTGCCCCACTGCAGTCTTCCCAGCTTGAGTCAGACCTGAACTGCTTGGAGAGGAGAAATTTAAATTGGTAAGAGTTTAGAATTTTGATATTGCCCTGGACTGGCCCAGTCTTTCTATTTTCAAAGAGTTGAGGAATCAAGCTTGAGTGTCATCTCAGATGTAGGGAAAAATAAGTTGTGAAAATGATTTGAAAGAGCAATGGGAGAAAATAAAGTTGGTTTCTGGTCATCCCTCCCAAATCCATTTGTTCAATAAATCAGTAACAAATACATACCCCTTCTTTCAGGTTTTTTATACACCCATATTCCAGCAAAACTGGAATAAGACTCCTCAGTGTTTAAAGAAGATCCTATTGGCATTTATTTCAGAATAATTCATTATTTGCAGGATTGGCTCATGTATTATAGAATTTTAGCATTCTACATTCTTGGCCATTCAACGTCAGTCAAGCTCCCCGGTAATTTTGACAAACGTTTCTTAAGAATTGTATCTCCAAATTGAGAAACACTAACTCAGAGTAAACGAGTTAATGCTGACAGCCTGGGTATCTTCAAATGACATGGTAATCCCCAGTAACATATTGCAAAATGTGAACCTTGGATGGAAAACTCTAGATTATCTCTCCAGTTAAGATCTTATATATTTAATAATTTATATCTCAGTAGGAATAAAAGAAGAATCCATTGAACTTGATCAGTTTCCTAGGGATGCACTTTAGCCCTTGAAATGGCACCTAAGGTCCAACTAAGAATTGAAAGCAAATGCCATGTTGAAAAACGTATGTTTCTTCTTCAAGTCCTACCCAAACATAATATGCTACAAAAGCTTATGATCCTAACGTGCCATCTGCAATAATATGGTACAAATGAAATCCAAGATGGTTAGGAACCGAGCATGATTGCAAACAATTATTTATCAGAGATCACATCTGCTGCAAATATTACAAAAGAATTTTGAACCTATAAAGAGGAGATAGTGTCAAAAATAGAGTTCTGTACGACATTAAGGATTTATAATGAGACTTCTTACACACGGGACCTGAAAAAAAAAATAGCATGGTCAAAAAGCAGGATTAAAATGTAAGAATTAAAAAATGAAAAAATGAAACACTCTGTACTGTGTCAGAAACGTAAATGTTTAAACAAACAACCCCCCACACATACACACACACTCACAACTAAAGAAAGAGAAGATATAGGAGGAGGAACACGAATAGATGAAGGAAAAGGAAGAGGAAGAGAAGGATGGAGGGAGAGGTTAAGTAAAAGGAGGGAAGCAGGGGGAGGTAGTACCAGTAATTTTACATGAAATAATAGTTCTCTCTCTCCCAGAGACTTGAGAGATGACCTATATCAGTTATCAAGAAGTGAGAATCAGAAAATAAAGGGGATAAGATCAGCACCGGCTATATTAAAAATTAAAATGGATACAGCCTGAAAGGAGTAAAACTATAGGCAAAAGTATGCTGTGCAAGAGGCTCTTGCAGCAAACCACTCAAAGGTAAATAGACATCAAAGGGCAGGCATTGCAGAGTAGACATTAGCTTCCTACATTCCCTCAAAAGAGCAGGTTTATGACAGTCACTAGAATAAATAAATAGATACAACAGACACTGTAAAATAAGTGGTCCAAGGGGAATAGTCCTGTACACTGGAGGGTTTGTCTACAATAAATACACTATAGCTAAATGTAATGAGACTCATTTTACAAAGTAGAGAGATGAACTAATTACACTGAAGGCAGATAAACTATTACACAAATAAATTGGAAAAAAGAAAATTTTTAGTAAAACATGCCTTTAAAATTTTCTATGGTTTATTACTTGGTAGAAACAGTCCTCACTAGATTTAGCTATCTCTTCTCCCTTAAAAAAACCACAACAACAAAAAAAACAAAAACAACAACAAACCACAACTTAGAAAAAAAATATGAAAACATAATTTTAGATTAAAATTTTAAATAACAAAATGAGCCTCCATTTCATTCCAAAATTGAAAGCAGACTGGTTGAATCAAAAATTAAGAAGAGGTGTAAATATTAGCCAATTGTCAATGCCTTTTGCTTGTTCCCTATTCACTTCTTACGAATGGCCCCTGGTTGCTTCTCACATGGCCTGTGAAGATGACAATGTGCTAAACCTCACTGAGATGACTCTGAGCAGGCTAATTGCTCTTAATAATTGCTATTAAGCACTCACCAAACACTCAGCAGAATTCTAAGCACCTTACATGTATTAACATTTAATTCTCAAAACATTTGTATGAGATCGATACTGTAATTAGCCACATTTGACAAGTGAAAGTTGAGAAAACTGAGCTACCAAGAGATTAAATACCTTGCCCAAGGGTATGCAGCTAGAAGGGGAAAAGCTGACTTTTGAACCCATCATGCCTCTCCAGTCCCAAGCAAAATGACTAACTGTTGGTGCTTAGCTTGCACGACTAGAAAAATGAGACACACCTGGTCTCTTTCATAAATAAGAGTGAACTTATATGTTTGGCTAGGGAAAATCATCAGGGAATGAAGACGCCCAGAGAGTGAAGAGTGCTGGCCAGGAGAAGAGAGATGCAATGTATAGAATTAGTGGGAGGCTCTTAGTTGTGTGGGAGGTTGTTGCAATGTCACTTCTCATCAGACATGTAAGGTCCAGCACTTACTTACTTCTGGCCAGGAGTTGCAGCAGCGGGAGAAACAGTATTGAAAATGGAAAATCAAATTTGGGAAGATTTGGGGTACAATATTATAGATTAATTAAGATAAATCTGGGTCTGCTGGAAAAATAGTTTAAAAATATTCTAACATTTCTTATTAGAAATAGGATTTTTGAAGACAAGAAGCCCATCCTAAAATAATATCTCTATTCTATACTTTTAGGCAATTGTAACACACACACGAGCCCTTCGATTGTCTCCAATTTTTTAAATCTCTGATAATTTGGAAATTATTAAAGAGTATAGTGATCATTTCTTTCTTATTTCACAATTTTGTCAATTGCTCCCTAACTTATTTTATACAAATTGTAGAGATGGAAAATACTAATTTTACCTGCAACTTTATTAAATGAAAACCTTTAAATTCTTTTTCTGCTGACTCCCCAAGTTTCAAATTTGTATTTGTTTATATTATATACCTGAAATACAGATGTTCATTTGCTTATTAACATTTAAAGATGCACTAAAGAATGAATCTATGAAACCTGAGATTGTTTACCATAAGAAAAAATAAATAGATAACACAGTAGATTGATCAACCAATATTTTGTTGATCAGCTGTCAAACGGACAGTTTTATAAACATTTATTGACTAGTTTCTATATGCCAGATATAGGGTAGAATACAAGATGATAGAAGGCATGGTGGCCCATGCTCTCCAGGAGAGGTCTGTAATAAACACATAGTCATAATGGGATGAGGTATGTGACAAATAACTCAGGATTGGTGTACAAAGGGTCAAAGAACAAGGGATGAAGTCATTTGTGCTGGTGGGCAAAAATCAATGAAGGTAATCTGAGGCAAAGGAAATAAAACTAAGGAATGGAGGCAGGAGAGTAAATTTTCCAGATTTGCTGAGCTACAGAGGATTATTTTGGGAAAATGGAAGCATAAAGAAAAATATAAGCTGGATCAAAGTGACAAAGGGCCTTGAAGGCCAGTCTAGAGCTATTTATTATTACATAGATAAAACATCTGGATGACCGATCTTTTCATCCAGATATTTGGCATTATCCCAACATCAGACTCAGAATTTTAAGATTAAAGAAAAAAAATCAAGGAAATATAATCTTTGAGTAAAGGTCAAGGAATATCTGAATTCGACTTTGGAATTTTTTTCCAAGGGGAACAGTCTTACTACTATCCCTTGAGACTCACAACAAAAAGAGAGCAAAGTTAAGAAAATAAATTCTAACAAAATGTCAAAAAATGAGATGGCCTATAACATAAAATGGGTCTCGTCTAATTCAAATTTATATAATTTTATTGACATTAATATTTTAAATGGTCTCTAAAGTGGTATAGAATACCCTCTCCCAAACACAGCCAAGCCTGAATGTCATTGCATTGGCTATTCCTGGATCAGTGTTTCAAATAATCAGTAACTGCACACTGATTTCCACTGAACTCACTTTGAGGTTCAAGAATCTTTATTTATTAGTGTATGCACTTAAATCTGTAAGATGGAAAGTCGTGAGTTCAATCATAAATTTGGGAGTCATGAATTTGTAGGCAGTCTAGAGTTCAATCATAAATTTTGGAGTCATGAATTTGGCATTGGTTTCAGTCTTACCAAAATGTATCTTCCTAACTCTAATCCAGTGACATCACTATGGCCTTCAAAACTTAATCCCTAAGCAGGCACAGCTCCAACTATAAAAGCTAGGAGTTTTTCACATTTTAAACTGTAAACCTCATATAACCAAGAGTTTGGTGACTTTAAGTTTATGTGAAACTCAAATGTCAATCCCTGTAAGCATAAAATAAAAATAAAAATTCTTCAAGCATATATTCTAGCAAAAAACAAAAACAAAAAACAGTGTTTTTCTCTTTCTTGAGTGGGGCATGAGTTAAGAACAATCTGTCACCATAACTTTGAACTACTTGATCTTGGTATGCTTTTTTGGTCTAGTTTTAATGTTTCTTAAACCCAATTTCTCTTGTCTTCTTTAAAATGGACTAATCTCCAATCATCATGGAAATAAGTCAAGTAAATGAAAAATCATAAATTACATGGGGACTCACTAATTCAGTCGGTTTATTTGGAAACAAATGCCTGGGGCTTCAAAGAGAAGCAACTGCCTTAGCTCCAATTCATCGTATACATTGGCCAATTTAACTTGCCAGGGAAATGATAGATGATTTAACAAAGTGAGTGGCCAATGTGACTTTCTGTTCTATCCACAGAAGTATTGGGGGTGGGAATGAGGTGGGGGTCAGGGAGGATAGAAAAAGTCTGGAGCATTACTTCTAAATCACGAAACACTCAGGTTAGTTACATTCCCCCCCTCAAGGAAGTATCATAAAACAACCCCAACATTTTCAAAGTTAAATGTTTTCAATTCAATTCTCTTCTAATTGTACATACTATAAAGCACTTTAGGAAGTTGCAAATCCCCAAGGGCTGTGAAATACAAAATTAGATATATGCCAATCAGAAAATAATTGAAACTCCCTTACAGTTTAAGTTACATTATTGAAAACAAAAACCATAGGATACCAACAAGAAGAATAAAAACAAAAATGAATTCAATATGTAAATAACATCTATCTTATAGCCATTTTGTGATTTCCAGGTGTAAATTGCTTTCATCATATTTATGTGATGGTCTAGTCATGTGAGCTGTAAGAAGTAGATATTGCTCCTATTTATCAGAGAAAGAAAACTGAAGAATGGAAAAATTTAATGATATATTCAAGGCTACATAGCTAATAAATAGAAGAAAACAGATATCCATAATTATTCCAACTTTCCATTATAATTCACTAATTATTAAAATGGAAGTGAGAAAAAGGAGGGTTAGACAATAGATAAAATATTTTGTAGAATCCAAGATAATATTCATCCAATTGTTCATTTTAAAATGATTTCATATATTCATCTGTCCCATACTTTATTATGAACTAGTCAATAACGTAAAATAAAAGATAAAATAGAGTTTTAAAAGAAACAGGTTGTCAGATATAGAATTTTTAGAGTGGCAACTACTTAGATGAAATTGATATTTTCTTATTACTTTTGCCTCTATACCATTTATCGAGTTCTTGTATTCTTCCTTGCTCATCCCTTTTTTAATTTTTCTGAAGATAACTGGGATGAGAACTCCAAAACAAAATTCCATCTTTAATTTCAAAGTTTCATTCATATAGGGGAATTTTCTACCAATTCTTACCTCATATCAAGTGGTTTATTTGAAACATAATAATGTATTAAGGGCAGAAATACTTTGTAAAAAGTTAATAACTACATTATGGTGAATTAATAATAGTGGAATCAAGTTGGAATTTTAACTCTTTTTTTTTTTAACTCTCAAATTTTAAGTGGATATAGTATGAATTGGCAAGTGTAGACTTAGCCTAAGGGGCAATTTGGAAAAAGATTCCTGAATTCATGTATTGATGTACAGGAAGTAGAAAGCAAATGTCAAATATAAATGTAAAACAGGACATAATAAACTATTACAGCAGACCACGAAAGTGGCTCAGTTCAAACAGGCTTGTCTGGGAATTTTGTGCTATCCAGATGGGTCAATTTGATACATGCACTTATATACATCCTACGAAAGTCAACTAAAGTCTCTTATAGCTGGAATGTATCACAAGCTGACAGCTTATGAAATACCAAAGTATTGAAGTACAAGCACAGTGTGATGAAAATTAGAATAACATACAAAAATCAACTTTAATTACTTGTGCATTAATTGGATCCAAATTAGTTGTATACTCACAAGGAGAAGCATTTGGATGGATGATGTAGACATCTACTAGATGTGTATAGGCAAAGACAGAAAGATAATTTTATTTTCAGCTACTTTAGGAAGGAAACAGAGAAAACATAGCAAATATGACAGGGTGATTAAATAAATTAGATATTTTCAATTACTGTACAGTGAATTATCATGTTAACCAAAGAATTACCATGTAATGTTGGGCAAAGTCATTAGAAAACAAAACAAAACAAAACAATAATCACGAGGACAATGTATGTTCTAAATAAGTACATAAATCAGAGCCTTGGGAATGAAGACTTAAAAAATAAAGTGGAATAAATATAAAATAATGAAAGATTAAGATCTATAAAATTTTATGTTTAAACAAGCTGGGGGGACCTTCTTCTTTGCTGGTAGCAGCAGTCATATTAGATCACCGAAAACCAGAAAGGTTGCTAATAGGGATGGCTACCTTTAGCTAAGTTGTAAACAATTAGGTAAATTAGCAGGAAAACCTGCTGCTTTTCTGCCCCCTTGCACCCTTCCTTCCTGCCATCTTCAGAAAAAATACGGAATTATCATAGCACATGCACCTTTTGTATTCTTCTATTTCTGGTCATTGTACACTAAATTTACACCCTGACCCACAGTGCTGGATAAAATCCATTCCGTTAAGTCCCTTCATGTTTAGTGATCCTAAATAAACTACCTTCAACAGACTATTCCTGTGCCTGTGTCCAGATTTAAACCCATGTAACACCTGGACTTTGTGAGCTTAACCTGCTGTGACAAATAAAAATAAATAAGAAGGTTTCCCGTAGTTGACAACCCAGGTGGAAGTTTTACTACAATTTCCATCAGTCATGGGACAGGCTTCAAGTGAAATAAACTGTATTTACACACAACTTTGCTCAGAAAGGTGGCTGCATTATAGCTTTATCCAGTCTCTGAAACATGCAAAGGAATCTATAGCTATAAATAAATCCCTTTGTTCACTTGAAATTTATATATATCTGTTTACATACATGCATTTTTTTGGTTTTCTATATCTAGACAACTTAGACCAAATTAATTTTGCCTTAATACAGGTTGGGGAGTGCGGAAAATCTGTGCACTCCATGTTGAATGACATAAATGCTTTTGGGGGGAAAAAAAGCCAAGTATTACATGTACTTGCTCAGATCTGTATCTGACATCAATTTTGTAATTTTAGCTACCTTTTTGTTCTAATTTACTGAACTGATGGTATGGGAGGAAGTGTGATGATTAAAATTTTGGAAAATACTGTATAAAGACAAAAAAAACTCTCATGCAACTATAATCTAAGATAAAGCCCTGGATAAATAAATCTGAAATCTAGGATTTTAATCAAAATCTCAAAAGTATTTTTTTAAGTTCCTAAATTTTTCCTAAGCATATGGTATAGAAGCCCATGATAAGTAAAAAACATTTATGAGAGAAGACTTACAGTAAGATACAAAAATGTATTATAAAGCTACTATTCTTAATCAAGTATAGTGATATTGACACAAAAATAAAACTAAATTCAAGTTCTGAGAAACAGAAAACTATAGGAAGCTAAAATATTGTATATAGTAAGAATGGCCTTAAACTCAATTGGAAAAGGATGATCTAGCCAGTAAATAATGTAGTTAGCTTTTCAGGAAAAAATGAAATTATACCTTTACTTCTACCAAGCAACAAATGGTTTAGATGGTTTAACAATCTTAATATTTAAGAAGGAAAAAAAAAAACAGAGGGTAAGGGGGCCGGGGGTGGTAGATGAGGGTAAAGGGGATGAAATATATAGTGATGGAAAGAGAACTGACTCTGGGTGGTGAACACACAATGGGATTTATAGATGATGTAATACAGAATTGTACACCTGAAATCTATGTAACTTTACTAACAATTGTCACCCCAATAAACTTTAATGAAAAAAAAAAAAATAGAAGAAGGAAGAAAAGAAATCCTAAGTGACTAAGAAGAAAATGCCGGGGGTGCCAAAAAAATGTATACACATGACTTGTATTCATCTTTTGTTATCAGTATATATTGTTACAATTTTAATACAGTTTTTTCCTTTCTTAAAATGTGTAAACATTTTTTGGCACCCTCTATATAGATGAGTATTTATCTGATCTTGAGGTGTAGAAGAATTTAAATCACAAGTTCCTAAAGCATTACAACATACATGGCAGATTAGTGAACACAGTCCTAACTAATAAAGAATGACAAATAAATAAAAAGATAAACACACCAATACAATTGATTATACACAAAAGTCAGGGACAAATTAAAAAATCATTCAAACATATATAATAAGGTTCAATTACACTTTCAATCTAAGAAGTATAAATGAAAATGAAATACCGTTTTGAAATAGTATCTTATTTCTTACTTTCTCTTTGGAAAATCTAAAAATAAATGGTAATACCTAGTATTGTTTGGGTAAAGCAGACACTGTCACATACCATAGGCAGAAGTATAAATTAAAGTATTTTGAAAAGATAAGTTGCCAATATGAATCAAGATCCTTAAAAATGTCTATGCACCTTGGTTCAGCAATTCCAAGTCTGAGAATTAATCATATGGCATTAATTTAGAGAGACACACTAAGATTTATGTAGAAGGATGGTCATAACAGCTTTATTTATAATAGGAAAAATAACTTAAAAGCTCAATAAAAAAGATGAGCTGAATAAATTACAATACATACATTAAATGCAATATCCCACAACCATTATAAATCATATCTTCAAAGAATATTTAGTGACATGCAAAATATTCACAAGAAAATCCGGATGCAAAATGCTATATATACTTTGATTCAAATTTTGTCATTTACACAGAATGGCACTATACTGAACTATAAGAAAATGTTAACATGAGTTAAGTTGGATTTGAGGTTATTTAAATTTTTCTCTTTACATGTTTCTTTATTTTCCAAAGTAACAATGAATACATATTGCTTTTCTAATTTATAAGATTTTCTTGCATAAAATCTACTGTTTGACCACAGCTTCACCAGCTATGTGAACCCACCCAGGACACTTTACTGTCTTTTTTGGTCTTCATTTACAAGTGGTCACCACCTTAGTTATACTTTTCAGCGGTAGATATACAGTGTGTTTAACAGTTCCGGAAAAAAATAATAAAAGGATTCCACATAGTTAAAGTTGTGTTGTTGTTTTATAAAAGAAGAGGGCATTTATTATTAATCTCTGATGCCCTCCTGAAAATGAGGAACAAATACTCAAAAGTGGTGTGGGCTTTAAAGTAAGTAGAATTATCGTGGAAGGTATATCTAACTGCAGAGCCACACTATGGTTGCTGATGGCAAAGTACTTACATTCTCCACCAATTGGTAAACTGAAAACCAAGTGGAAAGAAAATTAGGGTGTCCGCTTAAAAAATACATCTTTCTATAGTGTTCTAGATAGTTTTGTTAACATGAAATCTGAGTACCATTTTTCAAGAAAAGTTCAAATAGATTTCTGTATTGCTCAGATTGATGCATTATTTCTGAAATGTTGGATCATGATCGATTCAGTCGAGAGTCAGGGGGTACTAATATCTAACAAAAGTGGTTGAGGCAAGTTTTGACTCTTGATAGTCTCCCATTGCTGTTTGCCAATTTCTAGCCAATGTGAAAGGTAAAATTATTATGTTGGCGATAAGGAAAGGGTAATTTAGGTGACTGAATGTATAGGACAAATGAGGTACAGTAAGTCCTCACTTAATCATGGATAGGTTCTGTGACTTTAAGAGAAATGACATAAGAAAACCAATTTTGCCATAAGCTAATTGATGTAAACTAGTCAAGTTCCTACATCATCTCATCAACATTATAACAATATGACATTGGGCCAAACAATATTATTCGAGGACCTGCTGTATCTGTTAGTAGAGAGAAAAAGGTGGGAGTGCTGTTTCAGGAAATCTACAGTTGCAATTAACTGGAATAAAAGTATTAACAATAGCAACACACATTATCTTACAATACTGTCACCTTGACAGTAAGGAGTCATGTACTGAAAATTATAAAATGAACCCCTTTGTTATACTGTTCCAATATAGTTGTTTAATATTAAAGGAAAAATATTAATCTCAGTGGTCATGTTTTTAATCTACCAAGAATCCTTTTGCATTTGAGGTGAGAGGGTCTGCTATTGGGTTGAAAAAAATCAAAAGCATAGAAATGTCTGATATTTACATCTTTAAGTATGGAATTATAGATACTAAGTTTCTGAAGTTTTGAAGGTTCACCAAGATTAGATTTTCACAGAGGATTTAGAAATGTTAAAAACTCATCTTTGTTGAATATCTAGTCATATTTTATCATTAATAAAAATGGGTGAGATGTTTTGCATGAATCTAGTCTCTAGTCTCTAGTCTAGAGACTAGAATGAGCCACGTCACTTTTATCATCCTTTGTAATCATCTGTTATGGCAGTAATTTATAGTGGTAATTATAACCTTAATCTACTTTGGTGCTCTGGTACAAGTTGGTCATTTTTGTTTTTAGAAAGGTTAAGCAAGTCATGCTTTATAACATCATTTCTTTGATGAAGAAATTTGAAAGAACAGGAATAAGTGTCACATTCTATGGTTCCATATAATAACCTTCTCCCCTTTAAATCACTATATTTCTCCAGGTTTCATCTGAAAGTTGAGAAAAAAGTTCCACCAGGGAGTGACCAAGGTGATCAGAGTACCAGTGACTTTTCAACAAAAGCAACAGAAAGTTCATTGAACTCCTCCTAGTCAGAAGCTCTCTTCTCAGCTAACTTCTTCCTCCATTTTAGTGAAGGAACATAATTTCTCCTCCCATATGCTGCTTCTCTTACCCACGAGTTGGACACATATATTCACAGTTACATACAGTATGCATAAAATTTTTTATGTTGTATACTCAGCTTTAAGAGTGTAAGCATATTTATTCCACAGATATCTATCCCTTTTCTTATATGTGAAGGTGGTAGAAGCTTGTATGACTGTCCACCTGTATAACTGTCCACCATTTGTATTTTGACACATCTGAGGAGATTTGGTATTGCACAGTGGCAAGTGCAGAGTTAATTTGCTAAGCACTTAATTATGACATTCATGATAATGAAAGGAATCTTTATCACTTATCATTGAGTTTGACAGTTGAGAAACAATAATGTTGGAAAGATCATGGACCTTAGAGCTAAGTACGACCTTAATTTAATCTCAGCTCTAATTTTCAGCCTCTGTGATGGGATACATATTGTTAAACCATTGTGATCCTCAGAATATTAGTAAATAGCTATGTTTTGGCAGCAGGGGTTAAGTAGATAACTATGACAGAGTGATTATATTTAAGGGCAGGGATTAAATATGATGAAGTATGAAGGAGTGATGCATACATAATATGCACTCAAAGTAGGGAGGGGTTTTTAAATACTTGGTTAAAATACACTAGACATTATTTAACAGGTTATACTTCCCGTCCATTGAAAATCTGTACCTTCCTATCAAAAACATTCAGAGGTGATTTGTAAGAAAAGTTGTTTGAATGTTCAAGTTTTCAGTAATAATTGAAATATACAACTGGTACTTCTTTTCCTCATTTTTGAAATTCGTAGGCTGCAACCCAATTATTTTTCACTTCTTGAATATCTCTCTTTGAATCTAGACTGTAAGAGTCACAAGGTTAGGGACCAGGTCTCTTCTGCTCCTCTATGCTTTCCCAGTGCCTAACACATGGTAGGCATTCAATAAATATGTGTTGATCGAATGAGTGAAAACTAATGAACCTCCTTTAAGAGAGAGTGAGTGATGAATGTGATGAATGTAGAGCCTTCCACACTGGGCTTGCTGACTCCCTTAACAGCTCAGGAGAAGGGAATGGAGCTACAAGCAGAAGACAGTCTGCTGTACCATTTGATCTCTGCTGAGTCTCCTAAATCCTTATTATCATTGCTATAAATAATATACCAAAGTTATTTCATTTTGCATTTATCAATGGCTTTGTTACTTGATGCCAGAGTTGGAAAAAAATAAGAAAATGTTCTTGTCTATAAGAGAAGTCATGGAAAATGCCCGGTATCTACCCCGTTACTGTTCGACTGTACATGAGACCTCTGCATGGAGCCCACTCGAGGTATCTGTGGCATCCTGTGAAAGAGCAAGTCAGATCTCCCTGTTCGACCAAAACCTTAGGCAGCCAGCGAGGAGTGGGAAACCCGAGGAAGGGGTAGTTTAGCTTTATATTTTACTATCTGCCACTTCTTTTGAACAGCCTGGGTGGTGCTTGGGGCCTCTGGCACTGTTCCCAGAAGCGCTGCCCCTGCCAGGCAGAATTTGCACCTTCAGAAGTGCTGATTGACTGTGATAGAAAGATATGGTCCCCTTTTGGAAGCTGCTTTCTGGGAAAGATATTACACCTCCAGTCTGGTAGTGGGGAGTACCCAAGGAAAGAGGAGTATTTGTCTGATACTAGTAGGTAGCATATACTTTCTTTTGTGATTACAGTTGTTCAATCTACCATTTATTTTGAAGAAGTAAGTTACCTAGACATAGATCATGGAAAAATAATAAAATATGGAAGCAATGAGGTTTCTCTTTTAATTTCTCTCTCTCTCTCTCTCTCTCTCTCTCTCTCTCTCTCTCTCTCTCTCTCTCTTTTTACAGAGTATTATAAAAGTTTGTTTTCCTGGCTAACAGCAGCAATGTACAAAGCTTTCTTCGTTAGGGCTTGCTATTTAAACCATCAGCTCATTCTGCAAGAACATCAAACATATGTCTACCAGATGCTGGGAACAGCGGGTCCTAAGGACCTGACTCAAGTGAACAATAATCTGGGGACAGCGGGTGTGAACCTGAGCTGGGCCAACACCTCATCAGACCGAATGGCTAATTGATTTCAAAATTAGACTTGGTATTTCTGAACAATAATCTTAAAAGGCAGCAATAAAATACATCAGGATCCTTTGAGCTGGCCAAGCTTTCATCCAAATGGCTTATTACAAAGAGCTGGCACACCTGAACTTTGGCACAGTCAAATAAATCCAAAAACAGCAAATGGAAACCACATTTGGCACTGGAGGTTTGTCAGGAGAAGTTTGTATTCACGAGGAAACATGATTTTTGATTTTGAAAATAATTTTTGTGTTAGTGGCAGGAAGCAATTCATTGAATGTATTTTACTTTGACACCTGTGATTTATGCAATAAAATATGCACAATAGGTATTTGAAGGCTTTGGGGTGTCACGTAATCTTTGGAACACCAGGAGCAGGCAGGGCACAGTGAGGGTTATAGTAGTTCCATTAGTGATAACTTAATCGTATGTGTAGGCCTACCCCTTTGAACTCTGAATAGCTGTTTTGTGGCATCGGGGTCCAAAAGGGTTTAAATCTGACTGCTCTGCAGTGACAATAAATTATACCAACTATTTTAGAAATGCTTGGAATCTTATCTTGCTTTCAGAGTGAGCAAACTAAGATTACAATCCCTGGTTTAAAAGATGGCATAAATTTTGTGAACAAACACCTAAGATTTACACAACAGCAATGATGTATTACAATACCCTTCTCTTGGAGCATTTTATGAATACTTCTACAGATACACATTAAAAGGGCAAACAATAGGATATGTCTGGGGGAGTCGAATGAATTAAAAAATTGCATGCCTAATCCTTATAAAAATGGAATTCTTATTTTAATTTGCTGGCTATTTTAGGAGAAAAGCCTTTGGCATTTTTTTACGCTTCTCATCCAAATCATTTACTCAATTTTTAAAATTAAATTTTATGTAAAGGCTCTGCTCAACTGGATTTATTTGTAAAGCCTTCTCACTTCCTTGCCTGACGTTATCCAAAGATAACAAAATATTTCATAGAAGGCGGAGGGAAAAGAAAAAAAAAATGAAGGAAACGGAATCCTTAGCATGGGTCTAACCCAGAACTCATGCAGCAAAGAATTCTCATGAGAACAAGGAGGGCAGGGAATGACCCTGGAAAATTTATCTCCAATTGAAAACATTTTTCCTCATGTTGTACTCTCCCTTTCCTAGGGCCGTCGCTCTCTGGTCGTTCAAAAAAAAAAAGCTGACAACTTCAGTGCATTTGTGATTCTGACTCTCTAACTAAGAAGTTACTCACAGCCCATACATAGCATGCGCTCAGCTCATTAGGGGGTGATTGCCTCTTGGGAATTAGTGGTTAGAGATCTGAAGAAAGAAAGTCAGATATGAGTATTAGCCTCTGCTCTTTCATTAATTCACTTGATGATCTTGGACAGATCTTCCTTTTTGGACTTCAGTTTCCTCATTTTCAAACGATGAGAATTGGACTAGATGATCTCTAAGGACTATTTCAGTTTAAAATATTGCAAAGCTATAAAATAGTTCCTTCCAAGTTGAGATAAACAAGCTTGGTGCATGCATGGCTTGAAAGAACACAGAAGGAAAGAAATATTTAGGGTGTGATATTTAATGAACTGGATAACACATGCAATGGTTTCAGAAATTTGCTTAATAATCACATTTTTTCAGCATAATGAGATAGAGAACTCACTGACAAAAACTTTAATGAGAAAATACTATTTGAAGTGGAAATAATTTTTTAGCTATAACTAAGTAGATGGAATAATCACTCACTAACTCTACTAGTGCAGGGTAATAGCAAAATTCTCCAAAATAAAATTGGTTTCTGGGAGCACATCCCTCAAACCACTTCTCCATTCATCTAGTTAGCCAAAATACTCTGAGTGTTTCTTTTATAAAGACAAATGAATACTCAAGATATACAAATTCTCTAGAGAATTACTAATGCAGAGTGTTGAATTCTGGAGAGTTTTAGTTATTATGAAGATTAACTACTTGGTATTCTCTTTATGTACTGTGTCCAGTATAAAAGAGTAAAGCATGTATTTAGTTTCAAAATGTTATTGACTCTTAAAAATTGGAATCCAAAATAGATCTTAAATTACTAAAACACTTTTATGTTCTACAATCAAATCCAAAATTTTTAGGGTTTTCCATTTCAATACATACATATTCATTAAAATTTATATTAACATGAAATTGTATCTATACCTTTAAAAATTTTATCTTGAATCTTAACTAATTAATGTATTTTACAGTATACTTATTGATAAAATGCTTTTTGTCTCATTTGACTAATTTTCCAATATTTGTATTATTAATGACAATAATATTTAACAAGTGTATTCTAGTGTGCCAAGTGTTTTAAACCGCAGTAACTCCTTTAAACTTCACTATAAACTTGCAAGGTGGGTACTAGTGTATCTATTTTACTGATGAAAACAAGTTTAAAGAGGTTAAACAACTTGCCCTGGTTAACACAGTAACTTGTAACGATTACTTACCAGTTTCTATTTTCTGCAATATGCACCATTAGCAACTGCAATGAGTGTAATCCATTCATTTATTCATTCATTCTACAAATATTCATTGTGGCCTACTAGACGGCAATCATCAGCCTAGGCATAGAGATAGCAGTGAATTTACACTCTACGGTGGGAGATCAAAATAAATAAATAAATAAATAAATAAATAAATAAATAAATAAATAAATAAATAAATAAGTAAAAGATTATTTCAGTCAGAGGGTAAGCGCTATAAGAGCCACCATGTTTAGCCATGTGAGTTGGGATTCTCAGAATCGTGAAGAAAAATCAGAATGATGCACTGGGGAATAACTGGAGAACAATTATAAATTAAGTTGTCAAAGAAGGCTTCTTAGAGGAGGTGGCATTTGAACTGAGATTTAAATGACAAAAAAGGATCCAGCCTTGGGAAGATCTTGGGCAGGGGCACCAGGCAGAGCAAATAACCAACACAAAAATTTCGAGGCAGGGACCAGTTATCTGAGGACAAGAAACATGTAGAAGGCAGTGGGGCTAGAGCCCAGCGAAGGGGAGGGGCAGGGAGGCAAGATGAGTGCAGGGAAGAGGGCACTGGGCCATGTGTGGCCTCCCTGGAAATGGTATGGAGAATGCGCATGTTACTAAAATACTAACACAAACCTACCTTTTAAACTATTGTCATTAACATCTGTTTTAGTGACCTAAAGCAGAAGTTTGTGAACTTTCATGATTTTTAGAATGCTTGGAGACTTAAGAGAAAAAAAAAAAAAAGCTGTGGACCATCTCCCTGGAAGATGCTTATACACACAGAAATGTGCACACTATTTCAGGAGTGAATAGGGTTCATGTTCTCCCCGGAGCTTAGATATGGGCCCATGGATTTCAGGTTAAGAAAAATCACAAAAACTACTTAACAGTAAGCCAATAATCTCCACCCAAGTAGAAGGTTCCCCTACCCCCAAAAAATTATACAGTCCAGACCATAAGGCTCTACACAAAGCTAAGTTTCTAGTTTCAACCTCAGAGTTGGTTTGTTTGGGGTTTTTCTGTTTGTTTTATTTTTGTTTTTGTTTTCTTACAAATCTACAATTTCCTTTCCACAATTCTGTCATGCAAAAGCCAAATTCTTAAGCTGAAAAAAATAATTTAATAAATCTATTACCAGCAAAATGAGACTTGAACTTATGTGTGATTTCTGTTTACTTGTGCCACTCATGTGTTTTGAGCTAGTGATGTGTTAGATTACAGAGTGATTCCTCAGTCTCCACTGGCTATGTCAATAGATAGCTAGCTAGATAGATTAGATAGTAGATAGGGCCTTACATGCAAAAAAAATAAAAAAATAAAAAAATCACAATTCCAAAACACCTGAGGCCTTGAGATTTGCGGGTAAGGAAACATGGACCTGTATAACTTCTCTTCCTTCTGAAATTTTTCTTGAGTATTTGATACATCTTCACTTTGCATTCAAGATACCAAACAGAAGTTAAGAGACCAGGCTCTACCCACTTCCATCCAGCTGGTATTCTGACAGGTTTTTGACGACAGCCTAGTGTTTCCACAGAGCCGACCACCTCAGGAGTAGGAAGGCTACAGGACACTATGAATGTTCTCCCTCAGCATATAAAAGAAACATCTGTGCCAAATTAATTTGTTTATCCAGTGTGAAGTTCACAGGGTCCCTCAGCCTCTCTTACCTGTGAAGGATGGTCTACTGACTTACTGTGTTTACCTGAAAATAAGACCTAACCAGAAAATAAACCCTAGCATGATTTTTCAGGATGACATCCCCTGAATATAAGCCCTAATGCATCTTTTGGAGCAAAAGTTAATGTAAGACCCAGTCTTATATTCAGGGAAACACGGTAGCTGCTGTGCAAAACAAGCCCATGCAGGGCACACTGGCCTCTTGACAGGCTTTTCCAGGAATTATTCCTAACAGATTCCCGAGCTTGTTTCTTCCTTTGTTTTCTCCATTCTTACTTAACCTTTATTTATATAGTGTAGCTTTGTATTTTTCAAGGCGTTTTTACCATCATTAAATGGCTAATGCATCCCACATTGTCTTAAAGGAGGCCTTATTCTCCTTGTGCTGGGGAAAGACCCAGAGATGGGTTAAGTAATTTGCTCACTGAACCCAAATGTGAGTCAGGGATTAGACTACAGTTAGAACTCAGCGTTTCATACACACTGTTCTTTCCTCAGGTCTCTGGGGCACAATGCTATATTATCTGGAAAATGTTCCCAAAGACCAAACTAATTATCGCTAGCTCTGATGCTTCTGCCTCACATATAAACACTTCTGGGAGCAGAACAGGAGGGAAGAATCATAAAGAAATAAATTTCCTAATTTATCATAATGTATTAATGTATTGACGATAATGAATGTATTAACTCTTATTCAGGCTTTGTAAAATAATTTCCCCATTATCTGAATATATTTTAACATGACCATTTAAAACCTAAAACAATTATACATTAAGAAATAAAGTATTAGATTAGAGCAATTAGAGTTGAACTTTTGTTGAAGTACATTCTTTTACTTATTTTACTTCATATGTTCAACTGAAAGGTTAAGATTCATTTTTACAAGTAGTGTAAAAGAATGTATATTTTATAAGTTTCTACTGGATAACTGCCAAAATTAAAATATTTCTCTTAATCCAATCTGTACTTTTTTAGATATGAAAATTTGACATATGACTCAATAAGGAAAAAGGAAAATTCGAAGGAATTATTCTTCTCTAGCTTTCCCCAATCCTTTCTCTCTCCTGCAGAGTCTGTGGACAAGACTTAGTTTTCTTCTTTCTCTGCTCCACTCTGGATCACTGTAACTGACCAGTTTCCATTTACATGCAAGTTGCATCCAGGTTTTTCTCAACCTCAACCCTTTAGATTGTTGTAGAATCTGCTGTTGTGAACATAAATTTCCATCTATATATTCATCTATAAATTATCACCTATATATATTCCATGAGCATAAAAGTCCATTTGACAACTCAATTCCGTGTTTTATTTTTACACTGCCTCACTTCTCCATCAATGCCAGTGACAACTCTCTTGAGTATTTGGACCACCTCCTTCTTTTTTATGTATATCTTTTACAGAAAAGTAACACATTTGTACTTATAAAATGTCACTTTGCTCACATTTCCCACTCCCCGAGAAGCCCAATAACAGTTCCATCTCTCTGTGGGATTCCCCACAGCACTACCAACATAATTGCCCAGTGTTCATCCTTCAGACCCCATCGCCACCATTCTGAAAAACGTTTCAATGGCTCTCAGGATTACAACTCTCAGAAATGGGCTATATAAACCATTCTGTTCATTCCTCAAACACCAAGTGTTCCCTAAAACAATTTAAGGTGTTCCTCTTTTTCCAATCATAGCCAATTTGTTGGTCTCTAAGGGCTTGGCAGAATTCCTTCTGAACATTCCCTAGATTTCCCCTTACCCATGTACGAGGTCTGACAATTAAGTTCGCAAACTTGTTGCAATGATGTTGCTAGCCTTTTTTGATATCAGAGGGATTATTCCATATGAATTTGTACCAACTGGACAAACAGTTAACCAAGTTTACTATTTGGAAGTGCTGAAAAGGCTGCGTGAAAAAGTTAGACAATCTGAACTTTACACCAACAATTCATGGCTCTTGCATCATGACAATGCACCAGCTCACACGGCACTGTCTGTGAGGGAGTTTTTAGCCAGTAAACAAATAACTGTATTGGAACCCCTCCCTACTCACCTGAGCTGGCCCCCAATGACTTCTTTCTTTACCTGAAGATAAAGGAAATATTGAAAGGAAGACATTTTGATAACATTCAGGACATCAAGGGTAATACGACCACAGCTCTGATGGCCATTCCAGAAAAAGAGTTCCAAAATTGCTTTGAAGGGGAGACTAGGAGTTAGCATCGGTGCATAGCTTCCCAAGGGGAGTACTTCGAAGGTGACTGTAGTGATATTCAACAATGAGGTATGTAGTACTTTTTCTAGGATGAGTTCACGAACTTAATTGTCCGACCTCGTAATAACTGAGGAGACAGGGGTGTTGTAATGGTAGCACTAAGTCTTCTATTTTGAGATTTGGATCTCTGTTATCATATAACAAGTGTAATTTAGCTTGCGACTTTTTGAAGCTTTCTTTTCTTTCTTCACTTTCTTTCCATCAAATGTTAATGATTCTGCTTCCTATACATCTACTATGCAGTTTCATTGGTTCTCTTTACTTCAGCCATGCTGGCCCTGTGACTTGGGAAAGGTTTTGCATCTGTATGGGATCCATTCCTGGCTCCAACTTAAATCTACATAACATATGATAACCAGTTTAACTGCTTCCCCCACCCCAATGGACAAAGCCAAACTCAATAGAAAATTCCACTACAGGCCAAAGCAATCCTGGTTAGAAAAATATAAAACTTGAAAAAACAGTAATTTCCAGCAGATTCTGCCCAGCCGACCCTCCTCTTACTTTAATAAATCTTCCTTCTGTATTTCTACTTGACTCGTGAATTCTTTCACGACCCACGAGCGAGTAGCCACAACAATAAACTATTCCATTCAATTCTACACGTTCTAATTTTCTTCCTTTAATCTTGAACTCTCCTCCTTCCATCAAGAATTCTTTCCTTATTAACAATACATGCCCAAAATTTCTCCATTTACCTTAACTCCTGGCAAGAGCTCCTAAAACCCTTGTAATTTCCTAAGTGATAAGAATTATAGGAGCACCTTTTGCTATAATATTTGTTTTTTTTCCAGTTCTTGAAATAACTCAAGAATGATAAACATGAAGGAGTGTCTTTTGTTATTCATAACAAGTTCCTTTCAACCACACCTTGGTATGGGTTAATGGGGGGACTAAGGGACCTGATTCAAAGATTGGAGGGCTGGTTACTTGAGGAAATCAACAATGTGATTAGAGGGTTGGAATTTTCAGCCCCACTCCCAATTTCCAAAGGAAAAGGAGCTAAAGGTGGACGTAGTCACCAGTGGCCAATGATGTAATCCACCGTGCCTATTTAAGGAAGTCTCCATAACCCTAACAAAGGAGTTCAGAGAGCTTCTGAGTTGTGAATACATAGCGGTCCTGGGAGGGCGGCACACCTGTCTGTAGAGGGCATGGAAGCTCCATGCCCCTTCCTACATACCTTGTTCTATGCATCTCTTCCATTTAACTGTTCCTGAGTTGTATCCTTTATAATAAATCAGTAATAGTAAGTAAAGTGATTTCCTGAATTCTGTGAGCCATTCTAGCAGATTATCAAACCTGAAGAAGGAGTCATGGAACCCCTGATTTTATAGCCTGCTGGTCAGAAGTACAAGTCTCCAGGACTTGCAATTGGTGTCTGAATTAGGGGCAGTCTTGTGGGAGTAAGCCCTTAACCCATCGGGTCTGTGCTACCTACAAGTAGTTAGTGTCAGAACTGAATTGTAGAACAGCCAGTTAGTGACTGGAGAGTTGGAGAATTGGTTGATGTGGGAGCACCCCCTCCCCACCAAACACACACACACACACACACACACACACACACACGTCATGTCAGAAGTGGTGTGTGAGCAGAGAAAAAACAGTTTATTTTTCTTTTAGGGAAAACTGTTTAACAAGACAGACAGCCTCACAAACGAAAAAAGAGAAAAGATGGATGTATCTATCTTCATTGAAAATTAAAACTTCTTTTTTACAAAATGTCCTATAAATAAGTTAAATGACAAGCCACAATGCAATGTACTCGCATATGCTCAACAAAGAAATAATTAGTATCTAAAACATTTCAAGATCTTCCAGGATAAAAAGTCATTGATCCCAAGAAAAATATGGAAATTGTATGAATAAACAATAGAGGTAGAATTCCAAATGGTTAACATTTATATTAAACCTTTGTAGTAATAAGGGAAATACAAATAAACACGACATATTTCACACTTCATCAGATTTGCAAATCCTTGAAAAGTCTAACCAAAGCAAGTACTGACAACAGCAACAAGGTAGAGGAAATGACTTTCATTTGGAGAGATATTTAGCCATATCTAGCCGAGTTAAAAGTGGTGTATCTCACGGTCCACTAATTTTACTTCTACGTAGATATGTACAAGTATACAGACCAGAGAAACAAATATTAATGTATAACCAAACATATATCCAAGGTGCTTATTGCAGAACTGTTTATGATGGCAGCTTTTAGAAGCTTCCTAAATGTTTATCAATATATAGGCAAATGGATAAATAAATTTTGGTCATTTACATAAGGAAAAAATCATACACTAGATAAAACTTGAGCTTCAATTATAGGCATGACTAAATCTCAAAATCATAATGTTGAGGAGAAAATGATAAATTCAATATATTATTTATAAAAATACACAAAACCAGTTGAAACCATTTGTAAATATGTGCAATAAAATTATTTTTTAAATGATGGGAATAATATACAGCAACTTCAAGACAGTGTTTAGTTCTGGGTAGTCGGAGGAAAAGAGGAAAGGGACTGGAACTGGAGAAGTTCAGAAAGAGTTTTTAATAGCTCTATAATATTTTGTTTTCTTGAAATAAATTTTTTTTTAAAAGATTTTATTGGGGAAGGGGAACAGGACTTTATTGGAGAACAGTGTGTACTTTCAGGACTTTTTTCCAAGTCAAGTTGTTGTTCTTTCAATCTTAGTTGTGGAGGCTGCCATTCGCCTTCAAGTTGTTGTCCTTTCAGTCTTAGTTGTGGAGGGTGCAGCTCAGCTCCAGGTCCAGTTG
The DNA here is from genome assembly GCF_036562045.2 of Rhinolophus sinicus. NCBI lineage: Eukaryota > Metazoa > Chordata > Mammalia > Chiroptera > Rhinolophidae > Rhinolophus > Rhinolophus sinicus. The sequence continues at coordinate 96,223,504 of NC_133757.1, forward strand.
CCGTTGCTAGTTGCAGGGAGTGCTGCCCACCATCCCTTGCGGTTGTTGAGGAATCGAACCGGCAACCTTGTGGTTGAGAGCCCACGCTCCAATCAGCTGAGCCATCTGGGAGGCAGTTCAGCTCAAGGTGCTGTGTTCAATCTTAGTTGTAGGGGGCAGAGCCCACCATCCTTTGCGGGACTCGGAGTTGAACTGGCAACCTTGTGGTTGAGAGCCCACTGGCCCATGTGGGAATCAAACCAGCAGCCTTCGGAGTTAGGAGCACAGAGCTCCAAACGCCTGAGCCACTGGGCTGGCCCTCTTGAAAGAAATTTTGAAGCAAAATTTACAAAATGCTATATACCATTTTAGTGTTGGAGAGTGAATTCATGGTATTAGGTATATTATCCTCTATAATTGTCTTCATTTTTTATGTATTTCATTATAAACACACTTAAAATAAAATTCTTTTAAGAAACACAGTAAAAGTAGATATGGACAATATTGTATAGTAGAAAGAGAACGGACTTTGGGATCTGAAGCACGAGCTGTGTGCTTGAGAAATTTTTTTTTTTAACTTCTCTGAACATCGAACTCTTCTTTTGTAAAATGACAGATACTTTTGCCTGCTCATATAGCGATGAAAATTAAATTAGTTGGCATAATACCAGGTGCCTGATAGCTAATAAGTGCACAATACATATGAATTACCTTATCCCAGGAACAGATTCATTATTTCAATATAAACACATGCATAACTGCTTTTTTTTATCATGTCAGGTAATATTACTGAAAAATTAACTTTCGAGACTATACCAGTCTCGAATAAGTGTGGCTGCCCAAAGAGTTGTGTGTTTTTGTGGAGTGCTGTGTTGACTCTACAATGTGTTCAGGGACTGGAACCTCTTCTGCCCTTCTGTCCAACCATTTTTAAACATGTGGTTTTGTCTCCCACACCCCACACTTCTGGTCGTAAGATGACTACTCCACCTCTAGCATTCTATGTTTTTGTCCAGGTATGAAAATAAGAAAGAGCAAAACCAGTTGCCTCTTTTAAAATAATTTCCAAGAAGCCCTACTCAAAGTTTCTGTTTACTCCTCATTGGCCAGAACTGTTCTATGGCATCTGTAACAGTAAGAGAGGCAAGGGAAGGTGATCTTGTAGCTGGACATGTCCCTTGAATAAAAGTGGAATTCCATTAGTAAGAGAATGGGACAACAAATACAACCAAGTTGGGAACCCGCAAGGGCTATTGCTGAGATTGTGGCTTTAGGCATTCCACGAGGACCTCCATTTTGAGGCTAGGTTTGCTTTTCTAGTGTGTGATAGCTTATTCCTACCTAGAAATGATTTTGGAGCGACAATCTGACTTGAAATCAATTTCTTTAAGTAAGGCTTTTTAAGCCTGTGTGTAGAGCAAGTGCATTGCTCTTGTTTAAGTGGCATATACATTTGGGGTGCGGATGTGGCTGATTCAGCTGATCAATGAGGAGAGTTCTGAAGTCCCCTAGAGTCTTCAGTTGAACCACAGCCTCTAAAACTTACATTGTTCACATCTCTAGACACAAACACTTAAAATCTAGTTTTCTTTGCTTGTGGAGTAAATCAGTACAGCACAAGACTACAACTCTTGTTAATAATGTTGTTTTTCATGAGAAGAATTAACTGGATTTGGGCAGAATTGTGCTTTTCTTCTTTGAGCGTCTTTCTTTCTTTTCTCGTGGTCTTATAGGAAGAAACTATTAGAACTAATATTTTTTAAAGACAAAACAATATTCCTCCCAAGAGGGATCTTGCCTGAAGCAACCTCTTTTATATGGTGCTTCCTAAGGCAGTAAGCCCAGTCTTTTATAGACATGGTGCCGCACAGGTGTGTTGGAGCTGCACTAATGAGCAGCATACGCTTTTAGTTATATTCTCATTTATGGTGTCATCAGGGTCCAAGAAAGCAAGAATATTATAAATTTAAGTAAAAAAAAAGAACAAGGGAAGATGCGGAGGCTCTTTTAAAAGTTAATTATTCTGGGAATTACGATTAAAAGAAAAACTTTGAACTATTACAGTACACCCATTTATAGTAAATCATTCACCAGTGTAAATTACTTGGAGAAAGAGTGTTGTAAAGTCTATGGGAAGAGAGGGGAAATAAAACAAGTTTTCCTGGAATGTCAGTCTGGGCTAACCTTAACCAACCTCCATTCTAGATCCAGAGTTTGGCCTAATACACTGATCTGTATATACATTCCATTAACACTGGCTCTTAAACAGGGTCAAAAAAGTGAAACCAGATTAATGACTTATTGCAAGATTTAGCCTCACTGAACACTGCAAACCAAGCCGTGGGCTCCTTAAAACTAATGGACTCATTTGCAAAAGTCCAACTTGAATTTTATCTTGGTTTCATTTGGAAGGATCACTCCTGTTATGACCAAAGGAGATTATGACTGGCTTTCCTCTGAGGAGTGATCTGAATCTTGGGACTGCCTGCAACTACAAACACAACCGAGATCAATATGAACGGTCTTAGATAAGGATGTATATTTGAGTTCCTTATTGTAGTCACATGGAATAATGGAGAGACATACAATTCACAATCACACCCTTGTCTGCTGCACAAAAGCTCGAAACTCTCACAAAAGCTAATACATGCATAAAGTGCAAATACGCTTCCACTTTGATTTTTTAGCCCCATGTCATCTGGCAGTGAGGGTGAAGGGAGTAAAAGCGTAGTAATGAACAAAGGGATCAGGCTTTCGTGTCTAATTTTGTAATGGTTTGGGTGTGAAAGAAGTGGGAGAAAATGGAAGATTATGTGTATACTATTCTGGACTGTTTAGTCTCTTCCCTTGGAGACTGATGACATAGCAGTTCCAAAGCCAATCCTAGAGGGTGGAATGAGGGAAGACAGTAGATCCTGGAGCCTAGTATTTAAAGCAAGAGCAGAGTGGGAGACAGGCCAATCACATACCGGTCAACAGGCAGAAGATGCCAAACCTAAGCAAGGCCAGTATAAGAACCAGGCTACTGGAGCACAGTTAAGATTAAAGCTGCCTGGAGTTGATGGGAGGAGGAAAGGAAACTAGAAACACATCTCCATTTAGAAGGACAGAGTTCTTTGTGGTGGCTTCCTATGAAAGTATGTGCCCTCCCTTGCCCCCAAATATCATGCTGCCTCTGGTGTTTAAGGGGTAGAATTTCATATTTCATCAGCCTGTCATCTTCCCCACACAAACCTTTCTAGTTTTGACACATTTTATGCAGTTGTCATACCCACTGCCCTCAGATAGGTCTGTGTGCTTTAGACAAACCAAGCTGTGCTGATACAAATGTCTGTAACCAATAAGGAATGAGGCATCTGAAAGGCTCATAGCAGCTACAACCAGAAAAGAACTCTGTCCGTTTTCCTCCTCTCCTTGGAATCTGATGCCCTTTCAACTTTCCATCGAAACACTGTTCTTCCAAATTTTCTGTTCTTACCAAAGGAAAGATAATTCTTCCAGGTGACAATTCTGTCATTTTTGACTCAACCTTCCCTTTTTTCTTATACATGGAATCTCATCATGTCTGCCAACCTCTGTTTCCAAACAGATTTGAATTCACGTTTTCCTTTTTTCTCTCACAATCACCACCTAGACCCTGATCACATAAAACCTGGATTATTTCATAGTCTCCTAATTCTATGTGCTGGTTCCAGCCTTTCCTCTCCATAGTCTATTTTCCACACATCAGACCCTAGCTCTGGGATCCACTACCTGTGACACTAGTCCTAACCCTTCCCATAATGCTCAGTATCTGGCCCACATTCTCTATCCAGCTACATTTCAAACCTACCTCTTCATACCACTCATTTTCCTTTTTCCAGTCTTGCTATGTATTTTCCCCCCACTTCTAATCAATTTTCTTTGCTTAAAATGTCTTCTCCATCCTTTCCAGCTATCCAAATGCTGTCTATCCTTCCATGTTCAATTCAAATTACTGAACTGTTCATGTCAAATTATCTCCATTAAGTCTTCTCTGACAAATTTGTTCCCCTTAAATTCCACAGCCTTGTCAATACCACACCTTTAAATATCTAGAAAATCATGTTATGGTTGGTGTTACTTAATGCTTGTTTTTGTGAGTTCAAATTTGCCTCCTTTGACTGATTTTGGGAGGAATAAATTTGGAATACATTTCTCTCACATCAAGATTTCTCCCCTGTGGGAGCATGCAATAAAACAGTAGACATACAATGGATGTTTAGTATATATTTATAAAATGGGCCTGAAAACATAGACACAAGAAAAGAATTATTAAGAAGGACTCTTGGAAAGTCAGCTTGGGATTTGGAGAGGCTTAAATACTTATATACAAGAATTAATGTAAAGGCACTAGGAATGAAATATTCTGCTCCCTTTGACTTTTGGGCTGGCAGCAATGCTGGTACATTATATCCAATTTTGGCCCTTGTACCACAGTTCCCAAGCTGCTTAATTAGCCCTCATTCCAACTACATCACTGGAATGTAAGACCTCACCTACACATTTAAATAAATAGTTAACTTTGACCTCTTGTTTTACCAAGTGGAACAGTGATTTCCCAAAAATGGGAACCCCACAGCTCTGCCAGTCCTTTGTGATTTGGGAAAGGTTCTGTTGTTATCTCCTCACATCTCTGTGTTGAATTCATTTCTCCTCCCATGAAAATGACATTAAAGCAGGAAAATCAGAGCCCACTGAAAACGGAAGGATGAAGTCAATGCGATTTTAAGCTGAGAAACAGTTTTCATTCTAACGAACTTGCGGACATATTCAGTTCAACAAAATTATATGATTTTCAGTAAATTATATGATTTACTCAGGCTCTCTGCTTCAGTAAGCACCAAAGAAGCAGAGAGCCTGGGTAAAGTGGTTGCTAGTTCTGGATCTGCTCAGCAGTGGGATAATCCAATTAGTAAACAATACAAGAAAGGTAGAAAATATGCCCAGAATATGGAAATTTATTAAATAACGAGGGAGTGAAAATTCTCTTCAATAAGATATTGCAAATGCCATCTTCAGAGGCTGTAGCAAAATTGTTTAATGCATAGAAACCATGTAAATTAGGTAAAAATCGAAAGGAACGTTGATTTTAGACTATATAAACAACACCAGGGCTGGGATCACGGAAACTGAATTGACATGCAGTATCTACAGGCAGAAGTAGAATCTGGGAGTAATCAAACAATTAATTTTGAATAAGAGTATCTCATTTTTATCATTCTTTATTTATACACGTGGTTTCAAATTTCAATAATTAAACCAAAATGGGCTGAAAATACCGTTAGCTCACCAAATCTATGTGTAGACAAGATTAGCTTGCAGTAATGTGCTGACTAATCTCACTCACCCTAAACATATTATTTTCAGATTTGACTTAAATAGCTAAGTTACCACTTTATCTCTTTCTTTGTCCAAGCCAATCTCTTTCCTCCCTTTCTTTTACAGTACCATCTTTTCTTCTTGCTCAATATTATCAAACCAAGCCACAAATCTAATTAAGCAGTCTTGATGCCAAAATCTCTGCTCCTGGAGAAATGCATCATGCAGCTCATCTAGGTAAGTGAATTAGAAGAGCATCCAGGCAGGTATCTGGTGAATGTCTCTGTTCATCCTTGCATAATAAACTATCTTCTCCTGCTCATTCATTTGTCAGTCACAGTAACTAAGGATTATTATTTGCTGAATGTACGTGACACCAGCAATTTGCAAAGTCTGTTGGCAAGAAAATCAGGTTAGAATGACAGAGTGAGAAATTAAGCAGAAGCCTGATGTAATTAGCTACAACAATCAGTGCTCTAATTTCTGATTTATTGTTTCCTGTTTTCCTGCTGCACTCCACTCTGTGTATACTGTATGTGCTTCATATAGGTCAAACAATTGCCTTATCAGTCCTGGCAAAGCGAGAGGTCAGAGTTAACAATATTTATTTAAACATGCAGGATGCTTCCCGCTGCAATTAGGAAATAACTATTACTAATAGATCCTTGGCACTACTTCCTCATTTGTACAAATTTTTTTGGGGGGGAAACAGAAACAAGAAAGAATTGGGATTCATTTCTTACTTACGCATGAGAGTTGATTTAGCTCTCCTTCTAGAAACATTTTTCTGTACTCTCAAAAGTTCTATGATTCTAAACGAGCCAAACATGTCCTTGTTGTTAGAGCTGAATATCCATGAAAACATGGGAAAAGTATCCTTTCTGATAAATAGTGAAGTTTTATTTTCAAAGCTGCATTAAAGAATAGGCCCCCTCCCCCAGAAACTCTAGTCTACAGAGAATTTCTTTGCTTTCCATCATTCAACCACCAACATATAATGGGGTTAGTCATTTTTTCATATACTAAGAAAGTATTCTTCAAAATTGCATGTAGGACTTTTTTTGAAGAGGACAATTATGAGCATTTTCAAATTCTGAATGGATTAAAAAAAATCTTAAATAACAACCTCCTGTAAGATAAAAATACTGCTATACTTTACCCAAAATGTTAATATTTCTGAAAAGTTGATTACAACTCAATTCAGGAAAAATTCAAATGAAATTTGAACCACTAGCTATATAAATGAATATTTATATGAAAAATAAAGGAACTGGATATGATGAAATATTTTTGTTTTTATTCTTTTAATTTCAACAATTTACATACCAAACTCTCCCAGAGCACTATAAGGCTACAATAAGATAAAGTAGAACATACTAATAAGGCCCTCAGGGAATCCTCAGAATCTAGTCAGACTGCAGAATAATACGGGAAATTGGAAGACACATTAGATTGAGTGTTAGGAGACCAGGAATTTTTTTTCCAGGACACTCTTCTCATTAACTAGTGGTTTTGAGCAATTCATTTGACCTTTCTAGATCTCATTTTCCTTAAAGATAAAATGAGAAGTTTGAACTTGATCTTTAAGTCCTTTTTGTAGTAAAAATTAACATATATCTAGCACTTTGCTCTGTCAGATTTTCCATTTTTTGACATTGGTTAAATTAAATTAAAAACGTTACTAAAATTTAAATTAAAATTTAAAGCATCATAATGGACAAAAGAGGCACTTGTAAAACACATGAAGAAAAAGACAGTCTATTGTGTTTGCCCATATTTCTGTTATTTCCATTGTTTTTTCTTCCTGATGCTCCATGATTCCTTAATTTATGATTTCCTTTTCATTCAAAAAACTTCTTTTAGCGATTCTTTAAGAGTAGGTCTGCTAGTGACAAATTTTTTTAGTTTTCATTCATAGGAAAATGTCTGGGTTTCCACTTCATTTATAATAGATAGTTTCACTGGATATACAATTCACTATCAATAGTTCTTTTCTTTCAAGTTGACAGATGCTTTTAATTCTCCCAAAAGTCTATGAAATAGGAATGCATTATTTCTATTTTACAGATAAGAAAACTGAGGCTTTGAAATTCAGTAACTTGCTTGAGGAATTCAGCTGGATCAAGACCCAGGGATAATTCTAAACCAGGTTAATCTGTGCTCATATCCCAAGTGCTTAACTTTGTTGTTCCATAGACTTACATTTTAAGATCTTAACATATTAAGATTCTAATCAAACAAACATACAGATACATGAAAATGAACATAATAGTATATCTCTTAAACCAAAATGTAGAAATTCATAAGGTCCTATTAAAATAAGATGGAATACCTTAATGAGTGAGCATCCAATTGTATTTCTGTCCACTAATAGTTCTAAAAATGACAATAAGTAATTCCAAACAAATACCATGAAATCAATCACTAAATAGTTGCTGAGTATTACTATCTTCTCAATTCAGGATTCTATTCCGTAGGAGGGTACAGATGTCTAAAATGCACCCTCTTTTCCCAAGAGACTCACAATCCAGTTGGGGTTATACTCCATGTTGTACATTCATTTATGTTAAAATTTGAGGAACACGTACCAAATGCTAAAAGCATTCGGGTGAAGGATTTCAAATACCAAGAGCTAGAGCAGTCAGGGAACACTTCTCATAGATGAGGTAAATAAATATAATCTGAATTAATAGAAGAAGAGAAATAAGAGCTTTACTGGCAAAGAAAATGGCAGGAAGGTGTTGGTCAAGGAAGTGACTAGGGACAGCAGTGTTTAAGAAAATCTAGTATAATAGTGTTCAGGATAGAAACAGACGAGGTGTGTGTGTGTGTGTGTGTGTGTGTGTGTGTGTGTGTCTGTGTTTATAGAGGGAAAGAGAGAAGGACCTCATATTAAAAAGAGTTTCTTAGGCATCATTACAAGGTTCTACTTGTAATGGTTAAAACCTAAAATGAAAAGAAAATGCCAGCAGGAAAAGAGAGGAAGGACACATGTGAGAAATATTTTCCAAGTAAATTTGAAAAGATTTCATTGATTCATTCAATCATTTATTCATGTGATTAACCATGACTGTAACCTTATATTCAGGAACTATGCTGCTGCCAAGGACATAAAGATGCTTCAGGAAATCCCTGTTTTCAAGGAGCTTATAGTTACTGAGGAAAACGGAGAGGCAGATACATAAACAGGTAACTACAATATTGTGTATTATGGTGAGCCATGAATAGAGTCCAGTGATATTAGGGGAACATCTGTGAGGATCTCCCAATCAAGGCTGACCTTCAAACACAATGTCTTGAAGGGGATGCCTGAGCTAAGTCTTGAGGGATAAATAGGTAGTATCCAAGTGAAGGACCAAAGTAAAGATATTTCAAGGCACAAGTCAAGCATGCTCTCAAGTAAGACACACCACTGCATGTTTGGGGATCTGAAACAAGTTTGAAACAACTGAAGTATAGGGTGTTAGGGTAAGAAATGAGAAAGACACCACTAGATGGGAAGGCTGAGACAAAGTCTTAAAGAGTCTGGAAGAGTCCGGTGTATCTTCCTCTGAAGATAATAGGAGCAATGAAGAGAATAACATGATTGGATTTGAATCTGGGAAAGTCCTATTTTCAACATAGATGATCACATCATCTGTAAACAAAGACTTTCATTTCTTACTTCCCAATTTGTATACCTTTTATTTCCTTTCCTTGTCTTATTACATTAGCTAGAACTCCCAACATGATGTTGAAAAGGAGTGGTAGGAGACATCATCAAAATGGTGGCATCAGGTGAGCCTCTGGAAATTGCCCCTGGAATTCACAACAAATTGAAAAACTACAACTCCAAAAAGGACTCCCTGCACAGCAGACAGGCAAGATGAAGAGTCTCACTACTGCATTCACCTAAAGGTGGGCAAATTGCGCTGGCAGGGGACGAGGGAAGGGAGAAGTGTGGAGATGGAGCCGCGCGGGTACAGGACGCAGACCTAGCTCAATGCTCTGAGCTCATTGCATCCGGAAACTACCACAGCTGCAGCAGAGGGAAGAACATGGACTGCTAGGGCTCCGTTTATGGCCCACAGGGCTGAGGGGACAGCAAATAACATGGCTGAACCCAACACTCACGGCAGAGACCTCCGAGCAAAGACTGAGGGAAGAAGGCTGAAGACAGTGGTTTAAGCCCTCACAGCTGCAGAGGATGGAAGCCTTAGGCACTGAAATTAGACGCCCCCTCCCTACCCTCCTATAGCTCGCCCCGCCCTCACCTGCCCAGTGCTAGAAGTGAAACAGTAGCAGTATCAGATCAAAAGAACAGAATATTTGCAGTTCTGAGAACTGTGGTCCACAGACACAGATTCGCAACCCAAATAGTTCTGGCAAAGGGGAGGGAGCTGTGGAAGCAGGACCGGCTGTGGTGGTGGTCACAGACATTGCTCTGTGCCAGTTTTCACAACTCACCCAACCCCTGTCCCCACCTATCGGGGTGGATCCCTGCAGGAGTAAACAGAACTGCTGAAACACACGGTCTCTGAATCTGGTGCAGGAAGAGATTTGGAACTTCAAAAGCTCTCCGCATCTCCACAGGGATGCGGTGCCCTATGTCCCAGGCAAACTGTTAACAGAGGAGAAGCCCACCTTCCAGGGAATCCCCCCATTGTGTGAGAGGCTGGAATAGTGCAGAGAAAACATAACACTACTGTGTGAGAGAGAGAAAAAGGCTGCAGTCAGAGAGAATAAAACATTCTACAAACATGGACGGGAAAACAAAAGAAAGACCTCTTCCTATCAACCTGTTGCAGAAACCACTCCCATAGATGTCTAGGAAGAGAAATAATGAATCATTAATTGCCATGAATAACCAAGGCAACAAGAAAGCTCAGAAAGAAAGCAAAAAGTCTCCAGAAAATGAATGTAAAGATATGGAAATATGTGACTTAAATGACAGAGAATTCAAGATTGCAGTTCTGAAAAAACTCAATGAGATGCAAGAAAACCCAGAAAGGCAGTTTAATGAACTCAGAAACACAATCAAAGAACAACATGAGCATTTTACCAAAGAGATTGAAATTTTAAAAAAAGAACCAAACAGAATTTCTGGAGATTAAGAACTCAATAGAAGAAATTAAGAATGAAATAGCCAGCTTAGGTAGTAGAGTTGACCAGATGGAGGAAAGAATCAGTGACATTGAAGATAGAAACCGGGAAATGACACGCATGGCAGAAGAAAGAGACTTGAGCCTTAAAAGAAATGAAAGAACTGTACAAGAACTTTCTGACTCCATCAGAAAGAGCAATATAAGAATAATGGGCATACCAGAAGGAGAAGAAAGAGAAAAGGGAACACAGAATATATTCAAACAAATAGTTGATGAGAACTTCCCAAACTTGTGGAAAGAACTGGATCCTCGAATCCAAGAAGCAAATAGAACACCTAATTACCTCAACCCCAACAGGCCTTCTCCAAGGCACATTGTATTGAAGCTGTCAAAAATCAACAACAAAGAAAGAATCCTCAAGGCAGCCAGGGAAAAGAAGACAGTAACCTACAAAGGAAAGCCCATTAGATTATCATCAGATTTCTCAGCAGAAACTCTACAAGCCAGGAGGGAGTGGAACGAAATATTCAAACTACTGAAAGAGAGAAATTATGAGCCAAGAATAATATACCCAGCAAAGATATCCTTTAAATATGAAGGAGGAATAAAGACCTTTCCGGACATACAGAAGCTGAGGAAATTTTCTAGTACACAACCTGAACTACAAGAAATAGTAAAGGAGGCTATTTGACCACCATCAACAGGGACAATTTGTGGCAACCAAAACATAAAAAAGGGGAGAGTAAAGGCCTGAACCGGAATATGGGAATGGAGAAATAGGCATGCTGAAGAAATTGGAATACTCTAAATATCAAACTTTCTTTTACATAAACTTAAGGGTAACCACTCAAAAAAAATCCAGAACTGAAGTATATACTGTAATAAAAGAAAAAACAAAGGGAAACATCATAAAATACCACCACACAGAAATAATAGACAACAACAAAAAGGCAAAGAAACAATGGAGACACAGTCTTACCAGAAAACTAAAGATAGAATGATAGGAAATCCTCACATATCAATAATCACCTTAAATGTAAATGGACTGAACTCACCAATAAAAAGTCACAGAGTAGCAGATTGGATCAAAAAACTAAACCCAACCATATGCTGTCTCCAAGAGACGCATCTCAGCTACAAGGACATACATAGACTCAAAGTGAAAGGGTGGAAATTGACGCACCAAGCAAATGGTATCCAGAAAAAATCAGGTGTAGCTATACTGATATCAGATGAAATAGACTTCAGGGTGAAAAAGATAACGAGACAAAGATGGACATTTTATAATGGTAAAGGGGACTATACAACAAGAAGATGTAATAGTCATCAATATTTATGCCCCCAAACAGGGAGCACTGAAATATACCAAGCAACTACTAACAGAACCAAAGGGAGAAATTGACCAAAACACAATTATACTAGGGGACCTAAATACATCATTGACAGCTATGGATAGATCATCCAAACAGAAAATAAATAATGAAATAGCAGCCCTAAATGACATTAGATGAAATGGACATAATTGACATTTATAGAGCACTTCATCCTAAAACATCAGACTATACATTTTTTTCTAGTGTACATAGAACATTCTCAAGGATAGACCATATATTGGGACATAAAACTAACCTCAGCAAATTTAAGAAGATTGAAATCATACCAAGCGCATTCTCTGATCACAATGCTTTGAAATTGGATATCAACTGCAAAAAGAAAGCAGGAAAAACCACAAATACATGGAGATTAAACAACATACGTTTAAAGAACGACTGGGTCAAAGAAGAAATTAGAGGTGAGATTGAAAGATACATAGAAACAAATGAGAATGAAAATACATCCTACCAAAATTTTTGGGATGCAGCGAAAGCAGTTTTAAGAGGGAAATTTATATCATTACAGGCCTATCTCAAGAAACAAGAAAAATCTCAAATAAATAACCTCATGTTACACCTTAAAGAACTAGAAAAAGAAGAACAAATGAAACCCAAGGTCAGCAGAAGAAAGGAAATAACAAAAATCAGAGCAAAACTAAATGAAATAGAGAACAAAAAGACAATAGAAAAAATTAATGTGACAAAGAGCTGGTTCTTTGAAAAGATTAACAAAATTGACAAACCCTTGGCTAGGCTCACTAAAATAGAAAGAGAGAAGACACTAATAAACAAAATCAGGAATGAAAAAGGGGAAGTTATCACGGACACCACAGAAATACAAAGGATCATCCAAGAATATTATGAAGGACTATATGCCACCAAATTCAATAACCTAGAAAAAATGGACAAGTTCTTAGAAACATATAGCCTTCCTAGGCTGAACCATGAAGAACTGGAAAATCTAAACAGACCGATCACCAGTAACGAAATTGAATCAGTCATCCAAAACCTTCCCAAAAGCAAAAGTCCAGGACCAGATGGCTTCACCAGTGAATTCTACCAAAACTTCAAAAAGGATGTAACACCAATCCTGCTCAAACTCTTCCAAAAAATTGAAGAAGAGACAGTACTCCCTAACTCATTTTATGAGGCCAACATTACCCTGATACCAAAACCTGGTAAGGACAACACAAAAAAAGAGAACTACAGACCAATATCTCTGATGAATACAGATGCAAAAATCCTAAACAAAATTCTAGCAAATTGAATGCAACAATGCATTAAAAAGATTATTCATCAAGACCAAGTGGGGTTCATCACAGGGGCATAAGGATGGTTCAACATACCCAAATCCATCAATGTGATACATCACATAAACAAAATAAAGGACAAAAATCATATGATTATATCAATTGATGCAGAAAAAGCATTTGACAAGATACAACATCCATTTATGATTAAAACACTTAATAAAATAGGTATAGAAGGAAAATACCTTAGCATAATAAAGGCCATATATGACAAACCCTCAGCTAATCTCATAATTAAGGATGAAAAACTGAAACCCTTTGCTCTACGTTCAGGAACACGACAGGGCTGTCCCCTATCACCTCTGCTTTTCAACATACTGTTGGAAGTCCTCGCCAGAACAATCAGGCAAGAGAAAGAAATAAAAGGCATCGAAATTTTTTAAAGAAATAGAACAAAAATCATCAGATTTGTTTGGAACCACAAAAGACCCCAAATAGCCAAAGCAATCTTAAGAAAAAAGAACGATGCTGGAGTTATCACATTCCCTGACTTTAGCTTGTACTACAGGGCAACAATAATCAAAACAGCATGGTATTGGCAGAAAAACAGACATGTAGACCAATGGAATAGAATTGAGAACTCAGAAATAAAACCACATATATATGGACAGATAATTTTTGACAAAGAAGCAAAAACATACAATGGAGAAAAGACAGCCTATTCAATAAATGGTGCTAGCAGAATTGGATAGCCACCTGCAAAAGAATAAAACTGGACTGCTATCTGTCACCATGTACCAAAATTAATTCAAAATGGATCAAAGACTTAAGCATAAGACTTGAAACAATAAACTGCATAGAAGAAAACATAGGTACTAAACTTATGGACCTTGGGGTCAAAGAGCGTTTTATAATTTTGACTCCAAAGGCAAGGGAAGTAAAAGCTAAAATAAATGAATTTGACTATATCAAACTTAAAAGCTTCTGCACAGCAAAAGAAACCGTCGACAAAATAAAGAGGCAACCAACTGAATGGGAGAAGATTTTTGCAAACAGTGCCTCCGATAAGGGGCTAATATCCAAAATATACAAGGAACTCATGAAACTCAACAACAAAAAAACAAACAACCCAATTGAAAAATGGGCAGAGGACCTGAAGTGATATTTCTCCAAAGAGGACATACAAATGGCAAATAGACATATGAAAAAATGCTCAACATCACTAATCATCAGAGAAATGCAAATAAAAACCACAATGAGATATCACCTCACCCCAGTTAGAATGGCTATCATCAACAAGACAAATAGTAACAAGTGTTAGAGAGGCTGTGGAGAAAAAGGAACCCTCATACACTGTTGGTGGGAATGCAGACTGGTGCAGCTGCTATAGAAGGCAGTGTGGCGGTTCCTCAAAAAATTACGAATAGAATTACCATATGACCCAGAAATCCCTCTCCTGGGTATCTACCAAAAAAATTTGAAAACATTTATCCATAAAGACACGTGTGCTCCAATGTTCATTGTAGCTTTATTTACGGTGGCCAAGACATGGAAACAACCAAAATGTCCTTCGATAGATGAATGGATAAAGAAGTTGTGGTATATATACACAATGGAATACTATTCGGCAGTAAGAAAAGATGAAATAGGACCATTTGTGACAACATGGATGGATCTTGAGAGTATAATGCTAAGCGAAATAAGTCAGACAGAAAAAGCAGAAAACCATATGATTTCACTGATATGTGGTATATAAACCAAAACAACAAAAGAACAAGACAAACAAATGAGAAACAAAAACTCATAGACACAGACAATAATTTAGTGGTTACCAGAGGGTAAGGGGGGAGGAGAGTGGGAGATGAGGGTAAGGGGGATCAAATATACAGTGATGGAAGGAGAACTGACTCTGGGTGGTGAACACACAATGGGATTTATAGATGATGTAATACAGAATTGTACACCTGAAATCTATGTAACTTTACTAAAAATGGTCACTCCAATAAATTTTAATTAAAAACACAAAAGAAAAGGAGTGGTGATAGGGGACATCCTTGCCTTGTTCCTGATCTTAGTGTGAAAGCTTCAAGTTTCTCATCATTAAGAAGTTACAGGTTTTCTGTAGATATTCTTTATAAAGTTGAGGAAGTTCCCCCTCTATTCTTGGTTTACCAAGAGTTTAATTGTGAATGGGTGATGGATCTTGTCAAATACTTTTCTTGTAACTACTCATATGATCATGTGATTTTTCCTTTTTTATCCTTTTTCTGTGGTGGATTACATGAATTAAATGTTGAACCAGCTTTGTATACCTGGGGCAAATCCCACTTGGTCATGGTGTATAATTCTTGTTATACATTGTTGGATTTGATTTGCTGGTATTTTGTTGAGGATTTTTACATCAATGATCATAAGAAAAATTGATCTGTAGTTTTCTTTTCTTGTACTGTCTTTGTCTGGTTTTGGTATTAGGGTAATGATAGCATCATGAGTTAGGAAATATTCTCTATGCTTCTATCTTCTGAAAGAAATCATAGAGAATTGGTATAATTTCTTCCTTAAATGTTTGGTAGAATTCAAAAGTGAATCCATCTGGGTCTGGTGCTTTGTTTTAATTATTAATTACTGACTCAAATTCTTTAATAGATATAGGCCTATCCAGATTTTCTCATTTTTTCTTGTGTGAGTTTTGGCATTTTGTGTCTTTCAAGGAATTGGTCCATTTCATCTAGGTTATCAGTTTGTGAACATAGGGTTCTTTATACTATGCTTTGGTTTGTATGTTTAATGTCCAAGGGATCTGTAGTGATGTTCCTTCTTTTATTTCTCATATTAGTAACCTGTAGCCTCTCTCTGTTTTTCTTTATTGATATTTCCAAAGAACCAGTGTTTGGTTTTGTTGATTTTATCATTTCCTGTTTTCAATTTCATTGATTTCTTGCTTATTATTTCATCTGCTTACTCTGGATTTAATTTGCTCTTCTTTTTCTAATTTCCTAAAATGGAAACTTAGGTTATTCATTTTAGATTTCTTCTTTTCTAATATATGCATTCAATGCTATAAATTCCCCTCTAAGAACTGTTTCTGCTGCATGTCACAAATTTTGGTAAGTTGTGTTTTCATTTAGTTCAAAATATTTTAAAATTTCTCCTGAGATTTCTTCTTGTCTACTACTACTACTACTACTACTACGACTACTACGACTACTACTACTACTACTACTACTACTAGTTGCCTACTTCATATCCAATCTACTAAGGCACTGTTCATTTCTGTTATGATATATATATATGGCATTTCTCTTTGGTTCTTAAGATTTCCATCGCTCTGCTTACGTTGCCCATCTGTTCTTGTATGCTATCTACTTTATCCATTTAGAGCCCTTAACATATTAATCATAGTTGTTTTAAATTCCTGGTCTGATAATTCCAAGATCCCTGCCATGTCTGGTTCTGATGTTTGCTCTATCTTTTCAAATTGTGGGGGGGTTTGCCTTTTGGTATGCCTTGTAATTTTTCCTTGATAGCTAGACATGATGTAATGGGTAAAAAGAATTGCTGTAAATAGGCCTTTAGTGATGTAGTGAGTGGTAAGGTGCAGGGAGAGAGGAAATGTTTTATAGTCCTATGGTTAGGTCTCAGTCTTTTAGAAAGCCTATGCCTCTGCACTATGAACTTCACAAGTGTTTTTCTCAAAGATGGCTAGAGTGGGTTGGACGTGGATATTTTCCTTCTACCCTGTGGAAAGCTAGAGCTTGTTGGAGTTCAGTTTTTCCTTTCCCTAAGTCAGTTAGGTTCTGATAATACGTGGTTCCCATGGCTATTTCTGCACGTGAATCTGCTCCAGTAAGCTGTGACTCCCTGTATTTGCCTGTCTGTTTTCCCAATCTTAAAGACTTTGAGTTCTCATCTATCTTTTGGATTCTAGAAGAGCTGTTGATTTTTCAGTCTGTTTACATTATTATTTAACTGAACTTGACTTCCAAGTTCTTCCAAGTTCTGGTGACTTCCAAGTTCTTTACCTGTGGAACCAGAAATGGGAAGTACCTAGTTTTTTTATGTGGGTGATTAGGTAAATATTGGTGTCATTTACAGAAACAATATTTGTTATCAGTAAAATCTTGTTGAATTTTACATAGGCATAGCTGTTACATAAACCTATGCATGGCCCATACCAAGGTGTACTGTGAAAAGCAAGCATCCAGTAATTCTTTCATTTATTCCACAAACATTTATTGAGTGCAAAATAGGCACTGTGCTAAATGTTAAGAAGTGGTGAACAAATAAGGCAAATCTGTGTTCTCATGGCAGAGACACTGGCATTCAAGATGTCTACCAGGAGGTAAAAGTCCACATGAATGATGGTTGGCTGAGATTTAGCTGCTTGGGCATCATCTTAAAGAACAGCAAGATGGACAAAGTGCACAACATGCAGGCGGGACTGTTGAAAGAAGGCATCTAGCACAGTGTATTTCTGGGTCATAGACTTAAACTTCACACAAAGAACAACCATGCCAACAAGTATGATAGCGTATGAGAATCTGAATTTGAGAAATTCTCTGATTTCTTCAAAACTTGTTATTGTGTTGCTAATGCAGAAAGTCCTATATGTGAAGGGCTGAAATTGTGGGACAGTGAAGTTTTGTGGATTGGTGCTTCCTTTGACATTGGTGACTAGCAATATGTCCCAGTGTACCACAGAGGTGACATTGGAATTCCATCAGAATGTTGATGCCCATATCTTTCTCACGGAGGTGTGATTCTGTGTTCTTCCCACTCTAGAGGATGATGTAGAGCTGGTTGAAGCATTCGCCTAGTGTGTGCTGTCCTAAGAGGACACAATTTAAACCATTGGAGATGCATCTTCTGGGAACTTCAGTGTCTGACTTCTCTTGATTGTTAGAACATTCAGATCTCTACCTCCACCTTGGTACACCTGCATGGCAAGACCTTTTGCTACAAGATGCCCTATATACCTTAGTACTTAATCTCTTTTTGCTCTCCCATAAAAACCAGCCCCAGATGTCTTTTGTGATCAGCCTGGATCCCCAAATCAATCAAGCAGGGCCCAACCTGTTAGCACGTCCTCATTCTCCTCTTCTCCAAGGACGAGGACATATCCTTGCCTCCCACTATGAACAAGGAAAAGATGGAGAAGTACTTTGATAGGCATACAATAAGAACATGTCAGGATTCCTTCCAAGAGAAGGTTGGCCAGGTATGAAAGTGTGGGTGAACCACAAGATCACAGTCCCAGGCAACTCCCTAGGGTACTCAGGTGCCCAATGTCACCTGCTCCTACAAGGTAAGCTCAGGACTGCTATACCTACTGGAGCAGGACTTCATCTATATTCACAAGCCACCCACACTCAGCTATGAGCTCGCCTTCATTAACTTTGCCTGTGGCACCCCCACCACTTATTCCTTTGATGTTGATATCGAGACCAAGCAGGGAACTCAGTATACCAGTCAGCAACATTGGGAGGGAGAAGTATGTGAAATTGATTTCTTCAATGCAAAAAAGTTCAACATCAAAAACTGAGTATTGCAAGACTCAGAGATGAACCCAAACTACAACAAACAGGTTTCTAACTCTGATGAAGGTGAGCATGATGCCTCCTTTGAGCAGAAAAAGGATGCCTACCTCGAGAATGCCACCAGTGATGACTCAGGTAAGGAAACCATGTCATTCAACTCAGGTGAAGAGGAGGTAAAAATGGCAGAGAAGTTTGACAGCAATGCCTCTGCCAGCTCCTCCAGTATTGAGGGTGACGGTGATTGGAGTGAGAAGGAGGACACAGCTGCAAAAAGGTCAGATGGCCAAGAATCACAATGGTCACAGGAAGCTTATGGAGATGGAGGGCAGAGACCCCACTGTCTCCAAGAGGCCCATGTCTGTGCACGTGTGGCTCAACCTAGCTGAGAGAGGATCAAGTCAGCCCATCTTGGCATCAGTATCACAAATCTTTCCAAGAAGGCAGACAGTATCTGGAAGGGAATGTACAGAAAAGAAAGGGGGAGTGAGATTGCAAGGCTGAGGATACCAAGAGAGAATATCAAGAATCCATGAAAGAATATAAAGGGGGATAGAGCGAGTCTTCTAAGGGGAACAAGTCAAAGAAATGGGAAATAAAGGTAAAGATGGAAAAGAAATCAATACCTTCTAGGGGCTCATCATTCAAATCATCCTCAAGGTAGCTAAGTGAGAGCTTCCAGAGGATAGTTTGTGCCCTATGATGATAGTTCTTCAAAAAAGAATAAGAACAAAAACAAGAGAAAGCAGAGTGAGGACTCTGAAGAAGAGGAACTAGTCAATACTCCCCCAGGTCAGGGGATTGGGTTTCAGGATCCAATGAGTAGAGGAGGAAATTTTTCTCTCCTTGTACTTGCCCTGTCGCACCTTCAGTCTCCCCATCCATGTTTTGGTATCAGTTTCTCCTCACGTTAAACATAGTCTTGGATTCTGTGCCATCTAAACAAGCTTTCCTGGTGATATGCACTTCACTGAGGTAGCAGGAAAGACGTCTTACTATGCTATTTCATACAGATGACTCTTTATAACTTGGCAAAGACTAGATGGGAGGCAGGTTAAGGCAGAATCCAACACCTCCTTCTACATTCCCAATCTAAAGAAAATAACTGCTGCTTGTCCTGTTCAAGTTGCTGCAGCATGGGTCATGTAAGGTCAGGCCTGAAGCTTCTAACTGGGGCCTATTTCTACTTTTACTCTGTGTTTCCATTCTGTAAAAAAATCGACATTTAATAAAGGGTACTGAGTTTTGGTGGGGAGAAGAATGAAGGAGGGATCCATTTTGCCAAATGCTACAGATTGGTAGAGAAAGATAGCAGATAATGGCAAAATGGAGGTTAATGACAAAAAGTCCATGGAGCTTTGACAAATGAAGGTCCTGGATGAGAGCAGATTCATTGGCTTTGAGGTGACACATCTATGGCTTCAAAATCAGGCTCCACCACTTAATAGCTTATGACTTTGGGCAAGAAACTTAAATCTTCTAAGCCTCAAATTTTTCATCTTAGCAATTAGGTTATAATGCCTACAGCCAGACTGGTTGGATAATTAACAAAATAACATATTGGAAAGATCTTGGTATGACTCAATAAATAAATAAATAGTGTTCCTTTCTGTTCCTCTTTACTAAGTCACACGCACACACACACACACACAAAAGGAAAATAGCGCTAATTAGTTTTATTAAAGCCAAATAAAGCCTATGTATAGGAATTTAGAAAACAGATGCCTAAATATTTGAAGCTACTCTTCCACTCACAACTTTATTTAAGGCAGCAAAGTTTAAACTTTGTAATAGGAATAGTCATAAATTACTAAATAGTCACATAATAGCTAATAATTTCAATAAAGACTTCAAATTTCTATCACAGAGGAAGTAACTAAAACATGTTTCTTACACTAAGAACTACATTTTTTTTTCTGAAATAAAAGCACAATGAAAGAAGAGATCATGACAAAGGGAGCATTAATAAAGTTAAAGGCATATTAACTTAAATTAAAATGGTAATGATGCCCCAGTAAAAATGAATATGTTATTCTTTTTAGACTGAGGGAACAATTTCATGCAGAATCTCTGGCAACAGAAATATCATCTTTGTAATGGAATCTAGCATCTGGTAATTAATTAAATGTTGTGGCTGGGTTAAGATTTAATAGCTACATAAATCTTAAAGCAACATGAATTTCTACCAAGATATTGAAAGAGCTAAAATATTTTGTCACCTGGGAATTTCTGTACTACTATCTTAATTGTGTCTTTACACAAATGAAGTTTCCTAATATTAATGTAGCCAGATTTTTCAATCTTTTCCTAAATGGTTAGTGCATTTTGTGTCCTATTAAAACCTTTTTCTTATCTAGGCATTCATTCATTTATTCAACATTACTTCAGTACTCCTCTGGGTGAAAAATAAGATGTAAAAATAAACAAGATAAAGGACAGTTCCTAACAAAGTTTTTGTACAACTATGAAAGGGTGAGAAGGTGTGGGAAAGACACTTAGCACAGACAAACATTTTAAAAAGTGTGATAAATGCTATAATGTAGACATACATAAAATGCTAAGGGAGCAAAAAAGGGAGGTCAATTTGCACTGCTTGGGGACACAACTTATTTTAGAATGTAGAAAGTGTATTTCCAAGGCACCTAATGGCTGTGGAAATAGTGTATTCAGGCTTATTGCTGGTTAGACCTTACTGCTGGTTAGTTTACCTGTGGCTGTATTAGCTATGTAAATTCATGTAATTGTTAACCAATCCAAGTTTCAGTTTCTCCAACAATGAAATAAGCATATAATGCCTGCCTGACTGATAATATTTTGTTAAGGAATTTTGCACCTATGTTCATAAGAGATTGGCTTGTAATTTTGTTGTTTTGTGATGTTTTATCAGGATTTTGCTATTAAAATTAGGCTGGCTTCATGAAACAGGTAGGAAAATATTCTCCCTCTCCTTTTTTTTATTGTTTGAACAATGTGTTAATATTGTATTTTTTAAATGCTTGACAAAGCTCACCAACCAGTAAAGACGATTAGTCTTGGAAATATTTTGGTAGAGAAGTTTTTAATTATGGATTCAACTTCCATATAGATCTAGTCAGATTTTCAAATATTTTTGTTTCAGTTTTGATGGCTTATGTTCTTCTAGGAAGTATCCAATTTCAACCAAATTTTAAAATTTACTTTAATGGAAATGTTTGTAATGTTCTCTTACGATGATTAAGATGTCTGTGGAATCTGTAGTGATCACTTTTTCCACTCCAACATTAGTAATTCTCTTTTTTCTTTTATCACTCTTTCCAGATGTTTATCAATTTTATTATTCTTTCCAAACAGAAATTATTTTATAGATTACTGTTCTTTTATTATTTCCTACCCTTCAACTTGCTTTGTGTTTGATCTGTTGTTCTATTCACAACTGCTTACAATATATACTTGAGATAATTTATTAGTCTGTTTTTCTTTACAGAGTGTTATAAATTTCTGTCTCATTTTCCAACAAAGTATTTATATATTATATCTTCATTACTATTGAGTTTAAAATATTTTCTAATTTCCATTAGTTTTCTTTTTTTTTTTACTCATGTATATTTTAGAATTACATAGGGAATTGTACTGGAGATTTTCTAGTTAATCTATACTTATTTTTGTGGTCAATTTTAGTAAATGTTACAAATACAGTTGAAAAGAATATGTATCCTGCAGTTAATGTGTGCAGTATTCTGCATATTTAATTAGAACAAGTAAGTTAATTGTGTTTATATCTTTATTGTTTGTTTTTTTCTGACTATTCTATGAGTTACTAAGAGATATGTGTTAAAATTCCAAATATGATTATGTATATTGTTTGTCCTTTCAGTTATGTCAATTTTTGCTTACATATTTTCAAGCTATGTATTAAGTGCATACAAATTTAAAACTCGTAAGTCGTCATGCTGGATTGAACATTTTCTCATTACAAAATATCCTTCTTTATCTCTAGTAATGTTTCTTGCCTAAAATCAACTTTGGCATTAGTTTGATACACCAGCTTTCTTTTGCTTTGCAATTTGTGTGATTTTTTTCCATCCTTTTCCTTTCAACACTTTTTTATCCTTATATTCAAGGTATATCTCTTGTAAGTAGCACATAGTTGGTTTTTTTTAAAGGAGTCTGATAATCTTTTGTCTTTTAATTAGAGTATTATATTTAATATAATTCCTGATGTATTAAGGTTTAAATCATCTGTCTTACTATTTGCTTTTTTTTCTCATCCCACCTCTCTTATAAATTCTATTTCACTCCTCTCTTGCTTTCTGTATGATTAATCAAATATCTTATATCATCTTATTTGTTTCTTCTCAATGATAGATTACTAATTTACATGATTAATCCAGAGATTACAGCATGCCTCCTTGACTTATTAAAATCTAATATAAACTAATGCTTCATCACTTTCCAGATATTGCAAGGACCTAAGAATAGTATACTCCAATTATCCATCCTCCTTGTGTAATTATTATTATATAATACATAAACCTCAAATTCACAAGACAATTGATACAATTAATTTTCATTTAGATCTTTAAATATTTACCCTGTTTTCCTTAATGCATCTACATGCTTCCATCTGAATCACTGTGTCTGAAGAAATCCTCTCAAATCTTTACAGCATTGGTAACTTTCCAATACCTTCAAACACTTTAAAATTTTGTCCCAATTTTCTAGTTATTCTTGGTAAGAGTACCGGTCTGAAATAAGTAAGTGTGCTACTACTGGAAGCAAAAGTTTCACTGGATATCGCCACCTTAGACCTCTCTCCCAGATTCATATATTCAAATACCCGTTTGACTTCTTCATGTAGATGTATAATAGCTTAAACAATATTGAAATCCTGGCCTTCCCCTAACAATCCCTATCCCCCAACAAAACCTAATTTCATTACAGCATTCTCGTTTTATTTGATAATATTATCAACCTTTCAGTTAGTCAATCTCAAGTCTTTGGAGTCATCTTTCATTCCTTCGTTCCCTTAGACTTCATAGTCGATCTGTCAGAAATTCTATTGGCTCTATCTTCAAGATATATCCAGAAATTAACCATTTCCCTCCATCTGTAGTGTTACAACTCCAATCTGAACCACTGTAATCTTGCCTGAATGATGCTGTAATAGGTCTCTCTGAGTCTATCCCAGCCCCTACAGTCTATCCTCAACAGTGCAGCTAGAATGATCCTTTTAATAGTTAAGTCAGATCATATCACTTCTCAGCTCACACCTCCCATGGCTGTGCATTTCAATAATCAAAGACCTTACTATAACTTGTGAGATCCTACTTGATTATCCCCTTCTTGCCTCTCTGACCTCATTTACCGTTTTCATTGTATCCCATCACAGCTGCCCTTTTTTGCCGTTCCTAAAACATATAAGACACTCTTACATCTCAGAGTCGTTGCTCTAGCTATTTCTTCTTTATACAGAACCCTTCCCTCATATATTCTATTGACTAACTTTCACCTCTCAAGTCATTGCTCAAATCCCACCTTTTCAATGAAGTGAGTCCTACCATCACCAATCTATTTAAAACTGCAACTTACTTGGCTTCTGAATGACTTATTTTATTGTTTATCTTTATTTGTCTTCATATGCTAGAATACATGTTCCAAGAACAAATAAGTCTTTGGTATATTTTCATTGATGCATTTCAAACATCTAGAACAATATCTGGTATATAATAGACTCTCCATACATATTTGTTGGATGAATGAATTCATATATACCTTCCTCTTTCTACACATTCTTGTTTAGAAGATGAATAAGACGTTTGTCTGTCTCAAACCATGAGGACATGTATCATATCCTAGTCTATTAGTGTCCTGTGTCAGCTATAACAAATTACTACAAAATTGGTAATTGAAAAGAACAGAAATTTATTCTCTGACAGTTCTGGGGGCCAGAAGTCCAAAATCAATATCACTTGGCCCAAATCAAGAAGTCCTTGAATTCAAAATTTAGAAGGGTATTCCTAAGCTTTTGGCCACATTACTCCAATTTCCAAGGCCATCATCCTCAAATCTCTCTCTGCTCAGCTTTCACATCACCTTTACCTCTGTATGTATATCAGATCTCCCTCTGCCTCCGTTTGTAAGGATACAAGTGATGGCATTTAGGACCCACCTGAATAATCTGACATAATATCCCCATCTCAATATCCTTAACTGAATCACATATGCAAAGACATTTTTCCCAAATAAGGTAACATTAAAGTTCCAGCTATTAGAATATGATACTTTAGGGGGGAGGGGGCCCTTAATAGCCTACCACACCGAGGGATGATGGTGTAGTGAGTACAGCTGCCTTAGAACTTCATGGAGGAGAGTTGTCATACCAGCCCTAGAATCCTTTGGGACATTAAGTTAAAGAGAAATAAACCTATTTTAAAGGCACTGTAATTCTGGGCCTTATTAAGTTCAGCCAAATTGAATTCTAACTGATAAAAGCTGTTGTATCATTGTTAATATTTTTAATTGAAATATTACATTTACCTAAGATAAAGTTTCACAGGTTAACCCTAATATCATGTTCCTTTAATTTAAACTGGAATTTTATTGACTTCATTGGATAACATTGGTTATCTCACACTGATCAGAAACTCTGATATAAAAATGAAAAAAAAAATGTTATCACGATAATAAAGCTTGGTATAAATATTTTTAAAACCCAAAATGTCTAAAGAATATAAAAGCAATGGAAAGAAATCTTATTACAGAACTATCTAGAATCACTGTTCTATATGAAAGCACATGAAGTAGCTAAACCGCTATCTTCTTTACCTATGACATTTTCTCAAGAAGCCTAATAAGGAGAATATTACAACTCAGTCTAGACTGAATCACAGAGACATAAATGTTCACAAAGTTATGTTCTAAACAAATACCATATTTGACAAGTGCCAGTGAATAGTTACTGAAAAGCCTCACTTTTTAAATAGAAAAGTGCCTCTCTAGCCTAACTGTAAAAGCCAATATTTATTTTGACATGTTTGTCAAACTATAAATTAACAAAATATTGGGCAATTCTAATTCTGCAAAAATAATCCCCAACAAACTTTCATAGATATCCTCAAGGGAGAGGTATTACTGGGGATTATAAACTGAAAAAAACTTTTTAGGCGATGGGAACTTTGAAAGATAGTTCAGCAGGCTGTGAGATTCTAGTGGACATCTGTGTTTGGTCATTGCCCACATGTCCTATTATTAAGTAGCACTGTTAAATAAACATCTCAGGCCAAAAAAAACTTTATTACCTAATAGAGTTATGTACTAAATGTTATCATATTATAATGAAGATATATTTGTTCCCAGTTGCTGCCCAATGGTCATATAAACCATACATTTTTATCAAGATACCAAAAATTATGTTCTGGCTTTTTTCTACAAATTATCAACTGGCTTATTCAGCAATTAATGTATCATCTTCTAGTCAGCTGTCCAAACACAGATCCTTTTTTTCAGTCTTCCCCTCCACATCCCGTGAGGGAGTAAGTGCTACATATCTAATATCTCCATCTCTGTGTGTCCCTAGCACTACCACTTAGGGCAACCCTTGAACGATCATTTACCATCCAGGTTCCATTATGCTCCTAAATGATCTCCACACATCAATGGATGCCTCTCTAATACATTCTCCACCTTGGAGAGGGAAGTGTAAAGACATCATTCTTCTGCTAAAAATCATTTGGTGATCCACCAGGTTCTTCAAGGCCATTTATAATCTGGCAATACCATGGAGCCACTGAGAACTTGGGCCTTAGAAACAGATGAGGTGGGTTTCAATTCCGCTCTGCCACCTCCTAGCTGTGTGATTCGAGGAAGTTACTTCATGTCTCTGCTTCTCGATTTCGCTTTTTGTGAACTAACAAGTATTATAGTACTGTAGCATTAGGATGGACATAGGGATTAAAAGAAATGATGCTAAGGGCTAAAAGATGCCCTTAGTCCAGTGGCTGGTACACAGTGAATATTCCATAAACATGAGTTGCTCATATACCTCTAGTCCTGTGTTCTCTACAGTCATAAGAAACTGCTGCAGTTCTCTGAAGGTACATTTATGGAAAGAAATCAAAGGGAAAGACATCCATTTGCTCCTTTAACTGTACCAAAATCCACATCTTGTTGCCAAAACAGGCACGTGCTGATTTTTGCAGGGGTTATTTAACAGGGCAGAGTAACTGCATGACATTATTGCTAATTTGCTACCTGTGAATATGTGGTACAAACCAGAATTTCAGCCTGACCCTTGATTTTATCATTTAATACCAATATTACTTACATTATTAGTTTTACTGGTAAATCAGGAGCAAGTTGTTGGAGTCCAGCTGTGACCCCAGGGCAAGAACTTTTTGCCTGCTGTCACCTTCTGACAGTTTGGGCTGTTAATTACCTCAATCAACTAGAACACAAGCACCTCTGTGTCTGCCAGCTGGCAGACCCAGCTTTGGAAACTGGCAGCTTGGGAAGATTTAAAACCTGTAAAAAGGGCTGCTATGTAAACAGTTTATTGTATAATATTCAATGACCACAGTAGACCCTCATCAGTAATCAAAGGGAGGGTCTGCTATTGTGCCTTCATAGGTTAGCAAAGAAGAAAGTTAAAAATAGCTTTAGTTTATATCTTTTTAATCCAGAAGAATGAAGTAGGGATCTCAGTTCTGGAGGCATTATATTCATGCCTTGGAGAAAAGTCACTCATTTAGTTCTGCTGAAATAAATGAGGATCCGAACAAAAAGAAAGGTAAGTAAGCAGTTGTGTTTAACTTGCAGAAATCACAAAATAGGTGGAAAAGCTTAAAGCTCTACTAGTTAAGGATGCTGTATGCGCATTCACTCTAAAGGGAACCTGTACCCATAATGCATGTGTGTAAATTATGTATGTGCTATATTATGTAGCCGATTATGCTTGCTACTGTATTGTGACCAAAACAATTTTCCTAACAGTAAATGACATTTAAAATACATTTTTCAAAACCATGCTCAGACTTTTGAGATTGTATCTGATATTTCACAATCTCCTTTTCAAATTCCATAAAAACATTTTAAATGTTAATTTGAATAGACTATCAAACAGTAAATCAAAATGCTAAATTATCCTTAATTCTTTAAATTATATTTGAACATGAAAATTCAGAGACCTCTGGCCTTTTTTTTTTTTAATTTAATGACTTGTTTCATAAGCCAAATGGGTTAAATTCAAATCCTGATCAAAATCTAAATTGTTTATTTGTTTTAAAGGAATAAAAACAAGCATATCACACTGTGACAAAATAATAGGAAGTAATTTTCATCAAAGATATGAAACCAAATTAGCATGCATCTGCATTTGATGCATTTCTTTAAGGCATTTCTTCATAAATCATACTAGAAGAAATAGTAACCTTCTTAATATTGTCCTTGGAATCCCTTTTCATGTAATTATCGGACCTACTTAAAATTAACTATTTTTATTCAGGCATGGACACACATACACCTCATCCAAACACTGTACAGGTAAGA
Organism: Rhinolophus sinicus; assembly: GCF_036562045.2. Lineage (NCBI taxonomy): Eukaryota > Metazoa > Chordata > Mammalia > Chiroptera > Rhinolophidae > Rhinolophus > Rhinolophus sinicus. The sequence continues at coordinate 96,251,586 of NC_133757.1, forward strand.
ATTATAAAGATACCTATATTGCAAAAAGACTTCAAAACCCCACATCTGCAGGTGGGTAGTTCCTAAAGGTTTGTAATCCTTGCCTTACATCCACTTCTCCCACATTCTTTTCAACTGAAGCATCTTTTATTACTGTTGATAGTAGTAGATGATATCAATTGCTTAGTATATGCCACACAAAGTGAGAAGCACTTTAAGGGTGTTATTTCTAATTTATTTTTTGCAACAGCCTTATGAGATAGGTTATAAGATTGCCTTCACTCTACAAATAAAGATTATATAACTTGCTCAAAGTCATGCAGCCTACAAATCTCAATCAAGCAGAGGTGCAACAGGAAATCCTTCTGATTCTAGACTCAGTCACTCTACTATACTACCTCCCAGTCTTCAGCATTTTCTTGAAACTCTTTCTTGAAAGACAATCACATATCTGTGCTTTCTTGGCTCTACTCCTTTCTTCTGCCAGAACTTCATTAGCTTTGTATTTTTTCTCTACACATACAAAGGATTTCCCACATTTCCAGGGCTTCTTCCCATCTACCGTTCTCATTTATTCAGTGGCTTTGACTTTTACTAGTATTCCTGTGGCTTCAAAATCATCAATTTTCTTGAGTCCCAGAACCCTCTATTTGATTGTGGTTAAGCTTCCCTCTGCAGTAAACCTGCCCTTTCACTTGTAATTGCATCCTAGTTAATGGCATTACCATCCACCCAAACTCAAGATTATCTTTCATGTCAGGTGAAAAAAATCTTAAGAATCCTACTTTTGAAAAAAAAAATTTTTTTCCCCTTAAGCCTATAGAATGGCTAGTTTGAGTCTCCATTATTACTCACTAAAGTAGTATTGCAGCAGCCTTCCTAACTGCTTTCATTTCCTCTTGTCTCTATCCTCTCTAATCAGTCCCACATTGTACCACAGAAACATCCCTTTAAACACAGAACCGTTCTGAGAACTCCCCTTCTCAAAAATCTTCAATGGCTTCCCAATGTACACAGACCAATATCCAAGATCCTCAGTTCAGTAAACCCTTTGGCTCAGTTCTGATTTATCTTAATCGAGATTAGCAGCTACTTCAATACCCCAACATGCACGCGCTGCCATTCCCTAATTGCACCCTGCCCTTGTCTCCTCCAGACTATGTTTGTGTTGTTCTTTCTTAGTGGGCTTCTTATTTCTCTTTCATCTCAATCCCTCTTGATCTACTTCTGGTTTTCGCTTATGAAACTCCTCATGGTCCTACTAAAAATTTATCTACCTCTTCATTTATTTAAGAAATATTTATTGAATATTTACCATGTGCCTGACATCATACTAAGATATAGAGTCTTAAAAATAAAAAGCAGGGTCCCTTCCCTCAAAGAGTCTATAAAAATCTAACAAAGACAAGCAAGTAAATAAGTAATGAAAATGACACATGGTTTTCATAAAAGACATAAACTACCACAGCTCACTCAAAAATATGCTATGAGAAGAAAAAGGAGGAAGAAGAGGAAGAGGAAGAAGAAGAATGCTTCACTAATGAATTCTACAAAACATTTAAGGAAGAAATGATACTGATTATACACAAACTCTTCCAAAAGTTACAGATTCTACCATTACACTGATATTAAAACCAGACAAGGACCTTACAAAAAAAATAACAACAAAGAAAAAACACTAAAGACCAATATCTCTCATTAATACAGATACAAAATTCTATATAACATTTCAGCAAATTAATTCAAGAAATATATTAAAAATAACATATCATGACAAGTACAGTTCATCCCAAAAATGTGAGGTTTGTTTCAACATTTGAAAATCAGTAACTATAATTTGTTGTATCAATAGACTACCAAAAAAAAAAAAGATTATCACCTCAGTAAATGAAGAAAAATCATTTGACAAAATTAAGTTATTAGTGTGTGATAGAAACTCTCAGGAAAGTATAAATGAAAGTAAACTTCCCTAACTTGCTAAAGGGCATCAACAAAAATTCTACAGCTAATATTATATTTAATGGTAAAAGAGCAAATGCTTTCCCCCTAAACATTGAGCTCAAGACGAGGATGTCTAATCTCAGAACTTCTACTCAATATTATTCTGAAGATCTTAGCCAGTACAATAAGGCAAGAAAAGAAGAAGAAAGAAAGAAAAGGCACACAAATTGAAAAGGAAGAAATAACTGCACCCTTACTTGCAGGTGACATGATTGTCAAGGTAGAAAATCCTAAGGAATCTAGAAAAACACGACTAGTAACAAGTGACTTTAGCAAAGTCACAATAAATGATGTTAACATGCAAAAATCTATTGTATTTCTATATTTAAACACCTAGCAATTGAATTTTTTAACTAAAATATCACATACAGCATCAAACACATAAAATATTTAGGGCTAAATTTAACTAATTAAGTGCAAAATCTGTACACTGAAAATTTCAAGACATTGTTGACAGAAATTAAATAAATTGAAAAATATACTATGTTCACAAATTAAAAATTCAATATTGTAAAGAAATCAATTCTCTGTAAATTAATCAATAGGTTCATCTGATACCAGTCAACATCCTAACAGGCTTTTATGTAGAAATTGACAAGCTGACTCAAAAATGTATATGGACACAAAGAAATCAGAATATACAAACAATTTTTAAAAGGACAACAAAATTCCATGACTTGCACTACCTGATTCCAAGAATTATCACAAAGCTACAGTGTGAAATTAGTGAAGGATAGAAATGTAATAAACTTAAGGTAATTCAACAGGAAATACGTAGTCTTTTCAACAAGTGGTACTGGACCAAGTAGATACTCATTTACGCGGAAATGAACTTCAACCTTTGCTTCACACCACATATAAAAATTAACTCAAAATGTATCATAAAACATAAAAGATAAGTCTACAAAACTTCCCAAAGAAAGCATAGAATAAAATCTTTATGACCTTAGGTTAGGTGAAGATTTTGTAGAAAGGACACAAAAACGCAAAAAACATAAAAGAATAAATTGATAAAATTGATATAATGAAAACAAAAAACATCTCCTCTTTGAAAGACACTACAAGGAAATGAAAATACAAGCCAGATTAGGAGAAAATGTTTGCATAACACATATCTAATAAAGAACTTGTACCCAGTATATATAAAAAACTCTTATAGTAAAATAAAAAGGCAAGATTTAACTCACAGTTCACCAGAGAAGATATGTGAATGGTCAATAAACACATGAAAAGATGTTCAACATTATTATTTACCAGGGAAATGCAAATGAAAATCACAATGATACTAAACACCCACCAGAATAGCTAAAATTAAAAATGCTGATGACAACAAATGCTAGCAAGAATATGGAACAACTGAAACTCTCCTGCTTCTGGTGTGAATGCAAAATGGTACAGGCACTTCAAAAAATTGCTTGGCATTTTCTTACAAAGTTAAACATATGCTTACCGTTGTCTCCTGCGTAGTCTCCATCTTCTTTCCATTCCAAACACGTCTGTCATCTCCAGATTAATTTTTCAATACCATAAATCCATTACTTTGCTAATTTCTCCATTCAAAGAGCATTTCAAACAAAATGGTCTTTCTCAGAAGTTTTATCAACTACAACATTTCTGGTGCGAATTATATCAGGTTTAAGCAATTATTTCTCAATCCAAAACCTTCCAAAGCAAATTAATTCCTCTGTGCTTAAATCGGCTACATTTATCAGATTTTGCAAACCAACAACCTAATATCTCAAAACAACAGAAGTTTGCTTCTTACCTTTGTTGTAGTCATTTGCCGTTTGAGGAGCATGTGGGGACGACTCTTCTGTATGGTGTCAGTTGAAGATTCCAGGACTTCGATTTCTGTGGTTTTACCACTTTAAAGGGCTTCGTGTTATTCGACTGCATCCTCATCATCTGGCTGGAAAACAAGCAGAAACAGAGTGTGAGGATCACAAGACTGGACTGAGGTACCAGTTCTGAAAGCATATATTGCTTCTGTCGGCGTTCTACTGACCGGAACTCAGTACCGTGGCCCCATTTAAAGGCAGGGAAGGCTGGGACATGTAGTTAAGTCTTGTGCTACGGCGAAAAGGAAGCAAATAAGTCCTGCAGCTCTCTCTGCCACAGAGAGTGACCATGAGAAGAGCACGTACCTAATCACCTTCCTTTGGTGCTTACATATACAGTTGACCCCTGAACACCATGGGTTCAAGCTGCCCGGACTCACTTATAAGTGCATTTTTTTTTTTTCCAACACGGCAGGCCCTTGGTAACCGCAGTTTTGCATCAGCTGACTCAATCCACCTTAATTGAAAACAAGCATTTCCACTCTCTGAACTGCGGTTTCCTAACAGGTTTCTCAACTGCAGAGGGAAAGTACTATTTTCTATCCGTGGTCAATTAAATCTGAGGATGCTAAGTGTGGAGTATAGAGTCAAAAGATACAGGCAAGGATTTTTTTACTGTGAGAGAAGGGTGCTTTTCAAGGGTCTACTGCAGTTTAGTTGCCTCCAATCTTTTGGGAGCAAAGTAAGATGTAAATTAATGATTAAACTTCTCTTGTCATTAAACCATAACCAGTTTAATAACAGAGATGTTACCTATGCTGATAGCCTTTCCATAGTACCTACTATAATTGCAGAAGGAGCTCATTAAACTTTTACCATGATAATAAAAAAATGCTATATAAATGGCTCAATACATGAAATGAAACTCAAAACCTTTCCATATTTGCATCCATGGGATGGCATGAATTCAGATACCTGCATATGTTTCTAAATAAATTCAAACAGGAATCCCTATGGTATGTACAAGTCATCTTATTGTCTTTATTTCTACTTCTTACCTAGGACAAAAGAACTACAGGTTAACTGCTTCTTTATATTGAGGAGTGGTGGCAAGAGAAGTGGATTATAAGGTAGGAATCCCAGGTTCTAGCTCTGGCTCCACCAGTGTCTGTGATCTTGACAAGCCAGTTACTCTCTCTGCATCTTATTTTACTTTTCTTTCAGTAAAGTAAAAGATGGAGACGACATTATCTCCAGAGTACTTTCCATTTCTGATTTTCTGAGGGCCTTTATGGGGCCATCAACTCAAAGGGGCATATCATTTAGGAACTGAGTGTTTGGTAGCAGAATCTCAATTGAAATGAGAAGAAAGGGAGAAAGGGAGTCAGAAACCAATTGAACCAAAATGCCTTTTTACCTCAGGAATTTGTAATGTACAATTAATCGCACTCCAGAGAAAATTACAATTATTTCTGTCCTTTTGTCATGCTGGGACTCTAATTCTGCTCCCTGCATGAGAATGCAGGATATGGTGAAACCAAAAAGAGCCATGGAGCCATTGTCGTGCAGGGAGGCCTGCGGGGTCTCTGCTCCCGCTCCCCATACAAGAACGCAGGATATGGTGAGGCCAAAGAGGAACACCCACGGAGCCATAGGTAGGGGAGTCATACCACTACGGTCTCACTGGAGGCTGGGTTCACTGGACGTGCGACCTGCTGTCCGTTTTGTCTGCAACCCACCGATGACTCTCTTTCACTCTCCTCCACTCTCCTCGGCTCTCCTTCGTAGCCGCAGCAGTTATATTAGTGGCTAATGGCTCAATGGCTACAGCTGACGGCCAACCAGCCCCAGCTGATGGCCATCTACTACCCGAGCCAGCACCCCTCCACGTGAGGCCGAGAGCCTGTAAACTACTTTCTGGGGCTCTGCCCCCACAGCCATAGATAGGGGAGTCATACCACTATATTCTCGCTGGTGGCTGGGTTGGAGACGCAGGAAGCAGGAGCCATACATTGTGCAATCCGCCATCTACTTCTCTGCCAACAAATCAACCAACCAACCAACCAACCAACCCATTGCTAACTGCAATCCGCTCTTGCTAGCTCAGCCACAGCAGTTATATCAGTGGCCAATGGCTAACTGGTTACAGCTGATGGCCAACTAGTTACAGCTGATGGCCATCTACTATCCGAGCCAGCACCTTTCCACGTGAGACCGAGAGCCTGGAAACTGCTCTCTGGGACTCTGTCCCCACACCTTTCCACCAGAAGTTACTTTGGGCTCAGAAAGTCAGTAGTCACTGTCACAGATTATAAACTAATCCACCCTGCACTTATTGATTGTGGAAGAGGTTCTAACAATCCAATAGCTAAGACAATCAAATGAATATTTGAAATACTGAAATTTCCTGATTTGCATTTAATTTTTAAGAAGTAACCACAAATAAGATGATTTCAGCTTCAGAAGATGCCACATGAAGTAGTAGAAATACCACAGAAATAGAAGCTTGAAAATCTGTATTATATTCTCTGTGCTGCCTCAAATTATTTGTATGATGTTGGCAAGTCACTTATGATCCTTAGATCCCAATTCCTTTATTAAAGAAAGAAGTATTGGGTTTGTTGGTCTGTAAGATGGCTGACAAGCATGGAATTCCTCGAATCTATAAAACAAGAGCTCCAAATTGAGAAAAGCGAATAATCATATAATACTAAAAGCCTATCCCAGATAAATGCAGTAGGAAGACTCATAAGCAACATTTTCCTCAAGAACTGGATTCTGGCTTATCTTGGCCCTGTCACCATTGTTAGAAGAGAAAGCAAAGGGTAAGTTTCATATTCTGCTTAGAAGATAAAAGGATGAGTTAAGTTCATATGCCACAGATTTCAAAACCAGCAAAGTTTAAGGATAGAATAATTGAAAAAATAAGCAAATCTGTAACTTAGATCAATGGAAAGAAAATAAATTTGTCATATTTTTCTTATCACTAAATCAAAGAAATAAGAGATGCAAATGCTCCTTGGGAGGAATAAATTTCAGTTTCAAGCCTCAACTTAAAACCTGTCAAGCTTTAGATAATAGATTTCTTCCAAAGAAAGCAGGAAGAGAATGAAGAGAATATATACTGAAGAATGATTCAAAATAAATTGAAATCTATTTTCTAGCAAAAAGCTGCTTTTAGAACTTGAGGGGCAAGAGAATTTTCAAAAGAAGAGAGATTTCATTTTCATAAATATTCTCATAGCAGGAAACTTTTCTAGAACCACATTAGAATATCTCCTGAATATTATAGTAGTGCATAATTTAATTATCCTTTGAATTTATTTTGCTGGTGGAGCTCACATTCCAAACATCTTACTAGTCAAGGTGGTTCAATTGTATAATTACAGTACCTTTTATTCTTTTAGATTATCTCTTTAGAACTATTAGATACCTTAGACTTTATCCTTGAGAGGACAATTCTGTTAGGAAAACAAGACTGTTTAACTACTCGGTTCTTAGGACAATCATAAGAATTTAGGTTCATAAAACCAAATAAACAAAAGTGGGTTTTGCTTACTGACCACATGATGAGCACCAACCTTCTTTTGCTTTAAACAAATATAGACGGTCGTTTTAAATTTCTTCTCATCTGTAACAAATGTAACAAGACATTTCACAAATAGCCAGAAATGAAATCATACTCTTGTGAGGATTCTCAAGATATTTATTGTGGGTGCTTGTGAACACACATTCACACACACACACACACACACACACACACACACACACACACACACACAGATACCCTGTCTTGAAAGTACAGTGGCCTAACAGTTTCTACAGACAATACTTTATTAATCCTTGGGCAAATCATCATAGGAACATGTGAAAGTTGAAATCTTGAACAGGATGGGCCCTTTAAACCATTCATCAATCTTTTATTAGAAACCTACAGTGTTTAAAGTAATAGACGCTCAAAGTACATAAACAAGTTAGAAATACTTCAAAAATGACTCAGATGTCATTTTATAATTCCCCGTCACAGCAAATATCTAAAATGGTAATTTTAAAAATTATGCTTTGCTTTCTCTCTGGTGGTTGTACCTTTTCATGAATTCTTATGTGTCTCTACCATACCAATACCCCTGTTCTCAATTAAATTCTTCAATAATGAAAAAAATTAAGAAGAAAGAGAAAGAGCTAAAAGAGGAGAAAGAAGAAGTGAAAGAAAGAAAAAAGGTAAACATTTAACATTTTTAAAATAATGATAAAACATCCCTTTTAGACTCTGTCTCTCAAGATTTTCAACATTGATAGTGGTTACAAAAGTTTCTACGGCTTGAGGCAGTATTTAGAAAACCTTCGCATACTCTTTAATTCACTAACTATACCCAGAAGGAAATAAAATTCAACAGGAATTTTAAAGCTCTCTTGGATGTCATAGACACCCTACACTTTATGTGTGTTCCAGAAGGAGGGATGTTTTCCAAAAATTTGCAGAATAAGGTGTTTATCCATTCTGGGCAAGCCATCCATTGACATCTAGAAGACTTTTAAATATGCCATGATATAGTCTACCAGTCACCTTAGCAGGACTCGCTTTTCTTCAACTAACTACATTAATACTTTAATTGGTATTGTCAATGGACAGTCCTCAACCTTTTAAAGGCAGATAGTAATGTTACAATTCACAGAAAATAAATTGGAATCTAAATAAGACTTGAATGTGAATGGTGTGCTGGTACATGTTTAACAACAGACTTTCTAGAAGAAAAAAAATATGTGCGTGTATGTTTGTTATGATAAATTTTACTGATAAAAAGAATCTATAGCATAGAAATAGTAATAACATCTAAAACTCTTTCAAATTTCATATAGTGAATTTATTTCTTGCAGAAGGCTTTTGTTGATTTTTGTCAAACTCTTAAATCTATAATCAATCTCTGGGTACAATTGATGAATAAATGTCGTTCCAACGTGAACATTGGTTAATATTTTCATTTACCTTAACAAACAAAATGAAAGTAAAAATATTGAATAAATATGTTGGAACTTCACTGGTTATGAATGACAGGAACATTTGCTTTGCTGAATCTCATAACAGTTTGCAAATACTAAGCTAGGTCATCAAATTTTGCAGTGGTTACAATGTAACAGCTACAGATACAATGCACTTTTAAATTTGAGCTGAAGTATTAATGTTTCCTCCATCATCTTTTAAAGTCTAGACCATCAATCAATTAATCAATCGGTCAATAAATAAATAAATAAGCCCTGATTCTAGTGTTTGCCGATTTCTGTGGTTGTACTTCCACTATGATGGAATTCATGCTACTAACATGCATCCCTGAAAGTAGAATTGGGAGTATGCAACAGCAGCACACCATTATATCGTATTTCCACAATACCATATACAGTAGTAATGACTCAATAGACATAAATTATTTTGAGTGTAGATGGTAGTACAATATAGTAAATTAATTATGAAGTAATGAGTTTTGAGTAATTATTACTGTTGTTATTAACATTTATTTAATTTTAAGTTTATATAATCCATTTTTCAGTGATGGTTGTGTTTAACAACTAGCTCCCATAATTCCTCAATATTTAACAATCTGCTCTTGTAAGCCAGTGTGAACCGACTCCAGCCCACACCGCCTTTTGTTCAAAATCCCACAGGGACTTGAATACTTGGCATTTTGTCATGGCTTCATGAATCTAAATTCTTGCCTATGTAAAAGGTTACTGGAATTACCAGAAGAGAACTTCTTTTAACTTTATCTAAGAATATACCACTTAGTAAATAAGTCCTGAATTTGGCCAATGCTTTTGAAAGCCAATTTGTTAACGTTATAAACATCATATACTAATGTGTATTTATGCACCACAGAAGAACAATAGAGGGTTTACATGTGTTTACATTTTGTATAGGTTTAAAGCTTTTCTGTTTCTTTGTTTCCATAACAAATTACAGTAATCAGAATAGAAGTAGCAGGCAAATAGTCTGCTTATTCTCTATAAAACCATTCAGAATGAAATTTATTTATGGTATAAAACACCAGGGCCTATAAAATTTCCAAAGCCCCATCTTCAAGAATGTAAGCAAGATACTTGGATTTGTAGATGAGAGTTTGGCCAAAATCCCACTAAGTGATCTTGAACACGGTCAGAAAGCCAAGTTAAAAGATTCTTACAAATAAGTGATATGTTTAGTTGTGAATCCAACTGTGTACACACGAAACACAAAGAGACAATGTGACATAATAGAGAAGGAGCAAGAGGGACAAAGAGTTGGAGTCAAAGAGGGTTTGGGCCTAAATTCATCAAGCCACTTAGCTCACCATGGAACTCTGGGAAGTTAACCCGTCAAATCCTCAGGTTCAGAGATTACAATACTTAGTTTACAATACTATCAGGATTACTTAAGAGAATATGTGTGCATTCCCTGGCAAACCATAGCAGATCAGTGAGTGATAGTATTGTGAAAACATTGCTTTCTGCCTAACCAGACTGGGGGAAACTAAGGTAGGAACCCATAATGCACTCGAGATTCTTTTTCTGGGCGGCTTTATTCACAGCAAAGTAAGCAGAGATTTGCATCAGCTGCAGAGGTTACCTCATGCCCCAAATATACATTTAAAAAAAAAAAAAAAGCCATCATTGGACTTCTCCTTTGGGTGGAGGCAATGCAAATTAAATCTGAGACTCTAAAGCTATGTTTGGTCACCATCATGTACAAGATTTTGAGAAATACTGCAAGTCCTCTGCAGTCTATTACAACACAGCCCTCTACTGAAGAAAATAGAAATGGTAAATGACTGCTATTTGCAACTGAAAGAGCCACACTGCATTCAAAAGACACAATTTAGGGATGGTGATATTAGAAAATTCTAGTTCAAATACATATTTTATCTAAAATTGATTTCTTCAGCCGCCAGTACCCACTAATTCATTAGAATGCATTACTTTCTCATTTAGTTTTCCTGAGAGAAGATGGGGCCAAGAACAGGCAACTTATTTGGGATGGGGGGTGAGCTACTATTACCTGGACAGTTACTACCTGCAAGAGCAGTCACAGCAGCAAGAGGCCATGATACCGTTGGGTGTACCACAGCCACTGGCTAGTGAGGCGAGAAAAGAAGAAAGACAGCTGTACAAAAGTACTTTATTTTTCAGTTTTGTGTGAAAGCAGTACTGGCCACAGTCATAAAATCACTATTTTTCTTGAGCCACAAAGAATATTTTCTCGGCTGTTCTCATTAATGTAGAAATATCAACAACTTCATAAATATTTTTATTTGGGCACTTTAATGGCAGAAAGCCATCTTCTGAGGTAGCTAGCTATCAGGAAGAAATGCTTCAACTGAGTTAAAAGTATTCTTCGTACTTGCATGTCTCTCAAAAAACGTAGGAACCAGGATCCCTAAAATAGCAAATGAAGGAAACAGCAGCCAGATGGAAAGTTCAAGTCCAAAAGCAAATCTGTGGCAGCTCCAGAATGTCTACATAGTAGAAGCGAGGGGATAGCCATCGGGTTGGAAGGGAAACTGGGGGATTTTTCTTGACACAGTATGTGCTTAGTAAACACACTGTTTTTACTTATAGAGTATATTTATTTAAGGCAACTTGGCACCAGGAGTTGGAGGAAGCTCTGATAGAAATTATTAAGGAATTAAATGCACAGACCAAAAAGACAAAAAAGAATCCCACATGTCTTTGCCCATACGCCTGATATCACTAAAATGAGAACAGAATAATAATCTAAAATTATACACTTAGCTGACAACTGACCCAATTTTTTTTTTACTATAAGAAGCTGATTTAATCAACAATCAATATTTATTGATTGTCTACAATGTGCCTGGCACAGGGCAGGAATAAGATATGTTCCCTGTCCTCTCACTGCATGAAGGCAGGAGGGAAAGTGGAGTTTCAATCTGATCTGCAGGGTCAGGGAAGGTTCCTGAGGAAGTGACATTTCAAGGAAGAGTTACCTCAGCAAGAGCTGAGAAGTAAGAAGAGAGAGAGGGATGGAAGGAGAACAGGTACAGGAAAAATTCCTAGCAGAGAAAACTGAAGTGGGAAATCAGAAATAGAGCCATAAGTAGTCTGAGGAACTTAAGAAATCCAATCTGTCTGGAGCCAAGATGGTGTACCACCTCTGGTCCATGAGGAAATGGAAACCATGTTTGTCATTCTAACAAAGAGTATTGGGACTTGCTTCACAAGCATTAGGCAATAAGAGACAGTGACTGCAAGAAACAGGGACGCTTAAGGCTGAGTGAACAAAGGGGAGAGAATAGGGTCACTAGACCCTAGAAGCTTTGAGAAGGAGCCAGAGCTGGAATCCAGACCTTGGAGGAGGGGACTCTGGCCATCAAATCCTGATTATACATAAGGGGACATAATGAGACTGACTCTGGGGATATAAGGGCAAATGCTAGAGACTAGAATCTAGGGCTTCACGTGTGAAGAGCTCTTGGTACATAATCACAAAGAAAAGGAAAGGAGCAAGTCTTTTCTCCTCCAACTCTCTCTTACACCTCTTATTGGCCACAGTTAACTATGAATCTGCCGTTCCCCATAAGAGAGTATCCACGTGCCTGTCCAACTGCTTTTTGAGATGGAATTGGGCCCCCTCTTATATTAATACATAATTTAAATCCATACTTTCATAGCCAAAACTACTATTTCATGAAAATATTATCACTATTTCATTCTCCATTAATTTACCTTTCATTTAATCCCTTCAGTTTCCATCCTAAATTAGAAATATTTTACTTTGACCAAAGCCTATTGTACATGTTGTTCAATGGGCACCACTCAGTGCACCCCACTATTCATAACTACTTTGGGGAGAAAATTACAGACTCTTCTCTAAGTGACAGCAAGAAAAGAAAATTTGAAGCCGAGTGTTTTGCTCTTCTGCTATTTTAAAATGTGGGTACTAAGAAAAGCGTCAATCTCTGTCTTTGATCGCAAATGCAATTTAAATTGGAAGAGTAAATAAAGAGTGGGATTTACCCTTTTCTCTTAATCTTGATTGACTAACATTTCCAACTCGTTCTAAAGGAGGATGAGAAGGTCAGATTTCTGCCAATAGCTATACAGATATAATTTTATAACATTTTTAAATATTGAACTCTTTAAACTATGCTAGAACAAAATTATAAAACTTCAGGTAATTTGCAAGAAGTTTTGCTTGACTTTTGTATTTTTTTCTCCCCAAAGTACCTTGCAAAATGTGACCTCCAAAAATTTGTTAAATAGTGACAACCTCCAGCATCTCTCATTTTTGTTTTTCTTGAGCCCCTTTCCTAGATACTACAGCAAGAGTTGGAAAAGGAAGGGGGGGAAAAAGCAAGGCTTGCTTCATCATTTTAAAACATCAGAGCTAAAATATATTATGTACATAAATACAAACCCAGAGTTTCCATAATGGATATAATTTGCCCAGCTCAATGGTTGATATCTAGATATATTTGTAACATCTCAAAGCACTCTGTGCTGATTTTTTTAGACAGATTTTACAGAACCCAGCTTAACTTAACAGAAGTTGTAAATTATGTCTAAGTGGACTTTATAAACAAAAGTTAAAGTTGAGCATGCAAGGGAATCCTGAAAAGTTTGCATAATGCTGTCAACATCTACAGTGCCAGTGTTCATCCTTTCTTTTATTATTAGCTGAACTTTTTTCTATATACATGGATATATGTCTAACTAAGTATGTGTGTACAGATTTATGTTTTCAAATGAAACAAAGCTGTGCCGTTATTATTGCAGGGGTCGACTCGTCTCTTCAAGCACGTGCTTCCTCCAGCCTATTAAAGTACAGTACCAACATTTCCCTCTTGTAGTTTTGTGAGTGTGATCCGACCTGAGCTTGTGTTTCTGCGAAAGTGCCTGGAGAATACCAATTTAATTTAGAAACTGCTCAGCTTAAGTGTTTGGTAGGGTTTGACAGCGTGGCATCAGGTGATCAGATATATTTTCAGAGATACCACAAAGAAAGTTGGAAACGTCACCAAAACGTTTACATTGAATGTATTTTTCCTACAAAGGAATTGAATTTAAACATCATTTAAATTTATAACATGTGCCAGATTCCAGTGTGTTGTTACATTACAGAATTTAGATGCTAGTTCTCTGCTTTCAAATTATTTTAGTACCTGGTATGGGCTTTTTCTTGAATTACAAACGTTATTGTGTGGCACACAATATTAAGCTAATAGCCAAACTGGAAATTTGATGTGGTAGAAATGAGCTACGATTTCTCCTGCTAGTTGAAATACTGTAATGTTGTTAAAACAATATTTTTGGACAGCTCTTTCTCTTCTATGTAGGCCTTTTCATTATTATCACATGGAGCTTTTAAAAAATGTACAGAAGTCTGAGGTTAGATTAGCCCTGTGATGTCTTTGCAAGAAAAAATAATTATAAAAAGCGTCCTTCTCCACTCACCACCCCTATCCAAAAAGTATACATTCATCAAATTTTATTGAATATACATAATATATCTTAAATAGTATTATATATTAACCCTAAAATTAATGGTGGTGGTGGATATCCCACCTTGGGTGAAACCTATTCGTCATAATGGATATAAAGATACTGTTATTTCCAAGGATAATCAACTATTTTTTTTTTTTATGATACTCTGGGGGGAGAAAAAAGTTTAATTAAAACATTGAACTGTTTCTTCTAAACTGGCCTATCAGCTTGCTTCTCTATCTGCTTTTTTATTGAATCCCTGCTTTGTATTTCAGTGGCCCATTAAAATGTTCCCGCTTTTTAGAGTTTCTTTGAAAATATCTTGTGAATACTGAAGGAGAAAAATTTCACTAACAGACTTGCAAATCTCCTGTATTCTGTAAATAAGAACAGAGATGTCTTCAGGTTTTATTTTGTGCTGTTTTGTTTTGTCTTGTTTTGTTTTGTTTTTAAAGGAAGGGTAGAACATTAACACATGACAACAGTGAGATTACACAGATAAATTTTTGAGTTCTTTTATCTAGTAAACAGTCTAATGATGGACTTCAAAGGCAGTCAGAGAAGACGCTTCCTTGTCCTCTGTGCCAGAAAGAGAGGCGAAGCTCTTTACCACTCATATGGGAGATATGAGGAGCCTTTGAATGGATCATTGCTTTTTATGGGTAGTAATGAGGTGAGAAGTATTCTAGTGTGTGGCACAGGCCTTCATTAAAAAGCGTGAAACAGAATGGCTTACGGTTAAAGGGGATAATTTGTTCTAACAGACTTGCTAAATTGTGCTGTAACAATGCCAGTTAACAGCACTATATTTTCCATAGGATTTCTGAATGCATTTGTGTGCAATTATTCTGCCCAAAGTTAAGGGCTTTTTCCAATAGCTTATGTTAACTATTTTGACAATACTCACTCCGTCAGTTGAAAGTATATTGAGCCCCACAGTTAAAGAGGGGTGGAAGAATCCAGAGATGTTCTCATTCTCCTTCTAATGCCAAAGGATTCTTGTAAAATCAGAAACTCACAGAACCCAAATTTAAAGGAATACCATTTGTCTCATAGGTAATATCAGAAGTAATAGTCACCCGGTTTAATATCTACAAAGCTTAAATTTTAAAAATATGTATTATAATAAATTCAGTCCATAAGAAAGAAAATCAGATTTGGTAGTTTCAAGTCCACCTTTTAAAAAGAAAGAAAAACTGAAAAGCGAGAGCCATAATTTTGCTACAGTTGTGAGGAAATTCTGCCTATAAGGGAGCTTGAAGTTCTACAACATACTAAGAAGATGACTTGTTCAGGCTCTTACTGGGAGCATTGCACTAAAATTTTATTCACTGGAAAAAATCATTCTACTTGGAGAAACATAACATGTTTTTGTTTTTGTTTTCACATGACCAGCTATCAACAAAGAAAATGTTGCGGGATAGAAATGTTAAATTTTGGACAAAACCTAGAATTTGGGTAGATCATATGGGAAAACTGTTTTATAAGTGACAGTGTCTTAAGACAGGTTTACTATTCCATTAAAAATGTCATAACATTAGATTTTGAGGGGGAACTAGTTCTTTGAATTTTCTTAAAAGGCAGTAATACAAATATTCATTGTTTTGTAAAATATGTCCCGGTTTTATAACTGAGGACACAATTTAATTGGAACAGCAATATATTAATTAAATACAATTGATATGTCACCATAGACTAAAAATGGAGACTTAAATTTAAGCACCAAAAGACTTTACAGTAAGACAGGAAGTACTAGTGTCTGTCCACTCAGTGGAATTTCTGAGGCTTAGAAGCAGGAAGAGCTTCAGTTTTGTCACTTTCCACCCTTTTCATCATTATGATTATCTAGTTTTTGTATATTAGATATTTGATATTTTGGGGAAAATATTTACAACCACAGTTTAGTACATTATTCTAGCTTCAAAATAAATACTGTCAAGCTTAATAGAAACCAGGCAGTGGGCCTACAATAAATGTAATAGGCTCAGCCTCGCCTTTCTATTTCTTTTTATTGGGTTTTCAGGAAAGTCTATGAAGGAAATTCTAATTGCAATTGCTCCCAGCATATGCTCAGTCAGGTTGTTTAAGCCTTAGAAAGAGAAATGGTAGCCCTGGGCTATGGGATAGAGTCAGTGGTGGTATTTTTCCAAGCAAAACTGAATATGCGAGCATAGTGAATAATTAAAATTATATTTCACAAAGCTTAATCCTTCTCAATGTACCACAAGAAGTCAAATCAGATAAAGGCCTGTTATTAAATACAGAATAGCACCTTATTTTATGCTAGATTCATTAACCTGGAACATTGCCCAAAGAAAAGAACCAGTCTTTTCATCATTATCTCAGTAATCAGAACTTCACATTTTCTCAATTTAACACAAATGTGAACACTCTGAGTTCATCAATAACAACTAGGATAGACAACCTGGAAACTAATGTAGTGAAATGTGTATTAAAGGGGCATTTATTATTTTTTAATCTTTCTTTTGCATTGTGTCTTATTTATATCTAACTGGAGAAACTACTTTTCAGATTGATGAAAAGAAGCAATACAAGAGTTAGGTAAACACAGTGTGACATGAATATGCTTCATTGAAACTGTTCTGAGCTAAGCTTGTCTGATTCCCTATGACGTCATGGCTCCCCATGACTGGGATTCCAATGGCTTCATGAGGTCAAAAACGTCCATTGCTTGAATCTATTCTCCAAGTCCCTCTGAAATTTAGAGAAAAAAAACTAAGAGAAAAACATGTCTAAGAAAACTAAAAAGATAATAAATTTTGGATAGAAAATATTTATCCAAATATGTTGAGACTAAACGCTATATAATACAATCATGAGTCTGGGGAGAAGAAAAGTTACAATATTCTAAACAAAATACATACCTACTCTTGAGAAAAGTTTTATTAGGAGACTAGCAGTGCTTGCATTTTCATAAGAAAGTTAGAACCATTTAATAAAACTGCCACATGCTCTAAACCTCTGGCAGGTGTGGAGACTAACAGGTGTAAAGGAATATAGACACACAAAACTCCCTGTCAGTAAGAACTACCCCGGCAGTTGAAAAGATGTTACAGCTTCATCCTCTCTGCTTGTGGGTATTTCTACAGACTTCTGTTTCACCAGACACAGTTTCTGAAAATTGTGAAGTAAAAGAGAAAGGTTAAATACACTTGGAACAGCACTAGAATAAGCCAGAATTTTAAAGCAGTCAATGTTGACTTTTTGATTCTCTTTCTTTGGTTATATCCACACACCCTTCCAAATCCTCCTCATGTGAGTCTTGAATGGATGCTAAATAAACTTAGGAATTTCTTCCATGACTTGGCATGCTCAAGGTGATACCTTGGCTTCCCCCAAGTTGCTCTCTGTCATAACATCTCTGTTACCATACTTGGAATTTTTCCTCTGTTACATCCATTCATTGACAATCTCTGGACTCCCACTCTTCCTTTATATAATAAACTCCATGACCCAACTCAAGTCACTTCCACACATAAACTAGACTCATAAACTTTCACCCATAAGAACCCCCTTGTCCTGGATATTATCTATATCGCATATTTGAAATAATTATATTTAATTTCTCAATTTGTTATTTTCTTGAATTGTTCATAGATTATTTCAGGTGTATTTACTGTTTTCTGACAAACTCCTTCAGGACACAGATAATGTATATTATAGTATTTTTAATTCATCAAGAGCAATATACAAATGAAAAATAATATAAAAGTAGAAAAACTAAAGGAACACACCACACTCAATACCTTCTTTCTCATTGTATATATTTATATATTTTAAAGTAATTCTGTCCTATTGCCTAATTTCTAATTAATCTAGTAGTGGAAATTACTGTCCAAGTAAGAAAAGAGATCAAATTGGCAAACAGCAGAAGAAGAGTCTTTCGATGAGCATTCTTTGTGGTACTCCTTCAAAATTCTCCCTATATTACTCTCTTGGCGTGGCTAGAAAAAAAGAGAACAAAAAATGAAAGTAAAAATAACTGAAATTTAGGATATTCGGAAAAGAATGGGAGACTGATTTGAGGGACTAACGGAGGACAAAGACATGCTTCCATTTTTGAACTCTATTTTCCGTAAGTTTTTCAAATGCTGAATGTGTTAATTTAGTATATGGAACCAGTGATTTGCTTTATGCTGTTTGGGTTTCTATAATATAAAGAAATCATGACTATAGTGAAAGCCTTAAAAAAGCAAAGGATAGCCCGTCATGTTTTTTTATTCATTGAAAAATACAAAAAGTAACATAACGTGTTTGTCCTATTCATGATATTGAAATGGGTACAGGTGTAATGACTTTATACCTCACTGAACAGACTTTTATTCTTTTAATCAGAACAGCACCTTTCCAAATTGTCTTACAAGTCATAAAACTATCTCTTATACTATGATTTGCCATATTTTAGTTTACTTGTCAAAATCTCCTTTGAATTACTAGTCATATATATGAACCCAAAATATTTATAATTAGGATCTATGTGGCAAAAATAACTCATTTAATTTTCTTATTTATGCTACACATAACTGGAGGACTTTAAAGAAACTAATAAATATTTGCTTCAATATGCTCTTTCCTCAAATCTATGTAAAAATGATTGAGTTTTCATCCCAGTTTACAGAGAAGTGTCATATTTAGGGACATTTAGCAAGACATTCCAATGCTATAAATAAAATTCTATCTTAATTCTAAACACTGTTCTGTACCTCAATAAGTAGAACCATAGAAAATAACTGGTTGTCTGCCAAAAATTAAGGAGTGGGATAGAAAGTCTTTTTCATATCCAAGTTAGCGAAATGAGAAAATTAAAATGAATGAATGCTCCTTATGATGTGAAGAAATCTAGCTCAAATCATTCCAGTTTTTAAGTTAATATCTGTAGTTAAAATAGATAACTATGAAATGGCTTAAATATTTTGTCTAAATGCTTTCTGGCAGTAGGGAGAGGGTCATGCAAAAGAGTTCCCCTATTGTACTCTCCCCACAGCCTAGAATTAGAGTGAAAGTGTTTATTTCCCTTGTAATTCTTCTGTCTCAATAACAACATGCTAAAACCCAAGCATTTCTCATTATATTATTACAATTTTTTAAAATTGCTGGCTTATCCAGTTCTGATCTGAAATACCTTTCTCTAATTAGTGTCTTTGAAAAATTGAACACAGACAGATTTTAATCCCTTATTTACTGATTTTATTTTAATGCTATTACTCAGCATATGTTGGCTACATTAAACCATTACAGTAAAAATTAAAATGAAAGTCATATGATTTATCCCCCTTTAAAAGTGCTCAATCAGTCTAATAAAAGTTGAGTACCAAGTACCAGATGTCTGATTTAAAGGAAATTCTGAACAAAAAGAAAAAACCCTCCCATTATTCTCTTAAGATATTTAGTTGAGATGAATGCCATCCAAGGAAAAATAACATTTATATATAAATACAGTTGTGTGGATATATTGAACTTAAGAAGATACAGGTAATACAAATATAACATTAACCTTGATTGTTTTAAACCCTCATCTTGATAAATACATTTATATGGCTTTTATACGCAATCATCAAGCCAGCTTGATATTTTAAAAAGAAAGTGAGGGTGGTTGTTTCAATTTAGAATGCAGAAGGTTAGAATGAGAATAGAGGACATAATCAAGATAGGTGTTTAAAAGTTTTGCTCATTACTTTTCCTTCAAACTTCAGTTCCTCCTCACTATTTAATTATCAGCATAATTTCTTACCAAAAACTTTATCTGGGAAAATAAATGGATCTTCTCAGATGTATAAAAAGACGTTTTCAAGAGAAAGAGACAAAAATGGCATCAATCTTTTAATTTTTCATTACACTTTAACTCAACTACTCCCCCTATTCAGCACTCCCTAAACACAGTTGTTTTCCCCAATTCCAAATCTTTGCCCATATTACTCTTTTTCTTCCAAGAACAGGTTTTTTCTTTCCAACAGTTAAGATCTATGCCTCAAAGATGATCTCACATAGCATTCCTTTCATACTTTGTTATTATTATTATTTCTCCCTCCCATTGCCATGACTACAGTACTGCTATGGTGGTCACCGGCTGGCAGCTCCCAAAACATATTTGCCTTTTCTCCTGGACACAGCAAGATTCTATGTCCCAGACTCCTTTTCAATGAGGTATGGCTGTACAATGGGAGACTGACCAATGGGCTGTCAGCAGAAGTCGGAATGTGTGTGTGTGAGCCACTGCTCTTCTCCTGCTGGCTGGATTTGATTCACAGGATTATGATGATGGGAAGAGCCACATGCCAGCAGTGGCAGAGCTTGGGTTCCTGAAGTCTGTGTGTTAGAGCCTGCCCTCCTTCCCACCCCCACCTTCTGCTGCCAATTGAAATTTACATAGCAAAAAATAAACTTCTGTTGTGTTTATCCACTGAGATTTCTGGGTTTCTCAGAAGCTGATATTATCTTAACTAACATAGCCAAACTTATCATCTTTGCATTGACTAAATATCCATAATACATTTTTTCAATCATTGTCTATATTCTCCTTATAGAAGAATGATACTTCTTGCCTTTCTCCTTTCTTTTTCAGCTCTTATTCTTAATGGTACTAAGCATAGTCTCTGGTACCAAGTAGATCCTTAAATTACATTGTACTCATCAATCGGAGTTTATTGGGCAACCCCAAACTGAGTTTCATGGCTCGCTCATTCATTCTTTTATTCATTTATTTACTCAAAATATTTATTTCATCCCTACCACATGTCAGTGCAGTAGACTCCTTTGGGGTATCTGCCCAGCTTACATGAATTCTCCTTTTTTGAGAACCCCCATAAGGGGTGGATCTCCAACCAAAGTCACACTGCATGAGCTTGTGGCTGACGTAACCAGAGTTTATGATGTCACTTAAGCTGGGCCAATTAGATTCTGTCTTCAGGAAGGTTGTTAGGAAAATAGCCAGTTAATCTTTTATAATGACTAAAATTGTGTCATATATACTTGGGGGCAGAGGGCAGCTATATTACACCACATTGCCCTGAGAAGGACAAAAAGCTACTCAATGGAACAAAGAAGAAATGTAGAATAAGCACCCAGAAAGAAGCATTGAATCCTGAAGGCTCTCCAAATCTTGTTTGTAAATCTTTCCTAAGGCCAGGACGAATTCTACCACTGTGTTCTGTAGCTTTGTAACACCTTCCCTGTTTTTCATAATCTCTCTCAAGATGGTTCCTGTTACTTGCAACTAATATAACTGTAATTAATAAAAGAAGACATTTTGCTTCTCCTTAGGGATACAATGATGAATAAGAGACACATAGCCTTTACCTTCCTGTTAAGACCAGTAGGTGGTAATTCAGTAATATTGCTAGGGAAAAAAGAAAAGTTATCTTTGCAATGTTCTTGGACGATGATTTTCCTTTCACTTGAAGAATGAGATGTGGAGGTGATTTTCTTTTATGTTACACATTTAACAAAAGTGTGGGTTTTTTTTAATCACTCATGAAAATATTGCTTTCTCCTATCCCCATTTTTTCCCTTTTGTTATTTTGCCATTTGAGAGCGCTACTAAAATTGTAAAATCAAATATCAGCCAAAGAAGCTAAGTATATTAGTGCTGGAAAAAGACAATGGGGGAAGCTTTTGACTGGGCTGATGGTATTGATGATAAGACAAAGTAGAAAGATATAAGACATTAGCGAGATGGAAGATTCAGAATTTAAGGATTAATGACACAAGATACAGCAGAGGGAAGAGTCAGGGATGAGTGAGTTTTGAGCCTGAGTCACTAGGAAAATGGTGCAAGATCAGGATGCTGATATGTGATGTATCACTGCATTTCAGAGTCGGAGCCCTCAACATGTGTCAGTATATCCTGGAAAGTTTTAAAAGATGCAAATGCCCGACCTTCAGCTACAGAGATTATGACTCAGTTGGCCAGAGTGAATTTTTTTATTAGTATTTTTTAAAAACCTCCTGCCCACAATGATTCTAATGTATTGATGGGGTTCAGAACAAATATCATTTAAAGTGTCTAGACCTTCCACAAATATGCTTATTTGTTTATTTCTAAAATATCTTTCTATTTAAAATACTAAGTAAGACTTGGTACAGAAAACTTGACAACTATAACATTTCATAATATAGAGTTGAAAATGAAGGTAGAGGATGAGGGGAGGAATAAAAAAGAAATGAAGCAAAAAAAATCTATTAACACATGAGGTGGGAAGCTGAACTTTACAGATTTTTTTAAAGTCCTGCTCTTGCAGTTTCTTTTCTTTACCTCACATACTGAAGCTTCTGATGACTCAGAAAATCCAGAAGACGGCAAGGCTGGCTCTGTAATGTAGTTGAAGTTTCACCTTCAATCCTCTGCTGACTTCAGTCCCACTTTCACTGAAACAGATAACTGCTCCTCTTGACTCTGATCTCAACTTCTCAGTGTTCTCTGTGATGGTAAAACAATAAAAAATATTGTGATCTAGGTAATTAGCCAAAGCATTATTAATAGATAATTACCTATTAAAGAATCAGTTGCTAATAGATATTGAATGAATGAATAAATAGCTACTTAAGAATCAACTAGAACTTTGTCTCCTTCTTCTCTCCAAAAGGCAAAAAGAGAAGAGACTTTGTCCACCACTTATTAAACGAGCTTATTAAACGAGAACTGAAACCAAACCTAGTTTCTCCTTCCATACATAGTTGACGAAACAGACACGTATCAATCAGGAAAGCAGAAACCATGTCATGGAAAAAGTGGAAAGTAATGGGTTTGATTTTGATGGTAAGTATCTTACAAATAGATACTCTAAGTCAAATATCACAGCAGTAAAAATGACAGAAGTTTGCAAAGAATGGATGGTGTGTGTGTGTGTGTGTGTGTGTGTGTGTGTGTGTGTACACAGAGAGAAAAATTTCTTTTCAAAGGAAAGTGCAGGGGGGAAAAAAAAACATATCATGCCACCTAGTGGTAGAAAACAAGCCGATTTCCTACTAATGGTACAAAGCAACTTTGCCTTTTCATCAGAAAATCAAATGAATTCATTAACAATGGAATCTTGATTTCACAAATTATACAGTAGTTAAAATTTACATGTCATGGCTGTGTTTTAATTTTTCGCCCACCAATGGCATTAAGAAATATGAAAGTTTAAAGACCCCTGGAGTGAGAGTTAGGACAACTCCTATTTCTCTTTCTAACCAGGTCACTTAACCATCTGGAGATCAGTTCCTTCCATAAAGGGGCAGGATAAATGAACTCTAAACTGCTATCATGCTCTTAAATTCCATGTTTCAAAGTAAGCAATAGACCACATACTAAGAGAACTCTTATCTAATGCAGTCCCTTGTGACAAAGACAAGCCACCATCTTTATTAACCAAATACTTGATTACATAACATGCTTTCCGCTTCCTCCATCCCATTCCAGACATTTTACACACTCCACTCTTCATTCCAAGCCCTTCTTTATGGCTACTTTGCATTCGTGGATACCTACTGAAAACAGCCCCTTAATTACCATTCTTAACCTCTGTGAAGCTCAGTGGTACATGTTTGTAATATATTTTTGTAACATATATATGCCCACATATTCTCCCTTTTCCTTTGAAATCGGGTAAACTATTCCTCAAAGAAGAAAATAAGTGAAGTTTGGGATTATGTAGCAATATTTCTCAGATACTACAAAGCATAATTCTCCCTTTCCCCCACTCTCACTAGTAATATAGATCCAAGGGTGACCCTGTTCATCAGAATTAGGAAAGGCATTAAAAACCAGCAATCAACCTGACCTGTTTGGAATATTTAGTCCCCTAATACGCAGTCTATCCTTGCAACCAAGAAACAATAATGTGCAGATTTTATTTTAATTCCAAAAGAAAGAAAAACGTCTTAAAATATGATATTTTACCTATTCCAAATGAGACTAAAGTCCAGCAACATTTCTCTGAAGCAACAGTTTAAAAAGTGTCAAAGTCATCTGCAGAAAATTTCTTCGTCTGAAAATCTGACTTTCTCTACACCAAAGCTTTGCTGCTCACCCCAGCCCCAAACAATGGCAGGGATAAGTAAATAGCTTTGTAACAAGCTTAAATGGTTAATGCAAGAATATGTTTATTTGCCCTAAGAAACCAGTCTTGAGATTATACTCTAGCCTTACTGTGCTGTTACTATTGACAACACAGTGTGTCACAGATGAAATTATGCAAGGACGAAAATCAGTATTTCCTTCTCCAAACTGGAGAATAGAAAATAAATGGGACAAGCAGAGGAAATGGAAGAGTATACACATTAGCCTCAAATAAGCACACAGAGGAACTGGCAGTTAGATTCATGGTGTATATGCTGACAGTCCTCTGATGCACGCATAAGTATATGATAGAAATAATTTTCTTGAACATGCTAATCACTGTATTTATTTGTTTACTCAACTCCCTTCTTTGTCTTCCCCAGATATCCTTCAGGCTTCCAGCCTCCTCCACAGACAGGCACACATGCAAATGCCTCCAAGCACCTCACTTTCCCCTCTAGCACTTTATAATACCTCCATTTAAGCCTTCAGCCCCTTATATTATATGTTTACTTATGTATATAATAAACTAGACTGTTAATTGTAGGAGGTAGGGACCTTATCTTTAGGACTTACGGCTATGACTGGCATATAATAGCCACTTAAAACAAACAAACAAAAAAACCTTTATTGAATTGAATAGACTGTTAATTTAAACAGAGTGTGTTATTCATACTGGGACCAGATGATTCTATCTTACTCCCTGCTTTTCTTTGCAAAAGGGATGTGTATTCTCAATAGCGGAGTTTCATTAATGGAGTACTCTTCTGCGTCATTTGGAACCGCTAGAAAACACTGCTTTCCTTGGGGCCCTTTTCAGAGCAGAGACAGCAAAGTTCTCTACTGACTGTTATTAAACACTTCTGGTCGTTGGGAATGACTAGGAAGTCTCCTTCGATGAGATTAGAAACAAGAATCAGAGGAAGTTCTGCCCTTCATTTCCAGAATATTACGAGGTAGGATAAAAATTTTAAGTTTTCCTCAAATACTTCATTCTGTCTGATCCCCACCTGTAGTAAGATCTTTGAGCACAATAATCCATTACAGGTAAACCATTAGACATGGTAAAATGTAGCCTGTTTTATTGCTGCTGATGTGTTGCTGTGCAAATAGTTCACACTGGAAAACTCTCCAAGAACAGCCTAAGCTTGTTCCCAGAAAGGATCTATCCATTCCTATCAATGGAGCCAAGAATGAAAGCCTCAGAGGCTTTGATGTTGGCATGCCGGTAAAGGGACACTTGGAGCAAGGGATAGAGTAAGGGCATAGAGGAATGGAAAACAGGAGAGATGCCCTCCGCAAGACTTCTATTTGAAGCTAACTCTGCCTGAACTAAAAGGTGCTGTGATGAAGAAACACTTTGTAATAGGCTAACATTAAGATTATTTTCCCTTCAAATCATCATTCTGGTCCTGGGCTATACCCACATCCTTCCAGACACTGAGAGAAATGGAGTGGTTACAGTCACAAGGTTCCTGGGTTTCAGAGCAGGAATGGAGAAACCGTAACCTGGCCTGTGCTTATTCAGGCATAGACAAGTTTAAATCAAGGGTGGAGTTTGGCAGGGAAGGTAGAAGCCACGTCACTCTTTTCTATCCAACTAATACCTAGTCTGTCTGATGTTCATTTTCTCTCACGGATGCATTGCTTTGGGAAATTTTTTCGTTGTTTAGTAGGAAGAGCACTTTTTGACTACTCAACGGGATTACCCACACCTTGAACCAATGCTATTTCCTCCTCTATCTTATTTTTCCCACTGTTATTAGCAAACAGTAATTTCTCCCCAAAACAAATTATACATGTAACAAAATCTTGAGTTTATTGTGTACAGAGTGATGCTAATACTAGAAAGAGTTTAGAGAGAGTCTTCTAGGTGGGAGAAAAAGTAGATGTCATCACGAAATATAAGGCAAGTGTGAGGAATTAAATTTATTTGTGCTTGATGATTTTAAGTAATTATAATAGTCACTATTACAGGGCTTGGATTAGGTGCAAATTACCATATTAGATTATTCCCACATATAATCTATTACATTCTCACATACACCCTACAATATTGAATATTACTAGCCCAGTTTTTCAGATGATAAAAAATATATCAGACTGGAGACACTGCCTTGCCCAAGGTCACACTGCAAGGAAGTGGTAACGCCATACTCAAACCCAGGTCTGTCACACCCTGAGTTCCTGATTTCAGCTCTGACACCAAAAGCACTTCCTGTGCTTCACACGGGGGTGTGTTTTGCTTGTTTGTTTGCATGTTTGTTCGTGGAAAAGAGGAATTCTAATTTTACTCAAGATAATTTAAGAAGTGTTTTAATAGACAAAAGTAACATTACTCCAGATCATGTAAAGAATGTTATAGTAAGGTCTCAGCAAAATGTTTTGAAGTCAAGGATATCTTTTTGCCATATTTTTCACTTAAGGACCAAGATCCATTTTCTTTGGGGACCCAAATATCCAGTGGCTCACTACATACCTCAACCTGGATGTCTCACAGACCTCAAGCTCAAGTGGTCTACAGAAAAAGCACGAATTTTTCCCATCACAATCAAACAATCTCTTCTTCCCTCCTTTAGCCCTCATTTTGGTTGAAGGAACCAACATATAACCTTCCAAGTCAGAAGCTTGAGAAACATTTTTAACTCCTGCTCATTGTGGTGGACACGTCACAGATTTGATTTTTCTTCCTATTTCTCTGGCCGCTCTTTCCCAGCTCCATCTTAGGCCCCTTCTGTAGTCATCTCTTCCACGTTAGTGATCCTTAGTTTCCAGGTCTTCTGCCCTCTTTTCTAATCTCTCTGTATAGTCTCATGTGATTCCATTGATGGTTAATACCCGATGTACCATCTTAAGATGCTAATAAATTCCACATCTATATCCGCAGCCCACAACTAACTCTGTCTCTCTCATTCATATTCTCTCTTTCTCTCTAAGTATCCCCAACACGCACCTAAAAATTAACATCTCAAAAACAAAGTTGTCTCTTTCTGCTCAGAAGCTGTCCTTCCTCCAGTGTTTTAGTGGCACGACCATTCACAGAGTTGATCAAGCCAGAGAGATGTGTGATTTTTAACTCTTCTCTTTGCTCACCGCATCCCCATTCACATTGAATCATTCACACTCCCTGTTTATTCCATCTCCGAAATACTTCCTAAGTCTTTCCACTTAACACTATCCCCTCTGCCAGTTCCCTTCAAACCACCACCCTCCCCTCCAACTTATTTCACACATGTTATTGTTCAACACCTTAGATGGTCTTCCTGTCGGTTTGGACTCTTTTAGTCTATTTTCCATTCTGCCTCTAGAGTAATTTTTCTGAAAAAAATCCAATCTTTATTTACTTTACTTTAAACATTTCCATGTTTTGCCTTTGTTCTCAGGATAAAGACCAAACTCTATAATGTGGCTTTAAGACACTCTGTGATCTCGATTTGATCTATCCCTTTAGCCTCATTTCTACCCACTCACTCCCAGAACTCTAAACTGCAGCTGCCTGGTTTTTAGAAGACCCCACGCTCCCTCTCACCACTGGGCCTAGTCTATCACAGACAGCTTTTCCTTCCCAGAACCACTTTTCACCTTGAGAACTTCCCTTCATCCTTAAACATAACTACTACTGCCTCTAAGAAGCCTTCTTGAGAGTCCTTTCCACCAAGTCCAAGATCATTGTCCTTTTCAATGCCTTCCCCTGTACCCCGTACTTCCCTAAACATGTTTACGCTGTTTTTATACTCTGTATGTGTATACTCAGGACCTAACAAAGTGTTAGGCATATGAAAGATTCTCAGTAAATATAATGTTCTGAATAAATGAGTAGGGATGAAAAATGAATGAAGACCAAGACTAGGTTATGTTCAGAGCTTTCAAATCTGTCCTCTCCCCTCTCTATTCCCATAGTAGATTTCCATTATCTCATGCCTCAGTGAATGAAATACCCTCCTAATTGCCCTTCCTAACTCAAATCTCATAGTCCATGTGGTATGGCATCGTCCCCAGCCAGGCACTAACAACAAAAGGTGCTGAAGCTGCCAGCAATCCGGAAACACTCATGTAAGACAGGTCACACAATTACAGGGAATAAAGGTTAAATCAGTAAGAAAATATGCAGGAAAGGTGAGGTGCTAACGGTGGTCCCAGTGTAGGGCTTCCTGGGTTCACTAGATGGCAAGTCCAGGTGAGTATGGGCCATTTCCAGCTACCATAACTTTTTTTATGATTCTACTCTTCCCATTGATTAAATAGTAGGTGCTTTTAAGAGTCTACCATCTGTCTACCTCTGATTTCCATTGTTTAGTCCTTTTGGGCTGCTATAACAGAATACCATAGATGGGGTGGTTTTTAAACAACATTAATTTATTTCCCACAGTTCTGGAAGCTGGGAAGTCCAAGATCAAGAGCCTAGAATATTTGGTGTCTGGTGCAGGTCTACTTCCTAATTCATAGATGACCATGTTTACACTGTGTCCTCACAAAAAAGGGACCAGGTAGCTCTCTGAGGTCTCCTTTATAAGGCACTAATCCCATTCATGAGGGCGCCACCCTCATCCCCTAATCACCTCTGAAAGGCCCCACCTCTAAACATCATCATATTGGGGATTAAGTTTCAACATATTAATTTTGGGGGGATATAAACATTCAGTATATGGCACCCATCATTAATTTTGAAGGGTATGGGAGAGACCTTCATTCTGTGCTGGTAGAGGTGGAGAGGAGAGTATATCTACATGGATGATGGGCCAATTGGGTCCATCTCTGATGGGCTAGCAGTGTCAGGGTGCCCCACCTCAAATGGCCGTCTGAGTGAATTGTCCTGCTTTCATGTGATTCTCAGTCTAGGAAGATTTTCTCAATTAACAAGCTTAATTTTCTATTTTTTCTTCTAATAAAACATCTTCACAAAGAATGTGAATTTTGAGGGGATTCTGAGAGGAATGAATAGGATGGTGTTAAGAAGTTCAACTGGCATGGGAAAGTGCTTTCCTCTCAGGAGGGGAAATAATGAGCACAAAGGTGGAAGAGCATGAGGGTCCAAGAGAACTGCAGATAGTTCTGTGGGTCTGATATCTGGGGTATATTGATTATTTTTTACAAACCACTATGTGCAGGAGATACAAAGATGAATCAGTTAAGTCATTCCCACACTAATGAGACAGGTGGGTATTGAATATGAATGTGCTGGACACTACAATAGAGGATGAATAAGACCCAGTCCTAGTCTTCTTACTTACCATTGGGAAACTGAGGTGCATTGCCCACCAGGCTACTGCTTGGGGGATAAGGAGGTCCGAGCTAAGTGTTATGGCCTCATATCGGTATTGATGAGTTACTTTTGTATCTCTTTCCCCATCTTTTTCAATACCTAGAAAATTAGATACAAGAGGTACTCCAAAAATAATTGTCACATTAGAAAAATTTGAACAATCACGTGTTTAACGAAAGAGGACATTTTTAATACATATGAACTTCTATGAGAGGTAATTGGTATTCACAATGGGTTGTGTGTAGCAAATGGGAACACAAACTAGCTCAAAGTGTATTTCCTAAGTCTATTTTGACAAAATTAAATGTGTAGATAGATTATGGTAACTCAACAGGAAGAGATTGGCTAGAATCAAAACCTTGTGAGGTGCTAAAGTTGAGTCATTTCTACCATTTAAATTTGCATTTTGAAACCAGGATGCAGGTAATCTGTGGATAATTTCTCTATTATAGAATTCTGCCCACTTCAACTAACCCACATTTTACTTGCAGTACACGTAAAAGTGACATCATAATCATCAGAATTTTCTTTTCTTCTTATTGCTTCTCCAATCACAAAGACTGCTACTTCCGGACCCAGGGTCCGGAACTGGCTGGCTGAAGGAGTGCTATAGAGAATGTAAACAATAGCTATTAAATGTTCATGGAAAAAGGGGTTGAGGAGCAGTAAAAGAAATTTTTGCAGGTTAGACTCAAAAAAATCAAAACTGCCATAAATCTGCTTGACCTTAATATCATTAAATTTGGAGTATGTTTCCTTTAAATGTATGTAGGGCACTAATGTCTTTAATTTCAAAGAGAAAATGTTTAGATAGACTATTGGTAAATGTGCTATTACAGCAAAATTCCAAATAAATGATGGGTGGGAACCGAGTCGTTAGTGTAAAAACAGGAGATTCTTGTGCTTTAGGTGCTAGAATATTGCCTTTGGTTGATATAACACAAACACCAAAGAAATGATCAGAAAAATATTTTAAAATACTTCCAAGAATAGGATGGCTAGAATGTGTGAGCCATATTTCCATCTTAAAGACTTCTACATCAAAAAGTTTTTAACTCAATCTGTTGGAAACTGTTTTCCCAAAAGGATATATCCTTAATAGGAACCAAATAGAAAATGGATTCACGTTTCCAATATTTGCTTTACAATCATCTTTGCTAAAACACATGTATTGTTTGAAGCAAGGCTACCCCACATCTTACAATTGTGATTATTTCAATCAAATGTTTTTAAGCTACTGATAAAACAATTAAGTTATTTATTAATATGTGACTGAAAGTAATGCAAGTCCTCCAATTACATGCTTGCTTGCCTGCTGTTGAAATGTCTCGATTTCTTAAAGTAAGAATTAGAAGGCTATGTTTATTTGGTGGGTGTAATGAAAACCTACTATTTGAAGCCTATTCAGCTTAGTAACGGATTCCTTAAGGATAGCTCCTTATAATAACTACAGAAACTTTTTTTATTATCAAGTAGGTTATATGAGGCATCAGATAATTGATCAAGTCATTTTTAAAAAGTCAATCCAATTTAAAAAGATAATCTAAATCAATTGTTTTACTGTGGGAAAAATTTGTTGCTTATACATTCCTCTGAGACATACAGACACAGCTCTATTTTAACAACAGAAAAAGCTTAACAGTACTCCAAAGAGATATGCAAATTATGCCCCCTATTTATTTTCCTCTTTTGGATAAAATTCTTACATGAATATATAACATATTGTTTATGTATTTGCTTATTTATAGAATTTCCCTGTCTGTAATAAAACTAAGGGCAAAAACCAAAATAATTAAGAATCTTTGAGGAAAATTACATTTCAGGATACCAAATAATAAAAATAACCAAAACAGGTAAATTATTTCAGTTATTGAGGCAAGATGACAAAGGTTTATTTGGTTAAATAATATGCTCTATATCATGAGAAGTAAAATAACTACATTAAATCTAAAAATCAAAGGTACAGACACCCTTTTGTGCATATAGCAATGACAATTTAAAGAAAATGAATAACATAATTTGCGTGGAATTTTGTGGATCTTTAATGGTTAGCAAAAAGTATTTCTTCATTACTTCAATTAATCACTCTCAAGATAGCAAATTACCTAAGTAATTATCTTTAAAAGATTTTTCAGTGTGATTTTCCCCAAATGGTTCAATTATGAATGAGAAAGAAAAAATATATATAAGAGGGAGATTTACGTATACAATAAAAGATGAATATATTTTGTATTAATGTTTCTTAAAAATTAAATGTTATAAGGAAAATGTCAAAAATGTATTTATTTTCAAATTCTATGTGTGTTTGCTTTTTAATATTCAAAGATTCCCACTATGAGTTTAATTCTAGTATAATACTTTTGGGTTTTTTGGTTTCTTTCTTTTTCGTTTTTTTTTTTTTTTTTGTTACTTAGTTTAAGAAACAGCTCATATCTTTAAAGCTCTGGAATGGTGTAAATCATTACAGTGGTTTCACATTTTCATGGGATCAAGGAAACAACAGTAAGCTCATAAAACAGATACCACTAATTATGCAGAGGAGAAGTCATAAAGTTACTGGGAGAAGCATGTTTTATATTCATGGACACATCATTAAAAGTTTAAGACATGCTATCAAATTCTACATTTTAATACTATACCCAACAGCATTAAACCCTCCCAACAAGAAAATCAGATTGTTTAATGATCCTTTTTTGTCACACGGGTTTTATATGTCTGCAGTTGAAGCAGATGTGGAATTTGTATTGCTGAACATTTTTTAAAATCACTGGACAATTAAAAAATCATTTTATCTTTTATATCAAGTTAAGAAAAAAAGATCAGAATCATCTTTTGACATACCTCTCTTTAATAAAGTGCATTTAGTGAGATAATAAGCCTTGATTCCAAATCACATGTGTGGATTTTTAAAATAATGACTTGGGTTTTCTTCGAACATATAAAAACATAAAGGGGTTTAATAATGATAAAATAGCCTTCATTTTAAATTAATTTCTAAAGTACAAATTAAAACTAAGAAATAAAATGAAATCAGATTTCACGGGACACATGAAAACACAAAAGCATGTCCTATTACTAAGGGAAATCACTGAGGAATCCAAGAATAGTACAAAATGTTAATATTACAGACAGCAATTTAAAGAGATGTTCATAGCCAGAACATCAGAAACATTTACCAACACTGGCACACTTATTTAAGCTGAGGCCTTTGCTTCACTCGTCCACAAAAGGACTGAAGATGCTCTAATATCTTAATTTGTGTACAATTCTAACATGTTTCCATTTGTACATAAGTAAAAGCTGCATTCCGCAATTCAAACATGTCTTATAGTCAGCTCGAGAATACATACTCTCTTGAGTATTATAACAGGAATTTTACATGCTGATAGCTTCAAGCTTAATCTCAAAGTGAAAGTAAAATATAGTTATGGCAAATTCAGAGATGAGACCGTAAGAGCGGCAAATGGAAGCTAATCAAATGATTATTTGTTGGGGCTAAGAAAGAAATGACGGGAAAAGCAAAGTCACTGAAAATACTTAAAATCTACAGGAGAGATTTATGCACCAGATCAGAGCCAGAAGTCAAGGAACCAATCACTTCAAGGCGTTTAATGAGGGTTTATTACTGGAACTTTAAGTCAGCGATGTCGATGGATGTCCATGGAAGAGAACAGTGCTGTTCTTCTGCTGTCCGGTTTGCTAGTCTTACTCTGCTGTAATTTCACCACCATTCAAAAATTTCTTTAGGTTTTTTTCCATGCATCATAGTAGACTCCAAATAGTGAGAATGTATAGATAAAATACTGGGGAAAAAATTCTCTAGTTTTGATTTTTGGTCTCACCAGATCAGGACAGACATGGGTTTACAAATTAAGAGCTACAACGTGCAGGTCAAAATGCATGGTAGCATGTAGCATAAACACAAATGGATCAGCCTCATAAACTACAAAGTGGACAACATTTCCTCAAAACTAATTGTACTGAACTGAAATATAGAGGAAAGATAGATAATGAGAGAGTTCATTATTACACGCCAATTTACTTTTTGATAAAACTATTTGATTTGTACACACACACACACACACACACAACAGCAATTACTGTGTCATTCTTTAATTAATTGAGTTGAATTTATTAAATTTATTTAATCCTCTTCACAACTTAAGAGGTAGATACTATTCTTGTCCCCATTTTATAGTGGGGATATAAAGACTGCCCAAGGTCCCAGAGTTTGTAAATGGAGGGACTGGGATTAAAAACCCAGCAATTTATGAAAATTTCTCAGAATATGATATAATCAAATCAGGTAATTTATATACAAATTACAGAGTCCTTTAATTATCTATAGATATTCTTACACTACATTTATTTATTTTATTATTAACGCATAAAAGTTTGTATGTTTTGTACTATTGGAATCTCCTCTTGTAAGCAAATCCCCGTATTTGGCACCATGCACATGAGGATTTTGGCACTAAATCCATTTAACTTGTAAGCATGAAGAAATGAAGGTTTGGTCCTTTGAGGTTAACTGATCTGTAAATATTTTTAGTGAAACTACTGATATACGGACAAGCACAGAACTCTTCTAAACTTTCAGGAAATCAGCCTTTACAACATTTGAGCTGCTTTTCATTCAAGCCCTGCAAGTAAAATGCAACAAACTCAGAAGAGAATATGGTTACTCATTTGTATCTCCAATTTAATAACGCCTCTAATCACTCAGTTACCAAAGTTAGATCCCAGTGCATCTCCTCTGCCAAAAGCAGCTGCTTGACGAACGAACACTGGTTCGATTTTTCTGCAGGGTACATGTGCACTCGCTGTTCTCATGATGAATAAATAATGCCATGATGCCGGGGAGTTGTGGACCTTGCCCTTCTTGTGAAAAGGGCTGTATCTGCTTATTCTCAGGCATTCATGATCCTAAAGGAATAAGACACCAGAGGCCTGTGAATGAGAAGGCCTTTTCAGACATACAAAGCCTTCACTTCTGAATCCACCTTAACCAGTTTGGAGAAAAGGGCTTTTGGCACCAAGGCACCCTTCAGGGAAGACTGATAATGATCACTAAAGACATACTAGGGGCTGCTGCCTCACTCACTTCAAAGGCTTTCTCTCTCAATCAACATTAAATCATCATTTTGCCAGGGATATGGGGACAGCTGTACACAATCTATTTGTTTTAAAACAGATTACAGCCAGGTCTCTCTGCCAAAGTATAAACTTCTTCATGTTGCATGTGCTTTACTATTTTTTAACTTGGAACTTTAATTTCTAATTTACTGTCCCAAATTGGCATTAATCTTAGCTGATGGATTGCATCTTCCCATTAAAGCTGAGCTAATAGTTTTATCAATTATCTAGATAATTCAAACAACCAAACAAAATAGACCAAAGCAAAATTTTTAGAAAGACATCATCCAACTATGTCAGGCAGAAAAATATGAAGTCTCGACTCGCTGCATCATTTTGTGTGGTGTGTACAGATACCACATCACTGTGGGTGTCTTACTAGTCGGTATTAATCCTCTGATATAGATAGTCAGTCTCTTCTTTTTATCTTCTCTAAAATGTAGATCCACGTGCCCTTCATCTTTTACCTTTGTTTTGATCCCATGACACTGGCAAGCCTAAACCTCTTTATCCGCTGGTGGTCCGGATAAGTCAAGGATAATTTCAAAGACATTTTATTACCAAATTAAAGAAAAGATCATTAAGAAAAAAAAAAAGATAATGATCCACGGCCCTGAATTTCACCCCAGTCAATCTCTCCAGTTTTATACAACAGAATATTAAGCTACAATATGTAAAGTCAATCAACAATCGTCTCCTCAAAATCGATATATTAAAGTGGATACAGTTAAGTAGATACAATTTCTGCTACATTGAATTATAGTCAATTAATACAAAGTTCTTACTTAGCTAAACTTGGTTCAAAACAATATCATTAACTGCATAAATGGTTACGTAATTAGAGAATGTTCATGTTTTGTAATATTTTTATTGAGTTTTGAGCAGTTTATCATTGCTGATAATCTATTATGAGTCATTACCTCCATTATACTGGTTACTGAATGGGACAACAGAAATTTTTTTCTAAATTACTTTGCTACATTATTAGATGAAAATCAATAAATAATTCTTTGGGTCCTATAATTCTAGCATCTCTAGCAACGTCTTTTAAAATCTTTTACATATTTGTTAGAAATGTAGAAAGGAAGTAATTCAATACAGATTAGAATTTTCTTTCTTAAGACATATACCAGAAGAGGTTTTATGACGCTATAGAACCTTTAGTTTACAAAATCCCTATCTACTAAATTAATTTTTTCAATTAAAATTTACTTTAGTTCCCCCTTATCCATTGGGGTACGTTCCAAGACCCCCAGTGGATGCCTGAAACCACGGATAGTACCAAATCCAATGTATACTATATTTTTACCTCATTATACATACTTTTTCACTTAAAGGACACACTTTATGGCTTCTCTTTGGCATATCCAAATTGCTAGCATCATTACCCCTGTGCTTTGGGTCATTATTAAGTAAAATAAGGGTTACTTGAACACAGGCACTGTGATAAGGTGACAGTCAATCCGATACCTGAGATGGCTACTAAATGACTAACAGGCAGAGAGCACACACAGCATGGAGACACTGGACAAAGGGATGAGTCATATCCTGGCCAGGACTGAGCAGAATGGGATAAGGTTTCATCACATTACTCAGAACGGGCATGCAATTTAAAACCTATGAATTGTTTGTTTATGGAATCTTCCATTTAATATTTTCAGACCACAGTTGACCACAAGTAACTAAAACCATGAAAAGTCAAACTGCAGATAAGAGGGGACTACTGTACATTATGCAGGCACTAGGGGAAGCTTTGAATGTTTATCAGAGAGGGCCATTTAATTTCTATTGTTTTCCATCACCCAGAGGAGTTTTAGAAATGAGAAATTGAAAGAAATAACGACCCACAGAACAGAAGAAACTAAAGACTTCAGAGGGGTGAGCACCTCTTTTCTTCTATTTACATTAGAAAGAGTGCCAATTGCTGGTAAAGGGGGGGTGCCACTGAGGCTTCCTCCAAAGGTAAATACTGTCTGGATCCCTGACTTCCACCGACCACATGTCCTAAGCACTGAGAGATTCAGGAATGGAAACATTCAGTCATAGCTATGCTCCCTTCACACCTTCCAAGGCAGGAGGAAACTTCTGCCTCAGTTCATATTTAGAGTGCTGACGTATTTCATAAGTGATTTAGGGAAAGTCCAAAAGGACTCCTGCATCAAGAGCGTTCCAGTACAGCTCACTAATGGATGAATAGAAGTCTCTGACACGGTTCAGGAAACCTTGAAACGACTTCTCATTTTCCCTTCTGTGTTTTCTCCCTTCCTTCTCCCCGACCCTTCAGCCCTTCTGATAGAATTCTTAACCCCTTAATTCTTGGGTCCTCAATCAGCCAATCTGGCACAGTTATGAGGCAATATAATGTGGTGGTTAAGAGCATGGGTTCAAGAATCAAATGCACTACCTGAGTTCAAATCCTGATTCTGCTGCTGTCTAACAGTGTACCACTGAGATGTTACTTAAATTCTCTGATATATAATAGTACCAACCTGTAAGATTGCTGTGGGAATTAAATGAGGAAGTGTGTATAAATTGCTTAGCGTAGAACTTAGGATATAGTAAATGCTCAATAAATATTAAATATTTTCATTATCACCTCATCATAAATAGCATGCAGATCTGTGAGGGTATCATATAAAAGTTAAAAAATAAACATTATTATTAATTACAGAACATTATTATTGTATTATCACTCATGGATATAACACCATAAAAAGACACCATGCACAGTTATCCTTGCTTTCTTGAACAAAAATTAATATAACTCCACAGTAACAGATAACCATTAAGAACCATATTTGGGAGAGAGAATGAATTTCCTTTTTACGTTGATTTATATGATGGTTATGAATGTCTGTCTTCAGAATTCCTGAAAAGACACCCAGCTCCCAAGTGAAGCAACAGAAATCCTTTGATAGCTGTATTCCACAAACCATCATCAAAGTACTTATTTAGTCTAAACGCCTACCTGGCTGGCTCAACATCTCTAGAGGTTTTATAGCTAACAGTTTATCCTTAAGTTCAAGAATTAATATCACCAGTGAAATTTTTTCCATCAGGGTAAAATATCTAGGTTTCAACACTGAGCAAGCACAGCTAAGCATTTTGTGACTGGACTTCTTAGAACTTCTCAGGACTGAAGTAAGAATTTCACTTTACAAGTTATGTGATGCAAACATTTATTCTTTCTCTATCTTTTCTTCAGCTTCTTAATCAAAACATTTCTCTTAGTTATTTGTCCTTGCAATAAACGTTCATTAACACTTTGTAATTTTCATTTTTTACAAAAATGAAGTTCTATCATTTTGCATATTTTCATTGCCAAAATTGCACAAAATATACACACATTTTAAGAAAGGAAAAATACTGTATTAAAATTGTAATACTTAATATACACCAATAAAAAAAGATGAATACAAGTCATGTGTATACATATTTTTGGCACACTGCCCAGTATACTATGACAGGAAAATAATTGGGGGGAAAAAAAAATGTGTTTAAAAGAAACCCAGTGAAATAACCAGAAATGGAAAATGTCCCACCAATGTATGAGCATGGTAGAGCTGATTTGAAAAAAATTAAATATAAAATGAATCATATTATTTTATGTCTTTTAATAGGGAGTATTGATTAAAGATATTGATGATGGTTATGCTTACACTCCAAAAATTATCCAGGTAGTATAACTAATAAACATATTATAAGAACATGTAATTATATGAAAGATGCATTATGAGGCATTGTCACTGGGACAACTTTATTCTGCATGGTTGAACTTCTTAAAAATAAGGTAGGGTTTCGATTCTTTGAGGCAGGCAAAGCCAGCTAAGCAGTTGGCATACCTGGTAACCACTACTTCCTGTAACCCCTTCCCTCTTTGTTTTAGGTTATGCTTCCCCTGCTGTGTGGCACCCCCATGTTGCTCCCTGTCACTCTATAGAACACTAGTAGGCCAAGCCTCCCCTACTCTCCCCTGCTTTTCCAAGGGACAGCCCCCTCCATCTAAATGCATCCCTGGTCAGTCCCACTACTACAAGCTGTTCACAACCACCTGGGAAACGATCTCATAATCCCCATTCATAATTAATGTTATGGGCTGACAAAGTGGTTAAGGAAATATCTAGTTTAAATAGCTATAAGTCTTTGTTTTAATGTTACCATTTCTAAGAGGAAGTGATTCCTTATTAATTCCAAATGAATAATAAATGCTGAAATTTCTTGCCTGCGAGAGCTTTCTGAAATTTCATGCAAGAAATCACCTACTTCACCCTCATATGTTGTTAATGCATTTGATCCCCTGAGATACAGTATTTGCTGCACTACTTCATATTATTCACAGCAACATATAGAACATTTTTACTGTATATAAAAGAAGCTATATGAAAACATTCCACCTAAAAAAAAGAAACAAAGTTGACTACCTTCTCAAAATTAAAGATGAGATTTTCCAACATTGTAAATGATATGTGGGGGTGGGGTAGAATATATGTAAATAGAAGAATGGTTTATTACTCAAGGTTTTCCAGGCTTTTAATACATTGTATTTTTAATCCAGATAAGAGAAATTATATTCTAAAATATATTGAACAATTTGATCAGCAATACAAATTGTGTCTGTGCCAAGTGAATAATCAGAGCAATTATCAAAAGGGTCCTCCCAAAATGCTCAGTGCCATTAAATATTTATATAATTAAGACAAACCGACATTCTAGTTTGAGCAATGTGGATAATTGGCTCAATTCTCCAATTTATTTTGCAAATGTAGTCACAATCAGAATGATAAAAGCATATCTATTATAAAGAGACCTCAAAAGGCTGAGCCATCCGGGTCTGAAAATTGAAAACAAAGCCAAATGTTTACTCAAAATCAAACCCAGAACTTCTTTTGAAATTCACTGAGAGAGCAATCATTTCCAATGTCTTTTCACCTTTTGGTATGAGATGGAAGTCAAACTGGAAATACTGAAACACTTTAAGGAAGGCAGTAAAACAAAAACAAGCCTTATTGTAAGACTTTCAGATGAAAGAGTTTTGAATAAGCATTTAATCATGTGGATCCTGGTTTAAGCCAAGCTGAACCTCAAAGGTTTACCTGTGCTCATTATTTAGAATTCACAAAGAAATGGAAACGCATTGCATCTGTTGGGAACGTTGACGATGAAATGATTTTTGCAAGGAAACGGAATATTTACATTAAGCCCCTAGCTGGGGTCCAGCTGGCAAAAGAGAACAACAGAATGCTGCATTTCTGCCAGGATGTTTCCAGGTAGTTTTGTTTTCAAATTCTGTGCTCTCACAGTCTGAGTCCTTTTATGCTTGCACAGGATTTTAAGTCTAAATCAATGTGCAAGCTAATTTTCCTAGCTGATTTTCAATTTCTGTAGATTTGAATAGTGGAAGACTTAGTGTTAAAAAAAAAATGTTTTTGTTCAGATAGTTCTTTAGAATGTGACAAGGAATAGTAATAAAATTAAATATTGTTAGCTACCTATAAATTGTTCACAAAGCACACATTTGATGAATCAGAATTTAAATGTAATTAGTGTAGTGAGTCAATTAAGAATGCAATCTCCAGAGATGTTTTGAACTTGTAGTATTTTGCAATTGATTATGTGTTTGATTGGCTGCCACACTGGCAAATCAACCTTGTAAAACCCTTATTTTCTGCTGTGCCATGAAGATGCAACCGATAATCAGATTGGAAAAAAAAAAATCAGGATTTTTCTGTAAGCAGAATTATCTTTCAGAACACGGGGTCAACTTTCCTGACATGTTGTCTTAAGAATCACTGGAGGTTGTAAACTGAATAAATTGGCACTACCAAGAGGTGCCCCTAACATAATTTGGCAGAATTCCAGAGCTGATTTTATTTCTTCTTCCTCCTAGAAGGTGACAGCATCTCTTCCTTGAGACAGGATATCCAAGCACACTGTATACACACTCTGAAAAATCATGCTTACAACTGTCACATGAAAGAATTTACAAAGTTACATTTCCACACTGTTTTGGCTTTCTCCACATCCTGACAATAACCAGACTATATGTTTCACTTGTTCTGAAGCCATATATAAATAAGAGAATGATATAAAGAATAAAACAAACTGCTTTCCAAAAACGGAGTCTGTAAATCAAACAGTCCAGCAAGTTTTGCTTCAAAAACATCTCAACTCTTCCTGGGTACCAGTAATACCTATCACAGAAGAGTCACTGAATTGCTTCTGATAAGGACTAGCCAATCTTACAAGAGGTAATTACTGAAAGAAGAAAAAATATAGAGATCTTGGAAATGTTAATTCAAGGAGTTTATCATAGATGGAGTTAATAGTACCACACACACAAAAAGAGCTTTCAAACAAGCGATAGAAAAATACTCCTACTGAGAACCTAAACAATGGGGGGAAATGGACTCAATGTCTGTGTTCCACTGACCACCGTGCACTGAATCAGCTTTAGTGATCACGCCCGGCAGAATTTCAAGGTCATGCAGTTTAGGTTAGTGTTGTGCAGGTTTTTTTTTTTAAATTAAACTCTTTTATGGAAGTGTTGCATGCACACATACATAAAGTGTGTAAATCGTAAGTGTGCAGATCACTGAATTTTTACATGTAAAAAGTAAATACTCTTAAGTTATCACACCCAAATCCAGAAATATACCATTACCTGCATTCTGTAAGACCCCTTAATGACCCCTCCAAGCCACTACCCCATCCTCTTTGTACGCCTTAAATTGCCTGTTTGGGAAGCTTATATAAATGGAATCATGAAGTATACATGCTTCTGTGTCTGTCTTCTTTTACTCAGCATTACTTTTGTGAGATTTATATGGGTTGTTGCACATCGCAAATCCTCGTTCTTTTTTTTTTTTTTTAATCTGTGACATTGTGGCCCAGTGTTCAATTGTGTGACTGCACCACAATGTACTTATCCATCCTACTGCTGATGGACTTTTGGGTCGTTTTCAGTTTTGTGCTCTTACAAGTAACGCTGTTCTAAACATAATCATGCTTATCTTTTGGTGCAGATTTTTACACATTTATGTTGCAGGATGATACTTAGAAGTGGAATTTCTAGGACGTAAAGCATGCACAGCTTCAACTTTAGTAAATAACGCTGAACAGTTTTTGGAGTGGTTGTGCCAAGGGACACTCCCACCCACACTTTAAGAGAGCTCTGGTTGTTCCACAGCTTCCCAAACACATGAAGCTGTCTTTTTCATTTTAGCCACTGTAATTGGTTTACAATGGTAGACCATGAGGTGTTTCTGACAATTAATGAGGCTGTGCAGCGCCTCATATGGATACTGTCCATTTGGGTATCCTCCATTGTGATGTACCTGTTCAAGTTTTGGCATGATTTAGTTTTTTTTTAATTTCACTTTTCCCTCCTTTAGGTGGATCATTTTTATTTGCATAACACCAAATCAGAGCAGTCCCAGGCCAAATCACACATGGCTGGCTCACTCCTCACATCTGTCAGGTAGGTCTCACTTAACCTCATCCCCTTTTTATAATTTGTAAGAATAGTGCGTCTCAGAGATGGAAAGTAACTGATAGAACTAGGACTTAAAGCCAGGGTTTTCTGATCTTTCCACTTGGAGTATTGAATCTAGGCAAAGTTGTCATAACCAAAGGAATAAACTAATACATAATAAAGGATATTCAAAGGAGAATATTTGAAAAGTATATCTGCAGTTATTCTCCTATCTCACAATTAATACTCTACTGAGGAGAGATAGTATTTGTGATAGCAAAGTCCCAGCCAAGCAACAATTCTAGAACCATAGAACAGATAATCAGAAATACGGAGTACATAGCCATATAGACTACAGACTAGAGCAAGTAATTACTGTATCTGACATTTCTACAAATCGCAAGTTAAAGTCATAAACATGAAGCTTCAACTTAATATTTTACCTATGAAAACACATTTCACTAAAGCATTCCATTGAATAGAGTTAACTTGTTCATCTAGGTTTCCTGGGACTTTTAGTAAATTTCAAACACAGAAGACATTCTTTCGATTTAAATGATGTCTAAATTTGAGAAACAGAGAAAAGGCAGAAAGGAAATCTGTCATGCGATATGAGTGGAAACAGTTGACAGGCCAAATATATGATGATCTACTAAGAGATTATCTAGTTATAGAAATTTTATTATGCACATTATTATAATCATCATATTATCTGTCTACTTCCAACATGGTTTGAACTGGTCCCACAGCTTCCTGTCAAGAAACGTTATAACAGTTCCATTTGTGGAGCTGTCAGAGCATTCTGAGTTCTGCAAGACATAAAGAGGTGTGGTCTGTACCCTAGAGGCACATCATAAAAATCGAAGGCCAGAATTTTAAGTTATGTAATACCTTTTCTGGCTTTTAAAAATCTACCAAAATTTATATAGTAAACACCCTATGAGGTTTATAGTATATAATCAGAACATTTTACGATTCATTTTAACATAAATTAATCAAAAGCTCACAGCCGTGTGTAACTAGTTGCTCTGAACCTGGAAAGGAGAAATGGCTCCTAGTCTCTGTGAGATTTCACCTGTCAGTTTCTGTGTCCTTCCTCACCAATGAGGAGAATAGACACTGTATCTCTAATGTCCTTCCAGAGGAAATCTCACCACCATTCTACAGTCCGATTGCTTCCAATAGTAGGAAGCATGCTAGGATGGGTACCCAGGGGGAAAAAGCCCCAAAGCAAGATATCAAGGGCAATGGAGGAGAGTGACTTTCTTGGTTTGCTTTTTAATCATATGGATCTGGGTACAAAATCCTGGCTCTGCCTCTTTCTAGCTGGGTGATTTTGGACACTTACCCACTAAAGGATCTTCATCAATGAAAGAATGATCTTTGAGGAGGTGGAGGAAATTCTGGGGAGAGAAATAAGACGGAGTCAAATGGAAGGGGGAGAGACAGCCCCCACACTTATACATCTTCCTCAAATTCCCTGAGAAACCAAAACACACAGATCAGATACTATTGAAATACTATATATGAAGTATCTACCTGTCCAGGCTTTGGAGTCGAGGAGAAGGACAAAAAGGGATTTGATGTCTAAGGCCACGTCTTACACACACACACACACACACACACACACACACACACACACACACACAAAACACACACACACACACACACACACATACACACACACAGAAATTTGCAGTCTGCCACCTCGTCTTCTAAATTCCTCCTCTCTGTAGACATATTTAAAATCCAAGCTTCTTTATAGTTTGATACTCATATTCAAATGCTAACCAATACATATGTGCTACCACACTTTATGCTCACCGGCTTTTTAAGCTATGCTGTACTTTTCCCACAATAACAATTTCCAAGCAGCATCTCTTATACTGTCTTATGCAAATTGTATCCATCAGTTTCCTCATCTCTAAATGAGACTGATAATAGTATCCTTTTGCATAGGGTTGTTACAAGAGTTATATGAGCTAATTTTTCTAAAGTACTTAGAACATTGCCTAGCACATAGTAAGAACAATGTAAATATTTGTTAAAGAAAATACCTTTTGTTGTAATTTAACTTTTCATATTTTGATTTATTTTTTCACCAGGTTTTCCTTAAGGGAAATGACTGTGCCATAGATATTTGTGCTTCCTACATCAAGGCAGGAAACCAGGTCAAAAGGAAGGAAAGAAAGAAAATCCTCTTTATTTTTGAATAGTTCCAATAACCAAGCACTGTACTAGATGCTGTTAAAATAGATTTTCCTAAGAACCCTATACATTGGGTAAGACTCTCCCTGTTTTAAACGTGAGCAAACAGGATCAAAGAAGATTAAGTTTCTTGCCAACGAGGCATAGTGATGGCTCAGAAAATAATTTTATATGATGGTACATTTCACATGCTTTTGTTTAGTTCTAAATCTGGCTTTTTAGAATTACTACAGTGGTAGATGAGGGTAAAAGGGATCAAATATATGGTGATGGAAGGAGAACTGACCCTAGGTGGAGAATACACAATGTGATATATAGCTGACACGTTACAGAATTGTGAA
Source organism: Rhinolophus sinicus (assembly GCF_036562045.2). Taxonomy (NCBI): domain Eukaryota; kingdom Metazoa; phylum Chordata; class Mammalia; order Chiroptera; family Rhinolophidae; genus Rhinolophus; species Rhinolophus sinicus. The sequence goes on from NC_133757.1 coordinate 96,296,296, forward strand.
CCTGAAACCTATGTAACTTTACCAACAATTGTCACCCCAATAAACTTTAATTTTTAAAAAAAGTATTACTAAGGCCAAAATATGCTGATATTAGTGGTACTAATGCCACACTCACCTTAGTGCTTGTCATCTCTCTATCTACCTACTTTCTTTCTAACTATATCATCTTATTGTAACTGTCATACTTTATGATATGCTTACTGTAAACCCAGTGGCACTTTTTAATCATACATGTCCTCTGAAAATCAGTTCTGCAACTGAAAATCATTCAAGAAATCTTAGACTAGGCAAAGTGACACTGGTTGCTTGGCTGCATAACTTCTCAGAATTTTGAGTATCTCAATATGGCCATATTATCTCCTAGGAGGTTACAGAGTATGTAACCATGCCAAAGGGTATTTTACTGCAGGATTTTTAAAAAATATTTTACCCATTAACATCTCATAAGATGCTGGTGTTCAACAGACTATGGTTTAGAAAATTCTGCCTTTAAAAAAAAAAAAAAAGACCAGAAACAATGAAGAAGCACATAAAAGTTGAGAGCAAGTTAACACAACTATCAGACTATTAAGGGGAACCTACAAGCCAAAGAGCAGCATTTTAGTAGAGGCACTTATAAAAAGTAGCTTTTACAGGCCATTTCCATGCCAGAACCATGCCCAGTTTCTTGTAGAAACTCAGTGGATAAGTGCTGAATAATGAATGAATGAATGTGAGCCAGTTACTCTGTTTGAAGAAAATGCATCACTATTTATTTTCCTCATTCTAAGTGGAATCGACATTTCAGAAAGGAAGGGGGAAGAAGTGAGAACTACTTTTAAATGTTGGTGTTTCTATTGAAATTAAGTTACTTATGCAAAAATTGTTAAAACATTGTCTATCCATTTATTTAACAAATATTTGATGAAGGACTAAATGAAGAGAAACTTGGAGCAAGAAGAAAGAGGACTGTTCATGTAAGGGACACTAGTACAGAGTCAAGGAACCAGGTCCTCGAGAATAAAGAGCACACATGCGTGTCTATGCATGTGTGCACACTCACATGCACGCACCAGTTTCAAGCATCCTTTAGAAAAGTTTCTTTACTCTATTGAGGCAAACATTAGACTATTTTCACCATCTATCTGTATGAAACAGACATTGCTGAAGGCAGGAGAACACATGTCCTGTGGGGAGATTTTAATATGGTTTTGAATTATCAAATCACAAACAAGATTGATAAAAGAGAAAAAGAAACGGGAGAGGACAATTGGTCATTTGGCTTCTGAATTATTTTTTTCCTAACACGTTTCTTTGTCTTCATTCCTCCACAAACATTTTATTCTCTGCTTTCTTCCCTGTTTTTCTCCATGACCTATTTTGGTTCTTTCTGAGCTTGACCTTCCTTGTTTTACTAAGAAAATGTAGAGAGAGAGAGAAATTGAGAAAGGAGGGAAGGAGGGAGAGAGAGAGGTAGGAAGGAAAGAAGGAAGGAAGGAAGGAAGGAAGGAAGGAAGGAAGGAAGGAAGGAAGGAAGGAAGGGAAGGGGAAAATAGGAAAACGGATCAAAACGGTTTCTGGTGAAAGAAGACAACATTTATTTCTACTGGTTTTTAAAGTCCCACAACTTCAGAATATTGTAACTTTTTGTTACATGCAGTTTTTTACTTGCAATGTTCATCTGAAAATTTAAAAACCAGCAGCAGTAAATGTTGTCTCCTTCCTCATTTCGTAAAGTCATCCATTTGGATGTGGCCCAGAATAGACTCTTGGTGGAGTTCACCAATTAAAACCAATTTATTTGTTCCTATTCCTCATGCATGTCTCCCCTTTTCACTTCATATACAGTAAGGACCCTCTATTCCTGCACTTTCTATTTTGAACCACAACTGCTTGGGCTCTTGCAAACAGGGTGTCGGCACCAGTTACAACCATTACAGAGAGAAAAGAGGTTAAGAGGGAGTAAGAATGCAAGTGTAAATGCATGGACAAAATATAAAAGACTTTCCTGGCTGCCTTGAGCTGCTCCATATGTTCCTGTTGTTTAGTGACAGCCCTCAGTAGGAGCACCGTATCTTTCAGTCCTGTGTATAAATTTGCTCTGTAAATTACAATGTTGGCTTGGGCTCCCCTGGTGTTTAAGAAGGTGAGTGATGACCTTGGTGGGAGTATGTTTGTGTAGAAAAGTGTCATAAAAGATGATGTCTTGGCCCAAGAAATGCAGGGTTCAGGTTTAGTCATTTGTTAAAAAAAAAAAAAAAAGTACCAGAGTTAAACATAACTAACACATCATGAGAGTAAGGTTCTTGCCAAAAGTAACTTTCTTTTAAATCTGAAATGTTAGCTTTCACCCTGTGTTTTTAAGGAATATTTTTAGCATTTTCCTTTAAAGAGTTTCCCTGCTGATTTTGATCATTTTTTAAGTTACAAAACAAAGCAATCAGTGGCGTACATTTTTCACTGATGAAGACATTAAAATACTATCAATTGATTATTCCTCTCTTACACATTTATTTGATAATTATGGATTCAATTCAATGTGGCATTTATTTTCTGCAATGACTAGGATTTGGCAGGTTTTATGTATTCATTTATACTCTCATTGTGAGGCTTAGACATTAAAATATTGGTAATAGTGAGGACTTGGTTTTTTTAACCGTCTTCTTCCTATCGTTTGTGTTAGTGGTTTTCATTTTACATGTTAAGTAAAATAAGTAGGTTCATGCCACCCATCCACAGAGCCCTTTGGCAAATCACATTTTAGGGAAAGCCCCAAAGACGAATATCAAAAACAGATTGCCTTCATCAATCTGCATTGCTTCCCAGAAAGTGAGTCCCATAGTGTTCTGATAGTCTTACACTAGTTAATCTATTTTTTTAAGGCAGAAATAAAATCCATATTTCAAGTTGACAAATATTGCCACTTAGGATGATTAATTTAACATATATTAGGATGTCACATATACCGATAATGTGCTATTTCAAAAGCAGTTATATTACAAAAGCATGCTATAGATGCAGATGTCATAAACCTAAAAGAAAAAATACTAATGGTAGTTGAGAAAATGATTGAAACCATTACATGAACCTGAAATCCTCAATGCAAACTTTCCAGCCATTCACCTGAGATGTTATCAATGGTTTACTGTCTCCAGGGAATGCCTAGATTGATAAAGATTTCCCAGGAAAGAAGATGAAATATTATTTTCTGTAAAGATAGTGGGAAATTGTTACCATGTTATTTGCTAAGTGCCACTCAGCATGTGCTTGTAAAAAAAAAAGAAAAAGAAAAATTTCTCATGACTTGAACTATGTATGTTAATGTTTTATGCTGGTGGAACAGAAACTCTAATGCAAAACTCAAATAAGTATGTTCTGCTCAGATAAAAATTCATGTTCATGGATTCAAAATATTAATAATTTTTAAATAATAATAATAATAGTATCTGGAAAGTTCACTGGATTCAAAAGTCCAACAAACTTGTTACTAACTTCAGTGACCACATAAATACTGCCTTCCTTCTCTGGGCCATTTCTTTCTCTGTTAAGTGGGAACGCTTTTTCATGAACATTTAAATAACATATTCTTAACTTATTTTATTGTCTCTATAATAAACTGAGGCACCATCTGCTTTATTTGGTCATAAATGCAGCTGTAAACGATAGCCATGAAGACAAAGCCAGAATCTGAATAACATGTCATGCTTTCTTGGCACAAAATTTTCTTTAAATTTGTTTTTTAATTTTATAGTAGACTTACATCAACATAAATCTAAGTCATCATCTCTTCTAAGAACCTCTTTTTTGGGGTAATCATTTAATCTGTTTTCCCTCTTTAAAAAAAAAAAAAGAAAAGAAAAGAAAAGATGTCAACCTTTTGTGGTCCTTGCTTGTTTTTCAACTCTCTCTCGGTACTTCAGCCAATGGTAAAATTTAAGAACTTAGAAGTGCAAGTGACACAGAGTAGGCTTATTCCTCAAACACTAGAGCAGACAGACACACAACTGATGTAAATCTCTCCAGGCCCACAAAAGAACAAATACTAGATCACTCATTGCAATTATTTTTCAAAAGCATCTCTCAAGTTGCACGTTATGGAAATGACCTCCATCCTTACTGGCCGGTGCTTGTTACTCAGGGTGGTAAAGATACCCGTTACTGCTGGCAGTCTCTGGACCCAAAGCATATGCCAATTATCAATTACAGGGAAGGAAATTCTCTTGGAAGGATACAAAGACAAACAAACCCATAGCTGTTCATAAAGATGAACAAATTAGAATTCTGTTAATAAATAACTTGCTTTTCTCTATATATATACAAAATTTAAATTTAAAGGCATGAAAGTCATTTTCTTGTAACAGCTGATTTTAACTGAACGTTTTCAGTTTGTTACAGGATGAACTAGAACAAATGGGCTTGGACAGAGTCTTCGGAAAATCAAAAGACACTGTAAAAAAGATAAAGTGATTCCCCCCCACCAAAGGTAGTTTGAAAAGCATGGAGAAGTAAATCTGTGTTCCACCACAATATATACCAGGGGTGCCAAAAAAATGTATACACATGACTTGTATTTATCTTTTGTTATCGGTATATATTGAGTATTATGATTTTAACACAGTTTTTTCCTTTCTTAAAATGTATATACATTTTTTGGCACCCTCTGTATTAGATTTCACTCTTTCATTTAGTTCTATTTTCACTTAAAATTACATGTTGGATTTTTTTATTATTATTATAAATGTTTCCAATATGGAACTACAGAAGGTTCCTAGTAAAATTAAAAGGGGAAAATATGACAAAAATCCAAGTGATAGCTTTCTCTCACTTTCAAATACTGATTAATAAGGCAAAGCATTAAACGGCATAAGAATTGAAATCTTTTCTTTTCTTGGCGATTTCCTCCTTCACCCTGCACTCTTCATCTATCTTATTTTTATTGTCTTTTAAAGTAAAGCTCCTTCTTTAAACCTTCTTGAATTCTTTTTGATCAGAGCTCATTACACTGGCAAACGCCCAGCTACTGCTTTCACTAGAACGTCTACATATAGGCACTGTGGACTTTCTGCATTTTGTTTGAAGCCTAAACTGGTCCCTCAATGCATTCAGTATTTCCTGAGTAAAAGGTGAAAGCTGGAAATTGAGCTTGGCCATTCATTGAAAACGTTGGGTTTTTTGTTGTTTTACTAAAACATTCATTCCCCCACCTTTTAAAAGTAAAAAATTGATCATTGGTTATGGGGTAGAGGAATAGGAACTTAACATCAGAGAATTAGACAATTGAATGTTTTACACCGCAATGTCTTTAATGGCGATAGTTTGTGATAACTGGTAATATTTGAGTGGGGGTAGAGTGGGTTAATAGGATGATATCGGGAAAGGAACAATTATACAAAAAGAAATGTAAAATAAATACATGGAAGAATAGAGAGTGGACTTGAAAGTCATTTAAATAATAATGAAAGAAAAATTTTCCTAATATCTGAGGCACATTCATTTTACTTCATTTTATATCTTTCGAAAATGTGATTTTCCATGTCTTCAATCTCAGGCATCAGAATAAAACCTAAAACAAAATTAAAAAGTATTTAAAGTAATAAAGAAGATAATAAGAAACATGACAGGCCTTCTTACACTGCAAAAAGAAATATGTATCTTCGAAATAATGTGAGAAAAAACAACAACGGTCAAAATACATTCAAAAGCAGCTCAGAGCTGTCACCTCTGTTTCTTTTCCACATTCTAACAATTATCCAGGTAAATAATTCTTAAGAAAGGCACTGCAGGACCCTGGCACCCCAAGGGTGACACAGGTTTCCTACTGATAAAATACCAGCAGTTTTTTCTATTTCTCAAGAAAGATGTATTGCTCATGGACAATATGTTTTCAATTTCAAACTTTATTCACATAAATTTTTCTTAAACTTTAGAACATACAAGTCTGCTGGCAACTGCCAGCAAAGAAATATATATATATATATATATATATATCCCACAAGAAGTATACACATTTTAGAAAGGAAAAAACTGTATTAAAATTGTAATGCTCAATATATACCGATAACAAAAGATGAATACAAGTCGCATTTGACTCCTGCAATTACAAGAGGTGCTCAAAATGGTTACCCTGAGCATAATTTTAATACAGTTTTTTCCTTTCTTAAAATGTGTATACATTTTGGGGGGGCACCCTCTGTGTGTGTGTGTGTGTGTGTGTGTGTGTGTGTGTATCACAAAAAGATTAGCTCAAAGGCTTAACATAAAAATATTTGTTTCCATAGACTCATAAGTCAAGGCTATTATTCTTTACTTCACATGTCAGATTTTCTGCTGAGAAAAAATAAAATTCTTACATTGTATGATGTAATATTTTCTGGTGTTCTGTAAAGAGCATCGCCATTTGGGGGTAGCTTTTCACTTCAAGGAGTTGGAGAAGCACTAGCATGAGGATACTATTAATTTAAAGACATGTTCTTTAAAAAAAAAACTTACTGCCCTTTTAATGACAATGATAGAAGAAGGTTCTCTAATCAAAGAATAATTAATCACTTGAAACACAAAGATCTAATGAGCCTTTGACAGTTAATGATTTGTATTTTCCTTGGTCAAAATCGAAAAGTGGGAGGGGGCTGGATAGAAAGTTTTTTGTGAATTTCAACTGAAAAAGATGGATATTTCTACTTAGCTAAAAATAATTATCACCCCTGATATCATGATGTCTTAAATTTCTGCCTTTTAGATCATTCCTTTGGTTTATATGGCACCATGGTCCCAACTCAAATGGGTGTGTTTATCAAAATATTTTTGTCCTTGGGGATGGGTCCACACTAGGCATTTACTATGGAAAATCTTTGCTGGTATAGAGGATTAAGGAAAGGTCAGACAGATTGCTATTTTATAAAACATAGCCTATTTTATAGTAGTATATTTTATATACATAGTATATTTTATAAAACATAAAACAGAGTAACTCGGGCACAAATGTACACATAATAAATGCAGAAAACAGGTGAGTGCCCAAATGAGAAAATGAAATGCTAGCTGGTGAGCATAGCCATACCCAAACCACACTCCTCAAAACTGCAGCTCAAACTTCAGTTTCCCTGAGGGGCCCCTTCAGTTTTCTTTCTGCAATCACTATTTTTCATCCTGATAAGCAATTCAAAAAGATAATCTGAAAAGAGTTCAGATTTTGAATAAGCAAGTCAAACTCTTTTCAGAGTCTTTGTTTTCTTTCATTTTTGCTCTGAATGTGGGAAAGTTTGCTTTCGCTGTGTAAGGAGGGACACTGGACCACGCCGGGAGGAATGCATGGAGATCCCTAGGCCAGGGAGCCACAGAGAAAGACAGCTATAGCTTCATCAGGAGAATCCAGCTTTTACCTGCATAACTGCACGCTCTCTATTGAACTGGGCTTGGAAGTTCGGAAAATAAATTCTGTTATCAAAACAGAGTCAGAGCTAAGTCTGGGCCTCCTGACTCAATCTAAAGTCGATGGACTTTTGCAGGAAGTCTCAGGGACGAAGTATCTCAGCCCCATATCCAGAGGCACCCCGAGAGGATTCCAGCGTGCTTCCCATCTTGTTCATGTGCCTTGGGTATGGGGCGACACTGGTCCTCACTCTTGGTTTTGTAAAGAGCATGGCAGGAAGCAGCAAGTGATTGGACTGTGGAAATGATAGGGGTTGGGTGGGAATAGTCTTGGACCACTGAAGACAGCGCAGCCAGTCAAAAATTGGCAAGAAGCATACATTGCACTTCCTCTAACACGTAGTTTCAAGATCCAGAAGTTGATTTAAGAATAAGAGAAAAAATTTAAGCTGCTCTCTTTTAAAAGTTTGTCTTTTCATTAGGAAGGTACAAATTATAACCTCTCTTTGCTTAATAAACAGCTAACTATAAAATAGGGTGTTTTTCCTCCTTAGAGGTAATATGATATTTTTTTCCCTTTTCTCACCCTCCCTCATGCATTGTAGGACTGTTGTAAAAAATAAGCATTATGATGTAAGATATACATTGCGGTTTATAAAAGGCTGAAGTTTTCTTACTAAATTCCTTTCATGACAGTTTTTAAATATGACTGAAAGTATGTTCTTAAATTTTTTTTAAGTTCTATCTTGAAGTTTTGCTCTCCTTTTTAACTTGACACTTATGTCCTATGAAACATGATAATCTGAATATCTGATATGTAAAATAGACATATATGTTTAGCCCTGAAAAATTTTTTCTTCAGCTAGGTCCAACTTCGGGTAAGTAGACACACCCTGTCCACATTCAGAAAGTGATTTAGAGCCACAAGAAACCCAATGATGTGGCAATACTTTGAAACAGGGTGGCTACCTTCAATTTTTAAGAAACCTAATAAAAAACAATAACGTCATGAAAAAAAATACATGCAAGAACACCAGGATTTGAGAAAGGCAGCTTAGTAAATTTACTCTGGGGGGAAAAATGGTTACTTATCTGCAATAAAGTCCCATATTCTCTAAATGGCTCTAAAGATAGATGTGTTTATAAGCCTAATTAATTAAAATATTGCTACACTTGAGGGTGCCTGCTAAGCAAATGTGTAGTGAAAACAAAACATATCAATTATGTTTAAGTATATACTTCAAACTTTACCATTTCAACAAATGGAACTTAAAATACATATTTATTTTTCTATTATTCCATTCAGAAGACGTGCAATATTGAAACTGAATTTCTTTTCATTTATTGAAAGCCTTACACATGGATTTAGATTTTTCTTTTTACCCCAACATGTGCTAATAGAAAAAATGAATATACAATTTCCTTTTTCAAACCATTCATATCTTAAATATTCTCCTTTACTGTGTGTTTGCTTCAACTACTTTTTTGAACAAGGCAGAATACCTATAAACAAACATTTATTTATTACTTTGCCACTGTTTTGTAAGTGTATTACAACTATGCAGCGCAGTTAACAACTTTCTTCATTTACATGATATTCCAGAAGCCGGTTTAAATTTTCAATAGCAAAAAATAGTCATCAATATTCCATATTTCTAAATTCCTTTTCTTTCAAATTATTTATTGAAGTTAAGATTTTTATAAACATACATTCAGGGAGGACATTTTTTGGACTGATAATACTATAAAAACTATATCACGTAGGAGGCTGAGGCTCTGGTTTAGATTAGAAAATTCTTTTTTAGAACCACAGTTTCGATTAGCAGCAAGAATGACTTACCCTATGGCATATTGTGTAACGAATGCTTAGCGATTCAGCCTGGGATAGTTGGGGGTACAGTAAAGAGGGCAAATTTTCTTATATAAAACTATCGGGGGTATTTGTGTTTATTCCTACCATCTATGCAAGAAACAAGTATCATTCCTATCTTATCCATAAGACAAAATTTTTTGTCAGTTACAAGAAATCAAGTAAATATTAATCTTAAAATGTCTGGATTACAGTTCATCTAGAGAAAATGGCATATTTGTTCTAGGCAAGTAGAAAAGAAAAGAATGGTAACATTATTTATTTTCTATTATGTATTTTGAGAGATTAAGTTATTGATTTTTCCAACTTTTTATTTTGAAAATTATCAAACTTAGACATAGTTGAAAGAATAAAATGAACACCAACATATCTTAAAGTCACATTTTTCTAATATTTTGCCTCATTTGCTTTTACTTTTCTCCTCTCTCTCTATATATATATGTTTATCCATTTGAAAGTTAGTTACAGTCAATGTAACACTTCAACCTTAAATACTTCAGCATATATCACCTAAGGAGAAGAACCTTCTCCTGCAAAACTATAATGCACCCAAGAAATTTATTATCTAATATATAGTCCTCAATGCTTTATATCTTTTGATCCAGGATCTAATCAAGAACCACACATTATATTTAGTTATCATATCTGTAGACTCCTTTAATCTGGAATGAGTTTTTAATTTGATGAAGTGAAAATGCATATTTTCAAAAGTACTCTCTAGAGTATTCTCCATTAATAATGACAGCAAATAATCATGAAATCAACCTTAAAAACCTGGTCTTGTACCTGACCAAAATAAACAAAATTCTATAATCACTTCACTAGAAAAATGCCTTCCAAATTCATCTCATCTCACTTGCGATGAGGTAAAGAATAAGAGATGCAAATTTAAAAGTAACCAGCTGTTTAAACCATTCCAACCCCATACATTAAGTTCAGCACATTGAATTGAACCCAACATCGAATTGGTAGTTAGCCCAGTTAGTGAAGGACAAAGTAAATGTGCTGATGAAGATACAGGAGAGCTGGGCAAAAAAAAAATTTATGTTAATTGGCACTTAATTATTCAAACACTTGAACCTTTCTTCTCACTGAAATTCTCAATGTCATTTTACACAAGACTTTGGACATATTCTGAGAGCAGTTTTATGACTATTACTGCTGAATACTATCATATTAAACTTAAGTTCCTTATCAGAATACTTCTCTTCCTCACTTCTCTTTCTTAAAACATATTTTAAGAAAAGCAATTTTTTATTGACAATAAGCTTATTACTTATTCCCTTAGGGAGAAAAATCTTCACTTGATTAGAAATGCAATGCTAAAAAGGTGTCCAAATCATTTTACAACTGAAGTTTATGTTTTATACACAATTGTGCATGTAAGTACATATCTTGAGACATTTGTGAACAAATATGCCATGGTCAATGCTTTTTCATAGCCAGAAATATATATGACAACTATATTCATAAATGTACTCAAGTTATTTTTCAAATCCTATGTCACATACATATGAAATATTTTGGTTCACCTGAAATATAATTTTTCATCAAAATGCAAGGACTATCATGGTGATAGACAAGTAATGGAAATATTACTGTTTTCGTGTTTCTAAATTTCTATATGAAACTTGAAATCGATCTGAGATAGACTGGATTTCAAACTTAAGGGTAATAGACACGGACAACAATGCATCCAGTTTGGGGGGTTTGTATTGCCACCTAGTGTCTAACTTTATAATGGACCTGTGAACGTGATGGTGACGGTTGTGCAGTCTGGAAAGACTTTTTAAAGGGAAAAAGTAATTACAATACTTCTCAATCGAAGAATTTCTTAGTTTCTTGTTTTAAAGTCAATCTGTTGTCATTATATAACCTGGTCTACATGTAAAAATATCGAAAACTTCACATCTTAAAGAGTAATACTTAAGGAAATAATGATTTGTGTATATATAATGACATGCATTTGCATCCAAAATTGATTTCATCATTATTTTGGATCAGTGTAAATATTTAAAAGGTATAACCCCTGAGAAAACAAAAATATTAGTATCTGTCAAACTTATTCCTTTGATATTTACTTAAATATCACTACTGATTTTTTTTCACATTTTAAATTTATTTCATATAAAACAATCCAATTAGGATAACACGTTTTATGTGCTCAAGACTTTTTCCACTTGATAATTAAGTTGTAATTTTAGAAATTGGGTAGTTTGGTTTATCACTGTGGAAACTACTTCAGTTTTCCCCTTTAAATGTCCAGCAGTTCACTGAAATAAGAAACCAAAGGAACGGATTTAACTAGCTTCAACAGTGTGATGAAAACATTCTAGTGAAAAGTTACTAGAGATATTCCCCAACATCACTGAAATCTAATGATCCAATCCAATACACACTTGAATAGTCACATATTTTTCATCAGTAATCTAGATTACATTGTCTGAGGAGGGGTTTAAACTGGAATTTTATTGGTCTGTAAAATGATTGTCAAAAAGTACAACTCCTTTCTTTTATGAATAGGTATCAGCAGTTGGCATAGAGATATTATTTTTGCTATAATGGCCTGATAAAGACCAGGTTTTAGTATTTAAGATTTTGTTTCAAAGTCAAGTTGAATTTTTTAGCCATTAATTTTATCTGGTATGTGGCAAGCCGGAGTGGTATATTCAAGTGATAACCACTCCTTCTTTGAACATAAACTGCACAGCTTGGCTTTGGCAGGGTTTCAACAGTGGAAGACTTATCTGCTTGTAAAGTTCTGCTTCACATACATGGTTACTCCATTTGTATTTTTCTCCTTATTGCAAAGAGTACTGTGGAGTGGGAAAAAAATAGCAAAAGTAAAGTTTAGGAGATACATATATATATTTTTTGCATTCTTTTCAAATAACTTTACTCTCTAAATTGCACCACATGAGAATCTGAGGCTTTAAAACTGTAGAACATGGTGCTTTATTTGCTTGAGACTAACTTACAATAATATAAGCCATATATTTTATCATTTCATATTTTTACAGGGAGGACATGGTCTTCAGAGCTTATGAGCTTACCAAATTATCAATCAGTCACAAAATCAGGTCTGAGTTGTTATTCCTTTGGCCATGAATGCCCTTATGACCAATGTACTGATTAAAATATAATAATAAGATAAACTTGATTTTTTAAATAAATGTGTATATGTGAATACAGTAGCAGAGAAATGAAAAAAAAAATTTCTGAAAGAGAAAGGAAATGGAACCAATGTTAATTCTTCATGCAAAAAGGATAAAAGAAAATGCTAACAAATATAATTTTAGAGGCCTGAATAAGATACTGCAGCTAGGATTTCCTGGTAATAATTAAGGTTCATTATCTAAATATTTGTTTTCTCAGTTTTATTTAGTAACAAAACAACTCTTTTCCAATTTTCTTAATCTGTTGCCAACCCACCCCCAACACACATACCCATGCAATCATTGACTTGTGACTAACCACCTATATGTCCCCAATCTTTCAAACCATACAGAAAGATAATTTTCTTTCATCATTTCTTTCAAAGCCAGTATTTTCAGTCATGAAAACCCATTAGGGTACAAGCTCCTAGATGGAAAACTCCTAGGCCAAATATTTCAAAATGTGGGATAAAGGGAACCATGAGAAACTGCCTGCTCCTTTTTAACTTTGGTTATCCTACTAGTAGAAGGGGGTGGAAATTCAGAACAGATTTAAAATCAGATGGGGAGGTCCATGCTCAACCTTCATGGCATCCAACCCTTTTTCATGATAGAAATAAATTGTTTCTAGAACGGCCATAGTTATGGAAAAGCAGTGAGAATGGGTCACTGACAAAGGTAATTCATGTCTGTTTCTCCTATTAGACAGTGGGTTTACATACCTCATCTTGTAACTGACATATGTAAGGGGTTCAGTAAATGTTGAGGAATGAAACTGAAATAAAGGGCAATAAAGTTACCAATGCTGTATGTACAAAGAGAAACCAAATAGCTTTGGGGAACTTTAATAACTATTTCAGGAGAACAGAATATTAGCATGTCATCTCAGAATAATCAGTTGTGCGTAAGTAGGTGCAAAAGCATTATAAAAAACATTCTAAATTAACTAATTTTGATAATTCCACAAGTTAAAAATGTATTGAAAAGTACAAGAAATATAAGGCAGTCTGCATGCCCTAAATTTGGGGAGATTGGACATATGAAAATTTCTTGAGAAGAGTAGCAATGCAGGAATAAATGTCAGTCCAATAAAAACATTCCATATATGCTGACAGAGTTCAGAGGAAAGGGAAATGGCAGTGGGAATAGCCATACAAGTGGGAAGGAATCAGAATCTAAACTGGTCTTGAAGAGCCATTAGCAAGGACATGGACCAGTGGGAACAAGTCGAGAAGTCAGTGCAGGAACGGGTAGCAGCCGGCCCAGGGGCTGGGGTCCAAAGGTGTGCTTGATTCCAGCGATTGACTGACTACACCTGTCCATTCAAAACCCCAAAATCTACTGAGTTCTTTCTGTCTGGAAGGTGGGAAGAGGTATGAGGGAAGGAAAGTGTTCAAGTAGAATTCATATTTATTGACTCTCTTCAAAGTGCCAGGCCTTACACCAACTACTTTACACTTGACTTCAAACCCAGTAAGTTTGCATTCTAGTAAACGCAATAAAAGAAGCACACCCATAATTCTAGCACAAGGTAAAGATGAGAGTTGTTATAATGTTAGGTGAGAGGTATAATGTTAGAGAATTCCCAAGCATAGAGACACTACTCTAGCTAGGGGACATCAAGGAAGGCTTCATAGAGGAGAAGGCGTGTTTGTCAGTTCTTGAAGTTTGTGTAGGATTGGAGATGAAAAAGGAAAGATATCTCAACAGAGAAAAGTAGTTAGAGCCAGAATGTGAGGACTTTAAATACAATATATTTAAGTTGTGTTGTGTGGGCAGTGAAGTATAAAGCAGTGGAGTAGAGGTATGAAAGTTAGGTTTTGAGGAAGGTACCTTGGTGCTGAAGTACAGAATACAGTTTTGTGCGAGCCTTTGTTCAGGCAAAACAGGAGAGTAATTTACTGGAGGGAGAGAAAAGAACTGAAGCTGAGTGTCGGCTGAGGAAAGAGCTCCTGTGACTATGATGTCGACAGAGCAAAATTTGGGTTCAGGCTTCATTTAAGGGTCAAGAACTACATTGTAAATTTGGGCAAATCTTTGATTCTCTTTGACACTCAGTCTTTTCATTTGTAAAGAGAGAAAAGCAGACAAATGATTTTGAGGTCTTTAAGTCTATCATTCTGATCTAATTATCATTCTATTTAAGAAAAACTAAATTACGTTCTTGTAAATATTTCTGGCTAGAAAATAAAAACCTTTTTGATATTGTAACCGTTCCTTTATTAAATGCTAAAGACCCCTAAATGATCCCTTTATGAAATGATAGACTTCTAAGTAGTAAATCCTCCAGGAAGTTGACCATTTATAAGTGAGTAGTCCCTTTGCCTTTTATTTCTAACTAGTGTTTCTGATACATTAAGGTCTACTAACATAAACAGTTCTCTTTTTAATTAGTTAGGTTGAAAAAAAGGTGTGGGCACAGATGTAATCTTCAAACCAATCTTTAAATTATCAAACTATTAATAGTTTGAGAATCTGAGTGGAGAGTGGATCTACCACAAAAATGTAAAGCTCAAAATATCTGCAAGCTCATTTAGCTCAACTCCAGTTGTAGATTTAGAAATTAAAGCCCTCAGAGGTTCAATAACTTATGGAAATCACATAGTCAGTGACAGAACTGGAACTTGTTCTGAGGTACCTTGAGTGTTGGACCAGTAGACATTGCTCTGGCCATGCTGTCTCTTCATAATATATCGAATTTAAAATATATAAAATGCAATATGTAGATAGATAGATATAGGTATAGATAGAGATAGAGATAGAGATAGAGATAGAGATAGATAGATATAGATATAGATATAGATATAGATATAGATATAGATATAGAGATAGAGATAGAGATAGATATAGATATCCATATAAGTATGGATGCATTCCATAAAACCAGGCAGAGAGTTTTGACTTGGCTCTAACATTTGCGTAAACTTAAATTTATGTTACCCTGGAGAGGCGACAGCGGTATCCTGGAATTTGGAACTCTAGATGGTTGGATTAGCATCCTGGCTCTGCCACATACAATCTTAAATATGTTAACTAACCTTCATTGAACTCAGTTTACTCACTGACAGATGGTGAAAACAGTGTCAACCTCCCAAGGTTATTGTAAGATCAAAAGAAAAAATGTAGGTCAGATACCTAGTGTAGTGTCTAGTGGCTTAGAGGCGTTTACTACCTTTCCCTCCTTTCCTTCTCTCCCATTTCCTAAGAAGGCTGATATTCATGTAGTTCTCCTCCAAAACTGTAACATCTTGAATCTTTTTACAAAATGTATAACATATAGTAAATGCTATTATTGAGTGAATGACTTCTTCTGAACATGTTATGCTCTACTAAAGTGTTTTTCACAGTGGTGTTATTTCTCTAACTTAGAAAATAAATGAATGAATAAGTGAGTAAATGAATAGACAAATGAATGAATGAAAAGAGTGGATGACTAAGAGTCAGCCCAGGACTGTGAAATTTCTTGGGGTTGTGAAGGTCTGAGAGACTGTCTCCAAAATAGGAAAGTAAACCCTAGATTGGCTCAAGCCCTATCAAATCCAAGGGACTCAGAGAACTCCAGAAATAGCTTCCTGGGTTCCCAAAATTCTAAGCAAATATTTATAAAGCTGTGTGCATGTTGATCTTTCTCAGGTAAAGGATTTGTAGCTTTCATTTAGATTCTCAAAGGTTCTATGACCCCCAAAATATTAAGAACCACTGCTATAAGCCTGGCCTGCACCTCCTAAGATAAGGCCTTCCAACAAACAGCACCACATCTGTTACATTTCACTGGAGGCCATGTTTTATTTGCTAATACAGAGAAATAGCTTTCAGATCAGGGAAATGATATTTTGATGTTTTTAAAAGTAGTAGTTAAATACTAAATGTACCTAATAGAGAAAGTAGTCTCAGGGAAAGAGTGAAAAAACTGTAAATTCAAGGCATTATGTTGAAATTCAATGGGAATATGTACTTGTAATTCAATTAAATAAAATGCATCATCCTATATATACAGGATATATGGAAAGCAAGGTAAATGATAGGAGTTCAATTTTTACACACATGGTAATTATCCCATGAATTGATGAAGTAATATCACTGGGTAACAAGCGTCAACAAATATTTATCAAGTTTCTACTGTGATTGAAGCTCTCTATATAAAATACTTGGCATTTAAGTAGTTTTTTGACCCATAAGTTGGAACATATCTCTTATTATATTGAAGAAAGAAATCCCCATTTTAACAATAAGATTTTTCATCAATTTGAAATCGCATCTTTTCATATAATTGTGAGCTGTAGTTCCCATATATACTTCATTAGCAACTCTTAGTATGCCAATTTTGTTAATGTATTTAGCCAGTTCTTGAACTGTGAGTTTTGTACCTTGGAAATTTTTCCTCATTATCAGTTTTTCAATAAATAAAAACATCATTAATGTGGCAAGAGGGCTTGAAATACCTGAATACAGTTTGACAGATAAAGAAGACTATTTGTAATCATGCAGATGTTCTGCTGTTGAAGCCACTACTTATGTACATGAAAGACTCTCTATGAGATGAGACACTTTTTTGGTGGATACTCACTGGAGCTTCTATTTCTCCATTTTTCAGTAAGAGCACCCCAGTTGGAAATTTATTGCTCTTCTAATCTCAATTTATGTAGTCTGGTTCTACTACCTACTCTAAGAGTGAGTATTTGACCCAGTTCTGGTGATTCAGAGCAGAACAGAGTAGGTGTGGGTCAGATTTCTGTCATTTGCAACCAAAAACAACCCTGATACATGGGCAACTTTTTTCTTTTTTCTTCCGGGATCATTTTGTCACTTCCATTCTGACATTGCCAATCCTCCTATCACTATATCGATGCCACACTTCATCATGTACACTTCAAGATGGGCTATTACCATTACCTTTTGGTAAGAGAGCAGATGTTCTTATGATTATAATAATATTTATATAGTGCTTTATGGTTTACAAAGCACTTTCACATGTGCCATCATTTGCCTCTACTACACATCAAACTTTTCTTATAACCAGCTCACAATTATTGGAAACAGTTCAAGAGGCCATGAATAACTTAGAGGAACATGGTCATTATGGATTAAAAACAGAAAAGTAGTCATTATATTGAATACTTGTTGAGTGCTCATTAATCACCAAATCTTTTTTTCCAGTTTTATTGAGATAATATTAACGTAGATCACCGTATAAATTTAAGGTATATAGCATAATGGCTTGACTTACACATATTGTGCAATGATTACTGCAATAAGTTTAGTTAGCATCCATCATCTCATACAGCTACAATAAAAATAAAAAGCAAAAACAATACAATTTTTTCTTGTAATGAGAACTCTCAGGATCTACTCTTTTAACAACTTTCACATATATCACAAAGAGTGTTAACTATAGTCATCATGTTACATGTTATATCACTAATATTTATTTATAAGTGGAAGCTTGTACCTTTTGACCACCTTCCTCCAGTTTTCATTCCTCCGTCCTCTGCCTCTGGTAACGACAAATCTGATCTCTTCCTCTGTGAGTTTCGCTTTTGTTTTTGTTTTTTATTTGTTTGTTTATTTTTTAGATTCCATATATAAGTGAAATTATACAATATTTGTCTTTCTCTGACTTATTTCACTTAACAAAATGCCATCAAGTTCCATCCATGTTGTTGCAAATGGCAGGATTTCCTTGTTTTTTTTATGACTAAATAATATTTTGTTAATATATAGCACACTTTCTTTATCCATTCATCCACTGATGGACACTTACGTTGTTTCCATGTTTGGGCTGTTGTAAGTTATGCTGCTGTGAACATGGAGGTGCAGATATCTTTTCAACATAGTGTTTTTGTTTCATTTCGATATATACCCATAAGTGGTCATATGGTAGTTCTACTATTAATTTTTTGAGGCATCTCCATACTGTTTTCCATAGTGGCTGCACCAGCTTACAATCCCATCAACAGAACACAAGTGTTCCCTTTTCTGTACATCCTTGTCAGCATTTCTTATCTCTTGTCTTGATGATGGCGACTCTAGCAGGAACCACCAAATTCTTTGGACATATTTTTCTTATTCACATTTCAAGCATTTCAAGGTTAGTGTTATTAATCCCATGCTATAGATAAGGTTTAGAGATGTTAAGTGACTTAACCAAACCCACACAGCGGTGGAGCAGAGATGAAAACCCAGTTTTGCCTGAGTCCAGAATCAAACTGTCTAACCACTATGTGAAACTGCTACCCCACTCACATTGAGAAATGCCTGTGTCTCATGGAGCTCCTGGAGGAGACAGCAAAGCCAGTGGATGAATGTTTGTGTTAACACAGCATATACCCAGATGTTAATTAGTATTGACTTTATCCCCTTCAGTTTCTGTTCCAACAACCAGAATTTGGGGTACTAAGAACTGAAAATAAGAAAAGCATCGTTCCATGTTTTCGATCTTTAAAAAAAACAACTCAGCTGGAATAAATGTACACTTTGGGAAATGTAATCTCTGATCAAATGGAGAAAGGCATTAGAGTGAAAAATGAAATTGTTAAGCTGAAGTGATGGGAATTGAAAAGGAAGGTCAGAGATGGATGGAAATGGAAATGAACTAGATCTATCTGGTAGGCTGCTGTTTTGTTCACTCGGGGCTGCTGATGCAGATTTTGAAGTCAAAGGTGAACTCTGAATTCCATACAGACAACTCAGCCCCACATGTGGAAATAAAATTCCCAGAAGGACACACAGAATTGCTTTGATAGATTCGAAGGGATATTAGCCAGTCACCCTAACTATAGAGAAAACAAGACTGTTTAAGAATTGCGTATCTGGCACCGTCTTCAGGATTCTTCCTGGAGATCAGCAGGTCATTCTGGTGGGAGGAAGGGCACCAGAAAGAATCATCTTCCTAACAGGACCTTGTTACTCTCTTGCTGTAAACAGTTTATTCCTTGACCCACAAAAGACCACAGTTATTCTTCACGTTTAAAGCATGAACTCAGAATTTAAAAAGAAGAAACGTGTGCAAACGAGTTGAAAATAAACGAATTAGAATGTTACAGCTAAGAGTTCTCTCTTAATTGTTCCCTGAGGAGTATGTTCATCAATTCACTCTTTCTTTAGGAGATAGTCACTGTCTGCTCCATTAAGTTATCATTCTAAAGCGTGGAATTTATCATAATTTATTCTAGGATATTCTAAATTTACCCTGTTGATTACCACTGTGTAAACAATGTCTGCTGCGAGCTGGGGTTGGATGATTGAGGGTTAGGACTGGCGCTGGTTTGGAGTTGCCATTTGCTGAAGAGTTTCATGGTTGTTATATCAGTACAAACTCCAGAGATGTATAACAAGGGGTTCAGTGGTTATGGAAAAAAATGAGGCTCTTCCTCTATGTAATGGTCATGGGCCACTTACTGAAATACCTCTCTTTGGAGAGGCAAGTCCAAATGGCATAAGGTTAAAGAGCATTAGAAAGTGGTTTGTGCATGTACAACATGGCTTTTCTCATTTTTTTTTAATGTGCTATTGTAGAGGTCAGCATTGAAAAGTCTTCTTAAGAAAAATATTTTCAATGACAATACACATAAAACCAAGTTTGGGTAAGTTTTCTCATAACTGTAGTGAAGCTGTCCAAATTGGAAGGAAGGGCTTATTTTATAATTTGCTGTAGTTCTACTAACAAAACAATATTTAGGAATTATTTGACATGGTCTGAAGACACTGAGCATTTATTAAAATTAATGACATTTGGTTATTTCTTTCCTTCAGATATTGCTCATAACTCGTCTACTCTTTTTCTTCCCAAACTTTCTCTTACTCCATTTCCGACCATGTATTTGGGGTACCTTAATTATTCTCAACCCCTCAGCTGACAGCATTTATGAGGACTTGATTTTCACCATTCAATTTTACCTTTATGTTTGTCCCTTCCTATCTTTCTGAGGAGAGAAAATTGAAGTAAAATTGTACTTGAATGTTTTTGTCTCTGCTACAAAAGATCTTGTTTCTCTTTCTTCCTTGTTCTTATACTAAGAAAGGTGCTGTTATTTTTTCCTACAGATCCTTGTGTCAGACTGAAAGTCCAATAGCCTGAGCTTCTTTGTAGGTGACACTAATAAAAAGTGAGAAGAAAATGTCACGAAACAAAGAATGTTTATCTAAAATTTTCCTCAGCACAGCTTTCTGTTCAGTTTAGCTCAGATCAAAATCAGGTTTCATTCTGATATCTCTGCTAATGTTATTTCATTTTTTTTTAGTAGTACAGTTGCCTCATTGAACCTCTTTTTAATGAAATTGATAGCAAGTATCTATGCGTAATGCTATAACTGCTCTAGATTATCCATGAAATTCTAATGTCCTATTCATAGCCCCATTTTTTGGATAATGATCATAAGACGGTCTCATTCCGTATGCTGTATTACCTCTACCAGCTCAATTGGACAAAGGACTGGCGTATCCAAAAGGCAGCACTGAAGAAACTAGACGTCCATAAGAGAGGTTAACTGACTCTTGGTGGCAACTACATGAGACAATCTTCCCAGTTTGATAGGACAGGCTAAACCAATCACACCCTTCGTGACATCTACCTATTCCTTTCCTTCAGACATTGCTCATAATTCTTCCACCGTTTATTCCCATGATTTTTCTTTTTCTACATCCCAACTATATCTTTATGGTAACAGTGATTTCCAGTTTCTTTGGGCTTTGACATTCATGAGGACTTGATTTTTGCCACACAATTTTACTTGATAATGTATTCTTTCCTATCCAAGTTTCTTCTCTTTGTCTTTCAGAGTGGGGAAATATAATGCAAAATCTTATTTGAAGATTTTTGTCTCTGCTACTTAAGTCACTTGCTTCCCATTGTTCTCCATTCCTCCTTTTTGGAAACCCCTTCTTATAGGGGAGTAGAAATGTAAGATCACATGGAAAAGGCAGAAAGCTACAGGTGCCCTCTTTGGTAAAAAAGACAAATGACCAAGTCCCGAGAACTGTTACTGCATGCTAAATTAAGATCACTCCAATTTTCCAAGGCCTAGGATCTAGAATCACTCCACGGTTTCTGACATATTTCTATCTTTCCATGTTCCCCATGTATCTTTACCAAAAAAATCATATTTCTTTGAAGCTTTAAAGAACCTCATGATTGCCTTCTAGTCTCCTTGAAACATTTGTGCTCGCATAAATTTATCTCCTTCCCTTTTTCTGACCTAAATACAGTTTCACCCTGTTAAAAGATGATACACGCGTTCTGTTTCAGAGGAGAAGGTATAAATCCACATGGCATTAAGTAAACTCTTGGAAAGAGCCTCGCACTTGCCTTCTGCAAGATCAGCAAGGATGTTATTGTTTTAGCTATAAAACACTCAAGATGTGTGAGGATTAATAGTGAACTTATCTCCTTAATTAGTATTTAAGAATACATTAATTCCTTTCTGGCTCTTGAGAGTATTATGCTAAGTGAAGTAAGTCAGGCAGAAAAAGTCAAGAACCGTATGATTTTACTGATATGTGGGATGTAAAACTGAAAGCAACAAAGGAACAAGACAAACAAATACAGAAACAAAAACTCAGACACAGACAACAGTTTGGTGGCTACCTGAGGGTAAGGGGGAGGGGACAAGGAAGAAGAGGGTAAAGAGGGTCAAATACATGGTGATGGAAGGAGAACTGAGTCTGGGTGGTGAACACACAATGTGATATATAGATGATGTAATACAGAATTGTACACTTGAAACCTATGTAATTTTACTAACCAGTCACCCCAATAAACTTTAACTTAAAAAATTAATACAACATTATATTTTTGTAGCATGTGGTTGTACTCTAATTCATTAAATGGGCTGGAGTCAGAAGGAGCAAACAACATACTTTGTTCTTTCTCCAAACTTTCCCCTTTTGACCCCACCCCATTTTTACCTATTGCATGAAATTTTTCAGTCAATTTCAGTTATTAAAAAGTCCAGCCGTTCTATAAGGCAATTTGCATATTCCTTCAAGAAGTGAGTATAATGGTTAGTAATTCAAATAATGTACTTGGCAGAGAGGGTGTGACTAACAGAGATATTGGACTCCTAATGTTTAATATTTTAAAATTTTGAAATGTATATATGACACTTATAAATATTTCTCATTAAATAAACGTCTACTGCAAGTATTTAAGAATATAATACACACATTTCAAATTCTAATAATTGCAACAAAATTGGAAATTATAATACTACCACTACTAATATTTTCCATTTTTAACTATCAATTATATGACAATTCTGATACTGCAAAATTCTTTATATATTAACTCATTTGATCTTCATAGTCATTATTGTCACCATTTTAGAGATAAGAAAACTGATATTCAGAGGAGATAAGTAATCATTTCCAAACCAACACAAAATAAGTATTACCTCAAGTTCTTGATCAAGTGAGCAAATAGACCAAAATTAGTCTATGACTAGATAATGACTAATTATATTTATCATATAAATAATAATTGTAATACTTATTATTTTCTGATATTTTATATATATCCTGGCATATGTGTGGATACTGGCAAATATAATTAGCAAATGAGCCACTCAGCCCTTCCCACTACAGGACAAAAAAACATTATTACTGTATAATCTTTAAAAGCATTCAGAGTTTGCATGCTTTGATAGAAGTATGCACATATAAAATTAATGAAACTGACTAAGTGAAATTGCCATAAATAATAGAATACTTTTCACTCTGAGGAATTGTTGAAACAGCAGAACTATATCTCAGCTGTGTAGATAATTTTTTTGTTTGTAGGTAGAATAAAAAGGTGTTGTTTTACTGAAAATGTATTTATTTTCACTAGTGTAAATACATATTTGTTCAATTTGCAGATGGCAGCCTTAAAATGGCAGAACTTAAATGTGAGTTCTGACAGGTAAGAATATTGTAAATTCTCTTTGACCTCCAAAAAAGGAGGGAGACTGATATTTTTAAGGACAGAGTCATACACTACATAATCAAAATGTAAAAATAAAAACACTTATAGGAGACATTCAGGGCAAAAAATGGAGAAATTTAAATATAAATGGGAAAGGAGATGTGAGGGTCATATAGTATCTTTGTCACTGAGGTGACAGAGAATGAATAGCAGCATCAGAACAGGAGACTTTCCTCACAGAGCTGAGGTTTCTTTGCAGTGCCTCAAGGGTTAATGTCAGAAAGTGCCCTAATGGATGCTCAAAGGGTGCACCTTTCCTGGAGAACACAGAGGGCATCAAATCAGTGCCCTCTGGCTCCAGCAGCAGCACTCAGCCTGTAGACACGATACCCAAGGATTTACTGTAGTCGTAATTTTCTTCACTAGAAGACCCTGACAACTACCACAATCCCACTGATCACACCACCAGTGAGTAGTGGTGCTAACTGTGGATTCTGGTCATCTGTCTCTAGGTATAAATAACAACCTGGAGAGCTCAAATATAGACCCATACAGCTTTGTCATAAGCCATCATTAGAGAAATGATGCTAATGAACCATTTTCTTTCCAGCTCAAAAAATCAAATATTTCTTACTGCAGACAAAAATAAATTCTAAATTAGGAATTCATCAATGGGAAAAGGTAACACTCAAAATGTTAAGATAATACAAAATGTCTTTATAACACATCTAGATAGGAAAGAATTTCTTAAGGCAAACAAAAAGATTGATAATTTTTTAAAACTTTTATGTTAAAAAGTCTTGAAATCAATCATCTACTGCCTTCTTTCCCTAAGCAACTGCCTATAATTAAGATTTCTTTTTTTAACTTTCCAGAGACATTCCCAATAGTATAAATATCTTTCTAGGATAACGTCTAGTAAAGTTTTGATGCTTTAGTTTCTGATTAAGTTCAATGATTTCATAAACCAAATACCTGTACAATGAACGTGCACTAATATCTTTCACAGAGTGTGTGTGCGTTTGCTGTGAAATACCGAAGATCAAAAAAGAGGGGCAGAGAGAGAAGAAGAAAGATGGTTGGAATAAAAACCATCAATTACTATTTTTGCCTTTCTTTTTCCATGTCTGTGTTGTCTCCTTGAGAAACCCAGGATGAAATCACTCTCCACATACGTTTCTACTTACTGGTTGGCTTTTGGTGGGTTTATCTGTTTCTAAGTAATTAGCCAGAATGCTGTGGGAAAACTGAGGGATGTCAGACCTGTCAGTCAGAGTAGCCATGTGGGAGGTCTTAAAAGGACCACTACAATGTGGTGCAGCCTTTTTTCACTTTTTATATGAATGGATTTTTGATCCTCTTTAAAAATCAGTCAGTCAAAGTGTGTCTGACTGCACATGGAACTGCCATACAGGAAGGGGGATTTCACTCTGTGAAGCATCTTGACATTTGCAAGGTCTTACAATAAGGTGCACACATAGGTCAAACATTGTATTTGACAACACACACACACACTCACACACTCACACACCTAGAAGCGTGCCTCCATCTATATAAATCATTTTGTACCTTTAGATTTCAAAATTTATTAAAATTTGTTTTAAAATTATAGGAGCATTTGAGATCTTGCTCTCTGACACAGGTTGTCGGTTTGGCTCAAATAAACTCTTATAAAAACATTTTTTAAATAAAATAAAATTTGTTTGTTGTGTTTTCCTAAGCTACACAGAAGTAGAAATTGCATGACTAGTGCCTGCCCAGTGAACGACTTGCAGTGAATTACGTATTTCCATCTAATTGATTTAGAGGAGGTATTTCAGCTATAGATTTTTATCTCATTATCTTCAATCAGTCTTAAATGTTATATTTTCCATATGCGGTAAGAAAATTAGGAGTCCCAGTATCTGACAAGGACCTCAAGCAGCAGAGTAATTCATTGGTACTTGCAGAGAATAAAGTTTCATTTGACATAGTTTTTTGACCAAATAGTATATGCAAGCCCGAGCTATTTGCTGGCAGGGTCAATCTCAAAGCAAGAGAAAATAAAGAAAGGAGCTAACAAGAATTTAACATTCTTTTTTTTAATCAGTAACTTCAATTCAATATATGAAAATAAGAGAAATAAGATTTGTTGTAAAGACCTGAGTTTTGAAGAATAGCAGAGACAGAAAAATGGCTGGTGAAATGGTTTTGAGAAATAGAAGAAAGTATTGGGGAAAGTTTGGCAAACTGAGGCAAGGAGGGGGTAGCAAGAATCTAGTTATATTTCAGGCCACAGAATACCAAACAAGCAGAACAGAATAAATGAAAAAGAGTTAAGCTGAGAAGAGATCTAAGGGCATCAAAGTATAGACTGTCCGAATCTAGTGCACATGACAGCACGACCCTGCTAGCACAGGTGCTCACGGATGGATCAGTCCTTAGTAACACTTTTTACATTTGATTCCTAAAAATAGAGTTACTCTTTACCATCTTTATAAATTCTTCTATAAGTAAATTTAAAAAGTATAAAATAAGTTGAGCGATGAGAAAGAGTATATATGAGAAGTCACAATACTATGCCAACCACTCAAGTAGCTGAATTTAATTAGACATAATAATTTCAAAGATCAAATTAGTGTTGACAGTCTCACGCATCATTTTGTCAAGGAGAAGATAAGTCATACAAATTGCTTATATAAACAACATAATCAGTGTCAACATTATTAAAATTCTAGAATTACGTTATTTGGTACATTATCAAAATCTAAGATATTGCCTTCTCACTACGTTTTCAACAACTACTATGTTCACAAAAATTAGCATTCAATGGACGTTTACAGTCTTAAATAAATTTGCCCATTAAAAGTATACTCACACAAGTAATTATTAAACCAAAGGATTTCGATGTCTACTGAGGTAGAGAAAAATTCCCTTAGAAAATGCTACTAGTTGTGTTTTCTGAACATGTATAAAACAATGCCAGATTAAATAAAATGTGTTTATATATATCTTGCTAAGATATCTATTATTTTCTTCAGTCTTGACAACTACCAAATAATGATGTGTATACTTATAACATAATCGCTGCACAACTTTTCAGGAACACTAAAATGTGATTTAATCACCTCAGGTAACAGGATGTTTTCAGTGAGTATCAAAATAAGAACAATAAGTAAATTCTCCACTGACTAACCAACAATGGCTTTGAATTTTTAAAATTCTGTTCGTTTTTTTGTACCAAAACTCTATTGGATAGTAAAATTAGCATTAAATAACGTACATATTCAAGATATAAGGTTTAGCAGAAAATGTTTTTAGTGAATATGTGATGTGTAAGTATAAAAATTTAGACGTTACCTGGTAAGCAACTCAGGCAAAATACCCAGTAGAAGCCTTATAAATGCTGATGGAAATCTAGAATTTGGGTGGCTTATTTTTTTATTGGGGAGGGGGACAGAGTACAGTAAGGAAAATAATCTTCAAAGTCCCCAGTTTATATTTGGTAGCAAAATAATTCGTGCTTTAATAAAAATTTTAAAAGAAAGCAAAGTATTATTTTCCTCCTTAAATTGTTTTCACTTAAATGTTAAGATTTTCCTCTTTTAAGAAGTCAAATGAAGAGTAAATACAGCTGTTTTTCCTTTGAACATGGGAATGGTTTTTACAGTAGTTATAAGTTTGATTATATCCAGAGACAGACTCTCCCAAGGGAAGATTTATCAACCAAGTCAGCATCAAGTACAAATATTCACAAACAGTTGTTGAAACAGTTGTTTATCAGTAATATTGGATGACATCTGCTCTGCCCCTTGCAGTGGGAGCAAGGGGAGCAGGAGATCTTAAGTCTCATCTCTTTCTCCACATACTTTGCATATTTAGTTCCAGGGCTCATTCATTATGCTAATCAAAAGAGAACTGGGGAAGATATAGAAAACACTTTCATTTCATTGGAAATGGCTGATAGTTACTAAAGGAAAAATAGGGCAATAGGATCAGCCAGGAAAGCGAGAAAAAAGAGACAAAATAGTATGGCTTGTGTTGGGGTGGGGGTTGAGAAAATTTGCAGAGGAGAGAGAGATGGTGGGAAACTACCTTGCATTACAGGCGGCTGAGAATGGGAAAGAAGAGATTAAACTGTTTCATACATGTAGCCCACTTTGGGAATGTCTTGAGATGCTTAGCGTTTCACTTATTTGCATCTGGACTATGATTCCTCTGGATGAGACATCTGCAGAGACTGTTCTTACATTCAGTTTGCTGGAGCAGCCTTTGTCTAGAGGCTCGCTTTTGCCCCTTCCATCTGGCCCCTATCCCTTCCCTTCCCCCACATCATGCCTCCTGTTCTGGGCTGAATTTTATCCTCCCAAAATTCACATGTTGGTTGAAGTTCTAACCACAGTACATCAGAAGGTGACTATATTTGGAGATGAGATCTTTAAAGAGTTAATTAAGGATAAATGAGGTCCTTAGGTGCCCCTTAAATCCAATGGGACTGGTATCCTTATAAGAAGAGGAGATTCGGACACATACATAGATGGAAGGCCATGTGAAGACACTGGGGAAAAAAAGCTAACTATAATCCAGCAAGAGAGGCCTCCATCCTTGCTGACACCTTGGTCTTGGACTTCTAGCCTCTAGTACTTGAGGAAGTAAATTTCTGTGGTTTAAGCCACCCATTCTGTAGTACTTTGTTATGGCAGCTCTAGCAGAGTTACACCCCTGTTAAAGTCTATTCTCCTTTGTTCTAGTCTTTTCAATTTTACCCTCTTCTTCCTCTTCTCTACTGCCCCAAAATATCCAAGGTTCTCTGTACCAACGCTTCTCAGTAGGTTCACACAAACTACCCAGATATCTGAACTCAGATGAAGGCCAGTTACCAAGATGAGGCAGAAAGTGGTGTTGGACTGTGAAGTTGTCAGGAAAGGGCAAAGTGCTAGAAGGATGAAAGGAAGTGCTAGGCAGTTGAGTTCACTCAGAAGAACCACATCTGGGCCAAAGGAGGATGGGATATGGAGAAATGGAAAAGTGTTTCACCTTCAGAGTAAGAAAAAGAGAAACAGTGTCATTAATTGAGCAACCCTTCATGCCAGACTACTAAATTAAATGCTCTCTATGTTTTATGGCCTTTAACCAGCCTGAGTGACCCTAGGGGGCAGGAATTAGTATTTTCTCAATTTACTGATGAGGAACTGAAGTTCAGAGAGGTTAGGTACCTTGTCCAAGTTCTTACAGAAAAGCAGTGGTCAAACCATACATCAGCCCCGATCCAGCTTCCTCCAGATTCTGGGCCCATCATCATTACACTCTACCCCAAGCTTCTAAGGCAGACGAATTAAAGACAGTGAAATTCTTAACTAATAGAATGGGGAACGAAGGACCTGTGCTGGTGGGACTACTCATCCATGACAGAATGGAGACAGGAAGAAGGTGCAAAGGGGGAAAGAGCAGAGGAAATGACACTGAAGATCTAACCCACCATCTAGAAATTGGTTGAGCTGACTCCCTTCACACCACTCTTACTCCCATTTTTTCCTGTTCTCCACCCAAATATAGGACTTAGGTCAAATTCCACACACATGCAAACATCCTTATTTGATTCTCAGCCACTAAATGATACTCTTTCTTACGACCCTGGCTGTCCCATCCCCCCCCCAAATTTGTATTTAATACATCTTAAGAAGATTCCCACTAAACAGCCACCAGCTGACCACATAGGTGCCCTTATCCATAGAACAACTTCCAATTTGCACAAATGTGTTTGGTTACCTGCTGACACCTAGACATGTCTGAGGCATCTGATGGCTAAACCTTCGCTACATCTTCCAGATGCAGCTACAAATATTTCCAGTTGGCACAAAAGCAAAAATAAGATACTCACATCCAGGTTTTAAATGCCATCATTAAAACTGTTGTGCACATGAGTTTGAAATATATTTAAAAATGAGAATTTTAGCCTCTGCCATTATAATTTTCCTCTTATGTAATATAATTTGAAGCCATATTGGTCTTAGGTTAAGCAATCAAAGAGAAAGTAGCTTCCTTACAAGTTTTTTTGCACATTTTAAGAATTAAGGTGCAAATTTTATTTTTCATCGTCACTTAGCTAAATCTATGTAGATGAGATGTCATATAAGTGATTTTCAATCATATTACTCTGCTGATTGCTTCAATTTCTAAAAGAATACTCTTTTGGATACTTATCAACAAGGCTCTTAGTATACTATTCTCTGCAAAGAACCACTGAAATTATGTTTTCCTACTTTGATGATTAAAACTGTGGTGCCATTAATGAATTTATATTTGTTGTACCAATTAGAGTTGTGAATTAATTTTATAACCTTAACATTTAGTTTTAACATTTTTGAGGATGTATCTTCCACAAACTAAATAACTATCATTATCAATATAATGACATATATATTATATATACAGAGGGTGCCAAAAATATGTATACACATTCTAAGAAAGGAAAAAAACTATTAAAATTGCAATACTCAATATATACTGAAAACAAAAGATGAATACAAGTCACATTTGACTTCTGCAATTACAAGAGGTGCTCAAAGTGGTTACCATCAGTGCCCAGACACTTCTGATTATGGCAGACTACTACTTGAGCAATGTTGACCAAAGTGTCCACTTGTATACATTTTTTTGGCACCCCCGGTATATTTGTATAGAGATATATACATATCTACTATATTAATGCTTATGTATAGTGTAAGTATAATATAATATATATTACACATGTAAATGACTCCTTTAGCACTTGAATAGCTTATTCCTGCTTTGCCATTCTTTGTTTTGTTTTTTAACTCTTGGATAACTTATTTCTGTTTTTGTCATTCTTAGTAACAGGTTTTATACCCAAATGGATTTTATGCGTTGATGGTACCATAGCTAGTCATTAACAATGATAACTGCTATAGCAATTCATAGATTAACCGCAGTAAGTAGAAACATGCATCTTTAAGGAGAAAAGTCAATACAACTAATTTTAAAGTTTCAGTATTCGGAGGAATTTCCAAATTGATAAAAATAAATTCAAAGAAGGAAGAATATTTCTAGCCTAACAACTTCTAGGGACCAAAACTGGCTTTGCACTTCAAATTAACATGCAATATGTCAAAAAAAAAAAGTTATTTTGGTCAATTAGTCTATGGTTCTTTTACTTTCTGTGTGTGAGCCAAAATAGTTCCATTTCATCCACCTTTGCAAAAAATACAAGATGATCCAATCCATGAATAAAGTACAGATATGAAACTGGTATAAATTGCAGCCACATACCTGTGAAGTTGAGTACAAAAATATAACTACCGGGATTGTAGTAATCAAGGCCCCATTTTACCTGTCGCAGAAAATGTCATCTAGTAGTCACTCTTAAGAAACGCAATTTGTTACTTTTTTCAATTATGTCATTTTGTTTAATTTTGAACTAATTGAGAAAAGACTCCCCTTCCCTTTCTTCTTCTTCAGATAGGTGATTTAAGCCAATGCCACTAGTACGGTGGAGAGAAGTAACCCTCTACCTCTCAGGTGTCATATGCTCTGTTCTTTGTTGACATTCTCTGTTATTTGCCCCATTGGACCATCCCACAGGTCCCCCTTGATACTGACACCTGTTAAGAAGCAACTGTGATTGATCCAGCTCCCGGCAAGGTAACCACCCCTAGTTCTCAGCGGGCTTGTCCTCCTTCCATCTGCAGAAAAATCCCCAGAGTATAATCTTGCCTGCTGTCCCTCCCTCCCTCCCTTATTCTTCATGCCTTCCCTCTGTGTCCTATTCTCAGGTAGTCAGATGGGTTCCTAGATTACTCTGGAGCTCTGGGAAACTGAGCAGGCAAGTCTATCCTCTCATGTGTAAGTCACTAAGTCACAGCACTGGTGCAGGGCCTTTTCCGTGAGGCTCTCTGTCTTCCTGTCTTTACCTGAAGAGTAAGGGACAAGGCCTTTCTCTTCTCAAGTTGTTAAACCTCAGAGGGAGTTCTATCATTCTGCCCTGGACTCAATTCCAAGGGCCAGGGCCAGGGGCGGGGAGAGGGCACAGAGGCCCTGCACTGCATCTAACTTGCTAAGTCCCTCTCTGAACTCTCCTCTACCTCCCAACCCTAACACTAAGAAGCAGAGAAACCTGCTCAGATTTGACTTCCTCAAAGCTTCTAGTGTTAATGCTCAAACCCAAGTTTCCAAATACAAAAAGAGTGAGTCTGTATCGCGGGTTCCAAGAATTGTTTTCAAAACTGACAATGGCAGTGAAGGTGGAATTCATTACTTATTTTGGGGAAATGGGGGGAGTAGGGGAAGCCAAGACATGTGAACTCAGTAAATATAAGGGGGGAATATCTGTCAATATCTCAGAATTATTATCCTGCTATGACTATCCTATATGATTAATAAAGATAAAAAGAGAAGACTAAGAACAAGTGTAACAATTATGTTTAAAGCATTGAAAGATGTGAAAATTTTCCTAAGTGGCTCTTTGATTTTGTTTACTTCCCTAATTGTGACTTATGAATATTAGTGCAGCTAAGCTTTTACATTTTTATATATAAGATACATGTCTTGTTAGTGATTTGCTGAGAAAGAAATAAAAATATTTCAGAATATCTAAAGTAATTAAAAATTATCAAGCCAAATTTTATTCCCATAGGCTAAAAACCCTAAAAGAAATTAAATTTACATGATATAATGTATAGTTATATCAGAACAGAACATGCAGATGTATTTCAATTATAAATAATATCTTTTGGTTTCCCCCATTTTATTACAATTACTGATGCTGTGTCTACAAATGTTACAGTCATCCATTAAATTGCTTTAAAAGTTATTTGAAAAATCCAATCAAACCAAATGTGGGTCAGAATCAAATCTTGTTTCAGTTAACGTTAGTTCACTGAGATCTCAAATATTTCAAAATATATTTGTTCTTGCTTTTATATAGAATCATGTATTTTTTAACAAAGTATGCTGGTTTGATATCAGTGAATAGAATAATATTTTAGGAATGTGTTACATAATATGCCAAGTTCTAAATCTTACCTAGTAATCTTTAGATGCTGCCTCTTAGGTCTTTCATTAGACACACTGTTTTACATTTAAAAAATGGGATGACTATACAAAGATGGCAAAAGGGGAAAAAAAATCAAGGAAAAAAATTAGAAAGAAAAATTTTAAATATTTTATATAGCTCTGAGACATTGGGTCATGTAAATTAATCATTTCCATATCTTTCAGTTTTAAAATTTATCCCTCTCTTCTACTATATGTTCCTATAGTTTTGCTTCCTCTTCTTTGACAGAAAAAGTCTAGGATTCCAGAAAGGGATATTCCAAACTGTTGACAAACCACAAGCCAAAGAAAAAAGTTGCTGTCAGTGTTCATCATAGTAGAACATTAAAACATTTACTAAAAACGTAATTGTTTACTTGTAGGATATGTTAAATGTCTCAGTGCTAAGAAATATTCCAGAGCAGACATAACTTACTATGCAATAAGGAAGCTTCCATGGGAAGTCTGGCTTAATTTTCATTTAAACTTGTTAAAGGAAGATAAAGATTGCTTTGGTCATTAAATGCTTCCAAAAATGTTTTTTAATTCCCAAAATAGTTTAGCTATTTTTTTGATTATATATTATTGATCTTTTTATGATGTTTTGACAGTATTAGCAGGGACAAGTTTGATCTTTCTGTTAATTTTTAAAGTACATTAATGATCCTTTTACTATATCTAGGCAACAAATACGTGTTGATCACCCATTAAAGTGACAATAAATTCTGTAGGAGGATATAGTAGTGTACAGTCATTAGCAAAGATTAAAAAAATAAGCTATGAATGACCATTATAAGGAATAAACTAAATAAAGGACAGTAAAAACAAAGTTATATGAGCTTGAAAGTGGAACATATAAATTTTGCCTAAAAGGCATCAAGATATTTTATAATACAGGTGCCAGTTCAGCTGGACCTCCAGGATGGTCAGGATGTGTTCAAGAGCAAAGCAGGCCACTTCTAGCATAGAGACCTGAAAAGGAGGGAGAGTGAATGTGAAATTATTCATCTAGAAAACACAAAATGCCCTCAATCACAAAATCCTCAAATACTGACATATCCTGTGCAAGGGAGCTCCTTTTAAAAATGCAAATTAAATGTAGGAGCACGCAGCATCAATCATGCAAAATAAAAGTCAATAAAACATAAACCCTTTCGAAGTTTCTGGCTTAACTACCAAGCATGAGAAGTAACTAATGTTCATTTTAATGTGAACACAGTGAAACAGACTAGGGTCTGTAGAGAATTCTAATATGAATCTTGCCCTCCATTTGCTGAGTGACTGGAGGAAAGTTATTTGACTCTCTGGGCCTCACCTAGAGAATGGAGAAAATAAAACCTGCTCTATTATCATCCCAAAGTTGTTGGTGATATTAATGAAAATGGAATTCAAAAGGAAATAAGTACTTCCAAAAATTTATTACTTGATAACAAGATTATGTATGAATATATGCTATGCACTATATTGAAAAATAATGCCTATTTTTTTTCCATTTTTCAAGTAATGAAAATGAGGCTCAGAGAAGTGAAGTGTCTTAATCCATGGCTACACAGAAAGTTGGCCATGAAGGTCAGACTGGAAACTCCAAATCCCATGCTTTAGGTATCCCATAGGATTCCCATAGAAACTGCAAGTTAAAGCACTCCTTTGCCTCAATACAAACCCCACTGTAAGAATTACAAGGTCAGATCTGTGTATATATTTTTCATCAGAAAATTGTATCCCATTAAAATCCTGGAAAATGTTTCTTAAAAATAAATAAATAAATAAATAAATAAATAATGCCTACGTTCTTCAATTTATACACATGAGTGCACATGCGCACATGTTTGAGCCTCTTTCTTTTTCAACTTGATCTTCCATCAAAATGGAGTTTTATCCTCTTTCCATCAAACATCTGAAGTCCCATCATGAGCATCTTCCAGCGTTCTGGATTGGCCATTTCAGTCAAACTTTTGATGCCCTCCAGAACAGTGGCCACTAGATCCCCAAACCATGCAGCGAGACTTCACAGCTAGATATCAAGAACTACATGTTTCTCACTTCTTTTTTGCAGCCTTGAGAAAACAAAGGATTCCTTTTAACCATCGTGAATTAGAGTGCAGGATCAATATGTGCTATGTAACATGATGTGATGCTTCCTTACTCTGTATTACATTTTTAAAATATTTTTAAATCATCTTGGAACACAGTAGGCATAAAATTATTTGAATAATGTAACACACGATCTAGTTGTAGGTTATTGCTATCTGAGTTGTAGAACTCTTCAAAGAATAAAAATGCTCCTTTAAAGAATGTAAAGAAACAAGTATAAAAATATATACGCAGCTACCCTGTTTCCCCGAAAATAAGACCTAGCCGGACCATCAGTTCTAATGCATCTTTTGGAGCAAATATTAATGTAGGACCTGGTCTTATTTTACTATAATATAAGATGGGTATAATATAATATGGTATAATATAATATAATATAATATAATATAATATAATATAATATAATATAATATAATATAATACCGGGTCTTATCTACCATAATATAAGACCAGGTCTTACATGAATTTTTGTTCCAAATTAGAGCTGATGGTCCAGCTAGGTCTTATTTTTGGGGAAACATGGTATATCACAGGCTCAATAACCAAAATAAAATAATCTGATATTGAGAAGTAAATGAGCACCGTATGGTACATACTACTTTTTATTAAACTAATGGCATGATTGTTTCTTATTAAATAATTACTTCATGTATGATTACAGATATTAAAAAAAGGGAGTTTTCTAGGAATCCGAATATATAATCAGCTTCAAATGGGGGATGTGCACATAATGAGACAGGAAAAAGGGAAGGCCTCAATCTCCTGATCTAGCACGGGCTAAATTTTATTCCGGAGGGAGGGAGACAAAAAAATGGAGCTTTCTAAACATTCGCTGTCCATTTTCTACTTTGCTTTATTAGGTACTCACGCCATAATTATATAAATCTTTAAAGCAAATAAATTGCCCCACATCAATTGGATGCATGTATCCTAGGTTTCACGATTAGATCATGCAATAATGGTGATGTTAATTTTCTTCGTCCAAACAACCATCTTCCCTAACGCCCCGAAATGCCACCATCGCAGGCAAGCTCTTCATCAGCTGTAGAGCTGTGACACGAGACAATGGGCAGCCTAATCTGTTCTGCCACATCTGCTTGGTCTTTCACATATTTAACCAAGCTTTCATCTCTGAAGTGCAAAGATAATTATTTCCAGAAGTCACTGAAAAGGGCAGGACCATTGGAGGACACGGGTGTCAGAGATTTGCTTGACTTGCAGACAGTGAGAAAAAGTGAAAATCTCTGAGAAGGATTTGTGAGATTATACAGGAAGTATGTGTTTTACAGTTCAATTTTTGTCTTAGAGGACGAGCAATCTCCTACAAGTCAGGAAATTTCACGAGGGCAGGGGAACCATTCGGTTCAGCAGTCAGTCCAGGAATTTGGAAAGCTCTACAGGGATCCAGAGAGGAACAGAAAAGCCTGTACTGCAATATTAAACAGCCTCAAAAGGTGACAGGGTTCTGTTTTAGGCACAGAGCTGCACACAGCCCCATGGGAACAAGAAGACACAGATTTTAGCAAATGAATATTACTTTAGATGTGTCTGTTAACCATGTTAAGAGATCAATATGATTCCATTAATCATATCATGTAATTATTTAATTTCTTTTTCCTAATTAAGCAAATAAAAATAGTTCTTGATTTGCTTAGAATTTTGTAGGTGCTTTTAATTTTGTTACTATGATGTCATAACATTTAGAGATTGTCTAGTTTTTCTTTTTTTTTCTTTTCATCCATTATGGTCGACTTGCTTATGACAAGATGAAAAGAATAATTACTAGTAGGCCCTTTATTTGTTTGTGATAAATAATGAAATCATTATACCTTATTCAATTAAAATTGGAAAAATTTATACATAGCAGGAATATTCTTGATTGTTAGCCTGTTGAAAAGCATATATTGACCTGCAGAATATTATGCTAAGTGAAATAAGTCAGACTGAGAAAGACAAATACCATATGAACTCATCTATATGTAGAATCTAAAGAACAGCATAAACAAGCAAACAAAACAGAAATAGACTCAGAGATATAGGAAAAAAAACTGATGGTTGCTAGATAAGCAGGGAGTGGGAGTAGGGAAGAAGGTAAAGGGATTAGAAACTACAAATTAGTAGTTCCAATATAGTCCTGGGGATATAAAATACAGTATGGGGAATGTAATCAATAATGTTGTAAAGACAGTGTAGGGTGCCAGATGGGCACTGGACTTATCAGGGAGATCACTTCATAGACTGTGTAAATGCCTGACCACTGCACTATACACCTGAAGCTGCAGCAGAATAATACTGAATGTCAACTATAACTAAATATATACCAGGAGTGCCAAAAAATGCATACAAGTGGACACTTTGGTCAACATTGCTCAAGCAGTAGTTCACCGTAGTCAGAAGTGTCTGGATGCTGAGGGTAACCACTTTGAGCACCTCTTGTAATTGCAGAAGTCAAACGTGACTTGTATTCATCTTTTGTTATTGGTATATATTGAGTATTACAATTTTAATACAGTTTTCCTTTCTTAAAATGTGTATATATATTTTTTGGCACCCCCAGTACATATGATGTACATAGGATGTAAAGTACAGCATAGGGAATACAATGGTGATGTAACAGCTATATATGACATCAGAGGGGCAGTAAATTGGGGGGTATCATTTTGTGAGGGATGTAACTGTCTAACTATGATGTTGCTTTGTATACCTGAAACTCATTTTAAAAAGCTTATATTATAAAAGTTAAAACTATTCATTTTAAAGATGACATACTTACATCAATATTTATTTCACCATTTCCATGATGCTAATCATTACTTTGTGAAGATTACCATTACAATAATTAATTTAATACATACCATGTGCCAAACACTGTGCTGAGTTTTGTTTGCATTATATTTTATGTTTTTTAACTTTTTATTATAGAAATGTTCAATAATATATAAAAGCAAAACAGTATAATGAATTGCCATGTACATCATAACCCGTCCTCTGTAATTACAAATTCATGGCCAATAACAAACTTATTTCTTACTCCCACCCATTTCCTCCCATCTGTATTATTTTGAAGTAAATCCTAATCTTGTTATGATTTCATCCATAAATATTTTTGATGTCTAGAAGATCATGATTTTTTAAAGCAGTGCCATTTTATATAATTCTCAAAACAACCTTATGAAGTTGGTCCTATTAATACCCCCATTTCCCAGATGAGAACACTAAAGCTTATAGAAGTGAAGCATCTTATCCAAAGCAGCCTGCTGGTGTGTAGCCTACCAGGGATTCAAATACAGCTCTGTCTCAACCCAAAGTCAAAGGTCATAAACATTACATTGGCTCTCTAAAGTCAGATAATTTCACTCCAGAAATTTTTTTGATTTTTAAAAAATATTTCAATACTGAACTGGTACTTCATGGTAACAACACTAAGGAAGTAAAAATGTTCTTAATCACTTCAAGAATTGAGAATTTTACTCAAGGCACTAGATGACATGGATTTCTAAAAACCAGGGTGGTGACAGAAATCATTATATGCCTCCTTCCCTTCTATCTTAAGTTCATTAAAACTTATGACTTAGGTATAGAGACTCCTGAGCTTCTGGCTCTGAAGTAAGAAAAAACCTCTAGTCATTAGTACTCTTCAGGTACAGACAGCTGCACCCAGCCCTGACATATTCCCAGGCGGGCCAGAGATATAAGGCATAAGGAATGCGTGAGGCCCAGGAGTTTTCCTTCAGTGCAACTGGACACTCCTTCACAGCAGTGGACATGCCCCAGTGACAAGGAGGTGATATGTAGGTGCTGCTGGCTGGTGACAGTTTCAGTTGTTTGTTTTTAACGTTGCCATTCTATACAGATCCTTATGCGAATAAAACATACCTTTTAAAATAATTACTTGTGCCTAATGGTTCTTCTCTGAGATGAGTCACTTATGTCGCTGTTACTGCTTGTAAAGCCTGCATGGAATTACTTTCATGTTCAGTTACTAT
The DNA here is from genome assembly GCF_036562045.2 of Rhinolophus sinicus. Lineage (NCBI taxonomy): Eukaryota > Metazoa > Chordata > Mammalia > Chiroptera > Rhinolophidae > Rhinolophus > Rhinolophus sinicus. The sequence goes on from NC_133757.1 coordinate 96,334,675, forward strand.
GAATAATGACCACTATTACATGACATAGAATTTCTCAGTTGAAATAGAGCTATATAATCACAGTGATTTCCATCCAAATTACCCTAGACATTTGTCTGGCCTAGAGAACCTTAACCTGCAATGTACAATTGCCATATCACACAGAAGCCCTGATGTCACAGAAGCCCTCCCCAGTCCCATGGCCATTCTCAGTATCCCCCTACTTCTATTAATGCTCTTCTTGGTGTTTCTAAAATGATGCTGCTAAATCACTGTACCTCCTGCTACATGAGTTCATTGATTCGTGGGGAGTTGATTTGTTCATCTTTGCATCATTTTTGCGATCTCAGCACAGAGTAAAACTTTGTTGAATAAAGGAATAATGGTGAGATTTAAACAGCACTGCACCTCAGAGGAGAGGTAGTATTAGAGGTAAAGTTGGTAAATCACCAGCATAGAGATGCTGGGGTTGCAAAACTTAAAGTGGATGACTTTTCCAAGGAATATGGTACAGAAGAAAAAGAGATGAACACTTGGGTAAACTGTCTTTCCAATGAGGTCTACGCTTATAGATAATTCATACTTCCTGCATCCAACCTTGTGCACCCTCACCCACACTCAGGATGTCCCTCATCCTACTTGAATTTTCTTCTTTTTTCCTGTTGAATAATATGCAGTATTTATTTATTTATTTATTATACTTATTGTTGCCCAACTCCCTTTGTTAGAATGTAACTTCATGATCTTTGACTATTCTGTTCACTAATGCAGCCTAAATTCTTAGGACATAGTAAGTACTCAACAAATATTTGTTGAGTGAATGAATAATTATCTATATTTAGGATATTAAGTAAGGACAAAGAGAAACACCAAAAAGAGCAATCATTATATAGGAAAATACACACAAGATCACCCTATGTGCTAGAAACAAAAGGAATTTTAGTAAGTAGTGGCTAGGTAGGAATTGAGATAGCTATGAAGTGTTTTAGGGAGAAGGAATCTGAGACTTCTAGATTTAGTCATTTCAGATCATTGACAATTACAGAACAGTTTCTACAGTACTAAGAAATCAGATACCAAAGGTTGAAAATGAAGTCAATGTTGAGATAAGTGGCATCTAGCATAGACCACCCTTTTGAGAAATAGTGGCAAATAGCAAAAACACTGAAAAAGGTGTCTGAGGCGGTAATAGAGATGAGAAAATTGGAGATGGCTTCAAAGCAAGGGACAAGAGACAAATGGGCATTTGGTAGGATGCAGGGGGAAAATGCTAGAGAGAGAGAGAGAGAGAGACAGAGAGAGAGAGAGAGAGACAGAGAGACAGAGAGACAGAGAGACAGAGAGACAGAGAGAGAGAGAGAGAATGTAAAATAATATTGGGGGGAAAACCCAGAGGAGGCAGGCAGTGATGATAACAACACAGATAAGTTTAACCTTTCAAGTAGTTGGCCAACTTATTCCTTCAAAACATAACTAAAAAGACAAGGCAAGTGCAATACAGACACATCATTCAGGAGGAATGAAGAGAATACAAAGGAATCCGTGCTGTATGGTACAGTTTTCTGTTCATACTTGAAGTTATATCAGCTCACGTCGATATACACTACTCTGTCCACCCATCAGTATTACCAACAATATTAATCATGGGGCTGGATCACAGCATAATTCGTTTGGCTACTTTATGCCTGCATGGATGCTGAAGATGCAACGCAACGAATTCATTTGTTCAAAAGTATCTGTGAGCTATCTACAAGTTCTTCTAGGCAACCACTCTTTTCTAGACACTGGGGCCACAGCAGTGAAGAAAACAGGCAAAACTCCCTGCCAAAAGACAAAAACAATATACAGGATAAATGAAGTCAAATATAAGATATGTTAGATGATGATGCATGCTAAGAAGAAAAATAAAACAGGAAAGTGGGTACTGTCAAGAAGTATGAAGGATCTGAGAATTTCCCCTATTTGCAAGCTAATGAATTAATCTGGAATCGTTTTGTGGATGTTTGCAGAAGACACAAGACTCCTGGTCAAAGGCTAAAGACTTTATTACTCACAACAAACAGCACCCAGAATATCAGATTATGCCATTTTCTCAAGGCTGAATTCCCACAGGGAGATGAGAAGGCCAGCTAATGCATACACACGCAGTGTTATATTATAGGAGAGGAATTCTGAGCTTAGGGAACCCAAATTTTTTACAATGGATGGTGAGCCTACCTGACCTTTCTTCCAGAAGGAATATTACCTTTTTTCACATTGGAAGTAATCATGCCTCCCTTCGCTGTATGGGGCAAAACTACTTTTATCTTACAGGGCTGTTAGCTATACGAACATCCTTAAAACGATATTCCAGAATAAAAGGCTACCAGTGTTTCATTCACAGGATGTACAGAAACATGAGAGACACATGGAGAATTATCTCCCAGTAACATCAACCCCTCCTTTCACCAAATCTGTTCAATTTGTCTCATCCAGCATTTAATTAAGGCTACTACTAACAGAATGGCAAGAAGCAAAATGAGGTCAATCTTGACGCCAACCATGCCACCCAGTGCCTAAGACCCAACCATTTCCATTTGATATGAACAAATCCCATAAACCGTCAGGACCTACCCAAGGAACTCAGGTGGCTTTCTTCTAAAGTTTCTTTGTTGATCTCTCTACTTTTCCCAAGGCATTAAGCCAGGTACCAAGGGAAAGTCTAGGGCAATTCTACCGTGTATAAATGCATAACCACCCTGACCAATGAGTTTAGGCTAGCCAAATGTCTTCCAGGGCCAAGGTGGTGTCGTGAATCACTTTAGCTGATGGTGGGCCGCAATTTCATACCACTTTTCTAAACGGATAATTCCCAAGGTAGGAATAACTTCCCACAGAGTACACATAACAAGTCAGTTATCCTTCCATGATACCGCCCTAGAAAGATTAGTCTCATTTGGAGAGATCTACATTGTCATCTGAGAGCTATATAATCTACTGGTGGTGTTTCTTTAAACCCTGAAGGTCACTTATGATCACCCTGATGATACAACTTACCATTTTGGAGGGAGGGAAGCAAGTTAGTATCATCAGAGAAAAATCTCTTATTGTGGTCATCTATACCAGTGACCCAGAAAATCCAGTCAGGATTTGTTTCCAGAGTTTGTGGCCCTAAAGAAAGATATTTAATCAGCCAGTTTTCCAAGTAGCAGATCAAATATATAGGCCAGTGGCAACAACCCAAGAGTTGGTTAAAACAAAACAAAACAAAACAAAACAAAACAAAACAAAACAAAACAAAACAAAACAAAACAAACCAGCATTGTCAAGCTATTGACCAGAACTGTGAGAATAACCTTGAATTCTGCTAACTGAACAGACTGATCATGTCCACTGTAGGTGCTGCTTAGCTGGTGCTGAAGCTGAACAGACGCCCAGTGGATAGCATCAGCTTTCAGCTTAGCCATACCATCAGTGAACCAAGCCTGGGCACTTAGAAGAACTCTGAGCCCAGTGCCCCATTGAGCCAGCAGCTTTGTTTCAGGTGGTGGAATGTAAGATAAAGGTCCTCCCAGAGAAACAGCTGCCACTTTTTCACATCAAGTCAAGATTCCATTAGGGCCAAAACAGATGCATTCTTGAATATGCCATTTCCATTTGATAAGTGAGGCTTATTAAGCTCTTCCTAGCTCTTTAATCATTAAACCCAAGTTGACCCACCACAAAATTGAGCTATCAAAGCTCCCATGGGTCAGGCTCAGTTTTGATGAGATCCCAGGAGAAAGTTAAGAGCTGCCTTTTAAAAGGGGGTGTGTGGTAGCCATGTCAAGGAGATAATAAGCCCAAAGCACCAAGGGCCTCCCGATAGAGCCTGCCTCCCTACGGCAAATGCTCTAATCCACAAAACCATCAGCCACAGAAATGTGTAGCTTAAAGGGGACATTTGGGATGTGGGGTTACAAAAGTAAAGGGTGTGTTTCACCTTGCTATACAGTTTCCAAAGTAACCTTTTGGCTGGACCCCCTTCAAGGGATGCAGCTCCGTGGATTAGCCAATATAAAAGACGCAGTAGAGTACAGCACAGAGATTATAGTCAATACTATTGTAATAATTCTACATGGTGCCAGATGAGCACTAGACTTAGTGTGGTGATCACTTGGTACGGTACATAAATGTCTAATCACTATGTTGTATACCGGAAACTACTATATTATTGTATGGCAACTACGATTTTAAAATGAATAAACAACTCACTCAGTAGATCCCCCGAGTGAGGCACATACTCTCTCCAATATCCAGAGTCCAATAAGATCCTGGACCTCCTTTTTGGTGGTGGGAGGGGTGGGGCAGAGGAGACAGGTTTTCTCCTTGACTTCCAGAGGGACTGAGTCATGTAATCTACCCACAGAGTCACAAGGGCTGCTTTCCTTGGTAAGCAGTCCCCTGAGTTTTGTCTAGGTTTATCAGCCACCCCTGCTAGTGAAGGTGTCATAACGCCACAATTTGGACCACTGAGACTCAAGCTTCTGCCCTGCCAGCCATCAGGACAGCACCAGGATAGTGACAGCTCTGATAGAGAGCAGAGGTGCTCATGCTAAATCCTGACCCACCCAGGTGACAAACAGCAGAGGAGTTCCTCTAGCACTGCTCTACATTTAGTTTGGGGTCACATTACAGAAGAACCCTGAGCTTAGGGACCTGAACACATGCCCTTTGCTCCAGAGGATGACACTATCTCTATCTGCCAAGGCCTTCAGCAAAGCTAGCCTTAGCTCTGGAAGTGTCACAGTCTTAAGCTTTCAAGGGCATCCTTGAAAAAACAATCTGGAACAAAAGGCAGTGTCGTGCTTGCCTGATGTTCCAAAATGAAAGCAACTTGTGGAGAATAATCTCCCAACATGTGAGCATTCAATTTTAAATAAAGCAATAGGGATAGATGGAGAATTTGAAATAAAGACCTGAAGAATATAAGATTAGAAGAAGCTTTGTGGATACGAGAAGCTGAACCATATTCTTTTATTCATAGAGAGAGAGTGAATAAAAGATTGCTAAAGAATAGTTGGCTGAGGGGGTGGCCGGTTAGCTCAGTTAATTAGAGCGCGGTGCTCTTAACAACAGGGTTGCCAGTTCGATCTCCACATGGGCCACTGTGAGCTGCTCCACAACTAAATTGAAACAACTACTTGACTTGGAGCTGATGGGTCCTGGAAAAACACACTTAAAATAACTTTCTAAAAGTTAAAAAAAAAAAAAAAAAAGAATACTTGGCTGAGAACTAGGAAACCTGGGTTAGAGGACCAGCCTTGCTCCTGACCATATTTGTAAACTTGGGTAAAATCAACTAGAATTCCCATTCCCAATCTTGTCTAACATGAAGGGGTTAGACAAGGTGCATTATAAGGACATCTCCACCTCTGTGAGTCCATGCTGATCTATTCCTGCAGAAGTTCATGGCACTTAAGAATAAATTTTCAGGTCTTCCTCATCAATAACATTCTGCACTTGAGAATCTAGACACTTTAAAATGGCCCCCTTGGCTAAAATGGCTAGTTCTCACCACCACTTCATCGAGGACTGTCATCCCACACTGATTTATTATTTCTCATAGTATTTATCTCAATCTGAAAATATATTATATGTTTTTATTGTTTATTTCCTCAGTAGAATATCGGCTTCATAAAAGCAGAGGTTGTGTCTTTTTTACTTCTATATTCTTAGCACCTAAATTTGTGCCTAACAGCTGGGCACAAGACGGATACGTGTTGGATATTACTGTTTGTGAAAATACTTCATTTGTCAGATTTCCCACAGAGATGCATGCCTACCTACTTAGAATCCATTTTGGTCAAGTAGATTCCAAAAATAATTACCACCTGTGATTTAAATATTATCCATTTTCTCATTTAGAGGCATTTTGCTAAAGATATCCTTTTAAATAATGTTTCTAAGTAAAACAAAAAGGAATAAAATAAATTAAAGTCAATATGACTGTACTGCTTTTACTGCTTCAGACAAACAAATATATATATATATTTTAAATTTGCTCACATTTTCCTACCTAGGAAAACATCAGTTTATTGATTTTGATAATTAATCTGAATTAACAGATGTCTTATTTTTTAGTTGTACTACAATATTTATCATTTTTTGTCTCCTCTCCAATGTTCAATATATGAATAGAATAGATTTTTCCATAATTTCTTAATATAAGGTATTTCTTGGGATTTATGATCAAATTTCAACTGTAAAATTTTTGTTTGATACTGACTTATTTCTCTTGTTTCTTCATTACTCACAGTAAAAACTACAGACTCTATCTTTACTTTGATTTTAAGGATGAGGATGACATTGCTAACACTTTGAGAAAAGTAATGCTAAATGGGGACTGGGTAAAGAGATACAAGATTTCAGAGTAGATAAACACTGTGCCTGCTTCCTTCTGTGAACACATAAAATTACAACTAAATTATAGAACAACCAACCTGAAGAATCATCTGAAGTCTACCTGAACAGAAGAAGATTTATAACTAAACATATAAAGAAGAAGCCATACTGAGACTGGTAGGAGGGGTAGAGATGAGAAACGGCTGGCCCCAAATCTCAGTCTGGTGGTTGAGAATCAGGAGAGATATCTCAGCTGCAGAGTTTCACCACCCCACCAAGGAGCGAGGGACCCCAGCTCCACACCAAGTTGCCCAATCCCCACAACATCTGTGAACAACAGTGAGGATTCTGACCATCTGGGTGGAAACCCAAATGTCTTCTTTAAAAGCCCTCACACAGACTCACTCGCTCGCAGGCACTCACCTTGGGCTCCGGTGGAGTGACAGTGATTTGAGGGGTGTTGGAGTCAAACAGGGGGCAGATCGAGGTGTGTGGCCTTGGAGAGAGGGCTGGAGGACAGTCACTGTTTTCCCTGTGTGAAGTCCTCCTTCCGTGCAGCTGGCTGTCTAGCGCCATCTTTTCTGGGTTGAGCCCACGCCTACATGGCCAAATCTGAATCTGATTGGCTGGTGAGCTCTGCTGCTCCAGCCTGCTGACTCACAGAGATCCTGCCCTACTCAACTTTTAGGGCGAGAGAGGCACTTTCTCCCAAGCAGCCAACCCCACCCGCATTTCACTCTTTCTTGGAAAACTACCAGCATCCACAGGCCACAGGCAGATGGCAACTGGTCTCAGGTGTGCTCTGAGGCTTTTGCTGAGTAGCTCCATGTTCAGCACTGGTAGCAAACCAGAGTCTACATTAACCTGGTGACCACAACTCTTCCCATTCTAGTGACTCCCTGAGACCCTACCTCACCCAACTTTCATACCTCAGGAGGCGTTATCAGTGGTTGAACCTTAAGGGAACCAGAAGGTGGCAGCAGGCCTCAGGGTGTCCTGGCTTTTTGCGGAGCTACTCCAAGCCCAGTACTGGTGGCAGCTGTCCTCAGTTCACAATGTGGCCTCTCCCACTTGGCTCCAACTTTAGCACAGGAAGTAAACAACTGCAAATCACTTTGTACCTCCTACCAGGTAGTCCCCAGCCAGTCACAGGTAGTGGGTGACTTCGGCCTGTACCAGAGCCCCTCCCAAGAGGCCCCAGAACCAACATACTTGGAGGTTGGCTTCAGACCACAGCAGAGCACCACCCAATTAGCCCCACAAGCAGCACACACAAAGGGTGGTATCAGCAGTTACCAGAATTCACTGAGGTGAATCCCACTCAGTGGGGCAAGACCCCTGCACAGCATCCCGTAAGCTAGGGACATGGCTAAACCCCACAGAAAATCAGCCTGAGGGCCAATGCCACCTACTGACATGTCAATAGCAATCAAGGCTCTACTATAACAAGAGGGCACCACAACCCACACAAGGGACATTCCTGGAGCACCCAGAGCAGGTGACTAGGGAGACTGTGCCAGGGCCCCACAGGACACCTACTACATAAGTCCACCCAGCCAACACTGGAAGACATAGAAGATCTACTTAATACACAGAAATAAATACAGAGAGGCAGCCAAAGTGAGGAAACAAAGAAATACATCCCCCCACCGCCCAAAAAGGAGAAAACTCCAGAAAAAGAACAAAATGAAATGGAGGCAAGCAACTTACCAGAAACAGAATTCAAAACAATGGTTGTAAGGATGCTAAAGGAACATAGTGAGAACTTTAAACATAAAAAGGGATGTAGAAACCACAAAAAATAACCAGTCAGAAGTGAAGAATACAATAACTGAAATAAAGAATGCACCAGAAGGAATCACCACCAGACTAAGTAAAGCAGAGGACTGAATGCCATTTGGAAGACAAGGTAGCAGAAAATGCCCAATTGGAACAGCAAAAAGAAAAAAAGAATCCAAAGAAAAGAGTATAGTTTAAGGGGCCTCTGAGATAACATCAAGCGTAACAACATTTGCATCATAGGGGTACCAGAAGAAGAGAGAAAGCAAGGGATTGAGCACCTTCTTGAAGAAATAACTTTCATAACCTGGTAAAGGGAATAGACATACAAGTCCATGAAGCACAGAGTCCCAAACAAGATGAACCCAAAGAGGCCCACACCAAGACACATTATAATTAAAATGGCAAAGGTTACAAAGAGAGAATCCTTTTTGCCAGCAAGAGAAAGGCAACTAGTAACTTTTAAGGGAGCCCCCAAAAGATTCTCAGCTGATTTCCCAACAGAAATTTTTCAGCCCAGAAGGGATTGGCACAAACTATTCAATGTGATGAAAAGCAAGCACCTACAACTAAGGGTACTCTACCCAGCAAAGCTATCATTTAGAATTGAAAGACAGATAAAGAGCTTCGCAGACAAGAAAAAGCTAGAGGAGTTCATCATTACCAAACTAGTATTATGAGGAATGTTAGAGGGACATCTTTAAAATAAAAAATCCAAATTATGAATAATAAAATGGCAATAGCTACATATCTATCAACAATTACGGTCAATGTAAATGGATTAAATGCTCCAATCAAAAGACATAGGAGGGCTGAATGGACAAGAAAAACAAAGCCCTTACATATGCTGCCTACAAGAGATTCACTTCAGATTGTAAAACACACACAGATGGAAAATAAAGGGATGGAAAAAGTTATTTCATAAAAATAGAGACAAACAAACAAAAAGCTGAGGTAGCAATACTTATACCAGACAAAATGGACTTTAAAACAAAGGCTATATATAACAAGAGACAAAGAAGGACCCCAGTAATCCTACTTCTGGATATTGATATGAAAAAACCCAAAACACTACTTCAAGGGGACCTGTGCATCCACATTTTCATTATTTACAATGTTCAAGATGTGGAAGCAGCCTGACGACGATGGATGAGTGGATAAAGAGGACGTGGGGAAGACATACAATGGAATATTGCTCAGCCATGGAAGGAAATGGCTCTTGCCATCTGTGGCAGCATGGATGGACCTGGAAGGTACTGTGCTGAGTGCAGTGTCAGACAAAGAAAGACAGATGCATGTCATTTCACTTATATATGGATCTAAAGAACAAAATGAACAAACAAACAAAAAAGAAACAAACTCATAGATACAGAAAACATTTTTATGGTTGCCAGTCAGGAGGAGTTTAGAGATGTGGGTGAAAAAACGGGAAGGGATTAACAAGTACAAATTGGTTGTTAAAAAGTAGTCATGGGTATGCAGGACATAGCATAAGGAATATAGTCAATATGGTAATAACTACGTATAGTGCCAGGTGGGTACTAGACTAGTCAGGGTGATCACTTCTTCAATTATATAAATGTCTAACCACTATGCTGTACACCTGAAATTAACATAAAATAATATTGAATTTCAACTGTAATTAAAAAAATTTTTAAAGGAGGGAAAAGGTGAAGGGGAATAAGAAGTCCAGATTTCTAGGTATAAAACAAATAAGTCATGGGGCTGAAGCTGTGCCCAGCATTACTTATATTGATCTCCCTCACCTTTTCCCTTTATGCATGTGTTTCTGGATTGCACTCCTCAACAAAGTGTTAGCACATTTGCTTTTCCCTGGGGCTCTGTTTCTAGGGAACTACGCTCAGATAGACTGTATCAGTAACATAATGAATATTTATGACTGTGGCATTGCTAACTTAGTAGACTCTTGGTAAACACATGTGGAACATTGCTTAAAGACTTACATTTGCCAGAAGATATTTTGATAAAGATGTTTAGTCAATTAAAGTTTAAAATGGTAACGACAGCAAAGATTTAGCGAGAATTTGCTATCTGCCAGACACAGCTTCATGATGAGCTGATTACTCATTTTTACAAGATACCTATCTCCAGTGCACATTAATGAAGCTACTGATTCTCTAAACAATCTTTTTATGATGGAAGAGGACAATAGGATTTATCTGCCAACCTCTCATTCTTCCAAATTTGTCCCAAGGTCATTAACACTTATGGATTGCACCTACATGGGATCCCAGTGGAGGCCATGGTTTCTTGCTTCTCAGTAACAGAGAAACCATAGGTTCAGTGAGGAGGATTAACTGATGCCTTAGAGGCATGCCCATGACCAACATGAGGAAATAGGGGCAGCTGTCACAGTGGGCCCATTCATCTATAGAAACTCTCCTATCAGAGAGTAAGGCAAGTACATGGCTCAGAAGTGGGGTATAAGCTGCTTCTGATACATACGTTAGCTAAAGGAGCTCAGAGTTAAGGGAAATATGAATGGCAATTCCTAGGAAAATTAAATCTCTTTCTCTTCTAAATTAGCTGAGACTGGGCTATACGAAGGTCGGACAATTAAGTTCGCAAACTTTCCGCTGTGTAAGTTTCTCTGAATATATGAAACACTCACAAATGGACTCTACATGCGCATTTCCATTAGACGCCAAGAAATCTACTACTATAACTGATCTTCAGCCTTTTCAAGTATCATTTCATTCTCTGGCATGTGAATGAACGAAATAACAAAAGTCAAACCCAAACAAAAATAATTAGCTGAAACAATTTCTAACACTGCAGTAACAAAAGATGCAATACATGAAGAAAAGAACTGTGTCAATTATTGTTTTAAAAAAATGATGCTAAAAGTTCCTCATATTGAATAATATTTAGACAAAAGTTCTTTAGCGCTTCTGTACAAATTAATATTTGACATATATTTTACTGAGATACATGATCCCAAGATGCAAACCAGAGCTATTTGATGGTATCTCACAAACTGAAAAATATCCACTTTATCTCAAAGAAAATATAAAATAATGGGCAAACGTTTGAGGTGTATTCTGGTTTAATATGAATGGAAAGAGAAGTTTTGGGGAGAAAAATATGAAGACTTGTAGAAGGTAATGCTTAGCCTACTTGGGTTCTGCTTTAGTCTGTTAGTTCAGTCTCAACCAAAGGGAGATAAATTGCATATCACTGTAGTGAGATAAGTTTGATCATAAAATGGACAACAATAACATCAGTTTTAGGAATTAGAAACAATCAAAGGGAGAGGGGTAGACTAGATAATTTGGAATAGTCCTCTGCGATGTACAAGAAAATCTGGACAAAACATCTGCTTTTAAGGCATGGGAGAGCTAACATGTTAGTGAAGAATTACCATTGGTTCAGGATCTTGAGGTACAAAAGAGAACCAGAAAAGAAAGCCCAGCTCTGTGACCACTTTTCACCTTTTTTTTCTTAATTTGTGAGAGGAAGGGTGAGAGAGCAAGTGGGGCTTTTGACGGAGAGAACAGAAACAATCCAGAGCCTGCCAAAGGGAGTTCCCAGTTGAATCCCCTTACTTTCAGTTGGAACCGTACAGGAATGCACCTTCAGATGATAAGGGTGAAGGATAAGGATAAGAGTGAAGTGCAGTGCACAGCAATTGCAGAAACTACAACTCAGCTTAAAATCACATCAATACATGAAATTGGAGTAAGATGACCCCGCCTTGCTCATGCTCCCAGATGCCTGGTGGCGGGGAAAGTAAATCTTCCCTAGAAATTATAACATTAGCCTCTTTTCCAAAATTTTTTTAAGAGCAATCTATAAACACATTGTTGGGGGGGTGGGGTAGAGGGGAGAGAAGCAGGCACAGAAAAGCAACATTACTGTAAAATAGCAAAAATAAACAACAGAAACAGACCAACAGGAACTTCAAATTGGGAGTTAAGCTTATTCTGTTCAAGGACATAAAAGCTTCAAATTTTAGCAGAAAACTGAAATCAATTTTTTTATATAGAAATTCCTCTTCAACAACTATAAAACAATTACCAAAGTTAAAATGTCCCCAAATGGGTTTTATAGTCAATTAAAGATGATTGAAGAGAGAGTTAGTGAACTGAGATGTAGGTCGAAAGAAAATTTTCAGAATGAAGCATGGAGAGATTAAGAATAAAAAATACAGAAAAGAAAACAAGAATTATAAAGGGATATAGTATAAAAGCCTAATATAATTATAATGGAAATCCCAGAAGAAGAACAGGAAGAGATGGAACAGTAGTTATATTTAAAGAGAAAATGGCTAAGAGTGTTCCCAAACAGATGGAATAAATCAAGCCAAATGTTCAAGAAGCCATACAAAGCATGAGGAGAAAAATACTAAAAGAAATTAATACCCTACTCAGATCATGGTAAAACTAATGTTGAGAACTATGTTGAAAAACCAATCCAAAAAGAAAAATCTTGAAGAAAAAAGAACAGATTACCTTAAAAGAGCAACAATTATTAATAGATACAATATACGCAAAAACAAAATAATACCATATTTAAAGTATTTAAATAAAATAACAATCTGACTTTGAAGTATATGCATAGCAAAAATATCCTACACAAATAAAGATGAAATTAAGACTTTTCAGACAAACAAAACCTGAGAAAATTTATCTCCACCCCAGTTGCATTTAGAATATTTTTTCAAGCTGAATAAAACTGATCCCTGAAGGAAACTCAGAAATTCAAAAAGAAAAAAAAATTAAAAAGACATGATCAAATGTGGATAAATCTAAATGAATTAAGTATCTGATAAAAGTCTCCTGTGATGAATGTCTTTGTGATGTTGCTCTCCAGAGACTAAAACACAGAGGTATACATCAATTTCACGTGTGTCTCCGATCATACCATAGTCATGAGTTCAGCTCTCTCACTTGAGATCTCTCTGCTGTCTAATATAGTAGCCACTAACTATATGTAGCTTTTGAACACTTGAAATATGGCTGGTCTAAATTGAGATATGTGTTAAATATCAAATACACACTGGATTTAGAGAACTTAATTTCTAAAAATATATACATATCTTATTAATAGTTTATATTGATTAAATATTGGAATAATATCGATATATTGAGTTAGGTAAAGTGTTATTAAAATGAATTTCATCTGTTTCTTTTTACTTGTTCTAAGGTGGCTATAAAGCCCCTACAAATTTCAAAATGACATCTATGGCTCTTCTATTTTTATTGTGCAGTGCTGCCTTAGAGCATGAATTCCACTGCTTTAAAATAGAAGCATCCATACTTACGATATACACTCATTAAACTCTAAAATCACTGTAAAGAGTTTACTAATAGCAGAGACAATAGTAATTCATGAACACTATGTTTTCTTCTCTTAAGATAAAGAAATGTCTTAAATTCACTTATCACTGTAAGAGTTACTTCCATCCTTTAAACAAGAGTCCTTTGCAGACTAGATCTACTTGTAAGGATATGATTGGACATAAACATACAGATTTACAATGGTAGCAGCTGCCTTGACAGTACACACTTTCTCTTCACTGAATCACCCTGCCTTTGTAGGGGCTAATCATATCAACACTAGTGGAAGCTCAAGTCGTCTTTGGAACTATAGAACAATTACTATAAAAGGAAAGCAGCTATGTCTTAGAAATGGCTCATGCTTATTATTTATTACAGTATCTTGGTAGATACTTCAAGGTTTTGACCTGTGAACAGTACATGCAAAATGAAATGAGACATCTTCACCAGCCCATCAAATGTGAATGTGAATGTCCATGCACAAACATGAACGGTGATACAGTAGAGCACAGGAAGAAATTAGGCAGAAAGCATTATATGCATATGTGTAGGTGTTTGTACTAGGTTGGTGCAAAAGTAATTGCGGGTTTTGCAATTATTTTTAACCTTCTAAACTGCAATTACTTTTGCAGCAACCTAATATATTGTGTATATGCCTGATTCTCCCCTCTTGAGTTTGAAAGGACATCGTCTGTGCTCTTTCTCCAGAGTGCTCAGTAAGCAACTATTTAAAAGGCAAAACTTGTTCCATAATATTATCTTTTCTCTTCATTCCAGGCTCTGTGCCCTTGGAGGTGAGTGTGTGCCTGAGATAAAAAAGTGATGCTATAGAAATTTTACCAGCTGTTTGTGGGAAGAAAGTAGTTCTACACTTCTTTCTATTCATACAAAACATGAAGCCAAGAATATGACCCAGTGGGCCCATTGCCACCTAAACCTGGTACAGGAAGACATTGAGAAGAGATAAATCATTGAGAAAATATTTTCATGTGTCCATAAATTAACACCTTGAAATATTCCAATTTCTTCAAATTACCAGTCATAATACCTATGCTTCCATTTTGCATATTAAGGTTATGCAAAACCTGACTCACCATTACAAACTCATCTCACATTACTCTCACACGTGCCCTTTGCATTCCAGAAAAACCAACTTTCTTGATCATGCCATTTTCTTCCTACATGCTTTCCCTTCTATCTGGAGTGTTCTCACTTCCTCTGGTTGCTTAAATCCGTTTATTCTTTATAAATAAGCTCAAATTTCACATACTCAGTGAACCTTCACCTCATAAAAATGATTTTTGAAATCCATTTTAATACATTTTTAGATGAGTCTGTGGAAACATGAGAAAATAATGTAATTTAATCTAAAATAATTTTAAGGATTTCATTAACAATCATTCAAATGTAATGAACTTGTGTAAAAATCTCGACTATACACATACATCCATATATATGAATACATATATACTTTCATAATTGCTCTCTGAAGATGATATGAGGAATTCTATATACACACAGGTACATAAACATAGGCACATACAATGTTTATGTTAATCAAAAATTACGCCACTATATTTGTTAATGTTTGGAAAACAAAATCATTTTTAATAATAACTGGAGATATATTTACCATTATTTTATTTCCTCATGGAAATGACTAAAAATGTTAGCTTATAATAAAAAAATAAAGTAAACTACACAATATGCAAAGGGATACCAAATTAAAATTTCCAGTTCAGTCATGACAACAAAAACATGTTTCTCTTCAAATTTAATTTCCATGAGAAACTATTCTAAATTAAAACCTTCCAGTGCAGTGTCCTTCCATTTTTTGCATTTTTACTACCTAGAGATCAAACAGTTTGACACAGCAAAAATTCTGGTGAGTTAGGAAGAAATGCTGATTGGTTTGTTGGCTGGTGGCCGGGGGAATGTTATGACCGAGTAATTATGTGTTCTGGACAGATGCATTAACCAGGCTTGGGGCTGGAGCCACTGGATATTATTTTAGTCATAAGGCTAGAGGAACTGAATCATTTTCAAAGCATTGGCTGGCTGACATTGCCTTACTGATGCCTGTTCCAATGACTCTTTGGCAGTAACTTCCAACGCTGCACTTATGACATGGTAAACAAAAACTACATTAAAGGTTTGCTTTTTAATCATGAAGGAGTTCAACATTTCCACTAAGCTCTCTTGCTATTCATCAAGTCACATTGAAGGCTATTGCAGATTTTCACAGTCCTGTCTTCTGACGGAAGAATTGTAGCAATGTAACAGGCAGAAAAGCTTAGTCTTTTTACAGCAAAAAAAAAAAAAAAGGCACATGATCAAAATTCAAGATGATAGTACATTTTTACAATTGTTTTCAACTATTAAATAGACAAAGTGGACAGTGCCTTTTACCTTTTACTAATGACTTATTTGAATTCATAAGATGTCATTCTTTATAAGGCATCTATGTTTAAAGATAAAAATATAATAATATTTATATATTTATTTATAATAATATAATAAATGTAATAATAATACAATAGAGTCAGCATGATGGCTTTGACTTCTAGGAAAAGACAGTAAGTCCCATAATAATCAATTGGTTAAGTTTCATTTTTTCCTGGTCATTTTTCCTTTTGTGCCATTTAAATTTGAAGTTTTACTTTAACATCAGGTACAATCTATAAATCTAATAATCATTTATTTGGAACCATGCTTAGTTGGTGCAAATATTTTTATACATAATATGAATTAAAATAGAAGCATTTTTACTTCTTTTAATGTTTTTGAATTATGAGGGCATCACGATATTTCTCTCAAATGTAGCATTACTGAAGTGAAATGCAAATAATGAAGTCAGGTTTCAGAACATTAGGAAGACTTGAATAGTTTTTCAATATTAGCAAATCATTAATTTTGATAGAGAGGTGGGTGATGGATGGATGGATGAATGAATGGGTGGACAGATGGACATAGATGATAACTATAGATAAAGATGGGAGTGTTTCATTGTTTTGTTTATTTTTAGAATATAATGACTACAAACTTTAAAACTGTTAAACAAAAGTAGTATTGGAGGAGATTCTCCAGAATCAGATGTGCTTAAAAATAGTTTTTGAAGATTCATCTTTTTGGTTCAGTTTGTGATTTCTGTTTTCTTTTGATAACTCACGAAGCATCTAGTGGGGGAAATGAGAAATCACTTTCGTTGATGAAACCTTTTTTTCTTTAATTACAAAAAAAACCTCAGAAATAATTCCATCAGCATAATTATTGTAACTGCATATGCTATCACAAAATTATATGTCTCAAATAACTGCAACTGAAATTTTTAAGAAAAATATTTAATAAGATGATTATAAATTAGTAATGAAACATTAATGTGATCATTAAAATCATTGCAATACCATTTTACTATTTGTATTAACAAAGTTCCCTATTTAAAATGTTTGTTTGTTTGTTGTAAATGAGCTCATCTAGGAAATGCTAAAGAATTATCATAAGTCGGGACGACTTAGTTAATTGGGAGGTATTTAATGAACTTGTTAGGAAAATTTAGAAAAACTGCTTCCTAAAATAATGAGCAACTCCAAAAATAGAATATAAACTGATACTTTAATATCCAGGAGGAATTTACTGAGAGAAAACCTTGAAGTATATCTGAGAAGCAGAAGCCTTATAAATGAAACCAAAATGATAAAAATGATGAAAAATTTCTTTCCTAGAAAATAGAGAATGCAGAAATAGAAAGGAGGAAATTGGGTTGGTGAAGGAGGCAGAGCAAAAAACACCAGTTAAATTGGCTTAAGTCAATTGTATCATGTTTTAAGAAATGGTTGTTTATGATTCCAAAATACAGTATCTATTGAAATTTACAATGTTAAGAATTGTTAATAAGTCTAATTAGATTAATATATTGAAATATATGATGAAATATTATAATGATACTATATCATAATTATACTATAAAGAAACATTATAGTCCATTCAAATTTAACACATAACTAATATAATTAACAGAAAAGCTTTTATAGGGAAAGCACATCTGCTATATCCCAACTGTAGAAACTTCTTTTAAAATTTCTATTCCTTTCTTTGCACTAGGGATTCAACCATTGTCACAAAATAAAGGGATTTTTTAATTACTTTAATTATTTTAATAAACTTATTTTTGCTCTGAATTGTTACTAATTTCACTAACAGTGTTAATTAGTCAAACTAATTAATTGCTACTTAAACCAATCATTGGATAAATGAGAGGACTATGAATTAGTGCTATTTTTATCATATGTAGTACATTCAATCCTTTTCTGAAAAACATGAAATTGAAATAGTTGATACTGTAGTTTAGATTGTAAAATTTAAGTACTACAACTGCCACGTGACAGATATTTACAAAATATTTACAAAATATCATGACTAAATAAATTTGTTCTTATTCAGTGGATTTTTGTGTGTGTACAAAGTCTAGAATTTAGCATTTCTTTTCTCACCCTACCCTCAAGCATTGTTTTATTAACCATTGTCACCCCAATAAACTTTAATAATAATAATAATAATAATAATAATAATAAAGAAATTCTGGGATCCGTTTTTTCAAAAGTTTTTTTTCAAAAATTTTCATGTTTTCTGGTTTTCAAAAACTATTCAGTCAGATGTTCACCTTGCTAAAGTTACCCCCACCCCCCAAAAAAAGGCAAAGAGACTTTGAAAGAAAGTCTTTGAACAAGCCAAGTATAAAATATGGTGAAAATGTTGAAAGGTATTTTATTACCATAAGCTGTAGTAAATGTGAATTTAGCGCAGAGTGACCTAAATTAAATACAGAAACTTATGCAATATTTTCTCTGATGGATCTAATGAAAATTCAGTTTTTAAGCAAGCTTGAAAAAAGAACCAAACAAAAGAAGGCATGTTAATGTGAAATGATCCTGCACTAATGATTTTCTTTTTTTTTTTTTAAGAAATTTCTATAAAGCCTAAACAAGGCAGAAAAGACACACAGACACACATCTGTCATATGTTTGCTGCTTTATAGTTACTGCTTTAAGAAAGGATGTGAGTTATGAAGTGAGTCCTTTTGTAAACATTCTAATAAAGTCTGGGTAAGATATACAAGGCATCAGAACCCTTCAAGCTGCTGTTCTCTAAATAATACTAAGAATTATATGGAAGTCTCCAACTTCTATGTATAAATTGTTACACCAACTCAAAACACTATGCTGCTTCATCTTTTTCTTTTCTTTTCTTTTTTCTTTCCTTTCCTGTTCTTTTGTTTCATCACTTAAAAAATTCTTTTAAGAAAACCTGTGTTATTCTTCCACTCTACAGAGAGGTGAGAACACAGCAGTGAAAAATCTATATTTTATAGGATGCCCATGCTTTTGGAGAAGAGTCAGTATATTTAACTTCAGAGCCCTAATTCTTTTTTTTTTTTTTTCCTTCTTAAACTTTAAATCCTTAGCTCTTTGGAGGGTACTAAAGATGACAAGAACCTGAGAACATTCTTAAGAAGTTGGTAAACGGGACATAGAAAAGCCAACTAACCTCTGATTAGTTTATTAACTGTAGTCTTTAAAAACGAAAATGAAAACACAATAGGTTTTTAAAGTGTAGAACTAACAGTAGAATATCTCTTCTTGTTCTCCCCTATCTTTTCTAACGAATATTTATGCATGAAATAATTTCGATCCTTTGGGATTAATTGCCACAAACTGTTTAAAAAACTTAAAATTCCTTCTTTTCTTCAGCCTGTAGTATTGCTAATTCAACCCAATTTCTACTAACGCTAATGACCCTTTTTAATAGCATATTCTTATTATTTAATTCTAATCTAAAATTGACTCCTGAAAAGGGAAATGTTAAAATAATAAAAATTCTTTCCCACTAGTTAAAGGAAAAACAATATTCATGCTTTCTAAAAGTACATAGGGAAAGAAATGCTAAATCAAGAGAAAATCTGAAGCTAAAGGAAAGAGAAAATCTAAGTGAAATTAACAAGTTGTTATCAAAGTATTGATTGTTAACAAACTTTGTTTCATGACTGCAGTGTTACTAGTTGAAAGCAAGAAATATAAACATAATGACAAAAATAAATTATAAAACATCAACTAACAGTCCAGAGTAAGTATATTGGCTCATGAAGGATGTGGAACTCTTATCAACTTCCTAAGACACTAATTAGTGTTTACTGTTATTTCATAAGGATTCATGTTCCTTAAATTTACTGTTAAATTTAGTCTGTGAATCTAACATCATGAATTTATTTCTATTTTCTGCAATAAGAATTACCTATGGACAAGCATGGCTACTGCAAGATTAGATGTTCAAAAAGAAAAGCATAGAGAGCAAGAAAATTGAGATTATAGAAGTTATAAGGATATTTTAATTCTTACTTGCCTTTCTGTTAACAAGACCCAGAAACTTTGGGACTCTCACCCTCTTTAACTATTGCTATATATATTTATGCATGCATGACAACAAAATATGTTTCAATAAAGATATTTGAACTAGCAAAGCAAAATTGCTTTAAACTTTTGATCTGTCTCATAGCTCCCATCTCTGAAAGTCTTTCCCTCTCAACAGTTACATTCAAAAAGTCAAAGATATACAGCTGATGATTCAAGCTGAATGACACGACGATAAACTATGGTTTCTCCTGAAGATAAAATACATCATAAATCGGTGCAACACTTACCTCATTTTAAATATTACTGTCTCCTTTTATCAGGTAACACTATATGACCTCCCCTTACCTCCCCTCTTCCCATATTTTACATGGGATTTTAATTCTATACAATGATCACAACCAGAATTTTTTTTTAATTAAAATAGGATATATGGCTTTAAAGGCTTAGGTTATCTGATAGATAGACTTAATTAAAAAAATAATAATAAGGACAGACTGACTTCTGATGCCCTGTAAAATATGGCAATAACATAATTATATCAATTTCTTAATTGCAGTAACTCTTTATACTTAGCTGCAGTTTATCACGATATAAAACGATAGGCAGCCCAGTTTAATAAAATGGAAATGCATTCACAGTTAAATGGCAAAGAGATATTTCTGCAGGGAGTGTATGACAACATAATATGTAGTTTTTTCTCATTAAAATATCCGTTCGTGAATTAGAGTGGCCCTATCAACACTGTATTTCCAGGGAGCTGCTTGATTTATACCGTCCAGTCTCTAGCCAGAAGTTAGCCGCTTTCTGGATACTCGAATCTGGATTACACTCCCAAAACTATTAAGCGCGTTAAATGCACTGGTATAAATCCTGATTATCATCTGCACAGCTCGGACTCGTAGCCTTCATCCTCCCAGCCCTGCTGAGAGGCCGGCTTTCTTCCTTGGCTGAAATAAAGAGGAAGGAGTCTCCCCTGGTCAGGGGAGAGCAGCTGTGAGGGAGAAGCCCTTGGGCAGCAGACAGCAGGGTAACCTGGCCTCTCCCTGCCCTTTTCCTTCCTGGGCTGCCCCAGAGCAGACACTGTGTGGCCCTTCAGTCTTGTCTATCACCGGGGAACATCCGTCACAAAGGCTTTGTACCATTTTCCAGGTGCTTTTATCTGAAACTGGTACTGGGAATCGAAATCTATGGACTCAGTCTCCTGACTACTGCCCCAAATTACTCCATCTTCTGAGTTCTTCTTCTTCCAAAACATCTAAGCCATTTAATGAATTCTTAACTATATGCTTTCATCAGGAGGTCTGTGGCCAATATAATCTGATGATTCTATCACACACGTTTAGGGAGATTTCCAAACCAGCTGAAAAATCTCTGCGTTGACTCAATCAATCATTTTTCAAATTATTGTTCTTTTTTTCCCCAACCACTGTTTAGTGTGTGAGAGCTTTACATACATATAAGCAGATAATATATCCTAATTTCATTATAATGCAAAAAAGAAATACAATCCCTTTTATACAATCCTATTGATTTTAAAGGTGTCTATTTAGGATTTGCTTTGTGGTAGTTTTCAAATTATGGTACTAGATTTGTGTTGATATATATCAAACTGTGTCACCACCCCAGGTTCTGTGCAACCAGGCCATACATTTGCCACACCACCGCCTTGCTTGACATGGGGTTAATAGTGCAGTCTATAACCTTGAAACAGAATGAAACCAATCAGTCTCAACATACTCTCCCAATGGCTTTTCCAAACCCATAGGCATGAAGCCCCAAATTTACCCTAAGGCCTGAACGCTGCCAGCTTTCTTTCTCCCAAACTCTAAACAGCGGTATCTCTATGCTATAGTTTTCTCTTCTTCCTTCTTGCCTCACCAAATTAATGTCCTTCTCTCCCACAAGTAAACCTCTCCACCCGTGCTTCATTCCATGTCCTCTTGCCTCCCCAAGCACTTCGCATCGTCAATTACCGGCTCATGTCCTCACCACTGACTCCTTATGATATGTCTTCAGAGACACATGGATCCAGTTGGGGGAAAAAATATGACTTCATGTGTCCCTACCACATTCTTCCAGCAATTTTTCCATTTCTATCCTTCTTTTCCTTGCTATAAACTTCCCAAACACTCATTCTTCTGCTGTATGCCACATAATCCACACGTCATTAATTACTTGTTTCATGTCTATCTTCTCAAGAGAGCTATAAACTCCCTAAAGAGATTAAGTTGTCTTGTTCCAGGCTTTGTCCTTAATGTCTAATACAATTTCTAGCACATAGTAAGCGTTCAGAAATATTAATTATATTGTATTAGTTTAAATAAGTGCTGCTTTTTTTTTCTTACCACTTCCACCATAACACCTGAAAATCTAGTTTCCACCCTCCACTCTCATGAAAACGTACACTCATCCAGAAAAATTGATAGTTTATACTTTCGCAATAATTATTTACAAAGCAATAAATTAAATAAAAATGTTTCTCAGCCTTCAATTCACTCTTTTGACCCTTAAGAATCTGATGTTGATCAGGACTTTCTTTGGGGACCCTCCAGCCCACTAGTTCTCCTCCCCGTCCAGTCACTGAGACTTTTTCTCCGTCTCATTCCCCAACCTTTACAAACCAACCGCACTACCTACACCCCGACCGCCTAACCCTGAATGGTGTATTACACTACAGTCTCTCCCATTTCAGCCCACACTGAACATTATTAGGAGGCAAGTTTCCCTGTTCAAAAATGTAAAAAGTTTCTCACTACTTGTATTAAATTTTAACTCCTTCTCTTGGCACTCCAGGCCCTAATGTCTCCAGCCGTACCTCCCTGGTCACTTATACTGTAGTCAGCCCAATCTACTTACTACGACCACAGATGTGTCATAGTTTCTTCCCTAGGACTTTTGCTTAATGTCAGTTGCTCTGCCTAGAATGCTTCTCCCTCTTTTCCTTTTCAGTCCATCCAAATATTATCCATTTAATATTCAGTCCAGATTACTGTTCCTTCATCATGGCCCAACAATGAATTCCAAGTATAATGGTGTCCTTAACCATTACTTTTGAAGCCAACAGTGTACTTAATTATTTGTTTTCTTTTAGTTTTATTTTATTTTCTTGTTAGTTTGGGAATAACTTGGTAATACAGTCTCCGTGTTCAAAATTAAAAGGGTACAAAAGAATACACACACAAAAAAATATCTCTCCCAATCCCAACTAGCTTCCTTCTTAGAAGCAACCAATGTTATCAGCTTCTTGTGTTTCCTTCTAGAGATATTTTATTAGCAGCAAATAAAATTTGCTGCTTTTTAATACATTTAGCATTTTGCGTCAAATAAATATATATCTATTTATCTCCTTTATAGATATTTAACACATTATGTACTTACATATTATCTTCCCATTTATGAAGATTGTGGGCCTTGGCTTCTTTATAGAAATGTCTGCCACAAATATTCCTTGGTGGATTGTGCAATTTTTTTCTTTCAAGTTTGGAATAGACTACTCAATGGGAAGACTGAATCTCCACCACCTTCCTCCTTAATTAAGAAGGATAAAAAAGTAAGCAGCGGGTTTTTTCAAACACTTCTTCCCCATACACAGCCATTAAAGGAAAATTAAAGCACGACTAATCACATATGCAGATGTGCATTGTTTTTCTGCAATAGCTTAATGTGTTCCAGAACAAGCACATATTACCATATTTCCTTTGGTGCTGATACAAAGATTAACAGAATCACTGATTTGTAATGGATGATTCTGTTTCATTTTAGCAATCACCCATTTCTGCAGCAGTCCAAGTTCACGGAATGTATGTTTGCACTGAAATTTTTGTTTCATTAGCATCCATCTCCATTTCACCTTATACATATTAGAAATGACATAAGAGCCCACCCACCTTGTCACTGCCACCTAAATGCCCTACAATTCCCCATAATTATTTTAAACGTAGACACCAAACTATGAAACGATAAAGCCCCCAAATGTTCTTTATTTAGTTATAAATAACACCTAGGAATCAAGCATTGGACTCAAAGTAAGTTTCATTCATAAACATTGGACCTAACAGTACTAACATAAAACATTACCCAGTACATAGTAAAATACGTGTTTGTAATCAAATGGTTTATTTGGTCAATAGAGAGCCAAAATTGATAAGCTAGAACCCTTCAAAATCCATTAGTTAAAGAGTCTTTGACTATCAAATTGGCTGTTTTTAATGGCTCAAAATTACTGGATAGGTGTCAGATATTCCCTTAACTTCACATTACAAAACAGAACCATAATTTATACCCATGCACTACCCTTGAATTAGGATATTCTTTCTGATTAATCTTGTATTTAAATCAATGCCCAGGGTTAAATATTAACTATAAAGGTCCAATTTTTCTTAGAAAATGTTATCTTGAACCAATAAATAAAATTCTAATTTCAAAAAGTTAAACTAGTTTATTTTTCTCTATACCAGCATTGATATTTTTAAAAATTAGAATTTTTTTCTTGCAACTCAATGGAAAATACTAGTATTTTAATCTTAAGAATTTTAGCAACTCATTAAATCACCAGAATTGTAACAAAGTTCTGGTTTACACTATTTTTCTTAATGGTATATTTCCTTTCCTACTACACACACACAAACAATATTTTCATAAGTTTACTTTTAGTCCTAAGGGCATTCTCCCTAGAGGAGTCCCATAAATATAAAATGCATAGTAAATTACAAAATATTCAGGAGTGAGTGAGATTAAGTAGGATTCAATAATTCTGATTCATCACATAGGTTGGGTTTATTTTTTTATGTTCAATTTTGATAAGTTTTGTTTGGGGTTTTATTTCAGACTTTGGGTACATATTATCATCAGTGGTTTGAGTATTTACCAGCTAAGAAACTAAGTAACATTTCATAGTTAAACATACTGCTCAAGTGAGATGTTAAGACACTGTTAAGGTAGGTTGGAAGCACTTAGTTGTGATAGGCATGATATATAGCTAGGGAAGTAAGTGTACCCAAATAATTACATCGTCTTTGAAAGAGTGGTCTCTTTATTAGTAGAATAGCCAATGAGACTGAGGTAGTAGTTGTCAAATTTACAGGAAGTAATTAAAGGAGCAGAGAGTCTCTTCTTTTACTGGTTGTTTCTGGATTACATAGAAATTATGAAGAGAGACAAGAAAAATGACAGAGCAGCCTGAACAGCCCATCAAACTTTCTACTAAGAAAATTGTTTTTTCTCCACGGATAAACTTTCCAGTTAACAAACACTTATTGTTTTTATTTTATCCTGCCTTGATTGTGATTTTGCACTCAAAAATATTTGATTTCTACATTTTAACAAAAACACAGAGATGTTTATTCCCCAAGAGACATGTTCCCTGTTTCACCAGCATTTTGTAATCTTCTCCATCTTCAATTCCTTTGGTTTGTTGCCATCTGGCATTGTGCCTTCGATTTTATGAATAAGGTCCCCGATTGTTTCTGCAGCTGTTATCAGTGCAGTCTGACCTGTTGCAAATGGGGATAACAGAAAAAAATATCTCCACGACTTTCACATTTCATTCCTGTGGCTCTCTTCCCAGGCCTCGCATTGTGATTATCTAGTGTACATTTCTCAACACAGATGGTGACATTACTAGATCCTTGGTTCAAGGAAGATATAAAAGTGAACCCTTTCCAGTAATCATTATTTATAAATGTATTTGTGAATCTATGCATATGGGATCTATAAATTCTATTCACATTACATACATGTATGAGGGTTCCCATTCATGGTCACGATGATGCTTCTAATCATATAATTTTTCTCTCCTTCCAACCAGTTGTTTCCTATGGCCACAATGATATCTACATCTTCCATACTGATCTCATGCAAAATCAGAATTTTCAAATTGTACTCTCTAGAGCCCAGGGGGAAGAAGTAAAAATGATGAGGGTGGTGAGCTGCTACTGGCCTCGTTCTCTGGTTACAGATCCATCACCCTCCTTTCAACCAGGGAGGTTCATGCATTGAACTTCCAAGTAAAATTCCATCTGAAATACAGGTGACACTACTAGTTTTAAGGATAATGGGATTCACTCACAAATAGAGGGGGCCCCAGGCCAGTTCAGCCAATAGACAGACAAGATATTATTGAAGCAGAAAGGGCCTTTATTAGCAACCTCCCCGAAAATATCTGCTCTTGTAGTAAAGCCTGCCTAGAATTTCCACTTCCAGTCCCACCTCTTTTTAAGGCATTGAAAACATCAGTTTTAGGAGAACTATAATAGTTTGGACAGGAGTGCACATTAAGCCATCATTAGCATTCCATATGAATAAGTTTATCTATTAACTCTTGGGCCTGGAGAAAATCTAGTAAGTTTTGGTGTGGGGGGGAGATAGAAACATGTTTCCTAGGTCAGCACTTCAGGAAACTATTATAAGTTACGCTGTCGATGGGGAATGGAGGGGACAAGAAGGAAAGGTATGGAATCCCTAGCAGTAGAGGGCAGTGATTAAAAAAAAAACAACACAAAAAACCCAGGCTCTGAAAGTTGAGCCATGAACGTAGTGGGGGGCAGTCCTCATCTGACCTTTCCCTTGGTCAGCGGAGCTTCTACCTCCAAATCAGCAGAGATTTTCTCTTCTGATATGAATACTTTATTCTTCTGATCATGTCAACTATAAATATTTTTGTTTTAATTAAATTTTACTCTAAAAGGCTACTATTGTCACCGATACCAATAATAACGTCTAACATATATTCATCCTGTCTGTCTCTTTCATAAAACATGTCCATTCTTCCCCAAATTCAGGCAAGAAAGTTCTCAAAGCTATGCACAAAATTTGTTATACATTGAGTTCTTAGTGCCCCTATTTTTTTTTTTTTACATATGAAGTTACTCATCTAGAGTACAAAGGTAAACTGTAATACTATAAATTCCTTAACTATATTCTCCCTGCAGCAAGATATGGGCAGAGTATTTAACTCCCACAATTTGTAAGGGGAAAAAGGCCACCTGGGTCTAGTTTTTACATTACATTAAAGTGATAGGTACAATTGAGTTATAGCTATGATCCAGTATGTGCAAATTATTATTCCACATCTCTAGGCCTGCACTGGAGGAAGTTTCCTTCAAGTATAACCCCGGTACACACAGTAATGCTGTGCTTCTGAATTGAGAATGATCCCTGTTTAAGTCTAAAGTCAAGTTTGCAGGCAGCTTAACTTTACAAAGGAAGAAGGCAACAAGACTGTATTTTAGAAATAGTGTGTAAAGTTTCAGTAAATGTCAACTTCAGCTAAGGCTGGGAGCTGAAATTAATTGAAATGAAACCAGAACTCTACCAAGAATTTTCTTACCATTTGTCCCCACATTGATCTATGAAATTTTCAGATACACATAGTAACATTGCCACCTAAACCTTTCTAGTTGAAAAACTGCTTTCACGTGCATTTTCTCTTTTCTGCAGGCTGTGATCCCTGAACACTCTTGAACTCATCAGAGTCATCCAGGATGCTACTTAAGGCTAAAGAGTGGCCCTCCGAACCCCAATACTCTTCAGGCACCACCTCTCTCGGAAGAGACCCCGCCGGCGCGCCCCTAGGTGCCCAGGTCCCAGGACTGTGTCTGCGTTCGCGCGCACACTCTCTGATGCACGCAGCATGGCCAAGACAGCAGGAGCAGCTGTGCTTCCTACAGGTAAGAGCTTTCTTTTCTGCGGTCTACTGTCCGTCATGTTCAGTAGAAGCCAGCCCGAAGCGCAAACACCTTTCTAAAGTTCTCAGCGCTACCTTGGATGCAGACTTGGATGCTTTGCTGATTTAGCCATTCCTTTGATGATCAAATAAAATCCAGCCTGCTGCCGGCTGTTTGATGTGCGTCTGCGTCCAGGTTCTTAGAGCTGCCGGAGCCGGGGGGCGTCCGCGATGACTCACTCACTCCCGGGGTCCCAGTCCCCGCGCGTCTGCCAAGGTACCGAGGTTCTACACAGCCTTTGCCTGCGCGTTCTGCGTTCCTTTTTCTAAAGCTCTATTTACACAAATTACTTCTTCCTTTCATTAAGTAACCGGGATTTATTTTCTTTTCTCTTTGTATCAACCATGCACACATTCAGTGCTGTAGAACCAGGCAGCGTTTTGTGTTTTTATTTATTTTTATTTCTGACGAGGCAGGTTCAAATCAAATGACAAAGTCAGAGAAAAATAATCAAACAGCTCACGGTGGGCTTTTTTTTTTTTGCCTTTGTTTTAATTCGAGTTTTCCTTTGTGGATCTTTTTAATTCTCTTTATCAAGGGGCAAGTAAAGCAGTATCTTTGTGCGCAGCACGAGTGCTGGCAAACCGCTTTGGCCCTGAATAAAGGCTTCCTCGCCCTGGTGTTAAATGGGCAACTTCCCTCCTCACTGAGGAGCGGAGGCTTTCTATTGAGAAAGAGAGATGGATTGAAAGACCTTCCAGCAAAATCAGTCATTGCCTGGAGAAACCTGGCCAGTCCTGGCTGCCATGGAAGAGCTGCTAAATCTTCCCCAGGCAACACCTATGTCCCCTGAGAGCAAGAAAGTGAGCTCCCAGGTAGGTAGAAGATCCTAATACAGCCCTGACACAGAGAGTAAACCCCTCTCTCACTGAGCAACATTTTGTTTTGAAATTAGCCGAGTGTCACTGAAGATCCATGGGGCCAAGATTCCTTAGATGACAGTAAAAATATTGACTTGCTAACTCCACGAGTTGAATAATGACCAACACTAGTTAGAGTAGCATGCAGTATCCATCTCCCCACCTCCATCCTGATGAAAATGGGCTCAGGGAGGGGAAAGAGGTGCAGTGTGCTGTTACCTGCTATTTAGTGCATCAGGTACATTGCAGAAAGACTCAGGAAAGGAAAGTAGTGTGATTTACACTGCACATAATAAAGAAACGTCTTAGGTGACAGAGAGATTGCATCCAAGTGGCTGGGGCTGTGCCTTGTGCTTCTATTAAAAACCACATCCTCTCAGTTCCCAGCCCAGAGTGAGTCCAACTGATCCTTCCCTCTACAGTGAAAGTTCCAGGAAAGGTTTTCTTTCTTTCTTTTCTTTCCTTTTCTTTTTTTAAATTGCTGCATCCCCAACCTCTAGACCAGTAGGCGTTAAATAAATGTTTATTCATTGAATGAAAGAACATTAGATGTCTCCCCCCACCATGAAACAATGGGATTTACAAACTAAGACCAGTAAAAGAAAGCAGAGATAGGGACTGAGGTGCTCTCTACCCACAGTTTTGAACTGGCCACGCACGCAAATTAATTCTGGCTCAACAACATTGTCATCTACTCTTTATAATAAAGGGAAACAAAATCACGTGTGGAGTGGGAGGGGAGTGAGTGCCCCTAAGACTCCTTCCTCGGTTTCTTGGAGAGAAGAGATTCCCGGGGAGCTGTGGGCTCAAATGGAAAGTGGCATAAACATTAATTTTGTAAAATTAAATTTGGAAACCCATGTGTAGAACTTTCAAACTACTCTCTATGTAAAGAAAGTCTATGCATGCAAAACACAGCTGTTAAACGGGTTTGGGAAACGACTCTAGTTAGAGAATTGTTGATCTGGGACTTTCCGGTTGTGATTCTTTCTAGGTTTCCCTGCTCTGGATCCTTCTGGAAAGGGACTGCCCCACGGCGAACACCAGCGTTCTCTCAGTCGCTCAGAGGCTAGCCTAGACAGTGGACTCCCCCAACTCAACACCTAGGAGATCCTGGTGTTCGGTTCCTGCTGCCCCCTCCCGGCCCCCAGTCACCGCCATCACACCCCCTGCCCCCAGCAACTGCCCGAGGCCAACTACAGCTGTTCGTCACGTGTGTAAAAGAACCTCTCTCTGACGTTGGTTTCCACTGTTCTTGGAATGCTTTTGGCAGATCCTCCGCGTTTTCCAGGTCCCTTGGGAGTTTGATCATACACTTTCTTTATTTCAGACGAGTGTAAACTAGATGGTGCACTTCTACGGTACTACCTATCCTCCTCCCAGCCCTGAACCCTTCTTTTTCTGCCCTCGGGCGCGGGAGCATGCGCCCTTACAAACGTCAGGCTTCGGCAATCTTCCCGCAGGACCTCTTTCAGAACTAGGACGATTCAGACGTCCCCTAGGTTCTGTGATGCTCAGGGCTGAACAGGCTGGTCCGCCCAGATGAGAAGTTTCTGGGGACACCAGCTGTGGCGGTTCCGTGTGGGTCAGCCAATCTCCAAGCGCAAAGCGCCCAGACTCCGGGACCGCCCTCTCGTTTTTTTAGAGGCCAAGAAAAGCACCTTTGGAACTCATCCTTCCACCGATGGGAAGAGGAGCGGGTGGTGCAGTGCCTGTGTCGAGAATGGGAAGCTGCGGGGGGGAGAGGGGATGGGAAATAAGCTTCTGCTGACCTTGGTTGATTCGACTTTGATATTAAGCGGCGGCGAAGTTGGGTAGTTTCGGTCCCTAAACTCACCGGCTCAGATTGACCCTGGAGCTAGTTACGGGGGGTTAAACTGGTAGGCGGGTGGGGCAATTCATTAGGCAAGAAATGGATTAGTTGTTTATTATCTATAAACATTCCAACCACAGCAACCAATCATAAAACCGCGGAAGGGCCTATAAAATAAAGCAGCAGTGAAGCCTCCATGTGGGCATTGCGGGTTTAGCAATTGTTCTCGGTGATAAAGGGTCTACACGAGAAAGGGAAAGGGTGGGAGTCAACAATAAAGCCATTTGTCAGATAATAATTTCCTAGATTAGGAATCATGATTTCTCTAAATTAAACAAAGTAGTAGAAAATTTGGGGTGAGTTGGAAGGGGATGGTGAGAGAAAGAAAGACATGAGTGGAGGGTAGCAGTGGGTCATTACCGAAGTGGGTACCATCAATCAGAGCTATTGATTTTACACGGGGAAATCAAGTTAGTCTTTGATTCTTGGTGAAATACTTAGTCACCAACCATGAAAGCAGCCTAATAATATTTTACGGAGGGAAAACAAGATTAAAACTGGCATCTTTCTAGTAGCAGAGATTCCCTTTGAGTATGGGTAAGATTCTTCTTAAAATTCTCATTTGGGATAAAATATTAATATTTTCTAATAGGAGGTAGTTTCAAACAATTAAATACTGTTTTAAAGTATGAAGTTTTTTTTGGTTTGAATTTTTATAGAAGTTTATCTGAGCCAAACTAATGACATATGCTGGGAGCAAGATCTCAAATGCTCCCCTGCTGGTTGTTTTTTGTTTGTTTGTTTTTGTTTGTTTGTTTGTTTTTAACCAAATAGCTGTTTTACTTCCTTAGGTATTTTTAAGACAAGCTTTAAACTCTCATTGTTTGATATTTTAATATGTTAGAAACAGGGTCCGATATTTATGCTGGTCCTAATAACTAATTCAAATATATTGTCAATTTGATTCAGAACCTGTTATTTAGAAGTCAAGTCATTGGTAAATTTCTTAAATACAATTTAACAAATGTATTGGTTTGAAAATTTACAATGAGTAAGTTTTAGAAGCTCTAGTAACATGTACACACATGAGAGGTTTCCTGTTTCTTAGGTTTTTAAAACTTTACAGAAATATAACAATCCAAAAATGAACACAAATCGTAAGTAAAAGCTTGATAAATAATTTAAAATAATACTTCTCATTTAACTACCTAGATCAAGAACAGAGCATTACCAAAGCCCCAGAACGCCTCTTGATTAAAAAAAAAAATCCACGTATTAGATTTTTGTTTGGGGGTGTATTGTTTTTAAATAGTTGCTGGTCAAGTGCTCAGATTTCTTTTCAATACCAATCCCGTGGATTTGTTCCCTCCTCCCCCCCAGGAATTATCTTCTGGAAAATAAAAATAAAATGCTTTGAGCTTTCCTCTGTTGAGGAGGGGAAGAAAAAAACAGGCTTCAAATCCATTTTTTTCTCTCCCTCTGGCAACAGGCACCCCTTCCCCCAGCTTTCCACACTGAGAGACATAACAAACAAACGATTACATGTTGAAAAACACATCTGAAAACAGAAAGGTCACATTACTACCCAGTCCTGGGGAACATTAATCTGGTGTTTGGAAAACAGTTGACAGTTGAAGGTTGGGGTTTCTCTCTTTTCTACTCTTGGACTGAGAGAGAGAGAGAGAGAGAGAGAGAGAGAGAGAGAGAGAGAGAGAGAGATTATTTAAATGAGAATAAAAGGGAATAGATCAATACTTTGTGGCCTCTTTAGAAATAAATGCTTTGGGGTGCTACCAACTTTCTAACCCAGATTTCAAAAAATAAACAAAATAAACTACAGGGACAAAGAGAGTCTGAAATGACTGAGTTTGCCTTTACTCAAAGTGTGGAGGGGTGTGTGTGTGTGTGTGTGTGTGTGTGTGTGTGTGTGTGTGTGTGTTTTCCTAAAAGAATGGATGTGAATAGTGAGAAATAATCACGATAACGTCAAGCCCTGAACGCCCGAGGGGAGAGTTTGCTGGACGAAAACCAGTCCCTTTTCTAATAGCAGCCTATGAGAAGGTGAAAGTTGATTGCCTGACCACTTGCCTTACTGTGGCATTTCTCTAAGCCTGCGCCCACCCCCTTCACCCCCCATCTGCCCCAGTCCCTGGCTCTGCGAGGAATTCCTTTCCCTGACTTGGATGGGCTGTGGGTTACCGGCTGGGAGGTGAGCTGCGTGTCTAGCACACTGATATCTGCCTGAGATTGCCCGAGATTCCTCTTATCTGAATTTGTGAGGTAGCATGAGAAAGACCTGTAGTACACTCCTGGGCTGATAACTGGAAATATCACATTGAAAATTGTACCAATAAATTGCTATGACAGCAGATAGTGAATTCTTCCCTACAGATATCCTTAGTTCCCGATATCACTGAAACAGAATGAATCTGAGAGGTGGGACGGTGGAAGGGGGGCACCCCGGTAGTGGGAGCGGGAATCTAGAGACATAGAATGAAGAGGCAGTTTTCTTATGGTTCTCTGTGACCTTGAGAATGCACTTTAACAAAATAAGATTTGATGATGTGTTCTTGCATTCTGACTGTTGGACAATAATCAGGTCATCGCGAGCAAACTCAGTCGATTGCTAGAAACTTCTCCCCCAGCGCCCTTTGCGTGTTTGTCAAAGTAACGTGTAAGCGCCTGTTTGGAGCCAAGGAGCCTCGGGTGGAAAGATTCCCGGCAAATACACCAGGTCGGGGAATTTCGTGCGGAGCTGGGGCTGTTATCCTGCCTAGGGCCGACGTGGCCAGGGCGCACCGGAACGCTGTGCCCCGGCTGTCCCGGCTGACAGTGATTTATGCGCTGGTGACACAAGCCGACAGTAAACCTGAATTGTTAGACTGTGTTTGGGAGCTGCGGCGGAGTTAACACAGGACTGCTCAGCTCAGCGGACCGATCCTCTATCCCGCATGCCTTTCCCCAGCCTCCCCACCCGCTGCTCTACAGCTCCAGGGCGTGGAGATGTCAGCTTTTCCCGCTTCGTTGGATTCAATTTCAAACCCCTTGGTTAACTGAAAGCATGACCTTTGGGGCTGTAAGCTAAGTCTGATGCGGGTCCTGTCGACTACGCGCCCCATGGAGCTCGGGGTGCAGGCGGCTGCGAGGCTACTGCGCGCCCAGGCCCCGCGAGCTGACGGTGGGAACGATCCGCCCTAGAGTTCAACGTGAATCGCCTTGGTGTTGGGGGTAGCGGGGGCGGGCCGTTTGCCTCCGAATGATTTCTCCTTGATCATTTATTTTAAGACGTGAATTCCTCCAGAACCCAGCAGCTGCTGTGGCCATAGCCTCAGCGCCAGGCAAGCGGCCAAACTGTGCTCTCTATGAAAAAACGAGACTGGTTCCATCCGGTTACGAACCTTCTCTTCTCGCAAGCAGATCGTGGAGCGTTTCTCTCTCCATTCACAATTCTCAGCAGGCTGTCTCACCCATGCTTGCCGCGGCTTCACCAGACTTCACCAGCACACGCCCCCGCCCGACAGGCCTCGGGTGGGGGCCTCGAGACTCCTAACGCGGTGGGTGGGTGCTGACTTGAGCCTTCTAGGTTCTTTCCCGGTTCCTTTCTCAACCGAGCAGTTCGAAAATTCATTTTACAACCATCTCCAAACTAAAACAGATGACCAAGAAAGATTGCTAAGAATTTAACTGATGTCAAGCACCACTGTTTTGGAAAGATTTTCCCTTGAGACTGGGGGAGGGAGGGAGCTATCCCCCTTCATAATTCACTTTATTTCTTCCAACTTTGTGGTCGACTTGGTTCCAGAGACCGATGCGGGCATGGTCTTGAAACAGAATAGGGCAGAACGAGCTGTTCCTCTCCCTCTCTCCAGTGTGAAGTCCCCGAACCCCATGGCCACCCCCCGCCCTGCCATTGAGGCAGAGCCGCCAATCTCTGGGCACCAGGCCCGGCAACAGGGAGACCGTGAGATAAAGGATGTGATAGTGGGGCCTTAAGTGCTCCGCGAAGATAAGGTCCCGGACTCTTAGAGGAATTTAGCCCCGCTTCCCTACTTTGGTTCTGTTTATACCACGCCATCCCACGCCCCCACACCTCCCCCCTTACAACACACACCTGGAGGGAGTGGGTACCGGAGATAGTTGGAGAAGACGCTCCATCCCCTCCAACCAACCCCCAGGCGATCAGCATCTCCTAAAGCCACGCGATTTGCTTAGTTCTGGTGGAAATCATGGAAGATGCTAGTGAAAAGGCATATCAACTGTCCGGAGCAACAAAGCTCAGGAAACAGCTCTCCCTTATTCATAAATATTTCTCCAAATATGTTAAAGACTTTAAGTCATTTTATTCCTTGTGGAATCGCCGGTGGCATACCTAAGATGGTGAAAGAAGTCGGTATGGTTTGTGCTAGTCACGTGCCAGAACACTGTTAAAGTGAAAGAAAAAAAGGAACGAAGAGTTTTTAAAAGAACACACATAACACTTAAAATAGCCATACACAAAACGCACACATAATATTTATGAGAACAGTTACAATGAAGAAATTACATTTCCAATTTAATAAAATTTAGTTTTTAGTCGTTTGCACAGCTCTTCTAAATTGATGACGTTTAATTGTAAAACGTAACTTTGCAGGAAAATTATTGCTCCCCTATCAAATTATAACACCATAGCAGCAAACGATGTATTTGGCTTTTAAACACACGCAGTTATTTTGAAACAAAATGTTTTTAACTACCTGGCACATACACAAAACACTAAAAACACGTTTACATTTTACAAATTATTATAGTACAGTCCCTTCTATGAAATCAGAATTTACCCCACTTAAACCAAGAAAGATCAACTAACACTTTGGGTTAAGTAACTTTTTTCTTCTTAATCGCTAGATGTGGACTGGAAACTAATAAATGAATATTTGCTAAAAATCAAAAACAAAATGCTGTATAATCTTCCTACTAAAACATAACTTACATTTCATACCTGACCCTATGAAATATCATTTATAAATTTTACAATTTTATGAAACGTAATTACTTTTTTGTATTTTGTAGCAAAGGGGAAGCCTTGTTGTTTAGTTTAAGCACATATTGTAATATCACTTACCTTGATTTATTTTTATCTTTTAAAAGTCCCTCTCCAAGATGAGGTATCTTTTTGTTCAAACAGCAAATTATATCAAAATATAAAATCTGAAGGAATGAGATATTTGAAAGTTTTTGACAACTTTAGAGATTCTATTAGTATTTGTTGATCTTACCTCTCTAATTTCCATAATTTACATGTCTGAATACATGTTTGTGTGACCATTACTATCTTTTCCCACATAAGTCATGCACATTAGGCAAGGAAGATTAATTCTGAAACTCTCATT
Organism: Rhinolophus sinicus; assembly: GCF_036562045.2. Taxonomy (NCBI): domain Eukaryota; kingdom Metazoa; phylum Chordata; class Mammalia; order Chiroptera; family Rhinolophidae; genus Rhinolophus; species Rhinolophus sinicus. Next base: position 96,370,269 of record NC_133757.1, read on the forward strand.
TATTTTTAAAATGTTACAGATGGTGTGAGGTGAATAAATTTAGAATTTCTTTTCATCACAATGATGAGCAAATATGGTACAATATTGTTGATGTTAAAAGGCAAAATCTTTTAGCCTGTGAAAATCGCCCACGTACCTTCTCTTGATTAAAAAAAAAAGTACAATGAGTTCTTTGGTCAGGCTCTATATAATTTATGTCCTCGATAGCGTTTACCATAAATATTAATCTGAGATTATAAAACTAGCTTTATTCCAATTAAAGAGAAATTCTGAATAACACATGCATAAAAGGGAAAAGACATCTTCCCCACATATTCACTTCCCAAACTTCTTATCCCCAATGCAGCAGAAATAATCCTTTGATTCCATTAAAATGGTCACTAACCTTATAATGATAAAAGAATGTTTTAATCTCTTACCTGAAGGAGTCTTGTCAATGTAACAGGAACTGAAATTGGGACTGTTCTGTGTTGTCTATTACAGTACAGGGCTCTGTACTGTTTTGCCTTTGTGAAGGCTGAAGTAACAATGTATGACTATTGCCTCCTGGGACCCTTATGAAAATGAGATAGATAGCTGGTTCAAATAAATGCTATAGACCTTGACCCAGGGATATAGTGGAGAAAAACAAATTATTTCACATACATCAAAACTAATATGTTATTCTCAATTTTGTTTTTCTTATGCATGTTATTTTGTATGCACATATGGAAGTTACACTCAATCAACAGATATGTAAGAAATGATTATAAAAATTTACTTTAACACTTTTTTTCAGAGCAGCATAAATCACCTCAGAAGCAATTTCCACTTTCAAAGTCTTTGAAACATGAGCACTTTAATTCATAATGTATCTTTCTCATCCTAAAAAAATTTAGGCTTTTTTCAAAGCTGGCATTTTGAAATATTCTGTTGTTTGGTAAGTTATGTATATAAAGTTGCACTTCCTATAGACTCTGTCAAAATAAAATCATTGTTTGTTTTGGATTTAATATTTATTTAAATAGTATTTAAATATATTTATTTAAAACTATGAACTCTGAAGAGTTTTAATTCTATGCAACTAAATGAGTTTTATGTAATGAATATATACAGTTACAGCTTAAATAAACCAAGATTATATCTCAACAATATATTATTAAAATGTGTTAGGATATTGCCAATCTAAGATCACCTGGATTTGAAAACAAAATGATTAAGGTATTTTAATGAACCACTAGTATACTCTTCTGTTATATGTATACATATTTTGCTGATTATAGAATGGAAACTAATCCCCCTGAAAAAGAAATTTGAGGTGAATTACTAATGAATTTTTTCCAGCCCAAATTTTGAGGTGCTAAGACATAAGCATATGTTTTGCTTTTAAAGATATTTCCAAAAGAAAGTTTCAAAAATCAAAAAGATATTAGAGGAATACTCTATTTAAACATTATGATTATTATTCTTTTTTTTAAATCACTAATCTTTATAGAAGGAAAAACATGTTTAAGAGTCCTTAAGACTTTAGGATCATTGAAGTAGAAGCATGGAATGTTATTTTGAAAAGGAATAATATATATTCATATAATACACATGCATATGTACTTTTTTAAAAAAGAGGGCTAAAAGGGCTTCATAATTTTTGGCAGCAGAAAAAGGGAATAGTAAACATCACAACCCAAACCAAGCATAAATTCATGGTTTTTAGGCAAAAGAGAAAGGGCAGTTTTCAGGGTACATTTAGTTTTAGTTGGAGCAGTTGGGGAGAAAGAGAGTTAGGCTCTCACTAATTAACTACATTATTTACACAGAGCAATAACGACATCTCCTTTTCCTAATGAACTTTGTAGATATGTTTCAAACCCTATACTATAGACTCACCACTTACTTGTGAAATAATTTAGAACTTTGATTCCAGTTAGGAAACACGTTTCTCCAGCACCATATTGTGATATTTTCAATTATATTCTCCATAATACGTCTTCAAATGGAGTATACCGCCAGTGATAATTCATCATTTATTTAACAGCTACTTATTGATTATCTACAAAGAGTCAGGCACTGTTCTAGGAGCACCAATGAAAAAAACAAAATCCTTGCCCTAGCTGGAGTTAGGGCAATTCTTTTTGCAGAGTATGGAAATTAATCATCAGGGAAAAAAACCTGTAGTTTTCAGGTTACCCACCAGGTGGCAAAGTGTGCAAAACTGAAGGTTTAGTATGGACCAAAATTTGGTGCAAAGAATAGCATATTTCTATGAAAATTTTCACCATATTTTGTTCAAAATGTCTCTTTTTGAGCACAATTAATTGCTAATGGTCATAATGCATCTTGTGTTTAGTTTTATAAAGCATTCCTTACTAGGGGCTCATCTCTTCAAAAAAAGAGTCAGCTGCATTCCCCAGAGGCCTGTCTACAAGACCCCAAGCTTGTCTTAAGAAATTTTACTTTTGTCCTTCCCATATTTCTCTATGCTTCCATGTGTGTGGATTATAGAAATCTGCCTAAAGGTCTGAACATCTGGCTTTGCATAGGGTCTCATAAATCCTTGGGTCAATTGTATTCAAATTTACATAAACAGGTATCACATTGTGATTTGCACATATTGTCCAAAACACTTAATCTTAGAATAATAACATCAATGTTGACAAGTAGTCAAACACATATTCCAATATATACATATGTGCAATCATGCATATATTTGTTTCCAGATACCTCTTAAGTGAGACCTTACACTTACATTGAAAAAATAAAATTACTTCATTTATTCAGATTTCTTCTTTGGAACAGAAGATATTATTCACAAATAAAATTGGACCTTTAGTCATCTTTAGATCTTCCAATGAGATAAACATACTCTTCCCTTCTTAGAAAATGATTTAGGATACAGGATGTAGAAATACTTGTACTGTGGTTTATATGGTAAGTTTGAGATTTTTCCAAATTCTTTACTACCACCATCATCAGGCCCTACAAGATATGACCTCTGTCTTTGAATCCACCTCCTTCTATGGGTTTCATCATTCATTCATTCATTCATTCATTCATTCACACATTCCTCAAATGTTTACTGACTTTTTCTTGTTTCAGTGACTCTTTAAAGGTGCTTGGAGTAGAGAATTGAATAAAACAGGACTTCCTCATGCTTACATTCTAGTGTACATGGACCAAACTTGTTTTTGACCCACAGCCTTTGCATTTTCTGCTTCCCCTGCTTTGCAACTCTCTCACCCACATCTTCTTAGGGTGGATCTATTTCGATACGGATATACATATGCATATTTATCCCTATGGCCAGTATATCCAGGACCCTCTAGCCAGTGACCTCTAAATAAAGTCAAGTTTATCTCATCAGAGTGTACTTGTGAAGACTGAATGAGTTAAGGAATACAAAGCCCTTAGCAATGTAAGTGTAATGGAAAAGTAAGATAAATGTTACCCACAATTTTGACTTTATTATCGTTATCAATTAAAAATCTCCGGAATTCTCCCAGAGATTTCAGAGACTCCTTTCCTTATGCTGTTGACCCAACTACAAAATGAGCTCATCTACAGGAATCCTAAGTTACAAAAATCCATTTCCAAGATGCTGAAAGATAATTTCCTCCCAGAGCCAGAGCTCCGCTGTGCAGCATGGTACAAATATCCTCAGCTTAACAGCATGGTTTTTTATCATGGATGCTAATTTGAAAATAATTTAGAGATGTGTTTGATTGGAAACAAATTTTGACCCTTCAATGCATTCCATTCAAAATGTTTCCACTGCAAAGTGTTTAAACTTTTATTATTGCATTTATCACATTGTGTTATAATCAAGGGCAGGGTGACCGTACTTCCTAGTTTACGCCTGTTGTCTTGAAGCACCATCTGGTTTAGCATTTTAGCACTCTCAAAAGTGTCCTGGTTTAGACAATAAACTCTATAGTCCTGCAAGTTATGAGGCAGGTGCCTGGCTGGAGAGCCTGAGGACCACTGGGGTGGTCCTAAGCTGAGGGTGGGCCTGTGTGAGAAATTGGTGAGTCTGGTGACCCAGAACTGACTAGTGGATTTGTATGCAGAGGAGGGCTTTGAGGGGAAACTTAAGTGCTGAAGGCTAGAGGCAGAATTGATGGAGGAAAGTCAGGAGGGCCTCAAAGACTATGGCAAGGCCCTGTAAGAGAGGGTTCCTCTTACCATTTCTGCTAAGAACGCATTATACTCTCGGACACTGAAGATGCAGAGAAGAGCATCACTGTGGCTCTTTCATTTATTTTTTTCTTTGGTTTTTTAAATTAAATTTATTGGGGGTGACAGTGGTTAGTAAAATTACATAGGTTTCAAGTGTACATTTCTATAATACATCATATATACGCATATATATAGTGTTCACCACCAGAGTTAGTTCTTCTTCCATCACCATATACTGTGGCTCTCTTAGAACTTTCATTGTAATAAGTATATTAGGGCACAGCATCCTGGTCAAAGAATTGAGAGCAATGAGACTTAACCCAGAAGATGCTTTGCAACCCTAAATCTCAGTGAGGAATGAAAACAACTAAATCTGAGTTCTTACGGGCTCTGAGAAACATTTCGGTTAGGAGATGGGGACATTTTTACATATGTCTTAATCATTAGTGCAAAACTATTTAGCGTAGCATAATTTTAGTTTTGGGTACTCCAATTATAGAGTTAATTACAATCTATTCATTAAAAAGAGGATATTTGATAAGTAGGACATCCATGTCCTGCTAAAGACATGGGACTGGCAAGAGGATATTTTTCTGAACAGAAAGTACCTTGGTTATTTACTTTTAAAATTGTATTGTGAAAGATTCGTTAAATTGAAACAGGACAGTATATTTTTATATCCAAGGCATGTTATTAAAGTACTTTGAGATTTTTGAATATTTGGCTTAAGAACCCTTGTCGATATCAGTCTGTTCATTCAACAAATACTTATTTAGATGTTACTGTTTGAATGCACTGTGCTAAGTGATTATGACATTGTCAATATGCATATTTATTCCTATAGCTTATTCTATCATTTGTTTTTATGCTGACGAGCTCCCAAAATGTTATTTTAGCATTTATCTCCGATATCTTCCCTATATTACATTTCCAAACTAACTGCTAAATATCTTCACATGCTGGTCCTATCTGTACTTTAAATCTAACAGACCAAAGGGGAATTCATTCTCCCACTCATATGGTCTCTCTTGTCACTTTACTCCCAACCCCAGCAAACTTGTCCTTCACTTGTGTTTCCTGTATTGATAATGGCAACACCATCTTCAGATTATTTGGAGTAATTTTTAACCCTTTCATCTTTATGTCCAACAGCCAGTAATTCACCAAGATGGTTTACTTCCAAAATGTCACTCACATATTTCCTCTATCATATCCATTCCCAGTAACTACTCAAGTTCAGATTTCCATCATATTTCACTTGCATAATTACAGTAGCCCTTCCTCTGATTTCCTTATACTACATTCTGTTGCGTTTCTATTTCATATTTTAGATTGGCTTTAGAAAGATCTTCCCAAATCACAGCTCAGAAATGACACCTTTCTTCATGAAAGTCTTCAGTTGCCTACAAAAAGTACCAACTCCCTATTTTAGCATACTCTTTCTAACCTATAGTTTCCAGTTCTTTCTTCCACTAAATCATTGCTCATACCTTACCCTTGAATTCCAGCAGATTATTCACTATCCCATGACCCTCACACATGTTTATGTTTCCAGGCCTTTGATCAGGGTATCCTCCCACCAAGTAATACACTTACTGAAATAACATTCATCCTTTCACACTCAGCTGGTTGGTATTAATTGCTGACTCTTCTCTTTCTAAAACACTTTAAGGAAAAAATAAAGATCTTTTAACACATTTTTCTTCTGCTGTTCATTAAGGTTAGTAATATACAAAATGTACTTGGGAGTCTGCCTCTCTTAATCCCTATAAATGGTCATGAGAACCTCCAAAAGTCACAGAACTTCTCCAGACCTGCACTAAGTTGTGGTGATATACATCAAGTATTATAGAAGTGTTATGTGATTATGGTTGCCTTCCTCCCATGGAAGCCCTTGATGACAGGGAACAGTTTTCTTCATTTTTGTCTCTTACACAGCACCTAGTTAATTCATTCCTTGCGTAAAAAAAGGCCATCTTTTAATGCTTGTTTGAATATTTAAATTAAAACTTCCCTGTAAGGTAAAACAATGCTCTAAATTTATAGCATGCTATAGGTACTTGGGAGCTCTCATGAACTTGAATATGTGAGAAATTGGATTTTCCTTAAATAGTGAGAAAAGCGTAAAATTCATCAGAATGACTTTAGGAGAGCAGGCCATGGCTATAATGTGATTGGCTACATTAAGATTTGAAATAAATTGATGTAATAATAATTGAATATCTGAGAAACATTCTGAGCCAATGATAATGGAAACTGGTGAGGAGAAGGGCAAAACATTGTTCAACTTAACAGTATAAAATAAAGAAAAACACAGAAGCAAATATTGGCGATATCTATTAGAATGCGACTTTAGCTATCAAATTCTAAATGTGTAAAATCGTCTTTATGTAGAGAGAGATGCACTGGGCTCTTTCAGACTGATACAAAACGTAAAGCATTTGGTTCAGGTAACTTCCCTTGCTCTGATTCCATTATCATCAGTCAGTGTTCTGCAGGCTGAGAAAGAGAATGCATTGATCACATTCGTAGTTATCACTGTAACCTTTCCTTAAGTTCTGGATTTTTAAAAACTCAATGTATGAAAAATACATTTGCTTGATGTGTGTTGACAAAACCAGGTTTCTGAGGCTGATAACCAGACCCAGAACCAACACAACTTCAAAATGGTAATAAATAGTACCATGGGAGAGCTGTTACAGGCCCTACATTTTGCCTAATCCAATGTAAGCTTGGCCTCATTCGAGAGTTTTTCATTTCTCTGGCTTATTATCAACAAAGGCCATAATTTTTTTTGGATGGCATTCTGGAAAATCCATGTATTATTTTCTTTGTTCCCAGATTAATTAAAGGAAGGAGAGAACTATGTATGTTTTTTATTTATGCAGTTATGAAATCAAATGACTAACTGAATTCCTTCATCAACACAATTGCCTACATTTAATTTTGCAGTCCATTTTTAGGGGGAAAAATATGTAATGCAGCACCTATGTTGCAATCACACAAAAATTCACATATATTGAAAATATTCTATATAAATTCTCAGAATTTGAAAATACAATAAACTATTTGATGGCCTCTGGATTGAAAATGACATTTCTTTTTGGAAGAGACACACTGCAGGGCAATGTGATGGATGACAGTTGTGCTGGTATACACATACACAGCTACTTTATTTTGCTCCTTTGTCCTCTCAATAAGAGAAGCAGCCTTGATAAGCTTTCTAGGCCTCTCCACTTCTCTGCTTTTCTCAGACTGTCGACCAGGGGAGCACAAGCAGATACTCACTGGGGGTCTGGTTCTGGCAGAGGGTCTCTCTCCTCAGGTTGCATATATTCACGCAGCTCAGAAGAGACAGCTACCCCCAAATTGTTTAATAGGAAACCACTCTTTTTCTTTTGTTTTTTTAATACAAATTTGCAAATATTTATTATGCTAAATTTCTACAAAGGTAGTCAGTCCTTGGCTGTCTACCACATCCTTCAGATCTTCTCTATATGTTTGTTGGAAGAAATTCCTTTTGCCCGAACTCTTCTGCACAGGTTTTTAATTCAGATGATAAACATTGGTTTCTTACAGTTAATTAAACATCGAAGAAAAACATATATTGTATTTACCATCTAATAACTAGCGATGTTCAGTAATTTGGTTTTGGCTAATCAACCATTGATTATTTTTAAACATAAGTATACAAGTAAGTAGAAAAGGGTATATTCAGTCAGATCACAACCTTACAGCTTAATTTAAAAACTTGATTATAAACTTAGGTCATGCCAATGGTTCAAAAGTGTTTTCAAAAGTGAAAAATGGTTTCACTTTTTAAGAAAAGCTTCATCTTAATTCTTTAAGTAAAGAATTCTTTAATTCTTCAAGAAAGAAAGAAAAGAAAGTAACTTGAGATCCTAGAGTTACTTGTTTGTTAAATTTTTAAAATAAATTAGAGAAGAGGGACTTTGTAAAGATTTTGTCTTTAAATAGTTTCCTTTGGAAAAACATCAACTTAAATAGTTCTGAAGTGGTTAACCACTTGCAAAGAGACTGAAAACAATGTGTGTCCCCCAAACGTACATATTTTTGATTCAGACGTTTAAACTGTCAATACCCGAGAGACAATGCCATTGACGTGTACCTGGCACTAGTCCTGCCAGTTAATTTTTTCCCTGGAGAGTGGTTTTGGGCGACAGAGTGGCGTCCAGGTTTCCCAGGTTGTTGCACTGACAAACTGCAGTGGTGGTAAAGTCAAGGAGCCTGACAAAATCTCATTAATCATTCTAAATTAAATCCAACCTTCCTGTCCAACCATGCCAAGAAGAAAGCCATTTTTTCTTTTTAACAAATGAAAATTTCCTCAGTAAAGATTTGGTATCTTTCTCTTGTTGGTCTTTAATTCGATTAGACAAAAATAAAATAAAACAATCCACTTTTCTAAGCTTGCAAACAAAACATTTGTCCAGATATGATTTAACAGATCAACCAAGTGTCTTTTAAAAATAAAACAAAATTTGAACAAAAAATACATGGAAACATTCTGAGGGGAAACTATACTACTTAAATTAAGGATACCATTTATCTTTATTTTCTGATTAGCTTAATGAATTTATTTTGTTCTATCTGAAACACATGATCCTTAAAACTATTTGAAATATGAAATAAGAAAAATATCCATTATCCATATCTTGGTATATTTTATTCGACTGTCTTCTTTCCATTCCTAGTCTTTTCCTATTTTACATAGCAATTGTAATGTGCATAATTTAATATCCTTTTTAATAGTTATCATTTTTTTATAACTGTTTTCCCATATTATTTGTAAACATCATAGCTTCATAGTAATACATTATGAGGAAATATTTTGGTCTACTTCACCGGTGCTTAGCATAGTACATAGTATGTATTTAAATATTTGTTGGTTATTTGTTAGAAAAGACCCATGTTCTGAGCTTTCCAGTTGTTTCCAACTTTTTTTTTTTCATCGATTAAGAACAATGATGTGATTAAGCTGTACTTACTGCCTTTACTCTATTTTGGATTATTTCCATAGGATGGTTTCCCAAAGCAGACATAGTCACTTACAAATGCTTGAAAAGAAATTGTAGGTAGTTGTGTTATTAATAGTGATCTGTAAGAAAAAGTTTACCTTAAACACAGGAAAACAGACTCCAATTAGAATAAACAAGTTATTATTTTAAATATTAAGATTCTGAACAAGTGTACTCTCATTGAACACCATATTAATAATATTGTCAAAAATGGAAAAGATCAATTTAGAGAAGTAAAAAGATCAATGACTTAAACTCTTGAAATTAAAAAACAAAAAAAGATAGACAATTTTTAAGTAGCAGTGATTCGTCCAAATATTTAAAATTAGAAATCCTAGAGGGATGAATTTATATCTAGAATACATAGGTTGAATCTGCATTAATATTTAAAAAAATTAACTCTACTATGCTCTAATTTGTAACTTTTGTACACCTGAAAGGTGTTTTTTTTAAATGCAAATAGTAAAGCCATCTTTCTATATGCTTATGCAGAAACTGAACTAGGGCTAAAATAATTCAGTTGGATTTAATGAGTAACTGCTCCAGGTTAAGGTTTGTCTTAGGTACTGAGGGAGATGTAAGAACAAAATTTCTACCTGTAAGAATTGAGAAAGTCACCCTGAAGCGAAAGGAGTCTAAGACTTTGAAGGACATATAACATTTCAACAGGTAAATTTGGGAGAGGGCTTATAAATTTTACAGATGAGAAAGCAGAACAAACTAAGATTAGAGCGTTAATTTTAACAGAATATAATAGGAAAAGTCCTGTTGATAAATTTGGAGGACTCTAAAAGTTTTTAAACATTTTTCCACTTTCCTTTTCTTTCTTAAAAAAATATGACCTGTATCTTAGAAAACATAAGTGGTAACCATGCATGGGAAGGATGCACCAGCAGTGCCCAGGTGGTATGATGTGCTCTGGGCTTGAAACAGCCCTTAGTAGGGGAGAAAGGTGTAGACAGGCCTGAGCTGCAGTGGACCATAAACACTCTTGTGGGTTTCAGCAGAGCTCAGATTACACACTGAGTAAGGGAGTATTTGGTCAGAGACATTATAAAAGCCATTAGCACTATTGTGACTTTCTAGCCTCAAAGAACTCAGCTCCAAGTGAAAAAGATAGATTCCAAAAGACCTGAGTGTAGATGGGAAAAAATTATTTACTTGGGCTGTAGCAATCTTCAGCAATCTTGAAACTTGCCTTCTGCAGCTCTTGGGATACCTACCGTTCTTCTCTGGCCCTTCTCCAGTTTTAACAAACCCTCTTTTTCTGACTTCTTTGTCTCTATCAAAATGTAAAATGCTGTTTCCCAAGCATTTCTTTTTTACTCAACGTATTCCCTAGAGGAGTGTTCTTTCCCCATGCTTCACTTTGTATGACATACTTTAAAAACTAATATGACCCCCCGAACTATATATCCAACCCCAATTGTTTTTGAATTCTAGTTTCATTCTCCAGTTGCAGTCAATGGTCGATTGATACTTTCACATTCAAAATATACAAAAATTGACTTTGATGATTATCTTTTCCATTTCTCTCCACTAGTTGCTTTTCCTACTGGTTACCTTTGAAATAAGACAACCAGCTAGATCCTCACGTTAGAAAACTTTGTCCAAAAATCACTAAATCCTATAAATTTCCAGTGTTATTTAAACTTTTTAAAATTCATGCCTCCTCTCTAAATCCTCTGCCACTTGCCTAGTTCAGTCCTTATAATAAAACCTGACAGACTGGGAGCACTCCTTGACCTTAGGAAGATCACATTTTGATAAAGGAGTTGGACATGTAGAAAATTATAGTATAAATACACACACACACACACACACACACACACACACACACTATATCCACAAAGGAAGAACCAATTAACACCAGTGGTATGTTTGACAGACAGTCTTTGTCAGCTTTGATTAAATTATGTTTGAGGTGGATCTTTGATGAGTCGGGGAATTTTAGATACAGAAGGGAGGTAAGAAGACCACAGAAAGCACAGCTTATGAAACGTAAAGAAAGACCAGACTACAGTTGAGAAATGTTGTTGGAGATGAGGCTTTAAAGAGAAGCTAAGGCCAGGTTGTGAAGGGTCTCATATGCCATGCTACTGAGGCTATACCTAATTTTGGAGAGAGAAGGGAGGCACAGACTTTAAATGATATGTCGGCAGGAGTTTGCATTTTAGAAAAATAAATTTGCTGTATCTGAAAGGAGTTCCAATAGTTCCCAACTTCAGATCTGCCTCCCCAGCAGGCAATGACATTACTTGTATGTCACAGTGACTGAGGGATCATAGTGGCATCTAGCAGGGAAAATCCAGACATGTTTATGTACTTACTGCATGGAGCAGTCTCCCACAATGAAGAACATCCTTCCCCAAAAGCCAGTGGGACGCCTACTGGGAAACAATGAATTGCTAATTTAGTACATTTTTAGTAAACACTTATTATTAAGGTTTTTCAAAGACAGATCATTTAAAATTTTTTCCTCACCTAGTTTTTAAAAATAACCAGGAACAAATCCTTATTCAGTAAGCTTGGGAAATGGTTAAAAAAAATACTATCCAATTGGAGAGGGTTCCACTTCAAGTGATGGCCAGGTAGCTTTTTCAGACCAATCCTCCAACAGATAAAATCACAAACTCTGGACAAAATATAAAAATCAACTACCTGAAAGTAATGGAAAGCAACCCCAAATAGGCTGATACTACAGAGGAGAGAACAATTGGAAGAAGAAAATAGCATTGGGTGAGTTTTCCATTTTTATAGCTTTTAGCCTGAGGGTAGTCCTCATTTTGCATCACAGGAGCATATGAACCATAGGACAGAGTTTGGGACAATAGCAGCTACTGAAAATAGAGAAATAATGGCAAGGAGAGAACCGGAGAAAAAGGCCTAAATTCTATGCATGAACTCTGCCCCAAACTCTTGGCTGGTCTCTGAAGCATGAACGCACAGGAAAGATTCCAAGCAGAGCAACCAGGTTAAAGAAGTGAACTGAGACGTCAGCTGCCACCAATTACAGGGGAGCAAGAGCTTGCAATGGGAGTTCAGCCAATTCAATTGCCAACATAATAAACAGTCTGCAGAGAAACGGATCAGAATCCAGGGTTTCTACTAGGTTGGTGCAAAAGTAATTGCAGTTTTTGAAATTGTTTTTAACCTTTAAACAGCAATTACTTTTGCACCAACCCAATACATTTTATTCACCATGTCCAGGACAAAATCTAAATTACTAACACCTGAAGAAGCCAGAAAATATCTGTTCACAAAACACAATCAAAGGCTGTCACTGAGATAATCTAAATATTGACATGAGCAGAAAAAGATTTTAAAGCAGCTTTATAATTATGCTCAAGATTGTAAGGGAAAATGTCCTTATAATGAATGAAAAGATAGGAAGTCTCAGCGCAGGATATAAATTATAAAAACTAAATGGAATTTCTAGAATCCAAAAACACAATAATTAGAGAAAAAAAAGGTTCATTGAATGGGCTTAAAAGAATGGTTACCAGGGATTCAGTGAACTGGAATATAGATCAAGAGAAATAATCCAATTAAAAATGATTGAAAAAAATCAACAGAGCCTTATAAACCTGTGTGACAAGATCAAAAGGTCTAGCATATGTATCAAGAAGAAAAAGAAAATTAGGCTAAAAAACTATGTGACAAAATAAAGCAGTTAGAGAGAAATGACATTATACATGGGGGGGTGTGGGGAGGTAGGGGGGACAATATGAAAACTACTGACTTCTCATTGGAAATAATGGAGGCCAGAAACAGTGGGAAAATGTCTTTAAAGTGCCAAAGGGGGAAGAAAAAAAAAACTGTCAACACAGAATTATGGATTCAGCAAAAAATATTCTTCAAGAAGGAAAATAAAGACATTTTTATATAAAACTATGATACTTAACTAATTGCCAAAAGACCTGAACTGTAGTAGATATTAAAGTTTTTCAGGCTTACATGATATTGTAAGGAAACTTGGAACTTCAGGAAGGAATAGGAGCATTAGAAATGATAGTGGGGGTAAATATAAGAGTATTTTTTTCTTAATTTATTTAAAATATATATGATGGTTCAAGCAAACTATACCACTTTATTGTGGAGTTTATAACATATGCAATATGTAAGATATATAACAAGTATAAGATAACAAGTAATGGGGTAATGGGATAAACACACCTATTCGGTTACAAAGCTTTTATATTTTATGTGTAGTGGTACAATATGAACTGCAAATAGGCTTTGTAGAGTTGCATATCTTGGTATGGGTTTGGTTTACACAGGTATATGCATTTGTGAAGACTCATTAACTAGTACACTTAAGATTTATGCATTTTATTAAATATAAATTTTACCTAAAAAGAAAAAAACACTAAAAAATTGATCCTTAGCTAATGATATGCAAGTTGAAGTCTTTAGGAATGAAGTGTATTGCTGTCTGGAACTTATTTTGAATTGTATCAAAACAGTAAGACGAGTTGATTGATGGATAGAGAGATGGATAAATATATGGTAAAGTGAATGCGGTAAAATTTTAATTGTAGAACCTAGTTAGGAGTACATAGGCATTCTCTGTAAAATATTTTAACTTTTATACTTTTGAAAATTTTCAGGAAAAAATGTTGAAAAAAGGAATACTTCCCATCTATATTTATAATCAGATCAGGATGGAAAAATGAAAAAAGAAATCAGGGAAAGGAAGATATAAAAAACAACAAGAAAAAGAGATTGTCGAACTAAAACAGAGAGGCTGAGAAAATCAAATGGTAAGGGAAAGACAGGAAAGGAAAAAACAAAGATAGAAAGAGAGAAATACAGGAAGAGAGCAAGGTGCCATTCACTGGAAAAATAGGAACAATAATAAATAATGTTATCACTACTCTTTGTCTTTTGAAAATTTCACATGATAGTTCTGAAGTTAATAAATTAGTCTTGAAGTTAAAAATTGGAATTATTTTGTCATGGAGTTCAAAAGTATGTACCTGAGAAAATTATTACAATATTTGCTTCAGAAATCTTAGATATTGTTTAGTATCAATAAAAGTCCCTTTGACTTTCAAAAGTTATCTTCTATTTTGTCCTTGAGAATTCTGTAGTACATCATTCAGTTGTAATATTGACTTAGGGCCAGATCTGGAAGGAAGCCAGGATTCCACCCCTCTGGTACGAGTTTCTACTCCTCCAATTTCTTCCTAGTAAACTAGCAGCTCTATCCATCATCACATAGTGCATCACTCCAAAGCTAATGCTTTTCATTTAGAGGGATTTCCAGCGAACTTCTGACTTACCATGTAAATATACTGTTCTTTATCATTCCAATGTTAAGTGTTATAATTATTAAATAATTGTTAATTAAGATATACCTTTGCTCTCCATGAAGCGGTATTTTTCCTCTCATTACCCAATCATGTAACACCTGTGAAGGCAGAGCCCATGTCTACGTATCGCAAGTACCTAGCATTTCCTAGTATGTGGAAGACCCTTGATAAATATTTACTGAATAAATAAATAATGTTTACTATCATTCACAATATCCCTTTCTCAATGCGTTCTGAACAGAAATCAAGATTAGAATAGTAAGTTTTGACTAATTAGTTCAGATATAAGTTCTAATAGTGTAAATCTTAGATTTTAACATGTTTTGCTATCTTAAATGGTTTAAAGGCCTTATTGAGACTAACCCAGAAGTACTAAAAATGAGAAGTCACTGATAACAACTGAATACAACAAAGTATATACAACTGAAAACAACAAAGGAACAAGACAAACAAATGAAGAAACACAAACTCATAGACACAGACAATAGTTTAGTGGTTACCAGAGGGTAAGGGGGGATGGGGGTGGGCGATGAGGATAAAAGGGATCAAATATATGGTGATGGAAGGAGAACTGACTCTGGGTGGTGAAGACACAATGTGATACATAGATGATATATTACAGAATTGTACACCTGAAACCTATGTAACTTTACTAACACTTGTCACCCCCAATAAACTTTAATTAAAAAAAAATGAGAAGGCAAGTAATTCACTTATATTATAAAAATAAGTGCCTATTTTGCATACTGTGTTTCCCCGAAAATAAGACCTAGCTGGAAAATCAGCTCTAATGCGTCTTTTGGAGCAAAAATTAATATAAGACTCACCCGATCTTATTTTACTATAAGACCGGGTATAATATAATATAATATAATATAATATAATATAATATAATATAATATAAACAGGTATAATATTATATAATATGATATAAAATACTGGGACTTATATTAATTTTTGCTCCAGAAGACGCATTAGAGCTGATTGTCCAGCTAGGTCTTATTTTCGAGGAAACCATGGTAGTAACAAATCCATACTCTTTTCAAAGTTCAAAGGAAAGAGAAGCTGGTATTGGCTTCTGTCAAAGTCAGATCCAACTTTTACAAAGACAGTAACAATCTCAGATCAGAATCAAATAAATTTCAGAACTCGGTTTGAGAGAAAAAAGAAAGGCTTTAGTTAAAATCTTTACAATAAAATAATTATGATTATAAATCTCTTTAGTTAAATATGTACACATTACATGGTATTTTTAAAAAGAATGGAAATGAATAAAGTTTTTCAGGCAAATCTAATGCACAAATATACCATCCTTTAGAGTATAATGTCAGTTTAACATTCTTAAACAGCTGTGTCAGACAATGGCTCTGCTTTGTGCAAAACGTGATAAGTAAAATTAAGAAAAAGTCTGCAAAATTCTTGAGTTCCTGAAGGAAATTACTAAAAAAAAAGTAGTAAAAGAAAACAAGGTTGTACACTCAAGCTTGATTGTATACAGAGGCTAGAATGACCAGCACTAATACAACCCCCATATCTGCTAAATAAGTCCTTGGGTAGCTTTAGTTGGAAGTTAAAAGTTGAAGTCTTAACAATTGTGCTTTTATGCAGCCACATGGCCAATAAGGTAGATGTTGTCATAAAGGTGCCCTACAAAATCTTCACTAATGTTTTGAGCAGCACGACGGGTATTTCGAATAAATTCTCGCTTTGACATTTTATTCTTCACATGAGGGCTAGTGAGGTCAATGGAAAGTAGAATCAAAGAGTAGCACAGTACATAGACAGCATCTGGAAGGAAAAAGAAATACTTCAAAATGTGGTCCCAAACGCATTCTATCAAAATGTTCAGAATTTCAAAATACCAAGATTACATCATAACTAAATGTAGGATGACCAATTCATCCTAGTTTGCCTGGGCCTTTCCAAGCTTCAGCATTGAAAATTCTGTGTCCTGGGAAACTCCCTAGTCTGGGCAAACAGGGATGGTTGGTCACCCTAACTGTACACCAGTTCAGTGAGCATTTTCTTCAATTCAAAAGAACGTTAGTTCAGCATTGTATAGTGAAAACTAAATTTTAAAATTTCATAATTGGCTTTATTTTCATCTTGCTTTCAAATGTGATATTTCCATTCAACTCCCCATAAAAACCATCTGTACTGTCAGTATATTTATCTTCCCATTAAAAAGTCATATTTATTCACATGTGATTTTTCAAAACCCTAATTTAATTTGAAACCATCTTTAATGACAAAGAAAATGTATTAACTTGGTACTAGAAAATAAAATGTAAACTCCTAAGATTATTAAATCAATATTGTTTGAGGTATTTATTTTAAGGGTCTGTGGAATTTATATACTAATCTCCAAAGCAAATCGCTAGGGAAAAAAATTGCCAAAGCTGAGCATCATGTGACAACAAAAATATTTCTTCTTAAAATTTTCTCTGGGGGTGGCCAGATGGCTCAGTTGGTTAGAGTGCCAGCTCTTAACAACAATGTTGCAGGTTCAATTCCCGCATGGGATGGTGGGCTGGGCCTCCCCTGCAACTAAGATTGAAAATGGTGATTGGACTTGGAATTGAGTTGCGCCCTCAAACTGGATTGAAGGACAACTTGGAGCTGATGGGCCTGGAAAAGCACACTGTTCCCCAATTAAAAAAAAAAAAAAAAAATCTTCTCTGGGCCTAAGGTCCACAAGTTTAGTACCTGTGCTTCTTCTATGAAATTTATTGTTTCAGGTCTTATGTTTAGATCTTTGATCCATTTTGAGTTAATTTTGGTACACGGTGACAGATAGCAGTCTAGTTTCATTCTTTTGCATGTGCCTTTCCAATTTTCCCAGCACCATTTATCGAAGAGGCTTTTTTTTTTTCCATTGTATGTTTTTGTCTTCATTGTTGAATTATCTGCATATATATATATGGGTTTATTTCTGGGTTCTCAATTTTATTCCATTGGTCTCTGTGTCTATTTTCTGCCAATATCATCCTGTTTTGACTATCATTGCTTTGTAATATAAACTGAAGTCAGGGAGTATAACATCTCCAGCCTTGTTCTTTTTTCTTAGAATTGCTTTGGCTATTCAGGGTCTTTTGTGATTCCATAAAAATATGATTTTTTTTTGTTCTATTTCTTAAAAAATATGCCATTTGGATTTTGATGGGGATTGCATTAAATCTGTATTTTTGCTTTGGGTAATATGGCCATTTTAACTATGTTGATTCTTCAAATCCATGAACATGGAATATCTTTTCATTTCTTTGTATCTTCTTCAATTTCTTTTAATAATGTCTTGTAGGATTAGAATAGCTATTAACAAGACAAATAATAACAAGTGTTAGAGACGCTATTGAGAAAAAAGAACCCTCATATACTGCTGGTGGGAATGTACATTGGTATAGCCACTAGGAAAAACAGTATTGAGGTTCCTCAAAAAATTGAGAATAGAATTACCATATGACCCATAAATCCTTTTTCTGGGTATCTCCCCAAAAAATCTGAAAACATTTATCTGTAAAGATTTATGTACCCCTATGTTCATTGCAGCATTATTCTTGGTGGCCCTGACATGGACACAACCAAAGTGTCCTTTGATAGAGGATTGGATAAAGAAGATGTGGTACATGTATACAATGGAGTATTATTCAGCCATACAAAAAAGATGAAATACTGCCATTTGTGACAACGTAGCTGGATCTTAAGATTATTATGCTAAGTGAAGTAAGTCAGAAAAACTTGAGAACTATATGACTTCACTTATATAAAACTGAAAACAACAAACAAACAAGACAGATAAACAAAGAAACAAACAATCACAGATACAAACAACAGTTTAGTGATTAATAGAGGGTAGAGGGGCGGGTGGTAGAAGAGGGTAAAGGGGATTAAATATATGGTGATAGAAGGAGAACTGACTCTGGGTGGTGAACACATAGTGCAATATATAGATGATGTATTACAAAACTATATAATTTTCCTAACCAATGTCACCCCAATACATTTAATTAAAAATTGTCTTTATATATATATGTATATGTGTGTGTGTATATATATGTATGTATGTATGTTCAGGGCAAAAGTTGATGTTTACTATTAAAATAGTAACAAAACTCAACATACTTGCTACTACTACTTGCTACAATTGCTTGTCACTACTGCGGTGTCTATATTTCAGAATCCTGCCATCTTGATAAACCTAATTAAACATTATGTCTTGTAAAAGCATGTTCAACAAATTTTGTATGATAGGTAAATGTTTTGTAATCTCTGCTTAGTAAAATAAACACAATAAAATTTTTGATATGAAAGGATAAAGCCATACCACATGAAAAAATATGCAGCTTAGACTGTATTACATACACAAACACAGATATACACAAACAATGAGCACTAGTTGTATTACCGTGTTTCCCTGAAAATAAGACATAGCCAGATAATCAGCTCTGTTGCGTCTTTTGGAGCAAAAATTAATATAAGACCCAGTCTTATTTTACTACAATATAAGACCAGGTCTTATAATATAATAATATAATATAATATAATATAATATAATATAATATAATATAATATAATAAGACCAGGTCTTATATTAATTTTTGCTCCAAAAGACACATTAGAGCTGATTGTCCAGCTAGGTTATAGTTTTCGGGGAAACAGAGTAAAACACATTTTAGTAGAAAAATTCTAGGTGTTACTTATGCAATATATGGATTATTAAAAGCTTTAAAAATAATTTCTCAAGTTTTTAGCTAGATTAGGAAAACTATCCAACACTCAAACAAGAATAATTTTTAAAAATTTATGGAGCTAAGTCTAACTTTCCTCCTAATACAATATATTTACCATATATAAATGATAGCTATGATAACTAAAGTAGTCACTGCTACTAGCAGTTAAACAAGTATTTGTAATTTTTCCTCATGGTGAGGAAATATCTTATAAACTACTATTTTTACCTAGAAGTAGAAGTGGCAAAAGGAAATATGGAATTCATTACATATATTCTTACCAGGACTAAGGCCAAGTTCTCTCATTAAATCAGGGTTACAAGCACAGAATCTATGTGAAAACTTTGTTATAAGAGTTTCAAGATACTCCCCACGCTCTTCAGGGGCATGGATATGACGAAAAAATTCTCTCAGTGCATTAGGCAAGAATTGATTTCTAAAATTATGCAGTGTTACAAGGTCATCCAAGACATCTCTCCTATTAGAAAAAGAAAAAGATACAGTATTAGTTGACTTTTCTCTATTAATTGTAATTTTTTGGATGAAAATGCTTTATTATTGATTACCAAATCAGCTAATAAAGTATATACAATTCTCAAAATTAAAAAAAATCTAAGTATGATTACGTAAGGAATTAAACAATTTAAAAATATTTCATGAGTAGGATAACAAAACAAGATGAAACTAGTAATTCTAATTATAAAATGAAAATAATGAATTTTTCAGTATAAAAAAGGGCACCTTCTTTTCAAATGTCTTGGCTAAATAAATCCAAATAAGAAACAGAGCTCTTTTTTTTTTTAATTATGAAAATGAGAGTCTTCACTTTCCATACGAATCCACATCACCAGAGTACCAACTGTTTATACAGACTTTGAAAATTATCTACATATACTGTATATTGTTCTAGAATTTTCTTTTGCTTATTTCACATAGTATATTGTGAACAGCTTTCTATGTCGTTACACATAGCCCTAACTCATTTTTTTAATGGCTCCACAGTAGCCCATCTTATGGATATAATAATTCTAATGATATACATTTAGGTTATTTATAATTATATAAATATTTATGCACATATATGTGGATATATATATACAATCAACAGCATTCTAACAAATGGTCATAATTTGTTATAAATGCTTCAATCCTTACTAAACTAAACCATGATTATATGATTATAATCTTTAATTTCTACCAGTTGCTTACAGAAGACATAGGTAAACTGCAGCTAGTGGAGCAAATATGGCCCACTGCTTGTTCTTGTAAATAAAGTTTTATTAGAACACAGACATGCTAATTTGTTTATGACTATCTATGTCTGCTTGAATGACACAATGGCAGAGTTATTAATAGCTGTGAAAGAGAGCATATGGCGTGTAAAACCTAAAATATTTACAAAAAGATGTGGTCCTTTACAGAAAAACTGCTGATCCCTAGGTACCTAGCATTTAAAGATAAAAAGAGTTAACGATACCATCTTTATGTAAGATATTTCTTTGAATAACCAGTATGTTACACTGTAAACTCCTTAAAGACAGGGATTATGTTTTAATCAACTGCATACTCCTACTCTCTAGCAAAATTCCTAGAATATAACGAACACAGATTGTGGTTGAAAAATCCTGAGAAATAAGAAAGACTGAAAATTACAATAAAAAGGCAAAGACATTTTTGAGCCATTCATTAGATAAGTATGAAAGCAATAATTTAAAAAATGGTAGTTCAGTATATCACATCAAAATGTTGTCCCAATACTTTTATGTACATTGATAATCACAATTAAAGACTACAAATGAATGGCTATCAAGTCAGAACAGCATACGAGACATCATTTCTATCTGTGTAAAACATACTATTAAATGACGCATTTCTAGGATTTTCAAAGTTGTACATGACACTTCTGTGTAATATCTATATGCAAATATATCTATATGCAAATATCTCCAGGATTTGTGAGTTTATAATTACAATTTGTCTATTTGATTTTTATATGGAAAATTTCAGAATTCCGAACTTTTAGTTACCCAAACACTTAGAGTTTGTGGCTAGTTATTACGAAAAAGTGCTGCAGCTTCCTCAAAAAGATATGGTTTTAGTTTGCTATTACAAAGATGTTGGGCTTCCATTTTGCATGGGCTTTTTTTAAACTTCTATAATAGTAACTTCATTACCAGCAAATTAAAGCTCACAAAAAAAGATTTGTAAATACAGGAATTCTTTCCCTGTCTTTACTCAATTTTGCAACTAGATTAAGTGCTATGTAGTATAGTTTTTAAAGTAAAAATTATGTCATTAAAGGCATTACTTAACTAATTTCTAATGAACACTAATTTTTTTTTACCTTTCATCAAGATAGATTCTTAGTTTTTTCCAATTTAGTGTTCTTGTACAGAAGATAAACTTTGCTATTTCCTTTGGTGAATCATCTAGGATACCTTTGGACATAAAGTAGTTCACTCCCTAAGACAGAAAGACAAATCTCATAAATAAAAAAAGTTTTTATTTATAAATTTAACAATTAGGCAACAGAAGAGCAATAGCCATAAATTCTTTCCAGCATTAATAGACTTTTTATAGCTTTAACATGCAAAATACAAGCTAGAACTTGAACTGAAACTATTATTTGTAGTTGACAGTTTACATGCAATGAAAAGTAGGAAATTCAAAGTTAAGACTCCTAAAGAAGTCTAATTCAATTTTCTAGCTCGTGTCAGTTAAAACTAACTATACAGAAATATAGCCTAATGGGGGAGTCACGGGTAGAAAGAGGAGGGAGAAACTATATAGACATTAAAATAAGCCTTATAACAAATATTGCTGATACCTAACAGAAACATGATATCTTAAAGCTCAGATACACATTCTAATACACTTTTCAAGGAAACAAGTTCTTGAAAAAAAAAAAAGATTTTCCAAATGAAAGACTAACAACTTTATTCTGGAAAAAAAAAGAAAACTAAATTATTTAACTTAAAGTGGGCACACTTCCTAGCCAGTTTATGGGTTGTACATACTCTGGCTTTAAGCGTTGCTATATTCTACAAGAATTTAGCTCCAATACACACTGAAGCAAAACATGAGACAAAACAATTTCAATGTTTTTCATAGGATTTATCTTTGAATTTCCTTTTTTCTGCATGCAAAGTTTTCCAGAGAAGCACTACCCATAAATTTGTACCTAATTTAGATTTAAATCAACAACAAAAAATCAACAAAAAAATCAAACACTGAAACCAATGTTTTCTCATGTATATGAAGGTCACATTCAAATAAGTGCCTTATGTGTATTTGAATGTGCAGTTATTGAAATAAAGGGCAGGTGTGTTTATTTCAACTCACAGTTATCCAGATAAATGCATTCCCAGGAATGCTTATGTCTGGATAATAGCACACTGTGTGCAGTTAATTGGTAGAGAAAATGACGTATTATATACACCCAACAAACTGTTTTCACACATAAATTCCTTCGGCATTTCTTCCCTTTACAAACACTTACATAGTACTCAGAAATATTGCACACATTAAGTATTCAAAAAGTTGTGAGAATTTTTATAAAAGACTGTTAAAACTCTCATAAAATTTTAATATTAAAAAATTTTTTAAAGCAATTTGGTACCATGAGGTAATGCTTTTGAAAGGTTATAATTATCTGTAAGTTATATTTCAAAGATAAGATATTTCACAGAAAACTAATTGTATGAGCCATGAGGCTAACATCCTAATAGCAATGTTATCAAATTCTCATGTGAATTTTAATAGTACAAAACCAATCCTAAAGCACTGATTTTAAAAATGTATATAAAGAGGAACAGAATGTGATATCATGAAACTTTCTTGTCAACTCAATTGTAAGCTGTATTTCAGATTGCATCCTGGATATAAGTCTAGAAAATGTAATATGATCAAGATGGAAAGCCAAAGAATTTGGAATGAGACTCTCAGCCATTGTCTGAGGGGGGCAGGAACTAGAGATATAGGAATGCTTGTTCCATCCTTTCCTCCATTTGTTTGAATAATCGAGAGTTGACTGTATATTTAGTTGGTCTACTGAACAAAAATTAAGTCAGGTTTGATTTTTTCTAAAATTCTTGCCTTTAAAAATATAATAATATATCAGAAGAATGTCCAGTGCTTAATTTTAATCTAAGTGATTCAAAGACAAAGGGGTGTCACTTAAATATTATTTAATAGGTTCTTTATTCATACCTATTTATAAATCAATATTTAAGAGATGTAATCTAATCTACTTTTAAAAAATTACATACTATAAAAACCACTAATATTATACATTAAATAGTATATAATCTCTAATTACATGATATATGCCATTTTAGTATCATTTGATGCTCCTGGTTATAAATTAACATTGATATTTGTATCATGTAAGCATCATAAAAGTATACTGTTGGTCATTCTCTTTTTAATGGAATACATGTTTTGAGAATTTAGTATCTAACCTAACTTGTCCAGGCTGGACCATGTGAAAAGCAATGGAAATGCAAAGGAAGTAAGCTATTCTAAAAACATGAAAAAAACCTCATACACTACATTTAAGAAAACAAGAACAGTTGTTAATATGCTGGCTATCAAGCCAAGGGATAATCAAAGTGAAAAACAAAGATAACCGATGTTTCTGGCTTAGATGCAGAAAGAAATGACTGACAGAAAAAAAAAACAAATTATA
The DNA here is from genome assembly GCF_036562045.2 of Rhinolophus sinicus. Lineage (NCBI taxonomy): Eukaryota > Metazoa > Chordata > Mammalia > Chiroptera > Rhinolophidae > Rhinolophus > Rhinolophus sinicus. Next base: position 96,394,186 of record NC_133757.1, read on the forward strand.
GAAAAAACCCACAGTTTATAGAGGTTATGTATTGATTTGTAGGAAACAGCAATGTGTTTCATCTTAGAAATATCAAATTTCAGGTGATGATAGCTACAATTTGAAAGGCACAGTAGGCAGTTGGCGATGTAATCAGATAAAAAGAAAAAAGTGAGGGTTAAGGATCTTGAATAAGAATCAATCAGTAAGGGAACAGATAATGAAGAGGACAGGCATAGAATATAGCCCCCAGAGACTAGGAGCCTTTGAAATTTACAGAAAAGCAGACAATGCAATTACGTAGTATAGTTGAAGGGGCATAATTTTCAGGAGATGGAGCAAATCATGGTTCTGTCTCTTCCTGATTATCTGAACATAAACAATTTACTCAACATTTTTAAGCCTTAATATCCTAATCAGTAAAAATTTTAGAAGGCTATTGTGAAGATATGAACGTGCCTAGCATACAACATGGCTAGTTTCCTTTATCTTTTAGCTAGCTCAAGGAGACAAAAATGGGAAAAGAGGGCACTGGATGTGATGATTGAGAGAAAAAAAAGTAGTGACTTTCCAGAGGTCTCTTTCCAGAGAGTCAGGGGGACTCACAAGTCCAAGCAGAAAGCTAAGGAAGGAGCTCGAGGTAAGGAAACTGAGTATAGACTACTCAACTGAAAAATGTATTAGTACCAAGGAGGAAAAAAAATGGCAATATTAAAGGGCAAAAAGATGAGTTTTTTTCAAGATAATTTTGACCTGTGCGTGTCAGAAAACAAAAGAAAGAACATCAATGGAAAGAGAAAAAGACTGAAGTGCAAGAGAAAGAGGAGATAATATAAGCAGCAAGGCAGAGAAAAGGGGAGCAAGGAAAAGGATAGAAAATACAGGTGAGTTTATAATGCTTTCTAAGCCTGGAGGACAGGCTTAGAAATGGTTCATACAGGCATATTAAGAAAGTGATAAAAGTAGAAAGCAGAGTGCACGTTGGCTTTCTCCTTAGGGAGAACAAACCATCTAGAGAGTTGGAAAAGAGAGAAAAAGGGTGGAGCTACAAAGAAAATGGTAAAGATTTCTATCTTTCACAAGGAATCCACGGGGAATAAACAAAACGAGTGCCAAACAGCAATGAGAACCCAGGTGAAGTTAATGTGAATTCATCCCATTTCAGGTTAAGGTTTTCCTTAACAGAACGATGTTTTCAGTGATTCAAGAAAAAAAAAAAAAAAAGAATAAATTTTGTAAAGCACTCTCCACAGAGTATGCCACTGAAATTTGTTATGCAAACGACAGCACCAAGATTTATACAATCAAATAAGAGTGGTGAGCTGTTCTGATATAATTTATTTCGGTGGCAAACACACATAATTCAAGAAAACATAAACAAATGGTGAAAACCAGTATTAAAAAGGAATTTAGAATGAAGAAAAGGATGTGTTGGAGACAATCACCTATATAATGCATCTGTTTACTAATTCCTGTAAGAATGGCTCTTTCCATATAATTCATGTTTTACAATATAGTTCCTTTGTTTTCTTCTATTACATAAAACCCATGTTTTCCTCTCCTCTTTTAACAAAGCTTGTTTAAAAAGAAATCAAACCACTCTTATCCACAGTGTGCCTCAAAAGCAAAATCTACCATATATATATTTGGGAACAGAGTGAACTCTAGAAAACTAGGCATGCAAAGCCAAATGGAAAAGCAAGGAATTTTGCTGTGAACCTAAAAGTACTCTAAGAAAAATTTAAAAATTAATTAAAAAAAAAAAGTACTGACTGTTGGTCAGTCGGTATTCAAAGTACTGGCTATTGACACAGTCACTTGGCAGAAATACTGTGTTAACACTTGGTGGATAAAAGAAATCACTAATAAAACAAAACTGTGACATACTACGTTGTACCCTTCAATTGTTTTCCTAAAGAACAGCTTAGGAAATAAATTTAGTAATGATTTTGATGTAGCTAGTCTTGTTCAAATTTTCCATTGTATACAATGAAAAACTACAGTAGTGCCTACTATTTTTCAGGTAATAAACCTGTTTATACTAGCACTATGTTATAGAAAGCAAATTGTATGTACACTGTATGTAATTTTCTTTTCAAAAGGAAAATTGAAGACTTTTAAAATAACTTTAAATTTTAATATTTATAAAACAAAACAGTTCAATCTGTATTTCTAATTTTTCTTTCAATATAAGACTAATATATTAATATTCAAGCATACATTTTAGCTACAGTGAAATGAACAATTGAAATGTAACAAGTTTACACAAAAGTAATGTAAAAATTAGGATAACAATGTTATGAAAACTTGTACTTCCTTAATTATTTCTAATAAATAATTAACACATCAGAAGACAGCCCTCCACAGATCACATGGGAGTATTCCCATTGTCTTGTTTGAAAATAACAGCATTAATTCTTAATATAACTGCTGACATAATTTCTTTTTATAGTGTTTTCAGAATTGCAATGAAAAATTTTAAATCTATTAATTTTTATTCAGTCCAACAGTTTTCATTCTCCCTATTTAATCACAGAACATGTGCTCTATAGTTAAAGAAAAAAACCACATAGAACTTGAATAGGTGTAATTTATCTAGGGACATGTATTCAGCAAATAAAAATCAACACCTTGTTTTTCAGCTGAAGTGAAACAAATGTAGGTTTCAAAATGGTTAAGTTTAAGACTAGGTATCTATTATGTATCCTGTCATTCCATTTCATTCTACCCACTAACTTTTGCGATGTTTTCTCCCTTCTTTAAGTTTCCATGCCACTTTTCTACGTGTAACACTAACTTTATCACATACGCACATTTCAGCAATGTCACACAATGCTTTTATTCATGGTAATTGAAGCTACTCGTGCATATAATTGTTATTCCCAACCTAGTCACTATATTCAAAGATAATAATAAAAACTATACCCAGATCTTTAAAGTTTTCCTATGTAGAAATATTATTTTATACGAGTAATAAATAGTGTTTTCCTTTTATTGAGGTAGCCATAACTAGTCTGCTCATTGGAAGACTCTATGTGACTTATAACTCAGAGGAAACAGGGGTAATGAAAATTGGGAAAGAAATGTGAAGGTATTTTTGGTGTCAGTTTGAAATCTGAAATATAGGTTTAAGTCTTGTGTCTCCTCTAGGAAGAACAGAAAGCACACATGGTCCATACTTATGTGGGAAAAGTGACAACTGTGAAGAGAAGGGAGTGTGCCAATATCCAGGGGCCAGTTCCCTCTGACACAGTTACTGAAATTGGTCAGATCATCACATATTTTCTGGAGGATAGTGAAGAGTCATACTGTTCAGTTTTGAGTACGGAATATGGAATGAAATTAGTTTATTTATGTACCTTGTTTGAATTGACAAGGATTTCAACTTTCAAGAGCAATTTATGAACTTTTCAGTATATTAAGTGTACAATGCTCAGGAATTGCTGAAAACAGTCACATATACACTCTAAATTATTTGTAGCCAGAAAATGTCAATAGGAATCCCACATAAAGGAGGGATAGTTCAAAGAAAATAGAAAGAAAAATGGAAAATCCCCTCGAATGGAATCTAGGGAAAATGGTAGAGAGGTGTAGGACAGATCGTTCTATTTCTTTTTCATGGGTGAGAAAGCAATATTAGACAAAACAATATGAACCTCAGTATCTAAGATTTTAGATAATAAAAAGTCCCTATTAATTAATTCTAACAGTCCCCAAAAGGGGCACATCTATGACTGGCATAGGGCAATATAAGATGATAAATATGAACGTACTTCCTAATTGATAAATTACTACTAATAATTAAATACAGCAATCATTATTGTAATTATTATTGACAAAGCTGCTAGTAGCTGAGGTAAGCTTCTTAAAAAAAAGTCCCTTCTATCTCTAACATGTCTGTAAATTAGAAAAAGAAAGCATTCTATCAAAATATGGAGTTAATACTCCATTAGGTTAAGGTATGATTACTAACAATTGAAATTAATGAGAAAGTGATACGTTTGAAAACCAGTATTAGCTAATTTAGAATTGCTGCTTATAAAAATCAGACATAAAAATTGCGTTTGCAATGCATGTGTATATATAACTATTTAAATAACTAATGCTACTTCAAGTTTTATCATATTACCCAGATTCTAATATGCACATTGATAAATATATTTTAACAACTCTAAAACAATTTTGAAATAAACACTTCAAAAAAGACCCCAAATCTTAATAGCAGACAAGCAGAGAAGCAAGTTGGGATTTAAATGGTAGTTTCACTGCCAGCACGTATGTATATCTATTCATGTAATTAAAATATCTGTCCATCCTACCACCATTTCAGCCAAGACACATGTTTAATTTGAACATAATTTTGGACACCTAATGATGGCTTAAAACGTTTTTAAAAAGATTAAGCTACGCAGCACCACTGAGACAAAAAGTTACTGTCTATGCAGAAGATTGTTCATCACAGGCCAGGAAATGAAAGGCAAAGAGTATCACCATCTAAAGTAGATGTTGGTGTGACAATACATACGAGTACTTCCTGAAGGATCATTACTCAGGTGTCTAATATTTATCTACTCGAATCCAAAAGTTCCAGGAGAGAAAGAACCGCAAAGCCTAGAGCAGTGTCTGGCTCTTGGCAGTAAAAGTTCTTGCAGTTGACCTCTAGTATAAATTTAAAGCTACATTTTGGTGAGCACTTAGAAGCACTAAACATATTATTTCATTTAATCTTCACAACACCAAAATGATAATAGGTACTATTATTTACACCTTTTATAGATGGGGAAACTGAAGAATAGACAGTTTAAATCATTTGCTAAAGGTCAAAGTCATACAACTAGTAAGTAGAGAGATACTTAATAAATATTTGTTGGGGCGGTTGAATGGCTCAGTTGGTTAGAGCGCGAGCTCTTAACAACAAGGTTGCTGGTTCAATTTCCGCATGGGATGGTGGGCGGCACCACCCGCAACTAGATTGAAGGACAACGACTTGACTTGGAGCTGATGGGTCCTGGAAAAAACATACTGTTACCCAATAAAATTAAAAATATATATATTTGTTGAAGGGTTTATCTGTACAAAAGCGCCAGCTGACTTTCAAGAGAACCTTAAACTTTTAAGAGTTATATAATTCAGCTACAGGGGGAAAAAAGATAGATAATCACATAATAAAAACTTATGAGTTGGACCAAACCTCAAGTATACTGAGAACTACCTCAAATTATAAACTCTCAAAGGTCAGAGTCACCAGTCCAAATAATAAAAACCAACATGGCATTATGATGCTAGATTTAACTGCTAATGGCCAAAATTGGTTCACAAAGATCTTAAGACTTTGATTATAAAGAAGGCATCTCTAAATGATATGAAAGAAGAAAATTATATAATCATGGATAAATCATGGTTTAAAATGTGCATTTAATGTAGTGTTTCCTTCATACTCCCATATTTCAAAAGCTGCAATTAAGTTGATGGATACTGTACAATCGATGACTTTTAAGAATTGAGAAAATGTTGTCTTTTAGGTTTTTTATAAAACACTTATATTTTGAAGTGACACCTATTGTGACATTGGTAGTGGCAACTGCTAAATTCAGGAGAGACACGTAGGAGAGACAACTACCTTGGAAATTAAAGTTGAGAACTTAAATCTAGAAGTGATGCCCAATTTCACTGAGACTGGCTACAGCAGATAAGGAAGAACAGTTTAGAGGCGTCAAGGTGGTCAGATAGGGAAGGATAAGGACACAAGAGGCAACCCGACTTTTCTTTGGAATGTTCTTAAAATATTAATACAATATTAAAAAGTCTTTTGTTACATTTATCTACATTGGTAACAAAAGTCAAACAAAGAAGGGAATAATCTTGCTCATTTTAGCACTTCAGTTTTAAATTTGTAGTATGAGTGTTGTGGTGCTAAAATATCCTAATTAAAATATTCTAATTTTATTTTTTCCTCTAGTTCAAAGTCCTAGATCGCTACATTGTCCATGAATTTCAGTTTAGTTTAACCCAGTTTACACCAAACGAGGTAACAAATTAGTATCTCCCATGGCATACTGAGGAAAACCAAAGCAAAATCTGTGAGGTGATTTCACTGATGAATAAATTATGGAGTACTCTACGCCTGAATATTTTTTTCAGTTAGACTAAGACTAGAAAAGGGCCTGGGAAGTCTGATTTTTTTCGAAGCTTCTAAAAGTTTTACTCTGAGTTTACAAACATCCTTCTGTGGACTGATTCTAAACTACATGCTAGAATGACTCTTGGAGACTAGAGCAGGGAGTGAGAGTGGCCATGATATAGTATGGTCTGGGCAGAGCGTAAAATAAAAGTAAATAAAATAAAGCTTTATCCTAATAGACACAGGATAAAATTGCTTTCTTAACCATAAAATCAACACAGGATGTTTTTAAAAAAGGTAGATGGATAGATACACACATACATACCCATACACAACACCACGTTGCTCTCAAAAACAGTGAATGGCCTCCAGTGTAGTATGATTTGACTAGTTGCAACCAGATTGAAGGGATTAATTTATTTAGTCAGAGGATAATATGTGGTGTCTGAGGGGCATAGTTTTGCACTTTGACTCTAATAGTGATCAAAAGGAAGGTACTTTACCAATGACCTTGAGCATTTTAGCTCTTTTGTGATAAACGATTCTTAAAGAGGAGGAGCTGTATCTGGTGAGGGACTCCTCTCATTGTCAACTAGCTCCTTTTGCTCTGATTAAATTCTTGTCAGCAAATCTGGGAATAAAGTTAATTAGTCTGCTAATGAGAAACAGCAATGTTTATTTTTTTCAATATTTATTTATGTATTAAATGTATTGGGGTGACATCAGTTAGTAAAATTATATAGGTTTCAAGTGCACACCTCCACAACACATCATCCATACAAGCAATGCTTATTTTTATAAAAATAATGTGCTCAGGATTACGTATCAAACGCCTATGAGTTTGGGTAATAGCAATAATACTGATGATGATGATACAGCATTAGGGTGTGTTTGACTGCAAACAATAGAAATCCCAATTCAAACAAAAGTAAAGGGATTTATCACTTTGTGTAATAAGAAGTTCCAAACTAATATGGCTCCAGGGTTGTTAGGCTCACATATGGTATCACGGACCCAATTCTTTCTTTCCAATGTGCCATTATCAGTATGTGTTAACATCCTCATGGCAACAGGTGTTCCTGTCATCACATCCTAATAAACCAATACCCAGAAGCATGCACACACACACACACACACACACACACACACACAAATACTACTTCCCTTTCTCTCTTTTTAAAGCCTGAAAAATCTTTCTCTACACAATCTCCTCCAATTTCACAGGTCAGAACTGGATTACACGGATGTCACGAAAGCCAAGGGGAATAGAATTAACATTATTAGCTTGGAATAATCTATATTCAACTCTTGAGGCTGGAAATGGAATTAGCCTCTCAGCTGGTTTATAGTGAGGCGTCTAAGGGATGGGATTTAAATATTGCCTATACAGGGCTACTGCGATTTTTTTTTTTAGAAATTACTTTTACCATAGGATATAGTGGTATTAGAAGTAACTCTAAGACATCTCCTGAGTTTCACCTATATCCTTTTATTTTTCCCCACTGTGTGGCAGTAACTATTTCCTTCTGGTCATTAGGTTTAATCACCTCAACCACACCATAATTACCTACCCTGATACTGTTTTGTTTTGTTTTGTTTTGTTTTGGTCTGCTTTTCCAGTGGCAGGAGGACCTAAAATGGCAAGAAGGTAGTGTCAGCAACCAATTTGAATCGTTGCGTCTCCGGAGTCAATATTCCCCCTTTGGATATTAAGGCCTCTAAACCAGCAGAGCCCAGAAATAAGGGAAGCAGAATCACAGATTTTGCAAGTGGCTCACTAATAAAAATAGTGTCGCAGATGTTTGGATGCCTGCCCAAAGGCTATTTTGCTCTTTTTATTGCTTCTAGCATCTCCGCTACAGTTACCAAATCACATTAAGTGTAATCATTCATACAATCCTTTCTATTCTGTTCTCTATTGTTTTGGGGATATTTATTTGACTCAGTTCTGCTCATAAGAAATGAGCATAAGTATACTGAAGGCCCCTGAAAAAGACTTTTTTCTCCCTAATAAGCATAAGAAATTTGAGGAGTTTCTTTGTCTGCCCTCTGTGTGCTGAGGGTACTTTCATAATAGAAAGTGGTATTTTGAGCAGTGGGTAGCCATCTTGGTGTCAAGAAAGAGCAAAGGTTAACACACTGAGGGTCCATGATGAGATCACTGTATCACTGAAAAAACTCTGGGATACCTTTCTCTGAGTGTCATTTGAAGTAAATAAATGTATATGGTTTAAGCCATTATTAGTTAGGTTCTCTGTTCCTTTGAGCCCAAAAACCCTAGCTGATACATACAGGGAAGAGTGGCTACTGTAGGTAGCAGATCATCAAATGTGATACTGGTTGAGTGGAGCAGCAAAGTAAAGGGCACTGAGACCCAACTACTCCCAGATATGTTGCAGTGTGTAACATAAGCTAAGAATTTAGGAATTCTAGTTTACCTTTCTTTCTTTATGCTATCAAGCATTGTTCAAAGATACCCATCTTACTGTCAATGCGTAAATTTTGGTTTTATACTACCTGTATCATAAGTTTATTCCTGAAATACTGATCCATTTTCAGTGGAAAGATAAAGTCCAATGTCTAGACATACAGAAATAAGGATAAAACCTCGAAAGGCAGTACATTTGCTAAATTAAAAGCATTTTTAGTGGGCTGTCAACCTTCACTGGAAATACCTCTGTGTTGCTGGAGATATTAAGATTTAATACAGTTAGTGTAGAGAAGAATATAATGATGAATGGTCTGTTCAAATTATTTGACATTGATACATATATCAATGTCTACAGGTGGTTATTTGAATTCAATATTGCTATCAGTTTTGTTGTTCTACCCTTATTTTCCAAATCAACACTTCCCTTATCATATTAGATGACAATTAAAATAAAGACCATGGATAAATCTCTCAGTTTGTCAAGACTCACCTCTCAATATTACAAAAAACAAAATTATCAGACCAAAGGAAAAAGAACACCTAATTATAGATGCATAGAGTTTCGATAAGAAAGAAAATCACAGGTAAAATAAACATCACATAGCTGTCAGTGAATCACGTGATATTTCAATCATTCAATCTAGGTGTCTTTCCATTTAGATACACATATTTACACATAGTAAGATTATAGATAATCTATACTAGCATATTTGAGAATGTGTTCCCTGTAATATTACTTTAACCCCCTTCACCCCCAAAAGACACTATGTCATATAAACTTGGATAACACTGCGACAACATCCTCCTCTTTGATACTCACAATGTGCATCGATATATTAGGGGCTTTGAAAAGTTATTCTGTAAATAAGCCAAGTAACCATACCTAATGTGGTTAAATTTATTAGACTTGGGAACCCCTTTGACTATGTTCATTATCCTGTGGAATAATTATTCCAAAGAATACATTTGCGAAATGCTTATCTGTAAATTCTGATGATACCAATCAGTGTTTTCTATCTCTAACAATATAAATAAAAGTTATCATCACTGTTGCTATGCAATGAAGTAATAGTAATGAATATTTTGCTGCTGTATGTTGGAGCAAAATGTCAGTAAGATTTAATATCTGAGATATTATTCATAAGAATTGAGTATAAACTTCTGAGTTCCTTTCTATAATGGAGAACTACAAATTTCCTGTTTATACTTTAGCTGGTCCAACAACAAAAAGAATGTGTTATTTTGAAAATGATTTGCTTATGCATTTCCATCTAAAACATGTGCACAGGCCAAATTTAAAACATTTCTCATAACAGATTCTATCCCAGATCAAGCTAATAAAATCCATAAAATTGTATGCACGTGAGTCTTTTTATATGGACACAGAAAAAATGTGCTTATATAGTTAAAAAATAAATAAAAAGACTTCTTTTACCTGACTCCAATGAGGATATTTATTTTTAAAAACTTTTAAAAAACATATTTACACAAACAAAAATAAACCTATAATAAAACTAAACCATGTTCACTATCAATTTTTCAGACTCTAAATTTAAAAATAACTATGTCAAGAAAATATTTAATACTAAACGGAGCACAAGGAACTTAGCTTACTGGATGATAGGTAAAATTACTTTATTATAATACTGCTAGTAGAATAAAATCAACACACGTAACTTGTACATGCAGGGGAAATACAGCCTACTGTAAACAGATGGTTTTTAGCACATTCCTTTAGTAGAATGTGGTCACCTGCCACAAGGTACACAAGCTCATGCACAGGATCAAGACTTTACATACAGCTGAGGTCACAATTTCATGCATACTATAACAACAGCGTGCTAGATAATCGTACCACAAAGTGTGCAGATGTTCTCCCCCACCCCATGAGCCACTGCCAGCAGTTGCTGTGGAGTTTGGTTACCCATATCCGTGACATGAACGAGGTCCTTTGGAGAATCTTGTTCCCTGTGGCTGTAAGTATTCTTATTTTTATAATATTTTAATGATGCTTGCTATCAAAATGTTAAGTACAGGACTAGAAATTATGGAAAAAGTAGACTTTTTACAATACTGAACAATTATAAACATCTCAGATACTTACAATAAACACCACTTACATTTAAACATAGTATCAAAACTAATTTACTTCTCAGGCTTAAATTAACCCAACATAACACATCTGATGACAATGCTCCAGTGAAGATCAAAAAACAAATCAATCTCCGAAAGGTACTTACTGATTTCTTTCTAGCACTTAAAAAGTGTGCCAAGAGTCATTCTAAGATCTGGCTAAAGTATGACTCATACAGAGAAGTTCTACATAAAAACATCTATTAAGATATTTCTCTCAGTCACATGATTTCAATTTTGAAGGCTTGACTTGGATAAACAACCAAATTGACATTGATTATTTGTATTAGCCAATGAAAGAAAGTATACAATATAGTCATTAAAATACTTGCCCTCATTTCTCTGCACCTACAATGTATTTCAATATCCTTCTTTGCCTATTTATAGCTTCAGTTCATTCTGGTAAGGACAAAAACTTCTATTCTGCTATTAGGTGACACCTCCTAAGTTACTTATGTTCATAAAAGCATAGAATCAGAATTCTGGAACCACAAGTCACTTTGAATGGTTCAGCTCTATGCTTCTTGGCAGCACTATGTGCCCCTTTCAGGACAGTGAATTCAATACTTCTGGAATGATCCAGGGTATCTTTAAATCAGGAAATCAGGCCAGGGAGTGAAGAAAAAGAAAATACAGCCAACTCTCAATAACAATGCGAGGTAGGATGGATATGTAATTCTGAAGATCTAAAAATCTTATTTTAATTAATAACTTCAATCCCCTTGCTTAGCAAACATTTGCCTTAAAAATTTAAAAAACCTTGTTAGATAAAAAGACTTTAATTTTATCTCTTTTCTCTGCCCCCCCTCCAGATACTCTAGAGGAAGTATAACAAGAACTCTATAGTTTGACCTATGTTGCTGCAAAGATGGAAACATATTTTGGTATCTAGCTTTTCCAATTTAGACATTTCAAACTATCCATATTATATTCTAGTATATGAGGGCCTATCTACATTTTCATCTTTGCATAAAAATAATGGCTTTATAATTTGTTTTAAAAATTGGTACTCCTTCAGCAAGAAATGACTACTTACCATAATCAATATCAGCAGTTGCATCCAACTTTTCTTTGTAAATCTACAACTCAGTACTTACCAAGTAAAATCTTCCTTAGAATGTAATATTTGCAAGTGACATGGATTGAAGATGACAGTTTTACTCAACATCAGTATAATTCATGACAGGAGCCAGTATGCCTTGCTAAGTTAAGCATAATATGACTGGGGCTTATAATAGTTGCCTTTCCTGATTCTTATGTATTTGAGTAAAACATAGTATTATTCTGCTTCAGTTCTTCTTCAGTAATCATCATTCAATTAACTCAAAAGACTGATGCAAAATATATTTCTTATTATAAAGTTTGTCATATGAACTTGTTAGCAACAAGTAATGTCTAATTCTGATAAACAAGAATAATGAAGTCTCTGAAACCACACCATTCTTCAAATACATAAATGTAGCTCAATCTCTTGTACAGAGTAGGTAGGCCATAGTGCAAGATCAAAAAGATGACATGCTTACTGTTGCCATATATTTAGAAGGAAGAGAACTTAGATTTGATCAAAAATAAAGTAAAAACAAGTGTATTTTATGATAAAGGCATCAGAAAAAAATTGCAATAAAGTGACAAGTTACAAAACCTAAATTTAGGATAGTTTATCCATTCATTTGCCTTCTAAAGAATTATTGTTAATTTCTAAAAATCAGTATCAAACTGGTTTCAAATATATAATTTGAACTTTAATGTCTTATAAATCATTCTGCTTTTATTAAAAGTACCAGTTTTCTATTAATTGAAAGTAAAAACTCTTCCAACACTGGTGAAAAGAGAGAACAAATATTCTAATTTAAATATTTATACTAGGCTTTATAATATATATACTTTGTTATATTTGTGGGGCTAAGACTTAACTGATAATGTGTGTGTATCAGTAAACCTTTGCAGTGGTGTTATATTTCATTTTTCATTCATGTACAAAAAGATTAACAAAGAAAAAAATTGTATATAACAAGCAAAAATCAATCTAACTTTAAAAACGATGTCATTTGTGTTATTATATGCATATGTTAAAAATCAGCATTTCTGTTTAATATTCAAATATTTTACACGGGAGAAACATTTCTCTAATTATAACATAGAAGAAGTTAAGATATTTTAAAAAATATTTGACTGCATGATTTAAACAGTCCTTAATACCTCCACAACAAATGAAAAAAAAAAAGTTGGGTTTTGAAAATTAAGTAAATTAAACCAGGTGCCTGTTATATTTTTCCACAGAAGAAACCCAGAAATATTAGTTCTGAGTGTTGTATAATTTCCATTAGTTTCTAAGACTGAATCTAGTAGATATTTAAACATCTATCTAAAAATTTGAACCTTTCCAGGAGATATTAAAATGAGAATAGTTAAAATAAAGTCAGTGAAAGAACTGTCTTCACGTCGTCACATTTTGATCATTCTTACATATTAAGAAAGAATTAAATAATCAATTATTAAGCAGTTATTTTTGCTTTGTCCACTCTTTTTTCTGTTTATGTTTGTTGTCTTTACAAAAGAGAATTACATAATGAATACAAAATGATTCTACTTTATAACAGAATCTATAAGCATTGTCTATGTCAACATGGAACTAGATCGTTAAAGACATTATTTAGACAACATTTTGATGTGTTGCAAACTAGAACAATCTCTTCTGTGATTATCTGATAAAAGTAGCATCATTACTAAATACAAATAGTAAAACAGGAAGAAAATGCTGCAGATAAAATATGATGAACATACTTCATGCTCTCCACTTATAATGTAGTAATATCTCAATCAGGTCCAGCAGAGGACGGCACGTGTGTTATGGAAGCTGCCATACAAAGTGAGCAGCTACAAAGATTAGAACTTGACGTGGTAAGGTAAAAAGAAATGACTGCGTCATATAGCAATAACTCAAATACTGGGCTTTGCAGTGATTGAAAAGGCATATTCAGTGACTTGTTATTTGATTTGCAAGTTTAGTATCTTAGAAAACTGTAGCAAGACAGTAATAAAGTTCAACTGTTAACAAATATTCAAGTTCTCTTACCTCATCTGGGTTGGCATTAAATGTGAGGCTCCCTTCATCCAGCTGCATATACAACTTTCTAAAAGAAAACCCTATAGGTGGGTTCTTATTGTATATGGAACAGTGACCCCAAGTGGATTTACACAACCTATAAAAGTAAGATAAAATCAGACAAGAAAACATTACCACATTTAATTTCCCAAGTTAAACGTGTATACACCTAAGATAATAACATGAAATGATATAAAATTAGATTTTATAGCTCTAAAGTTGAAAATGTTTAGTTTTATACTTTTTAAATTTGTTTACTATAGTATGATAGACAAATGCCTTCAATTTAGCAGTTTTGACAGCACTTAATAAATGTGAGTCACAAAGATTAATTAACACTTTGTGAGTACTATCTGAAGTTAATATAAACTAATAATAATGATGATGATAGCTAACATTACTGAGTGCTTACTAAATGCCAGGCACCATTTGAAGCACTGTCACAGCACTGATTTGCTTAATCTTTACAGCAATCCTATGATGTTGGTGCTATAGGTTAAGATACACAGATGTGATAAAAAAGTTGCCCGTGATTGCACAGCAAATTTGTGTAGAGGCAGAATTTGAACCCAAGGAGTCTTATTCCAGAGTTTGCAATCTTAACGAAGAAGCTAAACAGGATTAAGTAAACTGTGTGCTCTATTGTGACATAAAACTGAATGGGGTACGGGGGGAATTGCTGGTGAGGGGGACAACTTTGTTTTTTTTAACTATATATATTAACAACTGGCACAGAAGTTGTTTGTAATGCTGTAACTCAATACATACATACATCAAAAGCTGTGACATTAAGCAAAGCTGTTTTTAAGATGTTGCTTCTAAAACACTGGCTTTTTTACTACCACAGTGATACATGATTGTTTAAAACTTCTATAAAACATAAAATGCTAACAGTTCATATCTCAAAACACATTATCTCTGCAGATGTGGACAGTTGTCTCAAACTGTACAGAGCCATTGCTACTGGTTATTATTTGAAAGCTGAAGTTTTATCTTATTACAATGCCTAGAAATTCTGGAAATATACCACAGGTCATGAAATATAAATGCATTATTCCAGAGACATTGCGAGTACTGAAATTATATTTTGATATACTTTTTAATGACTGTCTCAAAATGATCCGATTTTTGTGTGTTTTCAAAAATACCTACTTATAGAGATAAACATGAAAGTAGTTTCACTTTCTGATATTCATTATTGATTTCTGGTTCAAACTTCCTTCTTTTCACACATATACAGAAAAACAAGAAAAAGTTACTGTCTCTGCCTACAACACAAAAAATTGTGATGACAATAGATAAAATATCTAATTGAATATGAGAATAATTTTTTAATAGTTAATTTATATCCTTGCATTATTTTTACCAAATGAAATCACTGATTCTAAATCAGTTTAGTGCAGCATAGGAAATATAGACAATAATATTGTAAGAAGTATGTATGTTGTTCAGTGGGTACTAGACTTATCGAGGGGGTCACTTTGTAAGTTACGTAAATGTCTAAACACACACTATGTTGTACACCTGAAACTAATAAAATATTGAATGTCCACTGCAATTAAAAAATTGCAATTGAAAAAATTTTTAAATTTCTTAAAAAGTTTAGTAACATGTTTAGAAAATTATCAACATTTTAGTAGCCTCTTTAACCTAGTGCCATAGCTTTTGATTTTTATTATTAAGCAATAGAACCTCCCAACATTAATAAGTATTCAACATATCCAAAGTTAAAATAAAAACCAAGCCAGACTTTAATTTAAAGTAGAAGCAACTTATCACTAAGAAAAAAATCCAAGTGTCACAAAAATAGGCATAATTATGTGGTAAACAAAACGGAAGCATTTCTTTCAGAAATAAACAATCCAGATATAAGTCCCAAATGAAAAAGACATTCTGGTTGAGTTCATTCAGATGAGCTTAGATATAAACTTTTCTTTCAAAGTTCTAATATAAGAACATAAGTTTACTGGGAGTACTAAAATGTAGAAAAGAGATGGGAAATAAAATGAGCCAGTTTTGAAGTATTTTCATTTCCTCTTATACTAAATCATTAAAAAATAACTATAATATATTTTAAACATCATTAATTAATAGAATTTCCTCTCACTTCCATAGTACCTTCACTATGACAAGACAGTGAGAGAATGACAAGATGATATTGATGATTTTTATCTATTTAGAGGTTGAGAAATGAACTATATAATTAATGCTGTAATTCTGTAGCATCAGGAAGCCTGAGTGAGGAATGTCACTGTTGGTAATATATTTTGACTAAAGATTGGCTATTTAGATAATTTATTCATTCTCTCAATTTGATTTTCATTTAGAAATTATTTAAACTCTCAAAAATACTTTTGCTGTTAGATATGTTTTATATCATTATGAAGTCCCTTTTTAAAATAATGAGACAAACAAGTTTTGGTAAAAAATGCTAGAAAATCAATGATTCTCCTACGTTTGGTAACATTTTCTCAACTCAAGTATGTGATGCTTTTTAAGGATTACTTTAGGTTCCATAAAATAGATTCTACTCCACCAAACATTCTTAGATTTATAGCTTAAATTTAAACTGGTATAATAGCTGCTTAAACTTCTATAATCTATATTGCGTTCAGCACATAGATTATCTCCTTGCTTTGTAATATTTGCCTCCTTCATATGAAATGGTGGTTAGAGAAAAATAAAAAGTAGATGAAATATTCACCAATTAAAGTTTATGTTAACAAGCATATCTGATAAAAAGAAATATAGAAATAAGTAAACAAATATACACATACTCCATCTGTAAGTAATGAAAACAATAAAAGTTGGGGAATATTTATTGATTTTTAAGTATGCCTATTCTTCATACAGGAAGTACAAACTACACCAGGGGTGTGAACACTCTAAGCTTTGCATTATAAATTCTCACTTAACAACTTGTTGTATTTTTAGAATGAACTGACAATTTCTGATTTATAATAAACTGACACTTCTTGATTTGTAACCTCTATTCTAACTGTAAAGTCATTCTTTTCTTTTATACTGCCCTTCTTTTCCCAATATCAAGTTTCACATAATGATAACTTTATCTTTCCAGGCTTTAATAAAGAGCAACTCAAAATACAAGCCCAGGATAAAAATAAATATTTCATATTGCCTATATCTATTATAAAAAGAACATTTAAGATGATGACGTTTACGAGATACAGAAGATACAGAACCTAATATGGTGGGTTGAATGAACTTACCCTTGCCAGAGAAGTTCATCATTAGCGAGGTCCTGCCAAACACATGAAGCTAAGCAGAGATCAGTTGCATTCAGGTAGGACAAGATGGTAAAGCTTAGTTCGGGAGGCAACATTTCCAAATTGATGAATCCTTCCTGTTCTTTAGATTTCCTTGCCTTCAAAAGATGATATATATCGATGCCTCCTTGGACTTGTTTACGATGACTGGTGTTAGACATGTTGCTGACAGCCATCCTCCTGCTCTGCTCTCTGCTGAGGTAGCCTTGTTCACTGTACCCTTCCTGCTGTAGCTGCTGATTTCTGGCCACTCTCCACAGGCCCTGACCCATCTGCAAGCCTGGGAGCAAGCCAGAATGTAAGGTTACATTAAAAAGGTACCTGCCTTTCCCAGTGGTACAACAACTCTGACACGAAGCATTCATTTATTAGAATTAACATTCCTCATTAAAGCATATTAAAAGGAGTAATATATTACAAAGAATAGCTGGAACATCATAAGTACAAGACTTGGACAGAGAAAGTTTCAGAAATGTTTGGTTTATCACCTTTATCCCAGTTTGCTAACTACTTTAAAAGTCCACAGGTGACATAATCATTTTTCACATGGTGAGATTTAAAAGTTACTGATGTCCTAAAGACTCTTACAAATTATAATTATGTGTACTCATGGGCCAGTATTAAATAGAGCTCTGATCAGAGCACAGGCCTTGATTTAAAAGGCCTCTAGATCCTGCTTTTTATCACAACTCAGACTAAGCTAAGCTAGCCCCTTTTAACCAAACTCCCAGATGCATTACAGCTGTGAAACAGGCTTTTAGTTTAATTCTTGCCAGTCTACACTTATGTTGTAGACTGTAATAAAATGTAACATAGGCCCTGAAGTCTAATTCAGAAACCTTATAAATTAGACACCTAGAACTCCATGATTAATAGCTCAGTAATGACTGTTTGGTTTTGTCGTTACTTTAAATAAAAATCATAATTTAGACTAATTTTCCAGTTCTTCTCCATATAGCCTTACGCATGCCTCAGAGGTACCTGGGAAAAGGCAGGCGAAAGAGTGTGCTCCAGTCTCCTCCTCCTCTATCCGTTAGACCTCCAACCAGAGCAGCTCTACATTTCTCTGTTACAAATATTGGACTTCCTCATATACGAATATATAGAAAACTACTGGCCTCCACTTCCTATTTGATCTCGGCTTTAACATAAGTAACTTTTCCTGGGCAAATAAACTCATTGAGAAAAATGAAATCAGAAAGAGCTTTTAACTAACATAAATAATTACTTTCGCGACCTCTTTTCAAAACAAAATATTCTTGTTTTATAAACCCAAGTTGATTACTAATATGTGTGTGTATTTCAAAAATTGGGGAAAAAGTGATTTTTGTATAAAATCATTAAAGTAAATTGCATAAGTTTCACAGCATAACCTGACCTTAAAATATGGTTTTGTTTTAAGTAGCTGTTTACAATAAGGACCAACAGGAACAAAAACAAAAAACAAAACCAACCGGTCACCAGGAATTTTGAAAATTATTAGGAACAATTTGAAAATTCAGTAGAATTTCAAAGAATGTGAAAGATACTGTTTTTTGTGTGTTTTTATTTTTCAATATCTACAAAGGTCTGATCCATATGCCTCCCTGAGCTACTGGCTATTACATGGATAATGGTCACTATAACAGTCACTTGTTGATTAAAACAGAAAAAAGAGTCCACGATAATTTTTCACTCTTCTTCCTTACAGTGAACTGCTTAGAATTACAGGAACTTAAGCACTGAAGGGATGGGGGTTCACAGAAAATAAATATATTAATGATTTTTAAATGTGGGGCAATTTGTTTTTGTAAAGAAACCACAAAATATAATCTTTCCTCCCTACAACACAACAATGGTAGCTGTTCCTAAATTAGTGGTTAAGCTATAAAAATTGAATTGCTTTTTAAATATAGAATCTTATGATAATAAAAAGACAAGCCACAAACTGGGAGAAAATCTTTGCAAAACATTTATCTGATAAAGGACTGGTATCCAAAATAAACCAAAAAATTCTTAAAACTCAACTACGCATATGAAAAGATACTCAACATCACATGTTGTTAGGCAATCACAAATCAAAACAACAATGAAATATAACTATTAGAATGACTGAAATCCAAAAAACTGACAACACCAAATGCTGGCAAGGATGTGGGAATGCAAAATGGCACAGTCACTTTGGAAGACAGTTTGGCAGTTTCTTACAAAACTAAACATGCCTTTACCATATGATCCAGCATTGATACTACTTGGTATTTTCCTAAATAAGCTGAAAATGTATGTCTACACAAAAACCTACCCATGAATGTTTACAGCAGTTTTAGTCATAATTACCCAAACTTCTAAGCAACCAAGATGTCCTTCAGTAGGTGAATGGATAAACTGTGGTACATCCAGACAATGCAATATTTAGCACTAAACAGAAATGAGCTATTGGGCCATGAAAAGACATAAAGGACATTTAAATGCATATTACTAAGTGAAAGAAACTGATCTGAAAAGGCTACATAATGTGATTTTAATTATATGACATTCTGGAAAAGGCAAAACAACAGAGAGAATAATATAATTAACATAGAAAAAATATAGAATACATAAAAATTTATAAGGATTTTTAAGTTTGCTTAATGTTTAAATGTGCCACATCACACTGGTTTGACAGTGGTCGATTACATGTCCCCACAGCTCCAACTGCCTGTGTGTGCCCAACCCTCTACTGGCTGCTGTTTTAAAGTTTGCCCTTCCCCAAATTTGGATTTTTACTACAGACGTAAAGCTCTTTCAATTTTATACTGATTAAATCAGTACTGCAGTATTTGACTAACCAAGCTTCTACAGGTTTTGTGATTATTGGGGCTTTTTTGATGTAAGAAATACTTCTTTATTTATGCATAAAAAATAAATAAATAAATAAATAAATGTGCCACATCATATTACAATATGTGTGCATTTTAATTTTGATACAAATTTAACATTTAAGACTCATAATCATAAAGAAAGGTATTTTATTTCATCATGGCTATTTCTGTGTTTATCTTAGCAAGAAAATATCTAGATATCACATTGCTAATCTCATCTAGCCTATCTGTTGTCATTTTAGATACTTATTCTCTTTTGCTTTAGCATCACTAAAGGTAAATAATCAAACATGCATAGTAACTATGGTATTTGAAATCTCAAGATTTAAGGCATTTAATATCAATTTCTGTATATTACGTAGGTTGGTGCAAAAATAATTGTTGTTTAAAAGGTTAAAAATTGCAAAAACCGCAATTACTTTTACACCAACCATACTTCCCCTACAGCATCTTCCTAGCAGCATACGGTTAAGCAGCTGTTGTTACTCTCAGGGGTGTTGCTAGGGAACACAGATTCAGGGTGATTTCCCTAGGCTCTGGACTTTAATGGGGATCACTTAAATTGAGCGCCAAATGTTATTCAGAAAGCATCCGGCAGGTAGAAAGAGGTAAAGACAGCAGCTGGTTCTTAAAATAAAAATAAATAAAAAAAAAAAAAAAAACTTCATGGGGAGAATGGAAGTCCAGGCTCATATACAGATAATTCAGACAAAAAAAACCCTGCATTTTCTATTCTCCTACTCTTAAATAATACTGCAAATTGCCCTTTTGGGACTCCATTTTCCCATGAAGCAATTGTTGATATTGGGCAAGAACAAAGTACGATAAACCACTTGAGGAAGATTAATATCATAAGTTTACCCTTTGGAGAAGGGTGTCTATAGTGTTCCATCCCCACTCCCAATCTTCCTTAGGGTAACAAGCATGTGGATGGAATGTGGGTGGGGCTATCGGAAAAGTGACAAAACTCTCAGAAGGACATGAAATCCATTGCAGATGTGAAGCAAGTCATGGAGGCAGCAGTGTTGTAGACTCTAAAGGTGAACAGACTTGAGTTTAAATCCCCATTCCACTGTTCTTACTTACAGGACTTTGGGAATTCATGTGACTATTCTAAGCTATAGTTTATTCATCTGTAATGTGGAAAATATAACACCTAGAGCTCAAAACGCTATTGTATTAAATGAGATAATGCATATAAAGTTTAATTCCACAGCTAATAATCAATAAAATGTTATCTACTAATTTGTTTTGACAAAACAGTATTTTCAAAAAGTGAAAATCATGAGCACTTTGGCAAAACATATTTAATGATACTTTAATTGTCGGGATACTTCAATTTGCCCACCAAATAAACTAATTTGTTCATGTTGATACTTGCATAGGGCTTGTATATGTAATTCTTCACCACTTTTAGTGATCTGATTTTTCAGCCATGATTAATTTTTCCTCATAAATGCAATTCTTTTACATCAATGACCAAATTTAAAACAGAAACAAAAACAAAATAAAACCTAAAAACAAAAAATTCTGTGTTACGTTTCACAGAAAATTTTCAAAAGTCAGCATGCTTACGATAGTGCCAACCAACAGAAATGGCGTGAAATGGGTCCTTGTGTTATCATTAGGAAGCTGTCAACATCTGGCTCTCAAAGAGATATAAAATATGATGCAGTTTGATGCTGGTCACTTGCATGATTTCAAGCTCTTGAAATCTGTCATTTGTGCCAATTATTTGGTCAAAAAAATTGAGCTACAGAGTGGAATCACTGAACAGGCAAAAACTTTCAAACTGGAAAAAATTAAACACAAAAGAAGGTTTTGTATTTGAAATAAATAATTGTGATGAATCCACTGCTGGTAATTTATTTATTCACTCAAAATTGGTTGAGGAAAATAGATACTATTTCTTGGAAACAAGACTCACTTTTTTTTTTTTTTTTTTTTTAATTTTATTGGGGAATATCAGGGAACAGTGTGTTTCTCCAGGGCCCATCAGCTCCAAGTCGTTGTCCTTCAATCTAGTTGTGGGGCACGCAGCTCAGCTCCAAGTCTGGTCACTGTTTTCAATCTTAGTTGCAGGGGGCGCAGCCCACCATTGCATGCAGGAAATGAACCGACAACCTTGTGGTTGAGAGCTCGTGCTCTAACCAACTGAGCCATCTGGCCGCCCCAATACTTAGTCTTATAAGAACATAATTAATCTACTCCACATACAAATAAAAGAAATAGAGTGAATTCTGATAGTTTTATAAAGTCACGGCAAATACTGAATTAGCAAATACTGAACTATTGCTCTTAGGGGAAACAGAGGGTTAGGTTCCTGGGGGCCTCTGGACACAACAGTTTTGCCGGCTGATCAATACATAACCTTGTTTTATGTGTGTTTCTCACCAATCATGAAAGAAGTTTATCCAACACAGGTATTTCTCTATAATGCACCATCACAGCCTTCTAGCACTTAGGAACCTAACACCTCTTCAGCACTATGTTTGGGGGACATTTTAAATAAAAAAATCGTCAACAAACAGCACAAATGTGAAAAATATGGCACTAAATAGACCACGAAAAAGACTTATTTACAAAGTGAGAACTAAAACAAGAAGGTGGAGCATTGCCTTGTTCAAAGCTGGCTGGGAATGTTCTCCTCTAGGAATTTTTTGCAGCTCTGTACATATCCAAGAATGAGTGGAAAAGTGCCACAAGTATGGATTGAGGATTAAAAAAAATAAAATTTAGTGAATAGGCAAATTCACAAATACAAAATCTACAAATAATGAGAACTATAAATTAATACTATTCAAGGTGTCCTATGCATTTTCTTCCTAATTTGAATTTACTTTATTTAAAGTTTCTTTATGTTTAAGAGTGATTATAAAATTCTAGAGTTTAAAAATGAAACCAAAGATATTTTCTCCTGGTCTCCAAAGTAGAAACAGTACTCCATACTCCATTATTTATCATCTAATGAAAATAAGCAAAAATTTCGTAATTACTTAGATTACAGAGGAGAACATATACTAACAAAAAATTCTCTAGAAGATTTCAAACTTGAAATTCTTCCTTTCAGAGGACAAAAAAGTTTTATGGAGAAAAAAAGTCAAGGCAATTAGGACACTATATTTCCTTAATTTTTAATAAAGGTAATAAAGTCAATACTTATAAACAAAGATTCAGATATTCTTCAATAGGTTTAAATTCTTCACAGAGAATGGCGAACGCAAATATGATACAACTTGACTCCTTTTTAAATTGGATGAAGTATCAAATGAAGCAATGGCCAAATAGGCAAATTACTATTATTCAAGAATTTATATTTTCCTAGAATTATGCAAACATGGCTATCAATGTATGTAATCTTGATAATTTTAATACAGTGGTCAAATAATGCTCCCTTTGTCTCAGAGCTATTATATATAGCTTGGCTTAAGGGTCAAATATTCACGCTCAGTTCTGCACTACCCATAAATGCACTCCATAGTGGACAGAAGACTCCATAGCCTGGCACTATGGACAGGGATTGATACCCAAACTGAGTGACCTTGAATACTCAGTGGTACTGTAGATAAAGGTGTCACATCAGCTGAAAGACAGATGGCGATTTTATTTTAATCTCGTGTATATAAATTTCATATTTTGGTGTTTGTCATCATCTCTTACATTTCAAATTTAACTTTCTGTTCCTAAAGTCCTATGCTGCTGTGGCCCAGTGGCTAGGATGACATAAATGAAAATTAACAGATTTTAGGAAGATTCTAGCATTTTCAAAAATAGTCTTTGAAAAATATTTACCAAGAGGAGTACATAAAGCTTCTTGCTTAGCTAAAGATCTATTTATGGAGCAAACAGCCACTATCACTTCTAAATGACCTGTTGTACCCCTCCCTACCTGTCAAGATTTTCGGCAGGTTACCTGTAGGGTTATTATGTTCTTTTGGTATTACATAACTTAATTTTAATATTCTGAATTCTAAAATTATTTTGACCATGCTAACAATTTTAGGAATAGGTTTTAAGCCAATACCAAGATAAATATAAATGGTAGGATACCATCTTGTTAAAATGATTTATGACATAAGATATCAATGGGACAGTAAATAGAAGAAGAGATATCCTAACACACTTTTGAAAAAATCTTTTATAGTCAACTCTTGGTTTCTTGTTAAAGATGTAAGATTGAGCACATATATTTATTACCTTTCCCTCCTATTAAAAGGAGAGAAAAGGAATTAAAAAGGTAGAAATAAGCCTATAAGAGAAGGAAAACAGGATGCTGAGTGGGTATGAGATTTCAACAAGATTTCTATAACACTTAAGTGGAAGGAGGAGTGGTTACTAATGAAGAGGAAGGAGGAGGATAGTCTGGAATGGTGCAGAGAGAAGCAGAAGCTTATCTACACTGCAGAACCTCAACAGGCTTTTGGGGGTCCAAAACACAGTATAAGTATGGGAGTAACTTAGAATAAAATGTAGAACAAAAATGAGGGGATTAACGTCTCTGGGTCACTGTTCCTCACTTACACAATAAAGGGGAAAAAAATCTCCCTTTACAATTTTTGTGAGAATTGAATTAAACATGCGTATATGGAACAACAGACCACAACCTATCCCCCAACACAGGTCTAGAATGCTTCAGCATGTACTTGAACCCCTTTTCTTACCAAGGTAAAATTAAGATGCGTTTCCACTAAAGAAACTGAATGGCCCTACAGAAAAGACTCCCTTCCTCTCCTACTAGCATTTACAAATGGCCCAGCATAATGGCTATCAGACCAATCCCCCCAAAGCAAGGGCACCCTTATACAGATGCATACATCTACAAATCGACTTTTTATTGTCTCAAAGATCCAATGTGCGATCATTAAAATGTGGCTGAAACACTAACATAACAATCACTTGGTTTATTTTTTCCCCAATTTCATCCAGTGACTCTTCAGTAAAAGTTAACAAGTTAACTTTAATTTTTATCTAATAGACACAGTTATAAAATCACATACTGTACATATTACATATTTTGAGAGTTTGCCTAGACTAGGAACCCACTGAAGCTCTGCTATGTATATATGAACATGGTAAAAAGATACATCTTTCTCCCAACTTTCACCTTTCCAGTCCACTTGAGACCCGTTTAAGGGCTACCGAGACATTCCTAAGGCAGAGTTTCTTAAATATGGATTATGAATATCCAGTGAGCTAGAAGAAAATCAAAACAAAACAAAAGCAATGGGATAATGTTAAAAGGGACAATAGGAGCTAATTTGAAGAAGTTCCTATTGGCCAAACCTGGGACAATTTGGGCATCAAAATAAAAATAAGAACAGTAATGGGTTATAATCCATTACATAAAAATAGAATCCATGAGTCTACATTGATGACCAATACATACATATATAAATGAAGGAGGAAAGCTCTCCCTTACAGTAAAATGCTGACAAATAAAGTTAAAATAATAATCAGAAAAATCATTCGACAACCATGATAGAAAAAACAATTCAGGCAAGAATTATCAATGGATGCGGAGTCTGGAATTTGATAAAGAATAGAGTATTTATAATCTCAAAGTATTTCCCCACATATTAGTCATTAATTACAAAAAGGAATTAAGGAATAAGACTGCATTTGATCGAATTTAACATTTGCCTATAAAAGACAAATGGACATCATGTGCCTCAGGACATGATACCCTGAGGCCACAACATCAATTATATGCTATTCCAGGCAAGAAATGTATAAGCTGAATCTAATAATGAGGAATATCAGAGAAACCCAAATGAAGTCTGTAAAATGATAGAATTTTTCTTCTTCAAAAATACCAATGCTGGAAAGCCAAAGAAAGTCTGAGGAAGAGTTCCAGATTAAGATACTGAAAAACATGACATGTAACTGCAATATGTGGGCTGGATCTTATACTGGAAAACAAAATTGCTATAAAGGACATTACTGAGATAATTAAAAAACAAGACATACAGGCTGAAGATTGGATAAAAATATTGCATCAGTGTTAAATTTCCTGAATTTGATAACTGTACAGTGTCTATGTATTATAATAGTATATTCTTGTTCTTAGGAAACATACTTTAGAGTTAAGGCCTGATGTTATGCAACCTAGTGTCAAACGGTTCAGAAAAGCAGTAACGTCTATCTCTATATAGAGAAAATGATAAAGTAAGCTGCAATTTTTTTTTTAATTGGTGAATCTTGGTAAAGGGTATATACTAGTTATTGTTATTAATCTTAAAGCCTTTCTGTAAACGGATCATCTCCTGGTTGTGGAATCCAGGCACATGAATTTGAAAAAAACTCTTTTGAGTTTGATGTGTACCCAGATTAGGAATTATGGACCAAGAGTTTAGTGTCATACAGACTGAAGACCATTAACTGAGGATATAAATGGTCAGCACTATGGCTTAAGAGTAGTAGGAAACCCCTCAAGGAACACATCAAAATAGTAAGAATACTTTTTGCCATTTTTGATAGAAATTTTTATTTTAAAGGATAGAGAAAATTTTTTAAATAAAGTAGGAAAAAAACACCCCTCTAACTGTGTGTGTGTGTGTGTGTGTGTGTGTGTGTGTGTGTAGATTTAAGGCTTGGAATTCCTGGCTTTTGTATGTAATATTATGTATTATTTTGTAGGTAGTATTCCCTCCTTTTGCATGTAATATTATGTACATATTTATTTACATAACCTCTAATAATGTAAGTATTAAACAATATTGTTTTAGTAGAATAAACTACTATTTATTTTTCACTTTGTGCCAGAACTCTGAAAGTTTTTATGTATATCTCATTTTAATCCTCACAACAACCCTAAGAGGTAGATATCATTATTGTAATTTTACATCTAGAAGTAACTTTGCAAGAGATTTCATAGCTGGCAAATGGAAGATTTAGGATTCAAACTCAGGTCTGAGTCCAAAGCTTTTATTCTTAACCACCAAACCACATGCCCAGAGGGGTTAGAGCCTACAGATGGCAACAGCAATAATCTACCATCTGTTTCTTCATCACTGGCTCACATCTCCTACCTCTGTCACTGCTTTATTACCTCCATTCTTGTTCCCAGCTGAAGCTTCTCTCTCAAGCTACTATTCTCGGGGAAAGCACATAGGCTTTGATATGAAAAAAATCCGATTTAAACTCCAACACGGAATATGATGAGCCTATTGTCTGCAGTCCTCATTTTCCTCATCAGTAAAATGATGGATAATTCCTATCCAATGGGACTTAGAGACCTAGCCCATAGTAGGTAGTTTACAAGAAGAGGTAGTTCTGTAACCACCCCTTTACCCCCTTTAACTGATAACTCTTACTTTCGTTCTTCCATTTCAGAGTGCACATGATTATTTTGGATTTAAATACCTGAGTAGTCATAATCCTGGATTTAGATTTCATTAATTTAGGATCTATGAAATTTGGAGAGATACCATTTACCTTTGCTAGGAGAAAAAAATAACTAGTAAATATATAAAGTAAGTAGAAGCTAACTTTGATTAGATTGATACACTATATATAAAAACAGTTTGACAAATAAGGTCAAGTATTTAGTCATCAGCCACTGATAAGAGATACCTTTTTGGCTTTAAGTACTACCATAATTTTTAATCACTATTGATATGCTAATGTATGAGTGGAATATGCTATCCTGTTGTATATTTTAGGCATTCTTATAGCTTTGAACACCAGAGTAATCTAGAGTGAAATGCTGTATATATTTTTTCTAGTAGAGATTTAAAAATATATAACATAGCCTAACAATTGAAATAAGATTTTGGTGCATAATTGAGGAGAATGTTGTGTAGAGATTTTCTTGACACTTACTCTGGAGGGGGAATTTAAAATTGGAGCTCCAATTATGTCATATGCTGTATGATCTTAAATACTTTAAGCAAGGTTTCTAAACTTCTGTTTCCTATAAAATGGGGGAATTCACTATCTCTTTTACAGGGTTGCTATGACCTTAACTAAGAAAACATATATAACAGCATCTTTTAATTGGTAAAGCAGTATGTAGGTCCTGCTTCACTTTCTTTTTCTCTAACGCAAAAATCTGAGAAACAGCTATATGTCCTTTCCTGTCGTGGTTTTGGATGTATTTTCTCATTTTTTGAAAAACGTTTTAGCCTAAATGAATCTGTTATAATAGCATAAAGGAACTTCTACTTAGAAGGCAGTACAAATTAGATTAATTACCATCAACTATATGAGGAACTAAATTATTAAAGATTTTAAGAACAATAATACTTTTCTATTTACTTCCAGTAGAT
This sequence comes from Rhinolophus sinicus, assembly GCF_036562045.2. Classification (NCBI taxonomy): domain Eukaryota; kingdom Metazoa; phylum Chordata; class Mammalia; order Chiroptera; family Rhinolophidae; genus Rhinolophus; species Rhinolophus sinicus. The sequence continues at coordinate 96,422,350 of NC_133757.1, forward strand.
GGCTGTATTTCTAAAAGGAATGGTGTTTTTGACTCATTGTATTTGTAATGTATTGTCTTTTTTCAAAAGAGTATTTCTAGAAAAGAATAAGATAGAAATAATTTTATTAATAGTTGGTATATCTAATATAAAGCCTATCTTTAAAATATTAAGCAGCTTAATATTACGTGGCTTAATATCAAGTATCCCTTTGTAACAGTTAAACATCAAATAAAGCACTATTCTATAAGAAAAAGGTAACTGGACTAGTAATTAATGCTTTTGGTAATTCATTGGCAGTAAGCATTCAAATAGCACATGCTGTGGAGACAACTACAAGAATGGTTTATATAGTACTATTCAGGTGGAGAACAACAGTGGAAGACGGGAAGAATACAAAGGAGTCTGGAGGTCACAAAACAGTACTGTGCTTTAAGTACTTCTCTTTGAAGCAAACCGGTTCCTTAACTCTCTTCCTGAGCAAACCGATTCCATAAGTCTCTTTCTGAGCAATCACTGGTTTATGATGCTTGACATGAATAATCTCGTTTAAATACTCATTATAAATGGTCAGTTTTCTTCAATATTTCTTAAGTGTCTAAATAGTGTAATTTATAAATAAGAAATTTCCTATCTCAGATGAAGATCTAAAGTGTGTACCAAAAGAGTTATCTCTAAAATGCAATTTCTATTAAGACTTAAAAATGAGGACATTCACTTATTTATATCTTTCTGAAAATTTTCAATTTTTTTCTAATACAAAGTAACAACCAGATCTTTGGCTATTTTAGGTTTTAAAAATCTTTAAGTGGTATCATGCAATACTACTACTCAACCGCATAAGAACATGAAAATTCAGTGAGAAAATATTAATATTTTCTATGAGACATTTAGAATCAATCTGGCAGCCCAGCATTTATTTCTCTACTTCCAAAAGAACAGACCACCAAAGTAGTTTAGAAGAGAGTGAGTAGGGAATTAAAAAAAAAAAAAAAAAAAAAAAAGCAAAGGAAAGGAAAGGAATTAAAAGAAAAAAACCTGATAACCAATCACACCTCTAAAATTGAAAGGCAACAATTGTAGAGAAATGAAGGAAGGGTAAGTCCACAAGGAGGTCTTTCTAAGGAGAAAAGGGAAATAGCTAAGTACAAAGAGGTCACAGGGTACATTAAACACATAAAAAAAAAAAAAAAAACCCACTCATTAAATTTAAAGATCTGGTCCTGCAAGAGCAGTTTTTGTTACTAAAAGGCATACCATTTGTACTTTTTTTTAATTCACAAAGATTTACAATATTACTTTGTTTTCTGAAAGTTTTTTCCTGTTCTTTAATTTAAACAAATGTAAAAATTAAGATGTGTCATTTAAATGTGACCAAAATGTTCAGAATTCTGGGCCTATTTAATTTCATGTATTTAATTTCTTCAATTTCTTTTGCAAGAAATGTTCCAGTCTGTTTTAACTTTTCAATAAAAAATTTATCATACTTCTCACCAGCATTATTTTTAACTACACTGGTTCTTACTTAACTGCACTATTTACTCAGCCTAATTATAATCAGCAGCTGCCATGGCAGCATATCCCAACTCACCTCCTCGGGACACACTATACTCCATGCTCACGTTAACCACAATGGCCATTACTATGAGAGTTGCAGAATTCAAAAACAAAACAAAACAAAAATTGTAATTCTCACTGAACTGCTTTTATACACATAAAACAAGGTATTAAAATATAATAAATATCAAGGGCAGCTCAAAATAGGAGGAAAATCATAAATGAGATGAGAAAACATATAATAATGAAAAGAGACCTACACAAAATACGGATTTGATTCAGGCTCCTACTTTAACTAGTTGTGAGTATTGGTCAAATCACTTAAATTTTGAAGTCTCAGTTTCCTCACCTGTAACATAAGGGTTTTGAAGTTGATCTCTAAGGTCTCCTTTAACTAAAATTCTATGAAAATAAAATGAGAAACAATTTTTAAAATAAAAGTAAAATGAAGAGGTGCTAGAGATGGATGGATGTATGGGGGATATGTGTGTATATTTAACACGTGTCTTTTCCATCTCTTTTTCCCCATGTTCATGACTTCTATAAATCACTACTCAGTACGAGCAGATAGGGGCTCTTCAAGCAAGGCTCACTTGCCAAAATCTTGTTCCTTCTTTCAAATAGCTTATGAAATCCTATGCAATCTATTCTTGAAGAACACAAACTGCTGATCACAGAGCTAAACTCCCTAAACCTGCTGTCTAAACTTCAAACCACAAATATCTCTTCTCGTTTCTACACCACAAAAGTACTTGCCCTGAATGTAAACTTATTCATGTCAGGACATTTTAGTTTTATTGTAGAATCTATATCATAAATGTGTCAGAGTAACAAAGCAATGAGAAAAAAATAAAGATATAGGGAACATAAATTTCTAGAAGTAAATGTATTTCATTAAAATTGTTTTAAAATATTAAGCAAAATAATTCCATGAAAAACATCATGAGTTAAGATATATATTTCATAGACTTTCAGTATTAATGATTTTGATGCATTGTCACAGGCCAGCTAAGGAATTAGCTTTAGTTTCCAAATTTGAATCAAGATGGAAGAAAAAAATAGATAGTTGCACATAGCAGTTGGTTAAGCAATGAACTATAAAATCATAAATTTGAATGACTAATTTCAATGTATTGTGATCAAAGAAAAGATCATCTCTTGGCAATTCAATGTTTTAATCAACACAAAAGCACAATAAACACAAAACATTCCTTATTAAACTGATCATATATAATAAATTACAATGCATGTTTTAGCTTATCTAGAAGTTATTATCAAAAGATATTTTGTGGATGGAAGTATTTCAACTGTGTTATTTTCGCAAGCATCTGTTTAAAATTTTGCAGATATCTAAGGGCCCAAAACAACTACAAATGAAGTATGTTAAGCTGATATGGAGCCGCAATTTAAAAGCCAAATTTACATTCTGAGAATTGACACAATCAGGCTGGTATTAAGCCCCTGATGTGTAAAAAAATAAACTTGAATAATTTGCTAACAGATAAGGATTTACAACATCTTTCAAACCTGGAAACAGGCAATTTTACAGTGGGTCACAGCCAAATAGCGTCTCACACACACACAGACACCTCCCGCCCCCCACCAAAGCCTATACCTTTAATTTCTGATAAACTTATATGGTTCACTGACAAAAGCTGTGCTGGCAATGTGTATCCAGGTAATGCTGAAAAAGGTGGTACCTGCTACCTAGTAATGTTTAAAAACAGACATCCAAGACACATTTCTATTCTAAGATACACTTCTCCCATCCCTATTTGATCTCATATCAACATAAAGACTGCCATTGACCTGCATTCTTTCTATACTAGAAGGCTTTCCTCTACTCTTTCCTAACTTCTTTCCTCTTTAAGAGCTATCTTTGCACGTTTCTTTTGATACCATTTCAACCATATAAAATGACAATGGGTAAGGAATACACAACACAATCTCCAGCTGTGATATGCGTATGCTCTGCTCACATAGACCCTAAAACACAAACATTCTTCTCACACACATCATTCCCTCAGGCAAAGTTTCTCACGCAAAATAATAAGCCTATCTTCAGATAATTAGATGGAAAAAAAAAAAAACAAACTTGAGAGAGAGAGAGAGAGAGAGAGAGAGAGAGAGAGAGAGAGAGAGAGGCTTGAACAAGTCTGTTTATTTCTTTACAGTTTAGCATTTCTCTTTGTCTGGCTGCATTTGTCTTGACTGCTTTTTTGCTCAGTTTTCCTACCTATTAACTCCTAAAAGTTATCAGCCAGGGTATCTTTGTTAGACAGCCTCTAAGATGGCTCCCAAAGATCCTTGCATCCTGGGATTTATGCCCTTGTGTAATCCTCTCTACAATGATTTTGGGTTGGACATACCAACTCACTTCTAACAAATACAATATGACAGTAGTGATGGGATACCACTTCTGAGATTGAGTTACAAAAGACTATACAGGGTCTTGGGTGCTCTCTTTTGGATTGCTCACCCCAAGGGAAGGCAGCTGCTATATTGTGAGGCAGCCCTATGGGGAAATCCATGAAGTGGAGAACCTAGACCTGCCAACACCAGGTGAGTGCATTTGAAAGTGGATCCTTCTACCTCTCAGTGGAGTCTTCAGGTGAGATGTGAAGAGCCCCCAACATGCAGCTTGACCATCAGTCAGAGGCGCTCTGCTAACTTGTGCCCGAATTTCTGACCCACAGAAACGTTGAGATAATATTTATTATTTTAAGATGTTAAACTTTGGGACAATTTGTTACTCAGCAATAGATAACTAATACATATCTCTTAACATTGTCAAGTTAACTGGATAAAAATGGGAAGCTTTCTATGCAACCTGAAAAATAGAATAAAATTTATTCTTCGTTCTGCTCAATTTTGTAAACCATTTTCTTGGGGTGTGGGGAACCCTTCTACTTCAGAAATACGGCTAACAAACTCCAAACATTAAATGAAGAAAAGCTAAAATGGAAAACATAAATTAGCTTCAACTTGCAGTAATAAAGTTCATGATACATTGATTTGGAACGAAACACGTAGGATCCTTGAAAATAAAAATTTCATTTGTTAAAACAAGTAGACTCAATTATTAAATTACTAAATATATAAAGAACCTAAAAATAAAGCAACAACAAAAAACTTAAATGACTGAGGATTAGGATTCATTTATGTAACTTCATACAATTAGTAATATTTAATTCAGCATCCACCGTGTAAAAATACTAGAGCCCAGTCACAGAGAAAGAAAGACAGAACAAATTAAGAATTTGCCAAATTTATAACCAAAGTTTAACGACTGAAGCAACTGGCAATTCATCGTGACCTTAACTGTATGTAAAGAACTGAAATCCATCATGACCGTAACTGAACGTAATGAACAAAAAATCCCCCCTCTACTTGAAAAGCAACACTTAGGCTAGAAGAAAGTCATCATTGTCGTTTCTCGGCTTTATTTCAGAATGAAGTCGGGTCACTACGTGGGGTCCCAAACTGACCTGTACCCCAATGGCCTAGAAACACAAGGAACACACCTACTACCGCCTCCTGACACCGATTCCTCATTCTAATAAGCCATCACCGCTGTCACTCAGGATGCTTTGCACTGTCATTGGCCCTAAAGTCTTGCTGGTTGGCAAGTTTCTGCCAACTGGCAAGCACCGGTTGTCTATTTCCAAGGAGAAAAGTAGGAGTGTACAGGGAAAAGAGGCAAGAGTTCTGAAATATTTAGCCGGACACTCTTACCTGAGCGACCTGCGATCCCCACCGCCGCCGCGACGAATCGGCCTCCGGGCGGGGGCTTTTAGCCAAAAAGAAAATGGCTCAGCCGGGAACTGGTGCCCAGGCCATGGATAAGTTGGTTTCAAACTTCACTTGTTCACGCCGGTGGAGCTGACAGCGGCGAGAATCCCTCAAGCAGCACTGGCCCCCTCCGAACTCGGGGTCCCTCAAAGCTGCAGCAGCCAGAGCTGCCGACTGTCGGAGTTTTGACGTTTCCTACTGTTGCCGGAAGTGACGTTGGGTATCTGAGCCTTAAAGAAAGAGCATTTTTATCCCTGTTGTTTACGATTCGCTATAGATTCCCAGTTTCCCACTGGGCAGCCCAAGCCACTCTGAGCATCAAAATTAGGCAAACTGCTCATCTGCAGCTTGAGATCGAACTGGCCATCGAGAAGGATCTTAGCCGAGTCAGTGTCCTCAGGAGTCTGGACGAATGCGGTGTGGAATCCGCAGCGAGGAATCGTGAAGCTCTGGGGAGCCGGCAGCTTTGATGATCTTGCCGCGGTGCGTGGCGGGCTTCCACCCGCTGCTCCAAATACAAACCGTCGGCGCGAGAATCGCGCCGGGGCGCAGGCGTCGGGCCGCAGGAACTAGTTGCTGGAGGCTGGGCTCCTGTGGCTCTCTCTGGTTGCATATGCTACCTCCCCATCTCCCAGTTGTGGGGGGCCAGAGGCCTTCGGAGCCCGCTTCTTTGCTCGCCGGCTGCTGGGTGAGCCCGGGGGAGCTGCATCTTAGACTGGGCTGGGGTCTCCTCTCTCCGCTGCCCGTACCGAGACCCCGGGCGGGAGCTAATGGCCAGGTCTGCCTTTTCATCCTTTTAAATCAAGTGCAGGGAGGGGAGCCCTAGGTATGGCTTGCGTATATACCCAACTGGTACATCCTTTTGTCACAACGAAGTAGGAAGAATTGTGGCAGCTCATCCTCTGAGATTAGGTTGTGATTTATGGTTGGGAAGTTATAGACTGATTCCTCCTATTGGATCCTCTGAGCTGAGGAGCGATTCAGTTTCTCGGAAATATTGACTAGAAGGGAGAGATGAAAGTAGTGGGTGTTTTCTTTTCTTGCATTTCCCTGGTGTTTCAGTATTTCTCCACTTTCCTAAACTATTGATTTTTTCCCTCATTATGAAAAAAATCAATCTTGACATTTTAATTCTGGAATTATAGCTACACAAGACTTTCTAAAATTATCCACAAACCTTTTAACAGTTTTATGTGAACACAGCAGTCCTACTGCACTCTGTACTTGTCTCTTATTCCCTTTGTTTTTTTCCCCTAATTTTCTCAATGTTTTTCCTTTCCCAGACCTTTCTCCCTATCTCTTATAGCAGTATTTCCCAAATATCTTTCGCTGAAAGTTTCATAGACTTAACTTTTCCTGATTTCTACTCCTCTCTTTATTTTCTGTACACATGGTTTTTAGGTAATATCTAGAGTTGTGAGCTTTGTCACAAACTCTTAGTCATCAACCATGGTAATGGTTACAGTCAGTGTAGTGGCTGGCTTCATTCTGAACAAAAATCACTCGAGTTCAATGGCATTTCTTTGGGAGGCATCATTTAATGACCTCTAACAGCAATGAAATTGAGCTAGATTAAAAATCTTAAACTGCTATTGTATACCGTTTTCACAACATGTTGGGTAATAAATTAAGTTGGGCACAGCTGACTTGTAAGGAGCGCTCTCTGGAGGAAGCAATATTGAGATCTTAATGATTAAATCTATGCTACAAGTAGAGTAATATCTCCTTTCTTTTCATTTCCTTTGATAAGAGTTATAAAGTGAAAATATTAATTTTTTAATGTAACAAGTTATTTTTCATCTCTGAAACTGTTAAAATGTGCATAAGCCATAGATTATCTTCTTTTAATATCTTAATTTTAGTGTTTTTCATTTTTATAATAGACTTAGTTAATAAAGCCTTTCATGAAAAATGTAGAACAGTAGGTGTAATTTTTTTTCTGTGGTACTCACGTTTTTTGTCCCTTTATTTGTTCTATCCTGTTTTATCACTTATCTCCTTCACCTACAGATCCAAGCTGTACTTGTGTATTACTCTTCTTCAAAATATTTATTCTACTGATACTGAAGAGTATGTGTCCCAGGGACATACTTTGTTGTCAGAAATTCCATTACCAGAGGCAGAAATAATATGAGATGTTGATAATATGTTCTAGGACTTCAGAGAAAGGAAAGATGGAAAGATACATAAAGTGTTAAAATTACATGTAGGGGAAAGATGGAATATACAACTGGAATGATTAAAGGAAGTCTGTAGGAAAACGTACAATCTATATTAAAGTTATAGAATGTCTCAGGGGGAAAAGTACCCTAGAAAAATTGTATTAAGGTAGGTGGGTCTGGAACTTAAAACAAGCTTAGACCTACTATACTAGCCAATGACAATACCTAAGAATATATATATTATATTTTGCGGTTATAGCCAGATAAGTTCCCATTTCATCTTTCCCAGGAAAGTAAAGGCTGATGATGGGAAGTCATCTCTTACTGCTTCCATATGTCCATCTATTCCCCAGTCATCCTAAACGATGTTAAATAAGGTTTACCTTTTTGGACAGTATTTTGTATAATGTGATTTTAGGATTACTTCCTTTTTTTTCTAGTTATCTCCCATTTGACAGTACCTGAAATTCCCTGTCCCTAAAAATGTAAACATGTAGTTGAAGTAATTGAATGACTGAAAAATACTGACTAAAACCCATGCATGAGTGTATAAGCGTATATTCAATAACCTGCTCTTTACCATGTTGATAAAGGAGAGGACACTTGGAACAGGAAGATACTGTGTTCCCAAAGATGGGGAAAGGGTACAGAATTGGATGGCTAGGGAGTTAAACTAGAAAACTTACTAAATACAGGATTTTTTAAATTTCTAGCCTTATTACCTCTAGTTATGTACAGATAACAGAGGTGTGTAAAGAAATGATTTGTATCCTGGGAAACTGCTGGAAAGTTCGCGAGGGGGAAAAGATCATACTAATTCTACTTCACCTGATTTATGAATTGTTTTGTTTTTAATGTCAGTTACTTAATTTTAAAGGAGCTTCATTCCCAGAGGTTTCATTACTCAAAGTATATTATTTTCCTTTTATGAAGTGTCTATGAACAGTTACAAATAGATATTTCTAAGTGTGTTATTGATCTTTGCCTTACTGGTTGACTAGAAGTCTTTCATTTCTTAAGTATTTGTTTATGTATTTATTTATTTTTTTAACCTCCTTAGGGAATAACCTTTTTTGAGAATGTAACAAAAGCACTATCCCATGCAATAAAAAGTCATTTTTAAAAATAATTCCATGGTACTACTTTCTTTGTGATTTAAAAAAATGAACCATTTTATTTAAAATCTCAAATATTTTTTGGTCTTTTGGTGCACACACATACACATTATGTTATGAGTGTTCTTTGGAGTTGTGTTTCTATCTCATAGGCCCTATGTATGTCAGCTTTAGTAGGTATCACCAGTAAATTTCCAAAGGTAATTGTACTAATTTAGCCTTTCACAGCATTGTGCGTGTCAGATCTTCTACAGCCTCACATTTTCTATGTACTTTGTAATTTGCTAATAATTAATCAGATTGAGTATCTTTGCACATGTTTTCTTTTCTGTAAAGTTCCTATTCAGGCCTTTTTCATTTTTCTGTTGAGTTGTCTTTCATTTCCTTATTGCTTTGTAGGAATTTCTTTACATACTCGAGCTGTGAATCTTTTTGTTGGTTATATATATTGACAGGATCATCTTCCACTCAATGGCTTATCTTTCCACTCTCTTAAAGGCGTCTTTTGATGAATAGAAATTACTGATTTTAATGTGTTTCATTTTATCAGTCATAAGAAATCTTTCTGTACCTGAAGCTCATAAAGATTATTGTATTCTGAAGAGAATATTATTCTCCAGAAAACCTGATTGTCTTACGTTTTACATTTAGATCTTCAATAAACCTGGAATTAATTTTGTGAAGGATGTGGGGTACCTTTTCCATCAGGGGTTCAAGATTTATTTATTCCATCTGGATATTCGGTTGACATAGTACTATTTTTGGAGAAAGACCATCCTTTCTCCAGGGCTACTCATTATCAACTTTGTCATAAATCTAGTATCAGTATATTTATGGTCTATTTCTGGACTCTATTCTATTCCATTGTTCTGTTTGTACATCTTTTCATTAACTCCAAATTTAACTTCATAATGAGTCCTGATATCCAGTGTTAAGTCCTCCAGTTTTGATCTCCATAGTTATCCTTTATCTTTTTCATTTCTACATAAATTTTAGACTCAACTTGTCAATTTCGACCTAAGAAAAACACAAGGATTTTGGGGGGGGGGGGTGATGGGGGTGAGGCGGGAATGCATTGAATCTATGGATTAATGTATTGAGTCTTCCAATCCTTGATCAAGGTGTGCACCTCTTCTACTGAGGGCTTCTTTAATATATCTCAATAAAGTTTTATGGTTTTTTGTTATGAGGTTTTACACATCTTTTCAGATTTATTCACGTTTATGATACTTATTGAGGCTATAGTGAATTATTTATATATATATACTTTTTAAAACATTTTCTAATTATTTGGGGAATAAAGAGAAATACAGTTGATTTTCTACATTGGCCTTCTATGCAACTACCTTGCTAAATTCACTTATTTCTTTTGGATTTTTTCATATACAATTATGTTACCTGTGAGTGACATTTTTATTTCTTCCTTTATAGTCTTTATTCCTTTTATTTATTTTTCTTTCATTTTTGTACTGTCTACCACCTCTAGTACAATGTTGAATACAAATGATGAGAGTCAGTAAACTTGCCTCATTCCTAATCTCAGGAAGAAAGCTTTTACTATTTCACTATTAAGTATGATGTTGCATTAGATTTTTTGTAGATATCCTTTATCAAATACAGGCAGTTTCCTTCTATTCCTAATGTCCTAAGAATTATATAATGAATGACTGTTGAATTTTATCAAATGCCTATTATGCATATATTTAAATGATTATAAGATTTTTTTCTCTTTGGTCAATGTATTGAATTGTACTGATTTTTTGTTGGGTTCTAATTTGATAGTATTTTATTAATTTTCTTGTTCAAATTGTTTTAGCTTTGACCATTGGGAGTTGTTTCATTTTGCTCCTGGGCCCTTTTGACATGCCCCCATCAATGTGGGATTGATTGGTTTGTTTTGTGTGCACTTCCTTACTTTCTGGACCGACGTAGTGCTTCAGGTTCGTCTTGTATATTTCCTGCCCCAGTCCTGGATTTGTCCATTTCTCCAGGGAGCCCTGGTTCCTTTTATTGGAGAACAGCATTACACACCAAGATCTGGATGCCATGTGTGCTCTTTGCTACTGGGGTGTTGTTGCTTTTAGGCACTTTCAGCTGGCAAAGGAAATATATGTATATATACTAAGCTGTCTGTATGCACAAATTATCAATATTTCAGTATGAAACTCTCTGTATCTGTATTAAGATAAACATGAATTCATACTGATGTCTCTAACTCAAATCCATTAGGCATGGCTCATTCTGGTCTCCTCCCCTTGCTTATCTGTAAATTCCCACTCCAGCAGTGAGAAACCTGGCTTAGCCATCCATTTACTTAATTGTTCAATTGCAGTATATATGTATAAAAGTATCAGAATTAAGTTATATGTTCATGAGAAACAACTTTATAAACTAGAGAACAGTGTTTATGTGCAGTTATTTTGCCGTTAGTCTTACAGAGTCCACTCATTTCCAAAGCACCTTTTCTACTCATCGCCTTCTATGAGGTTGTTTCATACATTAGTAATACAGTTAGTCCCTCTTATCACACTCTGCATTTCTTCCTAGGATTTGCCAGCTTCCTAAATGGCTTTTTAAAACTTTGCATACACTTTTTGCGCTGTACATTTTATAGGTTTTGACAAATACATAATATCATTTGTCTACCGTTGCAATATACAGAATGGTTTCACCTCTGCCAAACTGTCTTTCAAAATGGCTATACCGTGGCATTCCTGCCAGCAGTAAATGAAAGTTCCTGTTGCTCCAAATCCTCATAAGCATTTAGTATCGCCAGTTTTTTGGATTCTAGCCATTATAATAGGTGTGTAGTGGTATCGTTTTTTGTTTTTTGTTTTTTTAACTTGCAATTACCTAATGATACATGATGTTGAGCATCTTTTCTTATATGTTTATTTGCTATATGTATAGCTTCTTTGGTGAAATGTATGTACAGGTATTTTGCCCATGTTTTAATTGAATAGTTTGTTTTCTTACTGTTAAATTTAAAAGTTCTTTGTATATTTTGGAAACAAGTCTTTTATTTAGTAGAGGATTTAAATATTTGCTCCCTGTCTTTTCATTCTCTTAACAGTGGCTTTTGTAGAACAGACGTTTTTAATTTAATGAAGTACAACTTAACGATTTTTAAATTCATAGATTATGCTCTGATATTACCTAAAAATGCATTGCTAAACCTAGTTGTCCAGCTGAGAGGTAGTTGTCCAGCTGAGTTGTGTGGGATGGGGAGGGTAAGTAAAAATCTAGGATTTACCAGCTCCTTGTATAAACTTTCAAATCTACTAAGGGCCCCTCATTTTTGAACCTATCTGGCTGCTATTGGTTTTCTCTTAAATAGGCAGATGGGACTGGCCTGTCTTTGTGCTGCTAGATTGGTTATCATTCATCCTTCTGCTTTGCATCTTCCAAAATTTTGTTGATACCTTTTCTGTCATGTGGAATCCCCTGTAGTTCTGTTTGCCCTGGTTAGTGTATGTGGTTTTTAATCATGGACTTTCATTTTAGTGATGTTTAGAAAAAGGAAATGAAGATACCATGCATTTAATCTGCTGTATTGTACCAGCTGAACCCTGAATATATATATATATTTTAACTCATTTATTTTTATTTCTTAAGTGAAGCATCTGATTGGCAACTACATGAAGTCAGAGTCCTGGGTATAATGGCTAAATCTGTGCTAAATTTCTTTGTCTCCATTTTTTATTGATTTTATTATGTGGCTTTTATAAGCATCTAAAATAGTCATTGATGAGGTTATTTGAGGTTGATGTTTCTTCCTAAATGGTACTTGACAGTACTAGACCAGTAGGGAAGATAAGTTAAGGGAGAAATAGCTATGATAAAATAAACAATGGTAAGTACCTATAGGAGATATGAACAAAATAGAATAGAGAAGCTTCAAAAATACACAAACTTAACCAGTGTTTTATGGATTTCTTACTTTTAGGTGCAAGTTAGATTATTTCAAAAGCTGAAGCTGAATGTAATGTTAAATAATGGCAACAGGTGACTTAAAGAGAAGCTTACGGAACCTAGAACAAGTTCTCCGCTCGCTAAATTATCCTCAAGAAGTGGATTGTGTAGGGTATGCTATAATATCAAACTTATTTGTACTCTTTTTTGGTAATGATTTAGGATAATATTTGACATGAGAAGTATTTAAATAAAGACACAGATTGTATCTGGGTACTTCTAAAATTTTCCTTGAAATGATTAAAATATTTTAGAAAGCAGGGAAGTATAGGAGTTAAGTATAAATTAATGAAAAAATCCAACTTGAGATTTAAAACACCTTTTAGAAATGGAAGCGCAATATACGTAAGTATAAAGTATGGTCTCTTTACAGCTTTTAAACTCATAGACGTGTAATGAATCTCATTAGTTAAATATATAATTTACCACCCTGTTACATTCAGTTGGGTAGTATTTCTTTTTGATTTAGAAGATAATAGATAATAATGGTTAATAAATTTCTCGTGACAACTTATACCATGCCTGACATTGTTATTACGCTAACTCATTTAACAGATTCCACTTTGAATCTTTTGCTCTAGTTTCCACTTTCCAAATATGACTTGCTTTTGTAGAACGTAGCAACATACATTTCTTCTATATCCATGCCAATCTCATATGGTACTCCTGTTATCCTCTCTCCCTTAATACTTCTTTTTCTTCTTAACTGGGATTATTGATTGATTAACTCTTTTCTCCCTAGAATGTAAACTGAAGTCTAGTACTTTGTTTCGTTCATTACCATATGCCCACATCTAGAATTATGTCTGGTACATATTAGAAGCTAATTAGACATTTATTCAATGAGTAAGCATCAAGGGACAAGTCCAGCTTAGGTATATGTTCAAGTAGAGTGAATCTTGGTTAAACCAACTACTAAGTAGAATCCTGAAATAATGGGCTTTACATATTAAAATGGATGTTCTGATTATATACTCAGGAGAGCTAATACCAAGTGATGACTGCAAATGAAAGAATAATAAGAATAAGGAGAAAGTTGTTCTCTAGTGACTGTTATTACAGAATTTATAAGTCAGAAGCTGAAGTTACTCCATAGTATGTACCAATCATAGGTTGGTTCTTCAAAACTGGGAAATCTACTGTCTAGTCTTGCCAGGACTTAACCGGTTTGAGTAGCCAAGTTTTCTTCTTACCACTTTAACCATCAGCACTTTAAAAGACATTTTGGATGAGAATAATTCTAATGATTATTTTCCTTTCCTTTCTTCTGAGTACAGTGTTTAAACATTCAATTTTTTTTATTGACCCAAGAGTGTCATTAGGAACAGTAATTTTTAGATTATTTCATAACAGTAATATCTGCAGGGTCTACTGAGATAGGTAACACTGCTTGCTTTCTCTTCCGATTCACCCTCCACACATGCACGCACATACACACAGAGCACCCCACATACTTATTTTGATTCTACTTTTTCCCATTTGAAAATTTTTCTCGTGATTTGTTTTTTATTTTGGTGTGCCAGTTTATAATATCTGTCTCTAATTAAAGTCTTTAGAAACTAGATAACCAAATTTTTGAGTTTGTTTTATATAAGAGATGTTAAATGCAGACCTGGCTGTCTTCTATTCATAATTGTGGATAAAATGGGACAGATTTTGCTGTTCAAAAGTAATTTTTTCATATCCTTTTTTTGAACTGTCTTACCGATAGACAAGAATGCCAGAGCAATTTTCTCATTGGGTAAAATATTATTACACCCATTAACATAAAAGAGAAACAATTTATGTTTGTCCTGAAAAACAGAATGTAGTGCTGTCATCATTTACTTGTTCTCTGCCTTATTAAAAACATTTGGGTGGGGATAGGAAGATTTATGTACGTCTTGAATTTTGTGGAAAACAAATGTTTTACGTAACTGCATTATTACTTTAGTTGAACAAATATAACTGGCTAATTGAACAAATCTCTCCTGTGCTTTGTTGCGGGAGAACCTGTGAAGGTACTGAGAAGGTATTGGGAAAATAAGGTCCATATGTAGACAATTAGAGAACAATACAAGACAGCATGAGGCATCAGATACTGAATACCCTGGGAATCATTCTGGAAGAGATAAATACAGATCAAACGTTAAGGATGGCTTCATGGAAAGCTTGAGATTTGACAAATGATTCGTAAAGAATGAATAATAGCTAGGCAGAGAAGAGTGGGATACCTTTCTAGCCTGGAGAAATTGGCATACTCTAATAAGATACAGATTTCAAAGCAGACTGATAAGGTGGAAGATAGTAAATTAATTAGCCTAGTTGCCATAAATGCCTTTCCCAGCCCTGTTTTCCTCATTTGTAACTTAGAATTCATAATATTTTATCTTTGCAGGTTTATGGTAAAAGGCAAATGAGGTAATATAACAAGTGTTTGTGAAAGCATGAATTGTACTGAGCACTGTAAAATGGTACATTTGTTTTATTAAAAAATGGACTAGATTGAGTAAGGCTAAACTTTGGGAAATCAGTAAATACTATGGAAATAGACTGTCGGTACTAAAGAACTATCGCAACTGTTTGGGCAAATGAATAATAATAGAATTTCATAATAATTTGGCTACACTGGTTTAGAGTAGGGAATGGAATCTAAAGGTTCTTTGCATCACTTAATTATTATGACTATAGTGTTAAGTTACAAATTATTGACAACAATTCTTATATTTCCCTGATTATCCAAGTTTGTGGAATTATGCTCTTTAAAATTCTTTTTCTTTTTCCTCCAACAGTTTGGTAAAGGGAGATGTAGCAGCGTCTTTGCCCATCATCAGCTATTCCCTTACCTCATATTCACCTTACGTGGCAGAACTTCTGGTGGAATCCAATCTAGAGCTCACAGCAAAGAATGACTTGCGCTTTATAGATACTGTCTATAAGGTATTTTTGAGTTTCTGAAACAATAATTATTTTAGAAGTCAGTAGTGGTTTTTTTTTAAATCTTTAAAAAGATCTTAAGATGTTTTTATAGTAACTCCTTAAAATATATGCAGTATGGACAGTTGACCGTATTTTTCTGTGCGTTTATCTCATTTAAATGCCGTCTCTATTACAACAATCAAGATGTAATTCAGGTTTGCTTTATGTTTCATACTCTATTAAATATGGCAACTGCTAAACATTTGTCTTAGTTATCATTTTCCCTTTTAATACCAAATTTTAGTAAAATTTGGTATGCTAATAGAAGTTGGAGAGAAATGTGTTTTTATTGAGTAAACTTTGTGGTTCATAGAATTATAAGTTAATTTAGTTGTTTGTAAAAAAGAACTATAGCTTTGACTGAGATTTTATGTTCCTTGTGGTCTGGAACCATGTTTTATGTCTACCCTAGTGTTTACACTTGTGCTGTATGTATGTTAAACTTAATCTCATATTTAATTTTTTTAAAGCCCTATTTATTATCATGAATTTTTGCTCAAGTACTGTAGTTTTCTTAAACTTTTTAAACAATGATAAAACCTATTTATCAAATCAAAATTTTTTTTCTCTTTTAAGTTGAAAGTTGCATTTGATGAAATGGGAGCTTTTATATGTAAAGTCTCCTGTTTAATCTTCCCTTTCTTTCCCTCTCACCCAGAAAACTTCTGTGGAAGCCTAAGAGGTACTTCTAAGAAATCTTGGAGTTCCAAAGTAGGTTTTGAAAATTACTGGTCTCGTCTGTTTCTCTCACTTGGCAAATGAGAAATTGAAACTCAGAGGCCTGCTGACATGTCTAAAAAATCATATAGTAGAAGAATTATAAACAAATAGAACTATGATTTTCTGACATCTGGCCTGGTATTTTTTTTATTCTATAGTGAGAGTATTTCTAGTACCTATGAGGATATTTGAAGTTTTTTGATCATTGGGTATATTTTTCTCTCTCTCTAAACAGCCATCTATTCTCTGGTACATTCGCTGCTACCTGTTTTCTACCTGGATACTTCTACCTGGTCATGACTTACTCACCATTCCTACAAATCTCTTCAGTACCCTTTATTTAATGGCTTGATCCTCGTTCTCCTCTCAAAGACGGCTTGCATCCCTGACCAGGTGGCCATTTATTATTTTGGATTTTCGAAAGAAATTGCTCCCAATTAATTTTACATTGATCTATTCTCTCTTTACAGCTTCTTCGTGATCACTTTAATTATAAACCAATCTTGACAAAAAAGCAGTTTCTCCAGTGTGGATTTGCAGAATGGAAAATCCAAATTATTTGTGATATTTTGAATTGTGTGATAAAAAAGCACAAAGAGTTGAGTAGTCTTGAGAAGGTAATTTTCTTAATAGATTTTAACTTATGCTAAGTTGCTGGTATTTTAATATATAAAATTAATACCCTACTAGAAGCAAATTAATACATGGCACAGTTACTGCATTATTCACAGATTTGGGTAACTTTATAGTATCTGATGTTTGCTTTAAATACTAGTCACTTGTTTTTACATATTTGTGACTTGGAGCTACTATTCCTGAACTAACAGTTCAAACATAGTACATTTTCACCACTTCTTAGTTTTCAAGAGACATGTAGTTTCATTAGACTCTCATTATTTGAGAGTCATATTTCATATGAAAATTTAAATAATATAATTTAAATATACATCATGCTTTCACATAAATTTTTTTACGTCTTAATACTTTTTTTTTAGATTCCATCACAACAAAGAAAGAAAACCAGTTCTGTTAAGTCAGAACCTTCTTCAAACAGTAAGAAGACATCCACAGAACCTGTTGGCATTGACATCACTGGCAGGTTTATGACTTCAGGAAAGGTAGGAAAATACAAAGAAAGAGTATGATAGTGAGTGTTAAGAGTTACCTACCAATTAACCCAATGTCCGAGATTCACTTTTCAAACTAGCAGCTGGTAAAACATCCTAGTCCAATATTATACTCTAGGACTTTTAACAATGCATACCATATATTATCTGGGGAACGTTCCTAAAGGTATAAGTGGGTAGAAATGTAGAATTGGACAAGCTTCCTCTTTATATTTTTTAATTCCTATTTCTGCCGTGTTTCCCAAGTAGAATAGCAATGATTTAGGACGATTATATTATGTGGTCATGACCATTTACTCCTAATTATGTATCTAGTGTTCCTAAAACACGGGAACATATAACCATTAGTTATAGGTTATAGATTCATTTACTTATGTTCATATTTCTCTACCAGGAATGTGAAGTATGCAATGCTTGATTGTTCCTAAACCTAGTGTTTTGAATATTTTCTCTTTGTTGATAGGTATCTTCCTTGTCCGTAATCTGCTTTGAGCACCTGTGGCTGAATGAGTCCTGCGTAAGGGCATAGTTTAACCTAATGCCTTACTCTCAGGACTTAACTTTTGTCATGATAAAGTTTGAATTGTTAGCTGAAGCTCTCACATTTTGTGGTTTAATAGGAAAAAAATTGTAATGAGTCCTAGTCACAGAGCCAGTCTTCATTATTTATGTGTGGCTTATGTGGTAACCTTTCAGAATAACTTTTTGTTATACAACATTTCAAATATGAGCATAGTCATTCCAGTTTCAGCAATTTATCAACTCTGCTAATCTTGTTTCATCTTTATTGTAACTACTTTTCCCAACATCTTTCAACCCGTATATCTGAAACAATTTGAAATAAATCCCAGTCAGCATTAAAGAGATATTTCAATATTTTTTCTAATATGTAAGAATGCTTTAAAAAAAATCAGAACCCAATCTTTTTGTAGTTCATATGCATGATGATTGAGTTCATGCTGTTGTGTGAGATGTGCCCCCCTCAAATCTTGTTATGACATCGGCCCATTACCCATCTGCCATAAAGAATTAAACAGAAAATCATAACCACAATGTCATCATCACATATAAAATATTAACAACATTAATTAATAATGTTTGATATATACGTTATATGTGGTAACTTAAACTTTTGTAAATCTTAAAGGAAAGGTAGGGTGTTCTTTTGCAAAGCTACTAAGTGTGTGTTTAAAATAATCGTGAGAGGAACATTGAAGCAGTTCTGACGAATTTTTCTCTATTCAGAAGAAAGCTGTGGTGATTCGTCACCTGTATAATGAAGATGGTGTTAACATTCCTGAAGATACGTTAAGTACAGTAACAGATGTGAATGAAGCATTTGATGTGTGTAACTTAAAGGATACTGAAATAAAAGTTACCGAAGAAAAGCTCCCTGAAATCAAGTCTGAGCAAGTAAGAATTTTGCGCTTCTTAATGGATACCAGTGCTTCTTTCTTCGATGTACATGATGACTTCAGTACCTAAACTTTAGAATATCTCTAGCCTTTTGAATTATTAATCATGACACATTACCTTTGTTTCCATTACTCAAGAATCAATCAGTCTTGCTGAAGATAGTTGAATCAATATTATTTGCTGCTTATATTTTAGATACTGGGCTAGGTGTTACAGGTAATTAAAAAATGAATAAGACACAGTACTTGACTTCAAGGAATTTACAGTTTAATGAGACAGATAACTACTTTTTAAGATGAACGTTCTCTCTCACCTATTCCCTATATTGATGAATGGAGCAGACTGGTACACTACTGCCTTCTCATTTTCCCTTTTGGACCCTTCCTGTCCTTTTCTCTCTTAGAGTACTTTTCTATTACTTGATTGCCATAGACCAGGGGAGTCCAAACTTTTTTCAACATTTTTCACCAAGGGCCATATGCGGTAAAATACACAAATAGCCGGGCCACTCACTCAAGGTGAAGTACGTATTGCCTCACCTGGTTTATTTAATTAAACTAAATATATTTTTGGAATTTGCCGCGGGCCAATAAAAAATGGATTGCGGGCCGCAGTTGGCCTGTGGGCCACAGTTGGCCCGTGGGCCGCAGTTTGGACACCTGCCATAGACCCTATTATACTGTCTAACCTTCACTGCTTGTACTAGAACTCCTTTTGCTATCGTTCTCCTATGTCTTGTGACTTCTATACATCTCAGTATACAGTTGACATTTATAAGAACTATCGGATGGCCATTAGACTTA
This sequence comes from Rhinolophus sinicus, assembly GCF_036562045.2. Lineage (NCBI taxonomy): Eukaryota > Metazoa > Chordata > Mammalia > Chiroptera > Rhinolophidae > Rhinolophus > Rhinolophus sinicus. The sequence continues at coordinate 96,441,951 of NC_133757.1, forward strand.
TTTCTTGTTTATAGCAAACTGAACAGTTTCAATGCACTATCATTTCTTGGTCATTTCCCCTTCGCTTTGGGCTAGTTGTTGTTACGAGAAGCTAGTTAGTGATAGTTTTGTTGTATAACTCAGCATTTTTCTAAGAGCCTTACTAACTTATTTCATCTTCATAAGAACAATATGAAGTAGGTACTGTTGTTGTTTTTAATGAGAAAATCGAGGCATCAAGGTCTTACATCTTAGACGAACTAGTGTAAGTGTCCATCCAAACAGTCTGTCTCCATGCTGTACTGCCTATTGTAACTATTGAAATAACACAATGGAAATGGGCATACACTGACTGTGAAAGGAATTTCAGTTTGTGTGATAATATTTTTAATCCTTCTAATCATTTTAGGATATAAAAGTTAATTCTGAGATTACTGCACTACAGACTATGCTTGCTGAATGCCAAGAAAAGCTTAAGAAACTGACTTGGATAGAGAGTAGATTAGACTCTTTGGAAGAAAAAATGAAAGGACAAGTGATGGTAAATGAAAAAACTTGGACTAATCTTCTAAGTCGTGTCACTCTTCTTGAAACAGAATTACTTTTGTCCAAAAAGGTATTTTCTTTCCTTAACATTTATAGAATACTTCAGATACAATGAAGTTTTTACTCGTTGTTGTGTGTGTGTTCTTTTGGAAATGCTACATAAGGAAATATTTAGGTAATGGGAAAATATTTAGTGGGAATGAAGTCCTGTTTAGACATATAGCCTGTTTTGTTGCTATTGTTGTGGCTATTGTTTTTCTCTTCCTCAAGATAATCTGACAAACCTGGAAATTGAACTTTCAGAGCTATTAATACTTGAAGTATTTAAAATGAGGTAAAATGTTTCATTTTGTTTATAAAAAGCTTGGAATTATTTTATATCCTATAATAGTACAAATGGCCTGTTTTACAGGGTGAAGAAAATTAGACTTTCCTTTTCTCATTTACTTCAACCAAATGGTAAATGTCATCGAGACAGTTATCAAATTTGCCATTGTCTTATCAAATCTGAAAAATTTATTTCTTTATTTACTCAGAATTTCAATTTCTGGTCCTAGTCTTATCTTTCCTCCCTAAATAGTAAAGTTAGTAGATTCAAGAAGGTTACTCTCTGATTCTACATTTAAAGATTATTTCTTATACATAGGAATATTTATTGCTCTATAAATGAAATATTTAGATATGTAAACAATTATCATGTCATCTTTGTAATTTATGCTTATTAGTAAGAATATAAAATGAGAACATTTTTCTTTTCATTTCATTCTAAATACTACACTATATTATTCCAGAATGATGAATATATAGAGTTTAATGAAATGAATGAAGACTATGTTTCTAGTAGAGACCTGGATATTCTGAAACCTGGTAAGTGCTTATGGTATTAGCATTGGTGGTATAGTTAGGAGTTTAGAAAAATGATTTTTATAGGTATTTGGTAATTTTAATATTCTCAAGCCTTATATTTTAGAAACTACAAAGCTCCTAGGAACAAAGAAAATATTGAACTTACAGACTACTGAAGCCAAGAATTGCTAAAGAAGTCAGCTCACATATTTCTCATGACATAGTGGTTGAATGAATGCCAATGTACAAAATTGCAAATTTTTGGAAATGTTTTATCCTTTTAATTGCTAAGTGCTGTAGAATAATAAAAATGGACATGCAAAGTTACTAATTTAAACTTACGTAGTAGCTTCCATATAAGTAAATAATATATGTAAGAGAAGGAAATGCATTTGTCAGTAACCTATAAACAGCCTATCGCCTGCTAAAAGAGCTGGATGTAGCTAGTCTTCAAAGTTGTTCCATCTGATCTTGACCCTGAGCTCAGATAATTCAGTCAAGATTAGACACCCAATCCAGGGAATACCAGTACAAAAGGTGTTGAGCCAAATAATTTGTCTTCCTAGAGAATTTGGAATTAGGACACCAAGCAAATGGTGTTATATAAATAGTCAGTCAAATGATGTTGAGCTTGGGCTGGGCTGGCCATTTTTTCCAAGTTCATGTCGATGAGTAAGCAGAGGAATGGAGCAAATAGACAAGAGAAGTAGACAAACGAGATGAAAGTAAAAGTCTTTCTCGTTGTTTCAGTCCTCATGTGGTAATACTTTGTTCCCTAATTGAGGTTGTCTGTGTAGGCTTACAATAAAACTGTCTATGTAAACCAGTTTAAGTGGGTGTCTAATTTTTTTTTTTTTTTTCAGCCTTGTTTTTGCAGCCAAATGGTCCTCAAGCCTGTCGATTGATTCGACAGGAGCATGTCTTATCTGTGATGTTCTGTAATTAATTGTAGGAAAGATTTGCCATCATTTTGTTGAATAGATGACACTAGAAGTGGAAAGTTGTTCAGTTCTTTAGGAAAAGAAATCTGTGAACCCTGAATATTAAGCATTATTTTTTCCACACACATCAACTCAGGATAGAATATTTCTTGGTTTTTACAAAGTTTGTGTAGTAGGTTTTAGTAATAGTTACCACCATTTTAAGAAAAGAATATACAGGAGTCAGTAGCTTCTATTTAAAAATAAATTATTATCTTGCCTATTTATTCTATCATGATAAAGATAATATTACCTTTTGTAATTATTATTGGCCAATTTTTAACATCTAGATCTTTATATGTAGGTCATTATCTTAGAAGAATATTAAAAAGTCATCTGTATCTATACCAGTAACCATTTATATTAAAATATTGTTTGTTTTTCTTTCATATATGCATACAATTTTTAGATATTTGACTCCACTGTGGAAAAAAAAGATCACCTAAAAATTAATTTCTCCACAGATATAAAAAGCAAAGAGAGAGAAGCACGTATTCCTCTGTCCTCTGCTCCTAGTACAGTATCAGTAGATTCAACTCCCAGAACCTCAACTATTAATTACTGTGGTTTGAAAGATATTTCAGAGGTAAGAAAAACTGGCAACTGATTAGGTGATTTCCTTTCTAAGGTCAGGAGAACAAGCAAGCATTAGATTTAGTTGTAGAAAAATAGTGAAACTGTGTAAATCTTAATCTCTCATAAAAATTCTTTGTGATGAGTAAACAGTACATAATGCAATGTTTTAGACTGTGTTCTGTATGTTCACAGTCCATGTTTGATGATGGTTTACTTTGAGAAATCACCTAAATTTGTTGCTTTTTAAATTAAAGGAAACAACAATCCAGAAAATGGAAAGGATGAAAAAAATGTAAGTAACAGAAAGAGGCAACAGAAATTCATTTCTCTATAGGGAATTGTATTGGATTACAGTATATATAGAATGTGCATGTGTGTTTCAAACCTTAAAGGTCTCTCGATCAGGTGTGGAATTTCCTTCAGGACTCAAGTGGATAATAAATCCACCTACAGTTATGTGTTTGTGAGATGAGTCACTGTTTTGGTTTCCAACAAGTGATGTGAAACATTGTTAATGGAATTAATTGTGGATTAAAGAGTGCAGAGATCTTTTTGGTTGATAGTTAATCCAAAGTATTATCTATTTTTGATAACTGATTTACCAAAATATAAAATAATACATGTAGATGGATGGTTTGGAGACATTTTAAGCATTGTTAAAGTATTGCTAGGCTTTTCAGAAAGTTATTGGTAAGGTAATACTAAAAATGATAATTATATCTAAAGAGCAGTTGGAAGGAAATATGAAATTGTATTTAAATTATTATGCAGCCGACTACTTTAGAAAACTATATTTTTTGAAATTTGAGAATTACTGAAATAACTTTTGCCCCAAGAAATAAAGACTCCTAATTGACTTAACACATTTTAAGACCAGCAGCACAGACACAGATGGTGGCTGTCCAGTATTACAAGATATACAGTGAAGTATTTTTTCTTTTTAAGTGATGGGAAGTAACATATTTTTCTAGAGAGAGAAAAAGTCTTAGATGAAGTTAAATCCACAGAAAAACGAAATTCATTTTAAATTACTAGATAAATTAGCTTTTGTTAACTTTATAAATAAAAAAATGTAATAATCATCCTGGGTAATCTTCAAGAAAATTGACCCCATTATTTGGGAGGAAAAAATGAAAGTATTTTTTTAAAGTTATTATTTAGTTCATCTCGTATTTTATTTATATTCCTTCTCTATGGCCATAGTATGCTTACTTTTTTAATAATAACTATACCTATAAATAATAGAAATACTGAAATTTATTTCAGGCTCAAAAGCATTATTTCAACAACTTAAATCCTATGCCTCATTATGATATTTATTTACTCAACTTATTATTTATTATTTTTCAGGTTTGAAGAAACTGCAGAGTTACTGAAAGGTCCAAATCACTAATTATAGAATTTTCTACGTGAACTTCTCTAGGATTTTGGCTACTATACATGTTGTATATTTTAAGAATTCTCTACAAATTTTAATATACTGCAATATTTTTATTAAGAATTTAAATTCCATTTGGTATCTGAGCTTTTTCATTCAATAGTGAATAAATACTTAAATATTTTTATACTACGATTATACGGCTTTACTCTGTTTTACTTTTCGTAGGAAAACTCGTGTGCCAGTACATTTCTTTTACTGAGTGAAGTCATTACAGCACTGTATTTTTGTGTTGACATTTGTTGGCAGTGTGCTAAGTAATATGTTTTTCAAAGTACAGGCTTCAGGACCATAGTTTACATCCTGTTGGAAACACTCCAACTGCGACTTGCATATTGTACCCAGGAGGCTGTCGTACATACCATCTTGCCATCTGTACTGATGAATATGTTGCAATGAAAAGTTTAAAATGCTCATTGAAAATTAAATAAAACAAAAATACAACAATTTCATGCTTAGTCAAAAAGCAGCAACACATTTTCAGTTCACATTGAGAAAGTAAGGGTATGATTCTCTTTCAGTATTGAAAAGCAGGTCGGAAAGTTCACGGTGAAAAATGTGTTGAGTATTTTAGTGCTCTATTCTGTAACACATTTTAAGACCAGCAGCACAGACACAGATGGTGGCTGTCCAGTATTACAAGATACACAGTGAGGTTTTTTTTTTTTTTTTTCTTTTTAAGTGATGGGAAGTAATAGATTTTTCTGGACAGAGGAAAAATCTTAGGTGAAGTTAAATCAAGAGAAAAATGAAATTCACTTTAAATTACTCGATAAATTATTATTTTTTTAACTTTACAAATGAAAAATGTAATGTTTGTCTTGGGTAATCTTCAAAACTGATTCCATTATTTGGGAGAAAAAAAGGAAAGTCTTTTTTTCTTTTTTATTATTTACTTCATTCCATTCTATTTTGCTTATTCATCTGTTTACATTACATAAGTATAATCTGAAATTTGTCACATAAAACATGAAGTTAAAATTCTAAGTAGAAATAACTTAAAGTATTTTTAGTATTCTAATACATGCTTGTCATTAGACTTGAAAATTATGAAATTTAGAAAGTAATGTATAATCTTGAATTTAGGAAAGTTTCAGTATTTCTAGAAAATAATCCAATCAGTTTTATATTTTCAATTACAAAAAATTTATAAAAATCAAGAGCTGAAAGTTATAATAGAAAAAACTATCAACTTCTAAAAATATTAGTGCCAGCATGGCATTAGAGCACCACCTTGTGGTTCATATGCCACAAAAAGTATTTTATCTTTTCATTAAAACAAATGATTTCCTATAAAACATAAGTCATATTTTCCCCTTTGAAAAACTCAATTCCAAATTTAATTCAGTTTAGTTTAAAAAGAAACATTTTTGAAATTTTGTACAAGACAGGAGAAAAAATAAGTCTCCTTTACTCTGTCTTCCTTCCCTTCCTCTTTTCTTTTAAATTTAAAAAATTTTTCAATTATAGTTGACATTCTATTTCCTTTTTTCTTTATATAGTGTGCATATACACACAATTATATTTTTTGAAACAAATTTAGTCTCCTAATTTACACATAGTGTGCAAATTGTAAGTATCAATTGAAAACATAGTAAAAGATGTCTTACATTATCAAGTGGAAATTTAGAATTCAAATTTTATTATATATAAGAATTTAAACAAGAACTAATAAAATCAGCTCATAGTAACACCATACATTTACACTTACAAAGAATCTCACTCTACTACTTTGGCAGCATAATATTTGGAAAAAAGAAAGCAAATTTTACTTGGTTGAAGTTATTGATGAGATAGCCAAATTATTTATTATTCTAACTTTTTTAGAAATTGTAGAAAAAGTTAAGTTTTCTCTTTTAGGCAATTTGGTAAGTAGCTTGTAGTCATAAACCAGCCCCTTCCGACTAATTAAGTTCTTGAGAAAGTGAGGGAGGAGAGTCCTGGAGAGATTATTTGGGGCTACATAATTAAACTCATAGTTAACTGGAATTTTCACTAACTCCATCTCTTTAACTCTCTCATAAGATGGATGAAAGGTATTTATTATACTAATAACAGACTTCAGCAGCTTGTGCTGCCCTACTGTTCTATGCTCTGAGTAGGTCTGAATGGAGATCATATAGGAACACCATAAAGAATGCATAAAGTAAGTTACTCGTCAGAACAGATTAAAAAGAAGTAACATCAACTATAGGAAAATTCTAGGCAGAGCTAAGGACTATATATATTTTTAAATTTTTATAAGAGTTTATTTGAGCCAAACTGACGACATATGCTGGGGAGCAAGATCTCAAATGTTCCTGCTAAGGACTAGTAAGTGGGAAAAAGTGGTTCTATATTTTTTGTTTGTTTTACTGTAGCATGTAATGTTTTAACATGTAATACATTCCCTAAAAAATAAAGACTTAAAGACTTTGGAACTGCGTTTTATGTCGTTCATTACTCTCAACTTCGTATAGTTGACAGGCACTTGGGGAAGCATTAAAAAGTAAAAGAACCTTGTCAATTTTACAAACTACAACACTTTTTGAGCTCACATAACATTATAGATTTCATTTTTACTTTTTAACAATCCCCAGGTTTGTCCTCTTTCTTTCAAGCTGAAGGATGTAGAGAGGGTGAAGAGGTGGGGGTAGTGTGAAACTTGAACGTTAAAGTACAAAATCAAAACTTTAATTGTTGTGTTACTTGAGCTTTAATGTTTCCAGTGAAAATGGCAGGTTTTTTATACTACTCAAAACGTAAAGAAAACTGGAAAATCAGTCCTGATTGCAGTAGCAACACTGAGAACATGTAACTTGATTTTGGGAGGAGAGGAAATGTCTAGCTCCATGTTCACTTGATCATGATTTTTATTTATATCTAATGCTTGGAACAGGGACTGTGTAGTGTGTATGTCTTCTTTTTCTCTGAAGTTTACTAAATCATTCATAGACATTTTTAATTAAAAATGTTTTTAAATGCAAAATGTTCAACTCAACATTTTAAAATTAAGAACAGAGGACTTATTTAATAAATGTCCCAACTGTATAAATTATTTCTTTTTTATATTATAGATGGGCATTAAGAAGACAAGAAAAAAGGGAGCATCACAATATTAATTAACCCGGGAAAGTTGAACAGTGGGAATTAGAGCAATGGGAAGGCTGTATATTTTGGAAAAAGTCCTAATTTGTAGATTTAATCCTTCAGTTCACTTAAGTTGATATGGACTTGGAGTGTGATCAACTTATTAAATCATTGGGTCTAGCTCTTCAATTCATTTGGTGTTGAAATCTTCTAAGACACTTGTGGATACCCATCAGAATTATTCTATACCATGCCTGTTTCTTAAAAACCTTTTTGATTGTCCCTATTGTTCGGACCATAAGTTCCCATATTTACTCCCACCTCTTACTTTTCACTTTTGTAATTTACCAGTAAAACTCACCGTGAGTGGATTCCTTCGTTCTGGTTCCTCAATGGACCATTTCTACTTTCATTATTTTGCTGTCTCTGAAACTTGAAAAGAGTCCTCATACTTTGTCGGTATGTTAATGGATGGATTTAGAATGAAAGTTAATAGAAGTGTCTACTAAGTACGAGTCCGTGTGCCTGGCACTGGCCATAGCCAGGGAACAAGATAAACATGATTCCTGTTCTCAGTGAGCTAACAGCTACGCAGGAAAGACAGTTAAATAAGCAATAACAATGTCTAGGAAGTACAAGAGGGACATGTTGCATCTCACTAATCTGGAGAGGATGGAGGACTTCTAAGAGGAAATGATGTTAATCTAAGTCCCAAAGGATGCATGGCAGATAGCCAAGGAAGAAGGTTTAAGCAAAAGGACTCACTAGCATGAACAAAGGCTTGAGAGATCATTTGAAAGAAATTCACTCGTGTTTGTGTGTGTGTGTGTGTGTGTGTGTGTGTGTGTGTGTGTGTGTGTGACAGAGGCTAGAATTCAGTTTATACAGGCCCAGAAGCGGTTTGTATTGAAAATTTTAAGCAGCGCAATATAACCAGATTGAGTTTTTGAAGGATTTATTTTAGTGCTTTAGTATGGAGATTAAAAGGTGGCAAGACAACACAGAAAAACCACTTAGGAGGCCACTACAGCAATCTAAGATAGCCAAGGTGACTCAGATTAAGATGACAGTGGAGATGGAGGGAAATAATGGGATTTTAGAGATAATCTATTTCTTTCAATTTAAGACTATCTTCTTAAATAAGATCAGTTTAAGGACAATCTTTGATTTAGAATCTGCATTGGGGATGGGAAGATACCACACTAATGTTTGCTCTAACACCTTGTCGAATTGGTCCTGGACTGGAATCTTATTAGAAATACAAAGTCTTACTTGTTTCGCTCAGCATTACTCTCTCAAGATCCATCCATGTTGTCACAAATGTTCCTATATCATCTTTTCTTACTGCCAAATAGTATTCCATTGTGTATATATACCACAACTTCTTTATCCATTCATCTATCGAAGGACAGAAAAGGCAGAGAACCATGTGATTTCACTGATATGTGGTATATAAACCAAAAACAACAAAAGAACAAGACAAACAAATGAGAAACAGAAACTCATAGACACAGACAATAGTTTAGTGGTTGCCAGAGGGTAACGGGGGCGGTGGGTGGGGGGTGGGAGATGAGGGTAAGGGGGATCGAATATATGGTGATGGAAGGAGAACTGACTCTGGGTGGTGAACACACAATGGGATTTATAGATGATGTAATACAGAATTGTACACCTGAAATCTATGTAATTTTACTAACAATTGTCACCCCAATAAATTTAATTAAAAAAAAAAAAAAAAGAAAAAGAAATACAAAGTCTTGAGCCCCTCTCCTGACCTACTGAGTCAGATTCTGCATTGCAGCAAGAACCCAAAGTAATTTGTAGGTAACTTAAATTTGAGGAACACTTTTTTACATTTATATACCGCTTGCTTTACTATCACAATCAACATTTGATTCTATGCCTTGAAATTCAGGTTCTTTTGAATTGCTTTCATCTAAATACAACTTTTTATAATCCATGTTCAATACGGATAGTTTTAGGGATTTGAATGCATTTAGTTAAATTATTTTTTGTACTCAGTTGAATTATATGTAACAGTTAAAACATCCTTTCTCCAAAATTAGGTGTAAACTTTGCACTAATTAATATTTGATGTCTCATCCCTAATGATCCTTTACTAAGCACACACAGGTCATACCAATATCTTCTATCTTTAAAATATCTGTGTGTATGCTGAGAAAGTTCCTAGGTTTTTGTTGTTGTTGTCGTTTGTTTTTTACCTTAATTATACTGCTTAATGTGTTACAGGCAATCTCCTGCACACATATGACCTCTTCAATATAATGTCACAGAGTCACCTTTTTGAATACATGGAAAGTGATTATAAGGGATCCATATTTTGCATTTAGATTAAAATTCAATATGATATATGGCCTTTGAAAAAAAAAAAAGTTTGTTAAGTACAACCCAGTTTGAGAAGTGTAAAAATGTGGGAGAGAAAATGCATCTTAAATTTAAGAACATATATTTAGGCAATAGTGTCAGTAGATGGATTGGGTCTGAGGAGAACAAAAGGAAAGGAAGGCAGAAAGCACTAGAGTTCATAAGCTTTACCCAGTCAGTGTGTCCTCCCTCACCCTTGTCTTCTGTTTAAGTCTGAACATATTCTCTGAATTTAGTAGAATCTGATTTGTGTTTATTAATTCTGATATTTGTTAGTCTGTTGATATTCAAACTAGAAAACTAAAAATAAAAAAGCAACCACATCTGAAGACTTTGTAATGTACATTTAAAAAAACCGTTTAAAATTTCAAAGCATTTCAACATTACATTTATCCTTTTCTCAATTTTGCAACATTTTTTGAATCACTGTGTTCTCTCCCACTTTCCCTCCTCATATTCTGTGCTTTTTCAGTTTCTGAATGTGCTAGACTTTCCATGATTTTATACTCTGTCATCTACCTGAAATGCTCTCTTCTCCCCACTATTCATTTCCTATCCTCTGTACCACATCGAGCTAACGTCTCCTCATCCCAGGGGTTTCAGATTAAACCTAAGTTCCCCCAGATAATACCCCCAATTCCCTAGCATAGTTTAGTCTCCCTGTTAACATACCATTAAAACACCCTATAATTTTTCTTCATCTCAATTTGTACATTATTTGCAAATGTTTGTCCACCTTGCACCTGTAAACTTCACATGAGAAGAGATCCTGAGTTTTATTTACTGTGTATCCTCCATGCTTAGCACAATGTCTGGTACACAGGACATTCTAAATTCATTTTCTGGTTTGATGCATGAATACTTAAATTCCCCTACAACCTCTATTATTACTATATAATTTGAATTTTGTAGACAACTTATACTGATTTCTATATTCAGTGTCTTTATCAACAATTTATTTGGACATTATATTAGATTTCTGTATCTGCTAATATATTTAAATGTGGAATATGCAACATTAATTTCCAAATCATTTTTCATACTTTAAGCATTAATACTTATGAATCCTAATACAGTGACTTTCTTGCAATAAAAAAGGTGGGGAAATTTTATGGACTATATTGTTAAAAGTTTACACACAAAAAAAACCTAGGTCTCATTTAAAGCACTAAAAGATAGAATTTTTAGAGAAAATGAGATTTCTGCTTACAGCAATATATGGCAGACAAGATACTAAAACATAAAAAAAAAAAAAAAAATTCCTGCAACAAATTATCAAATATTCTAGAGAAAATACAATAAATGTTTATCACAAGAAGTTAAAAGATAATCCTACGGGACAAAAGAGGAAGCAGAAATTCAAAGTATTATGTTTACTTGAAACAGCAGCTTCCCTGAAGTAATGTGCTGATAATAGGAAACTAAGGCCTTGAGAGTTTTTTCCCTCATGTTTTTCATCAGGCTTATTGTGGAATAATTTACATACAATAAAATTTCAACTTCAGTGCATATTTCAATGAGTTTAGCAGTTCTCATAAAGTTAAACATAACCTTATCATGTGACCTAGCCATTCTACTCCTAGATTTACCCAAGAAAAGTAAAACTGTGTGTTCAAAGACTTGTATTCTAATAATGCTCATAGCAACAATGAGAACTTCTATGTAAAAAAATCAAACTGCATACAAATTTTTAGAATTAATAGAATTTGGTGGATTTTTTGGTATTACATCGATATACAAAATCAATTCTATTTCTATAGCGGAGCCATGAATAGAGATTTACTTAAAATGAAAGATATATGTAAAAAGAACACATAATAAATGGTGTATAGGACCAAGCTTAATAAAAGGTGTATGTGAATTTCATGTAGAAAATTATAAAACTTAATGTAAAGTAAAAACATGAAACCTAAGTTGATGGAGAGACATGCCATCTTCTTGTTAGGAAGATTCAATAAAGATTATTCATTCTCATCCAGTTTATAATTTCATTACAATTAATTCTAATATCTTGACAGTTTTCCCCCTTAGAATTTAATATTGTAAAGATTTGAAAAATGAAAGTCCCCAAAGTTAACTAAGAACAATTTTGAAGAAAAACAAGAGTGGGGATGTATCCTCTATTTAAAATTATTATAAAACTGTAATAATTATAACAGTAATTAGAATTATTGAACAATTATAGTAGTATAGGGCAAATAAGCTATCTGAGCAGAGTACGGAGCCCCCAAACAGACTCTTTGTATAATAAGATGTATGATAAACACTACATTATTGATTAGTGGGGAAAGGAAGGATCATTCAGCAACTAGTTCTAGAATACCTGGCTATCGATATGAGGGGGAAATGAGTTTAGAGCCTCATTTGACACCATTCACAATCATTTTTAGATAGATTAAAGACATAAATATGAAAATGAGGTCTGTGGATAGCAGTATCATCACCTGTGAGCTAAATCTGTATTTTAAGAATATGCATATTATAGTTGGGGAAGCACTGTTATAGGAGATTATAACCTTGGGATGGGAAAATAGTTCTTCAAACACAAAATACACAAGCCATAAAAAGAAAAGAAGAAAGTTGATGTTAAAATTAAATATTTCCATTTACTAGTTGGAAAGATGGTGGCTTCCTAGAGGATTGGTTGTTCGCACAGAAGGTGGCCCTGCAAATATGTCAGGCTGGAAGATACTTGGAGATATCCCAACATCCTGTATCTATTGCATAAATAGCTTAACTTAGACTGGCTTAAGTATGAAAGGGAATGTGCTGGCTCATCAATTTGATGACTAAAGGGAACCATAACATGGCAGAGACCAGAAATAGTACCAAGGAGAAAACAACTAAGTTGTGACCATGTGGGAATTCTAATCCTGAAGGCTATGAGAATGGGGCTCTGGGGCTCAGGCCAGTGTGGGCAGCCATCGTTCTGTGTGAAGGGGATGCAGCTTGGGCTCTTGAGTGCTCCACCACCACCCTGTCATTCCACCAGACACCTGCCCAGAAAGTCCAGGGATGTGTACTGCGGGACAACTGGCTGGACCTATTTGAGAAAATGTTATCAATGTGAGAGGGGTTCAACCGCTTCCCAAACCACACTTTCTGGTGTTTCAAAAGATGATTTAGATGTTCATATGGACAAAACACGGGATCAGCAAGAGGCATGACAGTGCTGCTGGTGATGGCTGTGCTGTGCTGTCAAGCCTGACCTCCAACTCCAGAGAGCTGTTCCACTGCTTTATGTGAACTGGAGGGGGTCTCCTTTTCCACCTGCAACCTGGAAAGCCTTTTCTGCTTCAACTGGCAAAAGATAAAACTGCCAGGCATGAAGACTGTCCAGATCATTCCACATCCTTACGTTTTCTGCACTGTCCTTATCCACACTGTCTTCTCTGCCAGCCCTGGTTTTCCCCCAATAAAGCACACAAAGAAAATGTTTCCAGTGTTCCTATTTCTTCTTTCATGTCATCTTTACCCACAGTGAAGCCAACAAGATTGAAGAGGTCAGCTGGCAGTCTGGATGCCAAGGGTACAAGGTCACGTATGAGATAATATTGAATGAAGCCCTCAATTTGCACATCTGTGGGGCTAAACCACAGGAGGGCCTTGTTGGAGGAGGCTAAGGTCTCTAAGATTGAAACCACCATCTGATGCCCCCCTGCCACTCTAGCATATTTTCCCACCCTTTCCATTCCTGGTGGCAGTGGTGGAGGGGGCAACTACCAGGGTTCCTGGGGCACGTAGCTTAACCTCTCTGAGCCTTGGTTTCTCCCCCTATACAGGGAAGTTTGTCCCAGGGTACTGGTTCTCAAGCTAGTTCTCAAGGCACCACGGAACCTTGGAAGTTTTCTAGAAGTTACCGGAGGGCTTTGATAGAAAACATGGAGCAACCCTAGGTACTCAGAGCATTTATCTTTCATGACTTCCAGCTGATACCTCATTCTCCGTTTATAAATTTTATTTTCATGTGATTTATTGCCATGTGGTTTCATCACTGAAATAAAAATTTGAGAATCCCTAGAAAATATTTCTTCCTGTCCATCAAAAGAAAATGTGAGATGATAAAGCAGAGATCAATTTTTTTCAATAGCAATAACCCAACAGGTTAGTATTCAGAATATATGAAGAACACCTATAAATAAGAATAATCCAATAGAAGAGTAGAAAAGACATTAGGAATTACTGAGAAAAGGAGTCCAATATGCACATGAAAATATGTTCTGATGGGATACCCACTCGATTTCTAATATTTAAAAAGTCAAAAAACGTTAAGTTTTGTTAAGATTGTAGTCAACAGGAAGTTTTAAATACTTCTGGTGGGAGCATAATCAATACAACAACTTTGCATACAATTTGGGAAAATTTCATAGAGGTGAAGTTGTGCATATCCTAAGAACTAGCAATATACACTGTGACTTACACCTTAGATAAATTCCCTCACAAGTACTTAACAGTATGTATAAGGCTATCCACAGTATTCATAATAGCATATCATGAAATCGCCAAAAAATTGGCAGTGACTATGATACATACGACTGGAGAGGTAGAATTTTGTATAGTATTCTAAGGGGCTCTACCTTGCAAAACAATGGGAAACCATGGGGACCAGAATTTCATTTTATAAAGATTACACTGGTGGTGTTTTAGAAAGGGAATTAGAAGAGGACAAAGCTAGAGGCAAGAGGGCCATAGGGAATCATTACAGTATTCAGAAGATAAATGGGGCGCAAGGTAAAGAAATAGCATTGGAGATAAAGGAGAGACAAAAACCAGAAATACTGCAGAGATAGAACCGAAGAATTGTTGGCTGACTGATTAGGGAAAAGAAAAGAAAGGATGTTTCTGTCTTGAATGGATGATAATCACCAAAAAATGTTTACAGAGGTCCTGTGAGAAGGCACTTTTGAAGAACCCTATCTTCAAATGGATCCAATAGAAAAAATGATCTCCAACCTATAATTCCAAATAATTAAATAAATACATTGACTTGTTGGATAGACTGTTTATATACCAGAGATGCCAAAAAATGTACGCACATGACTTGTATTCATCTTTTATTATTGATATATACTGAGTATTACAATTTTAATGCATTTTTTTCTTTCTTAAAATGTCTATACATTTTTTGACACCCCCTGTATGATGGATATGAATTAAATACAATCTCTACCCCAAACAATGATTTAGTTTCTGCATAGTTTAAATGATCAATTTTCTGGCAGTAGTTTCACAAAGTTCTCCTAAGGGGCTCAAACACAATCCTTTGTCTTAATACTACCTAAGATGGTCTCTGATATGTCATGGAACCATTTCTGTCTTCTCTGTTCTCTCAAAGATATTAAAAGGCAGACTTTGTGGACTCATCAACCTGGGACCCATCTTCAAGGCAAACGCATGTTACATTGTTCATTTGCTCATTAAATTAAAGACTAGAATTGGTTTTTTGTCTTGGTTGCTTTCAGTGAGGAAGAATACTAATCTTTTCTTTTTTTTAAGGAAGGTGCAGTTCAAAATGGCCCATGCAAGGATTGAACCGGCAACCTTGGTGTTAGTAGCAACGCGCTCTAACCAACTGAGCTAACTGGCCACCCAAGGAAGCATGATAATCTTTAATAAGGAATAATGTCTATAATTGTGGTTGATACAGTAGACACTTATTTGTTGTCTACTCTGACACTTCCCTTCCTTTGGGGATTTACCCACAATTCCTAATGGACCATAATACCTTCCCTTTCTGACTCATGTAGTTTTAAATGAAGTGAATTCAGGTGTAGGCCCACTCACCTTATACTTATTCCCAGGCACTGATTGACAGATGAGCAGCAACTGTAGGCTAGGAGCTTGGTGTTCTGGGAAAGAGAAATTTCTTTCCTTTTCCACAGTAGCTGACCAGAAGAGACTCTCTCTCCGTATAGTGTAGCATGAGGATCTGAGCCTGGAGTTGACACAGTTAATGTGCCTGAGCGAAAAGCTGCCACACAGAGCCCAGAGGAAGCCAGTATTTACAAGGGTAAGTCAGTGTTTGAAATGCTGGAGGGTTTCGTCCAAAGCCAGGATTACCTATGCACCTTTCATTTGCATGACCAATATGCTGCTGTTATTATTAGAGTCCTTACGGATATAATGATGTATCCGGAAAATTGTGTGTGTTTTTTAGAAAAAAAATCAAACATTTCTTTAATTCTTTTCTTATGGCAAAGAACTATTCAATGGATGTGATTTTTAACCATAATACTTCGATACATATAAAAGGTATTATTATTATACAACTCAAGCTAATTAAATTCTACATAGTTGGTATCAATTGTTCTTAACTTCCCAGACCCAAAGTATTATTTAACAATATAAATTAAAATGGCTTTTTAAATCGTTACATAAAGTTACATAGAAACATTTACTACAAACCATTAGCATTTAAGATTAGGAAATAAAAAGTAATGACAATTATACTTTCCCATTTTATTAGGAAGGTGAATCAGGATGAGTAGGAAAATACACAGAAAAGCACTTTCCTCAAACACAAAAAAATTCCACATTTTAACAAGAGTCAGTCATAAGAATTTTTGAAATGTTGTTAGCCCTTCCCTTCTTAGTACGATTTTAACTGATTTTAAGTTGTAAAAGCTAAAGTTAAAGGAGACATGTGTTTTTAAATTGTTTTGATATATCTTCAAAGTTATAAAAGTTATAAAGTAGTCAATGTTAAAATATATTTGGTAGTTTAACAATAACATTTTGCTTCCAGGAGAATGTTCTCACACTTTATAGCTTTAAAAATGTACTTTACTCATGGGAACTAAAAATTTTAAGCTATGAGAAACTGAAGGGAAAAAGTTCAAAAGGTAGTCCACAGCTTTTTTGGGGGGCGGGATGGGGTGGGGTTTGGAAAACGGATAAGACTGTTTGGATTAGACTGTTTGGATTATGTTGTTCTCTGATTTAGTAAAAAAAAAAAAAAGATGCTAATGAATATATGTTAACCTCAGGTTATCAACATTCTTGCTCAAGATGGATTTATGGTAAAAATAGACTACTGAACTGTCTTGTTAAACTTTTAAACATGAGTTTGGATGAGTTACAAATAACATCCTCTACCCTTAGGTCTAAAAGAATATGTAAACTCGAGTTTTTTAGATAAGAATACTTATTATAGTTTCAGCTTTCATACGCCCTATTAAAATAACTGTAAGTGTATACAGTCTTTTGTTTTTATTCTGAACTTATAGCACATTCATTTTTTAACATATTCGAAGTAATACATGTTTATTTTATTTTCATTTTGAAATTTTTTTAAGTGTAAAGAGCAAATTGTGCCCAGAAATAACTTTTGTTAGTATTTTGGTGTATCTAATTTTTTTACTTTTTTCTATGTGGATTGTGTGGGTTATTTTAAAATGGAGGTTCTATTTTAGATACTATTTTCAGTTTTTCATGGAACTCATGAGCATTTTCCATGTCATTGAATGTTTTTAAATGCAAAATCTGGATTTTAATAGCTACAAAATATTCTCTCCTAGACGTTTAACAAACATTTCACCTTCTTCAACATGCCAGGCATTAACACCATAATCTTTTAAATAATTGCCCTCTTGTTTATTTTGCTCATGTATAAAGTTCCTAAATATTAATACAGTAAGTGCCATGATAGATACATTTCTACATGTAAATCTTTGATGATGTTATTATTTCCTTAAGATATTATTTTGGTGTATGCCATGATTAAAGTAATTGGTATCTATTTATGACTTTATGTCGATAAAAGTTATATTCTTCTATAGGAATTTTTGTTTAAATATACACTTATTACAAGTGAATATTTTCACTTTTAAAATGTACTTACTAATACATGAATTATGTCATCATTATATTTATTACTAATTTTTTTATTAAAGTAAGACAGTTGCAAATTTTTTTGTTTTGTTTTGTTCTTTTTTTTGTTTTGTTTTGTTTTTATCCCCATAGCTCTTCACCTGAGCCCCACTCCCCAGAAGAATAAACTTTGATCATTTTAACTGTTTCTCCTGGTGTCTAACTATGTATTTCTAAATAATGTGGTTATAGTTGTTGTTTGGGCTACTTATGCATTATCTTTGGACTACCTACTATGGAAGAAATAGCACACAAATTTCCATCTACCCGTCCTGCCAATATGCTTATGCCATCTTTTAGCCTATCATTTTGTGTTTCCCTCCTAGAATCTTCCTACATGGAGGACTCCATCCTCTGTTCCAACCTGGGCTGCCTACTCTCTTGGCCTAGTCCATACCATTCATCATGGAAGTTTCCTTGGATTTTTTCCTGGATTTAGTCTTATTTCTTGCATTCCATGTTTTCCTTTTGCTGTACTCTGATATTTTAGTGGAGCTTATTCACTTAGTCCAGAGGGTCTCCAGCATTCTGCCTGGAAAGCTGGCTCCCTCCTCAGTTCCAGCTCTTTCTCTGGTATATCCTAACCTATGGCTTTTTCCTTCCTCCTGTATAGACAATACTTGTCTATCTGATTTCCATTTTTGAGAATTTTTTTTAAAACCTCTGCTTATAGCCCCTCTCCCATACTCGTCATGTGGGATTATAGCTTTCATATTCCCTTATTGTCATGATAAATGGGAGCTAAGGAGGTAGGAAAATATATGCTTTCTTGAAATAGAAAACCCGCTTCATTAACTTAAATATTTTGACTTTAGAAATAAAGAAAAAGTTCATCAAAATCACTAGAGAAAAATTCAAACATTACAGAAATACCAAAGTAGCCCATCTTTGCTTTCCTCCCATTGTCTAGTAAGTCCGCATGTAGGTGAAGTGTTGTATATCCAGCATAGTGAAAGGGACAAACACTGGCAGAAGGAGGTAGCGATTAAGACATAGCTCCACAGTGACAGCAGCAGGGAAAGAGGTGGTTGGGGCAAATAAGATAGTTTTTTGTAGGGCTGGTAGTCTAAAGGCACAGTGTTCCATATAAGGTGGGGTAATAAGATCCCTTCTCTTGTGTCGATTATACAGTCTAAGCTAAACTATGCCATTCATTTCAGTGGAGTAAGAGAAAGCAGTGGCAATGGAAAAAAAAGGCAAAATAATGGGATAGCATTTGTTTATTCTTTGAACATGCAGCATTGGCAACACTCTAGATTCATTCTATTAATTGCATCAACCACAATTATAAACACAATTCCATAGGCCATATGTAATAGACCTTGGCTCCATTCACTGCATTTATTGACTCCTCAAATTGCTAACATATAATTTTTTTTACATCATTTTCATCAAATAAAATTCACTTTAATTTTTATGACCATATTTAAAATGGAAAATATCTCCCCAATTGGTCTGGGTCTCCAAATGGCAGAGATTTTATGTGCTTCACATGCGAACTGCCAAAGATCTCAGGCAATGTATGCATTAATCACAACCACTTACTGTGCTGGTTCAGATGTTTGCTCAGCAGAAAAGGCTTTAGTCTAAAGAAAATGATTCAAGTTAAGCATACCCATACATTGTGGCTCAAGCAATGCATTTTTGGAGTAATAAACACAACTTTGTTGCTAATTGCAGGGAAATGATGCTTAGGCTTGAACCTGATGCCCTCCTGGAATTGAAGTCTAGAACACATGGAGACAGACATTCCTCTCTAACAAACGGCACTTGCTAATAGAAACAATCCACCAGGATATTGAGCCAACACTTCTTCTGGAGGACAGAGTTCCTTGGAGTTTACTGAAAATGGAAAATTGATTACATTGGGTACAGAAGACATACGCGTATTTCTAGGAACACTTTAGATGAGACAAGACTTTTAAAGGCCAGAAATCACTTTTAGGGGGATTTCAGAAAAATGTAATCTTTTTTATTTTTAATAGTCATAAAGAGGATTGTTATATTGATATTGACAGAAATTAGGTGGTTAATTGATGATTTTTAACTTAAAAGGATGAATTGCTCTAACATTGGTTTAGAATTTTTCTTTACTATATACAGTTCAATTTTGTGGTCTGGCAAATTCCCAATAGCCATTTATCTAGTATGCATACCTTTCAACAGCTGGATTTTCAAATATGATTATAAAGTTCATATGACAGAACTATCCTGAAAATAAATATGTCAGCAGGCTTTGCTTTATTTTATGCATTTATTCTGGATGTAACATAACTTGATACAAACACAGACGACACTCTTAAGACATTTTGCCAGAGCTATTTAAGTATAGCATTGTTTGAGATTGTGGAAGGTGATTTAGAAACACCTGGATTGAATATTTATATCCATGCCTTAAATCCTAAAAGCTTTGCAGTTTTATAGTCCTTTCGGGGAAAGACAGGAACTACATTAACACTTGTTAGTGTAACATTAGTGCATTGCCGAGAAAGACTTTGTAAAAAATTTGAAAATGATGCAAAAAAAAACAAAATACAGGGAAGATTAAAAAGGATTGATGTTTGATCAGCCTTTATAGGTTTAGGAATATACTTTTTTAGAATAATTTTTAGAAATATATATTTTATATTTGGGGGCTTGAGAGCATGAAGAGCAGATGCATTGGAATAAAATTCTAAATCTTATATTCAATTGAACATCACTGTCTGTAGTAACACTTAATGGAATGTTAAGAGTCCCAGCTAATGTCACAGCAATAATCAACAAGATATCCTGCTCAAGCTTGCTCTGTGAGGTCCTCTTGGAAGCTCTGTTTTCTTAGCGCTATTATTTCCACACTGTCCTCCTGGCCGCCCTCACATCTATTTGGTCCAACTTGATGCCACGCAAGACAAAAAACTTACTTAATTTGATAAGAGGATTAAGTAAGATGACTAGGGAGAAGAACAATAAAATTTCTTCCTCTCTTTACCAGCAACATATATTTACATTTATCCCCCATCACTGGAGAAGCGCCTTCACCTTTCTTGTCAGGAAGAGTAATTTTTGGCCACTGCAGCACTGTAGCTGATGATGTACATATTTTTTTTCAGAGTAGGAAGTTTCATAGGCTATGAGATAACACATTAGCTGCAGGAAGTGCCAGACTTTTGAAAAAGTCCTTTCTTGTGGAGACAAGATAATCTCTATCAATAATAACAACCATACAAATCATTGCTAACGTATTTGAGTATTTACTCTGACCGAGCAGAGTGGATTACATATATTACTCATTTAAATCTTCCAACAATTCCATTGGGTAGATATTTGTGTTATCCCATGTTACTGAAGAGATTTCTATATCAATTATCTGTTGTGATTAACATTAGTGGCTTATAATATCAACCCTGCATTGAACTCACCACTCTGTGATAGTGATTTGAGCGGGGCTTCGCTGACTGGTTCTTGGTTTTGACCACGTTTAGGTGATCTGGCTGAGCTCTATGAGCTTGTGATCAGCTGCTGAGTCAGATGGAGACTTACTGGCCTATAAAGGCTTTAGCTGAGACAACAGAGCCTCTCTACAAAGTTTCTCATTCTCCAGCCTACTAGCTTAGGCTTGTTCATTTGGTTGCCTTGGGTTCCTAAAGCTCCAGAGTGGAATCTGCAAGACCTCTTGAGGGCCAGGCTTGGAACTAGTACAACCACCTCATTTCTAGTGCATTCTGTCAGTCAAGAAAGTCATCAGATATGCCAGGTTTCAAAGGCTGGGAAATAGCTTCCTGGAAGGACTTTTATTGTGACTATTTTTGCATTCTACCATTGTTTCTGAGTCAGAGAGAAGTGTCCTGACTTGCCAAAGATCACACAGTTAATAAGTAACTAGACTTTCATACACTGCTGGTAGGATTCCACCGCCACCTTGGGAAACAGATTGGCATTTTTTGAGTTGTTTGTCTTCTTATTATTAAATTTTAAGAGTTCTTTATATATTCTGGATGCAAGTTTTTCATCTGACATATATGTTGTGCATATTTTGTCCCAGTTCTTGGCTTGCATTTTCATTCTCTTGATGGTGTTTTTTTTTTTTTTTTTAAAGAACAAACGTTTTTCTTTTTAATGAAGTCCAATTTACCAATTATTTTCTTTTATGTCTTGTGCATTTGGTGTTCTGTTTAAGGTTGAATGAATGAATGGGAGGTGGTTGAGAGGAGACAAAGTATAGCTCTAGCAGTCTAAGGGTATAGCCTGAAGTGGTCCAAATGTTTTGTGTAAAAACAAATTTTGCATTCTATTTAACAAAATAACCATACTTGCCTTAACATAAAAAGTAATGCTTTACATATGGGTGAGTTTGTCTGATGCTTCAGGATAAAAACCCACATTGATTTCATGGCACAGGACTGTAACCCTTTAGAACATAAGAATTCTAGGTTGGGAATCATAATACTGAATGGCCACTTGCCTTAGAAACTAACATTATTATTCATAATGAATTCAGGACAAATAAAAGCAATAAGGCTACAATTAAAAGGTCAATTGCTTTTGTAGTTTATATATATATATATATATATATATATACACACATATGATGAAGTCTGCCTTAATCTTTTCTGACTATTGACTATATTATCAGCTTACTATGTAGATTCAACTATTCAACTGCTTAACTATGTCTAAGCTACTAATAAACCTTCCTGAATGAATAGCAGATGAACAACTGAATATAAATGAAAACAGATGCCTCAAAAAAGAGGATCCAGAATTGTCATCAACTCTTCATAATCACTACATGTTTTCTCTAACTAGCTCATATGCCCACAGCACATTGCCAAAGTTTATTGACTTCTTCCAAACTTTCTGTATGAAATTATGATCATGATCTCATAGAGTTCAGGATTACTGACTAGAGAGCACGCCTCCCCAGAATGTGTTTTCAAAGGAGCTGGTACCCCCAGGAGTGCTGGGAGAGGGAGGCACACATGCATTCGAGGACATTACTAACCTAACCTCTGCTGTGTGATCTCAGAATCTTCCAAAATTTGACTCCTTTCAAATCTGAAAATCTGGAATCTTTTCATGATCCAGAGACACCAGGCGAGCAGAAAAGTATACCCACTGACCCTGTATTTGGTATCCACATTCTTGTGCCTTTAAGATATATTTTTTCCAAGTTGACCTATTGAAATATCAATATTCCTATGAATAAATATACGTACTTGCACAATAAAAGTATTCATGATAATGAGGAAAGATGGTTTCTTATACAACATAAAACACATAAAATAACATAAAACAATGGTTTCTGCTCTAGAGGTATTTGCTTTTAATTTAATGTCTGTTTAAATATACATATAAAATGTTTAAGAAATGATAAGTTAGATGGTAAATAACTGAATGTGGCAGCTAGGACTAAAGTATAGTACTTAGTTTTTATCCTCATTGGACAAATCCTAGAAGACACAGCATTCGTTTTGTATCTTATTTCTGCACACTCGTCAGATTGACTTGACTATTTAAATAATCTCATGGTCTATAGAACTGATTCCATCTATCTATTTTTCTCTGACAAAAACTGTTGATTTTCAAAGACAGCTTAAGAGAGGGAATATATGTTCAGGTACATATGCATAGAACTACCAGAACACACACAGATGGCAGGTGTGAGGGGAGTGGTGATGGTGAAGAAGGGATGGAGTTGTGAGAAGCATCAGTATTATTTTGCATAGAATCAGATATATAAGAGTTAAAACATGTGCCCATTATAACAACTGATAAAATTATAGCTCATTTTGATAGAAACATGTCCAGCTCAAAATCTAATTTCAGGCAACTGTTCACCAAGCAGTCATAATAACTATCTGTGCTTTTTATGTACTTATTTTTTTGATTGATTGTGCTGGTTACATTAAGCATTTACTAGCACTCTATGTCATGTATCACAACATGTGACTAGAGTAAAGGCTAGTTGTTAGGGTTTAGCACCAAAAGTATTTGAAAACTCTAAGTGCTCATTTCTTCCTTTATGATGATTTCTGGTTTTATCTCATTCATGCCATTGGTTCTAGAATCAAGTAGCTCACTAGGTTTGCAGTGCAGTTATTCAAATTTACGTATTATGTAGGAATATGTTATCACTGTATACAATCTTAAAGCACAAGATTTCTTTGAAAAATCAACAATGAATTTAAAAGCAGTAATTTTTAAATGACGTATATTTGGAAATGTTCTTAATTCTGAAGGAATGTGCAGCATTAACATACATGATTAGATATTTTTTTTAGAGATTAAAATCTTTTTTTCACAGTTTACAATATAATAAATAGTTCCACATCCCAAAGAAAACCTCTTTTAATACTAGTTCTCTTGTAGGCTTTCTTTTGATGCTTTTTTATATAACTGTGACCATACTCTGTATAGTTTATATCCTGCATTTTAAACTTAAAATCAAACATAAGTTTTTCCTATAATATTACCAAAATCTCATACATGTATTTTAAATATCCAAGTGACTATATAATTATTACTTTAGTTAACCCCATAATGTTAAGTTTGCTGTTATAAAAATGGTCTCGTGAACACTTTACTATACAAAACTTTCACAAATTTCAAATTATTTCTTTTACTTAGAGTATCAGTCAGGGTTCAACCAGAGAAGCAGATCTCCTAGGAGATATACAGTAAGAGATTCATTGCAAGGAACTGGCTCACATGATTCCAGAAGCCAGCTGGGCAAGTGTGGAATCTGTGGGAAGTCTGGCAGGAAGGGCAAGCCGGAACTCTCTAGAACAGGCTGAAACTGCTGTTTGCAAACAGAATTTCTTCTTCTAAGAAGGCTCAGCTGCATTTCAGACCCTTCAACTGATTGAATATCCCACTCTTATTCAGTAGGATGATCTTTACCTACAGTCAATTGATAATGGACTTTAATCACATTTAAAAATATACCTCCACAGCAACACCTACCTAAGTGTTTATGAATAACTGTAGTTTAACCAAGTGGGCACATCAAAAGACAATCAGGGTTAAATTTTCAGAAGTAGAAATACTGAGTCAAAGAGAATGAATTTAAAAACAAATGAATTAAAAAAAATTTTTTAATTAAAAAAAAAGTGATACATTTACTTCAAATTCCTTTTCTAAAGGGTCATCACAATTTCCTTCTCTTTCCCACTATATCGCTGCCTTTCCTTGCGGTAGGTACCAAACTGCCTACCCTATGGATCAGTACAGCAGTAGAGAATGCCCCTAAAATAAAATTAAAAAATTACTAGTGTCTCAAGATAAGCACATTTCCTGCAGTGTTTAAGGACCCTGCTTTCCCAGGATACCTTAGTCTGCCTTCTCCAGGTCAACATCTAGCCCCCCACCCCCACCCCTGCCACCAAGCACTAAGGGCCTCACTGAGCAACTCGCCAGGTCTATTTATAGATAGGGATATAAATACCTATTTATTATTTACTCTTTATAGGAAATGTGTTAAGCATTTTAGGGGGAGATTGATATGCCTAAAATTAATACGGTAATTTTCAAATAAATATTTGGTGTTATATTCACGTTAAAGTTCATTTTGATATATTTCTCTAGGAAATAGAGCTAAATCATATCTTTAAAATCTACACAACTATACATACATGCCAGACTTTTGTGAAGCTCCTTGCTGTTTCAGTAGGTCTGTGTAGATGTCCATATTATTTTATTTTTAGAAAGCTTATTGTAAAGCAGAGGTTAGTGGAGTGATTAATTGGATAGATTTAGGGATAAGATCTGTTTTTTATTTAGATTCTTAGTTATCCCATGCACGATTTTTTAAAACCCAGACAAATACCCTAATCTCCCTAAACCTCTGCTTTCTCACTTAGAAAATGCCGATAATATTCTCTCTCTTGTGTGGTTATATGAGGATTAAATGAGTCAATACATATAAACGTGTGGTATACATGTGGCACGTGATGTATTTGTATGCACGTGTGTGTATGAGTATCCTCCCATCCCATATGTTCTGCTTCCTTTCTGTCCCCCAGCCCCAACCTTTCAAGCAATTATGGGGCAGGACAGAAAGTGGAACTGGCTTGAATATCGTTTTTATTTCTTCAAAGGCTCAAACCTTCAGAGGATTTAGGTTTTGAAGAAGGCAGGAAAGGGCGGGGGGTGTAATTTGAAGACAGAGATGAGTGCCTTAGAAAATCAGAAAGGAACAACTGTTCCTTCAGCGTGCACAGAGGGTCCCCAGAGCTGAGGGAAAGGAGGTGGCTTGCTGATCCTGAGAGTAGAGGGATCTGCGTGCTTAGCGGTAGTGCCTGAAAAGCTGGAAGGACTCCCCAAGGAGGGCCACTGCAGAGCCCCTGGCAAAGGGACCTTACACAGTGTCACAATAGATTCCTAAGGAGGTGTAAGAGACGCAAAAGTCTGCCACAGCTGAAGGAGCCATACTGATAGGACCAAGAGATAACTCTGGTACTTGCAAGGATGGTTGCAGATGGCCAGAAGCCCTGATGTCATTTCACGCGACCCCAGAACAAAAGCATAACTCAGGGTTGGGCAGGGACAGACTGGCACAGAAAGACTGGTAAGTTTCACAGTAGCCCAATGGGAAAGGGCTTGGAAATTAAAATTAGGTTGATTTCTTTTGTTTGTTTTTAAATAAAGAGGTGAGGCGCAACTTAACTTGCAAACGAACTTTCACATCCCATACTCCATCAAAAAGTATCCTTAATGACAAGGATTTAGCTGTCATTTATGTGGAAGAGAGTAGAAAAAGAAGCATTCTCTGGCTGGCATCTCTTAATACGTTCTGTTATCTTATGGGCTTTCCTTGATCAGTTCTACCTAATTTCAAGAATTTGGGATCTTTTCTTTCCACTGGTGTTTGCCTCTAAACAAGCTAAACATCCCTCTTATCTTCAAACAACAACAGCCCATTTCTCCTGATCCAACTACCCATCAAGTTCCTGTATCCTTCCTTTTCCTCATGATCACATTTCTTAAGAGCTCAATCACGCTTCATGTGCCCACTTTAACTCCCATGCATGCCTCAGCTGATTACAGTTTGGCTTCCTTTCTCTCCATTGAGGGAAACTATTTTTGCTAGGAAAACAATGACTTCTGGCAGGCCAAATCCAAACAATTTTTTTTCCTATGTCCATAATCTTCAAGTAGCATTTGTCAATTTATGCCACTCCTATGTGTGAAAAAGATTTCTTTTAAGACGACTTTTTTGAGCAGCATTAGGTTTATGACAAAATTGAGAGGGAAGTACAGAGATTTCTCATACACCCCCACACAAGCCTCACCTCCCCCATGGTCAACATCCCCTACCAGAATAGTACTTTTTATTTCTTCTTTTTTTTTTTTTTTTTTTTTTTAACCAAGGATGAACCTACATTTAATCATAATCACCCAAAGTCCATCATTTATATTAGGGTTCACTCTTGGTGTTATACGTCCTATGGATTGGACAACTGTATAGTGACACATATCTATCATTATAATATCATATAGAGTATTTGCACTGCCCTCAAAAGGAAGGCACAAAGCCAGCATTGTACACGGATATATTTTTAAACTATGTATAAAGCAATAATGCGGGAAACAGAAGTCATACTACCTCTCTTTCTTGAGATCTACTCTAATAGTTTGTCTTCTACTATTTAGTTTATGCCCTTATTATGTTCCTATTCTCCTCAGCTAAGACTTACTCTGTCATTCCTCATTTCTTTTGTTTTCTCAATTGTCAAATCCTAAAGGATGCCAAATCCTTTTGCTCCTACCTGAGAAATGTTTCTTAGCCATTCCTCTTCTTCCCAGTTTCTATTAGGATAGGAAACCCTAATTTCTATCACAATTAGAATATTTAATAATCTCTAAGTGATTTTCCTGTAACCAGACTTTCATAATCTAGTGATATCTAACACTGTAAACCAAAGTCAATGATATGCATATTTTTCCCCATAAGTTCTCTATTGTTTCTCATTATCGTCTCTTATCACCCTCAGGATGAAATCAGGACACCTTTCATCAGGGTATCATCTCACAGGGGTCCCTGGATCCACAGAATTAGCACTTCTGGCAGCTATTGGCCAAGCAAAGTCTTGGGTCTAGACCTCCTGAAATCAAAACTCTTTGGTCCAGTGATCTTGGTTTTAGCAAGTCCTCTTCCAGGTGATTCTGTCTCATATTAAAGCTGGAGAACCACTTCCTTACTGGTTAGAAGAACCTTTTTGTTCTGGCTGATACCAGACTTTGCAGCCTCTCCTATATTTGTGTTCCTCGTGCATTTTATGCTCCTTTCTCATTAACTTTCTCTCCTACAAATGCCAGACTTTAGGACTGTTCTTTCCAGTGGTGTGGAATACCACACTTGCATTTTTCTTTTCTTATTTGGCAAATTGTTATTTCTTCAATATCCATCTCAAGTGCTATGAGAATGCTGACCACCCTCAAGAAACATAATTGGCCTGTCCTTCATCAGCATTTTATTCACATCTCTGTAATATCATTTACCATGTTACATTTTAATTTGTATCTCTATGTAATGTTTTCCTCCAAAGACTCTCAATTCTCTAAGTACATAGACTGTTTTATTCATCTATGTCTACCTAATGGCCTAGCTTGCTGTTTTCTGTTTTTCCTTTCTTTTTTTACTCCCTCTTTACACATAGCATTTAAGGCAGTCGGAAAACATTTTTGAAATGAAGTTTTCCTGTTAAACCCCATAATGGTAATCAAGAAGCTTGGCAAACATTACAACTTTGTAAAGGTCTTTATCCCATATCAGTGTAATCAGTTTCTATGTATTGCTCTTTTGTCCACCTGTGTACATAAAATGACAGTAATTATTTGAGAGGCAGACTGATTTCTCTCATGCTTTTACCATATGTTGTTTCTATTCTTACTTTATCCATGTGTCCCAATGGGCCCTTTTATACAACTTTCTATGTGACCCTAAGATTCTGACAATAAGGATATAATATTTCTCAGGTGATTTCTATCTACTGTTCAGAAATTCTATTGCTTTAGGTGCAATTTCAATTTCCTCTCCTGTTTCTTTCTTTTTTTTTTAAATGATTTCCACTGTCAAGTGAAGGAACACTGTGTGGGTGAAGAGGTGAAGAGAAGGCATTGAGCAAAGGAAACTCCATTGTCACCACATCAGGGTTTAGACTCTGTTTGATGGCCTCTTTTGCTAAAATATGGCTCTCTCCCTTTTCTTGCATTTAATTCACTAAGATGAACATTAAAAATGAAAAAAAAAGAGGCAACTTTTCTCCAGAGAGCTCCCTGTGATCCTGTTTGCAAGAAATGCAGTGGTGCCTCTAAATAGCCAAGGTGTTGTTAGG
This sequence comes from Rhinolophus sinicus, assembly GCF_036562045.2. Taxonomy (NCBI): domain Eukaryota; kingdom Metazoa; phylum Chordata; class Mammalia; order Chiroptera; family Rhinolophidae; genus Rhinolophus; species Rhinolophus sinicus. The sequence continues at coordinate 96,470,957 of NC_133757.1, forward strand.
TGACCTGTAGAATGATGGAGAAAGTATAGCTCCTCCTCTGAAGGAACTTAATAACCACAATCTCCCCATGAGGGAGACTTATTGGCGTGTGTTCACTGATAAGAAGCCTAGAATTAGTTTATTCCATGTGAAAACATGTTAGTTTACAAAAAATGGAGCTGCTATTTGGTATTTAGATGAGTTGGGGGTAGCTTTGCTATTATCACTATTGACTCACTATAAGTGTCTTCATATTCCTATAGCTTGGAGTTAAAACTGTTTAGTAAAAAACTGCACCAAAGCACCAAATTTAATTCAGTACCTTAAGAACTTAATGCAGTTTCAACTGGTAATTGTACTTTGGCAGAGAGAATCATGTGCCTTTTTTTTTCCAGAGAAATGAAATTAAAGAATAAAGTCAGTATAGATTATTTTAATTACCAATGAAGCAGGTTAAAATCTTTTTGGGGGCCGGACCGGTGGCTCAGGTAGTTGGAGCTCCATGCTCCTAACTCCGAAGGCTGCTGGTTTGATTCCCACATGGGCCAGTGTGCTCTCAACGACAAGGTTGCTGGTTCAACTCCTCGAGTCCCGCAAGGGATGGTGGGCAGTGCCCCCTGCAACTAAGATTGAACATGGCACCTTGAGCTGAGCTGCCGCTGAGCTCCCGGATGGCTCAGTTGGTTAGAGTGTGGGCTCTCAACCACAAGGTTGCCAGTTCAATTTCTTGACTCCTGCAAGGGATGATGGGCTGTGCCCCCTGCAACTAAGACTGAAAGGACAACAACTTGACTTGGAAAAAAGTCCTGGAAGTACACACTGTTCCCCAATAAAGTCCTGTTCCCGTTCCCCAATAAAATCTTTAATAAAAAAAAATCTTTTTTGATTAATATCTAACAAAATCTCAGCTAATAATTTTTGAGCAGCCTTTTTATTTCATCACCAAGTATTTGATATTCCTTAATTACTTCCACAGATTTATTTTATATGATATGAAAAAAACCACATCTGCTAAAAGCCAGAAGCAAAGTGGCTTCTTAAATGTAATTTGCATTGTCATCGAAAGTGACAGATTTTTGACAAACTCAGTGTTCGCTCTGACTATTATAGAAGTTTAGTTTCCACCAGTAAGTAATTCCAACTCGACACAATGGTGAATGTGGACATTTTGTTCATGAGCTAAATCTCCTAAACCCTTAACTGTTCAACTTACTTCATGAGGAAAAACTCAGGGACAACCTGTATTAGTTTCTTACAGAAAAGAATCACAACTGTTATAATACTTTAAACTGTAGGTGAGTTTAAGATGTAAAACTGATGTTTTTCTGATGTTCCATTTCAAGATAATAACAATGGACCTATTCTTAAAGAGGTACATAAAACTAAAGCTCTTTTGAGTCATAGCATCTACAAGGAGAATACATTTGGAGACCAGTTGCTTGAGGTGCTGATGTGTTGCCCATATGTCTCAATCTGCTGTAATGGGCCACTGAGGTCATATAATACAATGCATTTTTCCCTGTAGGCTCTGAAGAATCCTCTTCCCTTCTGTGTCAAGGGCAGACAGAACCTCATCCTACAATACGGATCTTTACTTGAACCCCTTAGCATCTCCCAATGGCCAGAAGTTGTTAACCAGCTGTCATAAATTTGTCATCTCTGTGCATATCCAAATGTTTGCTCAACGTTTTGCCTATTACATTGGTGTACCTATTATCATTATTCTGAAGCAAGAGCATAAACAGCCTCAGTCTGTACCTAAAAAAATAGAGGTAGATATTGGCCTGACTATACAATTGTCTGTATGGGAAGGAATGAGTGTAACAGTTTGTCTTCTACTAGAGAAGCCCTGGGAAGGAGAATTTAGCTTTATATCATATTGTGTTTTCCAGCATTGAAAAGAGGTAATCAAACCCAATGATACACAAAATCAACAACAGAATCTTGCTCTGATTTGTTTTTTCCTAGTTATCCTCTCCAAAGGGTATATCCCCTGAACACCCTGGGGAGTGCTGGCTGAGCCACTCAGAAAGGCAGAGAGCTCTGCCTCCTGTGCTGTAAGAAGGTGTGTGTGTGTGTGTGTGTGTGTGTGTGTGTGTGTGTGTGTGTGAATGTTCAAATCAGCAGCCTTTCTATTTTCATCATGCCTTGCAAGCCTCGTAACTGAGCACTGACAACTAGGTGGAGAATAAGAGAGCTCTTTGTGATCTTGTTTGCAAGGATGCCACAGTGCATCTGAATGCCCAAGTGTTGTTAGGTGGCCTGGAGAGTGATGGAGAAAATACATTTCTCCTCACAAGGAACTTAACAACCACAGTCTTCTCATGAGGGAGACTTACTGGCAAGTGTTCACTGATTAGAAGCCTGGAGTTAAAATTAACGACTCTAGATGCAACTGAAAAATTATAAATTAGTAAAAGGGTCTGGAAAAAAAATAAAACCCAGATATCAGGTCTTTCTGTTTTAGCCTTTGTTTTAGGAAAGAAGCACCTCATAGAAGTACCCACTCCTCTCTTGTCTGTATGCAGGTCAAAGATTTTTGGTTGATTTGATGGACTTCTTATTTCAGGACTGATAGGGCTGATTGCTTAAACAAATACAAAAGTGTGTATGCTTAGTACCTACACCAGTTGTGACTTTGACTTGTTCATTTATTCATTCAACACATATTTATTAATCATCAGTTGTGTTGCGGGTACTCTGGCACCAGGGATACTCTTTCTAGAAAAGCTGAGCATTATTTTGATACTCATAGTGGTGACTCATGCAGCTCACTTTACTTCTGTGAGCTACATGCCAAGGAAATTATTGTTAAAATAATAACCCAACCAACGCAGACAGTTTTCGTGGCTATGAAAGCATATACCAGAATATTCGAGAAAAGCTGTGATTCTCAATAGTAATGGGGATAAGTTGATAAAACTCAATGAAAATTGATTATAAGATTGTCTGACAGAAATCCTCCACTTGGAGCTAGATGTTAATAACCATGTTTCAAGATCAACTTAGTCAGATTCATTCAATCAACTACTTTGGTTGAATATTAGAATATAAATTATAGGGAAAACTGAGGATCTTCAGTAATTTAATTAAAATAGGATTGATACTCACTCATTATTCCACAAATGTTAACAAACAAACAAACAAACAAGCAAACAAACAATTGTACTGGAAGATTATAGTCTAGTAGAGGAGGATGTCTAAACCAATAAGCACACTGTAATATAGAAATTCTGAAATAGAAAGTTTTAAGGCAATAAGGGGGCATAAAAGCAATGATAAAAGCCAGAGAATGTTCTAGTTAATGGGTGATATGTTTTTGACATTCTCGTAAACACTCCCTCTTCTTCCTTTCCGTCTTTCCATATAAAAAAGATAAAAGAAACAGCATCAGACACCTTTTCATAGGTGTTATCTTAAATCTGGTTTTCTTTTCTTTCTTTCTTCTTTTCTCCTCTTCCTTCCTTCCTCTTCTTCTTCTTCTTTTTTTTTTTCTTTAATCCTGTTTAACTAAATGGCTTTACTTACCTAACACCTTAGAAGGATAGGTGGAGAGAGGGGCTACAAGATCCGTCTAGGCTCCAGATAGAAGGGTAAAAGTAGGTGACCTTGGGAAAAAGAGCTCCTGGGAAAGCCCCAAACAACACTAAGAGGAAAATGGAATTTTCTGATTTATGTGTACAAAACTGTAATCCACAACATTTTGCTAAAGGTTAAGCCTGAGTGATAATTCTTCCAAATAAGTTGCTCAGATGTTCATTTATCTTGTTTTGATCCTGGTTCCTGAGAGTTTAAAGATATCAATAAAGCCACCTTTATTCTAAGATCTATATAAGGAAATTTTATCCTCTTATTCATATAAGTGTGAAGTTAGTATAAAATTATTATTAAATTAAACCCCAAAGTGTTTATTAAATATGGAGACTGGTTATTAACCTTATTAACCTGGGGATAGGAGAGGAAAAGTCCATTAATTAGTGTTGGTCTTAGAAGTACTTATTGTCTTGTCGGGGAGAAACAATTTACAAGAAATAAACAAAATAGTATATAATCAAGTTTCAAAATGTTCAGAAAATTGTGTTGATTGTTGGTTGCCATAGAAATTCTCATGCAATATATCTGAGTGGGGGCCAGTAGAACTGAGTATTTTTACAGGCTTCACCCCTTACCTCCAGAGTCATCAGGAGAAAATGTCCTAACATTTTATTGCCAAAGAGCACTCATCTGTAAAGTGAGGATAAAGATGCTGCACTTGATTATGAAGGGGACCAGGGCTTGCCACCCCCAAATATGTCACTTTGGCATATTGATAATTTTGAGCTGAGAAACAGCAAGTGCACAAAGAGCCCTCTGCCCTATCCTCTCTACCTAAAAGTAAGGCATTAAGTTTATCGCCTCCTGTGTCAAGATGAGAATAACCCTTATCACCAGCAATGGAGAGCTGGCACCAGAGGAGTCTACAGAAACAAACTATAAGATAAGCCTTACCTTCTATTAGTCCCCGCCACCCCAAGTGTTCATATATTTATTGGCCCCTGTTGAAATGGTAGATAAGCTCCTGAGTCTAACAATTTTGTTGAGTTTTTCACTTGTGTTTGGTGAAGTTCCCGAGCATGTCAAAATAATATCAATAAAAATCATATGCTTTTCTTCTTGTTAATCTGGCTTTTGTTAGTTTAATTCATAGGTTCCCAGTGACTGAGGTTAAGAGGGTAAAGCAAAAGATTTTCCTCCCCATACTTGCTAAGGATTAAGTGACATAAACTTTTGAGAAGTCATTAGTTCCATCCTAATGATTTTCAATGAGGCCACACCAGAGTTGTCTCGTTCAAATACAGACATAAGTAATCCAATTAGAAAATATCCTACCATTTGGTCCAGTATTCTTCTTGATGAGCTATTTCTGTTCAGAAAACATGTTAATAAGTGCCGGGAGTATATCAGCTAATGACTTCAGAGGAAGGGGAAGCTGCTATGCATGAGGTAAGAAGAGGAATGTGTTGTTTTGCTGCTAAGAACAGGACAGGGTCCAAAAGAGTGTGGGGGTGGGGGGGGAGAAGAGAAGAGATAAATCAGTAAAACAGAAAAGCAGGTACTTCAGAGAAAAAGAAACAGGATAGAAACTTCTGGAAGTGAGTGGTAAAACCACTTGTGGAGGTGAGGGGTAAAATGATTTACCCAGGAGGACCAGGGGAACAGGAAAATATAATAAGTGATGTGATTTTGCCCCCTACCTCTCCAATCATCAGTAATCACATAATACTTACAAATGCTTTGGTTCAATTTTTTTTTTTTTTAATTGGGGAATATTAGGGAACAGTGTGTTTCTCCAGGGCCCATCAGCTCCAAGTCGTTGTCTTTCAATCTAGTTGTGGAGGGCGCAGCTCAGCTCCAAGTCCAGTAGTGGTTTTCAATCTTTAGTTGCAGGGGGCGCAGCCCACCATCCCATGTGGGAATTGAACCAGCAACCTTGTTGTTGAGAGCTTGTGCTCTAACCAACTGAGCCGTCCAGCCGCCCCTGGTTCAACTTTTGAGGAACACAATAAAGGAGTTCTTTTATATTCAAGTCAAATGAGGCAGGACCTAATCAGCACGTGTTGAATAAGAGCCCAAGAAGCACAGGAAGTCATGAAATAGTAAGCTATTCAGAAATTAGCCAACATCATAAAATAGCTCTGAACTTCTGAGGCAAGCAGAAATGAGGTTCAATCCAGGTTTATCTGGATCACCAAGGGTCACATGAACCCTCATATGGAGTATAACTTACACCAATTTGTAAAGATACCAAGGAAGAGTTAACAATTTTTTAAAGTCAGTTCCAATAGTGGGCAGTTATTTTTAACACCTAATGAAAGTTTTCAGTTTAAATCCTTCATTTTAAACCAATAAGAACCCCGATATTTTTTGTCCACCCACACTAACTCAGGCTTGACTTTTCCTAAATGGAATACATCCCCATGGATCTATTACTCTCACCTACATGGTCTCCAGGGCAGAAAATAAAACTGCTCTACCAGAGACCATGATGACACAATATTCTTTAAGAGGGGCTGCATCATACATCTGTGTTTGTACCATTCTTCTCACACAGGTATTTTTAAAGTTATGATCCACAGTTCTGTTCTTTGGAACTTCAACTATAAAGTCAAGTGTGTCATTTAAAAATTTTTTAGAGAAAAATTTCTTCCTGCATCCAGTGACATTTTGTCTCATTTTGGCCATTTCCTCCCTTATTGTTTAACTGAGATCTCCTAACTGAATTATACTCCAAGTTCCTGATTCCTCCTCTGATAGTCTCTGTAATTAAAACTGGACGTGTGGGAGAAGCAGACTGTGCCAACTGCAATGATATCAGTCTTAGTGTAGGAAACTTTTACCTGGGGTGGGGGGAGTCATGTGATACATTGTAGTAAAATATTATACAGCTTCAGTGTCATCTAAATGCTCCAAGACATTCTCAGAAGACGCTTTAAAGGAAATGCACAACATACCATGACAGATTCTTGCTCATATTAGATGGGTTTGGGGCAGTGAGGAGTCATTGTGGAGCAAATATCTGAGTAAAATATTTGAGCAACTGATGTTAAACACTCTAAGAACATAGCCTATAAAATGGATCCTTACATGTTCATAAAATTATAAAAGCAATTAGTCGATTAATTATGAAATCAATTAATCAGTCAGTGCTCATCCTGTGAAAAGCCTAGGTTAATTTCTATTGTGTCAATGAAATTTTGAATGTAGTATGAAGGAGAAGTCCAGGTTTTCTCATTCTGTAAAACTGATGGAACATTCACAAATAGAGGTATAGATAGGAAAATGGTTTTGTGCTCATGTTCATCAAGAGTCTTTTCTTCTGGATGCTAATATAAACTGTCAATCAATTTGGTAATAAGATTCAATAAGAGGTAAGAGTGTTACCTGGAATACATTTGTTCTTTATTTAAAAATAAAAATAAAACTCAATTTTACATTTACATGCAAGCCTCAAGATATATAAAAAAAATCTTCAAACCTCTGAAAGTTCCTTAATATCATTAGTTTTTTTTTCTTTCCAATGTGTCAGTCAAGTAAAAGGCAGCATCCTTTCTTTTAGCATCCTTTCATGGATCAGGCACTCTGGTGATAATCTTAACTAGATCAGACTTTATTCGAAAGCAATCATAATAATTGAGATTTTAAATTTTTAAACCTGAAAAAATTTATTTTAAATAATATTTTTATCAGAGACTTTTATTTTGTAAGTAAACCTTCAAGGAAATTGTTTCATCTCATGTTTCAGGCATCCCACAAACCGCAAATACATGTCAACTGATTACTGTAGAGACATTTTCTTTTCTTTTTATTATAGACAGATTTCTCCATAATCTATTTGCTCACTCCAATTTTATATTGACTTAATCCAGCCTTTCAATTAAATCTACTTATTAATCCTAACAGTTTCTGCTGTATGATATATAGGCTAATTTGCTCTGGCTAGAAAGTCATAGTTCTACAACACTGTGGATAACATGAATACTCTACGAGAGACTGTTTCCTTTCTATCCTCTCACTGTACTGAGAATAATCATTGTTATTGAACTCTTTGTTCTCTACCACAATCAGGGCCCAAACTGCCTACACGATTGATGGTTTAAAGAGAGATACATTATAAAACGTATGGTTTAAACTTAAATGGCGAAAGGAGTGTATTTAAGTTGTTTCTACCCTTACATTTTGAAGAATCCAGTGCAGTGCGGTGTCTTTATGGACAATGAGATGGGCAAAACGGATTTTAACAGAGGCCTAGGCCTCTTTATGAAAATATCATAAAAATGATCCTGGTCTAGTAGTGGGGAAATAGCAAACTGATCAATCAGATAATAATATGAATGTTTGATAAGGAAATCTCAGAAGACATTTTAATATTCAGAAGTGCTTACAGCAAAATACGTATAATGTAGTAGAGAGATCATTATTACTGAAAATGATCTTTTTTATTTTTCACTAAGTAAAAACAAATGCAGCTCTGGGTAGTAGGAGATGGTGTTGCATATTGGAAACATGCCTGGTCTTAATCAACAAGATGGTAGTTTTATTCGAATAGCTATCACCTACTAGCTTGAACTTGGATAGTCTGCTTGCATTCCTGAGGCTTCACTTTTTTATAAGAGGCAAATTATAAAAGCCAGTGTACATCAAATGTGAATAATTTGAGAACCAAGTTCTGATTACTGAAAGGTAAGACCGCCTAGAAACTTCTATGGAAATTTTTCTCTCGATATATTTACAATGAAATGTTTACTATAGTTTTTGTTTGTTTGTTTGTTTTGTTTTGTTTTGTTTTTAATTTCTAAGAAACATTTCTTTGAGTTATTCAGAGAAGGGACCAGCCTCAACAGAGGGAGTGTGTGCAGCATAGTTTTTCAGGTAGTGTGAGTTTCCTCTGAAATTTTCTTGAAGACCAGGACAAATGTCCTGGCAGTAAAAGAAAACTTATTTTCTCCCCTTGATCTTCCAAGCTTCTCTGTCAAAGGCAATTGTACAGTAGACATAAGCAATGTAATATACTTATCAACTACCCAGTGCATTGACCTTGGTCAGTTTCCTTAGTGTCCACCTCATGGGGTTGTTATGAAGATTGAATGAAGTCCTAGACGGCTGGCATGTTGAACGTGCTGAATAAGTGATAGTCCTGATCAGCGTGTTTCTGCTCCCAAGGCTGAAGCTCAGACCTTATCCTCTACGTGGGAGACTGGTTGCTATAGCCTCCTAACTAGTCTTCCTATCTCCAGCTTTGCCCCTCCCTAACTTAGTCTGCATTACCAGCGTTAGGGTTATTTTTCCAAAGTATACCTTTAATTATGTCACTTTGCTATTAAGCGCCATCAATGATTTCCCATTTTCTAAAGGATAAATAAAAGTCCTTTTACCTTTGTCCTGGACTCTGTGATTCTGCCTGGCTGGTCTAGCCTCAACTAACTTTGTCTATTTGTCCATCATATGACCATTCCACACCATTCAAATTGGTTTATTAGCAGTGTGCCACACATGCTTTCTCTTTCATTTGAACCGTCTTGTTTATTCCTTAGTTGAACTGTCCAAATTCTACCCATTTCTCAGTTTAAGTACTGCATTCTCCTGAACCTTCTTGACATTGCCAATGCTTCTTACTCTTTCTCTTCTTAAGATTTCTAATACTCATCTACTACCCTCCTCTCCCCTTACCTTATGGTACCCACTAAACTATTGTCTGTGTCTATGAGTTTTTGTTTCTTTATTTGTTTGTCTTGTTCCTTTGTTGTTTTCAGTTTTATATCCCACATATCGGTGAAATCATATGGTTCTCGACTGGTAATGGAAGGAGAACTGACTCAGGGTGGTGAACACACAATGGGATATATAGATGATGTGTTACAGAATTGTATACCTGAAACCTATGTAACTTTACTAACCATTGTCACCTCAATAAACTTTAATTTAAAAAAAGATTTCTAATACTCTATTGCTCACTGACTTGACACCACTTATTGCTTTATTTTATCACAAAAATATGTGACATTATTCTTTACCTAGAGAAAAGGGTTATTAAAAATAGTTAAACTCTTCAGGCAATGTAATTTCCTTCAGGAAGGTAGAATTATTTATTTCAGCAGATCAAAAATATAGGTTTGTATATCATTGGCCTAGCATTTTAGTGCTGAGTGGTAAGATTTTAGGACAAAGTTTACTTTGTTCTGCTGTTTGCTATTTGCTTATGAGTGGATCTGTTCAGTTAACTTCGATATAATCTTCCACGTTTTTTTTCTTTCCTTGCATGCATAAAATCATTTCATGTGTTACCTGGGAGGATGCCAGTTCTGTTTCAAAGACTGTTCAGAGCTTCCTGAAAAACAAAACAAAACCAAAAGCCCTACTATACATTTACTTTTACTGGTGCATACATATTTTTGTCATTCACATTTAGGTTATGAGAGTTAATTTAAATAATATGCATGAGAATACTTTGTTTACTGTAAAGCTTTGCACAGACTCTGATTTTGTATGAGCTGTTTTCAAAATGCCAAAAACGAACAATACCCCTTCATTTCCACAGAGTAAAAGCAATCTTGGACTCGATTCCTATTCTGTTCCCCTTCCAATTTGGTTATGATCACACTTTCTCAGGTTCTTGAACTATATTTAGGTGTAAAGGAAAAAGATAGACAGGCTCTTACTGGTCAAAAGAAACAGATGCATGGGCATTTTAGTTTATTCCAGAGAGTTTCAGAATGGTTCAGGGTTTGCCCTGTATAGTAAGCAAATGAACTTTCCTGCTCCCATGCCAGAACGTGTTCGGCTTTGGTGATCCATTCAGGTCTTGGCTGTGTTATTAGGACTCTCTCTTCTGAAAAGACATGGACGTGATCCTAAAAATAAATAAATAATTAATGTATAATCGGACAATTCTAAGATTTAGTGTCTTCAAAATATTAAATATAAAACATAGTAATCTATAGGAAAAAGAGTACAATGTTATTATTTTTCAAAAAAGTTAATAACCTGAAGCGAGTGATGTCATGAAGTCAAGAGGAGATTTTGATGTTCAGGTTGAATCCGTTTACGTATTGCACAAATATGAACAACTTTTTTTATTTTTTTAAATCTTAAACTTGTTAAGCCATTTATGGCTTTGTTCCAGAGACTACTTCCCTGTGCAGGCAGTGGCTTTGCTTATAATGGGTTCAATTCCTTCTCTGAATCCTCTTGCTTCTCTGGACAAGGGAGGTGTTTGCTCTCAGTGAAGTAGGCTGCATTAACAAGGTGTCATTCTCTGTATGTCAAAAATTGGTGAGGTGTTAGGAGGAGTAGTGGTGTGGGGTACAGTGATTTGGCTCACCCTAGGATGTTAATAGAGATCCCAGAAACTAACCCTGTTTCTCCCAAAATAAGACCTAGCCAAACAATCAGCTCTAATGCGTCTTTTGGAGCAAAAATTAATATAAGACCCGGTCTTATTTTAATATAATACAAGACTGGGTCTTTAATATAATATAATATAATGTAATATAATATAATATAAACCAAGTCTTATATTAATTTTTGCTCCAAAAGACGCATCAGAACTGATTGTCCAGCTAGGTCTTATTTTCAGGGAAACAGGGTAGCAGGTAAGCAGCCTGTTCTATAATACTTTTCTCCCAAAATAATGATACATATATATTTTTAATAATATGAATTAGATCATTATCTTCATAAGAGATAAGCAACCATAATACTTTAATGCACCATATGGAATTTTCTGTGTTAACAAATCTATTCTTGTGTATACTGATTAAGTTGACCAAAGTCTGCTGTTCTTCTGTAGCAAACGAGTTCCTTAATCTGTGTTTCTTCCTTTTAGGGTATCAGAGAAACTTAATTTCCATGGATTTGCTCACTGTTGGCCCTGTCTTTGAAAACTGGGTCTAGGGAGTTGTTGGTGTTGAAATTCGCCAGCACTCAACGTCCGTTTGGACATTGTGGATATTGAATCTGGCTAGCCTCCTAAACCTCTGGAAGCAGAAGCTTCCTCCCTCTTCTATTTTGATTGACCTAATTTTGTTTGTAGGTTTTAAGGTGCATTCTGGCAGTAGAACTGCCTTTATTGTTTTTTTAACCCTGGTAGCTAACACAGTACTTTATATATACATTAGGACTCTGGAAACCTTTGATATTATGGGTAATGATAAATTATGATAAGTTGTATTTTAAATTTTAGAAGGGAAGTATTTACTAAAGGACTATTTGCTATATAACTGAGCATTGTGATACAACCTCCCAACACTTGAGCTCATTTGTTCCTCCCAACAATCCTATTTTACAATAAGGAAATGGACTTAGGCTAGGGAACTTGCTCAAGGTGTGGGACAAATGTATTTCATCTTAAAAGATAGGTTTGACTCAAGTTGTCACTGGAATCATCAGACTTTTAATATCCAATTTGATTAATGATAGCTGACATTTATTGCATTCTTAATATGTCAAGCACTGTTCTAAGTGTCTACAAACTCAGTCTCACAGCAACACAAGGAGATAGGTGGATTATTACTTCTACTTTGGAGATTAAAAAATACAGAAATTAAAATGTTTAGTAGGGAATACATATACTAGTTTTGCAACATCATGTGAATCTCTAATTACTTCATAATAAAAAGTGGAGGAAGTCACATAGTAAGATGGGCATGTGCTGTTATTGCATTCATCATTTGTTGGTATGGTAAAAATGACATTAGTGATAATAAGTACATACAAAAGACATCTGTAGTTTATTTTTTAAAGTTTTATCTCTAGTTGTTTCAGATTAAAATATCTAAGACATTCTAGCTATTTTTTTTTTTAAATCCTCTTACGCTACTGCAGCAAAAAGACATTTTATTTGAAAAAATTCAGGGAACCACTGGATGGCAGTAGAGATTTGGGTTTTTGTTCACTTAGCATGTGTGGGTTTTTTGTTGTTTTTTCAGGGAGAACTGAGAAAATAAGGGAAAATTCGGTTCTGGTCTTAGCAAATAAAAATCTGTAGTGATACCATGATTGGTGATTAGTAAGGTATAAGCTGCAAATCCAATCATTAAAAAGATCAGTGTTGGTGTGAGTCAAATAAAACCTACAATGAATAACACACACTGAAAGATCACACGCACAGTAAAACTTTGTAAAATAAATCTTGGCCTAACTGTCTGGGTTGAAAATGAACCATTTTAGAGAAAACAAGTTTGGCACTGAGCTCTGTGATGGCATTTGGAATTTTCTGGTTCAAATGTTAATGGTTTTCAGAAATTTCAAGCAACTTCTTTATTTCTGCCTCTTCCTAGTAATAATTATACAATATTCAGCTGTTCCTCATTTTTCCTCTGGGGAAAAGTCTTTCTTTTTTAGATTTATAGATTAAAACAGTCCACTCTATGAGGCAAAGGAACAAAATTCTGCTGTTTTTGTGATATCACATTTCAAAATACTCAGTATCTTTTTATCTTGATAAAGCTGAGAGAAAATTTCTATATCACTTGCTGGACTTTCCATAAAATTTACTTGTTAGGGGTAAATTGAAACATTTATTTTAATATCAAGATTCAAGAGATCCTATACTTTTCTTCACAGAGGTTAATTGATGAGGTTAACGCACTCAGATATCTCATTCTCACTATATATTTCATCAAGGATATTTCTGCATATTTAGTGGCATATTACTGTTCTTTTGTGTCATCTGAATGTCAGATGAAATAAAACAATTCAGTTTTTCTCAGAAACTTGACACATGGTAAGGCACTAAATAATCTTGCATAAAATTTATTTTTCATATCTCCTCACTTTATTGCCTCCAATCCCTACCTTTTCAACTTTGGCTTTTCTCTGATTATTTTCCTTTGCTTGTGATTTTTCCACTTCAAAAATCTTTGATTCAAGTGAATCTTTTGGAAGGGATATGTAATGCAGATAGCTACAGACAGGCATTCAGAGATATGGCCCTGGGACTCAGAATCTGGGTGATACATTTTATGAAGGTGAATATATACCAAACCTTTTAAGGTTGAATATCGTCATATTTAAATAAAGCTTTAACTTTACCCAGATGACTGGAAGTTACTGGTAAGTTTTGTTTCTTGAAGTTGGTCTCTAGAGTCTCCTAGCAACAATTCTTAAGTGACTTCTTTTTAATACTTTTAGGAAAGGCGCTTGGGAAATAGATTAATGTTTTACTATAGGAGTTCATTTGATTCATGTGCTCAGCATCTATACCCCAAAATAGCACATTCCTGAGAAATTGCCTGATTATTTGCATGAAACAAATTGTCTAATGCATCATAAAGAAGAGGTCCTTTGGAATTAATCTCTCTGCAAATTTTTCTTGGTATACCAAACAAAGAATTGAGTGGGGCAGTGGTGAAAGAGCAGTTTATTAGAAGCAAAAGTACACTCCAAAGAGATAGGACCAGGCCTGAGCAGCAGAGCGGCTCAACAGGTGCTGACTCGAGAGGACTTGGAGTTTTTATTTTATTTTTTTCTAGGATGGGCTACTCCTCTCCAGATGTGGGGCCACTTGATTGAGACCTGGGATTGACAAGAGGTTATTACTTCATCTTTTTAGACTGTGCATGTTCCTTCTTAGAATTCAGTCTGTTATAATGATATTAATGAACTTCCAAGCATATGTATGATATTACAATGATGGTATAATGAGGTTAAGGTGAGATGAAGGTCGTTGTAGACTTTACTGTGCAGGTGTGAGTGACCGGTCTAATCTAGTTAGTATTTTATATTCTTTAGCTTCCTTGTAGTGGTTGATGGTTACAGTGGATAAGGGAAAGGTTTGGGCAGAGAGAGGCGGTCTTTTGGCCGGTCACTCTTCGTAGGCCATGTTGAACATGCAGAAATATTACCTGATATGTTCATGCATGTTGGAGACCCCATTCCTGTCTCTAACTGTCTGCCTTACGTCCCCCTTGAGAGATGTATCCCCATAAATCTCTATGGAAAGTTGAGGGACAGGAGATCTCTTCTTCTGTATCTGCTTCCTGCTGAGTGTGGCCATTGTCCCTACCTATAGGGGATTCACGGAACTCTCACTTTATCTGATCTTAGATGAGGGGAAGGGGGTCTCAGGATCTGCCTGGAAGGCCATATTGACCTCTTTGGTCAGGATGTACTAGAAGCCTTGCTGGGACATCATTTGTATCCCATAGGCCCCTAGATGAGGAGAGATAGATTTTGGTTAAATAGAGTTAAAAGTGTTGGCCCAAGAAGCAGGACCCAAAGCCATCGCCGAACGCCACCTGAATGACCGGTAAAACCAGGTGGCGGTGTGATGGAAAGTCTGTTTTAGCTTCATGGAGCCTGTGGCCTTTTCTCTGGTTTTACTGGTCATTCAGGTGGTGTTCGTCACCCAGGAGCTGGGCCCGGAACAGCCCGGAGCAGGGGGAAGGGGACTTCTATGATTCAGGCTAGGAACAATTTTCTGTTTAAGATTAAAAAGATGATTTGAAAGGTGATTAAGATCAGGAACGAGGGAGCTAAGAAACTAGGGAAAAGGAGACTTAAAATTCCTATAGTGAGGGGATATCTGAGGTAGTTAGTTACTCCATTTTTATTACAGACATATTAAAGCATAGAGTTAGAATATGGTGGAGTACGTTGTTCACAAGCCCTTTTAGAAGTATTTGGCTACACATCCCAAAGTACTATTTTCTTTTGTTACCAAATTCACAACTGAGTGGAAACCAGACAAGGTAGCAAAAAAACAAGATCTAAAATTGCTTTAACTACTTGTACATAATTGACACAGTGCTAGGTACTGTAGAATGGTTTTTATCATTAAATTTTATTTTCACAAACTTATGATGAAAATTTCTTTATACACACAAGGTAACTGAAGTTCAGATAGGTGAAATGACTTAGTTCACATAGCTTGGAGCAGGTAGAACACAGTTTTAAACCCTCATTTGTCTGCCTAAAGACCTTTTCGGAACCCTTGTGCTCTGTTGGTGAGAGTGGAATGTAAATTGGTATAGCCATTATGGGAAAGAGTATGGAGTTTCCTCCAAAAACTAAAAGTAGAACTACCACATGATCCAGCAATCCGTGTTCTGGGTAAATATCAAAAGGAAATTAAATCAGACCTCAAAGAGATATTTGTACTCTCATGTTCACTGTAGCATTATTCACAATAGCCAAGATATGGAAACAACCTAAGTGTCTATTGACAGACAAATGAATAAAAATATATAAATATCTACACACACACACACACAAGTCAGCATTAAAAAAAGAGAACTTGCCATTTGCAAAAACATTGATGGAGGAAGCCGGAAGACATTATGGTAAGTGAAATAAACTTTATGTGGAGTCTAAAAAAGTAAAACTTATAGAAGCAGAAAGTAGAATGCTGGTTGCCAGGGACTGTGAAATGAAGGAAATGGAGAGATACTAGTAAAAGGGTACAAAGTTATAGTTCTGTGGGATGAATAAGTCTAGAGATCTAATGTACAGAACCCAGTCTCTATTTTGGAGGCAATGCAGATTTAGAGTTGGGCAGATCTACTAGCTATGGGACTTTATATAAACAATGTAGCTTCTCCAAGTCTCAATTTTCTCATCTCTATATTATTAAATTTATGGAGAGAAATTAAATTTATATGTGTTGTGGAGAGAATTAAATGAGAAAAACTATCTGAAGTACTTAGTACAGTACTCATCACAAAGTAAAATTACTTTCTTTTACATAGTGCACTGGTTTTGAGATATTTTTTGCTAAATTGCTCATATATGGCTAGCATCTAGGGCTTCGCTATTCAAGGTGTGGTCATGGGACCAGCAGAACTGGCCCCCCGAGATGCTGTTTAGTGTAGTTCAGGAATAATCCGTTTCTCTCTACTCTCCTGGGTTCAATGGCTGGGGCCTCCAACCAAACTGGTAAAGACACAGTAACAAGAGAAAAAACAGTTTTAACACGTAGAAGTTCACAAAGAAAATGTGTGGCTTAAGGGGGCAGCTAGTTGAGTAAACCTTATGTACCATTGTGGGTTAAACAAAGGAAAGGGGGTAGGGGGCTTAGGGGTGTGGTAGGGCCACCTTATGGGAAAGTGAAGGGAAGACACAGTATGGTGAATAAGTGTTGCCTTGTTATGCAGATAAGACTCTCTCAGATGCTAAGAGTTGTCTCCTGGAGTAGCTCTCTTCCTGGTACAGGAACATTTTTACAAATGGAAATTTCCTTTTAAAAAGGAGATATTTATACTTGATTTTTAGGTAGTTAAGGGGAGGTTATAAGATTTTCCTACATCTGCTGGTTCTCAATTCCTTTAGCTCAACATAATTCTTGCACCAAAGTGGCATCTTTTGAAGAGGCATATTCTAGTACCCTTCATTAGCTGTACAGAATTCCAACCACAAGCCCGAGCTCAGATCGCAGGTTCCAATAGGAACCTGCCTTGTAACATGATCCTTATGATTTTTTAATACATATAAAAGTCTGAGAAGCACTCAAGTATCAGGGTATTTTCTCATCATTATTGACCTCTATGACAGGTAGATCAGCTAACATCCTCCCTTTCAGTCCGTAATACCAACCCTCTCTGTGTCCACATACACATACACACTTTGAGCCAGGCAGTTTGATGAGAACTAAGGGTGCTCTCTACTCTCCTGAAATTTGTAATCCCTGGAGGACAAGCATCAGGAACAGGAAAATTCCTCTTAGAATTGAAGGTTGAACCAGGAATAGGTAGCAGCAATGTGTGCAAGCGGGAAGGGAGATATGCTCCTTTATTTCATGAACTGATCTTTCTACCTTGCCAGTGTTAAGGTTTGGTGAGCAATTTAATCCTGATGAAATTAACAATCTATTTCCATGGGTTTGGGGAATACTGTGAATCTGATGGTTATCAATTGAATCAGTTGACTCAACAATTATTTTATCATTATTATTATTATTATTATTATTATTAGTTTCAGGTGTACAAAACAATGTAATAGTTAGACATTTATACCCCTCACAAAATGATAACCCCCAATCTACTAGCCCTCTGATGTCTCACACAGCCGTTACGTTTCCACTGTCCCTATTCCTTATGCTGTACTCCGCTTCCTGTGACTATTATTTATTTATTTATTTATTTATAGTTGACATTCATTATTATTCAGTTTCAGGTGTACAGTGCGGTGATCAGGCATCTACACCATCCCTGAAGTGGTCTCCCTAATAAG
Organism: Rhinolophus sinicus; assembly: GCF_036562045.2. Lineage (NCBI taxonomy): Eukaryota > Metazoa > Chordata > Mammalia > Chiroptera > Rhinolophidae > Rhinolophus > Rhinolophus sinicus. Next base: position 96,488,639 of record NC_133757.1, read on the forward strand.
ACAAGTGTCCATCGGATACCCTACAAAATCTTTACAACATTATTGATTATATTCCCCAAACTGACTTTTGTATCCCTGTGGCCATCTTGTGGTTACCGACTGTGCTTTCTAATCCCCTCACCTTCCCCCTTATCCCCCACTACCACTCATCGAGCAACCCTCAGGTTTTCCTCTTTGTCTCTGAGACTGTTTCTGATTAGTTCATTCATTTATTCTTTTCTTTAGATTCCACATATAAGTGAGATCATACGGTATTTGTCTTTCTCTGTGACTTATTTCACTTAACATAATGTCCTCTAGGTCCATCCATATTGTTGCAAATGGTAAGATTTCATTCTTCTTTACGGCCAAGTAATACTCCATTGTATAAATGTACTACAGTTTCTTAATCCAGTCATCTACTGATGGGCATTTCAGTTGTTTCCATGTCTTGGCTATTGTGTATAGTGCTGCAATAAACACAGGGGTGCATACATTTTTTTTGAATTAGAGTTTTGGATTTCTCCGGATAGATACCTAGGAGTGGAATTGCTGGGTGATAAGGTAGTTCCATTTACAGATTTTTGAGATACCTCCATACTGTTTTCCATAGTGGCTGCAACAATCTGCAATCCTGCCAACAGTGCACAAGGGTTCCCTTTTCTCCACATCCTCGCCAGCACTTGTTGTTGGTTGACTTATTGATGATAGCCATTTTGACTGGGGTGAGGTGGTATCTCATTGTAGTTTTTCTTTGCATTTCTCTAATGATTAGTGAGGTTGAGCGTTTTTTCATATGTCTATTGGCCATCTGTATGTCCTCTTTAGAAAAATGTCACTTCATGTCCTCTGCCCATTTTTCAGTTGGGTTGTTTGTTTTTTTGGTCTTGAGTTGAATGAGTTTTTTATAAATTTTGGCTATTAACCCCTTATCAGATGTATCGTCGACAAATATATTCTCCCATTCAGTAGGATGCCTTTTTGTTTTGTTGATGGTTTCCTTTGCTGTGAAAAAAACTTTTTAGTGTGATGTAATCCCATATGTTTATTTTTTCTCTTACTCCCCTTGCCTGAGGGGATATATCAGTAAAATTATTACTAATGGTAATGTCTGCAAATTTACTTCCTGTATTTCTTTCTAGGAGTTTTATGGTTTCAGATCTTACATTTAAGTCTTTAATCTATTTTGAATTTATTCTTGTATATGGCATAAAGAGGGGGCCCAGCTTCATTTTTTTTGCATGATATTGACATATTTAATACCTTCCATTCCTCACCCCCTTCAATCCCCATCATAACGCACTTCTTTCTTGTTCTAATCCAATCTTCTCAGTCTTGATCCAAGCCTGGCTTAAGGACTCATGATGCTACTACTCCCCTAAATTCAGCGAAAGTTATAGTGTTTGAGTTTGCTGCCAGAAACCAAGCCCTAAATCTCCTTCATTACTTTCTTACTCACTAGAAATCCAAGAGCTTAATGACAGCAGCAAAACCAACCCCACATCCACTTCTACACACACTTTGCCTCCACTGAAGTTGATGGTAACTGTATCTGCAGCATTGGAAAGAGATGACTTAAAATGTCTATAAAAGAGTAGTGGGGAAAGACAAAAGGAATATGAGAAGAAAGGAATATGCAGAAAGCTAGTGGAAGTATAAATGACAGCAGAGTAAAAGTGGATGGATGAGCAGGTAGGAAACAGGATTTGTCTGGACTAAGGATCAGTGATGGAGGAAAGTATGTGGAAGAGTGAAAGTACCTAGTGAAGTAACCATGGAGACAAACTCCTTTCTCCTAAAGCTCTTTTACCTTTTCTTTCCTTATGCGTTTTCCGTGTTGATAATATCATCTCAGAAAACTGTCCTGTTTTAACCTGGCAGGATTCTAGAAATCCCTCTTTTTTCCCCCGCAACATTCTCTTATGTTCTAGGATGTGATGCTGCTAGAGGTAGATATATTTCAGTAAGATATATTACAAGAAACCCAGTGGGTTATGTTTCTTATCAGCTATTAGCTTCTGTGCTTGCACTCTGTGACATAGGTCGTAGTGTGGATAACACAGGATAAAAGCTGCCAAACCGCTTATTTGTTCTCAGGGCTTGCATCAGTCCTCTGGGCCTGCCATAACAAAATACCACAGGCTGACTGACTTAAGCAACAGAAATTTACGGTCTCACAGTTCTGGAAGCTGGAAGTCCGAGACCAAAGTGTCAGCAGAATTGGCTGTGACAAAGGATCTGTTTCATGTTTCTGGTGGTTTGCTGGCAATCACTGACATTTCTTGGCTTGTAGAAGCATTACTCCAATTTCTACCTTTATCTTTACATGGTGTTCTCCCTGTGTGTGTGTGTGTGTGTATCTATATTCAAATTTCCCCTCTTTATTAGGGCACCCACACCAGGCATATTGATTGAACAAGGGGCTCATTCTTCTTCAGTATGACCTCACCTTAACTATTAATTACATCTGCAATTGTTCTATTTTCAAATAGGACACATTCTGAGGTATGGGAATAATGACTTCAACATGTGAATTTTTGGGAGGTGGGGGTATACACAAATCAATGTATAACAGTGGCGTTTGAGAAAATGTAACTTAATTTACTGTTATTGGAAAACTATCATTTAGGTTGGGCATTCTTTCTCAGGTAGGTTCTTTTATGAATAAAACTCATGGACTTAAAAAACTCTCATTAAAATGTACAACTTCTAGGATACCCAAATAGATAGATACCCAATCACAAAACCCTTCTCTTTCAAAGTCAGGCCCAAGTTACCTGAAGGAATCCTAATGGTCTGTTTTGAATAAGTTATTTCTATACTGACTAGAATGAATTGTCTCCAAGTACATCTTTACTCCTCTTTGGTTAAAGGAAACCCTTCATGAGCCTTATTCCTAATCTCTAGATAGGGGGTCTAGTTACAGAATCTATCTATGCCTCGTCTATGTCACTTAGTCTTTAAGGAGTCGGGATTAGGGAGTGGCTGGGGGGTGGGGAGAGGTAATTCCGTTTCCATTTTACTTCTAGAATATATTTACAAACCGTGAAAATATTTAGTCCTAACCAAAATTATTGCGCACATGCCACATTCTCCCTGTCACACATGTGTTCTCTCTCTCTCCCTTTCTCTGTGCTGTGGAAAAGTCTTAGGGGCAGCTGCCCATGAAATCTTATTAAAGTCCCTGAGCATATTCAAGCTATTAGTTTATACTTGAAAATGAAGACTATCTTAGTTTTAACCCTGAGCTACTAGTATATTCAGGGAATCTGAAAGAAATGTGAGTCTGACTAAAAGAGGACGATTAAGGAAAAGCCATAGGGTTACTTAGAACAAAACCAGTAAGAGAATCACAAAATTAGATTTTGATAGCATAAAGATTTAAAAGATAATTCCAAGTATATTTATCGCTAGAAATTTTATCATTATCTCAAGGTGCTGAGATGACTGCGCTACTAATAAAATAATGTTACTGGAAAGGCAAACCTAATTTTTTACAAATGCCAAGCCATTTTAACATCAAACCACTATTTTAAAAATTAAATTACTAACCACTGTCACCCCAATAAATTTTAATTTAAAAAAAATTAAAACACTCATCTTTTCTCAGTGAATCATCTATTTGAAGAAATTGAAAAAAATTATATTTTTACCGTATCTGCTTAATTTGACTAATTTCTTCTTGTCATCTCTTAGCTGGCTCTATCTTGTAAATCTTACTATTGCAACAGACTGACACAAAATTTTCTTATAAATTTGCTTTTAGTTACCAGCAAAATTATATAACAAAATTATTTTGTTAATATATTCAATACAGAAAGAAAATTGAAGTTTCACATTTTTGAAGTGCATTTCATCTTTAAAAACTGACACTTGATTTCTGCTTGAATCTGTCATTCCATATTTAACTTAAGTGGATTTAAATCTAGTGGATTGCTTTTCTCTTCTTTCTCTCTGTTTTTATTACACAGGTAATATAGGATTGTTATGAAACAATTGAAAAGTACAGACAAGCAAAAGATTTAAAAAGACAGTGTAATTACAGTAGCAAGGTTTAATGACTGTTTCGTTGCATATCTTTCAAATTCATATTGTTATTTTTAGACATAAAAAAAGATAGTGCTGTATATACTGCTTTGAAATCTTCTTTCACTTAACAATATATTGTGACTGTATTGCCATACCAGTACGTATTATTTTCAGACATTATTTCAAACGGATGCTCAATATTCCATTATATGCATGTGCCATTCTTTACTCCATCAAGCCTCTACATTTAAAGCCCTGAATATTCCAATTTTTTTCATTCCTTTTTCAAACGTGGCAAACTCAGAAACACAGTTTGGCAAACACAGTTGCAAAAACAGCTAAATGTTCACATATATAGTAAACTACTTCCTTCAGAATAATTGGGAAGCTTGTAATAAGTTCAAGTGTCTTAACAGAATTGGCCCCTGTGGCCATTTTAATGATCATGGAAAAGAGTAAAATACATAAGTTACTTTCCCACCTCCAGCATAGAAAAATACAACATAATGCTACAGAGAGACAGCCAGAGAGAGTCATTATGCATTCTCAAACTCCCAGTGGTTCCTAATTAGGTTTGTGTGACCTGTTTCCACCATGCAGCTCAGTTCAAAAGGTATGGGCAATTAATGACCAAATAACTCATGGAAACATGATGTGTTTGAACCAGACAAACAGTAAGAAACCTCCACTTGTATAACTTCATTGGAAAAAGACATTACCATTTATAGGACATTTCATAAGAAAAATAACTCTAATTCCTGTGTATTGGCAGTGAATTGTGATTAATTTTTTTGGGCTAGACCCTGAGTTAAACAAGCAGAAATCATCCGGTTATCAGCTGCTCCTAGAGACCTCGTAGTAAAATATGAGGTGGATGAACTAATGAGTGAAATTGTGGAGAAGGACTGCAAAGAGACCAGGCTGCATAGTTTCTGTTTCTTCATTCCCTTTTTTAATGTGAAAAAGAGGAAGAGAAAGGAGGGCAGGAAGAGATGAAAGATTAGAAGGACTGGTTTGGGCCTGAAACTGCTCAAGTAGAAAATTTCTGGCTATTTCATTTTTAGATCCATGTGTCCTTAATGCTTCGAGGATCAGTTGGAACAAGCAATTTAAAAAGTAAACGCACTAAGCAATAAGCTTGAGGCAATGCATTTAGAACCCATCAGAGTATAAGTGGTTTGGCAGTAATTATAAGTGCACATGGAAAACTAAGACTCACGGGTCCAGATTTGTCTCTGATTACAAGTCAGAAAGATAGAGAAAATAAGCAGCATAATTTAAAGGCAAGGGAGATTTTATTTCCAGATTCCGTTATCAAAAAGCTTCTCTGGTTTAAAAATACAGTAATGATATTTAAAACAAAATCAAAATGTTGACATTTTAAATGTTCATTTATTTATTTAAAAGCTGTATCATGAAATAATATATAAACCCTTATATGTTTCAGATATACCAATACCTGTAATATAGATAAAATGAATAATGTGAAATAAAACATGCCAAACAGTATAGAAAATAACACAATGAATACTTATGTCCATATCATCCAGCTTAGGAAGCAATAGTTATCAATAATGTTGATAATTTCTTTTTTCTTCCCCAACTGCATTGTGGCACATATATAAATATTGCAAAAAAAAATGTGTAACAATTTTGTACATCTTTAAACTTTATATACGTAAAATTGTACTGTATTTTTCTGTAACTTGATGTTATGTTTGTAAGAATCAACCACATTAACACCTACAGGACTACGTCATTTGATTTATTGTTGAATGCGATCACATACAATAAAATAAAATATATTTATCCACTCTCTCATTGATGAACATTTAGCTTGTTTCCAGTTCCTTGCTATTATTCCCACTATCCATGACTTCTGTGCACTATTTTGACAGGGCTCCTGGGAGATATTTCCAGGGTGGAATTCCTGAGTTACAGAGTGTGTACATTTCCAACCTAACTAGAGTTTGAAAATTGGACTCAAAGTGATTTTTCCAAGGTACACTCAAACCAGCAGTGGATAAGACCTTTATTTTTCCACATTCTTGGTAATACTTGGCATGTCAGATTTTTCAATATTTGCCCTTGTGATAAATGTTGGGCATTTGCCTTTGTGATAAATGTGAAATGAGATAGTGATTGTAATTTGTGCTTTTGATTGCTAGGTTGAATATATCTTTTTTTAAAGACTGTATCTTTTTTTTTTTTTTTTTTTTTTTAGAACAGTGTTAGTTTCACAGCAAAATTGAGCACACAGTGCAGAGATTTTCCATATACCCTCTACCTACACCCATGCATAGCTTCCTCCATTTTCAACGTCACTCACCAGAGCTGTACACTTGCTACTACTGATGAACCCACACTGACGCGTAGTTATCACCCAGAGTCCATAGTTTGCATTAGGGTTCACTCTTCGTGTTGTCCATTTTGTGGGTTTGGACAGATGTATAATGACATGTATCTATCACTATTGTATCATGCAGAGTGTTTTCACTGCCCTAAAAATACTCTGTCCTCCACCTATTCATCCTTTCACTCCCAATCCCAGGCAATCACTGATCTTTTAACTGTCTCCATAGATGTGCCTTTTCTAAAATGTCATATAGTTGTAATCATAGAGCATATAGCTCTTTAAGATTTACTTAGTAATATGCATTTAAGGTTCTTCCATGTCTTTTGTGGCTTGATAGATCATTTCTTTTTAGCACTGAATAATATTCCACTGTCTGGACATACCACGGTTTATTTATCCATTCACCCGCTAAAGAGCATCTTGGTTGCTTCCAAGCCTGGGCAATTATGAATAAAGCTATACAGGTTTTTGTGTGGACATAAGTTTGCAACTTCTTTGTGTAAACACCAAGGAGTGTAATTTTTGGACTGGATGGTAACAGTATGTTTAGTCGAATAATCTTTTTATATGTTTATTGGCCCGTTGGGCTTCAGGTTTCTATTTTATAAATTGCGTATCAAAATCTTTTGTATATTTTTCTTTTACATTTTTTTTCTTAGTGATTTCTTTGTATTACAGAATGCTAATCTTTTGTTGTTCACAAATTTCTCTCAGGCTTGACTTTTCTTTTAATTTTGCAATGGGATAATTTTGGAAATAAAAATTTTAAATATGTCATTTTTAATTGATTGGGCTCTTTGTTTAAGGAATCTTCTTAATGCTGAGGTTTTAAAGATAATCTATATTTTCTTCAAAAAGTCAGATTTGCTTTCTATGTGAATGTCATGTATCTTCATTATATTTATTCCTGCTCCCTTATAGTTTTTCCTTTCTATTGTGAAATCTATATTTAAAATAATTATAATTTCTAATTGTTATTGTATACAGAAAGGCAATAGAGTTTGCATAGTGACTGTTGAAGTTAATTAATGATCAGTACTGATCATTTATTGAAATTTACACAAATCAAAATAATTTTGCAATAATTGGCACGTTTTGACTGTTCTGTTAAAATCTTTCACTACGAAGATGGATTTGTTAATTCTCTTTGTGGTTATGCCATTTTATTTTATTTATTTGGAGACTATAGTATTAATACATTAAAGTAAAATGGAACTAGAACAGTTTTCGTTATGTGATATTTACCCCTCCAAAAGCTTTTTGTCTTAATGTCTATTTTGTTTGACATCAATATAAAACTATTACAGCTTTCTTTAAGTTAGTATATCTTTCTATGTATGTTCTGTATACCTTTTACTACAGTTTTGCTTGTTTTCTATGTATACCTGTATACCTTTACTATGCTTTTGCTTTTAATTTTTCTAATACTTTTGGTTTATATGTATCTCTTAGAACAGCATGTTGCTGTCTTTATTTTTAACATTCCAATCTGAAAATCTTTGTCCTTTGACAAATTTACTCCATTGATTTTTATTACGATTATGCATATATTCTGAATTTTCTTCTTTAAACGTATACTTTTTAAAATATGCCTTTTTCTTATTGTTTATAGAATAATGAGTTTGTTTTTTTAAATCGCTTTTCCCCGGTAGAAGAGGCATACTTCTTTTTAACTTTTTAATTGATTACTTCTAAAATTTCAATATAATTTATTAAATACAGTTTAAAGCTAATCCTTAAACAATACAAAAATAATTAGAACGCTCGGGGCCATTTCACTCATCATTCTAGTTTCCTTTTTCTTCCTTGTTTTTGCTTGCTGGTGATTTCCCTTCCTTCTCCCCCCCCCCCGCCCCGACCCCCCCCCAACACACACACACACAGATTAGCTTTGTATTTTGAAGGTTGTTTGTGATACTTTATTCTGTATTTCTAGATATTTGTGGCATTAGATTTGTGTTTTTCTTTCCCAAGATGGATTAGGTACCATATTGTCAGAGCCAAAGTGAACTTTGACTTTGAATGCCATGGAGTGTATCCTTTTCTTCAGGGCTGACAATTCTCTGTGGGCTGGGAGGAGACCATGAGGGCTAAGGGCCTGGGAGGAATAGAGTTGCCAAAATGGATAAGAGAAACCCAGGGAGGAAGTTGGGCAATGCTAAAGGTCAATTTCCACTTCACAGTCCTATCTAAACCTGACCTTGCCCACAGTTTCAATAAAATAAAGTAACACCTATCTCTCCTAAGGATTTACTGTCGCTTCTGTAAGAAGCAAACATGCTGTTGACTTTGAAAATAATGAGTTATTTTTTTCCTTTTGAGTTCAGAGTTTGCTGTGCAAGTGTTCTCCAGGGAGAGTGAAGGGGGAAAGTTGTCCTTCTGTAGCTGCTGGAAAGCTATGTATTCCTTCATAGCAAGGACAAGTTCTTTTATGGTGCTTCAGAAGTAGAGTCCTTAGGCTCCTGCTGGGGACCAGCACCGTAGCTATTCTGAGAGCAAAATTACAATAGATGCCTTGCTCAGAAAAATCTAGGAAGTTGGGTCCTCTGGAGCTAAGTCTTTATCCTATATGTGTTTCAGTATGTGGTAAGCTTTCAATGGGAATCATATTAGAACTGTTGTAAAGGCTTGCCTGCTGTGAAATGAGTTACATCTGCCAAACCCATCCGCTACTTACACAAATATGCAATTTCAGATACCAATCACTGCCTAGTAATGTTTCCTTGGTATCTTAGCACCTGCTCTGCATCATCTCCTCTTAGGGTGTTATTTTGGTGCTTAGAATGGAAGTGGGAAGTGTGTGCTAAGTCATCAGTTTAGAACTAGCTCCAGGTTCCCTGGGATCCTTTCCCACTGAGTCTTCCTCCTCATGACTTGGACTTTGGGAATTTATAAGAGATTCACAGAGAGTAGGAGATACTGAGGAAAAGAGTTCATAGAGCACTGGGGAAATACTGAGGATATAAGGGCTGGGACAGTTTGAACCAGGGAGGGACGGGAGCAGTGGAGATGCTGGGAACAGTCAGTCATCTCAGTTGACATAGGTGTAACTGAAACAAGGTGTGTCTGCCTTCCATGTTGATTCTGAACAACCTGAAGGGTGGCACGATGCCTTTGCATCTGCCATGAGAATAGCTGTGCGAACCTGAATTGAAACATTTATAGCCCACACTTCAAGTCAAAGAATAAACAGAAATTAGAAAGAATTTATTTTCATTTTCCCACTTGTGGTAGTCACTGGGGGAAAAAGAAACTAAAAGTAACGATCTATACGCTAATAGTCTCAAACAGAATTTTGGGGGGTTGCTATTTTATGTTCTGTGTCACAGTTCTTTGTGCTAAAAATATATTTACAAATGATTAATCCATGGTCTGATGGTCTGTTTAGAAACTTGTAAGTGATATGTTAACTTTAGCCTTGCTATATCCCAATTTATTTTCTTCCCTAGCCTCCCACGCGCTATGTATGATGCGGATTTACTAAAGCAGTGACTTCAAATGGACATTTTATTGAGAGGAGGGGTTGGTTAGAGCCAGAAAACACACCCTTAACATGATTCTTCAGGATGTTCCCTCTGAAAAAGCCAACTACATGTGTTTGTCACAGTACATCACCAAATTCCAAAGTTAGAGTGGAATTTATCCACCAAATCTCAGATGGCCAGGCCTAGGGAGTTACTTCTTGATTCTTACTATGTATCACCCCAGAAAATAAGTATGCGGACCTCACCCAAGTGGCTGTGCATGCTCAAAGCATAAAGGGGCTTAGAATGATTTGGCATTGTTGAAACACCCATTGGAGATACTTGGGTTATATTACAGAACATAATTACCAAATAAATATTGTACAAAATTTCCCTTTACATCAAGGGTTGGCAAACTATGGCACGTGGGCCAAATCGGACTGCTGCCTCTTTTTGAATGACCTTGAAGCTAAGAATTATTTTTATGTATTTAAATGATTAAAATAAATCAAAAGAACAATAATGTTTCATGACAGATGGAAATTATTTACATTCAAGTTTCGGGTCCATGAATAAGGTTTAATTGGAACATGGCCATACTCATTCATTTACTTAGTGTCTAGGGCTGCTTCCATGCTACATCAGCAAAGTTAAGTAGTTTCAGTAGAGTCAATGTGGCTCACAAAGACTAGAATATTTGTTATCTGGTCCTTTACAGAAAATAAAACACACACACACACAAAAAAAACTTGATTCTCCCTGCTTTATGCCATTGTGAGAGAATCCTTTTCCAGGAGTCACTATGGGTCAGAGTCAGGTGTGGCTACCCCTTGTTCTTTCATCCGTATGAAACACATAAAAATGGTCTCCTCTCTGGTCTCTATATAGCCAGAAGCAAGGCTTGAGTAACCATCTATAATGTTTTCTGATGTTTTAGATGAGAAGAAGTCATAGGGAGACTCCCAAATGTAGTCCCATCTGTTTGTATATGAGCACTTGTGCAGAGATATACTGAAGAATTAAGAAGCCTATTTCCTGGATGGGGCCCACGGTGTCATCATACAATTCTGGCTTGAATTTTGCTGCATGCAGGATACCAGCTTTGTGGACTTCCGATTTGGTCCAGATTTCTTTGGGGTTTCTTTGCAGCTTATTCTCATGCTTGAGGCTGGAATTTGCAGGCCTTTAAGATTATTGAAAGGGATTTTCCTGGATTACTGGAACATTGAAAGTTAAGTAAAACCATGCTGGCATCGCGAAGCATGCAGCTCCTTTGGACGTACATCTGGAGGACAGGAATTCTATCTTTCTAGTCCCCAGTGCTCTGTGAAACCAAGGACACTTGCTTCTTTTGCTCCACAGCAGCAAAGACCATGATTAATATCTCATAAACATTCCGCTGGCCTGGATGTAATGGGAACAGACTTCAGTCCCATTTCTGCCTGCAACTAATTTTGTAGGTTTAAGTTCCTCATTTAAATTGTTATGGGCCTCAGTGCTTTAAGTTACAAACCAGTGTTGTTTGACTCACTGACCTTGATGGCCACCTGCGATTGCAAAGCATGATACTCTAACTTATTGAGGATTGCCACTTCCCCCATTGAATTGACTCCAAATACCTTGGTTTTCACACAAGTTTTATATTTGCTGCCTGGCGTGGAATTTGTTTTGCTTTTAAGGTAATTAAACTATTGCAATGAATAGATGTAATTAAAATATTGTTGTGAAACATTGTTCGCTACATTTAAAAGAGAAGTCAGCAGTATGAGCTGCCCAGTTACTAGTTATAGGAAAGCACAAAAACAATAATAATAAAATAAGTTATATGAGATAAGTAGCTCTACATAACAAAGTAAGAGCATTCTAATGGTGAAGACATGAGGGAGTTGGAAAAAGTCTCCAGGCATTTTATTCAAAACCAATCTTCCTTTATTGAGCAGAACAAAAATAACTTCTTAAACCATGTCACCATGTTTCAGGGTCAAATTAGTTGTTTGGTACTTGTTGCCTACTAAAGGCACAACATTTGTCAGTTCAACTATCTTCAGAATTGTCAGTAATGAAAAAGGGTGAAGGGTGAAAAGAGGCAGAAGCAACCAGTAGAGAAGAGAAAAGATCAAAGACTATGAGAGGAAAAGAAAAGAGAAAAAAAAGTCTCTAAATTTCAAGTTGATAATAACATTCTAAGACCAGCTGCACACTTTTATTTTATATTTTCAAAAAGAATGTTTGACCTCACGAAACACCATGTGAATGTGTTTTGTTCTTCCTGACTCCACCTAAGAACAGAAAATTGAATTCAAGATTGACTACAAATACCCAATATAAGAAAGTTCTATTTGATGTTTACTATGACTAGACACACTTCATCTTAATAGCATTTTTTAGACAGCCTGTTGTCTTTTTCACATGGTTCACTGCCAAGCAGCCAGATATTTGAAGATAACTTGTTTTCCTACAGCTTGAAGATTGCATCAGAAAGAGTAACGTAATAGTATAGTTTTGAAAGGAAATAATTTTTAAACCAAATCACCTGGAGGATGATTTGTTATGTATAACCACTTTATAGCTATCTTTTTACTCCTTCTTTATATAAATGTTCTAGTCAAGTGACATTTCGCCAAGTCACATTCATAAGATTCTCCCCCTAAGCCCATCCCACAACCAAATGGTCTGCTCCTTTTTGATGAAAAGACTGTGCTTTTATTAATATTCTTTTGATCATTTTGGTAGTTTGCTATCAGGACATAAAGTACTGTTATTGTTCTCCCACTTGCCAATCAAGACAAATTTGAATGCATACAATCAGCTTTTTGTTTTGGAAAGAAAACTGATTCAATATCTAATGCTGGATGCACCAATAATGAGTAGACTAGTTCCCAATCTGTGCCTCAGTACCCTAATCTAAAAATAGGGCAGTGAGCACAATTTATTATTGCCTATCTCTAAAATTTTATGATTAGGGTAAAAACCAGAGAGAAATGAAGTAATGCTTGAGATGAATTTTTACACTGAAATTCTCCTGTACAGATTCTCAAACACCAGAAGGATGGAGCTGTCCCTGATTGTCAGCTGACTGATAACACATTATTGCCAGGTGAGGCAAGCAAAGACTACCAATTTATTTAACTTCTATGAACTAGTTACCCATTAGCTGTTAAAGATACAGAAACAAGTGTGGCAGTGTTTGTAGGTGAATATATAAACTGTCCCTGTCCCTAAACAAATGTCAGTACTTGAAATGAGTATGTAAACTGAGTTAAACTGTTATGTAGTAGTAAATAAAAAGTATTAGTCAAAATTATTCAGGGATTTCAAATATTTGCCTATTAATAAAACTAATATTTAATTAGTTTTCTATTGCTATAACAAATTACCATAAACCCAGTGGTTTAAAACATCACCAATTTATTATTTTACCATGCCAAAGACCAGAATCAAAGTGGATTTCAACTGGGCTAAAATCATTGTGTTGGTAGGGATGTGTTCCTTTTCGGAGGCTTTAGGAGAGAATTCCTTTTCTTGCCTTTTCCAGTTTCTAGAGGCCACTTGCATTCCTTGGCTGATGGTTTCCTCCATCTCAAAACCAGCAAGAGCCGGTTGAGTTTGTCTCATATCACTTAACTCTGATACCCTCTTTCACTTACTAGGATGCTTATGATTGCCTTGAGCCCACCCATACAATTCGGGATAATCTCTCATCTCAGGGTCAGCTTCTCAGCAATCTTAATTTCGTTTGCAACCTAATTTCCTCTTGCCACATATCATAAAATAGTTACAGGATCTGGGCACTAGATTGTGGACATCTTTGGGAGGCTGTTATTCTGCCTACCGCACTGATGGAATTATAAATATTGACTTGCTCTCCAGCCTTCATGAGCAATTGCAGTTAATCATACACATGCCATGGTCACTTAAGAACATGTATTTAGTTCCATGACTTTGAAGTCCTCCACAAGTCTCATATGAGTCTTTAAAAATTCATCCAGGATACAAATGAGGACTGGGTGGGAACATCTCTGGCACTGCTTTTATGGGAGTTATGAAGCCACATTCCCCTTGCCCATTTTTAGTAATTCTAGATCATTCTGACCATGTGTTGCTTCAGTATTTAGAACTCTAAGGGAAGGATGTTTTATTAGTACCATCTGTTTATTACTGACCATGAATCATCAATTGGCTCCCAGAAGCCTAAGGCCTTAGATACTCTAATACTAATTCATAGATTTTGATGGTATCGTTACAAAGAATACTGAACAACCTTTTTTTACCAAGGCAGCACAACAGTTAAAACTAGTTAATGCACTTTACTATTAAATATAATCATTAATTCCAAATAGGATGATGCTAAGGTATAACAACAAATTATTCCACATTCCTCTAGGAGGATGACTCTCAGTCAGAGAATTTCTAAATTATTCTCCCAAACTCTTACTTTCAAAATCAAATCCAACATTTTAGAACTAATAGAAAATGAGAGTGGAGAATACAGTCATGATGGGTATTGTGGGCCTTCCCACGTCATTCTAAAGAAGAACAGAATTGACTTGTTTGAGTCGTGGATGTGAGATTACCCAGTTCTTTTCAAATAAGAAAGTATGGCGTCAAGATGTTGAATTCAGTCATAGTAATGCTGGGACTAGAAACTAAGAACCCTGACTTTTTTGGTTCTTTTATAGTTTTAAAGTAGATTTGCAGAGTAGCTTCTACTCTAATGGCTTATTATGATTGAAGTCACATAGTAGAAGTTCATTTAAATGCTTCTCTCTTTTGGAAATAACATTTGATGTCTCTTTGACTGTAAAGAAACACTTGTTAAAGATATTTTGAAACAATTATAAAATTTAAAGAGGAATTAAAATCATCCACAACTTTCTTGCTTACTTATAGTTAAGCTTGTGTTATATTTCTCTCTAGTTTATAGCAATCTCTTTTTGAACGATACAAAAAGAATCAGCGTTTCTTAGCATCATATTTTATTCATTATTCATGATTCAACTAGCCTTATTTTACCAACTTATTTAAAAATAATATAGGTAGTTCTTCAGAGACTAAAATAAATAATAAACCAAATTTGCCTAGCTTATAGAAGTTCAGAACTGGAAAGAAAGAGAGAAAGAAGAAAGGAAGGAAGGAAGGAAGGAAGGAAGGAAGGAAGGAAGGAAGGAAGGAAAGAAGGAAGGAAAGAAAATGCTTAACTTATTTTGTGTAAACATTGTGTTAACTCTGGGAAAATAAAGAGGTATAAAAGATGGGTTTATCTTCAAAAAGCTTGTAGTATGGTTGCATAGGCAAGACCCATACCTCCAGAAATAATTTCAATACAGGGAAGCAAATCGTTAAGGACCAAGTGAGGGCTACACAGAAAACTGCCAAAGACATTTAGGAGAGCTCATTTTGGTCTACCACAAAAAGGCAGTTGGGAAAGTTTTCATGAAGGAAGTAGGATTGAATTGTTCCTTCAGAGAAAAGCGGATTAGGGCTTTATTCATTCACTTTCCCTCCTTTATTTAACAAATACTTAGAGGTTACTTATTGAAAATATTGCAAACCATAGTTTGGTTTGGGTTTGAAGACTGGTAAGAATGACAGCTTAGACTTGATTTCGGTTAGCCTTCACTTCAGATTGCTCCCTTATGAGCAAACAAAGAGGGTAAGCGTGGGCACGAGACCAAGAACGGAAGTGAGTGGTTGAAGCTCCCTTGTACCTCTTTCATTCCTCTGTAGTGGCTCCTGACTTGCAGCTCACAGGGAATGAGGAATCCATCAAGCACCTTTGCAATATTATGGGTTGTAAGGAGCCAAACCAGCATTCCAGGGTCTATTCTGTTATGGCATGAGGACACCAGTGCTGAGGCACATTTACATTTTCCCGTGTCTTATGTCCTTCTGCTTTGGGTTCACACAAGGTTTCAAGCCTGAGGTCTGGCTACTAATGCGTAGCACCATGGAAGGAGGCCCAAGACAGATACGGTCTCCGTTCTTATGGAGTTTAAATTCTGTAGGAGGTGAAATAAAACAGGCAGTGGGAAGGAGCGTCAAGAAGGAAGGTTGATATGTACAATGATGTAGAGGTGTAGCTTGCTCATGAGATACAAATGAGTGTCCGGTGAGTATCTCTGGAATAGAGAATAAATGTACAAGAGTGATGGGGAATAGGTCGTGTCAATTAATGGGAGAAATAAAATGAAGAATCTTTCCTTTGAGGAAAAGGTATTTGGACATTATACTAAAAATAGTGAGGAGTTGTTAAAATCTATTGAAAAGATAGAGATAGCATTTTTGAGAAGATTAAAGTAGCTATACTGTGCAGTGGATTTGCGGGATCAGAGACCAAAGTGGAAAATATGAGCGTGATGGCTAATTTCATGTGTCCACTTGACTAGACCATGAGGTGCCCAGACATTTGGTCAATCATTATACCGGGTGTGTCTGTAACGGTGTTTCTGGATTAACATTTGAATTGGCAGACTGACTACAGCTTTAATTGAGAAGTCTTTTTGCATTATTCCATGTGGATGGTGGTAAGGGCAGGGACGAAGATGGTGACTCTAAAGAGGCAAAGGAAGGAATAAATGAGAATAACACTATAAGGGAATGTAACCACAACTTAGGGATTTAATAATTGACGGACTGGATGGGGGTGACAGAGGAATTGAGGATTACTGGGTACCTGTCTTAGCCCAGTTTCCCTAGAAAGTAGAAGACTGAGGCAAAACACTTGACAACTCTTTATTTGGGTGTGAATTCTCAGAGAAGGGAAAATAAGAGAAAATAAAACTATAAATAGGGAGGGAAATCAAATAACAGGTGGCCACAGCTTTATAAGAAAAACACGTGGTTGCTCAGTAACATGAGACTTTCCTGGAAAGGTTGTCTGGAATCACTTTGATTTGCATTATCTGATGGAGAGAGGGGATAATGAAGTTGATTTTATTTGCCAGCCACTTGTGCTCTTCCATCTGTTATTGGCCCAAGTTCATCCATCGGGGTATTAATTCACCTGCAGTTGAGTAATCTTTCGGGAAGCCAGATCCCAGGACAGGTGAGATGGTGTCTAGGGCTCTGAGTGAGCCAGCCAGCTCGTGTTAGACAGTTGCCTCCTTAGACACCTGTCTCAGGACCTGGCTGGGTGAACCAGAGGAAGTAGTTGGACTTCATGTAGTCCTGTATCTTCTCATTCTTGAGCAGAAAAAAAAGAAAGCTCAGGTGGGAGGTTAGAAATGTGCAGCAAAAAGCATTGAAAAGAGTGCCTCTCAAATGACCTGGGGAGTGCGTGTGACAGGGCTGAACAGATGGTGCCCTAAGAATTGGCCTTGGCTATGAAGGAATAATGCTCAATGAGCCTCCTTCCGAGAAAGATCAAAGTCTCTTCTGTAGTTACAAGAAACTGCTTGTGCCAAACACTCATCCTGGAGGGACATCAGAAAACTCTGGGCCAGTGAATCTGGAAAAGTGCAAAACTGGGTCTGGAATAGTCAGTTCCTGAGAAAATGATACCATTGACCAGGATAAGAAAATGTGAAGGAGAAACTGACGTTGACCAGGCAAAGTGGCAGAGCGTGTCAACAATTAAGCATCATGGGATGTCTTGATTTATGGTGTGGGAGGAACAAGAGAAACCATGAAGGAAACCCATAGAAAAGTAAATAATGAAATTGGAGCAGAATAGGAAAGTCTCTGGGATAGAAGCAAGAGGAAGCACTGAGAAAAGCATTGATTAAAATTGGCAAACACCACAATCATCAAGGTGATGATTGAGAAAAGACCATGAGACAAGAAGAATCTTCATCGATGAAAGACTTAAAGACCAGTGAGCAAAAACTTCAGGAGTAAATTATTTGTAAGAAAATGGACATAAAAGGGGAGAAAACATTGAGTGTGGGTAGTTCAAAGATATATTAGAGTAAGAGATAAAGTGTAGGATTAGGGTGGTGTTAGCACGGTTGTACGCAGAGGAGAAAAAGAGCAAGAGACTGGAGATTTGGAAAACAGGATTTATCTGAAAGAATGAGATTCCAGAAGAGGTGAAATGCCATTCGTGTAGATAGAGATTCTGCTTTTGGCTTGGAGAAGGACACCTCCTCCTCTGAAAAAGGAGTTAAGAAAAAGTAGGTACCTGAAAATACAGAGAACTTTAGAGGTGGAGGTCTACAAACACAGGGATGGTTGGAGGTGGAGGAAACGGTAGATGAGGGACTTGTGACAAAGCATTTATCAGGCAAGACCCAGCTTGGATGGTTATACTGAGTGGCTGAGGACTGAGGAAAAGGATGCAAGCAGGTGCTGAAGAGAGCATCAGCAGTGTTAGTAAAAAAAATGGTTGAGCTGCTGTGAGTGCACAGTTATAGCAAATAGATATATACAGACAACCAGTGTTTCAGTGGTCCTTGTAGGCACAATTCAATGCCTTTTATTTCCGTGTTTGGGGGCTAAGAAGAGAATTGTGGAAAGTAGGTTTCCCAGGACCGGGACTGGGCAGAACTGAAACTTAAAGGATAGAAGGTATCTGGGACACTAACTAAGGCAGTTTAAAGTTGCTGATCAGTGTTTCAGGCTGAACATTAGGGAACGAAGTCATAAAGATACTAATAAGCTAGATAGTTTGAGGGGATTAAGGGACAGGCCATCACACTAAGGGTAGAGCCAGATCAATTAATATGAGAAAGTGGAAAATTCTAGGTTGGGAAGTCATAGTTAGAGAGGGAAATAGTTGAGTGAAAAGAGGAAGCAGAGAAAATAGTTTCTGTAGATAACAGATCCCTGACCTTGTGGAGCTAACATGCAGCAGGGGGAGACCATCAATAAAGCATAACCATGGTGAGTGAGCCAATTCCTTACAAGTATGAAAGAAAAAGAAGAGGACAGCAGAGTAAGGGAGGCTGGGACTGCAAGGGGAGGGTAGGATGGATGTCAGTTTTCACAATGGGATTAGGGTGTCATTGAGAAAGTGTGATTTGAGTAAAGATTGATGGAGGTGAAAGAAGGATCTATAAAGAGATCCAGGGAAAGAATGTTCTAGAAAGAGGGGACAACTGAAACAAAGGCTCTGAGTGGGAGCTGAGAATTATTAGAAATTCCTAGCAGGCTGCCCACTACTTTCACTGCATTGTGCGACTGGACCTGTGTCTTTTCTGAGCGATAGAACTGCAAAGCTCAGTTGTTATGTCCTGGCCAGAGATAGGGATGGCACACACTCTGCTCCGAATTGCTTTCCTCTGTGTAGTAACAGTACCCACTTTGTCATTTTTGTGCATTATTTGTGAAATACAGGAGTCTGTATGGTAGGCATTAGCTGTGCAACTTCCTGGCTGTGGAAAAATTAATTTTTACCCAATCTGAACCTAAGCTAGAGGTATGAACTCAGAAAATGGAGCAAGTGAAACTTTACTTCATCCCTTAGGATTTGGATATCCAGGAGGATGGGTTTCTCTCTAAATTTCTATCCAAATGTTCCATTAGGATTTTAAGTCTTTATTGGATAATCAGAGTGGCACATCGAGACTTAAGATTAATAGAGATATCTGAAAGATCTCAGTAACAAATTGTATCCCTAGTAGCTGATATGAGAATTCTTAGATAAAAATACATCTTTCTTGTGAAAACGCCTGGCTGGGTAAGCCCTTGAGAATTCATAGTTTTTGACGAAGACTTTGGACTGTGAGGCTATGAAATTGGGGGTTTGGGTCAAGATTGTTTATTTCTTTAGGAGTCAGGATAGCTTTAGCTTGGATCTGGGTTATATAGGAGTGATGAGTGGAGTTAAAGGCAGAAAGTATATTGTTAACACAGGTTGTTAGTTAAAAGATTGTACACATCCTATTAAGCATTGTTGACATAGTCAAAGCGGACATGAAATTATTTCTAAAGCACAGAAAGCTTTGATAGATGTTTCCTGAGTATCTGTAATAATGAAACAAAAAAAGGACTTACAAAGATCATAACAAGCTTTTTAATCAACAATTAATCCCAGGAACAAGTTATAAAATTACATTCATTACGGGAAGTCCCCATTCACTTTATCATCCTAACAAAGAAATAATTTGAAACAGAGTTTGAGAAAATTTATAATAAAACATAAGGACAAAGCTCACATGCCAGGATATGAGTGACAGTGTCATTTGATAAATCTCCATGGTATTTCTGTAGTTGTTTCCTTATTTGTTTATAGAAGCTCAGCTAGGAAAGTTTAATTCATCAAAACAAAGTTATCTTTTCAAGATGTCCTTATAAACAACATAAAGACCACATTGTCTAAGATGAGCTTCTGCCCAAATGTAATTAGGACTTGACACTATAATTTTCCAAGCCATATTATATTGCTAGTGAAGTTAGAATCTGATCATTTCCACTAACTGGTAACTGTGCCAGGTTATAAAGAATGGTCAATATGTTACTGGGTAATGTAAGTGCTCTCAACCCTGAAGGCAAGTCTCTAATTCTCACTCACCTGCTGTATCAGTTAGGATGACATCTTAGAAGTTTAATGTGTTGGCTGCCTCCCTGTAAATTAGAAGAGAGAAGAAAAGGGGATAAATGTCTTAGGCTGAACCACCTCATTAAAGGGAAACTGCAAAACCCAAATCAACTGTCACCTTAAATACTGGATATTCAAGAGAGAAACCTTTCCAACACAGATGATAGAGATGGGAAAAAAAAACCATCACCTACCATTAAGTTAAGGAAGAAGGAATTCATTTATAACTTTATCCTTTCTGGAGATTGGATTGTGGAGGTGGTGCGGATGAGCAGTACAGAGGTTGGGGGAAGATTAGTTTATTCATTTATCTAAAGAGGATTTCAGGGGAGAAATGGGAAGGATTCTTACTTAAGTGAGCTTGAATTTCCAAGGATGTAAAAGGAGTATGTCTAGAGTGCTTTAATTAGAAATGGGCTCTGATGCTGGGAATGAATTTTCTGATGAAGTATCATCTTTAAATGATTTGGCCCGTTAGTCATCTGCTGCTACACCCAAGTAACAAACAATTCTGGGCCACCACAGTGGTGAAAAAGTTACACAATCCCATGTTTGCCTTAAGTACATAGGTATTGAAGACCAAGGCAGTTAATCATTCAAATCATCAAGCGTTTTTACACATACTAAAATTCTGGGTCATGGAGTTACTTTAGTCACACCACAGAGCCAGGAAGAAAATGTGAATCAGGAAAATTCTTTTGTTGGGATTCAGTGACCTCAACGTTATGCAAGTTAATTACAAGTTGGCTATTTATATATTACATAACTAAAATAGTTATGTTACAATGGTGGGCTGTGTAATAATAGGCAAGATTTTCTTTTTTTATGCGTAGATTATTTATTTTATTAAAAAATGTTTTTTAATATAGCCTTTTCTGTGCACAGAACTAGTTTTTCTTCTATTCTATTACATAGCAGGTATTTAAAAACATGGTTGTAACAGACTAATATTGTAATGCCTGATGTAAAAATGGTAGGTGCTCATTCTCCCCAGGCATCTTGTATTTCAGTACTTTGTCTATCATTCATCCTTCTGATGCAAGTGGACACAGAGCATCATACAAATAAAAACTATTTATTTCTTTGATTTCTAATTTTCTGTTCCTTGTTCCTCTTTAATTTCTAAGGAGTTACTTTGATAATCACAGACTTTCTCAGGTCTCTTTCCCTTCCAAATCCAAGAAGACAAGTGTTTGCTTGTCGTCAGGTATGTTTTCTGGATCATTAGAGGTCACATTCAGCCCCTGGACTGCTGGAACTTTGAGGTCTACTTGGTCACCTGGAGAGGGCTAGTCCTTCTAAGGGGCTTTTCCAGCAGCACCACAAGCACCAACATTTTGATCCTATGTGAGAGAAAATGAAAAATAAGCAGAAATAAGTTGTAGCTTTGTTTCTAGTTTTAAAGACAGAACTTTGGATTCCAGGAACAAGGAAATTTAGAATACAGCTACTCTGAAATTGACCTTGTCAGGTCTTCAAAGATTTCCCAAAAGTCATACATTTCTTTTTTACTTTAAACTATAAATCAAGATCCTTACCTTTTTTATCTGAGCTTTTTCTATTCAATAACAAAAGATGAAATACTAGGTAAATATCTATGGCATTGCCACCCTCTGGAATAATTCAATAGCCTTTTATCTAGTGATTTTATTTCCATTGTTGTTTCTTTTTGTTCTTCATGTAGCAGAAAGAGTGATTTTTTAAAAAATTGTCAATGGTGACATATCATGCCACTCCCGTGATTAAATCCTCCAGCAGTTTTAGGACTCTATGTTTCAAAGCTCTCAATTTTACTTAATAGAACTGTTCTCAATCAAATGTTATTATTTATTTAATCAATTAACTTATTTGCATAATTTCTGTTTCTTCTATTAAACTATTAGCTGTATAATGACAGAGACTGTATCAGTATCCATCCATTATTTTTTATTCATAGAGCATGAACATGATAAAAATTCTCCTGACCACATGAACCTTACAGTTTATAGGGGAAATAAAAAAAACAAAAACAAAATCAAAACAAAACAAAACAAAAAACAGACAATAACAAAATGTGATATGCAATTTCAGAGAAAATAATGTCATAAGAGTGTATGACAGGAATATCTACAGAGTTTGAGAGATGGAGTTGGGTTAGAAAATAATTTCTGGTGTAAATGATATATAAGCTGAAACTTAAAAGAAGAATAAAAGTGAACCAGGCAATTATGAGAATGTTCCTGGAAGAGAGGAGAGATGTTAAAAGAATTATACAATGGATGCTTGTAATATGGTTCAACATGAATGGTGCCTGGTGTGAGGTGAAAGCAACAGAAGAGGAAGCTAGACAGATAGGAAGGCTTGTGTGAGCCCCCTGAGCTCTGAGGAGCATCGAGAAGCTCTTGAAGCCTTACAAACAAGGACTCAGAGGATCACAGTAGCACATTCAAGCTCTTAAGCCTCATTGTGGAGAATGACCTGAGGGAAAAGTTGGAGGTAAGCAAGGTAGAAGACAGTTTTAGTAACCTCAACTGAGTAAATAGGGTAAATTTGAATAGGACAGAGGTGGGGTCATTGGGTAAAGAGAAAAATATGAAAAATTGTTAGGAGATAGGTTAAACAAGATTTGATTTTTGAGCGAATGTGGGAGTGACGGGAGAGAAAGGGGTCAGGCAAAACCGAAGTTTCTGGCCTGGGCAATAGGGAATACCTAGGGAGAAGTGGCTGAAGGAAAGGTGAAGATGATGAGTTCCGTTTGGAATATATATGAGTTCAATTTGGAATATATGAGCTTAAAATGTCCCCAAACCATCAAAGTAGCCGTGTTCAATAGGCTGATATGCACATAATTTGAGGCTGCACAGAGAACTCTGGCAAAAAGATTTGAAATTTGTAACTGTGGAACTTGATAAAATCATCAGTGGTGCACGTATAGAGCAGGAAGAGAAGGTGGCCTAGGAATCAACCTTGAGGAAGTATTTCATATTTAAAGGGCAAGCATCAGAGGAAGACCTTTAAAACATATGTGTGAGGAAAAGAGGATAGAATTATGGAAGTCAGTGAAAAAAAAAGTGTCTCAAGGTAGGAGTGGTCAACCAGTGATAAAAAGTCCCCAGTAGATCTGTCAAAAAGAAATCACCAGTCACCTGGCCAGTAGTGGTTTCAGTAGTATGGTAGCGGAGAAAGCTGGATTGCGGTGGGATACAAAGGAATGGAATTAAAATAGATAACTTTTATAAGATGCTTGGTTAAATAGGCAGAGAGGTAGAGGGATAGCTTGTAGGGTATGTTTGTAAAAAAGATTTCTTTAGTGTAGGAGATGCTCAAACATGCTACATACTTATGCCAAACAATCAGCAGAAAAATGACTGGTTTTGTTACTAGAGTAACTGCTCAGTCCTTTTGCCATTTCAGTAAAGATTTACAGATCACAAACATGAAAGTATACGCGCAAAGAAAGTATATTAGGGTACGTTCTAAGAGAAGAGCAGGCCAAGTCAAGAGAGACAATGGCCTGGAAGGGTTTGGGGCTTGAGTTAATATTGTTGGCTCTGGGTCAGCTCTGAATGTGACATACAGATTTGGGTCATTTGATTGACAGAAAAACCACAACAGGGTTAGGGGGTTTATGGGTGGGGGTATAAAACTGCAATGCTAATTTATTGTAATCTTACATTATATTATAATATTACAAATTATATTGTTATATTATATTATATTATATTATATTATATTATATTATATTATAGACTAAAGTTAGACCAAGGCAAGCTTTAACATTCTGTGCAGGCAGCAAAAAACATGATTCTGGTTGGGTTTTACTTCCCTCTTATCAGGAGTGTTCTAACCACAAAATTAGTCCCTGAAGGATTGGACCTTGGTGGTCCCTGGGGAGTGGACCTGGGCCATACAAAGCACTGGTTACATTACAGCCCATGCCTGCTGTTGCTCATGCCTACCTTCTGCCTACCAGTTTCAGGGATAGGAGTGGATTTATGCAAATGTAAAAATTTCTTTCAAGTCATTGAGTCATGTATACAATCTGAAGTAAACAGAATCATTGAAAATGGTATGCATAGTAAATGTATAGTAAACAGAATCATTAAGGTTTGGTGAGAAGGAAGAGAAGCAAAGAAAAAAATTT
This sequence comes from Rhinolophus sinicus, assembly GCF_036562045.2. Taxonomy (NCBI): domain Eukaryota; kingdom Metazoa; phylum Chordata; class Mammalia; order Chiroptera; family Rhinolophidae; genus Rhinolophus; species Rhinolophus sinicus. The sequence continues at coordinate 96,513,067 of NC_133757.1, forward strand.
TCAAAAAGTCCCAAGCTAAACTGCACTGTTAAATTGAGTTACATGAGAGGTTTAAATCTCAAAATAGAAGAGATAGTGTCACTTATTACAGTTGAAAGCACCAAATTAAATGAAGAAAATCTTCAGACTTTATATTCTGGAAATATATATGATTTTCTAATATGTGGGTAAAATCATATATCAGGGAATTATACTAAGTATTACTACAGTATTCTGTTTTCATGAATTGTTGGTTAAATATTGTAGAAGATTGAAGTTAAGCATGAAATTTATTTTGACTCATAATTTCTTCAATATAACTAAGTTTGGATTTTATTATTTGCAAGAAGTTTATATTCAAACTTTTTGGAGCATATCCATCATGGCAAAAATCTTCCAACTTCTGAGCAACAGTAATGAGCATTATGTTAAAGAGCCAAAGGGTGGAAAGCTATGCACATATCTTGTTCCAAGTAAAAAAGTGTGTGGTATAAATTAGTCAGATATGTTACACTAATGAGAACAAACTTAGTCCTGACACATTTCTAGCAAGTCCAGAAAAAAATATGAGATATATTCTCTACCACACACGAATTGTTGCATCTGAGTAACAAAGGATGTCATTGTTGAACCTAGAAACAGCCAATCCCTGGACAGAACCCTGCTTCCCAGTGGGACCAGAATAGAAATCTCAATAACTCTATGTTAAAACAATCCAGAGATTTTGAAACAATCTAGATGTTCAAACTCGAAAGTAAGGGCCCACCACTGAAAAACTCAAGAGGTGACACATTCCACAAGGCTGTGGCATTTGGTGAAGATTTTCCGCATGAGTAAACACTAATTACCTCCTCTAGAAGATGAGTAGACGCCATAGAGAACTCTTATGGGGATTATTGGAAAGAAAAAAGAGTTGAATGTTACTTTCATTTCACTCACATTTTCTTTTCTCATCATATAAAGTGGTGGGAATCATTTCAGAAAATAAAATGGAAAATGGAAATGTTGGTTATTAGTTCCAAACCAGAAACAGTTGTGATTAAATTTTTGGAAAACTAGAAATGGAAAGAATTCAGTACAGATAGGGTACATAAACCACAGCTTACTCCTATGGTCCAAATCCACCTACCACATGTTTTTGTTAATAAAGTTTTATTTGAACACAGCCTCACCCTTTTATTTGTCTTATTGCTGGCTGGGGCAGAGTTTAGCAGTTATGAAGGAGACCTTATGGACTACAAGGCTAGAAATAGTTATTTTTTGGCTCTTTAAAGAAAAAGTTTGCCAAGCCCCCTAGTTCAGAGAATCAGTTTAATTTTTTAAAAAAATTTCTTTCCATTGGTTCTTCTTTTTCATCCCATCTAAGAAAATACACTGAAGAAAATTGCAAATGCAAAAGGTTTAATTTGTAAATTGTGTATATATGACTAAAGGCTTGATTACCTCTCAATCAGCCTTGTCTGATTTGAGCAGAAACTGATGAGAAGCAATAGGAGAAAAGTGAGTGCATAAAGGTAAAAAGTGAGAGTAAAATAGTTAAGGAAACAGCAGTATTCATAAGGTCAAATACACTTCCAAGAAAAACAGTTCCAATTTTAAAATCATTTCAATCCTTTGCCCAGATAACTCACAGATTCGATATTTAAAGGTCTTAACAACAATGAAAATCAAATGGGTTATTTTATTCTTTTTTATCTTGCCCTCATCAAGTGTTAATTTCTTTATAAGGAAGAAAACAAAAGTTAAAGGAAGAAAATGTGGTGTGTACTGAAATGGCTTTTCTCTACTTGGTAGTGGTGAAATTAAATCAAAACCCTCCAAATAAAAACTAGAATACTATTTTCTATGATTTGCACTGTCAAATTGGCGCTATCTCATTTCCATATTTCTCAGAAATTTTTTTCTTTGGCAGGTTATTATAAAATGTGATAGGTGAAGTGTTGAAGCTTGATAATTTTTGTGACATGTTCTTGGGCAAAAATAGATATCAAATGCTTAAAAAATACATGCTCCTTGACCTAGCAACTCCTTTACTTCAAAACCATCCTAAATAAATTATTAAGGATATAGCCAAATAGTTAGATATAGAATGTACAAACCAAATTCTTTACAATAGATAAACATGAAAAATTTCTAAATGATTAATAATAGAGAATTTGGTTAAATAAATTATGGTGTATACATTAAATGGCCTACTTGTAGCCATTGAATGATATTGTAGGTCAATATTTCTGAGCATGGAAAATGTGCACACTGCCATCTGAGTGAAGGAAACACGATGCAACATTTTGGTGCACTTTTTATTTAAAATTATGCCTTTATAAAGTTATACCTTTATACCTATATCCCAGTTTTTAATCCTAAAATGTATATGTTTTTAATATGGTCTAATTTAGAAATATGCATATCAAGTTTTTAATAGTGATTATTTCGACAATGGAATTATAGATATTTTAAAAGTTAAAAAAAAACTGTGCATTCCCATTTTTCCTAAATAAATAAGTTTTGTTTTTATATAACAATATTATTTTATATTTTATGAAAAACTATTGTCCAATAATTAAATGTGAAAATAAAATTACATTACATTTCAAGTTTAATTGGATAATTTTTTATCATTATTTAAATTTTCATTTAAAATATTTATGTAATTACTTTGAAAAGTTTCTGAAATGAAAGTGATACTATGTTTAGATTCAACTTACTTGAGTGGAAAGCATAGAAATAGACCTCTCTTGATCTTAGCAGTCTTGATTGAGAAACGACCAAGGGCATTGAACTAGATGAACTTTGAATTTCGTTTCTAGTCTCATAATTCATTGAAAATACTAGAAAATGGCCTCAGGTCCTAATTTACTTCCCATCAGAGACTCTGCTTTTAGAAGTCTGTAGAGTCTGATGAGTGAAATAATGATGGTTAAAAAATTCAATCCTACAAAGCGAGAATCAAGTTTAAAGGTGATCATTTGTCAAAACTCATTAGTGAAAAATAGGTTACATTAGCTAAATAAAGGCCATCCTCAGTTCTTTTGCTTATAATGTTTTAGCAAAGCAGATGAGGTCTCATGTAAGTCACAGCTAGGGTAATGGCCATGAATCTAGGGCTTCCATTTGATAAGATCCAAATCCATGTTTATATAATGATGACTTTTCTATTATGCATTAGTTGGTCACTTACTTATTAGTATTTTATAGTCAAGATTTAAATTTTAATGCATTTGTGACTGAACAATTCGTAAAGCAACTTGAATTTGTTTTCTAATCAGATAGTCTAATTTTAAGAGTCTTTCTGATGGATTGAACATTAAATGAGAGGAACCGGGGCTTCACTGTCTTTGATACACTTCAAGTAAAATGTGGTGGGGAAAAGAAAAATCTCAATTTTATATTTTCCACTTACATCTAAAGCTTAAAATATTTTGTTTCCCCTAAAATTACATATAGTGATCTACTTCGAAAATTCTTGTAATGGAATATTTTCATTTTTCTGGGAGTATAATTGCCTGCACTGAACATTTACATTTTTAAGGAAATCACTATTTCCTGAGGGGTAGTGGGTACACTGAGTTACCATTCTGAGTCTCAGATCCTTGGAACATGTTTTCATGTTAATGCTTCTGACAAAGATGATTGACTCAGGATAAATTGGATAATTGTTGATAAAAGGAACATAGGCTTACATGGGTTTGATTTTACATATTCTCATATATGAAATGGACTTTTTCTGAATATAAAAGGCAAGTCAAATGTGTGATTTGCTAGTTACATTTGAAAAACTTGAGAAGAAATAAGAAAGTCAAATTTTAATGTAGAAGAAAGCATCAGATTTTTTCCTAAGAATATGTTGGTATTTTCTCATTAGATTGCTAAACTTAATCAATATTAACAATCTAAATTAGTACTTACCTATTTTGTTCAGAAAGCTTTCCATTATTAACCTTTAAGCCAAGGCAAAGATTCGCATCATTATGTATTTTGTGTAATGCTTTTGTCTTTTGGTTCATAATGATGTGATAGAATTGTTTTCCTGGGTACACTGCCAGAAGTTTTATATTGCTTTATTAAAATCATTTGTTTACTACTGGGGCTGGATTTTAAAACTACATTTATGATCCAGTTGCCTCTGGATTTTGGCATTTGGGGGCTATAGTGAGCCAGTACATATTTTTTTAAATGTAAACGTATATTCTGAAAGATTTTTTGACATTGAACAAAAGTGTCTTTTTCCATTGTTATTTAAAAGCATTTTATATAAGATGGTGAATAAAGAAAAATAACCGTCACCTTTTCCTGAACCCAGCTCTTAAGATACCACAAAAATAAGAGGATGAGAGGTTGATCTCAAAATATATTAAAATCTATGCCTATTCATTTGGGAAGGCAGATATCCCCGGTGTGTGTGTGTGTGAACTCAAAGCCTAGGGTAGGAAAGGATCTATCACAATGGATGGCAGGATGAGATAGAGATTTCAGGCTCTACTCATTTATATCCACCATTGCTCTGGAGGCACACCATTGTCTGTCCTACTGCTTACAAGGCAGGAAAATCAGAGCCAGCTGAGCCAGAGAACCCTATAAACTGATGGGACTCCAAGCAGATCTTTATCTTTCCTTCTCACATCTGCCATGTGCCATGGGTGAGATCACAACTAAAAAAGAAAATGTTGGAATCTTTGGAAAAGGACAGGAATTGAGGTAGGGGAGTGGACCCGTATTAATAAGAAATTGAAATACACGCAATAAATATCTTCAAGAAATAAGAGGATATTGGTATTACAAAGCAAATTAAAAAGAAAAACTATGCAGAAAGATTGGACCTAAAAAAATATTGTTGAAGTAAAGGATTCAATAAGGAAAATGAATGGATAAATCCTCACAGTTAAAGAATGAATTAGTGACAAGGAAAATTAGCCCAAGGAACTCTCCCAGAAGGCACCATTCATGGATAAAGAGCTGAAAATATAAAAGCAAAGGTAAGTGATAAGGAGAGTGGAAATAGATATGTTAACAAAAATTCAAGAGTCACAGAAGGCTAAAACTTAATGGAGAGACTCTAGCTTCTGCTTGGGTTGTAGAAAGCTGATAAGAGATCACTCTTACCCTAACAAAAGAAACACAGTACTATACAAATGATACGTGTTTTAACTTAGCTGGACAACAAACTAGCCTGAAAACTAAGGAAAGGTAGGCACTTCCAGAGACAGCTTTGAATACCAGCTTACCTGGAAGGAACTGTGCACAGAAACAAGACAGGAGCACCAAAGAAGCAGGTAAGATTTTGGTTAAAATTTTCAACAAATTACTGAGAGCCAAATGTAGACTAGCAAGAGAGTATGGGAACCTGAGAACTGCAGACACAGGGGAATCCACAGCCGTCCACAAATTATTTTCCATGGATCTCACCAGCTATTCACAAGAAGGACTAGAAGAGGGGAGGAAGATTGGAGAAAGCCTCCCTTGTGGTACAGATCAAAGAGAGGGAGCTTCCGCCTCTGCTGGAAAGGCACAGAATCCCACCCAGATCCTTCACCCAGCTAAAGCAAAAGCCTTAAGTTGAGGAAGAACAGAAAAACCCAGATGCCTCCAGACCACTTACTGTGGCTGTGGTGAGGGAACAGAAAACAAATCTCTGTCCTGTGTTCGCATCATTAGGGATTTGCCCTTACTAGAGAAGGGGCAGGATCACTGAGCTCCACCTTCAAGACCCAGGCACACAGGACCTACTAAAATTCAGGCTTAACCAAGACAACAGAGTCTACAACAATAGCACAAAGGACTGGAGGCAGGATCATCCTGTTTTAAGGTTTTTAGACTACATGTGACTTCGAAGACTAATATACCAAGGGTAAACAATAAACACCAAATCTAGCTAAACTTCTAACTAGATTGGCAATCTCCTGCCCATTCATGTAGGAAAAGTGTAGCAGAAGAAGACGTGTGTTTATTAATCATAGCTATTAAATAGAAATATATATATTGTAAGCTCTAAGGCAACCACTAAAAGCACGTTAAGACAAGGTATATTCATAGTAGCTTAATGTTGCAGATGATCGAAATCATCTGAAATAACCCAAAAGAATGCAGAAAAAGAGGAAAAACCAAACAAACAACCAATGGAACAAATAGGAGAAAAATGGCAGGATGAAATATTTTAATCCAGGTATATTAATAATGACATTAAGTTTAATAATCTAAATATACTAATTAAAAGACAGCGATTGTCAGTTAGGATATAATGGTCCACATAGTAAATCTATAAAATTAACTACAGGAATTCAAAGCTACATTGCATTTACATATTCTGTATATGAGTTGCTGACAAAAAATACATTTATTACTGCCTTTTAACTTTCCCCTGGGAGAAAATCCTGAAGACTGAGATCCTGGTGAAAGTAAAACTAAGTTCAATTTGCCTGGTACAGGCTTTATTTATACTTGCTGCCCTATTGTCTGATTGGTGACCTCTGTCACTTTCAGATGTATCCTGGACAATAATCATGTGATTGCCCTAATTCTGATTGATACATTTTATGTAATGAAAATATTGTGAAATTAAGTTCACAATCTAATTTATGGTTTTGGGTCTTGTACACCTAGCGAAAACTATGAAATAGCAATTTATTTGAATATTTTAATGTTTCCCTTATTAATGTTGGTATTCCCATGCATTTGAAAGAGCCATGAATCATCACTATAAGTTTTCAAGCTAATCATTATAGTGTTTTACAAGAATAAAGAATAAAAATAAGTTATTTCCAAAACAAAGAAAAAATAAGAGAAGATACACCTTTGATTGGCTACTTAATATTTAGAGCATTAGAAAAATTCTACAATTCATTTTCTTTCTTTTATAAAGGTCTCATGCAGACTTGGAAATTATGAAAGTATAGATATGATCTGTAGTTTTTATTACTGAAAAGATTTTTATTAGGTAAAAATAAGAACAAAAACACTTGAAAATATAAACTGAAGAAATTTGGCAAAAATTTAGAATAACAAAAATTAGGAAAATATTTAACAAGAAGCTATTAGATTGTTATTAATTAATTCTTTTCCAAGATATTATTTTTAAATTACTGCATCTCTATTATGATTTAATTTATTTCTGTTAGTACCTTGTCATTTTCAAAGGCACAGAAACAATCTACCACTTTTAGTCATTAGTCTTATCTTTTTATTCTATTTATAAGTAGCTAACCAATAACAAAATAAACAGTCTGATTTGCATATTTCTGCATATGTTAAGCCATATTTGAGTAAATGTACTAAAGAACAATGAAGTATCATAGAAGAAGGTAGTGAGATTGAAAAAAAGCTAAATTATGTTGTACAATCACAAGCAAGGTTAAATGAGTTGTGAATTCTATAACCTGTTATGTAAAACTATTCTAATCTGGAAAAGAAATAAACTAAAGGTTTTGGGTAAGAAAATTTACCATATTATCATTGTCCTGATGGGGATCACAGATTAATTTAAAGATATGTAAAAACCGTTAATACCCAGTGTTTTATCAGCCATAGCCATTTTGCCTACATTTGTGAATGGACTCAATTCATTAAAGCATTGTTTTGGGGGTGGCTGGTTAGCTCAGTTGGTTAGAGCATGGTGCTAATAACACCAAGGTTGCCAGTTCGATCCCCACATGGGCCACTGTGAGCTGTACCTTCCTTAAAACAAATTTTTTTTGGCTAGGGAAAACAAAATGGCCAAATTTGGAGAGGCCATGTTTAATCAGAGCCTTTCTTTCTTTCTTTTTCTTCTAAACATAATCTAGATACATATTTTTAAAACTCACTCCTTCAAGAAACTTTATTCAGTTTACATATTGTAAACATGTCCATTATAAGGTATTGTTGTCTGCCTGCTCCCTCCCATTATTTTCTTTTCCACCCTGAAATCTTGCTTTTGGCACAGTGTATACATTAGATATTATCTTTTTTTGAGTCAGTTCACTTCTTTGAGGGAAAGAAACCATATTCAAATAATATTTTATATTCATATATTTGATATACCAAATTCATTAAAAAGGTTTGCCTTGCTTTATGAATTAGATATTCCAGGGGACCAAGATGTCCAAATGACTACTAAAATTTTAAATTTATGATTCAGCTCTCCTCCTGACATTCTAAATCCACATTTCTCTGTATCTACTTAATTCTATAATTGTATGTTTCATGAGCATTTCACATTCAATGCATGGCTATATTTATTACCTTATTTCCTATATTGGCCATTTATATTCTTTATTCAGTCTAGTTCATGAAATCATTACCAATGCTAAAATCATCAAAGAGAACAATTTAGTTGATCTACTAAACAAATTTTATTTCAGATTTCATGAAACAGGTAGTCTCTAATTAAGGGGCCCGACAACTGCAAAGTAAGGAGAAAGGGCAGCGCGTTTTTACAGAAAATAAGAAGCAGGAAATAAGAAAGAAATACTTGGCTTACCTTGATTAGCTGGGGTTGCATATCTGACCTTATTTCGAAATATAAAGGAACTGGGAAGTATAGAGCCCAGAGTTGACTTGGTATTTGGGGATTGGCTGGCTGCATATATTGCATTTCTGATCAAGAGGAACATTTACAGGGATACAAAAGTTATCTAACTTAAGGTTTGCTGATGTGGAACCCCAGGCAGGAGCAGTTCCATCTTGTGCCTAGAAGTTTATTTTCATACCTGGGTGCTTAAGTTAGAAATGTAGATGTCATTTCTGAAACTAGTGTAGCACAATGTGGTGTGGAGGCAAGTGTCTAGAACTTGGGTATAGAGAAGGAATGGGTAAAATCCTTACAACGCAACTTTCTAAATGTATACAGGCATGGCTTGGAGATATTGTGGGGTTAGTTCCAGACTGCCAAAATAAAGCAAATATCACAATAAAGGGAGTCACACAAATTTTTAGCATTCCCAGTACACATAAAATTTATGTTTACATGGCATTATAATCTATTAAGTATGCAATAGCATTGTCTATAAAAACAATGTGCATAACTTAATTAAAAAATACTTTATTGCTAAAAATGCTCTATCACCTGAGCCCAGTGGAAAAATGGGGCCAACAGATTTGCTTGACTAATGGTTTCCACGAACTTGCAATGTGTGGAAAAAAACAAAATTACAAACTCAATATCTGTGAAACGCAGTAAAACGAGGAGTGCTTGTACTTTAACCTATTTTACAATCTGAAACATCAGAAAAATAAAACTTATTTTTTAAATTTGTTGTGAGATTTCTAGAGCTAATGTGTATAGAGAGTTTTGCAGAAGGCAGAAATGTTCTAAATTATTTTTCATCTCTCCCTGAACAACATGTTCTTGGTTACACTGTTTGTACTTTCTTATTCTCTCTCAAATGTGTTTCCTTATCTCTTCTTCCTGCCACTTCCTTGGTTAATTTCTCATCCCGATTATCTCCCTAACCACCTTGTCTCCCGTACAACAACTGCACCACACCCCACACATCGATCTTGATCAATCTGCACACTGCAGGAAGAGTGACAGCCATAAGAGCCCCACTGGCTCTTTAGAATCTCTCAAAACTGATCGTAGAGATAAAAGATAATGCCCAGTATTACGGAGTAAGCATGCCAGAAATCAGTATCTCGTATGCTACTACTGGGAATGAAAATTGGTCTTTTTCTAGAAAGCCATCTGCCCTATGTACCATATACCTTTAAGGAGTTTGGTACTTCTTGGCCCTGCAGTGCTGATGACGTGTACTTATTCTGAACTAAAAAAATAAAATGTGCTCTGGGTTTCAGGCAAAGCTTCTTTTATGAGCAAACTTCTAAAATCCTTTTCAACAACTGATCAATAGGTTAGAAGAAAAACGAGTAGAAAATGGCAAACACGTATCACAAAATCAAAGTGTCTGCAAAGTCTAGGAAAAATTTAATCAAGCTGAAGGAAACAAGGCTGACAGAAGAATTCATTGTTGTATAAAAGAAGTAGAGAAAATTCTGGTAAACTTGGGGGATGTATGGTTGCTTTCAGGAGAATTAGGGACAATATTTGCCTCAGATCAGTAGCACTGGGAGACCGTTAGAAGCAGGGCTATGGTATAAAATATGTGTCAAGCCACATGATTATGTGTTGATAGGATATAAAGCAGGTTTAATTTTCTTCTTTGTTTTCCCCATTTAAACATTTCCACTGATGAATGAGAATTAATTTAATTGACAGCAAAAAAAAATCAATAAAAATCAGTGGCTCCTTAATACCATTGATATAATAGGTAAATCGTTATCATCTCCCTGTTTTATCCTCCAGCTCTTTTGAAACATTTAGTTTTCCAAAATAGGATATGCTCTTTTTCGCTTCCATATCTTTGCAACTGCTTTTCCCTACAAATGTCTAGAGAGTTCCTTGTAATCGTTTGTTCTTCAGCTAAAATGTACTTCCTGCACGAACTATTCTGCAACTTCTCTAGGGATGATATGTATTTCTACTTTCGTGATCCCATTGTACTTTATCAACACCTCAGCTGTGGTACTTACACACTTGGTGTATTGTTTGTGTACCATGAGAGTTCTAAGACTGCAAGCATTGTCTCACTTGAAACTTTGTGTAAAATTTAATAAACATTTGTTAAATCAACACCTAGGAAATGGGGCATTACTGTTTCACTTTCTTCAGTCTCTTCATTGGGTTTAGTGGGCCAATTTCTCACACTATTGCCTGGAGGACATCTTTGAGTAAAGAAGTATTTTCTTACATATTGTTTTTTTAAAAAAATATTTATCACAACATATGCAGTTTAAAGGAGTAAGTATATAATTACTTTTTATTCATGCTACATTTATTCATATTGCTGTATTCTTCCAGAACAAGAAGATCATGTTTCTTGCGTTTGAATTTCTTGACTTACGCGAAAAGGTTATGCACATGAATTCACTTAAATTATTTCACAATACGATGACCAAATTTTCATTCCATCAAAAATTTAAGTTATTACAATTACTAGTTGCATTTCTTTCTCAGATGTGAATGTAAAGGGCTTGACAATGCACTGTGCAAAGGTGGTACACTTGTAGAGGCTCAAGAAAACAAACTGCTTCTTTTATTTTTTTCTAAGCTCACCTCCCAAGAAAAGTTGTGAGCTGCCTTTTAGACTTTAGTAGTTTAGGTTTATGGAAATTAAAAATATGTTCCTATGCACAATGTTTTGCTAAAAGATTTTATGCTGATACTTAGTAAATTTTAAGCTTATTTAGTCTAAAGTAAACTATTAAGTTCTTTTCAGAACCTCATCTAAACTCAATCTTTGGAGCAAAAGGAAAGCAAAACATTTATTTTAAGGCAGAAGTTAATTTCAAATATGAATGATTAAAGATTTTGACTATATTATAATGTAATTATTTTAAGTTCTTTTTTAACAAAACCATTAAATCGGTCCTTTACGTAATTTAGAAAACAGTTTTAATACTTCTCCATCTCTGATAAATTAGAAGAGTCAAGATTTTCATTAAGTGGTGAGCCCTGTACAAACACTGCTAGGTTTTCATTTTTTCCCAGACAAATGTAAAAATACCCACAAGTCATACTTAATTTTGGATTCTTATCTAAAATTGCCTTGAAATAACTAGAAATAAGGCAAACACTTTTCTCAAGGTATGCAACATTTTACTCTCAAACTTTGTCTGAAATCTGAAACCAATATGAGTTTGACAGAAAAGAAAAAGGAGGGGAGGATGGAGAAGAAGAGGGGCAGGAGGAGGGGAGGAAGGAAACATTAAGTAGAGGCCAATTCCACTTTGCTAAAATGTGATTTTTACACTTGATTAATCATGTTCCATAAAAAAAACACAAAAAACTGCTTTTTTTAGTTTTGTGATTTGTAGTGTTATCTGTGAATCACTGGAATGACATGCACACATGCTAAGGATTATAATACAAACAGCAATTGCATTTTCAGTTTTCAAAATTCTCAGTTTGGCCGTTTGCCAGATTTTTCAGGATAGGAGTAAGGAAGAAACAAAATTTTTATGGGAGTGTTGTTTCTTTCAAAAACGTGATCCTGACTTGCATAGAACCATTGAATTTAGTACCTAGACTGTTTTTAAGAAATGCAACTTTTTCAGTTATGTGAAATTCCGCATTGGTGCTAAAATGATTGGCTTGTAGAGGGTGAATTTTTTCTTATCTGTTTCCTGAAGTAATGGGTTAAATAATATGAAATGTTATGGGCATGGGCATGTCACAGTCTAACTCAGTGACTCATATGTTGGCAATGGCCATGTAAACAGAGCTACTGTGTCTGAAGGAAACCGGTAGCTACTCACTACCTTGTTGACAGTTCAGTATGAAAATTAACTTTAAAGAATTTCAAACAAAGAATATTTGCAAAAGATTTGACTTCTGGGTCTTTGAATTATGTTATAAGACTTTTCATTAAATTAGACTAAAACCAAAACTTCAAAATGAAGATATGGAGTATTCGGAGTTTTTATTCTTCTGCCCCAATCTATCCTTTTAATTTTTCAAAGTTAATTACTTTGATCTATTTCTGGATTTTCTACATACTGGATTCCTCTAGGGTATTAAAAGTATATTTAAAAATAGTTTTCAACACAGAGGTGTCCTAAAGCCAGGATACATTCAACATGTAAGAAAATGGGGCTGAATATTAAGCAAACTATCTTCACTATTCCAAATACTCAGTCTCGGAAAATGAATTTAACAATTTTTAATTTTGAACAATTTCTCTTGAGGGTTTTAGCAAAATAAAAGTCATCAGAGTTGCTAATTGTCCTAGAAACCCCATGGACTACACAAGGTGGTAGAAAACTTACTGGCTTTCCAGTGTGGAAGACTAGGATTTGAATCTTATCTCTTCCAGCTACAAATTTTGTGAAGTTAGGAAAGTTCTTTATCTTCTGGGAGCCTTGGTTTCTCATTTATAAATGGAAAAGACCTAATCAAACTTGTAGGACTTTGTAAGGTTAAAAAGTGAAAGATGTATGTAATTTGTTTAGTACCGTGCTTGGCATACATAGATAGATGCTCAATTTATGGTAGTTATTGCTGTATTTTTCGACTAATAAACTAGAGAACGTGATGCAGGTGCACCTATTAGTACTAGATGGATCAATAAAAATAGATATTTTAGCAAATATAAAACTTCAATAATGAAATTTATGCAATGACTCAAAGGTATCCGTTTGTAATTTTGTTACATTATTACAAACTGCTATAAACATTTTGGCAATATTGGAACAACTTATTCTAAAATCCACACAACATTTTAAGAAATGTGTGTGTATTACTCTGGGAGCTTAATTAATTTGGTTTAAAAGCAAAAGATTGAGTTACCCTGAAGTAGATTGATTATTTGGCTACTTCAGCCCTGCAGCTGCCTGAACTAAGGTCTCATTTTGAATGGTTTTAGAAAGTCCCTAGGTTTCTAAATGGCTCTGAGTTGAGCCAAGAATTTAGGTTTTTAAACTTTTTAATAAATTATTTTTTTGTGTTTAAATTCTATTTCATAGTGAAATAAGGTTAAGATTATTTTTTCATCACAGGAGTAATGTGGTTTATTGTACCAAAAAAAAAAAAAAAATTACCACTACAAATACAGGTAAGAAAGTGAAAATGAAAACTCTTCACCCTGAGGTAACATGAACATTTTGATAAATATTCTTTTATGAATTTCTCTATTATATCCGTGAAGCTTTGTGGGCCTGCGTTTCTCAGGAACCCTAAAAACTCCATGCTCCAGTTCTCTCAACTTCAGGTCTCAAAGTGCTAGTTGCTCTGGTCTAAGAGGAGCTAAATCTTGTGCTCATTTTCTCCATCGGGGTCTTGGAAGAATAGAGGCCTTTCTTGTACCCTGTGGGCTTTTGAATTTGTCCTTCTGGGAAAGGAAAATGGTGGTTGAGTTAGATTTGAGAAAGGCAGGCTTCAGACTCACGTTCATGTCTCCCTCTTTCAGAATTCCTTTAATAAAGTTTCTAGTGACAATAAATTAACTCCCATACCCCAGTCTCTGGATTCTTCAGGTATTTCATGCATTCTTTGGACTGGGCAATATGATCCCCCAAAGCCTTCCCCCAGAAGGCACTTAATCCTAAAAGTCCGCAGGGAATTCGCATTTTCCACCTCATGATAATTGTTTATTCATAATTTTTTGTCATACCATTTCTTGAAACGTTTACCCCTTTATGAATGACCCCTTTCTTTTTTAGCGTAATGATTATTATTTACCCCTAAAATGTACTAAAAGTATATACTACAAGAAGTGATATTTCAACATGACATTTTCAGGCAAAGCCATACTCATGAATAGACTTGACATAAGAAATAGTCTGAGAATATTATATATATTACAATGTTTGGTTGAATGCAAAATTGTGTTATGTGTACACACACCAAGTGAAAGGTGTGTGAAAGGGAATGACTGACTCTTGAGTCTGTTTTGTGCACGCACTGTTTCTGTAGTTTAAAGTATCTTTGTATACAAAATTGTTTTGCTCTCAAAGTGGTTTCTACGTTATAACTTTATTTTAAAGTACAGTGAGGTTGAAAAGTGGTAAATAAAATGGTGCAAAAGAAGAGTGTACCTCCCAAACAATGACTTTGCTGCTTAATGGAAAACTTTGCTGCTTAACAGTTTTTCATTAAGCAGCAAAATTTTCAGGAATGAATTAAAGTTATCAAGAAAGGTATAAGTGTATTTATCTAGCTGTGTCCATGGGCTTCTAGATTTCCATTCAGGATTATTAAGAAGACTGCCTACCTATATAGTGTCCCCTAAAGTAAATAATGAATCCTAAATTCCCCATATTTTCATTTCTTTCAAATTTCTGTCTATTATTAATATCTGTGTTAGGATTTTTGCTCATAAGAAGAGAAAACAAATTTCACTGTCATAACAAAATTCAGGTTTTCTGGAATCATATAAGGGAGATAATTGAATGAAGACAGCCTAGAAGCAGGAATCAAAGCTGCAGGATGAATCCATCCTGCAAGTACAGCCCAAAATTGCTGGACACTACAACCACCACTTGGTCATCGCTGGTGACACTGGGTCTGACTTTTGCACCATTAATCTTAATCATCTCTCAGTCAGTGTCTCATTTGGTCCAAATTAAACACAGTGGGTTAGACAGTTCAACTGGCTGAACTTGGGTCTTTTGCCTGGTTTTCGACCACTGGTGTGTGAAGAAAAGTGTTTCCTCCCTTTGGATTCTGTGACACTGCATCCCTTCTGTATTGTACCCATGGGGGATTCTCCTGAAAGAGGAAAAGGAGAATTTGTGTTGGAAATCCAAAAGAAAACACATATTCTCTATAGTTGTCTTCATTTTAGAAGTCATGATAAACTTAGTTATTGATATAAAAAAATAAATATCAGAGAGATCATTTTCAATAGGAAAAGAGAAATGTACTCTATATTAAATGGGGAAGGTATAGCTTTTTAAGAGATATTCGGTACAGGGGTATCTGAGTGAGTTTTTTTAGCAGGGATACTAGTACATAGAGAGTTATTTTAATTGTCAAAGGTTAATAAAATAAAAAAAGGGTTTTAATATTTAAATAGTGCAGTCATCATACCATGGGAAAGCCAAGTGACATGATTCCCTGTGTGAACTAAGTTTACAACATCCTATGACATTCATATTGACAGTGGTGATTTTATTTTAGGAAAATGGCATCAGCTGCCATGTTAAATTAATGTTAATACATTTGGGGTTTTTTGTTTTGTTTATAAGTTTCTTTTGGTCTCATAGTTTTATGAATACAGGTTTTATATCTATTTTTATGTTTGTACATATCTAAGTAAAGGGGCAATGCATTTAAAAATTTGAATGGTTTTTCATTAAGCAACAAAGTTTTCAAGAATAAATTAGATAAACATAACTTTTTCCTAGCTTTGATTAATATACATACATACTTACCTTTATTCCTAGTGCTCTTAACTTACACATTGTAGATAATTTTTTTTAATTAGTTTCAGGTGTACAAAACATTGCAATAGTTAGACATTTCACGCCTCACAAAGTGGTAAATCCCCTCCCAATCTATTGCCCCTCTGATATCATATATATCTATTACAATTCCATTGACTCTATTCCCTATGCTGTTCTCCATATCCTGTGACCCTATAAATATATATATATATAAAATTATGGTTAACATAGATTATTTTTCAGCTTCAGCTTCACGTGTACAGTGCAGTGGTCAGGCATCTACCCCGTCCATGAAGTGGTCTCCCTAATAAGACATGTACCTTTCTGACATCCTACGAAATCTTTACAACATTATTGATTATATTCCCCAACTGTCTTTCATATCCCCATGGCAATATTGTAGTTACCAATTGATGCTGTCTAATCCCCTCACCTTCTCCCTCATTGCCATCCCCCTCCCTTCTAGCAACCATCAGTTTTTCTCTATATCTCTGAGACTATTTCTGTTTACTTGGCTCATTTATTCTGTTCTTTAGATTCCACATATAAGTGAGATCATATGGTATTTGTCTATCTCAGTCTGACTTATTTTACTTAGCATAATGTTCTCTAGGTCCATCCATATCGTTGCCATATGGTAAGATTTCGTTCTTCTTTATGGCAAAGTAATACTCCATTGTGTAAATGTACCACAATTTCTGAATCCAGTTGTCTACCGATGGGCATTTCAGTTTTTTCCAAGTTTTTGGGTATTGTAAATAGTGCTGCAATAAACATAGGGGTGCATATATTTTTTTCAAATTAGCGTCTTGGATTTCTCTGGATAGATACCTACGAGTGGAATTGCTGAGTCATAAGGTAGTTCCATTTCCAGTTTTTTGAGCTACCTCCATACTGATTTCCATAGTGGCTGCACCAATCTGCAATCCCACCAGCAGTGCACAAGGGATCCCGTTTCTCCACATCCTCGCCAGCACTTGTTTGTTGATTTATTGATGATAGCCATTTTGATTGGGGTGAGGTGATATCTCATTGTGGTTTTTATTTGCATTTCTGTAGATACTTTTTTTAATACCTCTTACTCTTATTACTATGAAAATAGGAAAAAAAAACTGTTGTTTTTACTGCTACTTTTGAGAAAGTCCCCTGTGAGAGGCAGTTCAACTTATTGGTTAAGAATCTGAGTTTGGGATTCGGTCAGCTTTATGATCTTAGGAAAGGAACTTGGCCTTCAGGTCCATTATTTAGAAAATGGAACTAATAATACACAAATCACTGTGTTGCATAGCAACCCGACAAATAAGACCTAGAAAATAAATAATAGATATCACTGTTAACTTTGGAATTACGTATTATGAAAGCTCAGTATTGTCTGAGATATTTTCTGAGATGCTTGTAGTTGTTTAATATTTATTAGGTGAAAATAGTGTTTCAATTCCCAGGAATTAGAATAGCCACTTGAAGAATGAAGCTGATCGTCGTGGGAGGGTTATTAAAGGAGAGGACATGAAAGTGACATACTTCCGTGTTAAGTCTAAGTACTTGAGAATCAGCCGATGACCCCTGGCCACAGAAAGCTGGTCTGTGCATTTTTACTCTCTCCTCACCAACTCTTTTCTCTTCCATTTCTTTCTTTCTCTCTCTCTCTCTCCCTCTCTTTTTAATGATGAATGTAGACCTGTAAAACAACCATTTTGGTCATTTCTACTCTTTGTTCACCAAGTTTTAGCAACAAATTCTTAAAATTATTTTGCTATACACAAGTTTTCTTTAACATGTTCCCTTCCTACCCACACACATATCTGACACCGTTTGCTGTGGCTGCTGTGTGTGCGAAAAGAGACTCTAAGGCCTTTAAAACACACAAATTCACAGCTCAATCCTTTACTGGGGAGCATAGAGTCCATATGTCTTGAACCTCATAATTGGAGCACCCTGGGTCAGCCATCAAAATCCTATTGAGCACAAGCTCATGACTTAGGCTGCACAGGAGAATAAACTGACAGTTTAAAAATAATACGAACATCTGAAGTTTAATACACAGAGATTCTGATTTAATTTGTTTGGAGAGGGACCTGGGCATCTATCTTTTGTCAAGTTCCCTTAGGTGTTTTTAAAGGTTAGCATTGAACATCTCTGCTTTAGATCACTGCAGGCCCTAATAAATATTTATTGCCATCTACATGGTGTAATTAAGCCATTCGTGCAACAGTTCTCCCGCCAGATGACGGATGGCTATTTCACTAGACACGCTGGTTCTTGATGGATGACTATTATCACTTCACCTTTGACATATGGCCCACAGAATACACTTTGCCAGTAAACAGCAACACAAGTAAACTGGTAGTTATGATGTACCTAAAGCAATATTTCAGTGACTGATGAGGAAAAGAAAAATACAGTTATCGAACAGTTATGTGGTGCTCTTCTCCTTGCCCTTAGCTTGGTTCTCTGGACTTTCCATGGAGACATTTTTTTCAGGCTACAGTCAGAATATTTTTAAATGTAAACCTGATGCCACCACTCTACTACCAGCTCTTCAATAGTTCCCCATTTTTCTGGGTAAAATTAAACTTCTTTAACAAGAACCTTAAGACCCTTCTTAATTTGTCCCCTGATCCATGACCTCTCCAGCTTCATTTCTTCATTTCTCCACCTCACATTCTGCATTTCAACCAGACTGAATTGATTTTACATCTCCAAACATTCACTCTCAATTCTGGGTCTTTGTACACACTAATCTCTCTACTTTAAACAGCCTCTTCCTTTGCCTAATGTCTCTCATCTTTTAATCTTAGTTGGCACTTGCTCCTAGAAGAGTAAGGCATCAGTCCTAGCATTTGTCACCAGGTAACTACCTTTTCATTTGTCTGTGTTTCCCATCTGACTGTAAATTGACTGAAAGTATGATTTGTATTCTGCTTACCCAGCACGGTATCCTCTGTATAAAGCAGCATCTAATACATAGCACTGCCTATATATGTTACCTGAATGAGTAAAACTTTTCATAAGACTCTGGAGAAATAAATGGGAATAGTAGTAACTTCTTTCTTTCTCTGGGCTAAATGTGCTTACCTCAGTTATGAAACATGTAAGGAAAGGAAACCCTAAATGTGAATATTGTCTTTATATCCCTTTGCAAATAACTTTCCCCATGTCTTTCTTTTTTTTAATTAAATGCATTGGGATAACACTGGTTAATAACATATAAGTTCCAGGTGTATAATTCTATTAGACATTATCTGTATATTGCATTGTGCACTCACTGCCCAAAGTGAATTCTCTTTCCATCACCATGTATTTGAGCTCCTTTGTTCATTTCATCCTCCTCCCATCCCCCTTCCCCTCTGGTAACCACCCCCTTGTCTTTCTTAAGCTCATACACTGATGTGCACGATTGAAAAAATCCACTGTATTTTCTAGTTTAATGTCTTTTGTTCTAAAAGATCCTTAACACAGAGTAAAAATATCAATTGCTGTATTTACTAGCATGCAGTCAAGTTTACCGTTTAAATAATTATATGTATTCGGTAAACTTTCTCAACTAATGTAATCAGAAATTGAAATTTAACAGATGAAAAAAGTATTTTATAAGCTGATACATTTAAATACCATTTTAGATCAACCTGCTTTGCAGACTCTGATACTCTCGTATTTATTTCACCAGTATGACCGAGGCTCAGTGTGCTTACTTAGCAACGTCACCAAGAAATTATCCTGACATATTAAATAACAATCGCATTGCAAATCCGGTGTTTTTCCTTATGCATTTCCATCAGCATTTATTTATTTGGTACCAAGTATTGATGGAGGAATATTTTTCCTGTGAGTCCCCAAAATCTGTAGATGATGTTGGATCTGCCGGCAGTTTCTGGGTGTAGGCTGGAATCGTGTCTCCTGAGACCGAAGAATGGAAACACGGACCCAGGAGAGGCCAAGAGTTTTAAAAAGAGGATAGTTTATTAAAAGCAAAGAGTCTAAGCTCCCAAGTGGGAGGGGGTAAGAGCTTTTGCAGGCGCAAAAGGTCTTACTTTTATACCTTCCCTTGTCTGTCTGCTTGGAGAAGGGGAGCTGTTTGAAGGGAACTGTTTGAAGAAGGGAACTGGCGCCTTCTAATGAAATTGTCTACCAGGTTTGTTCTGCTTGCCCATCCTAAAGGAATTAGCAAAGTAACCCACTCTATCAGATCTGCTCTATTTGTCAGGCCAAAAGGAATTTTGTGACTAATCTCAAGGCCTTGTTACATTTTGTCCTGGAGTGAAGGAGTGATTTCAAAACCTGGAGTTTTAGGATATGGCTGTCTTTGTTTATTCCACCAGGGACCTCCCTGTCTACCTAGGGACATGCTAACTATCCTGTATCAGTATGTACCCATAACTAGAAATAGAATAATTTCTGTGAGACGTTACGAATGCTAAGTAGGATTGCTTTGGAACAAGTATAATAGAGTGTGGTTTGTTTTTCAAAGGGAACATTTAGAGTGGGGTTATGTGACACTGAGCCACATTGTTGAATTTCAGTAAAAATCATACAAATAACACCCCTGCAGGCAGCTACACCAGCATGGCACTTTGGTGGCCACATTGGTGGGGAGATGGTGTGAGTAGGAAGCAGAACCACCAACAGTAATGATAGGGCAGTTGTCAGGAGTTGACAAATTGAAACTTCTGTGTGACACATATGGAACACATGTAATTTTCTCAGCAGAGTTCAGAGATAATATTAGATTTTCAAAGAAGTCTGTGATCAAAAATCACTGACAACAAACAAATCAACAAAATTAGAATATATAACTTCAAAGGCCCTAATTGATTAGAATACTTATGAGTCTAAGTATTTTACGATTCAATGTGATATGAAATAAGAAAAAGCACTTTTCCAGTGTAATTTCCAAGTAGTAATGGTTATAGGATTTCAAAACAAATAGCCCCCAAGCCAATCCTCAGTGGAATGTGAATAAATATGAGGGCAGTCCATGATATCATTATATTTGTATGTGGAATTCCAGTCCTTTTAAGTCTCTTCATTTGTTCTTACGTCAGGTTATACGAGTATGTCTACATTTCCTTTGTGAGAACGCCTGAGAAATTGTTGAATCATTTGTTTTGCAGACATGTGGGTGCTCTAACCTCTCACAATATGTTAATGTTTTAAATTAAAATGTTCCTAATAAGACAAATTTGGTTGAAAGCCCAATATGTGAAGCTCATGTTTTTGGTTGCAAACTTAATTATGTGTGTGACTTTGAAATTATGAAATCATTCCAGGAGCAGGTTTTTGAAAATTAAAAAAAAAAAAAATTGGAAGCAAATAAGGGAGTTTCCTCAAAGTTTTTGAATGCTTATATTATTCTCAGTGGGCGTTTGCCAATAAGACCTTGGAAATTGTCTCTTTTTAGAACTCTAGGGAATTACTATTCACATGGAAAAATATAACAATTATTTTTTCTCTGGAGGGATCAATGAAATGAATGGTGGTCTTGCTGGTGGTCAGAGACAGCTTGAATGATTCTCAAGTTATTTTTTTTCTTTTGGACCCCAGAATATCTTATGTCCATATTCCAATGCAAATGTCCTCAAATCTCTCTTTCCAGGCAAGAACAATAGCGGTGATTGGATCAGGGCAAAGACTGAGGCCATTGTATTAAGGACACAACGTTCTAGACTGTTAGCAGCAGCTGTCTCTTTTATTGCTGTTGTTATCTTCTGCGCAACCACCATTTCCAACCCACGTTTCATGCAGGTATTTTCTAGATTTCTCCCTTTCTTCTCATTTCCACAGTCACAATCTAATCTTAATTCCATTGTATCTCTACTGCTGTTACTCCTCTAAATGCCCTATCTTTTCTTCCCATAATCATTTCTCCTGTGAGTTAACTCACACTGAGCAGTAAGAACTATCTTTCTCATACATTGCTGATCAATATACATAATTTTATATTTATATTTATATTTATATTTATATTTATATTTATATTTATATTTATATTTATATTTATATTTATATTTTTATGTAAGGGTCCTTTAATACTTATCAATAAATGCAAACAACCTATAAGCAAGTCTTTTTTCCCCCTCTGTATGTCTTCTCTCGTTATCTCAGTAAATTTGTCCAATACGTATATATGTTCTACGAGGTGCTTGATACTATTAAGAAAAGAGCCTTTTACATTGAAGGGAATCACAGTTTTGTAGATTAAATAGATATGTAGACAATTAGACTTCTTCTGAACACTTGTCTAAATGATGCTTATTTGACTTATTATTGAATTTTATCTTCCTCACAAGAGAATCAACCATGGCTCTAAGTTCAATGTTATTCCCAGCGTCTAGCCCAATGCCTGACACATATATGGGCAGAATGCATATTTGTTGAATTAATCACTGAATTATAGCTAGGACAATAGTATTCTAGTAGTGGAACAATCAAGCTTCAGTGGAGGCAGCTAGGATCTATTGATTTCTGAATAGGGAGATCAGAGAAGGTGTCACAAAAAGGATACTATCTGAGCCAAGACCTATAAGAATTATAGGAGACGAGCAAAAAGGTAAGATGGATACTGCTGTGGCAATGAACAAATATAGGAACTGTTAGGTGGTAGTACTGGGAAAAAAAAACATTTTTCTGTAGATCAACATTTCTGAAAGTATGTTCTGAGGACACTTGTTACAGAACTAAAGGAGTTCATTTGCCTGCATACATCAACGCCAAACAAGACACAAATAGGAGTTTAGAGCAAAGAAAGGTTTATTTAGGGAATTGGCCCCAAACCTGTTGACACAGGAGAGCCAGTACTCGAAGACCTAGCTCCCCAGTGGTGTAGGTTACAGATTACACAGGGCAAAATCACAGACACCATGGGTTAGCATTCCAGGTCTTGTTTGAAGTTGATTGGTTGGAAGTGAAGTAAGGGTAATGAATCATTTCTTCAGGTCTTGAGGACAGTTCTGAAGTCTTTTCCAGAGTGCCTCTGTCCAGTCTAATGGGAAAGTAGCCAAGGGATCATTTCACCTGTGGGCTCAGGAACTAAAGCATAATTAAGTCAAGCCTGCCAGAGGTCCCTTACAGAGTGTGTGACCATTAGGTCTGGGCAGCGGTCTTCTGCTGCCATAGGGATTGCTGATTATTTGGGGGAAATGCTAGGTCTGTGAGAGACATAGAGACAGTGGGGAATATGATTTCAGAGCTAGGATTTAAAACTAAATTTAATCACAGTCATAATGTTACGGATACCAAGACCAGAAAAAACATAAGCGGCACTCAGAGAGTCAGCTTTATTACGCTGGCGGGCTCAGCGGGATCCTTTCCAAAAGACTGAGCCCCTAGCAAGGTTTTGAGCAGGTTTTTATGGGTTGGGGACTTCCTTGAGTTGGGGAAGGGGTAGGTGTCGTCTGGTGATTGGCTCGGGGTGTGGGTTGGAGGGGGGTTATGCAGAACTGGGCTAGGGCTTAGGCTGGGGACTTCTCTCTTAGCTCGGGCCACCATCTTAGGTCAGTTCCACGTGGCAGGGAACCATTTTAGGTCAGTTTCTCCATCAATAAGGACCCTGGGTTTCACACTAGTCTTACCTGTTGTTCAGAGAAACTAGTTTTCCATGGGCAATAGCGTGCTGGTAAATATTTAACAACAGGCTTTCTTAAAAAAAAATTAAAAGTCCTGATTTGTAGCATTTGTTGGGAATAGATGCAGAATAGCACACCATTTTATAGTATTTCAACCAGACAGATACAATAGACATAAATAACTTCAAGAACCTGGATAGTAGTAACATGTAGTAACTGTATAGGAAGAAAAATAAATTTCCCTTTATCTTCTGAGTAATAAGCACAGATTAACAAGAGAAAAACAAACAAAAGTTTAACATGAATACCTCATGTACACATGGATGATACTCAGAAAAATGAGTAACTCCCCAAAGTGGCTTAGGATACAGGACTAAATGCCATCTTAACAAGGACAGGGGAGGGGAGATGTAAGTCTCCTAGGGGAAAAGGAAATGATTTTTAGGAAAGATGAATGAATGGGTCCTGAGAAGAATGGATGGGAGGTATGATAGTTTGTGACAAAGTTTGTCTGACAGTGGTTTCTACCTCTGGTCTCCTCTCATGTGACAACAGTCAGTCATCTCTGGTAGATGAAACTCCCTGGGAGGGAATTTATGAAAAGTGAGTTTCTTTTGGAGGATCTATCTTTAAGCAGATAAGGAGAGTTCAGAGATAGCCTCTCTCTGCATTTGTTATTTTTCAGGTGTCTACAGTTAAAAATAATTAATATGCCAAAGGGGCATGTTTTGAGGTGCATATTCTGCTGTCCTTCATAACATAATTAGAAAGTGATGAGTTTTAAGTATTTATTACCTTAGTTTTTAATATAATTATTTAATTGTAAATTGACACAGTTTAATTTTTCTAATGGCTTTCAAAATTTGTGAAACTCACAATTGGCTTTTATAAGTTAATAGCTGGATCCAATGCACTACAGGTCAAGTATATTTAATATAGTTTCCTTTCAAAGATTCATCATGAATATTTGTTATTATTAAGGTTCCTGAGAAGTCTTGAAACAAAAATCACATGTCTATCTTAGTTTACTGATTGGACAATAAACTCATTTTTAGCATAACAGGTATTAACAAGCCTCAGAACCAGAGTAACATGCATCATATATTTCAGGGACATGCTGACTCATTGTCTAGTTTGCTTACCCCTAATTCTATAACAAGAAATAAGAATAGAATTTACTATTTTCTGTAATTTTCCTTTTTCCCCCCTAATTGCTTATAAAAGTAACTTACCCCCATTGGAATGCCTACCCCAAATCATATTCTACTTTTCAAATTTCTGCTTGAGCCACACTTCTTTCCCAAAGGGGAAGAAAATCCTCCCTGGCCCTGCATGGCTTACTGGAAAATGAGAGGCTGCGTTGAGCTCAAAGGTGATTTGGGAAGGACAGGAAGCTTGTTCCACAGCAAGAGAAAAGTCCTGAGGAACTAGCTTTGGAGTGCGGTGTCATCTCCGTTTTCTGTGGTATTTTCCCCCATGCCTAATGGTTTTGTTACCAGAGTAATGGCTTGGTCCTTTTGCCAACACAATAAAGAATTACAGATAAACAAACATGAAGGTATAGAGTACGGAAAGTTTATTAGGATACGTTCTAAAGGAAGAACGGGCCAAGTCAAGAGACACAGTGGCCCAGAAAGGTTTGGGGCGTGAGCTTATATTTCTGGGCCAGCTCTGCATATGACATACAGACTCGGGTCATTTGATTGATATGTGTAGGTTATATAAACCATTCCTTTCTGCGCATGCTCTTACCTATGATGCACACAGAAAAACCCACAAGGGGGTAGTTAACACCACAATGCTAATTTATTGTAACTATATTATAATGAGGCTAAGTTTAGACCAAGGGCAAGCTATAACATCCTGTGCAGGGATCCAAAACCAGATGATTCTGGTCGGATTTTACTTTCATCTTATCAGGATGTTCTAACCACAAAATTAGTGGGACTGGACCTGGGTGATCCCTGGGGAGTGGACCTGGGCTGTACAAAGTACCACTTGCATTATGGCCCACCCCTGCTGTCGCTCATGCCTACCATCTGCCTAACAGTTTCAGGGATAGGAGTGGATTTCATGCAGATGTAAAAACTTCTTTCAGGTCATTGAGCTAGGTATGTATACGGTCTGAAGTAAACAGAATGATTGAAACTAGTATGCCTAGTAAACAACCTCTGAAACTGGTATGCATAGTAAATGCATAGTAAATAGAATCATTAAGGTTTGGGGGAAAAGCAAAGAAAAGAAAAATTTTCAAAAAGTCCCAAGCTACACTACACTGTTAAACTGAATTACACTAGAGGTTTCAATCCCAAAATAGAAAATATAATGTCACCGTTACAGTTTGATGCTGTCCCCTCTGTGGAAGGAAAGCCATTTAGCCACCTTTTTCAGAATGTAGGATTGAAGAATGTATTACAATTCCTGGAGAATTTGCCATTTAAAAAGTGGTAACTTAACATTCCATTCTACCACTGTTATGCAAGAATAGAAGACTGGTTAAGTAGAAGCACTTAAATTGCCATTGCTCTTTCAAAATCTAGGATATTTCATTGAATGCATGACTCTCAGTAAAGAATGCTGAGTCCCATTCAAAATGCTTTTTTTTTTTTTTTTTTTTAAAGCAACTTGTCAAGACAGGAGGCCCAGGGAACATTTGTAGCTAGATTCTGATAATAAGGGAGATAAATGTGGCAGCAGGGAGGCCACAGGTGATAGAAGGAACACATCCAAAATATACCCCAAGTTAAAGAAATTCTAATTCTGCCCTAATCAAGTAATTGGCTGTAATCTTGCTCTCCCACTGACAAACTATATTAAACAACTGTCTTTACATATTGGAGACAGGTAGCACAGGACAATGATCCTTGAGAGAAAGGGTGCAAATAGTCAGGCCTGCAATTATCTTAGTTTTCTGTCTGGAGACCCTTTCTGTATTGCTTTACATGAGGATGAATACAAGCAAAGGAAGTAGTTTCAGAGAGTCCACTGATGAGAATGATTCAGATTCATGCAGGGGGAGGGTTTCAACTTATATGGCAAAGCAGCAGTGAGGAAGCAGAAAAAGAGCTATAGAAACTTGTATACCAGTTTACCGGAGTTTGTTGTTCAATCCTAAGCTGTGTATTGATAGTATGAAACTCCTTGAGGCCAGGCAAAGAACTACCTAGGAGCTGATAAATTTCCAGAACTCACACAGGGCTGAGAGTCTATCGAGTTCCAAATAGCAAAAATAGAAAGACCTCATTAAGAAGATGAATAAAGAAGAGAGAAGACATAAATCAATGATATGAGAAATAACAGATGA
Source organism: Rhinolophus sinicus (assembly GCF_036562045.2). NCBI lineage: Eukaryota > Metazoa > Chordata > Mammalia > Chiroptera > Rhinolophidae > Rhinolophus > Rhinolophus sinicus. Next base: position 96,539,824 of record NC_133757.1, read on the forward strand.
GTTATTACTCTAGATCCTTTCAACAGTTAAAGAATAATAAAGTAACATGAACAATTTGAGGCCAATATATTTGATAATTTTAATTAGATATATTCTTTGAATGATACAAATCATCAAAACTGACACAAAATGAAGTAGAAAATCTGAGTAGTAAGTAGTCTTTGAAGCTACCTCATGCTGAGATGATACTTTTCCTAGTAGCAGAGCTGCTTTTTTTTCTTTCTTTCTTTTTCTTCTTACCTTTTAGGAGGGCGCAGCTCACAGTGGCCCATGCGGGAATCGAACCGACAGCCTTGGTGTAATTAGCATCACGTTCTAACCAACTGAATTATGTAATTTTCTTAGCAAAACTAAATGCAAAGGCCATAGCAATGTATGAAGAAGAATAAATAAAACAGAGACAGTGTCTAGACATGAAGGCACCAAGGTGAGAATGTGGAGAGATAAAAATGCAAATAAAATCTCCTGAGAAAGCCCTTATTGATATGTCAAAATAATGGAAGTGAAGTTTGTGTGGCAGAATGAGGAATATCATTCACAAAGAATAAAACTAGAACAGTGCAGTTACTTGGAATCAAGCCATTAGGGAAGAATTCATTTAAGATTCAAAAGATACCAGGTCAGACAATAAGTTTGCAAACTTGTTGCAATGATGTTGGTAACTTTTTTGATATCAGAAGGATTATTCCATATGAATTTGTACCAACCAAACAAACAGTTCACCAAGTTTACTATTTGGAAGTGCTGAAAAGTCTGTGTGAAAAAGTTAGACGACCTGAACTTTTCGCCAACAATTCATGGCTCTTGCATCACGACAATATACCAGCTTACATGGCACTGTCTGTGAGGGAGTTTTTAGCCAGTAAACAAATAACTGTATTGGAACACCCTCCTTTTTCACCTGATCTGGCCACTAATGACTTCTTTCTTTACTTGAAGGTAAAGGAAATATTGCAAGGAAGACATTTTGATGACATTCAGGACATTGAGGGTAATACGAGGAAGCTCTGATGGCCATTCCAGAAAAAGAGTTCCAAAATTGCTTTGAAGGGTGGACTAGGTGCTGGCATCAGTGCACAGCTTCCCAAGGGGAGTGCTTCAAAGGTGACTGTAGTGATATTTAGCCATGAGGTACATAGCACTTGTCCTAGGATGAGCTCATGAACTTAGTTGTCCAAACTCATAACTTATAAATAAGGATGGAGAAGAGGCAGGTGAAAACATGATTCTTAGGATAGATAAAGGGGTTAGTTTTGAAAATGGGAGCAAAATATTTCTTTGTAACAAAATTGAAGAAGTGGGTAGTATAACAGTGACACTATAGCTTCTATTTTGAGACTTAAAGCTCTGGGGTAATTCAATTTAAGAGTGTGGTCTGATTTGGGACTTTTTGAAAGTTTTTCTTTTCTTTCCTTCCCCCCCCTCCCACCAAACTGTAATGACTCTGTTTACTGTACATTTGCTACACATACCAGGTTCAATGGTTCTGTTTACTTCAGGCCATGTGTATCCTACAGGATCCACTTCTGACCCTGAGGCAGGCCAGCCCCTGGAAAGCACTTTTTCCTGGAATTGCCTGATCGGCCTAGGGGGCAGCTGTTTAGCTCTAGCTTAAGTTTACACAACATCTGCATAACAAGTTTAACCGTACCTTTGCCCACCCAAATGGACAAAGCCAAACATAATAGAAGATTCCACTACAGGCTGAAGCAGTTTACATCCTGGTTGAAGACTATAAAACCCCAGCTAAACAGAAACCCCCCCATCCCATCCCCAACTCCTCTGCCAGTGTGGCTCTTCTTAAATAAACTTTCTGACTTCTATTCCTTTGTGCCTCATGAATGCTTTCACAACCCATCAACAAGTGACCACAACAGGTAGGAGAAAATAAGGTAAACTTTATAGATTAGGAAAAAGAAAAATGTTAAAGTTTACTATTAATAGCTTCAATCTTTTCAATGATATAGCCTCTGGGTTTGATGGAAAGGAAGTACTAGGAATTTAAGGAATGTGGAAATTATTTCAACTAGCCTCTAGGGAAAATGGAATAAAAAGATTGCTAAATAGTTCAAGTCTGGTTGAATTTACTTAGCATGCACTTTGAATGGGTACAATCAGTAGTAGTGGGTATGAGAATGGTGGAAACCACGGGATTAACCTAAGGTAGGAAATTATTATTGCTGATATGACAAAATGTTAAGGGAACAAATGATTCTAAGGTGATTTTCGGACATCACTGAAATGACTTACCATGAAGTCTAGGTTAGGACAATTAAAATGGCACTGAGATACAAAAGGACATAAGAAGAGCTTAGAGAAAGTTTTCTGAAATGTAGTATCTTCTCTCTGTGGGTAAGATGTTCTGGTTTGTGTTTTTGTGCTGTGATTTAATGTATGCCTCTACCATGTAATCTTATTTTTTTAAGTAAAAATTAATATTCTTTAAAACATGCTGTTGCCACACAAAAATATTTGATTATTCCTCAAACCTTCAAGAAAGGTAGCCAATTACAGTACATAGCATCTCTCACTCAGAGATAGTCTTTATTGTAAAAGTAAATTGTTAAGTAACTTTCTCTTAAAGGCTAAGCCCAATTTTTCCTTTAATGTCCTCAAAGAAGAAGCCTACCAGTTGTTCAGTCACTATTCATTTCGCTTCACCAAGATTAATTATGTGTTTATAGCCATGTCATGTTTTTAATATTCTCCTAACAATCTAGTAAGTTGAACCATATGAAACTGCCATTTTTGTACGTCATAAATGGTTATATATGCACAGTTTCATATGGTTCAACCTAATATTTCAAATTTCATCTCTCTAACTTTGAAAACATTTGAATTAGACCCAGAGTCTGGTTGTGAGTAAAGAATTATAGTTTGCATATGCCACAATCTATTTTAAATATTAAACTTTTAATAATAGTACAATAATAGCACTCCTGACTTTAAAAGGAAGTAGCACCACTAATTTCTAAAGACTATAAAAACATGGTTTATGCTCAGGTCCTTTTGGTCATTCTTATTTATAGCCTATTCCCTGTCTTTTATTTATTTTTCTTTCTTCCTTTTTTTTAAACAGATATACAAGAAGAAATAATAAAGCCAAAATAATAGTAGAAGAATATGACATATTAAGTATGTCATATTTTTTGAAGGATGTAATAGAATAATCAGACAAAATAATGAGTAATCTTGAAACCTCTAAATTGATAATATCCATCAAAACCTAAACATAAAACATTTTGGTGCATCAATATTCACCCATTAGAATTTTTAAATCCCTCCCTTCCATTATTTTCTGGCATGAAGCCAACTTCATTTTATCACCATTATTTGCAATTTGTGCGAGTTGTTTTTCTTTCTATTTTAATTTCAGGAAATATTTAAATATTTCAAATACAATGGGGAAATATTGAATTTTTAAAAAATATTTAAGAAAGCCTTTTCATTTATCTCAATCAAAAGAAATCTTTCGATGTCTTCCTTGATCTTATTGTTAACCCATTCATTGTTTTGTAGCATGTTATTTAGCCTCCATATGTTTGTCTGTTTTTAAAAATTTTTTTTTTGTAATTGATTTCTAGTTTTCATTATGGTCAGAGAGGATACTTCATATGATTTCAATTTTCTTGAATTTATTGAGACTTGTTTTGTGGCTTAACATGTGGTCTATCTTGGAAAATGTTCCAGTGCACTTGAAAAGAATGTATATTCTGGGTCATATGGTAATTCTATTCTTAATTTTTTGAGGAACCTCCACACTGCCTTCCATAGCAGCTGCACCAGTCTGCATTCCCACCAACAGTGTATGAGGGTTCATTTTTCTCCACAGCCTCTCCAACACTTGTTATTATTTGTCTTATTGATGATAGCCATTCTAACTTGTGTGAGGCGATATCTCATTGTGGTTTTTATTTGCATTTCTCTGATGATTAGTGATGTTGAGCATTTTTTAATATGTCTATTGGCCATTTGTATGTTTTCTTTGGAGAAACATCTATTCAGGCCCTATGCACATTTTTTAATCACATTGTTCTTTGTTGTTGTTGTTGTTGAGTTGTATGAGGTCCATATAGATAGATAGATAGATAGATATATAGATATATATATACACATACCGTGTTTCATCAAAAATAAGACCTAGCTAGTCAATCAGCTAATGCATCTTTTGGAGCAAAAATTAATATAAGCCCCGGTATATTATATTATATTATATTATATTATATTATATTATATTATATTATATTATATTATATTATATTATATTAGACCTGGGTTTCTATTATAGTAAAATAAGACTGAGTCTTATATTAATTTTTGCTCCAAAAGACACATTAGAGCTGATTGTCTGGCTAGGTCTTATTTTTGGGGAAACATGGTATATCCGAAAATAACAAAGGAACAAGACAAACAAATGAAGAAACAAAAACTCATAAACACAGACAATTGTTTAGTGGTTACCAGAGGGTAAAGGGGCAGATGGGGGTAAAAGGGATCAAATATATGGTGAAGGAAGGAGAACCAACTCTGGGTGGTGAACACACAATGTGATATATAGATGATGTATTACAGAATTGTACACCTGAAACCTATGTAACTTTACTAACAATTGTCACCCCAATAAACTATAATTTTTTTAAAAAAATGTATATTCTGTTACTTTGGAATAGAATGCTCTAAAATTATCTATTAAATCCACCTGATGCAGTGTATCATTTAAGGCCACTGTTTCCTTGTTGATTTTCTGTCTGGAAGATCTGTCCATTGGTGTCAATAGGGTGTTAGAGTCCCCTACTATGATTGTATTACTGTAAATCTCTCCCTTTATGTCAGTCAATAGTATTTGCTTTATATATTTAGGTGTTCCTATGTTGGGTACATAAGTGTTTACTAGGATTACATTCTCTTTTTGGAATGATCCCATTATCATTACATAATGTCCTTCTTTGTCTCTTACTATTGTCTTTGCTTTAAAGTCTATTTTGTCTCATATAAATATTGCTACCCGTTTTTTTTCATGTCCATGTGTGTGAAAAGTCTTTTTTCATCCTTTACTTTCAGTCTTTGTGTGCCTTTCAATCTGAGATGGGTCCCTTGTAGATAGCATATGTATGGGTCTTGTTTTCTTATCCATTCAGCTACCCTGTGTCTTTTGATTAGAGCATTTAATCCATTTACATTGAAAGTGATTATTGATAGGTACATAGTTACTTCCATGTATTATTCATTTTTTGGATCTTTTTTTGGTTGTTTGATTGTTTTTTCCCCCTTTTTTTTTCTTAAAGAAGTCCCTTTAACATTTCTTGTAATACTGGCTTGGTGGTAACAAATTCCTTTCTTTCTTTCTTTCTTTCTTTCTTTCTTTCTTTCTTTCTTTCTTTCTTTCTTTCTTTCTTTCTTTCTTTCTTTCTTTTTTTGTCTGGGAAGCTTTTTATCTCTCCTTAAATTTTAAATGATAGCCTTGCTGAGCAATCTTTTATTTCTGTGTTTTTTCTTCTTAGCTCTGTAATGCAACCCTTACTTCATTTTAATTTTTCCCTACCAGTTTCAATTTAATACTTGAAGCACCAAATCAGTTTGCAAAACTTAAGTGAATGTGTTAGTATTTCATTATCCAAATAGATAAAAAGTTTTATAGCCTCAGAGGCAGGCCCCAATCTTTCATTTCTTCCTCTGACATGGGCATTACACGGACTCTGTTGCCCAGGTTTGTGAGTTGACATGATGCTTAAATGAATAGTTGACACCCATGGGTGATAATAGAATAGAAAGACCATAGCCAGCACAGTTCTGCCAATTAATAGTCCATCATGGTACAGCCAGATTTTCTTCTAAGGGTATTAAAAGGCTTAAATCAAAGTGTGGGCTGGCTGAGTTATCATCTGGAGGTTCTGGGGAAAAATCCACCAAGTTTATTCTTGTTGTTCGCAGAAGTCAGCTCCTTATGCTTATAGGACTTAGGTCACTAACTCTTTGCTGGCTGTCATTCAAGGACTGCTCTGTGCATCTAGAGCCTGCCTGCATTTCTTGACACATGGCCCCTCCATCATCATGCCAGAAATGGAGCATTGGAATTCTTTTCATGTTTCTAATCTCTGACTGCTGCCCTCAACCTCTTTTTGCATATACAAAGTTTAATGGGAATTGTGAACCTGCTGAAAGCCTTATAATAAATTCCAAAGTCCAGAGTAAGTCATTTGAAATTTTGTGTGGCTCTGACTACCCTATTACTGTGTAAGTTTGTAATTTAAATGCAGCTATTCTAACGTAACAATGCTGAAGAATACGAGAATCATATAAATTGGTATCGCCTAAAAATAGCTAGTATATATTCTGTAGTTTGTGCATCAACCTTTAGATGACTAAGATGAAATCCTTTGAAAAATAATGATGATTTTTTCCTTTTTGTTATATAACATGTTTCTCTAATGTCTATCACAGTAAGTCCTAGAGGTATTACAGAAATAATATTTGTCTTTTCTCTACAAACTCTCCCATCTATTTTGACTTTGTTCTTATGACTCATGCTTTAGATATAATTTATGCCAACTGTGTCAAAGAGCATTTAGATTTCTTTTTGTTTATTTCCTATCTAATGTTAGCTTATAAATGTGCAATTTTATTTCCCCATTTCTGTTGTTTGTTGACCACTTTTTTCAGAACAAAATGTTTTCACATTGAGTAAAAATGCCAGGTTGAGTTAAGCTGAATTTTACTGATAAGCTCATGAGTGCTTAACTAACATATAATATCCCTTACAATAAAGATGTTAGTTGAAAGCATCAAATATAAAATTAATGTCTTACCAATTTAGCATTTTATCTTTCTTGCTTTGTGTAGATTGATAAAACACAAAAATGATGTTAATCTTCCATTTTCATTTTAGAAAAGGGATGAATTTCTAATTTTTAAATTAAATGTCCTATCAGATACCTTTAAGAATTTAATTCGTAAAACTGATATGTCACTTTGATTTGCCATGTATGTAATTCAATCATCTAGATATTGTGCAAATATCTCCAAAACTTGATGATAAAGTAGTACTTTCCATATATAATATGTTAGCTAAGTCCCTGAATTAGAATTATTTATAGAGACATCTGTCCTCCTGCGACAACTCTGACTAAAATGAAACATTTTCTGGTGAACAATTTTCCAAGATTTAAGGAATCTGTACACTCTGTTTGGTTCATCACAAACAATAATTCAAGGATTTGGCATTAGTGAAATGATTGTAAAACATCAAAATCATGTACTAAAGCTTTCTTTTTTAAATGGCCACAGAAATGGCAGTGAACATTTAGTTTATCCCCCCTACCAAGTATATAAATGTTTGCCTCTTTGAAAATGGAAGAATGTGTAGGTTAAGTTAATTTTAAGTATTTGTTTGGTGATATCTCTGACCCAGGCATGGGGAGGGTTTTCTCTTCCAAATGAAAGATATTCTTGCGCTGTCTCTCACTATTTCATTGCTAGAGGACAAATCTCCCATGGGTATTTCCTGGATTTCCATCCTTTGCCACTACCTGAATGTCTGTGTCATATCTCAGTCTCAGGGATGTGAGACAGGTGTATGTGGAAAGGGGGGTACTGTCCAGTGAGGTAAGCAAAAGTTCCAGAAACAATCTTGTTTTGCAAAATGTATGCAATTATCAAGAAGTGCGTTAGGCTAAATATTTCTGAAATGTATGACAAGTTATGATTTCCTAAGATTGAGTTAATTTTAATTCACTGAATTTCTTAGGAAACAATAAAATCTCTACTGCTCAAGTTTTACATCATCATTCCCTGGGAAAATATGCTTCCATTTTCTGGTTGAAAAGCAAGAAATGTTCCACTCTACTTAATGATGTCAGGTAATAGTTCAATGGAAATATCCATCCCAATAGGGAATGGGGATGACCAGAGTCGAGGAGAAGAAGAGTGGAAATGACTTTCCAGCTTTTCTGAGTCAGGTCTCTATGGCCTAATTTTTTTACTTTGTCTCAAATGCAAATTCCCAGAAAGCCAGACACACCCATTTTCCATTGCAAGTACAAAAACAAAATTGAAAGCCATCCACAGTTGAGTTTTTTGTATTGCCTGTCACTTTGATTGCTCTTTTCTCCTCCCCCTCTTCCTTCCCACCCCAATTAAGTAATCAAAAGCTGTCTCTGTTTAATGGTGAAAACATATATAGTTAAGTGGATAATTCACACAAGGGGTTTTCTTATGTAGACAGATGCTCAATCAGAAACTGCCTCTTCTTGCTGATGACTCTGAACGCTACCATATATTATTGATGTGTTATTTCTTGGTGGTACAGCTGGCTTTTACTGAGGAAGGTGATACAGAGATGGACTCATATCCAGCCCTGTTGTTGTTGGGCCTGTTTTCCCTTCTCACACAAGATTAAGGGGTAGGCTTACTTGAGGTTCTATGTTCTGGCAAGCCTTATTGCTGAACTTGGCAGGAGCATTAAAATATCTTTATTAGAAGCCATGAATCAAGTTCCATCACAGAATTCATAACCTTCCAAATTTGGCTGCCTTCTTTTGTCAAACCTCACAGAAAAGTAGGCTTAAAGTTTATTTGGGGGTGCAAAGATCCAATGATAATGGCAAATCTTGTTCTATAGCATATGTGGGGAAGTCTTCATTTAAATTAAAACACATCAACCTGTGATTTAAAAGTCTGTCTATGGAAGTTCCAGATATAATCCAGAGAATTTTGCCAGTGAAAAGAGTTGACTGTAAAGGAACGGTGATGGATTTTGAAAAGCACCAATATTTTCTCTGAGTCTAATAAAAATTTGTTGGGTTTGGTTCTTTAAAAATGCACATATGAATAGTTATAATAGGAAATTCTATTAGTACTTGCTTAGAGCAAAGGTGTGAAATTGCTCTCTCAAAATTGCTTCCAAGTTCTAGAAATCCAGCCCAAGGGAATCTAAAATCTCAGAGATCTACTAGACTTAACCTGTCTGAATAGGCATGGGCCCAGCTATCAGAGAAAGTGATAGACAGTGAGGGGATTTTGTAAATATTGGTGAAAGTGTACCATGTGCATAGGCTCTCCTAAACCTGGGTCTTGCTTTTATAGCATGAACTGCAGCCTGGAGGCCTTTCACGAGTGAAAGGTGACATGCAATTAACAAATCTGCAGAATGGGCCTCAGAGAATCCCTAATACATCTTCCATCCTAGAAATGGTTCAGGGGTGGATGGGGATGGGGGGTGGGGGGAAGAAGAAGCCAGTCCCTTTCTCGATATGAAAGGTGAGAAAAGATAAAACATCAGTCCACAGAGATGAATAAAGGTAAGATAGCATCTCAAGAACTGTTTTGATGTATACTGTTATTCTGTACCAATAGCAGGGCATAGACTAGAATAAAAATCCTGGGTCAACTCTGAGAATCGTAGAATGCCCAGATAAACAGGGTTTAATGGCATTTTTAGAAGACTGTTAGGTAGTCAAATCGTTGTCTATGTATGTTACAGTTGTGGATATGAGTGCTGTGTAGACAGATTGCTTTGCACAAAGTAAAACTATTCTGTTTCATTGTTTACGAAAACATTGTTGGTGAGTTGAGGCTTTATATAAAAATGCTGTTTTTAATGTCGTATGTGTTTATTTAGTAGTGAATAATTCTATGTTAGAATAGACAAGGAAAGGCACTTACTATTTCAGCTCTCATTATTGATTCTTTGATACTTCGATAATTGAGCTCTGGATTTAGTGGGCCAAAGAGGTAATGTATATTATGGCCCGTTAAGTCTCAGATTACCCAGGAATGCTTTTTTTTTCTTTTTTCAGTTGTGTAATGGCAGCTGACTGAAAACACAGAACTAGGTTAAATCCTATTACCTTCACAGTGTCTAACTATTGCTCTTAATTGTTCAGAGGCACTAGCCACGGTGTACCCGTTATTTTGAGAGGGTCATTTAAGAAGTAGAACACTTTAGCTATGTATGATTGCATTTAACATGCCACCTGGCACCTCCCACAGTCACTCTATGCTGTAAACACTTCTTGTTTATGAAGTCTTATGATACAAACTTGACTGATTGGCTGAGAAAACAGCACACCATTGTTTTCTCGCTAGCTGTCATGCATTAAGAACATTTTGGCTTGGAAGCTGATTTTCTCCTTCCTCTATATCTAAAGCCTTTGTCAAAAATTAAATAAAATTCCACCATACTTTCAAAAATCTGGGAGGTGCTTCATGAAATTCTGTTTTTTGTGTGTTTTTTTGTTGTTGTTGTTGTTTGTTTGTTTTTAGGGAATAGCTATGCCCTTCCTCTTTGGTACAGACTGCTCTTCACAGAAATCCCTATAAATTTAACATCTTTCCCTGAGGTGGGGAAATGAGGAAAGAACACCTCTGTTTTAGTTTCCTCCATAGAATAATACAGATTTGCTTTATATCATAAGAGGCTGACAGGTTTGGATTCTGCTTCCAGATGTCCAAATGGTTTGATAAAAAAAAGAATAATAACACATGACATATTTTCCTTTTCTGATCCAGAAAGAAACAGCTTCATGTCAAGTCAACTGTAAGTTATAAGTTGAAGGAAACTGTTACATAAATAAAGAAGACTGATAAAACAGAAGAAAACAGGGCAGGTAAAGGCACTCTGCCCAGAAAAAAAGGCATATAATAAAAATGACTTCTTTTAAACAAAGACTGAAATGTTTATATGATTTATCACAGTCTGAATTATATGTAGCTCTAGCCCCTGAGGTAATCTTAAATCCAATATATTTGCAAACTGCTCGTGTCCTGGAGTGTTCACTATAAAATATAATAAAATACCACATTTAAAGTTAAAACTATAAGGAAAAAGAAACACTATAAATAAGCAAATTGGACCATGAAAGCTTACTTTCCTAAGGCAGACATTGGTCAACATCTAGACACTACTATTTGTAGTAAATTTGATTTATACTTTTATAAAATTCCATAATTCCTAAAAATTAAAACTTTCCTTTCCAATGTGAAGTTTAGTGTTTTTAAAGCCTCTGACTTTATCTTTCAATGAAAGTGTGTATATGTAGGTAGACCCAAAGGCAACAGCTCAGACAGTTCTTTCCTTAGGTAATAATTATGCAAGGGAAAACAAGGAGCTGATTTTAAAAATCAATATTATCTCTATCACAAAGAAACAGCGATCACTTCCACAGGGAAAGTAATCTTAATTGGTGTGACCTTCTGCTGTTATTCAGAGACCTTTGGACTCTGTCACTGAGGCAAGTACTTTATGAATTGGCCAATAAATACTCTAGGGGAATGAATGTTAGACACGAGTGAGAAGCTGAGCTTCTACTCTTACCTCTCTCTGCCAGGGAGTCAGGTGGTTCTAAGCATGTCGCAAGAACATTGGGTAATCTGTGAATAACGAAAACAGATACAATATGCTGAAATGCTTTAAAAGAAAGACAGTTTAAACTCAAGACACTATCATTATTATTACTAGAATAAGAAAATCCGTTAGTATGGTCCTAAAATATTTTCTCTGGAGCTTAATTTTCCCAATGTTCAATAAATATTTTGGTCCACTTCCTTGAAAATGTGTGGGGAAGGCAGAAGAGAAGTAGAAGGAGGTAGGTCCATGGGTCATCCAAAGTAGGAAAATGAAAGATAATGTTTCTACGTCATTTTTCTTATACTTTACATTCAAAATCTAAAGCTTCCAGTTAAGCTACATATATTATTTATAATTTATTTTTTAGATTTAGAAGTTGTCTACTGATGCTTGGGTAGCTAGAAAGGTAAGAACAATAAGTTATGGTGGATCCTTTCATGTTGAAATGTTGGTTTTATGAAATATAAATCTATTCACTTCTTTTTCCATGTAAAATCTGGTGGCTTCTGTACTTTTGTGTTGGTTGTTTTTCCTCTTGGAAATATGCCAGTATACTGAAAGTTAGAGATCACACTGAGAATTTATTTCTTTAAGATTTTAAAGAAATAGTCTTAAAGATTTTGGATAGTGTAGACAATTTGTGTAGACAATGGAATATACAAATGATGTATTATAAAGATCTACATCTGAAACTTATATAATGTTATTAACCAATGATCCCCCAATAAATTTAATTTTAAAAAGATATTAGCAAATGTAGCCATATTCTAAAGTTGTCATTTAAACAATCAATTCTTCTATCTTTGAGGTAGAGATTTTCAGAGGGAATTAAAAAATAAGTTCCTGAGTTTGCTTTATGCCATTTTCTCAAGTTCTTTCCGATAAGTACTTCACATATTTTCCAGAAATTGGAATCAGATTCTTTGGCTGTAAGAATGAAGTACTATAATTCTCAACTGGTCATGAGGGCCATAGTGAGAGTGGTGTGCAAGTAGACTTTCTGAGTTTTAATTTTTTGGCATCATACTTATAAATGTTTTATTAGAGATTTATAAACAAATTTAAATTGATCTGTCTTCTGAGTCTGGGATTCTCTGCTACACTCCACTTGATTTAGAAACTCCAAGGTTCTTTTTCGGATTGCATTACTAATTTCTAGGGTGGGAGTGGGTCTGTGGGACGGGGAGTACTGTAACAAGGACAATTAAGACATTGTGTATCCTGTAGTTTGATAAATTTTGATATTCTACCAGGCTTAATCTACTTTTGCCAGAGCCCCTATGGAGGAAAGCAGGCTGTTGGCAAGTGAGCTGATATAAAACGTAGAAGCCTAAAATAAACAGAGTAATTTTAAAATTCCCTGATTAAACAAAATAAAAGTAAATGGTTGGAATCTCAAAAATAGGAGGATTTGACATTAATTTACTAGTAAATTAGTACTGTGGGGAAGAGGAGAAATTCTTCTTTCCTTCCTCTGGTTCTTTTGGATGGCTGAATAATCAAATCAAGACACATATTAATAAGAGAAAATCAAATTGCATTTGGACACTGGAACCCTGCATACACAAGAGAGTCAGAGACCCCACATACTTGAGAGGTTCTGAGACAGAAAGGGAAAAATGGATATATATTTATATCTCTGCAGGATTTATTACTTCAAAATAATTGTACAGGCATTAGTTTTTCTTAATAATGTAATTTGACAAAGAATTTTCTTAGTATTATACATTTTTGTAACATATTAACTCAATACCAAGTTGTCAAGTGATAGTTTTACACCTTAATATAATATTTTCTCTCTCTCTCTCTCTCTCTCTCTCTCTCTCCCTGTTAGAAATAAAAACCCATTTTTAAAGTTTTGGGTTTTTTTAGGAAGAAAAAGTTTATTTTTCCAAAGTAATTTTATAAAGATTTTTCTTTCAAGAGTATCCATAAATATTTGGAAACCTCCCTCAAATCAAATAACCTTTTATTTGGTAAGTTAGAAAAAAAAGGCAGTCAAAGATGTAGTTCATAGAGAGCAGAATGGAAGGGACAGAAGGACCCCATTTCTTTGAGAAATGCAAAGTTTATTAAAGAAGAGCTGCACAAACTTCAATTATATCTGGATGCAATCCTAGTAGTTAATCGTGTTTTGTTCCAATGAGACAAGTAGAAATTTTTTCACAAAGCTGGTTCATTTCCAGTTTAGATGGAAAGTGCAGCAGAGAAATCATGCAAATATTTTGTAAGGCCAGATTGCCAAGAAAATCATTGATTGGTGGGATCAGGTAGAGTGAGGGAGGAAGGGAAAGGAAGTAGGAAGGCAATTTGCAAAATTTTAAATGTGGCGCCTATTCAGTTTGTTTGTAGCAAGTTTCTGGCTTGAACTCTCTTCTAGTTCTAGGATATGTTCTTCTTACTTTGCCAATTGTTGGTGTCAGGTTCATACCCATATAAATAAGTAGCCCAAACATTAGGATATAATTTATCAACGTTCTCTACGTAGACTGGTTCTGGAGGAACTTAAAGTAAATGAGGTTAGTTTTTGAGTAATCTTTATCACTTTAGTACTCTTTCCTCACCCTAACCTTAATATCTGGTCTCCACTGAAATCTGCCTTCTTCTGTAGGTTATCATGGTGCAGAAATTTTTCTTCCCTGCCTTTCCTCCACCTAACAAAATTTGTAGTTTTCCAATTTCTGAGGGTTATTTCTCTGCTGGAACTAATTTGATAACTTAATGCCTGCTGAGTTGTTTAATAATAAATGATTGTTCTTACCTTGCCCATCTAAGATTATAATTTTGATTATTAAGATCTTTCAAATCCTTATCTTGTAAGCATGACTAATGTTAGATATTTTGTGCAGTAAAATAGCTCATCAGTAGAGAGAAAAATTTAGACAAAGCAATCCCTAAAGGGCTCACTCCCCTTTCTGGGAATATTTTTCTAACAGGACTTTCAAAAGTGGCATCAAACATTTATTTTAAAAAGCACTTGAATTGACTACTGCATGTATACAATATCAAATAGTGTTTGGTCCTGATTAACTGTTTTGTCTATCCGATGTTCTTGAATCCATGAAATGTTACAGTGAATGAAAATAAATAGTACTGCTCAGTTTAACCTTCACTATATTCTTGTATTCATTTCCTGGATAAATCCACATTCCCAGATGCTTCATATATTAGTTGGAATTTTTTTGGTTGCAAATTACAGAACTCCAACTCAAATTAGCATAAATAGTAAATGAGATTTATTGGCTCACATATCTGAAAAGTCCAGGCATGTTTTGATTAAAGCAGTCTCCCAGTTTTCTGTGATTCTCTTGGCTATGCCCTCCTCTCTGTATTCTGGCTTCATCCCCAGGTTGGCTTCCATCGTATTCACAAAATGGCTGTCAGTAGCAACCAGGGCAACGTGTTACTTGATTCATATCTAAGGGGAGAGATATTGTCACTTTCTATAATCATTTAACAAAAACCTTGAGATTTACTCTGATGGGGCCAATCACTGTGGTCAAGAAGAAATCAAATGCTGATAGATCTGGGCTTGGGTGAAAGCCCTTGAGACAATTTTTTTTTAAGTGGGGAAAAATCATATAGCTTGGAACTGGGATGGAGTCAATCCATCCGAAGTTCATGGTTATAGCATAGTGGGGGAGGGGCATTTCCAAAGGAAAATCAGCGCAATTAGTAAAAGTGAACAAATTCTAATGACATAACCAAATCTTATTCACCAAGTTCCTTTATATGGAGTCCTTTCTTTCAACCTTTGAAAAAATGTACAGGAAAACAGAGGTACAGAGTTTTGTTTGTCAAACAGGAAAATTGTATGTGACTCATATTTAGTCAGGCAAAGAAAGTTCCCTTCTAGTCTGTAGTAACCGAATCTTTACTCATTTCTTAGAACTGATATACACATTTAACCATGTGAGAAATTCTAAGTACTATAACATTAAATGGCACTTTTAGCCCCCAGCCATGTGAAGTTCTGAGATGCCACATACAGTTAACTTATGAGGAAAAAGATCAAAATGATACCCAGACAAGTGTGAGTTCCACACGGTTTGGTGTATAAGGTTTACAACGCTCATCCCTGCAACAGAACACAAGGCATGTGTGAATGTCTAATTTATGAAACAGAATTCTGAGGAAAGAACCAATTTAATGCTTGAAGGGTTATCTAGGAATCAATTTCCTTGATCATCATCTCACTTTTTGATTCTATGGTACTATTACTTCTAACAATTAGTAGTTAGAAATTTTAATCTGATATCCTTAATAATTGCTCCTACTTCATTACAGTGGTTTTCTTTTAAATAAATGAAGGGGGAATGGTAGGGGAAAATCTGTCTCCAGTTTCTTCACTTTCAGATCATCATGTTCAAATATTTAAAGACAACCCAGCTACCAGAATGCAGAAAATAACTATTTTTTTCTGCATGATATTGACATATACTTCTGTGGAAGCCATGTCCCAATCCCCAACTTTATTGCTCCCAGAGTCTCTATACCCACAAATATATCTTTACCTTCTTCTGGTGTCTAGAATTTTTATCTGTGGCATCATTTCTGATTTGCGTTTAGACCTTGTCCAGACCAGTTACTTTTTAGAATGCTTAAAACAGCTTACATAGAAAACATGTTACTATTATGCAAATTAAATCATTGTGTCATGGAATATGAAATGGTTAGCTCTTGCCTTTCTGGCCCTGGTTGCATGTCTTTTATCACCTACATGTTGCAAAGTTCTAGTTTTAAAATGGTAGAATAGATGTAGAGCTCTATTTGCTACCGCAAAAGGGCAGGCATGGTAAGATTGCTGTGGAAAAGATGTCTGAATGAGAGTGTGAGAGCTGCCCTTGAGTAGAAGGGCCAGCTGGGTAAGGAGTTGGGAAGAGTACTACTATGAAACGTCCCATTGTTAGAGCTGAAAACTTAAATTGTTTCTGTTCATCGACTTAAGTTCATGTAAATCCAATCCCACAAGTTTGAATGCTTGTGTATTAGAAATTGTATGGAGTTGTCTGCCCAGCAACCCTCATTCTCATGGGACTGTAGAACTTTCTCTGTAATTCCTCTCTCCTGTTGCTGTCCTGTTCAGAGACAGACACCATACCTGAACTGGATCAACTGGAATCCTTATAAGAGTTTTAGAATGAAAGTCAATATCCTTTAGTATGCCAGGGGTTTAGGGATAAAGGCAGAAATGTGGGAGCAATAGTTTTACTCTGCGGATAGAAGCCAGAATGCAATCACTAGTGTGATATTTGATTCAAACAAAGTAATGAAAGCTATGCAAGCTCCAATAGATGTTACTTAAATATCAAAAGAAACATAAAAACAGAAATACATAATCCTCACATGGTGAAAATGTTAGCTAACATCGCAAGTGGTAGAATTCCATTTATTCAATCGGATAGAAATATTAGAGAAAGGAATGTCTTGAGTCTTGTTGTCAGTGGCAGGAGCAGTATCAATCGGTATGTCTACTGTCCCAGGTGTTTCATTTTAACACACTGAGATGGCAATACCAATTCTTCTTTGAAGAGCACGATTGTCTCCTTGAAGAGGTTTAAAATAAAACATAAAAATGGTTAAGTACACCGAATTCATATACCTTGGTATCCTTATAATTTCTTTCACTTGAAGCCAAGAGCCTGAGCTCATCGATGTGTGTTTTTTTCTAGAATCTCTTCTGTATGAATGTAATTTGTGAACTGCAAACTGGAGACAATATCTTCTCTAATAACAGTAATTCTAGGAGAGCCAGTAAAAGCTCTCCAGCACGGGCATGAGGAGACTCACAGTTTCATTCCTGAGCTGCCATCATTTTTTTCTAGATCAGTCAACTTCCCCATTTATTAAAATAAAGTGGATTTCATATTTGACCCCGGCCTCATGTTGATATGGAGAAAACAAATAATAAACTTTTAGGCCAGCCCTTACCTATTCCATTCTGAACCCACCCTGAGATTGTCTTCTCAAGCACAAATCTGTTCATATTATTTCTATCAATAGCCATGAGGTTTCCCTATTCCCAACATAAAGTGCACACCACTTCACATGACACACAGGATGCGTCACACAACTTTCAACCCCAAGTTCTACCCTGAACTCACAGGGACCTGATTAGAGTTTGTTGAACTAGTTACAATTTTTCCTCTCGCTAGATCTTCCTCCCTAACGCTTAAAAATCTTTCAAGGCTGGGCTCTAGTGTCTCCTTGTTTATGAACCCTTCTCCTTCCCTGACCCCTTCAAGCAGAGTTTGCATTATAATTTTCCCATCAATCTTACAGATAAATCTATTATAATCTTTATAACATGGAATGATGACGTTTTTCCTCTACACGTTTGTTTCTGAAACATGATTGTGAGCTCCTTAAAGCCAGCCCTGTGACTCATCTTTGGCTCCTTGGTGTACGACACTGTGCTTGAAACAAGAGGGCTATTCAACAAATATGGGAAATTGAAGGTAGAGCTATCGATATTCTTTTTTATAGCATCTGGTTTTCTTCTTCTTTTTTTTTTTAATTAAAATGTATTGGGGTGGCAATGTAAGATTACATAGGTTTCAAGTGTACAATTCTGTAATACATCATCTACATATCACATTGTGTGTTCACTACTGAGTCAGTTTTCCTTCCATCACCATATGTTTGACCCCATTTACCTTATTCTATCACCTCCCTCCCCCATAACCCTCTTGTAACCACTAAACTGTTGTCTGTGTCTATGAGTTTTTGTTTCTTTATTTGTTTGTCTTGCTCCTTTGTTGCTTTCCCACATATGAGTGAAATCATATGGTCCTCAACTTTTTCTCTGTGACTTATTTCACTTATCATAATAATCTCAAGATCCATCCAGGTTGTCACAAATGGCATTATTTCATCTTTTCTTATGGCAAAGTAGTATTCCATTGTATATATATATATATATATATATATACATCTTCTTTATCCAATCATCTATCAAAGGACACTTTGGTTGTTTCCATGTCTTGGCCACCGTAAACAAAGCTGGCTGTGGAGAAAAAGGAACCCTCACACACTATTGGAGGGAATGAAGATTGGTGCAGCCACTATGGAAGGCAGTGTTCCTCAAAAAATTAAGAATAGAATTACCATATGACCCAGCAATCCCTCTCCTGGGTATGTACCCAAAAAATCTGAAAACATCTATCCATAAAGATATATGTGCTACTGATATTCTTGAAATTTACAATATTAAATGTAATTTAAATTTAAAATTCAATTAAATTAAAAAATTCCCACAGTAAATATCAGGCTTAAAATATTCACAAAAAAATTAACTGGCCTCCCAAATTTCTCTTCTGTTGGGGAAAAAGCACTGTTTGTGACTATAGCAGAGCACTAAATTAGATTAAAGCACTAAATTAGATTATAGATAGTGAAATGGGAAAGAATAGAAAAGTATTTCATTACTTCAATTATTACATGCAGGTTAAAACATCATTAAAATATGATTTGTCACAGATAAATTGAAATACAACAGTGTTGACTGACTAGATTTAAGTTAAATAAGGGGATTTTAAAGAAGGGTTACTTTCACTTTATTTACTTTTTGTTTCAATGTTAAAGGGGAGAAGCCCAACAGAGATGGAATCAGGGAAGCTTGAGTGAAAATTGCTATGAGGATGACTCAGCTTCTTTTCTCTTCTATAAAATGCTTAAGTAGCCAAGAGGAGGGAATGAAAAAGACACTAGCATTTTGCCTTCGAAACCTTGAGAAATAAGTAGCCTTTCAAAAGAGAAAATTTTATTGGAGATTGCCATTTCTATCTTTTCTGGCTTTCTACTCATCAAGCTGTGTTTTTGTGTGTGTCTGTTTATGTGTGTGAAGAGCTCTCCAACTGGTGTTATTTGGCTTAGGTTTTTTTGTGTGGGGGGGGTTTTTTTTTTGGTTTTTTTCAAGTTTTGAATATTTTACAGCAATGATGAAAAACAGAATTGTTTGGAGTTCAGCATTCCTTATTAGTCACCCACCACAATTTGAATAAGATGAAAAAAATTATGGAAAGCAGAGATCAATCACTGCTCTGTTGCACTGTGTGAAATGATATTGAGAGACAGAGCAACTCAACAACCCAGCAACGCCGGGGCTTGATAGATGTGATGTTTTAGAACCACAAGAAAAAAGAACTGTCCAGGATTAAGTCCTGTGATGGATGGACAGTTTGGGATTATGACTGATAACCTTTCCCTACCACCAAACAGTTCAAATCAACCAGCAAGTAATAAGCATTTTCTATGTACCAATGAGGTATTGGGAACCATAGACAGGCCTACTTTTCTGTGTTAGGTGCTACGATTATCATATAAAAAGCTTATTCACTGTTTCATTGAATCTGAAGCAACAATGATTACAAACATCTGTATGCATACAATGAAATTCAAAAATATGTTCCTTATGCTTTTATACTAGGCTAAATATGAAAAACATATTTCTCTGAAATTCATTTAAGTCTCTTCCTAGTATCTTTACCCTCAAATGTCCATTACACCCTACCCCCATCCCTGATTTTAATTTTCTTCCATTTGCAGGAATTCTATCCTACCCATCTCCCTTGCACTTTCTCCTACTCCCTCCGAAGAAGATTTACAGATGAAGATAAAAAGCTAATAGAGTAAGCAAAAGTCAGGGGTGGAATTTGGGGAAGGCTGTAATTTGATAAGGATTAACCCTGATAAGGCAGGAATGGTAAATTGTGGTCTGGTTATGAAAGGCTTGGAATGTCTGTCTGGAGGTCTGGACTTCATGACTGGAAATAGAAGGTAGAAGGTTTTGAGCTACGGAATGACAATTAGAGGCATGTGTTAGATTACACCAACGCAGTATTTAGGGTTAATTGACTAGGACAGACACTGGAGGCTGGAGAGTAGTTATGAGAAAAGTCCAAATACATTAGCACATGTAAGACGTTGTGAGAATTTGATTTGGGGTAGTAGAAGTGGATCAGAGAAAAAAGGGGGGGGGGGGAACAAAAGATCCTAGCCTAGAAAGATCCAATTTTCTGAGTCAATTTCATAAAAGGCAGCATGGTCACCCCCATAAACTCTAGGTGTCTGCTTGTGTGACTGCCATAAACTTACAAAATCCTCTTACTGATAAGATATAGGAAGAGGAGACAACAAAAAAAGATAAATGTATGGTAACACTTCAGTGGCCATCACAAAAGGATGATAAAATTTACTTAAGAAAACTGATACTTAAAACATCCTCCTTATCAAGGAAATCTTCCCACCCTTATCTCCATGGACAGAAAGAATGGAGCAGACCATTTATTACGTAACATTTTGTAAGCATTTTGCCTTGAAATCTGATTCAAACAGCATTGGATTGATCCAAAATTAGATGGTCATTGTGACTCATTTGGAGAGATCTTTGTCAGAGACTGGAATTAAGCACCTACATGATTATAAGAGGGTGTAGCAGCCACAGAACATGGTGTAGGGCCACACATTCTGGAAAGGCTCTTATCAAAATATTCCTGATATTAAATAAATAGGAGAAACCGGACATTAACAAGAATTAATAAAAAAGCAAAACAGTGAATGGAAATCATGACTCTTTATGACTAAGAAAAGCAATACCAAGTGGTATTTACTTGGTATAAACTTAACTGAAAAGACTATTCTATAGCACTGTAGAATAAAAACAAAGTTAAAAGGGATTTAAAGCTCTTTTGGTCCAACTTCTCCTTTATGCAGAAAAACTGTCTACAAGATTTCTAATAGGTGGATATCAGCCTCAACCATTTCAATGATCAGTGAAGTTTCTGTTTCCAGGACAAATGGTTTTCATTTGGAGTATCCTACATCTGATGGTACCTTACACCACATCCCTTGTACCTCCACCTACTCATAGCTCTAGTCCCTGGAGAAAACTGTGTCTATTCCATCTTCCTTACAACCACTCCAAAAATTTGAAGTTCTGTGTACTTCTCCCATTGTGCTTAAGATAGAATCCAAACTCCAGATTTCCAAGCCCTCTTAAAATGTGGTACTTAGACTCAAACACGATATCCCAGAAGTCCAACACAAAAAGGATTGAAAATATTAACTTCTGGTGTTTGAGGGAACTTACATTTTTTAAGACAGCTTAGAATGCTTTAGCCATTTAACAGACATTTCATTCATTCATTCAACAATATATACTTGATGCACACCGTGTGCTAGGTGCTGTTTTATATACTGGGATTAGATGGAGAACAGAAACAGATAAAGTCCTTGTTTCTATAGAGCTTATATTGTGGTAGAGTAGAAAAACCATAATGAAGTATAAACAAACAAACAAACAAACAAACAAACCACCAAGACAAATTCACAGAGAATCAATCCTCTGAAGGCAAAAATAAAAACAAGGGTGATGTAATAGCCTAGGATAGCATTGCTAAATGGTTAATTTAGACTGGTGTTCATGGAAGACCCTACTGAGGAGGTAGTATTAGAGCCCAGCCAACAATATTTGGGAAGAGAGCCATCTAGGTGGAAGAGTGAAGGGCCCAGAGGGGAGACAAAGTTTGACATATTCAAGGGTAGGAGAGCAAGCCTAGAGAGAAGTCAGAAAGAGGGGAATGAAAATAGGTGAGATCAGAGCAGGATTTTATTCTAACTGCAATGGGAAGCCACTGTGGGGTGTGAAGAGAAGTGTGGGATGCTTTCATTTACGATTTGATCCCTCATGCACCCATTTGTTTTCTATTGGGTCTCCCATTATACGTACTGTTTTTCATTCTTTCTTTCCTTTGGACTCAACTAATTTTTATTATTATTATAAGAATTTCTTCTGAATTAGCTTATACATTATTAGTTATACATTATTCATCTTATATATTACACTAGGCATTCTTAATTTATTAATATCTAATATTAGTTTGTTTTTTACCAAATCCTAGACAATGTGGATAACTTAGAATACTTTATTCGCACCCTCTTCACTTTTGTGCTTTCATATATTTTTAATCTTACAAGTCATTTTTCTCATTGCTTAATAAAATAAATATTTTTATTTCCTTATACCTTTTCATTTTAATTACACTTTATACTTCCCTACATTTCTCTTCCTCCAACAGCGGATCTTTTTTGGTGCCTGAAAAACTCTTTGTATTTCTTTGAATGTAGATCTGTTGTGACAAATTCTCTCTGCTTTTGTTTGTTGTTGTTGTTGTTTTCTGAAAATACCTTCTTTATTGCGCTTTCAATTTTGAAAGTTTTTTTTAAATTGCATATATAGAACTCTGGGTGTTTGTTTGTTATGGAACTTTGAAATATTATTTCATTTACTTCTGACTTATGTAGTTTCTGTTAAGAAGACAGTTACCAATTTTATCTTTGCTACCTTGAGGATATTTTATCTTTTTTTTCCCTCTGGCTGGGTTTTAGATTTTTTTCTGGTCATTAGTTCTCAGTGAGTTTTACTATCATTTGATAAGGTGTGCTTTTCTTCTTGTCATTTGTATTGTTTCTTAAATCAGACGCTTGAATTACTTTTGGAAAATTCTTGAACATTACTTTCAAATTTTGCTTCTTTGTATCCTTCTTTTCAGAGCCTTCCTGCATTAGTATTTGATTCATAACAAAGAAACCATACATTAGTGGATTAAAACTATTTATCTCACAATTCTGTGGGTTGGCAATTTGGGCTGGGTTTAGCGAACAGTTCTGCTGCTGTGAGTAAGGCATGACTAATCTTGTATGGGGCTCACTCATGTATCTGCTGCTGGCTGCTGGGTTGGCTAGAAACTGATTGAAGTGTTTTGGTTCTTCTCTAGGTGGTCTCTCATTCACCAGCAGATATCCTCACACTTGGTAATGAGGTGGCAAGATTGCACACACAAAAGCAGAAGCATGAATCCAAAAAAATCTCTTCAGAAATCATGCACTATTGATTCTCCATAAAATAGACTGGCTCCACCTCTTGTTGGGAGAAGCTGCAAAGAATTGTGGCCATAGTTTTCATCTATAACACTTGTGAAAGTCATCATTAATTCTAATATTTCAATTTCTTGGACTTGTACATTGATAGCCAGATCCACTACAAGTCATAATACTGTGTTTTCCCAAAAATAAGACTGGGTCTTATATTAATTTTTGCTCCAAAAGACACATTAGGTGTCTTATGTTCAGGGGAATGGCCTCCTGAAAAATCATGCTAGGACTTATTTTCCAGTTAGGTCTTATTTTCGGGGAAACACGGTAATTTTATTTCTTCCTTCCCATTGCCATTTCCTTTCATTGCCTGATTACACTAGATAGACCACCTCGTACAATTTCCAATAAAAGCAGAGATAGTGGATATCCTTGATTTGTTCCCAATAGCAGAGAGAAAGTGTTTTTAAACATTTCACCATTAACATGCTGTACTTTTGTGCTGAATGTTTTTTATGAGACTAAGAAATTACTCTTCTATTGTTAGTTTTTCATACTTTTTTGTTGTTGTAAGTAGAATGGATGTTGAATTTTATCAAATGTTTTTTTTTCCATATAAGATGATCATATGGTTTTTAAAAATTTTATTAATATGGTAATTTTCACTGATTAAATTTGAATGTCAGACCAAATCCAGTTGCTATAATAACCCAATGTGTTGATTTCTGCTATTTTGTTATGTGGAAGAATTTGGTGGGTTTTTTTTGCTAACTTATTTAGGATTTTTCTATTTATGTTCATTATGGCAAAAGTATGATTTGTCTTTATTTTTTATAATGTCCTTGGGAGGTTTTGAAATCAAGCTTATAAGTTGAGAATTGTCCTCTTTACTCTGATAGAGTCCATGTAAAGTTGGAATTGCTTTTTCTTTAAATATTTGGGAAAATTAACCAATGAAGCGATCTGGGCAAAGAATTTTCTTTTTGAGAAAGCATTTAATTATAATAAGTTGGCTAGTTTGCAGTCTCTTTAGTAGTTATCCGACTAATCCAATTTTCTCTCTCCTCTTGTGTCCGTCTTAATAAATTGTATATTTCTAGGTATTTGCCCATTTTATGTAAATATACAAGTTTACTATTGTAAATTTGTTAATAATATCCTTGTGCTATCTTTACATTTTTTGTAGGATCTGTTTTTATTTCTGAAGTTAGTTATTCATGAATTCTCCTTTTATTTCCAACACTGTGAGGTGCTTTACCCCAGTTTCATCTAATTTTAACTCCATCAACAGGATGCTGCTGAGTGAAAGAGTAACATCTATAGTTAATGGTCGTTGGATAAGTTGTAGTTTATTAGCGATGGTTCTGGCAAGAAACAAATGGCATTCTCAAACCGGGCGATTTGAAGAGAGTTCAGTAAAACAATTATTTATAAAGTTATCTGTAAGGGTAGGGACACAGCAAGACATCATGTAGGACCCTGGCTGTAGTAACTGCAGGAGGTTGTTACCACCCCTGGACCCGGAGGAGCAAAGGAGAGAATGATTACCAGAATATGCTGTGAGTAACTATATGGAAAGAACTTCCTGACAGACGCTGATACAAACAACTCAGCAATGAAGCCAAGGGAAAACACCCCAATCAGAGTGAGTAGGTCTCCAAATGTGAGCAGGCTGGAGTGGATAAGAAGCAAATACACCATGCTGACTCTCTGAGTGGAGCTGTAAAACGGAGGAAACCCGAATCCTTGAATCACCCTCTTGAACTGCTGCCCACTTTACACCTGTATTGAATTCTTGTGTCTGAGAGGAATATATTTCTATTCTGTTAAGTTCCTTTGATGATGGGCTTTATCTTCTATAGCACTGAGCATTAACTATGCCAACGCAGATTGATACCACGATGGAATGTAGCTGAATAAGAACAACAACAAACCAACCTAAAATATGTGGCATTGGCTTAGTAGATGGGTAGTGGGTGGTGAGGCTAGAACAATGAAGAAGCGTGTTAAACAAAGATGAAACATTTGATAAGTACATTGTCTTCCACGCCTACTCAGGCTGATTCTAGGTGAAGAGGTTGGAAGACAGAATACTCGTGGTATGTTTTGGTGTTTTCTGGTTACAGTTAGCAAGGATGGAACTAAGAGGTAAGCAAGAGGATGGAATTGGCTAGTTTGCAATAAAAATGAAAATAAAAGAAGATCTTTTCTTTAGGTTGGAAAAGTCAACTTGTTTTAGACTCCAAATGCAAAAAAATACAATATGAAAATGTTTTCTACACTAAATGTCCACTTAAGCGTAGTTCTGCCACCAATCACTAGTGTGGCACTCCATCCAAGCCTGCTTTTCTCAATGTACTGCCATTATGTTGAAAGAAGAGCAGAACGGGAGGAGGAGGTGCCATATATATATATACATATACATATATGTGTGTGTATGTATATATATATATATACACACATATGTATATATGTATATATGTATATACATATATACATGCATATATATATTTGTATACATATATAATGTATCAGGCTTAACAATTATATATGTATCAATTATATGTATATAATTAACAATTATATATATATGTAGCAGGCTTAACAATTATGATTATTGACTATTAATTACGACTATTAAGCATATTTGGGTGTATTTTTCAGGCAAATGAAATTGACAGGGAGCAAATAGATCAGAAATCTATTAATTTTTTAAGGAATTGCATAGCTAAAGAAATTATAAGCCAGACTGGAAAAGACTTTAATTGTTTAAGACTTAAAACAAACTTGTATGGACAGCACAGAGCATGTAAAAAACGATACAACTTCCTGAAGATTTGGTACCAAGAAAAAAAAAAAAAAAGGAGAAAAGAGACCAAAAAGAACTTCCCTTAGGGCAGAGCCAGAGGATTCCCCCACACTCCAGTATAATTGTAAAATCATTAATCCCAAACTGAAGATTGAGGTAATGTCAAGGAAATCTTCCAGGGCAGAGAGCTCACCATGCCTACTTGTAGGGTTGTATCATTACTATTTACCAGTGATCTCATTTTTCCTTTTCCAATGAGACATTTTATTATAGATTTTTTTCTCTATGGTCTAGTATGTGTGTGTGTGTGCAGAGGTTAGATAAAATGTCTTTTATGTTTATAAGTCACCAGGCCATGAAAAGGCACACCATTCCAATGAAGAAGACTGCATCTACTGGAGACTGGATTTGAGTGGGATAAAGAAACTACATGGGATGTTAGATGTTTCCCTTGAGTGAGAGTGAGTGTACTCACTGTGAGGAACAAGGAGTTTATAGAGGTGTTAGATATGTCAAAAGACACAAAAGATGTGTTTGTGCGTCAAAAAGTCATGCTCCCTTTCTATTGTAGAGAGTGTTTTTCTGGAAGGCATGTGTCTGCAGGGTCTACATTTCCCAGCATCGCTTGCACTTAGATAGGGCCCTGGGACCAGTTCTCACCAATGGGCTATGACTAAGAATAATGCATGTTACTCCTAGGCTAAAATGTTTAAGAAGCAGGTACGCCTTCTTTCCTTTTTCTTCTCTGGTCCACTGGCTAGAAGTGAATGACTCCAAAGCCCTCTACAGTGAAGCTACAAGGCTGAAGGATCCTGAACCACTTCATGGAAAGCTGCTCACTGAAAACCATCATTGGATTCTGGTGTGAGCAAAGAAAAAAAAAATCTATTGTTTTAAACCATGAACTTCAAGGCTTATCTGAATCCTTTGCTAATCTTATTGAATGATTAAAGGATACATAGTTATAAAAATTACTGTGTGGGTACAGGAGCAAAATATTTGAAAGCCACTTATCTAGTCCAGTTCTTTCATCTGGATATATGTGTGTGTGTGTGTGTGTGTGTGTGTGTGTGTGTGATTATATATGTATTATATATATATATAATCACACACACACATATATCACACACACATATGAATTTAAGGTCAAAGAAGTAAAACTTTTTATTTAAATCCATACATTTTTACTTAAATGTATACATTTTGATTTTAGACAATGGTGACTGATTAGAATGCAATCGCTTTAGGGCTACCTAAATGCAGGAATTTACCAGTTTATCCTCTTACAATTTAAATTTAGCAGCTGAGCCCAAAGATATGATAGGATTTAATAAGACAGTCATTCATTGAAATCTATGTAATTTTATTAACCAGTATCTCCCCAATAAATTGAATTAAAAATAAATAATACCATCAATTTGTACTGGTATCCTTTATAGCAGCTACACAGTGATGGTGAGAGAGTATTTCTTGAGTATATACCTAAGGTCACAGTATCAGACAAATATGACAAATGATGTAAAGGATTAGTGATAGGAATTAGGAATGCATACATCTCTATGCCTAAATGCATAGGCTGTTACGTACAAGATGACTGCAGTGTCATTAGCTATTGTGGAACTAGACCCCAGCAAATCATATCATTTTATTCCTGTGGAGTTAGAGTAATATCTTTACTTATGTCTCTTAAAAACAAAAACTTTAATAAGTTTTAATGGGTGCAAGGTCAAATCTATGATTGTAGCAGGAAAATGTCAAATGTATGTCGTACCTGTAATTTGCTTGTTTTTCCTCAAATCCATTCTCTTCCATTACACTGCTCAGCTCTGCATCACAAGGGGTTGACCCTGTAAACTGCCTTTTCCCAACTCTCTTCTCAATTGGGATACACTGACAGGATACTTAATGGTGATCAGATGGAAGATTTCAGGGTATTTCCTCCTCCTCTTCTTATCTCTGGCAGTGGCTGCCTCCTTCATGGTTCCAGCTCCCACCAGACATCCCCTACTCTGTGGTCCCAGCTTTGCTTGCCAGCCTCCTCATTAATTCCTGAATGCCTGGTAGTCTCCCGAGTCCCACTGGTTTGGAAGTGGTAGTGCCCTCCTGTTGCTGATGATAAAAAGTATGACAAAGACTTTAACTGGGCATAATCAATTGGGAGCATCCGTGGGAAGAGTCAGGGTATATGGGAGGGGTTCTCACAGTCTGTTATCGCCAGATCCTTATAGGAAGAACTATTTGTTTACAACAGAGCTCTATGTTTATAACCACCCCTCCCCTTCCTTTTCCCTTCTAGAAGTTTCTTCATCTTTGAGGACAGTGTGGCTCACCATGTCTGCCTGCTCTGGATTGCAATCCTTTCTTTTTCTCGAATAAACCCTTTCTGGTGGTGGAATACCTAGTGAATTCTGTTTTCCAGTTGACACTGGGTTGGATCATCATTCCATGTTTGGTTCTTTAGTTCTTCCAATACTTTTATAACCAGTTCCTCGTATTAGATTCCTTCAGACTTCAGTGTTTTCCAGACCCGACCTTAATCAATATATGTCTGCACTAATATCTAAATAGATCAGAATATACTGAAACATGTGTATGTAAATTTTACCAAAAAAATTGTTCAGGACTTATTTGTAGAATGAGCGAATATATGTGTGAAAGTGTTATTTGTAAACTGGGGATGGGGGTTATTTTAATCGTTCAAAGTTGAACTTACAAATTCCTATTAAAATTTAGTGTAACTATATGTTGACAATGAAATTTTAGTAAAAAATTATAAATGGTGTGAATAAGTTTAAATAGTACTGTAGGATTAAAATGGTAAACATAGAAATTCAGAAATGAAGTCTAGGGGCAATGATTGCAGTCACTATTAAAGCAAGTAGCTTTTGAATCTTGTTCACTTTGACTCACTATAAGAAATATATTTTATATTGAAAATGAGCACAATCATATATGCATGAGATGCCTGCTGTATTTTCTATTCATTTTCTTGTATTATGTCCTATTCAATGTGACACACAGTTTGAAAAAGATGGATCAAGTCATGTTACAGGGACCATGATAGTATGAAAATTTATCTAACAGATTAAGGCATAATTAATCCTTTGTTCACTTTTTGTTCTTCCTCTTCAGTGGTTATCTTGTTTTTGCTGGCTCAGCATGTATTCACCCTCTTTCTGGTAATGACAGAATAATTTTCCTCTTGGAAATTATCCCTCTCCTTTTCTTAGTCCATAGAGTTCAGGTCAATTTCTTGCCCACCTCTTGTGTCCCTCACCATTCTCCAATTCTCCCAGCTCTGAGGAAGCCATATCATTTGGTTCAGGTCAAGCAGAGTAGCCACCTCTCTGACTACAAGGAATTTCTCATTAATTGTCACATAGCTAAGAAAGGTCAATGAGCTCTGTAGCCAAAAACAAGTTCTTGTTTTGCCAGATTGCAAGTTGATAATAATCAGACTTAATACTGGAAGCATCACATGGAGAGAGCTGCCTGGGGGGAAGCCAATAAGAGGAAAGAAATGGAGGACCGATGAGAACATTTGTGACTTTGGATCCAGTCACTGTTCCTTGTGCACAGTAAATGTGCCTTTTGAAATTCTAATGTAAGGAAAAAGCTACTCAGCAAATAATATTTAGTATGTGAATGACTTAAATTTTATTAAAAATTTACATTTTCAGACCTCGTCATTATTCTAAATTTATGAACAGATAGAGCAAAACCCAACAGAAATCATCAAATAATCACTTGTATCTTAAACGGTACTACAAGTATCTAAAATTTTTTTTATATGGAAAAAATAAGTTTGTTGGACATTTCAATGTCATTCTCAAGTCTCAATCTTTATTCAGTGTCCACATATTTTTGTTTCTGCCTCTCTGGGAGCCCTACTTCATTTATTAAGAAAAACACATTTGAAAACATACATATTATTTACATTCGTATTTTCACTGAAAAATACAATTAAGGAAACTAAGATTCTCTACCCCCAATTTAATATTTATTTTTTTCTCAACCAGCATCTAGAGATAGATCATATAACATTATAGATTTATTTAAAGCTATTTATAGAAGATAAATTTTAATGTTTTTTCACCTTTAAAATATAAATCACATTTTTTTCAGTCCTACTCAGTATTTGATTTTAAAGGTTTGCATAGTTTCTTGATTTGAAAAAGATTAATTCAAAACACAAAGTATACTGAAGGCTGCAATACAAAGAATTATCCATAAATGAAAAATTTAAGCTACAGTTTTGAACATAACAGTGTAAAAATATGTGATAAGAGATGCAAAACATACAGTATTCATATTGTTCACTGATTAGTCACTGCTGGAATGTATGAACAAGTTTGTTCATATACTATACAACTTCCTTATTAGACATTTACTGATGTTCATTTCTTGGTGTTTTTTAAATACATTGTGTGAAGATGTAGACAATAGTTATTCATATTCAAATTACTTCTTAAAAGTGATGGCAATGGTTCTCTATAGCAGAATTAAAACGAAGCAAGATATGATACTACTTTAATATTTTTAATCTCACACGGATGGATTTTCCTCCCAGCTGGGAGCTCCGGAGTTAGCAGAGTGAATCACTTATATAATATGTCTATTTTGTATAAGTGATAAGAGGAAATGACTGAATTGGAAATCTTGTGCTTTTACTATTATTAGCATGAATTATTTCTCACAAATAACATTACCCAAAGCAGGTGCATTTAATGATCCTATCTTAAAATACCTGACAGGGAAACCAGCAAAGCATCACAGCTATTTTTACTTCTTGTGATTATGGCTTTGAATATACAAAAATATTTACAGTTGAGGCTGTGACAAAATTGGTTTCTTCTCCTTAATAGCTATACACAGAATACTAAGTAAGTTCTGGAGACTAGAAAAAAAAGGTGGTTTTTTTGAAGGGTAGGCACTTTTAAAGTTGATACAAACAAAGAAGCAAAAAAATTGTATTTATATATTTTTTTCTTAATGAGCAATCTTAAATATAATATTTTAGGAACACTGACTATCCTTTTTGCTACAACTATTAAACGTTTCGTTCCTGAGATTTTTGGAATCAGTTAAAGTTCTTAAAGCAAGCAGAGGAAAATGTTTTTCACAGATGGGAAGGTGAACTGTGGGTCACCATCTCAGCCAGTTACTTTCTGTCATTTTTCTCATATATCAGATTTTTCATTTAGGATATAGTCACACTATAATTTACATCATAACTACTGGTCCCAAAATATGCCACATCTTTAAAGAGCTGAAATGTTCAGCTGAAAGATGGTATGCAAGGTGAAAGGTTATTGTTACTAAACACTGTGGGTAGCTTCCCTCTTTTAAAATGTTAGTATCAAAACAAAATGAGTTTGTTTACATCTGGTTTGATTTAAATAACAATTCACGTATCTCCTTTAAAATGATGTTCTGAAAAATAATACGAACCACAGATTCAAATACATTTTCTGAAAAGCAGAATGTTCTTTGAACATCCTTCATTTTAATCATTACTTAGACTATAAGGACCATGGTCTAGCTTTGGTCACATTGTATTTTTGACAGTTTCTAATTTTTTTTACCTATGTATTTAATCATTTAGGAAAAAATTAACATCAAATGCATGAAAGAAAGCTTCAAACAATAACGTTTCATTTAAAAAGCTATATTCAAATGAAGACATGGTCTGAATATGTCATTTGTGCTTATTTTCTGTTATGGCTGATATATAAGATATTCACTGGGCTTTTACATGAAATGGAGTTGTATCGTAGTCTTGAAAATGAATTCCCTTAGAAGTTGTGATCTTCATAATAGCGCCATTTAAAGCATCATCTTCAATGAGTGTTATTAATCCATTGGCAATCATTGATGGGCTGAAAGTGAAGGAAACATTGTTCTCTTAAAACCAAAAATCAGGCATAATTATTACATCATTTTGAGTTACTTTTGAATAATCTACTACCTTTAACATGTAATAGGGAAATGTATACTATGAAATATTGCTACCTCCATTTTTTTATTCAATTAGCTATTAACTAAATTATGTGATAAATTTAGTGGTAGATTTCCTTAGCTAACCTTCTGTCATTTTGACAGGAAGGATTTATGAATTTATACTTATTATTTACATTGAGAAAATGATTATTCTCTCATCTTTATCCTATCAGTAGATCTTAGACTTACCAGATAGAAATGTTATTAGAGTAGAAATGGGAAGAATTGTAGCTAACATTTATTGAATATCTATTATTTATTTGTTGCTCTTTTAAGTACTTTACATATGTCAACTTATTCATGGACTTTCAAAATTCCCTGAATTTGTTTTAGTTTTATATTATCTCCATTTTACATATGAGAAAACTGAGCTTGATGTGTAAGTTCAGGGTCAGTGGTGGAGCCAGGATCTGAACCCAGATGGTCTGACTCCTTCAACATGACAGCTATGAATTTGTACTGTGAAACTGCAACTACTCTAACTCAGACGTCATTCAACAAACACGTATGTTGATCAATTCTTTCTTAGCAAAATTGTGGAAGTTAGGGAGTCATATGAAATTTCACAAAGGGTATAAGTGAATATTGCTTGGAATTTAGGTACATAAGGTATCACTGCTTCGGCAAGTAACTAAACATCACCTTTTAAAAAAATATCTGATTAATGATGCATTGTCTGTATCTCAAAGCAAAATTCATACCATATAAACACATTCTATTCAGAAACCCAGAAAAAGTATTTTCTTTCAGAGTTCGCCAAATCAAAACTTTGAAGCTTGCATTCATTTCTCAAATTGAAAGCCTTAGTTTTTCGCTTTTTATTGCTTATGTCTAGAAAGTACTTAGCACCCTCATATTAGGGGGGAAAAAGATAGGTATAGTTTTACTTACTCCAAAATCCCATAGTATTTCATCATATCCTTTATGTGATCCTTATATTCAATATATTGTCCCATGTTTTCTTCTTTTTCAATGGATTCGAGGATGGGAGTATTAACAAAGCCTGGGCAAATAGCATTCATTCTCACACCACTTTTCATGAGATTAGCAGCCATCTGCCAATTGGAAGGAGAAGGTTGCAAGTTTCAGTAGTTTTATAAATGCACAGCACAGGACACACTGATAATTAAAGCTGTTTAAAAGACTCTGATGTGAAAAATACTAGTCAGATATCCTTCTAGCTTTATAACAATGGCAGTGTTAAGGTTGGCTGGTAGCAGAAAGCAAAAGCATACATAGCTAAGGTGCTGAATTAATTCCCAAAAGCCTCACCTAATTAATTTTTTTGTAAAAAATCAGTATTACTGGGCAACTCCTGAAATTACTTAATTATCTAAGCTGTTCTTATCTATTGAACTCTGCAGGAACCTGAAGGTAAGAAGCTGAGGCTTAAAATTAATATCCCAAGTTTTCTTTTTTGTATAACAGAGACTATTTACCCAAAAACTACTGTTAGTGGAACGTTTTAGGATTTTGATTGACTCTAAAGATAGTCAACTCTCTGGAAGGCTATTTAAGTACTTTCAGATTAATATTCTTGGGCTTGATTTTCAATCTATTGATTGTATTTGAACTATCTGTAAAACAAAATATAGTTGATTGAGGATTCCATTTGCTTACTTGCTAAAATGTATTTGTAACCCCTCAACAATCAATTCTTATGGAGCTTTCGGGGTCATTTGTGGACAAGCACAGACCAATGAGAAATCTGAGTTGCCCGACACGGATGCTCCAACATTGAGGTCAAACAAAACAACGCTTTGTTTCCTTGTTTCAGCTCTTCTAACTATAAACAACTGTCCTTTTCATGGAGTATTTAGTCCATGTTTTCCTTATTTTTGTGCTTTTTGTTGGTGATTTTGCTATTTGAACACTGTGCTGAAGTGCTGTCTAGTATTCTTAAGTGTAAGGCTGTGATGTACCCTATGGAGAAAATAACGTGTGTTAGATAGGCATGAGGTAAAAATGCTGTTGGCCATAATACCATAATGCATAAGGTATCTTTAAACAGAAAATCACATAAAACTTTAAGCAGAAATTGACATACGTATTGATGGGTTGATCAAAATGTGATCAGAGGCTTGCAGGAACTTAACCCAGTACTCTAGAAGCAATTGTTCTGTATTCTCTAACTCAGTGTTCACAAGTGATTTTTATAGAACATAACTCCCAGAATCAACTGTACAAGTTTCCAGTTTTATAACTGTAAATGTAAAATTTCTAGTCTTTGAGATTTGTTTTGCTTTTTAATAGCTTTATGTGGGCATTGAAAGTTGATTTAAAGATGAAGTCTTTGCAAATTAAAAATGTCCAGTCAATTTAAGATTGTAGGAGCTGCTTATCTTCCTTTTTGATTTAACATTTACTGGTCACACATCTGTCTTCTTCATCCTTAGTATTTATTCGATTATTAATATTTTTCTCTTCATCTGTCTGGTCTCTCTATCTCACCTAGACTAACTAACCACTGCAGCGATCTCCCCATTACCCATTCCTCTTCCACCCTTGTCCTCTCCAACACATTCTTTAAATAACAAACCAGAATGGTCTTCCTAAAATGGAAATCTGATCTTGTCATTCCTAGGCATAAAATAATCCACTGATGTCTGTACTTTGAATAAAATCTAAGCTCATTCCATGGACCATAAACCCCTCTTGATCTGGCTCCTGCTTATGTATCCAGTTATCCCTCATCCTACTTTCCTGTTCCTCCAAGCTACTTTTTTCCCAGTGGTGATGAAAAGGCAAGCATTCCCATTTCACACCATCAATGCACGTGGTCAATTCGGTCTAAAATATTTTTCTAAACTCTGTACACCCTTCACCCTAGGCCTCCATGGAGATGTTGTCCTTGACTACGAAGTAAATTGCTGCCCCACCCCTCCAGCCTGCCCCCCATTCTCTCACTCATTTATAAGACTATCTTCCCATTATTTAGCCTTAGGATATTTTTCAAGAACACACCTACTTCGTTTTAAAATTATCTATTCTTGACTTGGTCCTTTGTGTGATCTGAAATTATTTTCTACAATAAAGATTGTAGTATAATATTATTTTTCTATCTTTTACCCAGCTGTATTGAATTCTGAATTTATTCCCCTTGACTTTACAGAACTCATGTTTCATATAGATACAGAAAGAGACAAAGAGATACTGTGGTTGTTATATCCTCACCGCTGCTGAGCGTGTGAATCCAATTATGCCATGCTTTGAAGCACAATAAACAGGCTGCTGTGCAACAGGCATGAGCCCTGAAACAAACACAAAATGTAAATAATTTTATTAAAAAATAAGCAGATAAAACCCAATGATTGCTATGCAAATGAATAATTTGTGCCTATTCATTTTAAAATTAATCTAGAAAATACACTAAAATAATTACCAGACAACTTTGTAAAAATCACTAGTCTTAGCATAGTTTATTCCTTTCATGATCTCTACTGTACTGTCCAGAATTTATGGTAGGTAAGTTACAGCCTAGGGATGCAGCCACGAGTGTGATATGTAAGTTTTTTTGTCTCCCTGACTTTCTGTCAACAGAAGTCAGTGTTATCTAAAACAGAAAGATAATCATCTTTAGATTCACAGAGTTACCATCTAATTTTGTTTTTAACTCATGATTTTAAAAAGTACATATTCTACATTTTTAAAGTCTTCAAATGGCTGAAGGAGTTTAAATTACTGAAGTGGAATTTGGAGATGATTTTTGTCTTCATTATATATTAGTATGCATTTCCCTGTCACTAATCACACTAAATGATGCCTCTAAGTGTTTAAGAAAATTAAAAGTTAACTTCTTTTGATTTTGATCTATAGTCGGTGCCTAGATGTCCTCACTCTATGACCTTGGAAAAGAAAACCAGAAATAAAACCTATGGTCCTATTTTATTTCCTTTCATAATTATGTACTCAACAACAGAATTCAAGCAATTGTAGAAATTGTTTAATTTTCCACATATACACAATAGTAATGTTCAAGCATGTGATTAAATTCATGGTCTGGAGAAAAAGTAGTATCCTTGCATGTGTAACAGAAGTACCAGTGTTGCATTTTTTCTTCCCTACCTCCTGGCCCACCCCCTCACCCAAAGAAATAACAACAGCAACAACAACAACAAACCTATTTTACTGTAGTAACTATTACTATCACACTTATTTCTCATAATTGTCAATTCTCCATCTATTCAATGGTAATACGTTTAATGAGAGCCATTTGTATATTTCAATTTTTAATTAGTTTCTTGAATTAACTAGTTTTCACATTTTTTTAATTTGTAATTTCTCTGAGTCAAGAAAGAGTGCTCCCTGATGACTCTGTTATTAATATCAAAAATCATGCTAATAATACTCAATTATTCTGCTGCGGCATACTCATCTCCACCCAGCTAACTAGTCCCAGAACACCACCAGTCAGTTCAGCGTGTTGTGCCAAAGTTCAGCAACAAATGCAGATCTTAACCACTCCCTGGGTGCCTGCCAGGTCTCAATTTATAAAGAATGTTTGCTCAAGAGCAGTTTAAATCCCTGAGAATGACAGTTCACATATTGTGCGTCCACCCAATAATCTTAAAGTACTGTAGCATGTGATTCTCTTCTTGTTTTGTTTTTAGGTTAACTCAAATGTGTAAGTTAATTAAGTTTGGCGGTGTCAGTTAACAAGACGTCATGATGTCTGTACAGGGTACATACACAGTTGTATTAGGAGTTTGAGATAAGGGAATAAGTAGGTGCACCAGACATTGCTGCTGCTTGTTCTTTTAAGATAGTCGCTGTTTTACACTCTCCTTAAGTGTTTCAGAGACTAAGGCAGTGGTTGTGGGATGGTGTTCATGGGCTGCAGGAAATGCAGAGTGAACCTTCATCAGAGATAAGCTCGCTGACACAGCCACAAAAAAGCACAAAGAAGCTGTTCATACATGTTCATGAAGTGAATTTGGAACAAAGTTTTGTTATGTATGTGGAGGTACTGAACTTCTGAACCCAAACTAGTTCGAAGTGTCACAGAAGTGAAATAAATACTGTTATGTTGGTTCTGCTGAAGAAGCAAGCACAAGACATACTTCCCTTTAAAGGTAGAATTGGAAATGCAACCAGAACGTGAAGGAATTTGTTTGCATTTTCAAAGTGGCACTTGGTTTTATGAATCTTGGTGTCACGTACTAATGATATTTTCACTGTTGGGCTGCAAAATGTTTCCTCTTGCATTGTTTTCACATTCTGACACTAGATCAAAGGCTGCCTAAATTAATTTCATACATGCAGAAATCAAGAGTCCTTTTTGCTTTATTTTTTAACAGCTTTTTGAAGTATAACTGACATACAGTGAACGGCATATATTTAAAGTACATGGTTTGATAAGTTTTGACATATGTATACACCCATGAAACCACAACCACAATCAGGAAAATGAATATATCAATCACCTGCGTTAGTTTCCTCATGTGCCTTTGTCATCCTTTCCTTTTGCCTTTTCCTTCTCCCTGGGCTACCACTGATCCGCTGGTTTGTGTCACGATAGATTAATTGACCTTTCCTGGAAGTTCATATAAATGTAATCACACAGTGTAAACTCTTTTTGTCTAACTTTTTTCACTCAGCATAATTATTTTGAGGTTCACCCATGTTGTAGTGTGTTATCAACAGATACAGATCATATTCCACTGTAAGTTAAACCCACCAATTGTATATACATTCACCTGTTGAATGTATTTGGGTTCTTTCCAGTTTGGGGGTATTACAATTAAAAAGAATCCTATTATTCAATTACTTTATTTAGGCAAGTCAGAATGAATTAAATAGATCAAACCAGTTAAATAGAGAGCTTTTCTTGATCTCTCCATGTAGATTTTAACTGTTGTTTCCTGTTTCCAATAGGCCGGGTGGGTTAGTGATCTGTAGTGCTTTGTCCCCAACTTGCCAAGTGACTCTAAATGTGAAGACTTACTATTTCTACCTCTGTTTGCTGCTTTGAAAAGGGAGGCAACATGGAGGGAAAAAAGCTCCTTTTTTTTGGTTTTTTTACATGATTTTAGTTGGGGTGAAAGTTTTTCAGAAATCCATTTTCTATTGGATCTCAAGACCCATTTTTCCTTCACAAGTATATTATTACTGCTACTGTGGCTTAGCTTTAGTATTGATTAACCATACTTCTGTTACTTACTTTAAACCCACAACATCAACATATAAAGTTTCTATGTGTTTCAAATAGAAATGTGTTCTGAGGCTGGTGATGAGGATCCACGCAGAGAATTGTGCCAAGTGTGCATGGTGTGACTCTAGGGACACCATTCATGGGGTAGTTTGTATACTATTAACGGTGCCCCCTAATGTTCCTGATTTATAACCTGTACAACTATACAGAGCAGCCCTCTGTGGTAGAGAATGACTAAGCAGAAGAGACTGAGAAGGAGGAACCGGTGGAGGTAGGAATATAAGCTAAGTGTTGTGTCATAAGAATTAAAGTATTTTAAGAGGCCTAGAGTGGTCACTGTTATCAAATGAGAATCCCTCTCTTTGAGATATTAACATGTCTCAGTATCACTCATCTGAAAATGGTATCTCTCTTGGTTTCACATCTTTTCCCAGCTATCATGCCATTTCTCTTGACAACAGGAAGTCCTCAAAAGAGTTATTATATTCATCGTCTCTACTCCGCACCTCCCATTTGCTCCTTAACTCACTCTAATCATGCTTTCATCTGACCACTCCAGTCAAACAGATCTTAGGGAGGTTGCCAACGGCCAACATCTTGTTAAGGTGAAATTTCTTGTCTTAATCTTGCTTGATCCCTTCCTCAATAGCAATCAATACCGTTAATTCTGCTTAAAATAATAATCCCTGAAACACTTCCCTCTAAATTTACACTGGTCCTTCTACCTCACACTCGCTAGTGGCTCTTTCTCATGTCCTTTGTTGGCTCTTCCTCCTTGACCAGGCCCATGAATATGCTGGAGAAGTCCAGAGTGGTCCCTGGTCCTCTTTGCTTTTCTAGGTGACCATACCCATTCCTGAGGATGAAATTCATTTAATCTCTCTCTCTCTCTTTCTCTCTCTCTCTCTCAGATACACACACACACACACACACACGATTCTCAAATTTAAATTCTAGATTTCCAACCAGGATCTCTTACTCTGTATTGAGCTCCTGAGAGGGAAGTTTGGGTTCTTTATTGCCATATATCCCATTAGTTTTCTTTCCTGAAAATATAGTGTGTCCTAATTCAAAAGGTTTTATAGGAGTGAATTCATTTTAGAAATACATGTTTAGTAACCAATTAAGTGCCAAATGAAGTGAAAACATGTTTTAAATATAGTCAACTGAAACACATAAAACTAATGGGAGGACCACCATTTTACCAGAATGTTATTTCTTATAATATTTAACCATTTTAAAATGTCCTCTTAATCAAGTTTGTCAATAGGGATTATAGCACAGTGGTTTTAGACTTTGGGTGCTAGACTGGCTGAGCTCACCTGAAGCAAACACAGTTACCGGGTGGTGGACCCAGTCTTATTTTACTATAATATAAGATCTGGTCTTTAATATAATATATAATATAATATAATATAATATAATATAATATAATACCAGGTCTTATATTAATTTTTGCTCCAAAAGACGCATTAGAACTGATTGTCTGGCTAGGTCTTATTTTCGGGGAAACATGGTATAATGAAGCAGTACTTCAGGGGACTTTTGCCAGTGTAATGACTACACCAATTAGTTGCTAGAATTAAGTTGGGTTTTTAAAATCTTCCAAATTAATTCCCATATGCACAAGGAACTTATTTTGTCTTAATTGATTTCCCTAAATTGAGTTTCTTTAGCACTTCTATATAGTCTATTTTAAAATGTTTAAGAATAACAATGAAACAAAGGATTGTGACAATGAGAAAGCAGTCTCTAAAGAAAGAAATGTCACATTTTGTTTAATGTTGTGAGAAATCTTTTATTTGTGCTTAAAAATGGATACCTTACATTAAAAAATAATAGATGTTTCAATACTTATTCTTGGCCCAATATTGTGCAAGTTTACTTATAGAATTGCAAAATGGCTCTCTACTAAATATAACATGTCTAATTAGTAACATGTTTAGTCTCTCATAACTGCACATTTAGAAATAAAAAGAAAGACCAAGAGAAGGAGAAATTCTACCCACAAAAAAGAAATATTTTTTATAACCATTCAGGATAATAACACCAAATGGCCACCGACTAATGAAATAATTATAAAAAAAATTTAAAAGCCTAAAGATTACATAGATAATTATAGAACAAATAAGGAAGTCACTTAGAAAAATAAAACATAATTTCCATTTCCACATTAGTTCTTCCATCTTTAATGTCCTTTCTACCCATGTTTTACAAGAGATAAACTTAATCTCTACATCTCATTGATCAGGGGTGTCCAAACTTTTTTCAACATTTTTCACCGAGGGCCATATTCGGTAAAATGCACAAACAGCCGGGCCACTCACTCTAGGTGACGTACGGATTGCCTCACCTAGTTTATTTAAGTAAACTAAATATACTTTTGGAACTTGCTGCGGGCAAATGAAAAATGGATTGCAGGCCGCAGTTGGCCCACGGGCCATAGTTTGGACACCCCTGTCATAGATAATAAAAACCTCAAAAAGATTTTGTGCAAAAAACCAAAATTTGCTCAGACAGGGCAATTGTACTGAATCATCAAACATATTTTCTTTTAAATGGCTAGAAACCATGTAAAATAGACTATACAGAAGTGCTAAAGAAATTCAATTTAGGAAAATCAATTGAGAATCTAAGGATACTGACTGGTCTTTGTCTGACAAACTTGAGCTCAGCAGCTGTGCCAAAAAGCAGGCATCTGAATCCCTCACATTTTCTTTACAATCAAAAAAGAAACTGTCTACCCATCTTTCTGTGTTTAACCATCACTTCTCTAACATGAGGAAGAAAGGAGAACTACTGAGAATCTATGTCGTGCAGAGAGCTGACTAAAGTAACTGGTGAACTTCCTCCTCATGTGATTTTTTTCCACATAAGAAAACACTTTATCTGATGTTGCTTTCCCCTCAGTCTCATGTTTGCCATAAACAAATCATGTTTTAAAGTGTGACATGACATAAAAAAAGGCATAAGCTTTCATAAAACTACTACACATCTTCTATAATAAAAATCTTTCCAGAAAGGTAACTTTAAGAATTAACTTAGTTAATTCTCAGAAAGTTGCTCCTCTTGTTCCACCAAAACCCTTCCTAACACTCCAGTCACTGCCTATGCTGTGATCAAAGGAAACTGAGATGAGCTTCCCAGCCACTCAAAGAATATCCTATGTAAAACCAGAGACTAGCTCCTCAAAGTGTGGTCCAAGGACCAGCATTAGGACCCACTCCCAGACCTACTGTGTCAGAATCTGCATCTGAACAAAGTCCCTAGGTAATGTCTATGTTAAATTCTAGATTATTCATTTCCTAAGAGTCTTTTTTTCTTTTTCACCAAGGCTAGGGAACTCTAAATCTTTTATCCATCCCTCAAAAGGCCGATTTATAAATATTTAATCTTTCCTACTGATACCTTCTAGTCTGTGTCTTCTTAACAATTTCAAGCCATAAGACAACAAAAGAGACACCATGGAGAACTTTGCCAGTACTAAGCAAGAAAGATGGCTCACATTTTCATACTAGTTGGCCTCTGCCCAATTATGATCCAGACAATGTCGGTGCATCCATTCCATGACATACACTAAAATATAGCAAAATAAAATAGCTTTTATTATTACTTCTAATTCTCACTGCATTTTCCAAGTTAGGTAGCTTGTCTGAGATTAGCTGTTCAACTATAAATTGATGATTATTAAATTGACCTCTATTGTAGGGACTTGTAAAAGTTAAATGTAATACATATAACCAAGAGTTTATCACAATGCCTGGAACTTGGTAGATGCTATGTTAGGCTCCCTGCCTAATATCAAAAATAGTGATTTTTTTTTTTTTTTACTTTTGCCCTAGGTATGACAAAAGGTGATCAATATTTTTGGCCTGAAATTTCTGATCTGTGGTGACATTCCAGTCAAACTACTGCTCTTCAGGCCATGGGAGTCCTGATACCTTGCAACTCAATATCATGTTTCTGTTTAAATGGTCTATGCCATGCTAACTATTTAGTTCTGCCATATTGATATGAGGTACTGATACACACACACATACACACACACACTCTTGGAGTAGAAACTTTGCCTAATTACTTTTATATCCCCATTCCCTTTCTGTAAATGTTCAACATATGTTTGAGTAACTTGAATTTGTTAAAGTGATAACTTTAGCACTTCCAAACTAATTACATTATTTTACATAAAACTTACAGCTCAAATATGTATGTCACTGGGATGATATTTAAGATATGCTAAAAAAAATTCTATGCTGTTCCAGTATTTTCTTTGAGACTCTAATATTTTCAACTTAGAATAAATAAGGCTCTCATGGGATGTCTCACAAAATGCGACTGCGTGACTTGTCGTCTTAGAGGCACAAAGAATGCCCCCAGTGAACACCAAGACCTCAGTAGCTGAGTATGTAGGGAGGTGGAAGCAGGACTGGTGGACAGATTCCTTTTTTCTATGAAAACTACTTTGTCCTTCCCATTGTTTTCAGTAACTAAATATTTACGAAGCACACTTGACTCTCATGGGATGTTTTATGGGAACACAGCTGTTTAATTATGTACATTAAACCATGCTTCACTCTTTTCTGTTGTTCCTTCCAACTTTTTCTTTTTTTAATAGTTAAGGATGAATGTGACAAAATGAGTGCAGGTTTATATATTATATTTACAAATGAAAGTTTGCATAGAAGAGTCTATGTGGTTAACAATGATCAAAACAACTTCTGGGGCTCCGGACTGGAGCACACCCTTCCCTCCATATGCTGAGGAATCACTCTCCACATTAACTACTCCTCTGTTTGTTAAACTTATTAATTGCATTTGATACTCGGTCTGCGTCAGTGGCCATTACTCATTAACTTCTCTGCCCAAACCAGTGTGTCAAGGTTTTTACTATGACAGTGAAGGACTCCACTGAATCTATGCAAGAGATCGTAACATAAGGATACACTTGGGTTGCGTTGAATGTAACCCACAGCTATGCCTTTAATAGAGTGAGCAGCAGGGATAAAAGAGGAAAAATGTGTAAAGAAGGAGAGTTGGGAAAACACAAGGAAGCAAACATTGGAAATACTTTTCCTACACTTTTGTTCATTATACATCAATAAAGTTGGGGAAAATACTTTGACTCCGGAATGCCTCAAAGACTTTTTTTGGTTGACCTCTACCAACATGCTATGACTTCAAAGGTATGAAATTGTTGAAAGCATTTCTGAGGAAAGTGTGAAGATGGAGAGGTCCACATTTACCTTCTACTTTTACAAAACCCTTAATTTTGTCAAACTAATCTCATTATGGGAAGACTAATCTCATTTTGTCAAACTAATCTCATTATGCGTAAGTAGATAAAATACAAGCTAATATGGTTTAATGCTCTGAGATGAGGATACCTTAGTGAGAAAGCCCTGGGTGGACTGAGATATAGCAGGGGCTGTCCTGAGTGGCCAGTGGCAACAGGAAGCAGTATAAATGCACCAGGTGTGGGTGTGGAGGCTGGACATTAAGAAGGGAGGGTGCCTCCTTCATACTGATGAAGGCACCGAAGCAAGTAAAGCATAAAGATAAACTGTTTAATCATTATAAATAGAGTCACCCTGCCTGTCAGAAGGATTATCAAG
Organism: Rhinolophus sinicus; assembly: GCF_036562045.2. Lineage (NCBI taxonomy): Eukaryota > Metazoa > Chordata > Mammalia > Chiroptera > Rhinolophidae > Rhinolophus > Rhinolophus sinicus. The sequence continues at coordinate 96,583,614 of NC_133757.1, forward strand.
AGGGAAAAACAGTTTGGAATGTTATGGTATTCATTAAACTGTAAAGGGTGCTAGAAAGGTAATTTAAAAACCAAAACAATCTTATCGTTGAATTTATATCCATTCATTATTTTATCTGCATGATTACAGAAAGGTCCACACATGGCTCTGAGATGGGTAAGAAGAGAATCAACACCCAGGGATGTGTAGTGTGATAAACCGAGCTCTTAGCCAGGAAAGCAAAGTGGACCTCTAATTGTAATCCTTAAATTGCTCTTCTCAATGGCGTGTTTTGACTTGTGACTTTGGTAAGCTCCTCAAATGTTTTCAGGGCTCTACTCTGTGTGTCAACTGGGGCAAAAGCTTAACATTTCATTGAACGTTTAGTAATGTAGTGTTAAGATTAAAGCAGTGCCCAGGAGGCCTGAAGGTACTAGCAAATTACACTGGCTTAATCAAGTTATAGGAATTCAGTGTCTTCTACTTCACAGGCTAACATAGACATGGATAGAGAGACAGATTAACAAACTCATAGATAGAAGAGATAGATAATCTGGTGGTTAAGACATAAGACGTTTTTATCAGGCTGTTTGTACTGTGAATTCCAACTCTACTGCTTGCTGTGTAAGCTTATGCAGATACTGATTTTTTTTCCTGCCATGGTTTCTTCATCTACAAAATGGAGATTATAGAATTTACTTCACAGGTTGTTGTATTAAATGAGACAGTGCATGCACAGTGTTTGAAATAGTATCATGTAAACAGTGGGTGCCCAATGAAAGTTAATTACACAGTTAAATATTTTTATTGGCTAAAAGACAGTACGACATTGCATTTCTCTATTCATGGTCTTTAGGGCGAGTAAGCTTCCTCCTCTTATGGTACAGAATCTCTCTCAGAGAGTCCTAAATTGATTCAACCCCGAGGCCTTCCAGCCTTCCGGAGATGAAATCACTGCCTCCAGTGACAGGGCAAAGGGCTCCCTGTACAGTTAGTGTTCGTGGTTCTCCAAGCTTTGCTCACCCTTTAGCTTTAGAGAGAGACTCCATGGAATGGAATCTCTTGATTACCTCCTCAAGTTTTTACATTTCTAGTTTTGATAAAATATTAAATATTTCTTGTCAATTCTCCCATCACTCATGTTTTGTTTCTTATGGTTTTATTTCAAAATCATGTAGATTTAGCCTTGACTATTTGTCTTCAGGGTTTTGGCCTCCCAGAATAAACGTTGGTCCTCTCTGGGGCTAACGAGCTTAAATATTGCCATGTTCTTACCATTGAATGTATCTTTAGAACGGAAATGTTATAATTTACAAGTTGATTATCCTGAAAAATTTACAGAATTAGGTCTATGGTAACTTTAGGGGTGCCATTCTGTCTTTCAGCAACTCACAAAGTGAGTCTATTTTTGAGAACTTATAAAGGAGATTTTGAAGTCTCCACTGGTATCAGGTTTACAGTGGTTTAAGGACCACCTGACAATGATTCCCAGAGGAATGAGAAAAAAGTCACAGGTACGTCCAAACCTGACTCCTCAGATACTCCTGGAGCTGAGAGATAGAGGACAAGGTGTGTGTGTGTGTGAGGTGGCGGGGGGGGGTGGGCGGGGGGCACCTATTCTGAAATGACCACGCTAACTGAAACCAACCAGATAATTTAAGAAAGTTGCACTATTTTGGGACATGAATAATTTAGAACTTGCTGTCACTATTGATCAGACTTTTACAACTTTATAATATCCCTAGAACTATTCAAGAACATTGAGTTTTTTTCTAACATGTTAAAAGTACAGCATCTGGCTAAGTTGCCCCAAAAGTTCCTGCCAAAAGTTTATAGTTACTATTGAGTAATACATTATCAGCTGATACTAAATCCTACTGCCTTGAAAGAAACAGTTTGGATTGCATGTTGTGGCAGAGATGATTAACTGTCCACTGAAGTCCATTCTTTCCTTAGGCACACACAACTAGGCTATATTTCCCAGACGCTCTTGTAGTTAGGTGAGCCCTGAAATTAAATTCTAGACTGGAACGTGAGCGGAAGTGAGGTTTGCATTACTGGAAGGAGGGATAAGAGAGCAGCTACGCCTCCTCAGTGTTCTCTTTCTCTTTCTCTTGGAGAGGTGTCCACCAATGCCACATGAAAGCTCCATGATGATGACAGCAGAGCTTCTGCCAGCCTCATTTTCCAAATGAATGCATACAGCAGAGGTTCCCTGTAATAAGAATCTTGCCCTGGGCTGATATATGAATGTGAAATAAGCTTGTGCTAATATGTAAGCCATTATGTGTTTAGATCTATTTATTATAGCACTTTAGCATTTGAAAGGTGGCAGAATAGGCCACCGCAAAATATGCTACTTTGGCCTAAGGATTATTTTGAGGTAGAAGCACTTGAAAAACAGCAGATGTGAGAAAAGCACTCTGACCTCCCATTTTCTTCCTGAAAGCAGGAGCTAAAACTCTAATGTAAAAGATGCCCTACCTATACCAGGAGGAAAGCAACATTCTTATCACCAGAGACCGGAGTCAAGGCTGAGAGAAATCTGTACAAACAGACCTCCTTAAAATAAAATAACTCTTATCTTCCTTTAGCCTCCCCGTATATATTAGTTGCTTTCCCACAACTGCTTCTCTTTGTTCAACCTAGTTTAGAAACACATAGGCCTAGCTACTTTTGGGGTCTTCATTTTCCTCTGGCGGTTCCCACATACATGTAAAACTCCATGCTTTTCTCCTGTTAATCTAGCTCATGTTGATTTAATTCTCAGGCCCAATCATAGACCCTAAGAGAGTAGAGGTAAAGTTTGGCCTCCCCACAGCACATCCCAACTACTACATGCCCCACACTTTACAATTACACGCTTTTACTAAAATCACCTAGGAGATCAGACACCTTATCTTCATTTTGTACTTTTACTTTGTCAAAGGTGCTTTCACATGTATTACTGCTTAGGAGTCTTAAAACAACTCTGAAAATATATATAAATGTTTTTTAAAATAGTACTGCTATAAGATAATGTACAAAGTCACAATTTAGAATAATAGAAATAAGCATATAGTTCAAACTTTTGACATTATGCAATAGAAAATTCCATAGAGCCATTAAAGATAAATCAAAAATTAAAGTTTCAATTCCAAACCCAAGTTGATAATACATATACTTTGAAGATTTGTGGCCCAAATTACCAGTAAGAAATTATTGTTAACATAGTAAGTGTTCTTACCTGCTAAAGATGACATATTGATAATGATGCCGCCTTCACCTCCATGTTGCTTACTCATGTAATCCAAACCAAGGTAGGTTCCACTGATAACAGAAACCTAATCCAGACACATGAATGGGAAAAGCAACATAACCATTAGACTCTGCCATATAACCACATGCCAGTGTTCTTATTGCTATCGCAGGCACCGAAGGAGACTTCTGCAAAAACTAGGCCTTTAAAAGGTTCTGAAATGGCTTTTTTCTAAAGCTAGTCATTGGACCTGGGTTCTCTTTTTTCTGCCTAACATTGTAGAACTTATCACATCTCTGCAAAACTTCACTCAGTTGCCCAATCTGAGATTTTATGATAAAGGCTGTATTCCCATAGTGTTTTGTCAACTTTAACTCAATTCTCACCATCTTTAAAAATTCTATATATTCTTTTTTCTTTTATAAATATTGGATACAAAATGTATTACTCTTCTTAGAAGCATATGTTTCTCATGTCTGGAGAGTCCACATTCATCTGCTCTGTTTAATTCTCTAAGATCTTGCAATATATAAATAGTTGATAGCCCTTAATTTCCTACGCAGTTTTTGCTTTTTTCCCTAATAAAAATTCTATTTTTCATTTGTATCTACTTCTTCCCCATGTGATACAGAGGAAGGTGATCTCCCAGCTTTAGTGTAGACACTGATTAATCTAATTCAGTCATGGAAAACCCATTCTCCTTGCCATTGATTGGTTTTTGGAACTGGCCATATGACTCATTTCCGGCCAGTGAGACCTGAGGAGGAGTCAGCTGGAGGTGGGGTCGGGGTTGGGGAAGGCAGGTGGAAGAGGATGCTGATGAGAAAATTTTCGTTACTCTTAAGAAAACCAGAAAGAAATGATGACATTACTCCTTTTTCATTGCTTTGTATGGATGCACTGACTGGGACAAACAGTGATATCGCTAGCATCCTTATGATGAAACCAACATGAAGAATGGCGGGTGGGAGAGATGAAAAGAAACTGGGTCCTGATGATGTCACTGAGCTGCAGTGTCAAGCAATCCTGACACCGCAATCCTATTGTGTGAGGTCACATAACTGTGCTACCCAGTTTGAATGGGAGATGTTCTGTTACTTGGACATAGAATCTCCAGTAATGTCTATCACTTAATTTTGTTCATCACTGCTTGCAATGTCCTTTTGATGGTTTACTCTGCTTCACTACTCATCTCTACATGTAAGCACCTTTTCTGTTTTATTCTAACATCGAAGAATTCACCAGTGCCAAAAACAACCTGTGATAAGAAACATATTTGAAACCCTTTTTTTGTGTGTGCCTTTTGGGTTTAAGAACTCCTCTCCCTTCCAACTCAGTTCTAAAAGGTGAAAATTTTCTGTGGACATCTTAAGTCCTCCTTTTTCCATTCTTTACAATACTGCAAAGAAAATAATACGATAGATAATGCGTGTGTAAATGAAGGCACATATTGGTGTTTACCTTCTTTTTATTTTAAAAAGTCCTTTGGGAGTTTCTTGACAAGCATTCAGCGTTGCCTCTCTACCTATAAGAGGAGTTCTAGAACATAAAGGTAAACTGAAGATTCTGTTCATTTAAGCCATGTGTCAGTTTGATATTAAGTAAGCTTAGGGAGAATGCGTAAAATCTCCACGTGATTCCTTTTAAAATGGAAACACAAAACATTAATGGTTTACGTAAGAAGGAAAAAATGTAGATGGCTGAAATTACTGAAGTCAGTTAAATGTTGTTAGTTTCTGCCCGGGTCTCCAGCATGTCTGGACAGAATTTCTGTTTACGCATATTGGTGCTACGCTTTTATTCTCAGGTATTTACAGCTTTGCTGACACCCCACTTTTGTGTTTTCGACATCTACAAGAGGCAGCTAGATAGAAAATCTGAGACTATGTAAACTTTATTTATTTATATTTTTAAAAAAGCAATATTTATTCCCAGATCTTTGGTGAAGGAAGACAAAGGATAATTTTCTCATCCATTATCAGGGTAAGAAGTGAGTAATTTTTCAAATGAAAATGTTCTTGGTATAAATCTACATGACAAGGTCTAATGCTTTCACTGTGCATAGATGATATTTTCACTGCTTTTCTTTTACTATAATAATGTCTTCCCTTTCCCAGATAATATATCAAAGAAATTATTAGGAAACAATTGTTAGGAATTGTTAGGAAATAAAATATTTTCTGTTAATATTCTAAGTATGTATTTTTGCCCTTTGGCAATGTCTCTATATCTTATAGTTTGAGTCATTATAATATCAAGCATCTAGGGAAAAAAAGAAAATGAAAATTATAGACATGTTCTAGCCACACACACAAAATAGCTGGACTCTATAGTATATTTTAATCCATTTTGTAAAGGAAGTTAAAATTTTATACTTAATTCTCAAAAAAATTCCTATGTCTATTTTTACATAGTGAGAATAAATAAAAATCCAGTTATTGACAAAATTATCTAATTAAAGCATGCTTTCTCAATATTTTTGGTTATGAAGAGACAATTTTTATATATAATACTTAAATTGTAATTGTGTTATATTCAAAATCTGAAATTATTTTTTTTCACTACAGCATTCTATAACTTAAAACCACTCTCATCAATTCCCCTATACTGGGAATAATTCTTCAGTAATACAGATAAATGGACAAATAGCTTACTTGTTTAACTCTTCTTATCAGGCATCATGTCTTCCTACATTTTTACATACACACATATATAACGTGTGTGCATGCTACTAAAATTTTCTAATCTGGCATTTCCCTTATCTCATCTCCCTCCACGCTGGGATTCCTTTTAGTTTATTTATGGATCTCATCCTACACTACAACTTCTTTTTTTTTTAATTCTGTCATTTAAATCATGAAACTTTGCCTTTCAGGTTCTTGTCTTTTCTCCAGCCCAGTTCTCAAGGAATATACTAATATAGATGACCATTTTTTTCTGAAATCCTTTTTCATCTTTTGTTTTTCATGTTCAGTCTTTTTAAATTTTTGCTTGTGTAGGGGGTAAATATTATGTCTTTGCCTTTGCAGAAGCTATTTATAATCTAGTAAATTCTGCCTAAGTACAATAGTTTAATTGGATCTTTAGATATTACAGAGTAACATTAACAAAAGTAGTTACTAATTTAATTTGTAATCAACATCTTGGGAACCAAGAAAAGGGAGCACATTGACAACAGCATTTCTATCCATTTCCTCGACTCTTCATTTAGAGGTAGAGCAGGGAAGAGGAAACTACCTCATATAGAAATGAGGTAGTGAGAATGAAGAAAGTGTAGGTTTTTATACTCAAGACGAGAAGTACAATTTATTGAGTGAATACTATGTAGTAGCACTGTGCTGGATGCTTCATACAAATTTATGTAAACTTAATCATCCTTAGAGGTTATCGTCATCCTTTCACAAACTGGGAAATTTAAGATCAGAGAAATACAACAGAAGTTCATGAATTCTAAATTCAGGACTAAAATCTACTTTTGACTAATTCTAAATGCATACCCTTTCCAAGTTCAAATCTTTTAATTCTGAAAAAAAAATCACCAGCAATAGCTATCTATTTTGTTTAATTTTTATTGAATATACTAAAGAATTCAATATATGTTATTATATGTCCAAATTAGATTGTAAATCCTACTTGGATGGGGATGAATTATTTAGGTTTACTAAAGCTTCAAAACGTAAAATCAGTACATTACTGAATGTCCTTATCAATATTCAAAGTTAAATCTACCTTGTCCAATTGCCAGAGTAACCTTTGATAGTTACACAAAGACTTCTTTCTGAACATTCCCAGTGAACTCTGAGCTGCTATAATAAGGCTGGTGTGGTTGGCTTCCGGACTAAGGAGGAAGTACAGAATAACTTAATGGAAACAAAAGACTGGGAAGAGGTTTAATGTATCTGTTGTGTGGGAGGAGTGGTGAGATCAAAAAATAAGGAAGGGATAAATTTAGTAAGGAGTAAAAGTGGAAGGATAGATAATACTGTTTAGCAATGCTGATGTAATAAGAAATCATCCCAACATGCATTAAAACACAAAATTGAATATCCATTGTAGGTGAAACATCAAAGAATGGCAGTTTACCCAATAAATATTAATTGAACATCTACTCTGTACACAAAACAATAATTTTCTGTCTTAAAAGAGCTTATATAGCATACTAGCAAAATTACACATATATAAAAATAATTCTATAAAATAATAATTCTAAAAAAATTGAAAAATAGGTACATCCTATAAGAATGGTATAAAGATGTATGAGATTTCAGAAGAGGGAGAGATATGTAGTGGGGTCCTTTAACAAAGTGGCTACTCTCTGACATGGACAGGAACATGGAAAAATGTGCAAAAGTACACACAGGATTTTATAAGGAGGCCAATTACATTCAGAGCAGAATCTAAAAATATTATTGTACAAACCACACACAAATATTTGCATTATACTAACAGAGATAATCAAGTTGGAAAGACAATGATTGGTCATATTCTAATCTACCCTTGCAATGGGTGTCCTAGGTAGGAGGTGAAGTAACACGATGTTTTAAAGTTACAAACATGGGGAACAAAGGTTATATCTTTTTCTATGTAAATTAAATAAATGTTATCAGTCCCTAGAGTTAGACTAAGGAGTGGCCTATATTAGCAGAGTCCAAAGAAAAATAAAGGCCAGCTAAATTTCAATGAGGAAGGATCCAGGAGAGTGAATTGTAATCAAAGGGGTCAAATAACATTCCACTGGTCTTCAGATTTTTCTACTTTCAGACAATGTAGGAAGTTCCCAGGTTGGAGCAGATGTTTATTCACCTAGGCTATATTCAAGCAAACATACTCTCTTAGCTGGATGAAGACAGATAATTCGAATTCTATAATCTTTTCATTTTTTTCACGTTTCTTATATTAACTCGTTTCACACTGTTTTCTGACATCTGACTTCTCAGAGAAAAGACCCAGTAGGTGTCTGTTACGAATGCATTGTATATAGTGGCCTCTATTTATAAATGTGACCTTTATCTGTAGATACGTATTCATGATAAAACTATTAAAAATATCAGTAGTGATGCTAAAGGGAGAAAGCTGCTGCATGATTTGTGCTTTTTCACTAGGATAGCCTGATTCAAAAAATGTGTCACTAGGTGGTTTTGGAGAGTGGAATAAGTTTATAAAAATATATTCTTAAAAATTCCTGAAGCTCCCAATTGGTTGTATATTCAATTTTTTTTTTAATCTGACAACCAAAGGACTTAATGAAATATGGTTCATAAGTCAGGGTAACCACCAAAGGTTAAATAAATAATACTGTTTTCTTACCAGCAGAAGAAAATTAAAGCTATCCAATGGAATGCAAGAAAGAAACAGAAAAAGAAAGAAAACTTAGTAAATATAAAATGTGAAGTAAAGTGGAAGAAATAAATCCTAATAGAAGCGTAAAAGTAAATATAAGTGGCTTAAATTCACAAATATAAAAAGCAGATGTTCCCAAATGGGATTTATAAAATGAGATCTCATACTATACTGTCAGTAAAAGACAAAGCTGACATAAAACGTTACTTATATTTTCAACATAATGTAATAGAAAAAAGATTTGCCTAGGTAAATGTGAACCAAAAGAAAACATCAGCATTGATTTTACATATGGAAATACAGAATGGATCAAAACATCACATGTTGCAAAAGGGGATACAACTTAAAAACCAAATCAAAAATCAATAAATTATAATCACTAGCAATTTATGCTCCAAATACTATAAGTTTATAATATAGAATCCAAACTGACAGAATTACTGAAAAAGGTAGGCAAATTAAAATTAACATTTGTCATTTGAGAAATGATTACATTCTGTTCAAAAAATGATATATCAGGAGAGAAAAGTCAGTAAAAGAATAATTGAAACTCAAACCAAATAGGAATATTGTAAGAAAAGAAAATTATAAGCTACTGTCATTTAAAAGCAAAGAGACACAAATACAAAATTAAATTAGGTATAAATAAGCAAATTAAATGGTGTATTAAAAAATATATCTCGATAAAGTATGATTAAGCCAAGAGATATAGGTATGGTTCACAGTCAGAAATTTTTCATTTTAGTTCACTTACATTACTAGCCTAAAGTAGAAGAAAATCATAGAATTGTCTTAACTCAGGAAAAGCAGTTATCAGGTTTCTTTAAACATTCTCTCTCTCTCTCTCTCTCTCTCTCTCTCTCTCTCTCTCTCTCTGACTTTCAGGACAAAAATCTTAATAACTGCAGAGTTCAAAAGTCATTTTAGTCTTGGTTTGTTATCTTCCTGGAATTAAGTTAAGATTTATTTTTTAAATAAATTAGGCCAGGGTTAGCAATCTTTTGAGAATGATAAATATTTTATGTGTTACACATTATAGGATCTCTAACACAATTATTCAATTCCACTGTTGTAGCATAAAAGTAGCCAGAGACAATGTGTAAATGTCACATGCTGTCATCCTTTTTACACTTCTTTTTACTTTTCTTCAACCATTTAAATATCTAAACCCATTTTTAGCTTGTGGATGATATAAAACCAGATGGCAGGCTAGTGTGTCCTGTGGGCGATACTTTGCCAACTCCTAAGTTATGTAATAAACCATGTTCTTTTTCATATTTCCTTTTAATATTTTAAGACAGATTTATTTTCATAATTGAACGTCTCAAATGTCTTGCTATTTGTAAAAGGAAATGCTTTTTTTCCTAGTTGTCTGTAACTTCTCTCTTCCTATATTACAAGTCATTGTATTGTTTCCATGAATATAAGAACTGTTTTTCCTTTAAAAATATCACATTATTAAGCCATTTTAGGCAAAAAGCATGGCTAAGATAGCTTACCAAATTAATTTGCAGCGTTTTTTCCCAGTTTTTCTCATTATTCACTCCAGCATTATTGACCAAAATGTCCAGTCTTCCAAAGTGGTCTACAACTTTTCTGAAAGTATCTAGTTAAAAAAAGAGATATTACAGATATGTTCTTATTTCCATGTATACATTTAAGTCCTATCTTATGCCATGAAATCAATTTTTATGTATCCACTGTGATAGTGAAAATTACACTCTTAGAGTATCACTTAATGCCTTGCTCCTCAAAGTATGGTTTGTGAGTGAGTAACATCAACCAACAGTACCTGGGAACTTGTTAGAAAGTCAGAATTTGTGGCTACCACAGACCTACTGAATCAGAATCTTAACTTGAGTAAGATCTACAGATGATTTGTATGCACCTTACAGTTCTTCAAGCAGTGATATCATGGAATACATTTTAGAGAACTGACCTGCCTAAGCTAAGAGCTCTTGGAAGTCAGTTGGGCAGCCAGCATCTCTCTAAGAAGTTACTGAAGCTCTGTGGTTTAGACTATGACAAATATCCTTTTCTTAATGTCATATTATCTTCATAAAGTGTTATATTAAACACAAGTCTTCTTGTGTTTTCAGATCCATTATGGTCACTTCCGGGAGTTTTGCTATCCTAGTAAGTAAAATCAACTTTTTATTCAGTTGATTTTATTTGATCACTGTAACTTTAATGTTTACTATTTCATCATTTTTTCTTTCTATTATTACTACTTGGTATTACTAGTTTGCAAAGATTCAAAGGCCTGAAGGTCACTCATTTCATTGTCCAACCACATATCCAGTCCTGGCAAACTGTCCTAAGGCAGTTCATGATAGGCTTTTTACTACCTTTGTATTGAGAAACACATTATTTCTCAAAGTTGACTTTTACATAGTTCTATTAATTTAAATTGTCTCCCTGGGCCTTTTACTATTGATTTTAGTTCTATTACTTGAGGCTATCGATAACCATTGTTAGTGCTCTTCCAAATGACAGATATGTGTTCTCTGGTCTTGGGGCCAACATGTGAATTCCTTGAAAAAAGTACATTCACACAAACTTTACTTTGATTGAAATAAAATCATAGAATTTTTAACCACAACCAGACATACTGAGGAGGGCATGGATTAATCAGTTCCCAAATAGATAAAATATTATGCAAGTTAATTGACAAAAATAGTGGCAAGATTTTCTAATATGTGCCCTTTACACTACCCTTTACCATAATGGAATGGAAAACAACAAAATAAATACCGTTTCACAGAATTTTTTAAATGCGTCTGAAGATCTCAAACTGATTCCAGAAAAGGTTCTCCAATGGAAAACATCTAAGGAATACTTTTTTCTTTTTCTTTCCTTCTTTCCCAAGAATGCCCTACTCTTCAGAACTCTACATTCACATTATAGGAAATTAGGTTGTTAAATATGTATATCTAATTGCTTCTTTAATTTTCTTTCCTCATTTTGATCTCTACTGCATTCCTTAGATTCTTCTCTTAGCAATGTATAATACATCATCTTCTTTCTGACCTACCACTGAATTTGGGGCTCAAGCAATTTACAATCTAGCTCTTGCTGACATGTATCTGTGGGACTCTTTATAATTGAGCTAAACCCTCCATGTTGCACTTTTTTCATTTGTAAAATGAGTTATGTCTTGGTCATCTCCAAGAACATTTTTACCTCTGGATTTTTATGATTTCAATGCAGTCTCCCTTGGTCACAGTCTAAACCGTTTCAAATGTTGTAGTCAGCATTAAATTCTGAAATTGGAAGAGTCAATGCCATGTTTTCCTCAAGTGCAAATAAGTGCTGATTTCCAGACAACATGTGGATTTCTCATGACCACATGCCTTTCCCTGGCCACTCATTATGTATCTGAGTGTCCTCCTCCACAATCACTTATCCTTAAGGAATGTGTTTACAGTCAAGGTACTAATTTTAAATACAGAAAAGCAAAACAATTAAGGTTAAATGTCACATGTGAAACTACATAAATTCAGACAGAAATAGCTTCCAGATGATCTATACTGTTTCCTATTCCATCAGCATGGAAACTGAGATTTGACATGCCTCTGTTCTGGATCCAAGATATCACATGCAACCAACAAAACTTTATCCTCTGGTGAAATATATTCCACCAGCATTGTCTACAAATCTCGTCTACTCATGCTTGTAATCCATGTTATAGATCTTTATTAGCATTTCCAGATTCTAATTAAGTATCTTCCTTTAAAGCAATTTTCCTTAACTGTAGGGGAACATTCCCTTCTTAATATGCCGCTTCATTTTCAGTCATCACATAATATCCCAACATTGTCAAAGAAAGTCATACTTCCCTGTCCCTTTAAGACCAGGAGTACTAGAATGATTTTTATGGAAGTTTTTTTTTTTTTTTTTTTTTGCTTAAATATGTACTTAACAATTACTCAGTCTTTCAATAAAACTTTGTGAAGTATTTGTACAAATATTTTCTTTTTCTATTTTTACCTCGGAAAAAAAATGTATTTTTTCATGTAAATCTATTGGGCCTCTATATGACCAAATCTGTTTATTGTGTACACCGATACTGTCCCTGATATTTCACAAGTAGATTGTTCTATTTTAAGTGAGTAGACGGAAACAGGAAAGCATTGAGGAAAGTCTGATAGAAACTTTTCTTCTGCCATTCTAACACTACCGTACAGCTACTATTACGTTTAAAGTGGGGGAAAAACCAAAGAGAACATCTGGTTCAAAGCACCTCGCACGTCTGTGATGATGAACTTAATCCTGCATTCTCCTACGTTTAAAAGAGAAAGGCTGCCACATTTCATTGTAACTGGACTCGGTGTCTTCCAGCTTTCTGGGAGAAGTTGTTTGTCACAGTCCCTTAGCCTACATTTAACTTTCCAAGTTCCAGCTGCAATTTCAATCATTTAATAATTACTGTAGCAGCACTGTCTTTGAATACCCAAAGGAATTTTGATTACATTATGCGCTGCCAAATGACTGAAAAAAAAAAAGGGTTTCTCAAGCAGACTTGGGTTTTCCCCCCGCTTTGTTTTTGTGGTTATTGGGATGTCAGTAGGAAACATAACACTCCAAGCTATATCTTGGAGCTTAGAGGTAGCTGCTCTCCAGGAGCAGGCCCGACCGCCTGCCCCAGGGTGGCTCTCTGACTCCGGGCTGCTTCAGATTATTGCTTGTTGAAGGCTGTTGCGTGCTCCGCGTTGATAGATGGATCCCCCTCTTACCTCTCAGTCGTTCCTGGTCAGCTACATCACACTGTATGAATAGAGTCTTCTGAGGTTCAAACTGCTCATCCAGGGCAGCTTTACACTTCATACCTGCTTCCAGATTCCAATCTACCAGCGCTACCTGTAAATAGAGGAGAGGAGTCCACGTCCTGCGCAGCTCGTGAAACAGACACACGGACGAACAGTAAATAAACCACAGGACTCTCCTCTTTGGGACCTGACATTCGGCAGTTAAAGTTCAGGTTCTCTCCCAGTCACTTCTGAGATCTGCTCAAGAGCATCAGCCTCAGCAGCTTTTGGAAGTGGCAAGGTGGGCACTTGGGGGGCAGCCTCCCTGTCTTCCCGGGGACCCCTGGGTTTTGGCGCGGGGGGACAGGGTGCGCGGGGAGAGCGGCGAGTCTCCCGGTGAGCAGACAAGTTTCCGCGGCCGGGCGCCGCTCTTACCTTGGCGCCTTTGTGCAGCAGCGCCTCTGCAACGGCTCTGCCGATGCCCTGCGCTGCGCCGGTCACCAGAGCCACTTTGCCGTTCACGTGCATGATGTGGCCGCAGCTCGGGCGGTGGGCGAGCTCGGTGTCTCCGCGCCGCCGCAGCTTTTATGTGCCCCTGCGCGCGCGTGCACCCCGGCTGGGCGCTCTCCAGCGAGTGGGCGGGGATGAAACTGTCAAGCCAACGCCGGGACACCCAAGGCTGTGTCACCTGGTCTGAGCGCTCCCAGGAGCCAAGCTGCGCGATCTTTGCCTTCCTGACTCTCAGCCAATCCAGGTCACAGCCTCGGTCAACCTTCTGGCGGTGAACTGATAGAAAAACCAGAAAGGTTCTTTCTAAAAGAGATTTCCCTTCAGTGCGCTGAAGACCACCCAGATAAAAGGAAGGCAGAGGAGAGGCTTGGGAGCTTGGTTTCCGCCTCCTGACTCCAAGTCCCCTCCTACCCCCGCCACCCTCCCCCCCAAACAAAAACAAGCAAACAAAGCAAAATTTTAGGGATGTTGCTCTTTTGTGTCAATTTAAGTTATTGTCTGAATTCCAATCTCATGGCCATTGGGGTGGAGATGAGGGAGCAGAGATAACCAACACCAGTTTTTGTTTTTGTTTTTACTTAGTTGTGTTTTTGACAAACTTGTACAGCTTTTGGAAATGAGAAGTGAACTGTGCTCTGACCAGAAACCTGGAATCTTATTTCAAGGCTGGGACTTTGGGAATCGTGACGGCACTTCTGTTTCAGATCAATATCAATTGTGTTTCATCTTGAGACTGCTCCGCAAGAACTGTCATCATTGACTTGCACAGCACTTCCAGATCGCTGTTAGCCTGGTGAATTCTTGGCTCAATGGAATCTTTGCTAGTTGAATCATACTAGCTTTGGAGGCTTGAAGTGTGGAACAGAGGTTCCCTAACCTCCAGGAACTTGAGTACAGCTGTGTGCTGAGATGCATTCAGCTGGGGCTATTTCGCTGACCTCGTCACTTTATTTTGTCTTTTTTCATGTTATCACCCACAGGCTTCGATTTTATTTCTGTAAACTTAATACCTGTTGGCATTTGTTTCCAGGAACAAAGAAATCTAAGCACTTGGGGAAATGAACTTTGTGTACTTCTTTGCTGCTTAGCGGACAGAGAGGGGTGATTGGCTCAGCAGGGAAGGCATGTTTGGGGAGGCTGTGTAACATATATGTTGGCAGTAAGCCACTGAAGCAGGTCCTCAAAGTTGATTTGAAATTGAGTCTCGAAAAAAATATTGAGAAATTAAGACAAGAAGAGAGAGATTAATATTTTATCATGATCATTAAAATTGCAATGTGAAGAGTAAGTTGAGGTATTATATTGAAAGAGACTAGCAGAGGACCAAACAAAAAAGGGGGTGGGGACAAAAGTCCAACACCTCTAGTGGCAAGCACAGAACATAGAAGAAAAGGAACCATTTATTTATCAGGAAAGAACTTACACAAGAGACAGAAGGAACCACTAAAGTTGCTACTGTAGGTAGAAGTTAGAAAATGTAGGCAGCGAAGTAGGAGGGGTTGGAGGGGGTCCATGGTGCCTACAGAAAAAGCTCAGAAATAGCTTTGATTAACTGCCTCCAGCCACTGTATCTGTTTTTACAACAGATGACAAGAGGTGGTCTGGAGCAAGATTAGGATCTGAGTGAACAGACCTCCACCCAACTTAGGAGGTCACGTCCTCCCGTGGAAGAGCATGCACCACCTTTTCCTGCCAAGTCAATCTGTAACTCCCTCACCCTACCCACCAAACTACAAATCCTGGACAAGAGGACCAGGAGCCTATGTCTCTCTCACACTTTGGCTAGGCCTGTTTTCTTCCCTGAGACCATATCACTAATAAACCCTGTTTGCATACTCATCAGCTTGCTGACCTTTGATTCTTAACTGCATGGGCAAGAAGAACGGAGACTTCCACAACAGAGTGACCCTGAAGCATGCTGGGAGAGCAAAGCGTTGCACCACATATGGGGAAAAACAGTTTCAAGAAGAAAGGAGTGGTAAATGCTGCCAAGTACTCTGATGAGCACAAGGGAAAGAAGGATGGAAAAAAAATGCTTTGAATTGTTCAGGGCAATAATTAGCAGTAAGTTTAGAAGGCACATTAAATACTAGTTCTAACTAATTATTCTTGATGATTAATAAATAATACCTGTGCGATAGAGAAAAATTTGAGAAACAGTTTTGTTTTCTGTGGGGTTTTTTGTTTTTTTGTTTGTTTGTTTTGCTTTTGTTTTACTTTTAGCACATAGGAAAGACTGGAATCTAAGTCATCGTTAGTACCTTTTAATCCTTTTCTTCTCAGTTTCTACTGCCACTGCCTTTGTTTAGACCCTTATACTTTCTGCTGGGATAGTAACAGCAGTTAGCCTTCTGAATAACGTCTTTGCTCCCAAAATTGTCAACTCCAATTAAATTTCCACAGTCCTCCCACTATGTTCTAAAATAGATCTAATGATTTTTAAAATCCTTAAAATAGTTAAACTCCAGGGCATTGCCTAGGAGGCACTCCATGCCCCAGATCTTCATTGTAGCCCTTCTTTGCACTCTAAGAAGCTTTGTCTGTTAAAACCTACCCCACTCTCTCAGCCTCAGGCCTGTGACTTACAAAATCTGCTCACCTGACTGTCCTTCCCCTCCCACTTTCTTCACTCATCTTCCAACTCAGCTGTGAAAACTTAACTGTGTGTACACCGATCACATTATTGTAATTACCTCACTATCTCCGAGTGTCTCAAAGAGAGCTGTGTCTTTACCGCTGGATGTCACCAGCATCCAGCGCAGGGTCATGCAAAGTATGTGCTTGTACATGTTGAATAAAGGACAGATAAATATGAGATATGTGTTCAAGAGAAGTTGGAAAACTTAAACTGGATGGTGGGATGTCCCATATACCATGATTACCTTTTAACACGACTTAAAAATAAAATTGGGAAAAAAAAAACATTGGTATGGTATTTTTGAAGAAGAATATTTTGATATTTTATATTTTACGTTAAATGTACATACTGGCTTAAAGATATCTACAGGACATGATGTATCGTATATTCTAAAACGGAAAAGCACTCTTTACCCAGTAAACACATCCCTGCCTATTCCTGAGAGCTTTGCTATGTATTTCTCAGCTTCTATGTTCATAACATTATTGAGTTTTATTTACATTAGCTATATATTTCTATTGTCAATGTGATTTGTGTCATTAAAAGTAGGATTCTTAGCTAAAACTAAGTGAAATCTGAAATAAACAATCATTCGTACAATTTTGTGAAAGCACTCCTATTCACAGGTTATATTTTATTTAGTTGTTTAAAGTTCTTTTAAAATGAAAATTAACAAAATGATGCAAAATTAAATAACAGTAAAATTAAAAGGGATGATTTTTTTCCTTCACACAGTGGCAGGTCCCGGGCATTGAACATTTACTGAGGCAGACACCCTGTAGAGGGGAAAAGCACTGCCCCTGGAAGCAGATTGTCCAGGTCTGAATGCAGCCACACCACCTCCAAGCTTTGTGACCTTGAGCACATTATTTAACTTCCCTGAATCTCAGCTTCCTCATCAGGAAAATGAGGATGATAATAGTACCTATTTCATAAAGTTGTTGTGAAGACTATACTGAGTTAAATAAATACAGTGCTTAGATCAGTGCCTGGCACATAGCAAATGTTATGTAAATGCTATTATCACTAAGCACTATGCATGTATAATTGCATTTATTATTCACAACCAAACTGTGAGGTAGTTATTATTGTGGTCATTTTACAGATGAGGCAAACCGGTTTGGGGAGGTTAGGGAATTGGGCCAAGGTCACTAACATAGAATACTGAAGGAGGTGACTTTGACTCAGGGTATGACTGACTCCTGAGTGGCACTTCTTCTTTTTTTAAATTAAACCTTTTATTTTGAGATCATTGTAGCTGAGCAGTACTTTTAGCCATGATTAAATAGTAATTTCTTTAAGAAATACAAGTCAAAAATAGGTTCAAATCAGAATTTCTTGATCGAATACAGAGAGTGTCAAAAAAAAATGTGTACACATTTTAAGAAAGGAAAACTCTATTAAAATTGTAATACTCGATATATACTGATAACAAAAGGTGAATACAAGTCACATTTGACTTCTGCAATTACAAGAGGTGCTCAGAGTGGTTACCATCAGCGTCCAGACACTTCTGATTACAGCGAACTACTGCTTGAGCAATGTTTTGACCAGAGTCCACTTGTAGACACTTTTTTGGCACCCCCAGTATATTTTCACACACACTAGTCTTAGTTGGCTCAGTTCTGACCTGCTAAGTCAGGCCAATCTTAACTCGATTGTCTTTCATTCTGTGCCCAGGAAAGAGCACAGATATCCCAAGGTGCAGCTAATCACAGGCCCCAGCTCGGACACGGGTCAGTCACCTGATAGGTATAAGCTTATTTACTTTTGAAATGATCACATATAAATCAATACTGAAATGACTTTTTTTCTTTACTTAAACCCAAAGCCCTGCTGAAATAAGGCAGTTTCTGTTAGTATTGGTGTCTAGGGTTCCTGTCTTTGCTTTGCCTCCACAAACTGCAATAAAGGAGCTATTTTCTATTATCTACTATGTTCTTGTTCCTTTGTGTGTTATCTCATGTAATTGTTTTACCAACTCTGAAAGGTAGATATTATTATTCTTGTTTTTACAGATGAAGAAACTGAGGCTCATGGAAGACAAATGACCTATCCCAACACTCTGACACTCTGAATTTTAAAACAAACCTGGGTTCAAACCCAAGTCATGTGGCTCCAAAGCTTTTGTTGTTTCTGCCACACTCGGCTGTCTTAGACAGAAGTATGTTTAAGTGCAGTCTCTTCTTTGCTAATTGTATGCTCTAGGTCTGGTTAATCAACCAGACCAAGTGCTAAGTTTCCTGAGCTGTTTGTGGTCCTAAGTTTCCTGAGCTACTAAGTGGAGAATAATTTGATATGTCATGAAGCACCCAGTATAGTACCTGGCACATATTTGGTGATCGATAAATTATTGGGTTATCCCTTAATGTTCATATTTATTTCTGGATTTAGAGATAAAGACTTAGTAAACAATGGAAAAATAATGATAATAAGGATAGATTTTCAGCTCCAGAATTCAGGTGACATATTCTAACTTTTAATAGTGTATTAGTCTGCTAGGGCTGTTGTAACACAATACCACAGACTCCGGTGTAAACAACAGAAATTTATTTTTCATGCTTCTGGAGGCTTGAAGTCCAAGATCAAGTGTTGGCAAGGCTGGTTTCTTCTGAGGCCTCTCTTCTTGGCTGGCAGATGGTTGCCTTCTAGCTGTGTCCTCACATGGATTTTCCTGTGCACACCACCCCCTGGTGTCTTCCTGCCTGTTCTAATTTCCTCTTTTTATAAGGATACTAGTTAGATTGGATTAGGCCCACCCTAACAGCCTCAATTTAACTTAATCACCTCTTTAAAGGCCTTATCTCCAAATACAGTCATATTCTGGGGGGGGCGGGGTTAGTGTGGGGGGGAAGGGCAGGATTAGGCCTCTAATATGAATTTTTTTTTGGAGGGGGATGAGGAGCGCAATTCATCTCACAACAAATAAGTTTCCCAATTTGGAAATGGAAGCTGTTTATTGACTAAACTATAACAGGGAACCTTATAAATGCTGATAAAAGTGAACTGACATCTTAAGATGCTTAACCATAGAGCTGGGAGGACTACAGGGGAAGCTGAGCCCCTTGTTAACTCTCTAGTCCTGACTTCCTGTTAAAAGTTAGTGGTAACTTTCAGGGGAGGGAAGCTAATAAATAGAATAGCTATCTTGGAATTGGGACTTTTCTTCTTCTTCACCTGGGTGGCCGGTTGGAGTGCCAGTCGGAAGTGTGCATTTGCACACTCCTGGGGTGATCTCGTCTCTTTTTTCTTTTCCCGAATAAACTGTTCTTTTGGTGGATTTTCTGGAGAGTTATTTTTGCTGGTCGACAATGTATTAAGGATTGAGTCAGTCTTGTGAACTGTAAATGACAAGGCATCACATACTCCTGTGAATAGTAAGAACTGGAAGGCAAGGGAAAGGAGGAAAGAATTGAATGGTCAGGCTTGCAGCTGCCACATGGTCATGTGGAAGTGCTCTGTGACAGGGGGTAGAGAAAAACAAATTTCTCTCCTGGAGGTGGCCTGAGGATTGAGGAAGAGGAACCTCTGAATAATTGCTACACCCTGTGTTGTGTTCTAATATTGGCTGGCATCAATTGTGAACAACTGCTCTAAAGTAACTTCTACTTCACTTGTTAAGCATATATAATTTGTACAATGTATTCAACAAATGTTTCTTAAGTACCAAAAATATATCCTGCACTAGCACATGAAGACATGCAGTAAATAAAACAAATGGTTCCACCCCAATGGAGCTTGTAACTAAGCTGGCTGGAGAGGTAGACGGTAATTTGGACACAGGCAGGTGGATGGAAGCACATGTCAGAAAGACTGAACAGTGAGGTGGGGTGAGGCGAGATAAGGCTCTTATAGGAAGTACTGTGACTTCTGAAACTTGACAGATGTTTAGGAGTCATCCAGAGAGGAAGAGAAAGGGTAGTGCAAACTTTCAGAAGCCCATTGCCTAAACTTTGAAGAGACATTTTAAATACATGATTTTCCATCTTTCATAACTTCTCAGAGTTTTTAAGGTAGTCAATTTAATAACCCTTATACTGTGTTTCCCCCAAAATAAGACCAGTCTTATATTTATTTTTGCTCCAAAAAATGCATTAGGGCGTATTTTCAGGGGATGTCTTATTTTTTCACGTACAACAATATACATTTATTAAAATACAGTCATGTCATCTTCTTCTGGAATATTGTCATAACGTACTAAATGTGTCCGTCTGGCTGACGATCTTAACTGGGGCTTATTTTCAGGGCAGGTCTTATTTTCAGGGAAACACAGCAAATTAAGATTGAAAAACATGAATCAGCAAATCTATTTTTGGTTCTGAGAGTTAGAATACATAACTGAAAAACAGATTCAGAAACTTCTAGAATCTGTGACTTGGATGTCAGGAGAATTTGCCCTAGAGTAGGCTGATGTGATTGAGTTATGTGGGCATTTGCAGATAAAATCTTTAGTTTCCTTATCTGTAACATTACTGCTTGGGTAAATAGGAGAGCCCAAATATCTAGCTGATTGTCCTCCCTTTTCCAAGCCCCTGCCTCTCCTCTGCTCTCCTCTCCTCTCCTCTCTTCTCTCCTCTCTTTCTCTCTCTCTCCCCTCACCCCCATACTCTTTCTAAGCCATGCTTGGAATTCCTTGCAAATAGGAAACAAAGAATAAGAATAGGATGGGGAAGAACTACCTGTTCTGGGAGATTTCTAGAAGCTATATCCACGTTCCCAGGGAGTACATTTTGTGCTCTACAGCTATCTTCCTGAAGAAAGCTAACAGGATTTATGGGTACTGAAAGTTACCCAGAAACTGAAAGTTAAGCAGAAACTGAAAGTTGCCCATAATGCCTAGTGTATTATGGTGTTCAGGGTTACAGGGGCTTGATATGGTTAAATAAATGTGCATTACTTTCCTAGAGCATGTTTCCAAAATAGTGGTAATGATGATGATGATAATCATTTATTAAGGGCTTGCTCTGTGATAGGCATTATACTTAGAGGTTTACACACATTTTCTCTTTTATTCCCTAAAATAATGCCATGAGGTTGGAACTATTATTTCTTCTGATTTACAGAAAAGGAAAGTGAGGCTTAGGAATATTTAGTCAATTGTCTGACTTCACACCATCAGTAAGTAAATGGCAGAGCTGACCATGTTACTATATTATTCTGCTATACATTTGAGAGTCTGCCACATTTTATGATGCTTACCGTGTTTCCCAGAAAATAAGACCTAGCCGGACAATCAGCTCTAACACATCTTTTGGAGCAGAAGTTAATATAAGACCCGGTCTTATTTTACTATAATATAAGACTGAATCTTATCTAATATGATATAAGACCAGGTCTTATATTAATTTTTGCTCAAAAAGACGCATTAGAGCTAATTGTCCATCTAGGTCTTATTTTCGGGGAAACACGAAAGCTATTACCATTTTTTCTGATTTGTGTTGTAATGAATAACATTTCTGGAAGACATCATTGATATATTTAGGCAAATTTTAGAATTATATGATAGAAGTAAGATCCTGGGCATTGAGTAACTATGTGATTAGGTGATGCAGAGTACCAAGATTTTTCTGGACTGAGTTTTAGAAAGAAGAATGGGAAGGGAAGTCTTCCTAAACAGAATGACCTGTAGACATGGATCCCAGCTTACCACTTGCCAGCTGTATAACCAGAGGCAAGCTACTTAATTTTCCTCAGGTCAGTTGTATGAAATTTGAGACAAGGATAATAGTTTTTTATAACAATGTCAACAGGAAGGGTAAGTGATAAGATGTATGGAAAGTATCTAGCAGAGTACTAGGAAAATCATTAAATCTCAGTTGATCCCAGGGAGTTCCTAGCCAAGTTGGAACACACTTCAAAAGACTGAATATTAGCAAAATGTTTAGAGGAAGGGGAAAATAATTAGATAAAATTAAACCCCAGATATTTTGAAAGAGTTCCCTGGTGATTCTTAAGTGAAAACAACAGGAAAAATAATTAGAAAATGTTAGTGACTATGAGTAATGAATAAAATGAAATTTAAATATCACCATAAATAGGTAAGCATGATCTCAATTGTTACTGTGAACTAGTAGACAGCAGTCAGAACTGGGATACGGCACGGTAAGGGTATCCCTCTTAAAAATAGATCTGAAAGCTGGGACAGGGGAGTAGAAAGCATATGCACAATTGAAATTCCAAAAATCTGAAGGAGAAATTATTTGGGCCAAGAAAGAAGGAAAAGCAAAAATATGAAATTAATAATTGTATACAGTACATATTGGAATCCAGCTAAGATAAATCAATTCAATTGAACTTAAAGTTTCTTCTCCCACCAGGTGCCTGGTGACAAGGATTTTTTTTTTTTAATGAAGAAATGAGTCCTGACTTTAAACAATTTATTACCTGGTGGATGTGAGTAGATGCAAGAAGGTAGGCAACAGTTGGCACAGAGTGAAGGCTCTATAGTGATGAGAGTGGTATATTTTGTCTACTTTCAACTGAAAGAACAAAGCATGTGAATAATATTCGACTTATGTTGTTGTTGTCAGTTTTGAGTTCCTGAAGATAGAGGAAGCAAAACAGGAAAAGTATAACTGTATTGAATTCCAATCCAAAAGGAAGAACAGATTTATATACTGAGACTTGATAATAAATTTGTCATCTCTGTATTCATACTGTCCAAAGAAAGAAAGGCTGAAATTAGAATTAGTCTTTCAAAAGCCAGATTAGGAAAAATTCAGAGAAAATATGAGAAAGATCCCATGACTAGGGATCAATATAAAGAAATATTATTGGACATATTTGTGAAGTTTGCAATAATAAAGTTCTGCTGTACAACTAAAAGTGATCACTATTATAGGTACAAATTTGAAAAGCATCCTTAAAAAGCCAATAAAGAAAGCAATAATAAGTTCCTAGATAGGAGACAGATGACATAAGCTTAGGTTCTCTTATTCATTAACTAGGGCTAATGTTCAGTCTGTACAGTCCTGTAGCAAAAATTCAGTTGTTCACATATGGCATCTGTTCAGTTGTTCACATCTGGCATCTGTTCTAATTATTCAGTGTTTGTGCCAGTTAATGTTTTGAATATTAGCACTGTATTTAACAGATGCTTATTTGATATTTACTACCTGTGTGGGGCAGTAATAAGCCCTAGGACAACAGTAATATCCCTGCTTTCATGGAGCTCATCTTCTAGTTGAAGGAGACAGAAAAAACAATTATTGCAGGTAGTTGGGTAAGTGACACAAAAACAATAAAACAGGATTGAGGTAAAGTGACGTGGGGGTGGGGGGGAGGAAGAGGGAGGATTCCAAGACATCCAGTGGTAAAAGGAGGCCTCGGAGGAAGCAACACTGGACTTGATAAGGGAATAAGGAAGAGCTAGCTATGTTAAGACTGGTAGAAGAATGAAAAAAAGGCCCAGGATTTGAAGAAGAGTTTTACAAAGGCCATAGCCTGTCACGGCCTGAGATTTCTAAATCATGGGGCTAGAAATAAAATGTCCTTTAAAATATGTGGAGCAAAACAAAACAAAACTATAAATATAAGGTGGAGAGGAACGAGAGTAGCTGATTTAATAGATGATTCTTGAAAATCCATAGCTTCTACGATGTTATTTTGTTTGTAGTTTTCTTTATCCAGGAGAACATTGTTTGAACTAGAAAGAACAAAGCAGACATGGTCTGAAGATCCCAGGAAGTTTAGAAGATTTAAAGGCATCATCTGGATACTTTTAAAATGAATTAATTATTAATGCATACATTTTTCAGTGTCTAAGCATTTTCTTTTGTGATTGAAGAGCTTCTGTGAACAAACTTGGAGGAAAATGTGACAACTGCCAAAAACCAGAAATGCACAAATGGCTATGTTTTCAAAAGACAAGTCAAGATGAGGGTAGGGGAGAGAGGTTATCTATGCTAAGACGTTAGCATAGATAAATTCCAGAAGTTTTACTGGGATGACTTTGATTATCCATCTCTAGCATAATTTTGTGCCTGAATATTGAACCAATTATTTTTGAGTTCTTAGTGAGGCAAGATGTTTACTGCTAGGGGCCAGCCGGGGTTCAATAAGAATTTCTCATACCAAGCTAACCTAATATAATTTCCACACTGAAAAGTCAAGTAGGCAAAATAATTCTAGATTTGAGAAAAGCATAGGAAGAAAAAGTATTTAGGTTTAATGGCTTGCTTTTTAAAGTTAATGTTTTTCAAATTTTGTTCAGTTTCAAAAAATACACAACTACATTAGAAATGACAAATGTATTTGCTGATGGTAACATGCAATAGAATTTCATTATTAATAGTTCTCTCTAACTTTTCCTTCTTTATAAATTTACGTTCTAAGTAAAATGTGTAAAGTAAATGGCAAACATAAAGTGTTTTTATCATTTTTTAAAGTGGTGTAAGTAAATTATTAGAAGAGATAGTACACTCCAAAAAGCGTTTTTACTAAATGGAATATTCATTAAAAAAAAATTTACCAAATTCCAAATTTGCCTTTGATGGGTATAAGACAATAGAAATCTATTCATAATGAATATACCGTAGTAATTACATTTGGTAAAACATAGTGACAAGATGTGAAGTTAAACAATATACTTCAATTTGTTATAAACAAAATAACTTACAGAGGTGAAATTTGTAAATTGTGCCAGTGACCTATATAACATTACACGGTGATTTATGAGTGAGTTCACTTAATAAGATTTTAAAATTATTCCCTTTTGAAATAGTCTCAAACTTAGAGAAATGTCATAAAATTAGTACAAGAAAACTTTTTTTCCCCCAAAACTGTTTGAGAGTAAATTGTCAACATAATGCCCATCATCCTATAATATTTTGGATCAACAAGCAAGGACATTCTCCTATATAAGTATAGTATAACCATCACAATTAAATTTTAACAAGGCTAAGGTATGATGGATCAGTTGAGGAATAATGCCAGAAAAGGCTTTCTTTGATATTAAGTTACTAATACTGTCTTATCTTATTGTTGTCATTATTATTTTATTACAAATTGTGGTTTAATAAATGTTTTGGTACGTATAAATTTGTAATTTCTTTTCTAACAGTATTTTTATAAACAGTATTTAGGTTATTTGCATTTTACGTTTTGCTTTTTACTTTTATAATTGTTTTTTTAGGTGAAATTCCTAAAAGTAAAATTTCTGAGTTAGAAGAATGTGGTAAATTAACCTTCCAGTTTTGTGGTACCAGTGTATATTCCTACCAACTGGTATGAGACTGATCATTTCCCTATTAGCTTTTCAATCTTGCCAAATGTGGTCAAATAAAATTAAATAGTTGTTTTTATTTGACTTTGTATATTTTTATTGCTAGTGATGTTGGATATTTCTCAGATGCTTATTTGTCTTTTTTAGTTGTGTTTTTTTTAATTCTATGAGTCATTCACTCATCCACCTTACCCATTTTTTGTCATAGTTTAAATATTTTTATTTTGTGTGATAGTTACTAAGGTTATGAAATTACATTTTAGAAAAGCATTCTAAAGAGGCTGTGCATTGCATGACATGATAGCTGGGATTATAAATAAAACACTTCAGTAATGTGGTAGAGACATGAAATAAGATTGGCCATGAGATGCTAGCTAATGGTGGAAGATGGAGGAAGAATTCAGAGAATGTCATAGCACATTCCTTTTTATTAGTGTATATATATATATATATATGAAATATCCATTCCGAAGGTGGGGTATGTCCTTGTATCAATAATTTGATGTCACAAGCGATAGATTAAAAAGGGCAAGAGAGAACTTTTGGTTTCAAGGGTTTAAGCCTGTATTAATACTTCAAATTGCACACTTAAAATAGGCAGCTTTATTTATAATAGCCCCAAATTGGAAACAGCCCAAATGTCTATTAACCGATAAATAGATAAATAAATAGTGGTACATCCATACAGTGGAATACTACTCAGCAATAAAATTAGTAAATGTTAGATTTGTGAATATTCACATATGTTAGATTTATGAATATTAAAATAATTATACATGATGAAGGATACCAGAATTTAATAAAGCAAACACTTTATGATTCTGATCATGCAAAATTTTAGAAAGCACAATTTATTGTAAAAGAAAGGCAATCAAGGCTGGTGAGGGCAGATGGAGATTAGACAAGAGCACGCAGTAAGCGTATTGGTGATGGATTTATTCATTAGTATGATTATGATGGTTTCATGGGTTTATATATACGTCAAGGCTAATTCAATTTTACAGTTTAAATATATGTAATTTGTATTATGTCAGTTAGGGTGACCACCTTAGGGTGACCGCTTGACCAACAACAATTCCTGTCCTCCTGGCCACAAAATAGGACCACAAAGTGCTGTAGTCTTTCCTAGGAGGCCTTTGTCAGTAATGCAAGTTAGACCAAAACTGGAAGAAGACAAACTTCTTTGCAAGTTGCCAGCAATATCCAGTATCTTGGCCAAAATGATGTCACAATCAAGCCCAAACTACTCTCAGAGAGGAGGGAATGAAGCCTCCTAAGGGCTCAGACTATTCATAATTTTCTCCAGGGAATGGGAAAAGGAAACATCAGCCTTCCTTTATTACACTGGGGTGACTAATACACATGGTAAGGACCTACCAGGTGGCAGAAGTGAAATGGCTTATGCCACAGAAACTGGCGGTGACAAAGATCTTGCAAGGGCCTTGGCCAGGCAGGTTAAAACGTATAATGTTGCTCATTAAAGCTTTCCATGTTTCTAGAGCTTATGGTAAATCTGCCACTGTGTATGTTTTGATTTATGGCATCCAATTCTGGTAGATGGCTCCTTCACAAGGGTCCTCCTCCAATGTTCTTACACTGAACAAAGTTCCATTATCTGGGCCCCTTCCTTCGACTTACCCAAAGGCCCATCTGGGCTGGTGGACATCCACATGCAAAAAAAAAAAAAAAGAATCTAGACATAGACCTTTATAGTACCCTTCACAAAATCAACATAAAATGGATCACAGACCTAAATGTAAAATGCAAAACCTACAAAATTCTTGGAAGATAACAGAGGAGCAAATCTAAATGCTCCTAAAGTATTTGGCAATACTTTGTAGATCCCACACCAGAGGCACAACTCATGAAAGAAAGCATTGATAAGCTGGACTTCATTGAAATTAAAAACTTTCTTCTTTATGAAAGACACTTTCCAGAAAATGAGAATGCAAACTGCAGACTGGGAGAATAAGATTTGCAAAAGACACATCTGATAAAGAACCGTAATTCAAAATTTATAAAGAACCATTTGTTCTTAAAAAACTCAACAATAACAAAATGAATAACCTGAGTTAAAAATGGGCCAAAGACCTTAATAATCACTTCACTAATGAAGTTACACAGATGGCAAATATGAAAAGTTTCTCCACATCATGTATCATTAGAGAAATGCAAATTAAAACAACAATGAGATACCACTACACAGCTATTAGAATGGCCAAAATCCAGAACATGGACAACACCAAATGCTGATAAAGATACGGAGCAACACAAACTCTTATTCATTGCTGGTGGAAATACAAAATGGTGCAGCCACTTTGAAGGACAGTTTGGTTCTTTCTCACAAAACGAAACATAATCTTACCATAAGATCCAACAAACATGCTCCTTGGTACTTACCCAAAGGAGTTGAAAATATTTTCATACAAAAACCTGCACACAGATGTTTATAGAAGCTTTAGTTATAATTGCCAAAACTTGGAAGCAACCAAGATGTGAGTGGATAAACTGTGGTACATCTAGACAATGAAATATTACTCTGTGCTGAAAAGAAATGAGCAGTCAAGCTATTGAAACACATTGAGGAACCTTAAATGTATGTTAGTAAGTGAAAGAAGCCAATCTGAAAAGGCTACATACTGCATAATTCCAACTAAATGACATTCTGGAAAAAGCAGAACTATGGAGACAAGAAAAAGATTAGTGGTTGCCAGGCCTTCGTGGGAAGAAAGAGATGAAAAAGGTAGCACACAGCATTTTTTTAGAGCAGTGAAACTGTCCTGCATGGTACTATCACGGTGGTACATGTCATTATACATTTGTCCACAACAGCAAGAGTGAACCCTGATTCAAAATACAGTTTTGGTTGATAATAATGTGTCAGTATAGGTCCATCAACTATAACAAATGTACCACTCTGGTAAGTATTAGCTGGCTGACAGTGAAACAGGCTATGTATGTGGAGGCAGGGGTATAGCGTATATAGGAAATCTCTATACCTTTTGCTTTTTTGTTGTTGTTGTTTTGTGAACCTAAAACTGCTCTAAAAAACAGTGTGGTTTTTTTAAGTGAACTAAAGCACATCCCTTTTCTCATCTTCCTTTATCTCCCTAAGAATTGCTCGCAAATATGAAACCAATCCCTCCCTAGCACATGTCTGCTTTCCATTTGACATTGCTCTTGAAGTTCTGTTTTTACTTCTCTGCATGAGCAAATGAACAAAAAAGAGTCCGTACAACTCTCTGTCCAGTCATCTTCTAGGGTTTTTTTTCCTATAAAATTTCATCTAAATCAACAAATCAAAAATCTTCTAAATCTTTTCTATGTTCAACAAGTTCACATTCATCCACTGTTTTCTCTGTACGTACCTGAATTTCTTTTTTTATTCCTATTTGCAGGTGTACAAAACAACATAATGATTAGACATTTACACCCCTCACAAAGTGATAACCCCAACAAGTCTACTACCCATCTGATACCATACATATTTATTATAATATGTACCTGAATTTCTTGGTGCATTAATTTTTAAAACCTAATAAAATATTGGAAATTATTTAAGACATAATGGAAGATAGTTTTAAAAATATTTATGCAAAATATGCTGCTATAAAACTATTTTTTTCAAATAAATATTAAGTTGTTTACCTTTTTTAACTTTTCCCCTTACTTAGGCATTCATTATTCAAAATGTGTTATTATAATCTTTTTGAGGCTTTTAAACTTTAGACCTTCGGATCTTTGGACATTCTACTTCTTGCCTATCAGGACTTTCTTGCCTTTTCTCTATTCCTCATCTTTTTTAGAGTCCACAACCTTTATTTGCATTACTTTCTTGCCAAATAGTGCCGTCATCCATCTATTGGATCCACACTGACAAACCTATCCATCTTCTCTATTTTCAAACTTAAGCTGCTAGGGTGCTATGAGGGCAAATCATTAACTATAACAACAAGAGTGGACCCCTCTGGTTTTCCCTCTAACGCCCTACTGTAGCTAAATCAAGTGTTAGAACACTCTTATAATTCCTTTATCTCTGTATTTCCGTTTCACTGTCAGGAGGAAAGATTTTACTTTCTCTGAAAGTATAAAGCAGAATTCCTCTACTACTATCAACATACCAGTGACTCTACCTCCTTTCTCCTTGTTCCCAGATTATGCTAGCAATGTCACTTCTTTGGCATAATTCTAATCTCTCCATTCGTACTTTGGAATCTAGTCCTTTCCCTCTTCATAGGAACACTATTTCACCATTTATTTACTTTATTTTCCCCTTATTTTCAGTTCTTCTTTCTCTACTAGCATCAATCTTAGGGCATGTAAACATTTTCAATTTTCTTTTCTGTTAAATAAAAAAAAAAGTAAGAAATAAATCCCTCATGTTATATATATTTAGTTAATTTATTTTGATATTGGTGCATATTCACGATCTCAAATTCATCATTTACATTCATTCTTCAATCCATTAATATTTGGCTTCCCCTTCACTTCTTTTTTATTGTTTCTTTTCCCTATTTCCGGAATGGATGCACTGCCAGGGAGGAGGTTTCGGTCTGTTTTGTTTTGTTTTGTTTTTGACGTATCCCAAACACCTGAAAGAATTTACTTTCTCTTTCTAAAGAACTCCATTTCATGGGACATAATGGGCCTCAATATTTTTTGAATTCATCCCTATAATAAACTCATGACCTAATAGGGCAAACAGATATGTAAATAAATAAATTACAATAGATGGGGTAAGTACAGGAGTCTTTTTAAAAATACATAGAAGGAGCACAATAGAATAAATAAATAATCTATAGATGGGGGATAATGGAGAGTAGTTTAGTTAAGCTTCCCAGAGGAAATGATTTCTAACATTAGTCTGAGAGATGAGTAAGTTTTTGCCAGAACAAAGGAGTCATCATTCTCTAGTTTCTTTATTTTGACAATTCCAGGAGTCATTTATACTATATACATTTCATATATATATATATATATATATATATATATATATATATATATAGCCACTTAGAAACTACCTCCCTTCCATATATCCTTGGTATAATATAGGATTATATTTCCAATATAGCCTAGGCATATGACGAATAGAAACAAGTGAGCACAATTTAAAAGACTTGCCACAAATATGCAAATAATGATGTTATTGGCCCAATCTGCTTGTACTTTGACTTGTTTTCCTGTCCATGATCATAAATGTGTGACCAATATGCCTGGAATTAAGGGTGTTGTCAGAGACTGTAAAAGAAAGTCATCTGTCACACACTGAGACTAAACATATAACCTTCAGTTCTATACCAGAATAAAACTGTCAAAATGGCTTAATGGTGGTTCAAACATAAATACATGCACATATATACACAATATATGTCCAAAAATACTGCTGATTTTTCCTGTAGGCAAATTTCTATTCTGATCAAATTAATACATTAAAATAATTATAGATTATTTGAATTTTTTTTTTAGTCCCCTTATTATGTTTTGGGTATCTGTAATTTTGTGAATCGGATGAAAACATTCCATCACGAGTAAAAGATTTATAATTCAGAGAATGAAAGCTATGCAGCAAAATCACATTGAAATATTTAAAAAAAACATTTTGATATTTCCTCTAATTCGTTATTCATACCCTCTAATTTAAACCATATAGACTGGATCACTGCAAATAACTTTGAAAACATGAGGGGAAGTCTTATCATCCACCTGTTACTTTAGGTAATTGAAGTAATAACACTTTGGGTTATTGTGCACAGTTATCTCACAGAGAAATTTGCAGAGATGAGCATAGTTTTAAATGGCTATTTGCCTCAGATCTTCTGAAAGACTCAACCTTTAGTCATGCTTTAAATAAAAAGAAATGTGGAGTGGCTCAAGTCATTTCCTGTACTTCCCACATTTGGCAAAAATGTGTTCCAGGATGGTTAAAACTGATGTGTTTAATTTTGGCAGCTTCTTTGGTCCTCAGGGTACATTGTAACATGAGCTATTCCATAGTGCATCTTGCTAATCAAGAGAGGCCTTGGTTTGTTATTGTTTTTCAGTCCTTAAATATATACGGAAAACCAAATTCACACAAGCCTTTTAGGGTGAATGATATTGTAAAATTATTTTTTTGGCCAAGTATGGGAAAAACACATTTTGCTCTTCATGTAAATCTAAAGCATATGAATTGGACACCTACACAATAAAATTTCTTGTTTTCCCATGCAAAGACCTTAATAAAATGAAGAAATACATTTCCAGAGTTGCTTCATTGAAGAAAGTTTGTGATGACCTTGAAAGGTAGCAGAATATGCCACCCCAAAATACAACCTTTTAACATAAGAATTTTTTCAGCTGAAGGCAATTGAAAAGTAGATATGAGAAAAGCTCTCCGCACTCCCACTATTTGCCTAAAAGCAGAACCTAAATTTATAGAGGTGTCACTTCTCTCTACCAGGAAGAACAGAAGTTAATCATTGGAGACTACGCCAGACACTTATCAGTCCAGAGTCAGCACCATAGGAATTTATATAACAAACTTTGCTAAAACTAGCCCTTATCTACATTAGTTTCCTCATATATTTGCCTTTTCACAATTTGCCTCCCCTAGAAGCTCAAAGTCTTGTTTTCTGTCTTGCCACTTCTCTACAAAATTATTGTTCTTTTGTTAAGATGCTATATAAACCCAAGTTCTAACCACCCCATTTGTTGAGTTACTCATCACTGAGTTTCTCCTATGTGTATGCACAGTGTATGTTAATGTACTTCTGCTTCTTTTTCTCTCATTAATTTGTCTTTTGTCTTATAGGGCCCCAGCAATGAACCTCTAAAATGGATAAAGGGGGAATTTTTTTTCTTCACCTGCGACCTTAACTCCCATTGATAGACCTAGAGTGACAGTTCTTATTAAATTTCTTTGCAGACCTGGGCATTTCCTGGTATCTCTAGCTGGGAAAGATTAGCCCCGTGAGGCCCAGATGGGCAGAATGAGCCCTTCTGCAACTGTTTCTATGATGACAGAACAAACACCTATTCCAGCCTCATTGAGCTGTATGTTGAAGAGAAATTACAAGCCACTCACTTGCTAGCCAAAAAGTCTTGATGTTTATAAATTAATTTCTCTCATCATTACCCTAGGAAAAAAGTAGACATTCTTTAACCCTAGCATCCCACAATCCCAGTGTGCACACACTTGTGTGTGTACCTGTGTGTTATATGAATTAAACTTTATCTAAGTAAGATTTCAGATGCATAGTTTGCTATAGTGTCATATGTGCATATATCTATATTAAACCGTTGAACAATGTTTTGGTCATTTGTCACATTTATTGGGGTAACTTTAGTTAATAACATTATGTAAATTTCAGGTGTACAACTTTATAGTACTACATCTGTGTACTCTACTGTGTGCTCACCACCCGTCACCATGTATCCGACCCCCTATACTCTCTTTGTCCTCCCCCACCTCCCTTACCCTCCATTCTATTGTCTATATCTATGAGTATTTTTGTTTTGTTTCTTCATTTGTTGCTTTTTGCTTTACAGACCACGTATTAGTGAAATCATATGGTTCTGGTCCCTTTTCATCTGGCTTATTTCACTTAGGGTGATACTTTCAATATCCATCCACGTTGTCTCAAATGCCAATATTTCATCTTTTTTATGGCTGAGTAATATTCCATTGTATATATGTACCACCTCGTCTTTACCCATTCTTCCATCGACAGACATCCAGGCTGCCTCCACATCTTGGCCGTTGTACACAACGTTGCAATGAACATATCGATGCATATGTCCCCACAAGGTATTTGGGTTTTTTCAGATAAATAACCTTAAGTGGGATTACTGGGTCCTTTTGTCTCTTGTTATAGCCTTTGTTTTAATGTCTATTTTGACTGGTATAAGTATTGGTACCCCAGCTTTTTTTGTTTTGTTTTGTTTTGGTTTTGTTTCCATTTTCATGAAATATCTTTTTCCTTTCCTTTACTTTGCATCTGTGTGTGTCTTTCAATCTGAAGTGAGTCTCTTATGGATAGCATATGTAAAGGTTTTGTTTTTTCATCCATTCAGCCCTACTGTGACTTTGGGGTGGAGCATTTATTCCATTTACATAGAAAGTAATTGTTGATAGATAGGTAGCTATTGCCATTTTATTATTTATAATTTTGATCTTTTTTTTTTTCCATTTTAAAGAAGTCCCTCTAACATTGCTTCTAATACTGGTTTGGTGGTGATGAATTCCTTTAGCTTTTTCTTTTCTGGGAAGATCTTTATCTGTCCTTTGATTCTAAATGATAGCTTTGCTGGGTAGAGTAATCTTGATTGTAGGTCCTTGCTATTCATCACATTGAATATTTTGTGCCAATCCCTTCTGGCCTGCAAAGTTTCTGTTGAGAAATCATCTGACAATCTTTTGGGAGCTCCCGTATAAGTTACTAGTGACCTTTCTGTTGCTGCTTTTAGTATTCTCTCTTTGTCTTTAACTTTTGCCATTCTAACTATTAACATAACGTGTCTTGGTGTGGATCTGTTTGAGTTCATCTTGTTTGGGACTCTCTGCGGTTCATGGATTTGTATGAATATTTCCTTCACCAGGTTAGGAAAGTTTTCAGTCATTATTTCTTCAAATAGGTTCTCAATCCCTTGCTTTCTCTCTTCTTCTGGTACCCCTATGGTGCAAATGTTACGCTTGATGTTATCCCGGTGGTCTCCTAAACTATCCTCATTTATTTGGATTCCTTTTTGTTTTTGCTGTTCTGATTGGTGTTTCTCTGCTACCTTGTCTGCCAAATTACTGATTCAATCCTCTGCTTCATCTATTCTGCTGCTGATTGCTTCTAGTGTTGTCTTCATTTCAGTTATTATATTCTTCACTTCTAAGTGGTTCTTTTTTATGGTTTATATGTCCTTTTCTATGCTTTCTATCTCTCTGTTGAAGTTCTCAGTAAGTTCCTTGAGCATCCTGATAACCATTGTTTTTAAGTCTGTCTTGGTAGATTGCTTGTGTCCATTTCATTTAGTTCTTTTTCTGGAGTTTTCTGTTTTTTCATTTGGGACACATTTCTTTTTCCTCATTTTTGCTGTCTTTCTTTTTGTTCATGTGTATTAGATAGATCTGTTATGTCTCCCAGACTTGGCCAGGTGGCCTTATGTAGTAGGTGCCCTGTGGGGCCCCGGCACAGTCTTCCTAGTAACCTACTTCAGGTGCTCCAGGAGTATTCCTTGTGTGGGTTGTGTGTGCTCCCCTGTTATTGTTGAGCCTTGATTGCTATTGGCATGTAAGTGGGTGGGATTGATGCTCAGGTTGATGGGCTGTGGCGTTTGGCCATGTTCACAGCTTATAGGCTGCTCTGCAGGGGACTTATCCCATTGAGTGGAGTTTGCCCCAGTGGGCTCTGGTGCCTGTTGAGACCACCTGTCGTGTATGCCACTTTGCAGCTAATTACCTGGTGCTCTGGGGTGGTCTGAGCCAACCTCCAATATATTGTCTCTGGGACCTCTTGGGAGGGGCTCCAGTGCAGCCCCAGGTTACCCACTGACTGTGACTGGTTGCAGACTACCTGATAGGAGCTACAAAGTGATTCTCAGTTATTTGCTCCCTGTGCTAACCCTGGAGGCATGTGACAGAGGCCACACTGTGAACCAAGGATGTGTGCCACGAGTATCTGGCCTAGGGTAGTTCTGCAAGATGCCAGGACATCCTGAGGTCTGCTATCACCTGTTAAGGTTCAGTCACTGATAAAGCCTCCTGCAGTAAACAATTGGGTGTGGTGGGGTCTCAGTGAGTCACTAGTTTGGGAAGAGTTGTGGTGAACAGGTTATTTTAGACTTATAATTTGGTGTCAGTG
This sequence comes from Rhinolophus sinicus, assembly GCF_036562045.2. Classification (NCBI taxonomy): domain Eukaryota; kingdom Metazoa; phylum Chordata; class Mammalia; order Chiroptera; family Rhinolophidae; genus Rhinolophus; species Rhinolophus sinicus. The sequence goes on from NC_133757.1 coordinate 96,619,120, forward strand.
CTGAGCCTGAAGCTACTCGGCAAAAGTCTCAGAGCACACCGAGGCCAGTTGCCACCTACAGGGGTCCATGGACTCTGATAGTTATTTTTTTTTTTTCTTAAAGACTGCAATTTGAGCAGGGCTGGCTGCTCATGGAGAAATTGCCTCAGGTGTTGGGAGAGTTGGGTGGGGGCGGGGTCCCAGTGAATCAGCAGAGTGGAACGAGCAGAGCTCACCAGGCCAATCAGATTCAGATTTGGCCTGTGGGGGAAGGCTCAACACAGGAAAGATGGTGCCTGCCTGCCAACTGCATGGGAGTAGGACCCCACACAGGGAAAATTGTGACTGTGCTCCAGCCCTTGCTATGAAGTCACACACCTCAGTCTGTCCCCCGTATGCCTCCAATACCCCCGAGCCACTGTCCCTCTGCTGGAGCCCAAGGTGAGTGCCTGTGAGTAAGAGAGTCTGTGTGGGCCATTTAACAAGACATCTGGGTTTTCTGCGGCCTTCTGTCCCACACGGATAATAGGAATTCCCTGTTTTACACAGCCAGATGTTGTGGGGTCTCCTCTTCCCGGCACCAGTACTCTTGGCTGGGGAGACTGGTTTGTGGCTGGGGTATATAGCTCCTCCAGGGGGAACCTCCATGGCCAAGATCTCCTTCCCAGTTCTCAATCACCACACAGAGGTTTGGGGCTAGCCAATTTCCCATCTCTGCTCCTCCTACCAGTTTTGATGTAGCTTCTTCTTTATATCCTTAGTTATAAGATAATTCCAGGCCAATTGTTCTATAATTTAGTTGTAATTTTAATGTGTTCATGGAAGGAAGCAGGCACAGTGTTTATCTAGCCCACTGTCTTGGTTCAAGATGAGTGCATATATATTGATAGGTCTTATGTCTTCTTGAGGAATTGTCCCCTTTATTATTATAAAATGTCAATTTTTTGTCTCCTATTACCTTTTTTATCCAGAAATCGATTTTGTCTGATGTATGTACAGCTGCACCCACTTTCCTCTGGATGTGATTTGCTTGAAGTATCACCTTTCACCCCTTCATTTTGAGACTGTTTGTCTTTGGAGCTAAGTTGAATCTCCTTCAGGCAACATATAGTTAGGTCTTGTTTTTTAATCCATCCAGCTACTCTGTGCCTTTTGATTGGTGAGTTCCTTCTATTTACATGCAGGGTGATTATTAATAGATAAGGACTTACTACAGTGTTGTAAATTGAAGGTGAGAAACAATGGAGTTTTCTTACTCTGCCATGATGCTGACATCACTCTTGAACAATTTTTAAAATAAATTTTATTTTTAAAAACAGTTTTAGATTTATAGAAGGATTGTGAGAGTACAGAATTTTCCTATACCCTGCACCACTTTCCACCATTATTAACATCATACATTAGTATAGAACATTTGTTATAGTTAATGTACCAATATTACCAGTTATTATTAATAAGATCTATGTTATGCAGATTGTCCTAATTTTTAACCTGGTATCTTTTTTCTGTTCAAGGATCCTACCCAAGATAGTACATTACATTTAATTGTCATGTCTCCATAAGCTCCTCTTGTCTGTGGTAGTTTCTCAGACTTTGTTTTAGATGACCTTGAGAGTTTTGATGAGTAATGGTGAGGTGTTTTGCTTACTTTTTCCATGACTCACCCTTTAAAAAAATTACTTAGGCCATAGCCAGTGGGCAAATTTCCCTTATCTAAGTTGAGGAATCGAAAAGAGTGACACTGATTTCCTTGAGGTGATTTCAATATTCCCATTGCCAGATCTCATCAGCAAACACTTCCTTGGTATAAAAGACTAGATATTTTTTTCAGGATTTCTGCTTTATGAAACAATATCTTCACATTTGTTGGGACACTGTTTTTAAAATACATTTTTTGAGCAGATGTCCTTGTACACTGTGAAGGTGCTTATGTGATGATCTAAGTGGCTGTAGAGACAATTATATGCTTTTACCTGGTAACATTCAGGTATCATCAGGTATTATTCTTAATCTAAATCATGGCTCTTCTGCAGTTCTCTCACTTCATTGAAACATTGCTTTATAATCAGTAGGAGAAAAGAGTGTGTGTGTGTGTGTGTGTGTGTGTGTGTGTGTGTTTCCAACAGAATATTTTTACTCATTCAACAAATATTCATTGAGCTCCTGTTCTATGTCAGGCACTAGGCTAGTTCCACTGATGATTTAGCTCATGAGCCATTGTCGTGTCTCTATTCTGGTGACTAACTAGCCTCTCTGTTCTCTAGTCCCTGACTTTCCCAGTAAACCCTTCAAGATCAAATCTTAAAGAAACCAAATGAAATTGACTTCACATTATAAAAAGTTAGATCAGAAGTAAATGTCTTTTTTCAATAAATTTTATTGGGGAATACTGTGTTTCTCCAGGGCCCATTATCTCCAAGTCATTGTCCTTCAAACTAGTTGTAGAGGGTGCAGCTCAGCTCCAAGTCCAGTCGCCATTTTCAATCTTTGGGGAGCGTAGCCCACCATGCCATCTGGGAATTAAACCAGCAACCTTGTTGTTGAGAGCTCGCGCTCTAACCAACTGAGCCATCTGGCTACCCCCAGAAGTAAATATTTTTAAAGTGGAAGAAGTACAGTTCAAACCATAACACTTAATTTTTTTTTTTTTTTTTTTGTCAATTGTACGTTGCATGACCATGACTTGTTCTGAAAAGTGGAGTTACATTTACAACGGTAATAGTCATTCAGCAAATCTGAGCAGACAATGTTTGGAGATACCAAGAAGAGACAGGCTTCCAGTCCTTAAAAATGTTAGAATTCAGTTGAGGAAACTGACCATTTACAACTATTGTATATAAAGTGATAAGTCCTATAATAGAAATGGTGACAAAGTGCTGTCAGAGCAGTTGATGGAGTGACAAATTTTTCTTGGCTTGAAGTGATTTTTATTTTTTGATGCTTTAATGTTTTCTAAGTTTTCTACAATGAGCAGTTATTTGTTCAAAAAGATATTAAGGCAAAACAACAGACAAAGGAATATGGTTCAAGTTATGTAAGATATATGCCATAACCAAGCTATCCACTGTTGTGGAGAGAGAGATTGTAGGGAGATTGTTTTCTGTACCTTCATTTCTTCACCCAGCCATTTATTCATTCAACAAATACCAAATGAGTACCTACCTGCCAAGCACTTTTTCGGGTGCTGAAGATATAATGCTGAACAAGATAGATTACATTCTTGCTTTCAAGAAGTTTATGGTCTAGTGGAGAAGTAGACAAAAAAAAAAAAAAAGTGAGAGACAAACTAAATGATTACAATTTATAAAAAAAAAAGTCCAACTGGTGGTAGGAAAGCAGGAAAAGTCTCCATTAAGCAAGAATACTTAAGCTCTGAATCCTGAAGGAAGAGAAGGTGCTGACCATGCAAAAAAGCAGGAAAGTTTTGAAAGAGACTTTTGTTGGAGTGGATTAGTACAACATTGATAGTGGAGGTCAAGTACAACAACTTCCAAAATCCTTTACCTAAGTGTCAGTTGTAGGCAAAAAAGACAAAAATAGAACAGTAGAGAAACAAACAGATGAAAGAGATTGAGGAAAGGTGAAGGGAGAGACGAACAGTGAGTTGTTAGTAATATTGAATCATAGGGGCTGGCCCGGTGGCTCAGGCTGTTAGAGCTCCATGCACCTAACTCCGAAGGCTGCCGGTTCAATTCCCACATGGGCCAGTGGGCGCTCAACCACAAGGTTGCCGGTTCAACTCCTTGAGTCCCGCAAGGGATGGTGGGCAGTGCCCCTGCAACTAAGATTGAACATGGCACCTTGAGCTGAGCTGCCTCCCGAATGGCTCAGTTGGTTGGAGTGCAGACTCTCAACCACAAGGTTGCCAGTTCAATTCCTTGACTCCCGCAAGGGATGGTGGGCAGCGCCCCCTGCAACTAAAAAATTGAACATGGCACCTTGAGCTGAGCTGCCACTGAGCTCCCAGATGGCTCAGTTGGTTGGAGTGCATCCTCTCAACCACAAGGTTGCCGGTTCGACTCCTGCAAGGGATGGTGGGTTGTGCCCCCTGCAACAAGAAAATGGCAACTGGACCTGGAGCTGAGCTGCACCCTCCACAACTAAGACTGAAAGGACAACAACTTGAAGCTGAATGGCACCCTCCAAAACTAAGATTGATGAAAGGACAACAAACTTGACTTGGGAAAAAAAAAAAGGCCTGGAAGTACACACTGTTCCCCAATAAAGTCCTGTTCCCCTTCCCCAATTTAAAAAAAAAAAAAAAAAAATATATATATATATATATATATATATATATATATAGAATCATAGAGCAGTCTAGAAACGATGCTGACAAAAGTCTAGGAAAGTATCAAGTAATTTTTCTACACTTATGAATAAACACGTAGAACTTATAAATGTGCATACTTTTTGCTTCAGCAGTTCTACTTCTATAATCTATCTTAAGGCATTTTTAGAAATGTGTGCAAAGGTGCCTATACAAAGAAATAATTTTCAGTGTGGTTTATAATAAAGCTAGAAGCAACATAAATACTCAATAATTGAAAACTGATTTCAAAAATTGTCATGTATCCATACAATGGAATAGTATGCACCTGTTAAAAAGTGTATTATAAAGCAGCATGTCTCAACTTTTTAGTGTCAAGATTCTTTTACCATCACACAAATTACAGAGAACCCTAAAGAACTTTTGTTTTTGTGAGTTATATCTGTCTATTCAATCAATCATATTATTCTAATGGTATAGTTCAACTCTAGTTCCTGTTTACTGGGAACAAAGTCACCAGCCACAAAGTAATGGCTTCTTAGATGTGCAGACAAGCACAGAAACATACCAACATACACTTTCTATAATGGGGAGGAAGAAAATTAATATACAGGTTTAAAAACTTCCTATATGACTTATCACCAGAAGTGGACTCGAGAATTCCAAGCAGACTGTATGAGTTAAGCTTCCTCAAAACCTCAAAATCAAAATGTAAATTGACATACCATCTTTTCTTTTAGAATCTATCAAGATGGTTCTGAGGAATTTCTAAGTATCTATGCAAGAATCTATTTCAAAATAAGGACAAATTGTAATGAACTTCCCACATTTGCAACTTTATTGTGGTATCCTTGTTTCTTGTTTAGCAATAGCCTAAACAGGCTCTACAAGATGATCAGAAAATGGTTTCATGGGTGTAGCTACACGCTAAACAGGAAGGCAGAGAAAAGAACAGGCCCTGCTGTTTTTCTTAGAAGTGGCCCTGTGTATTGTAAGAGGCCTTCTCATTAGGAGATATGCACCTCCAACATGATTAGCTATAGTGTCAGACCTGCTTCCATCTCACCCTTCTACCTAGCAGGATTTAATCAAGTAGTCTTAATGCTGTAAGGAAACCATCATCATCCTAACGCAATCACCTTGTAAGTTTCCTCATTTAAGGCTTGATCCCTTGGGAAGCAACCCTCACTATTATTGACCAGGTTCCTTTAACACCTTCAGTAATCTATGTACCCTAGCAACCTGTTCTTTTGTTGAACTACTCAAACAACATAAAGTTGTTTATGTTGAACAGCAAAGTCTTCCCTAAATAGAAAAAGATCTATTGTTCTAATTCTATCCCCTGGGATAACATAGAAAAACTCTGCTACCTCTTCCTCACGTTATTCTTTCAAATACCTGGAAGCAACCATGATATTTTGCCTAAATATTCTTGTTTTCCACACAGATATTTACAGTTTGTTCATCAGAAGAGTTCAAGCCTCTTTATAATCCTCACCATTTTTCTCTGGACATATTGAATTAAATAGTTTCCCAGATCTGAGCACAAAATTCTAAATATATGTGTGCTGTGTGTAGGAATGAGTAGTCCCAGCAAATTATACATTTCTATAGTGCTTACTGTTAAATGAAAGTTTCAAGTACTTTTCAGATATAGTTGTTATCTCTTTCTCTGGATTGTACTTTTCCTACTTACGTGAAATCTAAGTTAATACAACATAACAACCCAAGGATAATTTTGGATCTCAAGTTTTTCATGTACAACTTATCTATCTTGACCAGCTTATAGGAATTTGTTTTTCCTTTGTACTTGAAAACAGTATTGAAGGAAAGTTCCATTCATTTCACAAGAATTAAGTTATGCGGTAGGTTTATGGCTGGTACCTGTTCTGATTTCTTGATGCCCCTGCCACACAAGTCTTAAGTATTTTGCATGTCACCCACTCCTGTTCTTAGATATATGTGAAAGGGATTGAACATTGTGAGGGATAGCTTTATTATAAAATGTCAGAATTATACCCATATTTACTTTTCCTCTAACATGATGGTTAAAATAAACTTATAAAATCTGTGTCCTCTATAATATGCACATTAAGGAAAGACTTGAAATTTTCTTTTAATTAGTTAGGTTCTCTATTTTTGAAATGATGATGGTTACAAAAGCCAGTGTTATCCAACCTTTGGGAGTACATATATTTTATCATTTTTGTTTAAAAAAAAGATCATCTCTTTTAAGCAAAATGTGTTATTTGAAATGTTGAGTTCTTTCTGTGTAGCTTGATCAAAATGTAAAACAATGCATTGTTCTCAGCTCAAATGGTTCTCTGTGACTATCTTCTTTGGATCTTTGTCCTTCGTGCAGTTTTGAATCCGGATACATGATTTTCCTGCCAGAAGTTAATGCTTACTTCTCATTTGTTTTCATTTCCTGTTGCCTTCAGAGCTCCATAGAGAAAAGGTGCTCTACTGTATCTGCAATCTGTAAAGCATGTGGCTTTCCCAGGCAGATTGTTTATTTAATGAAAAAGATAGAAGAGGTCCACTCTATTTGTTTGGAGTTATATAAATATTCTTAAAAAGGAGGATTTCCTCATTTATTTCACTTTATCCTTCCTGATCAGGGAGTGTTTTAAGTGCAACTTTCATCACTATATGTTAACAGCTTGAGTTACAATTCTATAATTATACCAAATATGTTAAAGACATTGGAAATAAGGAAGGGGAAATGGAATAATTCTGAATATCTCTTCATATATATTATAAATGCAGGACTGTCACATATGTATATATTCAAAACCAGTTAATCGTTATAAACCCAGTAATAAAAGCAGCATAGTGTTATAATAATAGCTCAATTTGAATGGAAATTATGAAAGAAGAGAATGAGAAATAATTGTTTTATATGTCAATCTTATAGTTTTATTTCCCTCTTTATCTCACATTCTCTCTCAGATGGAGTTTGCTCAACAAGTTGTAGTTGTAAATTCTTTAAAAGGTAGCAGAACAGAAAAATATTTTCAATCAGAAGTATTTTTTTTTATATCTCCCCTGACATCATCTTGTGATTTAAATGTTAAAATACAGAACTCAAATAACATTATTAAAAAGCCTTAAAATATTTTACATGATTGCAAATACAATTAGTTCTCAAATATATAACTAGGATAGGACACATGCTAGCACAGAGAGAAGAGAAATAGCAATGATTAAAATAAGAATAACATTTTATAACAAATATTAACATTTAACATAATAAATATTTAATATGAAATATTTGTATAAATGTATTATATATTACCTATGTTACCTATAACACTATATAATATGTATATTTAAAATACATATATTATAATTATTATGTCTTATATTTTTATAATGTATAATACATAATATTTATAATACATATATGTTTAATATAATAAAATGACTTGATGGTATTTTGTGCATGATATATTTCAGGACACATGTTATAGGCTTTATATAATATCTCTTTAATGCTTGCATATCTAAATGAAGTAGGTCCTACTTTATGTCCATTTTTACATGAGAAAACAGGAGGAAAGATGCTAATATGCTCACAGAAATAGAGATAGTAAGTGGCATGGGTGGGGCAGAGCCCTACTTTTATAGGACCTCCACATTTGTATATAACCCCATTATATTAAAAAAAAAAAAAACAGTTCAGAGAAGTATTATACTGACTTTGCAATTTGTCACAGGATTTTGAATTTTGCATTAGATTTTCCTTAAAAATTACATTTACCCTAGTATAATATTGAAATGATTTTGTTATCCAGAGCACAGAATTTGCTGAGTGACCAGCAATAACCAGAGCTGGGATTTTTAATTTGCAGGGGCTAACCTACAAAGTAAATAATTGTGTAAATAATAGTAAAAACTCACATTAAAAACTACGAGAGAGGATAATTGAAAGATTGTTTTGATGGGACTTACTTGGTCTCCCTTAAAAAGTTAATATTTGACTTTATTAGAAATGACTTAATAATAAAAAAACTTGTTCTAAGAGTAAATCATATTTACTATAACATCTATTACTATTACTATCCACAAGAAGGGAAAAAATCCAAAAGAAAATATAAATAATAATCAAGTGGAAGTTGTAAAATGAGATCAGTGTTAGTTCAATAGATATCAATAGATACCATATTTTCTTCTTTATTGCAAAATTTCTCTCTACAGATGCTGATGGCAAAATCCTTTAATAATAACTTTGTATATAAGGATAAATGTTAAACCATTATGCAAAGTCCCCAATTGTTAATTACCAAACTACATTTACTCTACAAAAACTAGCATACAAATAATTTAAGGCACCATTGTGTAGGAAGAGTAAAAATGGAGACTATGTCATAAGACGTAATTCAGTCTTCACACAATTCCTCTAGTTTCTCTCATTAACTAACATGCTTATTAATCTAGAGTCCCAAGTAATAGTATAAATACTGCTTAGACAACATTTTTATTACGCAAAGGAATTTTAACTTCTACTTTTATATTAATGAGAAAATAAATATACTTTTATTTACTATTCAGATTAAACAATTACATTGAGCATTGGAATTCCTAAGATAATAAAGACATGTATCCTCTTACACCAGTTTTGTCCAATTTTGAGTCTAAAATGTTATGACAGTAGCCTAGACCTGTGTCAGCTGGGTGTTTTTACACTGTTGAGGCTTGAATTACATCAAGACTTTTCCATTTTATAGGGTGAATACTCAGAGATCTGTTACTGATATTTTTTTCTCAGAACATTTTTATAGTACATTAAACATTCCTGTGCAAAAATAATGAAGTAAAACCACCAAAATGACTATACTAGCGCAATACAATTACTTAAAGAAAAGAAGGCAAGATTAATATAAATTCTTACCTGAATCATGATACCCATAAATATAGATGACCTTGTTTAAGGAGAAAAGAAATGTATTCAAATCACAGTGAAACAGCAGAGAAAGAGAAATGTTGTGGATTTAATGTTATTCGAGGAACACATCATGTTTCCTTTAAATAATAAGACGTTGTCAAGGGTTTTACTACAGCTTCTTGAAGTTGACACATGACCTTTAGATTTGCCATGCATAGTATATGATTTTCTTGTTTGGAGTTGCACTGGTTTTGTTCTGCAATGAAGTCCATTAATTATTCTGCTATTATTTTTATTTAGAATGTTGGACATCATTTCCAGGAAAGTCATAACTTTAAGTGCCTCAAAAATTTTAAACTCAGAAAGGTAAAGGAAGTTGCTTTATGTCAAATATTATGATAAAAGTAAAGCAAAAAGCAAACAAACATTGGACAAATGTTGGATAGACTTAAATCGTTTTCTTTGTGTTCATCTCAAGCATATATTGAAAGCTTATTACGCTGCATTAACTTGTGTAAGAAATGTCATAAAAAATCATGGCTCTGGAATCTTCTTGGTGCCTTTAGGCAGAACCACATCTGAAACAAACAAGTGAGAGAAAGTATTATTGTGTAAAAAACAAAGAGAAAAGGATTTTACACATTCCCTCAACGACTGTTCCTATTATGCTCAACTGTACTGTCAGGTCATCTGTCATTCTTTTTCAGTTGTTTCCTTTTACTGTAAGTTACGACAAGTTCTTACTTTCTCTTTTGTCCTCAATTTTGGGTTACATTAGTTCACCACTGTTGTATGCCACATGTATCTTTGACCAAGATGGCTAGTTCTTCTGTTTTTCTCCTCTAGGCAAAGAACTGTAATTGCTTGAGCCTGTCACCCTGGTTCTTTTTTATCAAACCTTTCATCACCACGAAGATTTCTTTCTACGCTTTTTCAAAGTCCTCCATAGCATTCAGAAACTAGGGCTAGTTTTTGCTGATATAATTAACTACTTTTATGTCTTAGTTAGGAATATTCTCGATAAAATTTTTCTTCACAACTTTTCTTATGATACCTTTGAGTATTTCCAGCTACTAGTCTAATAATTTTATAACCTCTCTTTGAATTTCCTATTATGACAAAAAAAGGAAATCTGGGTGAATTGAAACAGTGGGAATAAAGCTAAGAGTGTGTTTAACGAGGTTTATATACTACTGAGTTTCTCTACTGTTAGATTATAAAGATAATCTATTCTTTATTTGGCAAATCTGAGACCTGAATCACAGGATTTTCATTACTTCAGTAAACTTCCACATAACAAAATATTCGCAATTTGCTGCTATTAACAATTACATTATCGATAATCTGAAGTGATGATTGTTGCTATATAGGTAAATTCAGAGGCTGCTTAACACAAAAATCTAATCTCAGATCTAACCTATTTTGTTCTAAGGCTGATTTGGAAATTTTGTTTCGATTTCCTGTTCCTAATCTGTCTTTGAATGTTTATTGTTGTAACCTATACCCACTGGGTTTAGGTCACAGTAGGAATTCCTCATTGACTGGTTCTCCACAATCAATAAATAGCAGAGATTCACACCTTAAATTGGTGGTATGTTCTGCAATTAGCCTATAGAACAAAAGCCACACGCATTGAAAATTATGGAGACTATTTTACATAGCCCATGAAGTACACTGAACGTGGTTTTGTGTATAAAAGTGACAAATACTAATAGTATATACACTAAAATATGGAAACTACTTAGCTAGACTAAAGAAGAAAACTAAAGGAAGTTCTAGAATGTATATGTCTATCTATTCAAACCAGTCTTCCTTTAAGATAGGCATAAAGTAAGGGTGAAATTCAGAGAATCAATAACACAGTTAAACTTAGCTAGCTTGCTGTTTAACTCACCATATAGCTTGCTGTCTAGCCACCTGTAATTAAACCTAGTTTGTTTACATCCATCCTGATATTCATCTGTTTTCTCTTTGTTTCTCCCCTCACTGATTAACTGAAGAACTCTGTTCCCTTTCTCAAGGCTCTCCATACCTCGTTAATTAACAACATCCTAACCTGGAAAGAGCAATTTCTTAAGACTCAGGTGCCCGGACACTGAAATCCAATTTACAACTTCTTGCAGTTTTTATGATGACACATTAAAGTCCCAGGCCTCGATGGCCTAGTCCGAGGCCAGAGTCCAGCAATAACATCATCTTCAAACATACCAGACCCCAGGAAGGTTGTCAGCCCTCAAACCTGCCTGACTGACTCCCCTTTCCTATGTAAGAAAAATCTAACCTGAAGTTAGCTCTTTCTCTTTCTCATCTACCTATTTCCTTCCCTTCTCTTATATTTTCCTTCTAGTCAATTCCATTCCAACTTATTAGAACACAGGTTTCATGTGTTTCAAACCAAAAAAAAATTGTTTTTATAAAAATTTTAACAGCTCATAAAAATTTTAGTAATTCAGAAAAACATTAAGAAGAAAGCAACCATAAACTCAATACCCATGGTTACCACTCGTGATCACCTTTCCAGCTATCTACAAGAGCCTGTCTGTAGAAGGATGGCTGAATGGACAATGATAATAAAAGCAGCTGTGGCCAACACTTTCTGGCACTGTTAAATATACCTTCAGTTTCTGTTTATTCGATTCTTTCTGTGAAGTTGTGAAGGAATATTTCTATCTCCATTTTATAGTTGAGGAAATTGAGACTCTGGAAGTAATAGCTGTAACCAGTAATAGCTGAGTTAGTAAACAAGTGCCCTTGGATTTGTGAGGGAAATTAGAGAAAATGGAAAGACATTAATTTTTTTAAATTATTATTTTAGAACAGTTTTAGGTTCACAGCATAATTGATCAGGAAGTAAGGAGAGTTCCCATGTACTTTTCCTACCTTCCAGCCTCCCTCATTATCAACATCTTGTACCAGAGGGGTACCTTTGTTATAATCCATGAACTACTATTGACACGTCGTTATCACCCAGAGTCCATAGTTTACACTAGAATTCACTCTTTGTATTGTACATTCTATAGGCTTTGACACATGTATAATGACTTGTAGCCATCATTATAGCACAGTAAAGAATAATTTCACTGCCCTAAAAATCCCTTGTGTGTCACCTATTCATTCCTCCTCCTTCTCCTCCCTAACCTCTGGCAATCACTGATCTTTTCACTGCCTCCATAGATTTTCCTTTTCCAGAATGTCATATAATTAGAATCAGACAGTGTGTAGCCTTTTTATACCAGCTGATTTCAGTTAGTAATATGCATTTTAGTTTCCTCCATGTCTTGTCATGGCTTAATGAATGACATCACTTTTGAGTAAGAAAATTTTAAGGAGCCATGAATAGAAATATTTTTATTTCACTCTGAAAAGAGATGTAAATGTACTTTTTAAATAAAAATTGGATGTATTATTTGAACATCTGCTTCCTCAGTAGAGTGGGGTCAGGAGGATATGAAAATTATGGCAGATCAGTTGGTATGGAAGTTAAATAATATAAAATGTAATGAATATGAGATCATTAATTCTGATGTAGTTTCATTGGGTAGCATTAATTATTATTTGTATTATTGATATAAGAAATGTCCAAACTTGTAGAGAATTTTTGTAAGAGTTTACTTGAGCCAAAACTGATGACAATTGCTGGGAAGCAAGATCTCAAATGCTTCTGAGAAGGACAGTTTTTCAGTTTCTTTTGTGCATTTGGAATTAAGGGGGCAACTAAGGAAGTACAGAAGATTACTTGAAGGTGGGAGAAAGCAAGGTGGGGATTGGATAACAGGATAGTTAACAAGATTATGTGCTTTCCTGAGGGTGGTTTAGCTTATTTCAAAGGTGTGTTAACCAAAATGCACAGAAACAATAAGCAGGGCTTGCTGAAGGCAAAGATAATCCTTTTATTAAAAAAGGTTATAAGCCTGGGACATGACTACCCACCGTGACCTGCCCAATTAGGAATTTATGATCAGATCACTTTTCGTAGAACCTTTTTTGTCGTCAACAGTATGTAGTTAGTTTTCACTACTGGTCAACCCTTATTTGCTGCAAGTAAAAACTAAATGTACACTTACAGAATTTAATTGAATAAAATCTAACAGTATGTTGCCCAAAGAGAAGAGAGAGTTTTACATGCGATTTTTTTTCCCCTAAATTTAATTCAGTTATACTTGCATGGATCTTTGAAAAATGCTTTTATTATAATTTAATTGAAATGCAAAGTAGATAATTAAGACAGTCATTGGAAGTTCATGGTTAAATAAATATAACTATGGAGAAATTTGTCACAATGGGAAATAGTTTTATCTATTTTTCTATGCTTTTATTCTTCTGTCCTATGTTTCTTTAATAATGAGTCAGACTCTTGGATTTTAAAGAAAATTAAAATGTCATTAAAATCGAGGAAGTATGTATATTTTATTACTGTTTGCATGTTTCTCTTTTCAACTGGTTCTTTTGGCATAGATATTAGCTATGATATTTAAGTATAAATTGCTGCTATTGATTCTAAGTCATGGAATCTGTTTTATCAGGAAATTTCATCAGCTAGGCACTTGATACAGAGCTCCACTAGAAAACTGAGTACATGATTATTGCCAATGGTAAAGAGAGTGTTTTCTGAATATATGTACGTAAACAAAGAATAAACTTCCACTTTATCTTTACAATTGCTTTAAGAATTCACATATATTTACTAGAGGTTCTGTTTGTTTTAAAAATTAGTTTCAAACTTCAGTTACCTGAATTTAGTTATTCCCAATCTGCACTTTAAGGTAAAATTCATCTGGAATTTACGTCAAATAAATCAGACACACATATAGCAATTGTGTGAAATCAAACAAATTCAATTAAATATAACTTACTAAACTTAATTATTCTAGTAACAATTGTCCAAAAGACCTGTTTCTACAGAGAACTTGGTTTATTTTAGAAAAAAATGAAGTGGAAAGATTAAGTGACCTAAAATGAACTCAACTTCTTAACTTCCCTATGCTATTTTGTTTTACAAAATATTTATATATCAAGAATAAACCCTGGGTAGAAAAAAAATGCTGAAATCAGATAACAATGTTTTACTAATCTAGTTATTATAAAGTGATGCAACTATTAGAACTGATAAAAGGGTTGTGTTTATACATCTTCAAGACTATTGATGTAGGATATTTTTGTGTGTGCCGGGATTATGTCTCATGAAACCGAAGAATGGAAGCACAGACCAAGGAGAGGCAAAGAGTTGTAAAAGAGGATAGTTTATTAAAAGCAAAGGGTGAGAGCTCCCAAGGAGGGAGTCCTGAATGGGGGTGCCCAGTGACTGTGGCAAAAGTTCTTACTTTTATACTTTCCCTTGACTGCTTGGGGAAGGGGTCTGGCGCCTTCTAATGGAAGTCATCTATCAGGGTTTGTCCTGTTTGTCCATCCTGAAGGGATTAACGAAATAACCCATTTCTATCTATCAGATCTGTTCCTTTTGTCCAGCCAAAAGGGATTTATGCGATAATTTATTAACCTCAAAGCGCATTCTCATACCTTTGTCCCAGAGTGAAGGAGCCATTCCAGAGTCTGGAGTTTCAGGATATGGCTGCCTTTTGTTTATTCCACCAGGGACCTCCCGGTCTACCTAACAACATGCTAGCTAACCTGTCTCACCCTCACCACCTTTTTAAAGCAGACCTGATTCTTCTACAGTAGTTAAAATAATACAACTCTATTTTGCTTTATAATTTTAACTTCAGAAGGCAAAGTCCCAAATAAATAAGCTTGCTTTAATTTATAAATGAGATATGTCTTGCCATTTACGTAGGACTTCTTTAATTCTTTAACTTACACACATATTACAAACCTGTAAACTAATCATTATAATAGGACTATGAGCCTATAAAGGAAAGGTGACTAAATTCTTCCTTCGGTATTAGAGACATTTTTGAAAAGAAGATAAGTTTTTTTCTGACTCTTGTAGTAAATAGACCATAATCTGGTGAACAAGTGAACTCTGAGATAAAAGAAGTACTAAAGCACTGGGGTGTGCGTTAGGATTAAGCTTTTAAAGATTTGTAAGTAGTTATGGTTTGACAGATTTGAAATCATTGATGCATACAGAGACTACGAAGGGAGATAATGTGGCTGGACACTTGTCTTATGTGCTCCTTGAAGATACCATGTTTCCCCAAAAATAAGACATAGCCGGACAATCAGCTCTAATGCATCTTTTGGAGCAAACATTAATATAAGACCCCATATTATATTATATTATATTATATTATATTATATTATATTATATTATATTATATTATATTATATTAAAGACCCGGTCTTATATTACAGTAAAATAAGACCAGGTCTTATATTAATGTTTGCTCCAAATGACGCATTAGAGCTGATTGTCTGGCTAGGTCTTATTTTTGGGGAAACATAGTAGTTGGTCTTTTCCCTGTGAGCAATGGTGACTATTGAAGGATTTTAAATAAAGGAGTAACAAGCATGTTTAAAAAAAATCACTGAAAGTTGAATGACTTATTTAAACATTTTAAAAGATGTTTATACTTTAACCTGTATAAACTCCCAGGGGAAATAGCTCCGTATTTGTGGAATATCATGTATACTGTATAAATATTATTTTCATTTGACTTAAATTTATATATTTTTAGCATTCCAAAATACATCTTAACATTATTGACAGACTCTAGTGAGCAAGTTTAACCCAATTCTGTATACCTGATTCTAACTTTATCCACATTTTCTTTTTTTTTTTTTAGTTTTGTCATCTGGAAAATGGAAATTTGAATATTAAAAAAGGGAATCATCTTCACTGCATAAGGCACCACATTAGAAAGGTATCTTTTACAAGCTGTAAACCTGGGTGGTTCATATTTCCTATAATTTCAGTTCTCAGCATAATTTTTTTATCTTTATATAACTATACAAAAAGATATCATTGTTTTTCTTTTTTTGTTACTGTTATTGTTGTTTTTATTATGCTCATGTATTGAATGGAAAGGGGTTGTACAGAATATAATCTCACAGGGTGATCTGATCATAAATACCTAACTGGGCAGGTCATGGTGGGTAGTCACACCCCAGCCATATAACTTCTCTAGTAAAAGGTTATTTTGGCCTTAAGCAAGCCATGTCTATTGTTTCTGTGCCTCTAGGTTTACACTTTTGAGATGCCTCTTTTCAGACTCTTCCTTCTAAAGCATGACCGCCCTCAAGAGAGCACATAATCTTTACGGTCCTTTAATCCAATCCCTGTCTTGCTTTCACCCACCTTTACGTAACCTTCCTTACATTCCCTTCTTAATTTCAAATGCATAAAAGAAGCTACCAGCTGTCATTTCTTGGAAGCCTTTATCTCAGTCTATTGAGATCTTGCTTCCAGGTGTATCCTCTGTTTGGCTCAAATAAATTTTTATTAAAATTCTCTACAGGTTTCAATGTTCTTATGTCAGCAGTTATAAAGTCCTTTACACACTCAGTAACTTAAATTACTTAGCCCCATTACGCATATTTTTAATAGTAATTGCAGTTTTTGCAATGATTTTTAACCTTTTAAACCGCAACTGCTTTTTATTTTTATTTTTTGAAGGAGGGCACAGCTCACAGTGACCCATAAGGCCACGCTCTAGCCAAACCAACTGAGCTAAGTGGCCACCCCCTATGCATTTCTTACCACTAATGCTTGCCCATATTCAACACTGCCACCAAAGGTATGTTTTCCCTGTGTCATGTCACGTAATTAAATAGTTATGATGGTTTTGTTTTATATTATCTCTGGCAATTAACTCTATATAACTAATTCAGTTGTTTTTTTCCTTCTTAGGCTTTTCACTCTGGCAGGGGGGGTGAGGCACATTTATTTCCTGTTTAACGTACTTTCTCCTTTACCACAATTTCAGTGTGTGTAGGAGGATGGGGTTCTTACTGTTTCCTTGAATTCCTGTATCCCTCTTTAAAAAATGGCCATGCTATCAACTTACATTTTGTTCAGCTTCTATAATGCAGGTGAGTCTATTTTACCACTGACCGTGAAGATTGTACAGAGAATGTTGACAAGTTAGATAACATAGGTGTTACCGGTTAACAAATGAGTCAAAGTTCAGCGACGGTAAAGTCTAGCCTTCTAAATTCCCAATCACATTTCTTCTTTATTTTTGTTTCAAAATTAATTTCTACCATTTCAAAGAAAGCTGTTTTTCCTATAGTTAAATCTTATTCTTTAATATTTTTTTCCTTGCCCTATATAATTTATTTTTGTGGTGGACTATCTTTCTCTCTCTAGCTCTGAACATCTGGTTTTCCTAGCTGAGTAGGTTCCTCATTGACCTTAGCAACAACTCTCTTCCCTGCCATATCAGCTTTGTTTACATCCCTTGAAAAAGGTGAAAGGATACTTCTGAGTAGAACTATCTCTTTGGCTTACCCAGGTACTTCCAAATACAATGTTTCCTAAAGTCACTATCTGATCTTAGAACATATGTTCCTGAGCTAAGCAGTGGGGCTAAATTTGCCAAGTTCTCCATCTTCCTTGCAAACATATTGCTTACCCTCTTTAATCTTCTCAACATTGTTGACTCCAGCATTTTCACTCGCTGTATCTTCAAGCCTAGAATAGGATATGCCTGCTTTCTCTTAATCAAATGTTGCTCTATTTTTTTTTCATGTATAGAAATCTGAATTTACTTACTATATCACTGAACTGCATCTTGATTATTGGAATGTTTTATTATCTTTATTAACTTGTGTATACGTACCTACATTTAAAACATAGTTCATTTAAATCACTCTCTACTTGAAAAAAACTCCAGTCTTTTGAAACTAATTTTCTACTATGACTTCTGCAATGATTTGGGTCTAAAGACTGCCTCTGCTTATATTATGAACAGTTGACATGGGATTGAAAAAATAGAGATGTATGTAAAGGTAATGAGTAGTTAATTTTTCCCCCCTCATGGTATTTTGGATAAAAGACAAGCTAGGTTGCTTAGGTAAGTGTGTGTTCATAATTCATGGAAACTTTTAACTAAGTGAGACAGAGACTAAAACAACCATTGTCAATAATAAATCAGTCTTTTTTTCTTGGTTACATGCATTTAAATATTATATTTTAACAGCCATATCATTGTTATGGTGGCCCAATCTAAATATAGTAGTAATATATGCTTCAGAACTTTTTGAAGCATGCAAAACATTTTAGTCAATTGCTTAAAACATAAATAAATCATGATTGTTTTCTGCTATACATCCAAAAACCATTTTAAATGAATCAATATTTTATGAATCATAACAGTACCCTCAGACATTTAAAGTAGTAATATACATATGTAAATATGTATAAAACATACTTTTAGTCATATACAGAAAACATTTGGAGCAAATGTGGATTCCTAGACATTTTGCATTGGAAACAACTGATCAGACTGTGAAGTGTAAATGGGACAGCACGGTTTAGTCATTGGAAAGAAGAGAGGTGCTCACAACAAAAAATAGGTCAAAGTGAGGTAGAGATGGTCAAATTCCTCTGAAATGGGAGATGCCAGCTTTTATTCAGACATCCACACATTTGGCATTTCTAAAACTAAGACTACAATAGACATTTCAAGTTAAAGGGAGGCCAGGTCAAATGTTGAGATATGTCAGTGAGTTCATGGGTAGCTATGTATTCTAATGTCTATTTGTGGATTCTCTGTCTCTGGATAGACCCAGGGATTGCATTACTTTTGGAGATCTGTTATAAATTTGATCATATCTTAATGTTTTCTCTTCTGGTGGAGTTTTTACCAGCGTTAGCCCCACTGAATTGCAGCTGACATAACTGACCACAGATGACATTTTGCTACAAAGAGTTCAGGGTATGGCTCAATTAATGGAAATAGATTGTGGCGCCTCCACATAGACCCAAAAAATTCTAGAAACTAAGCCAAGTCGACCAATATGAATGTGAGCCAATGATAAGTTAAAATAACTCCTTAGGCCACTGAGTACTACTTGGCATTGAATAGCAACAATTTGATTTATATTGCCTTTATGTTTTTACAAGATCAAAACTCCTTTTTATAAGAAAAAAATTTTTCAAATATGTTTTCAAGAACAATTAACAATCTTTTTAAAATAACTGAGGAAATGTTGGGTAAGGTGTTGTGCCAAATTATTCAAGGCAAAGGGCATAAGCTTTTTTCTGCCATTGACTGTTTCATGCTTTGTTCTCAATCAGCCATTTATTTTTCCCTTTTAGGCATTTAGGTTAAAAAGATTTCACTATTTCATAATAAATAATGTCCCCACCCACCTGAAATTTTCAGGTACTGCTACTTTTCAATTTATTCCTCTTAAGATAGATACATTAATTTTAATTTACACATCAGTATGCACTTAAAACAAGAAAATTAGGGCTAGATGAAAGCAATTGATATCAGATACTCTTCATAAATTTTCTTCTGCCCCTATTACATTCTAACACACATTTTGAGGAACTCTTCAAGTGTAGGTATTATTTTATCAATAATATAGGAGCATAAGGATCCATCCCAAAATATTTAATTTAAAAATCTAAAAAAAAAAAAGTTTTATTTAACCAAAGTGAATAAGATATAATGTAGTGCAATGGACTTTAAAGAAAAGGCAAAAGGTAAGATTGTATTTGAGTTTAATTTTTTTTTTTTTTTTTTTTTTGTAAAAAATTCTGTGTAACTATAAGGTCTCTATCACAGAACAAGAAAGCAAAAAGTTAGCATTGAGACTCAACCATTTATCATTATTACCAACTCTAATAATAATAATAACAATATAATAGTGATAATAAGAAAAATGTAATGTGTCATTGCTCCTGGTATGCGGTCCTGGCCTCATGTTTGGTTGAAGACAGATTCCTAGTTTCCTGTTGTCTCCTTCTAAAACTCCTCCAAGCTTTCTTGTTTTTTTAACTTAAAAACATCCCCTAGTTTTATATCCACTCCATGACTCTTTCTTGACCTTCTATAAACTTGAGTACAAATCCTTCGGAAAACATGTTTTTTCATGTAGTGGAACCAATGCTTTGGAGTCAGACAGCCTTGGCTTTGTACCCAGCGTCCCCCACTTAGTAGCTATGTGTACTTAAGTTACTCTCTGAGCCTCCATGAACTCTGTTGTTAAAGATGATACTGACATTTAGAGCATAGAGTTGTGGTTTGATTTTATAAAATATAAGGCAATGATCACTTTGACAAAAAAAACAAATGAAAAAGTTATAGATACATAAAAAATACTTAGCTGTTGAATTAGTTAAACAAATGGGTGCACTAATGATGAGTGAAATGTATAATGAGTGTGAATTTTGGAACAAGAAAAAACAGGTCTAAATCCATGATCCACTGCTTACTAGTCACATGCTGTTGGAAAATGTAATTCCGTTACGTTGCCTATGACTCAGTTCCTTAATATGCCAAGTGGAGATAATTACATCTATCTCACAGAACTGTGGTGAGGATTAAGAACGTGTTTATAAGGTCTTTACCACACTGTTCAATAGTGTTTATTACTAATAATACCACTGCCACTATGGCTATTACTACCATTTTAGTTAAGTGCCTCACCCATTTCATGTGTTCATGCCATGTTATTGTGCCCATTTCAGGTTACTGTGCCCATTTTATGCCTCACAGCCCAATAGACCCATTCTTCTATTAAAAAAATCAGAGGCTCCAGGCTTGAATTACAAAATGACAACAGTTGGCCCATCAGAGACACATGCTCCCGGATCTCTTTGCTGTTTTCAAGAGTCTTGGGTTGCTAACATTTTCCAATGAGAGTCCTTGGTTTCACAGCCCCCGACTCCTTTTCAACCTTCAGGAGTTACATGATCACCTCAGTCTTCTCTGGAGAACTGGAAAAAACCTTCAGTTCTTTTACATTCAGTGTTGGAACCCCTGGCATAATGTATTTTACTGCACTTAAATAATCTACATACCCTTCAAATTATAGATGAAAATAAGAAATGGTGGCAGGTCTATTCAGTCATCCAATGTAAATTTTCCCTGGACTATTTAAATCAGATGTAGACCTATGTGGTTTATTTTGTGTGAATACAGTGTAGTTTGTTACTGTGACTTAACTCTTGCCTGGATGAGCCTCATGTTCCATCACATTTATATAGGTATAAATTCAATAAAAACTATGGTATCATAAACAAGTATTTCTGAAAGCAGAATACAACACTTTCTCAAAATATGTATTTTCCTTGACATTTTCTGTTGTTTTTGAACAAAATTGCTTCTAGATTAATTGCGTCTAACATTTTGTAGTATAAGGTTTTTTCCCCTCTTAATGTCATTTCCATAATTTGAAATATTTTGGTGTTGTTGACAATCTATGTAACCAGTTTATAACATCAGCAGGATTTGAATGGGTATAAACATAAAGCAACTTTGTTCCTTTTCCCTAAATGCTCCTACTGTCAAATTGTTCTCTTGTGTCCTTGGATGAAGATTCCACAGTTTGTACAGCAACTCTCAGGAATGAAGAAATAGTCATTTTTCAATGAGTAGAAAGTGCAAGCCAGCCCAATGTAAAATCTTCAATCTCTCATCAGATATAAATCTCTCCTTCTCCAGTCCAGTCCTGCTACAGAAAACCCTGCAGTAGGGATGAGGGTACTATTGATTTTTACACTAATTCCCCACCTTTTCTTTTACTTCTTCCCCTCCATTTATCATGAAACCTCTGACTTCCTGGGTTGGATGTGAGAGTGGGGATTGGATAATGGAGGAATGTTCAGGGCACAAAAATTCTTACTCGACTGGTGCAGTTGTAATGGAGCCCTCTGGTGTGGCAGACTCCAAATACTGGCTATTTCTCCCATAAACAATCTTGTGGTTCTCTGAAAATCCCCTATTGGGAAGCCCCATCAGCAGTTTCCTGAGGTGGGCAATACATATTTCAGCTGGCTCCTATTGACACTGGCTTCTGGCAACCACCCCACACTGACTCCATCTATTGGGTCACTTAATTCTAGACAATGGTATTGGACACTTCCTTTTCAGGGTGACACAAGCTCAGATTCTTCCATACAGCCCTCATCTGGTCTATGGGAAGCATGACCTGCAGCTCTGGAAGAGCAGGCCATGCTCAAAGAACCTCTTTGCTCTTTGCCACATGCCACATGTTGCTCTCGTGAGCTTCTTTCTTGCCTTCTGATTCCTCAAGCATGAGTCAGATACCAGATCCTGCATTGCTCAGTTTTCCATGGTCACCAGGTCATCCCCAATTCATCCTTCTCATTTGGCATGGGATTTGGGGGTGGGGAGTGGGAAGGGAAGCATCTATGTGGTGTTCTCATAGTGAAAACTCTCTGAAGAAATCTATGCTCTGCTGTGTCTCAATTTTCAAGCCTCTTTTTATGTAAATTTGAGATAACAATGAACTATGTAACTTTTTTTTTTTTTTACATCCTACTAGTAAGTTCCAAATAGATGCTGGAACTTCTCTTTAGATGGTACGCATTCTTGAAATTCTTTATTCTCTGCTGTGGAGGCTCAGCTGAGTATGGCAACAAAAATATGTTGTACATATATAGTAAAATTGTCTTTCATGCATGGAAAAAGGGCTCATAAATTCCTGGCAGAAAAATCATTAATCATAATATATCTGAAATTTAACAATAAAAGTATTTAATAAAGTATTGTCACTTATGACATTAACATAAAGAATGTAATAATGTATCAGTTGAATATGAGCTATATTGTTTTCTCTTTATTTTTTTGAAGATCTTCTCTTTCTATTAACGTTACCATATTTATATGAATGTCTCATAAATTTGAGGAAGACAAAATCTGAAGCCCTAACCTCTGAAGTGATAGTATTTAGAGATGGGGCTTTTTAGATGATGTCATGGGGGTGAGGGCCTCATGATGAGATTACTGCCTTTTTAAGAAAAGACACCAGAGAATTCGCTCTCTCTGAGCTATGTGAAGACACAGTGATAAGGCAGCTGTCTGTCAGCTGAGAGGAGAGCTCTCAACCATGCGGGCAGTCTGACCTGGGAGTTCCTAGCCTCCAGAACTGTGAGAGAACATTTTACAGCTTAAGCTACCCAGTCTATAGTATTTTGTTATGGCAGCTTGAACAGACTGTTCTAATAGGACAGAATGTTTTCCATCCCATTTAAAAGAAATTATTAAAATATATTATTAAAATGATTGTGCATGAAGTAATGAAAACATTTTTAGGGAGGAATAAAAGGAGAGGAAATGTTTTCCATTCTCACCGGCTCAAAGGAATTCTGTGGTCTGGGATGCCAGAAACTTAAGTGATTCTCACAACACAGTTACTAATTTAAAACACAATGATATCGAGTTCATTTCTAAAACTGATATCTTCAGGGGGCAGCTAGGTGGCTCAGTTGGTTAGAGTGCAAGCTCTCTGAACAACAGGGTTGCCAGTTCGATTCCCAAATGGGCCAGTGAGTTGTGCCCTCCACAACTAGATTGAAGGACAGCCACTTGGAGCCGATAGGCCCTGGAGAAACACACTGTTCCCCATTATTTCACCAATAAAATTTATTTTTAAAAAAACTGATACCTTCTGATATAATTTTCCAGGCGTAGCATTGAATTTTTCCAGACCCAGTCTCATATGAACCACTTCAGTGACCAAAATATTATAAAAACTTACTGAGGTGTCATTTTCCACACTTTCACTTTGCAATACCACCTCACACTTGTTAGAATGGCTATTAGCAGCAGGACAAGTGATAACAAGTGTTGGAGAAGTTGTGGAGAAAAAGGAACTCTTAAACACTGCTGGTGGGAATGTAAATTGGGTCAGCCACTATGGAAAACAGTATGGAGGTTCCTCAAAAAGTTAAGAATAGAATTACCATATGATCCAGCAATCTCTCTTCTGGGTATCTTTTTTTTTTTCTTTTTTACCCAAAAAAATCTGAAAATATTTATCCATAAAGATATCTGTACCTCTGTATTCACTGCAGTATTATCCATAGTGGTCAAGACATGGAAACAACTGAAGTGTCCTTCGATAGATGATTGGGTAAAGAAAATATGGTACATGTATATGATGGAATATTACTCAGCCATAAGAAAAGATGAAATATTGCCACTTGTGACAACACGGGTAGATCTTGAGATTACCATGCTAAGCAAAATAAGTCACACAGAAAAAGTTAAGAACCATATGATCTCACTGGTATCTGGGATATAAAACTGAAAACAACAAAGGAAAAAGACAAACAAATGAAGAAACAAAAACTCATAGACACAGACAATAGTTTAGTGGTTACCAGAGGGGAAGGGGAATGGCAGGTGGTAGATGAGGGTAAAAGGGATCAACTATATGTTGATGGAAGAAGAACTGACTCTGGGTGGTGAACACACAATATAATATATAAATGATGTATTACAGAATTGTATACTTGAAACCTATATAATTTTATTAACCGATGTCACCTCAATAAATTTAATTTAAAAAGAAACTTTTTGAAGAACAGATGGAAAAGAAACTACCCAAGCTTTGGAAATCTTCAGGATCATGGTACCCTGTAGTAGGAGGGCAGGATTACATGGGTCAGGGAATGTATAAATAAGTACAAGCATATAAATGTCAGGCCTGACCACCACTTGCTTATCTGCAGCAAGTAAGTAAAATGCATTCTACTAACTGAAAACCTTTGTGATTTGTTACTCCTCTTAAGTGGAATTACTATTTGTTTATATCTGATCTATAAATACATTAAGATATTTCTTCTTAATTCTAATTCTTTATTTGGTTATTTATAGTAAAATAATGCAGAAAGATGCTTAAAAGTGAAGGAAAAATCACTTATAATCCCAGGAAATAACCTACTATTTTTCATGACCTTCAGGTTGCATATATATATATATATATATATATAATTTCATTTATATATATATATAAATGAAAAATTTTATCTTCACTAAGATTACAATAATTATATATATAATTATTGTAATCTTAGTGAAGATAAAATTTTTCATTTTATTATTTTTAAAATTATTGAATAAACATCCTATGTAAATATTTAATGATAATATAACATATGCCATAACTAGATGTTATACACATAGTATATGTAGTATATATTTTATAATGATTATATACTTTAAATATTTTTTGTTAGAAAACAAGATTTTTCACTTTTTTTCAATTAGAAACAATGCTTCTATGAATATCTTTGTTCACACACCTTTTAGGCTTACAGTTGTTAATTGTTAACAAAGACAACAAAGATAAAAGGCTTATGTGGGAATGAAGACTTTAGCATGGAACTCATTAATGCAGTAATGAAATTAGCCAATATGAAGTAGCCAGAGATGCAAACGTATCCTGCATTAGCTGAGTTGGTGCTTCCTCTAAAATTACCTACAGAGAATTCTGGAGAAAGAGCAGGGGGCAGTTCTGGATGGTTCCACTTCTTGACTTCAATTTCTGACTCTGGATAGTTTCGCCTTCCTGGTTAGAGAGCCCTGGGTAAATGTGGTAATTGACCACAGTGGAAAAGGAAAACATGGCAGCGGTGGGCTCTGAAATCAGTGGATTTGGGGGGCAAGATACCAGAGGGCTCATTGTATGAGCTCAGTGTGAGTGGGAAAGGAATATATAAACAAAAAAAATACACAAGAAATTCCAGTGAAGGTAGAGAGCCTGAGGTAAGAAAAACAAATTCCATGAAGCTTTTCTTCAGAGACTGTTTGATTCCATGACCAGGAAGGTGTTAAAGGAAGGGAAGAAGACATTACTGGTTGCATTTTAGCATCTTCAATTGCCAATAAAGTATTCAAATCTGGAAAGGAAGTGTTTTTGTCTAAGTCTAAGAAAAAGTAATTTTAATTCGGTTGGACGCTTTAAGCCAGACATTTGACTACTTTATAGTGACCTGGGAATAATAAAACCTGTTTTTGCCAGTTTATCATGAGTTCAAATTGAATCAAACTGCTAAAGTGTTATTTTAATGGATTTTATTGGTCAGCTTCAACTCTAAGTTGAATATAAACATACACATTTATTTAACCTCAATTTGGTCACATTTATGATATACATATAGTTCACACAGATTAAAAAGTCTTCCGGTTACTGCATATATTTTTTAGATAAATTGAACTTGTTGACTAGATTTTTCCAAGAAGGTTTTCCATGGATTTTTTAGAATAAACTCAAATGTGCCCACAAAAATATGATCTTAAGATATTCTTCCTGATCCTCTCTTGACTCTTTCCAAAACAAAAATTGAAACTTAGTTTGACCTATTGTACCATGGTGTTTGCCATGTATTCCAAAACCAAATTACATTATCATCACAAATAAAACATTCAGTGAAACAGCTACCATGGAAAACTGATTTTGAATGGGGCATTCCAGATATTATCTTTAGCATCAGCATCAGATAAAACTCATAGGGTGTTTGGTACTTTAATTGACGGGACATATGTTACAATTTTTGTGCTGATTAAATTAGAATTATTTAACATAATACTAAGTAATATCACTTTGTTACCTAAGTGGAACCTTGACTGAAATTTCTTTTTATTGAAAAAACCTGGCAGAAATCTTTTTATTCAATTGATGATTCAGAAAAGGCATTTTATTTAAGCCAACTCAACGGACTCCTGCAAATTCTAATTTGATTCATGCAGGAGAGAGCCTATTGTTATAACATACACTTTGTGTTTATCTTAATTTTTCTCCCCATCTCTTCTGTAATTGCAGGGAAGAGATTGCCATTAAGCCACAGGAAACCTCTTGTCCATGCTCTGGCACTCGGGCTGCTCCCAGGGATGGACTGGTCAGTGATTTGGACACATGTCCTCCATGCTGCTCTACTGATGGAAAGTCAAAATCCAGGGTGGAATCATTCACTGAGGTAGGATTATATGCTTTTTCCCCCTTTTATGATGGGATAAAATTATGAACAAGAGTTTGTTTTTTAAAGCGACATGAGGGAGGCATTGATAGCCTTGCATAATTCTAGACTATCTATGTAAGAGGAGTAGAGGACAGTGATCTTTTTTGAAGGCAGAGGCAAGGGAATATATCTTAGAGCTATGTTTGCCCAAAAAGTACGTTGTTTTTACTTACATTTTATGTTTATTTGAAGGGACCTTGGAAAGGCTGTTGGAGAGTATGGAGGGATTTACGGCCTCAATGATCCTCTCCCAGATTAGTGAAAGTATTCTTACAAAAGCACAAGTATTTCAGAGTTTGTTGAAATTTATCTGAACCATTTATTGTGATAGAAGAGATCTCAATTTGAATATTTGACAGGCAGCATGAAAAGAATGATAGGAAATACATTAGTTAGCTTTCAGTTAACAAAATTTGACTGAATTATTTTTTTTTCTTAATAGGACAGTATAGCTAGAAGTTGGGTGATGTTGTTATTTAATATCTCGTCTGTTAATATTAATAGAATACCTCATGGCTATAGCAGATTTTATATTTAAGTACTCCTTTTACTCAGGTGACATATGAAATGATGGCGACAACCAAATTATAGTGGAAATTGTATTTGTCATCCCAACATCCATCTTATCCTTATATTGTGTAGCTGCAATGTGATCTGAGTTCTATTATCCTCTCTCCAACTTTAGGGGTGAGCCCTGATTGTTCTAAGGCAATCAGAGCAATTCCATATCTCTTTGTGCTCTTTTCTTGCATGACTAAGTAATCCACACAGAAACCAATCCACACATGGCTCTCAGGTATTAGATCAGAAATGAGCATGTCATGAAGAAGGAACTAACTGGAATTGAACTTGAAACTTTTCTCTGATGACTGAAAGAAGAGATGCCTCCCCCACCCTGAATATGAGAAAGGTAGAATGTACCTGGGAGTGCTATGTTCTTCCATGTAAGAAGGGGCACTGAGAATGAAGCTAACACAGGGAGAGTACAGAGCCAGAAAATCAATTATAAAGAAGTTAGAGTGTAAACCTTGACCAAATCAGGCCTAAAATTTGTCGTCCTGGGCCATCAGTTATGTGAATTAATAAATTACCTGGATTGATTAGGCCTGGATTTTTGTTTTTATCTCCTGCAACTGAAAGCATCATGTTATAAAAGTGTACAGCTAGCACGATTTTGATGTATTTTCATGAGAAGAATGTGGTATCTTATCTTGAGTGAGGAACTTTGGTATTTGTTTTTAAGAGTTTACATATGTTTCTTCATTAATATTTACAATGGTTGAGCAGTAGCAATACATAGTTTTATGATTAACCTAGCTTCAAAAGGAAATTGTGATACAGAGAAATTAAGCACTTTGTTGCAATCCACTCCATAATTATGTAACGTTAAAAAAAAATGGAGGAAAAGTTGTGCAGGAAAATAAAGGGGAAGGGGTGAATAGCACAGTCATTTAAATGGGGAAAAAAATAAATGGTATGGAAAAACTCATTTTACTTCACTTCTCTTGTTACCAAATTAAAGTAAAACATACGGGTTAGATCTTATAGTTCGAGAGAGAACATTTATGTCTTTAGTTTCAATTTAATACCTCAAACTCCACAATAATTAGGCCCTTTCAAAGTTTAATATATTGAAGTGACAAAAAGGGATACACAGTCCTAGCTGAAAGCTGGATGCAGAGGAAGCTTAGCAATAAGATGATAAAATCTTTATTACTCAAATTTTTTGAATTTGTCACATTCACATATTGAGTAATGAGTAAGAATGATATAATAGTACTTTTTCTTTTTTTAAGTAATCTGCTAACTAACTGTAAGTTATTTAAAGGAAGCTTGGCACACAGTGGCATTCCTCCCCAGTTTGGGGGACTAATCCAGGGGCATTCCTCATAAGGAACAGGATAAGCCTAGATCAGGGGCTGTGGCTAGCACTAGGTCAGCTTCCAGTTTTTATTTTCAGCACATTACCAGAACCACAAAGCTACACTGTAAGCCTGGGTGAGTCATGGTTCATTAGCTGATAGTCATTCCATTGCTAGGCCTTTCCATCCAGCAAATTTCACAATGAGAGTGCTCAAAGGTCCCAAGAGATTTAAGGATGAGTTCCCAATTGAAGCTCAGCATTTGGGTAGATTAACAAGAGAGGTAGTACTCTCCAGAGAACGAAAATGCTCTCATTTGATAAAGTGTGGGCAATTTGAGATAAGAAGACATGTGACATTTTCAATCTTTTTTCTTAGTTGCAAAATGTTAAGCCTTAGTTTGCAGCCAGTATCCAGGTTGCCTCCTCACTATCTAAATCTGCCACTTTAAACCATTTCCTCATTTACATGAAGTGGCATTATATTTTATGGGTGGTTGTTCAGATTTTTCATAAGAAAAATAATGTTACTTAAGACACTTTCCCAAACTTTAGTGCCTCTAAAATAAAAGGCACTAATTTAAAAAAATATTAAGATCTTTCATGACTGGCCATATGTAATATTGAATCATCATATTAATATTGATTAAAATAGCTTCCAGACTGCTATCTAAATCATCTATGTATTCAATGACTTTTTCCACCTATATACTTCAAATCCTGAAGAGACTGGCATTTGTATACATAAGCTTGTGATAAAATGCCTGTATTATTCTCCAAATAATACAGACACCATAATTCTTATCTTTGACCTTGACCAAAAAGATTTTATTGTTTGATTGCCCTTGATTGTGGAACTCTCCCAGTTTCTGGTTTTCCTTAACATACGTCTTTTGAGTACTTCATTTGGTCAGAAAAGATACCCTTAGCACTCTGAAAATACTTTTCTCAAGATGCCATCACCTGAAAAGCTAGCTGTGTACATAATGTCAAATTAGACTTCATAAAGTCACAAGCGTGAGGCCCATATCTTAGTGACTTTTGTTGAGGCCATCAAGAGCAATATGGACAAGTAACACTCTCTTCTGGGCTCTTGTGACAACTTCCGTATTTGTCTAAATTGACTCACTGGCAGCAAATCCGAGAAAGAGACCGTAAGATGCCCACCCTCTGTCCTATTGACAAAAGGGTTACTTGTATCATTTTTATTTCGACAGGCGGGAGGACACTTTTTTCAGTGTGTGTGTTGTGGCATAAAAGAGAGGTGCAGAGATAATCAGGTCAGAACTCAGGCACTCTTTTTGACTCCTATGTGGCAGGTAAAGAAGATATAACTTTTTCTTTCTACGTGTATGTTTTCAGCCTTTTCTCCACTTGTAGTACCCTGCAATGTATTATACACACATGGTTCCTTCACAGCAATGTCATAATCCACATTCTTTCTGGAAGAAGTCCATCCCTTTCCCTCACCCCCTCATCAGTTGTATGAGAGATGGAGACTAATGATTTTGAACAGGATACATAAAAATTAAAATCAGAAGAATATCAATTTCTCATTCATTTCTTTAAAAATAATGTAAAACAATTAGAGACAATTTTATTTTAAAATAAAAACCATTTTATCAATAAACTAAAGTATCCAAACTAAAATTTTCATTTTCACATTTTCATCATTTATCCATATGCATAAATATTACATATAATTATAACCAAAATATATATTTCCTTATTCTGTAGAGTTTGTAATCATTTTTTCCATCTGTGTAATATTTTACCTCATTGATGAGCCATAATTTATTTGAACATTCTCATGGAGTCAGACATGAAAATTTTTTAATAAGATTTTGCTCTAATGCGTACTGCTAGTATTAACAGCTTTATGTATAAAACTCTTCTGCTTCTTTAAAATACATTTCCAGGAGAAGGTTTGCAGTGAAGATCACAGTGAAGATAATTTCAATTTCTTTTGATACAATTTTGAAAAGAATTGCTTCAGTTTACTACGCTTCAAGCAGTGTGTGAATGCTCTGGTTTCATCACATGATGGTTAATATTTGAGCATTGCCATTTTGCAGTCATTCACCAAATATTTATGCCAGGCAGTCTTCCAGGAGTTTGGGATACATCAGTGAACAAAAGCAACCAAAAACAAGCAACCAAAAACATCTGCCCTTGTGGAGAGAAAAAAAGAATCTACTTAGTATGGGCTAAAATAGGTCATACAATTGGTTCAAATTTATATTCTTTTAATCGCTCGTGAGGATGGACATTTATCAAAGTGTTTATTTACAATTTTCACTCCTTCATGTGTGAATTTTCTTCCCATATATTCTGGAGCCAGTCTTTAGAGATTCTATGGCCATGAGGCCTCATTGACCTAAATAAATCACTCTAACATTTTAAGCAAGTCAGGACTAACAACATTTATCTCAGTTTCTTATGCTCTGACTCAGCATTGTCCTTCAGGTAACTGGTGGCAGATATTTCTAGTAATGCCTCACAGCTAGCCACCACTTCCAGAAAACATGTGCCAAGGCAGGGTGAGGAGGACTGTTTACAGCTGATGCTATCAATCACCCGGGAGAATCCACAATGCCAGGCATTCATAACCCATTCTGTCAGCTCGTGGAACTCACCAGACGTGTGCAGTGGATTAAATAGGTGATGTAGACTTCCATAGCTTAAAAATATCCTTTTCTGCCACATATTCTGCTACCTTTTCTAATCGTGTCCAGTTATTTAGCTGTCACGGTACATGAGTTTAAGCTGTTCCCCCGTGAGTCCTAGTATAGTCTGGGTGTGGCTTGTAAGGAAAAGGTCACTGCCTGGAAAGCTTGTAATCAGGATTTGTATTGACTGAAGGATGGCAACAATCCCTTGTCAGATGGTTTTGCCTCAGCTGATTTGAATGTGAGCCCTTAAAGAATAAGGAAGAAGTGTCCAGGGCATAGAGCTTAAAAATCAGTTCATTATGTATCACCATTTTGATGACAGAAAAAATGGAAATAGCTCGAGGGACCAAAATTCAAATTAGGGTGGATGATTTGGCCCAACACTTTTCAAAGTCTTAAGCATCCCTAGGCTTACATGTATTTTATGAAATAGCATGTCCATGAAAAAAATCCATGGCCTCTATAATCAATTTCTCACAGAAGTGCAGGGGCCATCCATGAAACATATCCTGCAAAGTCAAGACAAGAAACCAATATATAGCATCTGAATCTACTTCCTCAGCAGATTTTGAGAGTTGTGTGTACACTGGGTAGTTAATTATTGTTCGTGTTTGTTTTGTTTTTAACTGGCAAAACATGACTTTTTAAAATGAAAATTTGATAATGTCTCTGTCCAGCCCCATAACTTAACGTTTTCTGCCTTGTCCTATGACCAGTTACTCATGATTCTGTTGCCCCTCATTTCCTGGGCTTTTTCCTCTTCTACCTGTAAAAATGTTTTTGTTTTTTTTTCTTCCTTTTCTAGCTAGATAGCTCCTGGTCATTCTTAAGTATGACCCCCCCTTAGAAAGGTTTTTCTTTCTTTTCTTTTTCCGCCTAGCTTTATTGAATATAATTGACATATAACACTGTATAAGTTTAAGGTGTACAACATGATGATTTGATACACATATATTGCAAAGTGATTACCACAATTAGGTTAGTTAACACATGCATCACCCCATATAGTTATTATCTGTGTGTGTGGAGAGGACTTTTAAAATTTACTCTCTTTGGAACTTGCAAGTGTACAAGTTAACTACAATCAACAAGCTGTATATTAGATCCCCGGAACTAAATCATCTTAAACTGGAAGTTTGTACCCTTTGACCATCTCCCAAATTCCCTCACCCATAGCCCTTGGTAACTACTATTCTACTCTCTGTTTCTATTAGTTCTATTTTTTTAGATTCCACATATAAGCGAGATCATACAGTATTTGTCTTTTTCTGTCTGACGTACTCACCTAGCATAATATCCCCATGGTTTACCCAAGTGTCGCAAAAGGCAGGATTTTCCTTTTTTTCTCGCCTTCATTTTATGGCTGAGTAATACTCCATTGTAAGTACACACCACATTTTCTTTACCCATTCATCCATTGACAAACAATTAGGTTGTTTCTGTGTCTTGGCTAATGTGAAAAAAGCTGCAGTGAACATGGGGGTGCAGATATCTCTTTGAGATAGTGATTTTATTTCCTTCAGCTGTATACCTGTAGTAGGATGCTAGATCATATTGTAGTTCTCTTTTTAATTTTTTGAGAAAATGTTATGCTCTTTTCCACAGTAGCTATACCAATTTACATTCCCTGGAAAGGTTTTTCAAATTCTTTTTTCCTTGCTCTGTCCCCCTCAGCTAACTGCTTTCATGGTATTGTGTTTAGTATTTATTACACCACACTATATTTTAATATTTTATTCCCTTGTCTCTTTTCCTCATTAAACTGAATAACTTGAAGGAAGGCAATATTTGTTTTTATCAGTATGTTTCCAATAGTGCTTGGCATCTACTAGATTCTTGATAAAAATTAGTTGAAGGAATAAATGACAGAAAACAAAAAACAAAAGAAATAAGATCTTTCAGACAATAGGGCCATTTTCACAAGTGAGGGAGCAGGGATATGTTAAAAAGAGAGCACAGTGTGACATAATTGGCAGCTTCTGTTTCAATCATTTCTCTTAATTTTCTTGCAGACCTTTTAAACAAATATTTTATGAACTAACTATATCCCCCTATAATTATTTATTAGCTATCTGCTTTATGACTCTCTACAATATAACACTGTGATTAAGATGAACAGGAATTCATATCATCTTTGAGTGTTTGGTGTTTTGATAACAGAAAACAAAGAAAATCAATTCATAATATCAACAAAAGGATGCTGCCACCAATCCAATACGAAC
Source organism: Rhinolophus sinicus (assembly GCF_036562045.2). Classification (NCBI taxonomy): domain Eukaryota; kingdom Metazoa; phylum Chordata; class Mammalia; order Chiroptera; family Rhinolophidae; genus Rhinolophus; species Rhinolophus sinicus. The sequence continues at coordinate 96,652,908 of NC_133757.1, forward strand.
AGGAGTTCCTAATCTGAGATGTGGTAAAAGGAGAGACTTTATGCAGGTAAACAGCTTACAAACATGGCAAACACAGCCTCTGGAGGAAACCGAAGGTGCTCTCTCCCAAGACAAAAGGGAGGCCCACTTATATAGACAAAGTGCCCACCTTGATCCCTGATTGGTCAATTTTCATGCAAAGAAGAAATCCAGATTTGCAGTTTGATTGTCCAAATGGCACTGTCCTGATCTGTTAGAATCGTGCATTCTGATTGGTCATTATGGAGCCACTCTGATTGGTTGGTAAAGATGCAAATAAGGATATAGCTATGCAGCTCCAATCAGATGGGGTAGGTCTCAGCCTATTGGTTAAAATGAAATTCCAGGAACTTCATTATAAAGGTTGGCTCAGATGGGCAAAAAAGCAGGGCTGGAGGCTTGACAGTTCAGTCTGCTGCTTTTTCCAGATGTGCAATATGCATGAGAGGCCTCTATAAGCAATGGCTGCTAGACTGTAATTATGAGTTTGGTCCTAGTTAATCACAAGGAGTCCTTTTGGCAGGTATAGTCCTTCTTAAGGTCAACAATAGAACATGACAAGTATACTTTATCTTTTAGTAAATACACAAATGTCTTTTATTACCTCAAGTAAATTATGATTGAGATGTTGGACTGCAGCTCATCTGTAATGCAGGGCTGATGGAATGATGGAATTATTAAGGTGGAAATCTGCCTCTTATTTCTTGTCTATATTGCTGCGATAGTACAGATGCGATGAAAAGTGTTGGGTCATATTTTTCTTAACTGCCAGGCCAAAAGAAAAACTTTAGAAAAGTTACCAAAAGAATGAATTGTTATTATTTACACTCAGAGAAATTAATGATCAAGAGAAAAAAGAAAGCACTCCTAAACATTAGACTCAGCCTGAAACATTCACAGAGAAAAATTACATTTGTGGGAAATAGAACTAAAACTACTTGAAACAGAGAATTCAGTAAAGTAGTGTGTTACTAAATATGACAAATCATTGACTTTTCCTAATACAAATAATCAGTGAGAAATTTTATGAAAGAAAATATCTCACACTGAAAGGCAAATCAAATGATTATGCATTGGTTTACATTTAAAAAGAAGTGGGCATGGCTATGAATAAAACTTTAAAACTACTGAGAGTTGTAAAATTGAAAAATACTTTAGTAAATGGAAAGCTATAGTGCTCTTCAAAAGCAAACCAGTATGTTAAATATGTTAATTATCCATTAACTAACCTATTGGTAAAATATATAATTAATATGGGAACAAGATTTTACAAATAAATTTTCAAAATGATACTAACTTTTTCTCTAGGAATATAAACATATGAAAATATCCATAAAATTTTTGAAATAGGAAGGTGATGAGTATGTAGTAGCCCTACCAGAAATTAAAATGTATTATGGAACTACAGAGGTTAAAATGGCTTATTTCTGGAGAAGACAGAAGAGGTGAGCAAAATAAAAGGTCTAGAAGTAGGCCCCAAACCAATGAGTCATTGAAAACTAATAGAAAATGATCAAGGAATATGATGAAGCATATTGAGGAATATGAGGAAAAGAAATACAAATGGCTAATAGACATACAGAAAAATGTTCAACCACTCTATTAATAAATGTAAATTAAATTAAAACAACTTATCTTTTTTGTTACTTTCACATAGGCAAAATTTACCAAGATTGATGATTTATTTAATTGATAATTTTGGTGGGGATGTTAGTGAACAGGTATTTTTATACATTGATGATGGAAGGCTGAAGTGCTGCAGAATTTTTGGTGAATTTGGCAACAGCTACAAAAATAAAAATGTATCTTCCCTTTCATCCAGCAGTCTCATTATTAGCTATATTTTCTTTGCATATATGTGGAGATGTTTTCCAATACACATATAAAAGATATTTACTGAACATAGTTTATTTTTTAAAAAGATAAATAAAAATGTTCATCAGTGGGCAAATGGGTAAATAAGTCAATACATGTCATAGAATACTTTCCAATCATTAAGAAAAAAAGTAGATCTATATGTACGTATGTACACATACGTACATATGTAGAATATATGGTTTTTGTGGGGTGAGTGCTAGAACTACACTTAAAAATAAAGAAGAAGTTGCTAATTGATGAGCATGTATCATCTTAGTCACCACTTTTCTTGGCCAATCTTTGTAGTAAATATTTTGAACTTAGTGGGCAATGATGCTGTTCCACCCAGATTTCTTGGATATCCAGTCATGTTTTCTCTGAGGAATGTGAACATGCCCTGAGCTGTGTTTTCAGTGGCTGTGGTTCCTCATCAGAGAACTGCCCTGGGGCCACTGGAAATGGTTTGCCAGCAGATGCAGAGAGCAGAAGTGCCTGGAAGTTTACTACTGGCACCCTGACTGCTGTTAAACAATGTCTGTTAGGTATAATAAGAGTTTACAAAAGCCCAGCTTCCTTACCTCTGGTTGGAATACCTCTAAGGTGTAACTTACATTCCAGTTGGTAGATGAAATCTAGCTAAAGCTTATCTAGTTGTGGGACCCATGCCCATGGTTACATCTTTGCTTATCATATACCATTTCATATTAAAGTTATCTGCAAACATTCTAGGATGTTAGACTTTTGAATGCAAGAGATATGATTTATGTATGTCCACATGGTCTACAGAGCAGCAGAATAGTTTACACACAAAAGGAATGTATGTATTCCATAAACAAGTATCTGATGGAGTAGTTTTTGTTTTACTTGTTTTCCAAGGATGGCTGAATGGTGTTTTGTTGTGGTTACAGCCATTTTTTTTTTCTTGCTTATCCCTTTCTGTAAATTATTGACCTGTAAAACATATGACCTGGATTTGTTGGCCAGCTTGCTAAAATGAGTGGGGCCCCACAGGTGAACATATGATCTGAAACTGGACCTTGACCTAATTGGTCTCTCCTAACTTTGTCATTGTTTGGAGAACTGCGACAAAGATTCTTTCCTTGACCAAACTCTAACATGGCTTCTAGCAGGCCTAAGACTGTGTACACACCCTGGGATGACCCAGCCCCCTGGAGTTCCTGTCTGGAAAAGCTCAGAGCTGCCAAAACAATTTACCACTTGTTCCAGCTGACACCTGAGGATAGGCCGCAGACCTCCCTGTCTTAGAGTACTTATTAACAAAAACAAACAAACTTACTATTGTAAATTCTTCCTCTGTCCCTTTGAGATGTATATGTATCTCCTACAACCAAGGACAGTCTTTTTCATGGACTTGAAAGCCATTCCTTTGAGATGCAATCATCAGGAAGTATAGGGCCCCTGTCTCCTAAGTCTCTGTGGGATGGGAGGGTAGGAGCTTAACTTCAATAAGTGCTACCTAGCTAGTTAGCAGGCACAGATGGCCTAATGGTATTGACATTGACCTCTTACCCAGCTTTTTGTAATTTTTCATTTCCCTGGCTCTGCTAGGGCCTCTGCTCACTTCCCCTCTCTCTGTGCACCTCTGAGCAAATAGAAATAGAGCTTAGTTTACACTGAACTCTTCCTACTGCAGCAGTCATCACCAAACAAAATCTGTCTTTATGCCTTTAATTAGCCTCCAGCTTCACCTTTGACAAGTTTTGTAATTTGTGGAAAATAATTTGCTTTATTGCCGTTTAGGGTAAACTATAAGATCCATTGAGAGATAATCCGCATTTTTGCTTTCTATTTATGGTCCTTTGCAAATACTAAGTGTCCACGATAACCATAGTTTTAGATCTGTCCTGTTGTCCAGACATTGTTAATCTAGTTACCTTCCAGTTATTGATTTTCACAAATCTGAAATATTGTATGCAAAAATATTTTCTCTCCCATTTAGTGATCATAAGGACCGCCATCTGACATTTAACAAGTAGTTCTGTCCATGGTTTTAAGGTCTGTAAATAGTTCCTATTTTTGAAACCAACTATTTTAGTGTTCATAATATGTAGGTCATTTATTATATAGTTACAGGATATTAAGGATGACAATTTCATCTCTAAAACCCAATATTTCTAAATGTAATAAACAGATTTATTTTAGATTATTATTATTATTTAGATTATTATTAAAATGTAACAAACACTATTTCTAAATGTAATAAGCTTAGATTTGTTTTGCCAACATAAATACATGCATTTTGCAATATTTGGTAACATGTCCCAGGCAGAATATGTGTGCAGTATTAGTAAGTATATATTTCTGAGTGTGTTTTGTTTTGGTGTGGAGATAAGCAGAATAGAACTTGTTAAATGTTAGCATTTACTATAATAACAGATTCATTATTTACCCACTAAATGTCAGGAACTTTATGTATATTATTTAATCCTTACAACAAAACTGCAAGGAAGACAATACATTTCCAATTCAAAATGAAGGAAATAAGATTCCAAAAGGCTTTGTAATATGAAATTTAAACCTAAGCATGTGTCATTCCTAAATCTGTGCTCTTTCTAATATACTATGCTCCTTCCTGACTCATACACATTGATGGTCGGGAAAAGAAAAATGTTTTTGCTGAAGTATTTTCACAAATTGGCTGGCGAATCAACAACACTGCAAAAATGAAAAGGGAAATCCCTGACTCAAACTTAGAGACAAAAAAATGAGAATTTATGTGCTGCTGCTTAGCGAATACAGCGAAAATAATTTAAAAAACAATTTAACTAGGTTCTATAATGATGTTGTTTACTCCAAATTTAGAGATTCAAAGGGCTGTAGGGAAAGATGAGAACTAAAGATGAAAACTTATCTGTTTTGCACCTTTAGAATGAATACATTGTACACTATTCTTTAATGTTGCAATGCACTTTGGTGGGAAGTACATTAAAATTATATAAACAAAGAAAAGAGCTGCACAAAAGAAATTGGCAAGAAAATATAATAAAAATATTCATAATGTTAAACTCTAACTCATTTATGGTTTGTAATTTGTTTTTATTTATCTTTTTGTCAGATTTGCTGCTAAGAAAGAAATAACTCTCTGCTTTTCTTTTAGTGTGTTATTATTTATTTTTGCCTCTGCTGTGATTTCCAGCTATCTGTAAACTGCACTAACATTTAATGTGTACTCTGTCAGGGTTTTTACTACGTTGTCCTTAAAGCTAACCGTGACATAAGCATTTTTTTCAAATTGTATATCTCTGAAGGTATTTAAATTACTGATGGAGAGGGTGTAATCTTATAGATCAGATTAAATTTAGAATCTATAGTAAAAACTTCTTTTGACTTTAGAATTAAACATAATTCTGTATAATTGTGGAACTTCTCATTTTGGCTTTGTAAGGGAGGAAAAAAATTTTTTCTTCTATTCATCTTAGGTTTCTTGGCTGGGACCCTATATATTAGTCTGGCAAAAGACAGATTACCAAGAGAAAAACAAACAGAATTTTATTAACATGTGCATCACATACGTGCACACGGGAGCACCCAGTGATGAGTAACCCAAAGGGGTGGTTATTGTTTGATTTATATACCATTTTAGGCTAAACAAAAGGAAAGGGGTTTGGGGATTTGTGCTTCTGGGTAAGGGACTAAGTTATAGGAAAAGTATGGTGAACAAGGCTTGTTTGGCAAGTTTTGCAAATTTAGGTCAGATCCCTTGCCTCTGGTAAGAGTTGTGTAGCTCATCTTCCTGGTGGAGAGAGAGACACCTTTGCAAATGTAAATTTCCTTTTTTAAGCTTTTCCAGAGTTTGCTTTGACTTATAGCTCAAAATAATCTATATTGTCAAAGAGGCATATTTTGGGGTGGCGTATTCTGGTATACTTTACTGTCTATTCTTTATGTTAATTTCTTTAAACCTACCTTTTGTCTTTCAACATTTGGTCCACAAAAATGGTGTTAGTATCCCCAATTATTTAAGAATAAATCCTTCATTAGTTAATTTATATATATATATATATATATATATATATGTATTTTATATATTTTCATTTGGAGACAACAGTACAATTTTACAGTCTCAGGAACAAACAAACAAATTTTTAGGAAATAATCTCCTTAAGTAATCAAGAAAATCCAAAACAGTCGTATTGTCATTTTGTGTATAAAGGCAGAGCCCTGTAATGGGCTTAACAATGGGCCCTTGTTACATATCAATGCTTGTTATTATAGTACTCACGGATTTGGACATGTAGCTTTGGTTTGAGACAAAAACTACAACTACACCTTTTTTTGCTTCTCATTTAAATAATACTTCAAAAAATTTTATTGTTAAAGAGCTTCTGCTTAATTTCAGAGTTATTCATTGAATACCTTGTATGGTTCTTAATACTTTATATTTTCTTATTATACTCTCTTATTAACCTTTAAAGTGAAATAATATGGTTAATGCTTATAAAAAATAACAACCAAAAAGCTTAAATAATTTTCACTGCCCAGGTTATTTTTCAGTCTTGTTTCTTCCCTCCTGCCTTGCTTTCTCTCCCTTCCTCTCTCTAGCCCTCTTTTGTGTCCTCTTTGTTCTTCCCTTCTTTCCTTCCTTGCCTCATTTCTTCCCATCCTCACACGTTTTTAAGTATATTTCAAATACATTGACTATTAGCATCTTCTGGGCTTTTGACTTCCATCCTCCAGGAATTTAGTTTCTTCCTGAAGATTTCTCCCACTGATCCTATTTGGCACATTTCTGTACATCATACATACAAGAACTAAAATTTAGAATAAGAATACAATAGAAATTAGCTACTGCGATATATGTAAAAAGCATAACTGATCAATGTTAATATGGTTAGAAATTAGCTAGGTCTTCTAATCTGATTACTTAAAATATTCTCGTTTATCTCTGCCCTTAAAATGTTTTCTCTCCTGCCCTTGACCATATTCTACTTTTTTGGCTCTATGATGTTGGATATAAACCTATTTTAAAGAATAAAGCTAGGTGTTCCTGAAATCCGAATTATGAAACAATTATTTTAATGTGGTTAAAATAATTAGTGTGGCTTCTCAAACATGGAAACAAGTCCTGGTCTGAGTGCCCAGGTTTGTCAAAAAGGGGTCAGCAGATATCTGGGGCTCTGGGGATACTCGGAGGGGGGAATTTGACAGAACATGAAGAATTATACTCGTATTCCTTGCACTTCTATTGAGTTTCCATGGGAATTTGTACCAATCAGTGCCTAGTCTATCCATTTCAGATGGTGATTTCTTACACGCATAGCAGGTAGAAAGTAATTAGAGATGAGAGAGAGAGGGAAAGAAAAGCACTGGTAAGAGTGATTAGGATTAAATCAAGTATTGAGAGGAAGACATTATGTGGAATTCAATAGATTATCAGAATTCTATTAATTTTGACACTTTCTATCTTACTTATTTTTTCTTTCTCAGACTGAGAAATGATGTAATTTGTTTCCGCTGTGTCATATAAGGCTTCTTCACATATATATTTGATTTTAATAATTTTTCCATTATTACTTTTGGGTTTCTTTCAATGGGAAATATTTGACTTTATACATTTTCTTACTTCATATAAATACGGTTTTATAAACTACAAAGGAATACATTTTAGTCATATCAAGTTACCATGTAGGAGGCAAGTACCTAGACAACTAACTGGGACCATTATGGACCTTCAAAATCTGATCTCCATCAATTTTGTCATGTCTTCACCAATTCACTTACAGAGAAACTTACTACCTATTTAAGGAGGCAGATATAAACACAAACAGAAGATAAAGAGAGATTAATTTTAAGTTAGATTGACTAAGCAAAAAAAAAAAAAAATCTCTATTTCAACTGGTCTTTAAAGGATGGCTAAAATTTCAATAAATCTTGGTCGGTAAATACCATCCCAGGTGAAAGAAACAATATGAACAATTTTTGTATGATATTTTTGCAAGATATCAAGTTTTCTGGTATGATTTGTTTTCAGGATGATTTTGGAGGTAGGGTAAAAAGAAGTATTACTTAAAGTTACTCATAAAGAGCCTTGAAAACATGCTCTGAAATTAGGACATTTTTCTATGGATTCCAAAAAAATCATCAAATATCTAGAGTGATGAGAATGATAAGATTAGATCTGTCCTTTAATGTTTTTCTTAAGCTCTATCACCTTCTACAAGATTACATAGTTTTTTACTATGTTTATTATTTATTATCTGTCTCCATATCCACAAGAATAGGATTTTTGTCTGATTGTCAATAATATCTCCAAATGTCTAGCATGTGCCTGGTACAGAGCAGATACTCAGTGAATCAATGAATAGATACATGCTCTGGGAAGTTAAGCCTGGTGATAATACGGACACATTGTCAGGAGATCCTGCTTTTATTTAATCTCAAACTCAATTGGTCCACTTACTAAGTCTCACACACACATTCTGTCTTACCTTCTTGCGGATCCTTTCCCTTGTACCTAGGGTGTTTTCTGTGACCCAGCCCTTCTTTTCACCTATTTGAATCTCATGAGAAGGAATGACGTAAGCATTATAGGCCTAGGTCCATTACAGACTATCCTGAGGAAGCCAAAGCTTCCTCACGACAGTCACCTCACTCACTTAAGTGTAAAATGCACATAAAAGCACTACTTTATAAAATTCCTATAACATTAAAATGGGAAGACCTGTAAATTCCCAGGAAAGTGCCTAATGTAGTATAGAGTCTTGCCAGATATTAGTTTCCTTAACTGTCATTGTTCAAGAACTTAAGTTTCTATTACATCCTTAAAGTCTTCTCTAATCACCAGAGCCCACAGCTATTTCTCTCATTTCTGAAATGTGTACTTTCTCATATGCTCGGAGATGTTTTACATTGTCACTTTGTTAACACCTGTATGCTCTTTTTAGTGCAAAGCCAAGCATTGCTATGTATGTATTCTAGTTATTCCTGAATGTGTATGGCTTCAAGGTGTTGCCACAGCTGTGTTTTTTGTTTGTTTGTTGGTGTTTTTTGTCATCTACTAGAGCTACTAGCACATTACCTCCTGTATGATAAATGTTCATATGTGTTGTAAGTTTGCCTGCATTGCACTACCTTGTATTTAGTCTTCCTTACATTTTATTCTTTCAGTATTATTTACTGAGGATCTGCTAAGTCTACACATTAGGGATAAAACTAGGTAAAGAGAACAAGTTTTCTCGTCCTTATGAAATTTACAGTGTCATAGAATAAAGTATTTTGTTCTGTTTTTTTTTTTTTTTTTGTAACAACTTACTCTTATTGTAATCTCTTTGTACTATATACAAAAGATTCTCTGGAATGCGTGCCATGAAATTCCAATAAACTTGAACCTTATTGGGTTTTTATCTGAAAGACACGATAAGAGAGTTGGATGGTACTATTATAATTTTTTTTTGCATCTATTTGCTGCCCTCATTATGTAAATTTCAGATCTTTGGGGCTATTATTATACAAGTATTCAGTGATACTGATTTTCCTGTCTCATAGATGTGGGATTATTATGGCTTTTATTAACCAAGCCTTAAAATTATTTAAATATTTACCAGATTAATTCTGTCGTAAGTTATTCTCCTTATTCTACATACTAGCTTAGCATATATGTTGCTATTAAGCATGTTTATATTTTATGAATTTGTGCATTACCTATTTTATATTGCATGTTTGCAATTTCATATTTTTCTTTAAATTATGAGCTTGAGAACTCTATTATTTTATAAATCATTAAATCAGTTTTCTGAATAATGCATTTTAAGTGGTTTGTTGTTTCCTCTTAAAAGTTGATGATAAGGAAAGACAACAGAAAATTTATTTTTTTCTCTTACTTTAGAATCAGTATTTTAACCCTATACTTAGAGTAAGGAACATGAAGACGAGTATGGGTGCTTATTCTAAAATAAATATTTCTCAGTGTTCATTTAGAATCTAAAATCTTTAGTTCACACGTCTCATTTATTGTATTGTGTTTCTGGATATTTGCAGAAATTAGAGAACCAATCAAAATTGGTTTAAATTTAGAGTACAATGAAGTAGAGCCATTCCCTAATTCTTAATAAAAGAAGAAAAACTCATCTCTGACCTTTCTTAACCAGGTTGTAGCACATACAAAACTGTGCTTTGAAAAATCTTATTATATGGTATTATTAATATCCCAATTTCCCCATTACCTTTTAATAAATCCAAATAAGAGAAATACTTTAATACCTGAATTGTATTTTTAAAACAAATTCAATAAAAATCTCTAAGAAAGTATGATGGTTAGGTGTTTTTAATCAGCATATATATCTTTTAATACTTGGCATAAGTATCAATTATTCTATGAGAAAGTTAATGTAAGACTATATTTGAAGACTTTTTATAAACAAAACACCTATTTAAATACTTAGGGGGAAAAAGGGCCATGTATCTTTGAAAAATAAATCCTGTTAACTGATCTCTCAAAATTATGTATACACATCTTGTATGTATAGATATGTATTTATGAGTATATGTATATATCTATCTATGTTTCTTTTGTGAGCTTGTCTATGGTTTTCCTCAAACTCTGTAACAAATTATAAAACCTATGCCTTAGGAGAAGCTGCAAAATTTGCAAAGATTAAGAAATATTCATAACTAATATTTAACATCTGTGAAAGGAGATTGAGATGGTCAATTTAAAAAAAAAAAAAAAGTAAGTGATTAACAATGAAGATGAAAGTAGGCCAAATATTTTGAATATTCAGTTATGATCTCCTTTATTTTCTATTTTGCCTGGAAAAGAAAGGGGAAAAAAATCTCAGATTTAGAGGCAAAGGAAGCCATGTGAACAGAGAAATTTCTAAACTTATGTGGAAAAGCCTTTCTTGTCAAACAGACTTCTGTTAAATCCAACCACAGCAGAGAGATTTAAGGCAGCAAAACATATTTTCAAGTGAGAATGAATGAAATTCGACAGATCTCTGCAATGAGAAGAAATTGAAGGTTTTTTCTTCAATAGACTAATTGGGGGGGATCATTTCGTAAATTAAATAACTGTCTAACCACTGTGCTGTACACCTGAAACTAATATAAAATAACACTGAATGTCAACTCTAATTGAAAAAAAAATTTTTAATGTGAAAAAAGAAAAATAGACAGATGCCTGGAATTAAACTAAATACAACTGTAAGCAACCACTTTGAGAAGATAACTCATTCCTGGGCATTTATACAGCTGTAAACTTAGCTATGAATTGTATATCATAGTTTTAAGCAAAACTTGGTATTAATGAACTGTTAATTTGTGCTATTAAAAAGTATGATAGACTAGATCAAAAATTAAGAATTCTAAGACCTATTTTCCAACTCCCGAGTAAAAGTCAACTCTGATTTTGCAGGCAGTTGTGATCAGATGGGCCTGCATGCCTGCTTTGTGCCTTCTTTAATTCTTCTTTCAAGAAACCTTTATTGAGTGTAAATGGTGTGCCAGGCATTATGTTATTAGTTTGGTGCAAAAGTAATCGCGGTTTAAAAAGTTAAAAGTAATTGCAAAAACCGCAACAATTTTTGCACCACCCTAATAGATGCTAATTCTATAGAGATGAAAGAGAAATTCTGCCTTCAGGGAGATCAGTCCAGGGCAGACAGAGAAGAAAACATGCAATTATAATGCATTAGTGTAAGTGCCAGGAGAGAAATTGAGGCTAATCGCAGGGATTTGGGGAACCCAGATGAGAGAACTCTAGTACCAGGTAGAGGATGCAGTGACTGGGAGAGGGTGTGTCATGGCAGACATCGGGTAGAATGTGGCGCCGGAGTTGAGTTAAGAGAATTAGAATGTCTAGCCAATTGAGGAAAGAAGTGAATTTTCAGGAAGTGGAAAAACATACATACAAGGTGGCATGAAGAGCATGGCAAATCCCAAAACCGTAAGAATGAGCAGAGCCTAGGACGTGGGTGATGGAGTGGCAAACTGGAGTTGGAGAATTTGGAAAGCCAGATCAAAATGTTACCATGTTATTTTGTTAAAAAATATTTGAGTGGCTTCCCATCACGTCAATGTTCCTACCTGCATTCCAGACCTCACAGATTCTCACAGGGTCACCTCACAGCTCACCACTGTGGCTCTGCACCTTTCTGCTTCCCCCCATAGGTGGCCTGGATCACTTTTATACCACATGGAACTCAAGGGTCATGTAGATGCTGTTTCTTCTTTTTTGGCTTCTTCATGCCATGGCTACAGTTCTCTGCTGGAGAAGACCTGTGCTAGCGTTGGGTCACCCTACACAATAGACATTACCCTACTCAGAGTTTTACATGGGGAATGGGACACAAATGTCCCTCTACTCTCAGCTTTCCCTCTGACTTACATATCTCCTTTGAGAATTCACCTCAGAGGGGACATGTATTTCTCATCCCACTCCTGTCCCTTTCTCTCTGCCTCCCTAAAACTTCTACATTTCCCTGAGAGCGGAAGGGGTGAGTTTACACTCTTCCCTTAAGGCAAGACTTCCCTTACATCATATCCTGGCTTATATATATTCCTGATTTATTGGAATCTTAATGGTCAATTTGACCAGATACTGACCCTTGTTATGTTATTGGGAGCTTAAAGTATTCAGAAAAATCTTTCTTTTGACAAAACTTTTTTAGTTAAGTCTATAGGCTTACTGTAGTCTCAAAAATCTTATTCTATATCTCAAAATCAGAATATTGACTCTTGCTTTACATTTGCATTCTTTCCTAACATTCCTGAACCACCCTGAGGCAAAAGCTTGTGTAGAATAGGGATGAGTGGGTAAAAGGAAATGTGAAGAAGAAAAATTACATTCATTCCGCTGTACAAATATTACCAGGTTACATTGGTGATGCTGTGATTCTGGAAGAAACAAAGCACTGTCTCAGGATCTTGACTTCTGGATAACAGAGATGGAAGTTAACAGGGAAGAGTGGAACTTTAGCAGTCAAAATTCAAAACCAGTAAGGGCTTGGTGCTGCCTCCAGAAAGTGGAGCAAGAATGCCAATCACAAAAAAGAAACATTAAATCGAGCAAAGAAGGAAAGGAAGTGTAATGAAAGTTACAACAGAAATATTAGAGGGTACTCATGGCTCCCCTGAATATTTTAGCTGCATTTATAACCTGTGACATTACTCATAGTAATATTTCTCTATATTTCATCTGAAAAGTCACCTACAGGAGTGAATAAGTAGATAATAAGGTATTCCTTAAGCAGGGTAGGATGCCAGAAATACATTCCTAATTTGGGATCATATTTCTGTATATTTTCTGTATAAAGAAATTTTTTGTCTATAATTTTCTATCTAAATTTTCTAGGTCTTGACCTCATTAAGTGAATCATATAGAATTAAAGGAAAATACATCTAAGTATTGGGCTTTTGAGCCTGAAAGCCTGTACCTCAATTTATAATCAAATGCCAAAAAGATTAAATCTATGGAGAGAAGGTATAATGATGGGCACAAGATGATTGCTTTGAAAACTTTAGTCAAATGCAGATCACCTGTTGATTCTGTTAAAATGTAGATTACGATTTGATAGGTCTGGGGCAGGGCCCTAGAGTCTGCATTACTCACACGTCTCTGGGACACTCAGATGCCCTTAGTCATACTATAGCATGACACTAAAGAAGGGTTCTCTGACTTGATTGACCTAACGGGGTTACAAAATTGTCTCGAGTGTTTTGGGACTTGTATTTTTCCAAATGAATTTTAGTATTAAGTGTTGTAGTGAATGGTGGCAGAGTATGCCACCCCAAAATGTGCTACTTGGGATAATGATTATTTTGAGCTAAAGGCACTTGAAAAACAGCAGATTAAAATAGCAGGTATTTTGATCTCCCCTTTTCTTTCTGAAAGCAGAAGGTAAAACTTCTATGTGAAAGATGCCCTCTTTGTTCCAGGAGAAAAGAACATTCTTCTTACCAGATATGGGGCATTTGGGCCCAGAAAAACAGGTGTTGTTCTAATAACTAGTTTCCCTTTCGCCTCTCCATATATTTTAGTTACTTTTTTACAATTGCCTTTCTTTGTTCACGTATTATGGAAGCATTTGGGTTTTGCCACCTCTTTGGGTATTTTTTTCTTCTGGGGGCTCTCATGTACATGTAAATATCTGTATGCTTTTCTCTTGTCAATCTATCTTATGTCAATTTATTCTCAGGCCCAATCAAAGATCCTAAGAGGGGAGAGGTAAAGTTTGCCTCCCCTATAGCAGCTTTATGAAAGATCCCCTAGATATTTTGATTGGAATTACATAGTAGTATAGATAAATTTGAGGAGAAATTGAAATATATATAATGTTGAATCTTCCCCTTAGTAATATCTTTCTCCAATTGTCTAAATTTTATTTATGTCTATGTATAAGATTATATAATTTTTCTGTATAGCATTTCTTATATCTTTTCTTATTTTTGTTCCTAAAAACATTGTGTTTATTGCTACTATCACAAATAGAATCCTTTTATGTTGCTACATTTTCTAATATGTTTTTGTTGTGTAAAAACACATCTTTCCCCATATTGATTTTTTTCTCCAGAACTCCTGCAGAACTCTTATTTGTTCTAACAGGATATATGTATTTAAATTCAAATTGTCTACGAAAACAAATATTTACAAATGACAGTTCTGGCTCTTACATTCTTACCCTGCTACCCTTCCTTTTTTTTTTTTTTTTTTTTTTTTTTTTTTAATTTTTCTTTTGTTAGCAAGGAACTCTAGTACAATGTTGACTTTTGTCATTCATAGCTGGCATTATTCTGTTGCCTTCTCTTAATGGGTGATACAGCTATTAGTTCCTGGGATATACAAAATTATTTTCTACCTCAGAAAAATTTCACATACCATTTTCTCTGCCAGAAATGTTGTTTTGTCCATATTCTTCATAACCATTTCCTTCACATTATTCATACCAAAACTTAAATCTCACCCGTGAATAATTCCTGACTCTTTCATGAATAATGATATGGAAAGCAATGACAAACTAATTAACTTAAGCAATGCAGGGACAATTATTGGCCCCACATTAAAATGTACAGAGGTGACTGAGCTTTTAGTCACAACTGTATTTCTTATTGAAGTCTCTGTCTCTCTGTCTCTGTCTCTCTCTCTCTCTCTCTCTCTCTCTCTCTCTCTCTTTAGTTTCTTAGACAAATTCCCTCTAAGTTGTAAACATGACTGCATCCCACTTCTTACAAGCTTAGCCACTCCACAAAGATGGAAACCTCTTCCTTGTTAAAGCGTCAAATTATGATTGTGCTTACTTGGGTTATGGTTTCATCCCCAAACCAGTCACTGTTACTGGGAAAGAGAACACAGTCCTATCTGTATGGGTAGTGGACTAGGCAACGTGGCCTGCAGTCTGTCCAAAATTTCTCAGCACTGAAAATAAACAGCTCACAAGTCATTGAGATGTAGGCTGGATAGATCAGACCATTGGAAGCCCACTAAACTTGCTCAGAGATAGCTTTCTGACCCCCCCCCCCATCCTTTTATTCTCTATCTAAGCCCTTCGTAACATCTATATCACTGATCCTGATTTGGGATTATTTCATTTATGTATGTTTCCTGAACTAGAATGTTTGCTCCATGACAGAAGGGACACTGAGTCCCTTGTTCACAGTTGCATCTCCAGGATATAGGACGATGTATGCCACATGGAGGGATTCAATACATATTTTTGTTAAAAACAATAAATTGAGCTGGAATCAATAATTGTGAAAGATAACATTCTATGAAGAGATGATACTCAGTATTATAGTATTAATTTTTGTTTTTTTAAAGTTGTCAAATAAGTGTTGACTTTTAGATTTTTGGTTCTCTTTTTTGAGAAAGTTTGTTGTTAGTTAGGTCCCTACTCATAGCTAACAGATTTATGAATCTCCCCACAAACTTAATGAATGAAATCTTAGGACTTACCTAAATGCGTTATTTTAAATTTCTTTTTTTCCATGACTACAACTTGCCTTTTACACATATTGATTATCAATATATTTTCATATATGTTCTTGCTATGTTATCTTAGGCATTTTACTTAACTCCTCTAAAAGCCTACATTTTCTTGATACACTGGAGTATTAATATCTACATCATAGGATATCATAAAGATTAAATGAGACAATGTGTTTTTAAAAACTAGAATAATACTTTGCAATTAGTAAAAATTTTTAAATGATAATTATTATTGTAATTGTTTCTTACCTTTTGGTATAGTATGTTTTTTGGGCAGTATGCAAGTCAACCATAGTAGAGGTGGCTGCATTCTCTTATAAGACACCCTTTATGACAAATTACTTTTGACAAGTATAGCATGTATAGACTTCCTAGTATACCCCTTTATGTTAGCAGTTTTCTTTAGTTCTCTAAAAATCACACTGCAGAGACCATAGTGACTAATGAGAAAAAAAATTGTTGGGGCCATTTCCTCATAAGGTATCAGTGCCCATGGTGGGCACCTGGGCCTCATGAACTCACTGATGGTCACATCATTGGTAGAATGGTGGAAGGAAGGAACACTAGGAATGACATTTCATGTTTTCCAGTAACTATCCTAAAGTCATTTTTTTCTCAACTGGCAGCAATTTTACTGAGTTCTTTGTGAGGCTATAATGTATTTATAAGAAAAGATATGCTGGCACAAAAGGATCAAATATTTTCTAGGGTTATTATAGACCAGTATATTAAATGGGCTTATCATTAACGACAGTGGCTTACATGTAAAGTAGTCTAAAATATGCCAAGTAAAAACATTAGAAACAATTATTACAAACAGAAGAGATAGTTACTGAGCTGTCCAGATCCACTTGATGGACTCTTTCCTTTTGGCAGTTTCACTCCTTCACCTGAGCCAGATGCTCTCATATTTTTGCTCCGAGAATCATGACTTAGATTTGCCCTTCTCGAACTTTCCAAGTGAAGATGTTAGAAACAAGATGGGGGAACTCAGCCAGTGGGGGCTGTGGGAAAGTCTCTTTATTTCTTCAATTACAGTTGACTAACAATATTATATTAGTTTAAGGTGTTCTAGACTTATGGGGTAATCATTTTGTAAGTTATATAAGTGCATGGAATGTCAAATCCTGGAGAGGCGAAAGATAACTAGAACCAAAGAGGCAGAAAGAAGCAAGTATTATTGAAAGACTGGATTCAGAGCCAAGAATTGCAAGACAAAGGAGACAGTAAGAGAAGTAGGTTAAGGTGTTCCAGTGTATTTCTTGGAACAGATTTTATTGTTTTTATTACTTCATATGTACAGGAATGGGTCAGGAAAGGGACAGGCACAATAAATAAATAATGGAAGATTCTAAATGTATTGGACATTGAATGAGAAAAAAATGATAGCATAGGGAATAGCGGTTATAATAGATGTACACATAGAATATATTGGAAGTTAGGAAAAAGCCCAGAACAAAAGCCTGGGTTTACTATATTTAGCATGTTCCCATAATCTGATAATACGAGTATCCAGATGTTGATTTACTGTTCACCTTAGATGCTGGTTTCAGCCTATAAGGTTTGCCTGAGTGATGACTCACTTCCTGGATTGTGGGACAAGAATGGGTGAATTTTTCAAACCCTGTAATGGGCACCCCAAAGAAGTCAAGAAGTTGTATGCATAGTCCTTGAGGTGGAAAAAGGGAGAAAGTGCTAAAGGGAGTAACTGCATCCCAAAATCCTTGGCTTATATCCAGCATAGCTGATTATTTGTTTTAATTTGTGCACTGACATTTTAAGTGGCTTCTCTGTCAGCACTGTTTCTAATTTTTCTATCCATCACAAATAAGCCCTCACTATCTTTCTTAAAACAAAGCAAGTTACAATAATATATGTATATATTACCTAAAAGGAAACTCTCTTATACCTCATGATTTTTATGAAAAAAACTGTCCTATCTCAAAAACAAAAAAGGTAATGTGGAATGTTATAGTGCTGAACATATGCATTTAATTTTAAATATTGAAAGCAAGAGTGTGTCATAAGTTCCTCTAAGGTACACACTAGAATTATTGCTTGCTTAAGACTTTCTCAACTTGGTACAAAATGTTCCTACTTTAAATTTCAAACAAGATCACAATTAATTTCTCAATCAGTTGTCAACATTCTTAGTGAAATTTTGGAGGCTTACATCCCTTTGAGCATGCCTTAACAACAACAAAAACCTTACGTTCTCAAGGAATTCGCAGTAAATTTGGGGAGACAGTCAAGAAAAATAAGTAAAAGTTTACATGAAAACAGCATGCTAAAGTCAACTTTTTCATGGGTCAGGGAAACTGATGAAACTTGCTATTCTACTGGGGAAAATCTACATTCTTTTTCTTTTCTTTCATGCAGAGATCTATTCCATTTAAATTCTTATGAGAATTATTGAATTTTAAAGAAACTCTTTTTATTATAATGAAGAATATCTTCAAAATAACATGCCTTGGTTCTCCGGATTAGCCCATCTGAGTTTATCACTCATATACTGATCTAGATTAGAAAACTTCTTGAAACCTATATGATTTTTAAATTTTTAATTTATTTTTATTTATTTATTAAATTTATTGGGGGTGATATTAGTTAGTAAAACTATATAGGTTTCAAGTGTACATTTCTAAATACATCGTCTATATACTGCATGGAAGGAGGACTAATATTTTTTTGCAATTAAATGAATTATTTACATTCAGAGTGAGTGCTCTCCAAGACATAAAACAACATCACTGCCATATTTATTGCATGTAATTTACTCTTTTATTAAAATGGCATTGAATCCTCTTAAAATCAAAGATTTTAAGGTGGTTGTTATAAATCAATACATTAATATTTATATCATATTTATAGCTGGCTTTAACCTCACTTATTCTATCCAAATTTATCTCCCAAAGGAAACCTTGTAACTCTCAAACCTAGTGGACACTTATGCGTTGATTTTCATGGAGCTTTCTATAGCAGTTATCTTCTATTTCTTTTCTCATCTTGCACTGCATGTTATTCTCAGACAATGCCATCCAAAAACATTCATAGGTCCCAGGTGAGGACTGGAGTAGTGGGATTTCCAGACCATGAAATGCTTTCTAAACGATGTTAAAAAGGAACATCGTTTTTGCTGCATATATAGTCCCTCTCTAGGAAGACTCCAAATTAATGCTGTTCTTACAGTTTTCTTGAAGTTTTCTTACACACAGATTGCATGGTTTAGCTATCCTGTGTCTGTACTAGATGACTCTCCTAGTGAAACCTGGCCAATATCTCTAATGAAACCAGGAGTGGTTACCTAAACTGAGCTAGGCCAATTTAGAAACTGGCTAACAGATTACGCGGTAACCTAGATGCAAAACTCCACCTAATAGAAGTAGACTGTATTGGAATATGACTGGCTAAACCAATTAAATTCTTGTGTTTGGAGGCTTTGACTAGGGAGACCTACTGAGGAAGTTAGTAGTTGGTAATTGGAGCAGAAAGTGCAGAGAAATAACAAGTCTGGAGTAACCATTACCCATGGAGAAAAAGCTAGGGAAGACTCAGTTGTAATTCACAAGAGCAGTTGAAGTAAAGAGAGAGTATGTCTGAGGCCCATAGCTTTAAAATTGTATGCCACTGAGTATGTGTATGCCTGCTGTGAAGATGTGACCAGGTCGTAATTTATCGCTCGTGTTTTGGTATGTATTTTGAATGACTTCCCAATGTCTAAGAATACTGGCTTTCCAGTGCTTCCCTATATTCATTCCACAAATACTTATCAAGTGCTTATGTGCCGAGTGCATATTCTCAGTGGAGGATTTGTTAATGAACAGGTGTGCTCTCATCTTTGTGGAATTTATATTCCAGTGGCCAAGACTATTTTTTCAATTTACTCTCTATCTTTATAATACATCTTGATCACCTGAATGAAATACAAGTGTGCCTTTGTTCCTTGTAGTCTGAGAGTCTAATAAAAATGCTGTTTCTATTTCATTTTCATGGGTATTATTTTAAAGTATCTTTTTCCTTTTTTATTGACAATTCTAAAAGTATCAAAATTTTACAGAACAAGAAATGAAGGCAAAGAAATATTTTTTTAAATTGCCTAAAATAGATGGTGCTGCTATATTATCTTCTCCTAGTAGTACAGTCAAGTTTTTAATTTAGGTAGTCTGGCTCCATGTTCATGTTTTTCACTACTTTTCTATCCTGCCTGTTAAGACACTGGTAGAATTCCTTTTGTAGTCCGTGTGAGTACTAATACTCATCTTGCATCTACTAATTAATTTTATTTTTCTTGAAGGCAGGGTTTCTATTCAGTCTTTAATATATATCATCACAAGTATCTATAGCTAAAGGACTATAAATGTAATGGGATGATAAAGTGATAATGCTACTGGTTGCTTCTGTCACCGATTATATCAGAAGGTAATATTGTTCTTCCTTGAAATCTTCCCAGAACCATCATTTAGAATCACATATTATCATATACAGTAACAACATGGTGAGTCACAGTACTTCTCAGAGGGACGTACATATTAACATATCTTTTATGTGCCATAAGCTCTGAGTCACAGGGGTGAATTGACAACAAAACTAGCCTCCGGGTACTACAGTGACGTACATGGTTTGTTATATAATACCATTGAGAAAGTTTTCCATGTTATTCTCATCTTTGCTACGTGGTAAATCTCTATTGGGTTAGGTATACTTTTTTTGTTTGCATCTTCTTTAGGATATTTTATTATTGTGCAAAATGGTTGAAAATAGGCAGAGACTTGATATCCATATACAACATCCAGTTGACCTCACTGTGCCTCTGGTAATTATAACAGTGGTAGACACCAAACACAAGGTATTATTTTCACACTAAATTACTTGTAAACATAATTTGAACATAATCTATCTTGTTTCATTTTTGTTTCAACATAATGAATTTTGATGTAAATCATCAACATCCCAAAATATACCACAGATTTTTTCCCTTTTAGCAATTTATTTTCTTTTTTAAAATTTTTTACTAAATTTATTAAGGTAACACTGGTTAGTAAAATTATATAGGTTTCAAGGGTACATTTCCATAATACACCATCTATTTATTGCATTGTATAGCACGGATGTTTTTGATATTTACCCAGTAGTCCCACTGAAGCAATGTTTGCCAAAAACTAAGTTGAACATATGCCATTGGAATTCACTAGTGCAAAAGGATTAAAATGTTTGAAATACTGCAAGTGGCTTTTACATTTATTTCCTGAGATATGAACTTGTTACCAAGGAAACGTTTTGCAAATGTTAGTAATCTCTCGCTTACTTGCTTTTTTACATGTGCCAGGATTAGTGTGTGCACTGAGCCCATTTTGCAGAGTGTTACTGGCAGCTTCTATCACTTTCATATTTATAAACACATTATAGCCTCACAAAGTAGAATTGCCTGAGGAAAAAAATCTTCTACTTTTCTTTTCAATAAGAAAGCAGCAAGTGAGGATACCATTGATTAGAAAGAATTGCACCAATTTAAAAAATCTGTAGTGAAGGGGTTGGAGGGAATTTGGAGAAATGCAAACATAAAATGAAGTTCAGCCATTGTAATGGTAACAATATTTAGACTAAATCATAATAAATAATCTGAATAACTGCAAATTTGGACGTTGATAATTTTGTGGTTACTAGAGCAGAGATCAGAGTTAAAGTTTGTCTTATAATAATATCATTTTCTGGGACAAATAAAAGACCATTTCATATTTTTAAATCATCTTTATAACCACATTAAGTGTTTACTATAAAAACTTACTACTACATTGTGATACAGATTCTCTTCCATTCTACACTTCCCAACTTCAAGATATGGCGCCATAAATTATGAATGTGAGAAGTATGTGGTACACTAAAATGCATTATTTATCTATTTTGAAAAGGTAATTTAACTCCATCTAATATAGAGGAACATAAATGTAAACCAAATTAATGTGCCATAAACTGGAATACTGCTTATGCCCAGTTAGAATATTTATATTTAAGTTTCTAAAGAATATTTTTAATGAAGCTAAGCTATGAGCCTACTGAAAGTCTATCATATGCCTCAATTTCTACAATAACCAACATTTGGTAATTAATTAATTAATTTTTATTTTTATTTATTTATTTTTTTTAATTGGGAAACAGTATGTTTTCCCAGGACCCATCAGCTCCAAATCAAGTCCTTGTTTTCAATCTAGTTGTGGGGAGCGCAGCTCATCGGCCCATGTGGCAATCGAACTGGTAACCTTAGTGTTATGAGTACTTATTTTTAGACTTGAACACTCTTTTCTCACTCCTGTTTTTTTCACTAGAGATGACTAGAGGAAATTAATCTGGCTCAGAGGTAACTGGACAACTGCTAGGCCACCCCCAAGGTTTAAATTGCTGTTAAATGGACCAATGTCTAATTTAGTGTTGTAAATATTCAGCCAGGACCCTGAACCCATTAACCTCCTCTGAATTCTAAAACCTGATGATATCATAGGGCAGGTATGAATGTAGAAGAGCAAAGGAAGACAAAATATTTTTCTTGGAACTTTCTAACTTGTCAGAAATAGTCATACAAAATTATTTTATTCATTGAAAACTGTTGGGATTTATTTCAACCATGACTATGGTTTGATGTATATGCTTGTTTTTCAGCTTTTGAAAATGTCAGCTTATCAGAGTTTATAAACTTCAACAGCATCTTAAGTAAATTTTATTATTAATAAATATACAGAAACTGAAAGTGAACTTACAGTTTCAACTTTTAAGCTGACATCAAACAAATAATAAAAGCATCATAAATTTACTGAAGAATAAACACACTTGAAGAAAGACATAAGGGTGAATAATAAAGAACACAGGCACAAACACTAACTCTTAAACATTAGTTTGATTAAAATAATTTCATGTTCACTTTCTCCGATTCATGGTTCTCTTATATTGTAATTTTAGCAGACTCAGCATGGTCTTTCAAGCATGGATGACAATGCCTATGTTTTCCACTTATTCTAAAGTTGGAGGTGTAGATTAAATATTTATAAATTTTCTCCCTAAATTATAATTTTGCCATGTACAACAGTTGATTTATGATATATTTCATTTTTCTTTGGAATGACATAGAGCAGAGATGAATAAATGAATTATATCTAAATGCTGTTCAAAATTAGATTCATGCATGGTATGAAAGTTTTAAATGTGTAATTAAAATAGTTCTAATTTATTATTAAATAGAAATTGAAATTAAGAATGAAATTTAGCCATATATTGAAAGCCAGAAAGAAATAGCAAAAGGACACATGTAAATGAACAAAATTTTGTTTCTGTGGTTTAAATAATATAATTAAGACACGATTTTTACATTATACATTAAAACAGGCAAATAACATGACCAAATCTTGGTCATCTTGACAACATAATTTAATTTCCCATGGATTATTTCTCTTAAATATTTGACATGTTGGAGTTATATCTTCTACAGAATTAGTGGCCAGTTAACTCAGTCAAAGAAATTAAACGTTATGTCAGTATTTTAAGATGGCGGTTTTTCATATGCTGGGATGATGGAGAGCGACTATGTAAGAACTCTCTTTGTCTCTCCTTTCATGTAAAGTTGTCCCTACATCTAGCATTTCCAACCCTTTGGCATCCAACAATCAATTGTGGTACAGTAAGTTGACACAAATGAAGCACAGGGAAGTGGAATATGAGCTTAGGGTATAAATGATGATGAGACCCTTGCGCATATTTTCTTGACTTCAAAATTCATATCCTCAGCAGTGTCAACCCTTTATTTATACTTCTTAAATTAGCTTAAGAGAGACTGTATTTCCACCAAGAACTCTTAATGAAATTGTAATGGATTTGGGAAACAAAATGGATACCTGTGGCAGATTTTCCTCTATAACACTAAAATTTCTGTTTGTTTCATATTTTATACACATTTTAACTGTACATTTCTTTCAGGATATAAGTTTCTCAAACTTTATGGTAAAATTGTCACTTCAGAAGATGTTAATATTTATCTGTAGCTTCTTTTTTTTTTTTTTTTTTTTTGGGTAGTTGAAGAGATTTTATTTTTAACAGAAGCCCGAGTACATTAAAGCTACTAATTAGTCAGAAGGTTGTCAGAAGGTAACATGGTAAGTACAATTACATAGGTTTCAAGTATACAACTCTATAATGAATCATCTATAAATCACATTGTGTGTCACCACCCAGAGTCAGTTCTCTTTCCATCACCATATATTTGACCCCCTTTACCCTCTTCTGCCACCCTCCTTCCCCCTTATCCTCTAAACTTTGTCTGTGTCTGAGTTTTCGTTTCTTTGCTTGTCTTGTTCTTTTGTTGCTTTCAGTTTTATATCCCACATATGAGTGAAGTCATATGGTTCTTGACTTTTTCTGTCTGACTCATTTTGCTTAGCATACTAATTTCAAGATCCATCCATGCTGTTGCAAATGGCAGTATTTCATCTTTTCTTATGGCAGAGTAGTATTCCATTGTGTACAGTCTGATCCCAGCAAACCAGGGCCCTTTTACTTCTTGATTTGAAGATCAAGAACAAGGACCAATTGCGAGTGTAGCTCTGGCTTTAATAGTTCTTAGGATCATTAGTGTTGAGCATAATTGCTTTATATCTTTAGGCTTCATTTCATCACTTTAAAAGTTTTGAGTAGGTTATCCTTCAAAACTCCATTTAATAAAATTGTTAAAGAAAAGAATTGTACTGACTTGTATAATTTTTTTCACTTCCATATACTTTTTTATGCCAAAATATTGCCCTCAGTCATTTGTGAAATTAGCCTCCTTATTCTAAATGACATTTATAATTCCCAAACCAAAGAGAGGGAGCCATCTTGTGGTTTAGGCCCAGTGTGGCTTACAGTTATAAGATAAAAGAATGTGTAATCTTTGAAAATATAATAGCTTTACATACCTTATGAATATAATCTAAATTTTTAACTTACAGGTAATTAAAAAAAACAACCCTCCAATTCTGGGTATGAGTAATTGTTCTTTAGACAATTCTGGGGACTTGCACAAAGCATGTTATTGTCTGTGATTTTCTCATTTAGTGAAACCCTTTCAGTATGTACTGAGTTAGCAGTCTTAATGCTTACTGAGGATACCAAAGGGTTGGGCCATCTCAGGAAATAACTCAGAGGACAGAATAATGATATGATAATGGACAATTGCTTATTAGCTTTCATATTCTGCAACTGTATTTCTGAGTCATAAGAATCAAACCTTTTGATCAGTTAAGAATTTAAACATGCTAATAATGGCGTATAAACTCATATTTTGTTGCATAAGAATGCAATATATAACATATTAAAAAGTGTGCATGTTTAGCCTAAATAAAACCAATGTAACAGTCAGCAATATTAAATTCTATTACATTAATACTACTTTTTAATTTTTCCTTTTAGAAACAAAATTATATTGTCTGTTAGGTGAATAAGTCATATGATCATATTTTTCCTAGATGTATTTCTTATAATACAAAATAACATCTTTTTTCATTTGTCCTAATATTTTCCTTAGTTAATTTTCACAGACTATGAAAATGATATTTGTAAGATAATCAATTTGGCATCGACAAATGGGTTCTGATTTTTTAGATTCAAAGTAAATTACGAAGAAAGTACTATGTCCATTAATTTCTCATTGTTTTAATTCAAAACAGGAAAAAAACAAATCAATAACCTGAATTGGAAAAATATTTTAATTTACTATGTGCAACAAATCAATTTAAACTCCATAATTTTAGAAAGACTGAGAATTGTTTAGAGATTATTGATTACCTAGAAATAATACTAGCATAAATTGTGCATAAAATAAGCCTCTTCTCCATGATATATGGTTCTTGCAGATGTTATTTCCTTCCTTGCTTTGCTCCTGAACACGGAGGAAGCTTTCCTGTTTGCTACTCCTTGAGGTTTTCATGGCCTAATCAGTAAGGACTCAAAAGATTTGTTGATGATGAGGAGGAGAACAAAGAAAGCACGCAGAGATAATAAATAATATTATAACCAGGTAGACTTCTAGTGTCCATTCTGGTACTTATTAAATACGAAGTGACAGACTACAACTATATTTCTTTCAAGGGATTTAATAATCCATTATCAACCTTCTTTTAGCAACTTTTTGGCATTTGAAAAAGATAAATCTGTGCTTTTGGATTTTCTACAGTTTTAAATAATTTGGAAATTTGAATAAGTTCACTTTGTTTATATTTCATTCCTTTTTTTTATTTTGTCACTTAGGAAATACAAGGTTACACTCACAAGAATGATCTTTCATAGAATAAGTATTTCAAGCAAGGTCAATCTGTACAAAATTACTTTTTTGAGAGGCAGTAGTTATTTCCAAAAAGACCCTATTAATCTAGAAATACAATTATTTCTGTAACCGACCATTGAGAAGAGTCTAGTCCTTTTTTATTTTTCCTTAGAATGAGGCAGAATTTGATATCAACTCAAAAGATTGAAAGAATAATTTTTTTTTATGAGTTGCTTAAAAACGGAGACCTGTCTAGAAGACCAAAAGCCGTTAGGCTACACAAATAAACATTGTTATTTGATTTCTACCTAATATTCATTATTTTGAGAACAAGTTTTTAGGTGACTCATTCCTTATATCACAGAATGGACTATGAGAGAGCCTTCTTTCACA
Organism: Rhinolophus sinicus; assembly: GCF_036562045.2. NCBI lineage: Eukaryota > Metazoa > Chordata > Mammalia > Chiroptera > Rhinolophidae > Rhinolophus > Rhinolophus sinicus. The sequence continues at coordinate 96,679,400 of NC_133757.1, forward strand.
GCCCAGCTTCCAGTTCACAGTGTGATTGAGTGAACTTGATAAGACAACACCTGGAGGTCAAATATAAGGAAACAGAAAAACAAAATATCAAAATATTTATAGGACATTATAGCTCAGTAACTAGGCCTCATTCCAATTAAGATTGCCACAGATGGGTGGTTAACAATGTAATTGTGCAAAATTACAAACAAAAATAGAAAACCAGATTATTAAGGAAGAAAGCAGCTATCAGCAAAAGTAAATTGTGATAAAATGCCTAGACAAAAGCAACCAATTTAGTAGTATTGAAAATGATGAATGTAATAAGAATAATGGAAATATTTTAAACCAGGCAAGTACAATTTGATTTTTTTAAAATCATAGCTTACCAATAAGTTATAATTATATTATGCTTATTTGTATATATTTTTATTTAAGCACATATCACCTACACATACCTATAGCTCTTGTACTTACATATGAACTTGCCTAATTCTATAGCAGCATTTCAGTCAAGAGTTTCCGCTAACATTATGATATGAACCATTCAAGTGCAACTCAAGCAGTTAGTGAAGGTCAGCTCGTCAGAAAAAATCATAATGCCAATTTAGCAAGGAATTCTCAATCTATCAATTTTCCTGAGCCTTATGCAGCCAATAAATATAAAAGACATATATATATAAATTATAGCTACTCCAAAAATGAGTCAAATTATCATACCATATGGCAATATTTTCTTAAATTTATACATTTTTTTCTTAAATTTTACAATTATTCTATCACTAAACTCCACCCTAACTGTGTAGAGGTAAAAAGCAAGCTGAAATACCAGATCAAAAAACAACAACAAAAAACAAAAAGCAGCCTAGCAATCCTTTTTGAAATGGTCTCTACGGGCAAGTTAAGTAAAAGTGGTTTATTCAATACATAGGTTTTAAGGAAAAGGCTTTCAAATCAACAAAAATTATAAATACAATAATGCAAAGTCATTTTTCAGGATAGTTACACATCTTCTCTCATTCTGTCCTGAGTATAAAAGTTCCCTTCACCATACTCCTTCTTGTACTTTTCCTATAATGAAATGCATATATAAAGGTTCTCTGAATGATATATTACTGGTTTATAATCTAGATATAATAGTTTCCATCAGAACAAAAATGTAATATGACTTTTATAAGAAAACAATATGACCCTTTGATAAAATTTCCTCTTTATAAAAATGGGACAGAAGAGGTAACCATATCCTTGAAAAGTGTTAATTTTTATTGTTTTTGATCAAATTATCTCCAGTTACACGATAAATACCACACACTGTACATGAATGAGTTAATGACTCTGATTAGAGAGTTTGTTAGCTGCAGAATTGGACTAAAGATAATACAAGGAGAAATAAGTTGTTAAAATCATGCATAAATATTTAAATACATTTTCAGCATAATTTCCTAAAAAAATATGACATCATCTGGACAGGAAGATATATAGACATCAGACTCAGGAAGACATGTTTTAAATATACAGAAAAATAATTAACACCATAAAATAGCAATACTTTTTTTGGTAGTCTTTCAAACATCTTGGGTCACTAATAATAAATCACTATATATGATATTAAGATGGTAGTACATTGAAAATATATGGCACATTTTCTTTTCCTTTTGTTTTCCACAGCATATTATATAATGTTCAAAGAATGGCAGGCTATTTACTCTTCCCCCCCCCCAGTATTATCATCAATCATGTATTAAAATACAAATTTAAGGAATGACCATTACATAATACATAGAGATGAAAGTACAAAATTCAAACACAATCTTACATCCAGAGTCTTTCCTGGCCTTTAATCCACAGCTCCTTACCTATTCATTTACAGTAACAAGCCAGGCTGGATAAAGTGTGGTTACTGAAGCCACCTTTGCTAAAACTACCCTAAAACAATTCAAATCATTATATTTTTATTATAGTTTTACTATATAAATATAAATTATGTTTAGCTGATGTTTTGTTTATTTTTAATTCACATTACTTTGCAGGGGTTTGTATAATATCTTCATATCCTGAAATGCACAAATACATAATTTAAAATTATTGCTAAGTTATAGGAAAACATTTAAAGTTAATGTAAATAATTTACATATAAATTTTTATCAATAACTATTTCTTTAGACACTTTTATATTTCATTATCTTATAATCCTGAAAATATATCCTCATTGTTTAATACTTAAAGTGCATTTATGAATGACTTAAGTAAAAATAAAGCTAGTGAAAAGGATATTGATTGAACCAAACATAGGCAGCAGATATGAAAAAAATACATGATGTGCTGTGTTAAGGGAGTGGAGTAATTTGGAATTTATGAAGTAAAAGTCATTTCTTGATGAAGATAAACTTTTTATTTATTTTTTAAAATAATTTAGAGCTATGTCACAATGGAACAGGCTGCCCTCAAAGTAATAAGCTACCTGTTGCTCTAAGAGTTTTAGGAGAATGTGGATAATTTTGTAGCAGGAATGTAAGCGTGAAGATTCTGTCATTGAACTGAGACACCTCAAAAATTTCTTTTAACTCTAAGGATATAAATAAGGGACAGGTCAGTGAATTCGAAGGAAAAAAGTGATACAATTTTCAGAGTTAAATCGAGTCTTATCAGGCCATAGGTTTTTGTATGTTCATGTCAATTGATCTCACTTGTGGAACTTTGTCAATAATCAGAAGTTCATGTCTTACTCCAAAGATACTGAATTCAGCACTTAGAGCAGTTTCAGGTACATAGAAGGTGCTCAACAAATATTTGTTTAATTGTTGATTGAATCCTGTTGAACATTAGCATGTATATATTTTTTAAAGTGCATAAAGACTTCTGATGGACAATGTTCAGAACCACTCTTTTAAAAGTCATACTCCACCACCTTTGAAATTCTCTTCTTATTTTGCTTATGTGTAAACCATAAAAAATACTGAGAAAACTGCCTACAACACTACAAAATCATCCAATATTATTAGTTATTAGTAGTTGTCTTTTGGAAGAACTGTTTGACAGTATGTTGTCATTCTCCAAAGACAGCCCAAGTATTTTAGTATTCTATTGTGAATGGTTGGAAAAAAATTTGGTCCATATAGCTTTGTTCATGTGCTGTTGAGGCAAAATATGGTTTCGTAACTAAGAGAGGGCCAAATCAAGCGACTGCACTGCTCAATTTCCCAGTTATCTTGCAAAGCATATCACAGAATTATGGAGCTTTGTCCAGAAAAGCTAACTTCCTTTGCATTTTCAATTTGAAGGAATTTATCCCATTAACAACATGTAATTTTAAGTGTGTATGCGTGAATATGTGTGTGTGTGTGTGTGTGTGTGTGTGTGTGTGTGTGTGTGTGTAAGAGAGGGAAAAGGAAAGCGATGAAGGCAGATTAAGATGGAAAGTGTAGAAGAGAAAAACAAGTAAGAAGATCCTAGCTACTAGCTCAGGATTTCTCTATCTTTTGGCCTAATTTCTGGGAGAAGCTTCTCCAGAATATTTTCCCTCCCCAATTATTTTTAAATCCTAGGAAGTTATATATTATGCATAGGCTCTAAGTATCTATGTTATGGAAGAATATGCATACCTTTACTTTTTAAGTATTTAGACTAACAACTGTTTTCCTATGGAAATTCACTTTTTAGTATCAGTAAGTTTTTAAAGAGGAATGGGGGCTGGAATTAAAGTTTAATTTTAAAGTTTATTAAATTAATACAATTCCTAGTGCAGCTGCCTATTTATTCATGAAGAGTTTATATAACAATGAAAATAAACTAGGATTGCTATGTTTACCCCTCTTTTTAGTACATGGACAAGAAAAAAAAAAGCAATGTATCTGCTAAGAAAGACATCTCTTAGAAAGGAATAAAGTGCAACTGGTATTATGGGTATTTCATTTGCACTCAATCAAGAAGGGACCTGTGTGTGTGTGTGTGTGTGTGTGTGTGTGTGTGTGTGTGCTGTATTTTCTAAAATATTGTATTAAAAAGCACCAGATTGTCTTATAGCTACAAGCTGTAATTCTTATCGTTTTTAGCATCCCTTTAAAATGTCAAAATGATAAGTTGATCAACTTCAAGGTCTAAAATATGTCATAGAAACTAGAGAGAATGTGTGCCTAGTTAAAGGTTATTATGCTATGATCATTGAGATGGACACGACTATTCCTGCAGGGCTATGAATGGCATTGTGGCCCCAAATTGAGGAGGCAGGAAAGAATTATAAAGGAATTGTGGAGAAGAAGACTTGTCATTTTATTCAACATTTTACTATTGTCATTGACTGTCATTTTATTCAACATTTCAGTCTTTTATAGAATTCTAATCTTCAAGGCCATACCTTTCCACTGACCACTATTCAGACAGGTTCAGTAAAAGAAAGTAGTCTTGTCAAAATTCTTTGAAAAACTACAGCAGAAAGTCCTTTAATTTTGCTTGAGTAGATCAGACAATTTTGGATACAGTTTTAAGAGATATGAAAATTTGTCAGAAAAAAAAATTGGGTGGTTTTTCTCAACTATATTCTTTTCTGAAATGCACACGAAGCCAGGAACTGACAGTGCAAGTTAAATTTATAGTCAGAGCTGATTGTGCTAAAAGTTTCAAAACCTCTATAATAGCATGTCACTTGGTCCAGAAGTCAAACATAAGCAATAAAATTATCTAGTTCAAAAACTGAATACCCAAAAATTAACAAGAAAGATGTAGTTATCATAACTGGGTTTAAATCAAAAGACAAGCTTGCAATTATAAATAAAGATGAAAACAATATTCTCTGAGTCACTAAGAGAATTTCTGACTAATCCCCTCAATAAACTAAGATAATTATTAGTTTAAAGGTTCTATTTCCATTTACTATATTTGCCTTGAATAGACTGGTAAAACTAAAATGCCTTGTGGGTAGAAACCTAACTTATTCTCTTAATGTGTTTTAGTCAAGTCCATTATTTCATAGTCTTTGCCTTGTCAGCATTAATGAACACTGATGAGCTATGAATATGTTCATGCTGTGTACTTGGAATGGCTTGCTTTTCTTATTAGTTCACCATCAACTAGATGAGAAATACAGATGGTATGTGCTGATAAAGTTTGAGAGTTTTTGCTATTATCTATGTTGCAAAGTATGTCAAATCTATTTTGGAATGGGAGATGCAACCTCAAAGGTGGTTAGTGATTGATTGGTGTAAAGACTGTGGGATATTTTCATTCTCAGAATTTCTTTCTTAGAGTCATTGTTAGGGGACACCTGTGAATTTCAATATTGCCGATTTCCTATATTCAATATTGAGAGTACTTTCTACTTTTAATATTGGCCAATCCCACATTCCCTTGAGTCCATTTCATGGAATGTGTACTTTATAGATGAAAGGAAAATTTAGCTGCCAATATAATATTCAGTTCTCCAAAGTGACTAGCAAGTTGAGGTATATCATGTTAAGAATAGAAAAGTGTGGTTTTTTTAAATGGGATGAAAGACATTCAGAAAAGGAGATAGCATGGAAGACACCCCCATTTTTCTCTTAAAACCATAACTACTTAAATGCACGGAGTGCTAAAGTGGTTAACAACTTGTGCTCTTCTGTGAAACATGTTGGCTCATTTTTATCACATTATTTTTTCTAAAATTCCATTACCTTTCATAAGATCCTGGGAATTCATAAACCCAACATATGCATTTTGGGGATATATAAATTTTAAAGCATTTATCATTCAAAATTAAGGTAAAGATATTAGAATATGTCCATAGAATAGAAATTGATTATAGAATAAGGAGTCATAATGACCCCTTAAATATAGCAACTAGGAGTTGGATGGGCCCTCCAGGTGAGTAATTGTCATGGAGAAACATCCAGAAAGGCTGAAGATATTTTAAAGACTCTGTCTCACTTCTACAATTTCTTTCTGGAATCTATTTTAAGTTATAAAAAAAAAAGTTCTAGGTCCCCACTATAGTTGAACGCCAATTCTAATGATTGGGAAAGAAAGAGAAGGGTGGTACATATATGCTAACATACAAGGTTTCCTAAAAATTCATATACCATGGAACCCTAGAATTCAATGGCTGAGATAGGTAATTATTTTAGAAAGTGAAATAAACTTCATGTACTATACAAAAATTACAAACTTTCTAATGTGGCTATTTCAAAATATTTCAGAATATCCATATTAGAATTGTAACTTATGTGTAGCTAGTTAGTGTATATGGACACATTTTTATTTTCTCACCATTGACAATTTCCTGGTTGGTTTAATTTGAAATATTAGGGCTTATTGAGGCAAATACTACTTCAAGATGCTAATTACAATGTAATTTTCCAGTTTTAAAGCATCTATATGTGTTCATTAGAGGGGATACATTCTTTAAAACATTTGAGATTTAGCCATATTTGCCGTGTCACTGTTGCTGTACCAATGAAGGCTGTCAGAGTATTTTCTTACCATAGTAAGACAATGATAAGAATACATACATGAGTAAAGCATAAAACTTTTGGAATAGACAGATTTCTACCATACCAATGCCCCTGCTGACAAGTTGTCTCATGGCTAGTATTTTTACATTCCAAATTTCAGGTTTAAGAAAGAGATATTTTTAATATTCTCAAATATGAAAACAAGTGATGTCTGTGAACTTTTTGGGGTACATACTCGTAAGTTCGCTCTATTTCCGTTTGCTTCTGGCAGAATTCACTCAATTTCAGTAATGATGAAGAACTTTTGAAATAAGATATGTGACTTATAGAAAAATGTATTCAAGTATTTCAGAAACAATAAGGCAGCGCAGTTTTTCATTACTTCAAACCAACCAGTTTATCCTCCGAGAACACAAACAATTATCTCACTCTAATCTACCTTTAGTACAAGAATACATTTTCATGATTTTGGGTCATACACACCAAATGAAGAAGCATATGTTTAACTTTTGGGTGCACAGACCTCAAGATAAGTAAAGTACTTAGTAATTACTTCTTTCAGTGGTTGCATTTACGTTTAATGACAAATATGATGATTGTTTTTCCTAACAGTATTTTAAATTTTTATAAAGGAGGGAAATTTTATCTTTTAATAGCAAAAAATGCTCACTATACATTATTTTTTAAAAAGTTATTTTTAAAAACTATGGTTAGATAGACCAAAGTTCAGTAACATTGAGAAATTTTGAGTTTTAAATGGCAGTTCTTGCTTTTAGTTTGAGGTGGATAAAGGTCAGAAAAGATTACCATCTGGTTCGAGAACTGGCTTATATTTCCCTCTTAAATCTGAGTCAATCGTTACCTTAGTGTTTAAACCTTTCTCTGGCAATAATTTGGTACATTGAGTTTCCACTTAGTGAATCTGACCAATAATTACACATATCTAAAAAGCATGCTAGGGCTTTTTAAAATACAACATTAATGATTAAAAAATAATGCAAAAAATAGCAAAACTGAAAAAAGAAACAGAGTCTGGTTCAATTTAACCAAGAACTCTATCACATATTTAATTACACTTAATTACTCTGCACAAATGAGTTCATGCCCCATTTTAGTTGAAATAATTCCATGGGGTTACTGATATAGTTTAAGTAAAAATTGTATTTAAAATTATTCACATCTAGTGAATGGTTTATATATTGAAATCACTGATTCAGAAATATAAAAACAATCAATCCTCACTTTATAGAAATGACTTATTTATATAATTTAAAATTAAAATCTTCCCGCCTAACATTTGGAGCTAAGAGTTTGAACTCATATAATTTTGATGGGAAAACTGTTCTTATTAAAAAATCTTTCATAAGTCCATTTTTATTTCCGTTAAATTATTATCAAAATGTAAATACTATAATCCTGTTGAATTTTAAAGTCTCATTCTCAGTTAAAATATAAAAGTCTTACTGAACTTTGTTCAATTATATCAAAACATTAAACATAATTATGTACAGATAATTAAGCAGCTATTAAAAATCTAATAAAACAAGGGTGCTGGTTTGAATTTTTCAGTTTAGCAATAATTAAAAATACATAGCTGTAACACTTATTTAAACACAATAATGTTGTTTTCAGTATTTCCACTTCCATTCATAGACATATATAAAGTTAAGAAAAGTAGATATTTTATATAACATGTTCTCTTAAGCCATTCACTTTAAATTTCCAAAGAGGGAAATTGAGGATTTTAAAACATTAAATTTAGTATAAAATACAAGTTTTTTATTTTAATCTTCTAATTTGAATATGTTTCATTCTTATATAAGTTGGTCCAATAGTATTTGTATATATAGTTCTCTATTAATTGATTTGAGTTTTCCACTGAATTAACTGATTATTTTTCTATTTTGTAACTACAGTATAAGAAAATATTTTAAAGCCTCAAGGTATTGATCTTTTTTAATCTTCAACAGTTCTCCTTTTTCCTTTTATAAAGTTTATTGTGCAAATTTCACTGTTGTAAGATTTAATGTTATTGAATTAAAAATCAAGAAATCCAAAGTAGTTTTCACATGTACTGTTATGTGATATTATATAACATACAAACACATTGGCAGTAATACTTCCACTTATGTGATTTACTGTGAAAGAGCAGATACTCTAAAATTAATATGAAATAGAATGTCCACTTTATACATATATATATATATATATATATATATATATATATATATATATGTTGTATCCATTAAAAGAGTTTTAATCTGCCTCAGGACTTTGCACAGCAAATCATAATAATACCTTATTCTATGCTATTTTAATACAATGGTCATCATTGACACCACATACACACATACACACACACGCGCACACACACCTACAGCAAAGACACTTACTTTTGAATTGACTGTACTTGATGTCCCCAAAGACTTAATCTTACTGCTGATGAACATCCTCATGTCTAAGAATTTTATAGATAACCCAGTAGAAAATATTAAAAATCAAAAAGGCTAATGGGAAGCAGGCTCTGGAGATGGTATCGATCTTCTTGGCCCTGTCGACAAAGACCTTCCTCATTTCATCAGGGCTTTTCGGCATCACCTGGACAGGATGGTTTGGGCCCTTGGGGGTCACACCGTCTTTTGCTTGCAGACACGGTCCCATTCCATAGGCTGCAAAGCTGAATCGACTTTCCCTTACCTCATCATCCTGTCAATAAGAAAAACATAAGAAAACACTTTAGTCATAGAAGAGAGCATATATAACAGGCATTTCAGAATGATAACTTAAGCTTTATTATGATAAATGGTAACATTATTATAATGAACAGATAATTTAAGCCTATAAAGATGAGTTGCTTTTTTCCCATTTAAGTGTTATTTATTGATTCCGCTGCATCAAATAGATATGACCATTAAGAACTATGAAACTTTCAAATGATATGTTTTAATGGAAAAACTAAACATTCTGGCATTTTCTATGTATTTCTAGATACCTAAACAAACTGAGAAAGAAATAAACCTATCAGGATAAGATGTAATATACTAAATTTTTATAACTATGTGTCTAAATGGGTAAATATATGATGTTAAAGTGGAAAATAACAGGATAATTGACTAAATGTTTCTTTTTCATGGAGGCAAGTATTTTAATGCTAATTTCCTACAACTTTACATTACTTTGTTGGAAAATACAGTCTAGCTCAACAACACTGCTTGATTTTTGTTATTCTCACTTAATGTTACATTTATGTTTTACACTAACCTATTTGGAAGACTTTTAAGATAGCTATATATTCTGGTTTATGTGCAATTTCTTTTCAAGTGCAATGGTTTAGTTGAAATTATGAGTAAAATTTGGCAAAACTTTATTTCATGTTAAAGAAAATTGTAAATTATATTCTAAAAAGTATTGTTACTTTTCCCTTAAATGTTACAAATGGAAGAGAATTCTCTATGTATGCACTTGAAAAGAAAAGCAAAATTGAAAGTAAAATTAATTAATAAAAATATGATAAATGAAAAGTGTTCATGATAGGAAAATAAGGTATTTAATAATTTATAATAAAATTCATTAATGAATAATTTAACAAATTTATTTAGAATGTAACAGTAGATGGCTGCCAATTAATTAGATTTGTTTTGCTATAGAATTGAAAGTTTAAAAGATGACATCTTACAAATTTGTTATAGCTCTCCTCTTATGAAAATAATTTTTGATGGTAATATAAGAAGTAAAGGTAATTAAGGGCTCAACTCTTGAAAAATTATTTTGAGTTTGTGAAAGTAGAAGCTTAATGAACAGTATATTACATAATATAAAAGTAAAAAATAAAAATTAAAAGTGTATTCTAAAAATGAGAAGATGATCAAAGTTGATGTATTAATGTATAAAATAGGTTTCTGGTAAATTACGAAGTAAGGCAATTCCACCTGAAAACAAAAATATGTAATTATTGGAAAATATCTCAACTGTAAGATGTATAAGCAATTGAATTTTGAGGAAACAAGTATGACATGAAAGCTGATGATACAAATTATATGTAACTACTGTTGTAATCGTGCAAAAAATTGGAAATTGATTTGCCAATAGTCTTTAATAAGAATGTATATTTATACTGTCAATTTCTTTAGCTTCGATGGAAATGTTAAGGCTAAATTATTGTTTGCTTTGAATTTTCTATATCTTGAAAAAAAAGTGAATATACTAAGAATTAAACTGTTCTGAAATAGTATCCTTATAATTTAGTAAAGTCTGCTGGTGGTGTATTCCAGAAGGAAAACTTAGGTCGCTTGCGTAATTTGTACAATTTTTGTGTGCAAACTAGCTGGATGCTGAAATATAAAATAGCCTTTTAAACCACTTCAACCCATGTGTTTTAAAAAATCCATCTCAAAATTGGACAAAACATAATTTCTCAATGAGCATTTACAATGAGGTATTGACATATTAGTTGAACCAAGCTGCTGTATTTAGTAAAGCAGTATCCATTGACTATCTTTCTTTTTTCCAGTTTTATTGAGAAATAATTGATATATATCACTGTATAAGTTTAAGCTATACAGCAAGATGGTTTGACTTACATATATTGTAAAATGATTATGGTAGATTTAGTTAACATCCATCATCTCTTATAGATAAAATAATAAGAAAAAATGTTTTCCTTATGATGAGAACTCTTAGGATTCTACTCTCTTAACCACTTTCCTAATTACCATATAGCAGTATTAACTAGTCATCATGTTGTACGTCACATGTCTAGTACTTATTTATCTTATAACTGGAAGTTTGTACCTTTTAATCACCTTCCTCCATTGATTACCTTTCTAACCATCTATTCTAGAGAACTTACTATTTTTAAACCTTTAGAGAGCCCCCGACCTCAAAACAGAGACAATCATTTTAAGATTTAACATATTTAGTGAATCGTATTTTTCTCAACTATCTTTCCACATAACTGACTGTGAGTAAAGGGTTAATATTAGGCCTGGGCTGTTTCAGGACTGCTGAGAATGACTTCTGATTTCTTCCAGCATCACTTCCTTGAAAACAGCAGAGTTAAGCTAAACGTGGAATGTAGAGTTTGATTCAATTACTGTGAAGGAGGGCACCTGCACTGGGGGAAGCTGGGCAGTGGCCTGAAGGTCTTTGCCTACATGACCAGATGGTATACAAGTTTGGTGGAAAATAAGGGCTGTGGCTTCTGTGTGTCAAGGTGATCACAAATGCCTTGATGTTTGTCTGTGGCAGCTGTATGTACATGTCTGAGTAGATGAGGGGCAAAAGAAGGTGTGCTCTTGAGTAACTGCCAGGCCTCCCGATGAACGGAAGATGCTGTGTTTGATGTGACGCCTGTCTCACATGCTGCTGTAGGACTGAATAAGCGTTACATTAAGTTTAAACTTGCTGTGCCTGAAGGGTCTGGTTGACAATTTGAACCCAAAATCTCAACGGTGGTGACAGAAGCTGACCTGGCTTTCAGATCATTTCAGACTAAATATGACCAAAATTTCTGGGAGGGGATTCTGGTAAGAACATGACATGGACCTACCCTGGGTTTGAGGTAGCAAAACTCTGGGGATAAATCTTCCTATCGGAATAAGAATGATGCACACATTACTTGTTAAATTGGCAGATGGGTCATCTGATGGGTGATCAATAAGATAAAACCAAGGGGAAAGTGGCTTAAGGTACAATTAATTCCTTGTCTCCTATTAATTATCTGTGAAGCTGAATCCACTTGGGGAAAGAGAAAAAAGAGTAAGTAAAGCAAGCACTGTGCTGATGATGAAAACAAAAGTCCAGTTGGGGCTTAAAAGGACATTGCACTTAATCTTGATATCATGTCTCTGTAACTCCAGGTAAATGTCACTGAAGGCTAGTAACTATCCTGCAGCTCTATCCAATAGAAATATAATTTGAGCCACAAATGAAAGCCATGTGTGTAATTTTTAATTTAAATTTTCTATTAGCTATAGCTTAACAAGTTAAAAGAAACAGGCACAATTAATTTTAGTAACATATTTTTCTTTAACTCAATATGTCCTATCAATTAAACTTTTACTGAAAGTAAAAGTTAAAGAGATGTTTTACATTCTTTATTTCCTACTAAGTCCTTGAAGTCAGTGCACATTTTAACGCACCTCAATTCAGACTCCATATTTCTAGGGTTCAATAGCCACATGTGGCTTGCAGCTACCATACTGAAGAAAGCAATTACAACATAAAGGAGCTGGGTCTTTCTCCATGCTTTCCAGGATCTTTAGGTTAATTGACCTAGGAACTGATCTCTTTTTTTTTTTTTTTTTGCATGCCACAGCATGAAAACTAATGTTCAGTGTGAATACTAACTCCTAACTTGCTGCAATGTTACCTTTCAGGAGTTACTGGCAGGCATATAATCAATCACCCTTTTGGAGTGGGTGAAGCCCAGAGTGGTATGAATCTATGTTGAGAAAAGGGAGCTGCCTGGTTCTCTCACTTCTGTGAAATGAAACAGCCCTTTAGAAGAAGTAACTATGTTAAGGGGAGTAGCAAACCTAGGCTGGCCATCTGATAATGAGGTTCATTTTTATGAACCTCCCCAAACCATATCCTCTGACCTAATCTCTGTGATTAGGACAGTCCCTCAGGCGTGGGTTCCCATGTGGCTCTCCTTTTGGGAAGGCAGGAGGGTATATTTAATTCATGGTTACATTTGCTTTTGCAGCTGCCATGCTGGGTTTTCCAGATGGAAAATAATATATGTATGGGCTATTCAGAAGAAAGGTCATGGCCAGAGGCGAATTTATTAGCTCTCTTTAGGTGGTTTTTGAGACACAGAAGAAAATTGACAGGATTCCTCTTAAAGATTTCCTGGCACATTATCACCAGCTGGGAGGAAGGAAATCTGTTCCAGTTCCGGCAGCTGCTTCCCTTAAGGACCCCTGTTAAGTCTGCTGCTTTCATCTCAGAAGTTAAGTCCAATGATGCCAATGGAGAATGGAAACAAAAGGCACTGTTCCAAGGCCATGCTATGGTTCAAGTTGAATGGCCTGGGATGTGAACACAGCTTTTTGGGATTACTGGACGCCAGCATACAATGTATGCTAGTACCCTGCTGGGGAATGAGAAGACAACAAAGAGAAGCTGATGGGGCAGAGAAGGAGGCATGGCATGCTGGGTAGCAGGTATCATGGTCATAGTAAAAACCACAGAAAGGAAAATAAGGGACTAAGAAACCTCCAGTAGGTGGCATCACCTTTGGCTAAATGTACAATCAGAAAGGATGTGACACATGAGTGAATGATCTTGCCATTTCTGGCTTGAGCCTAATCTTGGGTAGTTGTTCCTTGAGCCTAATCTTGGGTAGCCCAGTAGTAATCAGATGTACTAAAACAAGAGCCCTTAGAATTGCCTAAACTTTCCTCTGTAGGTAAACGATTATATGGTACAAAAGTCCAGGCAGATAAAGGAAACTCTCGGTTCTGATTAAATGAACAGTGGCAGCAGAGGTGCCAGTCTCTCATTAATTTTCTCTAGAACAGTCCTGTCTGGCCATGGATGAAACTAAATGGGTGCTGCAGGGTGACAGCTGACTACTTGGGTTCACTAAAGAAGTCCGCCAACAGCCTCTACCACAAAAGACAGGGAAGACTCTTCAGGAGTTTCAGAAGGACAAAGGAGGCCAGTATGCTTTGACAGACTTGGCTAAGGCTTTCCTTTTAATCCCAATCTAAAAACAATCAAACGCAGTGTGCTTGGTTGTGGGGTAGACACCACTATAACCTTAACTGTTATCCCTTAGAGAAACCTGAATTCTCTAGCATATTGCCACAATCTGGAAACAGTTTGATCCAGATCACTGTCAAAAGTAAGTTGGTTAATGATAAGTGATAGTTTCCCTCTCTGAGGAGAAAGTCAAGGGCGGGTTTGGGAACTGCAGTGGCTCATGTGACTAGGTCAAAGTGGTTAACCTAGAAAAAATTCCGTGCCCAGTCACATTAATCCAGTTTTTGGAAATAATCTGGGCAAACTACTAGAGACAATTCACAAACAATAAAGGGCAAACTGCTGTCTCTTCTGGATCCCACTATGGGAAAAACAGCTTGTAGCACTATTTTGAAATCTGGCAGAGACATTTTGGATTTCTGTTGGCCACATTACGTAAAGTGACTGGAAGACAGACTGACTTTGAAAGGGGAACAAGGGCAAACGGTGAGAGATCTGAGGCAGACAATAGCCCAAGCTGCCTCTCCAAGGCCTTGAAATTCATATACTGCAAAGGTGTTGGCTACTGAAACACATGTAGACTGGAGTTTCTGGAAAAGCTCAATAGTGGCTCCCTAAGGTAGCTGCTAGGATTCTTGACTAGAAAACTCTCGGATGCTGTGAGCAGGTATAATCTATTTGAATGATGCTACTGGCATTTTTTTGTGCTCTGGTAGAAACAGTCCCCCAAGCTGAAGGAATCTGAAGGGCATCAGACTATATTTAGGCCCAAGATATCTACCTACCATATCATAGGCTTTGTCAAGAAGGCATTCCAACTTCAGTTCCCTGAGAAAATTAAAATGATATATCCAAGAACAAGCTAAGGGGAATACCTTGGGCAAAGTACATCATATTCATGAAAAGGTAGCCTATCTGACAATGGACCAGTGAATGGAATCTCCTGTTGAGGTACAAGAGTAGTCTGAACCTCATTATTCTCTTTCCAGAGGCAAAAACACGCCACCTTTTTCACCTGGAAAGTCCCATATGGAAGGTCAGGACTCAAACCAAACCTGCGTTGGGACAAGTGACTGTAATTGAAGAAAGCAAGTTGACACAATGGGCTGACTTGAGAACAGTGTATGTGGCAGTATCAAAATAGTTGATCCTTGCTCACAGAGCAATATTTGGACATTCAAAGACTCCTGGTCCTGAGCCAGTGGCCCGGCCTTATGGTCAGGCAAATGGGTACTTGTTAAATGGACAATTAAGAACATCCCAGGGTAGGAGATACAATTCCTTATAGAAATACCAGGGTGGAATTAAATTAGGTCATGTAATGCCTGCCCACCAAGTTACTGGCTCAGAAGGGGACTAGCGTGCCAAAGCAGGTGTCTGGGACTGGCCATGGATGTAGCCATGGTGATGTCTAGGACATGCAGTAATGGACAGAACTTTAGCATATTCCTCTGTTGCCTGATGAAGCCATTGATGTGGTAAGAGCTTGTCTTGAATATTAACAAGAGGAAAAAATGCTTGAAAATTGCCTTTGGGTTGAATCTCCCAATGACAAGCACTCACACATAGCTAGCAGATGGGTTACGTAGTCTTTGCCCATGGCTCCTAGAGGACTTAATGGATTTTGGCAGAAATAGACAGCTAGTCCATCTTGGGCTTTGTTTACACTGTAACAAAAGCCACAGCTGAAAATACCATTAATGGCTTGGAACAAGGCATTTTTACATCAGTTTGGGCCCCTGGAATAGATCTCATCGGACAAAGGAACTCATTTAAACATAGCCGGTGTACAAAATGGCCCAAGAGTACAACATAGGAAGAGCATATCATATCAAATTGGAATGAGCAATTAAACATTTATTGCAAAAGACAGGATGACAAGGAAATGAGAGTTGGCTGACTCCCGGGATGAGTGTACATGAGTGAGTGGTTCTGAGTGAGAGTCTGTAGGAATGCCATCGACAGGTTTCTGGTTTCTGGGGGTGACCATGTGGTGGCTGGGAACCATGCTATGACATAACTCTGTCCTTCCCACTTCGTAAGGTTTTCTTTTGTGTTACCTGATACAATGGTTCTGGGACTATGATTACATTTGCATTTTCTAGCTTTAGGGATCATTGCTGCTCATGATACTATATCTATTTCTTTAAATTAGGAAGCCATTCCTGCCCTGTGCAAGTGAGGGAACAAAAAGCCCTGTGGGCTTGAGAGCTACTAGGCCACGCAATTAAATGAAGGTAATTTATCTGCTGTCTCTCTTGCCTTTTATTTTTCTAAAAAGTTAAGTACAGAGGATGCTAAAAAAAATGTATATACATTTTAAGAAAGGGAAAACCTATTAAAATTGTAATAATATATACCGATAACAAAAGATGAATACAAACCACGTTTGACTTCCACAATTACAAGAGGTGCTCAAAGTGGTTACCATCAGCATCCAGACACTTCTGATTACGGCGAACAACTGCTTGAGCAACGTTGACCAAAGTGTCCACTTGTATTTTTTAACACCAGTATATAACATACGAGACCAAAGTTTATATCTGTCTTGGAAGTATGATTGTCTCCTTAAACTTGTAATCAGAGCTAGGGTGCTGTACTGAACAAAACTAGTTCACGTTTGGATATTGGTGTTAATAGAAAAATGACACATTTGAACAATTTAAACTTAACCATCTTTCTATAGCATTGGTCCATAATAGAAGCTGGCAACAATTTGTAAAATTACGATCCTTCTATGTGCACGCACTAATGGTAGTCTAGGTGAGGACAATGTTTATTGCACTGTGGTCCACTTAACACCTGTCTTGGGATCACTGGGAGACATTGCTGAGACCCAATTTTCTAGATCTCAACTGCAGAGGTTCCTACTCCTTAGCATTTAGGCTGTCCCCGTAATCTGCATATCCAACGAGGTCTGTTGGCGATTATAATACACAGTCAAATTGTAGAAACAAAGGTTTCCGAGAGGCACAGTGCAGCTATTCTAGTCAGCTTGAATTTATTATGATGTAACATTTTTTTGAATTCCTCTAACACTTTTAAATTTACATTTTAAGTGGAAGTTTATGAAAACACACCCTGTAATGACTTCTGGTTAGTATTGACCTATTATTTTTTTTAATGATTCCTGTTTTTAAGTAAGGTTGTTTCTAAGTAAGGCTATATGTATGAGTAAGACTATCTATACAACTTGTATCTTTATCCTTTTTAACATTTACTACAGAACATAGGCATATGTTAGAAAACAGACTTTGGATAATGATGTTATATCATGTGATTTAATGCATTATTGTTTTCAAAAGCATCTGGAATATGGTTTCACTTACAAATTCATCACCAATGGCTTTCCTCTTAATTGTAGAGTTGAAGAAACGGAAACTTTTAATTTCAATAAAAACACATCCCTCATTAAAATGTTTTGCTCAAATATTTATTTCCTGGCAATGGTAATAGAAAACAAGGTGTTGAGGAATACTTATGTTCTCAAAAATGGAAATAAATTGGGTATCTGCATTATAAAAAAATATGTGTGTGGGATAGAAAATAGTTTTCAAACATTTTATGTAGTCATAAATATATTAGGTGGTCCAAATTTAAAATGTGAGTCCAGATTGACATCCAAATTGCAAATGTTTTATTATAGTCAAGGAATTCAATGGCTTCATCATTTATTGCCAGGAGTCTGGATAGTCTTAATTACTTAACTCTGATTCTCAGTTTCTAGTTCTAGGAAAGAAGATGATAGCACTACCTAGCAGGGATTATTTTTGTTGTTTTGTTTTTTGGGGGGGGAGGTTGAGATAAAATTTATAAAACTGATAAGGTACTCAAATTGCTGCTATTATATTATTAATATATTATTTGTTATAACTGTATTATGATGGAAATTGCGTAACACAGGATATGAAAACATTATGAACACTGACTTGAACCATTGTACTGTTAGATATTTTAAATCCACAGAAACTAAACTAGCACTAAAGTGCTACGTAAAATAGGCCTACCCAGTTGCTTGCTCCGCAGGTAGCCTTGTACTTGTGTCTCACTGAAAATTAGCCAACAGCGTAAAACTAAAAACAGCACTTTGACCCTCTCAGCCTCACATTTAATATTATCACAATAGATGGGATTTGCTATATGACTATTAGGATTCTGAGCAAATCTAATTTCTGCAATCAAGGAGTCTTTAGTGTTGTCACTATGTTCCATGAAACAGCACAAATATTTTAGGTGTGTCCATAAGATGAGGTACGTGGAGTCATCTCACTTCTTCAGAAACAGGGTCTGAGCTCTATTAGACAAGACTCTAGTTTGTACCGAGGCAGTTAGAGGATGAGAGAGAATAAGGCCCTCTGGACCTCAAAAAGGTCATGTGACTTTTTTTTTTTTTTTAAAGACTGGCCTATTGAGATCTTTTTGAAAGCCTGCACTTAAAATAATAATTTTAAACATGGTTGAAGCTTTTCTAGTAGCTCATCATTAATATTAGATTACTATATTAACAATTAAATTATTTTGTGACTAAACTAATTTCTCTGCTTTGTAATTCAGTGATAAACTTATCCAGTATTTACATATGTTTCAATGTGCAGTGATATTCTTTATTCCAATTAGCACTCAAATATTTCTTTGAGATAATTAATTTTCTAGAGATATTTTCAGGTTGAGTTTCCAATGAACTGAAGGCCAAGAAACCAAGGTGTTTAGATAAACATCTAAAACTTAACACTATGTGTTAGCCAATATTTCACGTTCATAAAATTAAGGCACTTTACAACTCAAATTTAGGTATTAATTAAAGTCAAATAGAATAAACTTAAAATGAGTTAAAGAACATGGCTGATTAAAATGGTAAAATTGAAGACATAGTTTAATTTCCCCACAAGTTAATCCTCCTTAACATACTTCAATGAAGTTAGAAGGGTAGGCAATGAAGAATGTAAAAAGTCATTTATTTAGTGTACAATTCTTTCTACAGGAGGATCCCTTTTCACTAAATTTGGAAATGAGAGAAATGTTTCAGTAAGCACCAATACTGTACTGTGAAACATTCTAAGTGCTTTCCATTTTATTTAGTGAATTATACCAAAGACTAACTCATGTAATATGCATATTATAACTAGTAGTATTAGAAATAGATTGAAAATCTAAGTGCAGATATAGTCATTCAGTTGAATTGCTTAATACATCTTTATCATCAAACATAATATACATATGAGATAAGAATTTCCTATGCTCTTCTTAGTCATCAAAAATGACCAAAAAACAAATTCTTATTTGGGATTGGAAGTGGTGAAAGCATGAAGATTATCAGCAAGTAGTAACAAAACATTGAGTGTCTAAAAGAAAGTTAAGGATTATATGAATTGCTGTGAGATACAGCAGCATTAAATATGTCATTTTTATCCAAATGTTTCTTCCCTGGTAGGTACCTTAGGGATGTTTTTCATACAATCAAGTTGTTAACTAAATTACCCCAAAGCGCTTTTTGTGTAAATAATTTTCTGTAACTTTTAATTGCCAAATAGGAAAGTAACAGATGGAGGAAGCGTGAATTGCTATTTATTTCCAGTTACATGATTTCACAGTGTGTGAGTATTGAAAAAAAATTACTAATAACATAATGGCTTATTTTTTGTTGGGAGAAATCACCATCACTTAGAAAAGTCTAAAGTAAGATGAAATACATGCATGATTTAAAATTGTTTTTCTAAAATAAATATTCACCTAAAATAAAATATTTAGTTTAATACATCTATATACATTTCTGTATCATTTAAAATGGAAGGCTTAAAAGAATGCGGTTATAGATGAGGTTAAAAATACTTTAGAGTTTCAAATCAGTTGTCAATATAAAATTCTTTAAAATCTAGCTCCCAGGAGAATTTGGCTTTTATTATAGATGATACATGAATTTGTTATGAATTAGCCAAGTTTATGCTTGGCATATTGAATTTAAATTCAGAAATGGTTTGAAAATTTCTGAATGGTACAATATAAGCTTAAAAAATGAATGTTTTTGGGGCTGGCCCGGTGATGCAGGTGGTTGGAACGCCGAGCTCCGAAACAACAGCTCTCCCTGTAGCTGGGTTGCCGTGAGCAGCCGGAGGTTAGCGTAAGTGGCCAACAGCCGGCGAGAGCTGCCTTGAGCAGCTGTGAGTGTCCTACACAACTAAACTGAGAAACAAAGGCTTGAACCAGAGTGGGGCGGGGACAGGCAGAAGAAGGGGGGGAAAATGAATGTTTTAGACGAAATACTATGAAAATGTAATACATAAATTTTAGGGGATTGAAGAGAAATCAATGAAATAATTTAAAAAATATCTATATATCCCTTTCTAGCATATGCTAGATTCTTTCAGTGACAACTCATAATTATGCAGTGATATAAATAATATAATAGAAAACATGTAAAAAACTACTGTAAATCTATTTTAGTTAACTTTGAGATGGAAGTCACTATAAAGCCTATGAAATCAGACTAAGTGGATATATAACTTTATTGAATATTATTTTCCTAAACAGATATTTTAGAGACAATATAGCTCTAAAAAATAGCTGTGTCTAACTTAAACTCTAAATATCTGTTTTCAAGAAATAATTAAATTCTTCCAACTCTTGTTTTACTTGAGAGAATGAAATTACTAATCCCTGTGTATCAGAGTCATTGAAAATTAATTTGGTTTGAAATTATTTGAAAACTACTCGTCTTTCTTTAAAGAAATTTGTAGGAAATAATAGAGCTATTAAAAAAATATTTTATACTCTAGAATATAGCCTAAACTGACCTAGAATGAAAACTTTATTAAACAATTTCGTGTATATGGGTGCCATATTGTTTTCAAACATGGAGGCTCATCCCTTCAACCAAAATAGTATACATGTATATCTGTATTAGTCTTAAGACTGTAGAGCTGACAAAATGCGCAAGGCAGAAAAAACAATTATTTGTTATTCTTAGAAGTTACCTTGAGTTATTTTTGAAATAAGACAGCATGTAAATACATAAGTAAATAAAATAGTAAGTTTTTGTACAGATAGTCAAAATGCAGTCAACGATATATTTATTTTAAAAAAGAGAACTATTGTACCAAACAAAACAAACTTGGAAATTAATTTTTAAATCTAGAACTAATGGTCCATGCTTATTTCATTTGTGTACACAAATAATAATTAATATACAATAATAAGTAGAAAGATAGAAGTACTAGAATACTGTGTGAATGTGTTTTCTCTCAGCAAACCATTGCATCATTATGTCGTATTGCAATGCAGAACTTCCATGAAATGTACTTGAAGCAATCCCAAATCATACATATCTTTCAACAAGTCACATATGTTCAGAATATTTTGGCATGTCTTTATAACCCTCCAGGACTAACATAATGGTATCATACATGGAAAGAGCAACTTCTAACCAAAATACTTTCATGTCATGCATATACGCACTCATACGCAGCACTGGGGATAAGCGGCTATGACCAGGCACTGTGGATAATGTACACACGGCAGGCTATGACAGTGTGAGGTGGGGAAATTTGCACACAAGAGCAAATTTTATTCTTTCACAATAGACAAAAAGTTCACTTGTACCTTCATAGAGGAAAGAGGTATAAAAGATTGTCTGCAACGCCAATGCCAACGCTGAACCACGTTAAAACTTCCCTAGGAATAATATTTACATCATTATAAATTCCCCTGTTGTGTCAAACTTTCTATAAAGCTATTTTACCTTGCCTATTCTTCCAAATTAGCGTTCCAAGAAAAACTCATGTAAACCAGTACTAATGAAAAGAAAGGACATTGGGTTGGCATTTAGACTCATTTTGATTATGTTGATTTAAAGATTTGAATTGATCAGATTGTTTCCAAGCAAACCACATAATTTTTTTAAATGATGAATTCAGTCAGCCCAGAGAGCTATTAGGTTGATGAAAATAGTCTTTTAAAAGTTAAAGATCAATCCCAAATTTACATGATGATTAGAATATTATAAAAATTAATGGAACGTATATTATTTTTAATGAATGTATTTGCAAATTGTATTGCTTCTTTTTTAAAAAATAAGTCATTACTGACTGTTACTGAGGTAAACCTGATTTTTCATCAGAGTTCTTTTTGCATTGTTTTGTAAAGCAATGTTTAATTAAATACGTATGTTTTATACTGAAACTCCTATAAGCATTAACTGTTTAGTTACTGGAAATTTAAATATACAGCTCTCCCAAAGAGACTACTATATATGATTAGGCAGATTCAATGCAATTGAAATTTTTTTTTAAATTACAGTTAAGATAATCCAAATAAAGGTAATTGGATCATGTAAAAAAACATTTTCAGGGAAAAAAACGAAAGAGAAGTGGCTAACTATGTCAGGAACAAATATGCAATTTTATTAGAAAAGAAAAATAGCCAAGTGATTATATATTATAGTAAAAGAAAACAATAAATACTTTAAAATAATACTGGGTCTAGATATCTACTATGAAATTGAGGTTACTTTAACATTCATCTAACATTATGTCTCTTCTGAACTGAGGTGTGCAGTAGAATCACTTGGGGAGGTGTTTTTAAATACACTTTTCTCCAGAAATTTTAGTGTAGTAGATTGGACTGTTTGTATATGGCTTCCCAGCCTAAATTCTTGGCTTTGGTGCGTTTAAATTCAGTCACTAAATTTGGACATGTGTCCTTGTGATCTCTTTCTAATCAACCATTTCGAAGGCTGCCACTATCGAAACCAAAATTAGTCATTCACTATAAAGAATCTCAACATATCTTAACATCCAGAACAAATTCTAAAGATACCTAGGCTGGACAAAGCTTTTTATTTTTGCCTTATTTTTAGTTTATTTTCCAGCAAGAGGGGCTGCTTTTAGAATTTGTTTGTATAAACGAATTTCCCATTTATTTTGAAATTAATTTTATCAAAGCATATGATTATTTCTTCTATGAAGACTACAGTAAGAGATATGTGATATTTCTGTTTAATATATACTTATTTTTGACCAATCAAATAACTTGGTTAATAATATGAAGGATAACACTTAAATATCCTTTTACGGAGTAAGGGAAAATAAATGGAGTTGTGAGAAAAAGAGGGTATCCTTAGCTGGAGTGGGATGATGGTGGTTTGAACTTAAATATGCAAGGGCTGTGTTTCCCCACCAGACACTGCCTTGGTGCAGAATGTGCTGTCTGCTTTTGTTCTGATGACCACATTCCTCTACTTAGAGTTAAGAAAGTGAATTTACCGTGTCTGAGAAACGGTAAAACTTCTCCAATGCAAAAGCTTCTGTCTGTGGGAAGGTAAAGTGGACCAAGAGGGATTGAGAAACCAGAGAATCAAGGCATATATGATTAAATATAATTGCACAATTGGTTTTAATTGCATATATCATTTCAACACACATATGTATCAATTAACAGATTTTCGCATATGCAAGGTATCCACTCCCCAAAGTATGCAATGAACTAAAAAAAGCCTGAATTTTTTTCCTGCACTAAATCTTAATTACAACAAATATTGTATTTATTGCATTTCAAATAGTGATCAGAAAATAATAAGATATTATTACTATTTGTGCATTTCTACCTTTTCCTAGAGTGCCAGTCACTACCAAAATTAATCTTGCTATCATTCTATGAGCTAAAGAAGAAGGAGCATCAAATATTTGTATCCCAATACTCTTAACAGGTGGTAAAACTTAATAAAGAGTTGTTTTGCTAAAGATTTTTTTTGAAGGAGGGAACAGACTTCAGCACGTAAACTAGAGTCTATTACGTTACCCACTGGATATCGTAACTATTGTGTGAGAAAATGTCTGAGCTCTCAGCCCCCACGGGGACACCACAGGTGTAATACTTTTCATTTCTAGTGTTTTCAGCACATGATTGATACGCCTCTAGAAAGAGAACAGTAGAGAAGTAAAAAATAAATGTGAAAAAGCAAACCAAAGTGAGAGAGAAATAAGTATTGCCTTATTTCTTATTAGTGATAATAAGGAAAAATTGGCTTTACCAGTCATTAAGGAGAGAGAATGACAAGAGCTTCACCACTGTGATACAGAATTTTTTGTGCTGTTATAGTGTTTCAGCCAGTGCCAGGTATCATAAGAGAAAGGGGGAGCAAGTAGGCAATCAGGGAGGCAAAAAGAAGGGGAAGAAAAAGAGAGAAAGGGAGAGTGAGGAAGAATGAGAAAAGTATAAGGAAACCAACCTACAGAGGTGAGGTCAGGGGAAAGAGATTTTAAAAAGTTTATCTCCCATCAAAATATGTTTTAATGTACAAATATATGCTTTTATTTTCATAAAAATCTGATCAAATGCAAGCTCTAGCATCGTTTTTTATCCAATGCGTCATCCAGAGTATAACAACACTCATGTCCCTTCCATGCTACACTGAATTGGGTATTTATTGGAGTAGGTAATGATTCCAGGGAGTTGTTTAAACATAATTGAATAACTTATTGCTTTAGAAGATGATTAATACTGAGTAGGCTCAGCAGTGAGATATCAGGACTTAGTGCTTTAAAATGTCTTCTATCTATAAATCACAGTCAATAATTCAGAAACCATAAGGAATCCTTTAAAAAATTAAACCCTTAAAAATGCACACTCTGTAAACCAGACTATTAATTTTAGGATTTGAGTATGTTTTGACTTCACTATTCCAGTATATTGGATTCTGGCCACGGTTTCTCCTGTTGTACACATCTTTGATGTTTAGTGCTTAAGAATCCATTTGCTTTGAAAATATCAGCTGGCACATTCACATTAAAAGAAGTAAAATCATAGATATGCTAGTCAGTAGAAACTCTCCCTTACAGAAAAGGAAAGGGGTTGATTAAAACTATCAGCATGTAAAGAGAGAGAACATTGCAAATCTTAATAGAGGGGAACAACCCCATTCTTTACATCCATTTCCAATTAGAGATTACTTCAATTTCCTGTGGTCTCCCAATAATGTTCTACATAACATTTCTTCTGGATTTCGTTTTTCAGTTGATAGCAAGGCAAAAGTACTACCTTGTTGTGTTTCCCATGGGGATTCAGAAGAAATGTCTTAAAATATGAAAGAATGCATAAAGAAGATGCCACATAGCTTCACATCAACATAATACACAGGTAATATGTGATGGAAAATTAAAGGAATTAGTTTGAAAACAGAAACTTTAATAGTTATATTGCATGACTATGTCAAGTAACACCATTAGAAACATTCTAACACTATAAATAAGAAATAACATATTTTTGTCAATTGCAAAAAAATTGTGTCTTCCAGGAAGTACATTAAAAAGATGTTGATAAAGCTCTCATGTCCCCAGATATGCTGTGTACAGTATAGCTAGATGTCATCATTTTCCCCCGATGCTATTTTTGACAATTTTAATTTCAGTTGGAAAAAACCAAAGGAACATCATATCATTTAGTCCCTAGTCTCCATTTCCTCTCTGTACATCCTATTAAATATAAGAAATTCACTTCCCAGTGAAAACTGGTATCCCAGTGAACCCAGTGCATTTAATCGTTTACCTTATTCTTTCTCTTTCGTCGAAATCGCAGAAGTTCCTTGTGTTGTCTTGATACAAAATTTACAGCTGCATATTCCAAAAGTGCTGAAAACACAAAAAGGAGGCATACTGCCATCCAAATGTCAATAGCTTTGACATATGAAACCTAGTTGAGAGAGAAAGAGAAAGCAAGCAAATTGACTTGTGTTGTTACTTCCATTGAGGACAAAACTGAATGTCTGATTCTAAATTATACCATTTACATACCAGGTTGGGGGGGCGGGGGGAAGCAAATGCTACCAATATATCTTTTCACTTGAGAATTTTTCAGTAATTAATTTTGCAAGTTTTATATATTAGTCATACATTAAAATTTGTGTATGTTTTGCCATTTTTAAAAAATGAAACACTAGACCAAAAACATATGATGAAAGAAAAAATAAGATCAAATATCATTTTACCTTCAGGGTAATATAGTATAATACTTGAAAAGTATAAAGTAACATTGAAATACAGATAATGCCATTGACCTTTCAGCTCCATGTTTTCTTCATTAAAAAAGGTGTTTTATTTTGAAGTAATTTTAACCTTACAAATGTTACAAGAACAGTAAAAAGAACTCCCACGTTCTGCAGTTAACATTTGGTTACATTTATCAATCTATATATCTTTATCTCTGTCTTTATAGCTATATCTGTGTTTTTCTCCCTGAACTATTTGAATTAAACATGCAGATGTAATGCCCCATTACCCCTAAGTACGTATGTGTATTTTCTAAAAGAAAAGGACACTCTCTTACATGGCCCTGGTACATCCAACAAAATCAGGAAATGAACATTAGTAAAATACTAATGTTAACCCCATTCTGCTTTCACCAATTGTTCCAATAATGCCCCTTCTGGCAGAAAAATATTTTTCTTCCAGTCCAGGATTTAATC
The DNA here is from genome assembly GCF_036562045.2 of Rhinolophus sinicus. Lineage (NCBI taxonomy): Eukaryota > Metazoa > Chordata > Mammalia > Chiroptera > Rhinolophidae > Rhinolophus > Rhinolophus sinicus. Next base: position 96,705,965 of record NC_133757.1, read on the forward strand.
TAGAACCATGTGTTGCATTTTGTCATATCTCTTTAGTCTTCAATAGGGAACATTTGCTCAGTCTTTCCTTGTCTTTTGTGACCTTGATATTTTGGATGAGTGCAGACCAGTTATTTTTTTTAATGTCTCTTACTTTTGGTTTATCTGATATTTCCTCATTTTAGACTCAGGTAATGGGATTTTAATAGGAACAAGGATACCCTCTTCTTCACAGTGTGGTGTACCAGGTGGCACTCTGTATTGATCAGTTGGTTAAGGTTTTGTCTATAAAGTTTCTCTACCCAGAAGTGACTAATTTTCCCTTGTGTGGGGATGATTTGAAACGGCATAAATATCCTTTTACTCTTTGAACTTTCACCCTCTAGACATGGATGATACTTGCCTGAATTTATTATTTACAGCATTGATTTCCAAATGGGAATTATTCTAACTCCATCACTTCACCCACATTTATTAGTTAACATTATATAGTAAAGGAAGTATCTGTCTTCCACATTTATTTGTTTATTCATGTATTTCTTTATAAAGTATGAACTAGAATAACAATTTTTTTCAATGTTATAATGTGTGAACATCACTATTTATTTTGATGTTGACATTATCTAGATTGGGTCAATAGGAGCAATTAGAAGTGAGCCCAGCCCATATGTCCTCTCGGCAGGTCTCCATCATGATTTCAGTACTTCCTTACTTTCTGGCACAAGAGAGTCTAGACTCATCTTGTATTTTTCCTGTTCCAGTCTTTGATTGAGCCCTTTCTCCGAGAATCCTTTCTTTAGGGGAGAACAGCTTTTAGAAACCGAGGTCTGGGCACTGTGTTCTCACTGTTTCCTGGGTGTCACTGTTTCTAGACCCTCTTAGTAGACAGAGTTAGAAATTTATACACACACACAAACACATACACACACACACGTATATATCACCTATCTATACAGAACATATAGTGCTACATATATTTTATAATTATATGCAATTATATATTTTATATAATTATTTATATATTATATATACAAAACATCTGTCATCTATCTATTTATCTATGCATTATCTAGCTATCGAGCTATCTTTCTATATTTAAAACATGAATTCACACTGGTATTTGAAGTTCTAATTTAACACCACAGGGTTCATTCTAGCCTTTCCCATTTCCATATATGTAACTTTCTCTAACAGAAAGTGGGCTCCCATGACCTTCAACATGTATTTCATTATTCTCCCTGTGTGGAACTAATATCTTCATTCTGCTGGCCACCCCCAGCCTAAGTCTCAGTGGTCCCAGCTGCTTCATGGGTTCTAGACCCATATCTAATGGTCCCACTGGCTATTTTGGTCCTGACCATCTCCTTGACACCGGGACCCTGGTCCTGCCAGCCCCATACAGCGTCCTTGACCCTGATCACTTCCTTAGCTATGGGCCTTGTGGTCTCCTGTCACCTTAAAGATAAAGAAGAGAAGAGACAAAAAGGGAAAGGAACAGACAGAGCAGACAACTTTAAAATTATTATTATTTTTAAGAGAAGAAACACTAAGAGAAATGAAAGAAAGGGAAGAGTAAAAGGACGAGATAGGCTTCTATTTTCTAGAAACAGACTGATATTGACTTAAGTCTTTTGGAGACAACAATTCAGTAACATTTAAGAAATTGCTTTAACATTGCTCTCAGTTAATTGGGCAGTGATTTGAGGTTGTCACTGAACAAATATTGCTGTATATGTCAATTGCTCAAGGATGCAAATCTGCTTTGAGTTTTAGTGTCGTTTCTTATGGTGTATGTGTACATGTGACACAGCAAAAGTATTACACCATGCAAGCAGTATCAGTAAAATCATTGCCTTTCATGGAGTAAGCATGAGATCATTTTATTGCACACCTCAGACATGCCAATTAGATTTGGAAAAAAATTCTCTCATTTGCCAAGAATTATAAGTAAGAATGAGAAATATTTATGAGAAGTATGGGTTTGGTTTTTATTTTCAGTTTTTCCTAGGAAATGAGCAGTTACCTAGAAGTTTGCTTTTCCACTGATAGAAATAAATGTCCCTTCTCCAAGAAGATGAGGTGCCAGGAGAGCAGAAAGCCAGGCTCGATGTAGGCAAGGATATATTGCCTGCTCCTTTGAACAAGTGTCTAGTTAGCTTACGGATCAAAACCTTACACTTTGGAAATTTGACTGGTTTGATGCTGTTTGTATCGCTGTATTTCTTGTTCTTTCTCGTCATCCTTAATATTTGGTCAAGTTCTGTCAAATGTCAGCCTGTGAAAATCTTGATCAAATTTAGGTTGTGGTTTAACAGGGGAAGTGGCTAAATATTGGAGGGAGAGTTATGGTGGAGGGAGCAGCAAATACAGCAAGGAAACAACTTCCTGCCTCCTTTCCCAGTGGGCCCTTCAGGTCTCAGGCTAGAATTTGCCCAAGTCTGGTTCAGAATCCCATGACACCTGTGCTTACCTGAATATGTTGCAGTGTACTTGCTTATTTCTTGTTTTCTTTCTGTTTAAACTGTGAACTCTTTGAGGGCAGATGGCATCTCAGTTTTGTATACCATGACAAGAGTGTCTGGAATATGTGTACATATTGGCTGAGTGAATGGACAGATAAATGAAGGTGTGAAATATTAAAATGCAGGAGAAGAATTAATGGTAAATGATGATACACGTGGAGGTGCACTTTCTGGAGTAATGCTCTGTTACTATCTTGGGTTGGATTAATTTTCTTTTAAAAAGAGGTCATTTCGTGACACTTCCTAGAAATGTAACTTACATATGAAACATGTAACTTACATATGAAATATGCCAACAAAGCAGCTCCCTGCATCGCCTCCTGTATCGTAAGTGTGACTTCTGTTGATCAGAATGATCTCTACTGAGCAAAGAGAAGTATGCCCTCATTTTATTCCAGTGGTGTGCTAAGCGTCCATCTGTTTGCAAAGAATAAGTTTAAGTCTCCTATGTTCTGCAGCTATGCCAGAAATTTCTTGCTGCCTTCAAATACATACAGGCCTGGAAGAGGTAACACTGCTTTCAAAGGCCCGATCTCAAGCTACCCCATTCCTGAAAGAATGAGTCATAAAGTATATGTGCATTCTTTAACAACTTAAACCTATAATGACGTGAACCAAAGAAAGTAAATCAGAAATTTAATTTCCAAACTAATCCAACACATGTTTTCGATGACAACAGACATATATGCAAGCATCCTTTGTGTCTCCCCGGGTACTGCGCATTGCGGACCGCTCCTGATTGTTGAGCCCTCAAAGCCTACCTTCCTCAATCTCTGCTCTTCCCCCACTTCACCTATTTCAACTCTTTTTCTCGTCCTCCACCCTCACTGCCCCTCCAAGGACAGCTAACTGAAGACCTGGGTAGTGTGGAACTCTAGGCCTCGTACCTTTAAATAAAGACGGCAGTTTTTACTCCAACACATTCGCAACATACTCACTGCCCACAACACGCTCCCGTGTGACTCCCAGTTATCACCTTCTTTCCATCCCCACTGCCTGCTGTCCTTTGGGGCAGGCTCATTCTGATTCTGTTCATCCTCTGGATCACCTTGCCACCTGTCCCATTGTCCACTGTGCTGTTGGAACCCTAATTCTATTTTAAGCAACAATCTCTCCTGGGTATTACTCTTGAATACAAGTCCACAATCTGTTGTATGGTGTATAAAGCCCTTCACAATTGGCCCCCAGCTCACTTCTCTTACTACATGCATTCATTCACTTTTTGTTCTCATTCAACATTTACTGAACATCATCAATGCACCCAGTACGGTTCCTAGTGTTGTATTTACAGAGATGAGTGAGATAGACAAGATCCATCTTTAGTGGAACTTCCATTCAAGTTGAGGAAAACATACAATTAAAAAAACATAGGGGTGGCAGGTTGGCTCAGTTTGTTACAACACAGTGCTCATCACACCAACGTGGCCGGTTCGATTCCCACATGGGCCAGTGAGCTGCGCCCTCCACAACTAGATTGAAAACAACGACTTGACTTGGAGCTGAGTTGTGTCCTCCACAACTAGACTGAAAAAAAATTAAAATGACTTGACTTGAAGCTGATGGGTCCTGGAAAAACACACTGTTCCCCAATATTCCCCAATAAAAATTTTTTTAAAAAAGAAAAAAAAGTATATAAACAAAGCTAATTTAAGAGAAGTGTAATAAGGAAACTGCAATAGGGTATGGGAAGAGAAGGACAGGGCGAAGGGGGCTGTGTTAAAAGGGGATGTTCAGTGAAGGCCTCTCTGAGGATGTGATAATTAATTACCATCTTATGACTTTCTCACATGGTTATATTGCTCTAACTATACTTTCCTTCCTTTAGTTCTTGGAACCTAAAAGTGATTGACAAGCTCCATCATGCCTCAGCAGCTTTGCACTCCCTATTACTTCTGTCTGGAACATTCTTTGGGATAACTGATGTTTATCCTTCAGGTTTCAGCTTAAAGCCACATCCTACAAATGCCCAGACCAGGACAGCCCTTCCTGCCTCCCTATCTCCATTTTTCTCAGATCACTCATTACAATTATATTTATTTGTAGGTAGTTCCTATAAGGTGACTACTGAACCATTTCCACCTTTAGTTAATGACTCTATTCCACAATCCCTAAGTGCTTTCTATTTTCAACTTTTGTTACAGGGATGCAAAAATTAGAATGTTCTTGAGGATTTCAAAGTGAAATATCCACAGTGATATTTTACCAAACTATATGTTGATAACAAACACCAAATAATTCATCTTATTATTGACCGTGTCCCATTGTACTGATATTATCCATAATGTATCTTTCTCCTTTTAAGCTAATACTTCCTATGAGCTAAGATAAGGGTCAGGTCTTATTCATATTTGTATTTCTAGGGCCTAGCACAGTGTTCATTATACTACAGGCTCAGATAATGTTGATTTGATTGAACCATGTGGAGTGACTTGTAATCACTGGCCGTTTGTTACTGGAGAAGTAATTCTAATAACTAACATGCCAGGAAATGTCCTTAGTAGTTAGTGTACATAGAACTACTAAATGTCTTTAGCAGTTGCCCCAAAGTAACACTTTTTTTAATTAAAGTTTATTGGGGTGACAATAGTTAGTAAAGCTACATAGATTTCAGGCATACAATTCCATAATACATCATCTATATATCACATTGTTTGTTCATCACCCAGAGTCAGTTCTCCTTTTCATCACCATATATTTGATCCCATTTACCTTCATCTACCACTCTCCCTTCCCCCCTTACCCTCTGGTAACCACTAAACTATTGTCTGTGTCTATGATTTTTGTTTGACCTTATTTGTTTGTCTTGTTCCATTGTTGTTTTCAGTTTTACCCACATATCAGTGAAATCATATGGTTCTCGACTTTTTCTGTCTGACTTATTTCTCTTAGTATAATAATCTCAAGATCCATCCATGTTGTCACAAATGGCACTATTTCATCTTTTCTTATGGCAGAATAGTATTCCATCTATGGAAGGACACTTTGGTTGTTGCCATGTCTTGGCCACCATAAATAAAGTTGCAGTGAACATCAGAGCACATGTATCTTTATGGATAAATGTTTTCAGAATTTTGGGGTAGATACCCAGGAGAGGGATTGCTGGGTCATAGGGTAATTCTAGTCTTAATTTTTTGAGGAACCTCCACACTGCCTTCCATAACGGCTGCACCAATCTGCATTCCCATCAACAGTGTATGAGGGTTCCTTTTTCTCCACAGCCTCTCCAACACTTGTTATGATTTGTCTAGTTGACGATCGCCATTCTGACTGGGGTGAGGTGGTATCTCATTGTGGGTTTTTTATTTTATTTTATTTTATTGGGGAATATTGGGGAACAGTGTGTTTCTCCAGGGCCCACCAGCTCCAAGTTGTTGTCCTTCAACCTAGTTGTGAAGGACACAGCTCAGTTCCTAGTCCAGTTGCTGTTTTTGATCTTTAGTTACAGGGGGCACAGCCCACCACCCCATGCGGGAATTGAACTGGCAACCCTGCTGTTGAGAATTTGCACTCTAAACAACTGAGCCATCCGGCTGCCCCTTCCGGAAGCTCAGCGGCAGCTCATTGTCTTCAATCTAGTTGTGGAGGGCGCAGCTCACTGGCCCATGTAGGAGTCGAACAGGTAACCCTGTTGTTCAGAGTTCAAGTTCTAACTAACTGAGCTATCTGTCCTCCCCTCATTGTGTTTTATATTTGCATTTCTCTGATGATTAGTGCTGTTGAGCATCTTTTCATATGTCTGCTGTCCATCTGTATGTCCTCTTCGGAGAAATGTCTGTTCAGATCTTCTGCCCATTTTTTAATTGGATTGTTTGTTTTTTGTTGTTCAGTTGTATGAGTTCCTCATATATTTTGGATATTAGCCCCTTATCAGAGGCATTGTTTGCAAAAATCTTCTCCCTTTTGGTTGGTTGCCTCTTTATGTTGTTGATGGTTTCTTTTGCTGTGCAGAACCTTTTTAGTTTGATATAGTCCCATTCATTTATTTTAGCTTTTACTTCCCTTGCCTTTGAGATCAAACTCATAAAATCCTCTTTGAACCCAAGGTCCATAAATTTAGTACCTATGTTTTCTTCTATGCAGTTTATTGTTTCAGATCTTATGTTTAGGTCTTTGATCCATTTTGAGTTAATTTTGGTACATGGTGACAGCAGTCTAGGTTCATTCTTTTACACATGGCTTTCCAATTCTCCCAGCACCATTTATTGAAGAGGTTTCTTTTCTCCATTGTATGTTTTTGGATCCTTTGTCTAAAATTATCTGTCCATATTAATGTATGTTCTCTCTTTACTGACAATCAGTCCTGGTGGATTCTCCCAGTTCCTTAGAATTTTCAAGTGAACTGTGATCAGTAATTCTGGCTGTGGAATGGTCACGTGATTCAAGTGTACAGCTAAATGCTTTTTCTCTGAGATATGCTGAAACTTTTCCTGCATGTGGCATGGCTTTTTTTTTAGGTATTTTATTTCAGATCACATTGACTATTCATTAATCTTTAGTTTTGTAAAATCCAAATAGTAGTACACTTATCCTACATTTCTCCCTAGTATAAAACCTGTGGAAGAATTTTGCATTTTGTAATGTTTATAGGAAAAAAACAATACTAGCCTCAAAATCATTTTGATCTTCATTTAAGTCCTAAAGCCAGAGAGAGAAAGGAATAACAATGAAAAAGAATTATGTTTTAAAAACAGGTGTTGAAGTGGAATAAAGCTAGTATTGAAAAAGCAAAAGGAATTGTCTGAAGGACTGCTTTCTTGGAAGACTAGGTGGTGAATCACAGAACACAGGACATTGTGAGCTTTGACATTTATCATCCTGGAAGGTGACACAACAGCAGAGTCCTACTGATGTCACGTTCACACTAATTGTGATCCTCATAACCTTTAGTAAATGAAGCATGATTCAAACACAGTATTTATGTTCCACATAAAGGCTTTCCTTTGAAGAGATAAAATGTGACTGAAAATCGTAATAGCAGAGCTGCATTATTTTCAAAGTGATGATAAACTTGACCAATCCCTTCAGTCACCAGATAAGAAAAGTGCAACCCAAATGGCTAATGGATTTTGAAAGGTCACCCAGTTATTTCTGATTTCTGCTTCAGTTATGAGTTTTACCATTATCTCTTCTATAGGACATGGCTCTTATGTTTAACACTTAAATGAAACTGTAAAAGCTAGATGTCGTTGGAAATGTTTCTTAGGTAAATGCTGTTAGCTACTAGCATTTCTTAATATATTGGTTTTTTTTAACCTGCTCAGTTAAGATTGAATTATATTTGTGACTTTTCTCTCCTCTGCATTTTTGTACTGGACATGTTGTATTTCTGTAACATCATATTTATTGTAATGCTATACCATCCTATTCCCTTTTTCTCTGAGGTCTAAGGCCTTTATTTATAACTTCAAACAGGAATCATAAAGACAGATAAAGACTGTTAGGTGCTTTTCAACACAGATTTTTGGACCGAATTCTTTATTCCACTGGTGATCGGGTAGTTTTACATCCGTTATTATCTGTCAGGAGGATTTGCAGTGTGATTCTAGGCTATACATGAAGATGGTAAAGGGAGTTTAATACATTATTTAGGTAAAATTACCTCAAAGTTGCATACATATCTTTTGTTTTTAAATTTAGTTTGATGTCAAAGCTATCTCATTATGTCTTTTCAAAAGTGTTTTAAACTATGGGATTGCTTATATACCTAATTGTGCCAGATTTAAAAATTTATGCAGTGGTCTGTATCTCTGTCAAATACACTGGACATGCTTGATAATTGTAATTTTCAGCTTAATGAGTTCTAGTAAACCTAGTAAATGTAGACTCTTAAGATCAAATGTAGAACCAGAGATATCTATCATCTTCTATTCTACTTATTATTGGACCCAACTATGTTTAGGAATTATCTGTTAACATAACACTGATAAAATTGGATGATATAAATATGCATTATATCTTGTGATTTTAACAAAAAGGGTCTGAATAAACAATTCTTTCACTTTCTGCTCATTTGTCTTGTTCTCTCTTTTCTCTTAATGAATGTAATGTAGAAGCAAATTAATATATTCAATGAAAAATTTTTTAAATTCTTAAAATTTTATATATATTGCTTATATCAAATATTCTATTATAAAGTTAAATTTACTCATTAAATATTAATGAATTTCAAATGAACCCCCTTGCATCATATTTGTACTAAATTTGATTGAAATGGGAGATGGGTGAAAAGGGCAAGGGAATACAATAAATTATATTGTGACAAATTTACATGGTGACAGGTGATTATTAGACTTAGTGGGGTGATCAAATTGTATGACGTAAGAATGTCGAATCACTGTATCATACACCTAATATAACCAATATAAGACTGTATGCCAACTATACTTAAATACATTTTTTTAAAAAAGCAAAAACAAATAAAAAAATGAACTTGATTGAAATAATTTTAGTTAACTATATTTTGAATAGATACTGGAATCTTGTATTTAAACGGCAAGGACCAAAATATTACTGACAGTAGTAGTTATTAGTTGCTATACTAATAGGAAAACCTGATTACTGCACAGCTCCCCCTCACCCCCTCTAACATTATTGCCGACATTTACAACTTACTCTCCTTTAAAACTGCAGGGTATTTTTTTTTTTTTTTTGAGAAAAATGAAAATGTATTTTTTGACAACTAATTAGATCAGAACACAGTAGTGAATAGAAATCCTTCCTTTTTCTTCCTGTTTCTTTAGTGTAATGTCACATATAGATCTTTGTGTGCTCACACAATCATTGTATTCAAATAAAAATGTAAGTCTGATTTATATTTTCTAACAGTTGTAATCACTTCTATAGTTGGCATCTTTATGAAGAATAAAAACTTTATATGAAACTTATCTTTATGTTGTCTAAGAACCAATGTTTTTATTATACTGGAAGGTAGATATAGGCAACATGTAAATTCTTTTTCATTAATTTGGTGATTCTCGGGGGGGGGGGGGGGATAGGATTCTGCATAAGTAAAGAGTAATTTAATTACATTTTTACATTCTCTTTAGAGATGGAAAATGCCATACTCTTGCTTTTCAAGTTAAGATTAAGTACTCAGTAAATGTTCAAAAGCTCACATTGTCTTTAAATATCTGCATGATATTAACTCAATAAATACATATTGTGCAGTGATTTAGGCTCTGAGGATAGAAATATGGAAAAGATATATGTCCTCTCAAAAAGCTACTCCTGGTGGGTTTCACAAATTGAATGGGGAAAAACCATGAGAGGAAATCATTCAAGATAAACAGCTTTTGGCGTAGAACTTGCCATTTTCATCAGCTACTGCCTTCTGAGCTTCTGTGAAATATTTCACTAATTAGCCACCTTCGAAATTTCAAGTGCTTCTTGTTTTTTAATGCTTAGTAGCTCTGTTCTGAATGAGAGGGCTACAGTGGTGGGGGCAAAATGGAAGAAATTGCATGAGATCTCCCTGTTTCCTCTCTTCCCTCTCCCCCTTCTGCTTTCTTGAGTATTTACTAATATGACAGAGTCTGATCTTTGGAAAGAGATAGAAAGTTCTAGCAAATCGTAGTCCCTGAGGTATGTAAGATTATTTATTGACAATCCCTTTCCTCCTCCCTTCCTCTCCTAGGGTGTTCTCTGCTTGACTTTGGGTTTGGCTAGGAGACTTGGTATGACTTACAGAATGAGCACATAAGTGACTGTGTGCCAATTCTGAACAAAAATCTTGCATGTTTCTGCTTGCTTTCTTGCTTTTCTGCACTCCTCCATGGAAGAACACACTACCAGTACCTGAGGCCCCAAAATGGGAAGACACAGGCAGCAGACCAGAACCCACTCCACGGCCTAGATTTAAGCTCATCCTAAGTCAGCCAATCTCAGATAAGTTCAGAAGAGGCACAGGAAACTCACAGGCCTCTGAGCAAGAATAAATGTGATAAGCCATTGAGATTTGGAGATTGTTTGTTATGCAGAATAATTGCAGTATAACTGCATTGAAACAGTTCCTATAGCCCCATGTATCTCGTAATATATTGTGTACAGAGCTAGGGTTTGGATGAACTTGGAATCTAGAGATTCTCCCACCCCTGCCAAGTTTGTGTATGGTTGTGTGTGAATGTGTGTGCGTGTGACTGTGTACAGACATATCTGTCTGTTACATGCTAGGTTCAAGGGTCTCTGATATGATAACAGGTTTGAAGCTCATTGCTGAAAGACCAAATCGGTGTGTACGTGGTGATACTCATGCGTTTCTGCAGAAGAGATGAAACAGAAAACACGCACCAAAACTGGACCTTAGCTGCTCAGAATGAAAAATGAATGGGAATTGAAAAATGAATAGGAAATAATTGATCTTTGGAAGCAGAAAAGAAAGGTTACAGTATATGTAATATTGCAGAATACCCACAATCTTCCAAGTGTTTCCTAATGTGGGTTCTTTCTTGAACCCGTAATTTCCAAATGAAAATAATATTTTGTCCTTTCTACTGATTTTCTCTATTCCTACCCATACCCATATTTAATAAAGAATATACTACCTCTTCAATGAGGTATTACTGTAAATCAGATTTATACTAAAAAATAATTAAATGATTATTAATATCCCCACTTTCACTCTGATTAAGACTTCATCTTCCCAGGAAAGATTGCTTTTCCACATCTCAAAAATACCACAAAATGTTAGGATTTCAAAGAGTTTGGAAGAAAAGTTTTGGGGTGAGTGGGTCTTGCCTAAACACGCTAACCTATTCTGTGTAGGGGGCAGAGATTGCCATGGTGGAGAAAAGGACAGAGGAGACTTTAAATATTCAGGTCCATTTCCAACTAGTGGAAAAGAGTCAACCATAAATACATCTTTCCCCCTCTCTCTGGACTTTCTTTCATTCTTAGAAAAATCATCTCTGGACTGCTTCCCCTTCCATCTACAGTTTACTCCCTGAAGTCTGAGGCCTGAGTGTCCCTGGTTAGAACTTTGGAAGTTCTGATATTTTGACAATTCCATAAGATCGTGTTACAAACATCACAAAGTTAACATATTCAACCATAGATCAGTTACCTCGCACAACTTTCCCCGCCAGTAACTATCACTATTACTTGCCCAATTACTCACCCAAATGCCAACCTTTACTCCTGTCTTTCCCTTAATCCTCAATGTCTATCTAGTTCATAAGCAAATCCTGTTTATTTCACTTCCAAATACTTTTTCTCAAAAAACATCTACCCCTTTCTAAATCCATCTGCTACTTTCTACCTTGCTGCTACCAATCTAGCCAGACTATCATTTGCTCTGGACAACAGTAATTTGCTTGGTTCTTTCTCTACTTCTACTTCTACCCCTTCTATATGATCTTCATACAGAAGTCAGAGTGATCACTCCTCTTATTAAAATCTTTCCAAAACCCACCCCAAATAAACCTAATCCTTACCAAGGTCTATAAAACCTACAATGATAATGGCTCCACGAGCACCATCATTTTTTCTCACCCTCCTCCAAGCCCGCAGTATGTGGAAGTTTTAAAGTTACCCAAGTTCGAAAAATTGCTTGCAATAGAATGCATTGTCACCTTCTTCTGGCCACTGATGCTGGCACTGCAGAAATGCCAAATAGCTCCAAGTTCAAAGAAATGAATCACAGCAATCTTCTTGCTCTGGGCTATTACATGCATAATTTATCATGACACTGTAGAGGTTAAGATCAGATAGAACTCTCAGCTCTGTAGTTGTCAGGTGCTGGCTAAATATACTCTTTGAGATTTCCTACTCAGTCTTACTGATTTCCAAACTCCTTCATATTCTACAGAAAATGTATTGGCACAGAGCCTAGACAAAACACTAAGCAACTATCATAAATTAATGATTTATTATTTCTTCCTCCTATGCCTGATAATCTCCTATTGTTTTCCTGAATTTAACTTTGTTTTCCTACTTCCTAGATTTTGTCAGTAGGACAATGGTGATTGTTTCAATAGCAAGACTTTCAGGCATCTGAGGGTTCTCTTGTGAGTTTGAGAATAGCAGATCTGAAGGCACATGGTTTCAAACATTTGTTCCTAAATACAAAAGTGAGACCCTCAAATCTTGCCTTTATAGCCACCTCCTAATCACAGAATCAAAATTGCATTTTTCAAGACTTTCTACACTTTTGAAAGATCTCATCCAATAGGTTAATTCCTGTTTACCCTGGCTCTTCAATGTCTGCCTTCTTGAATTCTAATGTATGTAGCAAAATACGCTCAACCTCCCATCCCAAAGCCTAAAATGATGTGGTCACCTTCTCATAAGATGCCACCTTACTAATCAATTCTTCTTTGTGGGTCAGAATTAAATCTGTTATCACATTTCCAGTTGTCATCATCTCTATGATCTGAGAGATGAAGGGGGTTTCTATACATTTATGTGTATAATTGGACTCATGGTTAAAAATTCATTCTTTCCCTGAGATCACAATGAAATAAATGTCTTTTAAAAAGATCTTGAGATTATTATGCTAAGCCAAATAAGTCAGACAGAAAAAGTAGAGAACCGTATGATTTCACTGATATGTCGGTAAAACTGAAAACAACAAAGGAACAAGACAAATAAAGAAACAAATACCCATAGACACAGACAATAGTTTAGTGGTTACCAGAGGACAAGGGGAGGGTGGTGGTGGTAGAGGACGGTAAAAGGAATCAAATATGTGGTGATGGAAGAACTGACTCTGGGTGGTGAACACACAATGTGATCTATAGATGATGTATTACAGAATTGTACACCTGAAACCTATGTAAGTTTACTAACCATTGTCACCCCAATAAACTTTAATTAAAAAAAATATCTTTCCTATTTTTTGAGAAATAGTATTAAGCCATTCCAGGCCTTTCTTTCCTTTAAAAAAAACAAACTTGGATTTCTTGTGTGTTTTTTTTTAATTTATTACTTTTTAATTTTCAGCTTCCTCTACTTAAACCTCTATGATCTCTCAATTCTGCCTCAATTTCTGAATCCAAATGTCTGTTTGCTGTGCCTCATGAAAGCTGGAGCTTCCTAAACTGGAGCATTTTGTGCTCTTCTTTCTGGTTGACAACTTACAGAATGAATGACCTTCCATTTCTGTTTAGCTCATGAAGAAAATCAATGAGGAAACTGGCAACTTCCTTTACAAAGTGACTGTGGATCTTCTTCAACTATTACCATTACCCAGAGACATGTATACATCTATAAATAAGCATTGAGGCTAATTAGTTTAATCTCGTAAGCAGATTTATAATTTTCACTTGGACAATATTTTATGGAACAGTAGTTGATAATGTATCATTTTGAAAATACAATTAAGTGTTAATAAAAGCAAATCTTATTTTGAAAGACAACCATTAGATCTTAGCAAGGCAGAGTGAGCATTGTTAAATACCTAGTTCTTCCTATATTAAGTAACATTTTTAATGATAAAGTGTTTGTCATCAACTTTCATTTATTTAGACATTTTAATATAATAAATTGAATCATCGAATGCAATTCATAGTAAGGCTTAAGGGAGCCATGGTCGTAGATTTATAATTTGCTTCATGTGGCATCAAATGCACAAGAAAAGTTAATATAATTTTATTATGTCTATATCACTGTAATGAAAATAATAGTGAAGCTTGTTGGAAATTAGACAGGATGACTTAATTTACTTAAGATTGCTTAATTTTGATGGTAGAAATTTCTTTCTTAGAAGTCATTGAGAAGAAAAAAAATAATTTTCTCTTGGTATGTTGCTAAATGGAGGAAAAGAGCTACTATGTTTTATTTCAGCATATCTTGTGAAAGGAAATATTGGCTCTTTTACAAACCCCACAGAGGAACAGTTTATTTTACTTCTGGCAGCTCAGCATGGACTAAAATCATGGTATTACATAAGTTTTCTTTTTTATTGACCTGTGGCTATTGAAAAGCCACAGGGGAAAGAAACACCCCAAAATAATAAATGCTATATTTATCTCAGGGTGCAGTAATATTGGCACTCTCATATAACACTGGAGGGAGTTTGATTGTTATAAATTTTTCTGATGGGAAATTTAGCAATATGCATCAGTGTGTACAGTATCAGTGCAGCAAGCAATTATAGTTCTAAGAATTGATACTAAGAAAATAATAAAAACATATGTAAAACTATATATGTGTGTATATATCTTTGGATGTGTATATACACATACAAACATATATGTATATATTTATGTATATGACATTCATTATATAAATGTTCATTATTGTGTAAGTCCTAATAGTAAGTATATTATTATGTCATGAATTCACACAACGGAGCATTGTGCCATCATTTAAACTTACTGTATAGATTGAATTTACACACATGTTTGGTAGATTTCTAAATGCTTAAAAATCAATAGATAAAAAAATCTGTAGTGTATGAGAGTATGATTGAGGTTTAAATAATTGGGGGTCATAACACAACTGTGAATAGAAGATATATTGGTTTGCAGAATTTTTTTCTTCATCTATTCCTCTGTTTTACAATTTTTTCTGCCTTAAACATCACCCATGAATAATAAATACTATTGAAAAATAACAAGCAAAAAATATATATATACACACACACACACACACACACACAAATTATATGTCTCTTTAGTGCACTTACCTTTGGTAAGGAAGCTCGTGATCCTGAACTCTGTGTGGTCATAGTCAGCACAGTAGTTATTCCCAAAGCTACCCTGGCTGGAGCAGCATCCATATTGATCCAGAATGAAACCCAGGATAGAATAACGATCAGGAGACTGGGAATGTACATCTGGATCAGATAGTATCCCATTTGTCGTTCAAGATGGAATCGCACTTCTATACATGTAAACTTTCCTAATTGGTTGTAAAATAAATGTAGCAATGGGTAAAAATAGGTCTTTATTATGACATCAAATGTCACAATTTTGTTTTCATAATTTTGTCCTAAAGTTTTTCATTACAATGAGAAGGGATCCTATATCATATATGTACATCGGTTTCTGAAAAATATTTTTATTTTTGTGCTAGCATCTAGAAGCAACATAAGATGAGAAAGTACTATTTCAGGAAGTAGTATGTATTCTTATGACTTCACATCTGATTAGCGCTTCATACTTGCCAAAGTACTCAGAGATCTATGATTTCACTTGATTGTCTCTGAGATGGACAGGAGAAATGTGTATCTATTATATAAAGACCTTCCTTACTCATTGACTGCTTCCGGTACTTTTATGTATTTATTTAGAGCCAGGTGCTATTTGTTCCAGAAGCCTTTACATTTAAATTAAGTGCTAACGGATAAACACAATTGAAGATGATTAGCTCCTTAAATGCAATTTATGTAAGTTATTTCATACATTAAGAATTTGAAAATTATTAATGCAAACAAATAGGAAAGCATGTTATTTCTCATTAATAATTTTGAACATAACTTAAAAATACACTTACTGAAAAGAAACCCAAGATACAGTTGTTCCATATATTTAATGCCTTTGTGTCTCTCTTATGGTATGTAATTTAAAAAGGAATAGATTGTGGTTTAATTAAATGTTTTGTTGACCTTTTGGCTTATCCCTTGGTTCTATTCCCTACTCTATTACCATGTTATCTTTCCTTAAAATAATTGTTTATCTACATCATCTAACTCTTGGTTTTAGTCTCTCCTTATTCTAATTATAAAGAAGGATAAAATCAGGGAGTTACGTGCTCAATCATTCTTTAAGTGATGTTCTCTGACCTGATTACAAGAGAAAGAATCAGAGAGCACATCTAGGAAAATTGCTAGTGTATAATTACACAGGGTTCAGCTCAAAACTTAAATTATTGTGACTTGAGCCACATGCAACTGTAATGCATGGGCAGGGCTGCAAAATAACAGGATGGGCTTAAAAGTCTTAACAGAGTTTCATAAACTGTGGGAAAGTTGGGTTCCACTCTTAAGTGTCTTGTACTCAGAAACATATGCAACCTGTACGTGATCCTTTTATCAATTTATCAAATATATGCAGAATGCTTAAACATTTTTTAAGTATATAAACATACTTTAGATTTTTAAAGCTCTATTAAAATAGAAAAGTGAACCTCAAAAACATTTGCTAAGGAAAAGAAGCCAGTCACAAAGACCACATATAATTCCATTTATATGGAACATACAGAAAACACAGTGGGTGCCAAAAAAAGTACACATATTTTAAGAAAGGAAGAAACTGTATTAAAATTGTAATAATATATACTGATAACAAAAGATGAATACAAGTCATATATATGTATACATATATATATGTATATATATGTAGGTATATATATACACTTTTTTGGCACCCCTGGTATAAAGCTATAGAGAGAGAAAGTTGATTAGTGGTTGCCTGGTGTTGCTGATTGGGGAGGGCTGCTATTGGAGGTAAGGTTTATTTTAATCAGGTGATAAAACATTCCAAAATTAGAGTGATGGTTGCACAACTATATAAATATACTAAAAATCATTGACCTGTATTCTTTAAAGAAGTAAATTTTATAGTATGTACATTATATCTCAATAAGTTGATTTAAGAAAACATTCTTCAGTTATAAGATAAATAAGTTCTAAGGATCTAATATTATAACATGATAACTTCAGTTGATAACACTGTATACTTGAAATTTGCTAAGAGAGTAGAACTTAAGTGTTCTCTCTCTCACACACACAAAAGGTAAATACATGAGGCAATGGATATGTTCGTTCACTCAATGGGGAAAATCTTTTCACAGCATATACATATATCAAATCATCACACTGTACACTAATTATCTTACAATTTTATATAAATTATACTGCAATAAAATTGGGAGGAAGTATTCTTGCTAATAGAGATCTAAGGGAAATTTTTCCTGTTTAGAGAAAAACTGTTCCTCCCTGCTTCATCCTGGGGGGCAAGCTGTAATATCTTCACATGTACAGACAATTTTCCATGTCCAAATCCACTCCTTATTTATCATTTTATCCAATTAGTATTTATTGAGTATCTATGTACTTCAACAGACCCAAGAAATATAGAGATTTAAAAAAGGGGGGATACAATCCTTGGCTTTACAAACTCATGGTAATGAGGGAATCAGACAATGCATAAATAAACTTACAAATTAAAGATATAATTTCAGACTGCGAAAGCAGGAAGAGGAAGGGAAGAGGATTTGGGTGTTTAGCATATGCTTATTATGGAAAGTCATTTGAAGAGGTGATATTTGAGCAGTCCTGAAGTATGTGAGTATTAGGTTTGGAATAATTTGGGGAAAGAGGCTTAAATACAGAAGAAACAGCAAGTGTAAAGGCCCTGAGGCAGAAACAAGTGTAGCACATATGAGAAAGCAAGCCACTGTGGCAAGATTACAGTGCAAAGGGGAGAGAGGTAGAGAATGGTTTTGGAGAGATGGGCAAGAGACACAATCAAGTTTGTGGCACTTTGTTACAGCAGTTTGAAGAAACAAATCTACTGCCACAATCAAATCTAGAGGCTTTTTAGCATTTCTCTAAAAGTTGTTTATCATTGCAACTGCTCCTAGAGAGCTGAGCAAGTACCCTGGTATTGACCCGCTTACACTTTACCTTTGTGTTGAGATGTTAACCTTGAACTACCTACTAAATTAAATATCAGCCTCACCTCTGATGAGGATAAGGTGAGGAGTGAGAAAATGTCAGTGACTTTTTCACCAGATGCTATGAATTGATTAAGAGAAATTGGAATTGATAAAAGAGATTAGTGATCTTGTATACTGACAGCTCAGGTCACAGTTCTGGAAAATGCAGAGCGCAAGAAGAATCAGTTACTGTAATGAAACGATAAGCACTGCAACTGATGCCAGTAGGGAGCCCATGCAAGAGTAACACTGGAGAGATGTCTTAGTTGAGAGGCGTTTAACAGAATTTGTAGTTATAGGTTAGGCAGTTACAATAGATATTATGGGAATAGCCTGGGCCAGTTGAGAGAAGTAAACAGCTCTCATGAATGCACAGCTATCACATTAAGTCTTTCACTCCTTGTCTTTAACTAGATCTGATATCTATTCTCAAAGACAAGAGGCCACTGTGTCAGAGTGAATAGCAGGTGCTTAAGGAACAATACCTGAAATGCATGAAATTGTGGCCAAAAGTTGAAGCAAGTGAAGCGTTAAAAAAATAAATTTCTTTCATTTTTTCAGCAAACACGTTTTCTGACCAAGATGGGTTAAAAAGTATATTCTAATGCTCACATAGAAATTAAAGGAGCTTTTTAAAAACTGTCTTTATTGTGTAACCATGGGCTTTTCACACACAAAAATATGTCCCATACAAACGAATCACGACAATATACAATGAGTCGAAGCATCTGTAAGTTTCAAATGCATTCATTTTCTTCTCTATGACTATGAAAAACATTGAGCTATAAGTAGTTAAAATAATGAACCTATAACACTATAATTAAGAACATCTAACAATAATCAAACCACAAGTTGTAAGTGTAATGAAGAATACTCAACTCCTACCTGTGTTGTAATGTTTAGTGCAGTATCGTAAATCTTTCTCTTCTTTCAACAGAAACTGGGGCAGAGTGAGTCCTTCTGCCACTTGTACAGGTGCCTCATCTTGCCATTCAAAAATGAGATCATTCATTGTGTATCCAACTGTGCAAAACATAATAAAAATATTTATAGCATAAAAGGGCATTCAAAGAAATGAAACACACACACACGTACAATTTATATGAGATGGAAAGGCCAAACACTGTCATCTTAACTCTATTAATTGAACTATTATTCCATCTCACAATTCCATCTCAAAATAGTGTATTGAAGTCTATTCATATGGAATATTCATCAAATCATGTAAGAAAATGTAGTAGGCTAATAATAGATATAACATGCATGTAGAAACCTCAAAGGACATGCATTTACATTCTTTTTTTCCTTGGTATAGGCAACTACTGGATTAATTCAACAATTCATTTTGGTTCTACTCCTCTAAATTTCCCCTCACTTTCTCTCAAATTATTCAGGACTCTCAACAATATCTGAAATTGTAACTGGTTAGGAAATGACCTCAGCTATAACATCTGTGGGAAGAAGGCATTAGAGCTACTACATAGTACTAGAACTAGATACCGTTCTTGGTTTAATCATTTAACTATTTCAGTTTATGGTATCGTTTTCTAAATTCCAAGTCCCAAAATAGACAAAATGATATTTTAAACAGAAATGTCTGTTATCCAGCAAATATCACAGCACACAGAAAATCCACCTGGACTAGTTTGTGAAGAAGGAAACTCTTGCACAGACACTCAGTAGTTCAGGAGAGAAGTAACTCATGTATTTTGTAATAGTCAGCATCTTTCCTATTCCTATAGAAGTACTTTTTTTAAAAAAAAAGCACAATTTTATCTTTTTCTTCCTTCTGAGTGAGAAGCTGTTGAAATGTACACTTGAAGGGCTGCTGCAGAAAGGGAGCCAGAAGTGCATGGAACCTGTCGGGGAAGACTCATCACAATGTGCAGTCACCATGGGGGTAGAGAGAGAAAACACGGTCTTGCCCCTGAACCAAGTCAAGTGGTCAGATAAAGGAAGCAGCTCTATTTCCATGAAGCAGCAAACAAGGGACACTGTCCCCAGCAATTTTTCCTGTAGCTTATATTGTAAGGAGAGGCTATGAGAGTGATTAGAATCAGCTGACGTGGCAGGCTGACCAGAGCAATGGGTAGCGAAGGGAACTTCCACCTACCACAATATCTGGAAAGGAACCTCCCCCCAAAGAGCCAAATCTGATCTAGCTGTGGTGGGAGGGACTGGAGCCAGAGGTCGAACTGCACCCACCCGTAGCCGCATCCCCCCACCCCACCCCCACCCCCGCAATGGGGATGGTAGTAGCAAGGGCATCAGTGGTTAGAGGATCTCCTTAGACTGGGGCTCTGCTATCAAAGTTTTAGCAGCAGTGCCACCAGTGTGATGGCTTATTATGGAGCAAGCACTAGTTGGTAGAGGTTATCAAGTCATCCAGACTGAAGGGGGCAAATCTGAATTCTGGTTCCAGATATGGGAACCTGCAAGACGATCTCTAGACCTCTGGACTTAGCACAGCAAGGGTTTATGCTTGGCTGACTTATACTGGAACACATTTCATTGGACCTTTCAATTCATGATTTGCTTGCTAGAAATAGAAGGCTTTTGCTTTTATTCTTAAATACATATCCATTATAAATACCATTTTACTTAGAGAGAAAATACATGCCCATTTCACAAGGATCAAAAGATAGTAAAATAGTCACCAATTGTTATTTGCTTCCAAGTAAGACATCTATCCTATTCTGCCATACCTGTAATCACGGAAGACAAAATATGTGAGATTTTATCCCAGTTTCGACAGATCAATGAAGAAATGAACTGAAACCCCATTTTTTTTTTTTTTTTACATTTTAATTTTTCTTAAGGCCTTCTGTGAAAAGAAACTAGCCCTCTGAAATTCCTTCAAAGACAAGCTTTAGTTGGTCTCTCATGTGATTTATAGGCATCATATTTAGCTTGCTCTTGTGTTAAATAATCATACACACTAACTGATTTAGATATGGGCGTTTATAATCAAACCCTGCTACTTTGTCATGGTCCATAAAATATTTGAGTTTGAAACCAAGATACAAATAGTGAGATGGCATGTTTAAGGGGTAAGTTACTCTTTTATTCTGAGCAACTTACTGGATGTTCAAGGAGAATAACTAAATGGCAATTTTGTCTAAAAAAACCTTCCAACATAACTAAAAAAAATCAATACTCTTCTCCACAGTTCAGTGTTTTAGCATCCTTACGCTTTTGGTTGGCAGAACTTTATGCAAGTCTCCGACTGTTAAGGAGAACGGACTGGCTAATGAGATCAAGGTTGTGAGTTGAATTGTCTTGTACGGTAATAAGCTTCCCAACAAAAAATACTTTATTCAGAAAACGATGACATTGACCCTGAGTTCCACCAATAATCTATATATGGCAGCTGCAGTGAAACTGGTAAACAAATGGCTCAGTACAACCAAACACTTGTTTCTTCAACAAGTACTGATTGAGCACTGACTACATGTAATGTGTGCTACTGGGCTCCTGGGAATGCGAGGTGTTATTACCAGGAGGAAAATAAGTGACATGGGAAAAATACAAAGTGGCATATGCGTTCAGAAGAGGCACCTATGATATCCACTAGGCCTCATTTGAGTTGGACCTTGAAAAAAGGCAGAACCTGCTTAGAAAGAATGTGAGAGAATGTGAGGCCCTCAGGCAAAGGAAATAGGATAATCAGTTGCAAGAAACTGCAAATTCCCAAGGTTTATAATACCAATAACAATAACTTCATTTGTCTAGAGCCAGTTTACACGAAGGAGCCTATGGAATGAAAAGATAAATTAATGTAAGGTTGTGTAAAGTTTAAATTCCAGGTTGAAAAGTTTGATTATTTTAAATTCCCTATGGGCAATGATAAACAATTGAATCTTTTGAGCAGGGAAGTGACGCTGACAAAAAAAAAAAAATGGTGCTTTAGAATTACTCTAACAGAATCCTTTCATGGGATTCATAAGGCCCAAATTGCTTTCATAATCATAAAACATAATTTGTGTTTTTCATTGTGTTGACATTTGCCCAGATGGTAAAAAAAACAATGGTGGGTAAAACTTTTAGTGCTTTAGCATAATTGAAGGCAAACTGGGGACGTTATTGTATTCTTGACTACCGTATCTCACAGTAAGAACAATGCCACTTTTATTTAAGAATGTTCTTGATCCTTGATGGATAATTTTATTAAATTTTGACCCTTATGTAATAAATATTCTTTTAGGATTCTGTGTGCCAAAATGGAAGCATATATCAAAGCACTTCAGCTGCATACTGTAATGGTTTGATCCTTTTAAGGAAAAGCATTGGCGTGATGGATTTGCAAGTTAAACCAGCTGTTTTTTTTTTTGAAACACCCTTTTTACTTGAAAAAAAAAAAAAAAAGAAGTCTGGCAAACTGTGGTTATTATAATTAGGTATGGCAGTTCCTTTCCTTAAAAATAAAGGAAGTGACTGAACCTATCATGTCCAGGGAAAGAACTGACAATATGAAGGCATATCAATAGTGATACAGAGTTTCAGCCAGACCCTCCAACTGCTGCTCTTCATTTGCATAGCCTTCAGTCTTCGTTGTAAGATCTTTTAACGTTCCCCAAACAAAGAGACATAGAATCTGCTTTATTGTAAACCCCATAGTGGAATCATTGGAAATTGAGATTCCCAGCTACATTACATGTTCGTGGAACATAGGGAGACCTCTAGATCTCTTCCAAGTCATATAACAGCTACTGAAAAAAAACAGAAGTACTGGTTTAGCTTATTTACCTACCTACCTGCCTACCTATCTTCTATCATCTATCCGCCTATGTATCTAAGTATGCCACACTGATAGTTTTTTTGGTTATGGCTGCCTACATTGGCTGGGGCTACTTCAGGTGATCCCGTCTCAGAATTCCTGGAGGGAAATGCGACACAAGACACGTCCATTGTCCAAATCGCTCTAACCTCTCTGAAATGTTTATCTTTTTGTTGCACTGTCTTCCTACACCACTGAATTCCGAATAGGTGGGGTAAAGTGTCCCCAAGGCACCCAGACAGACTCTTTCACTTCTCACTTGTCTGAACTTTGCTCACTCACTTGGGGAGAACTTCTATTTCCTGATATTGTCACTGGGAATTCCCCCTTTTGTTCTGTTTGCTGTCTTCCCTACCCCATGACTCCATCTGCACTAGGCATTTCCACCTCTTCTCATCTCTGGGCAACTAAGATAAAATCCTTTTCAATATAATACCTATTAGAAAATGGATTTTAAGTGTTGCACCACTTAAAATTAATATGAACAGAATTGTCATTCTCAATGTCAGCAAAACATATAATATGTATAGTTAGGAGCTTACAAAGAAATGCAAAGATTAAATAATTAAACATTATTGAAAGAACAGAAAAATAAGATTACAAAAGATAGAGACATGCTGTGGTCTTGGGTAAGAAGACTCACTGTTGCGCACGTGTTATTCTCTCATAATTGATATATAATATCAGTGCAACTTAAATGAAAATACTAATGTAATTTTCAACTGGAAATTAATCTAAAATATTAAAGTATATGCATAACAAAGGCAGGGGTTTTCATGTTAAATTTACTGGGGTGACATTTGTTAGTAAAATTATGTAAGTTTCAAATGTTCCATTCTGTAATACATCATGTATATATCACATTGTGTGTTCACCACCCAGAGTCAGTTCTCCTTTGTCACCATATATTTGACCCTCTTTATCCTCTTCTACCATCCCCCCCTTACCCTCTAGTAGCCACTAAACTGTTATCTGTGTCTATGACTTTTTGTTTATTTGTTTGTCTTGTTTGTTGCTTTCAATATTGAAAAATAAAAAGTCAAGAATCAGACTTGCCTAATAGAGAAAAAGATATACAAATAAAACTGTGGTGTTTAAATGGCTTCATGTATACAATCTTTGTACCAATTAGATAAATGGTACAGAACAAAGTCCAGTATTCAGCCCCATATATGAAAAATTGAGGTAAAAAAATGATATTTCAAATCAACATGGAAAACATTTTAATAAACAATAATGGGAAAAAACCTTTATCCACTTACAAAAAGTTACACAAAAATACAATCTACTTATATTTAAAATGTAAACACATCCTGTGCTATAAAATTTGGGGGTTAAAACACATAATAGTTTTGTATTTTTGGTATGTAGAAGGCATAATATATTTAGAAAATAATAGATTTTAATATATACATACATATTTAAAACCCTCTGGACTATGAAAAATATAAAGTTAAAATATCAAGAACATATATAGATTAATACATATAAATAAAAATTAAAAGATAATCCCATATAAAAATCAGGGAAGTTTAAAACAGACAGTAGACAAAAGAAATAGTAATGTTCACTAAGTACCATGTTTCCCCGAAAATAAGACTTAGCCGGATAAGCAGTTCTAATGCATCTTTTGGAGCAAAAATTAATATAAGACCGAATCTTATTTTGCTACAATGTAAGACCAAGTCTTATATAATATAAGACCGGGTCTCATTTTACTATAAGACCTAGTCTTTTATGTTAATTTTTGCTCCAAAACACGCATTAGAGCTGATTGTCCGGTTAGGTCTTATTTTCGGGGAAACAGGGTATGCAGACCAAAATAAGTTCAACCTCAGGGAGATAAAGATACAATGAGATATAATTTCACATTCATCGGACTAGACAAAAATTAAATCCAAAGTAAAATGGCAATGTTAATATGGTTGATACAAAATACTATTTTTTAATTATCTGTATTTTTATGTTTGAAATGTCTTTTATATTTATAATCTTACAGTGTGTGTGTGTGCACACACACAGAATAAAAGAAAAGGGATCATGAGGTGAACTTGAAAGTGGATAACACTAGTGAAGAAGATTGTGAGTTGAGGTTAAAGAATGGTCTTGTTTTTCAGTCTATTGTTCAAATTTTCCAGTACAAACATGTGGATTTTGAAGATGTCATTCAAATGTATTATATTGTCATTTTGAAAATCAAATGATACTTAGTTGTTTAAAAAGTAGCTTAAAAGTCTACAGAAGAAAGAAGAGCTTATTGTTTAGTACTTTATACCATGAGTAGTATACTATAAAAATACTTATTCAAAGGGAGAATGCGGGCTGACAAAATATTTAAGTTCAAAATGAGTTTTCAGGTTTATTAATAAATTATAGATTCACATTTAGTTTTACAAGGGAACTAGAATCATATTTGATCCAACTTTCTCAACTGAAGGGGGGAGAGAGAGAGGAGAGAGAGAGAGAGAGAGAGAGAGACTCTGAGATTTCTGGATTTGACCCAGCTTGCAAATGCTCACATTTTTTAAAAATTAATTGGGGTGACAATAGTCAACAAAACTACACAGGTTTCAAGTGTACAATTCTATAATACATCATCTATATATTGCATTATGTGTTTACCATGCAGAGTCAGTTCTCCTTCCATCACCATATATTTGACGCCCTTTACCCTCTTCTGCCATCACCCCTCCCCCCTTACCCTCTGGTAACCCTAAATTGTTGTCTGTATCTATGAGTTTTTGTTTCTTTATTTGTTTGTCTTGTTCCTTTGTTGCCTTCAGATTTATATCCCAAATATGAGTGAAATCATATGGTTAACTAGCAGCTGGAATTTTAAAAACAAAAGGAAGAAAATGCTCAAATAGTGCATGCTTGCTGATTATTGCCAGGAGAAATATTACTCAAGTAAATTTTATTGACCTGACAAAGAACAACTGCTCTGTCAAAATATATTTAACTAAAACATTTTTATTTAGAGTTTGCTCATTTAATTTGAGTAATCTTAAACCATAATCCAGGTTTTTGCATGTGGTTTCATTTAAATTGTAGGCCTGCTAAATTATCTTGTTAGTGATTGCACTTTCTCTAAAACTCTCTGCTGTAACTAGCCTATAATCATTATTCTACTAGTGCTTTGGATGCATTTCTCTTTGAAGGCCTATTACCCTTTATTATAGACCATAGATTTAACCTTTTTCCTTGTTTCGCTTAAGGCAATGGTGAAAATATAATTTGTGACTCCTAAATGCATCTCTTAAATGACATTCACACTGATAACTTTGTTCACATTTCTCAAAACCTCACAAAATTACCTCACATTGAACATCTAGTGTTTTCAAGTTCTTATTAGAAATCTCAACTAAAATCAGAAGAGGACCTGATCATGAGCCTATTTTATGAGGAAAAGGTATATGATTAAGTGGATTTCTGCCCTCAGAGAGGTTATAAGAGGGCTCTGTCCGAGTATCTCTTTAGAATAAACTCCAGCTTGTGGAAAAACATTGTGTCTGCCTACCAGAAGGCTGAAGGTTCATATCTTCTCACATATATGAAATAATTTATTTCATCGGCTCAAACTATAACAGACTCTATGAGCCAACATCAGTTTGCCAATATCTAAAAGTTATGTAATGTTTTGAGTAGAGAATATGAAAGCACTATAATAATCTTTTGACTGGTCTCAGGGTTTTTTGTGTTTTTTTTGTGCTGATATTTCAGTGTAACTAATCATTTACAAGAGCCAAAAATTAGGCTAATCCTAGGGAAGGAATTCATTCATAAAAATAGCAAGAAGACCCACATCAGATTCTTATTTCCAGAGGCATTTGAAGAGTATCATTATGAAATAGAAGACATTTTAACATGACTCAATAAATACCAGAGAGTAAAATTATAAATTTCTCTTCAAAGTGAAATACTATAAAATGTCTATCACTGCAATATATTCATTGACATGCTCAGGAGAAGACAATTAGCTCAGATAGAAGGCAATGCAGTTTGAATTATCCCTATATTATTTTAGAGACTTACATGTTAAACATTCAACAAAATTATTTGTTAAATAATTCAATTGTATTGTAATCCACACCATCAGGCTATTTTTCTCTGTGTTCTAATTCGCAGCTTAATAACTAAATGCCAATTATTTCAGGTAAAAGTGAAAAACTAACTCTAGTTACCAATAACTTTATGTATTCAAGGGATGTATCATGGCTACTTTTTAATAGAAATGACAGAAACAGTGATCATAATTAGGCTGAAGATGAAGGTCTGACTACCAATCAGAATTTTAATTACATCCAGTGCAATTTTTACCATTGTCTGTGTCCAGACTACTCACAGATACAGTCCATCAGCTCCAAATACAGCAATGTTTGGAAATTTTGTGAGTCTACTGGTAACTTACCAAAAAGTGACTATTTCTAGAAAATATTGTAACCTCTACTGATGGTGTATTTGTATCATATTATTATATAAAGAGCATGTTGCAGAAAACCCTCACATTTATGGATTCATTATAATTATAATTTGTTTAAATCAGCAGTTCTGTAACAGGCCTGGGGACTAGAAATGATATAAACCCTCCTTACTCCTTCCAAGTGCTAACAATTTGATAGTTTTTTGGGTTTTTGTTTCGTTTGGTTTGGTTTGGTTGGGTTGGGTTTGGTTGGGTTTGGTTTGGTTTGGTCATATTTGCATCTGGACTTTTCTTTCTACCCTGATGCAGACTCAGAGAAATCAACAAATCGCTAGGAACCAGTGACTACAAGTAGGGTATGTGATGAAGAAACAGGTCACTTGGCACTTCTGAGATCCTGGAAACTTGACTAGGCAGTCTATAAATACCTTAGATACTTTAAAAACTTCTTAAATGTGAGCAGGATACTTACTACACAAGCAGGAGTCCTTTCATAGAAATCTATAACCATAGTTGCCCCAGAGGAAAAGGTATCAATTTAGCAGCCATGGTCATTGTCATCGCTATTCAACATTCCGAAGTTTTGACTTCAGTACTGTATTAAAATAGTTTTGAAGTTCATCTCACCAATTTATGACCGTAAACTATTTAATCACAGTCTTATATGACTTTTGAAAATTAGATTGTTTTCTCCAGACTCTCATTAGTTATTTTTTCCTTATGTTTATTTTCTTATTTTCTGGTTGGATTGCTTTCTTCTTGATCTTCATTACAGATAATTCATGAAATTATTTTGATTACTTGTTTGGTTTTGTTTTCCTCTTGATCCTTTTGGTAGATACACCATGATTTTTAGACGCTATGTTGTTAATTTTACATGTTAGCTTTCTGGTCTTATATAGTTAAAGAATTTATGGTATCTTAGAGTTGAGGGAAACAGCTATCATTTAATGTAGCCCACTTATCTTACAAAAGAGAAAACTGAGTCTCTGAAAAATTAATGGATCTACATAGTTTATATAGTTTCCTAAAGAACCACTTAAAATTATAGTGCATTTTCCTGAATTTGTTTTCTTATATGGGGAGAAGCAACGCACTGCATGGTGTAAGGAATTATTGCGATTGGACACTGGGGCCATCTCTGGGAAAGGTGCCACCCAAATTTTGAAGGAGCATTCTCTGGAAAAGTCATTTCCAGTCAGAGGCAAATATGAGGGTTGAGGATACTGGGTATTGTTGGGGGACTAATAAAAAAGAAAGAAAATAGTGACAGCTCTGACCAGTAAATAGCAAATGGAAGGATCACAGAAAAAGACATGATCTTATTACGAAGCATGCTGGAATATTAAGGTAAACTATAGTGTCTTCAGCAAGATATTTGCTGAATTCTAATGTTGTCCTTACAAAAATTTCAAAATACTGTTAATAATAATGTGTTTAAGTGATTTACAACTGATTTAAAGAGCCGTTGTTAATTTTTTTTCAGTAGTAATCAGTCAAGAGGAATACCTCTGGTGCATTGTTCCAGAATTTTCTCAGGCCTGCCCATTTGGGAGTGCTTAAAAGTATGTTGTTCAGTTCTCTGGATGATTAACTGGGAAGATATGGATCATCAAGTTAGAATTACGGACTGAATCTAGCAAGATGATATTAAACTGGGACAAAGGCAAAATACTTTGCATTTAGTCAGGTGAACCAACTAGCTGGATGTGGAATGGGGTACATATAACTTAATTGTATTACTTAGCTAACTGTAGATGTGGTCTCAGTCGAGAGTGTTTTGTAGCTGCTTCTAATGTCTGAGTGATCTTAGACTTCAAGTCCCAGAATGATTGGCACTGTCATCAAGAAGGGGTGACATACTCTTCACGTCTTGGTTTAGGCCAATTTTAATAAATGGAAAGACATCTGTGGGTAGGAAATAGGCAGGGAAGGAACTCTAAGTCTTTTCATATGAGAAAACAAGTGAAATTATTGGGTATACTTAACTTGAAGACTTAAGAATATCAGTCACAATTTGTAAATATTTGGAAATCATCAGATAGGTTATAAAATAACTGATGCTTGTTATAAGTTTGTGAGCTATTAATTCATTGGGGTTTGCTCCATCCCACTTCCTCGTTGTATGACTGGAAAAGTCACTTAACCTTTCTAAACTTTAATTTGCTCACATTTAAAATGGAAATAAAACCTATCTCACTAAATTGTGGTTAGGATTAAATCATATAATATGTATAATGGATATAAAACTATTATGACATCATCTTTTTGTAAGATGTGTAAATACATTATGTTTTACTTATATTGTTATATGTTTAGAATATCTGATAATTGACAAAAATTCAAGCTACAAAGATGTGGACAAATTGGGAGAGAATGGTCCTGGCATTAAGTAGGATGAAATATTTAATGTTTAAGTGGGAAGTGATTTTGTAAGTAACTAGTTCATTAGCGAATATTCTTGTCTTGGGAAAACTTGCTTTCTAACCAACATTGTAACTGAAGAGGCTTAGTAATAAATACTCAGAAAACTAGAACTGTTTGTATCTCTGACTATCCAAGCAAAAGGCATAGTATTATTTTGAATAATATCCATACTGTTTAAATTATGAAAGAGCTTGAATAACAGTAGAGATTATTAGGAAATACTTGTGAAAAATCATTGCCCAACTCTATCGTTAGCCTTAACTAGTCTTAGCATAAATTCCAGAGTAACCAGTCTGAGTCATATCAGATGTGGCTCTGAAATGAATCTGAAAATTTAAAAAGCAAAAACCTCCCATCCATTGGGGATATTTTTTATCCCAAAGCCCTATTAAATCATATTTTTAAAGTTTCTTTAATTTTCTGTCTTTTTTTTTTTTTAGATTGGCGCTCTTTCTGTAATTTTAGGGATGTGGGCTGTTCTTTGTGGAAAAAGAGTTCTTCACCAAATTATTTCCTTGTATTTTCTTTTCCAATTGGAATAATTAAAATTTCTTTGACCTTCTTACATTGGATAAGTTTTCCTCTTTTGTTACCTACATTCCTGTTTGGATATGAAATACATAATTAGACCCTTTATGAATATAGTGATAATTTGTTTCCTATGTCATCTTTGTCTTTTAATAAACAACATCGCTTTCTTATGACTTTAAGAAGATAGTCAATATTCTTCCAAGATTAAAAATATCCTTCATTCCTCCTTTTCACCTGGGGAAAAACTTGCCTATTTAGAAATTTCCCTTATGGAAAAAATTAAAGTCTTGAAGTTAAACCTTTAGTTTTCTTTACCCCTATTTCTGCACATTGATTTGCTCTGTTTAATTCCTTAGGGGCATAGTCTAAGTCGTAATATAAGCCGTTTCCTTCCCTCATAGATTAGCTGTTTATGAAGGAAACAAACAAGATGCATTTATAAATGAAACTGGGATATCAATGAAAATCTGTCTTTTGAAAAGATAGCCTTGTGCTTTATTTTACTTAGCTAATTAAAAAAGAGAGAGGGTAAGATCATGCAGTGGCTCCTAAATGTCAGTAAACTAATAACAATTTAGTCCTGAGAAGATAGGTTAGTGATCACTTTAATATTTAGCTTATCTTCTCTAGAAACATCACTCAGTTTTACATATTACCAAAAGCAATTGCACAAGAAAGTTACACACTATTTTAAAAATTAAGTAAAGCATTTCATGGAAAGCTTGGCTACGTTGCAGAATTCTCTCCGTAGCATATATAAGTTAATATTTAATATTTTTATTGACATTTTATTAAGCTTCTACTGAGCTGCACATAGTTATGGTAATTGGCCTATATTTTCAGGCTGAACTTGAGCATAAAAAATGTGTATTAGAAGGAATGAGAAATCAATGCAACTAACACCATCTCTTTACACCCAAAAGCAAGCATTCACAGTATTTATTCCAGAATTGTTTTGTTGAATAAAGGATGTCCTAGACCCGGGAAATAAATAGTATGTTGAAACTCTAACTTTCATAAAAGCAGTCGGGTAAAACTCTGTTGAGATTTGAAGATAAAGCACACTATGGGGCAGGCCTTTAGATTTGATAAGGGAAATGTCTGAACTTGGAACATATAAATAAGGCCACATTTTCTCCTTTGGCTTCAGTGGAATTCTCAGTGATGAGATTTAGCTTTCTAGGTTAATCTAAGTTTCAATTTTACTGTGGTTATTTCATTTTGATTTTAAATGGCAGCAGAATAGATCATCGTGATAAACACCATTCGAATTGCAGCTAATAAATTTTACTTATACTTAAGCATTGAAAAAAGTAATTTGGTTTTCTAATTTTTTTGAAATTCAGTGTAAGCGCTATATGAATCTGCTCTCCATGAATAAACCAGCTTAATCATATTTGCCAAATAACCTCTAATGAAACATATTGTTAAAATGCCACAAAGAGTTTTTCATTATCTTTCTCCATTTTACTCTTTCCTTCTGTCCCCATTTTTCTTAAACTCGGAGATGTTGTCTTTCTTTTGCTTTCTTTGGTCTCCATCTGTAATACCATATTCACAATTCTCACTTCTATTCTTGTCTTCAAGCAATATTTCTAACTTTATTTCTCTATATTTACACAACCATTCCTAATGTAAGCCACTGCAAAATATCCCATAATCTAAAATAAATTTATAATTAAATAATGTATTTTCACAATAAACAACATGTTTAAGCAAAAGTCAGCTTCTGAGCCACTTTTTCCCTAAGTCACCTGCTCTCTTCTAATGTGGATAAATGAAGCAACATTCAGTCCTCACAGTTGGGGAAAATCTTGGCAGAATCATCTTTATGCTTAACTCATGCAAGTCATTGAAAAAGTCTTCTTCCAAGTGTTCTGTTTTCCTCATTATTGTCTCAAATTTTTGAACTTCTCATGAATTAATGATGAACTTAGCTATCTAGGTGGATTACTTTTCATTCCCTTATTCAAATAAAGCTTTTGCCTGATACTC
Organism: Rhinolophus sinicus; assembly: GCF_036562045.2. Classification (NCBI taxonomy): domain Eukaryota; kingdom Metazoa; phylum Chordata; class Mammalia; order Chiroptera; family Rhinolophidae; genus Rhinolophus; species Rhinolophus sinicus. Next base: position 96,738,213 of record NC_133757.1, read on the forward strand.
TTTTCTAAGGCCAGATAACTGACTATGACTGGAGAAGAGAGAGTTGCTCAGGTTTTTCTTTTATTTTTTTTTAATCTGGCACCTCTACTATTATTTCCATCTCTTCACTCTATTTTTCACATGCAACCTAATTTTTTTTTTTTCTCCTTGAAGAGTTTCTCCAGTGGTGTGTCTAGGTTCTTACACTTTTCAAAGTACCAGCTTTGGGTTTTTATCTGATTGTTTGATTATTGTTATTCTTTTTTGGTCTTCTTGAAAGGAAAGCATAGTTCAATATTTTTAGTACAAAACACTGCTTTAGCAGTGTATCAAAAATTTTGATACTTAGTGCTTTCATTGTCATTTAGTACCATGTTTTTCTTTATTTTTTTCTTAAATAGTAATTTAGTATGTGCTGTTAACTTCCAGATACATTATTGTATAGTAATGTATAATTTATGTTAATATATAGTAATTTATAGTGATTTTATGTTGCTATTGATTACATTGCATTTTAGTCAGAGATCACATTCCATCATGTGTTGATTCTTATTTATTAAAGCTTCCTTTTTGGCTTACAACATAATTTTTATAAATGTTCTTGTATGCTAAAAACAAGTGAAACTACGAGTTTTCTCTCTATCTATAAATTACTAAATTGTTTTGTTCAAATATTTGTACCTGTGCTTCCTTTTTCTTTTTTTTTTTTTTTTTTTTTACAGATTTTATTGGGGAAGGGGAACAGGACTTTATTGGGGAACAGTGTGTATTTCCAGGCCTTTTTTCCAAGTCAAGTTGTTGTCCTTTCAATCTTAGTTGTGGAGGGTGCCGTTCAGCTTCAAGTTGTTGTCCTTTCAGTCTTAGTTGTGGAGGGCACAGCTCAGCTCCAGGTCCAGGTCCAGTTGCTGTTGCTAGTTGCAGGGGGCACAGCCCACCATCCCTTGCGGGAGTCAAACCGGCAACCTAGTGGTTGAGAGGATGCACTCCAACCAACTGAGCCATCCAGGAGCTCAGTGGCAGCTCAGCTCAAGGTGCTTTGTTCAATCTTAGTTGCAGGGGGCGGAGCCCACCATCCCTTGCGGAACTCGAGGAGTTGAACCAGCAACCTTGTGATTGAGAGCCCACTGGCCCATGTGGGAATCGAACCAGCAGCCTTTGGAGTTAGGAGTATGGAACTCTAACCACCTGAGCCACCGGGCTGGCCCTGTACCTGTACTTTCAAATAAGCTATTGATTTATCTATTTTTTTTTTTTAATCATAGTTCTGCCTGCTTTTGTTTTACATATTTGGAAGTTATATGAAAGACGTTTCCATAATCATTATAGCTTATTTACACATTGTTTCTTTACCAGCGTGTTACTCAAGTGTTTGTTTTATGATTTTTTTTCCTGTAATTTTTTTCTAATATTGAAATTATTGTCCTTGACTTTTTAGACACATTTCTTTGATATGGATTTTTCTATCTTTTTCTTCCCAAGTTTTTTGCATGGTGTTTTACAAAAGTTTTTAGTTGACAACATATTGTTGTATCTTAATATTTGTTAGCATCTACTTTGAGAATTTCTTTATTTTAATGTGTAAATTCAACCCTCTGCATTTGTTTTAATTATGGTAATATGGAGAACTATTTTTGCTCTTTCTGTGCTTCATATGTACCATATTTTAATTTATTCTATTTTTTTCCTTTCTCACATTCCGTTTGATGAATTAGTATTTTTCAGTTCTGGTTTCCAAGTTATTTAATCCATTTTTATTCTTCGGTGTTATCCTTAGCTCATATTTGTTTTTGTTTTTCCATCAATTTCTATCATGAAACTTCCTCTGATTCTCGCTGCATGCCTCTTCCCAGTAACTTTCTTTTCCCTACAGTAGGAATTTGTATCATCCAGCGTTTTAAATCCAAGTCATGAATGTACACTTTTGGGGGTGTGGCGTGATTTGCTAGTGGAGACAAAATGATTTTATAAGTTATTTATCCACTCTTAGTCCTGTTCTCTTAGTCACTTTCTCCTTTGTGCTAACAGTATGCCATTAACATATGCTTATCATCTTTAATAGAATTTTTATATTTGCATAACTAACTTCTCGACTAGTTCTGGATGTCCTTCAAAACAGGGACTTTTGTGTTTTATTTATTGTTTTGTCACCCAAAATATTACATGGCATATATTAGGTATTTGATAGATATTTCTCAGTTGATGCTTAAATGAATGAACATTCCCCAGGTCACTCAGAACAGTCCTGACCATTGACATACACTATTGAACATTTATTGAATTTAAGAAAGTTGGATCATCATAAAGCATTAAAATCTTTGCCTTTAAATTTTGCTTAATTTTCGCTTATTTTTCACACCTCTCAACCTTATTCAGTATTTTCTTTTTCTCCCTTTGCAGTCAGAATTCATTCAAATCAACACTAGGTTCCTGAAAGCTCTTGCTTCCCAGTAGATTAAATTCTTTTAAATTTTTTTTTAAATAATGTTGATTATCATTTAAAACATTGCTTTAGACATTCTAATTTCATTTTTTCATATCTACAGATAAATAGGTGTTCCAAAGGAGATATGCAAAATATTTAATTGGAAACTTTTTTTTTTTTACTTAGATGTTTATTTTTTATATCCCTCACACTGTGTGAACCCCCCTCCCCCATCCACTATCCCTCTGAAATTGCATAGAGCCATTACATTTCCACTGTCTCTATTCCTAACGCTGTACTCTGCTTCTTATAAGTACATACATATATATATACATATATATGTGTGTGTGTATATATATATATACAAACTTGTAGTTGACATTCATTATTGTTCAGCTTCAGCTTCAGGTGTACAATGCAGTGATCAGGCATCTACATCATCCCTGAGGTGGTTTCCCTAATGAGACAAGTGTCCATCGGATACCCTACAAAATCTTTACAACATTATTGATTACATTCCCCAAATTAATTTTCAAACCCCATGGCCATCTTTTGGTTACTGACTGTTTTCTAATCCCCTCATGTTCCCCCTTGTCCCTACCCCCCCTCCCATATAGCAACCCTCAGTTTTTCCTCTATGTCTCCAAAACTGTTTCTGATTAGTTCATTCACTTATTCTTTTCTTTAGATTCCACATATAAGTGAGATCATATGGTATTTGTCTTTCTCTGTCTGACTTATTTCACTTAACATAATGTTCTCTAAGTCCATCCATGTTGTTGCAAATGGTAAAAATTCTTTCTTCTTTATGGCTGCGTAATACTCCATTGTATAAATGTACCACAGTTTCTTAATCCAGTCATCTACCGATGGGCATTTCGGTTGTTTCCATGTCTTGGCTATTGTGTATAGTGCTGCAATAAACATACGAGTGCATAAAGTTTTTTGAATTAGAGTTTTGGATTTCTCCGGATAGATACCTAGGAGTGGAATTGCTGGGTCATAAGGTAGTTCTATTTTCAGATTTTTGAGATACCTCCATACTGTTTTCCATAGTGGCTGCACCAATCTGCAATCCCACCAATAGTGCACAAGGGTTCCCTTTTCTCCACATCCGCACCAGCACTTGTTGTTTGTTGATTTGTTGATGATAGCCATTTTGACTGGGGTGAGGTTGTATCTCATTGTGCTTTTTATTTGCATTTCTCTAATGATTAGTGAGTTTGAGCATTTTTTCATATCTGTTTGCCATCTGTATGTGCTTTTTAGAAAAATGTCTCTTCATGTCCTCTGCCCATTTTTTAATTGGGTTGTTTGCTTTTTTGGAGTTGAGTTCAGTGAGTTTTTTATAAATTTGTGATATTAACCCCTTATCAGATATATCGTTGGCAAATATCTTTTCCCATTCAGTAGGGTCCCTTTTTGTTTTATTGATGGTTTCCTTTGCTGTGAAAAAACTTTTTAGTTTGATGTAATCCCACATGTTTATTTTTTGTCTTACTTCCCTTGAGCCAGGGGATATATCAGTAAATCTTTTAAATCTTTTAACTTGTCACTTTAAGCCATTATTTTTAAAAAATGCGGGTAATTCAGTTTAAAAAAATCACCTTGAAGAATTTGACTTCCGTAGTTTCTGCTTTGACAGGATTTTAGTATATATTAAAGGAGATTAACAAACGGTATCTCTATTGTGTGCCAAATTAATTTCTAATAAGAGGGCTGGAAGTGTTTAATGATTCAAATATGAAAGGGACATGTCAGACAATCTACTCAGTCCCGATAAAGAAATTAAGAAACAAGGGGGAGAGGACAAGAGCCTCTGTTTTCCCAAGATGAGTTTTTGATTCGATTTGGAAATGTTCTGGGAAAGACAGAAACAATCAAAGGTCTTGTTATGTCAGCACTTGCGTCCTGCAAAATAGCCCAGTACACTTTCCTTATTCTAAAAAAAAAAGTCCAGTGACCCAGCTATCCCTCAGACCTGGTATTCTTTCTCATTTTTCTTTAGTAAGACTTGACTTTGGGTGACGAACACACAATGCAATATACGCGTATAGATTAGGTTGTATATTATAGAATTGTACACTTGAAACCTAAATAATTTTACTAACCAATGTCACCTCAATAAATTTAATAAAAAAATAACTAACATTCAGGGAATAATAGATTTATTCACTGCTCTCACTTTCTCATCATGCACTTTTCAAACTTTTTAATACAGATTTGACCCTCACCATTCTAATGACATGTGTCTTTGTCATTAATAACAATGGCTCCTTTTTCAATCACCTTTTAAAAAAACATTTCACAGCATTTGGTACTTTTAAACAGATCTCCAGTCTGTTCTCTTTTGAGATTGAATGCTATTAATTTACCATCTATGACAACTGGAATTCTTTCCAACACCCTCTAAATGTAGGCATTTCTTAAGAGTCTGTCCTTTGTGCATTTGTTTCCCTCTGGATAGTGTATCCTTCAGAAATTTCATCTTATTATTTGAACCACTTTCTATACAGCTTTTAATAGTGTATCCTCAATTCTAACTCCTCGCTTTGGCTTTATACCTAAATTTCGCAAATATATTAAGATTGGATTTATCAATCTTAATACATTATGATTGAGATTAATAGATTAATATATTAATCTCAAATATATTAAGATTAGATTTATCAGTATTTACTTCTTATCTAGGTTTTCTTTCTTTGCCAATATTTTCAATATGATTCTATTTAGCTAAGCCCTGCTCTGACGCATCGGTGCTAGAGCCTTTATATCCACTTTGTATGGAAGTGAATGAAGGGTGGCACAATATGCCACCCCAAAATATGCCACTTTAACATAAGGATTATTTTGAACTAAAGGCATGAAAAACAGCAGATGCAACAAGGACATTCTAATCTCCCCCTTTTCTTCCTTAAAACAGGAGATAAAAACTCTCATGTGAAAGATGTGCTCCCTGTACCAGGAAAAAAGAAAACAAACAAACAAAATTCTTCAACAGGGAATCAAAGTCTACAGAATTCTTACAAACAGATCTTGTTAAAATAATTCTTATCTTCCTTGAGCCTCCCCACATAGTTTAGTTACTTTCCCACAATTGCTTTCCTTTGCTCAACATAGTATAAGAGCATTTAGTTTTTGCCACTCCTTTGAGTCTTCATTTCCGTATGAAGGATTCCATGTTACATAAAACTTACATTAAATAAATTGGTATCCCTTTCTCCCATTACTCTGCTTCATGTCTTTTTCATTTTCAGGCACAGCCAAAAAAGTCTAAGAGGCTAAAGATAAAATTGCTGCCTCCCATACAGTACAGCCGCTATCGTTTCTACCTTCTACTTCATTTCCCCTTTGTCCCTAATTTTATTCTTTTATAATATTGTCTACTATCATTATCTTGGAATATTATGAAAACTTCCTAAATAACCTCGGTTCATTTAGTTGAAAGACTCTTTAAGAGCATAATATTAACCAAATCATGTTCTTCCTCCTAAATCTTGAACAGCTCCTCACTGTGTATTGGATAATATCCAGCATCTCCTGCTTTAGTAATTAGGACACGAGTTTCTCTTAGACTATTTTGTATATGATTTTTTTCTCAATACCTTCCTATGAACCTAATTTTGCAACCAAGATACAGAGTCAGCCTGTCCCCAAAATGTCTTTGTAGTATGGATAAAAACTCTACACTGCTGGGAATCTTTTGTTGCCCCTTTCCATTTTTATTGCTAAACAGCTCCCCCAACTAACACTAGATTATTTTATTTTCTATTCATTTAATTTAGTACTTTATCCATGGGTATGCTTACTCTATAAGAACTACTTATAAAAGTAATTCATTTAAATTTAACAAGAAGGTGTTATTATCAGAGAAATGGACATTTCCACTTCCTTATTTTAAGAGAAACCAACGTACAGGGATGGCTGTAGTCCCCCATGAAGTAGGGACGCCATCTAGTGACAACTCCACCACACTACAAACCTTGCCTCTGAGGCCCGCAAGTCTGAAGATCCACCTTCAAATACTCCTCAAGGAATATATGAAAACAGACTTTTATTGTTGTTTCAGATAGAACAGTACCACAAGAAAAAATGTTACATAATACTTACTTTGTGTATGGCCTTAAGCAATCAAACCAATTAATTTAGGGTTGATGATATAGAAAAGTTCAGAGAAATAGAAGGACGTGAAGTTTTTATGTTTTGATATTAATCAGAGATGCATATGGATCCACTTTGAAAGAACATATTTAAAGGAATGTCTGTAAGCTTGGATAAGTCTCTGACAAAGGGTGAGAAATTTCTTTTCTCCTGAAATAGCAGAATAACATACCCAGCAGAGTACACTCTGAATAAATATTAGCTGAAGGGCGGCATAATCGTTCAAAGTACAGACTTTGGAGTCAGATGGTTTGTTGTTACAACCTCATGAGTCAGAGCACAATATTTAATTGCTCAAAATGACCATTTCACACCTAGAAACATGGAGGTAACGATATCCTGGTTATGTGTATGAGAAATAATATATGCAAAATAATATATGTAGGCACTTAATTTAAAAATGGTACTGTGTTTTTAATGATTATTATCCTTTTACCTTTGATGATTTTTATAGAGACATAAATCTGCTTTTCAAGCTTAAAAACTGTTATTCTGAGGTCCTCAATTTATTTCTTTATCATAGTGTAGAGTGTGTGTAGACATTACTGTCAACACCTGGTGAAAGATCCTATGCTTACTTGGTAATGGTCAGGTAAAAAAATTACAAAATAAATTATCTATAGAATACATTAAAAACCGTTTATAGCTACTATATTTTAAAAAGTCTTCAGAAAAAGTAAGCTGTTCATACTTACAGCTCTCCAGTTGCATTATACATGTTTGCACATCCATTGGAAAATTCTTGAGATCCATTGGGCAGGAAAGCGTTAATGTCAATCTGAAAGAGAGGGCTGTAGATGTCTCAAAGAAGTCTGTATTTCCATAAGAGACCCTCAAAAAACAAATTTGTGAGTGAGTTTTATAAAATTAATACCAAATGCCAAAAGACACACTTCCCCCAAATCACATGGACAGCATATTTGAGGAAGCAAGAGTATCCAGGGAATCGGTATTCTGAATGTGGAAAGGCAGGGTGCAGAGAAGCAATCCTGAGTGGTAACTTTCAGTCATCTTTCTAACTACACTGAACGAGTTGTCAATAACCATCCATCAATATTTAGCAGAGGAGTAAACTCTGAATCTGGAGGTCTAGTTATTAGAGTGGAGTTTCCTGCTGTGGGATTAGGACATGTCACCAGGTCTTATCAGGGTCAAGAAATAGCCCTCTAGAATATGTGTGACATCATTCCAGGATCACCAAACTCCTGATTTGGCTTCACACAAAGTGAGATGACTTGGATGGTATATACCAGCCCTCCACTCATTTTTGTCCCCCTTCCAGGAAGTATTTGTGTATTGTCATTCCAGATCATTCATCACTCTGGAGTATTTATTTATTGGAATACTTTATTAGCAAGACATCTTCAGGGATTACCCAGAATTTATAGTTCCTGGACCTGAGAAAAGGAGGCCCAGATCCAAACAAACCCAAGTTTATTCAAACAAAATTCTTTTCTGAGAAGTCTCTAGCCAGCTCCTTTTATTAAAAGTATTCCCAGTAAAATTCAGTGTATTAATGAGCACCCTAGGTAGATGTGTTTACCTAAACTTTATGACAGTAGGCAGATTACTTCACCTGACTAAATTTCAGTTCTCACATCTTTAAACTGAAGATAATAATAGTGTCTACTCTGGAGAGATGTTGTGTGCAGTACAATGAGTTAATACATGTCAAGTGCTTAGACAAGTGCTTGACACACAGTAAACGCTCAATAAATATTAGTTATTAAGGATTACTAATACATTCTACCAACCCCAGACTTTCCCATCTTTCCCTTCCTAAAATTATATAGGATGACTGAGTTAAATCACATGTAAAAACAATTTAAGTTTTAACAAAAAATAATCATCAGCCCTAGTAAATGTAACCACATTCTCCAAAATGGCATTTTTTTACAGACCATATACATAAAGTTATAAGGATGTATGTTTTACAGTGAATACTCTTGGTAAGATCCAATTAACATAGTTTGAGAGACATAAATGAACAGAGGTGAAGCTGCTGAATTTTTAAGCTTCCCAGAGGATCATTTGACAATTCATTCACATCATATTCCATAACACACTAAAATAATGCATAGAATTCATGCTTCAAAAGCAATTTTCTCCTGGCTCAGCTAGGTAAAATGAGCCTGTAAGTATGATCTTGTAGATTTGCAAAGTTCTCTCTTAAAAAGGCAATTGCAAAAATCAGTTGGACACAATGTTCTCTGTCTTGTGAAAGGGTTTATTAGCGGTGTATGCACAAGTACATTTTGAACATACGCACATTAATTTTCCAGACATCCAAGGCTCTCTGACCAGCCAGTTTCAAATGTTGGCTTGAAGAATTAATTCTATGACCTTTTGTACGGAAGTAAATAGCATTCTCAGAATCTTTTCCAGGCTCTCACCATGTGTGTGATGTCAAATTCATATCCTGGCTATTTTTCTGGCATAAAATGAGGGACATTACATAATTCTTTAAAAAAAAATGTGCTTGAAAGGAATTATTTGGGAAAGAAAAACACTGTTTGTGGAACTCTTGTCATAAATCATATCCTGAAAAACATTTATTTATTGACATTTTATTTTTGTTTAAGGCATGATACAATTGCTTCTTTAATAGCATATGGATAAAAAAATATGTGTCAGCTTGGTGAGTGTGATACTGAATTTCTTCATCAAAACATTACATATAAATTGTAATTTGTCCTGACCACATCAAAAGAAAATGAAATCAAAAGACAATTAATCACACTCTACTGTTTTGGAAATGAATATTTTCTTGTGTAAGAGAGGACACTAAGTTCTCTTTCTGAGACAAGACACATAAACAAGATACGACGTTTTTTATTTTCTCCTAAGAAGTCTTGGCTTGGTGAAGTAGTGATGTTAAAAAAGAGGACTATAATCTGTGACAAACAATTGACCTCATTAAAATGGAAGTGTCGCCCATTTTGGAGCAAGCAAGCAAGCATAGCCTAGAGTATGGTGTCTATCTCAATCATTAATTAAAGTATTTTAAAAAATGTTTTCTGACTCCATTTTAGGCTATGAAAATAAGTATTTTAATTAGTTCCTAATATTTCTAAATTTATTAAGAACAATTGAATCATAATTAATTTCATCTTTGAAATATTATCTGTAATGGCATAATAGGTAATATACATTTATTGTGCTTACTATGTGGTAGGAATTATTTTAAATACTGTATATATATATATATATATATATATATATATATATATATATATATATATAATTCTTACTACAAATTTATAAGACAAGTAAACTGTATTATCCCTATTTCAGAGATTAGGAAATTGAGAGGTTAACTCACCTTACATTACAAAGCAGAAATTGCTGAATTTGCAACCCTGAGGGTCTAGCTCTACATTCTATGCTCTTAAGTTTTAAGTATATTGCTTTCAAGGGCAGTGAGACATTTTTCACGAAAATGGGTTCTGTAATTAATGCGACTTCTTAAATTTTATGTTTTTGTAACACAATAAATGAACATTTTATGCACTATTAGAACATTTCATCCCCTATTCGTTATTAAATTTAAAGTAAAATATACACAAATAATTCTCCCAGAAGAAATAAGAGAAAGTAATTAAACTTTAGAAAATATAAAGAATTTCCCCAGGTTTTTTTAATATATTTACTTGAGTTATTTGGTATTTTAATTATGAATGACTCTACAAAGAGTAAGTAAACCTCAGGAGAGATTAAATTGTGGGAACGCTAGAAGGGAGATTAGAACTAGTGTTCTAATTTGGAATTTTGTTGTCGTCTGATTATAGAGATATCATAAAGCTAATCAACCCATCACCAATGCAACCTCAGCATGGATGGTGCTCCCTTTAGGAAGCTGATATAAACTATGGCCTCTTCAGAAAAATATACATAATCACACACAAGCAAAATTCTCCTTATAATAGATTTTCTGGCATTATAAATTGATTTCCCTTGAATAAACACCATCTTTTGAAATAATAAGTTTGCTTTTCCTATTTCTAAATTAATGCCTGACTGTATTCAAAAAATTAATATATTATTGTACAAGTAAACTTTAATTCTTTTCACAACTGAATTTCCGAGTGATTATACTTAGCTTCAGTAAAAGCTGAAATTGCATTATGATCTTAGACAAGTCACTATGCATAACATTTTTGATATAAACTGTCTTCTTGCTATTTGATTTTTAATGTAACAATACTTCTGTAACGTAAGTAGAAAAGTTGGTGGTATTAGTATGTGTTACTAATATAGTAAAGTAAGCAGTAGATAAGATTTAACTGTCTAGGATGTGCTTCCATTACCTTGTGATGAGGCTATTACTATCCCCATTTTACAAGTGATAAAACTGAGGCTTAGATAAACAACTTGCCAGTGCCCTTGCAGGGCTAATTTGTGGATTCTGGAAAATACCAGAATTTAAGCTATTTTTTTGGTTTTGTGTTTTAGTTTTTCATTTGGTTTTGTTGTTGTTTTTTTGTTTTCTTTTTAGAAAGGTAACATTAACAACTTTAGTGCTTATTCCATGCCTGGCACTATGCTGGGTGCTTTTCATACATTCTTTCAAGGTCAAGAGAATTAATATTTTCACTATCATGCATATAAGAAAAATGAGACTTTCACAAGAAACTTGCCAGAGATCACAGGTGGTAAATTGTAGAGTTTGGCTCTGGATTGGGAGACAGCCCTTCTTGGGCCGCTTCTGTTCCGTAGTGTACCTCTTGCTGAGGGTATCAAGACAACAAGGCCTCAACTATTCCTTTCCAATTTCTCGGGTTGATTATGCAGCTGCTAATTTTGAGAGATGAGATAACATTGCTCCTCTGGACAAAGAGAAGGCTTGCTTATATCTTGCTATAAAAGCAGTGGATTCCCCCAACTCCGTGTTCCACAGCTGTGACCCAGACCCACGGTGTGTGTTATATCCCTCTGGGCCTGTTGCATTGTTCCAATGAGACTTGAGGACAAAGGAGAAATAAGGCAAATATGCTGATGCTTGTGTTGCTTGCCTGCGCTAAGTAATAAATTCCTCTGTCTCTGACCCAGGAGTCTTGTGTGCCCAGTCAGTACCCATGAAATAAGTAATAGGCTAGCTTTACAAGTAGAGTAAAATCAATACCAAACTTGAAAATCTGGAGTCATTGTCAGGCTCCAAAACCCTCACTTAAAAGTACTTCATTTAAAAATTATCAATATAATTCATGTATATCATTTAATGGTTCAAACAGTTATATAAAGCATATAAAAAACAGAACAATTGTGCCTTTGGCCTATCCATCCCTACTTCCACTTGTAACTCCTCAGAGGTAGCCTTTCACTAGATATTTATCTAAAATTTACATTCATATATCTAAATTACTGTAATATTATGCTTGATTTTTAAATTTGTGAAATTGTCTATTAATTTCCTACAAGGGAAGATTGGAATTTATTTCTCTTTATACCATGCTCCATGTACACTGAGCTCTCCACTTAAAAGATAGCTATATAAACATTTATAGCTAAATTAATAGTCAGTGCTTACACGTTATGACTATGTAATTATTGCTCATGGTTAAACTTAGTACTTTGCTATAATTACAGCTGTTGTATAACATTTTGTTTTTCTTAGTGTCAATAATTGTCTCATTTTAACAAACACTTAATTTCAATTCCCTATTATTATTTTAAATTGTACGAACTCCCTATCAGAGCTACAAAGTTCCTCTCAGTAGTTAAACACAGCGGATAATCTATCAATTTATTGTTTTGCATAGAAAATCTCTCTCTCTCTCTCTCTCTCTCTCCGCCCCCGCCTTTCATTTTTCCTTTATTCCTTTCTGATCAGATGTTGAACCTGTGCTGATGTTCTGATTTTCGTATCATTTCTCTCCTATTTTCTAGTTCTTTGTACCTTTTTGTTTTACTTCTTTGTATCTTGACTCTACTTCTTTGGAGAATTTTTCACTTTATCTTCCAAATATTCTACTATTTTTTTCCCCACTTTGGTTTATTATTTGCTCGTATTATGCTCTGAATGACTCCATTTTTCCTTTCCTAGAAGTATCTTATTTCATGCATGCAGTTGTCTTATGTGTCCAACATACTTTTTTTATGGTCTTTTCTCTTCCCTGAATTTTCTCTTGAGTCATTCTTTTCTTTTTGTTTCTTTAATTTTCTTCTCTTTTCTTTATTTTCTCTGCATGTTTCTCCTGGCCTCTGCTTCTTTTTTATTATTCTTAATATTATAGGATGTCCTGAAATGTCTATTTACATATAAGAACAAACGACTAAAAACTATTTGGAGCTCAATTAGTAGCCGATGTTCCTTGAGTAATGGTCTTAACTGTAGGATGATAACACGGCTGCCCAGAGTTTTCATTGGTGGTTTCTCAAATGTCAGTATCTGTAGATTTTTTTCTATTGGGCAAGTTGGTGTTTCCAGAGGTGTAGTCTTCTGACTACTGCTCAGTACTAGAAGTTTAGGTCTGGCGTTCAGCATTTTAGGGAGAGCAAGGGTATCGTCATTTAATGTGCACACCTCATGTGATCCTCATTTTCTTTTTTTCTTTTTTTTATTAAATTTATTGGGGTGACAATTGTTAGTAAAATTACAGATTTCAGGTGTACAATTCTGTATTACATCATCTATAAATCCCATTGTGTGTTCATCACCCAGAGTCAGTTCTCCTTCCATCACCATATATTCGATCCCCCTTACCCTCATTTCCCACCCCCCCACCCCCCACCCCCCTTACCCTCTGGCAACCACTAAACTATTGACTGTGTCTATGAGATCCTCATTGTCTTAGTATGATGCCTAATGACAGATGCCAGCTGTACCTGGAGTCCCTACTCCTAAAACTCTTGACACAGCCTTTCTAAAGTGTTCTGTTCCGTTCAGAAGGCCAAGAGGTAGCCAGCCCCTGTCTAAAGGACATGGGCGAGAAAATGAGGAATAGAAGGCTCACTGTTCTTCCTACAAAGTTTAAATTAATTATTTTTCTTTGATCTCTTTTCTAGACCCCGCTTTCTGAAGTCCCAGCTGTCTCAAATTTCTAAAACTTTGAGGATATTATTTTCTTCCTTTTGGGTTCCCCCACTTTGGCTTAGGTTTCAGCTATCTCTGTCTGTTAGGTCGGTTTTCACAATTGAATTCATTTTCAAGCTTCCTAAAATATGTTTTCGTTATTCATTTGTTGCTATCTCCTTTCCCATTCCTTTCATCCTCCTGTGTGTTAATGTCATTTTATTCCTTATTCAGTTAATTTCTTGGTTTTAGTGGGTTTAAGGAGAAAGTAAGACAAGTGGATACGTTTAACAGGTCAGGTTTGCCAGGACATTCTGCTTCTTTCTTTAAACAAGCCGGAAAGCCAGATCTCTCATGAAACATCACAGATGCTCCATTTGTAAATTGAACGAGATTTTTTTCCCCTAGCACAACTTTTGTTAACAAAGAAACTGTTTGCCAACTGAAGATTTCAAAGTCCGGTGAAATTTCCAAAAACAACTCACAAGAAACAAATTTAGTCTTTGATCGTGTGAGCCAGGATATAGCAAACAAAAACTGCGAGCTAAGAGACATCATCTGCTTCATCTAAATTCAAATCAAAAGACAAAAATGCAATTCTGAATTATTCCATAACTTTCCTCAAAATATTAGAAGAAATCTGAGCAATTCATAATGGATGGCACCATTTTCCAATTCCAATAAGACTTGATATAAACAACGAAATATCCATAATCATATAGAACTCACACACACACATTGCATTTCAATTCTATCAATGGAAATAGTCTCAATATTATAACTGCAAAATCATTATTCAATGCTACCTGATGATATATTCTTGCAACCTATGCTACCCAAAATCTATCTGAAATGAAACAGTGCCTCACAAGGAAAATAAATCATATCTTTCACAAAGTTAATTTTCAATTAGCAGGATAAAAATTTAACTTGCTTTATTTGCACCCTGTCATGGATCCCCTGATATCCATCATGAATTCACAGCAAAGAGGAGTCAAGGATCATGAACTCAGGTTAAGAGCTTCCATCACAAAATGCATGTATCCAATTTATAAGCAATACGTAAGTCTTCCTGAAAAATTCACGCAATATAAACTCAGATATAGTAAAATCTACAGTTCACCTTTACTCCTACCCAAATTCAACCGCTCATTCAATAGCTGGCTATTCTCTACCAATTGTTAGGCATCCTTCTCAACTTCTTGCATGGATTTACATATATGTGTATTTTTACATACAGTTAAGCTTACATATATAGAGTGTTTTAAGTAAAAATAAACATAAACCATTTCTCTTAAATTGAAATATATTTGGAAGCTTTTCCTTATAAATACATTTAGGTCTATCTCATGCAGAATATTTCATGATATGGGACTATCAGTGTGTTCTGCCTTGTTCTTGGAATATATAAGGCCTTTTTTGTTGTTGCTATTTCAGTGGTGCAGTGGCCATCTTTGTAAATGTGTAGATTTTGCCCTCCAAATTCACCCTTTTGTAAGTCAAATTCATCCTTTTGCAAATCAAATTCATCCTTTGCAGATCAAATTTTTCCACAAAAATTTTTTTTAATCTTTGTAATAAAAATAAATCCAATGTGAAGTTATTGTTAAAATTAAATATTTTATTGCATGTATTTAATAATCAACAAAATACTTATTTAACATCAGAATTACTTACTTATAGCTTCATTTATGTATAATGGTTCTCCTGCCACTGCTCATGGCAATTTCATATACATATTCATAAAATAATTATGACAATCTGTAGGAGTAATAGTTGCAACAGAATGATTAATAAGGTCTACTAAATGTTCATGGTTTGATGGATCAGCCAAAATATTTCTTGTGCAGAACTTAATTTTTGAAAAACAAAGGTGAGATCGAAATATGTACACCAACTCCTGTGACCATGCCAAAGGTTAGAGGATGAAATGTTTCTCTAAATTGCAGCAATAAACATTCAGGGATTGGTGTGGCATGAAGTAATTGCACATTATACAGTTACTTCAAATATTTTTTGCAAATTTCTTCAGAGATTATTGCAGAAATTGGATGAAGATTATCTGGAAAAAGTGTGGTTTGTTTTGGACAATGTCAGCCTCCACAAAACCCAGGAAGTACGTGATCTTGTTGGTCAGACAAGACACCCTTTATTATTTCTACCACCATACTCTCCAATGATGAACCCCATTGAAGAAGTTTTTTCAGACATTAAGTTCTGTGCAAGAAATATTTTGGCTGATCCATCAAACCATGAACATTTAGTGGATGTTATTAATAATTCCATTGCAACTATTACTCCTACAGATTGTCATAATTATTTTATGAATTTTGAATATGAAATTACCACGAGCAGCAGCAGGAGGACCATTATAAATGAAGATACATATAAGTAAATAAGTATTTCTGATGTTAAATAAGTAATTTGTTTATTATTAAATACATGCAATAAAATGTTTAATTTTAATAATAACTTAACATTGGATATATTTTTTTACAAAGATTAAGAAAATATTTTTGTGGAAAAGTTTGATCTACAAAAGGATGAATTTGATTTGCAAAAGGTGAATTTTATTTTCAAAAGGGTGGATTTGATTTGCAAAAGGGTGAATTTGGAGTGCAAAACCTGTGTCTTATGTACACATGAACACATTAGTAATGTAAATTCCTAGAAGTAGAATTGCTGCATTGAAGGATAAATGAATTTTATATTTTTATATATCCTAACAAATCATCTTTACAAAGTATTAATATCAAGTCATGTGCCCGCAGAAAGAGTATTAGACAACATTAAATGTTACCAGTCTTAATTTCTGACAGTGAATTTATTTTAAAATGTTTCTTTATTTGTTACTTTTTATCCCCCATCAATGTTATAATTTTTGCTTCAACTGTAAAATATAATTCAGAAAACTCAAGATAAGAAGAAAAATCTATTATTGTATTTACTCATATTTTCACTTACTGTTTCCTTTCTACCTTCTTGATGTCCCAGTGTTCCTTCTTTTATTGTTTCCTTTCGGTTTAGAAAATGTCTTCAGATTTTTTTTTTTCGTAGCTACCCAGAAGAGGGATTGTTGGGTTGTATGGTAATTCTATTCTTAATTTGTTGAGGAAACTCCAGACGGTTTTTTATAGTGGCTGTACCAATTTACATTCCCATCAGCAATGTATGAAGATTCTTTTTTCTCCACAGCCTTTCCAACATTTACTATTTCTTGTCTTGTTGATAATAGTCATTCTAACAGGTGTGAGGTGGTATCTCATTGTGGTTTTGATTTGTATTTCCCTAATAGCTAGAGAAGTTCAACATTTTTTCATATATCTGTTGGCTGTTTGTGTGTCTTCTTGGGAGAAGTATCTCTTCAGGTCTTCTGCCCATTCTTTAATTGGATTGTGTGTTTTTTTGTTATTGAGCTGTATGTGTTTATATATTTTGGGTACTAGCCCCTTATTGGAGGTGTTGTTTGCAAATATCTTCTCCCATCCAGTTGGTTGACTCTTGGTTTTGTTGATGGTTTCTTTTGCTGTGCAGAAGCTTTTTAGTTTGAAATAGTCCCATTCATTTAGTTTTGCTTTTATTTCCCTTGTCTTTGAGGTCAAATTTATAAAAATCCTCTCTGAACACAATGTCCGTAAGTTTAGTACCTATTTTTTTTCCATGCAATTTATTGTTTCAAGTCTTATATTTAGGTCTTTGATTCATTTTGAGTTAATTTTGGTGTATGGTGACAGATAGCAGTCTAGTTTCATTCTTTTGCACAAGGCTTTCCAACTGTCCCAGCATCATTTATTGAAGAGGATTGCTTTTCTCCATTGTGGAGAGCTCCTTTGTTTATGGCTCCTTTGTTGAAAATTATTGGTGAGTAATTTTGAAAGTCTTGACTTTCCCCTAAGACTCCTCTGATACTATCCCAGCAGTAAGAGAGAGGAGTATCTGTTATTGCTTGGTGAGGGTGGAATTCCTGGCTCTCCATCTAGTCTCCATCTTGACACTGTAAGGTGGGAAACCCACTACAGATTGGTGGGAGATGAAAGTCCAGCTCACTATTTAGCTTTTCCAGGTACCATGTTGGGTTTTGGGTGACTTATTACCAGCTAGCAAGACTGGAAGTCTGGCTTCCCATTTGGGCTTTGCTGGCTTGAGTGTATGTGTCAGGGGGACACCTTTTTCTGTGATGTTTGACTGGAGTAGAGCAGTTGCCTAAGGTTTTCTATCTTGCTAGGCTGTCCCTTTCCTAACACCTACAGAATGTTAGATTAGCTGGAGAAATTAGGCTCCGTTGGGACTTTTTTGTCTGTACTTGATGTATCCAGATTGTTGGCTTCTTCAACCTCAAGTCTCAGATATATGAAGTAAAAAGAAAATTCTGTGACTTCACCTCCAGGTTGTTTCCCAAGATCCAAGATCTTTAGTCTTATATCTACCATTGGGAGTCTACTTAAGATAGTGTCTAAAGTTTTTAGTTGTACTTAGCAGAAGGAATAGGGAAAAGTATGTCTGTTCCATCTTCCTGCTATCTTTTAATACTTATGCTTTTTAGCAATTTTTTAAAAATGTTCAAGGTTCTCTTGCTTAGACCTGGGATTTACCATTAAGTTATTCATTCCTATGAAACCACAGTGCTTAATTAGTGATGAGACCAGAAATCTTCCTTTATGTCTTATGTAGCAATTAATCAGTCAGGATTGTATTAACACATATTAGTTTTCAGAAATCTGATGAAACTGTCACTTCACACTAGAGTGATGTCACCTTGACACTAGTCAGAAATAATAAATGTATTAAAAGGAAATTTGTGCACATGAAATAGGAAAATATGAAAACAGATATAATATGTTGGGATGAAGAGATTAGCATTATTTATAAAACCATTTTGTAGAAAAAAGTTTTTTTAAATCACTAAGCTACTAAGTTTTCATTTTCGTTATTTTTACATTATACTGTTACCTGGTAAAAATAGTATTTATCCCTCATATTGGGCAGATGAACTCAGAATCAAATATCCCTTTCTTGACGAGAAAAAAAAAAGTTAACAAAAGGAAAACATAGAGATAAAATATAAGGAGTTGATATTCAGCTTGAAGCCTCATTATTTTCACCTTGATATCTCTTAAAACGTGTTTCTGGTATCACACATATTTTTGAAACAGTTGACTATTGCTAGAAATTGAGCATATTCTCTTTCTCTTAAAAAAAAAAAATGACATGAATTTTGGTCCTGACTTCCTTTTTTTTTTTTTTAATTTAATTAAATGAAGAAAATAACTATGGAAGATTTAAGATACTCATTTTATTTCAGAATATTTTTCAGTTGTGACACAAATCCTCAAGTTATTTACTGAATTTATACCTGTTTGATATTTAATGAACAAAGTTGAATGAGTTCTAAAGTACTAAAGTTCGACAGTCAAGAAATTTTATTATTGGTGTTTATATTTTGGTATTAATTATTGTTGTGTTTTAGTATTAGTTTAAAAAGTTACATGGTCTTCTGAGAAATGTATAATAAATAACTAAGGCATAAATGAGATCTTTTCTGAAGGATGACCAGAGAAGCCCAAGGAGATCTAAAAAGTACACATACCTGATGAATAATTTTTAGAAAATGGATCCCAGACAACCAAATCTAAGTATTTCTTCACCTATAAATATTTAAAGGTGTATTCATACATAAAAATATAATCACAATGTATGATTCAGCTAGCATTCAATTTGTCTTTAAACCACCCACAAACTTTGCTCATGTTAACAACCTGGGCCACTTGTTTAAAAAGTGGATTTCCAAGAATTACTCACATAATTCCTGGATCTGGAACTTGGGTCAGTTATTGTTGCTTAGACATGTTTGGGAAATGGTATATTAAAGGAACGCAAGTGGAACAATGAAAGTACTCAAAAAATTTCAAAACACTCACTAAAAACAAACAAAAAAACACTTTTTCATTAAAATCAGAAATTTATGACTCACCTTATTGAATAAAGAACATTTCCATTCTTGAAAATTCTTAACAATTTGTTGTCTGTAGTAACTTCGTGAAAGTTGGCACCCTTTTCATTGGCAAAGAACAAATCAGGTTTCCAAATGGAATCCAACATGGAAGGGTCTAGGTCTAAAGAGTCATCAGGATATTCACTATATGCAAGGCGAGGATCGTTCCACTTCTGACGAAGAAAGATATTCACTCTGTAATCCTGCGAAAAAGAAAAAAGGGAAAACAAAAAACAAAAAACCTGTGCTTTAAAATGTTTAGAATTTTGTGTGCTATTCTTTGGGCTTCTCTGAATTATAACAAAAGCCACTGACACCCTTGTGAGATTTTCATCCCCCACCATCATCACCCATTACTATTGATAGAAGTCATTTTCATTGTGAGGCTTTGCCCATATTTTTAGTAATCTATATACCTCCAAAGAAAGGCCACAGAACAGCACAATTTTATCATGCTTATATTTTGCTATTCCATTCAAATTTTACTCTCCTGGTTTGTCAGAATAAAATACTGGATTGTTATTAGACCCTGCAAAATATTTTCAGCTTCGTGTTTATTTTTTAGAACCATTTCTTTTAGTAGCTATCTAATAGTATCTAGAATGTAGTTAGTGAAATATTCCTGAAAGCAGTCTATTTTATAAAAAGGACCATATATACTTCTTTATAACAAAGACATATTCTCATGTTCAATATAGTATGTAAATTCCATAAAATAGGTGACGGGAAAAATAACAGGCGATTTTGGAATAATAAAAGAATAAAAAGGAACATTATTGCCAGTAATTCTTTAAGAAGATTTAGCTAGTGAGATTTCCAAATTATAACTTTCGTAATTAAGTTAAAAAGGTGAAGAGTCAGTGACTTCAGCCAAATTCTTATTCATAATTTCTGGACTAGTATATGAAATGACAAAGATTGAGTCAGGTGTATGTGTGATATTTGTACACAGTGTATAAATATAAGCATTATCTATGACTTCATAATAAATACAATTTTCCCCTTAAACTTTTTTGAAATGAGCAAATAAATTAAACTTATAGATTTAATTGTAAGCATGAGTAAAGTGAACGTTTTAAGAAAACTACATTTGCATGGAAAATAGCCAAGGCTGGAGATATTCAGAGAAACTGAACATCAGTTTTCATCTACTTTTTTATTCCTTTAATACTAAATTATCAGTCTTCAGAATATAGTAACCAAATAATCATAAAGAACCTTCCATAATATCAGACCTGATAGATGGCTTATCTTGTAGGTAGGTCAAAATCAGAGTTTTTAGTGCATGTTACAAATCTATGTTCCCTTGATCATTATTTGTGTACTGAGACACCTATCTTCTAACTGTAGCTGAGGTTATACACCAGATATAATAATGTATTTTCTGCTTGGTAGTTGCCCTTTTTCAGCTTTTTTTATCACAAAGCTCATGATAATGTGGAAATCTCACCAGCCATGTGGATCAGTAGAACGTGCAAATGGGTATACATGAACAAGCTTCTACCAGCCAAGGACAGGTCGTCCTCCCCTAGCCTAGAGTTCAGAGCACCATGAAGCACACCTCCTTGGTTGGTGGCCAGTTCTTGTGTCCCTCACTATCCTACTGTCTGTACCTCAGTACTAACTACCACTAAAGGAACTTTAGTCAGTTTCTCTCTGCCTTATACATAGGAGAAGGCTAAAACAGGACAAGTTATAATGATACCTGCCAGGGGGGAAAAAAACTGACTAGTAAAGAATTTCCTGTTGGACTGATATATATATATATAATTAAATTGAAGTATTTTTATGCTATAAGTAAGTTTTTGATTGAGAATACTCTGCAGCTGTTCCCCACTGTCAGGCTAAAATAAAAGCACTTTTAAGCTTCAGTGTATGTAATAAAATTTGGTTGAATCTCTTTATCCTTATGTTATTGATTTAGTGATAAACTTTAAACACAATCTCAAATCCTCCAGGAGCACTTTTTGCTCTAAGAGTGAGCTAAAAAAGACATCAAGTATCCTTCAGTTTCCGTTTCTTAGTCACACAAGGAAAAAAATCAACTGTCACCTGTCACCAAGGCCAAAAGTTATTCTACATTCATTGTGCTCTTTCTGTCAAAAAAATAAATAACTTTGTTTCGTAACACATTTAGGTATTTGATTTAGGGTGAGGATCAAAAGCAAAACTCAAAAATAACCATCTCTTGAAAACCTAGAAACTTAAATTTTAACAGTCCTCACAGTTTGGGTTTTGACCTGCTTTGCAAATAAACATTGTGCTGAGAAGCTTCCCTATTACACAACCAAATTCAACATTTCAAAAATAACTTTTTAAGGCTGACTCCTCATAGCCAATGTGTCCCATTATACCCAGCAACCAATTATATCAATTATTTTTAAATCCTGATCATTTGTGAAAATGTGCAAAGGAAAGGGTAAGTAAATAAAATGATACCACCCTAAGAGAAGTCCTTGTACCACGATTCGAAATAACTTGCATGTAGTAGAATGTTATGAACTGAAGAAGGAAACCGCTTTGTAAAACAGAGACTACTGGATGTGTATGTAATATATGCAAAAACATTTAAAATGGGCTTATGAAAACCAGTTAAAATTTAATCACTCCTGGACTATACCTAAAAAAAGTGTAATTGTTTTATTAATGGAATTTTCCCTGTTCACCTGGGCTATGATTCTTTAAGGGTGAAAATGTAGAATGGTTATAGGTGAGTAAAAAAAAAAGGACCATAACAAATATGAAACAATATATATTGAGAGTGAAATCAATATTTATAGTACACATTTCTAAAATCTAGACTTGCATTGAATTCATTCATAAGTCTTATAAGGCAGTTAAATTGACACTTCTATAGAATTATAAAATTTTAGGACAGATATTAATGACCTCCAGAATCATAACATAATACATTTGTGTTGTTTTAAGCCACTAAATTTGTGGCAATTTGCTATAGTAGCAATAGGAAACTGATACAGATGTCTTTTTTAATGGATTTGGGGTACATTATCATTCTTATTTTTTTAATAAGTTCCTAGAACAATTGATTATTTTTGTCAGCCACTCTAGAGGGTTGAACATGTAAGGCAAAAATCACTGAATTCATAGCCAAATGGAAAATTAACTCAGAATTCGTCCTGTTTTTAGGAGTCCTAATCAGAAATCCTGGCTAATTTCAAAATGATTACAAAATAGCTTTCCTTTCTCAAAGAAATAAGGACAAAGTGCAAACTCCCTGACATTTTCTTGCTGGGTTAGTTTTATAAGATTTTCGAATTCTGAACTGCACCACATAGGTCTGCATGCATCACAGTGCAGAGCACAAACACTCAGTGGGAGAATAATTGTTCTTAATGTCATGTCCATAATATCCCCCATGTTGCTTGCACCATCTGCTCTATGAACCCCACCACAGGGAGGTCGGACGTCCAGGGCAGCTGATTCTGCAATAATGGCCCATTGGGAAAGTGCCTTTCAGTTCTCAGTTACTAAACCAACTGGGAAAAAAGCCATTTTATAGCAACTATTTAGAGGCTCAGAAAGGTTATTTCAAAGCTCCCCTTGACTTCTTCATTATCCATATGTTTAATTATTCTCTAGAAAAGGGCGGAATTATTTTCAAATTATGAAAAAAAAATTTAAAGACACCTAATTATGTACCAATTCGGGAAACAAATTTAAAAATTCCCAAGAAATAAGTAGACTCTCAAAAAAACGTACAAAATGAAATATAAGCAAAATCCACCCCAATATTCAGAATTGCAGAGGGTTTTTTTTTATTTTAAAGTTTTTATTAAAAACATAGCCAACATACAATATTGTATTAGTTTCAGGTTTACACCATAGTTATTCAACATTTATTTACCTGAAGAAGTGATCACCATAATAAGTCCAGCAACCATCTGACACCATACCACACTATCACAATATTATTAACTATATTTTCCATGCTGTACGTTATATTGCCATGACTTATTTGTTTTATACCTGGAAATTTGGACCAGTTATTACTCTTCACCTTCCTTCTCTTTTTAATTTTTCAATTACAGTTGACATGCAATATTATTTTATATTAATTCCAGGGGTATAGCATAGTGATTAGACATTTATATAATTTAAGAACTGATCCCCCTGACTAATCTAGTACCCATCTGGTACTATATATGGCTATTACTATATTATTCACTATATTCCCTATGCTGTACTTTGTATCCCATGACTATGTTGTAACTACCAATTTGTACTTTTTAATCCCTTCACCTTTTCACCCTGTCCTCCCGCCCCGTCCCATCTATCACCCCAACAAAACTAGTATCCATCTGACACCATACATAGTTATTACCATGTTATTGACTATATTCCTTATGCTATACCGTACATCCCATAATTACTTTGTAACAACTAATATGTACTTCTTTTTTTCTTTTTTTTTTTCAAATTTATTTATTTGTTTTTTAATTAGTTTCAGGTGCACAAGGCAACGCAAAACTTAGACGTTTATCATTTATATCCCTCACACTGTGTGAACCCCCTCCCCCCATCCACTATCCCTCTGTACGTTCCCCAAATTAATTTTCAAACCCCCATGACCATCTTGTGATTACCGACTATTTTTCAAAACCTCTCACCTTCCCCTTATTAATATGTACTTCTTAATCCCTTACTCTTTTTTCACCCATACCCTCAACCCCCTCCCATCTGGCAATCATCAAAATGTTCTCTGTATCTAGGAGTTTGTTTCTGATTTGTTTGTTTATTTTGTTCTTTATCTTCCCTTAAAGTTCAGCTTTGATAAAGCCTTCTGTGGTTTGTGAGTTGGGTGAGACAGGGCCTCAGGGAGTCACTAGATTGGGAACAGTTGTGTTTACCAGGTTAATATAGATTCTGGTTTGGTGCCTGTGCTCAGCCTGGAGCTGCTCATGGAAAGTCTCAGAGCACACTGAGGCCAGTCATGACCTGCCTGGGGCCTGTGGAATCTGATAGTTTTCCAAGAAACAGTGCAATGCAGGCAGAGCTGGCTGCTCCCTGAGAAAGTGCCTTCAGCATTGGGGGAGTTGGGTCCCAGTAGTCAGCAGGGCAGAGCTGCAGATTTCACCAGGCCAATCAGATTCAGATTTGGGCGTAAGCGTAGGGGGCGAGCTCAACACATTAAAGATGGCAGCTGCCTACCCAGCTGCAAGGAATAAGGACACTGCACAGGGAAAATGGCAACTGTCCTCCAGCCCTAGTCTTAAAGCCACACATCTCACTCTGCTCCCCGTAAGCCTACGATGTCCCCCAAGGCACAGACTCTCCACTGAAGCCCAAGGTGATTGCCTGCGAGCAAGGAATATGTGCACAGGTAAAAGGATGCCTGGGTTTCCTGCAGCCTTCCATCCCATCCACATGGTTGTAATCCCCGCTGTTTTTTACAGCCAGATGTTGTGGGGGCTCTCTTCCCGGCACTGGTACTCTGGGCTGGGGAGCCTGGGTTGGGGCTGGGATCACTTGCTCCTCCGGGGAGAACCTCTGTCGCCGAGGTATCAATCTCTATTTTCAACCACCACACGGAGGTTTGGGACCAGCGTGGTTTGCCTCTCCACCCCTCCTACCAGTCTCGATGTGCCTTTTGCTTTATATCCTTAGTTATAAAACTTCTGTTATCTAGACCAGGGGTGTCAAAACTGCGGCCCGCAGGCCAACTGCAGCCCATGATCCATTGTTAATTGGCCCGCAGCAAATTCCAAAAATATATTTAGTTTACTTAAATAAACCAGGTGAAGCAATACGTACTTCACCTCAAGTGAGTGGCCCGGCTGTTTGTGTATTTTACTGCATATGGCCCTTGCTGAAAAACATTGAAAAAAGTTTGGACACCCCTGATCTAGATTTCAGATGGTTCACCAGGTTGATTGTTCTGTAATTTAGTTGTAATTTTAATGTGTTCATGGCAGGAAGCAGGCACAGTGTTTATCTACTCCGCCATCTTGCATCTTTCCTCAAAGTTCTTTTTCTTTTTTTTTTCCAAAGAATTTTATTTTTTTTAGAATTATTTCAAGGAATTGGCTTCTGCAATTTGGGGTTTTTTTTGTTTTTTTTCTTATAACAATAGTATTTAAAGGAAATATTAGTTATTGAAATTCATGTAATTTATCGGGATTGGTCAGAACAAAAGTGTTTTGAGTCAATAAAATAACACTCTTTATGTCTCATTCAGCAACCTCTGTTAATATGTGTTTTAGTTTGTTCAGGTTACTATAACAAAATAACGTGGCTTATAAACAACAAACATTTAGTACTCACTGTTCTGGAGCCTGGAAGTCTGAGATTAGGGTGCCAATATGGGGATGAAGGCCCTCTTCTGGGTTGCAGACTTCTCATTGTATCTTCATACTGCAGAAGGTGCTAAAGGGCTCTATAGGGTCTCTTTATAAGGGAGCTAATCCCATTTGTGAGGGTCTTAAGCACCTCCCAAAGGTCCATCTACTATTACCATCACTTTTAGGGGGTTTAGGATTTCAACATGTGAATTGGAGTGGGGGGGACACAAATAAATGATAACAAGATTGAAAATTAAACCACTAACAAAAACAATAAAAAGCTATATAGTTGACCCTTGAACAACACAGGTGTGGATAACAACCCCAGTAATTGAAAATCCAGGTACAACTTTTAACTCACCCAAAACTTAACTCCAGCCAGCCTTTCGCATCCATCGTTTTGTATCCATGATTCAACCAACCACACGTCTGTGGTTGGAAATCCATGGCTGGGAAACTGCAGCTGGGAAAGGGAAAATACTGTTTTTGATCTTAAGTTGGTTAAATCCATGGATGCAGAACCCAGGATATAAAGGGCCAACTCTATTGAAAAAAGATGGTGTTAAGTGGACCCATGAATTTCAAGCCCGTGTTGTTCAAAGGTCAACTCTATTCCATTCAGACCAGTGTTCAGTGCTTACACTCCAAAGTAAGAATTTCTGGACGGGTAAATTTATTTCATGGTGGCATTATTCCAGAAGTCAGTAGAGATTTATTCCAACTAATATAGTTAATTCAGTTTGGGTACGTCTGGCTTTAGAGGTAAAGGCCTGCACAGAGCCAGTACTTCCAGTAGCTGCTTTCTTTCAATGAAAAATAGTAATTTATGTTGTTCTGTGGTTGTAAGGTAACAAGTTCTTCTCTGCCTTAATGTGCTCATAGCAGCACTTCCCAAGACCCCCACTGATCTAGTGGCACCTTTCTGCCTCCAAAGCTCACTTGTTGCATTCCTACTCTATTCCTCTTTGTCTTCAATTGTATGCCCAGTTCTTAGCCTTCTTACAAACTGGGCTAGACAGCCCAGTAGAATACTTTCACTCCTTCAGGACAAGTTGTGCCAACAAACCTATAGGTTTGTGTATGTGGGGGGGGAATGACACAATTTCCTGCCTCATATTTCTGCCCAAATCAGTTCCTAAAATTCTGTTCACTCCATTTTGTGTTATACAAGTAGGAAGAGAAAGTTTATATGTTTCTTCTGGTTTAGGAAATGTAGACATGGAAATTCTGGCACTATTAGGTTGGTGCAAAAGTGATTGTGGTTTAAAGGTTAAAAAAAATAGAAAAAAAACGCAATTACCTTTGCACCAACCAATACTATTTCCATTCATAACCCCCAATTTATATGATATCCAACATAGAATGTACTTACTTATTTGAGTTTATTTCTACTTAATGTTAATCACACAATTTGCGTGTTAATATAAACATAAGCATTTCCATGTAGTACTTATTAATTTGCATAGTATTTAGTAATGATGTGTGGGCAATGATCCACTTATTATTTATTTTGGGGACTTCATTAAACAATTATTTCTACTACTGGAATATATGACTTGGATCATAAAAAGTCTTTTGGAAAATGAACTGTTTTTCAGTCTTCAAAACATCTTATGGTTGATCAATACCATAAAAGCTCTTCAAATCCAGCAAGAAATTCTAAGAACCCATTAATAAAAAGAAAACTTTTCTGAAGGTAGCTGAGATACTTCACACTTTAAAAGATGGAAAATAATACCACAAAATAATTTTTGAAGATCTTTCAACTAGTGTGTTTTTTGAATAGCTGAAGTAAACTATGTTATATTTTTTGCATGTTTTTTTTTTCTTTAATTTAAATTGTGGTCAAATATACACATGTAACATTCACCATTAGTGGCATTCAATACATTCACAATATTGTGTAACCATCACCACTATCTAATTTTCAGATCATTTTCATCACCTCAGAAGGAAACCCTATGTCTGTTAAGCACTCATTCCCCATTTCCCCTTCCCTCCAGCCCCTGGCAAACTCTTATCTGCTTTCTATATCTGTATATTTGCCTACTCTGAATATTTCATATTAATGAAACATACAATATGTGGCTCTTTGTGTCTGGCTTCTTTCAAGGTTTATTTTATGTGTGTTTTTAAAATGTGTTTAAAGAGGTAGAGATCATCTGTTTAATTTACAAAAACTTGATAGTTCTCATTGAGAGAATTATAAACACTAGGTGATTCAATTTTAAAGACAAATGTTTTGGGAAGTGAATGCCATATATATGATATATATATACAGATAGATCTAGATAGATAGATAGATAGATAGATAGATAGATAGATAGATAGATAGATAGATACAAAATCACAATCCACAATCAATATAAAAGATGAAAATAACTTCTCAATTACATGTTACTAATTTTCAGGCATGAAGTTAGATGCCTTAAATATAATTTGAAATTGAAAAAATATTGATTCTAATTTGTCTTGCATATAAATGTTCAGGATATATTTAATCTTGTAAAGGCCTAACAGCTTCATCTTGCATTACAAGTATTTTTCATCATAGTGAAGTCTGCCACAGCCACAGCGTATCTAGTTGTCTCCCACCAGTCAGGTCTTATTTCACCATAATATGTAATTTGGGACTAATGTTATAGAACTGACTAACAAAGGAAGATTTTTTCTGAAACTACATAGCATCAAACATTACCAAACTAAATGAATTATGCAAACTAGGTTTCCTTAAGTGTTTCCATTTCAAATATACTTAGCTTTTTAGTTATACATCTACATATTTTTAAAATTTAATCTATTTTGGGGGATAATGTTTATAGTTCCCCTCCCAATTTTAATGAACTAGTGACATTTAGCAGCTTGGACAAGGTTTAATAAACAAAAATAAAAGAACAGCTATGTTGGCAAAAGATTTTTGCTTTGTTTAACATTTGTTTTCAGTAGGAAAATTGGTCATGTAAATCAATTATTCCAACAAATATTTTTAGTATTTTCAAATTGTTCTCAACACTGAGGCTTGTTATCACACTTTTACATTTTCATCGATATTTTAACTGCCAGTGGTTTTCGTTGGAAATCTTTTGATTCATTATGTTGGATACTATTTATTATGAAGTGATAGAGGTTGAATATTAAAAGAAAAAATTCCCACTTTGGAAAAGTTTTAGTGAGTTAAATATTATATGTTTAAAACAAAATTCAATTGTATTTGGGATGATGTTTTCCTTCTGAGCAATACAGATAATTTTTAACTAGCAGTTTGTTGATTTGGAGATTGGCCAAGAAGCTGTGTGGAGGCTATTAACTGCACTTTAAAGCTGTGGAGAAATTAACTTCCTTTAAAAACAATTATTGGATATTGCAGACTTATTAGGATAGTTCTTGACAGTAACAGATGAAATATTTACTTCGCCCGCATCAAATGAAATAATTACTTAAAAATTTCACAATTTATTTTTAGACAATTACCTATATAGTATGTATGCCATTCACCAATATCAAAATTAAAAAGAAAATGTAACTCATCATTAGGGTAAACAACACCACACACTTTAATATTTCTATATTTACAAATATTTGCGATTATGCTTCCATATTTAAAAATATTAGAGTGTGGGGAAGTTAGGCAAAAGATAAGTTGCCAAATTTCCATGTGTTTTCACTTTTGATAAAATATTTGGCAACCTGTGGGTGTGTTCCTCCATTTGAAATTATAAATTTGATATATATATATATATTTTATGAAATGCAAATCCTACAGTGGGTTTAGCACAATGTAGATGCTAAAACTTTTCGAAATACTTAAATATGATTGTTTCATTTCCACATTATGGTCTTATCCTGGCCCATTTCTGAATCTATTGATATATTATTTTCTCTGTAAAATTAGCTTGCTATTTATACTTGAATACTTTTATTCAAAGGAAAATTATTTTAACTGATGAGAATACATGGAGTAAATTAAGTGTTTTTACCAATCCCATTTTATAGGACAAGAACAAACAATAAGATTACCCAAAATTTTATACAGGCTTTGAGCTCTCACTGCATGATACACAATATACTGCTTACAACAAATGCTACCACCTCAAAATCAAGGTCTCTTTTACGGTGGCAGATTATTTTATGGTGGGCATAGGCCCACCCACCAGCTGAATACCACTGAGTTGGTGGACATCACCTTTGCATGTGGACTGTGTGTGGCATAGGTAACTTGCTTCTTGAATTCACAGATCTTTTGATCAAGAGGAAACAATCAAACTCTGCCCTTTGGGAGTCTGATTTATACTTGGACCTGGTGGCAAGATTCTAGACTTTAAGGCAATGCAGTAAAGGGATGAGGAAGCTGGGGTCGTTAGAAAGGGGTGCGTGTATTTTGCATGTATGAAAAATGTGAATAATTTATTAATAGAGAAAGATTGTGTCAGATTAAAGATGACCAAGAGGTCTTATAGCTTTCACCCGTCTCTTGAAACACTCTGGGGCAAGCTGGCTACTACGTAAAAAGTTAGATGCCCCTGATAAGCCATGTTAGAGGAGCCACATGTAGGTCCTCTGGTCAAAAATCCCAGCTAGAACCAGATTTCCAGCCATCCCCACTAAAGCACCAGACATGTTAAAGAAGTCACTTTGAACCCTCCAGATAAGCCAGTCCATCAGCTGAATAAAACTAAATGGTTTCTTTCAAAGAAGAGTGGAGTATAAAAATTGCCTAGCTAATCCCTGTCTAAATTCCTGATCTACATAATTGCAAAATTTAACAAAGTGGTTGTTTTTTAAAGCCATTATATTGTCAATATTGTTTTAATTTGTTGTTTCAATTTGTTGTTGTTTTAATTCAGAGTTTGCATGTTCAGAGGTAAATGCGTAGAGGTGTGTAATGTCATAATCAGGATACAGAATAAATCCCTAACACAAATATTCTCTGTGCCGCCCCTTTATAGTTAAATCACCCCTATCCCGTTAAAACCAGTAATTTATTCTTCATCTCTATAGTTTTGCCTTTTTCAAAATATGGATGGATTCATACAATATTCAACTTTTTAAGTCTGGGTCTTTTACTTAACTGAAGTTGTTATGTGTGTCAGTTTATTCCTTTCAATTGTTTAGTATTATTCCATTGTATAGATGTACCACAGTGTTTATTCCATTGATCAATTTTTGGTGTTTTTCCAGTATTTTGTGATTATAGATAACTCTGCTATACACGTTTGTTTGCAGGTTTTTCTGTGAACACAAGTTTTTATTTCTCTTAAATCCACCTAGGAGTGGAATTACTGGGTTATATACTAAGTGTATGTTTACATTTAAAAGAAAATAATAAACTTTTTCTAGATTGGCTGTACAATTTGCACTCCCACCAACAATAAATGAGACTTACAGCTGCTTTGCATCTTTATCAGCACTTGGTATTCAAAGTTTTTGTAATTTAATTTTAGCTTTTCTAATATGTGTGTAGAGGCAACTCACTGTGATTTTAATTTCAATGTTGCTAATAACTAATGGTGTTGAGTAGCTTTTTTGTGAACTTATTTGCAGCGTATATATCTTTTTTTTTAGTGAAGTGTCTGAATCATTTGCCCATTAAAACTTAACCTTTTTACTGCTAAGTTTTGAGAGTGCTTTCTATAGTCTAGATACATGTCCTTTGCCAGAGGCAAGATTTGTAAACATTTTTTTCCAACAGGAGATAGCTTGTCTTTTCCTTCTGTTAGCAGCATCTTTCACAGCACAAAAGTTTTTAATTATGATGAAGTTTACTTTATCAATTATTTATTTTATAAATTATACTTTTGGTGTTTTATCTAAGAACTCTTTCCCTAACTCAGGGCCACTAAAATTTTCTCTCATTGTTTTGTTTTCTTCTAAAAATATTTATAATTTTAGGTTTTATATTTAGGATTACGCTCCATTACAAGTTAATTTTTGTATAAGGTACAAGTATGTGTTGAGAATACCTTTTTTTCTTTTGTATGGATGACAAATTCTTTCAACACTTTTGAAAAGATTATATTTCCCTATTGAATTAATACAAAGTTTTAATGTTGGTTGATACAAGTCCTCTAACTTAGCTCTTTCTTTTCATAATCATTTTGGCATTTTAAATTTCTTTTCCTTTCTTTGCAAGTTTGAGAGTTAGCTTATCAACATCTGAAAAAATTGCTGCTGGTATTTTGATTGAAATTGCATTAGCACTGAAGATTGATTTGGAAAGAAATGATATCTAAGTTATACTGAGTTTTCCAATTCATAAACAGTGTGTGTCTCTCTGTCTTTTTTATTTCTTTCATCAGTATTTTATAGTTTTTAGCCTATAAATCCAACACATATTTTTTCAGATGTACATACCTTTTATTTGAAAAGTATATTTCTGTAGTGAAATGGGATAAAATCAAATATGCTTATGATTTTAGTTTCTAAATTTGGGGCACAACTGAATAAGCTATAAACACAGAATATAACTGACAGGTTGTCTTGTGAAAATATTTCTCAAATTAAGGCATTAAATGAATGTAAACAGTACTTCTGAGTACATTTGGGCTGAAATATTTATTCATTTCAATTTGGAAAAATTTACAATTGATAATATTTTTCATTTAGCAGAATTTTCTCTCAGCTTACCAAGTACTATACAGCAAATATTTTATGAATGAAAAATATTATAGCATATTATGAATCGATTGAAGATGTCAACATTTTCTTATTTAATAATCATAAAATTCAACTTCAAAGAAGATTTCAGGTAATTTTAAGAAAAAAATTCTAAAACTAAAAGTAATAGGAGCATATAGGAAAAAATTCATTATCCAGAAAAATATCAGTAGTACAGTATTAGAAATATACACAGCTAAGGAACTGATTAAGAAATATAACTATTTGCAAAGACAATTATTCTGCCTCTATTTTTCTTGAACACACATATATAGGTTTACATTATTATTATTGCTTTATAAAGAATTTTATTGTATTAGTGGAAATAGGTTTAAACAGAAATGTTTTATAGATTCACAACAAAATAAAATTACTTTGTCAGTAGATAAATAAGAATTTTCACATATAAAACTTAATTATTTTATTTCCTCCTTCTTGTCTCAAATTTTTCCTATTTGAAGGATAGATTATATGGTCCACCTAACCTAAAGCATAGTAGCAAGCCTATTATATTGTAATGATTCTCATAAAGCTGGCTACCAAATAACCAAACATCCAAATACCCATTGGATCAATTGTAATTTAAAGGTACATCTAGCCTCTACTGTAAATGTAAAACTAGTGCAAATAACTATACTCAGAGTTCAAATATTGAATCAATTCTCTTTTGCTGTGTAGCAAACCATCCAAAACTTAGTGGCATAAAACAACAATTTTATTTGCTCACAAATCCGTGGATCTGCAAAATGGGCTAAGATCAGGTAGCAGGGAGTTCTTCTGTTGGTCTTGCCTGGAATTCCTCATGAACTCTAGTTATTTAGCTACTTGATGGGGTCTAAGATGCTTCAGTCACATCTCTAACAGTTAATTGCTGACTTTTGACTTAGGCACCTTGGTTCTGCATCACATAATTTCTTATTGTCTATTGGGCTAGAGAAGTCTTTGCATGGCAGTCTCGGTTATAAGAGGGTGAAAGCAGAAGCTGCAATGCCTCTTTAGGCTTAGGCTCAATAAATTTCACAGTGTCACTTTTGTCACATTCTTTTTGATTAAGGCAAGTAACAAAACCAGTCCAGGTGCAAAGACCGGAAAAATAAAACGGATTCCACCTTTTGCTGAGGAGAGCAGGAAAGTCATATTTCAAAGAGTTGTGCAAAGAGGTATGGAAGGAGTTATGGCATTGCTCTTTGCAAATAATCTACCAATAGACATTAGGGTAATGGGTAGAAAATCATTATGACGAAAAGACCAAAAAGTCCAGGAGTTAACACATAAGGAAAGTTGGTCTGTATTTTTCTCCGATATACATATCGCCTAGCATTTAGCATTTCTTAGTAGTAAAATATTTTTTAATATCATTAACAAAAATTTATAAGTTAGTCTGATATACTCTAAAAAACAGTAGCTTGACTCTGACTAGATACCTTTCTCAAGAGGTGAAGGATCACATATAGTATTTTAATAACAGATATTTCATATTCTCATTTATGTCCTAAAACTCACAAACAGTTCATTATTAAGGGATATGCAAAAACAAAACAAAACAAAAAAAAAACCTAAGGAAGGCAATATAACACAGTGTTCTGTATTTTGAATTCAAGAAAGTATTAGTTTAAAATTACAAGAACGATATCTTCTCATGATGCAGGCTCTAAGAACAGATCTAAAACTACGTAAGATATTTGTTCATCTCTGAGTTTTACTCAGCTTTGAATCCAAATAAATAAAAATCTCCTTTTCTCTGCACACAGCATAATTGGCAGTATCTAGAAATTTCTTAGCATGGTTTTTGTAAGAGTCAGATTTTTAAAAAACCAACAAGTGTGACAAAACATAACATTAGTCAACAGTTGTATTTTTTAGAGAAATAGGAAGAAAATATTTTTAAAATTTAAGAAATGTTCTTCATTAAGAAGCTGACAAGCCAAAATTGAATCAGTGGTTCAACATTTGCATGCATATTGACCAGGGGCATACCTAGGTCATTTGGGACCAAGAGAATGTATTGTTCAGTGTTTTTAATATGAGTTATTTTGAGAAATATTATTTCAAGATTAACAGCACTAACGCTTGCTTCAAGTATTGAATTGGTCAGGAAAAATTAAGTTTCATGAATTAAAAACATATTTCAAAACAATTGTGGTACTAAAATTGTAAAGGGCAATTTAGCTCTAATAAGAAACAGAAGCCCCAGAAAAGAAAGAGGATTACAAAAATATATTGCATTCTGAATCTAATAGCCACTAAGCTTTTCTAAGGCAAGATACTGCTAAACTTATGTAGAAATCTAAGAAGGTGAAATATTTCCCTCTTTTGTTTGAAATGTTTGCCTTTCCTCTCTATTTGGAGAATAAAAGGAAGGCTGCCAGAAATTCAGACTTGCAATACAAGTAATTTGCAAGTGTTAAAGTCTCCATGATCACAGCTAACGACAGCTCTTAAAAGACTGACTCCTGGCTTTTCATCACCTTTCCCAGAAGGACATAAATTACTAGAAGATAGTTTCTGTCTATAGATTTTTAAATACAAAATTGTATATATTTAAGGTATAAACATGATCTGATATATAGTCAAGCTAATTAACGTATCTCCTCATATAGTTACCTTTTCATGTGTGATGAGAGCCCTTATAATCTACCCTCTTAGCATCTTTCCAATGTTAACTACGTCATTATTAGCTACAGTCATCTTGCCTGTACATTAGATCTCTAGACTTATTCATCCTGCATAACTGCACCTTTGTGCCTTTGACAAGCAGCTCCCTATTTTTCCCACTTGCTTACCCCTGGTAACCACCATTCTACTCTCTGCTTCTATGAGTTCAATGATTTTTGTTTTGGTTTGGGTTTTTTTTTAGATTCTACACAAAAGTGAGTTCATACAATATTTGTCTTTCTGTATCTGCTTATTTCACTTACAGCTAGTGATCTTGGTGTGATTTATGTTTTACCATTCAGATTGTGGCTATGCCACAATCTGCTCGTTCTAAATTTCTAGGGTTATGGTAACACTGAGTTTCTCTGCAGCAGTGTCAATCAAGGTCCCATTTCTTCTCACTAGTTTCATGCTTGTTTAAGGAATAAATATACAGTATTTAGTAAACAGTGCACATCTAGCAGTTCATGGCAGCTCAGTTCCTGTGATGGTTTCCCTCATTCCTAGATTTTAGCAGTGTGTTCCAGAAGCCTCCTGATTTTCCATCTTCCTGATTCAGGCAGGGGTAGCAGCCTTGCTGACAAGCCGAATCTGTAGTATAATTTTCTTTCTTCCAATAATTTTATAATCATCTGATTCCCATTAGTAAATCCCTTTTTGTGAAGTGGTGTCTGTTATAGCCACTAACACCAACTGGACCAGTATTTGTCACCAGAGGCAAGTTGCAGGAATTGGAACCATGGACTGTTAAAATGGCCTGTTTGTATTTGAAGACCATGTATATTTCAATCCCTGAAAGGAGAGGACACTAGTAGTGCATGGAAACCCGTGATAAAGTTAACTGAAATTTTTTCCTATGACCATCTAAAATGAAGTATATGGTTTTGCAGAACAAGTGCTAAAGGCCATAGCAAATATAATGCCAAAGGCAGGAAGGATTCAAGAAATGAAAAGTGAGATGCTTCCTTCTATCTGTACTGGGAGTTCAAAGTAAAAATATCCGGTTCAGAAATTTAAATCCTGAGGTTAAGGCAGGGCTGGAGGCCCAGGGATTGGTCATGACGTTCCTTACAGAGTAGCTTATCTTCCATAGCTTCATGGGTAAGTGTTGTATGGCTGAAAACTAGGTGCAAAGGACCAACCTGTGGGTTACTAAATTAGAAAGCATGTTATATTCACTTTCTTACAGGATGGCGTATGTGAACGTTAGGGACTCGATTGGGAAAGAGTGAAATTTTAAGTATTAGAATGATAAAACTTGGGAAGATTTGGAAAACTCCAAGTATCCTGAGCAACAAAACTCCACTGCTCCTGCTCTAGCAGATGCAGCTCCTCCTCCCCAGTGTGATGTGGGGTGGGCCTATTCTCCTTCTATTCCACCTCTACCAACCGTCATTGCCCCCAGACCTGTAACTAGGATTAGGTCTCTGAAAGCACCAGGGAGCCAACAAAAGTTGATCCCAGGAGGGAAAATTTTACACCCCAAGGAATTACTAGATGTTCCTAATTTTTAAGTGCACAAATACTGACATGGGGAACAGGTACTAGACCATGGAATGTGAAATAGAATTTTAGAATTGGTTAAATTTATTGATATGGATGCATTCACAGAGATTCTGGATTCAGTGTATTAGCTCAGATAGCTAGGTGTGGTTCCAATTGTTTGTTTATTTGGTTAACTGAAAGCTGGAACCAGCAGGGACCTGTGCTAAATGAGGAAAATATACTACACCGCGTTTGTGAGTCAATTATGGAAGAAGATATCCAAAGACTTAGGAAGTAAGAGATACAGAAATAGATTTAAAATTGTTGTGTGAACAATTCATTAACTGCCCCCAGCTATGTACTTTGAGAGGACCCATTTACTGAGGCTTTGAAAAATACATTGGTGGCTGAAGGAACTGTGTCTTTTTAAAAAAGCACTATGATGGCTGTCCTCTGTAAACTGGAGATTTTGCCACTGAAACTTGCTCCTAGATTTCAGTGGTGATGGTAGCTGCCAAGGTGAGAAGGTATCACGTAGTATTACTTACTTAATCCCAGTGACAAAATAGACATGGTTACCATAACTGGGGCAGAGTTGGAGTGGGTATTCAGAACATGTGAATCACAGGGATCTTTGATGGTAGATGTTTGATCATGGGGTCAATGGGCTTGAAATATGTGGGTAGCTCATTCAGGAAGATCCTACTTATTCTGAATAATCAGAAGAACTCTAGGGCTGAGAAATAGAAGATTTGTTTGAGTTACCAAGAGAGACACAACCTTTATTTAATTAGAAGATATGAGCGAGTTCACAGATTCAAACTCCTTTGGAGAAGGACCATTAGTATGTCACAAATGCTTTCTGTGATTCTTCCTACAGGGACCTGCAGCAATTAATTATGACTATACAGTAAGGAACAGGAACTATGAAGACCAATGTTTCTGAGAACATTGGATCACAGTTCTGAGTTAATTCCAGTCTCTGAACATACACAATCCTATGTTGTTAACTGGTCATAGTGGCAGGTTATGGAAGAGTCAGATAATGACATTTTAATGAGAGATTATCTCACATTGGTTTCAGTGGTTCTATGAATCCATTCTGTTTTATTTTTTCATTTCCTAAGTGAATGGATGGAGATTTTATATACGTAAAATCTCAACAACTGCAGAATCTTCACATAATTTTTTTGACCTGTGGAGTAAAAAGGATGAAGGTGGGAATACCCACATGGAGTCCTCTGAAGCCCTTTCCTTGGATTCCTGGGGTAACCAAAGAAGTTAGTCATTCCTTCAAAGCTTGTATGATGGTGGAGTTGTGATTCCTTTCATATTTAACTTTCCTTTTTGGCATAGGCAGACGACATTTGAATCTTGGAAAATGACAATGGATTGTAATCATTCAGTTGATTACTTCAATTACAGATGTTTTTCCATATGTAATCTCTTTATTGGAACAAACCAATACAGTCACTGGCACTTGGTTTCTGAAAGATATGTTAAATACATTTTTTTCTCTAATGCAGAGAACATCAGAAGCATTAGCTTTCATCTGGTAGAGATATCCTTGCTGTTTTGTAATGAAGGAAGAGCTCCAAATCTGCAGCCTAGTGCTATAATTAAGGCTATGTGAACATGGCCATCCAGCATCACAAGACATCCCACTGGCCTTCTATATTAAAAATATCATGCTGCTAGCACAAATGAATAGAAAGATAGCAGAAGACTTCAACAGAGCCAGAAAATAAGAGATAAACCCCAGGAGACTTCAGCAACATTTTAAGGGCTCAAGTTTTGGAGCACGTCTCGGTATCTGGCCAAGTTGTTTCCTTTCCACTAAGAAAGTGAAACAATACTGACTCGGCTTCTTTGAATTGTGGCAGCAAAATATACCACATCTGAGTATGATGCTTTGACCCATTCGTCAAGTAACCATGAGACTGCTAGTGTTGGGTGATGATCAATACAGAGCTGCCTCTACCAGTCTTTCCCGCAGTTTGATAAATATTTTAATCTCTGTACCATATCCATTTTCACATAAAATAACTAGAGTGTTTTGATTTTATGCAATTTAGTGCTGAAAGATAGGTGAGAGAAAGAGATTTGAAATTAACATCAGAGGTTGCGATTTTGAGTTTATTTAAACTTTGGCACAGATTTCATGTTTTAATCAAGTCCTGTTGACTATCCATAAAGGTAGGTAATTGAAGTTAAGTGAAATAGGTGTTTATTGAAGGAGAGGAGGTCAGGGGGGATGGAGGTGTTGGATGTTGCACCCACTTAGAATTAAGACAGACCTGGGCATAGAGAAGACTGTGGGTCAGCTGCCCAAGCCTTAGATGAATGAGTAGAGTAACCACAACTCTGGCACAGGACACATCTACACAAGAAAGGAGTGTGGATAGTCAAAGATAGTAGCTTCAAAGCAAGATTAAAGAGAAAGTGTCTGGAAGTAGAATAAAGAAGTGAAGAGGACACCGGAACACTTCCTCACCTGAGGTTCATGGGCTGTGAGAGACTGAATGGCCTGCTCTCCAAAGGTGGTAGAAGGAAGTCGTCCTTCAGGGATACCAAGAATATGGCGAAACTCTTCATCAGAAACGGTGTGTATGTCTGTGGGTGTGTGGCGGGAACAGGTAGGGGTAGGAACAGTAAAGTTGTTAACCAAATGACAGGCATTCCAGAGGGGAAAGCGGACAAATTAAGGAGGGAGAGAAGTGGCACATGGGTTGTAGGTGAGGCTGAGTAAGATGAGAAAAGCAGGCCCTGAGAACAATTTACTAAGTGCTGTGAATGAAAATATGTGGAAGGTGAAATATGGCATCAGTAATTGGCATCAGTTTTTTGAAAATATTACTCCCAAGCCACATCCTGGTTAATGGTGGTAGGAGTGGGGGCAGGGCAGGGGCCTGGTGCCTGGGCCTTGGGCGTCTTTCTGCTGGAAGCTTTATTAACTGGTAGGTTGGTCTTCAAGTTCTCGATGAAGTTCTCAGGCAATTCTTAATGAAAATTCTTATGAAGAATTTTCCCTCAGGAATCTAACTAAGGCAATTTCTTATTAGTAAAAATTACCCTGACACCACCTTAACAAGAAAAAAGAGAAGCTTATCTATCTATCTATCTATCTATCTATCTATCTATCTATCTATCTATCATCTATTTGTCATCTCTCATGAATCTACGGGGGTGCCAAAAAAATGTATACACATTTTAAGCCATCTTAACATTTTGGTCAACATTGCTCAAGCAGGAGTTCTCCATAATCAGAAGTGTCTGGACACTGATGGTAACCACTTTGAGCACCTCTTGTAATTGCAGAAGTCAAACGTGACTTGTATTCATCTTTTGTTACTGGTATATATTAATACAGGTTTTTTTTTCTTTCTTAAAATGTGTATACATTTTTTTGGCACCCTCTGTATTTATTTTTTAGTACAATACACCTTTATAGAACCTTCCTCTGGTTAAGCCATATAGTAATGTCATATGTACTATGTGTATTTCACAAAGATTTATTGCCACTGGGCCAGGCTTGGGGAACAAACTTCATGCGAAATATTTTCAGAACAATATTTTTGTCAAATAGTGAAAGATATGATTCAACGATGGTTATGTGAGTGAAATCAAAACATAAATATAATCACAGAAGCAGAAAAGGAAACAAATATGACCCTTGTGTCAAACATAGGAAATAAATCTGAAACAAATGTGAATGTGTTTACAATGAGCATAAATGTGCATTCAGGCACACACATGTTTGAAAAATTACACCTTCAAAAAAGAAATTCATATATTAACAAAAGAGGGAATATAGTTTATCCTCCAGTCCATATGTATTAATAGCTTTGCAAATAGCTAGGGGCATAAAAATGTATCCTGCTTCCTTCAGAATACCCAGTGCTTCTGTCCCATTTTCTCCTGCGGTTCCACACGCTACCAAGCAATGAGCATAGAAATGTTAGCCTTAGGCAAGTGTACTCATGAGTACCCCTATAAATATGTACTTTAGAGAACACATTCTCAACGAGGACAATATTGTTCCCAAGGGAGCAAAACTTGGTTCTCGGTGGGCGGAAAAATCTTACTCTTTTTATGGATAATTCAGAAATATACATAGGGTATATACACAGATATACAGTATATCAGAAGCATTAAAGTTTCATGGGGAGGGCAATTAGGGGAAAAGATGTCTAAAAAGTTTCCTTAGGGAGGCATAATAATAAAAAAAAAATTGGTTGAGACTGCCTTAGAGAAAACTAAAGAGAAAAAGGAATCTAGAGCATATTCATTTCTTTTTTGTATCTGCTGTCAAGTTTTGATTAATCATGTTTAATTTTATAGTGCCTGGATGAGGAATAGCAATTATCTTCAGAGCAAGTTAAAATATGATAAAGAGTAAAATATATTTAGAATCACAATTTTCAGGCTTTTTAGTAACTGCTTCTCAGGATGTGTGTATAACAAGCATATAATACAGGGTATATTAAAATGGTAAATGACCATTAAAAGACTGAGTGAGCAGAAACTACAGGAAGACCTGATGTGAATAAGAAATGACTCTAGAAAAGAGAAAAACAGTGAAAGAATAACCGAAAGCAAACAAAATGACTTCCACCAAAGAAAGGGGTAAAATTTTATCTCATCAGCTCAGAGAGGGATCTAGCTGGTCTCTTATTGCATCTAGGGGAGAGTCACACTCCAGGCCAGAGGATTCCTGGAAGTCTGGAGGTGAAATGACATCACTGCCTAACACTGTGAAGGGCATGGAGGCAACTTCTGTGCAGAGAGATGGAGATGAGAGTTCAGTTAAAGAAAAGTAGAGAGTAATTCTTCACTAATTCCAAAAGTCTGTGGAGAAAAGTCCCAGTGGGGCTGGAAGACTTAATGGAAAAGCAAGAATTCCCAAATGTCTTCCCTACCCTGAGAGGAAAACTAAGCCTTCATTATCATCTAAAGATAAATTCAATGGGTTTAGCAAATGAAGGTTGCCCAGGACATACCTGTGAATATTTTTCATTGATCTACTTAATGTCGATATATGTTATAAGATCATTTTTAAATTAAAACTCAATATACTTTTGTGTCAGAATTATTTGTCTTACGCTTTAGGTAGTCTCTGAAGTATTGGCAATATTTCAAGAAACTGCTAAGGAGAATTTTAAAAAGAAGGTTCAGATTATAGTCATACGTATGTGCTAATAAATCTATGTTTCTTCATGCTATCCCATAGAACAAATAGTTTGTTATCAAGCCTCCTTGCTGAGACTGAGAGAGAAATAATTTTCCTTATATTTTTAAAACCAAATCTGAAGTCTTAAGCTCATTTCTGATATATACATGCATGTCATTTTCCTATAGGAATTTTCCATTTTCTAGTCAACTCCATAAGCAACAAGGACTGCTGAACTCTTTTGCCCTCATCTGTTCTTTTTGACAGGGCACTTGTGGCACAGCCCCAGGACCCTGACAGTCTGGCTTGTTTGAGCCCATCTGAAGTGTAGTTAGGTTGGTTTCTTTTATACATAAGCTGCTAGTTTTATCACAGTAACAGAAACATGTCACCTAACTGGTCTAAAGAGTGTCAGCTTTAACTTTCACTCATTCATCTGTCA
This sequence comes from Rhinolophus sinicus, assembly GCF_036562045.2. NCBI lineage: Eukaryota > Metazoa > Chordata > Mammalia > Chiroptera > Rhinolophidae > Rhinolophus > Rhinolophus sinicus. Next base: position 96,780,484 of record NC_133757.1, read on the forward strand.
GAAATTCAGCATCACAGCTGAAGAGCTATTTGCAATTTAAATTGATTGCCAGGTATTTAACATTAATTGACATGTTAAATCTATGACTAAGTAACAAATTATGACTGGTGCCAATCATCTTAGAGAACACAATTCCCCATCTTGCTGCCCATTTTATCTTTAGAGGTTCAAATGACATTTTGGAGTGTATTCTTTCAGAAAATCAAATTCTCTTCGAAAAAGGTGCATGGTGATAAATAGCATGAAGATGAACACCATTGAACATCATTTCTATGTTGTGTTAGGTGGTCAACAAAAGTGCTTAATTGGTCTGGTAACAGTGAATTCTATACCATGTCTTACTCTTGAGAGGACCCCATGCAGATAGATGCTAGTCACTTTGTATTACACATTAGCTTTACAGAAGGCAAGAGAGGAAGGTTAAATTAAGAGACATTATCTTTGACACTACATGTATGGCTTCCCACACGTAATCTTCTTCATTTTTTCCCAACTCAAATATTTCAACTACCTAAACAAAATACAATTAACCTTCAATCTGCTTAGCCAGAATAAAAGGACCCTCTACACACATATGTGGCCCAAGAAAGGAAAGAAGATGTAGAAGTACGTGCCTGACAACTCCCTCCTCCGCATAGCTTTCCTCCTGTTGTCATTAGCATCAGTTTCTTTTTGGTATTTTCCTCCCATAGAACTGGAAATCTGCTTTTAAACATCGTGCTTGTTTTAACAACATTGCAGCACAACTAGACAATTATATTCTTTGTGAGATCTTTATAAGGAATTGTACCTGGGTGAACAGGATTTACAGATAGTCTCTTTTTGAGAAACAGTGGTTATAAGCATGCTCTTGTGGACAACTGCACCAGGCAGAGATTTATTCTTATTTCTGACGGGGTCACCAGAATGTGTAACCTTCATGCATACCTGTCTTTCTGCAACCTTTCCCATAAATATGCCCTCATTCTAATTCATGCTTACAAAGGATAGTTCAGAACACATTCATGCTGCCAGTCACTGGTTACTCATGCTTGAAATTAAAAAATCTTTCAGACCAATGCTATTGCTATGTTTGGTTAGGCTTTACCTATTACGCAAAGAAAGAAAATAAGACAGTGAGGATAGGATCTTAACAGGCATAATCTTAATGATAAAAGGGTAGATAGTAGGACACTTTCAGGCTATTCTAAAAGAAAATGGCATAACATCTATCTAATCATATGCTACATTAACATTATTGAACCTAGAAATATGAATAGCACAGGAATAGTCCCTGAATGCTATTACAGAACTCTTAAAGTGAGTGTACCGTAACAAGACCTTAACTTGTTGGCAATAGACAGAATGGAACAACAACTTATTTGGGGGAAAGGTTACAAAAGAACAGAAAAAAATGGACTTTTCTTCAAATTATACACATTTACTTCCAATTGTCATGAAAAAACATTACTGTGAAACATAGTTGATACTTGAAATAATTGCATCTTAACATTTTTTTTATTTTTAAACATTGTTCTTCAATCATCATAAGCACTATATAAGAGCTCTAATTTCTTATCATTGAGAAATCTCCATACAAAATGTTAGCATTTTTTTAATGAATTTATATCTCTATTAGTACAGCTGAAAAAGCAGATGCTTTTTAGGAAAGATTATAAAATTATATGGAAAGATTTGAATAAAAAAAGCCAAGTTCATTTGGGCAATATTAGCCAACACTAACTTGATTGTACGTTAGTTACTTAACTCATATTTTAGAGACTATAGCACCAATTTAAGACAGTGACCAGGACTCAGAGCTGCAAAAACAGATCATATTGCAAAGTAGTAAGAAACGAAGCTTATCTACTTGAGTCAAAGGAACAACAGCACAGTTCTCATTTGGGAAAAAATAGTATTTGTTAGCCAGAATATATATACGCATATAAATGTACACACACACACACACACACACACACACACACATATTTAATGACATACTTAATGAATAGATAGATATAGAGATAGAGATGAACATATCAGAGTGGATTGCTGCTCTATGGAGCCCATAATTTTAAAAAATTAAATAAATGTCCTCAGATTTAAACAAATATTAAAAATGAAAAGGTAGATGGAACTTAAAAGCAAACTGGATAAACTTATAGAATGTCAATGAAATATCTCTGATAAATCAGTACAAGAAGTTAAATGCCGTCTTAATGGAGCCAAGTAAAGTAACATCAAAAAAAAATTTATCATCATCATAGTATGTGACTCAATTGCCTTGATGTAAGTCATTGAACTATTTACAGTAAAGGAATCTAAAATGGACTGATACAAAAATGCAGCTTATTTGGGATTATTATGAATTTCCAATAATTTATGTACTAATGAAAATTCTTAAAGATAGGGAATATGCAGCACCAGAAATATAAACAGATAGAAACTCTAATGGAGAGAATGAAATATAGAATATTCAGTGTAATAGGTTTTACAGAAAGAACAAATGGAAAGATAAAAATGAGTATTATTATTCTTAGAAGATTAACATTAATCATAGATTCAGAAAGCAGCAATAATCCCTAGCAGAATAAAAATAAATCAGTATGTAAACTAATTTTTAAAAAAGGAGCTAAAACCAAATCACTAGTAAAAGGAACAAAAATGTAGACATTACAAAGATCCCTAATGAAAGGATAAGGCTATGGTGATGGAAGGAGAACTGACTCTGGGTGATGAACACACAATGGGATTTATAGATGATGTAACACAGAATTGTACACCTGAAATCTATGTAATTTTACTAACAATTGTCACCCCAATAAATTTTAAAAAAAGGATAAGGCATTGTAAATAAGTTTACACCAATAATTTGAAAAATTTAAGAAAATGGACAAATTCCTTGAAAACAAAACTTTTGCACCACATACACAATAGAAAAACTGAATAGTCCTGTATCTGTTCAAAGAAGGAAATCTACAATTTAAAACCTTTCCACAAATAAAATAACAGGCGAAATGAGCATGAATGTTTAAAAAAATGCGTTTACATAGGTAATACTTCATTTGATAAAATATTTATTTGATTAAAAAAACGTACTTAGAGAAAACGTGTAGGAGTTTAAAGATTCCATTAAAAATATGTAAATAAACACTGTCAATTTTTTATGCCATGTTGGCTTAGATTTCTCTGGAGAATCTAGTAATCCAATAATTCAAAGTAGCATCTACATGTGCATGATTATTGTTGCAACTAAAATGTGAATCTATCATTTGTGTGGAAAATTGAAAAACTGTACAGTTTGACAACAGTATGAGCTCACAGCAGACTCTCAGGTATTCTTGCCCAAGTCCACCACACATCTCTGTATACAGGCACTTAAACTCTTATACCAAAACATCTCACCTTTTTCGTTTTTATTTTGGAGAAATAATTTATCTTGTGGGCACTGGTGAAAAGTAATGGTTTAATGAGTAAATACTGACTGAGGGCACATAGCAGAGCAATTCTCTAACTCTAACTTATTTGTAACAAGATAGAGACTCATCTGTTTTCTGAAAATAGGAGGTTCAGCCAATATATCCATTTCTAAATATTGCTATACTCATATATACTATATACGCCAAACTACTACATATATATATGTGAGTTTAAAAAAAATTATTTCATCCAGGCATATAAACCTAATCCACAACTCATCACAGATTTGCAGGAATGTGTTTCACTTAAGAATCACTTAATGTGGAGATCTTAAGCTGCCCCTCATAGAAGCAATAAAAACAATCATGAACTCCTTTTGTCATCATAAGTCTAAAAGGATAGATGCACCTCTGTCACCAAGGCCATGTTGTAAAAAGGGAAGGAGAATGACTCTAATGATGGTAAACCAGTTTTATTTATTTTTTTCAAGAACTGTGATTTCCAATAGTTGTTAAATCATTATCTGCTTAAGAAAAATGTGAACTTGTAATAATGGAGGCTGAACAAGTCCTTGGAGATCCTCATTACATATAATGACACATGACTGAAATGTGAGGGAAATAGGAAAGTTTAGAATTTCCATAATATTTATAGAAAAAAATGTTAAAGACTATATGTCAAAAATAATGAAATTGTACTTAAGTGAGAGTGGTTGGCACTATGTTAATTAGACAAATTAACATTAGGAAAAGATGAGTTTTTTAATTAAATTTGTTGGGGCGACATTGATTAATAAAACTATATAGGTTTCAAATGTACAATTCTATAATACATCAACTATATATTGCATTGTGTGTTAACCACCCAGAGTCAGTTCTCCTTCCATCACAATATATTTGACAACCTTTACCCTATTCTACCACCCCCTTCCCGCCTTACCCACTTGTAACAAAAAACTGTTTTCTGTGTGTATGAGTTTTTGTTTGTTTGTTTTGTTAATTTGTTGCTTTCAGTTTTATATCCTACATCTGAGTGAAATCATGGTTCTCGACTTTTTCTGTCTGACTTATTTCCCGTATCTCAAGATAATCTCAAGATCCATCCACGTTGTCGCAAATGGCAGTATTTGATCTTTTCTTACGACCAAGTAATAGTCTATTGTGTAGATGTATCATATTTTCTTTATCCAATCATCTATATAAGTACACTTCAGTTGTTTCCATGTCTTGGCCACTGTGAATAATGCTGCAATGAACATAGGGAGACATATATCATTACAGATAAATGTTTTCAGATTTTTTTCATAGATACCCAGGAGATAGATTGCTGGGTCATATGGTAATTCTATTCTTAATTTGTGAGGCACCTCCACGCTGCCTCCCATAGCGGCTACACCAATCTGTATTCCCACCAATAGTGTATGAGGGTTCCTTTTTCTCCACAGCTTCTCCAACACTTGTTACTATTTGTCTTGTTAATGATAGCCATTCTAACTGGGGTGAGGTGATATCTGATTGCGGTTTTTATTAGCATTTCCCTAATAGCTAGAGAAGTTGAACATTTTTTCACATATCTGTTGGTTGGCCATTTGTATGTCTTGTTGGGAGAAGTGTCTATTCAGGTCCTCTGCCAATTTTTAAAATGGATTATTCGTTTTTTGTTGTTGAATTGTATGAGTTCTTTATATATTTTCGATATTAGCCTCTTATTGGAGGTGTTGATTGCAAAAATCTTCTCCCATTTGGTTGGTTGCCTCTTTGTTTTGTTGATGATTTCTTTTGCTGTGCAGAAGCTTTTTAGTTTGAAATAGTCCTATTCATTTAGTTTTGCTTTTATTTCCCTTGCCTTTGAGGTCAAATTCATAAAATCCTCTCTGAACACAAGGTCTATAAGTTTAGTACCTATGCTTTCTTCTGTGCAATTTATTGTTTCAGGTTTTATATTCAAGTCTTTGATCTATTTTGAGTTAATTTGGGTGTAGGGTGACAGCAGTCTAGTTTCATTCTTTTGCGTGTGGCTTTCCAATTTTCCCAAAACCATTTATTGAAGAGACTTTCTTTTCTCCATGTATGTTTTTGGCTCCTTTGTTGAAAATGATCTGCCCATATATATGTGGGTTTATTTCTGAGTTCTCAATTTTGTTCCCTTGGTCTGTATGTCTGTTCTTCCACCAATATCATGCTGTTTTGATTATTGTTGCTTTGTAGTATAATTTGAAATCAGGGAGTATGATTCCTCTGGGTTTGTTCTTTTTTCTCAGGATTACATGACTATTTGGGGTCTTTTTGTGATTCCATACAAATCTGATGATTTTTTTTGTTTTATTTCTTTAAAAAATGCCATTGGGATTTTGATGGGGATTGCATTAAATCTCTATATTGCTTTGGGTAATATGTCCATTTTGACTACATTGATTCTTCCAATCCATGAACACAGAGTATCTTCCATTTCTTTTTGTCTTCTTCTTATAGTTTTCAGTGTATAGGCCCTTCATATCCTTTGTTAAGTTTATTCCTAGGTATTTTATTCTTTGGGGTATAATTGCAAAATGAATTTTTTTTTCATTTGTTTTCTGAAATTTCATTGTTAGTATATAGGAATGCAATGGATTTTTGTACATAGGTTTTGTATCCTGCAACATTCTTGTGTTTGTTTATTGTCTCTAATAGTTTTTTGGTTGAGTCTTTAGGGTATTTTTATATAAAGAATCATGCCGTCTGCAAAAAGTGACAATTTAACTTCTTCATTCCTAATTTGGATGCTTTTTATTTCTTTCTCTTGCCTGATTGCTCTGGCGAGGACTTCCAATGCTATGTTAAATAACAGTGGTGATTGGGAGCATCCCTGTCTTGTTTCTGTTCTTAGAGAAAAAGCTTTCAGTTTTTCACCATTTAATATATTAGCTGAGGGTTTGTTGTATATGGCCTTTATTATGTTGAAGTACTTTCCTTCTATACTCATTTTATTAAATGTTTTAATCATAAATGGATGTTGTTTCTTGTCAAATGCTTTTTTTTAAATCTATTGATATGATCATATAATTTTTATCCTTTGTTTATGTGGTATATAACATTGATTGATTTGCGTATGTTGAACCATCCTTCTGACCCTGGAATGAACCCCACTCGATTGTGATGTATAATCTTTTTAATGTATTGCTGTATTCAATTTGCTAGTATTTTGTTTAGGATTTTTTTGTATGTATTCATCTGAGATTGTGGTCTTTAGTTTTTTTGTGTGTGTGTGTTATCCTATCCAGATTTTGGTATCAGTATAATGTTAGCCTCATAAAATGAATTGGGAAGTATTGCCTCTTCTTCAACTTTTGGAAGAGTTTGAGGCAGACAGGTGTTAAATCATCTTTGAATGTTTGGTAGAATTCACTAGTTAAGCCACCTGGTTCTGGAATTTTGCTCTTGGGGAAGTTTTGGATGATTGTTTCAATTTCCTTACTGTTGATTGGTCTATTTAGATTTTCCAGTTCTTTGTGATTCACTCCAGGAAGGTTATATATTTCTAAGAACTTGTCCATTTCTTCCAGGTTATTGAATTTGGTGGCATATAGTCTTTCATGGTATTCTTGTATGATCCTTTGATTTCTGTGGTGTCTATCATAACTTCTCCTCGTTCGTTTCTGATTTTGTTTATTCGTGTCTTTTCTCTTTTTCCCTTAGTGAGTCTAGCCAGAGCATTGTTAATTTTATTAATCTTTTCAAAGAACTAGCTCTTTGTTGCATTAATTTTTTCTATAGTCTTTTTGTTCTCTATTTCATTTAATTCTGCTTTAATTTTTATTATTTCCTTCCTTCTGCTGACTTTGGGCTTCATTTGTTCTTCTTTTGCTAGTTCTATAAGTTACTAGAACTAGATGTTAGGTTGTTTATTTGGGATTTTTCTTGTTTCTTGAGATAGGCCTGTAATGATATAAATTTCTCTTATTACTGCTTTCACAGCATCCCAATGATTTTGACATGTTGTCTTTTTATTCCCATTTGTTTCTATGTATGTTTTGATCTCTCCTTTTATTTCTTCTTTGTCCCAACCATTCTTTAGTAGCACATTGTTTAATCTCTACATACTTGTGGTTTTTCCTCCTTTGTTTTTGCAGTTGATCTCAAATTTCAAAGCATTGTGGTCAGAGAATATGATTTCAATCTTCCTAAATTTGTTGAGGCTAGTTTTGTGTCCCAATATATGGTCTATCCTTTAGAATGTTCCATGTGCACTAGAAAAGAATGTATGGTCTGGTGTTCTGGAATGAAATGTTCCATAAATGTTGATTGCATTCGGTCTAATGTGTCATTTAAGACTGATATTTCTTATTGATTTTCTGTTTGGATGATCTATTCAATGGGGTATTTAGGTCACCTATTATAATTGTGTGTTTTTTCAATTTCTGTCTTTAGTTCTGTTAGTAGTTGCTTTATATATTTTGGTGCTCCCTAATTGGGAGCATATATATTGGTAAGTGTTATGTCTTCTTAATGTGTTGTTCCCTTTATCATTATGAGATGTCCATTTTTGTCACTTCTTACTTTTTTTATCTTTAAGTCTTTTTCATCAGATATAAGTATGAATATGCCTACTTTTCTCTGGGTGCCATTTGCTTAGAGTATCATTTTCCACTCTTTCACTTTGAGTCCTTGCAGCTGAGATGTGTCTCTTAAAGGCAGCATGTGGTTGGGTTTTGTTTTTTGATCCAGTCTTCTACTCTGTACCTTTTTATTGGTGAGTTTAGTTCATTTACATTTAGGGTGATTATTGATCTATGAGAATTTCCTATAGTCATTTTATCTTTGATTTTCTGGTAGCTTAGTATATCCATTGTTTCTTTACCTTTGCATTTCTTTACCTATCTGTTATTTTATTTTGGTGGTTTTCTATGATTTTTTTTCCCTCTTGTTTCCTCTTTTATTATGCTATGTGTCTCAGTTCTGGAATTTTTTTGAGTGGTTATCATTAAGTTTATGTAAAAGAAAGTTTCATATATGAGTATTCCTTTTTCTTCGACACACATCTTGGACATACCACCCTGAACGTGCTTGATCTCATCTGGTCTCAGAAGCTAAATAGGCTTGGGCATGGTTAGTACTTGGATAGGAAAAGATCAGTTTAACAGTTAAGAAATTTGAGTGTATGCTATTAAAAATGCACATAAATATCTTTAAAACTTGGTGCAAGAAGAGGTAAAATACGTTAAAATTTTGAATTAATATCGTTTTCAAAAAATAGCTAAAGAAGTAGAATATCTACTAAGAGAAATTTCCTCAGATTCCTCAAGCATCAAATAATTACCTCAAATGGGACTGAAGCTGGATTTTAAAATGGGGAGACAAATAAAAGTTTTGAGACTAGACCAGCAGAGGGAGCTTAATGTGTTTGGTCAGTATAGACATTGAAAACAGTTAAGATCTTGGTTAGGCAGAGATATGTCGATTGGGAGAATTATGTAGTTTTATTTGAGATATGAGTCCTCAGATGCAAAGGTATTTGCTAATGATTATAGGTAATTTGAAATTCCATCCTCTCAATTTTAATGCACTGTCTTTATTAAAGTAGGTTATTTGTATTATAAAAAACAAAACTATATTTGTATAAGAAATAAAAATGTCTTAATGCTTTTATAAAAGCATATTAAGCAATATTATGGTAAATAAAACAATGAGACAAAATTTAGTTGCAGAGCCATGATGGTGGAAACTATGAATAAAATACATCAACTTTTCAAGCAGTAGCAAAATAGTTTTTGATCCTTAAGATAGAACTATAATAACAAGTTCTAATTTCTCTATGTCTATGTAGAGGGATACCATATTGCAGCTATTCTATCTGATACCATTAAAATGTTTACAAATATTGAATCTGATTATGTGAATAGGAATAATGTCACATGTTCAGCAGTTTGGAAGACTAAAAAGAAAGCAAAATGGATGTAGTTAATTTTATAACAGTTTATTTTCTAATACTTAAGCTCTAAGGTGTTTCATTAATGTTCATTGATGTTGCTTGTGAGTCTGAAGAGGATAGTGATAGATTCTAAAAATGATTTCAAAGGAAATATATTATGATGGAATATGTAAGAATGGAAAGGATTTCTATACTAGCAAAGGGAAATAAAACTTTCCCTTGAGGGTCATTGTGAGGATGTATTTGCCATATTCTGCAAGCTTTCTGTATAATATTCTGTAAAGTAAGTCTGTTTAAAGTTAAAGGTAAGAAATTTAGTTGGTGTAGTCATCTCATAGACTATGTTCTAACTACCAAGTGGTTATAACCATTTAGTGGTAGGCTAATGAATTATGTCATAAAAAGCCGAGACCTTCAGGAACTGACAATCTGTCAGACTTTAATGCAAAGGAAATTCCACCATGTCTTCTCTCATTTCCAAGTCCTTTCCTCCACGGCACAAAGATAAGTAAAACTATAAATCTTTCTGACTCTTGCTGTTGAAAGTATTTTGTGTAAACAGTCTTGCAAACGAGAAAGTATAAACACATACAGTGTATATAGTAGCAATTAAAATGAGAAAGTTACCAGGACTAGAAATACAGTTTGGGAGGTCTAAGTAGAAAAAGCCAGTAAAGATCCCTTCACCATTAAATATGGTTTGAACTGGGCATGTATAAATGTAGGATATAAATCAGGAACAGATATTCAACCAGAATCAAGAATATGTCAAAGTCTGAAGCAGGATTATAATCACGTTAGGATTAGAATTGCACAAAAACTACACTGTGCTCAAACAAGGAAATTACATGCAGTTTCTTTGTGTTTACAGAAACACTCACACACATTCATGTTAAGTTATATACTGTAGTTAAGATAATTCTATATAATGCCCATATATGGGAGGTTAGTTTTTCTCCACTGATGCTTTTATTGTTTGACTAGAATCACAGAAATGCTGCTAAATGAGTAAATATTATGTACATGATGAAAAAAGCATTTTAAAAATGTGGCGCCTGAAAAAAGTCTCTTTCTGTTGAGATAGATCCTCTACACACAGGCACGCAAAACTCTACACAAACCCCCACATAATAATTTGCATATTAGTTACTTTTCCTTAGACATTCACTATGAAATCATTCTGAGATATATAAAATGAGCATAATTCTCTACTTAATTGTTTTGGGAGCTAGTAAGTGTTGAAGTATTTCATATCCTATTTTAGCTAAAATCAACTTTGAAGGTTAATGCAAATTATACTTGCTAAATTCAGGAATGGAGTGTAATTCTAGGTAATTTAAGAACCACCATACATAGTTTCAATGTTTAAGTTGCCCACTAGACAATTTTACAGGTATTCAGTGGTTCATGTGTTTATTTCTGCATTTTATTTTAGCTAAAGTACACAATAAAAACTACAGGGCAAAGAAGAGATACAACATAATCTTTAGAGAAAGTTATAAAATTCAAAACAGAATAAATCTGGTCTGTAATGATAATTTTTTGGCTTTAATAAGTATGTGAAATGTTCTCAATTGCATAGTAATGAAGTCTCTGTTCAGTGAGTTTAGTTAAATTAAGGCATATACTCCAAGTTACAAAATATTCATGATGTTTGAGCAAATACTGTATTCATTTGGAAAGTTAATCAAATAGAATACTTAAAGCAATGTTATGAATACATTTATTAGTAAACAGAATGACTAAACATGAAATTGTTTACTCCTATTCTTGTGTCTGGTTATTAAAAAGCATGGAAAAGAAATAATTTATATGGTAAAATTTTAGTTTTAACTTGACATTTCATATTTAATGACTGAAATGTGAAAAATCAACCTTGTTTTCACTTACATTTATTCTCTAATAAATATCTAATGCCATGTGTAAATGACACATTGTTACTTGAAGTTGATTGCAATTTATACCATTAGTTTTCTTTTCAAATCTTATTATATTAAAATTTTGGCTTCAAATTAAATAACATTAGCAGAAGAATTGCTGTTAATGTGACTATAAATTACTTTGGTATGAAAGTTGTTTCAAAGTAAACATGCCTACCATGGTTGTCTCAGCGATAGAGCCAAAGCTGTTTATGAATATGTTGCATGTGACATTAACTGGAGGGCCTGAAAAAGAAATTAAGACATGAGGTCTATTTAGATATTTATTTAAAATATTTTCAAATAATTGCATACTTCTCTTTAGTAGTTTTTTACAAAAAAATATTTTTAAATATACGTATATACACAGACACTTAAAATTGAAGGCAATCATTCTGTGAAATAATACAGATTGCAAATGACAAGTTCATGGTCTCCTTTCAACACTGATGCTGGTCAGTCATTAACCTCTTTTGGTCTCAGCTTCCATGATCTACAAATATGTAGCACTTTTTCTAGGATGAGTTTGCGAACTTAATTTTCAGACCTCATCTACCAGAACTTTTCAAAACTGCCTGTGGGTATCTCATTCACCAGATCTTCTTTTAAAAGTTTTGTTCAGTCTTCTCTGTGCCTAACTGGTATCACAGCCTTAGGCGCCTGCAATGTTTAAACAATTTCCTGCGATTATTTTCAACAATGCCCTGGGGATGGGATTTTTCCCACTGAAGGAGTTCCCAGTCAAACAGGGAACAGCCAGACAGGTCAAACAATAACATACCTCTAGGGATGGACTATCTGAGGAGCTCCAAACCTGGTTTGCTCTCTGGTAGATGCTAGGGTCCTTGATTATACAGCATTTGTGGTTGAGAGGCTGCTAGTTTTCAAGGGTAGTAGGAGTGGGGCCATATTTAAATGCCTTCTGTCCTTAGAGAAATTCCTCAGTTTTTCTTGAATAAATATCCTCATACTGTTGCAAGTTTTTGGTTAATTTTCAGAGTTCTAAAGGATAATTTTGACCATTTTGCCAGTGTTTCTGGTGCTTTTTGGAGGAGTGAATTTATAGAGATTCTCACTCCACCGTTCCAGAAGGCCCCTGTGTGTGCCTGATTTAACATTCATCATAAAACCAAGAATTTTTATTTTTATGAGACCATTTATTCATTCCTTTCCTAAATATCTAAAACGTGTGCACATCAAATTGAAGAAGACACAAAGAGATAATCATCTAGCAGTGCAAAAGTTAATAGGAATCAGTAAATTGTTGACTACTTGTTAGCACATACTGTGCTGATTCATAGATACCCCTTAATCCATGTAACACTGAGAGTGGATAATAGTCCACCATTTACACATTAGGGAGCTAAAGCTCACAGAGTACACTTAAGGTGCTAACAAATGCCATAGTCAGAATATGAACCATTGGTCAGATTGTAAGAATGATTCTTTCCCGCTATACCAAGTTGTTCTCAAATCTTTTAACTCAGCTAATCTCTACCTAAGTTAGTCAGATAAAGCCACACACAAAAACTGATCTAAGCCTAATTTAGTGTTTGTTTGTTTTCTACCAAAGGATGTTCTCTTTGTACCAATATTAAAAAACAAACAAACAAACAAAAAACTATTTCTTTAGTTAGAATCATTCAAAATAACATTTGAAGTTTTAATTTATATTTACTTGATTACTGGTGCGTAATTTTCATCTTTGTTTTTCTACTCATTTTATGATAGCCATTTACTTGCTGGAATAGGTAGAGAAAACGAACAACAAGATTATTTACAAGTAAAGTCTAGGATGCATTGGCCTATGAATCCTACTCACATTGAAATCATCCAGGTAGTTTTAGAAAAGATTGATAACCTGATTCTTATCTTCTAATTTTGTGGGCACGTCATGCAACCAAGGCACTTTTTATTGCCTTGGTATTTTTAAAAGCTCCGGTGAGTCAGATGGCAGCAATGTGGAAAATACTGACCGAAGGAATTCTGGACTAGGAAGTATCTGTGGCCATCATATCATAGGGTTAAAAATTAACTGGGGTTTTCTTAGAGATGAAGAAATAGAGAGAGAGAGAAGTCAGGACTTAGAGTATTGAAAATGCAAGGCTATTAATTTTGACAAGAGAGTTGCCTATTATAAATTTGGTCATCACTGCTAATAAAACATAGTAGATGCTTTGTACTTAGAAAGAGCCCAAAGCTGATTGAACACTGAGATGCCTAGAATAATATTTCAAACAGATATAGAAGCTAAATTGTTGTAAGTATGAAGGGTGAACATGTAAGAATAAGACAACCTCATAAAAATCCCGAATCCTGGAAGTACTATTATTTGATTACTAGTGGAAAGTTGTTGTTTTTTTTAATCTTTACCAGTTATTTCTAAATATTTACCAATGTTTTCAATATGTGAGGTGATAGGACTGTCTTATCTGTTACTACGTAAGAAAGGAGAAAGCATAGGTATTTTACTTCATGATTATTGTACCACTGTAAGAAAAGTATGAAGTCACAATTAACTGTCAGAAGATTTTTCTTTCTCTTTTTTTTTTTTTTACTTAATGTTAGTCGAAGGTGATGAACTCTAAAATATATACAGAGGCTGACTGGAATCTTGAAAAACTAAAACCAATCTTTCATATTTTATAGATTATTCTCCTTTTTTCCTAGAGAATACTAAAAGCCTGCTATTTACTTTTTCTGGTAGCAGGAGTCTGGGGAATATCATTTAGCTTGAGATAAATTCTGTTGTGCTTTATTGGCTCACACCCGTTGGAGAACACACAATCATTAGTATCAGGTTAATTCATTTTTCAAGAAAATGCTGATGAAGGTACATCCATGTTGGGGGAACACAGCCCGTTATGAAATTGCTGTTAGAAGACTGCCAGCTCTATATAACTGTGATCTCTTTGGCTGAAATTGGAATAAATAAAACAGGAAGGGGGTGACTTTTCTTATTTTAATTTAGCAAGGGGCAGGGTCTTTGTTTATTTGGACTTTAATTTCTCTCTGGGAATTGAATAAAAAGTGAGGCATTCTTTATTATACTTTTTGGTCTTGTGTTTTAAATTTAATTATTATCCATAGAATTATAGGTGATCGTGGTTAAAAACAAAAATAGAATGAAGGTGAAAATTCAGCATAGGCTTCAGGGGCCTAAGTTAGTAATACTTATTCTGGTACATTCCGGTGTCCTGTGTGTGCAGGTGCTGTATGGTACCTCCTAATGATTCCAAGAAGGGTTTGAATGGAGTAGTATTAAGTCCTGTGTTAAGATGAGACCTCCTCTGATAGATTTGTTTTTTCTCTAAAATGTGGCACTGGCATCTCAAGCTGACCAGAGACTTGAATCATAAGGTCAATGAATAAAATAAGGAAAATAATGTTTCCATAGAAAAGCAATGGTCAAAGAAGTGACTAATTGAGGCTTTCACTAGCATTTGGGAATTTGATGCCTCATATTATATGAAACAGATTCCAGCCCTTGCCTGTCCAACATGCCTCCAATCAGACGCAAAAAGGCTCTTCCTAAAAGCAGAAAGTCAGCCTGGTTTCTAATCTAACTTTCATTTGGGGTAAAGTAAATCACAGTGGTCTCAAATGTAAGCTTTATTGTTTAATCCATCATCTACCAGATGTGTTCCTCACGTGGTTATTGGAAATACATAAGTGCTATTTGGTTCCCAATTCGCTATTTATTTATATATATATATATATATATATACACACACACACACACATATTCTCTTCTTCAGCAGAAAGAAAGGTGAATGGATTCAGGCATCAAACCTTAATTCCAAATTTCAAAAATAGAGTAGACGCTTACTTGAAAGATTGGATGGATAGATAGATAGATAGATAGATAGATACATAGATACATAGATACATAGATACATAGATACATAGATACATAGATACATAGATACATAGATACATAGATACATAGATAATTTCACATATATAGAAATTATTTCATTTTTAAAAATTGTAAAAAGATATTAGCGTATGAAGCAATTTGGAAATAAAAGCCATTGTTTTTAAAGACAGGCTTGGCCCAGATCATGGAATCTTTTCAATGTGATACTAAAGCATTTGGAATTTACTTAATGAACATGAGGGAGCCATTACAGGTTCTTGATTATGGAAGTATAGTGAACGAACACGACACGGTGAATAGTTGAATGGATGGATGATAACAGCTTAGAAACAGAGAAAATAGTTAGGACTTTATTGTAATAGTGCAGATGGGAAAGAGAATGGCCTGACCAAGAACAGTGACAGTGGAGAGCGATCACAAAGAATGAAATGGATATAGCACTATCATGTTTATAAAGCACTGTATTCACTGGGAGCTCTGGTGGGTGTCAGATCAGGGCAGCACTCTTGGAGTAGTTTTCTACACTAGCTGTCCATGTGTATATTCAAAAATTTTGAGAGTGAAGCTCAGAGAAGATTGTAAATTTTCTACTGCCATTATAGAGAGCACCTGTTACAGCAGTCCTTGACCAATCTGCTATTTCCTCTGTGCCAGTGCAAAAGCTGTTATATCCATCTAATAGGCTACTATGTTTAGCAACAGAGCAGATAACTGCTATGGCATCCATATGGCAAAGTGTGCTTTTAAATTGTTCATTACATTAGCTATCGTTGGCCTGAAAAGCAAGTGACAGTAGCTGCAGATGTTTTTAGCAGCATGTTTTCTTTTAGCTGTTTCTTAAAGAAATAGACCATGGTTTGAAGTTCAGAGATGGATAAAGGCAAAATGGCAAAGTACAATGCAAAGCCTTGGCAATTATATTATTATTATTCATGTTGGGGATGATTGTTCACCAGGCAGGTCTAGAGCAAACAGAGACAAACAAAAATAACCCACGTGTTTACATAATTTTTAACATGTCGTATGAAAGCCTTACAACATTTGAAAGATTAAATCTCAAAAAATTATGTTTAATGAGTTGTTTTTCATTTTAGATAAATATATATTTTATGTAGTCGTGTTACTACGAGGAGAGATATGCCTTTAGTTTTTAATTAACAAAAGCATATTTGATGACTTTAAATCCAGATTTTAAGTTATTTGTTAGATGTTTGAAAAAGGTTTGAAAATCATGGCAGGATTCAGTTTATTCTCCACACCACCACCACCCCTTCTTTTCCCTTCCCTTTCCTTCCTGAAAATGCAGTCCTAAAGCCATTCAGTCGGGCAATGCAAAATGGGCTTCCATGCTGGGGATGGCTGTGGGCAGTGGTAATCTAGAGCAGATGAGAAGGACATCTATAGAGATGGATTACATAGCATGGGAGGTTGGAGCCAGAGTGAGTGAGGAGGGTGTTGCCACAGTAGGGCAGCCTGGTGAGAGGTACTAGAACCAAAGAAGTGTGAGGAGAATGTGTGCGTGAGGGCATCCTGGCATGGGAAGTCAGAGTCTGAACAGGCCCTGGGGCATTTGTGTAAGAGAGGGAGTGGCAATCATGAGAGAAATGCAAATAAAAACCACAATCAGATACCACTTCACTCCGGTCAGAATGGCTAGCATCAATAAATCAGCAAACAACAAGTGCTGGCGAGGATGTGGAGAAAAGGGATCCCTCATGCACTGCTGGTGAGATTGCAGATTGGTGCAGCCACTGTGGAAATCAGTATGGAGGTGTCATGCAGGAGACCCTGCTCGCTGCACCATGTGTCATGCCGGGTGGCCTGCGGGGTTTCTGCTCCTGCTCCCCACATAAGAACGCAGGATATGGTGAGGCCAAAATGGAACACCCTCAGAGCCATAGATGGGGGAGTCATACCACTATATTCTTGCTGGTGGCACTATAGTCTCACTGGAGGCTGGATCCACACTGTCCGCAACCCGCTTGCCAGCTTAGCCACCATCTTCTTGCTAGCACCATTTTTTTGCTAGCGTAGCCACAGCAGTTATATTAGTGGCCAATGGCTCACTGGCTACAGCTGACGGCCAACTAGCCACAGCTGATGGCCATCCAATCACAGTTGATGGCCATTTACTACCTGAGCCAGCACCTTTCTATGTGAGGCCGAGAGCCTGGAAACTGCTTTCTGGGGCTCTGTCCCCACAGGAGGTATCTCAAAAAACTGGAAATGAACTGGAATTGCATGACCCAGCAATTCCACTCTTAGGTATCTATCTAGAGAAATCCAAAACACTAATTCGAAAAAATTTATGCACCCCTGTTTATTGCAGCGCTATTCACAATAGCCAAGACATGGAAACGACCAAAATGCCCACTGGCAGATGACTAGATTAAGAAACTGTGGTACATTTATGCAATGGAGTATTACTTGGCCATAAAGAAGAATGAAATCTTACCATTTGCAACGATATGGATGGACCTAGAGAACATTATGCTAAGTGAAATAAGTCAGACGGAGAAAGACAAATACCATATGATCTCACTTATATGTGGAATCTAAAGAATAGAGTACATGAACAGGCTAATCAGAAACAGTCTCAGAGATATAGAGAAAAAACTGAGAGTTGCTAGGTGAGAGGGGGTGGATATGAGGGAGAAGGTGAGGGGATAAGAAAGCACAAATTGGTAGCCACAATATTGCCACCGGGATACGCAAGTCAGTTTGGGGAATATAATCAATAATGTTGTAAAGATTTTGATGGGTATCCGATGGACATTTGTTTTATTGGGGAGACCACTTCATGGACAATGTAGATGCCTGACCACTGCACTGTACACCTGAATCTGAAGCTGAATAATAATGAATGTCAACTATAATTTAATATATGTATAGTCACAGGAGGTGGAGTACAGCATAGGGAATAGAGTCAGTGGAATTGTAACAGCTACATGCGATGTCAGAGGGGTAGTAGATTGGGGGAGGGAAGTTATCACTTTGTGAGGGGTATAAATGTCTAACCATTACATTGTTTTGTACACCTGAAACTAATAATAAAACAAAAAGAGAGTGAGTGGCAAGGAGATTCATTGCATATTGATTAAATACAGAATTATAGTGAGGATTATGGGACCCAGGTCTCTTACTGTCAGATGAGAAAGTTAAAATATGGAAACTCAGCAACAAGAATAAACCTATAGAATTGGAGATATCAATGTGAATTCATGGTTTTCAATAGAGAAGTAAATATATAGATGTAAATTAATATGTATATATATGAATGTACACATATATGTGTGTGTATGTGTGTATTTATGAATATATATATATATGTATAAAGATGCATTCTGGCAGGCACCAACTTAATCAATTAATCAAAGTAAACATTCCCAGTTATGGTAAAAATTAATATGCTCCACTGTCTGATAAGATGCAATCAGAACTTAGCATCACCTCTGTGATATTTCTGTCAAGATGAATTACCTAAATTGAATCATGAGGAAACGTTAGACTAATGCAAATTTAGGTGCATTCTGTTAAATTAAAAAATACTAATTTTTTTTTAAATGTCTAGATCATGACAGTCATAGAAAGTACAAGATTATGGTTCAGACTGAAGGAGACAATGAGAAATGACAAAATGCAGATGTGATTCTAAACTAGATTCTTTTGCTTATGAAGCCATTATTCAGATAATTGATAAATTTTGAATGAGGTCTGCAAATTAGATGGTAGCAGTATTTCTGTGTTCATTTGCTTGTTTCAATGGTTAGATGGTGGTTTTTTAGGAGAATGGTCTTATTTGTATGATATACTCAAGTATATCAAGTACTGGCGCATGAGGTCAACAACTTACTTTCAAGTGGTTTGGGAAAAAAATAGGTAAGGGCTATACTTGCAAACCTTCTGTTAGTTTAAGATTGTTTTAAAATTAAAAAAAAAAAGAAATAACTACTACAGAAAGAATACATTAAAATCAAACAAAACCTAAAAATATAGAAAGCAGAATCTAAATCTATGAACATTTTAGGTGAACATCTACAATTTTAGAAAAGCTTATTATTAAAGAAGTTCTTCCTGTTAAGATGACCTTGTATTATGTAAAAATGCAAGTAGAAAATATACCTTTATACAGAAATAATTGTGGATTTAGTTCAAGAGCAATAGTGTCTGGATGGATAAGAATCGTTAAAGGTAGATACAGGAAATGCTAACACTTTCCCTGAAAAAAAAAAAAAAATACAAGCAGGAAATGAGTATTAGGTACACATGCCATTCTGGGGATAGAATGTGTTGCAGCAAAAATTATGATTTGAAAACTGGATTTGTGGTGTGGGAGAAAGGGATTAATATAGAGAACTATTACAGATGAAAAGACAGAAACCACAAAAACATTATGAAGGCAAACAATGTTATTTCTAGATAAAGAGAGTGGCCGTTGGAGACAGATGAAAAAAACTTAAAAATGCAATCAGGGTTTGGGAGGAAACATAATCAGGTGATTGCTGAGGGAGTACTTTCTGCTTGCATCCAAATTAGACTCAAGGGTTATCAAAGACCTACTGAGGGCCTAAACAGTAAGGTCAAAAGAAAGAAGTAAAGTCCAAAAAAAGCTGGTAAAATAGTCTAATGAAATAATGTTTTATTGTCTATGGATGTACTTTTATTTGCAATTCAGTTGATTTTTATCTGTGAAACTGGCGTCTAGTTTCAAATGACTCCTAGAAGTTTCTATCTCAAGAGGGGAATTGAACAGTTCTCTTTCTCTCTGAGGCCATAAAAATTGTACTACCAAATAAAAATGGGACTAAACGTATCACACCAAAGAGAATGGGAGGAAAGTCATAATTAGTTTAATGATAAAATAGAAAAGGCAAAAGAAAACCGAGCAAAGCCTAAAATAAATGCATGTTAGGACCACGTGGAGAAGGAAGCTAATGTGCTAGGAATTAACCAGTGAGGGACAAAGTTTAGGGTCATTTATAGGGTAGAGGTGGGGCGTTGGACAGGACCCGGAGGGCGAGACCATGGGCACCTATTTCAGAAAGCTCCGTGATTCTCATCCATCTTCCTGGAGAGCAGGGGTAGCCTGGGGCTTGGCACTGTAGAATTTTGGAAGGCATGGAAACAAGTTTTGCAAACATAGTTTATTAAAGTGATTGGAAATAATATGGTTCTGTTAATTGGTGATGACTTTTTAATCGTCTTCTTTTTCCAGCTTTACTGAAATATAATTGACATATAACAATGTGTGAGTTTAAGGTTCCTGGTGTGTTGATTTGATACACTTACATATTGCAATATGAGTACAGTACCACCATAACATTAGCTGACACCTCCCTTACAGCACATCATTACTATTTACTTATTTGTGGTGAGAACATTTAAACTACCCTCTTAGCAACTCTCAAGTATATAATACAGTATTGTTAATTATAGTCTCAATGCTGTGCATTAGATCCCCAGAACTTACTCATCTTCTGTTTGCAAAAAGTTGTTGTTGTTGTTGTTTTTAAGTAGGGAAAATAACTTTTTCTGATTGGGGAAAGCTAGGTTCCTGACAGTACCTCAAAACTAAAGCCATCTCTGTTTTGCCATCTAGAGGACCTCAGCCCAAATTCTAGTCAACACTCAATGCTCACCTAAAGCAATGCTCTGCCAGGGCAATGACATCTGTCAGATTTTCCTTTCCAGAGAGTGGAATAGCAGAAAACCATCTCCCTAGACACACACACACACACACACACACACACACACACACACACACACAGAATTAAACCTGCATCAGTATCGAGGCAACTCAGCTCAATCCTTCCTGAACTACAGAGCGTTTCTCTCACGTATTAGAAAACTAGCAACTTAGAGTAAACATGATGAATAAACATAATTGTTCCTGCAGAAATAAAAGTGAAATCACTGGGCCAAAAAGAAAAACAGAAGAAGTGGAATACTACAAGAATAGAGGTATTAATTCAGCAGTCTAGTTAGTGCAAAGGAACCTTATAAGGCCTTCTTTGTAAAAGACCTCCAAAGCAATCAAACAGATTTCACCAGAAGCAACCAATTTTGCTTTTGGAGTCTTTACCTCAAAGAAGTAAAGCTGTGCATGAGGATTGTTGAGCCAAGGAACTGCTGCTTTTCATCACTAATACTTTTAGACAACTTAGTGTTTGCCAAGTTCAGATACCTGATTTTTACTATTGTCATAAATAAAACAAACAGCTAAACATACAAAATAGCACCTGCCTACCAACCTGTGACACAACCCCATGACTTCGTATTCAAGGAAAATGGTGTAGAATAAAGAGGACTGTGAAGAGACCAAAATATAATTACAGAACTAAAATGTTCCTGAATATTCCAAAAGTATACAAATAACACCATGTAATACTATCAAAGAGTGATTTAGAGGACAAATCTGAAGTATTCTCCTTAAATCTAGGGGAAAGGAACAAGAGTGAAAGATATGAGTGGAAGTGTGTTAGCCACAGATGATAAAAGAGACCAGATTTTTTTTTAAGGGAAAGAGAATTGCTTTGGAAATAACACCATGCCAGCATAAGCAACAATTTTATTAAAGACAAATGTCTGTATGAGGATACTGCTTTCCCTCAATTTGTGAAAGTTCCTCAGAATGCTGAAATTTCTCATTTTCATTTTTATATGATACCCTTTAAACTGTACTACTTTCCCGAAGCTTGCATTCAGTGTTTTCCTCCCGTGCAGTTGAAAATATTTATGGTAGCAATGCTTAAAAACAAATAAAAAAATGCAATCCACAGTTTAAATGTTCAACTCACTTTTAAATTGAAGCAATTCATAATTTTCTATTCATAAATTATCAACAAATTCTACTTCTATCTTTTTCTCCTGCTACCCATTCTTGGTATTTATTAATCCTTTCTAATTAATTCTTATACCATTGCTAAGCAATCTTTTTCTTAATCCGTAAGAACAAATTCAGGAAAAAAAGAATTATTGTAGAATATGTTGTGTGTTTTTTTTGTTTTTTTCATCTTTAGGAATAAAAATAGCTTAGTTGAATCCCATGGAAAAGATGCGTATTCTTATAACTTAGATTATTTTTTATTAAATAAAATAATATTCAAGAGATATTAAATTAGTAGGGGCATGGAAGCAGTTTTTTAATCTTTTACCCTAGATTAAATTACAGGACATATGGTAGTTCTGGATAATCCACATATAACTTGTATAAATATGTTACTTGTCACTATACTAACAGAAAAAGAAAGAGTACTCAAACTGATAATTGCACTCTTTCCTATAAATTTGGTAGGTAGAATAATTTCTTAAACATTATCAGTGGCTTTTAGTTATCTGGACTTTTCCCCAGGACATAAATGCAACAACTATTTGATTCTCCACAATAGAGTCCTGATATTGGGGGATTTAACATATGGGAAAGTTTATTGTCAGCTCTAAAGAAGCTTCCATTCCAGTTAGTAAGAGTATATATTAAAGTTATACATAATATATAATTTCCTAAAATGAATTGTCACGACAATAAGTATAATAACAATTAGAGAAGGAAAAAAACACTGTTGGTTCAAAGAAGACAAATTATAATAACTATTAACATGAGAATATATATTTTTTAAGACATACTTTGACTAATAAAACATACAATAAAATTTTTGGAAATAGCCATCAGAATTTTTGGTGAAATCAATTTAAAAATGTATCTTATTTAATCATATTTAAAACACATTTCATATATAGTAGTAAGCAGAACAATTACCTTTAAAATTGGGTCTGATTCTTGCATCATACCCCGATGTCCTCCCCATTAATTTATCCAAAAAGTCAGAAGGTGACATTGGAGCACTTCGAGATCTTGCACTATCTGTTTCCTTTGTTGCAACCAAACTACAAATGAGAAAAAAACATCGATTTTACAAAAAACAATCTTCCTAACAATTGTTACCTACAAATATAAAATTAATATGCTAAGCAAAAATACCTTTGAAAACAAAAAGAAAAGCTTTATATATGATACAATGAATGTAATCATAATGACAGATAGGTATTGATAGATTTACAGTCAGTGTTTACAAGGTTTCACACGTTTTCAGCCCAAAGCTCAGAGATGACATTGTTTTCTGTTAAGTCCGGAAACAAAGCCAACTTATTAGACTTTCAAAATTTGCATTTACCCAAACTTGATTTCTGATAGCAATTTTTAGCTGAAAGTATCCTTAGTGATTCGGACATAAGAAAATACGAAAGTTTAGCTGTGAAATACAATTCTTATTGCTTTTATTGAAGGGGAAAACATCACCCTTAGGTTCTGTGAAACTTTTTTTAACAGTAATAAAACTTCTGTCTGATAGATTAAACAATCATGTTCTTTTCTTCAATTAGATTGCCTCCTATATTAATAACATACCCAGTTACATTCATTCTGCGTTTACTTTGTGTCACTCATCTACGGTGCATCTTGTTCAGATTTAAAATTTGTGCGTCCAGATTGAGAAATTACTATAAATGTGGTCTGTGCACCTGGCTATTATATGATGAGAACCTGTGTCCATGAAAGGTAAAGGGTTACTGTTTTTCTCACTCAAACATTTTCCTTTTGTGCAGTTGTTCATCCTAGAAGCCCATAAGTGTAACTGCACTCCCGTGTAGCCCCTCATTTATCTAGGTTGGTCCACAGAAGGCCTAGGCCTGCTTGCTAATATCAAATGACTCTGTTCATCCACAGAACTTTGCTTAAGAAAGTGAAGCAGACTTTCTGAGCACACATGTGTTTAAAACTGATATATTCAAACTGATGTTACTTCCTGCAGGTTGTCAATCATCACATCCTCCCAGCTCTGTCACTCAACTCAGAGCATTGCCAAACCCTGAACCTTTATGGTCACCACCTGATCTCAGTCGTATCAAGTTATTAAATTTCTATTGCCAGAATTTCTAATAAGTAGTAAAAATGTGATGTTGAGCTATCACCATTTAATTGTCTACCATACATATATATTCAGTGATTCATAGTCACAACTTTAAAATTCAATATCAATAATAATGAGAGAATGATATTTCTGAAAGTATAGCATCACAACTAACAGCACTTACTAACTATTGCCCTGTTCTAGAGGCTCTATCTATTATAGTTTGGACATTCTAGGTCACTTACCCTCCCAAGGATTCTTACTCTGTCTTTCTTGCTTTCTCCCTAAACAGAAACCTCTCCTCTCCCTATTCTGTCGGTTCCGTATTACTTTATGACATTTTATCTCTGATTATTAATGGTCAGTTGAATTCCCTGCCATTGTGATCTCTGGAAAGTTTATTTTAATGCAATTATCATCATCATCATGAAAAGAAAGAACAAAAACCCACTACCTTTTCAATAACTCAAGGACTTTCCTCTACCATATGTTTTACGTAACGATCAAACTACTTTGTGGATTACTGCAAATCTCTGGTTAATTGCCAGAGTTATGAAAAATCTGGTTGTTGCCGTTTTTGAGTTTTCTTACTGCTGCTTTTAAGGAGGAGAGAATTTATAGGGGTCTGTACTGAACTATTTTTGCTGGCATTATCACTCTGACAGTGTCTTCTTAGACTTCTTTTTATATTTGTTTTATTATATTTGTGCTTTAAAAGTGGGTCAGATATATATGGTGATCTATTATAGAAATGTACACTTGAAACCTATATAATTTTACTAACCAATGTCACCCCAATACATTTAATTTAAAAAGAAAAAAAATCATTCTTCAGCTTCTTACTGGAGCTGCTCCTTTTTCTTTTTCTTTTTTTTTTTTTATTAGTTTCAGGTGTACAAAACAATGTACTAGACACTTACACCCTGCACAAAGTGATAACTCCCCTCCCCCAGTCTATTACCCCTATATAGCTGTTACAATTCCACTGACTATTCCCTATGCTGTACTCCATATCCTGTGACTATATATATATATATATATATATATATATATATATATATATATATTAAATTATAGTTGACATTCTCCTCTTTTCTCTCTCTGGGTAATTGTATTTACTCCCATGGTATCAGCTACCTCCTATAATACTACTTTATAGGACCTTTTAAAAGATCTTGTTTCATAAATAATGTAAAGATTTGCTTTTAAAAGAAAATATAGGTTTACCTTTTGGGTTTCCTTATAATGAATCATCAAAAACTGTAATTGACTAAATATCAGTAAATATTATATTGATAGTTATTCTTATGGTAGTAATAAAGCAATATTTCTGTTTATTCTCTCTTTTCTCTCTCTGCCTCCCTCCCTCTCTTCTTTCTCATAAGGGGGAGAGAGAGAGAGAGAGAGTTAAATTATCAACATGGCAAGTGTTAATTGAACATTTTCAAAATTTGGCTACATATTTTTTTCAGATATATTAAACAGTAGATAGCACAATAAAGAAAAATGAGGGACAAAAATGGAATAAAAATGTCCACTGCATGCCTACAATTTTAGCAAAATAAAAGTAATTTGATTTCTTTGGGCAGATATATGCTAAATTTTAATGATAATAATTGCTTCCATTCATACAATAACCATGTTCCAAAAAGTCTGTCTTTTCCTAATAGTTTTTATTAACCTACTTCTAAAATAATTTTTTTCAAGTTGTTGCAAACCAACATTAATCTTAACACGGAATAAGAATATTTTAAAAATAACATATTTTCCTCTCATATCAAGCAATCATTTATCCATTGCAATAGGCTATTTATAAAAGTTTGATATTTATACTAATGTGAGGAATAAGCTACTGAATATTTTCCGGTAGTGGAGATAGAGATGTCCTCTGTACATACTTTTTCTGTAATTATTGCCCAACACTCAAGCAGAGGTAGGGACTGGCACGCTAGTTGTATGTGATATTTGTATGTCCTGTAGCATGTCATCACGTTACTTGAGAACTCCTGGAATTCTGAATCCCTGAACACCCATAGGAAGATAACGGAGTTAGACAATCCACATATAAGAAAATGTTCTGTTCTTAACGTGATATGATCCTGCCAATAGATATTTCTGTGTTTGACTTTTTAATATTATGAAGATAAGTAGTAAATGTGTGCTATGTTCTACCTGCTTCCTCTGTGTATGACAAAGATCTGAATGGAAGCAAGATAATTCACCATAATGTCTCCAGATCATTAGCGAGCCTCTGCCACTAAGCATACAAACACATGCTTGCATTGTTTCAGCTGCTTCAAACCCTACTACCCAGCACTATTTGCTCTCAAGATCTGAATTATTTGAATAATTAAATAATAAAAACAAGATTATTTTGTTTCAATATGATGAAATCATTCTTGATCTTTTTTAAGGTTAACAATTTATTGTTGTTAATCTTAGTAATCTTCATTTTTTGACATATTCAAAAAACAATAACTGGGCTACTACAATAATCATGCCTTCATGAAATTTGATCCCACATTGGTACTCTAAAAAAAATTTTTAATTACAGTTGACATTCAATATTATATTAGTTTCAGTTGCACAGCACAGTGGATAAACATTTATATAATTTACAAAGTGATCCCTCAATAAATCTAGTGCCCACCCAACACCGTACATAGTTATTACCATATTATTGACTATATTCCTTGTGCTGTACTTTACATCCCTGTGACTGTTTTGTAACTGCCAATTCGTACTTCTTAATCCCTTCACCTTTTTACCCAGCCCCCAACCCCTCTCCCACCTGGCAACCATCAGTTTGTTCTCTGTATCTATGAGTTTGACATATATACTTTTAAAAGTCCACTTGAAATAAGCTCTTATTGCCAAAAATATTTGTTTCCAAATATATTATTCAAAGATCATGACACTAATTCACCAGCGATGGGAATATATAAAAATTCATTTTATGGAGGACTAGAATCTTGTGAATAGAAGCTCGTTCATTTATTTATTTAACAACCATTATTGATTCCTTCAAAGAGCCTGGCATCATGCCTGGAATAGTTCGAAAGACAAGGGAATTTTATATATTTATGTAAATATATAAATATATATATCATATCCTCAGTATTTAATCTTCTTAAAGGTCAAATAAAGGTTAAATAATCTTTTTAATGGTTATTATTAGAAAACCTTTTTAATGACCAACACGCTGTTGAAATAGTTTCTACTAAAAATTTAAATTTTCATTGTTTATGCTATTAGTAATTAAAATTAGCTGAAGGAAGGAAAACGCAGCACTTCTTATTGCTACCATAGTGTGGGATGGAAGATAGATATCACCAATAAATGATCTTAGAAAGGCAAGCCATTTCATCCGACACTGCAAATTTATCAAGATTACATACTTTCTATAATAAATATTATATATTTTACAGTTAAATATAGTATTTTTAACACTGAAAATAAAAAATTACTATAAATTTAAACAAGAAATTATTTATAGTTCTTTTGACATGGTACTTAAAATTAATAAAATCACTAATATAATTTGATTGTTGAATTGAGAAGAATACATGGAATACATATTGGACTGGGATGGAGTGAGAACAGGTAAAAGATGACAAATTATTTTAAAAATACAATACCCAATTTTCTATAACCCTTTTATAAACTGAGAGAAATTCATTTAAAACAAAAGCGTAAAAAAATAAGATAGTAAAATAAAATAAAAACATAGTGCATTTCTGTTACATAAAAGTATTCTTTCTCATGCCAAAATGTGTTTTGTTGTTGTTGTTGTTAAATTGATTTGGGTGACACTGGTTAGTAAAATTATATAGTTTTCAAGTGTTCATTTCTGTAATACAGCATCTTGCATATACTGCATTGTGTGTTCACTACCCAGAGTCAGTGCTTTTAAATATCGGTTAAATGTTGGAACAATGACTTTTGAGTTCTCATATAATTTATTAGGTGCAAAGTACTGTGCTCAGGTATGTACCGTGTTTCCCTGAAAATAAGACCTAGCCGGACAATCAGCTTTAATGTGTCTTTTGGAGCAAAAATTAATATAAGACCCAGTTTTATATTATACTATATAAGACCTAGTATCATATCATATCATATCATATCATATCATATCATAGACCGGGTCTTACATTATTGTAAGTATGAATCTTTAAAAATTCGTGTATTATTATAATATGAATCTTTAAAGCATTCACAGTTCAGTAGATTACTCTGTCTGGGCCCATCTGGGATCTACAGAGAATCGCCGGGAAGTATCAGTGAGCAGGAGTGATTGGCTGGCTCCCTTCTTCCTAACACTGTGAGCAAAACCTTCACGTTTTGTAACAGGGATTTACCACCAAGCTCTGTAGGATGATGCCTACGTAAAAATTAGAAAATTCTGGGCAAAGAACTGTTCCAATTTTCTTTTCTTTTTTTTTCCAATTTTCTTTACTAGTTATGTTCACTGCAATGACACTAGAGCCATCCAACTTCTTCTGGGCAACTGATTTTATTTCTAAAGATTCACAATTTTGACTCAAATGGAATTATGATCAGCAAAAGGACACTGAGTAATTGGCTAAAAAGCAGTTCTACATACACATAGTCTATCCCTTTCTTTTCTGAAAGGAGTGGAGCCTATGCATATGGAAAGACTTCCCATCACCTACAACACTTGCTCTGGTATATTTCTCCTAGAACTTTCTTCCTAGTACAATATTGTCTGAGATTTTCACCATGTGAACATTAGTAGACTGTCTTCAGACAATCAAACTAAGAGAGCTCAGAGCAATAAACACATAGTATGAGGCTCCGTACGACTAATCTGGAATCTTACTCTAATTTTTAAATAGTCAACATCATCTGTACATACATATTCAAACACTTTTTTTTTTTACGTTCTTAAAACTCTGGGTAGGAGGAGTTAGTGGAAAGAATCTAAGATTAACTTTGGATAAGAAACTTTATCATCAAGTCCATTTTTTTGTCTAAAACTCCTAGTTTCAACAAAACTGTCATATTTATAGCAGATTACTAAGATTGTTAGCAAATTACGCATGATCAGTACTTTCGAAAGCAGCTTTGCATTTTTTACAAGTCTTTTATTTAAGAAAATCTCAAAATTGGTGTAAATTTGCCTGCCTCCCACACTTGGCTCTTCTTTTCTATGCTGTACCAAGTACTGAATTTACTATTAACTTTTCTCAGAAACCGTGTGTGGGCTTAAACACATTCCCATCAATGAACTTATTTTCTTCATTTAAGTATTTTATATAATCTTATTTCTATAAAGACGTGCTATTTGGAAGTTCAGAAACTTCAGTCCCTTACGCACCTCTTCTCTCCCTTCTCTTCCTCCTCGAAGAGAGAAAGAGGTAAAATATATCTACTTTGGGAGGACAAAACTAACCATTAAATATAGATGCTTTAAGGTGAATTTAATATAGTCGTCAGTACCTATTTACGTCTGCTAAATGCACCTTAAAATTGAGAGAAAATATAAAAGTTGTAGCTGGGAAATGTAATGTGGTTTCGAGACAAGTCTTGACACATGGGGCTGAAAACCATGTATCTGTTTTCATGAATTGATTGTACGGAAGGAAGGATGACCTTTAGGGACAAATCAGCGCCCAGGGTCCTGAGGCGGAGAAGGTCTGCAGTATGATGGAGAAAAACAGTTTACCAGGTATTCTATAGCTCCATAAACCAGTCCTTTAGGGTTACAATTCCATGGGAAAAATGTTTCACAGTTATTATTTGGAAATTTTTAAGGTGTTGAAACACACGCAATTGATATTTCTAGCGCAGGTTGGAAAATAAAACACAGAACAGAAAAGATGAGCTTTCTTCCCATTTCTCTACGGCTTCAGTCTCTTTATGAGAGATCTAAAGAGAAATTAGGATGTCTGGGAATAGCTGAAGTTTTGAGCAATTCACCCTTAAGCACACTGCCTTAGAAAAAGAACCATTTTTTGCCATGAAGACATACGCAGTGAAGCAGGCTTTAAGTTGATTGTAGGATATTAATTATTTTAAAAGGAGGCCAAAATGAAAGAATATAAAAGGACTATTCTAGACTATCTCTCCAAACTCAGAGAAATAATTAAAAATTAATTAAAAAACCTTCGGGGTACTAGGATCCTGATTCTTGCCTCTGTGAGTAATGTGTCGGTGAAATATGATTATCATTTTATAAAGTGATCTCATTTCTACCAGCAGTTTGATGGGGTGTAGTGTAAGCACTGACATGTTTTTATTTTTCTTTTTTGTGATGCAAGTGCCTGAGTTAAGCTTTGACTGCTGAGGCATCCATTTCAAAGAGGCACACTTCAAAGACTATCTGGAATAAACGCATTGCCAGCCACAGGACTAGATAAAGAGGCTCCTTTGTTTTAGAGATCTTGCTTGATTTCAATAACTAACCATTTGGGCTACTCGTTTGTTTTCCCTTCCTGCACTTTAAATTCCCTCTCTTATGTTTTAAATTCACCAATAAAGAGTGAACCCACCAAACCTTAGGCCCCCACCCTCAACCCCAATCAGAGCAGAACCCCAAGCCCCTCCCTGCACTCTTCCCTCACTACTCTCTCTCTACCTGTGACTTCGCTTTGTGGCCCCAGGTGTGCTATGTAATTTCCAGGTCTCGTAAGTAATAACCTGTGTCTTTTCCAAGTTTCCTAATGGTTATTGCTGAACGGCGTCTTGCAATCACAGTCAGGACCAAAGCGTTGGTCCAGTTGTAACATGGGTTTAGGAAGGGAAGCTGTCTGTGGGAAGCTCCTCAGGGCCCAGGTGAGTGCCCCACCTCGTTTCTAGATGGTAGCATTACTATGAATAGACTGAGGCCTGCATAAAACATGACGTCTGGGCTATTTTAATTTACCTAACCATCAAAATGATACTTGCTTCTTGATCTCTCAGGCACAGAATTCATATACATGATATAACTTAATTCTCATAACAACATTACTAGTTAGATATTATTACCTGTGTATTACAGACGAAGAAACTAAGGTAAAGAGAGGTTTCTTTTTTTTGCCAGGCCACTCTGATATTGAATGTATAAGCTTATGTTTTAAATCAAATTAAACTTTCCACTGAAAACAACCAGACAAGGTTTAAAAAAATCGGTCCGTTGGAGAACTAAAAACAAAGTGGAAAATCACATGGCTAAGAACTAAGGATACAGAAAACTCACAAAGTGAGCCAAGTATTTAGAGCTACATTTCCCTTAAGGGTGGTAATAAACTTCATAGTAGCTGAATGGTTAACAATCTGTGTACAAGTTTTGAAAGCTTTATGGATTTAATTAAAAATTGTAAGCCAGGACTCACCAAAGGGGTGAACTCCTCTGATTAGGTTTGAAATCTCAAATAATTACAACTTTTGAATAAGAATGAACCAGAAGTTAGAAGCCTTAGTAGGAAGCTACGCGTAGCTTGGAATTATCTCAATTTTTGAAATTAGAATAAAATCATAGATTGCTGGCAACCTAGTGCTCTAATAAAAACATGAGCCAAACTCCTGCTATTCCCACACAAAGCTATTCCTTCTCCATTCTTTTCAAACTTGGTTAGTGGCCACTTCATCTTTCCATTTCTCAGGATGTAAATCTTTGACAACTCTTGACTCCTCTTTTTATTCACAAATCATCTCTATCCATTTGGCTCTACCTTCTAATTTGGACCCATAATCCAACCACATCTCATCATGTCCCCTTCAACTTCCCTGCTACAACCTACCACTAGCTATTAACTTTGCTTTGAATGCTCATTGGTCCTCTATTCATCTAATTAACTTTTACTTATCTTTATGATCTAGGTTTGAGCATGATTTCCTCAGGAAGCCTTAGCTATTCTCTCTGATTTTGTAAAATCCTGCTAAAATATTTCCCCAATGTTTGTCTCTCATCGGTAGCACTTGTTACAATTGCAATTGTCATTTTTAATAGCATTAGTCAATCAATGTTTATCTCCTACTTTGTAAGATCTACTATTGAAGCAAAAATCATGACTGTTCCGTCATGACTGACTAATCTAGAGCATCCAGAGTGACTGAGCAAATATTTTTGAAATGAATTAACTAAATACAACGATAGAGAGGTTAAACATCAGAATATAACCCTCCAAGTCTAGCAATAATCATGCTTAGAGTGTATGTTGGACACTAGAGAGTGTCCAACCTTTGTCTCCTTCTGTCCTTTTACCCAAGTTAGGAGTGATGCTAATGAATAATCAGGAAAGATCATAAACCCAATTTAGAAATAGGAAAAAGCCAAGACATAAAAATCTGAGAGTGTAACTGAAATCATCGGTTTTATGTCTGAAAATGATCATTTAATGGTAGACCTAGACAGTTGTAAATTGGAATGTCAAGTGTGCCTTTTTAACAAGGCCTGATATTGCAATGATGTTTCCATTCAGTGCTTACTTAAAGTAGTGCTTATTAGAGGTGTCCATATTCAATGCTTGCTAGTTGTTAGTGATAAATTACATATTGTTTGTGTGTTTGTATGTGAAGGGTTAATATAGGGTTATAGGTGGGGAAGGAGGACTCTATTCAATAATAAAAATAGATGACAAAGGATTAGATAATGTAGTCATATAAGTTTTCTGAACTCTCATCTGTTTACGATCTTGTTTATTTGACCTACAAAATTTACTTTTATCATAAAATCACTCATTTTGACTAAACACTTTCAAAATGTCATGCTCAAAATTCATGGTAATTTTTATAATGCCTATGAAAACTGTCTATTCTCATGGGTAACAGTTACTTCTTTATAGTTTTGGGATCAGCTTATTTCAACTAAAAGAACTGAAAGGCCATAACACAGCTAATTAACTCATTGATTTGTAGCTTCTTAATGACTTATTTCTTCTAAAGAAAGCTGTTTCAGGTACATTGACCTACAATGGACTTCATAGCCCCTAATATATGTTGAGGGCACAAGTTAATTATATGAAAGTCATCAGGGTGCAGTGCTTGAAGCTCCAAATGGACAGCCAGGAAGCTTACGCTTTGTTTCAGCTTTGTCATTCACTAGTTGTTTCACCTTGGGCAAGCCAGATAGTCTCTTACCAGTATGAACATGGAGATTTAAAGGGGCACACATTTGTCACAGATAAATTTAGTAAACCAAACAACAATCTACACATATATTTTGAAAAAATGCCAAGTTCTTAAGCCAGTGTTTGGATTTTGTATTTGATGCCATGACTCTTTTGATCAGGCATATTTTTAAGCAAAATAAAGAGACATTCACGCAAACCAATTTATGTAGAAGGGCCCTGGGTAGTTATAATAGTATCTTATGAAACCCAACTAAGTATAGAAAATATAGACAAGCATCAAGAAATACTAAGCACCATAGAAGAAAAAATTTTGATCGACTCATCCCAGTTCATGGATTCAACTTGTGCTTGAAAGCACTTTAGCAAGAGAGGTTGCAAGTCACATCACAAATGTGCAGTTGTAGGGGTCTTAACTGACACACTTGTTCACTGATCTTCCTTAAATAACGTCTACTCAGGACATTCAGTCCTTCAGAATTCAACTATTGAATAATGTTTAAAGCAGTTTGGGATTTATATTGTCTTTCCTTTAATAGTTTTGTTTCAGTTTTGCTATTCTAACAAGATTTTAAATAATTCAAAAGAAGTCTATCAGTTTGTATAAAACTCATTGAAAATCTGTACGGGTAGTTGCTGCTGAAACAGTAGAATTTCAGGCAGGAAAAGACTGAATGGACAAATACAAGAGAAAATATCTTAGAACCTGTGGTATCCTGGGAAGTACAAGAGGCTAAAAGAATATTAGTGTGTCTGGAATAGAGACAAAGAATGTCAAGATAATAAAAAATGAGACCAGAGAGTGCCATAGGAACCAGATCATGCAGTGCCTTGTAGATCATATTAGGGACTTCTGCGTTTATAGCCCCATGTGGAAACAAGCGGTCAAGGTAAGAGCTGAGGATAGTTTAAGTAATTTTAATAGTGGTGGGGTTGGAGAAGAGCAGAAGATTTCTGAGAGATATAATTAAGGAAATCCACAACATTTAGTGATGATTTGCTACTGAATGTGAACAAGATGAATGCACCAAGCATGATTCTGATGGTTTTAATAATACTCAAAATTTTTGACACTCCTCTCTTCAAAGAGTAGAGCCCCATTTTTCTCCTCTTGAATGTTCGCTATGTAAAGTGACTTGATTATGGCATAGTGACGTCTGTAGTTAAGTCATCAAACACATTGCTACTGCTACCTAGCTCTCTTTTGGATCACTTGCTTTTCTCCCAGACACTCACATAGGTACATGGGAGAAATTGAGGGCTCCTACCAATAAAATTCACCAACTTGCCAGTCATTTCTCTTCTACAAAAGCCCTCGTATGACTACAACCGTGGCTGACATCTTGACAGTAACCTCATGAAAGATTCTGAGTGAGAACACCTACGTAAGCTGTTCTTGAATTTCTGACCCACAGAAACTTTGAGGCTAATACATATCTATTATTGTTTTAAGCCACTGAATTTCAGGATAATGTGTTATGCAGCAATAGATAAGTAATATTTTGACTCTTAGCTTTCTGATTTGAGCAACTGTGTGTATGGAAAAACTATTCACTGATAGAGGACAGAGTGAAAAGGGAAACCAGGTATAAGAGTTATGAAACTGGGTTCAGTTTTGGACCTGTTGAATTAGAAGAAATTTTGAAACCTCTAAGAGAAACTTATCTACTATAATAAATTATTGGTACTGAGAAACAAAAATTTTCAGTAATATTTTACTGGATGATTTATTTTATAATTTTAATAAACATACTGGCACCTAAGGACCATCACACTTGCCATTCCTTCTGCCTAGAACAATCTTCTCTAGACAGCCACATTTACTGCTCCCTCATCACCTTCAAGTTTTCACTCAAATAACAACTTTTCCAAGGGTCTATTGAATCACTTAATTAAAACTGCCTTAGACCCTTATCACAGTTTCTCTCTCCTCTTTCTGCTTTACTTCTCTCTATAAAACTTACTATTTAAAATACTACTTATTTTACTTATATACTTTAATGTTTTCCTCTCTTAGAAGATAACTTTATAAGAGCAGGGAATTTTGTTTGTTTACTGCTGTAGCCTCAATACTTAGAATATTGATTAGCAAATCGGAGACAGTAAGTAAATATTTGGGGAATAAATGAATAAATAATACGTGAAATATGTTACCAGAGCAATAAATAATATATTTTTCAAACCAAGAAGATCCTGTATGATAATAAAATTGGCTGCTATGAAACTCAATACATTTTCAATAAGTCATATAATTTATTATTATCCTTATTTTCATAGAAGTTAGGTATTCAGGAGGGTACTGCAAGGAAGGATATGTTTCCCCAATGATGCTATCTGACAAGGTCAGGGATTCAATTCTTTCAACTTTAGTGTAGCTCCAGAGAGCAATAAAAGCACCCTCTATTTGATTTAGAGCATCACTGTCTCTTTGGAAAGTAGAGCACAGAGAGTCTTTGTCTGGATGCTACTTTACATTTCCTCTCAAAGAAAAAAATATCTCCCTTGAAAAGATCAGGTGAAAGTTATAGCAAAGACTTCTCCTGAAGTTTATATTTGCTGTCCTAATTCCACGTAAACATTTTTGATAAAACACTTATTTTATTAAGTTTATTGGGGTAACGTTTTAATAGACTTCTGTCCCCTTGTAAGAAAACAACATGGAATGGGTTAGCAGTGTAACTCCTCTAATTAAAACATTTTGTCTTTTTTTAAAAATCTGTATTTCTTTATATGCACATATATTTACATAAATATATGGAATATGATCTGGAAAGAAACATATCAAATGATTTCCATCATTATCTCTAAAGAAGGGACTAAGACACTGGTGGTGACCAAGGGTGAGTTTTGATTTATCTGAAATACTTGGATTTTTATACTGGAAACATAATCATGTATTACCTAAGTAATTATAAATAAGTAAAATTTACATAATTTGAAATTGATTTTAATTAAGTGCCTATAATGATTAAATTCAAAATTATAAATATAAATTTGTGGTTGATATATATCAGTTATTACAGCAGTTGAACACATAGCTTTTCAAAAAATTCTAGTTACATTTTGAATCCCTATAGCAACATTCAGTGGGAACTATGTTGTCAATATCACCTTATTTTGTCAAATTAGTGAAATAGCACTTGATTTCTTAAAATGAATCACCAACTACAAAATGCTTCTCTTAAATATTGTTGCCCCTCTCTTCCTTCTGGGAAGGGATATTCTTTCATTTCTCTTGTCCAAAAGACTTCTTCCCTTAGCCTGATTCTAGACCAAAATTCTACAGAGTGTCTTTTGAAACTCTCTTATTCTAATTGTGTTTACTCACCACACACACACATACACACACACACAGACACACTCATAAGCAGAAAGTACAAAGACGTCACCAATTCAACATTTTTTTCTTAATTGAAAAAAGGTCAGAGAATTTGATCTGACTGCGGAATACAGTGTGCTCTTGGGCAGTAAACTTAAAAACATTAGGTTACCAACAAGATCAAAACTAGGAAAATAAAGTCTTCTTAGAACAGTAGATTTTACTTTTCCTTCAGTCAGAAAGGGTCAAAGAACTCTAGGATTCACAGTAGTAATCATTCAAAATCCAGAATGTGCCCTGATCACATGTTTGCCTTAAGGAATTTTATCAATTCTGTTGCTTAAATGCATGTCCTCCATATTGTCTTCCTTTGCTTACCGGAGTGGGAAATGATCCCTTCTCCGCTGATTTCTTACAAGCCATTTGGTTCTATCACTCACTTTTTGCAATTGTTGATATGTAATATTTACATCTCATAATGTCCTCTGCTAGCTAGAAACATCAGGGCTGAAGGCAAAGACTTTGTCATATAACTCATTTCATTAAATCAACAAATACCATTAATATACTACTTGGCTACAATATCTAGAGTCTTTCTAGAGTTCAATTTGGTAAGGGATGGATCACCCAAAGTTCAATTTAAGAGTATTCTGTTCCTTATATTTCAAATATATCTCAACAAGTGTAACTTACCAAAAGATCACTGAGTGTGGTTTCAGAACGATTTTTTTAGTGACAATTTGAAAGTGATTCCATCATACCAATGGGGAAAACGTTGATCAAGAATTGTGTTTCTCTTCTGAATCAAATCTTATTTGGCAAAACACCTTTTAGACCTTTAAAATATGCACTGAGCTTGTTTTTAAAAATACTTTAGAAAGGGTAGGGAGGGGAATGGTAGAAGAGGGTGAACAGAGTCAAATATATGGTGATGGAAGGAGCACTGGGTAGGGAGCACACAATGTGATATATAGATTATGTGTTATGGAATTGTACCCTTGAAACCTATGTAACTTTACTAACCATTGTCACCCCAATAAATTTAATTTAAGAAACTATACATTTTATTTTAATCTAATATATGTGCATTGTACAAAACAATCACAAAAATATTAATACAATAAAATTAAGGAAAAAAATACCTTAATCTCACCACGCAGAGATAACACAAAAATCATTGTTTTACTTGAGATTTTAACTGTTATAGGTATATACCAAAAATAAATACATACATGCATACATACATACACACATACATAAAATACAACAGAAGTACTACTACTTTAATTTGAACTCTCTACTTTCTATTTTCAACTAATTGTGCTTGCATCAATGCCTACTGATAAAAATGCATTTTTATAAATCCCCAAATCAGTAAGATTCAGGACATAATGACATGATATTTTAAAGCACCAATCTCTGGAGTCTCTGAACCCAAAAAAAGATGTACACAGAATACTAAAATGGAGTCATAATAAGATTTTTTTCCCCTAAGAGCAGTGGCTTACTCAGATTATTGTAGACAGTCCCCATTTGTGTGACTACAAATATTTATGCTAGTGTCACCTTTCAATGGAAGGTGTTCAGGCTTAGGTTTATTCAAGACAGATTGAAACTTTTACTTCCTCTGGTGTAGGAAACCCCACATTTGCCTGACCACTGCGTTTCTTTATGGAGAGAGCAATAGCATAGGATAAAGGCAGGAATCAAACAATAAAGCAAAAAAGAGTTTATAATTGGAAGTAATAAGGAAAGGAAAATATAGCAGTGAGCATACTGTTTCTCCATTTCCCTCTAGTGAAAATCAGCCTCTGCATTAAGATTTTTTTATTGGACTATATTCTTTTTAAAAATTAAGAGAGAAAAGAGGTCAGCAAGATGTAACTTCTGATGTTAATATTATACTTAAAGCTAATATTCAGCTGAGATTACTCTGATTCTTCTCCCATCTTATCCGTCTGTCTCACCTCTGTTTCCTTCTTTGCCCTCTCCACCTTTCTTCTTTGTGTACACCTAAAATATTCTAGGCAAAATGATAACAGTTTCCCAAGAAACAAAAGGATTTTAAAACCCTCTAGATTATAGAGGTTGTTTCCTGTGGCAGTAAGAGCATATGTTTTCCTTTAACCATGCATAACAAAATCCCTAAAATCAATGCTTCATAGAAAAGGTTAGCCATTTTCAAGATGTAAAAGAAAAGGGTTCAGAGGTGCAAACACAAAATGTATGTCAATGTTCCCAAACTTGGTGCCTGTGGATAAAAACAAAGACTAAAATTTTGAAAGTGGGTCTCATTTTTACATTTTTGATGAAAATATTAATTAAAAAGTCTTACTGTGATCCTAATGGAACGGACCACATTTCACCCTTTAAAAAGTGATGTGATCATTTCCTTTTCCACTCTCAAATAGCCTAAGTTGCAGTGCTTGTTTGGAAAAACAAGCCATTAATTTGAATTGGGTGATGTGAGTTCTACCTCTGGCTTTGCCACCTAGGTCAGTGCAATCTGAATACAGATTAGGTCTCTAGGCTTCATTCTCCTCCTGTGCAGAGTGATGAAGTATCAGCTGCAACAGAGCTGGACTGAATCCTCTCAAGAGAGCTGTGAGCACACCCCTGCCGTGTAACAGAAGTAACGTAGACTGGGCTCTATTCTTTGTTTTGGAACTGTTGAATCAGATTAAACTTGTCTGCTCATAGTTTATCTTTATCTCAGCTGATGACCTTGTCTCCCATTTCAAAGGGATCATTGAGGATTCAACTGCTGAATTATGAAATCACAACCCCTGTATCTGCAGCTTGCCATATTCTGCACCTATTCTAACCTCATATCTAGTCCCCCAGAAAGATTTAGCGCTCTTCTGGTTCAAAAACTACCCTTCAACTACTGCTCTTTAAATACTCTTTTTTCATCTTGTGAGTGATTTCGCCCCTTCTCTTCTGTACCTCTCTGTCGCTTCCTAAGCATTTCTTAAACCGTTGACTTCTTCCTTCCAGACTATAAACAAGCTCAAATCTTTTTCCATTTTAAAAACAAAACAAAACCAACAAACAAACCAAGAATTGCGTAGCTCAACTGTGCACACTATTACTTTCCCTTCTAGTAGCCTCTTGAAAAAAAGGAATCTGTATTTATCTTTTTCTTTAACTCACCCTTCAATGTTAGGCTAACATATTTGGTGTATTTTTACACCAAAAATGCACTTAAGAGGCTACTAATAATCTTTCATGTTTCTTTTTGTTTTTATGGCATTTGATATGACTGATCACTCTTTCATTTCCAAAACTCTTCTGTTAGGTTCTATGACATAATCTCATTCTCCTTTTTCTCTTATGCATAACTTCTGTTTGTTTCCAGTATTTCAGCTTCTTCCCATCCCTTAGAGGCTGATGTTCTTAAAACAGTACTTTTCAAACCTGAATGTGCTTGTCTATTATCTGCAGGGCTTGACAAAATGTAGATTTGGGTTCAGTAAGTCTATGGTGGAGTTTGGAATCTGTAGTTCTTATAACTTCCCAAGTGATGATTATTTCCTGGTTAAAAGACCACATTTTGAGTAGCAATGCCTTAGGCAGGGAAGGACTTTTCACAACTGCACACCACAATTGTTACAGGTGTTATCCATACATCGCTCAGCCAGCAGTGTGAGATGGGGACTGGGGCAGGGAGAATGACATACCCTAAATTTCAGAGACTTAAAGGAAAAAGAAGGTTTTTTTGAATATTATTGTTGTCAACTATAGTTGAAAAATAAATTTTAAAAAATACGTAGAAGTGTTTTAAGATCATTACAAAGAAACAACCTAAAGCAGAGGAAGATTTCTAATAGCTTTATTCACATAATCCTCTGTTACCTGTATTCTTTCCAATAAATAAAATAAGAGGCAAGAGACACAGGAGTTTTCTTCATTTGCACTTGACAGTGGGATATGCTATACAAAGTGGGGTCCCTCAGTGTTTCAATAGACAAAAGTAGGTCTCATTTTAAAAAGGAATGATTTAAGAAC
This sequence comes from Rhinolophus sinicus, assembly GCF_036562045.2. Taxonomy (NCBI): domain Eukaryota; kingdom Metazoa; phylum Chordata; class Mammalia; order Chiroptera; family Rhinolophidae; genus Rhinolophus; species Rhinolophus sinicus. The sequence goes on from NC_133757.1 coordinate 96,820,896, forward strand.
TAGTGAAAAATACCATTTAATGCATGCTAGAGTGTTTTATTATGTTTAATTAAGAAAATAAGAGATAGATTATTTTTAAGTTTTGGAGGTCAAGACCTCATTACGTACATCATTCTTCTTTTCCTTGTCAGAAATGCAATCGTTTATAAAACTATGAAAAGTCATAAATCTTCTTTTCTTGGATTTTTGTTTTGTTTAATCTACCAATAACTAAGTTTCAGTCCTCAAACTTCTGATACACAGAGCAAACACGTTTAAATGATACAAGTCAACCAACAAGTATATATCGGGGGTGCCAAAAAAATGTATACAAGTGGACAATTTTGTCAACGTTGCTCAAGCAGTAATTTCCCATAATCAAAAGTGTCTGGGTGCTCATGGTACCACTTTGAACACCTCTTGTAATTGCAGAAGTCAAACGTGACTTGTATTTATTTTTTATCATTGGTATATATTGAGTACTACAATTTTAATACAGTATTTTCCTTTCTTAAAATGAATATACAGTTTTTTGGCACCCTCTGTATGTATGTATGTGTGGAGAGAGAGAGAGAGAGAGAGAGAGATCAATAGAACAAGTGAATATAAAAGAGTTTATCCAAATACGTTCTTTCGTTAATATCAAGTAATGGCAATAAACATTTTGTTTAGAAATAGAGAAACCTATTAATTGAATAAACATTTGCTGATATTTTCCAACATTCTACAATAGTCATATAATTTTTCCCAGGAAATTCATCTTAAAACAACATAAAACATAGGTTTATTGGAGAGAAAAAACAAAACTTGGAGGTCCCATGGTAGAAATATTGCTATTAAGTTTGCTGTAGCCTCCATTTCACATGGAAACTGACCTGTTACCTCTGCTAACAAAGCTTTCCCTGCCTGAAATGCTCTTCTCTCTTTTCTGCCCACTCAAATTTCATCAACTGTTTAGATCTCTTTAAATTCCCTTCTTCCTTATAAAGAATTTATACTCCTTTCCATTCCTAAAAAGATGTTTCCTTTTCTCAATGTTTATCCTTGTTACTATTTTGGGTCATTATTCATGACTACATTTTTGAAAATTGCCAGCAAAAAAGAAATTATCATTCAACCATCCTTTATATAGTGTCTTGGGCCTAAAACATAAATGTATATTAATAAAGAGATTAAAAGACAAAAACAAATATTCTGTTATATCAATGGTTCTCAGTTTATCTAGAGAGTTGAAAACTTGTTGGTAATTCTGATCCCAGAACTGTGGTAGGTACGATAACAGAAATTTAAATAGTATGCTTTGAGTAAATGCATTATTTATTTGATTATTATGGAGGACGGTCATTTAATTACGTCTTCTCTTTCTAGTTCAGACAGCTTATAAAAAGTAGATAATTAAAATTATATATCGATTTAAAGATACAGTTTTATATATTTGTATATGTATTTGATATGTACATTTAATTGTTATTTGCTACAACCATTATTATATGAAGTATTATTTCCATTTTTCCAATGTTTAAAAGAGAGGAAGCTATCACATAGAAGCTCAGCACCACTTCTTTCAGGAGAGGTGGGAATAGATCCCAAATAGGAAAAAGTGAGGCATAGGTGAGTAGTGAGGAAATGGAAAAATGTAGATTTCTTTTGCAGAAACTTTTCTGTGAAAGAAAAGAGAGATAAGAGGCAAGCGGGTAAATATACCAGTATTACCATAGACAAATAAAATTAGGAATAAAGAAAAAAAGAAGCACCAAATTACCCCTTGAATGCTAGAAGCAGAGAAAGGCAGCATAGTATTTTTAGTTATGCTTAGAGAGAGTTATTTATTTGAAATTGTCAGTCTGCTTTTGGGAAAAAAACAATGCTTTATTCCAAAATTAGTGAGCCCTTTCAGAGTGCCACACACTCTTTTAAGCCCTAGAGATAGAATTTAGAAATATGTTACCATCCCTGCCCTCAAGGACTTAGACAATTACCACACCCCTGGGATATGTGCAGTACCAAAGGCACTGGGTGCCTGGAAACAGAGGACGCATCCTCACCTAGATTTGGGGGGAGGATCAGAGAAGGATTCTTTGAAAAGGGAAAATGAGTTGAGTAGAAATTAACCAGACAAATGTAGTTCACATTTTCCTCCCAGTCATTTGATGGAGGACATTTGAGTGGTCATTTCATTGAGGTTCAAATGACTCACCTTCTCCCTCGTCTCCATCTTATGTATTGTATGGCCAATCTGAACCAAACCAAAACAAACAAAAAAAGAAACAAGGCAAACATCATAGAAAATAAATAGACTGTAATGATAATCTCGCCAAGATTCTTTTTAAAAATAGTTGTATGAAATTATGGAAGTCATCTAACAATGATGTTAGTAGGGGCAGTCGTGATTTGAAATTTATTAATAGCAAGCGGCTTCTGGAAGCCATACACATTTATGGGAAAAGATGTTGCTAAAGTTGTCTAATGCTTTTAGTATCAACTTATCTTAAAGGGTGTCAATAGATAAATGATGCCAACCATTTGTTTATTTTACAAAGTTGCAGAGCTTTAATAAAATCCAAAACAAGTAAATACTTCCTTTATTCTTAGACCATCACTCCAAATGGTAAAACTGCACAAGTCTAGTCTAGGCAGTATCATGAAAAAGGAGTAACCATTGTACCATGACTTCTCTACCGGTGATCTCACCCCTGGGGGGCGGGAGAAAGTTTTATCTTATCTCGAGGATGAAAAATCGTCTCATTTATAAAGCACACACACACACATATATGATACATATATACTATATATAAACATGTATATATCATACATGAGCAAATATACAGTATAGTGTGATATTATAATTTCATGGGAGCAATTAAAAAAAAGCCTAAAAATATCTTTAAAAAGCTCCTTACGAAGCAATAATAGAGAAAAAAGTTTGAGAAATAATGCATTGTACAATACAAATTTCAGTTTCTCATCATGATAAGGAGAAAAAATCCATCACTTTTCCAGTAGATGCTGCCAGTTTATATCTGTTTTACAACCTTGTCTCAAACTAGGGAACATCTGAGATCTGTTTGAGCTTCTATATCATTTATGAGATCTTGAACACCAGACTCCCTTTTCATTCCAAGTAATAATACAGATTTAAATAGAATTCAAATCTAAAGTCATAAACATAGACATGTGACAGGCAGATGTCACTGCAATGTTTATTTGTTACATATTGAGCATCTACTCCATGCATGACATTGAATTAAATATTATGGAGATAAAAACAAAGATCAGAATCAATCTTATCCTTGTGGGACTTACAGTTAAGAGGGAGAGGAAAGACTTGCATGAAAATCTAAAACATACATTTGAAAGTGATGTCACATGGTCTCCTCTCTACAGTGGTATATTGTTAAAAGCTGAGGTTCTGTTTCCCCAGTACAACACACACTGCCTGGAATGTAGTCCTTTTTTTATTTCTCCATACATTTTTATAAAGTTATAGAGAGATTCAGGTAGAAAGTTCCAGGCACTGGAGTACCTGTATTGAAAAGGTTATCATTTCAAACCATGCCTCAAATGAAAACGTTCCACAAACAGGAGGGTCAAGCATGAGAGAGAAAAAAAAAGAAAGAAAGAAAGAAAAATATACACAAAGACAAATATTTGGGGAGCCACCTAAAGAAAAAGGAAATTCACTATGGCCTGGAGAGTATAGAATGGCATTTTAGTTTTTATTAATTAAAATTGTTTCATAAATATTTTCCTTCTGAGGTAAAGAGGTTCTTATTGCTGGAAAATTTTCAAGTTTACAGGATGGCCACCTGTTAGAAATATTTTGAGAGATTCTCAAATTTAGGTATGATATTAGATGGACCAGTTTTTACCTCTCATGTAAGCCCAATCATATTCTGTCAGCAGTTGTATAACAGTATCAGAAATATCTCAGGGTCTAGCCTAAACTCCCACTTGGTTATGGCAAATGTTTGTATGCACTCATAGAAAATTCTTCATCATTTGCATTAGAAGTTATTCCATTCAATAAATTATTTCCAGAGACTTTTAGATGTTATGCTATTCCTATTTGTATCAATGAGGTGAGTACTTCTGTGCATTAAATTGTCTGAGAGGTGCTGGTAATAATCCTTCCTCCTAAGAGCATTTCTAGTACGGAGATTCTGAAAGAATTTCAGAAACGCACTTCAAGGGGGCTTCTCATTCCTTGACTTCTCCTTCTTCTCCTTCTCCTCCTTCTCCTCCGCCTCCTCCTCTTCCCTCTCCTTCTTCTCCTTCTTCTCTTCTTGTTCTTATTCTCCTTTTTCCTTCTTCTCTTCTTGTTCTTATTCTCCTTTTACCGTTGTTTTCTCTTTTGACAACGCCCGAGCATTTCAATCTCTATGTCCTTACAATACGTATGGTTGCCATACAGTTGTTAGGATAGCTTCGTTTTCTGTGGCTGCACAGCTCATTCTAGTCACACACTTTCTGTTTGTGGCTAAACACATGGTTCTGTCTTGACATTCCTGCCTTCCCTCTGGAACCAGTTCTCTAAAAGTCACTCACTTGTCTCTCTTCCTGAGCCACTCACTCAAGCAAAACAAAGCTAGGGCTATCCCTTTCTCCTAGTGGGGAAAGACAACCCACGTTTCCCATAGACATTTACCTACACATGAATTTATTTTCAATAAGCACCGTTAATCCAAGTAGAAAGATAACGATGTGAACAAGGGTCAGAGACAGGTTTGGTGGGAAAATCAAGGAGGATCCACTATATATGCTTCGTGAAGTAAGGAAAAGTAAAAGATGTATGTTCCCCCCAAATAATTCCCTAGAAATCCCTGGGAAAACTTAAGTGAATAAAATGTACCATCCACGACTGTGGGCTAATTTATGAGATTAGTTGAAATTAGAGCTTTGGAAGGTTCTATAGAAAAGTGATAGAAAGACATAGGCTATTGATAAGAGGAGGTCCTTGGGATCGACAGTATAAAACTATGATACTGTTACTCTGTCATTTGGTTACGATTAGTGTCACCTCCACAGTGTAGCTCAGAGCTCTCTGAGTTCTTCTTCTCTGTGCCCTACTCTGAATATTCTATCATCATTACATACAAATATGTTCTCTATTCTTTCTTCTTTGCACAAGTATGGTCACCATCATAACACTGTGACGGTTCACGCATTGTCTCTGCATTCCTAGCTGATAGCAAGATACCAAAATCTACTGCTAACCTCTCAAAACACCCCAAATCAAGTTCAATGTCCTCTTTTCTTCCAGCAATCCAAATCCTCTACCTGATTTTCTTTAAATGATTTTCCATATTTTGGTGAAAAACACAAACATGGTCTCCAAATTCTAAAATGAGCATATTGTTCTTTTCTTCTTGTAGTTTTGTCATTGGTGTTTGTTTAAATAGTTCTTACTATTACTAGTTATTATTAGCTATCTTATGATTAATGGTAATTTTGAGATAAACTCTACCTCTGAAAGAGAGGAATTCATAGATATATTTTGAGCCAAGTTACAAGACCATTCTTGTAATAACTATCCAGTTATAATTACATTATTTGCTTCTAAATTTTACCCATATTCCATTGTTTAAGGAAGCTGTGACTCCCTCATATTTTTGTAGGTTTGTTATTGTAACCAACAGTAGTAGTTCTTGCTAGTAGAATATGATTTTAAACCATAAATTGGAATTCCTTCAACTGAATTCGACCATCACCATTCCCTAAGCACACTATATGCCCATATCATTCTTTTGAATGAATATTATCTTTACATGTTATTTTTGCCCATGGAACAAGCATCTTACAAGATCCAGCACAAGTACCAAGCCTTCTGGATAGCTTCTCTATCTCACATTCCCTAAACATTGTTGTTTGTATTTTTCTTTTGTCACTTGGCCTTTTGTACTTTCTTCCTTGCTAGACTCTAAGTTGCATGACAGGAAAGGTGGTAGTTTCCCAATCATTCATAGCCAAATTGTACCCAACACAAGTGTTTGTGCAACAAAATTAAGCAATTCTGTTGAAATGTTTAACATTGCATATTAAGCACATATTTGTTGATTGAGTTGCCTCAGTACATACTTGCGTGGTCAAGGGAGAGAAAAATTTTATAGAAGAGGAAACATTTTACAAGCTATTTTCTAAATATGCAGGACAAACTGCTTGAAGTCTTGGCTAGACAACTGGGCCATGATCCTGCTTTACTTGAGAAAATGTATGATTAGTTAGAGACACAAAGGGAAGAAGCATATATTATATGTGGCATAATTTTAAAAAGCTGCAAAGAACCCTGCTATTGTACCTGAACATAAGAAATCCCGAAATAGTAAAGGTTTATTTCTTGAAGTACATTTTTCTTCGGTATCTTACATAAGAAAATACAGCTAACATTAAAAAGGATTTTCCCCACCATCCAAAACATACCAAAAGCAAAAATAAGAAATTCTATGCCAAAATGTTCTTCTTGGGCTTTGAAGTAAACCAAGAAAGCATTTTACGTGTGATTATCATGAAGTCTTAAATTCACATATTGAGTTTTTCACAATGTACCATAACTTATTCACATAGCAAGTCTATAATGATATCAAACTGTAAAGATGAAAATCAAAATTTTAAGTTATGAAAATAGTTAATTTAAACAAAATTTTTTTTGGCAGTCCCCCTGCTTTTGGAATTTGTTCCACAAGCTCTTCATAATCATCACTTATCTACATTTCAAAGAAAGCTGAACACTGGTGTTTTGTTCTTTATTTTATTAATATGAGAACTAGGACCCAAACACCATAGCAGAATTGTTTCAAAAAAAGAGCAATATCTGAGCAAAGTGTCAAACTTTTAAAAACTTTACTACTAAGATATTCAGATTTCTTTTGTCTGTTTATGCAATGTTCTCCCGTATTTATTAATAAAGAACAATTCTCCTTACAAAAATTATATTCTTATACTTGACGTATTCTGGTACTGAATACTTCTAATTGTATTATGTTAGTAAATATTTTTGTTCTGCTGTTTTTGCCTTAATAAAATTTATTTACTAAAAAGTAGAAATTATGCCAAGATAAAAGAACTAAAATATCATCTGTGGACTTGGAATAGTAGACTAAGAAAGTGTTAGAAATTTTTATAATAATATTCCACTGATAAAATTTTGTACTAGTAATAGCAATGAAAACTATCAGACATTGCTGGTAAACGTGTAAATAGGTATAACTACTTTTGAAAGCTTGCACTGTCTACTAAAGAGCTAACCTATGCAGTATCTGCTAAACCGAAAATTCCTCCCCTAGGGAAAGCTTTGGAAAGCTTTTAGGGAAACCTTACAGCTCACAAAAATGCATGTATTCACATGTAGTCACAAAAAGATATGTTCAAGGATATTTGTAGCAGCACTAACCAAAACCTGAAAAATACCCAAATAATCCTCTACTGGCTAATGGATAAATTGTCATGACTTCATATAATGGAATACCATACAGCAATGAGAATAAACAAGCTGTTGTTACATGCACCAATATGGATAAATCACATAAACATAATGTTCATAAAAATAAAGCAGATTCAACTGAGTATTTATATAAAGTTCAAAAGCAGGAAAAACATATTTATTGTTTCATAAGTCAGGATAGAGGCTATCTTTGGGCAGAGTAGTTCCTGGGAAAGGATATGGAGGTGGGAAGGGCAGTCTGAGTTCTTCTGTGATACTGGCAATGCTACTTCTTGATCTGTGGTCTCTTTACATATGTGTGTTACCTTTGTGAAACATTATGTGGAAGCTTGTTATTTGTGCCCTTTTCTGGGTACATGTTATATCTCAAAAATTGTTTAAATCTTTAAAACTTATAAAGATTAAACTTCTTCAGAGAGTGGTGAGCTGCTGTTATCTAAGACTAGTCTACGGTCAAGAAAAAGTTTACTCAATTTACAAAAGAAAAAAGAAAAACTTGATTAAGAATACATGTATCACATAAACTTCTATATTGGGTATGTCTTTTTCAAGGGATTACATTTTTTGATTATTCATAAACAACTTTAACTAAAATTATTTAACATTAATGATCATGAATTTGAAATACAATTTTTGTGAACTTCAATAAAACGAGACAAACACCAGAGGCTCTAGTAATGAAGATTACATATCTAAGAATATATTACAACAAATATGGTGAATTGCCATTATACAAATTTGACCACATTGACCAAAACATTTTAGTTACTGACATTAAACTTCCAAAATCTAATTATCTATCAACTAAACTATTCTGATTTCTTGAAAAAATAAATATTATCATCTGATATTATTACCTAAGATACTAAAAATAGAGTAAAATCAATTTCTCTTATAAATTTTGTACTCCTTTCCATGAAATTTCCATAAATATAAAAACTCTATACTCTTTGCCTTGATCACTGCATATAAAATTTGTGACAATTGTAAAGTTACAAAACTTTATCAAGTCATATTAAAATATCATCACTTAAAATATTCTTGTTTACAAGAAGTTCAACCCCTTAAGAAAAAATCGATAATTTCAGTAATATAATAACCTTTACAACTAGTTCCTGTTACTACAGTCATATCAAAATAATATAACTTTCTGTAAGGTAGTTTTTATGAAATACATTATGTTTTTCTAAGGTGCCCAAAGATGAAAACTTGACCTAGCAACCCAGGAAAGAATATTTACATACTTCAAATAGAAATCAGCATATACATAACCTAGTCACTCTGATTATTTGATTTCAGTCCTCTTGAAAAACTTATGAACCATAAAATGAAAATTATAATAATAATAAGCTAATTATAACAGTAAAATGAAATTTATGTTGATGATTCAAAAATCTATATGAGCAGTATCTTGCTTATACATTGTTTAATTAAGAACAGTGGTTAAATTATCTGATCTTATACATTGTTTAATTAAGAACAGTGGTTAAATTTTGCCTAGTCTGTCTTCTTCTCTTTAAATTAATTAAAAAGAAAAAATGAGGCCTACCAAATATGACTGGACATGATAAGAAAATGACATGGTATAGAACAATTTTATTGTTCAATTGGTTTCTTATAATGTTACTTTCTCCAAAAAGATGATTCCTAACATATAACATATCTAATGATTTATTTATGATTTTGCCTCCATGTATTACCTAAACTAGCTCATTAGAAAATAGTACTTGCAAGGCCTTTATTTTTTGATTCATGTAACTTAACCTCTGGATATATCAACAGTGTTCAGAATTCCTCTGATCAGTAAATGTTTATGTCCTAATTTTTTTTTTTTTTTGCCTTTTAAAAAGTTAGTTATGTTCCATTTCTAATAACTAAATGGTTTATAACTTCCAAACAGAGAATAACATCCAGAACTTATAATTCACTTAGAAAAAAGGAAGATCTAATAGTAATTTGAGAAGGAAAAACTTGACTCTAAAATAATTTTTCCAGAGTAATCTCAGCTGCAAATAATATATCAGTTACTAAAATACATTAATAACTGAAAATAGAGCAAATTTACATGTTTTCAAAGATCTCAACAGAGATTGCTAGATGATTTTAGATCAAAAACAATACTATTTAAGGGATGCTTTCAACAGGTCAATTTCTAATGGCATTCTTGGTTTCATCAATAACAAGTGGTCGCAACCTAGTACACAGGTTTCATTGAGTTTGCCAACTGTTAAAAACAAGTGGACTCACCTGAGTAATAGTGCTGCTTCCCAGAAATAAAGTCCCGAAACTAATGTCCGAAAGTGTCTCACGGGGGCCATGATATGAAGAGAATTCACGATCCTGAAATTAGTCTTATCCAAAGTGTGGGGGAATGAGAAAGCCGGGAATGCAAATGTGCAATCTAACTCCGTGTGGTGGTGGAAACAAACGCCTGGAACGCTTCAGCACCACAGACAGCTCCCCGCAGACCGCGGAGGCCCTCTTTCAAACACTTGAAATTCCCTTTCAGTCCCTGCTCTGGGCATTGAGCGGAAGATTCACAGGATTACAAATGTGCAGGTGATTTACACAGTGAAAACGGAATAATGGGTGAGATGAAATATATGAAGTGCCTAGGTTCTGGGCAACAGTTCACTGGAGCTCTAGCGGCAAAGGAAGAATGCTTGTCCTTTCCTGACTCAGACCCACGTTTGGAGAAAGAACAGCAGCAACAGCCGGAACAAAGATGCTTCTTCACCTGCTCCAAGTGCCGCCAGCCCGAATCCTACTCCCCACCTTTGGATAAAAGCCGAGACAGCGAGCGCGGCAAAGGGAGGCGGAGGCGGGGCCAGACGACACTGCCTAGCTCGCAAATCACGACCTCACAGCGGGACAGAGTGACAGGCCACTCACGACGGTAGGCGGTGCTTAGCACTTCACCCTGTGAGAAAAAAGAAAAGAAAAAAAAGCAGTGAGTAACAGATGCAGAGCCTAAAAGGCGACTGGAAGGAGTTGGGGGAAGGAAGCCTCAGGGCCAAGAACTGGGAGAGTCAGCGGCTTTTGTGGATTAGGTGGCAGAATTGCTTTTGAGAAACCCTCCTTGTTCGCTTCCAGGGAAAGGTACAATTTAGTAACGAAAGGTCTTTTCGGATGTGGCCCAATCTCTTGACCTTACACCGAAATGAAAGAGTAAACAGTAAGCCCGTGGAAAGGGCTAGGGAAGAGCCAGGAGTGTGGCGCGTGGGCAGCAGCGGCACAGGAGAATCCGTTGCTTCTAGAATCCTCTCTTAACCCTGGCCAGCTTCTGGCCGGAAAGCGTTGTTGATTAGAGTAAGTTGAGTTTCCATTGAGCCATAATAAGGGTTCTCAAAAGATGAAGGCGGAAAATCTAATGAGATGGCTACCAGAGGCACGTGGCTACCCACCATTTCTTCTTACACATTTTCCATATCTTAACAATAAGTTCAAGTGAGGACAGCTAGGTCATATGGTACAACTGTTCTTCTGTCATCAGTCTCTCTACCCTGTTTCTCTATTCCCCCCACCCCCAAACTTCCCCCACTCCCCTGACCATTTACATGTGAGTGTGGATTAGAAGACTGGAAAGTAAAATTGTGTGTGTGTGTGTGTGTGTGTGTGTGTGTGTGTGTGTGTTTATTCGAGTATCTAAGGATAATAGCATTTTTTAAAATTACAACCTATTCTTTAGCTCTTTATAATGGCTTTTATTTACTGTCAGTGAGGATCAAAATTTTCACTCCTTGAATCTTAGTTCTTTCCCGAAACTTCTTCAGATAGTCATTCTGAAGCCCTACTTCAATCTCTTATCTTTCTCAATGACTAAACTACTTGCCAAGAATGTCTTCTTACTTTCTCACAAATATTTTCTTCTTACTTAAATTCCAACAGCAATTGGCATATCAATTATCTGATAAATCTCTATTCAATGCCCAAAGAGAAATGCTATGGGAATTCAAATGCATTGCTTCAATATGGATAGCATGACACAATTAGAAAATGTTCTGTTTTACTGTAAAGTAGGGAATATATAACAAAGATTTGAAATCAATTCACAGCTCATTTGTAACATTTGAACCTGTGGAAATAATAGCAGAAAACTTTTTAGGAGGAACAGGGTAAAAAAAATCTTCAAAAGCATAGAAGGAAGAAAAAGTGGGATAAATAGGATTTCAGTAGTAATATTTGTGTAGTTAACTATTGTATTGGATACTTTATATATTACCTAATTTCTGCTCTCAAGACCCTAAGGTATACATAAGCTTAGCCATGTTTTAATGATGAGGAAACTGAGGCCCAAAGATTTTTAAGCCACTTTCCCAATATCACTCTCTTACTATTTTAAAGCAGAAATGACATTCAAATTTTATCTAACTTCTAAACTGTTTATATTATTGTCATGAAAAATAACCTGGTAACTGAAGGAAAGTAGTGGGAAATAAGTTTGAGGCATATCATAAAAGACTGTTAGATTCTGGACCAAACAGTGTACAAAGTTAAAAATTTTTGCTAAATTTTCTGGATGGTTGACAATATGTAAATATGGTTATAATATCAGGAGATACCTTCATCTACTTATTAATACACCAACCAATAAAAACCCCATTTCATACTTAAATTCCTTGTGAGGTTTTCCCATTGTGTAGACTTTTCTATGACAGACCTCTTACATGTAAGAATATGAAAAGCTTTTAAATGTGCAATACTCAAAACACCACAACTTTAACTGACATCCCTTACATTTTTCATCTGAGGTGAAATATGAGTATGATACTCTTTCTCAGTGTTGTATACGACATCATATACTGAATTGCTAATGCCTGTCAACTACAGATTGGAGTATACAGCCATACTTTATTTTCAAAATGAGTGACAACACCACTTCCAAAATCAACAAAATACTTTCTCCAGAACTCTGACTTAATTTGAAAATGATGAATACTGATATATATTGTTAAATTTCCAAGCTAGAAAAAAGAAAATTCCAGCAATCCTTTTGCCTTATCACTCTTTATTTACTCATAATGATTTATCTTTAAAATAATTAAAGGTCAGACACAGGACATGGATTACTACTGAACTTTAATTATTGGGCAATAAATAATTGCTTGTGATTTGAAATCTAAATATTGCAATTCTGTTATATTGTAGGGTAATATGATGGATATATATTCATCTCCACCACTTTTCTCAACAATACAGCAATAAGAAACATTAAGAACTTACCTAATAAAAATGCAAATGAATTACCCAAGGGGTGGTTTATAGACAGAAACTTTTGTAGTAGTAATAATGCCTTTGAATATTTTTTTTTAAACATTCATTGATTTTGAAGCTGGTGATGTGTAGGATGTACACATGAAACCCTAGATTTGCTTATGATAATCTTCTCTTGCTTCTCATGATCCCCTTAGGTCCTTTGGACTAGAATCAATTATTCTATTGACCTCAAGAAATTTTGTCACAATTTGCCTATCTTTATGGCATCTGGGGTCATGATGAATCTAGAGCTTAATTAATATGTTCAGTAGAGTGTTAGGGATAGACAGTTGTGGATGAAAAAGGGGATATGTACAAGTTCAGTGACTGAAAGTAACCTCACAGCATTATCCAGTCGTAAATTCCTGAGCAGGTTCATGATGTGTAATCATACCCCAGGCCTGTAAAGGGTTTATCTTCACCTTAAGCAAGCCCTGCCCATTGGTTTTGTACACCTAGGTTAACACACCTTTGAAATGCCTCTTTTTCAGACCCTTCACAGGTGTAACCACCCTCTCAGGGGAGCACATAATTTTGTTAAACTATTCTGTACCATGCTCTCTCGCACCTTCATATAATCTTCCTTGTGTACCCTCCTTAATTCCAAATGCATAAAAGAAACTGCAAAATGTCATTCACTTGCTTATCAGCATTGTCATCATTTTGGTAAAATAAACTATTATAAAAATCCTCTCCAGGTCTGGACACTTTTTACGTCAAAAGAGTTGACCTAAATATGGCGGTTGTGTGTTGAATCATATCCCCTGAAAAAGAGATATGTTTGGAGTCCTAACCCCTACGACCTCAGAATGTAACCTTCTTTAGAGATAGGATCTTTATGGTGATGGTCAAGTTAAAATGAATCATTAGGATGGGTTGTAATCCAATATGACTGGTGTCCTTTTAGAAAGGGAAACTTTGGACACGTAGATACACATAGAAGAAGATGATATGCACAGGAAGAAGATGACCATGTACAAGCTAAGGAGAGAGGTCTGGAGCAGACCCTTCTCTCACAGTCCTCAGACAGAACCAACTCTGCTAACACCTTGATTTTGGACTCCCAGCCTCCTGAACTGTAAGGCAATAAATTTATGTTGTTTAAGCCACCCATTTGGGGTACATTATTTTGGCAGGCCTACAAAACTAAAACACATGGCTCTCTACATCTTTTCTCCAAATTCCTGACTACCTGTCTTTTCCAAGTCAAATTGCTGTTGAAATTGATCCACTTTTGGGAACAGAAGAAGCTTTAGGTTTGAACAAGATCTTGATGGAGAGAATTGGTAAAGACTCTTTCTTCTTTGGGCTAGAGTTACCATTTTTGGAAAAACCTAGCTCACAGAGATTCTTAGGTTCTTAGAGGAAAATTTGACATTGGTGGAAGTTTACCCAATGGCTGTGACCTTAGGGATAGGGAGGAGCTGGACTAGGTCCTCTGCTCCTGACGTTGAGAATACGCCTGGAGACCTAGGAACAGGAAAGCTTCATCCTGCTGGTCAGCATGGGTCTGGCAGCCCTGCTCTCCCTGCACCACCAGTTCAGTGTTGCAGAAACTAGAAACACTGTGTCCACTTGTTTACTTCTCCCACCAGATCTAAGGGCTAAGAAAGAAAATAACAAACCATCTAAGGCATTCGAACAGAGAGAGAGAAAGATCCAGTCAGAGCAAATACATTTTATGCCAGCGAAATAGAGTTGCTGTAACAGACCAAAAACCACTTGAACAAACTAATAACAAAAACCCTTAAGGAAACTCAAGTGTATCCCAAACAAATGCTCTCTGGAACTAAAATAACATAATTTCCCAAACAAATACTGCAGTAAGTAAACTGAAGGATAATATGCTTAAATTTGAACCTATTTACAGATATAAAAGATAAAGAAAAAGAAATGTCTCAAAGCACAAAGTGAAAATATAAAGAGGTATAAGTTATGAAAGGAAAAAAACTCAAGATTTTGAGGAGATGAAATAAAAATAACAAAAAATTAAGACTTCCATAAGGAGAAAAAATTATAGAGCTTAAGAGATTTAAGTAACAAATATATGAAGAAATCTCTTAATGAGTTTAACAAAGAACCAAATTACCAGATTGATGAGTCTCACTAAGTTTTAGGAACATTTGAGAAGAAAATAAACAGAGTAAGGCATACTCTGCTATTATTAATAAATTTAAAATCAAGAAAAACCACTACGAGCTTTCAGACAGATTTTTGTTTTCAATCAAAGTTTATTGGGTGACAATTGTTAGTAAAGTTACATAGATTTCAGGTGTACAATTCTGTATTACATCATCTATATATCACATTATGTGTTCACCACCCAGAGTCAGTTCTCTTTCTATCACCATATATTTGACCCCGTTTACCCTCTTCTGGTTTCTTTTCAGATCATATACATCTTTCACCTTTTTCAGACAGATTCTAATGCAAAACTATAAATATTAGGAAAAAAAACCTAACAATTTATCAAAGGAAACAAAGTACAATCAAGTGGAGTTTATAGCAAGGAAGCAAGACTCTTTCACTATAAGGAAATATGCCAACGTAATCAATTATCAACAAATTTAAGAAGTAAAATATATGATCACTAATTGAGTTTGTCAAGAGTTGATAAAATTTCTGAATTTCAAAAATAAAACGTGTAAAATAGTTGAATGAAATAAATATTGTCAAGCATGCTGCAAAAACATGTTAAAAATTAAAGCATTGTACTATATTAGTAAAATTTGGAAATTAAACCCTTATTATTCTACAATGCTTTGGAGATTTTTGTGAATGTAATAAGCATTGGAAATGATGAAATGACTCAAATGAAACTCAGAAGTGTAAGTAAACTAAAAAACACTCATAGAAATGATATTTACCATGGCCTATTCATATAAGAAATATATTTATGTTTAAGTGGATAGAGAGGAATAGAGATATACAAATGAAAAAGAAAAAGTGCACTTAATGCCTCCTTAATATAGCTATTGTTATAATCATATTTATGTATTTTTATAAAATGTATATAGTATGCATACATATAAAGAAAAATGTTGGCATGTTTATCAATAATCATTAAAAACCTTAGTATCCACGTTTTGGGAGATGGTCTTGATGGACTGTAACTACATTAAACATTTTTAGATCAGTTTTCCTATCAGTTATCAACATAGAGTTATCATTTTCTTCAAATTATGTAAGAAGTACTGACATCAAAATAGTTTTTGTTGCGTGCACAGTTTCGTCAGAATTTTGTTCCCTCATGTTTATTGGTATTTGAAAATTTAATGCTTACAATGTCACATAAAACAATTAGTGTTTGAAAATTTAATACTATGTCATACAAAATATTTATGATATGAATTCTATGGGTAATAAACAATATAATATTTTCTTTGTTTATAGGTGATCATCCGAAATTTTGATTTATAAATATTGACTTAGACTCATTCTATGTAGTGTTTAGGAAAATGAAGTAGAGAGTTGTAAAAAAAAGAAAAAACTTTTTCATTCCTGTGATGTGTCCTTACCATTTTTGAAGTTAAAAAACATTTATTACAGAGTTAACTCTTTTGCCCCCAATATTTAAATTATCCTCAGAATATCATGCTTTTTGTCTTTATAATACTAATTTGAAACATAGAAATTCTCTTACTTAAAGATGTTATAAAAAGTTTATCTTAAAATTATGTATATTATTAAATTTATTTTTCTTCTATTACCACATTATTTATGCTTTATTCTAACATTACATAGTTTTGCTTCTAAGCAAAGGCTTTAATTGTATTTTATTACAAAAAATTTTCTTCAGTAAGATTATTATAGTTATTTTCCAGTTAATAATTCTTCCTTTTTTCTGTTTTATAATAGAATTTTACTATATGCGTAACTTCTTCAAAGGTTATAACTAGTATATTAGGTGAAAACTATCAGAAGAATTATGATAATTTGCATTACAAACTTTCAAATGAGTATAAACTTTTACGTTCTGTTTTACATATGGTACATGATCTGTTTGGGGAAGTAAAGTTATTCATTAAATTTATGCATAATTTTGTGCTCTTACTTGTCTGAAACTACATGTTCTTTACCCATTCCCCCATCAACAAACATTTAGATTTCTTTCATATCTTGGTTGTTATAAGTAATGATGCTATGAAGATGAGGAGGGTGCAGATATCTATTCAACATACTGTTTTTGTTTCTTTGGGGTATATACCCAGAAGTGGGATTGCTGAATCATATTGTAGTCCTATTTTTAATTTTTTGAAGACCCTCATACTCTTTTCCATAGAAGCTGCATTCCCACCAACAGTGCACAAGGATTCCAATTTCTCCACATCCTAGCCAGCACTTATTATTATTTGTCTTGTTGATAATAGCCATTCTAACAGGTTTGAAGTGGTATCTCTTGATTTTGATTTGCATTTCCCAAATGATTAGTGATATTGAGCATCTTTTCATGTACTGGGGGTTGCTTTTTACTTGAAAACTGAAACCGTTGCAGCTTTAATAATTCTCACAAATTTGTTATTTTGAAAAAGAAATTTCTGAACTTCTTAATTGAGAAATTTTATTTCAACACCCTACTCATCTGCTCACTCAGCAGATTTAGGTACCCCTCCTCTATACTGTATGATTATATCAATTTTAAAATTTATCATAAGTATTTCAAATTTTTATTTACACACTTGTTTCTTCAACTAAACTGGGGGCTCCTTTAAGGATAATGTCTTATTTTGGTCTACATCACAGCCTTAAAACTTACTGAAGTACCTGACACAGAATATAGGCTAGATGAACATTTAGAATGAAGGAATAAATAAAATGTATATATTTTTATCTCTTTCTTTGAATTCAATTTATTGGGATAACAATGGTTAGTGAAATTATATAGGTTTCAAATGTACAATTCTATAATGCATCATCTATATATCACATTATATGTTCACTCTCCACAGTCAGTTCTCCTTCCATCACCATATATTTGACCCCCTTTACCCTCTTCTACCATCCCTCCACCCTCTTTAACCTTTAAACGGTTGTCTGTGACTATGAGTTTTTGGAATGATTAGAGGTCTTGGGGCCGAAACGATCTCAACCTATTATCAAAATGTATATTTTTAATAACAATTGATGTAACATCTTTTGGGGAGGAAATTGGAATTTCTATCCAGGGCAATGGATTTGCCTTCATTTAATAGTGACAGAGCTGATGAACGGTTTACATATTCAGCCTGTTTTCAAACCAAAGATTATTTTCCATATTAAACAGATTCTATTGAAACAGATGTTCCTGAATTAGGTGCCCAAAACAAAAGAAACAGAGCTTGGATGCCATATATGCAAACACATGTGTCACAGTAGCAGTTTCAAATCTGTGGTCACAATGGTTAGTATTCTATTTGTTTGCAAAGCATTTTTATTAGTCATTTTCTGGATATTTCTGAAATTCTAATTATCTGGAATATTTAAAATTCATTTTCCCTTTCTAATGCCCAGAAGGCAAAATGTTAGAAGTGTAAATATTTTAAAAGGATAAATTTTTAACACCTTATAGACTTTTTATAATTTGTGTTCCAGAAATATAACTTTTTTTAGTAACTTAAAATAACACAGATTTATTATTTTACAGTTCTTGAGGTCAGAAGACATGAAATTAAGATTTTTAGCAGGTTATGTTCTCTCTCTCATCTTTGCTCCTTTCTCACAAAAACATAATTTAATATGAGAAATATATTTGCTGAAACATCAGAATTTTAAGAAAACTTCAAGACCAAAAAATGATGTTTAGCATTAGATATAAGTGGCCTGAATTCAGAAGTCCTCTTGAAATTTCCAGTGTTATTCATTGAAAAGCTTATAACTCTATTACTATTTGATTTTATCCACTTATAATACTTTTTAGTATTTAAAGATATTTATTTTCATTAACTTTTAATATAATAGCTTTATTGAGATGTAATTTACATTCATACCATAAAAATTTACCCTTTAAAAATGTACATTTTATGGTTTTTAAGGTATACTCATATACTGTGCAGCCATTAGCAGTGTCTGATTTTAGAGCATTTTAAACACACACACACACACACACACACACAAACCACACACATCTACAGTCACTTCCCATTTTCCCCTGTCTCTAGTCCCTGGGAACCACTAATCTACCTTCTGTCTCCATGGAGTGGCGTATTCTGGACATTTTATGTAAACGGAATCATCCAATTTGTGAGTTTTTGTGGCTAATTTTTTTTCATTAGCATGATGTTTTTCAGATTTAGTGTACTATATTGACCCTGACTTCTTAAATTAGTTTGATGTCTAGAAAACTTAAATACGTATGGTTCTATTTTTTTTTAATAGGCTATTTTTCAGAGCAGCTTTAGGTTCACAGCAAAATTGAACAGAGATTTCCCAGAGACCCCCACCCCACACATGCACAGCCCCCCCCACTATCAACATTCCCAGTCTGGTACATTTATTGCAATTGATGAGCCTACGTTTCAACATCATTATCACCGGAAGGTTTCACTCTTGGTCTGCATTCTATGAGTTTGTATGAATGTATAAGGACATGTATCCACCATTAGAGTATCATACAGGCAGTTTCACTGCCCTAGAAACCCTTTGTGCTTCACTTATTCATCCCTCCTTTCCTGCCTCTAAACCCTCGGCAACCACTGACTTCTTACTGTCTATAGTTTTGCCTTTTCCTGAAGGTCATATCGTTAAATTCCTGCATCATGTAGCCTTTCAGATTGGCTTCTTTCACTTAGTAATATGCATTTAAGGTTATTCCATGTATTTTCATGACTTGATAACTTCTTTCTTTTTAGCACTGAATAATATGTTATTGTCTGGCTATACCGTAGTTTAGTTATCCATTTACCTACCATTTCAATTTCATTGATTTCTGCTCTAATTTTCACTATTGCTTTTGTTTTGCTTACTTTAGATTTAATTTGCTCTTCTTCTTCCTAGTTTCTTGGGTTTTTTTCTTGTGTTTTTTTTTAATTAAAGTTTATTGGGGTGACAATTGTTAGTAAAGTTACATAGATTTCAGGTGTACAATTCTGTATTACATCATTTATAAATCCCATTGTGTGTTCACCACCCAGAGTCAGTTCTCCTTCCATCACCATATATTTGATCCCCTTTACCCTCATCTACCACCCCCCTCCCCCCTTACCCTCTGGTAACCACTAAACTATTGTCTGTGTCTATGAGTTTTTGTTTCTCATTTGTTTGTCTTGTTCTTTTGTTATTTTTGGTTTATATACCACATATCAGTGAAATCATATGGTTCTCTGCTTTTTCTGTCTGACTTATTTCGCTTAGCATTAGAATCTCAAGACCCAGCCATGTTGTCACAAATGGTCCTATTTCATCTTTTCTAACCGCCGAATAGTATTCCATTGTGTATATATACCACAACTTCTTTATCCGTTCATTTATCGAAGGACATTTTGGTTGTTTCCATGTCTTGGCCATCATAAATAAAGCTGCAATGAACATTAGAGCACAAGTGTCTTTATGGATAAATGTTTTCAGATTTTTGGGGTAGATACTGAGGAGAGAGTTTTTCCTAGTTTCTTAAGCAGGAAGCTTAGAGTATTGATTTGAGATCTTTCTTCTTTCTAATATATTCATTCAGTGCTACTGTTTTTCCTATAAACACTGTTTTTCTACATCCCACAAATTTTTATAAATTATGGGGTTGTTTATTTAGTTCAAAATATTTTTAATTTCTCTTGAGATTTCTTCTTTGAACCATGTGCTATTTAGAAATATGTTGTTTAACCTCCATGTATTTGGGGATTTTCTAGCTATCTTCCTATTATTGATTTTTGGTTTAATTCCACTGTGGTACAAGAGCAGATATTATATGATTTCTATTATTTTAAATTTTTTAAAGTATGTTTTATGGCCCAGAGTGTAGTCTATCTTGGGGATTCCTCCATGGGAACTTGAAGAGATGTGTATTCTGCTGATGTTGGATAAAGAAGTCTATAGATGTCCATTATATCCAGTTGATTTATGGTATTGTTGCGTTCCACTGTGTCCTTACTAATTTTCTCCCTGCTGAATCTATCCATTTCTAATAGAAGTGTGTTGAAATCTCCAACTATCCTAGTGTCTTCAGCTGTAATAATGAAACTGCTGTAAATAGGCCTTTGATAATGTGGTGGTGAGATGTGGGAAGGAGAAGCATTTCATTGTCCTATGATTAGGTCTCGGTCTCTTAATAAGCTTGTGCCTTTGACTGTGAATTTCACAAGTGCTTCTCAGGTTTGTTTTGTTTGTTTTTTTGTTTCTTTGTTTGTTTGTTTTTTTTCCCACCCTTTAGGAGGTACAAGATGGTCAGAATGGACTGGAGTTGGGTATTTCTCTTCTCTCAAGTCAATTAGATTCTGATAAAACCTCAGTTTAGGCTCTGGTTAAATGGTTTGTCCTGAGGGCAGAACTTGTTAAGAGAAGAATGTTCTGGTATATTTCAAAATGTTCCCTTTCCCCCTCCTCCTGCTGGAAGCACGAAAGGATTTTTCTCCAATATTCACCATAAGAACCAGGAGGTAAAGCTCACAAAAGTGTGGGGCCCCTCCTATGACTCTGGGTTCCCTGGAATTTTTCTCTCTCAGATTTATTCACATGGAGCCTCCAGCAATTCATCATTCACAATTCAGGTATCCCTTCCCTCACCCTGGTTCCCATGATGGTGCCTGCTTGTGGGTTTCTGCTCTAGTAGATTGTGATTCTCTGTGTTTGCCTGTTGGTCTCTTCACTTTGGGGGACATTGGTTTGCCTTTTGACCTCACTTCTCTCTTACAGATCTAAGGACAGTTGATTTTTCAGTTTGCTCAGCTTTTTACTTGTTAGGATGGAGTGGCAACTTCCAAGCTTCTTACCTGCTAGGCCAGAAACTTGAAGTTTCTTACAGTTGTATTTTAAAGTATCTTAAAAGCCTAACTTGTTCTCAAATTTTTGGCATTTCACAGCTTTGAGAATTTCTTGGTCTTACAATGACAGCAAATTTTGGTCCATAGAGAGAACGTTGCTTGAACCTAAACCATAGTTATTTTAAGATGTAGGCATATTTAAGGCATTTCAAGAACAGAGTAGGGTCTGTGTACATGTATAAGTGAATGTTAAGAGGAAAACTTATTTTAAAATAGAGTCAAGTAATATAAATTAAATGATAAATTAGCTTTATTTCAGTGCCTCAATATACTTAGCTCACTCTTACTTAAAGAATTTAAATTTGCCCTTGCCTCTAAATGGAATATTTAACTCTCTTCAGAGTTAACTCCTCTTGTCCTTTAGGTCTCAGGTTAAATGCTCCCCAGAGAAGGCTTCCCTGACCCAGTTCGTGTAAAGCAGCCACCATACCTACTGCTTTCTATCACATCACCCACTTTATTTACTTCATGGGTAATGATTACTTATTTATTTACATATTTTCTGTCTCTCCTCCCCTACGTAAGGACCAAGAGGTAAATAATCCCTTTGGCTTTCCACTTGCACTTCCCTGTGTCCTAAGATACAAGAAAGACAGAGTGAAAAATACAGAGAAGAGAATGGGTGGAATGGGAGGGAGGGAGGAGAGACAGAAAGGGAGAGAGAGAGAGAAATAGGTGTTTTTCCATAATGTGGTGTATTTGACAGCACAGATCAGAGACAACATTTGTGCTTATTGAAGGAGACAAGGATGACAAATTTGACAGTATTCCTGGCCTCGTCTACAGGGTCCTCAACATTAGCAGTCAGCAGTAACTGGTGCAGACGTGAGCATCAAGGACAGCCCTGGGGGCAGATGTTTGAATCTGTGGCAGCGGCAGATGCAGTTGTGTCTCTAGTGAATATTGACAACACAGTTGATATTTGGGGGATAGCAGTAAGTGAGATGTTCAGTGAGCAAAAGAAGAAAGAGAAAGTGCTGAGCTACGTGCAGTAGTCATGGAGACAACTAGCTTCTTGGAGCATTGGGTATGACACTTCCAGAAACCTTGCAAAATTGTCTGAGAAGAACTTGAAGGAGGCTGGATTTCCTGAAGAATAAATAAAAACATGCACTGACAGAGAATTTTTACTTTGTTCATTTGTTTTTAATCTTCTCTTATTGCCAGACTAATGAGGACTATGAAGCAAAGGTTTCCTTCTGCAAATAATTAAGTTTCTTTCTCTGCCCCCTTGAGAGAGAAATCAGGAGACAACAACAACAAAAAATCATCACCTATATCTAAAGATTTTCTGTACACAAGAGAGTAGAAAAATAAAAAAACGTAGTTCTCTTAGCCATATATATTAGGAAAAATAATATAGATATTTAGAATATTTAAATTATTTTTCCAAGGGCCTTGAGTTCAAAGCCGAGTTCTCTAGTGCTTAATGTAGGGGGAAAAAATGGAAAATATTTTTCTTCCACTTTTCCAAATGTCGCCATATTCCAATCATGCTACATAATTTTCCCCCAGTGGAAACACATCCAGACACTTTACTGGGTGTCTTAACTTTTCTGCAGCATAGAATGAAATTTGTAGCAATCCAAACTCAGCCTTGGCTGCAAATGTTGTCATTCCTCTTAATGTCTGCTCCCCTAAACAAAGGTTAGTTACGTTCTATACACTACTTTTCCATACTTGTGATAAAAGTGTCTCAGCTTGGTCACAGACTTTAAAAATAAATGCTGAATAGGTCCATCTTGGTCATTACTCTTAATATGTTGTTCCTTGCTTTGCGTAAATACCTGTGGTGAGTTTTCTGTGTCTTATTCTAATCCACAGCATGTAAAAGATATTCGCTCTCACAATGGCTTTAATAAGTTAATATGATCTACCACTTCTCTCTCCAGATAATTACTTCAACTGTACTTGAAGTTCATGAAATACCTTTAAGGCCTAATAGCCTATGAAATCAAACCATAATTTTTCATTTAAGTTTTATAGCCTTCACCTAGATTGTATTAAAATTGAATACTTTTTTGAGTATTTAGAGGCTGATAAAACCTTAAAACAATTTCAAGTAAAATTTCATTTTATGTTTATAGATAAACCTCAAAATCCAATTAGTTGTTAAATCTTGACATTTATCCAAGAGCAACTTCAATTTTGAGATAGCTAAAGGGCATTTCTGAGATTAGAAATGAGATTTGAGAGTCAAAAACAAAGACGATTTTTTTTTCCATCATTTTCATTTTCCCAATGTTGCTCTGGGTAAAACAGGTGCATATTATAATTATTATTGGATTCTCTCCAGTTTGTGATATTATGTATTGCATATTCTTGTAAAACTGTTTGCAAAAATGGGTTTTTTTATACCTAGAAAATCAGTGTATTTATAAGTCTATAAGAGGATCTATAAGCTAGTATTTCTTATTCAAGAGACCTCATAAATTGTATATATAGCAGGTACTTCAACCTTTACTTTCTGTCCTTTCAATTACACTCACCCTAAAATATGGATCTTTAAGCTTCTTTAACTTTTCCTCAAAATCTTTAGTAAAACATATTAATGTATGAATGCTTTAACTTTTAGAGCAAATATAATAGCATAATACTGTAAATATGAGGACAAGACAGTATATATATCAAAACCAATAAGTGAATTACTATTTATGCACATTGCCGTATCTTTTAGGATTCTAGACAGAGTCACGCTATAATTTTAAATAAGTAATCATGTACTATTTCAGAGCCATTTTAGCCCGAGGATTATGATGTATTGGCAGTTATAGTGACAACCACTTCCTGAACAAACGGAAAGAAGTATTATAATATACTTTGTTCTCCTTAGTCAACAGCAAGTGATGGATCTGAAAAGAAATATGAAACACAAACTGGAACACATGACCTGTATATCTTGCTTCTGGAGTTGGAAGTTTGGACCGATCATATTTTCAAGGTAAGAGTGCTATCTGGCTACTTGGCTCAAGTGGAGGTTTCAACATACCCAATCCTCAAACTTAGTTAGAACATTGGATGGCAGCAAGCCAGTGTCTCCTTCCTCTTGATGGGCCCTTGCTGATAAAAGTCTACCACACTCATGTCCTGTGATAGGGATAATTTATCCCAAACATGTGTTTACATAAGCAATGGCTTTAGTTGTTGTACCTAAACTGTGTAGGAGGTGTCCTGCCTGCTTGATACACATTTTGTCCAAACTTCTTGATTTTGGCTCCCAATGCTGTCCCTTGTTAAAACAACAACTTGATCACAAACTTCAAACCTGTTGAATTGCCCCAAACCACTTGAAATGCAGCTGTAATCCATGCAGCCCTCTACAACAAATTTGACTAGGCACTTCCAGACTTTTACTCTACTCCCTGAGCCATGTCTCTTTCCAGAAATTTTTTCATGTTTTCAGAGAACAATTATCAACAAGGAAAAATGTTCATGACAATTTGTTAAATAGAAAGTGTATGCTATAAGCATATGTGTATAGACTGAATGTTTGTATTCCCACCACCCACCACACCACCACCAAAATTCATATGTTGAAACCCTAACCTCTGCTGTGATGGTTTTGGAGGCAGAGACTATGGGAGGTAAATTGGGTTTAGATGAAGTCATGGTGGTGGGATGCCCATGATGGGATTAGTGCCGTCAGAAGAAGAGGAAGAGAGACAAGAGCCCTCTCCTGCCACCATGTCAGGACACAGCAAGAAGGCGGCCGTCTACAAGCCAGGAGGTCCTCACCAGGCACTGAGTTTGGCAGCACCTTGATTTTGGACTTCCCAGCCTTCAAAACGGTGAGAAATAAATGTCTTTGTTTAAGCAACCTAATTTATGGTACCTTGTTATAGCAGTTTAAGCCAGCTTATATAGTATGCATAATGTGTTCCCATGTTCTTCCAGTATTTTTTGCATGAATCTACATCTAGAATGCCAAGATGAAAACTGCCTTTGAACCTCACTGGTGCCTTGTGTGACAGACTTGACATTTTTTTCTAGGATGTTTTTAAAATCTAAGAAAACTCTACTTTTATTCCCAAGACATATGTACCTAACTAATATAAAATTAGGGCATTTGCATTATGGTAGGAAGCATCATAATTTTAACATTTACTGGATAAGTTATAAAAATAAGAGCAAACATTAATTGTATGTATGCTATGTTTCAGGCACTGAGTTAAAATTTCACATACCTTATTGAACACTATTCTGTCAAGAACCCATGTGGGAGTTGCCAACGTTGTCTCCATAATCTAGAAGAGGAAGCTGAAACTTAGAGATGTTAAAAACAAGTCAACAGGACCAAAATGGAGTTGCTTATGTTAAACTCCATGTCACCAAACTAGGAGACTTAATTACAGTTTGGGTTGTAATGGAATCTTAAAACAGCCAATCAGGAATTACCTGATCAAGACGAGTTAGGTCATCTGCCCGATAGACCTGGCCATCTCCTAAAGGAAAGCAACCTTGCAACAACCAACCAACTTTTTTGCCTAGTATAACTTCCTTGTTTCCGCTCCCTTCTGCCTTTAAAAGTCTTTCATTTTGTACAGCTCCTTGGAGCTCCTTTCTATCAGTTAGATTTGATGCTGCCCGATTCATGAGTCATTGAATAGAGTCAATAACTTTAAAATTTACTGTTGAATTTTGTTTTTTAAGAGACAGATTATGTAACTTGTTTATGGTCAACCACCTGAGAGCAGATCTGACTCAGCCTCATACCTGCCTGACTCCAAAGGCAATATTCTTACCCGTATCACAGATTTTTGTGTATGGAATGTTCTTTCTGTTTTAAAATTATATTCAATGTTTATGATAGCCTATAGCTAGTTAGGCTATAACAACTATGCTGCTAATCAGTTTTGATTTCAAGGTTGTGTTTTGCTAGCCTTGGCTAGCCATTCACAGACACATTTGATTGGTTTTAAGAAGCTCTGAGGATTAGTTTGCGTCCATCACCAAAAATAGAAAAAAAAAGAATATACGTATATATGTGTGCGTGTGTGTGTATACATATATGTATGTGTGTATACAGCTATATATATATATGAAAATGGAGCCAGGAGACTATTAAGGAAATGGGTCTTGTGCATATACTCATCTGACAAAACAGAAAGTTTTGAACTGGGCCAAACCGTAAATACTCTGAGAATACTGCAAGAACACCTATAAATTATTACAGTGACAGACTTTAACTTAGCAATAGCTTTAGTAATCAATCGTGTTTAGCCAAGGTTAGCTTTCTGCCACCAGAGCCAGCTAAAATTATTTGCAAATGACCTATGCAAACCTCTCTTTCTGCCTTTTAAAAACTCCTAACTTCTGCACCCTAATGGGACACTGTTTGGGTTGTTACCCAAATCTGTATGCCCCAAATTACAATTCTTTGATCCCAAATAAACACTTCTTTTTCTTTGCTTGATTATGACCTCATGACAGTTTAGGTTAACAAAACAAATTGCAGTTGCTGTTCAGACTCCCTAGTTCACCCATGTAAATGTTCACGGTAAGGGCCTATTTTCTGATAATACCAACTGGACTCAACAATGGGCTTATGGGCAAGGTATTTGATGGACCTTTCAGACTCCCTGCTATCCAAAACCATCGGGTATTACTGACAATTAGAATAATCGCTTCAAAAATGACTCAACAATTTTCTGACTCTACATCGTTTTCTTCCTCCTGACCCACATACTCGTACATTAGAAAGGCACATTAGCCAATGAATGCAGCTGTCTCCAGGGGCATCCTTTCCTCTTTGCAGTTTCCTGGCTAATGATCAGGATGAAAGTAATGGGGGTTAGTTATATAGACCTATTTTGAAAATTCAAGATTCTGTCCTGACCATTCCTGGGTATGATACTTCTTTCTTTCCCCAAGCAATAAACACAATCTGGCCTGCTTGGTATTCCTCTTGGTGGCAGTCCAGTAAAAAGAGGACCTAGAGGATTCAAACTTAATTCTGATTTAGCAATTTCAATTCTCTGATTGGATTAACATGATCATAGATGTATGGGGGGGGGGGAGGGTTCTGAATGAGCCTACCAAGATGTGCCTCAGTGGTATGCAAATTATTTTCAGCTAAAGGCAACCAAGACTCTGCAGACTCAAGAGAAACTTCTGTTCCCCCCTTAATTATCTAGAAGAATTTAAATTAAGAGCCTAGTCCATGATAAGAGTTTTCACCAGAAATGATGTTTTGCCTACCTATATGGCAGGGCAAACTAACGATTACAGAAGACGTGCTTTCCCTGCAATTACCCTGTGAAGCCCCAAGGTGCATTACCACATCCCTAGCTCAGAATGTCATATATACCTCATTTTTTCCCTTTCTGTCTCTGAACCTCTCGTGTATGTGGGATCTCTGACTCCCTTATATATGCAGAGTTCCCATACATAAGTATGTATTAAATTTGTTTTTTTTTTCCCTCTTGATAATCTGTCTCATGTCTATCTGATTATGAGACCAGCTAAAAGAACCTTGAGAATGAGGAAAGTTTCTTCCTCCCCCACATAGATTATAATAAAATGACTACTTGGTTGTGTACACCATTTGCCAGGTCTTCATATAGTGGCCCATGTGTGCCGTTTTGGGTGCTGTAGTGGGTTTCTGTAAGTTTTAGGAAAATTTCCTTGTAGCTCTTGTACCTAGATTTTCCAAACAAAAGGTTTGGGTGTGAGTAGAGGGTGATTGGTGGGGGGAGATGCAGACTTAACCACTAGAAAGGGATTTGGGGTTGCAGCAGATAGGCAAATGGTGGCTTCCCAGAGTTTCCAGCTCTTTATGTATATGGTAGCAGAAAGCTTAGCAAAATTGTCTCCTGATGTTAGCGGAGAGCAGAACTTGTAAGTGATGAACATATTTGTTTAGGTAAGGAGATTTCCAAGCAAAGTGTTGAAAGAGCCACCTGATTTCTTCCTTCCGCTTACAGTAAAATACAAAAGAGAGAAACTTATGGTAAACTATTAAACAAAAAGGAACCAGCACTGATACATTTGGAAATTCTCACCAGTGGCAAAAAGATGCTAAAATGTAGACATCACTTCTGAAACCTTGGCCTAGAGAAAAAAACCAAAGATGTGGTTTTGCTGAAACTTCAGGAAAGAAAACCAAAAAGAGTACTCATTCACACAAAAGAACTTTTGAAGAGATTAAGTGTTAACTTGCGCGTTAGTGGTGACTATTAAGGAACTTCAAGGTGTGTTGAGGAATACTACCAGTAGATCAGGTAGCTATAAGACAAGGGCAGAGATCTCTCCCAAATACGGCTACTCTTGTTTACTCAGGGGAACTTCCTGAATGTGTAACTGCCTTATTAATTAGGCACACCCTGTACAAAGTTTCTCCATATTGAGAAGTCTCCATTTAGAAAAGGTGATATAAATATATGCCCACTTCCGCTGAAGTCATCAATCATGTCATCTGGGCCTTGGAAAGCATTCAGGCCAGCCTCAATTCACTGAATGGGATTGTCTTGGACTTTATCTTTAAGAGCCAAGGAGCAGTCTGTATAATTGAAAATAATGCACTGGGCCAATTTCAGTGCAGAAACTTGAGAAAACCACCTGGCTTTCTAAGGTAGACTCTATTGGTTTATGAGATTTGTTCTGCTGAGACCTTGAGAGACATGATTGAGGTTAATATTGCAGGTTGACCACACCTAGCTGCTTGGAGTACTATTATAATAGCCATAATTCAATACCATGTAAGAAAAATGAAGGACTTTGGTCCGATTTTTTCAGAGTAGCTGGGGGAGTGGTATAATTTACTGCGGAATTATTCTAGAAACCAAGGTGATGTTGGTAGAAGGGGCAGATTTTGGGGAAGACAATTCTCTGCGGATCTCTCGTGTCTTCATTTCATACAAACAGAGGTACCATTGTTCTGGGCTATCTTTTCAGGAGTGTTTGCCTAGAGGTTGTATACACCACTGGAACAAAGAGTATGCATGCTTGCTGCTCATTACTAAAGATCCAGGTTCCCTAAATTCAGGGTTCCCCTCCTGTGGACCCACTATGTGCTCAGGTACCATCTGACCCTCTTGGTGTCACCATATGGGAATGAGGACTCAGAGAACAGGAGTAAAATACTCTGGCTACTCTTGATACTCTGGCTACTTCTAGTGGGGTAAGTAGTAAACTGTCCTTTGTTTCTGGCTCAGGAGTCGCATGTCTTCTGCAAGCATCCATGAGGTTGTGACAGTCTAACTTGTTAACTTGCAAGTAGGGTAAACTCTTAGATCCTTTACAGTTTTTGACAAGGCGATATGTGTTGCTTCTGGGAAAAGACAGGAGAAAATTATATGCATGCTCTGTGCAACCCTCACCCCTCCCCCATTTTTATTTTTTCACTTCTATCAGCCGGAAGCACACAATGAAAGAAACTGTTTCTCTGAATCACTTCATGGAAGACAGCCCCCTGCGTAATAGGAAAATCTGGTTGTTCTGTTAGATAAGAGAGAATTAATTTGGTAGTATGCTAACTCACTGAAATGTTGGGGTTTATTTGTTACAGTAGGGTGAGGTGTGCATAATTTGACCAAGTATGACAGAGTAACAAATGTGAGTGGCCAGACGACACACACATATGGCCTTCTGAAAATATTTGTGGCAACCAGCTATATAAACGAATCTTAAGGCAGTCCATCTTAGTGGGAAAAAGGTATGATTCCTTTTATTCATCTGCCAAGTTATATAAGCTGGAATTTCAAGGCTTTAAAGTCCCATAGCCCCAAAATTTCTCTTGGAGTTTGCATCTTGCCCCTGCGAGGTCCCTGAGCATTATTCTAGAATGCGATGAACAATGAAAGACTTACTTATCTATCATTGATTGTGTTTCCCCTAGAAAATGCTATTCCTGCTGGTCTAGTTTATGTGCTGTCAAGGCATTCACCTTTGTTCATTTATTACTTCATGCATCTTTAGAATTACTCTATTCAACATAAAAATAGTCCTGGCTGAGGTGTGCTACTGCAACTACTTATAGACATATGTGGCAATTTATCGGTAGTGAGCAACAGACTAAGAAACAATATTTCAGGATAGAATTGTTGGATAACTATGTTGTTCTGTGACCGACATTTAGTAAAATCACCACCTGCCATTATATGTAATAGCAGACCAAGATTTTACTACACCTGTAGCTCTTGGGAAAATTGATTCTAAAAATTAAACGCATTAGTGTTGTTGGGTTTGTTTTGTTTTCTGCCTTTAGAATAAGACGCTAAGAAATAGTTCATGCAAGAATTATCTGTTTTGAGAGCTAAAAGAGAAGGGAATCGAGAAATTTATAAGTTTAGCAAGACTGAGAAAATCTACTGACAACAAGTACAAGACGGAAAACAGATTTTAGACAACAAATACCCCGTAAGATTTTTCAGTTAATTTAAGTGACTCAGTCCTGAAGCAAAAATAAAATAAGTTATTAACATTCCTTTCTAAGCCTGTTGGTTTAGATGGCCTCAAGATAGCCACCATTACCTTGAGAGTAAAGGGTGTTGTGGAGAGGAACCAAGAGATAAGACAGATTTGAGAACTATTTCTAAGAATGGACTTTGGTATCGCTCCTGGTACCTAATACTGGCTAGAAGCAAAAACCGTTCCAAGTTGCCCAAGAAATCCAAATCCCTGGCACAGAAAGCCTTTGGCACTTGTTCGTTGAACTGCTATCAGATCCCAAAACTTACCTGCACAGAAAGCAGGCTGCCAAAGCTCAACAGCCATCCTGGAGTGAATAACACTGACATCCAGCTCACCTGTGACTGCACAGGACAACGACCTAGGAAAACCATGACTAGCACACTCAGGGTTCACAGAGAATACTGTTCTAGGTTATTTGTTTCAGAGAGCAGAATCAGGATCTAGTCCAGTACTTTCCACCACTGCCAAAGCTGGTCTTCTGGTGCCCTCCTACACGATCTCATCTTGGTGTTTGTTTTTCACTTTTCCCCGTTCTTTCCTTCTCTGAATGTTCACGTCCTTTTTATTATGGCTATCTTGTCCTGCTCTGGAACTGTACAATGGATGGGTAACGGATAAGGGCGTATCATCTTGCACAGTTAAAGTGTTGCTGTGCAAAAGTCCTATGGTTCGCTCACCACAGGAAAACCAAAACCCAAGAGGCAAGGTTGGTGGAAAGGAAAGCAGGTTTGATTCCCAAATGGCAGCATTCAGGGAAGACAGTGGACTCCCCGTCACAAAGACTGCCTTCCTCTCTCAATATTACCAAAAAGTTTTATAGACACGCAAGAAGGGGCAAAAAACAAAGTAAGGAGAAGTTGGAAGGCAACTTCAAGAAAAGGCACATCTGCCCGAGGGTCAGGAGTGAGCCCCATACAGAAGCAAAAAACCCCTCCCAAATTACTGGGCCAGAGATTCACCCTGGTCCTAAGTAAACAGAACCATTGGAACTGGTATGCATAGTAAATGCACAGTAAACAGAGTCATCAAGGTTTGGGGTGGGAGGAGGAGGGAAGCAAAGAAAGGAGAAAACAAAAACTTTTTAAAAGTTCCAAGCCAAACCACTGTCAAATTGAATTATATCAGAGGTTCAAATTTCAAAAATAGGAGATATAGGGTCACCCTTACAATAGGACAGGGGACACTGACAATGTACCTGACAGCAAGTTCCTGGATTTTGAGCCCAGAGCATAGGTCTCTGAGGCCTTGGGGACTGTCTAAGCCAAAATTTAGAAGCAGTCTGAGTGCCTGAATCATCCAGTGGAGGAAAGCAAGATCCTCATAAATATATTCATGAGAAATATAATTCTATGATGTCAAGTCGCTGAAATTGGAAATTTATTTCTTACAGGACTAGTGCTACGCTAAGTCGGTGATTCTCAAACTTATATTCATTTCCAGCCTTTTCCTAATCACCCCTCATTAAATTTTAACATCATAGATATAATCTATTATCTGTTTATGTACTAAATGCGTATCTGCACTTTATACATAGAACAAAATTCACCCTCCTCCACAACCCAGAACCAATTTTTATCCCCTTGGGGGAGCTGTTGCTCCAGTTGGGAATGCATGCTCTAAATGCTATTCCTGCTTCTACTTCAAAAGACAAAAGAAAGGTTTGTGAAAGAAAGAGGCAGTTATGGGAGGTCACCAGGAAAAGCAAGGTAAACAAGGGTAAAGTTTGATATGCAGTGAGGTCAGTGCTTTCTCCATTGATAAAGCGTTTCATGTGAGTTAGAGTCATCTTTCTCTTCCTGGTACAGAGAGGGAGACACCCTTACCAATGGAGATTTCATTTATAAATGCAAATTTCCCTTATGGAAAAAAAAACAAGGGTAACTTCTACTTTTGTTTTTGGAGCTTTTCTTACATCACAGTTCTCAAAAATAATCAGCTCAAAATAATCCTTGTGCCAAAGAGGCATATTTTGAGGTGGCATATTCTGCTATCCTTCACAACGTGTGGTGGTTTGTTGTTAATGTGGCATGAATTTATGACATGATGGGTCTCACAGTAATCAACAGACGCTGGACAATTTCAATCGCATAGTCTTTTGATGTTTCACAACCAGTTTCCATTAAGGCCCCAAATCCAGGAGGTATACTATAGTATGCAGCTGCCTGCTGAAGGTGGGAAGGTCTCATCCCAAAACCCTCATGGTCTGTGCTGTGACCCTCTTATTATAGTATTCCAGGACTCTACACAATATTCTTTTCTATAGCAGGGGTTAGCATACTATGGCCCATGGCCAAATCTGACTCAGGGCCTGTTTCTGTAATTAAAGTTGGAAAGGAACACAGCCATACTCAGTTAATGCTGATGTATTGTCCATGACTGTGTTTGTACTATAAGCATGGAGTTTAGTAGTTCTGCTGTAATGGCAGGATTGTATAGTTGTACTACATCAGCAAAGGTTAGTACTTGGGGTAAAGACTCTGTGGCCGCCAAAGCCTACAATATACACCATGTGGCCATTTGCAGAAACCATTTGCTGACTCCTGCTCTATAGCATCATTGGATCTGCTAGATTATATGACCCAAGTGGCAGAGCAATTTGACTGCAGCCTATACCTGATGCTGAGTCTTCTCCTCTGGACGCTACTTGAAACTGGCAGCCTTCTGAGTCACCTAAATAATGAATCAGAGCAATATTCCCAATGATGGTATATGCTCTTCCAAATATAAAAGAATGTCTGCCAAGCACTGTGACTCTTTCTTAATGGCAGAATATTCCAAAATTCTGGCATCCACATACCATTGGACGCTTACATTTTCATGAACGTGGCCGGCCCACTCTAGCAAGCCCTCCACTTAACAAGATATGCAGAGTATATACTACTTCTTGATTACCAAGTTCTCAACAAAGAGTCAGAGATGCGTCACAGAATTTCCAGATAATCAAGACCCCGTCAGACTGTCCTGTGACAGAATGTAGCAGAGTTAACATCATTGTAGGGCAAGATCATGCATTACTTACTGTCCATCTGAATGAATGCTTTTGATTTTCTTTCCTGGTGGGACGTGAAATGAAATACATTCACTAGATTAATAGCAACTGTATTAATTTTCTGTTGCTGCTGTGACTAATTACCACAAATTTAATGGCTTGAAACAACACAAATTCATCATCTGACAGCTCTGTACAACAGAGACCTCACGGGGCTAAGATTAAGGTGTCAGGTGGGGGCATTCTTTCCTGGAGGCACTAGATGAGATTGGTTTACCTTGCCTTTTCCAGTTTCTGGATTCTGCCCACTTTTCTTGGCACATGGCACCCTCCCTCCATATTTAGAGCGAGCAATGTTGGCCCAGGTCCTTCTTGCACTGCCACCTCTCCATTTCTCTCTTTCTCTTCACTCTTCTATTTTTTGAGGACCCTTGGAATGACATTAAACCTACCTGGATAATCAAGAATAATCTCCCTGTTTTAAAGGCAGTGGATTAGCAATCTTAATTCCATCTGCAACCTTAATTCTCCTTTGCCATGTAATCTAACAGCTTCACAGATTCTGGGGGTTAGGACATAGACATCTTTGTTCGGCCCTTCTTGTACCTACTGCAACTACCTATCAAGTGCAGAGTCTATGTTGCTCTCTCTGTTCTAGGAAATATGCCACATCTGGTCCAGCAGCTGTGAGAATGAGTCTGTCCCTAGGTTAAATACATGAAATGTCACTGTCATCTGTCATGACCTATCTGAATTTTCTTGTGGGTTGCTATTGGTGAATTCAGTGGGGATACAAATGAGGGTCACAAAACTTCATTTTTTCAAGTCTCTGAGTTTGGCATCAATTTCTACCATTTGACTTGAAATGAAGTAGTGTTTCTGACTTACTCTCCTGGCAAAGAGGAGATTTCTGCTCATCCTTTTCTACAATAATGGTTCTCATTCCACAGAGCAGGGAAGGAATGTGAGGGTTTTACCAATTGCTAAGTATATGCATGTTAGCTAACTCAGGGACTGTGAAAATGACCAGTGCCTGGTGTGTATTAAGATTCATGTAAGGATGTATTCAATGAAAATAAACAGAATTGCTCCTTTAGCATTTAATATACTCCATAGTATGGAACAATCACCATATTGTTACCAGAGCCTAATAATTAAGTTTGTTCTGCCAAAAAAATGCATGAGCAGGGGGTTGCAGTAAACAAAGAAGTAAGTTTATCAAAATTGGCCAATGTGCAGATGGGCGAGCTCGAGCTCTCAAAGACTGATCCCTGATGTCATGCAGGTTACAGACTACACAGGGCAAAATCTTAAGACACTGAGGGTTAGTGGTCCTATTATGAGCTGATTGGTCAGAGGCGAGATAAGGGTAATAAATCATTTCTTTAGGTCTTGGGGACAACTCCGAGGTTGTCTCCAGGGAGAACCAGTTTCAAGGAGAGGTAGCCAAAAAAGTCCATCCAAATTTAGGGCTCAGGAACTGAAACATAACTTAGATTAAGGTGTTAACTTTAACCTGCCAGGAGCTTAAACCTTGTGACCATTAGTCAGAACTGGGTTATTGTCTGCTACCACTTTAGGAGTCAACGAATCATCAACATGAGAGACTAAGGTCAGATCAGTGAAGTGTGCTGAGACAAGGGGAAAAAATGGTTTTAAAACTACAGTTTAAATCAAATCAGAATTATGAGGACACTCAGTGTCAACATTAACTTCCCAGAAAGGACACAGTATGAAATTTTTGGAAAGGTCATAGAATTTGAAATACCTCAGCATGAAATTAGACAAATAAATTTGTGAAATGTGTTATAGTTAGATATAGACAATAATAAGTTTCTATTAAAATAGATACTATAAAGAAAGGAAACAATTACACCAAATTTGGTGGTACTAATTAGGTTTACCATTATTTTATTCTCTCTCAAAAATACGACATACTCATGTATGCATAGGTAGAGACAGTGATCTCAGTCATATTAGCTGAACAATTTGTAATCACTGTTATCTAAGTGATATAAAATGTCAAGAAAAACAAAAAATAAGGATGCTTACATAATTGTTTGATCTTCTATATACTAAACATCCTGTTAAGCTAAAAATAAAAGCCAAAGGGAGAGGCAACAAGCATTTATCTGAGATCCAAAAGAATAGTTATGAAACTTAGCGTTCTGCTTAGGAGGTGAAGGCAAAGGGTATTTATAAGAAAAGGAAGGTGATCAATTACATAGAAGGAAGGAATTTCTATAGATAACATAGTGATGCTAATTCTAAAGAATATTTTTTTAGCTTTCAGTCCAGTAGTCATAATATCTGCTTTCTTGTTATCTTTGCAAGCAGTTGTTAGGGGTACAAAGATGCTTTAAGCCCAGTCTGAAGGTTACTTTACCTTGTTTTAACATTCCAAAGGGTCAAGGCAAAGGCCTGCAAGGCCTCTGAGATATCAGCTCCGACTCCATTTTAAAGTGGCTCCATTTATATTATTTTTCACAATACAAATACTATTAATATCTTTTTGTTTGTCCATCTTTAAAGTATCTCACATTGTTGACAAAGTATAGAGAGAAACATCGAGAGCTTTACAAGGTTACAGGCATTTGGGAGTTAAAATAATTTCTGAAAAAACGCTCCTGTTATGTAACAATTGTTTGGTATCAACACTAAACTATACTCAGTACAAAATAAAGATTTAATCATAGTCTGAGCCTCTTAACTTCATTAAAGATTCACTAGTGAGTAACTGCCAAGGCAATATTTCATTCTGAAAACAGGGAAATTCTAGCTTCAAATTTAAACGTATTTAAATTAGCATTTAAATGTATTCTATAAACATGTATCAGACTGAGTTATTACTCAGTATGATTATTGTTTGTGGGGATTATTATGTGCCATTTAGTGAGCATACACTGTGTGTTTGGAGCCTTGCTAAATACAGTGTGTTTAATTCTGTGAATTGCTGATGACTTTTTTCCCATACGAACACATCCTACATTATAACATCTCCCTTCAAGCATTACACATAGTGATAAGAGGTTAAAGAAATCTGATGTATTTTTCTTTCTTAACAGTTTTGTCTATTCATTGAAATTTAAGAACTTGGGAAAATTTAACCTTTTTAAACTATAACTAATTGGTTGGTTGGTTTGTTATTTGTGTGTGTGTGTGTGTGTGCGTTTCATATGGGTTTCATTTTGAGCTGAGATTATATCTTTTTAAAACACTGAAAGATTTTTAGTATTTTATTTTTATGTAGTTATTTGACTAATGTTCCCTTTATACAATGCAATTTTCTGTTTTTATCTGATATACATTATTTATAATTTTAATTCAAACATATTTTTATTAATTTTGAAATAACACTGCAAGGGCTATTATTATATAACTCTACAAAGTAATATTGAATGTCATAATTGAAACATTATTTTGCATATCCAGAATTGCTTTTTATTTTGGTTAGATTAAAAAATATTTTGGTTGGTAATCTTTCAGTGCTTTCCTTCAGTAACATGACTAGGATAGCAAGGCATTTGTTTAGA
The DNA here is from genome assembly GCF_036562045.2 of Rhinolophus sinicus. Lineage (NCBI taxonomy): Eukaryota > Metazoa > Chordata > Mammalia > Chiroptera > Rhinolophidae > Rhinolophus > Rhinolophus sinicus. Next base: position 96,858,450 of record NC_133757.1, read on the forward strand.
CAAAACCTCATTGAAGGGCTGAAACAACCACACTCAACCACTTCCCTTGTTCCTGTGAAAGTCTATAAAAAACAAATTGAGAAATAAACAAAATCGTCACAGAATTAATGTCATTGAACACCAAGCACTGTTCAATATTAAATATTGTAGTTGGAAGTATGTTAACTTGGACATTTCTTCAAAGAGAGGAACTTTGCTAAAGTCAAATAATTTGATTGAAATCATTATCTTTCAAAGGTTTTTGTTTAGAAAAGAAATCTGTCTAAATCTTGGTATTGTGAATCTTCTCAGTGAAACCGCGATCACATGGTTTATGAATAAAATACTTTGTGGTACAAGATGTGAGGCTAAAAACCCACAAATTCAACAGATAGTAATTCAATAAGATATTGAATTGTGTCAACATTGTTAGTCATCTTGTAACTAAAAATCATTTATCGCTGCATTAGGGCTCATTTTTTTTTATATATTAATAAAAATAAATAAAAGTACAGGTAAAAGGCTTTATACTTTTTTAATAATAGCTATTTTGCACTTTGATATCTGAGTTATTTCCTATTATAAATTCATATTGAAATCCATTTCCAGAAATGACTTTCTGTTTTTCATTACTTTAATATTCTAATTTGTTCAAGTCTTAAAATGTTTTGGGCTCACTTAGGAAAACTGAGGTAGCTAGATATGTCACACAACCAGCACACCAGGCCTTAGTTCTAAGTAACCAAGAGGAAATAAATAAATGAAGCAAACAGGGCTTTGCACCCCTCAGAGAAGAGATTTTTAAAAAAAAAAGCCAACAGGCAGCAATGAAAGGGCTCTTAGAGATAAAAGAGAGAATAATAAAAAATTGTTTCTTGGCAGTTATAAAATAAAGTCATAATTAATGATTTTAAAAACCACATTGATATTGCAAACCATAAGTTCACTTTTTTTCATTGAGTAAATTGGAACAAACTGCAGTTTCAACCTTCAAAGTATTTTCATAACACTTTCTCTTGTATTTTTAACTTCGTCAATGAACTTTAGATTTGAATTTTTGTCTTTTCTCATTAGTTACAAAGATAATTACTTCCTTGCTACACACTGACAGAGGAATAGACTTGAGTGTCTACAAATTGTTTATTGGTAATGATTTAGGATATTTTTCTGTGAGTGAGGATATTTTTCTGTGAGCTGGGATCGTGTCTCATGAAACCAAAGAATGGAAGCTCGGACCAAGGAGAGGCAAGGAATTGTAAAAAAGGACAGTTTATTAAAAGCAAGGAGGAAAGAGTCGCAGCTCTCTGATCGAGAGGGGGATTGCCCTGTGTCTGAGGCAAAAGTTCTTACTTTTATACCTTCTTCCCTTGCCTGCTTGGGGAAGGGGGCTGGCACCTTCTAATGGAATTCATCTATCAGATTTGTCCTGTTTGCCCACCGTAAAGGGATTAACGAACCCATTCCTATTTATCAGATCTGTTCTTTTTGTCTGGCCTAAAGGGATTTATGAGATAATTTATTAACCTCAAGGAGCATTCTTATATCTTTGTCCTGGAGTGAAGGAGCCATTCCAGAACCTGGAGTTTCAGGATATGGCTGCCTTTTGTTTATTCCACCAGGGACCTTCTGTTTACCTAACAACATGCTAACTAACCTGTCTCAACCCACCCCCTCTCCCACTCTGAAGACTTAATCCTGACTGCCTTTAGGGAATAGGTGCAATGACCGCTCTGGCTGCTTCAGGCTGAGAAGGGGCGTAGAGAGACCAGCAGCTAGGGCTTGTCCAGAAGTCTATCTAAGGGTCCTCAGTAGATGAACAAATCCAGGTAAGGATTGTCCTGTAGGCCATCATAGCCAACCAGTGGGTAGTCTTTAAGCTGAGACACATTGTAGGCAACAGCATGAGCGAATACCTATAATAAAGGATAAAAGGAAAATGAGAAAAGTTTCCTTAAGTCCTACTAAACTGGGAAGCCAGGAAGTAAGGAAGGAAAAATCTAGGCCGAAGAATCTTGTTTTTAGTTTAATATTGGAAACTATATTATGAATTTGTTGAACTTTATCTTTAATTAACTGTAAATTATCAGAGAGATTGAAACAGCATAACCCTTTAAACGTTTTACATCCTTGATTGTGTTTGAGAAGTAGATAATCTGTGGCAGCTCTGTTTTTGAGAACTGTTTCTCTGACCTGCCCTAACTCTTGTCTCATGGCGAGGATAGCCTGTGAGGTAGTGTTGAGGGCCTTTGTTATTGAGGAAGCTATTTGACTAATCTTTATATTTAAAGCAATGGTTACAGCAGGTACTACAAAAAGAGGTAAGGATGCATACCCAGCGGGGCTGAATAAATGTATATCACTGTTATAACTGGAGTCCAGAGTAAGTTTATTATGATGTTTAACCTGATGAGACTTTTGGGGTAAAAAGACAGTTAATCTCCCCAGACAGCAGGGCCGCCGATGCTGTAAACTGGGAGATTATCTTCCCACAAATGAGAAACCATCTAGCCGGCAATTTGATATGTGCATTAGAATTCATAGAGGTGGTAGAGCTACAGTTTAAACTGTTACCACCTGAAAGATTAAAGCATTGGTTGGAGCAGCTAGTAAAATTAATACATTGATTAATTAGCCGGAGTTACGGCTCTTTTACCTTTACTCAGCTCTAGTGTTTAGGTGAGAGCTATTAGCTCAGTTGTGTGCTGGCCCCAGAGGGAAGGCTTGTATTGTCTAAGATATCTTGTAGAGTAACTACGCAGTAGTACACAGTAGTCTCTAAAAGTTTTCACACAACATTAAGCCTTTTTTTTTGCAGTAAAATGTCAATTCAATGGGGAAAATCACAGAAATGGAATGTGAGTGGGCAGGAAAGTGGCAGATGAATTTCAGTAAGACTTTGATGATTTCTCTTCTACCTTACTGTTTGTGGCTCCTGTTTCTTTCTTTCTTTCTTTGTTTTTATTTTGGGTGTGTGTTTTTTTCATTTTGTTTTTTGTTTTGTTTTTGTTTTTTTGTTGTTTTTTTGACCTCCGTCATGACTATTCATCCTTCACACTTGGGGTCATATTGGAGCTCCTGCTTTCTGGATCCACTCAGAAATCACTGTTGATTTTTCTCCCCTACAATTTCCCCACAACATGCTATCTAATATTCATCCTTCTTTTCCCCCCTAATTTCTGTAACCATTACTTATTGAAATTGTTTTTTGACTGTTTTTCCTTCTTTCAGTATCAACTTTATTTATCAGTGTGATCAATGCCTTCTGAACCTACAAGAGGTTTTAAGGGCCTGACCAGTCATGTCATAACGAGTTTGTTCTCTGTATGGAGATTCTTGTGGCTGTTGTAGTGGTTGGTCTGCATAGATTTAGTTATAGTGGAATATCTATGGAATTTCTCAAAATCCTGATTAAATATCAAAAGATATAACAAACCTTTACAGTTGCCACATATAAATATCTAATAAAAACAGCATAAGTGAAGTTATAACTTCCAGTTATAAAATAAATAAGTCATGGGGATGTCATGTGCAGCATGGCAACTATGATTAATAACAGTGTATCGATGGTAACTAGACTTATTTTGGTGATCATTCTGCAATATATACAAATATCGAATCATTATGTTGCATACCTGAACTACAAAATGGGGTGGAGGCAGAAAGCTTTCATAGGATAAAGGATGAAGAGCAAGGAAGAAAAAAGCAAAAAATATCAGATTGGCTAGGGTCACACAGTCAACCTTATTTGGGGTGAGAAGACACAAAGTTAGCTTGGTGTTTGGGGGTTGGCTGCCTGGATATACTGCATTTCTGGTCAAAGGGAACATTTATAGGGATATGAAAGTTATCTAAGCTTTGATTTGCTGATGTGGCATTCCAGGCAGGAGCAGTTCCATCTTGGGCGTAGAAAGTATTTCAACATATACAACTTAAGTACCATATTAATTATTAAAGATTGCTAAAGGCACCATTTTGTTGTGCCATTTAATTATAGTGCTTTGGTTGATTTATTTTGATGAGCATTGTTGCAAAAGTGTAGGGTTTATTTTTTAATATTCTGTTATATACTTGCATAATGTTAGTTTCTCATAAAATACAAGTGGAAAAAAGCACATTTCCTATTGATAGGATACTTATTTAGAAGAATTACATAAGACTTTCAAAAACTTGATTTAAAATAAATGCTGCAGGTTAATAATAACTGTACTTTCTTGACATATGATAAAACTTACTCAGCTTACTGAAAGTATATTTAAGAAATGATTCTTAATTGAAAATTCCTCTAGATTAGAAAACATGCCTGTACCATAGAACTCCTTTGAATTAGACCTTGTAAATAATTACTAATGGTGACAGTAATAAAATGATGGCCTTAAAATGTTTTACATTTCTCTCCACAGTTTTAAGACTCATTTTATAATTCAAAAGTTTATTTATTTTTGCTTACACACTAAAATTATTCTTAATGATATAAATTGTTACTCTGTAATAGTTCACAAACTATTGAACAGCTATAATTAAGTAATTAAAGGTAAGAAAACAAAAAATAAAGTGTCAATAGGTGCTACTCTTTCATATTGTAAATTTGTAATTATTCCACTTCATCACAAAAACCTTTAACTAACTTTTACAACTTTGTCTCTTATAATTATGAATGAAAAATCTTTTCTATAATAATGACTGCTACAGTTTTCATAGTAGCAGAATTGTTATTATTGATGTTCATGAAATACTTATTGGGTCCCTCTATTATAAGAATCAAAATAGTTTTGTTATTTCAATATGTTTTCTTAACTTTAAAATTATAGTTTGATTAAGAATTATGAATATATATACATATATGTGTATAATAATTGCCAACATGTTGACTTAATCACAAGTAATAGGGCAGGTTAGTACTCTCAAGTCATGTTGGGGCTTGTTCCTCCATGCTCCCACTAATTCTCTGGGATCTAGGCTCTGTTCTCTGTTATGTAGGGGCTATGAACTTTATTATTTCAGCTATCCATGTGGAGTTGTCAACATAGAAGTGAGAGTTGTTACATTAGATGATCCATGGTCAATATGCAGAAAGTTGTTTTTAGAAAACCTATGCTTTCAGATAAAAAGAAAGAATAACCCATTTATAGCAGCTGCCTAGACAACACAGGGTATATTTTGGCCAGGAAGGGTCTATAAGAACATAGTGTTGGCCACCATATTTTGATTGATCTTCAACAATAAATGCTCTCAAGACTTGGTAGTTCCCTGATAGTAACCAAGCTTTTCTACTCTCAGGGCCATTTAGGCCAGACAGATCCTTTCCTTACTACTACACATAACACCTCTGAGTTTTAATTCCATCTCCCTCCTTCTCCAGTTGAAGTGCTCTCTTTCTGATGCTCAAAAATGTTTTAAAAGAAAAAAATCTTAATATTAATTGTGCTGTAACAATCTTACTTCTCCATAAAATCGAATCTGAGTTGACCTGTGAAAAATGACCTTACTAAATCCTAAACTTGAGAATTAGCTAGTAAAAAATCAGTTGAGATGAAAGAGAGAGAGAGAATATGTTAAATTGGGTCGCAGGAATTAATTGTTGGGGATGTTATTGAGTAAGAGATGTACCCCTCTCTGTAAGCCTTGTCATTCTGCTTGTAACGACCCTGGACATTTATGTTTCTTTGATGACTTCCAGATATGGGAAGGAGAGAATAGGCTTTTTCTTTTCTTTTTTTCTGGGTGGGGGGGGAGTGGTATCAGGCTAATGATAACTGATCGCTGATACATTAATTGCATTGTGCCCAAAAATATATATATTTCTATGAAGTGCTTTTTTACTGATTCTTCATGTAGGATAGACATTTGTGAATTTTTAACACCAAGAAAATTTAACACAATAGGTTTTGTCTATAATTTAAATGAGGATTTGTTTTAAGTAAGTTGAGTAACACATCATGTGCATTTAAATAAACTGTACTGCACACTATATATTCAGTATTTCTCTGAAAAGAATTTATTATAACAAGGAAGAAATTTTGTATAATCATACCTTTTAATATCATAACAGCATTAACTAAAATGAGATTTGTCCCCTTAAACATTCCCCAGCTTCACAAACCAACATTGGACATAGCTTGATAATTTTAGAAAGATCTCTCTCTCTCTCTCTCTCTCTCTCTCTCTCTCTCTCTCACACACACACACACACACACACACACACACACAACCTTCTGTTTCCCTTTGACTTTTTTTTTTAATTTATTGAGGTGACAGTTGTTAGTAAAATTACATAGGTTTCAAGTATACAATTCTGTAATGTATCATCTATATATCACATTGTGTGCTCGCCATCCAGAGTCAGTTCTCCTTCTGTCACCATATATTTGACCCCCTTTACCCTCTTCTACCACCACCCACCCCCACCCCCCATTACCCTCTGGTAACCACTAAACTGTTGTCTGTGTCTATGAGTTTTTGTTTCTTTATTTGTTTGTCTGTTCCTTTGTTGCTTTTCAGTTTTATATTTTACAAATGAGTGAAGTCATATGGTTCTCGACTTTTTCTGTCTGACTTATTTCACTTAGCATAATAATCTCAAGATCCATCCATGTTGTTGCAAATCCCTTTGACTTTTCAAATAAGCTTGAGGGCTAATCACGTTTGAGAAGTAAAATGACAGTTTTTTTCCTTTAAATTACTTAAGAAAGGGAAATATAAACCTATTGCATTACTATGTGTTTAACCTGAGAATAACTCATAAAAATGAACCACATATATAGAGATTGACATATAGACCTATAGATATTTATAGATAGATAGATGATAGATAGATAGATAGATAGATAGATAGATAGATAGATAGATAGATAGATAGATAGAAATGTAATCCATTGATGGAATCAGTGGAAATATTTCTCAGTGTCTTGCGAGTGATTTCAACCTGAAATGGTATTTGCCCCTCTTACTCAAATTCTGAGTTTTATAATGTTGTTAATTTTAAAAGTTGATGTATTATATGACTTGATATTCTCATAAATAGAACCACTGTTGACAAATTACCTGCTACCAAATATGAAATTACTATTGCTGGTTTCATCTAAATAAATTCATTGTTTTTGAAATTAGTGTTATGAATCATATAATTAATAAACACGGCATGACCTATTATTTTGATTATAAGCATTCTGTCCACAAAAATTGATTACAATATCATGCAAAAAATGGAAATAAGAGAATATAATTTAGTATTATTTTCTAATTTATTCAATGAATTATTATCATCTCCTAACTATTCTACACAGATAGTGGTGAGCTGAGTTTCTAGAGAAAATGGCTTTGTTTAACATAGTATTAGAAAATACTTCATATTTACTTCAACCAAAATGATAGCAAAATCATATAAAAACCAACTGCTGAGTTCTGATCTCATCTCAGAAATATGGAGAACTAGATTGTGCTTTCCCTTCCCTTAAAATAAGAAAAGAAAAATTAATGCAAATCAATGATTTTTCCAATTAGACAATGAAGGTTACAATGGAAAAAAAAATAAAATCAAGGATGTGAAAACCAAAATCAGGGAGAAACAAGATCCAGGAATTTGCCTCGAGGCTGCTGAATGGCATATACACTGGTAAGAAAAATCAACTAGAAGATTTAAACTAATTGCTAAAGTCTGAGTGTGGGTAAACATGGAAGCTGGAAACCACATGGGAACATAGGCAAACATGAGTTTGTACCCTTTTACAAGCTTTTCCTCCAGGGAAGATTGAAGAAAAATCCTAAGAAAGCCTCTCTCCTGGTACTGTCTGGGGAGTGAAACATCAGCCAGTGCCTAATATCCACCCCGTCTCATCTTCTTTATATGCCCTATGGAAACAAACTCTTAATATGCAAAGTCCTCAAAACCTGTTGTCTGAGGGCACAGATGGGAACTGACTGTAGTTGTAGAGAAAAACAAGAAGAAGAAAAAACAAAGAAACACCTACCCCTTGGTTCAAATGCATACGAAGCCCAGCAATACCTCTGGAGGAAGCGCAGGCCTCACATCTGGGACCCGTGTTAACAGTACCTGCCTAGAACTGCAGCTTAACCAGAACTTCAGAGAATGACCCCTTCTCTCTAGCTTCCAACCACCATACTCACAGGATTCCAGTAAAAGTAAAAGTAGAATATAGCTGGAAGAGATGCAAGAGAGAGATCCTTTCTGGTGAGCAGCGAGAAGTGAAGAATAAACAGTGAAATTTTATGTAGAAAAAGAGTGAAGCTAAAATTGACAATGACAGTAAAGCTACATTAAATCCTACTTAGCCAAAGCAGGAGACTGTCCTTGGAAAATCCCTTCTACAGACTCTTCCTTAATTCCCCAACTTTACCCACTGAACAGAAAGAGTATTGGCAAAATAGTTGCACTGTTTGCGCTAAGAAACAAGGGGAAAAAATAAAGCAGGGTATTTAATGAAGTTTCTCCAAGGGAGAATCAAGTGACCAATTTCCATTTATTTCCTCTAAAAATCAATAGAGGACTGATTTCTCTAAATACTAAAGAAAAGTCTTGTAAATTTTTGATTGATAGGCCCTATGACATCTGTCATAGATCTTGACACTGGTATCTAACCTCTCCCTGGGAGCCAACAACTATTTGATCCTGTGCCAAGTACCTCAATAGCTTCCAAACACTTTGTATGTCCTAGCCCACTGTCACCCTCAGACCTTTGAGAAACATTCTCTCCTCTTTGTGACATCACATCCGCTAACTAAATGGGGTGATGTGGGGGATTTACTGTAAAATATGCTGTCTTGATGGCCTCTTCCTGGACTTTCCTGAGGACACCTTGATCAAAATCAGGTCATAGATTCTTTAAACATTGATTTTCCTGTATTCTTAATAGAAGTTGATGGTCGAAGAAGTAATCATACTTCTAGGCATAAATTATGCAGATTTTCCTATGAGTTTCAGACTGAACCCTCCAAATATCTACCCTCTAAACCCAGAACCAAAAGAAGTACTAAAATCAATCAGATGACAACCTAACAGAGAAATGAGTTATTAACTCTTGTACTAGTCCTTGTAATACTTATATTATTGTAAGTTAAAAAAGAAAAATAATATCCAAAGGGTAGGGATATAGATTTGTTCAGAATCTCAGGAATATAAACCTAATAATCATTCCCTACTTCCCTGTGGTACCAAATCCAAATATGCTTTTATTTTTGGTACACCATGAAGCTGCATATTTTATAGCTATAAATGTGTTTTCTGGTTTTTTTGGTTTGTTTTTTGTTTGGGGGTTGTTGTTTTTTGTTTGTTTGTTTTAGCATCTTTTATATTCAGAGTTCAGAGTCACTTCTTGGCTTTCTTCTGGGAAAATCAATAAATTCCTCAACCAGGACCCTCAAGAATCTTACATTTCCCTATATTTAAAGTTCATTTGAGCTCTAGAACTGACTCCATCTATCTACGTATAGTTTTATCTGTACGTAGCTATATAGTTTAGCTATATACCTTCCGAAGAGAAGTAAAAATTTTGTCAAAGTAAAGTGTATTCCTTGGGGCATAATTTATCCCAAAGAGGTAAATTTCTCACTCCTGAAAAATTGTAACAATTCAGAATTTTCCGATGTTAATAACTAAGAGATCACATAGATGATTTCTGGGTCTCATTGGCTATAGCAGATAATGGGTCCCCAAATGTATTTATTTCCATTTACTACACAACAAATTAGCACAAACTTAGGTACTTAAAACAACATACATTTATTATGTCACAATGCTCGTGGGTCAGGAGTCCAGACATGGATTAGATGAGTCCTCTGCTCAGGGTCTTACAAGCTGAAATCAAGTATTAGCCACACTGCATTTCTCTCCTGGAACTTAGTTCCTTGTGATTATAGCACTGAGGTCCTCAGCTTCTAGGGAGGACCGCTCTCTACTGGCAGGTTTCAACATGGCTGTTTCTTTCTCTTTGAGGCCAGCAGAAGAGTCTCTTGGTTTTTATGGCTTTCACCTGCTTAGGTCAGTCCTACCCAGAATAATGTCCCTTTTGAATCATTCAAAGTCAACTAATTAGAGACCTCAATTACATCTGCAAAATATTTTCACCTTTGTGATATAACAAATATCTAATCACACAAGTGACATTTGTCATGTTCACAGATCGAAACTACATAGAAGGGAAAGGGATTGTACAAGCATGTGCACAGCAGGAAATTTAGGGGGTGATTTCAGCATTCTGCCTAGCACACCAATTTTCAGAAATTGCCTCAATATTGTATGACTTAAGCAGGTCTTTGTTAACCAAATCTTTTACCTGGGAATTTAAGTATGACTAGGCATTTTGTGCTTTAAAAATCAGCCCTTTAACAACTACTTATTCATGTCAATACATAAGAGGTTTGAACAAGCCCTTGGTGTTGACTCAACTTTATGGAATTATCATAGATCAATATCATGCAACTTTTTTCTGTTGACCCAGAATCAAAGTCTTACTCATCTAAAGCTGATAGCAGCAGTTGCCAACGTGGTGGAGGCTTCTCCTAATATGACCTCTCTATTTAGGGTCTGTCTTAAACTTAATGGTCCTTTATGTTGCCAATCTTTGCTGCCCACTGAAAACTTGCAATATTTCCCAGTGAGAAGGCTTGCTTCCTATGAAGTCGTATTACTTCCTCCCTCCTTCCATTATCATAATACTTTTCTTCCATAGAAGAAGGGAAGCTCATGACTCCCTAACTGCTGTTTGTTAAAACTCTAATACATTCATTAAAACACTCCTAATAAGTTTATTAAAAATGCCTAAAATCTAGATTTAATCTTGTTTGTTTATAAGTAATATTTTAAGAATAAAACTAGAAAAATATCAGGCAGGATACATTGTAATAGATCTCAGCTCACCACTAGAATATGACAAACATCTACCCAGAAGACAGAATTTATTGTTGCCTCAGTAGTTTCTTGGCTAAATAAAAAGAAAAGAGTTTATATATACAGTCATAGAAAACAAATTTTTTTGGGGGGATAGTCTATTATTCTGAAAGCTTTAGAGAAAATCAAGGTGCTTCACCTAAATAACAATCCTAATTTAGAATCTGCAGCAGATTAGAGGCATTTTAATAGCTCTAATGGTTTTCAAGGAGTTGGCTATTTTCAAGATAGAAACCCATTCAAAGAGAGACATGAAAGCAAAAGGAAAAGCCCTATCTAAACATTGTTCCAGTAAGCTGTCCTTACCAAGATTCCAACCATCACTATACTGAAAGGACCACATCTCTGAAGAAGCTCAAAGAGAATATTAGGGACTATTACACAATGCCAGCCTTTAGTTGCAGAGTTTAAAGAAGGCATTTATTACATGGAAATAATCCCTTCCACACTTAGAGTGGCAGCTTGTGTCCTCAACTGAAATCTTAAAAATTTTTTACATGGTATTGCCCACATATCTAGGACAAATTGGCCCCTGGAATCGATCAACATTAGTGAGGAAATAAATTTTGTTGATTGTTGTTCATGAGTGGTTCCAAAAATTTGTAATTCTATTTGACAAACCCATGAAGGCATTTTGACCAGAACCAGATCATTGGATGATCCCCAACAGCTGATATTCAGTTGGCGGTACAAAAGCCTACTGGCTGTTATCCAAAACCTGAACAGGGATGTGTTGTTACCTGTTTGATCCCTACCTTAAGGATAGTAGGCAAGGATATCACCTAGCATCCATTTTGGCCCATCAGCATCAACTCTCAGAAAAAGAGTTAGTTACATAAATTGTAGTCCAATTCTCTCACATTTCATCCATAATTACACACACACACACACACACACACACACACACACACACACTTAGGTGCATACTTTATATAAGGAAATATCAACACATCCCTAATGGTGTATTCTACATACGTACATAATTAGAATTTTTTTGTTTATTTCTCACTGCCTGCAGATGTGTTATTTCACATGCTTATCACAAGGTGCTAATTAAGATTAAGTAGGGGAATCAACCCATATATGGGTCAATTATTTTGACTATACCTGGACACACCCCCTTCATATAGTATCGTGATATGCTGCAGATGTGCTGAGTCCAGTTATAACTGTCAACTCCCAGAAAACAAAGCATACAGACAAAAACCTCAGAGCCAACATTAAATATTTATTGGTGGCAGCATCACATTTATCCAAAGTCATGGCACAGTATAAAGACATGGGTAGGATACAAATTGGCTTCATCTTTAAATGTATAAATAAGTCATTTTATTTCTCCATATGAAGGTATGTGGTATTTATTGTCATGATTTTCATAATTTGCTTTAAAAACAACTTTAATAAGAAAATTATAGCAAGTTAAAAGTCCATAATATATATGCAAAAGTACCATATTTAAAAATGAAAAACATGACACTCATGCAAAAAAATAAATAAATAAACAACTTTAAAGTTTGGATATGAAAAAAAAAAAAAGGATACATTTTAGGAAGTCATCCAAGACAAATTTAAGGAAGTCAAACAAAATTTCTTTTGTTTTAATAGAAAAGCATAAATATTTGAAGGCCTTAGATAAAAAGCAGTTGAAAGGAAGAGATTGAAAATAATAGATGAAAGGTATTACATAATATTTTCTACTTGATTTTATGAGTGGAATTGTCAGAACCATATATATGTGTATATATATATTTACTAAAATAACATTAGTAATAATTTTCAGGTAAACAAAGCACATAATTAAATAAAATAGATTTTTAATTTAGATTTACATCTAATTTGGATATATGAGGTCTGACAATTAAGTTCGCAAACTTGCCACCATATGCTTACCTTGGCAGCACTGTACAAACAGCTCAGTAAGTTTTCATGATGTTGGTATATCAGTATCTCACAGCTGTGTTCATGTTGACATGTGGCAGTGTCTTGCTGAGTGGCATTCATTATTATTGTTGTGTGCCGTCGCGAGAATGTGTGAGCTTAAATTAGAGCAACGAACAAACATTAAATTTCTTGTTAAACTTGTCAAGAGTGGAAGTGAAATCAGGGACATGTTAGTTTAAGTTTGTAGGGATAATGCCATGAAAAAAAGGGCAGTGTACAAATGGATTAAACGTTTTTCTGAGGGAAGAGAACACGTCACTGATGGAGAGAGGTCAAAGAGGCCAGTAACAAGCAGAACTGACAGAAACCTTGCAAAAATTCATCAAATTGTGCATCAAAATCATTGGCTGACTGTGAGAAGCATAGCAGATCAAGTAAACATCAATAAAGAAGCAGGAAAATCTTCACTGAAAATCTTGGCATGAGAAAGGTGTGTGCAAAACTGGTCCTGAAGAAGCTCATCAATGAACAAAAGCAAAGAAGAGTCAAAGTTTTCCAAGACCTTTTGGCAAGGCAATGCAATGTTTTGGGCCGTGCTGTCACTGGTGATGAAACATGGGTGTACCACTATGACCCTGAAACAAAGCGTCAAAGTGCACAATGCACGTCAGCCAATTCTCCACTACCAAAAATGTCCAACAGTCCAAATCAAGAATAAAAATGATGTTGCTAACCTTTTTTGATATCTGAGGGATTATTCATTATGAATTTGTACCAACTCGACAAACAGTTAACCAAGTTTACTATTTGGAAGTGCTGAAAAGGCTGCATGAAAATATTAGATGACCTGAGCTTTTCGCCAACAATTTATGGCTTTTGCATCACAGTAATGCACCAGCTCACATGGCAATGTCTGTGAGGGAGTTTTTAGCCAGTAAATAACAACTGCATTGGAACACCCTCCCTGCTCACCTGATATGGCCCCCAGTGACTTCTTTCTTTACCCAAAAACAAAGGAAATATTGAAAGGAAGACATTTTGATGACATTCAGGACATCGAGGGTAATATGACGAAAGCTCTGATGGCCATTCCAGAAAAAGAGTTCCAAAATTGCTTTGAAGGGTGGACTAGGCACCGGCGTCAGTGCATAGCTTCCCAAGGGGAGTACTTCGAAGGTGACCATAGTGATATTTAGCAATGAGGTATGTAGCACTTTTTCTAGGATGAGTTTGCAAACATAATTTGTCAGACCTCATACACGCAGCATGATTTTGTTTATTGGTTTCCTTCTTTCAACTTTTAAAACTCAGAAATTGAAATTAGACTCTCTACCTGAGTTTCCTTAAAATACACTTGATTACAGTATCCTTTACTTAGAAACAGTGGGTTCTTTCCTACTGTGCTCAGGAGAAAGTACTGCTGATTTCGACCACTTCTTAAGACACATCTTAATCTAGTCTCACACTATATAGCCAATTACCTCTAAAATAGTCTCAGCATTCTCTTCAGCATTCCCTGTGTACTTTAAGTAATTCCTTTTACCCAGAAACCCTCTTCTATCCCTTCCCTATGAATTTGTAATGAGTCAGTGTCTCATTCTTCAAAGTCATTCCATCATTCAAAGTCAAGTTCACACTTTTCCCACTCCATGAAGTTCCCTGCAGCTGTATTGACTGTGGCTTCCTCGTCATCTATACACACTGCATTCAGTAGTGGGTTTGATCTTAAGATATATTTACTTGCATTTTTGCTTAGTATTCCCATAAATATACTCAACATTGAGTGTAATGTTAGCTATGAGCTTGTCATATATATATGGCCTTTATTTTGTTGAATTGTATTACCTCTGTACCCAATTTGTTGAGAGTTTTTATCATGAAAGGACATTGAATTTTGTCAAAACCTTTTTCCTGCATCTGTTTAGATGATCATGTGGTTTTGATCCTTTATTTTGTTAATATGGTGTATCACAATAATTGATTTGTGGATCTTGGACCATTCTTGTACCTGGAGTAAATCCCACTTGATCATGGTGTATGATGCTTTTAATGTGTTGTTGAACATGATTTGCTAATAATCTGTCATGGATTTTTGCGTTTGTGTTGATCAGGGATATTAGCCTAGAATTTTCTTTTCTTGTAGTGTCCTTATCTGGCTCTGGTATCAAGGTAAACTGGCCTCATAAAATGAGTTTGTGAGTGCTACCTTCTCTTCAATTTTTCCAACAGCTTGAGAAGGATTGGTATTAATTTTTCTATAAATGTTTGGTAGAATTCACCAGTAAAACCATTTGGTCCTGGGATATTTTTGTTGGGAGGTTTGTGATTACTGCTTCAGCCTTATTACTCATTATTGGTCTGCTCAGATTTTCTATTCCTTCATGATTCAGTCTTGGTAGGTTGTATGTTTATCCATTTCTTCTAGATTGTCCAATTTTTTGGTGCATAGTTGTTCATAGTAGTTCCTTATGATCCTTAACATTTCTATGGTATCAATTGTAATGTCTCCTGTTTCACTTCTAATTTTATTTATCTGAGTCTTCTCTTTATACGTCCTTGATGTATTGATCCCTTTTTCCTTATACAATGACCTCTGCAGCTGGCATGGACTCTCTGGTCAGACTTCCTGGTCAGGTGAGACTAGACACTATCTCAGCAGTTGAGCTGGACTTTAAATTTGCTTCTCTCTGTGTGAGGGGCAATAGAGTGGGCTCTGCAGCCACTATGACCCATTGGATGGGGATCCAAAGCAGGCAGAACTGCCCCAAATCCCTGTCCGATGGGGCCACCAGCATGGCACTGCAGATGAAAAGAGCCACTGCCTAGATTCTCTGCTTGGGTACTGTGAGAAGCATAGCAGTATGGTGGGCTATGCAGCTGTTTGGATTCTCTGGTTAGGCTTCCTGGTCAGGCAGGGCTGTGGGCTATATTCAGCAGTAGGTGGAGCTTTGAGTTTATTTCTGTGCCTGGGTGAGATCATAGAAAAGCTCCACGTCTGATACAGCTCACTGGCTTTTGATCAAAACTGGGCAGAACTGCACAGTGAGTTCTCCAGCCAGACAGGGCCACTGGCTTGTCTCTGTAGATGGGCAGAGCTCTGCTCAGGTGCAGCTGCAAGGAGGAATGGGTTCTGCTAAGATCTTAGCACTGGTTGCTGTAAGCTCTTCTCCCTTCTCCATTTCTCTCTGGTCCTTAGTGGTCAAGCCCTGATTTCCGCAGTGATCCCTGTGAATGAGACCCAAGCAGGCCACCTGGGAAGTATCCTGTAATGCTGGGGAGCTGGATGTATACCTTGGGCTCTGTTTTCTCTCCACTGCAGAAAATGTAGGCCCAGGTTGGCCCTCTCACTGAGGTGCAGTGCTGGCCTGGGGGAGGGATGATGCAGCCAGCATAGCCACTCTTTTTACCCTTCTAATATGGCCTTTCTCAGTCTCCGTGTTCCAGGACACTGCTTCAGCCTCACCCCCCAGGTTCTGGAATTTTCACAGTGGTGTCTTATTTATGGATAGTTGCTAGTTGGTCTTCTGGGGGCTGGGGGTGGCTAAAGTCAGGAACAACCTATGTTTTTACGTTGATGACATCCGATTCTATAATGCATTTTCAAGTTAAGTTTTGTGTATGGTGTGTGGTAAGAGTATAAATTCAACTTTTTGTATGTGAATATACTATTGTTCCAATATCATTTGTTGAACAGATGATCCTTTCCTGAATGAATTGCCTT
This sequence comes from Rhinolophus sinicus, assembly GCF_036562045.2. NCBI lineage: Eukaryota > Metazoa > Chordata > Mammalia > Chiroptera > Rhinolophidae > Rhinolophus > Rhinolophus sinicus. The sequence continues at coordinate 96,874,934 of NC_133757.1, forward strand.
GGCACCTTTGCTTTGCCAGTCAAAAATCGAATGACTTTAAGAGTAATGATTTATCTCTAGATTCTCACTCCTGTTCTGTTTATTTCTGTGTCTATTCTTATGCTTATACCACACTGTCTTGATAACTGTACCTTTATGTTTTTAAATCAGGAAGTGATAGTCCTTCAACTTTGTTCTTTTTCAAAATTGTTTTGGAGAGTCCAGGCATTTGTGTTTCCATGTAAATTTTAGGATCTTCGGGTTAATATCTGAAAAAAATTCCTGCTGAAATTTCGATAAAGATTAAGATGACTGTATCAATTGGTAGTGATTTCCATCGTAATAATATTGAGCCTTCCAACACATGAACATAGAATATCTTTCTGTTTATTTAAATCCTTTTTCAGTTTTGCTCAAGAAAGTTTTGTAATTTTCAATGTACAGATCTTGCATTTTTTCTTAAGTTTGTTTCTAAGTATTTTAATTCTTTTTATGCTATTGTTAATTGAATTGTATTCTTAATATCATGTCCATTGCTTATACATAGAAATAGATTTGATTGTTTTTATACTGTTCTTGTATTCTGTGATCTTTCCATACTTGTCTTAAGTTCTCATAGGTTTTTAGTGCATTCCTTATTATTTTTTATATATAGGATCATGCCATTTGCAAAGTTTTATTTCCTCCTTCCCAATCTGGTTGCCCTGCTCTAACAGACAATACAGCACAACATGTGGAGGAGGAGCCCTCCAGATGACAAATTAATGAACAAATTATTCCAGAAAGCCTAAAGAGTTGCTATAAGAAAAATGATGCAGAGCCAGGGTTGAGGCGGAGAATAATGAAATAGAGAACAGGAGTTGGGGGCGGGGGCAGGGCATTTGAGGGTACTTTTTAATAAGCATGGACTCCCTGGAGACCACCCCTGGGTAGGAAGAAACCCAAAGTTTCAGTATCCCACTTCCAAGTTTCCTAAGTATCAGTTAATAGTAGTACTAGCTAACACAGGGTGCTAAGAGAGAAATCTGGAGGGAGTAGGAGGTTTGAGGAAGGAGAAGCTAACATTTTTTATACTTGGAGATCACATGGATGACTTATTTGTCTCTTACCCTAAAACTTCTCTTCTATAGCAATGTTTCTGTAAATCTTACTTAAACAAGTTTAGGTTTGGACTTAAAGTTTCTATTTAACTGGGATTTTGTATATGCCTCTGAAGTATTTTGACTATAAAAAGGTTCATATCACTAGGAATTTTTTCTTTATATGGCTCAGTCTTCTTTCTGAGTCCTTAAAATTGCCTCCTCAGTTGCTCACATTTTGTTAAGAGTTCAGTGTGCTAACTTATCAGGAGTGGTCCAATATAATAAAATTTCATCGGTTTGTACATATATTTTCAAAGTTCCTAAACTAGAATATGGGATACATAATTTCTCTTCATATAAATAAAACAACTTAAAATTTAGAGGCCCAACAGACAAATATAAACTCACTGGTTAAAACAGTACAATATAATAGACCACTTTTCAACTATTTGCTGGTCAAAAAAAAACAAAATTCATACAATAACTGACACATTCTGTTATACCTGGATCATACCTGGAAAAATTAACATTAAAAATTAATTAGGAAAAGACAAATCTACTTAGTTTAATAGCATTGAATATACTGATACTTAAACTCATTCTTCTAATTTGGCCTAGAACATAAAAAAAAAAAAAAATTAATAGGCCCAGTTTTTTCTCAGAATAGTTAGGAATGTTCTCTTACTTTTACTCTTATTTCCTGTCTAATGTTCTGGGAATGAAATGTTATTACGTACATAGCCATTTATTGAAGCCAAAAAAAAAAAAAAAATGAAATTCTCATGTTCAAATTTGCTCCATTAGAAACTGGTTTGATTAAAGTCAGGGAGAAACTGAAAAATACCACTGAGGGAAATGTTGCTGACCTGGACTACTAAAATGGAAGCTCTGATGGAAAAACAGCAACAGATACCAAACTGTCATAGAGTCCCAAAGAAAACGTCCTCTGCTCCACAGCTAGCATCTCAAGATTAGAGGAGCAATAAATAACTAATCTTGTGTCTGTGGGTAACCTCAGCCAACCTGCAGAAGTGAGACTGCTCAGGCCACTTGGATAACTGTGTGATAGTCAATATATCTATTAAATGTACTCGATTTTTTTTTCCATTACCGTGTCTCCTCTTCTAAATGTTTTTTTTTTTTTTTTTTTTTTTTTTTTTTTTGTCTTCATTTGCTGTCAATAGTCTCACAACAGTGCTCCCTCACACAGGAAAACAATTTATGTGTAGATACTAAAAGACTTGTGTTTTTCTTTGACATTATAGAATTACAGGTAATTATTGATGGCCTGGATTTTTAGAAAAAGAGTTTTATAATAGAGGTGAGGTGGTCTTTTAAACCAAGAGTAAAATGAAGAATCCTTGGGCTAGCAATATAAACTAATTGGACTGAATGTCAACAATCATAAAGGGAATGTAGATCTTTAGCCACAGGTACTGCGAAGAAGTGCAAAAGGTCAGAGTTATGATGACACTGTGCAAATGAGCAAAATTGAGTTGAGAGGGTTTGAAATATCTGCCGTGCATTTATCTGTTAGTTTGGGAACTTCTAGATATTCCAGTTCTGAGTTTGTTTCCCCCTTTTAAACTTCCCCTAGCCATAAGGTTCTCTGTGTTTGGTTGTTGTTTTCGTTGTTGTTAAAATTCTGTCAGGGCTGCCACTTTGTTGTAGAAGAGAAGAAAGCAAGTGTCGGCATCAATCAGTTTGGTTATGTTAGCCATTCTAATAACTGTATAGTGATAGCTCATGGTCTGATTTTTCATTTTCCCTGTGGCTAATTATGCTGGTGATGTTTTCATGTTCCTATTATCCATCTATGTATCCTCTTTGGTAAAAAATTTGTTTATGCCTTTTGACCATTTTCTAATTGGATTGCTTATTGTATTCATGTTGACTTTTGAAGGTTCTTTATATATCATAGGTACAATTTCGTTCAGGTATGTGATCTGAAAATATTTTCTCCCAGCGTCCCTTTTCATCCTCTTAACTAAATATTTTGCCTAGAAAAAAATTTATTTTTAGTGGTGCAATTAACTTTTCCTTTAATAGATGAATTAGTGTCAAGTCTAAGAACCTAAATCATGCCTAGTCCTAAATCATGAAGATTTTTGTCCCATGTTTTTTTATAAAATTTTGTAGTTTTGCATTTAACATTTAAGATCCATTTTGAGACACTTTTGTTTAAGATATGAGTTTTAAGATAAAGTTCATTTTATTTACCCATCATCAGTGTTCAAGTGTTCTTTTTTTATAATTGCTATTTCTTTGCTGAGATTTTCTATGTTTTCATTTGTTTCAGGAGAATCTGTAATTGCTTATTGAAGAATTATTTTATAATGCTGCTTTAAAATCCTGGTTAGATAATTTCAACATAGTCTTCTTCTCAATATTGGCATCAGTTAATTGTCATTTCTCTTTCAAGTTATAATTTATTTTTTCTTGGTATGACAAGGGATTTTAGATATGTGAAGGGCATTTGTTTGGCTACAGACATTACTCAGGAAATGCCTAGGGCAATCTTTTGAATTTTATTTCATTTTATTTCTTTTCATTTTGGTAAGAACATTTAACATGTTGTGTATCCTCTTAAAAATTTTTAAAAGTACAATTTATTGTGGTTGATTACTGGTACGATGTCAAGCAGCAGATCTATAGAGCTTATCGATCCTACTTAACCAAAACTTTATGATTGCTGATTAGTAACTCTTCATTCCGCAACCCCCTGCCATCCCTAGTAATTCCCATTCCGCTCTTTAATTCTATGAATTAGACTATTTTAAATACCTCATATAAGTTGAATTACACAGTATATGTCTGCATGTGACTGGCCTATTTTATTCAGCATAACGTCTTCAAGGTTCATCCATGTTGTTACACATTGCAAATTTTTTTCTTTTTTAAGGCTGAATAGTATTCCATTGTGTGTATATACCACACTTTTTTATCCATTCATCTGTTCATAGACATTTCAGTTGTTTCCACATCTTGGCTATTGTGAATAGTACCACAATGAACATGGGAGTTGTGGTATGTCTTTGAGATTCCGATTTCAATCCTTTGGGATAAATACCCCAAATTGCTAAGACTGATGTCAAAGAGTTTACTGCCTATGTTTTCTTCTAGGAATTTTATGGTTTCAGGTCTTACATTTCAGTCCGTAATCTATCTTGAATTTATTTTTGTAGATGATTTTTGAAATGTGGTGTAGTTTCATATTTTTTGCATGTATCTGTCAAATTTTCCCAACATTTATTGAAGAGACTATCTTTTCCCCCTTTTGTATTCTTCCCTCTTTTGTCATAGATTAATTGACCATATAAGTGTTGCTTTATTTCTAGGTTCTGTATTCTTTTCCATTGATCTATGTGTATGTTTTTATGCCAGTATCATACTATTTTGATTACCACAGATTTGTAGTATAATTTGAAATCAGGGAGCATGATACCTCCAACTTTGTTCTTCTTTCTCAGGCCCTCTCATAACCACCTCATCCACATATTGCTTTTTGTTTTACTTATAGGGCTAATGCTCTAATGGTTCAACTTTGCCAGAAGACAGATACTTAATGATTAGCCCTGCACACTGACCAGCTCAGAATAAGCAGCCAGACCATCTGTGACTCCCAGCCCTGCTTCCTCCTTCTCTGGACTAATGATTCCATAATGGTGGCTTCATAATGACTATGACTGAAGCAGTGCTATACATACGAATCATGCTCCTGCTACACTGGCTTGGGGTGTTTCTGTCCTTTTCTGGACATACCCGGACTGAACACTCCCAATATCACAGTCCTCCAGAAGTGGTGATTCCCTTGAGGGTAACAGGCACTGGCATCGGCATGAAGCTTCCAGGCTGGCTCTCTTACGGTCTGCATTTTGGGGGTGAGAGACACATTATCCACATAAAGGTCAAGAAGCATTTGTTGTCCAGACACCTGCCAGTGTTCACCTACTCGGACCAGGGCGCTCTCCTTGAGGACCAGCCTTTTGTTCAGAATGACTGCTATTATCATGGTTATGTGGAAGGGGACCCAGAATCCCTGGTTGCCCTCAGTACCTGTTTTGGGGGCTTTCGAGGATTGTTACAGATAAATAGCATTGCTTACGAAATTAAACCCATGATTTTATCTACCAAATTTGAACATCTAGTATATAAAATGGATAGCAAGGAGACTCAACACCCAACCATGAAATCTGACTTTATGGAAGAAGAAATTGTAAGCCAATTTGAGTTTCAAGAGATTGGTAATTCTACTCTGAAGCAAAGTTCTTATGAGGGCTGGTGGGTCCATAGGTTCTATATTGAAATAGCAGTGGTGATTGACCATACTCTCTATCTTCATTGTGAAAAAAATATCTCAAGGTTGCAGGAAGACCTATATGTTATTGTAAATATAGTGGACTCCATTTATGAGGTGATGGATCTTAAAGTGTTATTGTTTGGTATGGAGGTGTGGACTCAAACAAACCACATTCAAGTAGATGATGCAAAGAGATCTCTGAGACTGTTTTGCGTTTGGAAAGCTAACAACCTTATTTCCCGCCTGCCACATGATACTGCGCATCTTTTTATACACAGGACAATAAGAGGATTAAGTGGTTTAGGTATGGTTAAAGGAATATGTAAATCACTCTATGGTTGTGGAATTGTGACTTTTGTAAACAAATCCTTGACCATTATTGGAATTGCATTTGCTCATCATATAGGTCATAATTTGGGTATGACTCATGACAGCGTAGTGTGTAGATGTGGAAGGTTTAAATGTATAATGCATCATGATAACCCACCAATAACTAAATTTAGCAATTGTAGTTATGCCTATTTTTGGGACTATTCAATAGTTACGGCACAATGTTTGCGCTACACTATACATGCAAAGGACATATTTACACGGCAGCGCTGTGGGAATGGTGTTGTCGAAGAGGATGAGGAGTGTGATTGTGGACCTTTACAGCATTGTGCAAAAGATGCCTGTTGTCTGTCAAACTGCACTCTGAGTTTTGGATCTAATTGTGCTTTTGGGCATTGTTGCAAGGACTGCAACTTCTTACCATCAGGGGAAGTGTGTAGAAAGGAGGTCAATGAATGTGATCTTCCAGAGTGGTGCAATGGAACATCCCATATGTGCCCAGATGATGTGTATGTGGAAGATGGAATTCCCTGTAATGACAGTGCCTACTGCTATGAAAAGAGATGCAATGACCGTACTGCACAATGTAGGCAGATTTTTGGCCAAAAGGCAAAGAGTGCAAATCACAGTTGCTACAAACAAATAAACACCCTAGGTGACCGTTTTGGTAACTGTGGTACCCAAAACTTTTCATATTTAAAATGTAATAGCTCGGATATCTTGTGCGGGAGAGTTCAGTGTGAGGACGTGGCTGAAATTCCCCTTCTGAGAGATCATTCTACTGTGCATTGGACTTACTACGACGGCATCAACTGCTGGAGTACTGACTACCACATTGGGATGACCATACCTGACATTGGTGAAGTGAAAGATGGCACAGAGTGTGGTGCAGAGCATCTCTGCATCCACAAGAAGTGTGTCCATATATCTGTCTTGGATAGTAATTGTTCACCTACGTTCTGTAACAGAAGGGGAATTTGCAACAATAAACATCACTGTCATTGCAACTATATGTGGGACCCTCCCAACTGCCTAATCAAAGGCCATGGAGGTAGTGTTGACAGTGGTCCACCCCCTAGGAGAAAAAAGATAAGCAAGATTTATCTGTTAATATTTTCACTTTTATGGTTGTTAATTTTACTATGTTGTCTTTTTTTTCTTTGTATGAAAAAAAGACCTAAGGAAAAAGAGCAAAAAGTTGAGCCTCAACCTCAAATGAAAATGGTTGAGACACAACAATCAAAAGAAAAACAAAGTATTCCGATTCAGCAAGAGAAAGCCGTACAAAATATTCCAATTCAGCAAGAGAAATCCCCTCAAAATATTCCGATTCAACAAGAGAAAGCCGTACAAAATATTCCGATTCAGCAAGAGAAATCCTCACAAAATATTCCGATTCAACAAGAGAAAGACGTACAAAATATTCCGTTTCAGCAAGAGAAATCCTCACAAAATATTCCGATTCAACAAGAGAAAGACGTACAAAATATTCCAATTCAACAAGGAATATCCTCACAAAATATTCCAATTCAACAAGGAAAAGCCTCACAAAATATTCCCATTCAACAAGGGAAATCCTCACAAAATATTCCCATCCAACAAGGAAAATCCTCACAAAATATTCCCGTCCAACAAAGGAAATCTTCACAAAATATTCCCATCCAGCAAAGGAAATCCTCACAAAATATTCCCATCCAACAAGGAAAATCCTCACAAAATATTCCTGTCCAACAAAGGAAATCCTCACAAAATATTCCCATCCAACAAGCGAAGTCCTCACAAAATATTCCCGTCCAACCAGGGAAATCCTCACAAAATATTCCTGTCCAACAAGGAAAATCCTCACAAAATATTCCTATTCAACAAAGGAAATCCTCACAAAATGTTCTGCCTCAACCTGCAAAACAAGGGCAAAAATTTTAATCAACCTAAAATGTCATTTTCCCAGAGTCAACTTGGGAAACAAAAGCAATCAGTACCAAAAAAAATGTATCCAAATAGGTATTCATTAAAAAAGGCAATTCCTAGTATGTTTCTACTTACTCTTCATTATTTTAAACAATTAGAGGGTTCATTTTTCCTAAAATTTGTTTCTTTAATTTTCTGGAAAAGGTGTGGCACATGGATGGTATACCAGTTTTCAAGTTACTGCTTCTCAGCTCCAAAGACCCTTACCGTTTTGTACTCTATGTTGGTAGACATTTCTGTTGTACCAGCCCCCTTCCTATAGGGATCTGCAATAGGGAGAATGAGTTGGGAGTTTGGAGCACTGGGAGATCTGTTTGCTTCCTGTATGCCAGTGCTATCTCAATAACAGATTTTACACTGGCAGTTATGCTTAGTTTCAATATCCTTTTTTTTTTTTTTTTTTTTTTTAATTCATTCACAGCCAACCTCATTGCCAACCTGAGAGATACCAGCATGGCTGTCTGACGTGTTACTTTCAGAGATCTGGGTCCCAGGTCTTTGCGCTTGCTACCAATATCCCAAATCTTCTACACCAGCTTAGCAGTACCTCCTGTCAGAGCTCTGAGACTCAGATCCATGGGACCAGCCCTACAGTCCTCTAGATTCATGTAACCCTCATCTCTTCCCTTTGTTCCTCAGTTCTGTGAATGGAATCACCCTCTTACACTTAATATTTCATGGTTATGAACCAGTTAGTAGCACAATGTCTCCTTTACCTTGGTTTGTTCTTCAATAGCTGTTCACCTGATTCTTTATATTTAATTCTATCCCTCTAAAATCACTAATGTGGTTTCTCTTTTTCTGACTGGTGACTGTTACAGTACTGATCTTGGTATATTTTTTTTAAAAAGCAGGAGTAGGAAGTATCAAGTTTTTATTTGTTTAAGGGCATTCCTTACCACTGCCCTTTACTATCTTGGGAAGTTTACTTAAATTTACATCAAGTTTCCAACAAAATTAGAAAAGACAGAATAACATTAGCAGTTATCTCTCAATTGCTGGGTTTCTTTGGTTATAAAATGTGATAAAGAAAATACTTCCAATTTTAGGTAGGTCTTGGTAGGCAAGTGATTTTTCTGAAAATAACTACAACTATGCAATGCCAAATAAAATTTTTTTAAATTTATATTTTCAAAGTATCAGAGAGCTGTGGAGGAAATGAAAATTTAAAGACTTAAAAATTACAGAAAAGGGAAAACAATTTGAATTGTTAGTGCTTATTTCCCCTGGAACAAAAATGGTTGTTCCCTGGAACATGATAATTCTGAATTTAAATTAAGGATCAAACTTGGCCCACCCAGTTAAAGTGCCTCTGTTAAACAAAGAGAAACCTGAAAACCTCTTAGTGTGTAGAAGAGATTAGATTGACAAATTATGTCACTATGCTAAAGGTCTGGGTGCTCCCTGCATGAAAGCCAAAACTCAAGGGACAAGATTGGTGGAAAGAAAAATACGTTTATTCAAAATGCCGGCATTCTGAGTGGATGGCTTTTGGACATTCGCCTCCCCCCCACCCCCACCTCCAGCATGGCCAAAACGGTTTTATAGGCAGATAAGGAGAGGTAGAACAAAGGAAAGGGGGAGTTGGTCACGCAATTCCTGGAAAAAGGCACTTCCCAGAGGCTGGTTTGTTTCAGGGATAGGAGTGGATCTTATGCAGATGTGAAAACTTCTTTAAGTCAGTGTCCTGGAGATTTCCTTGAAGAACCTGGGTCATGAGTCTGGTATGCATATGGTCTGGAGTAAACAGAACCACTGAAACTGGCATGCATGGTAAATGTATAGTAAACAGAATCATTAAGGTTTGGCGGGAGGGAAGAGAAGCAAAGAAAAGAAAAAAGCTTTCAAAAAGTCCCAAGCTAAACTACACTGTTAAATAGAATCACACTAGAGGTTTAAATCTCAAAATAGAAGACATGGTGTCACTGTAACAGACACATAAGGACATCAGATTCAAAATTAGTTTTCCCTACACCACATTTGCTGAATTTAGGGGAGATAGGTTAAAGCTTCTAAAGTCAGAAATATCTACAGTGTGTTGTACTTAGGAAGCAAAGACCTTGTCGAAAGCAACTTGCCTCAAAAATATGTACTGTCTTGCATTTAAACCATTTGTCTGATTTGGAGGAGTTTGGAATATAAGTTAGAGAATTGAGTTTTTCAGAATTTGAGTATCAGTACATAATCACCCATTGTTTTCAGAGCTGAGAAAATAGAGGGATATGGGCTCTCAAAATGAAGCCCATTATGATAGATAATTTTTTACTAAAACTACACTATTTCCTGACCAAACTCAATTCCTAATTGTACTGAAGTTATCAGTCACTCGCTCTATCAAACAGAGGAAAGATGGAAATTTCTCAAGTCAAGGGAAATTCTCTCCTGCACAACTATGGTCTTTACATATAACATCTGGCAAACAATAAAAAATTATTACAGATATCAAGAGGAAGAAATTATGGCCAATAATAAGAAAATACCACCAACAAAGGTAGTAAAAGAGAAGCTAGAAGCCATCTAAAAGATGATCCAGAAAGTGCAAAAGATGATACTGAACAAAAAAATCACTATGATTACTATTTTAGAAAAACTGGAAGAAAAGTGAACAAGCTAGTGAAAGAGGGTAGATTCTTTTCACCAGAAATTAACATCTATGCAGAGGTATGAAATATCTATTCTAGAGCTTAAAAATAAAATATATAAATTCAGGAAATCAGTGTGTTACTGGAGAACAGACCCTTCTTGGCATGGTGTCCAGATTCTTTGCGTCTTGAGCAAAGAATTGAATGAGACACAGAAATACAGTGTGAAAGAGAAGTTTATTAGACGTGAAAGTACACTCCAAAGAGATAGGAGCAGGCTGAGCACAAGGGAGTGGCTAGTGAATGGTTGGTGGTTTTATTTTATTTTCTCTACAATGGGCTACTCCTCTCCAGGTGTGGGGCCACTTGATTGGCACTTGTAATTGACAAGAGGCTATTATCTCATCATTTTAGACTGGGCATGTTCCTTCCCAGAATTCAGTCTGTTATAATAATATTAATGAACTTCCAGGCATATGCATGATATTATAATGGTGGTATAATAAGACTAACGTGAGACGAAGGGCATTGTAGCCTTTACTGTGCAGGTGTGAGAGACCAGTCTAATTTAGTTAGGTAGTTTGTGTCCTCTAGTGTCTTCATAGTGGTTAATGGTTATGGTAGATAAAGGGAAAATGTGGGCATAGAGGGGAGATTTCTGGGAGGTCTCTGGGCAGTCACTATCCACAGGCCTTGTCAAACGTGCAGTAATGTTTGGAAACCCAATTCCTGCCTCTAACTGCCTGCCTTATTTCCACCTAAAAGGCATGATCCCCATACATCTCTATGGGAAGTTGAGGGACTAGAGGTCTCTTCTGTATCTGCTTCCTGCTGTATGTGGTTGTTGTCCCTGCCTATAAGGGATTCACAGAACTCTCACCTTATCTGATCTTAAATGAGAGGAAGGGGTCTTGAGATCTGCCTGGAAGACTGTGTTGACCTCTTTGGTCGGGATGTACTGGAAGCCTTGCTGGGGCACATTTGTATCCCAATGGCCCCTAGATGAGGAGAGATAGATTTTGGTTAATAGATTTAAAAGCGCTGGCCTAAGAAGCAGGACTCAAAGCTATTGCTGCAGGGTAAAAGTCCATTTAGCTTCATGAGGCCTATAACTTTTTCCTCTGGTTTTAACTAGTTATTCAGGTGGTATTGTTTACCCAGGAGTTAGGCCCAGGATGGCGTGGAAAGAACACTGGGCCACAATGATTACAATCCACAAGCTTCTGGGTAATTATCTGAAGCAGGGGGTGAGAGACATTCTGTGATTCAGGCTAAGGACAATCTTTAGTTTAAGATTAAGAAACTGATTTAAAAAGCGATTAAGACCAGGAACTAGGAAGCTAAAAACTAGGAAAAAGGAGACTTACAATTCCTATAGTGAGGGGGCTTTCCTGTATCAAGTGAACAATTTGAATTATAGACTGCATTGTGCAATTAATTGGATTAGCTAATTAGAAGAAAAGGCAGTGAAACTACCAATTATTGACAACATTTAAAAAGCATTAAAAATACGATAAGTGGATTAGACAGCATAAATTGGTAACTACAATATTGCCACAGGGATATGAAAGACAGTTTGGGGAATATAATCAATAATGTTGTAAAGATTTTGTAGGATATCAGATGGGACCATATCTTATTAGGGAGACCATTTCATGCATGGTGTGGATGCTTGACCACTGCTCTGTACACCTGAAGCTGAAGTTGAGTAAAACTGTGTGTCAACTATAATTTAATATATATAGTCACAGGATATGGAGTACAGCATAGGGAATAGAGTCAATGGAACTGTAATAGATATATACGATGTCAGAGGAACAATAGATTGGGGGAGGAGGGTTATCACTTTGTGAGGGGTGAAATGTCTAACTATTGCATTGTTTTGTACACCTGAAACTAATTTTAAAAAAAGGAAAAACAAACAAACAAAAAAATACAATAAGTGACTGTGGAACATATCAATAAACCTAAAATCATTAATATAGAGACCCAGTAGAGGAGGAGAGAGAGAATTAAATAGAAGTAATAAAAAACATATAATGGCTGAGAATTTCCCCACAGTGTGTAAACATATTATTCCACTGCTTCAAATAATTAATTGAATTTTAAACAGGATAAACTCACAGACATACACTTAGTAATATCATAATAAAACTATTGAAAACCAGAGACACTGCAAAATCTTAAGAGCAGCCAGAGATAAAATATCCATATCTTAAAAAGAATGATATTAGATAAATGGCTAGATGGCTGACCTCAATAAAATAATTGAATGCAGACAACAATGGAATAACACATTTACTTGATTAATATAATTGCAAAATTAGAATTCTTTAGTTTTTCAAAATTAACTTCAAGAATGAAGACGAATAAAACTTTCCTTGGGCAAAAACATCATTGCCAGGTAGGTCAGCACTCAAAGAAATACTAATGTTTCTTTTTCAATCAGGAGAAACATTTTATCAAAAAGAACAATGAATGTTCAGATGGGTATGAAGTACAAGATACAGTCAATATGTGGGTAAAATAATTAAAATTAACAGTACAAAACAACACTAATAGTGTCTTATGGATTATAAATACATGCAGAACAAAATGCAAACATTTATTACAAAAGCTGGGAGGCATGAAAATACAGTTATTATAATATGTCTAAGTTTCTAGCAGTATTGGGAAGAGGTAAATTAATGATATGGATTATACTATATGATGTTGAGTATGCATGTTGCAGTCTCTAGAGTAATCATTACAATAATAATGATTATGTAAATATAAGAAATTGATTGAAGGGGAAAAGCCATAATAAATGGTATTTGATTACGACAAATATAGTCAAGTGAGGAAGAAAACAAACATAATGCAGACATGTGAAAATTGGGGGGAAAATGGGCTGTGGTAGATATAAGGCCTATGTAAAATGGATTACATTGAGCAAGTGAAAGATTGAGATATTTCAGTGAATAAAGTATAAAATCTAGCATCGTGCTATTTATTATAAACACAATTTTAAAATGAAGACATAGAGAGTGTAAAAACTTGAAAAAGAATTTTTTCATGTGCATATTAACCAAATTAAATCAGTGTAATTGTTTTAATATCTGATAATGAACTTTAAGGCATGAAGCATTACTGCAAATAATGAGGAATATTTTGTAATGATAAAAGACAAATCATCAGGAAGAAATGAACATCCTAAATGTGCAGGCATTCACTAAGGTAACTTCAAATACATAGCGAACAATACGAAAATAGAAAACTCCACAATCACCAAGAGGGTGACTTTTAACCCACTTCTCTTAATAGTAATAGGAAGAGTAGACAATAAGTCCTGCACGATGAGATTTTCAGTACATAATTAAGAAACTTGATCTAATAGATATATAAAGAGAGAGAATACTAACCCCAAAAGTGACAAAATTCACTTTGGTTCATCTCATAGGGACTGTTACCAAAGTCCACCTTATGGTGGACCAGAAGACAATCCCCCTAAAACTAGATGATTTTAATCAAAAGTATATTCTCTAAATCCTATATAATTAAGCCAATAACATTAAAGGTAACTAGAAAAACTCCAGTTGCCTGGTATGATTCTGACTCTGCTACTACTTCTGATCATCAACTAAGATTCTACACCCAATTCCAGTGTGTCGGGGTGGTTTCCCACACCACCAAGCAATTTTCGTAGACTAGCTGAGGTCCTACAATTCAACACTACCTACCTGGAGATAGCATCAAATCCCACAGGTTAAGGGCTCAGCTCTGCAAGACTGTCCCCTCACTTCAAATGCCAACCACAAGTCCAATTTGTCACATGTGCTTCTGACTGACCAGCTATAGATCAGAAGTTCCAATGACCCCTTTGGTTTGAATAATTTGCTAGAGCAGCTCACAGAACTTAGAGATGTACGTACATGTATTACTAAATGTTAGCTAAAACATTGTTTTAAGGGAAACACTGGTTATAAGTACACTGGTTATAGGTTATAGTCATATCTACCTATGGTTGAAAAAAAAAAGGAAAAGCCTGAAGATGCGTTGATTTAACTTTTCGTGTCAAGAAATTAGAGGGGAAAAAAACACATTAGATCTAAGTCAATCAGAGAGAGTCATAATAAAACAAGGAGAAGGACTCAATGAAATTAGAACAAATGCACAATGGAGGAAATCAGCAAGGAGAAAATATGATTCATTGAAAGAACTTTTAAAATATAAAACCCTAACATGACTTATGGAGAAAATAAAAGAAAGAAAACACAGGTTACCATGAACAAATGGAAGGAAATATCACAAAAGAGCTGTTGATGGAAAGCATCCAGCCAAAGAAAACGTTTATAAAAGTTTATTTGAACCAAACTGATGCCAGGAAGCAGTTTTAAAAGACTGAGAAAATGCTCCACAAAATGGTGGTTTGCAGCTTATTTAATACATAGAATCACAGGAAGAGGCTTACATGACATCTATTGGTGACAGATTAAGGGGCTGGGAGAAAGCAAAGTGGGGAAATCTCTGGATTGGATAAAAGTAAATTGGAGAGACAGGTACTTCTTTTATGTAGGTGGGTACAGCATAGTTAATAGTTCACTTTTTACAGCACAGAGATGGTAACGAGGGACAAGAATAACAATGAAGGATTCTGTAGTTCCCTGCTCTGGTTAGGAAAAAGGGATTACTGACATTGCAAGGATGTTATCTTAGGTGCAGAAAGACAATAGACAGGCTCACTTAAGGTAAAGATTGACATTATCAAGGAAGCTTCAGAGTAAAGATGTGACTTCCCTCCTTAGCCCACCTTAGTTAGGCAATTTTATGTTCACACCATCCTGTGTGGTTATTTTCAGTCTCCTGAGCTTGTCGTGTTTAACATGTGGCCCCTTTTTCATCCACAGAGCATTTATAATGAAAAACATGTGAAAAGCTTTTTACCAAAAATTTGATAATTTGGATAAATAAACACGTTTATTAAACAATGCAAATTATCAAGCCAACATTAGAAATAAATATTAAATAGATTGAATCAGTGTTACAAAAAAATCGGCCAGTCTCAGATTACTTTTTCAGTAAAATCTTCCCAAAATATAAGAAATACATACCATTAATTTGACAAGAACTTTAACTGAGAGGAAGAAAGGAAGGAATAGGTTAATACTCTTTGAGCCTTGGGGCACCTTAATTCTCAAACCTGACAAAGGTATTACATATCAAAATATTTGCAAACCAGTTTTTTGAGAGTAGATATAATATTCTTAAAATGTTTATAAAGCAAATAAATTTCAGCATTTTAAAAAAATAATAGTGTATCATCATGATCAAATGGTTTATGTTTTAGGTATTTCTAATGATCAGCAGACCAATCTCTGTAATTCACAGATTACCTGAGAAAACTAGATCTCAGTAGATGCAAAAAAATATTCTATCAAAGTTATCTCAAAGTTAACTCATTTATAAAATCTCTGAGCCTGCAAGAAATTGAGGAGATGTTTGACTCTATCTAGAAAAAAAAGAAGACCCAAAAATACTCACAGGAAACACCATATATAATGGCAAATTATGACATTTTCTACGGAAATTGATGAAGACAGAGAGATGGCACTCCTTCACCACTTCTTCTGAACATGTTACTGGGATGTGCTAGACAGAATAATATGAAAAATAAAAGACATAAAATGGTATAAGGATGAGAACAGAAGAAATAAAACTGTTGTATTCACAGGTGGCATTATATTATACTTAGAAAATAAAATTATTGGAATTATTAAATTAATGGAGCAAGGTTTCTGATGATAAGGTTAGTATTCTGTGCTCGATTTCTAACTACCACCAACAAGCAGGTAGAAATGAAATTGAAAATTAATTTCATTTATATTAGTATCAAACATAGCATTTCACAATATATGCATATATCAACTCACTATGTCATATACCTGACACTAATATAATGTTATATATCAATTATATCTTAATTTAAAAAAGAAAAAAACCTGCAGAGACTTTGCCAACAGTATAAATTGGTGGGTAAACTTAGGTCTGCAAGGACCCCAATCACAAACATAAAGGACATAGGCCTATATCCCACCCTTAAGATTGCCAAGAAATCAGTAGCAGAGGAAATACTTCTGGTTAAATAAAGAGATTTCACTAAGTCTTGCGTATCCTCATGGTACTTGGATTCCTGGGCCCTACTGAACTTAAATTTAAAGGCAAACCAGAATATTCTGATACAATGGTCATCCCCTTCTATCTAAAACTGTGATAAATTCAGAGTTCAGTCTTTTGCAGGAGGACAGGAGTTGAGCTAACTGCAGATAAACTCAATCTAATTAAAGCTGTAGTCCAACACCAGCTCAACCCAATTTGTGAAGGAATCGGAATGCTCAGTTCCTCATTTAAATTTCCGTTGTTCTTTTTTTCACAATATCCAAAATAAAATTAAAAATTAATGGACATAATGCAGGAAATATAGCCCATAATGAAAAACAGCCAATAGAAGCTGACACATAGGTTAACCAGATATTGGAATTATTAGATAAGGATTTTAAAGTAACTAGTACATGATTCATGCATAGGTAACAAAGAAGCAGCAGTACGATTGCTTTATAGTAGCCTAGATGTAATCAATATGACTGCTTCATAATGAAATCTCCAAAAAATTTTTCAATATATTTATTGAAAAGAAATCTCTATACAAGTGGGCCCACACAGTTCAAACCCTTGTTGTTCAAGGGTCAACTGATCCAGCTGGACAAATATTTTAGGTGACAGTCATTCACTGGAAAATGTGAAGCTTACAATTATTGGTAAACAGTCAAGTTATTATGTTCCAAGTGCCTATTCTGTGTGTGATGCCACCGATTACAGTGTGTACAGGGAAACTCTTTGAAGTAGGTGAGATTCTGAGTACAATCTTAGCTACTAGATTAGTAGACCTGGATGTTACGATCCACAGTGCACCATCCAGGCCTAGCTTTGTCACTTGGATATTGAGGTACAGCGGTTCTGTGAACAGCCCGGACTGCAGGGCTCAGCACCAGTAACGTGTTTCCTCAGCCCATACAACCAAACCCAAATAAACGGATAAAATAAATGTCTGAAATATTTTCAATCTATTAAATAAAATTTAACATTCTAAAAGGAAAAAAATAAAATAACTATTATAAATTTGTTTTTTAAAAATATACAGGAAAAGGTAAAGAGAATCTCAGGAGAAAAATAGAAACCCTACAATATGGATATTTTAGAACTGAAAAATACAGTATGATTTCAAAATTTGTTGGATGAGATTTATAACAAATTGGGCACTAGAAAATAAAGTATTAATATAGTCAATGGTACTGTAATAGCTGTGTACTATGTCAGAGGGGTAGTAAACTTGGGGTGGTTATCACTTTGTGAGGGGTGTAAATGTCAAAATTTATTAATTAAAAAAAATCTGGGACAGAAAAACAAGAAAACAAAGTATCAGTGAACTTGAAGATAGATTGATAAGAATTATCCACCTTAAAACACAGGAAGAACAAAAATAATTGGGGAAAAAATGGGCAGGGCATTAGTGACTTGTGGACAATATCAAGCAAGCTGACATGCATGTATTTTCGAAGGCTCAGAAAGAGAAAAGAGAAGATGTGATAGAAAAAATATTTTAAAAATTAATGGTCAAAAATATTTCCAAATTTAATTTAAAGTATTAAGCCACAGACCTAAGAAGCTCAGCAAACTTGAAGCAGGATAAATGAAAATCATATGCATGTATATTATATTCAAACTATTGAAAATCAAAGATAAAGAAGTGAGATATGAAGAATGAGTAGGAGTTAGGCAAGGGTGATCAGGGAGCTAGGGAGATTGTTCCAGGCAGAATGGACATGTTTAAAGGCCCATGACAAGTAGTTCCAGAAATTGAAAGAAATTCTTTGGAGTTAAATAGAAAGTTGGAATAGTGAGAGGGGAAGTTAGAGAAGTGAGCAAGAGCCATAGAGAGAGCCTTGTGAGCACATTCAACTGAGGAAAATGGGAAACAAAGTCATATCCTGGGGATTATAACCAGATTTGTCTTTGTAAAAACTCACTACGGCTACAATATGCAAAATAGATTAGAGGGACAGAAGATGGAGAGAGGAGAAGGTTATTGAAGTAACCCAGGCATAAGAGAATGTGGGGCAGAACTTGAGATGTGGCAGTAAGATGGAGAGTTACGGATAAATATGTAAGAGCTATTTAGGAGCTAGAAGACATAGTACCTGATGGATGTTTAGATATAATGCAGAATGGAGTATAGGGTGAACAGTGTAACTTTTCCAGATTTGCCTACATATCCACATGCCGCTCTCACTGCCTTGTGCCAAACAGAATAATTGTCTTCATATACAATTATGGTCATGACTCCCCTGCCTAAAGCTCTTCAGTGGCTCCCATCATGCCTCTGCTTGGGAAAAACAAACATATCAAATACCTAGGAATAAAATGAATAAAATATGTACAAGATTTCTTCACTGACCAGTACAAAATATTGCTAAGAGAAATTAAACAAAGCACAATTAAATAAGGTATTACCATATACATTGAGTGAAAGAACAAATTTTGTAAAAGTGTCCATTATGTCTGATATCTAGATTAATGTATAAATTAAATATAATCCTAATAAAATCTTAACCATAAGGGGTTACTTTATTATTTTTAAATTTGAGAAGGTAAATCTAAAGCTAACATGAAAACTCTGCGTGTGGAAAAAAAAAATCGTAGTATCTTGAAGAAAAACAACATAGCAAGTGGAGTTGCACTACCAGATAGCTACACCTATTATGAAAGTAGATAATGTGATGCTGACCAATAAAATAAAATAGGTAAGTGATTATACATGCAGACCCAGGGGGAAACCCCAAGACTGAAATTCTACCTCCATAAGCAGAGAGCAGGGAAAGACTGAAGAAAGAGGCTAGCTATTCTAGTCTGGTAACTAATGAAATTTAGGAAGGGAAACTTACATACAAGGCATGTCTTGGGCAGCTGCAAGACAAAATGGATCCCTGAGCCATTTGGCAGGTGCAGGTGCTAAAGAATTATATAGGATAAAGGGGACGGGGCAGGGGAAGTAGTCATAGGTACTAGTACATGAATGCTACCAGGTATGGGAAATTACTTTGCATGTTTGTCCATGTCAGGACCACAACCTGTTCCAGGAACCATCACATAGCAGGACGCAAGGGAGGGGTGCTGATTGATGTCAGAATAACATCAGTTATAATCAGACAGTCTGTAGGTCTAGGTCCAATCTAATGACTTCCTGTTGATTTTTGAAAGTTTTACATACATTAAGGTTTACTCTTTGTGCCGTAAAGTTCCTATCAACGCATAGTGTCACAGACACACCATTACAGTATCATATCAAATAGTTTTACAATACAAAAAAATTCACTATGCTTTACCTATTTATCATTTCCACTCTCCTCATACTCTGGCAACCATTATTCTGTTTTCCATCTTTGTAGTTTTGACTTTTCCAAAATATCATATAAATGAAACCATGTAGTACCTAGCCTTTTCAGACTGGCCTCTCTCAGTTTGCATTGTGCATTTGAGATTTTTCCTTACGTATGTATGAATTATCAATTTATTCCTTTAATCACTGAAAAGTATAGCATTGTATGGATATACCAGAGTTTAAGTACTCACCTACGGAAAGACGTGTTTGTTGCCTTCAGGTTTAGAGATTATTACTAAAGCAGATACAAATATTTTTATGCAGTTTTGTGTAAACATAGGTTTTCTTTTTTATTATTTATAATTCCAATTTATTCCATCAGAAATGCCTTAATTTTTTTAATTAAAATTATTGAGGTGACAATGGTTAAGTGAAATTACATTGGTTTCAAGTGCACAATTCTGTAATACATCATCTATATATCACATTGTGTGTTCACCACCCAGAGTCAGTTCTCCTTTCATCACCATATATTTGACCCCCTTTACTCTCATCTACCACCACCAGCCCTTCTGATAACCACTAAACTATTGCCTGTGTCCATGAATTTTTGTTTGTTTGTCTTGTTCTTTTGTGGCTTTCAGTTTTATATCCCACATATCAGTAAAATCATATGGTTCTCAACTTTTTCTGTCTGGCTTATTTTGCTTAGCATAATAATCTCAAGATCCATCCATGCTGTTACAAATGGCAGTATTTCACCTTTTCTTATGGCAGAGTAGTATTCCGTTGTGTATATATACCACATCTTCTCTATCCAAACATCTGTCGAAGAACACTTTGGTTGTTTCCATATCTTGGCCACCATAAATAAAGCTGCAATGAACATCAGAACACATACATATTTACAGACAAATGTTTTCAGATTTTTGGGTAGATACCCAGGAGAGGCATTGCTGGGTCATATGGCAATTTTATTCTTAATTTTTTGAGGAACTTCCACACTGCCTTCCTTAGCAGCTGCACTAATCTGCATTCCCACCAACAGTGCATGACATAGGTTTTCAATTCAGTTGGATGCTGCTGGATCACACAGAAAGACTATATTTAGCTTTAAGAAACTACCAAACTGTCTTTGTAAATGGCTGCTCTGTTTTGTACTCACACCAGCAATGAATGAGAGTTTTTAATGCTCTACATCCTCTGCAGAAGTTGGTATTAATAATTTGGGGGATTTTAGCCATCTTAATAGATGTGCAGTGGTTTCTCATTGTTGTGTTATTGTTTTTGTTTTGTTTTGTTGTTGCAAAGATAGTGCAGAGACTTCCCATTTGCCCCTGTAGTGAGTTAAATAGCAGCCCCACATAACAGGCCTAGCCTCAGTAACTGTGAAGGAAGCCTTATTTGGAAACAGGGTCTTTGCAGATGTAATTAAGTTAAGAATCTCGAGAGGAGATGATCTTAGATGTAGGGTGCGCTTACAATCCTATGATAAGTGTCCTTATAAGAGACAGAGGATCAGGCCATGTAAGCTTAATGGGCAGCTACAAACCAAGATAGACCAAAGATGGCCACAAGGCACTGGAAGCTGGGACAGAAGTGTGCAATGGATTGTTCCTCAGAGCCTCCAGAAGGAACAAACCCTATTGACATCTTGATTTCTGTCTTTTGGCTTCCAGAACTTTGAGAAATAAGCTCCTGATATTTTAAGTTTGAGGTAACTTTTTTATGGCAGCCCTAAGAAACCAATGCAACCCTTCTCCCAGTTTCCTCTGCTTGCATCTTACATTACATTTGTCAAAACTAAAAAAACAACTCTTACTACTAACTAAACTCTAGTCTTTGTTTGGATTTCCTTAGTTTTTACACTAACATTCTTTTTCTATTCCAGGTTCCAGTCTAGGGTACCACATTATATTTAGTTATCATATCTCATTAGTCATCACTGATATGTGACTATTTCATAGTCTTTGTTTGTTATGGCTTTGACAGTTTTGAGGAGTACTGGTCAGTAATTTTGTAGAATATTTTTCTGATGTTTCTGATGTCTCATAATTAGACTGGAGTCATGGATTTTTAGAAAGAGTACTAAAGAGATGAAATAACTTTTTAATTACATCATATCAGGGTATACAGGAGAGCAATGTGGCGTCAACAGTGAGATTAATGTTGATCACTTGGTTAAGGTGGCACTTACCAGATTTCTTTGCTGTAAAGTTACTATTTTTCTCCTTTCCATCTTCTGTTATTTGGAAGCGAGCAATGAATTCCAGCTTACGTTCAAGGGAAGAGGAATATTTACATATAGGTTTTGGAATGTTTTTGTAAGGAACATTTATCTCTTTTCTCTCATTTGTTTATTCAATCATTTATTCATATCTGTGTAGACTGATGCCCCATGAATTTGTAACTTTTCCTGCTTCATTTCCCATTCCAAGTAAAATCTACCTCTGCTCTATTTTTTCCCAAGCCCTATTCTCTCTCTTGTATGTATCAAATATTAATTAAGAGCCAGACACTATCTGTATCTTAAGGATAATATGATAAATAATTTATCATTCACTTTCTCCAGAAGGTCACAGCCTAGAATGTTCTACCGTGTGCCATTTACCTTGCTAGGTCCTGATGATGTAAAGTTACTTTAGACACCCAAAAGACTACTACTTGATAACTTCTCCTTCTCCTTTCTTTCCTCTTCCTCCTCCTGCTCTCCCCTTATTCTTCCTTGCTCCTTTGATACTCTAACTTTTATTTAACAACATGTAGTAGATCTCTTTTTTCATATCATATGTACAACATAATGACTCAATATTTGCATATATTGTGAAATGATCACCATAAGTCTAGTTAACATCTGTCACAATAGACAGTTATAATTTTTTTCCTTGTGATTGTGATGAGAACTTTTAAGATTTACTCTCTTAGCAACTTTTAAGGATGCAATATGGTATTATTAACTATAGTCACCATGCTGTACATTATATCCCCATAAATTATTTATTTTATAACTGGTAATTTGTGCCTTTTGACCCCCTTCACCCATGTTTCCTGAACCCCACTCTGGCAACCACCAATCTGTTCTCTGCATATATAAGCTTTTTTTTAGATTTCGTCTAGAAGTGAGATCATATGGATGGCATATGTGTTTTATTTCACTTAGTATTATATATATATAACACCAAAAAAATATGGAACATTATTCAGCCATTAAAAAGAATAAAATCATCATTTTAATTTGTATTTTTAGTAACAAACAGAACGTGCATTTTTCACATACTTATTTGTATCTTCTTTGGTAAACTGTCTGATTACACCTTTGTTTCTTTTTTTAATTGAGTAGGTTTTTTCTTATTGCTGAGTTTTAAAAGTAGTTTGTATATGTTTGATATGTCTTTTAACAAATAGGAAATCTATGTGTCTTTTCAAATTTTGAATCTTGTATTTTCATTCTCTTAATATATTTCTTGAAGTTTTCAATTTAAGTAAAGTTCAATTATTAATGTTTCATTTATAGATGGTAATTTTGATGTATCTGATCATCATCAAATCCATGCACACAGATTTTTTTCCCAATGTTTTCATCTATAAGTGTTATAATTTTTTATTTTACTTGAGATTCCTGAGTCATATGGAGATAATACTTGCATAAGGTGAGGTGTTTGTCTATATCTGTAGATATTGCATATAAGACGCCTAAATGTTCCAGTACTATTTTTGACCATTTTTTCTTTTTTCATCAAATGCTATAAGGGATGAAAACCCTCTTAAGTTCCCTACGTGGGCCTGAATATTAAACTGACAAAAACAGATTAACAGGATAAAAGCATACAAATTTATTAAATTTTTACACATACATGGGAACTTTCACAAGGGAATGAAGACTCAAAGTACTAACCAGAGTTACCTTTTAGACAATAAATTTGTGATGAATTGACAAGACAAAGGGATTTGAGCTAGAATGGTGAAGAAGTAACTAGAAGATTAGGGTTAGTTTAACAGGTCATCCCCAAATTCCCTGTCTCTGGTAATAAGAATGTTTTCCCTCCTGTTGAGACAAGGAGGGTATTTTTCACATGGGAGATTTATCTCCTACTTTCAGGAGGACAAAGAAAGATCAGATTGATTTCCCTGTACCAACTGTCTCTTAAGTGTGTTTCATTCAAAATAATCAATATGCCAAAATGGCATACTTTGGGGTGAATATACTGCTACCATTCAATGTCATGTTGACTTAGTCAAAATCATTTGATATATTTCAGTGGATATATGCGTATTTCTGTTTCTGATGTCTCTATTCTGTTCCATCGATCGATGTGTCTACTCCTTCACCAGATTACTCTGTCTTTGACTAAGGTAGTTTTACATTAAGTCTTAAAATTGGGTAATGTGAGTCCCCACTGAATTTGATATTTAAAATATAATACCACTTGCATTAGCACTCCAAAAATGAAATCATTATGCATAAATCTAATAGAATATGTGCACCATCTTTTAAGCTAACGTAAAACGTGAGGAAAAACGTAATAAGTAATCAATTATCGTGATGAAAAGAAAGTCACTTATTTAACTAACATTGACCAAACAAATCCATTTTCTGTTTAGGACTACAACATATAAAAAATTTCTAGGATTTGAAATTTTTCATAATAAATATCAATATTTCCTTACATTCATCTCTCCTGCCTTAATAACAAGATAATCAAATGTCACTATCCAGCCATTAAATTAAGCCAAAGAGATTCTGATGGTTTGAATTGTGTCCCCTAAAATTCATGTTTTGAAATATAACTTCCAATACTTCAGAAAATGTACTTATTTGGGAATAGAGTCATTACAGAGGTAATTAGGTAGGATAAGGTAATACTGGAATAGGGTGGACCTCAAATTCAATATGACTGGTGTCCTAATTAAAGAGACAAATTTGAACAGAAGAGCATCATGCAAAAATTGAATTACACTTCCACAAGGCAAAGAACTAACAGAATTGAAGACTATAATAGATCCTTCCCTAGAGCCTTCAGAGAGAGCCAAGCCTTGCAAACCCTGACATTGGAATTCTATCTTCCAGAGTTGTCAGGCAACACATTTTTGTTAAATCACTCACTTTGCGGTACTTTGCTACAGCAGCCCTAGAAAACTAATAGAGAAATGAACCCAGTCACAGTTCAAATTTTGTCTTTTGGAAATTATTTGTGATTAAACCTGGAAAGAAAGTGAAAAATTCCAATGAGGGAAAAGGTGCAATCTGGGATGGGCTTGAAAAGCTGGAGGGGAAGTAGAAAGACACTGGCAGGTATCAAACTGGCAAACATGAGCAACCTCTCTGTGCCACAGGTAAATTCTCAAGGATAATAAATAATATAACATGCTTCCTCAATTTACCCCAGCCAACTTGCTAAATATAGGTCTACCGACATTGGCAATTTTTAACTGAGAGCTAGTCAATCTACCTATGAAATTTATTCCTGCTATATTTTTTGCTCACCTCTCTCTTCTTCTAAATTTTGTTTTCCTTTTCTTACTGACAATGGTTTTCCTAACAGATGAAATATAGTTATGTGCAGATATGAAATGTCTCTGTTCTTTCATTGACCTTATAAAGGAAGTTACTGATGATTACTGACATTTGGATTCCTTGCAGAATATTTTAAATAGGGTGAAACTTTTTTCTGGAACTTGAAGTACTTTAAGTGTTCCACAATATGATTCAATGTTGAGGAAATAATCCGGGACTAGGGCAACAATATAATCAAAATTAGTGAAACTAAAGTGTTTGTACTGTATGTAGAGAGTACATAGGGTGGGGATAAGAAATATAGTCAAATTTACTCATATTGAAGAGTAGTTAGAATTAAAGTTTGATGGAGACAGTGGAGTCACAGTAAGGAGGGACTTCAGCCAGTTGCCATGGTCTGTAGAACTGGGAGAGTCTTGTTGCTAAGTAGCTAGATCTAGAATTTAACCAATTCAGAGACAAAAAGGAAGGGGATTTTTATTCATTCTCATGTGAGGTCCCAAATGAAAATCTTTGTTCATAGAGATGGGTAGTACAAATGATCTATGAACATGGCTATAGCTAGAAAGGACCACGGGAACCATTAATTCTATTGCTGGTAAGTCATTCAAGAATTTCACATGAGGGAAAGGAGCACTAGTATTTGTGTATGCATGAATGAACATGCAAAAATAAGCAAACAGAACATGAGTCTTTAACAAGTATTCACATCTTGAGGGGGAATCTATAACGTTTATTATTTACTATTCTAGTATATTTTACTTGAGTGAAAGCTACAAAATTTTGTTTTAGTGGATTGTTGCTCATTTTTTGGAAAACAGTGAATTAGGCTATAAATATGTGTGAGAAGGGAGGTGGTAATTGAGGTACAGAGATTGATCAATTTGATGAAACTGTGGGGATATAAAAAAGAATGTATTAATTATCTTTATACATTTATTAGTATGTATCATAATGTGCAATCGACAGTAGGCAATGGTGGTATTGGATGGGGAAGTACAATGGATTAGATGGATGTTACTTAAATATGTTTATATTTGATTATACTCTTAAGAAGAAGAACATTTTTCAACACCATAGAAAATGGAATAAAATCAAAGTAGAAGGATAACAGTTGAGGTTGGATGTGTACTGAAGGCAAAATAAAGTACCTTCAGAAATGCAAAGGAAATCAATAATCCCAAAAGGATGAAGGAAAGCTTTGGGGAAGGCAATATTGTCTTATGGGGCAAAAACATCTAAATCTTCACAGTTTTAGGATTGCAAGGCAACAAACTCTTGCATTCAATCTTTATACAGATGTATGTACATAAACAAATACACACATACATATCTTGTATGAAAAATACAAATACAAAAATATTTGCCCCAATAATACAAATATTTCACATATTTGTGAAAATGAGAAATCTAGCACGAGCACAATGCTTATCTGACAATACTGATTTATTATTTTCTTCCTTGAATAAAATATTAATTAAAATACTAATAAAACAAGATAATGTGCAGACACTGGAGCACTCACTTGGGAAACATGTATAATACAAGCCTAAATAAGTGAATTGTTTTGAGCACAAATTTAGAAAGAGTAGTTGAGGCAAAGATACACATTAGAAATTTGTAAAATTGCATTCCATATTTTACATATACATGTCAATTTTTATTTATCTAGTGTGAATATCCACAGTCATCATCAGATCATTAAAGTACTCAAGTGTTCTTTAAGTAAAGACATCAAGGACCCCTGTAAAAATTGAAAAAAACACAGGAAAGTAAAGTCTGCTATGAGAGATCCAAAACATACTGATCAAATCCACTTCCCATAGTAGATAATATAAAACTGAACAATGCCCAGTTAAGAACCTATCATCTCCTTGTTTACTCATTTCTGCTTATTTAAAAAAACAAAACAAAACAAAACAAAACAATTCCACATACTGGACATTTATTCTCTGGAATCATTTTCATTACTTATGGAATCTTCCTTTCATGAAAAGCAATAGCACACTTTTTCATGGAAAGCTCTTTATCCCTACTTAATTCTATTTAAATCCCTACTTAAAACATGCCGGTCAACAATGTGAAGCCCAGTTGATACTATGCTCCTTGCAGTTTGGCAGAATTAAATGAAAAGAGGAACACAGGAAGGAGATAAGACAAGTAATAATTTGTTGCATGGATATATATAAAGGACAATAAGAAAAAATAATGATATATGTATTTTTATATATCTCTGTTGAGTAATGTGACTAAATGATTTATCATTTTAAATTGAAAGAAAAAACTATATATAAATATTTATACCAAGTCAAGGTGTATAGAGGCTCCCTCTCAAAACATGATATATATTTACCTTTCCATTAAGACTCTTTGTTTTATACAGAGGGTTCCAAAAAAAATGTATACACATTTTAAGAAAGGAAAAAACTGTATTAAAATTGTAATATTCAATATATACCTATAACAAAAGGTAAATACAAATCATGTGTATACATTTTTTTGGCACCTCCATCCCTGGTATATTTATTGTGAAAATGTTCACACATATTCATGTATTTGAAGAACAGTATCATTAATCACTATGTGTCCTTCGTCTGGTTTCACAAACTGTCAGCCTATGGCTGGCCAATCACCATTCTCTTGTACATCCACAGTCTCACAGTGCCTCACAATTCCTTAAGGGTAAACACGTGCAGTATGCTGAGTCATCTCTTGAGCCAGACATTAACCCATTTTAATCCTTACCTTCCTCTTCCTCCTCTACCTTGGCCTGCGCACAATCCCCACCTCTATCTCTACTGTTCTTTGTATTTTCTCTTGTAGTGTGCTTCTCTGATGGTGTGACTCTGCCAGAGAACAGATTAAAAGCCAGTGCTGGATACAGATAGCTCAGAGGAATGAGACAGAACAGTGATGGCTCCGGCATATCCCATTTTGTTCTCACCAATGGCTGTATATGGTGACTCCCTAATGGCTGTGGGTGAGGCCCTTGTGCATGTGAGGAACACTCTCCTGCCACTCTGGCTGGCGATGTTTCTGTTCCTATCTGAATGTTCCCAAGTTGCACACTCCCAACACCATAGTACCCCAGAAGTGGTGATTCCCCAAAAGGTAAAAGGCACTGGCATCGGCATGAAGCCTCCAGGCTGGCTCTCCTACAGACTGCATTTTGGGGGCCAGAGACACATTGTCCACATGAAGATCAACAAGCATTTGCTGTCCAGACACCTGCCAGTGTTCACCTACACAGACCAGGGCGCTCTCATTGAGGACCAGCCTTTTGTCCAGAATGACTGCTACTATCATGGGTATGTGGAGGGGGACCCAATATCCCTGGTTGCCCTCAGTACCTGTTTTGGGGGCTTTCAAGGAATAATACAGACGAATGACATTGTTTATGAAATTGAGCCCAAAATGCTTTCTACTACATTTGAACATCTCGTGTATAAGACGAGCAGTGAGGAGACACAGTTCCCACCCATGAGATGTGGATTAACAGATGAAGAAATAGCGCGACAATTGAAGCTACAATACAGTGTTAATTATACTCTGCTGCAAAGTGGATATGAAGGCTGGTGGACCCACACGATGTTTCTTGAACTGGCGGTGGTAGTGGATCACAATCGATATCTGCATCGCGAAAGTAACACCTCAAATATATATAAGGAAATAGTCCTTGTTATCAATGGAATAGATAACTTTTATAATCCACTGGATGTTAATATGGTTCTAATAGGAATTGAGATATGGACTGAAGGAAACCTCATTCCAACTGATGATATAGTTACGTTTCTGCCAGACTTTTGCACCTGGAAGAAAGGTGGCTTTCATCAGCGCTTACCCCATGATGTTGCACATGTTTTTGTAAAGCAGAACTATGGTATTAATCTTGGCTTAGCTTATCTTGGAACTGTATGTAACCCTCATCTTAACTGTGGAGTTGATAGTTTCTTAACTGACAATTTATATGATTTTGCATACATTGTGACACATGAGATCGGTCATAATTTGGGTATGGACCATGATAAATACCCTTGTGTATGTGGACATCAGAGCTGCATTATGTTTCCATCAAAACAAAAAGCAACTAGATTCAGCAACTGCAGTTATGCTCAATTCGTAGACACCATTGCAAAACGAAAATGTTTATACACTCAATCAAATTTAGGGAACATCTTCACACTTACTGAGTGTGGAAACGGTGTGGTTGAAGAAGGAGAAGAGTGTGACTGTGGCGCTTTACATTTGTGTATGAAAGATCCATGTTGTCAGTCTAACTGCATGCTGGCACCTGGGGCTGCTTGTGCTTTTGGGCTTTGTTGCAAAGACTGCCAGATCATGCCATCAGGCAATGTGTGTAGAAAAGAGGAAAATGTATGTGATCTTCCAGAGTGGTGCAATGGGACATCCCATCACTGTCCAGAAGACGTGTATGTGCAGGATGGGATCCCATGCCTGGGCGGTGGCTACTGTTATGAAAAGAGATGCAATAACCGTGAAGAACAGTGTAAGAAAATTTTTGGCAAAGAGGCCAAGAGTGCAAATCAGAGTTGCTACACGAAAGTGAACACCCAAGGTGACCGTTTTGGTCACTGTGGTATTCATGGCTCTATATATGTGCGATGTAACATCTCAGACATCCTGTGTGGGAGGGTTCAGTGTGACAATGTGACAGAAATTCCCCTTCTGCAAGATCATTCTACTGTACATTGGACTCACTTCAATAATGTCACCTGCTGGGGCACTGACTATCATCTGGGGATGAACATACCTGACATTGGTGAAGTGAAAGATGGAACCGAGTGTGGTGCAGAACATATCTGCATCCAAAGGAAGTGTGTCCCTAGGTCACTTCTGGCAAGTGATTGTTCATCTGAGACCTGCAATCTGAAAGGAGTCTGTAACAACAGACATCATTGCCACTGCAACTATGAGTGGGACCCTCCCAACTGCCTGCAAGATGGCAATGGAGGTAGTATTGATAGTGGCCCACCCCCTAAGAGAAAAGACAAAGAATGGGAGGAATGGTACAGTTTTCTGCTAGCACTTTGGTTTATTTCCTGTTTTCTTTTATTATTCATTTTACTTGTGTTTACTCTGAGACGAAAACCAACAGATAAGAGTGAAGAGCAGAGTGTTCCTAGTTCACCTCAAGGAGAAAAGCAAAATGTTCCATCTCCAACTCAACTAAGAAGAGCAACAATCAAGGTTTTACCTACAGAAGAGGAGCAAAATGTTCCGATTCCATCTGAGTTAGAACAGCAAAATGTTTTGACTGTATCTTAGAAAGTATAGCAAAAAATTAAAAT
The DNA here is from genome assembly GCF_036562045.2 of Rhinolophus sinicus. Classification (NCBI taxonomy): domain Eukaryota; kingdom Metazoa; phylum Chordata; class Mammalia; order Chiroptera; family Rhinolophidae; genus Rhinolophus; species Rhinolophus sinicus. The sequence continues at coordinate 96,905,414 of NC_133757.1, forward strand.
TTCAAAAAGAAAGCCAAATCTTTAGGAGAATTCGCATGTATTAAGTTTTTGTCTCCTCAAATGTTGCAGAATGTGTGGAAGATCATTGACAGAATCCCCAAGGGTTTTTATTATTTGGGATCATAAACATTGGCCATTAAACATTAGAAAAATATGCTAATTCCTGAATTATTTCTACTTTCCATTATTTTAAATAATTTTAGTGTTTAATTTTTCGTAGAATGAGCCTCCGTGTTTCCTGAGCAAAGGCACAGCTCATGAATAATGTGTATGCATGTGTTTTTAATTTGCTGTCTCAATTCCAACCCTCCTACCCATTTGTACTCTGCTTTGTCACACAGGGAATGTAAACATACACATCAAACTTCTTCTTTGCCAGTCCTCTGCAATAATGCGGAACTGGAGGGAGGCTGGAAACCTGGGAAATTTTTGATCACTGTTCATGCCAGTGTTGCCTCATTAATATTTCTCACCTTTGCAAAGACAGTAACTAATTCTGACATTATTACTATGTATATAATATATAATGTTATAATTATATATTTATATGTAATAATTATGTATACATATTTTTTAGTAACTCCAGAGCCAACAGTACTATCAGCCTCAGAGACACTGGCACAGCTACCAAGCATCTAGAGTGTCAGGTATTTGAGTCCTCCACCAAATCCCTGAGGTTCCAAAAACCAGGTTAGCTAACCTTCTCCTCAGAGGTTAGAGTGCTAGATCCATGGGACTTATTCCAAAGGCAGATGTTCCAATAACCCCACCTCTTCCCTTTGATTTCCAGTCCTAGAAGCAATAGCTACATCACTTGTTAATAACTCATAGTTATCTCAGTGGTGTGATTTCCTATTTTGACAGATCTCAGTGGAGACAATATTCTCTTAGTACAATGGAGAACACAGAAAGGAGTCTGCCACCAGAAGCGTTTGAATGTTTTACAACACTGCCCTTTACCATCTTGTGGGCATGATTTACACTTAAATAGAATTACTTCAAAATCTGAAAATACAAGAAACAATACATGCCACTCAACTCCTTCATGACTTTACTTACAAAATAGAATGGAGAAGATTCTTACAGTTGTATGTAGAATATATTAGTAATAACGGACCAGTTGCTTTTGTGGGATCAAAACCTCCAAATCCCAATTACATTGTAAGAACCATAGCTCAGGACATCAGAGTGCTAAGGAAGCAATGTGGAGTAGATGACCTACAATTCCAGGCAGAGAAATCATTCTGAAAAGCGTTGAGTCTTCCCAGCCATTTTTCCCTCTATGCACTTGGTGTCGCTGGGTGTGAATTGAGCCTTAGCTTTGGCCCAGTGAGAGGCCTTCCTCTGAGAGAAAGAGAAATTCCCAACGTCCTCCATTACTACACAGGTTTACATAGATTCACAAATTAGACACTGAGGGGCCTCTCTAATTCACAGTCATTTTTCTCCAAGTCACATTTGCTTATTTTCAGAGCTCTGGGGGATCCTGGTGAGCTTGTCTGAAATTTCTCAAAAGCATAGTTCCCTGAAATCACGGTAGATTTTACACACAAGACATAACAAAGGGAGGCTTATTCAAGCACCTGTACTGTCTCCCCGTAATATACTTATGTGATTTTGATGTTGCATGTGGCAAGCAGTTAGACAACTGGGTAATAAACCCCTAAGTGATAGAGATGAACCCCCCATCATCTTTCAAAGCTGAGAAAAGAAAATCACAAAAACTCACGATTCAAAATCTAGCAGACCCATGCCTGAACAACACAAGGAAAGGAGAACTTGCCAATGTTTACTAAAATCTCAAACACCTATGATCTAGCGCAATCCAAGACTGGATTTAGGTCATCGGTGTCTTGGCCTATCCTCCTCACAGAGCAAAAAGAGAAAACTCTCTAGAGCAGCCATCAGGAGCTTCTTTGGTTGTTTATACCAATTTGCTGCATACAGCAGATCATTACCATATATCCCAAGAGTTAAAAGTTATGACTTATTACTAAGAGAAGAAAAAGAAAAGGAGAAACTATAAGTAATGTCAAGGTGATCCAGATACTGGAGCAAGAGCACAATAACTATTCACCAGTTCATAGTATATTTTGTTTTCAAGTTTTCATTAATATGTGTAATTTCTCTTTCATTTTCAAGTACATGTCTCTGTGTGGACATATGTTTTTATTTCGCTTAGGTCATATGGTAAGTTTATGTGTAACTTTTAAAGAAATCGTCACACTATTTCCCAAACTGACTAACACGTTGCATTCAGTTTCTTTACATCTACATTCAAGTTTATTTTTTTCTATTGTTTTATGTCTTCTATTTTAGTGATTTATGCTTATATTATTATATTCTTCCTTCACTTTGCTTTACATTTAACTTCTCTCTCTCTCTCTCTCTGTCTCTCTTTCTCTCTCCATATATGTATATATATATATATATATGCCAAAAAAAATGTATACACGTTGAGCCTATGTGTACTTTTAAAGTTAAAATGAGTGTCTTGTAGGCAGTGTACAGTAGAGTCTTGTTGTTGTTTTTTTAATCCAGTTAGCCAGCCTGTGTTTTTTGATGGGTGATGTTAGTCCATTTAAATTTAGAGTGATTATTGGTATGTTAAGTACTTACTATTGCCATCTTATTGATAGGTTTCTGTTTGTTTCGTATTTCAATTGTTTCTGTTTTCTTTTTTTATTAGTTCCAGGTGTACAAAGCAATGTAATAATTAGACATTTACACCCTTCACAAAGTGATAACCTCCCCCAATCTACTACCCCTCTAACATCTTATATAGCTGTTACAATACCATTGACTATCTTCCCTGCGCTGTATTCCACATCCCATGAATACATACATAATTATAGTTGACATTCAATAGTATTCCACTTCAGCTTTGCATAGTGCATTGGTCAGGCATCTACACAGTCCATTTTTTCTTTTTCCCTTGATTTCTGGCTACCTTTTAAATCAATGATTTTCCACAGCAGTATCCTCTGTTTCTCTCGGGGGGCGGGGGGGGGGTGCTGTTGTTGTTTGTTTGTTTGTTTAGTTTTCATGAATCTACTCTAGATTTTTGCTTTATGGTTACCATGAGGATTACAGCAAACATCTCACAGACAAAACAGTTCCTTTTGTGCTGATAGAGACTTACCTTTATTTGCCTATCAAGGCACAATCCTTTTACTCTCTCTTTTTATATTTTTGATGTCACAATTACCTCTTTTTTTGCTGTGCGTTTGTTAACAATCTATAGTAGCGATACTTTTTGTTGTTGTTGTTGTGTTTTGTGTGTGTTTTTTGTTGTTGTTTTGCTATCTCTTCTTCTTTAACCTAAAATCTTTCTTTCCCCTCCCGGGGTAGTAAAGTACTTGCACTTCCTATTTGAGAGTGCAAAGCATGTCTCTTCCTTTATTGTTAAGTGATGAATATACCATCCTACTATACAATTGGAGTTTTCTATATCTGACTATGTATCTCCACCTTTATCAGTGTGTTCTGTATTTTTGTATATTTTTATGTGGCTACTTTCAGTATTTTCATTTCAGCTTGAAGAACTCTAAGCACTCCTTGCAAGCCAGATCTAGTGATGAATTCCCTCAGCTTTTGTGTATCTGGGAAAGTCTTTATTTCCTCCTCAAATCTGAAGAAGAACTTTGAATGGCAGAGTTTCTCAATTGGCAATTTTTGTCTTTTAGCACTTTGAATATGCCATTTCATTTTCTCCTGGCCTATAGGGTTTGGGCTGAGAAATCCACTGATAGCATAATGGGGGTTCCTTTGTAAGTTACACTTTTTTTTTTTCCTGGCTGTCTTTAGAATTCTTTATCTATGCTTTTGATGGTTTCATTATAGTGCAACTTGGAGAATGTCTTTTGTCATTGATATAATAGGGTGGTACATTAGCTTTTTGAACTTGGATGTCCAATTATCCCCAGACATTGAAAGTTTTCAGCTATTAGTTCTTTAACTAAATTTTCTACCCCATTCTCCCTTTCCTTTCCTTCTGGAATCACAATTATTTCGATGTTCCTCCTTTGGATTGAATCCCATAGATCATGTAGGCTTTCTCTGCTCATTTCAATTAGTTTCTCTTTTCATTGTAACTGTTGTTAATAAATAAAATGTAATTATGTCTGAACATCTAAGTGGATTTATTAAACATCTTATGAATCAAGAAGCTTCTCATCTAGCAAGCAGAAAGCTACTCCAAGAGGTTACACAAGACACAAGTCTTTTATAGGAAGGAAGGTGGGACAAGGCAGTCATCAGCAAGCGAAAAATAAAAGTTCGTTAGAGGAAAGAGTTCAGGTGACGATGGCTGCTCATTAGCTGAGCTGTGGCATTTCCATTGTCTGGGCTTGCTGCTGGGAAAGGCAAATCTTCCTTTTTTCCTGCTGGGGTAATAAAATACTTGCACTTACTGTTCGGGAGTGTAAGGTACATCTCTTCTTGTTGGTGTCTGTACTTGGCATCTTTGTGGTTAAAGTAGCTGCCATCAAATGGTGGGGCCTGTGAGAGATCCCGCTAGAAGCCTTCCCAGCTTTAATTTTATAGGGGTTTCCTTCATTAATTTTCTCAGTTCCCCCCAGCACCGCCCTCCGCTTTTGACCAAGATCTTTTTCCAAAATCATCACTGATCAAGAATCAGTGTTGTTGAATTCAGTAGCTTTTCTTTTTTTTTTTAATTATTTTGTCCCTCATTGCTAGGAAGGACATTTCCTGAGTTTCATGTCCCTCGTTGGAGGGAAAGTACACAGACCAGAAACTGCTTGAGACCACATTTGAGTAACAAGAAAGGGTAGTGTGGGGAACTCATGGTGGTCTCATTCAAGGTCTATATTCAGTTGGAGATCACCAAAAAGTGCCAAGCTAGGATTACCTTATTAGGAGCTAACTAACTTTGGGGATGTGGGGATTGAGAGAGAGTATTATCATTTCAGGTCATATCCGAGTAAAGGAAAGAGAGAAAAGATAAAAAGACTTCATGTTTAGCTAAAGTAGGTTTTGGCAGAAGCAGTCTAATTCAATGTCAGCTACTTCTCTTCCTCATCAATTTGATTCAGATATTTCCAGTTTCTGTACAAGATCATTAGAGGTCAGGTGGAGACTTCTTTAGCATTTAATTGTGTATCCCAGGCTCCATATATTCTCTAGTTTTGCAGTGGTGTCAGTGGTCAGGTGTATTTGGTAAAGTCCCTTCCAATGGGGCTTGAGGACTGTCTTCCTCTGATGACATTTCTAGAATACCCAGTCACCAGACTCTAGACTATGACCAACAGGATCCTTTGAATTGTTATCTGGGGAAGTAAACATTAGAGACTTATGGTAGCTGTTCATATTAGCATGAGGCAACAAAGGATCTGCAGAGGTTGACTAAATAGGAACACATGTCATTATGACATAGTACTTCAAAGGCAAATACAGAAGGTTACATAGTTCAGAGCAAAACTTAGTTCCTTTCATATTAAGAAGGCTTGGTATTAAGCAATCAAAGGCCTGATGAAGACAGTACAAAGTGTGATTGGTAAGACAAAATCTTTGCTCTCCAGGCAGAAAACTTTTCACAGTATCTTATCAGGAACAGACCAATAGTCCAAGAACACTTTGTCCTATAGGCTGATGAAAGAAAATCAAGTTTTAGTTTTACTTAAACATAAGTATATTATTGATACCTAAGGCTTATTTTAAAACCCTTATAATAGCAATTCAATTCTTAGCCAAGTTGACTAAAAGGTTGAATTATCTCTATCTCTCATCAACATTTTGTATGCCTTTAGTTTGTCCTTTATAACCAGAAGTTCTCATTGGCAAAATTATTCTCATTTCCCTTAACAAGAATTCATCTCCATATCTCATACCTTGCCTTAGTCAAAAACACATCCTACTTTCCTTGCGTACAGAGCTGTTTCCCAGTAATTTTACATTAGCACTTTGTGGATTGACAGAATTATAAATACTTCCTATAATTTGTAGAAACATATATCACTTCATAGTACAATATTTTAATAAAACACAAGACATGTTTACTAACAGACCCAAATTTATCATTAGTTTGTCTTCAGCAAGAAAGCCAAAAGTAGATGAACCTATTAGAATAATTAATATTTGATACTTTACCTTATTTGGGAATGACCTAGGTATTCAATACATTTCCCATTATTTAATTTAACAAAATTTGAAGTTTCACAGCTATCACCCCAGGCTATTTTTCTTACTGGCAAATTTCATAAGAGATAATATAAATTTGACCAGTGAAATCAAGTAAATTGAAGGTGTTTATTTGCATTACATTCAAAGTTGATAACTCTAAAGACATGCGGATTTTGATTAAACTACGAAACTTAAACTAGCTTTTATTTAGTAAAGATTATCTTAGATCATGTGAACTTCAAAAAAATATTCAGGTTGGTTTCTACATATCTGAGAGTTTTTGGAATAGCTAATCTTCACAAGTGCTTGACCTTCAACCCAGTTAAATAAAGCTCTTTTGCAAATTAATTTTGGAAATACCATCTGGAAAGAAAACTTAAAAATGTTCCTGCCAGGATCTGTTATCTATCAGCTTCCAATTTGGCCAAATTTCTGATCATAAAGTTATTAAATCATTTCAAATAACAGGTTTCAGTCGGAACAAAGAGTAAATATTTCTTGTAGTATTAAATAACCCACTAATTTTCATTTTAGATTCCTCCTGGTTGTTTAAGGGAATTACATGCAGTTTATCAGGGACTCTAGGTGTTAACCATAAAATAAGCAGGTGGGCCAGAAAGCGGCATGTGCTAAACTCCAGATATGAAGAATCCCACGTAGTTCAGCTAGGCCTTTTGGTTTCCTCAGAGCCAAATTAATACTTAAGCCCTATAGCTTCCAAGATGCTCTTTAACCTTTACTTCAGGTGCCCATTAACAGAAATTAACAGTAACCAAGGAGAAAACAATGTGGACACTAGCAATAACCAACGAACTAGGGACTGGTTCCAGGACTGACCTACCAGATCTCGGAGAATAGACAATGTGGCCTGATTCCAAACAAATGAACAGTAGCAGCTGCCACCAGTAGCTCCCAATGGGATAGCTTGAGAAGATTCCACACAAATGGGTAATTGCAGACTAAACTGTCAGCAGTTTCCAACGTGGAATCCAGGGACAAGTTTAGATGTTACTGGGGACTAAATCAGACCCAGTCTCATCCCAGCCGATACACCAACAATTTTCAGTGTGAACTAAAGTTGTAAAGTCCTGTGAATGAACACTCTCAATTGAAACTAGGGAAGGGATTGCAGAATGAACTAAGGGTAGGGAACTTCAGGTTCTGGATGGAACCATCTTTTGCCAACTCCAAACTGTCCCACTACGCCCTGGACTAGAAAGTCAATTAGGTCAGGAGCTCCAATGCAAAAAGAGAATGAATCCCACACCAAGAGGAACTCACCAACCATCCTCGGAAATGATGAGAAAGACTGTGAACTCTAATGGAGTTTGCAGGTGCCATGCCTGGGTTTCTCATTCTCCCTGAATGTCATCAGAAGTTTGCTTTGGATCCCACTGCTGCCAAAAACTTGTTAATATACAAAATTTAAATAAATTTGAAGATCTAATTGGCTTTATTAAACAATTCTGAATTGGACAGCATTTCAGTTAGCAAGCAGAGAGATACTCCGAGATGTTATATAAGACGGAAGGCTTCTATAGAAAGGACAGTGGGACAATGCAATCAGCAGCAAGAGGAAAACAAAAGTTCATGGGTAGTAAGAGTTTAGGTGATGGCTCCTCAGGCTGAGCTGTGGCACTTCCATTGGCTGAGCTTGTTGCTGAGCAAGAGGAAAAACTTCCCTATGGCTGCTGGGAGAGAGCAGTGGTTGCACTTCCTGTTTGCGAGTGCAAGGCATGTCTCTTCCTGTTGACGGTCTGTAATTGATATCTTCTGTCCAGTGGTAGGGTGTAAGAGCTGCATTATAGGCCTTTCTGACTCCAGTTTCAGTTGGGGTTTCCTTTATTAATTTTCACACTGTGTTATTTCAAAATTCCTATCTTCTAAGTCATTTATTCTCCCATCTGTCCAGCTCTCCTGCAGAAGTTCATTCATTAAATTCTTCAGCTCCAGAATTTGTTTGTGTCTTTGTTATGGTTTCTATCTTTCTTGTAAATAACTCATTCTGCTTGTTTATCTTTTTCCTAATCTCATTCAATGATCTGAGTTTTCTTCTGGTTCCTTGAGTTTTCATAAAATAGCTATTATCAATTCCTCATAAGCTACATCACATTATTCCGTGTCTCCAGGCACAAGTGTTGGGGAATTATTGATATCTTTTGGCGATGACATATTTCCTTGATATTTTTTTTAAGTTCCTTGTATTTCTGCATGGCTACTCTCACTTTTGAAAGGTCTCTACATGTTATCTGCAGATAAGGTAGTGTGTTGTTTCTCTAGGAATCCTAGGTTTATGATGCACAGAACTGCTCCACTCTTCTTGTTCCCTTATGGCAGAATCCTTAACCTTTGTTTTTTCTCTTAATCTTATAACTCACCAGATTGTTGGAAAAATCTTTGTTTTTTTCAAAAGGTGGCATTGAAGTTCCAGTTTATCGTTTCTTCCTTGCCCATAGGCCCTGGACCATTTTTCTGAGAGCACTCAAATTACCCATCTTACTCTTACTGCCACACACAGGAGTACGTGCAAGGTGCCCACTACACAGTGGTTGGGAGGTGTGGATTTAGTGATCGGACTTTTGGGGGTGCCAGCAGCCAGTCGGGAAATCCTCCAGTGGAGTACTCACTATGTACAGACTTCCTGAAGCAACAGCAAGAACCACATTTCTTGCACGCCCTTTGGTATTCTTATCTGCTTTCTTCCCTTTCTCCTCCTTCTCCCAGCACTGGAGGTCCCTCCTCAGAAATCAGTCAGGGTGCTGCTATAGAAAAACAGATTTCTCCAGCATGACCCCCACAACTGGGTTAACCAGACAGTCACTCACCACGTTCAACCTTCATTATGAGAGAGGTCACCTCTTTAGACCTTTTCTGTGGGGAGAGCTCACTGCTATTGCTTCCAGGCAGCTTACTCCTATGTAGTGTCGCCCTGGGGAGAGGGGTAGTTGTGGTGAAGTTCTTTATTTTCCATTGCGTCCACACACATCCTCCTCCCACTCAAATGATGTTCTGGCATCTCCCTTCCGGCAGGCTGAACTTTTACAAATTCTCTCTCACCTGTGTGTTTCTGCCCAGGTCACTAGTCTCCAGATTTTTTCCCTCAACCAAAGCGAGTAGAGGTAGGATGGATTCACCAACTCCCTTGGCTCCACAAACCTCATGAAGATCTTATTTGCTTATTTCCCAATGCACTAATGAGCAAGAGTCCTCCAGGTCAGAATGAGGAAGACCTTTAACTTGTTGCCATGGTATTTAGAATTGAAAGAGTTTTGTTGCTAAGCAGTTAAATCTAGAACAGAGTCCAGTGAGATATGGAAAGGAAGTGATTTTCTCTTTGTCATGTAAAGTTTCACATAAAATCTTTGTTCATGGAGATCAGTGGTACAAACTACAATAAGACTATAGCTACAAAAGACCACGGAACCATTCATTCTTCTGCTGGTAATTAACTCAAGAATTTAGCTGTAAAGGAGAGGCACACTAGTATGCATGTTTGTGTGTACAGGAATACACACACAAACACAACGTGATACTTTGCCAATTTTTCAGATCTTAAGGAGGATCTATTCTGCTCTACTTAACTTATTTGAGAGCCACAAAATTGTGTTTTTAATGGGGTCTTACTCAGAGTTTGGAAAATATTGAATTAGGTTACAAGGGAGAGTGAGAGGGAAGGTGGTAATTAGGATACAGACATTGAATTTGATGAAGCTGTGGGGAGACAATAAAAGAATTTACAAAAGCTGCTGTATGATAGTCTGCTTTGAAGTTTCTGTACTATTATGGCACTATACAACATTATTCATGAAAATGTTTATATTCTCTCAAGAGGTATACCTCTTTCTCTTTTTTAATTAAAGTTTATTGGGGTGACAATTGGCAGTAAAGTTACATAGATTTCAGGTGTACAATTCTGTATTACATCATTTATAAATCCCATTGTGTGTTCATGACCCAGAGTCAGTTCTCCTTCCATCACCATATATTTGATCCCCTTTACCCTCATCTACCCCCCACTTCCCCTTTACCCTCTGGTAACCACTAAACTATTGTCTGTGTCTATGAGTTTTTGTTTCTCGTTTGTCTTGTTCTTTTGTTGTTTTTGGTTCATATACCACATATCAGTGAAATCACATGGTTCTCTGCTTTTTCTGTCTGACTTATTTCGCTCAGCATTACACTCTCAAGATCCATCCATGTTGTCACAAATTGTCCTATTTCATCTTTTCTTACTGCCGAATAGTATTCCATTGTGTATATATACCACAACTTCTTTATCCATTCATCTATTGAAGGACATTTTGGTTGTTTCCATGTCTTGGCCACCATAAATAAAGCTGCAATGAACATTGGAGCACACGTGTCTTTATGGATAAACGTTTTCAGATTTTTTGGGTAGATACCCAGGAGAGGGATTGCTGGGTCATATGGCAATTCTATTCGTAATTTTTTGAGGAACCTCCACACTGCCTTCTATAGCAGCTGCACCAGTCTGCATTCCCACCAACAGTGTATGAGGGTTCCTTTTTCTCCGCAGCCTCTCTAACACTTGTTACTATTTGTCTTGTTGATGATAGCCATTCTGACGGGTGAGGTGATATCTCATTGTGGTTTTTATTTGCATTTCTCTGATGATTAGTGATGTTGAGCATTTTTTCATATCTATTTGTCATTTGTATGTCCTCTTTGGAGAAATGTCTCTTCAGGTTCTCTGCCCATTTTTCAATTGAGTTGTTCATGTTTTTGTTGTTGAGTTGCATGAGTTCCTTGTATATTTTGGATATTAGCCCATTTTTGGAGGCACTGTTTGCAAAAATCTTCTCCCATTCAGTTGGTTGCCTCTTTATTTTGTCGATGGTTTCTTTTGCTGTGCAGAGGCTTTTAAATTTGATATAGTCCCATTCATTTATTTTAGCTTTTACTTCCCTTGCCTTTGGAGTCAAATTCATGAAATGCTCTTTGAACCCAAGGTCCATAAGTTTAGTACCTATGTTTTCTTCTCTGCAGTTTATTGTTTCAGGTCTTATGCTTAAGTCTTTGATCCATTTTGAATTAATTTTGGTACATGGTGACAGATAGCAGTCCAGTTTCATTCTTTTGCACGTGGCTTTCCAATTCTGCCAGCAGCATTTATTGAAGAGGCTGTCTTTTCTCCATTGCATTTTTTTTTTTTTTTTGCTTCTTTGTCAAAAATTATCTGTCCATATTTATGTGGTTTTATTTCTGAGTTCTCAATTCTATTCCATTGGTCTACGTGTCTGTTTTTCTGCCAATACCATGCTGTTTTGATTATTGTAGCCCTGTAGTACAAGCTAAAGTCAGGGAGTGTGATACCTCCAGCATTGTTTTTTTTTTTCCTTAAGATTGCTTTGGATATTCGGGGTCTTTTGTGGTTCCAAACAAATCTGATGATTTTTGTTCTATTTCTTTAAAAACTGCCATTGGGATTTTGATGGGAATTGCATTAAATCTGTATATTGCTTTGGGTAATATGGCCATTTTAGCTATGTTGATTCTTCCAATCCATGAGCACGGAATGTCTTTCCATTTCTTTGTGTCTTCTTCAATTTCTTTTAAAAATGTCTTGTAGTTTTCAGCATATAGGTCTTTCACATCCTTGGTTAAGTTTATTCCTAGATATTTTATTCTTTTTGCTGCAATTGCAAAAGGAATTGTGTGGTTTTTTTTCTTTTTCTGAGATTTCATTGTTAGTATATAGGAATGCAATGGACTTTTGTACATTGATTTTGTAGCCGGCAACTTTACTGTATTCGTTGATTGTTTCTAATAGCTTTTTGGTGGAGTCTTTAGGGTTTTCTATATATAGCATCATGTCATCTGCAAAGACTGACAATTTAACTTCTTCATTCCCAATTTGGATGCCTTTTATTTCTTTCTCTTGCCTGATTGCTATGGCGAGGACTTCCAACAGTATTTTGAAAAGCAGAGGTGATAGGGGACAGCCCTGTTGTGTTCCTGAACATAGAGCAAAGGGCTTCAGTTTTTCTCCATTAATTATGAGATTTGCAGAGGGCTTGTCATATATGGCCTTTATTATGCTAAGGTATTTTCCTTCTATACCTATTTTATTAAGTGTTTTAATCATAAATGGATGTTGTATCTAGTCAAATGCTTTTTCTGCATCAATTGATATAATCATATGATTTTTGTCCTTTATTTTGTTTATGTGATGTATCACATTGATGGATTTGCGGATGTTGAACCATCCTTGTGCCCCTGGGATGAACCCCACTTGGTCGTGATGAATAATCTTTTACATGCATTGTTGCATTCAATTTGCTACAGTTTTGTTTAGTTATTTTGCGTCTGTATTCATCAGAGATATTGGTCTGTACTTTTCTTTTTTGTGTTGTCCTTACCAGGTTTTGGTATCAGGGTAATGTTGGCCTCATAAAATGAGCTAGGGAGTACTGTCTCTTCTTCAATTTTTTGGAAGAGTTTGAGCAGGATTGGTATTAGATCCTCTTTGAAGGTTTGGTAGAATTCACTGGTGAAACCATCTGGTCCCGGACTTTTGCTTTTGGGAAGGTTTTGGATGACTGATTCAATTTTGTTACTGGTGATCAGTCTGTTTAGATTTTCCAGTTCTTCATGGCTCAGCCTAGGAAGCCTATATGTTTCTAAGAACTTGTCCATTTTTTCTAGGTTATTGAATTTGGTGGCATATAGTCCTTCATAATATTCTTGGATGATCCTTTGTATTTCTATGGCATCCGTGATAACTTCCCCTTTTTCATTCCTGATTTTGTTTATTAGTGTCTTCTCTCTTTCTTTTTAGCGAGCCTAGCCAAGGATTTGCCACTTTTGTTAATCTTTTCAAAGAAGCAGCTCTTTGTCACATTAATTTTTTCTGTTGTCTTTTTGTTCTCTATTTCATTTAGTTCTGCTCTGATTTTTATTATTTCCTTTCTTCTGCTGACCTTGGGTTTCATTTGTTCTTCTTTTTCTAGTTAAGGTGTAACGTGAGGTTATTTATTTGAGATTTTTCTTGTTTTTTGAGATAGGCCTATAATGATATAAATTTCCCTCTTAAAACTGCTTTCACTGCATCCCAAAAATTTTGGTAGGGTGTATTTTCATTCTCATTTCTATGTATCTTTCTATGTTTCTATGTATCCATCTATGTTTCTATGTATCTTTCAATCTCACCACTAATTTCTTTTTTGACCCAATTTTCTTTGACCCAAGTCTATGCATGTCCTTGTAGCTGAGATGCATCTCTTGGAGACAACATATGGTTGGGTTTCGTTTTTTGATCCAATCTGCTACTCTGTGCCTTTTTATTGGTGAGTTCAGTCCATTTACATTTAGGGTGATTATTGATATGTGAGGATTTCCTATCATTCTATCTTTCGTTTTCTGGTAAGACTGTGTCTCCATTATTTCTTTGCCTTTTTGTTGTTGTCTATTATTTCTGTGTGGTGGTATTCTATGATGTTTCCCTTTGTTTCTTCTTTTATTACAGTATATATTTCAGTTCTGGATTTTTTTTTTTTTGAGTGGTTACCCTTAAGTTTATGTAAAAGAAAGTTTGATAATTAGAGTATTCCATTTTCTTCAGCATGCCTACTTTCTCCATTCCCATATTTTGGTTCAGGCCTTTACTCTCCCCCTTTTTATGTTTTGGTTGCCACAAATTGTCCCTGTTGATGGTGCTCGAATAGCCTCCTTTAGTATTTCTTGTAGTGCAGGTCATGCATTAGAAAATTCCCTCAACGTCTGTATGTTTGGAAAGGTCTTCATTCCTCCTTCATATCTAAAGGATATCTTTGCTGGGTATATTATTCTTGGCTCATAATTTCTCTCTTTCAATAGTTTGAATATTTGGTTCCACTCCCTCCTGGCTTGTAGAGTTTCTGCTGAGGAATCTGATGATAATCTAATGGGCTTTCCTTTGTAGGTTACTGTCTCCTTTTCCCTGGCTACCTTGAGGATTCTTTCTTTGTTGTTGATTTTTGACAGCTCAATACAATGTGCCTTGGAGAAGGCCTGTTGGGGTTGAGGTAATTAGGTGTTCTATTTGCTTCTTGGATTCGAGGATCCAGTTCTGTGCACAAGTTTGTGAAGTTCTCATCGACAATTTGCTTGAATATACTCTCTATTCCCTTCTCTCTTTCTTCTCCTTCTGGTATGCCCATTATTCTTATATTGCTCTTTCTGATGGAGTCAGAAAGTTCTTGTAGAGTTCTTTCATTTCTTTTAAGTCTCAAGTCTCTTTCTTCTTCCATCCGTGTCATTTCCCGGTTTCTATCTTCGATGTCACTGATTCTTTCCTCCATCTGGTCAACTCTACTACCTAAGGTGGCTATTTCATTCTTAATTTCTTCTATTGAGTTCTTAATCTCCAGAAATTCTATATGGTTCTTTTTTAAAATTTCAAACTCTTTGGTAAAATGCTCATGTTGTTCTTTGATTCCGTTTCTGAGTTCATTAAACTGCCTTTCTGCGTTTTCTTGCATATCGTTGAGTTTTTTCAGAACTGCAATCTTGAATTCTCTGTCATTTAAGTCACACATTTCCATATCTTTAAGTTCATTTTCTGGAGACTTTTCACTTTCTTTCTGAGCTGTCTTGTTGCCTTGGTTATTCATGGCAATTAATTATTTATTATTTCTCTTCCTAGACATCTACAGGAGTGGGTTCTGCAACAGGTTGATAGGAAGAAGTCTTTCCTTTGTTTTCCAGTCCATGTTTGTAGAAAGTTTTATTTTTTCTCTGACTGCAGCCTTTTTTTCTCTGTCACACTGTAGTGTTATGTTTTCTCTGCACTATTCCAGCCTCTCACACAATGGGGGAATTCCCTGGAAGGTGGGCTTCTCCTCTGTTAACAGTTCGCCCGGGTCATAGGGCACCACGTCCCTGTGGAGATGCGGAGAGCTTTTGAAGTTCCAAATCTCTTCCTGCACCAGATTCAGAGCCCGTGTGTTTCAGCAGCTCTGTTTACTCCTGCAGGGATCCGCCCATATAGGTGGGACAAGGGCAGGCTGAGTTGTGAGAGGTGGCCAAGAGCCATGGCTGCGACCACCACCACAGCCGGTCCTGCTTCCACAGCTCCCTCCCTTTTGCTGGAACTAGTTGGGCTGTGAATCTGTGCCTGCGAACCACCGTTCTCAGAACTGCAAACATTCTGTTCTTTTGATCTGACACTGCTACTCTTCTGCTTCTAGCACTGGGCAGGTGGGGGCAGGGTAAGCTCTGGGAGGGTAGGGAGGGGGCGGCTAGTCTCAGTGCCTAAGGCTTCCATTCTTTGCAGCTGTGAGGGCTTAAACCACCGTTTTCAGCCTTCGTCCCTCAGTTTTTGCTCTGAGGTCTCTGCCATGAGCGTTGGGTTCAGCCATGTTGTATGCTGTCCCCTCAGCCCTGTGGTCCATAAATGGAGCCCTAGCAGTCTGAGTTCTTCCCTCTCCCGCAGATGTGGTAGCTCTGGGATGCAGCGAGCTCGGAGCACTGAGCTAGGTCTGAGTCCTGCGCCCGCATGGCCCTGTCTCCGCACTTCTCCCTTCCCTCCTCCCCCACTCACAGGATTCACCCACCTTTAGGTGAATTCAGTAGTGAGACTCTTCATCTTGCCTGTCTGCTGTGCAAGGAGTCCTTTGTGGAGTTATAGTTTTTCAATTTGTTGTAAATTCCAGGGGAGATTTCCAGAGGCTCACCTCACGCTGCCATTTTGACAACATCTCAAGAGGTATGTCTCTAGTCATTGTATAAAATAATGTTATGAAGACAGATATAGTTTGGCTCAGACATTTTTCAAGTTTGTTTTCCTGTTACCTGCTGATAAGCTGAGTTCTTAGAAATAAATTTTGACCGATTTATATTGGTTAAGTTCACTCTAACAGCACTATATTATTCATAAGTAATTTTTTCCATCACAACAATAATTCACACTCCATAATAATTACCAAATATATGTCAAGAGAGGCATGGAGAGCAAATCAGTTTATTAGAATTTTACTGACTATCTAGAGGTGGTGCTGTCAAAGATTTCATTTAGGGATCTTACTCCCATTCTGTGGGATCCTGGCATTTTATGAAATATTCCTTCCCTGTAGTGCTAGAAAAGTACCCAAGTACCCTAGGAACTCAGGGCACTTCAATGATGAGTGTTAAAATAAGTTCAGCCTGAAATAAGTCTCCTGCCAACTATCTGAAACAATAAAACAAAGAAAAATATCAGATCCTTATTCAACATGCACAAAATGAAAATATCTTGGTTTTACAATTTAAATTCAATAATAATAATAACAGTTTGTGAAGACAAAGACAGCAGGTATTCAGCTAAGGGTCCTGTGTGTTCAGGAAAGTTAGAAAGCCAGAAAGTTAAGAAATAATGTGAACAATAAAGTACAAATTATTAAAAGCATAAAGTGGTTGATTTAAATATTTCATCCCATTTGGCAGTTTTCACCTTTTATGCATTCATTCCCCTAAAGATACTCTGTGATTTTTTTTTTTCCTGTAGCAGTTTTGGCAGTCTGTTATAAGAGTGGCAAAAGCAGAGGGAAAGGATCTATTCAGTTTGGGTTGAGCATTTTAGCCAACAGTGGTTGAATTGATGGAGTCTAGAGGTAGGCTCAAGGGAAAAGTGGTAAAATAAAGGGAACTTAAGTCAGAAAAACAGAAAGAAAAGTTATTTATGTCCTTTATAAGTCTAAGGAGTAAGTTCTGATTATGAATAAAAGTTGTAGTTAACTATTTCATATGTAAGAGTTAGGACAAGTGACAGTGATAATATGATATGGGTCGTGGCTTAGCCATAGGTCAATGGCTAAATATCGTTGCAAATGAGCAGTACAGCTAAAATAAACTAGGTGTTGTATGGCTAGTCCACATGCTCACTAAACGCAGAATATGGGTAAATTATTGGTGGATAATCCATTAGTAAATCAAATGCCCAATTTTTTGAGGTTAGTGTAGGATTGATTTGGGAGTTGGTAGAAGAATAAGAAACAAAGATAAATAGTGGTTTAATGAGATGGCTACTTGTTTAGTGGGTTGGGAGTGGCTTTGGTAATCAAAGCAAATTGGGACCAGACATCTGGTCTGTATGGCACATGGGGATTCTGAGAATGGAAATCTTCTCTACTGGACTTTGCATGCCATTGACTTTGGTGGTTGACATGTAGATTTAGTAAAATTAAATAGAATAAGGAGCTTTTCATGGATAAGTGAGAGTAGAAAGAAAATTGTTGTTGCTTTCATGAAAGGAAGATTCCATAAATGGCAGAACAAAGATTCCAGGGAAGAGAACTCAAGGAACATAGAAGGAAGATTTTAAAAAAAAAAAAAAAGGATAAAGCAGAAATGGGTACAGGGTCCGGAAGATGATAGGTCTTTATTTAGCCTTCTGTCATTTTTATATTACCTACTGTGGGAAGTGGATTTGCTCAGTCTGTTTTAGATCTCTCACAGAAGACTTCACATTTCTGTGTTGTTGTTTTTTTTCACCTAGGCCAAGAGTTCTAATTTTAAATAATCTCCTTACTTTAATGATCTAAGGAAGACTGTGGCGACTTCACTAAGTAAATAAAAATAAGCATTTGAATGTAAAATATTGAATGCAGTTTTACAAATTCCTCATCCATATTTTTGCCCCAACCATTCTGTCCAAATTTGAGCTCCATACCATCTAATTATCTTGACCTGTATGTTCATTTATATTTCCCAAGTGGGTAGCACCGTGTTGCACATTGTGTTTTTATTAATACTTTATTCAAAGAAACAAGCAGTAAATAAGATTGCCAGCCAGGCATTGTGCCTGTATCAGATTTCAATTAAACAAATATGTGATAATACATTTGTATTATTGAGATAACTTTTTGTTTCTTTTTCATAGAAGATATGTAGATATATTTTTATTTATGAAATAAATACATTTTAAGGTTGAACTTGGAAACTCGTTACCTTGCAATCTTATAAATGTGGGGACTTTGATGCCTTCACCACTGTAAAACAAGTGTACCTTCCTGAGAACTTTCCTCCCTCTTTTAGGATTTATTGATTTCTAAAGGTACTTTATTATATCTTCAGTATACTCCCATCTCCAATTGTTACTCTCCGAACTACTTTGATTTTCTTCCATTTTATATGCCTAGAGGTTTTTAAAATGTTGTTCTTCTTAAGAGTATAATCAAATATAAACACTTGAGTAAATCCATCACCTAGCCAATATACTCTCCTAATACCACCATTGTCCATTGAATATAGAACTGGGTACAATTACAGGAGATACCAATGTTTGTGAGAAAATTGATGCTTTGACCCTTCCAGTTTCACCCGTTTAAATTATTAGAGAAACACAGAGAGGAGACAATATAAGTAAGAACATGTTATGTTGGAAGTATATGTTACAAACAATGAGAAATAAGTAATATATGTGAATAATTGTTATACCTCTCCTAAGTAATGTGACTAAATAATTCTTAATTTGAAAGTGAAAGGAAGACCTATATATTGATATTTATACCAAGTCCATATGTAAATTAAAATTCCTTCACCAAAACATGATATATGTTCACCTTTGCATTAAGACCCTTTAGTTTTATATATTTACTGTGGCATTTTTCATACATATTCATATATTTAGAGAAGGGTATAATCAATCCATATGTGTCCTTCATCTAGGTTCAGTAAATGTCAACCGATGGCCAATCACCATTCATTTGTACACCTACAATCTCACTCTGCCTCACTATTATTTAGGAGCAAATGCACATAAATACTGAGTCGTATCTTGAGCCAAACACTAACCCATTTTAACCCATAACCTTTTTTTCCAACTCAAACTTCGCCTGCTCAGAACACCCACCTCTGTCTCTGCTCTTCTTTTTATTTTTTCTTATAGTGCTGCTGCTGTAATGGTGTTACTCTGCCAGAGGACAAAATAAAGGTCAGCACTGCATACAGCCAGCTTACATGGAGGAGACATGAGCGTGATGCTTCTTGCCCCACCCTCCTTTACTCTCACCAATGGCTGCATATGGTGGCTCCATAATGGCTGTGGGTGTTGCCTTGGTGCATGAGAAGATCACTCTTTTGCTGCTCTGGCAGGGGGTATTTCTGTTCCTTCCTGGATGGTCCCAGGTAGGGCACTCTCAACATTATAGTGCCCCAGAGGTGGTGATTCCCATGAGACATGCCAACAGCATGAAGCCTCCAGGCTGGCTCTCCTACAGACTGCATTTTGGGGGCCAGAGACACATTGTCCACATGAAGATCAACAAGCATTTGCTGTCCAGACACCTGCCAGTGTTCACCTACACAGACCAGGGCGCTCTCATTGAGGACCAGCCTTTTGTCCAGAATGACTGCTACTATCATGGGTATGTGGAGGGGGACCCAGAATCCCTGGTTGCCCTCAGTACCTGTTTTGGGGGCTTTCATGGAATAATACAGATGAATGACATTGTTTATGAAATCAAACCCAAAAGGCTTTCTACTGAATTTGAACATCTCGTGTATAAGATGAGCAGTGAGGAGACACAGTTCCCACCCATGAGATGTGGATTAACAGATGAAGAAATCACTCGACAATTGAAGCTACGAAAGAGCGTTAATTATACTTTGAAGCAGAGTGCCTATCAAGGCTGGTGGACACACAAGATGTTTCTTGAACTGGCATTGGTAGTGGATTACAATCGATATCTGCATCTCAAAAGTAACACCTCAAGTGTACACAATGAAGTATGCCTTGTTGTCAATTATGTAAATAATCTTTTACAATCACTGAATATTTATGTGATTTTAATGGGAATTGAAATATGGACTGAAGGAAATCCCATTCCAATAGACACCATAAGAGGTCTTCTAACAGGATTTTGCCAGTGGAAGCAAAGTGGCTTTAATAACCGTTTGCCTCATGATGCTGTAAATATATTGGTAAAGAAAGAATATGGTATTGATCTTGGTTTAGCCTATGCTGGAGGAATATGTAACATTCAATATAACTGTGGAGTTACTAGTTTCATGAGTGACAATTTGTGTGACATTGCATTTATTATGTCACATGAGCTCGGTCATATTTTGGGTATGTTGCATGATGATGAAACATGTAAATGTGGGCATAAAACATGCATAATGTTTGCAAAACAATCATCCACTACTAAATTCAGCAACTGCAGTTATGCTCAGTTCACGGACACCGTTGCAAAACAAAAATGTTTATACCTTTCATCAAATACAGAGAACATCTTCACACTTACTGAGTGTGGAAATGGTGTGGTTGAAGAAGGAGAAGAGTGTGACTGTGGCGCTTTACATTTGTGTATGAAAGATCCATGTTGTCAGTCTAACTGCACGCTGGCACCTGGGGCTGCTTGTGCTTTTGGGCTTTGTTGCAAAGACTGCCAGATCATGCCATCAGGCAATGTGTGTAGAAAAGAGGAAAATGTATGTGATCTTCCAGAGTGGTGCAATGGGATATCCCATCACTGTCCAGAAGACGTGTATGTGCAGGATGGGATCCCATGCCTGGGCGGTGGCTACTGCTATGAAAAGAGATGCAATAACCGTGAAGAACAGTGTAAGAAAATTTTTGGCAAAGAGGCCAAGAGTGCAAATCAGAGTTGCTACACGAAAGTGAACACCCAAGGTGACCGTTTTGGTCACTGTGGTATTCATGGCTCTATATATGTGCGATGTAACATCTCAGACATCCTGTGTGGGAGGGTTCAGTGTGACAATGTGACAGAAATTCCCCTTCTGCAAGATCATTCTACTGTACATTGGACTCACTTCAATAATGTCGCCTGCTGGGGCATTGACTACCATTTGGGGATGAACATACCTGACATTGGTGAAGTGAAAGATGGAACCGAGTGTGGTGCAGAACATATCTGCATCCAAAGGAAGTGTGTCCCTAGGTCACTTCTGGTAAGTGATTGTTCATCTGAGACCTGCAATCTGAAAGGAGTCTGTAACAACAGACATCATTGCCACTGCAACTATGAGTGGGACCCTCCCAACTGCCTGCAAGATGGCAACGGAGGTAGTATTGATAGTGGCCCACCCCCTAAGAGAAAAGAGAATGCATTGAGCAAATGGACCAGTTATCTGCTACTACTTTGGTTTGTTTTCTTTTTTTCTTTATTGTGCTTATTAGTGTTGTCTTTTACGACAGGCAAAAGAATAGCTAAGGAAATGGAGAATGTTCCAACTTCACCCTTAGAATGAAAAGCAAAAAATTGCCATTAAAGAAAGTCCCAAATGATCTTTCCCATGTATTAAGTTTTAGTCTGGCAATAGAAATATTACAGCACCTTTCATAGACCATTGACAGAAAACCTCTGAGATATTTTATCATTAGGTGTCATAACCATTACCCATTTAAAATGCAAAATTTACTAATTCTGAATATATTCAACTTTCCATTATTTTAATTGTAGATTTGGGGAAGGGGCTTATCACTTTGTGAGGGATATAAATGATAAATGTCTAACTATGACATTGTTTTGTACACCTGAAAATAATAAATAAATAAAAAAGAAGATTCTTACAGTTGTATGTAGGATATATTAGTAGTAACGGACCACATTCCCTTTGGGGAACAAAACCTCCAAATCCCAATTACATTGTAAGAACCATAGCTCAGGACATCAGAGTGCTAAGGAAGCAATGTGGAGTAGATGACCTACAATTCCAGGCAGAGAAATCATTCTGAAAAGCGTTGAGTCTTCCCAGCCATTTTTTCCCTCTGTGCACTTGGTGTCGCTGGGTGTGAATTGAGCCTTAGCTTTGGCCCAGTTAGAGGCCTTCCTCTGAGAGAAAGAGAAATTCCCAACGTCCTCCATTACTACACAGGTTTACATAGATTTACAAATTAGACACTGAGGGGCCTCTCTAATTCACAGTCATTTTTCTCCAAGTCACATTTGCTTATTTTCAGAGCTTTGGGGGATCCTGGTGAGCTTGTCTGAAATTTCTCAAAAGCATAGTTCCCTGAAATCACGGTAGATTTTACACACAAGACATAACAAAGGGAGGCTTATTCAAGCACCTGTACTGTCTCCCCGTAATATACTTATGTGATTTTGATGTTGCATGTGGCAAGCAGTTAGACAACTGGGTAATAAACCCCTAAGTGATAGAGATGAACCCCCCATCATCTTTCAAAGCTGAGAAAAGAAAATCACAAAAACTCACGATTCAAAATCTAGCAGACCCATGCCTGAGCAACACAAGGAAAGGAGAACTTGCCAATGTTTACTAAAATCTCAAACACCTATGATCTAACGCAATCCAAGACTGGATTTAGGTCATCGGTGTCTTGGCCTATCCTCCTCACAGAGCAAAAAGAGAAAACTCTCTAGAGCAGCCATCAGGAGCTTCTTTGGTTGTTTATACCCAATTTGCTGCATACAGCAGGTCATTACCATATATCCCAAGAGTTAAAAGTTATGACTTATTACTAAGAGAAGAAAAAGAAAAGGAGAAACTATAAGTAATGTCAAGGTGATCCAGATACTGGAACAAGAGTACATTTAAAAAAATAACTATGATTGATACATTTTAAAATAGAAGAAAAATATGCAAAATCCAGGAAAGAATGTAGAATATCCACAGTGAGTTGTAACATACAAAAGTACCAACTGGATATTTTAGAACTAAAATTTAAAAGTGATGATAAGAACTTAGTGGCTCGTTTGAAAAATAATTTGAGCATGTCAAAATACAAAATTACTTACCTATAAGGCAGTTCAATGGAAAAAAATCTCCACACTGATGTACACAGAAAAACAAAAGCATAAAAATTGAGCTTTAACAATATATGGACTATATCAAATGTCCTAACACACCAAATAGAGGCGAATTTGAGAATTTGAAAAGAGAAGTAAATAGAAATAATATTGCACGGATGTTTGTTGGCAATTATTTTAGGGAGGAAAGTTGTTAACCCATTGCTTCAGAGTAGGTCACATATTTCTCATAGGCATAGATAATTCTTTCTGTTTCTTTTCTTCTGATTGCGATATCCTTAATAATCTGTCAAGTTGGCTGATCCTTTTTTCTGCCTGCTGAAAATCTTCTGGTGATCTCTTCTACTAAATGTGTTCTTTCGGTTAGTATAATACTCAGCTCAAGATTTTTCACTAAGGTCTATTTATGTATTTGTGTATGTATGTGTTTATTTAAGATTTTATGTTTTTATTGATATTCAGAGTGACTTTCTGTACAGCTAGTATTTGGTCAGAAGATGTGCTTAATCCCCTTGAGCCAATGAGGTTCCAGTCCTTTTTTGATAAATGTGATTGTGGCCTGGGAATATTTCAAGTCAGCCAAGTACAATACCCTCATTGCTACTGAGTGGGTGACCCTTAGCACATGTGCATAGCTTTCTAGACACATGACGATGAGTCTAGAAGGAATCTTGTTGGCTGTGTTTTTTTCTGCTGTCTGTTAAACTTCTGATGACCTACCATTTTGCTTGTTGCCATGAGATTCGTGGAGGTGACTGCCATTCTGAAATGCCTGGCATCAAAATCTCCATTATTTTCACCAATACCCTTATTTGTGAACATCTCCATTCTGTGTACCAAATAAAGTCAGTCTCCTCAGGCAAAGTTCTTCATAAGACCTGAATTTCCCTGGCAGATCATTTGTGCCCCTACCTAGGAACTATAGTTGTAGACAGCATATCTCTCTATCAGAGGGACATCACCACTCCACCAGTTGATGCAAGAGGAAGATGGTGGACCATGGTCTTCTTAGCTTGCCCATCTTGTCAGAGAACAGTGACTCTGCCAGCAGGGTCAAAGCAGGGTCAAACAAATCTGAGGACCCAGTATTCTAGGCCTGTTGTGCCGGAGGCATAACTCTCACCCTTTGAGTAAGAGTGGGGTGAACAAACTTGTCCCTGCCTACATAATATATAATTTTCAAAACAGAAAGTTGGGTGGGAAGTAGGTACGTGTGAGGTCTGTTCCTACTTGGGTGAAACCACAACACTAGACTGGTTCTGAGGGTTGAATGAACCCCTTCATCTGTGCCGCATCTGTCTAGAATACAGAAAGTAACACAGACATAGGGGAAGGTATATGTTATAAGTCAAATGCCACAATTTCTTTTAGTTTTTGCCAAGATTTAGAACATTTGCTTGCATAAATGTTTCTCCATTTGTTGTATGCCCTTGGATAAATTTCCAGACATTAATATTTTTAAAAATTTTTATCAGTTAAATAGTTGCTCACTAAGGGGAAGTTCCACTTAGCTTTTCATACAATCACTCTGCAACTCCTACTCACCTCACATTTTGAAAAAGATAAAATCAGTACCAGAATACCAGATAAAGCTAAGGAGAGATTAACATAAGTACTGACCAGTGAAATAGAACAGAGGAACCAAGTGAACATTCTAATAGCTTGTCGTGGTCAATTGCTATCCAGGTAGAAATACTGTATCTTTATCTCTACTTCACACTGTACATTGAGACTAATTCCAGAGAGATTTAAGATATAATCTCAAAGGTAAATCAATAAAGCTATCAAAGGAAAAGAGAGAAATATGACTTTAAGACTATGGACTAGGCAAAGCTTATTTGAACAAAAATCTGTAATTGAAAACATTAGTTGCCAAATAGGACTGTAAAAATAAGTGTCTATTGTTCAAAAAATACCATTAAAGAATGAAAATGCAAGCCACTTGGGCATTTAAAGAATATGTTTGTAAAATGTATATATGAAAAAGAATTAATATACGAATATATAAGACTTTTTCAGCACTATGATATTAAAGAAAGGCAGCCAAATAGGAAACTGGCAAAAGAACAGTCACTTCCCAAAAAAGGATATCCAATAGTCTGTAAACATGAAATTATTATCAATTTTAGCTAGTGGGGCAAAGCAAATTAAATCCACCTTTGATAGTATTTTATACACACGAAAATTGCTAACAAAAAAAAGTTTTGATTGCACATATCAAATGTAATCCATGTTATGGATAATTAAACTATAATAGTTTAAGATTGGATGTAAAAATTTGTAGAAACACATTGAAAAACAGCTTTAAACTATTTCTTATGCTGGAGCATATCATATACTCTAAGCAAGTATAATATGAGTTATAGACCAAATGGAAATATCTCCATATTTTCACTGAATAACATGTACTAAAATCTTCATAAAAAGACTAATCTTTATGCCCCAAAGCTAAAAACCAACAAATGATAGTCTGGTTAAATAACTTATGGTAAATTGACAAGTTGGAATACTGCACAGGAATGAGAAGGAATGTTCTACAAATACATGTTACAGCATGGATGAATTTACAAACAGAATACTGAGTGAAATAAACAAGGTCCAGAAAAGTACAAGTGGGATTATTCCATTTACGTGAAGCACAAACAGACAAAACTGATCCATGCTATTAAAACTCAAGATAGGGCTTATTCTTGGAGGGAATACAAAGTATGCATTTTATACTTAAATACAAAACTTGTAAATAAATAATATAAAGTACAGAGAAGTTTGGATAATGTAAAAATATAAGTTTTGAAAATAAGACGTGCTGAAAGCATTTCCTGTTTGCTGCCCAGCCAAGCTTGACTGCTCTGTCCCTTTGCCTTATTTTGGTTTAGAAAGAAAGAATGCAGTCTGATGTCTCCTCGATTATATGGTTCATGCCAAAATATGTTTAATTGGACTAGGGGGATATTTCATCTGTTTTAGCACTTAATATATTTTTAAACATATTAAATGAGAGAGAGGTTTCAGAACCACAAGGACTTGGCTAATGTCAGGGAGAGGGAAGAGACAAGATAATTATGGAGCTAGTAGGCATACAGTTTACACTCACAAGTGCAACTCACAAATAATTTGTTTGGTGACTTTATGTTTATTAGTTAGAACAATTAAGTGAATATCTAAACCGAGATCTAAGACAAGGTTATTATACTTTACATTGATGATATCAAATACTTGAAAAATAAAAATGAAAGGTTTTTTGTTTGCTGAAAACATCAGAAGTCAGAGCACCCACTTTTATCATAATTTCTTCTTTTCTCTTAATATCATTTTTGTCTCATGAATGCTAATGATTTTGGTATAGCTTCAGTGAGCTCACATGTTTATTAATATTCAATGCTATACTATTCCAAAGACAAAAACTGGAAACTACTTATTGAAAACATGTTAAGAAAACTATCTGAGCTGGTGATCTACTCAAGCACAGCATTCCCTGTCTACCTTATTATTTGAAATGAACCCTAAATTCAGGAGAATATACCTAAAAGAGATAATTTGTTGTCCAGAGTAATAAAATGCTATAGTTTGAAAATAGGGCAGTAAATACAAAACTGAATGAATGCCCAAATAAAAATGCAGAGTGTTATTTTTTTAAAAAAGCCACAATTAATCTAGGACCCAAATAAACAGATAATACAAACAGCCAGAAGTTGTATCTTGACAATGTATCATGATGATATTGATAAGAATATTGTCAGTAGACTGTAGAATCCTCAGGTTTCTTGGGATTTACCAAAGAGTAAACTGGGTTCATGAAAAGGTAATGATAAGCTTTTCCTAGGAAGTTTCAAAGTCTATTTTTTGAAAGTTGGTAATTCCTGTGATACTCTTCAATAAACCAGAATACTGTAAGCTATCTCATCTATTTTTTAAATGTTTACAATAACTGCAAAAACATTTACCCAAACATCTCCAAGATCATTGTTTTCTTTTTGATATTAGGCATTTTGTTTTTGTTTGTTAATTGCAATGAACATAGTCATTTCTAAATAGAGGGGGAAAATTATTCGTGTGAACCCTTGTCCATTCTCCGGACATTAGGCAAATGTTTCACGACAGCATCATAGGAAGCAGCATATTAGCTGGCCTTTTTGCCACCTCTGCATTTTGCTCAGTAAAATAGCCTCTGCTCAGTAGTTTCTCGATTGCTGAGGAATATGCTTACACTGAGCTTGGAGATAAGCAAAGCCTCTTCTGCATTCTCTCAACTGGGAATGAGCTAGCAACCCTCAGTGCTTTGATGCTTGAATAGGAAATTGCATTGCATATTGAAATGGGGATAGGCAAACCGTTCCATTCCCAGAAACAGACAGAACGTGGAAAACACTCTGTTTAGTGTAGTGTGGTGAAAAGCACACGGGGCCTCAGAGATGAGTGAGCTTGTTTTTAGGACCTGCATAGGAATACCAGGAAATCTGGTCTTTCACACAGGATGGCTTAGAAAATCTATACTTTCTGAATGAGTTTTCCTTCCACCATCCTTCTTTCCCCTAGATCAATCTGCCAATAGATTTGTCTTAAATGCTAAGACATACGAGTATTCATTGCCTGACCCCTTTTTCTGTTTCACAAATTCTCCCTTGTCTTTTACCTACCACTAATATTTTCCAGATACTATAATGCCCTGACATACCCATTTAATCAAAACATTGTAGCTTCTGACCTTAATTCAGTTCCAATACTTCACAATAATTATAATTCTCTTTTGTCAATGTAAGAATTATTTAAAGTACAAGAACATCAGGTCCTAATTACTTTTTGCCCTTTCATGCCTAAATAAATGGGTGTCAACTAAGTTTTCTTTCTTAGTGACAAAGGTTTTCTTGTTTATTTAGCATTAGAATTATAATTTATTTTTTTAATTTTACTGAATGTATTGGGGTGACATTGTCAATAAAATTATATAGGTTTCAAGTGTACAATTCTATAATACATCAGCTGTATTGCATTGTGTTCACCTCCCAAAGTCAAATCTCCTGCAATCACCATGTATTTGACCCCCTTCACCCTTTCTATCGCCCCCCCCCACCTCCTTTTCCCTCTGGTAACCACTATATTGTTGTCTGAATTTTTGTCTGTTTTTCTTATTTGTTCATTTGTTGCTTTCAGTTTTATGTCTGACATATGAGTGAATCATGGTTCTTGACTTCTGTCTGACTTATTTCGTTTAGCATGATAATCTCAAGATCCATCCATGTATTTCATCTTTTCTTACGGCAGAGTAATATTCTATTGTATATATGTACCACATCTTCTTTGTCCAATCATCTATCAAAGGACACTTTGGTTCTTTCCATGTCTTGGCCACTGTGAATAATGCTGCAACAAACATAGGGGTACATATATTTTTACGGATAAATGTTTTCACATTTTGGGGGGTAGATACCCAGAAGAGTGATTGCTGGGTCATATGGTAATTCTATTCTTAATTTTTTGAGGAAGCTCCATACTGTTTTGCATAGCAGCTGTACCAATTTACGTTTCCACCAGCAGTGTATGAGGGTTCCTATTTCTCCACAGCCCTCCAACACTTCTTATTACTTGTCTTGTTCATAATGGACATTCTAACAGGTATGAGGTGGTATTTCATTGTGGTTTTGATTTGCATTTCCCAGATAACTGGTGAAGTTGAACATTTTTTCATACATTTGTTGGCCATATGTAGCTCTTCTTGGGAGAAGTGTCTGTTTAGACTTAGTGACAAAGTTTTATAAGACAGACAGATTCATTAGACTGAGATACTTGAAGATATCTTTTTTCTAACTCATTTCCTAACTCATCATTTTTTATGCAATATCGTAACAAATACAGCCAGATATTTGGCATGGGAAATTCCTGCCTGAGTTAATACTAATTAGTTTTCATATTTAAATACTGGAGAATGGGGTTCTCAGAGATTATATTTAGCCAAACATAGTGAACAAACAATTGTTACTAACATTGCTCCATTTAAACATTTTCACTCATCATCTCTTATTTTTCATTTAAAAGATTGTATTGAACATATTCCAAAGCTCAGAGCCTCAAAAAAAAGAGTAGACAAAATATTGTACAAAGATATCCAGAGCAATAGCAACATTTATGACCTTGGAAGAATCCTACCTTGGGCTTTCAGGGAACTGAGACCACTGCTTCCTCGGTCAAGGGTTGAAAGCTCCACGGTCTTACCTGTAGAATCAATATATCCTAGGAGAACTTCTCTAATAAGTACCCTGTTGGGACAGGAAGTAAGAAAAAGAAAAGGAGCTGGGATAGAAAAAAATGGTCCCCTTTACCAGAGATTGAGTTCAGATATAACCTGGAACATCAAGATGTCAGTTCATTCAAACTGAGAGAACCTCCCACTGTCACTTTTTTTTAGTATGCTAATAACTGGTCAGATTATCTTTTTGGAAACCAAAGGAGCATTTCCTCTGAAATAAGTCAAATCTGTTGTGTTTGTGGAATTTCCAGAGAGTTAATCATGCCTAGATTTCCTATGGTCTTTTAAATATTGTTTGCACAGTAACATGAAATTAGCAGAAAACTGCTAACGCAGCCAGCCAATTAACTCTACCCAGATGCTGCACTTTTGCAGTGGAAATCACTTCAAAGAAAATTAGGAGAGAAATATTAAACCAAGGAATAATATTTTATGGAAGATTATGTATGGAATTGTGGGGACAGAGCCAGGAGTGCAGTTTTCAGGCTCTCGGCCTCACGTGGAAAGGTGCTGGCTCAGGTCGTAAGTGGCCATCAACTGTGATTGGATGGCCATCAGCTGTGGCTAGTTGGCCGTCAGCTGTAACCAGTGAGCCATTGGCCACTAATATAACTGCCGTGGCTACGCTAGCAGCAAATGGGGGCTAGCAAGAAGATGGTGGCTGAGCTAGCAATAGCGGATTGCAGTTAGCACGGCAAATTGCAGCTAGCAAGTGAGGTTGGTTGGCAGAGAAAAGTGGACAGCAGGTTGCGGATAGTGTGGCTCCTACTTCCCGTGTCTCCAACCCAGCTGCCAGCAGGAATATAATGGTATGACTCCCCTATCTATGGCTCCGTGGGTGTTCCTTTTTGGCCTCACCATGTCCTGTGTTCTTATGTGGGGAGTGGGACCAGAGACCCCACATGCCACTTTGCATGACAGGAATAAAATCCATGTTGGATTGCTTAAACCCAAACCATTGGTATTAGTACAATACTTCAATCTAAGTAGTACAATATTCAATCTAAGACATTTTTATTTCTCTTTGTTCCATCAAGTTACAAATGCATTCTATCATCTGTGCACATGCTTGAATCTTCCTACCTTCTAATACGATCCCATCATACAAAGCTATGCCTTACCTCTTATTTGAAGTACACTTGATATAATGTAATTTTTGAGATTCAATCTTCATACTATTTCATATTAATAAAACACACGAAAAAGGAAATGATCTTTTCAAATGACATACAGTCAAGGAAACGTGCCCCTCTTTCCTACTGGAAAATATAAATACAGAGACCGCACCCAATTTCCAGAACCTTTCAGCCTTGCCAAAATCTATACTATCTTTCTTCATAGCTTATGAACAGTAATAGGTGAGAAATGTATGGTTCTCTGAAGAGTGAAGAGCATTAGCTCTCAGAACAAATATGATTAAACAATTGAGGAAAGTAGAAGAAAAATGAAGGAAATAGGTAATGCAGAAGCAGGGATGGAGTATTCAGCTATGAAATAAGCAAGAGTAAAGGGTTACAACAGGTTAAGGAAGGGAAAGCCATATTAGAGTGACTGTCAAACACTAATCAGCTAATTAGTCTGAAATGCAAGTTATTGATAACAAGCTAACGTTCAATGTTTCACTTCTTTCATTATGGTATATCATCCATATCATGGATTTGGCATATCTCTTTCTGGTACTATCAATGTTAATAACAAATTATCAACCTAACAGAATTTTAGAATGGTATATTCTTAAATAGAGTTAGATAAAATAGAGAAGATTGATGATAATGGCACCTTTTCTTAAGAAGCTGCAAACCAGGCAGTATTTGCCCATTACTTTGATGATAAAGATTATGCTGTGAAAATCATGTGTCCAAAATATCAACCTTTAAGATCAATGTTATTTCAAAAGAGTTGGATGGGAATTTTTTTGTTTGTTTTTTTTTAAGATTTTATTGGGGAAGGGGAACAGGACTTTATTCTTATTCGGGAACAATGGTCAAATTGTTGTCCTTTGAATCTTAGTTGTGGAGGGTTCTGAACATTCAGCTTCAAGTTGTTCTTTCAGTCTTAGTTGTGGAGGGCGCAGCTCAGCTCCAGGTCCAGTTGCAGTTGCCGTTGCTAGTTGCAGGGAGCTGTGCCATCCTTTGCGGGAGTCGAACCGGCAACCTTGTGGTTGAGAGGACAGGCTCCAACCAACTGAGCCATCCGGGAGCTCAGTGGCAGCTTAGCTCAAGGTGCCGTGTTCAATCTTAGTTGCAGGGGGCAGAGCCCACCATCCCTTGCGGGACTCGAGGAATTGAACTGGCAACCTTGTGGTTGAGAGCCCTCTAGCCCATGTGGGAATCAAACCGGCAGCCTTTGGAGTTAGGAGCACGGAGCTCTAACCGCCTGAGCCACCGGGCCGGCCCGATGGGATTTTTTTTAATGCTACATTTTGCAAGAAGAAAGGAAAGAGGGAAGGAGGGAGAAAGGACTAGGCAAGGGCAGTAATGCAGGCATTTCTTGTTTTCTGAACAAAGTTTTCAGACTACTATCAGTTATTCATGTCTATTTGTGCCTACTCATTATCCATTTATTTTATTTTATTTTAGCAACCAATACTTTTATATTAAAGCTAATATACTTTCTTTTCATTGGATACTTTTGATGAGTTATTTAATCCCATTTCTTTAAATTTAAGTTTTGTGATGTATATTGTTTCTCCTTTCTAATCAAAGAAACACAGCCATTTATGGAGAGTTTGGAAAAACTATTATAGTACCACGAAGACAAGAAAATAAAAATGACTTAAATCCTATCTCCACTTGAAGTAATTTTAAAAGCTGTGATATTATTCTTAATTGATCTTAGTGTTCATGCACACATACATATTTGTAAGATGAACAGAGTCAGAGAGTAATTATCTGGTTAAATTAATTTTGTACTTTTGTCCCAACATGAGGTTATAGAGTCCCCAGAGATATCCATCTTGCTTTTCTTAATTAATACTTAGTCATGAATATTTTCTTATTTAATGAACTATGATTTAAAACAATTAATAAATATGTTATAGGTATAATATTTATTAATAACTTTCTCCTTTATTCTTTCTTTCATTCAGAAACTAAGTATTGACTATTCGCCATTTTTTTTAATTAAATTTATTGGGTGACAATGGTTAGTAAAATTACATAGGTTTCAAGTGTATAATTCTATAATACATCACCTATATATCACATTGTGTGCTCACCACCCAAAGTCAGTTCTCCTTCCATCACTATATATTTGACTTCCTTTACCCTCTTCTCCCACCACCTGCCTTCCCCCTTACCCTCTGGTAACCACTAAACTGCTGTCTGTGTCTATGCATTTTTGTTTCTTTGTTTGTTTGTCTGTTGCTTTTAATTTTATATCCTACATATGAGTGAAGTCATATGGTTTTCTACTTTTTATATCTGACTTATTTTGCTTAGCATAATAATCTCAAGATCCATCTATGTTGTTGCAAATGGCACTATTTCATCTTTTCTTATGCCAGAGCAGTATTCCATTTTGTATATATGCCACATCTTCTTTATCAAATCATCTATCGAAGGACACTGGTTGTTTCCATGTCTTGGCCACCATAAATAATGTTGCAATGAACATGGGAGAATATATATATATATATATATATATATATATATATATATATATTATATATTATATATAATATGTATATATAATATATATATTATAATTATATATAATATATAGATATATAGATATTTATATATAGATATATAGATAATATATATATTTCTATATATATATATATTTATGAATAAATGTTTTCAGATTTTTAGGGTAAATACCCAGAAGAGAGATTGCAGTGTCTTATGGTAATTCTATTCTGAATTTTTTGAGGAACCTCCACACTGCCTTCCATAGCGGCTGCACAAGTCTGCATTCCCACCAACAGTGTGTAGGGTTCCTTTTTCTCCACATCCTCTCCAACACTTGTTACTATTTGTCTTCTTGATGATACCATTCTAACAGGTGTGAGGTTACATCTCATTGTGTTTTTGATTTGCATTTCCCTAATAGCTAATGAAGTTGAGCATTGTTTCCTATATCTGTTGGCTGTTTGTATGTCTTCCTAGGAGAAGTTTCTGTTCATGTCCTCTGCCCATTTTTTAATTGGATTGTGTTTTCTATTGTTGAGTTGTGTGAGTTCCTTATATATTTTGGGTATTAGCCCCTTATCTGAGGTGTTGTTTCTCCTATTTTTATGAATTTGACCTCAAAGGCAAGGGAAGTAATAGCTAAAATAAATGGATGGGACTATATTAAACTGAAAAGCTTCTGTACAGCAAAAGAAACCACCAACAAAACAAAGAGACTATTCATCATTTAATTGCTAGACATATGGTGGAGATAGTCCTTGCTTTCAAGGAACTTATAATTTAACTTTGGACATCGTGTGTGTGTGTGTGTGTGTGTGTGTGATTTTTTTAATGTGCAGTTTGAGCTTCTATGAATTACCTTGTAAATTTCTGAAATCCTGAATATTTCCTTAGAACAAATTCCAAGACATGGAATCACTAGGTTAAGATTTATGAAGGTTCTTAAGCTGTCAATATTGCAAATTTGTGTGCACACATCAACTTGCCTCCACATCATGGAAGAGTGAGTACCTGGCTCACTTACAGCCCTCTCACAGCCTTTCAGAAGAAGCTAGCAGTCCCAAGAGTGATTATATATTCACCATAATCCTCAAATTGTTTTAATTGCACTTTGGAAACCACCTCTGACTCTGATTTATCCTTTGATTGTTCTGAACTAATCTTATCTAATCACCCATCCTTTCTGCACTCTGAAATCACTATTCACCATATATGTCTTTTTCACCTTTTGTCAGAACTTGCAGCACATAAACTGTTTCTCATCCTTTTTTATATAACTCTTTAAGGAAGAACCCAGCTGCTGGCCAAAACGCTGTGTGTGATTTTCAGGCCTGAATGTAGGCAATTCCGAAGACTTTACCTGTCAGGCCTCATAATATAAGAGTTGGCAGTTAGTTGCACTGCAAAGCGCCATGAATACTAAATGTCTAACAAATATCAGGCACTGTTATTGTTCAATTGGCTTTCACAGAGATGAGCTAGCAAAAGTCCACTTGAAAAATATGTTGTCTTGCACACAGGATCCCTTTTTATTGTATAAATAATGAAAGTTCGTTTTACAGTGTGATGGTTCATTTTAAGTGGCAACCTGACCGGGCCACAGGGTACCGAGGTATTTGGTCAAATATTATTCTGGCTGTTTCTCTGAGACTGTTTCTGAATGAGATTCACATTTAAATCAGTAAACTGAGTAAAACAGATTATCCTCCCCAGTGTGGGTGCACCTCATCCAACCAGTTGAAAGCCTAAATAGAACAAAAAGGATGACTCACTCCCAAGTAAGAGAGATTCTTCCCGTTTGACTGCTTTCACACTGAGACATCAGCTTTTTTGCTGCCTTCAAACTCAAATGGAAACATCAGCTGTTCCGGGACCTCAATGCTGCTGGTCTTTGAACAGGAACTACACCATTGGTTTCCTCGTTCTCAGGACTTAGGACTTAACTGGAATTACTTACACGTCAGCTCTCCTGGGTCTCCAGCTTGCCAACTCATTGTAGCTCTTGGGATTTGCCCTTTTCCGTGATTGCGTGAGCCAATTCCTTATAATGAATAAAGGCTACTTATGCATATCCACTTGGTTGTGGATTTCTGGAGAACCCTAATACCTATAGGAATACAAATTAAATCCTGTTGACTGGATTACAAAGTTACATCCTCATTTTTGTAAAGTCCACTTTCACTGAGATTCCTCTTTTACTCATTATAACTGATATTTGTCTACTCTTGTTTTCCCAGGAAGCCTGCTTTCCTTGTGTTCACATATACTTTGATGATAAGATTACCCTTATAATCATTCAAGTAACCTTAGTAACCTTATTAAAGATAACTGACTTATCCTTAGCTCCTTTGTAATTACATTTCTGTGCCTTTATATTCTAAGTAGCATTTGATTCATGTACGCGAGCATTATCGGCTTCCATAATTTTTTTTTTAATCTGGTGGCATATTTTTATAAAACAGAAGTAATTATAAAGAAAACATGATTATAGTCTTAAAGGTAGATATGAAATGGGACTCACATTTAGGTCATTCTTTCTTGTATACAGTAAAAGAAGAAAAAAAAAAATATGGTAAAATAGTGCCTACTGTGATTCCAAGAATTTCTGAAACACCATACTGGTATAAACAATTAGCAAAGCCTTCTATACTATCCATCCCTCAAAAAAACCCATCATCATATAATGTTTAATCAAGAATTTCAAACCCAACAGTCAACATTTTCTTCAAGTATGATAAAATAAGACTCTCTCTATTGTTAAATGATGCTTTACCCTTCATAAATTGAGTTTGATCTTTACTTAAATAAATATATTTAGAATTACTTT
The DNA here is from genome assembly GCF_036562045.2 of Rhinolophus sinicus. NCBI lineage: Eukaryota > Metazoa > Chordata > Mammalia > Chiroptera > Rhinolophidae > Rhinolophus > Rhinolophus sinicus. The sequence continues at coordinate 96,940,973 of NC_133757.1, forward strand.
ATTTTAAAAAGTTATAAAATCATACAACTAACTTATCATATAAGAGCTTTTATGGCTATCAGGGAAGTAAAGGCCATCTTTTACACCAGCATAAGGTTATGAGGCCAATCAATTCTACACATAGACACAGGAAATTTGCCATAGATAGGTTTAGTTGACATCATTACATGAATTTTTTTTTTTAGATAATAATACATCAATATATTTAGAAAATGTAAAGCTTATTTTAAAATTCATTTTCTTTGCCACATTTTTATAATTCAAAGTTATGGAGATATTCTTGACCTCTTATTCCCACATCTCTTTTTACTCCTAGAGATACAAGTTATTATAGTGAAATTTCCTCTGACAGCTACAACTCTTGCTCAGTAATCTATTTCCTGTGAAAAAGGATTAGATTATATAAAGGCGACATGTGTCAAATGGCAATTTCAAACATTAAAAGTATCATCTTAACTGAAGGCCACCACCCTGAGTTTAAAGAAGAAATTTTTAATCATTTAATAATATGAAACATTTTCAATTTCAATCATTTAAAATTTTATATCAAAGTCCATCTTTTCAGTGTTTGATATTAGATGTAAATGTGTGAATGCTGTGTTTTCAGCATGTTGTCAGACTCCAAATCACATTTTATCTTTTTTGGGTTTGGAAGTCACAGCATGTTGCTTTTAACAGTATTAGAACTCCAAGTCTGTGTTCCACAAACTATCACATCTTCAAAACAAACCATTTCCATGCATAAAATGCTTTGGTGACTTGTCTAATCCTGACAGCAATGATTTTGACATAGCAGAAGTAAAGACAGCTAGAGCTGTGTGCCCTTTAAAAGTAGTCAAAATTATTCAACATCAACAGAAAAAAAAACAGAAATTGTCACAATGCAAATGTTTATTCCAACTTAAACATACTCTACTATAACCAAATACACAAAACACTGATCTAAGCTGACTAATGTTTTGTGTATATAGAAGGTTAGGCAGTCTTCAGAAAACACAGAGGATTGACAGTGATAACTTTACTATGGCACATCGAACTCAGCAAGATAAAGGGAAAAAATAAATAAATAGTAAACCCGTTTCCTTAGCAACTAACCAACTGACATAAAAAAGAATTTTTCTGTCTGCTCTGAGCTATAGGTTGCTAAATAATTTGCTTATTATAGACTCCATATAGAGGAGTATCTGAGGGAGGGTTTTTCCCTAATTACCTCAATGTCCCAAAGTCACGTGATTTAATCAACATGTAAAGGTCATTTAAATCCAAATCTTTTTGCATCCATTGTTTAGAACAAGACTCTAAGACGCATAAAACAAAACCAGAGAATTTCACTGGATTTTCAATATTATATTGAAATACCTGATTTATCTTTGTAGTCTTTATTGTGTGGAATTGCATGACTAGGAGAAAGGTCATGATGAGACTATCTGAAATTGTATTTATATGAAAAATGTGATGGGGAGCTAATCTTTGCAAAAATGATAAGAACAAAATATGTTGGTGGCACAGTGATGAGCCAGAATCTGTTTGAAGCGATGAGTGAGAAATTTCTCCATGTTACATGGGGACTAACAATGGATACCCCCAAGGACATTCAACCCCACCAAGCAGCAGCCAATGACAGGTCAGACAATTAAGTTTCCGAACTTTCCACCACGTAAGTGCACGGTGTAAAGTTTGCAAACTTAATTGTCCGCTTTAGTATGTTTGTAGAAAATGTCATTCAGAAAAATGAAATAAAATCAATGGATCCAATCAAATACAGAAAACATGGATGCCCAATAATATACAAGAAAAGGACTAAAAGATTGGTGGTTTTTTGATGCTGATGAAACATGGAATTCACAGGACTATCTTTGTGTATTTGGGTTTGCTGTTGAAGTATCTCATTGTCCTATAGCTTTTGATTGGTGTCCTTACCTTTATGAATACAACTATATACACGTGGTTTCATTTTAAAAACTATATTGTACTTAGGTGTCTATTAATAGTTTATATAAGGAAATTATTTGTGTTCAACTACATGACTTATAGTTTAATTTTATTGTATATGTAATCCTACATATAATGAAAGTTAGAAGTACTTCCCCAAACCACACTTTTTTTGACATTTTTAATTAAATTCATTGGGGTGGCATTGGTTAGTAAAATTATATAGATTTGAAGTGTACAATTCTATAATACATCATCTATATATGGCACTGTGTGTTCAACAAGCAGACCGCACTTCTAATCAAAACCTAGAATCAGCTAGAGCCTTTGTTCAAAATGAAGGTTTCTAGTGCCCTCTAAAGGGCTGATTAAGTAAGTTCCTTGAAAACCACTGACCTCAACAACTGTAAACTAGCATCGTGTTGCAAAAAGTATACATGCACTTACTGTCAGTGTGCATGCATGATTTGAGTTACTTTTTTTTATTTGTTAGTTGGTGTAGGCCTTTCTGTATTTGTATATAATTCTCGACTATTTATTAAATCTTAGGAGAAGAAAAAGAAACTTTAATGGTTGTTTTATGTTAGGCAGAATCAACTCCAAGTAAAGTGGATGAAAAGATTATTAAGGCAGGTGTAGTTGCCCAGCTATAATCATTTAGTAAGGTAAAAGTATATATATGCTTTCAGGATATAAAAATAATAGTGGTTGGTTTACACAGAATTGTTGGATAAATGTTTAAAACTGTGCCTTGTTCTTAAGGAATAGATGGTCACACCTATATTCTATTTATTCCAGGATTTCATCATTGTTGAATGTCATGGTGGTCTCCTTTACATTCGTTTTGAAGATTAGTTGTATTCCAGCCTTAGTAATAGCTATGTGTATCTCTGACACTCAAAAACTATATGCCAATTTTTAAAAACAACTGCTTCTACCACCATCCACTCAGCTCTATAAATTTGTTACGTGTTATACAAAGTACTATCATGCTCAAATTTTTCAAGAGTGCTTCCTTGTTCCAGATTTTTCTTTAGTCATGGCTTTCATAATTTTGTAATTCGGCTACTTTCTTTCTTGACCTTGTATTCTTTAGACAGAGGAATCCCCATAAATATGGTATCTCTATGACAGAGCCCTAAACAAACTCCAACTCATTGGATAGCATAGTTATTCTAGTCTTAACTGTTCTAATATCATCATAGATCCTTTCCATATCAGTAGTTTAATTGACTATTGTTATTTGGTTAACTAGACAGCACTTTAATAGAAAAAGTGTTAACTGCTGGAACTCAAGACCACCATTTCAGTCAGTCACTTACCTCTTTGTGTCCCTTTCATCTATAAAATGAAAGTCATTTTACCTACCTGGACATTTTTTTTTATTGAGGAATATTGGGGAACTATGTGTTTTCCCAGGACCCATCAGCTCCACGTCAAGTAATTTTTTTTTCAATCTAGTTGTGGAGGGCACAGCTCACTGACCCATGTGGGAATTGAACTGGTGACGTTGGTGTTAAGAGCACAGCACTCTAACCAGCTGAGCCAACCAGCTGCCCACTACCTGGACATTTTTAAGAAAAAATGGGAAAATAGATATAAAATTGTTTTTTTTTAATTATTTTTAATGGTGCTCTATAAATATAAAAATCAGTAAATCTGAGCTTGAAGTTAACACATGACTTGTCCTCTATTAAACTGCTAACCAACAACTATGGGTTTGTGTGTGGAAAATGCACTGGGAATTTGTTCAAATCCAGCCCTGCTGCTCAATAACTAACCAGTTCATTTGTTTTAACTTCAGCTTCTTTACCAAATGGAGGAATTCTAAGGATCAGTACACGGAGGTAACAGTCCTTTGAGACTCTGAAGCTATTTTCAAAGGCTGAAGTTATGAAAGATTCAAAAATAGTAGATGAAGTCAAGAATGACCAGTCCTAAGGAAGAATAAAATATCATATAAGGTTCTTAAAGATGAAAGCACTATCTTGAAGGTGTCAAGTCACAGTTTGAAGCACTGTCTTTTAATACATAATACATATCCTAAGCCAATGGCCAGTGTATGATTCTGTGTTCCCAATAGCTAGGACACATGGGTCTGAAACACAAGGTATGGCTATCAGACTGGCCCCTCTGGTCACTCCTAAGGACGCACTTGGAGAATTTATGCTTCCTATCCCCACATCTTTAGGCTCCACTGGACCAAAGTTTCAGATTTTCAGTGCGGGGTTGCTTCTACCATGGGGTTCTATCAAACTCAACACTATGAGTGCCATCTGATTATTTTGAACTCCTGATACCAGCAGACTAGGCAGCAATGTAGTAAACAAATTACTGCATTGGCAGGGTTAATTGTTCCTAATTATCATGGGAAGGTAGAGTTTCTACTATACAAAGAAGGCAAATAAAACCTTAGGGGTTTCACTGGAGTGTCTCCTTATTATTCCATGCCCAGTGATAACCCAGTGGTGAATTAATAACTTCAGTAATCATAGCCTGACTAAGACACAGTATCCAGGGGCTGAGGCTTCACAGTGGGGGAGGTCTGGTTTACACCACAGGGCAAGCAATGGATCAACAGAAGTGCTGTGCAAGGGTGAAGGATCTCTAGAATAAGAAAGAAGAAAAATGGTGCATATCAGTTATGGCCTCAAGACCAACTGCAAGTAGCAAGGCCTGTAACGTTCCTACCCCTACTGTTTCAACTATTTGTTGAATTATAACTAGCCACAATCTTAAAATATCAGGAACACAATAAAATAAGTTTAGCATGGGGCATGAGAGGATCTGAGTGGAGCAAAGAGTGGACAGTGGTGCACTGGCTGCCCTGCTCTTATCTCTTGTCCTTCTCTACACAGAGACGAATGCTTACTCTGAAGATGTGGGACTCTTCCTCAGGGCTTTTGGGGAACAACAGTAGTTAGTACCCTTGGAAGCTGCACTTAACCAATTATATATAGCCAAAAAAATGTCTACAAGTGGACACTTTGGTCAATGTTGCTCAAGCCGTAGTTCGCCGTATTCAGAAGTATCTGGATGCTGATGGTAACCACTTTGAGCACCTCTTGTAATTGCAGAAGTCAAACATGACTTGTATTCATTTTTGTTATCGGTATATATTGAGTATTACAATTCTAATAGTTTTTTCCCTTCTTAAAATGTGTATACATTTTTTTGTCACCCTCTGTATGTAAGGACTTGTGCAGATAAATAACCCAGCTTCCTCACCCTTGAACTGGCATGACTCTGAAGGGTCTTCTACACTTCATCCTCGAGTTCACCATGGAAATGATATTCCATAGCCCAAAATGGTAACTGTCTTCAAATGCATCTTTTTCAGTTTCTTCTCTTCCTGGTCTCATTTCCCCACTCTTCTGGTGTATATCAGGATCACCTCCCTAAAAAACTACTGGCATGAAAGTCCCTGTCTCAGAGTTTGCATCGAAGAGAAAACTAAGATAATACTATTAACCACTTTATCCCTAGTTTGTGAAAACTCTCCTATTCTACTCTTATCACACAGGTATCTTTTCCAAAATGATTGTGTGTGTGAAGCATTTCCATCATTACCATATATATTGCACAAAGGCAGGAATTTTGTCTATCTTGTCGCCTACTGTATTCCTAGGACTTACGACAACACATAGCACATATTAAGTGCTCGAAAAAATGGAATGATGTAGTGTATTAAATTCCCAGATAAATACTACTTGTTCATGATATATTCCTCTTTTACTTTGAAATTAAGTGCAATTTGATAACAGTTTATGTAGCATTTATATCTATGTTCATAGGCTAGATTGGCATTTTTATCTTTTGCTATCTGTGGTAAGTAGCTTCTAAGGTATCCTCAATAATCCCTGCCCCTAGGTTCACATTTATGTGCAAATCTATCCCCATGAGAGTGGGCTGGACTTAGTGACTTAGGTATAATGGATAGAATATATCACATGAGATGGGATGCCATTTTCAAAATTAGATTATAAAAGACCATGGCTTTCATCTTGGATATATTCTCTCCTTCTTTCTCAGATCACTTGCTCTTAGGCAAGCCAGCAGCTTTGTCATGACATAGTTCAAGAGAGAGGCAGGCCCCTGTGGCAAGGAACTGAGGCCTGCTAACACGAGGTGAGTGAGTCTGAAAGACCTCCCCGAGCCTTCAGATGAGAATGCAGCCCCAGCTGACAGTTTTGTCTGAAGCCTCGTGAGAAATCTTGAGCCAAAGGCACCCTGCTCCTAAAATGTTATGTGTAGCTATGAGTGTTAAGAAAATCATCTCTCTTACATTTTTCCACTGTTTTGTGCAAACATTGTTTTATTTTGGCAAGTGTCTCATTGTTTTAATGACTTCTCTCCAAAATAAAGAAAATGAAATTAAACAAAAAAAGAGGCACCCAGCTAAGCCACACCCAGATTCCTGACCCACAGAAACTGTGAGGTAATAAACGTTTGTTGGTTTAAGCCACTGCATTTTGGGGAGTTTTGTTATGCAATAATATATGACTACTATATTGCCCTTGTGACATTTCTTTATTCTGGTTATTCTATTTCATAAAATGTGTTGAGTAGTTATCTAGTTTATTCTATCATCTGAGTTATTTCCCTAAAAGTGTCCATTTCATTCAGATATTCAGCATAGGGAGTTTAAAGTATTCTATTATAATTTTTTAACTCTACCTGTTATTTTAATGGGAAAGAAATAAATCAAAATAGTAATGATCTTTTAAGTGGTAGAATAATGCATTATATTATTATCTTAATAATTTTATTAGTTTCACAATTTTAAAATAAAAATATATTATTTAGGAATCAGAATAAAAAATAAAATATACATAACATATAAGAATCTATGTACGTGTGTATATGTATATATACAGAGGATGCCAAAAAAATGTATACACATTTTAAGAAAGCAAAGCTGTATTAAAATTGTAATACTCAATATATACCAATAACAAAAGATGAATACGAGTCACATTTCACTTCTACAGTTACAAGAGTTGCTCAAAGTTGTTACCATCAGGGTCCAGACACTTCTGATTATGGCGAACTGCTGTGTGAGCAACGTTGACCAAAGTGTCCACTTGTATACACTTTTTTGGCAACCCCCGTATATTTGTTTGTTTGTTACTACACAGAGAAAAAGTCATTAGTGATTTGCCAAAAGTATATTCAGTAGAAAGATGAGGGAAGATGTCAGAAACCTGTAGTATAAATGAATGGAAAGAACTGGAAACAGAACATGTACTATTATTTTTCTGAGAGGAAAGGGGAAAAGTTAGGGTTTTACATTTACAAGTTAACTAAGGACAAGAAAGGTAAGTTTATGTTTTGTTTTTAAAGTGCGGGAACTTGAAGATGTTTATAGACTGAGGGTAAAGAATTAATAAACTTGGAAAGATTGAAGCAATAAGAAGAAAAAGAAGTAATTAAAACAGGACTCCAAAGTTGTCAATACTACTCATTACAGGGAAGGGAGATAGATAATGAACACTCGATTATGAATTATTTGCTGAGTGTCTAGTGCCTTTCTGGAGAGCTGCATTCAGTAAAACCCAATAATTTCTAGGTTTAATTCACTATCTCATGGTAAATTAACTCCTTTCTCCTTATGCTGTGACGATTTGTACTTTGATAGTTTGATAGCTTATCTGATTTTCTTCTCTGTGTTCTTTTAAAGAAAGGCATTTGTCAAAGTGCTTTATCTTTCTTTACTGAGGCTCTAAGCTATCTGGAGATAAGCTACCTTTCAACATTCACCTGGTGCCTACCAACCCACGTCCAGAGTGCAATGAACCTTCCTCTGACCCTTCCTTTGATGTCCCGATTGCCAGCCCGTGGATCACACAATGTTCTTGGGCTTCCTGGCAGCCTTCCAGGCCCACCTCCCGGCTCCAAATAGATCTAGATGGAAAACAAATGTTTATAGAAAATGTCAAAGCATCACTGAACAGTCTGCCCTTAATGTTCCATAAAGGATTTGTGTTCATAAATTTGATTGCTTTGCAATGTAACTATATTTCCAAAGCTTTTCCTCATGATCAAGAAGGTAAGAATTCCAAGACACATGAGAAAAATAAATAAATTCTAGATTCATGATCAGACATGCTAAAGGTCCCACACAAGTCAGGTTTAAGTAATGGAGCAGTCATCAATAACCAGCACCCCAATGACTCTAAGGTCTCCTGGGAGTTTTTAGGGTGCAGGGAGAGGCTTGTTCCCAGGTACCACTTGTCCCGGCATCTTCGGAGGAGAAAAAACCTGAACCCAGGCTTAGGAAAAGTCATCCCCCAAGCTTTCAGCCCCCTTGTTGGCCCTCCACGCGGCCAATGTGAGGTTGTGAGGTTTGCCTCTTTTAGGACCCCCAATAATGGGACCACAAGCCTCCACCAATCCCCCATCCCTGATGCAGCTCAAGATATCATTTTCAAGGTCTCAGCCAGGGAGGATCTGCTCAAATAATGTAAGTGCATGTTCCATTCACTGAAACCCTGCAGTAGAAGGGCCACCTTTCAGAGGAAGCCATGGCAGAAAGGAGCTTCCTTCTTGGTCCTGAGAAAAGTTGCTTAACCTGGAGTAAGAGCTTCTAAGAAGTTATGAAAACCAAATAAGATCTTGAATGTGAATGTACTTGCCGCTTCTAAAATTGGCATTCTCACTCGTGCCTTCTTTAAGGATTCCCTAGGCTACCGAAACTACTCTGGTGTTCCTTTCTGTTCATTTCCTTAGTGTCTACGAGGCGATTTGTGCCATTTTGTCTGACATATGCTCCTGTGGCATTGCCATTGCTTTCTCTATATTATTTGTTTTCCTAAGTTCATCTAGGGCCCATGCTTCCTTTTTTCCTTTTTATTCCCCTCATATTACAGATAGCTGTGATGTGTAAGCAATTTGTGTTCATTAAGACTTTCGATATAAAAATTAGTTGCTCTTACTCGGTTGAACAGAGAAACAATTAAAAGCTTTACTATGTCATCCTATCCTGTGTATGGTTTCAAATATAATTTCATTGCTTAAATCTGCTAGTGTACATTCCCCAAAATACTAATAAATAGGCATGCTATTATACCCAGTGCTTCTCTTCCTATTATTGGGTAAAAAAGTGAATACTTTTACTCTATAGATGTTGCCTTAACCTTTACAGTTCCTCCTGGAACCATAAGACAATGAGTTTTCAACAGAAAATCTCTTCTGCCTTCACCACGGCTGCTCCTTCTCTGTAAGTGCTGTGCACACATCCTGTCAACACTTGACAAATGTACTTACTTTGAATAAGTAATAGTCACGTTCATTGCATGCTATCTCCTGACATGAAGACTCACTGAAACAGAGAAATGTTCTTGCTACTGAGAGGTTCAATAATCAAAGTGCAACTCACCTCTTGTGTACTAAATATATAAAGACGTTCTCTTCATTGCAGCTGCTGATTCTAACTGACTTATTCAACCATGAGGGTCTTGCTTTGCATCCTTGGGGGCCTTGCCCTGTTGTCCATAGTTCCTTCAGGTAAGACAGAAATCTTTCATTCCATAGTTATGAAAATATAAATGAAAGAGAATGCCAGGTCTTCCAAGAATTTGGAAATAAATTAGACAAGGGCAGATTATACTGTACAATGAAGAATGTGAGAAGCGTGTGTTGGCTGCTCACGGGGAGAGTTGACGCTAGAACATCCATAAGATGGTGCCCTTCGGTGATTTAACCTATGATGAACTCTAACTTTTGATTGTGTTTTATCCAAAAATGGAGGAAGAATGTTCACAGAACACACACATACACACACCATGTGGGGAATTGAAAAGAATGGAAAGTTAGTGGTGATTAGGAGGGCTGCTGCTCCATCATAATCTGTGTTTCACAGAACACTCATCACTAATCGAGGTAAGCCACTAGGTAGAAATTACTTCGTGTGTGGTGGGAGCTAAGACACCACCTCAACACTTAACCAGATAACCAATTATACAGACATATTTATTAAATAATCAATCTAACTTTTCCAGATTAATTTTAAATTCCACCAATACTATATAATAAATACATGGTAATCTTTGGGCTTATAACTGGGATTTATATTATTATCTATTGACTTATTTATCTTTTCTGATGCATATACTACCATAGAGCACATTTTAATACCTGGCAATTCAAAATTTTCCTCATTGTTCTTGGTCTTTTATATTTTTTATTGAGATACAATTCACCATAAAATTCACTCTTTTAAAGTGTTCCATTTCAACGGTTTTCTGTGTATTCATAAAGTTGTGCAAACATCATCATTATCTAATACAGAACATTTCATCACCCCAAAAAGAAACTCCATACTCATTAGCAGTCATTCCACATCCTCCCCTCCCCTCAGGCTCTGGCAACCACTAATCTGCTTTCTGTCTCTATCAATTTACCTATTCTGGACATTTAATATAATCATACAATATGTGACCCTTTGTGTCTGTTTTCTTTCACTTAGCAGTGTTTTTTTAAGTTCACCCATGTTGCAGCATGCTTTAATATTTAATTTCTTTCAACTGATAAATAGTGTTCTATTAAATGAATACACTACCTTTTATTCACCCATTCATCATTGATGGACATTTGGATTTCTATTTTGGGGACTATTATGAATGAAGCTGCCATGAACATTTATGTCCAAGTTTTTGTGTGGATATATGTCCAGTTCTCTTGTGTATATAACTGGGAATAAAACTGTTGTATTATACAATAACTCTATGTTTAACTTTCTGAGGAATTGCCAAACAATGTTCTACAGCTGCATGCTTCATTTTACAATCTCACCAGCAATGCATGAGGGTTCCAATTCTCTACTCACCCACACTTTCTATTGTCTGTATTTTTTATTATAGCCATCCTAGTTGGTATGAAGTGAAATCTCATTATAGTTTTCATTTGCATTTAATTTACAACATTAATGATATTCAAGTTCTTTGCTCACTTTTTAATTAGGTTGTCTTTTATTATTCAGTTGTCAGTTCTTTACATATTCTGGACACTAAAACTTTACCAGATGTGAGTTTGGAAATATTTTCTCCCATTATATAGGTTATTTTTTGTTAATATTTTACTGGACGTGCTTGCTATAGCAGTGAGTATATTTTCAGGTTCAAGCTACAAACAACTCAGACTCAATCTCCTTAAACAATAAATTATTACACAATGTATTATTACACAATACAAGAAGTCCAAAGATCAAACAATTCTGAAATTGGTTCATGTATCAGATCCCCCATCCCAGCAAGTGTCAGAAAAGTGCCAGATTTATTTTTGAGTAGCTCTTCTCAGGGTCCAAAGATACCTGTCATTGTTCTAGACATCATATTCAGACCCCCAAATTACACCAGAGTAAAAGGAGAGCATTTTTTTCTTATATCAGCAAGGAATAATTTCTTGGAAGTTCCCCAGAACCAATCACTGGAGAAGAAATGGAGAACAATATTATTGGCTTAGACTAATACAGATTTATGCCTAGGATATCCACAAGAGTGGTAGATAAGTAAACAACATTAGGACTCTGGCACTTAGACACATATATCTATGCACTATTGTTTAGTTTTGTCACAACGCTTTAAAATTTATATAAATGAAACTACAAGGGTGCCAAAAAAAGTATACACATTTTAAGAGATGTTATACTTTTTTGTGTATACGTTTTTTTGGCACCCTCTATATATAGCATGTACTTTTGTGATTGACTTATTTCACTCCACATTACATTTATGAAATTCAACTATGTTGCTGTTTGCAACTATAGTTCATTAACTTTTATTCCTATATAGTGTTCCATCACAGTAATATGCCACAGTCTATATATTCATTTTACCATTGATGAATATTTAAGCTGTTTCCAGGTTTTGGCTGCTATGAATACTCTTATTGCTATAAATTTTCATTACGTGATTCTTGTTGTATATGTGAACATATATTTATTGGGTATTTATTGGGATGAAAGCATTTGTCAAAGGACAAACTTTAGGGAAAAAAATACCAGAATTTCCTAAGTAGATGAGCAAATGTACACTCTCTTCAGCAGCGTAGGACAACTCTTAATGGTTCACACTCCCACTAACAATTTATATAATCAGGCTGTTAAATTATAGCCACTGGAGAATTTGTATGGTAGTAACTGAGTGTCGTTTACATTTATATTTATACATTACTAAGATGGAGGATATTTGCATTTGTTTAATGGCCATTTCAATGTCAAGTCTCAAAGTACTTTTCAAGTATTTTGTTCATTATCCCACTGCGTTATTTGTTATTTTCTCAGTGAGCTGTAGGGTTTCATTACAAATGAAACTAGATGCACTAGATGCAAGTGCTTTATTATGTATCTCACAAATACCTTCTGCCCTGTGGCTTGCCTTTTCACCCCCTTTGTCATGTCATTTTTATACAGACATTCTTAATATTAATGTGGTATAATTTATCAGGCTTCTTTTTAAAAAAATCATTAAATTTATTGGGGTGACATTGGTTAATAAAATTATATAGGTTTCAATTGTACAATTCTTTAACATATCTTCTGTATATTGCATTGTGTGTTCACCACCCAAAGTCAAATCCTCCATCACCATATATTTTATTCCCTTTACTCTTTTTTACCTCCCCCCACCCGCCTTACCCTCTGATAACCACCATACTGTTGTCTGTGTCTATGAGTATTTGTTTGTTTGCTAGACTCTTAATTTGCTTTTGTGTTCCTTTCTCTCCTAGAGCTCAAGAAGACATTCTCTGAATAGCTTCAAAAAGCTTTTCTTTGTCTTCCAAAAACTTTATTATTTTGCCTATCACATTTAGATTGTAAATCTCCACCTGGTTTTGGTTTTTGTGAAACAAAGGGCCAAAATTTATTATTTGTTTTTACCATATTGGTAGCAAATTGACCCAACACCCTTTCTTTTCCTTGTTCTTTTTTTTAAGAATTGTTTTTTTCTTTTAAGATTTTACTGGGGAACAGGACTTTATTGGGGAACAGTGTGTATTTCCAGGACTTTATTGGGGAACAGTGTGTTTTTCCCAGGACCCATCAGCTCCAAGTCAAGTTGTTGTCCTTTCAATCTTAGTTGTGGAGGGTGCAGCTTAACTCCAAGTCCAGTTGCCGTTGTTCAATCTTAGCTGCAGGGGGCACAGCCCACCATCCCTTGTTGGAGTCGAACCAGCAACATTGTGGTTGAGAGCACGTTCTCCAACCAACTGAGCCACCCAGCTGCCCAGGAGCTCAGTGGCAGCTCAGCAGTAGCTCGTTGTCTTCATTCTAGTTGCAGAGGGCACAGCTCGCTGGCCCATGTGGGAATCGAACCAGCAATGCTGTTGCCCAGAGCTCACGCTCTAACCAACTGAGCCACCTGTTGGCCCCCAGCACCCTTTCTTGGAAAAAAAAACACATTTTTTTCTCAATGACTGAGAGTGCCCTCTTTGTCATAAATCTAGCTATCGTGGGGCAGAGACAAACTTTTCTCTACCCTCAAGGTTCTTCTGGCTGGTTTTATAATCAGATAGACATGAGATAGATTAGCAAGAGAAAATAATAAAATTTAATACATGCATATGTATGGGAACGCCACATACATGAGAGAGTCAGAGACCCCACATGCAGGAGAGGTGCAAAGACAGAAAGGGGAATTGAGGTAATTAAGACATCCTGAGTTAGGAATGAGTAATGCTCCTTGGGGACTTCAAAGTGTCATTGCAGGATGATGAGAAGAACAGACATTTAGTAAATCGAAGTTTACCCTGCCCCATAGATAGGTCAAAAGAAGATATCGCTTATGAGCAAGGCCCTTAATTCAAATTCGTCGAGGTTGTTAAAGGAAGGGGTAGAAGCTTCTTCTGAGCCTTCGGCTAAAGTTGCCTTTTGCTCAAAGTAATCTACATACCAGTGAGGCACATCTTGGGGTGGTTCATTCTGAACCCCCACACTCTCTAATCTGTTTCATTGCTTTGTTTGTCTCTCTTTGCCCAAACAATGCACTATCCTAATTTATGATGTCTTCAGTACTGGGAGAGAAACATATCTACATTTTCACTTTTTAAAAAAGTGTCTTGAATATTCGTGCCCCTTTGAATTCCCATATAAATTTTAGAATCAATTATTCAAATACACACATATGCATGTTTGAAGAGAATTTTCATTAAGATTGCAGTGAATTTGGAGATCAATTTGGGGAGAGCTGACATCTTTACAAAATTGAGTCTGCAGCTTTGTAATATTTTGAAATCAGAAGGTGGAATGCCTCCAGCTGTGTTCTTCTTTCTTAAGATTGTTTTGGGTATTCAGGGCCTTTTGTGTTTCCATATGAATTTTAGGATTGTGTTTTTTATTTCTGTGAAAAAATCCACTAGGGTTTTAGTATGAATTTCATTAAATTAGTAGATCGCTTTGGGTAGTATGGTCATTTAAAAAAATGTGAAGTCTTTAGATCCATGTACATGCAACTGATTTTTTATGTTGATTTTATATTCTACAACTTTACTCAATTCATTTACTAGTTCTAATAGTTTCTAGGTAGAATCTTTAAAGTCTCTATATGTAAAGCCATGTGATTGAAAAACAGAGATAATTTTATCTCTTCCTTTCTGGTTTGGATGCCTTTTATTTGTTTTTCTTAAAAACAGTTTGGTACTGGCATAAAAACAGACCCATCAGCTCCAAGACCAAGAGAATTCACTAAAGAGTTCACAAATAAACTGACACATATACGTCAACTGATTTTTGACAAAAGTGCCAAAAACATACCAGGGGTGCCAAAAAAGTGTATACACATGACTTGCATCTTCTGTTATTGGTATATATTGAGTATTACAATTGTAATACAGTTTTTTTTTCCTTTCTTAAATGTGTATACATTTTTTTGGCGCCCTCTGTACAATGGGAAAAGGACCCTCGCTTCAACAAATGGTGCTGGGAACACTGGATATCCACATGCAAAAGAATGAAATTGGATGCTTATCTTACACTATACACAAAAATAAACTCCAAATTGATTAAATATTTAAACTTAACATTGAAACTGTAAAATCCTGAAAGAAAACATAGGGGGAAATTTTCTTGACATTGGTCTTGGCAATGATTTCTCAGATACGACACCAAAGCACAAGCAACAAAAGAAAATTAGAAGTAGGACTTCATTAAACTTAAAAGCTCTGAGCAACACATGAAATAATCAAAAGAATTGAAAGACAACCTGTAGAATGAGAGCAGATATTTTCAAAACATATATCTGATAAGGAGTTAATATCCAAAATATGTAAGGATCTCAATGTATATATTATATATATTATATATCATATATATATATGATATATAATATATATGGTGTGATCAAACAATAGGGTGAATGTTTAAATTTAAAAACATTTATTACAGTAAAAGACACATTGCTATTAATCCCTCTCAGAATACCCCCCTTGCTTTGAACACACTTATCCCATTGTTCTTGCCGCTTTCTGAAGCAGTTCTGGAAGTCCTCTTTCGTGAATGTCTTTAGCTGCTCTGTTGTGGCTGCCTTGATGTCCTGAATCAATTCAAAATGTTTACCTGTTATAGTCTTTTTGACTTTGGGGAAGAGCCAGAAGTCACACAGTGCCAGATCCGGTGAATAAGGTGGATGAGGACACAAGGTGATGTTTTTATTTGACAGAAATTGTCATACCAGAAGCCATGTGTGACACGAAGCCTTCATAGGCAGAGGGCTAGAAAAATGGATACACATTTTAAGAAAGGAAAACTGTATTAAAATTGTAATACTCAATATATACTGATAACAAAAGATGAATACAAGTCACGTTTGACTTCTGCAATTACAAGAGGTGCTCAAAGTGCTTCCCATCAGCGTAATTTTAATACAGTTTTTTCCTTTCTTAAAATGTGTCTACATTTTTTGCACCCTTTGTATATAAAACAGAATATTATTCAGCCTTAAGAAGAAGGGAAATGACCATTTACAACAACATGGACAAACCTGAAGGACATTATGCTAAGTCAAATAATCGAGACACAGAAAGATGAATATTCTATGATCTCATTTATATATGGAATGTAAAAAAGTCAACTCTAAGAAGTAGATAGTATAATGGTGGTTGCCAGGGAATGGGAGAGGGGAGAATGAGGAGATGCTGGTCAAAGTGCACAAACTTTCAGTTATAAAATGCACAAATTCTGGAGACTTAATTTACAGCATGGCGACTATAGTTAATAATACTGTATTGTATACTTGATATTTGCTAAAAGAGTAGATCTCAAGTGAGAAGATAACTTTGTGAGGTAGTGTATATGTCATTTTATGTGGTAATAAATTCACAATGTATATTATATCAAAACATCACATTGTACACCTTAAATATAGGCAATTTTTACTAGTCAATCACTCCTCAATAAAAGTGAGGAGAAAATACATATGAAGAAAATGTGATATATACATAAAATGGATCACCTTAAAAAAGAAGGAAATCTTGCCATATGTGACAACACAGATAGACCATGAGGGCACTAAGTGAAATAAGGAGACACAGAAAGATAAATACAGCATGATCTCACTTATATATGGAATCTAAAAAACTCAAACTCATAGTAATAGAAAGTAGAATGGGGTTACTGGAGCTGAAGGGTAGAGGAAATGGGGAGCTGTTGGTCAAAGGTTCAGTTATACAAGACAAACAAGTTCTAAAGTTCTACTCTACACATAGTACCTATGGCTAACAATGCTGTATTGTATACTTAAAATTTGCTAAGAGTATAGATCTTATGCTAAATATTCTTACCACAAATAATACTAATAATAAAGAAGGTGGAGGGGGTAAACAGAAATAGGCTCAGAGATAGAAAAGAAAAACTGATGGTTGCTAGATGGGAGGAGTTATATCATAACAAAATGGTTTTTAAAATTACATTAAAGAAAATATCTCTTTATTAAAGCATTACAACTAAACAATGAAAAGACATTAAATAATCACAGTATCACCAATGTGCAACCCCATTATATCAATGAATCTAGCCATTGAGCATCATTTCCAAAAGCGAGACAACAAGACATTATGGGCCTTCTTATAAACCACACACACAAAAAAAAAAAAAAAAATCAGTGCAGTACAACCAGTAGCTAAAAGAATCAAACATGAGTTTGATCAAGCCTCTGAATCCAGCTGCCAATTTACTGAAAATCCAGAGTACACAGGAACATGTTGAATTCTCCAGGAGTATATAAACAGAAAATATCAACCATATCAACTGTGGGAAACACTACAGCTTAAACATCTCAAGTTCTTCAACACAAAAAAAAATTCTCAGAAAAGGATTTGGGAAGGACTTGTGGGTTTAAAGAGAAAATCAAATTATGATGAGAAAAATCTAAACTGTAGTGTCTGGGGATGAAAACTCAGGTAATGAAACAAATTTTTTAAACTAAGAAAATGATTACTGTAAAACTTAAGATAGGTTTCTTTGTGGGCAAACGATAAAAGAAAGTGCTCTATGGGAGAGAGAGAGAGAGAGAGAGAGAGAGAGAGAGAGAGAGAAACCTGGGAACCAAGGTGGGAGATTATGGTTTTTGGGATCTTGTGCAGATCTCATAAACTTCCTCAATAAAGTAGACATGGCTTTGGGCCTAAATACACTGGAAAGTTGGAACCAAGACCCAGCTCCCCCTGTCCCCTTCTCATTCTCAACTGATGATATTTTTAATTAAACCAAAAAAGTAAAAGCAACAAGAGATAACTTCCTCCTTTTCCCACTACCATATAGCTTCCAATTTTAGCTTACTCTGCCTTCTCTTCATTCTCTAATTGAAGGCTGACCTTTCTACTTGTACACTGGACTTCATCCTCACTCACTTTTTAAGGACTTCACTCCTGAAATTAAACATTCTTTCCTGCATCATAAATCCTCACCCCTAGAGACAGAAATATGCTGTCATAGTTCTCATCAAAGACTCTGCCCCTTTGCAGCTATTGCCTCATTTATCTACTCTCTTATAGAAGAAATACTCATTTATCTTTATTCAATAGTTCCACTTTTCTCTACTGCAATCTTTTTTGTTATTTATTTGGGGGGGCAACTTCTTTATTGCTGTTGTTTTAATTTATTATGAAACACTTCAGACATTGAAATATACAAATAAGTAACATAATACAAAATAATGTTTTCTCTTTTCAAAGCCAGAAGCACATTTTTTTATAAGAGATGTTCTTCAAGATACTATAGCTGCAGAATGAAGTGCAATCTTGATGAATATGCAATTAGATACTGCGATGACTGGAGCATCTGCTGCAGAGTGAAGAAAATTGGATATAATAAAAAAAAAAAAGTGATTGAAAATTGAACTCTGTCTTCTTCAGACTCCAAGAAAAGAAAGTAAAAATGTTTAAGATTCCCTTGTCTATATAAGAATAATTAATGCGATGGAAAATGGAAATCATGATAATTATGTTTAGCTGGTCAGATTAAAGTAAATGTAAATTTTATAAAGGTTTACACTCTATTTTCATGTGTGCACTTTTACATTAATTTCCTCAGTTTACATCCACAACCACATTGTTGTTTCATCAATTGTACTATATCCTAGCCCCATCACTTAATCACTCTTTAACCTTCGGCAAGTCCTTTCATCTCTCTCTACCTCAGTTTCCTTATCTATGAAATGGGTTAATAAAAGTACCTACTAGTAACTCAAATAACTAGTAACTCAAATACTAACTCAAATAACCCTCATAACACCATGATAATTATGGTGTTATGAAGGTTATTTGAATTAGTATACATAAATTCTTAATCCCAACGTAATCTTGATCCCAATGTAAGCTCTATCTGTGTTAATTATAATTTCATAGACCAGAGAATGTGATCTGTCCTACAGTTTTTTGGAATTTATTGAATCATCCTTTGTGATCTAAGTTAAAACTGATATTTGTTAAAACTTCCTGTGATTTTGAAAATAAGGTATATTTTTTGTTTCTGAAATAATACAATCTTATATAAACACAGTATTTTTATGCAACATTATTATATTTCAGTAATCTAGTACTGGAACACTGGTAGTGAGTACTGAAAAGAAAAAAGAGAGTCGGGATGGATTTCAGAAGTAGGCCTGACAGAATTTAGTGGCCATGTGATATAATGAGAAGCAGGTATGAAAGGAGAGCCTGAGATTTCAAATCTAGCAAAGATGGTTTGCAATATAATTCACTAACTTAGAGTCCAGAGAGGAAGTAGGTTGGGAGTGGGGGGAGAGTCAATAAAGAGATGTTTTGACATAATGGAGTTTGAGTCATGTAAGGGCTCTGAATATCAGTCCACTAGGAACATTTGCAAAAGGATGGTAGCTCCTCTTTTCTCCAAGTTACTTGTAAGTTCCAGAGAAGTGAAGCAGGGATGAAGCATCTGGGAGAACACTGATTAAGACATCCTCATCCCGACTTGGTCTTCAGTCACTAGTCAAGATACAACTGACTAGAAAATATTTATGGTATTAGCATGTTAGAAAAGCAGGATACCTACTTCCGAGTATATTAAGTTTATAACTATGCAAAACAAAATATTAAAGAATCATCTAAGCATAAATAAAACTTGCCTGAGAAACACACTGTTTGTCTCTGAGAAGTGGTGTTCAAGTGTAACTCCTTTCCCTGTAATTTTTAATATTTTACAAATTTTCTAAAATTAACATTTAATGTTGGTTGTAATATAAAAACCAATCAAAATAAATGTCCTTTATTTAAAAAGGAAAAAGCATATAGTGCTTAGGTCTCCATTAGTACTTTTGGAAAACCCACGTCGGGAGACAGTGCCTTTGTCAAAAGGAAAAGCTGTCAAACAGGAAATGGTTGTCAGTGTTTCCCTCCTATAAGCAGCCAACTCAGCTGCTTTGGAGGAGACCAGTGTAGCATAGCCACCTGGATCAAGGCATACCCGGGACCTGAGAGCTTTGTACGGGAGTGTGTGCCCAACCTTTCTTCTGTGCTCTCTGACAGCCAGTGTTAGACCTTGCCACCAGCCTCCTCAGCAGAAGCTCCTAGCCATGAAGCGTCTCCTCACTGTGTTTGCCGTCCTTGTGTTTTGGGACCCAGTGCTGGCAGGTAAAATGGGAATCTTCCTGGGGGGTCCTTTGTCTAGAAGAGAAATTTCACTAAACAAATCTATGTATGTCCTCCCACCACAGACCTCTTAATTTTTAAAGTGGAAATAGTATCAACCAGCTTTGATGTCAGCAAGGTCTGAGCTTGAATCTTGGCTCTCCAGCTTGTTAACTTTACAGCTATAGGCAAAGGTCTGAATTTCTCTGAACCTTAGTTTCTTCACTTACAAAAGGGAAATAATAATAGGAATCTCAGAGTCGTGCAAGGATTAAATGGGATATGTATAGACTATGCCTATATATGATATGGGCAGTGCCTGACTTATGAAATCTATTCTCTAGGCAAATGAACCAGATTTTCAGATCGTGTGACCCAATAGGCTGGATTTAGGAATTAGGATCCAGGCCTCTTGAAGCTGGTGATGGGATCAATTCCACTAAAGTTTATGGCAATGGATTCAAGGTCTCTAGACTGCATATAATCTACGATATTCTTTTAGTGTCTTATACATTCCCATAACTTGTCATTTCCATAGAAATTTCTCGACTCATATGCAGACCATTACACTTACTCTTCTTGGGTTTCCCTCTTGTGAGCTAAGTAACCCTGATCCTTTGTTTTCCCTAAAGGACAATTGTCCTCCAGGGTACGATGACTTGGATAGGGTTTGTACTGGCTCAGAAAACGTACAGATGGCCAAATATTGGCACGCTTGTCCTTTTAACACCCTCTTACATATAAACATAAAGAAACATTCACATTTTGCTAATTCTATGGAGAAGCATGTTTACAAATTGTAAGCCCAGCTCAAATGGTCTGGACTCCAACAAGACATCTCAAATCTTCAGAATTGATTTCATCTTCTTCTGAACTCACAGCACCACTCCATGTTGCAAATGTTTCACTTGACTTCTCATGGTTTCTCCTCTCTCGGAGGTATATTGTGTTTCTTCTCTTTTTGTCTAGACTGAAAATTATTTGAGACTAAGGTCTATATCATACTCAAACCTGTACCCCAACAGTCCCTGGATTTATAAAACCTGGTTTGGGAATGAATAAATAATTAAATAATGAATTAATGACCACTCTAACTTGATTGGTTAGAGTATGACCAATTTGGGCAAACTTCCAAGTTACCAATTGTCTTTATCAGTTCAGACTGCCATAACAAACTACTACAGATATGTGACCTAAACAAAATTTATTTTCTCATAGTTCTGGAGGGTGGAAAGTCCAAAATCAACTGCAGGTTGATTCATTTTCTAACGAGAGTTATCTTCCTGGCTTATAGACAGCCATCTTCTTTCAGGGTCTTCCACCAATAAAAACACCAATCCTATTCATTTAGGCCACCAATCCTAATGCATTAGGGTCTCACTCTTATGACCTCACAGAACTTTACCTCCTAAAGTCCCTATCTCCAAATACAGTCACACTGATGTTAAGGGTTTCAACATATGAATGGGGGGTGAGGAGAAGAGCAACACAATTCAATCCATAGCACTAGTTCATTTTTTTTTCCATTAGAATCAATTGATTCAATTGAATCAGAATCAATTGATGCAAGCAGAATCCATCATTATGACCTAGGATCTTCGGAATCCAGTGTGATAACAGTAGAGGGACTCATCACTTTATAATCCAAACAGCCTATGGTGAATTATCCTTTCATTCATTTTCTTTCCAGGCTTGAATCCAATGTCACCAGAATTGCACAAGAGCTGCTATAGAACTGGTACCTGCAGACTTGGGTGCTATAGAAGTGAAAAGCTAGTGGGCTACTGCATGTTTCATCTGGAGTGCTGTGCCAAAGGAAACCCTGCCCTGACATGAGAAACCAGCAAATGGCAATTAACTTGCAAGTCCTTGCCCACCCCCCATCTTTCACACAGCCAAGGAATTTAGATTAAACTGTGACACTGTGATGTGCCCACAACTGCTGACTTTTAGCATTTTTTTATAAGCCTTCAGAGTCTCATGATTTGGGATTTTAAAAGCTGAGCTGCAGCCTTCCTAAAAACAGCTATGCTTCTCATGAAAACAATTTAGAATACATTTTCTCACTTCAAAGTGATATCCACACCCTCCTCAATGCCTATTTCCCTCTTTACTCATAGAAAGGATGTCCTATTTATTTATAGAGGCTTCCAATTACAAGAACACCTTTATCCTTAGGCTTTACCCTGTCATCCCTTAAGCTCCCGTCTTACCTCTTTTTTGATCCTCCCATCTGTAGAGGAATAGATCTGCCCTAGCTCCCTCACGACCTTGTATATCTCTCACATAGTCCACACAGGCACAGCTTAACTGCAGGCTGGCTTGATTCACAACTGAGCCTGACCCTGTAGTTCTTCCTGAAGCACAAAGAGAAAGGCCATGTTCCAATGAGCTGCCACAAGGCAGGTTCATCCACCTCCCTGATTTCCACCTCAGCCTACTTGTGGTTCATCTTCAGGCTATGAGACCACTTGGCTATGATTTAGAGTTGGCTCCTCAGCAGCAGAGTGGCCCCCCACCTCTGCTACCCATCCTCTGGCCCTTCTCGTTGAGTGTTATCCTGTGGGACTAGGAGCTAACACCATGCTTTGCTCTGTATGTAAGTAATGAACTGTTTAAATCCATCTAGACTCATTTTCTTTACCAGCCAACTTTATGAAAGTGTGACAGACAAAACTAGCAATGTCGGTTGTGATGCTGGCTGTCCTACTGCCTCCTGTGATGCTACTGAATGTCCACCCAACTGCTCAACCCGTCAACCCATACACACATGCATGGAGTGTGTGAGTTTTGCATGGGATGAGAAGAGCAGTGGCAGAGTAGGGTAGACATTCTGGTTGAGGAACAATTTTCTTGAGCTTTGGTGCTGAACACAGCTTGTACTCTCAAGTGACTCTCAGAGGGTGGGGCTCTCTCTAGCTGCAAATAGCCAATTGCTGATCAGGTACAGAGCTGAGGAAACAATGGAGAAGTCCTGGCCTGAAATGACAGTGCGGCCTTTCCACCCATTCAATGCAACTGGGAAGATGACAGGAGAACAGTGGGTAAGAAAGTATAAGGGGTTGTGAGGGGTTCTACCCTCACAGACACTGTTTAGGCCTTGACAAAATCCAGTGTTGGTGTCTTCAGGGGAGAAGATGCTAAGAATACAGTAGAATGTGTCCTCCTCTGAGAGGCCCAAACTGTGGAGTCATTAGGGGAGATAGGTTAAAATAGAATGGGATTAGATATGGCCTGGAGTGGTGACCTTGGTCATTTATTAAGTATCCAGAGTATGGAATGTATCAAGATAAGGCCCAGGAAAACTATCATATTCTGAAGAAAGCAGGGAATCCTTATCTAAAGAACACTGAATCTTCTGGAACTGTGGCCTCATAACATCCCAGGTAGCCTTAGGCTTGTTTCTCATTTCACTCTTTCACTTCAGATGTATGTTCTCTATACACACAGATAAACTAAAAGATAAAAATAATCTACAAGAAAAACAATAAACAAAAATAAACACTGTAATGAAGAGTTAAAAAAAATAAAATTAAAAAAATAATCTAGCCTGCTGATTATATGAAGAGCCTCTCTTTCCAACCGGATGAGGTGACACTACTAAAAGACCCATTAAAGAAGTGATCCCCAAAGTAGGGGACAGAACCTGGGTTCCCTCTGCTGGAAGAATCAGAAACTCTCTGGAATCTGCTTAAGTCTTGACTGAACAGAACTGCCTATCTCTACAAGAAACCAAAGATAGATAAGCCAACACTACACTTTTTCTACCTTACTATTCCACAAAACCAAACATCTGTATTCGTATACTCTGTCAGGAAAGGAACTCTGTTATTAACAATGGTAGCTGCAAACTATTCTTTTGACACAACGTGTGTCTGTTACATGAGCACCCTCTAGTTTTTCTAGGCTTCTTTAAATATGGAACCTGCACAGACATTGGCTAACTAGGGTCAGTCTCCGTACATTAACACATCCAAAAGAAACTCACTTCTAAGATCCAAAGCCTTTTTTTAAATTATACATTGACCAAATCTCTCGGTAAAACAATAAAATGTGAAAGGAGTTTGATACAATATAGGGCAAACTTCCTTCAGAATTCTTTCTGGATATCACTCCCTCATGTACCTCTCATTCAACAGCAAAAATTTTGTTGTCTAAAAGTGATATCTGGGATGTCTAGAATTTGTAATAGAGATTCTGAGAAGCTGCAAAGGCAAGAAAAATCTCTGTCTTTAGGGAAGTTCATTTTTGCTTAGAGCTGACTTAAATAAGAAGCGGAATTGATGTCTCTCATTTAGCTAAGGGGCTGACCAACTCGAACTGAGCCTTTAAAGATTCCATAGCGAGAGACAGAGAGATGGGTTTCTTTTTTTAATTAAAGTTTATTGGGGTGACAATTGTTAGTACAGTTACATAGGTTTCAGGTGTACAATGCTGTAATACATCATCTATATATCATGTTGTGTTTTCACCACCCAGAGTCATTTATCTCTGCTTTCTCCTTTTGCTCATTTTATCCAGAGTGAGCCAAGATAAGGCAGAGGACAAAAAACCCACTGGTTTCCCTAGTGTTCTGAGTGACAACCCCACTTCCTTTCTGTGACCATAAGCCAGGGAGACAGAGACATCCTCATCTCTCTCCCCTTCTCATACCTCACAGGATGTTGGGATGGCCCCTGTGGTTTGAACTTGTCCTGTAATCACCGATGAGATAAAAATGATCATGTATGGCTTGCTTAATTAGATTGGAATCCCACAAAAAACAGGATTTTGGTTTTCTGATTCTTTCTATCCTGGAACACTTTTATCATTCAGGATTTGCATTTCTTTTTTCTTTTCTTTTTTTAATTAAAGTTTATTGAGGTGACAATCGTTAGTAAAATTACATAGATTTCAGGTGTACAATCCTGTATTATGTCATTTATATCTCACATTGTGTGTTCACCACCCAGAGTCAGTTCCCTTTCCATCAAATATATGGTGAAGGATTTGCATTTCAAATCTTGTTAGCTTGCTTAAATATTGGAAACCCTCATTCGTTTGTATACTTGCTTGAATTTGCAATTCATGCTCTTCTGAGTCAATTAACTATGAATTATTTGCTTTACACCAAAGAGGAATTCATTCTCTTTTCCAAATTAATTATGCTTCTAAACTTCCTTCAAGCGTGGAATGCAAGTCTAGCTGCATAGGCAACTTCCTTGAGTATGAAGTTAGCTGTGGGTTTGTCATATATGACCTTCATTATGGTGAGGTACATTCCTTTAGTACCCAATTTGTAGAGCGTGTTTATCATGAAAAGATGTATTTTGTCAAATGCTTTTTCAGCTATTGAGATGGTCATATGATATTTATCTTTCATTTTGTGTATCCCATTTATTATTTGGGTATGTTGAATATCCTTGCATCCCAGGAAGAAATCCCACTTGATCATGGTGTATGATCTTTTTATTGTGCTGTAGAATTCAGTTCTAATGTTTTGTTGAGAATTTTGTATCTACATTTGTAGGAATATTGGTCTATAATTTTCTTTCTTGTAGTGTCCTCATCTGCCTTTGGTGTCAGGTGGATACTGGCCTCATAAAATGAGTTTAGAAGTATTCCCTGTCTTGAATTTTTTGGAAGAATTTGAAAAGGATTGGTATTGATACTAGTTTAAATGTTTATAGAACCATCTGGTCCTGGGCTTTTCTTTATTGGAAGGTTTCTGATTACTGATTCAATCTTCATACTTGTTATTGGCCTGTTCAGATTTTCTATTTCTTCCTGATTCAGTCTTAGTAGGTTTTATGTTTCTAGGAATTTACCCACTTCTAGGTTACCCAATTTGTTAGTATAACCCATTGGTTGTTCAGCAATGTGTTATTTAGTTTCCACATGTTTGTAATTTTCCAGCTTTTCTCTTGTGGATTTCTAGTTTTAACCATTGTTGTCAGAAAAGACGCTTGTTATGATTTCACTCTTAATAAATTTGCTAAGACTTGTCTTGTGGCCTCTCATATGATCTATCCTGGAGAAGTGTTCTGTGGGTCCTTCAGAAGCATGTGTATTTTGCTACTATTGGATGAAATGTTCCATATATATCTGTTTGGCCCATGTGCTGTAAAGCATAATTCAAGTTCAACATTTCCTTGTTGACTTTTTCTCTGGATGATCTATCCATTGCTGAAAGTGGGGTGAAATCTACTATTATTTTATTGTTATCTATTTCTTCCCTGGGATCTGCTGGTATCTGCTTAATATATTTAGGTGCCAAATATATTTGGGTGCATATATATTTATGATTGTTATATCTGCTTGATGAACTGACCCCTTTATAATTATATAATAATCTTCTTTGTCTCGTGTTACTGTTTTTTGACTTAAAGTCTATTTTGTCTAATATTAGCACAGCTACTTCCAATTTCTTTTGGTTTCCACTTGAATGGAATATCCTTTTCCATCCCTTCCCTTTGAGCTTATGTGGGTCCTTAAAGCTGAAGTGAGTCTCTTGTAGCAGCATATTGTTTGGTCTTGTTTTTGTTGTTTTTTGTTTGTTTTGTTTTTTATCCATTCAGTCACTCTGTCCTTTTGATTGGAGAATCTACTTCATTGTCATGTAGATTAATTATTGATATGTAAGGATTTACTAATATCATTTTATTAATTGTTTTCTGGCTATTTTGTAGTTCCTTTTTTCCTCTCTAGCTGCCTACCTTTGTGAATTGATGATTTTCAGTGGTAGGCTATGATTCCCTTCTCTTTATCTTTTGTGAGTCTACTATAGGTTTTTGCTTTGTGGTTATCATGAGGCTTACATAAAACACCTTATAGATATAATAGTTCATTTTACTGGTAACAAATTAAGTTCAATCACATACAAAAACTTACCTTTTTATTTATCCTTTTTATGTTTGTGATATCATTATTTACCACTTTTTATATTATGTATTTGTTAAAAATATGGTAGCTATAGTTATTTTGAATATACTTTTTCTTTAACATTTACACTATCATTAAATTGTTAACACACCATCATATTACAGTTTTCTAATTCTGAATATATATATATATATATATATATATATATATATATATATGCCAAAGTGTTGTATATTTTTATGTTTTCATGTAAATAATTGGTGTCTTTTTATTTCTGTTTGAAATACTCCCTAAGCATGTCTTGTAAGGCAGGTCTAGTGGTGAAGAACTCCCTCAAATTTTGTATTTCTGAGAAAGTTTTATTTCTCACTCATTTCTGAAGGATAATTTTGCCAGATAGAGTATGCTTGGCTGGCATTTTGATCTTTCAGCACTTTAAATATATCATACCACTTTCTCCTGACCTATAAGATTTCTGCTAAGAAATTCACTGATAACCTAATGGGGGTTCTTTTATAAATTACAGTCTTTTCTCTTTCTGCTTTTAAGATTCTCTCTTTGTCTTTGATTTGTGACAGTTTCATTATAATGCATCTTATGGAAGATCATTTTTAATTGAAATAATGAAGTGATCTCTTAGCTTCATGAATTTAGATGTTAAAACTCTTTCCAGGCTTGGGAATTTTCCAGCTATTATATCTTTAAATAAACTCCGCCCCTTCTCTCTTTCTTCTCCTTCTAGAACTCTAATTATTCTAATATTCATTCTTTTGGTGGTATCCCATTAGATCATGTAGGCTTTCTTTACTCTTTTTTATTCTTTTTTCATAGTTCTCCTCTGACTAGTTTATTTCAAAGTTCCTATCATTTAATTCACTGATTCTATCTTACCTTTGATCTATTCTGCTTTTGATGCTCTCTGTTCCATTTTTTAATTCATTTATCCTTTAGCTCCAGAGTTTCTGTTTGGTTGTGTTTTTTGTTTGTTTAATAATTTCTCTTTCTTTCTTAAATTTCTCATTTTGTTTGTGTATTGTTTTCCTGATTTCATTTAATTATCTTTCTGAGGGTTGTTTTTTTATTATAGTTCATTGAGTTTCCTCAAACAGATATTTTGAATTATTTCTCAGGTAAATTGCAGGTCTCCTTGTCTTTGGGTTCAGTTATTGGAGAATTATTCTGATCTTTTACTATATTACGTTTCATTCACTTTTCATGTTCCTTGGAGTTTTGTG
The DNA here is from genome assembly GCF_036562045.2 of Rhinolophus sinicus. Lineage (NCBI taxonomy): Eukaryota > Metazoa > Chordata > Mammalia > Chiroptera > Rhinolophidae > Rhinolophus > Rhinolophus sinicus. The sequence goes on from NC_133757.1 coordinate 96,969,082, forward strand.
TTTCTGATTTCAATCTCAAGTAGCAGTGTTCCCTTCTAATCTTTACTAGCTGCTTCAGATGTAAGATACATTTTGTTGGTCTTCATTATAGGTGGGGCTTTCCCTAACTTTGTTTGGATATACCTGCTCCATACTTTATGCACCCTCTTGTGGCAGAATTCTTAAATTTGTATGTCCTCTGTTAGTGTTATAGTGCACCAGGTGACTGATGGAAAACTCGTTTGATTTCCCAAAGATGGCATTATAGTTCTAGATTGTGATTTCTCCCTTACCCACAGACTTGGCTTCTTTTCTGTGCGTACTTCCTGTCTACCTGAGCTCAATCTCACCACCACATTTCCCCTGATTTTGTTGACAGCTCCTGGCAGTTAGGAAATTGGGGTAGCTGGCAGACCAGATAAGGAATCCTCAGGTGAGGTATCCCCAGTGATTATGCCCAGGCTTCTTCCTGGAATCCAGAATGCAGTCTGCAGGAACCATATCCCTTTAAATCACTCTGATATTCTATCTGCTTCTTTCCTAGTAACCACCCGGCTCCCAGTCATTGAGATCTCATTGTATTACTTCGGGAGAGAGATGGGTTTCTTTAGTAGTGTCCTGCACAGCTGGTGACGCCGAGCACTCACTCATTGCTCTCCCTTTCCCCCCATGGGCAAGATCCCCAGCCTCCTGTAGCTTTCAGCTATACTGCTTTGTGGGGAGACGTGATACTGGTAAAATTCCCCTTACCCATTCCAATGTGTCCAAATTTTTATTTTTATTTTTTAGCTCCAACAGAGTGTTGGAACTTCTCTGTAAAATCTGAACTTCTACAAAGGTTTTCTTGTCCATGGCCAAATCAGCATTCTACACAGCTTCTGGACCACAGCCAAAAAGGGCTGAAGCTGGTTAACAGGCTCCTGCTTGTTCCACAGCTGATACCTAAATCTGTCTGACTATGACCAGATGCACATCTGATTGAAACTCCTACCAGATCCTTTGGTGTATGGTGTTAAACCACAATATTATGAAACTAAAATTCAATAATAGGACAAAAGATGTAAATTTTACAATATGTGGAAATTTAAAAATACACCCCTGAACAACCAATGGGTCAAAGACAAATCAAAATGGATATAAAAGAATAATTTCAAACAAATGAAAATGAAAACACAATATACCAAAACCTATGAGATGCCGCAAAATCAGTTCTAAGAGGAAAACTTAGCAATAAATATCTACATTAAGAAAAAAAAAATCACATGTAAATAAACTCACTTTACATTTTAAGCAATTATAAAGAAGAATAAACTAAGTTTGAAGTTACCAGAAAAGGCAGAAAATACGAATTGTGGAAAAGAATGTAAAACAACAGGCACTCTCAGATACTGTGTGTAGTAGCACAAATTAATATAACCAATTTGGAAGACAATTTGGCAATAGCTACTAAAACTGAGTATATGTAAGGCCTATGACTAGCAATTCCTCTCCTGGGTATATAGCCACAAAAATGCTTGCCTATTAGCTTCCAAAATATGTACAAGAACGTTCATCGCAGCATTATTCGTAACGCTGAAAACTACACAAATGATGATCTACACTAAAACAGTCACATAAATTGTAGTATATTCCCCAATGTCATACTATACAACATTGAGAGTGAATAAACTACAGTTACACCAAAAAATACAAATAAATGTCATAAAAAATAATATAGATTACAAGAAGCCAGGTGCAAAGTAGTACTTACTGTATAATTCCATTTATATAAAATTCAAAAACAGGTGCTAGGATTTATGGTATTCGAAGTCAGGCTAGAGAATTAGCCTTTGTGGTCCTGACTGTGATGTACTAATATTCTTTTCTTCACCTGGGTGCAGGTTACACGGGTATGTTAAATTTGTAAAAATCATTAATACGTTCACTTATGATTTGTACACTTTTCTGATTGTATGGTATACTTCAGAAAAATGGTTTTAGGAAATTTTTAACAAATGAACAAAAAAAGAAATACTGAAGACAGTAAATTTAAGAAATGATTTCCATAGAAGACCCAATGAATGCCTTTAAATAAAGAGAAACATAGCAGACACAGACACACGGATAGGCTAAAACCGTCATTTTAATGGGATGGTGCAACTGAGAAGGCTCTGGGTCCTCAGGGGGAGTCGGTAGGAGCCTCAGGTACTCACAACTATTTCCCAGTCTGGACAGGTAAATATTTTTTGTCTATGCAGCACAGCGATGCAGCATTACAAAAAATATGGTATTCTTCATTTTTTGCACATGTTTTCTTGCAAACACCTTTCAGGTGCCAGCACGTAGCAAACCATGATTTTATGTATCTATTCGGTCCACTTCTAACTGCCAACAGAAACAAAGGGAAATGCACAGTGTCCTGTAGGATCATGGTATCATGACTAAATTAGATTGATCACTATATTTTAGTACTCTTTAATGGTAAATTAGACAGGATCAAGACATCCCAGTCATATTATAACTGGATGCCCTTTTTCACTTATTTCCCAGAAACCCTTGTCCAAGTCTTTAGTTCCCATGGTCCCCACTTAATATAAATCACTAATTATCTAAGTGCAGGTGACAGAGCCCAGCAGATTCGGCTTGGGACAATTTGCAATGGAAAGAGCTTTTCGCCTGGGAGTTGTCCCAGGAGTCTGCAGAGGCTCCATTCCAAGAGGCATGCAGGGTCCGGGATAGTACCAAAGCAGAATGAGATTATCACAGGGACATCACAAAGAAGATGCGATCACTGACCTAGAAGCCCATGGCTGGGGCCCTGCGTTCTCAATGACATCCAGTGTGACTTTTTTGCCAAGTGCCTTACTACCTGCCTTGGCTTAATCATAGGGTATGCAAAAGCATCCCCTGGCATAACGAGTATGAAATGGTTTGAAATACCTAAAACATATATCTAAGTCTATTGCTAGTTTTTTTCCTAACCTTAAGAACTGGGTACCCCTGGAAGCTGAGGAGTAAGGTCGGTGAGGGAGGAAGGGGAGGAAGTTTAAGAAAGTAAGGGTGGCTCAGAGTCACCCTACTGAATTATCCACTCTTGTGTGCTAAGCCTTATTGGTCTCTCCACCCAGCTGGTGCATGGGACCATCTACTAAGGCTTTGTGGTGTGAGAATAATCAATGTAGTATCACCAGAGACAACTGGCAAGCAAATTTGCCTATGTGCCCATTATCTCTCTGGGACATCTCTCTGGGGACAAGGGATTCCAGTGGAGACACAGTGCAAAGTGTCCAGGACAGCAGCAGCAATCTTAACACAATGCTCATCTGTGCCTGTCTTTGGAATACTTCACTCTTCGCCCTTAAGTGGTACCTTTTGAATATGAAGCTATAGAGTAAAAGCTTTCTGCAGACCCCAGCAAACCACAAGCACAACAGTGTTTGAGAACCTCCACGTTAGTAACTTAAGTAGACTTTTCTCTGTATTATCAAGTTGCTGGCTTCTGTCCAGAGAACATAAATTCTGACCCCTCAAGCTGATGTGCCATAGGATCCCATCACGCTGTTAAGCACGTTTGAACAACCAACTCTGTTTGCTGGTTCTGCTCAGCATCAAATTTGCCTTAGTTTCTAAATGTGTGAAAAGTCGTATGGGTAACTGACTTGGGAATACAAATTGTAAGAGTCCTCAAGAAACGGCCTCTCCCTCCCACCCCCCAAATCCCTCCTGTCCTAGAGGCCTCGTGCTTTTGTTCTGATCCACTTCTGCCAATACCATCAAGTCCAACTTTCCCCTCAAACTTTACAAACGCCTCAGACCAAAACTCAGAACCAGCTTCTTCTCTGAAGAGAGCCACCTCCTCTTATGTGTCCTTAGCATCTTGTCTCCATTACCTGGAACAGCCCACAGAGTCCGTCTACGCTCACACCCCTCCCTGTTGCAGTTTTTTCATCCAAGTCCTGCTTTCTTCTCACTCTCGTAGACCCTCACCCCCTCTTTCCCTTCACTGTTCATAATTCCACAGGGCGAGGATTCCATGTTACCTTGTGGAACATAGGAGAACAAGACAAGAAGCGGAAGTACCAAGCGTAAGCTCCTCATAGCGGAACCAATCAGCAAAGAGACAGATGGGAGGCAAGGAGAGTCACTCTATATGTAGCGCTAGAGAGATGGGGGGCTGCCTGGCTAGTGAACCTTTCAGGAACAAGAACATCTGCTTGCTCCACTGAGCAATCCAATAAACTAAAGGTCTGACTTTGAACATGACGTCTCACCATTAAAATACACTTCCTGAGTGCCACTTACATGCTGGCAACTGAATTCACACTGTGTCATCAGCCTTCTTCTAAGCCCTGCTAGGATGCTGTGTAGGTATCTGTATCGTCATTGTGCATACATTTCACAAATGCCTGTAGTGTGCAGAGAACTGTAAGGCTACCCTACATTGTTCACAGAGTATTTTCAATAGTAGTTTTCTATCTCACACAGAGGAAAAAGGTCCAGGTAGATGTTATTCTCCCATTTTAAAAGCAACGACCATGAGGCTCAGGTGGGATAAATGACTTTCCCAAGTTCACTCAGATTGTAAACGACAGCAACATAACTTACACACACGATTGCCTGATTCCTGAATACAGAATTAAAGTATGGCCTGGCCCCGTTCTAGCCTAGCTGAAATCTAGTTAGGAAAATAAGAGCTTCCCAAAGAGCATGGGCAAATCCCTATGACAGCACCACCATGAGTCTGGAGAGCACACTGAGCCTTGCAGGTCCCCAGTGAGCACTTGCTAAGTGCTGGGCAATGTGGGATATACAACAAATATATGGTAGAGATAGTGTTCCAACTAAAGAGTGGAAGAGCTGGGACAGGAGCCAATTCTTCCATCACTCAGTGCTGCGTGTTTTTCATCTCTCTCTCTCTCTCTCTCTCTCTCTCTCTCTCTCTCTCTCTCTATATATATATATATATATATATATATATATATATATATATATATACATATATATGTGTGTGTGTGTGTGTGTGTGTGTGTGTGTGTATACACATGTGTATATATATATATATATATATATATATATATATATATATATATATATATATATATATTTATATTTATATAAATTGCTTTGGTGGAATTTTGTTTTCTATCATCAGGAAATCTGTGATGTGATTGAGACGATAGATCTGGGGAAGACTCATAAGGAAACTGGGGAGAAAAATCAATAAGTAGAGATAGCGTGCAAGACAAGTTTGGAGGACCCCAAAAGGAAATGACCAAGTGAGTACAGCTGTACTAAGGGACACACTCCCAGGGACCACTTTCTAACCTGGAGTGTTAGGGACATACGGCTAGATCTGCATCCTCTCACCCCATGGGGGCTGATCTATTCTTCCCCAACCCACCACCTTGGCCTCTAACTCTGCTCGTTCTAATGTGCCCTTCAGAACCCCAATTTCTTCTACTTCCTAACTTCTCCCCACCACACCTTTCTACCTCTGTTTCCCAGTGAAATGCTGGGCTCTCCTCTGAGGACACTGCTTCATAGTAGCCTTTGCTGATTGAACACTATTCATCTGCTAGGGCGCCACGTACCATGGGACAGGCAAGTAGAATTTCACAGTCCCCTAACAGCCCCACACTATTTCCAGAACAATACCAGATATGATCCTGACACTTTCCCCTCACACCATCCACACTGAATAGATCATCAGATCTTACCAGTTCTGCCTCCAATGTATAGCTCACACCTGTGCATTTCTCTCCATCTTACTCCCACCATGCAATTCAAGGCATCACCATGTGTCACTAAACTAATTAAATGGCTTCCTAACTGGTCCTCCACAGCATTTTTGCATATTTACCATTCATCCTTCATGCAGTAACCAAAATAACCTTCATAAAAAGAAATTGGATGATGCATTTGCAAAACCTTTCACTGGCTTCCTACTGAGCTAAAGGAGAAACTGTTGACATGGACAACAAGGCCCAGGTTAAGCTGGCCCCTGGTTGCCTCTCCCAGCCCAACTCTTCTCATGCATCCACTCCCTCACTGTATTCCACCGTACGTGACTTTACTTTTCTCAAACATGCCCACCCCAAAACGTTTACCCATATTGGAACTCTGCATCCCCCTCCCCCAGTCTTCACTTAACATTTACTAATTTAAAGAGATGGCCTCAGCCTCTTCCACAGAATGGATTTTCTTGAATATTCTCCTCCTAAATTATAGGTTCATTTCTCTCATAGGACCCTTTTTTCATTGTTAGCATATAAAATATTAGAATTCTGTATTCTAAAATATTAGAATTCTATATTCATGTGTTTATGTGTTTTTCTTGATTTAATATTTGCTTCCTTCACTTGACTCCTATATATCAGCTATCAATTAAATGCCATCATACCAGTCAAATTCAAATTTTTTTCTAGGACACTGTATTAGTTTCCTAAGGCTGCCATAACAAAGTACTAACCCAGTGAAATGTATTGTCTCAGTTCTGGAGGTTAGATGTCTGAAATCAAGGTGTCTGAAAAGTTGGTTCCTTCTCAGAGCTGTGAGGGAAAGATTTGTTCAGTATCTTTCTCCTAGCTTCTGGTAGTCACAGGCATTTTATGGCTTGTAGATGGTGTTCTCCCTGTGTCTTCACATCACCTTCCCTCTGTATGTGTCTGTGTCTGTGTCTAATTTTGCCCTTCTTATAAGGACATAGACTTACTGGATTAAGGCCCACTCTAATTACTTCATCTGAACTTGACCATCGGCAGAGACCTTATTTCTAAATAAGGTCTCATTCACAGGTACTGGAGGTTAGGACTTCCACATCTTTGGAGGGAACACAATTCAACCCATAACAAGCATTAACCTTCCATATTCCTAGCTAATAGCTATAATCCAAATGGCATCACATCAAATAATTTTTTTTCTAGAACGCTAATGGTTATTCTTTTTGCTTTTACCACACTACACAGAAGTAGAGCCATCCACAGAACTGCTTCTACTCCTGGCCTCTGGAAGCCACTGGAGACCATCATGCAATCCTGCAGGCAGGCGGAGTTTAGCAATTAGGTTATTCCTTTTACATATCCTAGTCAACCTCAGGCTGTTTGACCTCACTGCCCACCACAGTCCATCCTACCCTCCAAAGATGATTTTGCTTTCTATTTCAGAAAAAGAAAACAGAGGTCATAGGGTTTTAAATCTTTTACCTTTGCACCCTCCTTCCACCTACTCACTCAACAAGCAAGCATGTACTTATAAATGTATAAGCACGTTTCCTCTTTCTTCTCAGTGGAATAAGTGTCAGTTCTCCTCCCATGTCTTATCCTTCTTTCCATGCTCTTAGCACATTCCCACCCATCTCTTAAGGTACATTGCTTTGTCATTAATCTCCTCTTTAAAATATATATATAACTTTTTATTGTAAAATATATAACACATATACAAAAACCCACAAAACAAATGTGGAGCCTCACAAATTATTATAAGGTTAACCCCATAGTAAACACTGCATAGATCATGAACTAGAACTTTGAAGACACCCAGAAACCCTTCCATATACCCGCATGCCAATCAGAATCCCTCCAAGTTACCGCTACCTGGCTTTTATTATAATCATGTCCTTAAATTTCTTTATACCGTTGACACCCAATTGTGCATCCTTACAAACTAAAATTTCATCTTGCCCATTTTTTATTTGATACATCTTTTTGGTCTCTTTCTGTCTATGAGTTCTCCCTCCTGCTCTTTCACAATTTATCTGTTGAAAAACCTAGGACACTTGACCTCAGAGTTACCCACAGCCTAGATTTTGCTGATTGTGTACTCACTCATGGTACAGTTTAACTTGTACCTCTGTCCTCATTTCCTGTAAATTAGGAACTACATCTAGAGGCTTGATCAGACACGGGTTCAATTCCTTTAGCAGGACTATAGATTTTCTTGTATCTTTTCATCAGGAGTCTCGTACTATCTGGTTGCCTCTCGTTTTTGTGCTTTCAGTAACCATTGATACTCAATGCCTAGATCTATTGATTCATCAAGGATTGCAAAGGGTGAGATTCTAATTGCCAATGGTATTTTTTAAAGAAATGGAAAAAAAGTCCTAAAATTTCTATGAAGCTACAAAAGACCTTGAATTATCAAAGTAATGCTGAGAAAGAACAATGCTAGAGGCATCACAATTCCCGATTTTAAACTATGTTTCAAAACTCGTAATCAAACAGTATGATACTGGCATAAAAACAGGCATTTAGGCCAATGGAACAGAATCAAGAGCCCATAAATAAATACACGCATATACAGTCAAGTAATGTGTTACAAGTAGAAAATACTCAATGGTGAAAAGACCCTCTCTTCAATAAATGGTGCTTGGAAAACTGGATATTCACATGTAAACTAGACCACCCAAAAAAATTAACTTAAAATTAAAGACTTAAAGTAAAACCTGAAGTCATAAAATTCCTAAAACAAAACATGGGGGAAAAAGCTTCTTTACATGGGTCTTGGCAATGATTTTTTTGGCTATGACACCTAAAGCACAAGCAACAAAATAACAAACAAGTAGGACTACATCAAACTAAAAAGCTTCTGCACAGCAAAGAAATGATCAACAACATGAAAAGGCTACCTAAAGAATGGGGAAAAGTATTTGCAAATTACACATGTGATGAGGGGTTAAGATCCAAACAATATAAGGAACTCATACATCTCAATAGCAAAAAATATCAAGTAATCCAAGTAAAATATAAGTAAAGGACACAAATAGACACTTTTCCAAAGAATGTATTCAAATGGCCAACAGGTACACGAGAGGTGCTCAGCATCACTAATCACTAGTGAAAGAAAATCATAACCACAATGAGATATCATTTCACACCTGTGAGTACAGCTATCATCAAACAGACAAGAGATAACAAATGCAGGTGAGAATGTGGAGAAAAGGGAAGACTTGTACACCACTGTTGGAATGTAAATTAGTGCAGCCACTGTGGGAAACAGTGTGGAGGGACCTCAAAAAATTAAAAATAGAACTACCATATGATCCAGCAATCCCACTGCTGGGTATGTATCCAAAGGAAACAAAATCATTATCCTGAAGAGATAGAATCATGGCTCATTGAAGTATTATTCACAATAGCCAAAACATGGAAATAAGCTCAGTGTCCACAAACAGATTAATGATAAGAAAATGTGGCATATATATACAATGGAATATTATTTAGCCACAAAAAATAAGGAAATCCTGCCATTTGCAACAACGTGGATGGAACTTGAGGGCATTATGTTAGTTAATGTAACTCAGACAGGAAAGAAAAATACTGCATGATCTCACTTATATATGAAATTGAAAAAAATCAAACTGATAGAAACAGAGATCAGATTTTTGGCTGCCAGAGGAGGGTAAAGGTATTCAAAAGGTACAAACTTCTAGTCATAAAGTAAATAAGTTCTGTGGAAGTAATGTACAACATTAGATAATAATATTGTCATGCAGGGTCTCAGCTCCCGCTCCCCACACAAGAACACAGGATATGGTGAGGCCAAAAAGGAACACCAACGGCGCCGCAGATAGGGGATTCATACCACTATAGTCTCTCTGGCGGCTGGGTTGGAGACACAGGAAGGAGGAGTCACACAATCCGCAATCTGCCATCTGCTTCTCTGACGTCCGCTTCTCTGCCAACAAACCCACCACACTTGCTAGCTCAGCCACGGCAGTTATATCAGTGGCCAATGGCTAACTGGCTACAGCTGGTGGCCAACTAGTCACAGCTGATGGTCATCTACTACCTGAGCCAGCACCTTTCCACGTGAGGCCGAGAGCCTGGAAACTGCTCTCTGGGACTCTGTCCCCACAAATACTTTTTGTATATTTGAAATTTGCTAAGAGAGTAGATTTTAAAAGCTCTTCTCTCAAGGGGGAAAATTTTTATAACTATGTCAGGTGATAGATGTTATATAACTAAACTTAATGTGTTATTCAATCGTGTGTGTGTGTGTGTGTGTGTGTGTGTTGTACACCTTAAGCTTGCACAGTGTTATATGTCTATCTTATATCAATAAAACTTGGGAGGGGAGGGGTCTAAGCAATGGGCAGATTAACCAAAATTTCTTAGGAGGGACAGAATTTGATTCAGAGAATGTTAACCTCCGTAGTCTCTTTATTTTAGATACCAGAATACTGAAAGTAATTGTTAAGATCACGATGGTCATGGGAGAAGTGAATCTAGAACTCCGGACTCTGGAGTCCTAGAGCTGTTACCTTTTTTTCCAGCTTTCTTGCGTTATGATTGACAAGTAAACATTGTATATACTTAAGGCGTACAATATGATGTTTTGATAAGCATATGCACTATAAAATGATTCCCCTGGTCAAACTAATTAACCTACCCATCACCTCACATATTTGCCTTGTTTTATGGTGAGGACACGTAAGATCTACTCTCTTAATAAATTTCAAGTATATGATACAATACATTAACCAGAACTGTTATGTTTTATACTCTCTATACTCTGTCTTCCCTAGGTGTTCTAGAGTTGTCTCCAGTCATATCTTTCATGATATCATACGTCTTCACATACACGTATGCTTTGACATTCTCTGAAGCATGAAGTTCCACATGGATGGTGTATTGAAATATTGACATAAGAGGCAAGAGGAAATGGGTATAGCTACGGAGATTCTTTGGTCCTAAGGTAAGGTTCTACCAATCCCCAAAATTTGAGAATCCCTTGTGAGGCTCCTAAGGTCTACAATGCATAAGGAAATTCTATGATAATTTTAAAATACTCTCCAAGTTTAATCACTATTATTCTATAGGCTTTTTTCATAAATACAAAAATAAAGTTATTATCTTCCTTCTTTGTCTCTTAGGGCTCTTCTTCTTCTACCCACCTTTTATACAAAAATGTTCCCCGGATTCTCACCCCTTGTCCCAGCACCAGCCCTACTGACCAAGGCCTTCAGGCAGTCCTGTCCACCTGGGGACCAGACAGAATCCATGCCCATCCAAGCACCAGGTAACAGGCCTGCTAACCACGAATCCCACTATATACCCAATAGCAACAACTCTGTTCAGCTGTGACCCCAAAGAAAATACCATCAGCCTGGGGACCCAAAATTAGACAGTCTTTAACTGCCAAAATCAGTCTGTAAAGACTTATAAAAAAGGTTTGCACAGACACAAATGCAAGGCTACAGGATCACAAACATAACAGCACCAAAGGACACTAATAAAGCTGTGTGACCAACCCTAAAGAAATGGAGATCTACAAATGCCTGACAATGGATCTATCCAAAAGGCAAACTAGACCTTATCATTTCCTGGCAGTCCAATCAGTAGTGCCTCTGTAACACACTGAGTCTGCAGTTGTCAAACTTTCACTCCAGGCCCTTTGTAACTTGGCTTTACCTCCCTGTCCAGCCTCATCTGTAACCACACCCCACAGTCTAGTGATGCATAAGTGTGTGTTCATACCTCACATAGCATACTCTTCTACACCTCTGTGCCCTGATCCTGTGGCTTTGTTGAGTTTCCCTGAAGCCCCATTTCCTATACTTCCTGGCTAACTGCTACTTCCCCTTAAAGATTCTATTCCAGGATATCATCTCTTCCAGGAATCTTTCTTTTCTTCCCCCAAAGCTCAATTTGGTGCCTCAAGTTTCCATAGCATCCTGTAGAGAAAACTATTGTAGTTCTTACTTCATTATACTGAGATTATAACCTTATGAACCATGTGACTGTGAGGGCAAGAATCTTCTTTATTCTCTACATCCCTGGAACCCCGCTCAAAGCCTGGCATAAAGGAGAGCGCCACAAATGTTGGCCACATTGAACTTAACTGTGTCTCCCCCTCTTTCTGCTCTCCGGCGCTCTCTATTTCCATGGCCCCCTGCTGGATTTCTCCTCCACACCCATAGTGACTTTGGCCGTTGAATGTTTTCCTACATTGGGTCTGTGCATCACTTCTTAGAGATATGAGTCTGAGTAAGGGAAGGATGGATTGATAATCTACTCAGTTGTATGTCAAGCTACAAATAGCTTTCGTGACTAGTGTTGCAGAATCATAACTAGGGGTAGCCAATTCATGACCAGTGTTGCAGAATCTACTTTCTCTACAGATGTTCATGGAGATAAGAACAGCTCAGTTTGCTACAGTGATGCTAAGAAATTTGAGTAGAGGAAAGAGATTTAAATGCCCCAAAATCGTGTTCTGTAGATAATCTGGCAGAAACTAAGACAGAATATAAGCCAGCCCTGGGGACTTCTGGGCACAAGTCCCAGTGGTATGAGGGCATCTGATCTTGAAAGAAAGCACTGAGGCCTTTCTTCCCGGTGTGGGGTCAGGGGAAACTTCCAAGCCATTATAAGCTCCTCACAGAATGTCCTAAGACTCCACACATACTCAAATCTTGATAACATAATAAATTGATTCACCTGAGTACACAGTCCCTTCCAGGCAGATGTATGTCTTGATCATTTGGGACAACGAGACCACACTTTCCTCTCTGAACTTCCCCAGGCACAGAGAGTGATTTCTTTCTTATCCTCGTGTTGAAGTAGATGTTATGTGTAACCAGCTGGATTCTTTCTGCTTGGGTTTGGGCTTGGATTTGGGTCTGAAATCATCTCTCAGAGCCTGTAGAGTCTCAGAGAGACTGTAATTGTAATCGTAACCATCACTCTAGCCCTGTCCCAATATAGTTAGAGAACCATGGTAAAAGGGTAGAGGGTCCTAGACCAGGCCCCAGGAAAGCCAGGATTTAAGTCAGGTTTTGCCAGTAATCAGAGAAGTTATTGTGCTCAGGCCTTTCATTCCTCTGGTCTGAAGTCCCCCAGTTGTTACAGAGCAGGCAGCAGTATACTCTCACCCTCTAACTTTTATGGGTTCTCCCATCAGCACTATAGGGCAGAATGGGGCCATACGGCAGCCCCAACCATCCACCCCAGCTTGGGGTAGGGCTCTTCCCATCTCCTATGGGAGAACTGGGCTCTGGGATCCCTTCATCAGATGAACAGCTCTTTGCATGGACTCTGATCTTCCTTTTGACGTGTGTGCTTCCAACTAAGGTGATGGATGTACGTTAAGCTGGGCCATGGGAATGTGTTCCAGGTCTCCCCCAGATCTGACATCTCCACGGTTTCTCTAGAAATGGGCTGGATGTGGAGACAAAGATCCTATAGGCGGAGGTTGATCTGGGTAAATGCAGTGAGGCATCTTTAAAGCTTGTGATACTGTGCCCTGGTGTGAAACTTTGGACTCCTGGTCAGAAACTTGGGACTTTCCACTGCCAGGTTCCCTAAGCCCCAGAGATTAACCACGGGGATCTCTGTGTGCCCACTAGTGCCTTCCAAAATTAGTGAGATTGGGGACAGGTCCCAGGGATTTTCACTGTACTCCAGGAAGCAACATGTCTTCCAACTTTACTTTGAGTAAAGTGTCCGTTATAATGTAAATACACTGAGCATGATGTCATCCATGAAGACGGAACCACAGTGCAATAGGGAAGTGCCAGCTTGCCAACGTCTCTCCTGTTCTTTTCTTATTTCTCTCCCCCCCAGCTTTTGATTTCTAAGATTATACAAATAAGGTCAGCCCACTTTCCACTCCTTTTTTCTCTTTTCGTGATAAAAATAGGAAGAAGAAGAAAAGAACTAACAATTACCAAGAGCCCATAGTCTCTTTATTTTTTTATCTTCATTTATCCATACAATAACCTTATAAACAGATACATTTATTTTCATTTTATAGATAAACAAACCCAGATTCGAGAAATTAGGTAGCTCATCCAACATCACGTAATTCATAAGTAGCAGAGCCCAGAAGCCAACCCAAATGTATCAGAAGCCAAGGTTTATGTTCTTTCCATTGTACCACATGGCCTCCCTCAATGGAGCATTGGTAGAAAAGTTTTGAGATTCATAAAAGAGACCATTCTATCTCATTTAGTCCCATTCGGAGCCCTGAGTTTAAGTATCTGAGCATGGACCCTGTATACAGAGTAAACCTTATTTAAGTTTTTCCACAATATGAGACGTTTCCACATCTCTCAGCTCCTGGAAGTCAAGTTCTGTCATGGCACAGCCCTGAGACTTTACTTTTTGCCTTTTTTTTTTAACCCCTTACCTGTCTTGAAAATCTTCTCTTGTTCTTGGGTAAGTTGAATACCCTATGATACATGTTACTAACAGAAGGCCAACCTCTATAGCAGACAATAATAGCAAGTAATAGATAAGAGAGTAAATTCTGGAGTCAGTCACCTTGGTTTAAATTATAGCCCTTCCAATTGCATCTCATCTTCTCAAGCATCAATTTTCTCAACTATAAACTATGCACTAAAATATACCTACCACATAAAAATATGGCAAGTCTAGGGTGGGAGGGAGAGATCCAAGATGGCAGAGCAGATAAATGCTGTGCTTGCCTCATCCCATGAGCACATCAGAATTACAACTAAATTATAGAACAGTCAACCTGGAGAATCATCTGAAGTCTAACTGAACAGAAGTTTTATAACTAAGGATATAAAGAAGAAGCCACGTCGAGACTTGTAGGAGGGGAAGAGATGCAAAACAGGCTGGTCCCACACCCACATGTGGCACTTGAAACTTGGGAGAGATATCTTGGGCACAGATGTTCCCCAGAGAGAAGTGAGGGAGCCCCAGCCTCACACGAGGCTCCGCACAAAACATCTATCTATGGAAAACTGGGGATTCCGACCATCTGGGTGTGATGGAAGGCTGTGGGAAACCCCAGTGTCCTCTTAAAGGGCTTGCAAAGACACTCACCCTGGGCTCCAGTGGAGGGATGGTGACTCTTGGGGCATCGGAAACATATGGGGAGAGACTGAGTTGTGTAACTTCAGGGATAGGACTGGAGGGACAGTCACCATTTACCCTCTGTGAGGTCCTTCTCTCGTGCAGCCAGCAGGCAGGTGCCATCTTTCCTGTGTTGAGCCCGCCTCCCATGCCCATGGCTAAATCTGAATCTTAATTGGTCTGGTGAGCTCCAATTCCTCCACCCTTGTGACTCACTAAGACCCCTCCATACCCAACTCTGTACCGCACAAGGCACACGAGGCTTTATCAGCAGTTGAACCTTATAGGAGCCGCAGCTGGCAGCAGGCCTCAGTGGGCCTGGCTTTTTTCAGAGCTACCCCAGAGCCGGTACCAGTGGCAGCCACCGTTGGTTCACAGCCTCTCCTGTGTGCCTCCAGGTCCAGCACTGGCAGCAACCAGCTGTGGATCACTTTGTAGCTCCTACCAGGTAGTCCCCAACTGGTCACAGGCAGTGGCTGACCTGGGCCTGCACTGGAGCCCCTCACAAGAGGCCTCAGAACCAACATACTTGGAGGTTGGCCTCAGATCACAGTAGAGCATCAATCAATTAGCCCCACAAGTGGCACACCCAAAGGGTGGTCTCAACAGGCACCAGAGCCCACTGACACCAATCCCACTCAATGGGGTAAGCCCCCTGCACAGTAGCCCATACGTTATGGATGTGGCCAAACCCAAAGCTAGTCAGTCTGATGGTCAATCCCATCTACTGACATGCCAATAGCAATCAAGGCTCAAATATAACAGGCTGGCACACACAACCCACACAGGGACACTCCTGGAGCACCTGGAGCAGGTGCCCTGGAGACAGGGTGAAAAAGGTGAAGGAATTAAGAAATACAAATTGGTAGTTACAAAATAGTCATGGGGATGTAAAATAAAGCATAGGGAATATAGACAATAATATGGTAATAACTATGTGTAGTGCCAGGTGGGTACTAGACTAGTCAGGGTGATCACTTCTTAAATTCTACAAATGTCTAACCACTATGCTGTACACCTGAAATTAATGTAAGATAATATTGAATGTTAACTGTAATTGAAAAATTAAAAAGGTGGGGAGGTGAAGGGGAATAAGAAGTTCAAGTTTCCAGGTAAAAAACATATAAGTCATGGGGATGTAACATACAGCATGGGGAATATAGTCAATTATATTGTGATAGTGTAATACAGTATCAGATGGTTGGTAGACTTATGGTGGTCACTTCTTTAGGTATATAAATGTTGAATAACTATGGTGTACCCCTGAAACTGATATAATGCTGTATGCTCGGAGGTTTTAGCTATATTTTTTAATAAAAATCTTTTTTAAAAAACAATTAAAAATTAGTACAAAGTATGTTGGTAAACAGTTTGGCATTTAGAAAAATTGAAGTTATGCATGCTCTGTGACTTGGAATTTCACTGCAAGGTATTTATCCTCCAGAAAGCAATCCTGTGTGTGCAGAATATAAGTACAAAATATTGTACTTATATAAAATATCCACTATAATCTCTGGAAACAACTCAAATACTTGTCAGCAGTCATAAATACAGAAAGCAGTCAATAATATTGAGATGAACACTAATTAATGTTAAACACAGATAAATCTTAAAAACATAATAAAGAAGGAAGCTAGCCACAAATAATACATTTGTGCTGCCATTTATACATAGGTCAAAAATAGGCAACTTAAAGTACCCTGTTTAGTGATGCATATTGAAGGGAAAACCATAAAGCGAAGCAAGAAAGTAAGGATTAACTAACTCAGAGCAGTGGTTTCCTTATGAGGAAGGGAGTAGGCTGTGGTCACTTAACGGTGCCTTGGGATTTTCTGTGGTGCTGGAAAAGGTTTTTGTGTTTTTATTTTAATCTGAGTGGTGGTTACTGAGTCACCAAGCTATGTAGATAATTTGCTTATTTTTCTTTATGTGTATTAAATTTCCTCTTTTATCAATGACTTAGTTCAGAAGTTTAAAAATAAGAGCCATGGTGGAAAATAAACTTGTACATGGAGAAAATTGAGCAGTGAAGTCAGGATCTATCTGACTAGTGAATGAGGCCGCTGTAAAGGGGGCACACTCCTTTAACGAGGTAATTCAGTAGTGTAGCGTAGGATGTATAGGGATTGTTTTTTCTTAAAGATAGTGTGGGGGAGGAAGAAATTTTCTTCGACCTTCAAAGTTCTTTCAGCTGGTCTAATAATCAAATAGACACGAGACAGACTAGTAAGAGAAAGTCACCAAATACAACGCACACATATGTATGGGAACCCCGCATACATGAGAAAGTCAGAGACCCCACACGCAGAAGAGTTCAGAGATGGAAAGGGGGATTGAGGTGTATAAGATGTCATGAACTACAGACGATGTAATGTTCCTGGGGGGCTTCAAAGGTCCATTGCAGGAGGATAAAAAGAACAGATGTTTAGTAAATAGAAGTGTGTCCTGCCTTTTGGTAGGTCAAAAGAGGTTATCTCTGATAATCTCTTACTATGAGCAAGGCTCCTAATTCAAGTTCTTCTAGGTAGGTAAGGGAGGGGCAGAAGTTTCTCTTGAGCCCATGGCTAAAGTTGCCTTTAGCTCAAAACAATCCACATACCACAGAGGCATATCTTGGGGTGACTCATTCTGAGCCCCCATAGTTGGCATGATAAAGAAAGCATGAGAATTCTGGGCAACAAAGATAAAGGAAGCAAGCACCACTAAAGGGAAAAGAATGAAGCCATTTGTACTTCCTTGGCAGTTTGGCCCAACAAGACCTCAGGCAGGAGATGGGAACACGGAGCACAGTTGGAGAAGCTCCTGCCCAAAGTTTGGAACAGTGATTTCATCAGGACATGCACCAGTGAAAAGGAAAGGGTCCGTCCTGAACACATACTGATCTCAAAATGGATTTTTAAAATTTTTATTAAAATATAGCTAACACACAATATTAGTTTCAGGTATGCAAAATGCATTTTAGATCTGCTGTTCCAGAACTGTGTATGGAAGAGGCTCAGAAGTATTTAGAAAATGCTGGATTCATACCTCCCATATTCCCTAATGCATGATTGAACAACTTAAAATATATGGAGAAGGACAGAGTTCCAAACTAAGAATCAAGAGAGATGAATATCAAGACGCAGCCCACAGCGTCTTTCCTTCGTGCAAGCCCATCACCAATCTGAGCCTTGTTTTCTCTGTCTCTAAAAGAATGAGGTGGTACCACTGAGCCTGCGCTATGCCTATGGTGGCAGATGGTCAGGATACGACCTGCACTCTGTGAGCAGGAATCGCACGCCCAGTGCAGGGTCTCCTGGGAGCCCTCCACGGGGTCCTACAAGGGAATCCTCAGCCCTGATCTGGCACCAACCCACCTACTGCTCGTCCCCTAGCCCACCATCTCTCCCCTATTCCCACCCCAACCCACAGCAGTGCTCTCAGATGGACGCGCATTGTTGGAAACCGGAATAAATCTCTCCCAGCAATGTGTGGCATTCACTAAGAAGTCTTTGGAGAGGTTCTGTAAAAGAAAAAGCAGCACAGCTATAGTGGTGGGCTTCAGGAATGATGAAATAGGAGGAGCCTAACCTAAACAAGAATGAGTGCAATGCATTTTTTGTAAGCTTTGTTTCATTTCATCCTCAAAAAGCTCTCTTACAATGCATATGTTGAGAAGATCAAGCAAAAGCTCAGAGATGCTGAATCATTTCTCCAAGAGTATGTGGCTGCAAAACAGAGCGTAACCAATAAAGCCATGCTCTGCTGCCACTTTACAAACTCAGAATCCTACGGTCGTGGGCCACTTGGGTACAAGCCTGCCTCAAGGCACAAGAATAAAACCAGTGTTAATGTCTTCTCAACTCTCAGTGCCCCCACCACCACTTTAGAGGGGACAGACCTAATGACCCTTCCCCATAGCTCCAGGGAAGCACTGTCTTGCTCCACTCCTGACACAGAACATCCAACGTTGAACAAAACACTAAACTGGCTCTTCCTGTGAGAAACCGGGAGAGAATTCCAACCTACCCACTCCCAACAGACACCTTTCCCAGAACCCTTGAAGTTTCCAAATTCTAGCTACCATTTCATAACAGCATTTTGGAAGACAAAGCCCCTTGGTGAACTTTTTCTGGAGAAAGTGTCCCTGTAGCCTGTGCCTCCAGCAAGGTGACTAAATCTACCACCCGAAGAGCAGCTTATTCCGTCTCAGCTGTCTAAGCACCGAGCTAACTCCTGGCCAGCCAATAACTGACACCTTGAGACCCCTTGCTTTTTACAACTCTGCAAGTTCTTTCTCTGGCATTAAATGAAGCCTGTGCGTTATAGCATCCCTTCTCTGGGCTCCTGTGTTCTCAGTGGGACTCAGAAGTAAAGGAGAGACAAAGTGGACACTTTCCCTGCCATTTTTCTATCAGTACACATTTGAAGTTATAGGGAAAGTGTTTGGGCCCGAGCATGACGACAATTGGTCTCTGTTCCTGTTCTGCCTTGACTGAGTCCCTAGTCTCCCAAGATTTGGAGAAGTTGAAGTAACAAGGAAAGACCCAGGGACTTTTTCCTGTAACTCTGAAGAACACTTTCTCCCCTGGATGCCCTTCCAGGTAGAATGAGGCTGGCTCCACCCAGCCTCGCCCAGCTCTATAAAGCAGCCTCCCCGGCAGCCACCCCCAGGAAATTCCAGCCCTGTGCCCTCCTCAGTGATGAGTCTCTGTCTCTCTGGTTTATTCTTCCTCCTGGTGATCTCATTGCCTTCAGGTAAGATGGTGGGTACAGATCTGACCATGAAAGTGGGGTTCTTCCGAGGACTGCAACACTTAAAAACCCCTGTGGATATAAGCCCAGCAGGGAAGACACCAATATCAGATGGAGTCACAGCCTAGGGATATAGGTTAGTGGTCTTCAGCCCCTGCCCTGCTCATCTGTTGCTATGTCCTGAGAGTCTGCCAAAGCTTGAGAGACGGGAGCCAATGTTCCGACACCCATGTCACGGTTCAGCTACCCAAATTCCTATTTCCCCTCATCTTCCTCTGATTAGCCTCAGACTCGGTGGCCCTCACTGAAATGTGGGTGAGAGGACAGAGTCCAGAAGGTAAATCACAAAATAATAAACTACCCACCAGGAAGAGAAGGCAGACCTAGGAATCCTCCCAGCCTCTTGATAATTGGTTTTTCTTTTCTTTTCTTTTCTTTTTTCCTTCAGGGAACGGTTTTGTCGGGAATGATGGAGTAGAAATTCGTACTTGCGCTGCGATTGGTGGCAGATGTTTCTTTGGTTGTAAACTGGGATGGACATGGGTTGCATACTGTCACAACATATTGTCTTGTTGCAAATTGATGAATAATGTACCCCAGACCAATGATTTCTGACCTTGACTTCGTGGGTTCAATTAAAAGGATATGTGAATAGCTAAAAGAACAAAATCCTCAATCTGTGTGTAGGCATCATTAACGAGCCATGGGTAGCCAATGGGGGCCAGGTTTTGAGCAATTTACTGGGAAAATTTCAGAAGTATTTTGTAAAGGGGCACTGAGGTGAAATGCACCTCCTGTTGTTTTTTTCTGCCTACCCATCTCCAATCACTAATTCCTATTTCAAACTCAAATGTTGATTAATGCATGACTGAAGGCCCAAGGATATAACATCATCTGAGCCTCATAGCAATAGCTTACCATGGGCCACTCACATCTTTAAGTGGTTTACATATATTAAATCACTTTATCTTCACAACAAAATCTATTATTTCTCCCATTTTGCAGATGAGGAAACTTTTCCAAGGTCATACAAGTAATAAGAGTTAGTTAGCACTGGGTTTGCCCCCAGACAGTCTTGATCCAGTCAGTGCCTTTACTGTTGAGCTAGGTTACCTCTCAATTACTGAGTCTAGGAATCTAGTTGGGAGTAGTGGTTGTAGTTTGCAGTGATTGTAGACTGTCATCCAGTGCGGAATCAAGAATCCAAGTACATCCATGAGACAGGAAGCCCCTCAAAACTCTTCCTATGGCTTAAAGCTGTAATGCTCCTAGTAGCTAAGTTGCATCTGTAACTCTGCTCAGTGGCTCTGGTGATTCAACACCAGTGTTGCCCTAGGATGCCACACACCAAACATCGCTGCTCTCACCACTGCAGTGGAAGCAATGGGCCATACAGACCCACACAAAATGTCACCCTGTCTACAGCATTGCTCCAACAGCACTTCCTCACCATCCCTCCTGTCTCCCTGCCCAAAAGCACAAGTCACAGATCTTCATCAAGACCCTTGTCATTATCTTCTCAGAAAAAAAAAAAAAAAAAAACAGAAAAAAAAAACGGCACCCGAGTTTCAGTTTTCCTTCTCCAAGGATATGCCTGAAGGCAACACACAGCTGTGCTGGGATGTTGAGCAGGGCTCCTTTCTCCTAGAAGACCTGCTTGCTCCGACCCTCCATACCTCTAATCTTCAATATTCCAGAAAAAAATACCCAAAAAACAGAGATCAGCACTAATCCACAGAGCTGGCCTCATAGGGCATCAATTTGGGGTTATGTCTAGAGAGGTTCTGTGGTGTCGGGTACCTGTATTTGCCAATTTAAATCCACCCCTTCTTAAGCAAAAGAAAGGGAGAAGTGGTGCAAAAGCCCGCAACATAATATAACTGCAATGAAATTAAATAAAAACAGAAAAGAAAAAGAGAAAATTAAGGGAAGGGAAATAGCAAATATTTTTTTCACCAGATTTCACAAGGGTCCACAACCCCCCAAAACGCTACAAATCCTTACCCTTTGCTAGTGATTCCTAAGGTCATAATTACACCAGCCTGGGGTGAAGTATTGCTCTAACTTCAACAATGAGATGCAAGAGGAGACACATGACATGACCTTTGATTTTCTTCAGTGCAGCTTAGATAAGACTGGAACATTCAGTTATTCTTGCTGAAAACCCACGCTAATGTGAAATAAACACGAGTGCTGAATAGTCACACATAAAAGGCATTATGTATTCACCTTGTGGCTCCCTGACCTAGTGGCCTCAGAGGTAATGGCCATGTCCTCTGAGGAAGCCAACGGTGCCAGTCTTTGCTCCCCATATCCCAGGGCAGCTGGGAAAGTCCATGATTTAGGCTTAGTAAATCAGATATCTGTCCACAGGAACTAGACTTGAGTGAATGCTATCACTACCTTGGTACCAGTGGAGAACCGATCCATCCCAGTGCCGCAGACTATTTCAGGACCATGACCCAGCAGTGTGGCCCTTCAGAGCACCTTCATATTAAGTTCTACGTATTAAGTTAATCTAGCTTTCTAGTGCATTCCCCTTCAGCTTAAAAATGTCCAGAGTTAATGTCAGTTACTGGGAACCAAGACATTGGAATGATATTGAGATCTCTTACTGATACCTCATCGTACAGTACTTTTAGGATTAAATGAGGTGATGGACTCTGGGAGTATGTATGTAACATGCTTGGCACTGTGTTATCTGGTCCAAATATTGTGATATTGTGTTAGCTAGGTTCCAGTACATAAAGAGAGGGATCATGCCACACTTAGGGACCAGCTGCATCCTTGACCCCCAACTCATATACACAACGAAGACAGTACGGTGGTGGCAGTAGGAATCAGAACAGGCACCAACATATGCAAAGGGAAAGCAGATCTCAGGGAGACTCAAACCCAGCCTCTGAACATCACACCTTATTATACAATTCTTTTTCCAGAATCTAACATGGAGGTTTAAAGTTTGGGCTGTGTATTGATTTCCTGGGTCTGCTCAAACAAATTACCACAAATCGGGTGGGTTAAAACTACAGAATAGTATTCTCTCACAGTTCTAGAGGCTAAAAGTCCAAGATCAAGGTATTGGCAGGGCCATATTCCCTCTGGAGATTCTAGAGAAGAATCCTCTTTTGTCTCTTTCTAGCTTCTGGTGGTTACTGGCAATCCTTGGCATTCCTTGGTTTGAAGCTGCATCACTTCAATCTCTGTCTTTCTCTTCACATGTTCTTCTTCCTCCTCCGTGTATATCTCTGTATCTTCACATGACCTTCTTATAAGGACACTAGGCATTGAATTTAGGGCCAGCCTTTATCCATTATGACCTCATCTCAACCTATTTCATCTACATTGACCTTATTTCCAAATACGTCACATTCTGAAGCTCCAAGTGGACAGAATTGGGGGGAACACTACCAACCCAGGACAAGCTACAAATAGGGAATTTGAATTTTCTTTGGGGAAGCTAGTGTCCTTTCTTTACCCACATCATTTTACACACAATAAGGAGAGCCAAGCCCAGGAGAGGATTTGCAAATGAATCCATCTTTACTATGAAAACCAACATTGTTTCTCTTAGTGGACATTCCCCAGACTCCCCCTGGAGAATACGCAAAAAAAAAAAGAAAGATAAGGTGGCCCCTAGCCTCAAGATGCTCAGAGGTTATTTGGAGAAATAAAGTCATAAATAATCACAACACAAGCCGACAGATCTGACAGTAAACCATGAGGTGATCGCAGGATTTCCTATAACAAATAAGTTTTTTCCCCCAGCTTTATTGATGTATAATTGACTATTTAAAATGGTATATATTTAGGTTGTACAACTTGATGATTTGACACACATGGTGAAATAATAACCACAATCAAGCTGACTCACATGTGTATCATCTCGTATAGTTACCGTGTGTGTGTGCATGCGTGTGTAAGATGAGAATACTTAATAAGCAAGCTCTAAAATTTCAAGTGTACAATACAGTATCTTTGACACATGAAGCTTTGGAGCCAAGGTGGAGATGAGCTGCAGGGTATACTGCAAATCTGATATGCTTTATGTGGAAGCAAAGAGAAAATTGTAGAAAAAAATAATCCATGGGAAGGTAGCAAGCCCTGATGGAATGAAAGCAGAAAATATATCATCCACCAATTCTTTGCACCCACTTGGACCAGTCTCTCCATAAGTTACATATTTAAAAAAAAAAAAAAAAAAGGACAATTAGCTGCCAAATATAATGACAGAAAAATTCCAATCCTGTGTCTCTTAGGTTGCATTAAAGGGGTTCAGATGTTGAGCCAAAGAAGCTCTTCCCAAAAGCCAGTTTCTGCACCCTTCAGTATTCACGTATGCTCCAACTTTGTACCCCAGCTTCAGACTCCTCTCATCACCCCAACCAACAGAACTTTCTCTTTCCTTGGCTCTCATTTCCAGTTTAACCATCCCATCTTTTGTCTCACTACCCAATCCTCGATTTTGCATCTCAAGAGCACCAAACAACATACTGGAAAAAACTATTCTTACTGGGCTGAGTGAGTGGGGGTGAGAGAGAGGCAAAGGGGGAACACGGTTGCATGAAGCAGTGCCTCTGCGGGGTCCTTCTCAGAACTAGTACACGTTCTCTCTCTGGCCAGCAGTCAGGGCGCGATGCGCTAGAACCTGAAATGAGCAATTGGGTCATGGAGCCGGAACTCTGCACAACAGAACCAGTTCTATTGTCTCCCCTGAGATGGTTATTATGTTCACCATCACTGGGACTGTGACAGACCCTAAGAAGGGAAGAATTCTATCATATTAACAAGAACAGCGACTCCCTACCCTTGGGTGCTCAGAGTTCCAGCACAGGAGCAGAGGCCTTTTGAGTTTCCCCAGAGCAGGCTTTGGCAGGGATCACATGTCTCCACTCTCCATGATGATGGTCCATTTTGCCGGTCACGTACCCAGACATCCCAGCAGACAGGACTGAGCGTCATATGGCTGAGAAACCTCAGGCAAACACCAGGGCTCAGACCTCGCCTGTTGGAAGGGACAGTCAGCCACAGCAGTTCGGAGGCTGCAAGCCCTGCATTTTTTCCCCTCCAGAGTGACTGTAGAGCAGCAGTGAGGTCCACCTGCCAGATCCAGGTGGGGTATTGTCATGCAGGGTGTCACGCAGGGTCTCAGCTCCCCGCTCCCCACACAAGAATGCAGGATATGGTGAGGCCAAAAAGGAACACCCACGGAGCCATAGGTAGGGGAGTCATAACACTATAGTCTCACTGGTGGCTGGGTTGGAGACACAGGAAGCAGGAGTCACACTGTCCGCAACCTGCCTTCCACATCTCTGTCTCCAACCAACCAAGCCCTGTTAGCTGCAATCCACCGTGTTAACTGCAATCCGCGCTTGCTAGCTCAGCCACCATCTTCTTGCTAGTCCCCATTTTCTGCTAGCATAGCCACAACAGTTATATTAGTGGGTAATGGCTCACTGGTTACAGCTGATGGCCAACTAGCCACAGCTGATGGCCATCCAATCATAGTTGATGGCCATTTACTACCTGAGCCAGCACCTTTCTATGTGAGGCCAAGAGCCTGGAAACTGCACTCCTGGCTCTGTCCCCACAGGTATCCTACACACAAAATCCAAGCAGCAACCTCTGTTGCTCAGGTCTTCTCCACAAACCACCATCAGAGAGGTTCTGATGCCTAAGACATGACTAACTTTTGACTCAACTTGTTGAGACAAGAGTATCTTCTACATATGCTGGTGGCTTGATGTGGGGCTGTGAGCAGTTTTTTTTTCTCAAATCACAGACTACCCCAGCTCCTGTGACAGAGCCCAGGCATGATCTTCTGCGGACAAGAGCAACCACACCGTCACAGAGCCGGTGGGGGGAGCAGTTCCTTAAGAACCACCCGCCCCCAACAAAAATATTCAAGTACTACACATTTACAGCACATTTCACAACCAGGGCCAGCCCTAGAGTGTGGGTTGCAAACGGTCATGCCGATGGCTACACACTGAAGTGACAATGATTTGATCGTTTCAGAGATGAGGTTTCCTCTGGGTTGTAGCTTCTTAACTCAGACTGGACTCAGGACCAGTGGGAAATACAGGAAGCGGGGTTATGAGCCCTGCATGTTCACCCAAGTCCCTCACCCTGATTTCTAAGATTGTGTGTGAAGAAGTCTCAAGGTTTTGTTCTCTAAAATTGGAGCATGTTACTCAACAAATAGCCAGTCAATCAAGTGAGCTGAAAATCTTTCACAGCCTGAAGTGCAGGTGTAGAAACCAACATTCAGAGCAGTTAAGAAATTTTCCCAAGATGATGCAACCAGTGAACGGCAAAGCTGGACTCCCACAGGAGGGGTGACCACTCCCTTTCGGTGTCCTGATCTGTAAAAGGAAGCCCCCAGGCCCTCTGAGAGCCCTGCTGGCACCAGAAGTGGAAGAGGTGAATCCTAAGTTCTCAGAAATGGTTTCAAAAGGTTCTAACAGCATGAATCAGAGCTACATGTAACAGTATTTTTTATTGCTGTACATATACCACAACTTATTTATCCGTTCTCCTGTTCATGGGCATTTGGTTTGTTTCCACTTTTTGGTTATTAAAAATAGAGCTACTATGAACAATCATATATATACCTAAATGTTCATAGCAGATGTATATGTATATAATGATTTCTTAGTAAATACTGACAGTTTCTAAATTGGCTGTGCCAGTTGAATTCCCATCAGTGATGTGTGAGCATTCAGGCGGCCTTACCTCTTCACAGAGTTAGCAATGTCAGTCTTTTAAACTTTTGCCATTCTGGTAGCTGTGTAATGGTATCTCATTGTCATAGCAATTCACGTTTCTCTAATATGCACAATGTTGAGCATCTTTTCACACATTTATTGGCTATCTGGGGAGCTTCCATTGTGAATTACCTGTTCAAACCTTTTGTCATATTTTAGTGGGCTGTTTGTTATTTTATTATTAATTTGTAGGACTTCTGATACATTTGTTTACACATACATTGATGGTAATGAAATGATCTTTACCTGCTTTTAAATCAAGTTCCATGGCCCTAGTGACATAGCTAAGCCACAAGCCTATCACTAAGTTAAGGACAGAGCCCAGACGAGACCTTGGGTCTGCTGACTTCCGTCCCACTGCTTTTTCTACTCCCCACTATTGTGTTGTGTACATAGTCGAACTTGACATGAGGAAGATGACAGGGAAGGAAGGAGGGAAAAAAACGAGTGCCATGAAATGCTGTTAAATTATTCATCCTTTAAAACTATAAATAGGCGTCTCACAATGATTAAATAAATAATCAGGACCAGTCATATAAATCAAGTTTAAATAGATTATGGGGCTGAAGGAAATCAGTCCATACAAAGGCAAAACAACTTTCATTTATCCAACAGTTCTACTGTTCTGTGTTTCAGACACTAAAGGCATTGACCAGCTAGCTCTTCTTTTCGAGCCACTGCACAAAGCATGCCTTATGGAGTAGGGCTCTTTTCTGCCACCAGGTGGCAGACTCTGTCCATTTTGCTCCCTCTGGGCAGCCTTATTTATAACTGCTGTGAACACCATCTGATGGTGCCCAGCGTCTTCTCTAATCTGCTTGATAATCAATTACTTCTTTTTCTTTAAGATCCTCATGGTTGGCACAATGCTGGACATAGAGTCAGCACTCAATAAAAAGCAAAGGAGAGTGATAAAGGCAGAGCCTCCTCTGTGCTATGATTTCTCCTCAATAATGTCCACTCTCCAGAGTGCTCCCTGTAACCTCTGTTTACAGGACAAGACAGTTTACAGAAATAAAGGCACAGAGAGGTCAAAGCTGTGATCTTAACAACACTGCAAGTGTTGCAAGGGAATCAGAGCCCACATAAAAATTCAAGCCAAGCACAAAATATTCAAAGTAATTAAAACTAAGGACCTACAACCAAGGTTACTCTACCCAGCAAAGCTATCATTTAGAATCAAAGGACAGATAAAGAGTTTCTCAGACACACACACACAAAAAAAAAAGCCAAAGGAGTTCATTACTACCAAACCAGTATTCAAGGAATCATAGAGGGACTACTTTAGACCCAAAAAAATTAAAAATATGAATAATAAAATGGCAATAACTACATATCTGTCAACAATTACTTTAAATGTAAATGGATTAAATGCTCTGATCAAAAGACATAGGGTGACTGAATGGATAGAAAACAAGACCCTTATATATGGTGCCTACAAGGGACTCACTTCAGATCAAAAGACATACACAGACTGAAAGTAAAGGGATGGAAAAAGATATTTCATGAAAATGGAAACAAAAAGAAAAAAGGACCCAATAATTTCACTTCTGGGTATTTATCTGAAGAAACCCAAAACACTAACTCAAACACATATGCATCTATGTGTTCATTGCAGCATCATTCACAATAGCCAAGATATGGAATAACCTAAGTGTCCATCAGTAGATGAATGGATAAAAAAGAAGTGGTACATAGAGAGGGTGCCAAAAAAATGTATACACAGTTTAAGAAAGGAAAACTGTATTAAAATTGTAACACTCAATATATACCGATAACAAAAGACGAATACAAGTCACGTTTGACTTCTGCAATTACAAGAGGTTCTCAAAGTGGTTACCATCAGCATCCAGACACTTCTGATTACAGTGAACTACTGCTTGAGCAACGTTGACCAAAGTGTCCACTTGCATACATTTTTTTGGCGCCCCTGGTATATTAAAATGGAATATTACTCAGCCGTAAAAAAGCATAAAATCTTGTCATCTGTAACAACATGGATGGACTTAGAGGGTATTATGCTAAATGAAATAAGTCAGACTGACCAAGACAAATACCATATGATCTCACTTATATGTATAATCTAAAAAACAAAATAAATAAACAAACAAAACAAAAAAAAAACTCATAGATATGGAGAACATTTTGATGGTTGCCAGATGGGAGGAGAGCTGGGGGGATGGATGTAAAAGGGGAAGGGATTAAAAAGTACAAATTGGTAGTTATAAAATAGTTACAGGGATGTGAAGTACCACATAGGGAATATAGTCAATAATATTGTAATGGGGAGATGAGTACTAGATTTATCAGGATGATCACTTGGTAAGTTATATAAATATCTAATCACTATGTTGTACACCTGAAACTAATATAATATTGTAGGTCAATTATAGTTGAAAAATAAAAAATTATTTAAAAAAACAAATTGGAAAGTGATGTGCTGATTTAATTATCAATAAAGCAAGTAATTATGGGGGGAAGAATTCAAGCCAAGGACCACAGCAGCGACCCAACATCTTCTGCTCCACACCACGTGTAATTAGGTAAGGAAGCTAACCAAACTGATGGGCCACAATTAAAATGTTTTAAATCTTGTTCAACCTTGCCTATTTTAGAAAATGGATACAGCCTGGTCTATTTTAGAAAAATCCCAGCTTACATAGGGTTAGAAAGAAATTGAATCAAAATTAAATCCGATGATGGTACAAAACGGACTCAAGTCATGGAAAAACTTTTAACAGTCTTTGGAAGCTCTCAGGGCTAGCTCTCCTCACAAATACACACAATGAAATAGCCTAGAGAATGACACTGTGAGAAAGGACCAATCCCCTAGAGCTCAAGAGACGGGCAGTTAGAATTCCTATGATCACCACTAGGGGGCACAACGTGCCTGTTTTTCCAGTTTGGGCAAGGGACAAAATTGGCCTCCCATTCTGTGGGGGTTTCTAGGGCCAAGAAGACCACTCATGCCACTTTTCCACTTACAGGAGACAACTTTAACAACGTTTGGAAGAGTAGAACAGGAAACTGGAAAAGTGTGAACTTGGCTATAAACCTCACATCACACAGTAGAAGCCAGAGAGATGAAACTACATTGTTGGCGGAATGGGGAGGGACCCAGACCGGGATGGGGAAGGAGAGGAGCATATTTACCCCAGTTTTCGATTTGAGGTAGTTTTTTGCATTGTAAATTTAAAAATGTTTGTAAAAGGAAAGAAACTAATTTGCAAAAGAAGAGGAGAGCAAAACAACTATTGCTGAGAGCCAGTGACAAGAACAGCACTGAAATGTTATGGCTTGGACACAGGCCATCTAATCAGTATTATTCAACAAATGGTATCAGGCCCCTGTGTTCAGGCCTAATGTGTCATTACTAGCTGAGTGATATGAGGAAAAGCACTTACTTTCAGTTACTCATCTGTAAATGGAAAAATAATAATCACACAAGAGGCCATAAATAAGCTGATGTGGTTAGCACAATGTCTGGCACATCCTACAAGTCCAATACTTGTAGGTGAGCACATCTGAATCTATTAGTTGATAGCAAGCATCGATGGCACATGTCAGGTCTACAGCCAGATTCTGTTTGACAAGAGGTCAGAAGAGGCATGTTCCAAGGTACCTGGTCAACAAGGAACATGCAAATACTTACATGAAGATACCTTAAACCTTTATTGAGGGACCCAAAAGAAGACATGAACAAATGGAAAAATTCTCCATGTTCTTAGATAAAGAAGTTTCAATATGATAAACATGGCAACTCTTCCTAAGTCAGCCTATAAATTGAATGTGACCTCATTCAAAATATGAAAAAGTTTAAACTCAAGCTAATTCTAAAGCTCATATGAAAAAGTTAAAAGTAAGAAACTCATTGGAAACTCTGGAGCTGAGGAATACTGACAAGTAGACCTTCTGGATGTTAAAACCTATTATTCAGTCTCAATACTTAAAACAGTATGATAATGGCATATGGCTAGAAAGACCACTAGAGTCAAGATATAGACCCAATACAAATGAGCATTTAGAAATGACAAAGAGGGCATCGAATCCAGTATGATTCAATAAATGGTATCAGGAAAACTGGAGAGCCATCTGGAAATATTGTAAGGTTGGATCCTAACCTCACACATTAAAGTAGGATAAATTCCAAATGGATTAAAGTTGTAAAGATAGTAAGAGGAATCCATACCATACTAGAAGAAAGCATAGAGTAATTATTTTATAACCTGTCTACTTGAAATAAGCACAGGTACTATTATAGACTTAATGTTTGTGTTCCCCTGCTAAATTCATATGTTGAACTCTGAACCCCCAATGTGATAGTATTAGGAGGTGGGGTCTTCAGGAGATGATTAGGTCATGAGGATGGAGTCTCATGAATGGGATGAGTGCCCTTACAAGAGTCATGAGAGAGCTTACTTCTTCTCTCTGCTCTCTGCCTTGTAAAGACACAATGAGAAGATGGCCATCTACAAACCAGGAAGTGGCCCTCACCAGACACCAGATCTACTAGCACCTTGATCTGGGACTTCCCAGTCTCCGGAGCTGTGAGAAATACATATTGTTTGAGCCACCCAGTCTATGGTACTTTGTTATAGAGGCCCCAAATAAGACAGACATCATTTTAGAAATAATAAATAGGCTACACAAAACCAATAATTTCTGCACATAAAAGTCAAACCGTTCAGTAAAAACCAGGAATATAATTAGGAAAAATAATAAATATTAAATTTTTAGAAGCTGGAGTAAAACTAAAAGGAATGAACTGGTGGAAGAATGGATGAATAGGCAATGCACAAAAGATTTTTTTAGGAGAGTGAAAATACTCTGTATGATACTATAATGATGGATACATGTCATTGTACATTTGTCTAAAACCAATAGACTGTACAACACCCAGAGTGAACCCTAATATAAACTGTGGACACTGGGTGATAATGGTGTGTCGATGTAGGTTTATCAATTGTAACAAATGCACCCCTCTGGAGAGGGACGTTGATAATGGGGGAGGACGTGAGTGTGGGAGCAGGAGGCACAGAGGAACTCTCTGTACCTTCTGCTCAACTTTGCTGTGAACCTAAAGCTTCTCTGAAGAATAAAGACTATTTAAAAAGAAAAAGGAATGAACGACTGCTACTCACCACAATACAAGAGTAGGGTGAGTCTCCCAGACATGAAGACGAGGAAGGGACCCAGACACAAAAGAGCAATGCTGCATGACTCCATTTACACGAATTTCAGGAACACACAAAACTATGACAGAAGTCACGGTGGACAATGACAGGAGAGGAGCACAGAGAGACAGGTCTATGTCTGGATCTGGGTGGTGTTTGTTTACACGGGTAGATGCATTTGTAAACATGCATCGATCTGTACACCTGAGATGTGTGTACTCTGTGCCAAACTTCAATTTTAAAAAATTTAAGTGACACTAGGAAGCGTGCTCACATCTCTCTTTGTAAAAATGAATCTGAAACTCAAGCTTTGCTGAGGTCCGTATTACAAACTTGTGAACTTCATGGGGCTCCCTCAACAACAGTGACAAGTGACAGGAGTGCCTGAAGAGCAAGGCAAAGAGTTTCCAGTTTGGAATGTCCCCGAGGTTCTTTTTTTCTTCTGTAGAAGGCGTATGGTCAAAAGCAGTGCTCACATCAGACCACAGGTTGAGTCATTCCCAGCACCAGCTAGACAAAATTTGCGAGAGGTCTACAAATTCCCCCATCCCTGACATTTCAACCAAACCCTCATTTTCTCTCCCTGATTTGCTAACAATGGACAGATGTTCCTTTCCAGTCCCCTGCCCTCCTCGGGCCCTGTTCCCACCACCACCACCAGCCGCAATGGGCACTCCCCAGATAAGACTCAGGCTTTCCAACCTGTGGCGCCAGCATGGAAAAAGCAGACAGAGCATGGGTCCTGTGGCCCACCCGCCTGCTCTCCCCAGCCCTTCCCTTCCCTGGCACCAAAACAGATGACTTCATCTGCAGGACCGAGCTCCTATCAGCTGCTGGGCCTCCCTGGAACCGGAGGGGGGAAGGAGCCAGGAGGCAGAGGCTGGCCTGAGCTCTGGTTACTTTGGCACAGGCCGGGGCTCTGTGGAGTGTCAGCTGCAGCCTTCAAATCAGGGGAGCTCCAGCTTGTTCTGGAGGTTCCTGCTGCCTGCGCGTGGCCACTTCTTCCAGCTTGGCCTCCACGCTCCTCCGAGCTGCACTTGGGTATGAGTCACATGCAACTGGCAGCCACCACTTAGCCCGGTGCAAAGGACAGAAAGAGGGTCCCTTGTCCCTTGAAATAAAACGCCCATTCTTGGTCCTGAGTCCCAACAACACGATGGCAGGCCCTTTATGTTTGTCCATGTTGGTTAGCTCAGTCCAGCCCAGTGCCTCATTAATCTAGCTCAGGAATTAAAGTCTCCATCACTGTCCACATTCAGTGTTCATTCTCCTGCTCCTCCACCCATCTCCTTTTCAGTGTCGAGTGTGACCATGGAGGGACCTGCAGGGAGTTTGAGGGAGACCTGCTTATACAGGCAATGGATCCGTGGGTGGGGGGGAACTGCCGGGTCACGTCATTGCTCTGGTGGCTTTGCTGCTGGTATCATTTTCCAATCTGGTCCACTGCATTAGGGGTGCTGGTTAATGCCCCAGCCAGGGTATGGCTCATGTTGTCACTCACAGAGGACGGGCTCTGGAGCTAGGCTACTGGCTTCCTACAGCCGTGTCATCTTAAGGAAAGTAATTTACCCAACCTCTCCAGACCTCCAGGCCCCATCTGTAAATTGGGGATATGATTGTTACTCTCTCAGAGCATTATTGTAAGGATCAAATAAATTAATAAATAACATTCAATATATGTGTTATTTTTATTACCTGGGTCTGTCTGATGCCAGTGGTCTCTGTGAGACGCTGGTCCTGGTGAGGGGGTCAGCCTCTGCCTGGCTCCCTGAGCCCTCAGCCTTTAGGTGTACAAATGGGGGCTCCATGACCCTCCAGGAAGCCCCTGGGCTCTCTCATGCTGGATCCCACATGGATCCTCGGCTCCCCTAGCCTCCATCCTCTCCTTCCACCCGGACACATTGTAATTCCTGGTGCCCTGGCATTTCAACTGCCTCCTAACTTCAGAAATCACTAGACAGAGAAGCAGACTTCGTCCAGCGGACATTTGTCAAACATCAGGGGAGAAGTGCATTGTACCTCTTCCCCACCCCAGAGGGCAGGGCTCCAGTGGGTGGTGAATGTGCCATCCTGGTAGGTCCCCAAATGAATGCTCTTCCCCAGGTCCTCTCTCTCCCTTTCTGCTCACTTCCTCTGCCTTTCTCAAAAGCAGCAGGCCAGTTTACTCTCTTGAACCTTTGTGCAGACTTGGCCAGGAGTCACGTCCAAGGTAGACCCTGCACCTCCCTCTTTGAAGTTGGATGTGAGACAGTCAGTCAGGGAGCAGGAAGAGCCTTAGACAGTAGGTCTCACCCCCTGTACTACCCAGAATTCACATTCTTACCCATCTCCTTCTAAATACCTCTAATAGCTTCCTGCACTTTTATGAGGATTTTATCCTTTCGTATCCTGACTTTAACGTGCCGATCTCCCCAACAACAGCTCCATATGTTGGAAGGACAATGTTTTGTCTCCATCTTGTGTTCATGAACACTGAGAAGGGAGAGAGCCAATGACGGGCTCAAGGTCACACAGCTTGTTCCAGAGCAGGATCTGGACCTTCTGCTTCTGGTTCTGGAGAGCAGGCTGTGTATTTGTCTGGCTGCTCCCACAGAGGAGGCTTGCTCTTTCCTTTAGGGACAGCTGGGCGAGGACACATAGGGCTGGCCAACAGATTCTCTCTCCACAAGGCCTGACAGCCCACTATTGAGGTGATAACCATGGAGAGCCTCCCACTAATGCCTACTAAGGGTCTGCCGTGTGCTTGGCACTGGGGGCCACTGGAAACACCCAGGCACTTAAATTCCCTTAAGACCTTCCAGGACCGCAGTCTTCATGAGATACCATTTTTTAATTATAATGAGTATTGGCGAGAATGCTGGTCAATAGGAACTGTCACACTGTGCTGGGAGAAGGGAACACTGAAGCCACCATTTTGGCAGGTGATTGGACTCCACAGTTCAAAACATTTTCAAACCATAACCCAAAATAGTCCAGCTATTCTCCTTGACGCAAACCTCTCATCTGGCTCAAACCTTTTCTTGACCCAACTCCCAACCCCCTGGTTCTGCACTTCAGCTTAACTCCTGCTTCTGGCCCCATTGTTTGCGTTTGGTTCTGGAAGGTCACTCCAAGTTATGGCCCCTCCCATCTGAGGACAGGGCCCCCCAGTCCTGTGGCTGTTACTGTGGCTAAGATGTCAACGTTCAACAAATAAGAAAGTAAAAACTTTGAGAGTTTGTTGTTTCCATCTGTCTGGAGAGCAAAGGCTCAGACTGTTTCTAAGGGAAAAGCCAGTAGTTTCATGAACTAGTGCTGGAACTACTAGGCTGCGAGGTGTGCGAAAGAAGGGAGACAGTGGCTGGAGAAGGTCTGGTTATCAGGACCCGCCCACCCAGAGTGCCTTGGGAATGGTGGAAAGGGACGAAGGAGGTTTGCAAACTGGTTACACTTCTGCCTCAAGCTGAGTCACTTTGCCAAAATCCCTTCCAGGCAACAGCGATAACTTGGGGCCCCTGTAGTTACTCTAATTTCTCTGACTTGCTGTCGCCACACCCAGGTGATTCCCCAGCAATGCCATGATCATGGGGTTAGCCCCTCCTCTGTAAGTCCCCCTACCCCACTAATCTGCTCAGAGCTCTTCACCCTGTCCCTGTCCCGGGCCCAAGCCCAGGCACAGCCAGGGTGGCTGAGGCTTCTCAGAGGGGGCAGGCAGAGGACTGAGGAGAAGCTGTCAGCCTGTGGTATTACTGTCCAGATCTGGGAGGCCACTTATCTGGGACGCCCACACGGGGAAATGAGATAGTCCAGCAGCACTTTTCCCACCAATATCCTTATCTTGACTGGAAAGAAGACTGTGGTTGTGTGTAAAGATGTGTGTGATTTTACAAAGCCCTGTGTATGTCTCTTTGAGTGTTTTTCACTCCATGACTTCTGATCACGTGGATATTGTGTAATTTTATGACTTGAATATGAAATAGGAGTCTGTGAAGATTGTGTAATTTTATGACTTGAATATGAAACAGGAGTCTGTGAAGTATGTCTGTGTTTTATATGTCAGAAGAGAAATAAATGGCCAAAAGGGAGATAAGAGGTGGGAGACACAAAGGGAAAAAAACAGCATCAGGGGAAAACATTTTTAAAAGATTGAAAACAACCATTTTTTGTGAAAGGATGAAAAAAATGATTTTTCATACATTGACTAGGCATGTGTAATGTGTAGCTGTGTAATGTTGAAACGTTAAATGTGTCTTCTCTTCACTGGTAAGTCTACGTTCCATATCCACCCTAGAGATAGTGCACATGTACACAAAGGTTATACAAGAATGTTCATTTCAGAGTGATTGTAGCAGCAAAATTACAAACAACCTAAACATTAATTGACAAGGGAGTGGTTAAATATATTATAGCATGAAATATCAAAGCTCTGGAATACTAAGTATCAGTGAGAAAGAAAAAAAAATATGTTTATGTACCAAAATGGAAAGATCCTCCCAAATTTGTAAGTTAAAAAATATATCAAATGGCAGAATTCATATGAATTATACTATATAAGAATATATATACATCTATGTATATGTATATATATATATTTCTATAGAGATATAGATACCTACCTACAATTATTTAGTCTATATCTATAATCTATAGATATAGATGATAGAGGTAGAGGTAGAGGTAGAGGTAGAGATAGAGATAGTGAGAAGGAAGGGCCTGAAAGTTGTACACACCAAAATGACAGCAGTGGTTGCCTCCAAAGAAGAGAGCTGGAATTAAATGTGCATTATCTAAATAGTCCTACAATAGAAGTAAGTATCTGTAAGTCTTGTTTAATTATAAACACTTCTTAACTTTTTAAAGAAATCAACAAGACTAGAATCAACTCACCATAGACCTTATGATTTAAACAAAAACAGAGAACTGCTAGCATAATCCAAAATCTCACTACCTGGGGGGATGGGAACCAGGGATCCTAGGACCAGAGAGTGAAGACTAAAGCTCTCAGACTCTACTGACCCTCCCCCCAAATCTCTTTGCCCAAGATGGAACCTCTAATCACAAGGCAGGTGTCAAGGCCAAGCAGAGCTAGTAAAGAAGAGATTGCCCCCCACTCCTGCAGCTCAGGTCTAAAGTAGTTCTCTTGAATCATAGTTTAATTGGGTATAAAATTCTAGGTCACCAGTCATTTTCCATTGTCTTCTGACTGTTGTAGTAGCTGTTGAAAAATTTGCTCTCAGTCTAACTGTCATATGTTGGTATATTAATCCATCTTTGCTCTCTAGTTGATTTAGAAATTTTTCTCCTTATCTTTGATGTTTTACAGTGCGTGTGGGAATAAAATCCTTTTAATCCTGTTTAAGACTGTGTGTATCAAATCTAAGAATACTTTTCTTACATTAATTCTGGAGAATTCTCAGACACTATCTCTTCAAATATTGCCTCTTCAAATAATGCATTCTGTATATTCCTTTATTTTGCCTTAGTTTGAATTTCCTGGAAACAGAGCCTGAGAGAAAGATTCAAGTGCAAGTAGTTTATTCAGCAAGTGATCCCAGTGATCAGAAATAGTGACATGTGGAGAGTAAAACAGGAAATTCAATAAAGTTTGTATTATTGAATTGGTTACCACTGTGACTAACTGGGGCTCAGTCTTGCAGAGGACTCTTTGTACAACTTTACAGTATGTCCCTAGGATTGTTTCAACAAAGGACAATTCAGTTAGTTAGTTATTTACTCACTCCCATCCTCCATTGGTTGAGGACTGCTACTGAACTATGTGAGCTCAGTGGACTTCTGCAGTCTTGTTGAGCACTCATGGTCAGAACAGAGAGAGAAACTGTAGCATGTGATTGGGAAAGGCTGTTGGCATTGCATCAACTCCAGTAAACCTATCAATGATCATAATAGCAGCCGGCAAGTATGAACAACTTTTGCTATTTAAGCTGCGCTGCTGCCGAGAACTTGGACCCCAAATTTTACATTCTTATATTTTATTATGCTTATATAAATGTAATTATACAATATGTAATGAATATACATATTATACTATGTAATAAATATGTTGCAATTATATACTATACAATAAATATATCAAATATTACTATTATTATAAACTATTTAAACAAAGAGATAAGTGAAGAAAAACAGACTCCAATATTACCACCTCCAAGATTTAACAGATGTTAATACTTTGTCATACTGGCCTGAGATCTCTTTAAAAACAAAACAAAATTATAGATAGAATGAAAACCCTTACCACGCTCTTCATCCCTATCCTCCCCCTAAATAACTACTATCTTGAGGTTATGTTTATCATTTGCAAGAATATTTTATACTTTTTCTACATGTTCTACATATTCATAAATAACATATAGAATTGCATGCGTTTGAAATGTTTACCTAAATTAAACGGATTTGAATGAAAGGAACGACTGGTTCCCCGCGCGTGTGCAGCGTCTGCACTTTCCAGCAGGTGTCACTAGCGTTCCAGTCACGGAGGGATATGGATTTTTTTTTTTTTTTTTTCTGTTCTCAGTGACAGGATTGGGATTTCCTTCTGTGGACGTTTTAACTCATTTACATTTTAAGGCTGTCTACATACAAGATACCGGAGCTTTATTTTTCAAAACTTAAAAGCAGCACTGTAAGCAATGAGATCTCAGATTATTTCTTTTAATTCTTTCTCTAGAGGAAACACCCATGAGACAAAAAAAAGGCACTGAGCAGAGAGGTCGGAGAACTACATTCTGGTCCCAGTGCCACAACTAACCAGCTACGCCAACTTGAGCAGGTAGGTTCCCTCCCTGAGCCTCAGTGCACCCTCCACCCCCCGACCCTGTAGAATAAGGGGTAGCAAATCATTGTATCTCCCCCACGGACTCTGGTCCTTTGATAGCGGCTCCCTGGGGGTTGCTCAGGGCAGAGAAAGAAAAGGTGCTGAAAGAAAAGGTTGGCACTGAATAGAGGGGAACCGGCAGCAGGCATGCCCAGTGTTTGCCATGTCCAGTGGAGACAATCTGTGAAATCCCTCCTGGTTCTAGCCCACCTCTTACCTTCCCCATTTGTCTGTGTAGCAGCCCCAGAGATTCGCTGGCCTGGAGCCATGACCATCATCCCATCTTGGTTCGTTACACATGGATTTCATTTGAATCAATTTCTTTCTTTCTTTCTTTCTTTCTTTCTTTCTTTCTTTCTTTCTTTCTTTCTTTCTTTCTTTCTTAAGATTTCATTGGGGAAGGGGAACAGGACTTTATTGGGGAACAGTGTGTACTTCCAGGACCTTTTCCAAGTCAAGTTGTTGTCCTTTCTGTCTTAGTTGTGGAGGGCGCAGTTCAGCTCCAGGTCCAGTTGCCAGTTTGTTAGTTGCAGGGGGTGCAGCCCCCCCATCCCATGTGGGAGTCGAGGAATGGAACTGGCAACCTTGTGGTTGAAAGACCACTGGCCCATCTGGGGATCGAACCGGCAGCCTTTGGCATTAGGAGCACGGAGCTCCAACCGCATGAGCCACCCGGCCGGCCCCTGAATTTTTTTCTTTTTAAAGTAGGTGTGGTTTGCTTTAGTCCCAAGAAGGCTTGGTGAGATTAAACCTCTGTAGTGGCCAATTCAGGGTCAGAGAGCATCGACGTTGAGAAACTGGACTGTGATCAGGTTTCGATTTTTTCTGAAATCACCACACAGATTAACCCTGGCCCCCCAGATCCACAGCAAAGCCCTGAATGCACACATCTCCTACAATCCCACTCACTAAAATTTGTCAATAGATACCACAGATTTGATGAAACAAGAAAAAGTCCAGAGAAGGAAGTGCTGCCAGTTTGATATTTTCCCGGGAGTTTATGGTAGTCAGTTTCTTCCCATTAGACATCTGCCCTAACAACTGTTTGGCCTGGAGGCAGCGGCATGGACCAATGGTGAGGTCTGGGTCCCCCTGTGGCAGTCTCCAGAGGGCTCAGAGCAGGCTCCTGGGCCACATTCCTCCCTCTGGCCCCTCCCTGACCTGCCCTCTCTCTGGCCTCAGGTCCCTGGGGGAGGCCTGAGAGGCCGTGGGAGTTTGGCTACCATTATCCGGCCCTTATCTAAGCCCACTTAGTTCAATGACTAGGAGCCGACCTGAGGGTCACGCCTGTCTCCAGAGAGCCAGTGCTATCTCAGTGACCTATAGAAACCTTGGCATGAGCTCATGTTTTCTGACGACAGAGAGGACCCCTGCCATATCGCTGCCCTGCACCCCCATCCCCAGCGTCTAGCGTGAGTCTGGTGAAGGCTCCACCATTACTCACTGAAATAGCAACACTGATAACTACAGCAGACAGAAATACATTGATGACTTTCCATTCAGAAAAGAGCCTTCTGCCACCTTCCCCTCTGTCTTCATGCAGTCTCACTCGGATGGACACTCAGGCACACAGGCAGGGCCTGTCTCAGACACAACCTCAAAACTATCACTACCCCCCACCACCACCATGAAGATATGGTGTGACCATTAACCCCTAGAGAAGTATAGATCCAAGAATTCATGCTAAAACATACTTTCTCCTCATTGAGAAAAGCACGGTAAGGACAGAAACCCTATTTTACTCATCTATGTTCCAAAATCCAACATCACCGGGCAAACAGTAAGCTGTTCAATATAAATGGACTGTGTTGAACTGGATTGGGTAGGGTTGACAGAACACAGGATTAGGAAGCAGGTAACTCCATTGCTGGCCCTTCCTTGACTCCCTGGGGGACTTTGGACAGGTTAGTTCCCTCTCTCTGGTCCACAGAGTGTTACTTTATACAGTCTTAAAATCTTTGTCAGGAGCATTTAGTGTATTTACATTTAATGTAATTACTGAATATTTGAGTTGAAATTTATGAATTCTTTTATTATTTTCTGTTTCTCCTGGCTGCTCTATGCTTGTTTTTCTCTCTCTTCTTCTTTTCTTTACAGAGAATTTTTTTTAATTTTTATTAGGTAATATTGGGGAAACGTGTGTTTTTCCAGGACCCATCACTTCCAAATCAAGTCATTGTTTTTAATCTAGTTGTGGAGCCTTATTTTTATCATGATTACAACATGCAGAGTTAATTTCTTATCAAAGCTTAAAGTTGAACAATATGTTTAACCCACTCTCAGACAGTATAACAACCTTATAACTTTTTAATTCCTCTTACCCCTCCAACTTATATGCTACTGCTATATATTTCAATTTTCCACACTCAATAAACAGAACCCCACATCCCTGCCTGTATTCTGAAATATGTTAGAAGTAAAATAAGCAAGTAAAGATGGAGAGCTTGCTCTGAATCTATGCACCCAACGGGCCTGTTAATGGAACCCCAAATGAGAAGGTCTCACCTGTCCAATCCCCGCTAGCAGTAGACCAGGGCAGGCTTCGTGGCCACTTAGGAAAAGCCTCTCCTTGTTGAAACAAGATGTGGGAAAACAACATTCTTGCTTCCGAAGATGTGGGGGCAGAGCCCCAGAAAGTAGTTTCCAGGCTCTCGGCCTCACATAGACAGGTGCTGGCTCAGGTAGTAAATGGCCATCAACTGTGATTGCATGGCCATCAGCTGTGGCTAGTTGGCCGTCAGCTGTAACCAGTGAGCCATTGGCCACTAATATAACTGCTGTGGCTACGCTAGCAGAGAGAAAAAGAAAATGGGGGCTAGCAAGATGATGGCGGCTGGGCTGGCGAGTGTGGATGGCGGTTTGCGGACAGTGTGGATCCAGCCTCCAGTGAGAGTATAGTGCCGCCAGAGAGAATATAGAGGTATGACTCCCCTACCTATGGCTACGTGGGTGTTCCTTTTTGGCCTCACCATATCCTGCGTTATGTGGGGAGCGGGACCAGAGACCCCGCAGGCCCCCCCCGCACGACAGAAGACCATGCAGGTAAACTGCCTGGCACAATTTAAGACATGATGTAGAGGATGAAGCCTGCTTTCACATTTGCATTTGGAGCAGAGGGTCTTACTCCCTGGGTTCAAATCCTAGCCCCACCAGTAACTAACCATGTGGTTTAGCCAGTTTTTCAATACGAGGTTTCTTGGGTCAGATTGCCTGGTTTGAATCCCAGATCTACTACTTCCCTGCTCCAGCCTTGGGTGATTTGTGAACCTTCTCTTGGCCCCCATTTCCTCATCTTGGCTACCTTGTAGGGTTTTTGTGGAAATCAAAGGAGTTCATGCCTGCACAGAACTTAGAACAGTATCCACACATGATAAGTATTCAATAAATGTAAGCCGCTATTATTAAATAAGTAATCCAAATAAACTACTTGGCATTTCCTAAGTGCCTGATTATAATTATTAATCATGCCTCAGTTGACTCACCTACAAAGTGGGAATAATAATACCTATCTCAAAATGTATGAGAAAATGCTGAGTGAAACGCTCTGTGCAAGTTAGTCAATTTTATCTTACAAACATCTTTTATCCTTTTCCCAGGTGACACTGATTTAGAATGATGGGGGTGGTTACAAAACCAGAGAACCTGTCAAGAATGGGGCCCAGGAGACGAAAGGGGGCAAAAACCAACTCCATTTCTTCCTGACACCACCTCCTAGCAGCCCAGCCAAGTTCTGTCACACTGCCCCCTCATCAGAGTCCTTTCAAGGGCGGATCTGAAAAGAGTGTTTTTTACAAGTTCCCTGAAGAGGTCAGAAGCTTTGACCACAGATGGCAAGAGGCGGTGGACAGCACTTGGTCTACCCCCAAAAGCCTGGTTCCTGTTTGGAAGGGACCAGCTGACACAAACCCTAAATCCTCCCGGCACCAGCTGTGCCAATATTTGTCACCCAAGAGGAAGCTGTGCAGAGGAATGGAAGGAATGGAAACCCGAGAAACCCTGGGACAGCCTGAGGAATGCTGGGGAATCCCCAGGAAACCTGAGATTGGGCTCAGCCCTGGCCCTGCCTTTAGATATGGGGGCATGTTGAGCAAGTAAAGTCCCCTTTCTGAGCCTCAATTTCTCTCCCTGTAATGGACCTAATGTCATTGTCCTGCCTACCTCCCAAGTGGACCGGACCTCCAACTAGGTGGTAAATTTCAATGCTTTGTATCTGAAGCATTTTGCAAACATGAGTCGAGTGCTCCCCCAGCTCCCCAGTTCCCTCCTGCCAACCAGGCAGCAGGCATGACCCTCCTTGGCCTCCAGAGACTGCATGGAAAACACTGGCCAAATCCAAGTCCGGCCCCCATTTTCACCTCAATAAGTCTTCCCTCTCACTGTACCTCTGCTCCGCCATTAGAGGCCTCCTCAGATATAATAACTGTCCCAGGATCATATTTCAGTGTTCACTTCCTACCCATTCATTCCTTAAACGAACAGCCTGAACACCGCCTGCATGTGTCCAACCCCAGGGCGGCTCTCGGGGCATAGAATAAAAATGGCCTCTGCTACCAAGGGAAGAAAGTCAGGGAACCTGGCCAGGAGTGACCAGGAAAACAAAACAAAATGTGAGGTCTCTAGGAGCATGGGGGAGGGTACCCCACCCAGCCTCAAGGACCAGGACAGGCTGTCCAAAGGAGAAAGGGCTCACATAGAGTCCTCAAGATGAGCAGGCACTGCCCAGCAATGAGGGTTGGAAGGGCATGCCGAGAGGAACAGCCTGTGCAAAGGAGGCAGGAGAGAGGGGAAAGCCAGGGGCTGGAGCGGTTTCCAACCTCCTTCCCTCCTCCCAGGGAGCACATCCATCTCTAGAAACTGAGGATAGAAGGTGCCCAGAGCAGGGACAGCAAAGCTAAGAAGCCACCAGCTGGAAATCTGAGAACCAAGCTTCATGCCAGTGCAAAACCTCAGGACCTATCCCCAAAATAAGGCTCTTTTTTTGTTGTTCTTCTTTTCCTCTAATCTGTGTAAATAACCTCACATGTTCCCCAAGGCTGAGACCAGGCCATGCCTCTGACTCTGAGTCTTTCCTGCCTCAGGCCCAACCTCTGTCCCCACAGCCAGGGGATCATGGCTGCACACACACACGCACACACACCAGCCACCCACCTCTCAGCTCTGTGTCTGCAGCCACATCCGAGACACGGGCTTCCCTCCTCAGGCAGACGTGCGGGGAGATTGTGGGTAGATCAAGAGTGCTGGGCAGGAGAAGAAAACAGGAAGGAGGAGGTGATAAGGAGAGAGTTTCAAGGGAACTGGATTGAATTTTTGGAAACAGCAGGTTTGGGGAAATCCTGGCCTGAAGAGTAGCAGTCTCTGGTCATCAGGATGAGATGACCCAGAAACACCCCTTGGCACAGGGCAGGGAAGGAAGACACATCTATGTGTTGCTAGGAGTGGCTCCTCAAGAAGGCTGGCCCATTCATTCACTCAACATGACATTTATGGAGGGCCTAATTCACTTATGTTTTGTACAAACTCAAATCTGGCAGGTCCCCGTTGGCCAACGTGCCTGGGGAGCAGTCAGGCACACTCCTGCCTCAGGGCCTTTGCACTTGCTTTTTCCTCTGCCAAGAACGCTCTTCCACAGATATTCACACCGCTCTTTTCCTCATCTTCCTTGGGTCTTTAGTAAAATGTCACTTTCTTCATGATGCCTTTCCTGACCATCATAGTTAAATTTACAGTGACACACACCACCACCACCACCCCCCAAAAAAGAAGTCCCTATCCTTACCTTCCCAGGTCTGCCCCTAACATTTGTAGAGTCTGGAGCAAGAGTAAAACTGGTGGTTTCAAAATCTGACCCACCCGCTTCCTGTTCTCACCCTCATTTCCACCCAATACCTCAAGGAGCCTCACACATACATGGGAACATCCCAGTGACATTCAAAACAAGCCGCCACTTCTTAATCAGACTTCAGGCTTAGGGATGTTTCATTCCACTCTCTAAAGTCAGACCCCAGGGGAAATCCATACAAGCCCTGGTGGGCTCAGCCATTAAGGCAGGAACTTTTGAGGTCCTGAGTAAACAGAGTGTGGTCTAGAAAGGGGATTCAGGCTCCCAGAGGCATATCCCC
Source organism: Rhinolophus sinicus (assembly GCF_036562045.2). Classification (NCBI taxonomy): domain Eukaryota; kingdom Metazoa; phylum Chordata; class Mammalia; order Chiroptera; family Rhinolophidae; genus Rhinolophus; species Rhinolophus sinicus. The sequence goes on from NC_133757.1 coordinate 97,013,464, forward strand.
TTGGCCTGACAAACCCTTTACCCTGGAGGAGGACAGGCGTGGATCTCTAACGTGAGGGGCTGAGCACAGGGATCCCTCTTTCCCAGGTCTAAGAATGGGACTGTCCCTTCCTTACTTTATTTTTCTCCATCTGATGGACTATATATTGTACTTATTTGTTTGGTTCATTATCCAATTCCCTCCAGTAAAATATAAGCCCCAAAGAAGACAGGGATCTGTTTTGATCACCGTTATAATATCTGTGCTTATAACAGTATCTGTCACAGAGTAGGTGCTCAATAAATATTTGTAGAATACACAATAGACTTGGGGAGGGGGGGTTGAGATGCTAGGACTGAAGCCAGGCTGAGGTTCTCTTGTCTTCATAAAGCTTCTTTGTTCTACAGAGGGCTTCTGGCAGCGAGGGTGATAGGGTGCATGGTTCTAAACTCCTTCTTTTCAAGTCTGCAAACCCTAGAGAAGAAACTACCGGTAAGAGAGTTGCTCTTTTAGAATATAGCTAAAAAGATGTAGGGATGTTGTTTAGTTATGTGCATGATATGTACTTCACCATACATGGATTCAGTGAATGTGTATTGTGACAAAGATTCTCCTTGGCCGAAGTCTAATTAGACTCCTCTGAGCCGTCTGATCAAGTAGGCTTTGACGTTGGCCCCCACTCTGCCTTCAGGCTGCTTAACCCAGTTTTGGCAAGAATCCTGCTAGGTCGGTTTACCAGGAATCCCCCCACCCTTGATATCTAATCACCTTAATAACTGATCTCCTTGGATACCTACTCAAGGTCCTCGTGCCCCACATTGATGTCTAAGTCCTTGGTTGGCCAGCCTGTATCAAGAATCCTGTTAGGTCAGTTTAGCAAGAATCTCCTTACCCTTGATGAGAAGTCTCCTCTTACTAGTCATTTCCATCCATTGACCCCATTCTGTTCTTTAGCTATAAATCCCCCCTTGTCTTTGTTGTATTTGGAGTTGAGCCCAATCTCTCTTCCCTACTGCAATAGTCATGACACACACTGCAATGTTTTTTTAATAAAGTCTTCCTTACCCATTTAACAAGTGCCAGAATAATTTCTCTTGAACAGTTAGGAATACAAAAATCTATCAGACAAGGTCCCCAGCCTCAAAGAATTCCAGTTAAGAGGGTAAGTCAGATGCATAAATCAATAGCCAAATGTAAAATAATAAGTACTGGTATAAAACTATGGGCAAGGTGGCATCAACACCCAGATGAAAGAGAAGTTATAACAGAGTCCTGTAGGGAAGAGTGATGTGGGCTGGGCTTTGAAGGCTGAGTAGGAGTTCCTACTTTGTGGAAACTCAATTAGTCACAGAAACATAACTTTTGCATATTAAAAGATGGTTAATATATATGATCTTATGTTTGTAAAATACATGTATTTGCACAGAAAAAAATGTTAAGTCTAGAGGGATATACGAATTAAAATTAATTAAAAATTAATAGTAGTTATATCAGAAAAGTGAGATAATAGCTGATTCTTTTTCTTTACAATTTTTTGTATAAAACAGCACATAACATTAAGGTCATTAACAGACGCCATCCACACATTCAACATGAGCTTTTGGTCCTGGAGCTAGGGTGGCAGACTTGTCGGAGATCCTGGAAGCCTGGGGGAGCAAGCAGAGCCTATATAGATGCACAGATTTTAGGCAGAGTGAGCGGGGGAAGATGCCTTCCGGCACAGGCAATGCACCATCAATGGTGTGGAGGTGGGAAGTCATGGGAAGGGTTAGAGGGACAGTGAGCCCACCTGGCGGGGTAGAGAGTAGTTGGAGTTCAGGCTGGAAGAATAGGCTGAGGCCAGACTATGGGGCCTGGAATTGCAGGTGCAGCCTTTTGTCCTGCAACCTACAAGCTCAGTGGGCTCCACAGCACAGCTTGGAGGGTGCAAGCCAATCAAGGAAGCTCTATTTTCAAAAGTGAGACTTCTCATTTCCCCGTGTTACATATGACAAGATGCTTACATGTGGCACATCTCCATCTGGATCTCAAGTCTCCTGACTGCACGCCTTGAGTCATTCAGCAGCCAGACAGCTGGGTGTCCAGAAAACTGAGCTTAATGACAAAGAAGAGGAGGCAAAGGGGGAGGCGGGAATTCCCAACGAAGCCTGGAGGTAAGGAGAAGACGTAACCTGCAGGTCTGAATGCGGGAGGTCCCAGGACACACCTCAGGACAGGGCTTCCCCCAAGCACAGTCCTGTGCACAGATCCCACTCCCAGGGCGACGGGAAAAGGGGAAAGCTTAAGTCACTACAGCAGAAGCCACGGAGGTGGCTCCAGCTGTCATGTGTGTCGCCATCCATCCTCTTTGGGGAGAGACCCTGGGATGGTTTCCACCCAATCGGATCGGATTCGGGCTAGAGCGGGGTTCTCCCCACCTGCTCCGCGCCCCAGAACATCCCTCACCTACTCTTGGGAATGGCTACTGTTCTCCAGGTTGACCGCAGGGTGGCGCTGTCGGCATTAAAGGCGCCGCGGGGCTCCGCAGCCTCTGGAAGGGGGGCCTGAGGCGTGACGTGAGTCCTGGAGCATCGCCAGCTGGTCAAAGTAGACCAAGGCTCCAGGTGTCTTCAACGGATCCACCTGCAGACCTGAATTAGAAACAAATACAAAACTCAGGGCGCGAGCCCTTGACTGGTTTCAGAGTGGGGCTCCAGAAGAATCGACGAAAGATGACAGGGCAGGAATGATGCCTGCCTGTTTCATAGTGGAGGAAACTGGTCCCTTGAAATTATAGGACTTACTCAAGTCTTTGGTTCTGAAGCCCAGTAGACACAATTGTTTCTCTTTTTTGTTCTTTATTGCACAAACATGCACTGTCCACAAAACAAAATAAAAACGAGAAGAGAATTAACAGGGAAAAGAGATAAAGGGGGGGAGAAAGAAAAGAAAAGATAAGCCTGAACCATGATGTCAGAGCTGGCTATGTGGGAGGTCACAACTGGAGCCTGCCCTGGAAATGACTCCACATAGGTCTCTCTGGACTGGAGAAGGGATTCTGGCTCCTTTACTTCCAAGCTGTCAGAACCTCAGTTTGTTTCACTGTAAAGTGGACACGCTGACCAATGCCCTTTGAGGGAAGAAGGCTAGTAGCAAGGATGTGCTTTTAAAATTGTTACATGCTCAATAATTGTAAAGAATTTTTAAGGTCCTCATCTTAATCATCATTACTGGCAAAGTCATTGCCCAGTGGTCCACAAACCACTCTGAGGTAGCAGAGCAAACACCACCAAACCCACACTCCTGGATGCTTCTACTTTATGCAGACATAGATTTGGACATGGGATTCATCTATGGTGTTTACACTTTGCAGCCAAATTTCTTGGTAATTTACGTGGCTGCAGTTTGAGGGAGGTTTCAACCTGGAGCCATCTGAGGGCTGGGACCAAAAAGTAGAAAGAGGTGGTCAGACTGAATGACAATCCTAGTCATATGGACCCTGTGTTCAGACGTTATGGTGCCATAAGATGCCTACCAATCTCATCCCTTCTGCCTCCTCTGCCAGGTGACCCTGCATTTGCCCAGGTCCTTAGAATTCCCCTCCACCACTACCAACAGATATATGGTCATGATGGAGGCAGCAAGCTACAGAATTCAGAGGAAACCTAGACAGGGCCCACTGTCCCTGTGTGAATAACTTACATGTTTATAACACTCTCTATACTTTCCATTTCATTCACTCAGAAGATAAGCAACCCAATTTCAAAAGTGGGCAAAAGGCTTGAATAAACATTTCACAAAAGTAAATATATGCATGGCCAATAAATGCATGAAAAAATGCTCAACGTCATTAGTCATCAGGGAAATGCAAACTCAAACCATGATGAGATACCACTTCAAACACACTGGAATGATTACAGTAAAACTGACCACAGCGAGCGTGCAAGCGTTGGTGAGAATATGGAACCACAATTCTCACCTACGTATGACCTGGCCATTCCACTTTTAGGTGTTCACCCATGAGAAATTAAGATACTCATTTCCATAAAGACTTGCACTTGGATGATCATAGCTTTCTTCATCTTAGTCAAGAAATGGAAACAACTCAAACTTCCACTGATAGTAAATGGATAAACTGTGGTCTATCTAGTGAATGGAATACTACTCAGCCTATAAAAAAAAAAAACAGTGAACTATTAATACATGCACCTGCATCAATGACTCAATGAATAAGAAGCCAGACAAAAACGAGCACATACTATATGATTTCGTTTATATAAAATTCTAGAAAATGTAGTTGAATCTGTAGTGAGAGCAAGATCAGTGGTTGCCTGGGCATGGGGACAGAGAGAAGCAGAAAGGAGAGATTAGAAAGGGACAAAAAACTTTGAGGGGGTGATGGAAGTTTCCATTATCTTGATTGATGTGATGGTTTTATGGTGTATATTTATGGGTCAAAACTTATCAAAGTGCACACATTAAATGCAACAGTTTATTATCCATCAATCACACCTCAAAAAATTTGTTTAAAATTTTTCATTTTTAAAAAGGAACAAACTACTGAGATACATAACAACATGGATGATTGTCAAAATCATTATATTGAATGAAAGAAGCCAGACATAAACTAGAATGTACTGTATAGTTCCATTTATACAAAATTCTTTAAAATGAAAACTATTACTTAGTAACAGACAGCATATCAGTGATTGCCTGGGGACAAAGGAAGAAGTAAGGATGAATTTACAAAGGGGCATAAGGAACATTTTGGGGGTGATGGAAGCGATCATTATCTTCATTACAGTGATGGTTTCATTGATGTAAGCACATGTCAAAACTCATCAAATCAATCAAAATCCACAAGTTCATAATAATGATCAAAGAAAAGAAACTCAAAGCAAAAAAAAAAAAAAATCCATTTGTTACCATTTGAAGTGCCTATAAAACCAATCCCTTACTTTGAAAATTAGTCATTGAAAGGGAAGGAATTCACATTTATTCTGCTTTTCCAGTATGAACTGTATTTGAGTTGATGACATAAAGCTCAACCTTTCAGGGTCGGCCTGTTGGCTCAGTTGGTTAGAGCACAGTGCTCATAACACCATGTAGCTGCTACATGGGCCAGTGAGCTGCACCCTCCACAACTAGATTGAAAAATATAACGACTTGACTTGGAGCTGATGGGCCCTGGAAAAACGCACTGTTCCCCAATTAAAAAAAAAAAAAAAAAGCTCTACCTTTCAGGAAAACTCCAGCTAATTAATAAACTTAAAAGCATTGATAGAAACAGAAAATCAGTATTTTCCAATCTTAATAAAATTACTGATTTCATCGAAGATTAGTCCTTAATGTTGAAACTATGAAGAGTGAATTGTAAGTGGGGAACTGGACAGTTGTATAATGCCAGAGTGTCACCCAAACGTAACTTTCTAGCCACAAGAGGAACACACAACTGCCCAATGGAGTGACCACCTGTCAAGCCCTAATCCAGGAGTTACTGTAAACACTAAAGGAAAACTGTTCCTCTACACCCAACATTTCTGGCACCAAATGTGGGGTTCCCCTCACTCACAATAACCAATTCCCCAATTTTCTGTGGCCACCAACTGGGTGTCCTACAATTTAATCCAATTCAGGCACTAACTTCCCTGAGTTAGCACAGATCCCACAGGTAAGGAGCTCAGTCCCACAAAACTACCCCCACTTTATACCAATCGCAAGTCCAAGCCTCTCGCACTTCTAACCAACTGGTTATAAATCGGGGGTTCCTATAACCCCCTCCTCAGATTCAGTAATTTGCTGGAATGGCTCACAATACTCAGGTGTGATAATGTTAGTTTGAGTATATTGGAAAATGTTCTCTTTTTCACATATACTGAATGTTTAAGATGTTTAATTCATCAAATACCCGTTCTTCCTCCTCTCCCCCCAATTACTATCTATGTTTATGTTGATCCTTTCCAATGTTCACATTACTGGTGAGCAAAAGCCCTTGAGTCCAGCTTTTATTATAAAATAATGGAAACCTAAAAACTTCTTGCTTTCAGATTCTGGAACCCAGTTAACACTAAGAAAATGCTATCTCTGTATTGGGTTTTTCAGCAACCAGCACCAACATTCCCACGTTGTTAGGCAACATGAGTAGTATTGTACTCAGCCTCCAAGATGGCCCCCAAGAATCCTGCCTCCCAGTATTCACACCCGGGGTCGTACCCTCCCACATCGAATAGGCTGGCTTTTGCAACCAATGGGATGTTGCAGCAATGGTGATGTGGCTTCTGAGGCAAAGTCATAAAAGACATTGCGGCTTCTGTCTTGTTCTCTCATGATTCGCTCACTCAGGGAAATAAGCTGATATGTTGTGAGGACACTCAGGCAGCACAGATGGAGAGAAACTGAGGCCTCCTGCCAACAGCCAGCACCAACTTGCCAGCCATGTGAGTCAGCTACCTTGAAAGCAGATTCTCCTGCCCCACTCAAGTCCTCATATGACAGCAGCCCCAGCCGACATCTTCAGTGGGATTCCAAGCAGGACCTGAGCCAGAACAGCCCAGCCACCGCTGCTCCCAAATTCTTAATCCATAGAAGCTTTGCAATCACAAATCGTTGTCATTGTTTTAAACTACTAATTTGGGGTAATTGGTTGCTCAGCAGAAGATAACAAATATAGGTAGTGATGGGCAAAGACACTGAACATGAGACAGAGGGCTGAGTTTCAGTTCCTGCCCTTCCATTTATTGCTGAGTCACTTGACTCTTTGAGCCTAATTATTGTCTCAGTCAGTTCAGGCTGCTATAAAAAGAATACCACAGATGGGGTGGCTTAAGCAACAAACATTTATTTCTTACAGTTCTGGAGGCTGGAAGTCCAAGATCAAGGTGCCAGTGGATCCCGTGTGTGGTGAGAGCTGTACTTCCTGACTTGTACATAGCCGCCTTCTCACTGTGTCCACACGTGGTGGAGAGAGCTCTGATGTCTTTCTCTTCTAGTAGGGTAACTCATCACGTTGTCAGCGAAAGCAATTCCCAACCCAAAGAAAGGTTTAAAGAGTTGATTGTGAGCCAAAGGTTTTGTGGCTAGTCTTAGAAGCAAAATCTCGGGGGACTGAGATAACATTCCAGAGAATAGCAGGTTTGCAGTGATTTTTGTACGTGAGAACCAAAGGAGAGACATAAGGAAGACTACATGAAGTGGTGGCAGATGAAGGAGGAGAGAGAAAGCAAAGCGGGGAAATCTTTGGGATTGGATAAAAGTGAAATAGTGAGATACACACTTCTTTTACCTTACTGGATGCAGGATAGTTATAACTTGACATACATAGTTTTACAGAAGTATCCGGGTAAAAGATAATAATGAAAAATGTTGAGGTTGTCTCGCCCCATTCCATGGTCTGGAGAAGAGATCATTTTGACATTTTAAGTATATTATTGTAGATGTACAAATACAATGGACAGTTTGTTCAAGGTGGAGATTAATCTATCATATTGGCCTTAGGGCATGACTTCCCACCATAACTTGCTCGGCTAAGATTTTATTTTTTAATGATCAAAACTTCCCATGTGGTTACTTTTAGTTATGGAGCTTGTGAGGCTTGCCAAGTAGCCCCTTTTTGTTCACACCAACCATCCTGGGGGGCTCACTCTCATAACCTCTTGTAAACCTAACTACTCCCAAAGGCCCCACCTCCTAATACCATCCCATTGGAGGTTAGGGCTTCAACATATGAATATGGGGGAGAAAACAAACATGCAGTTCATAACAGTCATCTTATCTTTAAAAAACTAGCATGAAAATACAACTTGCCTTACACGTTTGTTTAAAGGACCAGTGTGTATAAAGCACCTGACTCAGGGGTAGGCCCAGAGAAGAGACTTAACCAGTGCTGGCTGTATTCTCTAACCACACTTTTCCCCATCCTCCCACTTAACAGGACACCTTCTCTGTCAGATGAACTTGAAACGCCTACCACCAGGCTTTTTGCAGGAGTCAGATAGGAGTGTGTGTTTGCAGAGGCTTTGTAAACTCTAAAGGACTCATGGGAGGGTCAGATGGGGGTCCACCAGTAGTCAGTGGGACCACGTGGGTGTGGATGGAAAGCTGCAGAAAGACTTTTCCCCACTGCTGACATCAGGCCCACACTCATCTATTGCCAAAGAGTTGGGGCTTCATAAAGCTCAAACTCCACAGTAGAGAAAGGCATGTGACTCCACGGTCAGGAGACACTGAGGTCACTGCATGCGCCAAAGATCGACAGAGGAAGCAAAAATGCCACCAAAAAGATAAGCTCAGAGGAAACAAGCAGAGTATTGCTGAGCTGTGAAGTCTGTATCTTGCACTGAGCAGTCCAGTGGCCCTTCCCCCAATCTGTGCCTTCTGGTCTCCCTGAAATGGGAACTGGCCTGTGGGTGCCTCAGATAAATCACACCCTGACAGCAGGGGAGGAAATACGAAAACCGAGAAAGAAAAAGAGAAAAGTAAACAACCATGACTTTGTCACATGATGCCTACATGTCTCTATCAGCGAAACTTTAGCTCTGAAAATTTTGCCTCAAAAATCTGCATTTCTTCTCACACACACCCACACCCCCGACCCCCACTACAATTCCTTTATTCCAAAATACCTGGATAAAGCCAAGAATGAATATATATTAAGAGCAGGCTACACATCAACAAAACCAAATGAAGTACAACTATATAAATCAATACATAAGAATGTTAGGTAGCTAATATTGAATCAAGAAAGCATGCCACCAAACTAGGATGTACGACCATTCTAATAAACCTCAAAATAACTAGAACAACACAATGATCGTGTACAGATCCGTCATTCACAATAACACTGTATTTAAAAAGGCAAAATAGAGACACACAGTCGATTTTGAATAGTTGTTACCTCTGGAAAGAAGGGAGGTGATAGACAGGGAAAAAGTATAGACAGTTGATGTGGCTTCTGTTGTTCCTCTTAAGTTTGGTAGCAGGAGCACAAACATTTGTGTCGTTATGATATTCCATAACCTGCATGTTGTCACATTCTCTCTTAAAATCTGGATTTCTTTTCTTCAGTTTTCCTGTCATGTTTTCTACAGGAGTGAATAGAAACACGTTAAGGAATTTTGGAAACTTAGATGGGAGAAAACCCTCCACAGTCCCCCCATCCTGTTTGTATCTCAGCCTTCTCTTTCTCCCAGTGCAGAGGGTTCCTCTTGAACCTAGTTATAATCACACTGTACATATTTCTGCTTCCTGCTCTTAACACTGTGTCATAAGCAGCTTTCCAACTTATCTACTATCTTCAAAATCATTATAGTTATTCCATGGCCACATCATGGAATGTCTATAATTCTTCATAAAAATTCCAAGAATTCCAAAGACTTCTATATAGTATACATGAGTTTAAAAGGAGAAACATGCTGTTGTATTAGACTCCTAGGGCTGCTATAACAAATTACCACAAACCGGACGGCTTAAAACAATTGAAATGTATTCTCTCACAGTTCTGGAGGCTGGAAGTCCAAAATGAAGGTGTCAGCAGAACCACACTCCCCGCACAGGATCCAGGAAAGAAGTTGTCCTTGCCCCTCTGCTAGTTTCTGATGACTCCCGGCAATCCTTGGGTTCTTTGGCTTGTAGCTGATCACGCTGGTCTCTGCCTCTGTCTTCATATCTCCTTCTCTGTGTGTCCCTATATGTCCTCTCCTCTTCTTGTAAGGACACCAGTCATTGGATTTAAGGTCCACCCTAATCCAGTGTAATCGCTACCTAATTACATCTGCGAATACCCCAAACAAGGTCATACTCTGAGGTGCTGGATGGACGTGAGGGAGACACATTTGGGGCAGACACTATTTGACCCATTCCAGCTGTCTTCTGCAAAAATCGAAAACACCAAAAACCGGCTTTTAAAGAAGACATGAATAGGCTGCCACAAGCCAACTAATCCGGATGTACTGGCTGTGGGCTCTTAATCCATATTGTAGAAAATAAATTTACACTGAAAGAGACCTTGGAAATATGTCCAAACTTCTTATTTCATCAATAAGGAGTTTGGGGGTGGGGGGGAAATCAGTGGTAAGGTGATTTATTCCAGGAGACTCAATTTCCAGTTACGTTCAAGGAGTCCACCTCAGGCCAATGTTAATTGGGCCCAAGATAAACCTCAGTCTACATCTCAAGGACCTTTTTCAGGATTGTATTATTTATATACTGCTGAGGAACAAGTTAGCACACACCTAGCACCTTAAAACAACACACATCTATTATCATGCAGCGTCTGTGGGTCAGGAATCTGGACATGGCTTTGCTGCATCTTCTGCTTCAGAGTATCTCACACGGCTGTAGTCAAGGTGTGGGGACAGAGCCCCAGAGAGCAATTTCCAGGCTCTCGGCCTCACATGGACAGTTGCTGGCTTGGGTAGTAGTGGCCATCAGCTGTAACCAGTTAGCCATTGGTCACTGATATAACTGCCGTGGCTGAGCTAGCAAGCACAGATTGCAGTTAGCAAGGGATGGTTGGTTGGTTGGTTGGCAGAGAAACAGACAGCGGGTTGTGGATCATGTGGCTCCTACTTCCTGTATCTCCAACCCAGCCGCCAGTGAGAGTATAGTGGTGTGACTCCCCTATCTATGGCTCCATGGGTGTTCCTTTTTGGCCTCACCATGTCCTGCGTTCTTATGTGGGGAGCGGGAGCTGAGACCCCGCATGACACAAGATATTGGCCAACGTTGAGGTCTCATCTACAGGGTCCAGCTGGGGAAGGGTCTGCCTCTGTGCTCACTTCTGTGGTTGTCAGCAGACTTTTGTTCCTTTTGGGCTGTTGAACTGAGGGCCTCAGTTTCTAGCTGGCTTTTGGGCAGAAGCCACCCTCAGTTTCTTTCGTGTAGGCCTCCCCACAGATTGGGTGACTTAAACAAAAGAAATTTATTTTCTCACAGTTCTGGAGGCTGGCAGTCTAAAAGCAAGGCATCAGAAATGTTGGTTTCTTCTGAAACCTTTCTCCTTGGCTTATAGGTGGCCACCTCTTCACTGTGTCCTCACCTGGCCTTTCTTCTCCTCTGTGTGTGCTTTATCTGATACCGCCCTTTCCTCTCCTTATAAGGTCACCAACCAGACTGGTTTGGGAAACACCTTAAAAACCTCATTTTAACTCAATCAGCTGTTTATAGACAGTCACACTCTGAGCTACTGGGGCATTAGGGCTTCAACATGGTGTGGATAAAAAAGAGGGTCTACGGAAAGTATTAATAATATCACATGGCGGTCTAATCATAAATTCTTAATTGGGTAGGTCATAGTAGGTAGTCTCATCTAATCTTCACAAAAATAAGCTCAGTGCTATGGTGATAAGAAACAAAGAAACTTGGATAGAGGCAGAAGCTAAGCCAAACTTATGTTTGACTCACACCAAAGTATGAACCAATTTCTTTATGAGTCAGCTATATATGCAATGATGTTGCATAACTAACCAGTCCAAACCCGGTGGCTTCCAACAACACGCATTTGGTCTTCCGCTTATGGGTTTTCAAGTAGACTGTGATTTGGCGAATCTAGACTAGGCTTAGCTGCGTGGCTGTGGTCCAGGTCGACTCCATGTTTGTTCTGAGGCCCAGGCTGAAGAGGCAGAGACCCCCTCTGCCAGGGACATGCTCTTAACCAGTGTCCTATATTTTGACGGTCCTTATGTAGACACTGTGCTCTTTTCCACATCTGTTTTCTCACAGCAAGGCTAGGGATTCGGTCTCCAGGGATGACATTCAGTTGGATGCAGGGCAGTGGTATGCCCTTACCAGTCACAAAACAATGAAATAGAACTATAAAGTTAGGTGGGAAAGACTTCACAGGAGGAAGTCTTTTTTGGGGAGGAGACCAGGAGCTCGATATTGGACACGTCCAAAGTGAGATACCTTATTAAATGTTCAAGCCAAGATGTTGAATAGAGAGCTGAGTCTAGAGTTCACAGCAGTCAAACTGGACATAGAGATTTGCAAGTAATCAGTGTATAGGTGGTATCCAATGCCATGTGACCAACTGAGTCCACCAAGTAGGGAGAACAGCCAAAAAATAAGTCTCGGGAGTGAACCTGAAGACTCTCCAAAGTTAAGAGGTCAGGGATACAAGGAGGAATTAGAAGAACCCACTAGGAAAGGAGGACAAACAGGACAGTGTGTTCTCACTGAATTCCAGGGAAGGACACCGTTCCAGTGAGAGCTACACAATCAGTGGTTTATGCCTGTTTGGATCTGTCCACAGATCTACTGAGTGTAAGGGTTACTGGGAGGTGAGGGAGTGGAGCTGAGCTATGAGGCAGCTTTGAGGAACAGGGATTGAGGAGCAGTTCAGGGAGGGCCAGGGTGTGGAGGAACAGGGCCCTGAGGAGTGAGGAGGAATCTGTGTTTTAGGGAAGACAGCTCTGCAGAGATGTCCACTGCAGGCCCCAGAGGTGGGGTTGATCCCCAAAGTAAAGGAGACCAGCGCAGCAGCACAACGCAGGAATACAGCAATCCTTCCAGGTCCCTGGACTCTTCCTGATAAGAAGGGTCTCCTTTGAGCTCTGAAGCTGCTGGTGGGGCTCTCTTGTGTCAGAAGGACTCAGGGGCTGCAGTCTGATGGTGAGAGCAAAGGACGGTAAGGACTGCTGAAATGAGGTCAGATCCCAGGATGCACTGAAGAGTGTCCCCTCCCATCCCAAATTCCTGTGAAAGAAAGTCTCTGCCACCTGAGGCAGGACCTCTGACGACGGTTTTCTTGCTCTGTGACAATTTTGCCTTTCAGTAGGTGAAGCAGAGATCACTGTATCCTTGCAGCCAATAGGACAAAAACAGTTCACAGCTGTTTTGTTCGGCCCCATCTGACACTTGTTTATTCGTTTGTTTTTCATTGGAGTCAACATTTAAAAAGCAGGGGGCTTCATCTAAGATACAGATTTCTACTTCTGTTAAATAAACAAGAGGCTATGGCAACATTCTGCTGGCATCCCTGCATGGCAAGAATCTGCGGGACCTGAGTAGAAGTTATCTCTTTATTGAAGGCGGACACGCTCCATTGCTCCCTCTCCTCTTCGCTCCCTCAGTTTCTCCCCAACACTCAGGCCACATAGTCATTACCACTTGTCGTAATGAACTTGTTTTTCTCCTTATGATAGAGAAATATTCCTCCGTACAAGACTCTCTAAAAATAGGAAACGGAGCTCAGAGCCACCGACTCAGGGAAGCTTGATGGACTCGGACTTGACAATGACAGTGTATGAAGTAAGGAAGGAGGCCCATTGGGCCATTGTGTACCATTGTGCAATTCATCTCATCGCTTCTGTGAATGGCACCCCCTAGATTTGTGCAGTAACAATCCGCACCGCTGTTCAGTGCATTCTGGAGGCACAGGAAAGATACAGGTGTGGCACAGAACCGTGAGAGCAGGGTGGGCAGGCTATGGCCCCCAGTGGGGTTGGGGGAGCACACTAAGGCCAACAAAAGGAGCCCTTTCAGCTTTATTAGAAGAAAGAAAAGCCATGAGGAAGGCTTGGAACGCTTGATGGCAGGCCACAGAAGAAAATGAGCACATTTAACTCTTTCTGCTTTCATCTTCACCAAAGTGTAGGATCCTCAAAGGGGAGAAGGCAAAGCAAACACCAGGAGGCCTCTGAAGTCCAAGGTTAGCAATTTGCACCTTGCCCTTGTCAGCTGGCTGGAAGCTGGGGCTTGCAGAGGATTCAGACTCAGGAGCAAACAAGGCCTAACTGGCCTCTCCGGGTTAGGCCCCAACTGAATGTTTCCTTTCATAGTAAAAAGAAAGTTTCTGGACTCTAAGAGACAGTAACCAGACAACGTGTTCTGTGTTCCCTTTATTTCCTTACCACCAGGCCCTCCCTCGGCTGCAGGGTGAATCTTGGTGGTTGTCTGGGTCCTGTAGCCAAGCTCTGGGGGAGCCAATAGATAGCAGCTTCAAGGCCCTTTGTCCTTCCTCTAGGGCAGAAATGGGGCTCACAAAGTCATGCTGTCATAATTCTAATTCCTCATTTGATGGGGCAAGTGTTTGGTTTTTGAACTGTCCAATTGACAACAATTAAAAACAAGCTTTCTTTGTAGACCCAGAAGGGTTTCTGTGAGAGATTCTGCAGGCCAGGGGCTTTCTCCTTCCTTTGCCGGGCATATTTTCTGGGAAACAGGAGTACAACCGCGGGGAGGGGGTCTTAAGGCCAGACAGTGGTCTAAGCTTAGTTCCATCTGCTCCCCAGAGAAACATGAATTTATTTCACAGTGAGTGCTAAGGCCTTTGGGGCCCGTGGGAGACTGGCTGAGGGGGCTTCCATGGTAAGTCCATGGACAAATTCAGCAGGAAGGGGCTGGGAAGGCAGGGCTGAGGAAGGAGTGAATAAATACCAACGCCCACATGCAGGGCCAGAAACAGGACAGAAATGAGCAGGGCGCCATCTCTCCGTCCTGGGGCTTCCCAGGGCCCCTATGCCCAAATAACCGCCTCTGGCAAGGTGACTACTGAGAACTGGCTCCAGCTGCCTCAGGAGAGGGAGAGCACATTTCCCACCACAGGGATCAATAACTGCTTCAGGGAGGAAATGCATTTATTCTTAGCCTGAACTCCGAGGTGGAAATGGAAAGGAGAGAGCATTTGAAGCAGAGAGCACCGCAAACACAAATTTCAAAGGAATGGCTGTGAAAGAGTGTAGGTGAAAATTCTTCAAAACAGAAGCCTCACTGAGCCTCTCTTCCGCATGTGCTTTCCCCGTGTTTAACCCCCTGTCCAACCCTCACCCGGGATCCCACATTCTGGCCACGTCCGGCCCTCTTCAAGGATGTGCTGGGCTGTATCTCTCCTCCCCAAATTCGTTCATGCTGTTTCCTGGCCTAGAAGGTTCTGTGACATTTGCTCCCCTGCCCCCTCCTCTTGTTGAAATTCTACAAAGTCTTAGACGTCTGTTTAGTTAAAGCCTTCCCTGATTCTCCCAGTCAGAATGCCAATCATGCTCTCTCTTTCTCCCCCTCCTCTGCGGGACACTGTGTGTGTGTGCGTGTGTGTGTGTGTGTGTGTGTGTGTGTGTGTGTGTGATGAAGTGCAACTCATCTGGTTCCCCCACTAGAACACCACCTTGGGTGGGCTCTGGGGCTCACTCTACTTGCCCACGCTGCCTTGTTGTCCCTGGCACTTGGCTCAAGGAGGGCCCTGGGTTGGTCTGGTCACTGCTCCTGGCTGGTTGCTGAATCCCAGGCAGAGGAGCTGAGTCCGTGTCCTGGCTTTACTGCTGAAGGTCTCTGAGTCCTTGGACAGATTAACTCACTCCCTGTGCCTCAGTTTCCTCATTTGTTAAAAGGTGTTATAAGCTTGAGGTAAAGTGCCTGTTGACTATTACTGTCATTTATATTTATTTGTTATGTATCTAGAACACATATTTTAAAATCTGTCTTTGAGATTTCCGAAGTCCTTTTCACCTGAAGCCCAGAGATAAGAATTTGCTTCAATGACTGAAATTGACCAAAAAAGACTGACCTGTTTTGGGGCTCACAGCGACCTGGGACTATTCTGGAAAGAGAAAGGAATTCCTGTCATCTTCTTTGCTGGTCAAACCACAGGTCAGGCTTTTAGAAATCCACAAAAGAGCTATTTGGGCTTTTGCTACAGCAGACTTTCCATAGTTGGTCAACATTTGTATAAATAAATGAACACTATCATTCATAATAACAATAAAGGGACGAGAGACATGTGGCTCCATTTTGCCATCTTAATTGGGAGACGAGGGAAGTCAGGTGACTTAGTAAAAAGTCTGAGTGTCAGAAATTTGAGGGGAAAAAAGACTCTTGCATTTAGAAAAATTATCCATGACATCACTGCTTCCCAAGGAAGTGGCACCCGGGTCTCAATGTGACATGCCCACCCTCCCCCGCCCCCAGAGCTGCACTGCTCCAGGGTCAGGTCCCTTCTGGAGACCATGCTTTCAGGAAGATGGTGGCAAATAAATGATGAGAAACCAGACCAGCATGACGTCAGATCTGGGATCGGTATGCCAAGAGCATGAGCTGATGGAGCTGAGTGCATTTGGCCCTATGTCAAAGGATGTGGCAGGCTTGCTGGGCAGAAAGTGACATTTGAATCTGGAGGGTAATGCAGGTAGGGCAGAGATCCAACTCCACTGTATTGGGAAATTCAGAAATCAGAGGCTCTGTGAGGTAGCAAGCATCCCAGCACCCCAAGGCAAGCACAGGGCAAGTGACCCAGCACAGGGCAAGTGACCACTTAGCCAGGATTTGTATTACGTACAGAAAGCACTACTGCCTTGTAAACCTTAGACAAGGGTGTGCGGGATGTCACAGAAGGTCAACCTCCTTCACAGCAGCGAGCCTGTCAGGACCCTCTTTGGATCCCCAATATCCAGCACAGTCCCTGGCACATGCAAGGCCCTCACCCATGTTTGAGGGACCTTTCGATGTTAAGATTATTTAGACTCTTTCAAGAATTGTAACAAATAAATAATAATGCTACTGAGAGAGACCGTCTCAGCAAAGAGGCTCTGCTTATGTGGGCATATAAACATCCACTAAACACCCTTTCTTTACTCATGCAGCAAACAGCCCATTACGAGTGGCACAAGAGGTAGGTTGTAACATAGCATGTTTTTGACCTGCTTGTAACTCATTTTCTGCATATTCCAGAACCAGCAAACAAATTCTCAGTAGTAGTAGTCTAAGAAAAGTACCTGAGGGTAGACTCTTTGCTTATAGAGCAATGTTAAGCAGGCTTTTCATCTTTCCCTCTTCCTGACATTAATTAGCTTTTACTATTAAACTTTGTAAAAAAAAATATATATATATATGACATATATATATATATATATATATATATATATATATATATATATATATCAGCATCATGCCTGCAGAATTACCAATACATGTGCAGCTCACTAGTGCTATTCCTAAGACCCCTGAGAAGATCCTTCACCAAAGGGACCACTGAAGCCTCTTCCGTGTGGGGACCACTACTACAGGAGCCAGGAGACCTCCAGGGATGGCAACCTCATCATCACCTAATCATCTACCCACCCAGGAGTAGACCAAAGATAGCTTACAGATCGCACATTCCTGCCAAGCCACTTCCCTGGCTCCTAGTGCCCTGTTTCTCTCAGCCCCGTGCCCTTGACCCACACACCAACAGGCGGCCAGGGGTTAGAGAAGCAGCCAGCATCTACACTGTGACCTTAAATTTTGTAAACTCTGGCACCAGCAAGATGGTGATCACTATCAGGTGACTGCCTGCATTGTGTGTGTTGACATCTGTACCACGTGGTGGTATCAGTCATCTGAGTGGACAGGCAGCAGGGGCGGTGCACTCAGATCCATAGTTGCTTAATCTGAATCCAGGAACTTGAGTTCTAGTCAGCTCTGGTTTAAATGAGTTGCATGTCCGTGTTGTTTCTCTAGGCCTCATCCTCCTCAACTCTCTATTTAGGGTCTAAGCTCAATCATCTCTGAAGATCATTAAAGCATCGGTGTTTTTAGATTCCATTCCCTGGATTCCATCTCTAACCCAGAGTGGCTGTACCAGGTTTCTTATATAAGTCAGGGTTCTCCAGAGAAACAGAACCAATGAGAGAGAGAGAGAGAGAAAGAGAGAGAGAGAAGATTTATTATAGGAATTGGCTCACATGGTTATGGAGGCTGAGAAGTCCCATCCCATGCTCTGCCATGTGCAAGCTGGACACCCAGGAAAGCTGGTGGTGTAGTTCAGTATTCAAAGGCTCTAGAACCCGGGGCCACTGGCGTCAGTCCTGAAACCCAAAGGCCTGACAATCAGGACCTCCAATGTCTGAGGCTGGAGAAGATGGTCATCCCAACTCAAGAAAGGAGAAAGAATTCGCTCTTCCTTTGCCTTTCTGTTCCAGTGGATTGATGACGCCCACCCACATTGATGAAGTCTGATCTCTTTACTCAGTCTATTGAATCAAATGGTAATTTCTTCCAGAAACACCCTCACAGACCCTCACAGAAGGAATATAGCCACAGAGGCAGAAGCTCTCCACCCAGAAATAATGTTTTACCAGCTACCTGGGTGTCCCATCCAGCACAACACGGGCAGTGAGAGAATGAGAAGGGGCGGTGAAGGGTTAAGAATGGAACTGAAGTCAAGAGATTTATGTAATAGGGGCTAAGGGTCTCACAGCCTCAGAGGACTGAGAGCCCGGAATCGGGCCACTGTGTGGCTTTTATTGATGTCCACACAAGGAAGTAGCAGTGTTTTTTCCACAGTTTGTGAGTCCCGTGTATCATACCAGAAATCTAATTCAAACCAATCACCCTTGCCTGCAAGCGGATAGTATCAAAAGTCCCATGATGTATTAGTAATTGTTGTATGTACCTCCCCAAGGGACAAAACCTTTTTGCTGAAACTTACTGATAAGAATAGATGGAGAACTGATGTTATCACATCATTGAATCACTTCCCAAGCAGGTTGTGGGAAGGAATATAGCCACAGAGGCAGAAGCTCTCCTTAGACAGGGCCAAGTAGGGGGCTGTGCCCACCTCTATCGACCCCGTGAGTTCTCCTGATTGTCCCTATGCGATGGTGCCTGTCTTAGGTTGTTCCTCCCTTGAGGAATCTTACCCATCATTGACTAACCAGCCATCCTTTGGGGCCAAACAGGGAGACATAAGGTGTAAGCACAAAGGTGAAACAAAGTTCCTGAAAGGATCAGTCTCACAGACTCTTCTTTCTTTAGGGTAGACAGAAGGGACAGACGGGTAGGCTGCTGCATGACAACATCTGGGCACCCCTTAGGACAGTCAAGTTTACATACAAAATTAACCATCACACTCCTGGATGACAGTCCAAGTCAAACTTTATAATTCATTCATTTTCCACGTTGCTCAATTGTGAGACTATGCCTTCATTCAGACTGTATGTCTGCTAAATGTCTACCGTGAGCCAAATGTTGGGAAAGCTACAGAATGTCTTGGAAAAGAGTAAGATAGCACATAGTAGCCCTGTTTACCAGACCCTTGAAGGTATGCAGCCTCCAGATAAATACAATTGAGGTGGTGTTTTTCACTGGTTGGGTTGACTGATTAACATCTGTCTCTCCACCTAGATCCTAAATTCCATATCAGTCATGTTTTCCACTCAATTCCAAAAGCTTAGTACACACAGTGCCTGGCACAGAGTAGGCAAGGAAAATATACAAATGCTGCAAACCTGAAGCATATCTTATTTTTATATTAAGACGAACATGAATATATTATGGATAAAAGTCAAACTTCATATTCATTTTTAAGCTGAAAAGTTCAGGGCAGAGGTGAGGGAGGGATGAATTATTGGAGCCCAGAGGATTTTTAGAGCAATGAAACTGTTCTGTATAATCCTGTATAGGGTGGATACCTGAGTGTCATTATACATGCGAGTATGTCCAAACCCATGGAATGTACAAGACCAAGAGTGACCCTAACATAAACTATGGAGTTTGGGTGATAATGATGTGTCACTATATGTTCATCCATTATAACAAATGCACCACTCTGGTGGGGAATGTACATAACGGGAGAGGTTGGTGGCCGGGCATGGGCTATATGGGAAATCTTTGTATCTTCCTCTTGATTTTGCTATGAACCTAAAACTACTCTAAAGAAATAAAGTCTATTAAAAAAAAAAAAAAGTTTCAAGGCAAGTTTGTTCTCTGGGTAGGTGTGTCTAGAATATGTCCCTCTCCCAGAAGAGCTTCTAGAACACCACATCAGTGAACATGCCAACCGGGAAGGAGCCGTGCGTGCCCCCACACCCGAAGCCCCAAGCCAGCTGCTGGGTTCCCCTGCTGGCCAGCTCATCTGCTCTCTATGCGCACATGCCAGAACTGGGGAGGCAGGGACAAGGCTGAGCCTCCTGGTATGCATAAGCCCACCAGCAGTTTTGTTCTGACTCCCTTAATTCAGCTGAGCAAGGTTGTAATTTTCAAAAGGAACTTTCCTAGAGAAGTGAAAGTTAAAAGAGAGAGTACAGCTGGTCCCAGACCTCTAACTAGTGCTATCTTTAGCCTGGACAGATGAGACCTTGTGGGATGAATGTCAGTAAGAACTGAGACTTCAGAGAATGGGGGGAAAGCAAAGGAATGCGTTGTTTTGCCACTGAAAGGGAAGGGGAGAGATGTGTGAAGGGGGAAGGGGCCAAAAAGATGGAGAGGTCAGGACTAAATGAAATCCAACCCAGTTGGAGTCACCAAAGTCACCCCTTTTCTGAAAGGGGATGTCTCGTGTTCTGGATGCATATCTGCAATGTAAAACCCTCCTCTATCTCTTGGCCACGTCCTGCCCATCCTCACTGTCTACCCCCAAATCTCTAGGAGGGTCTACTACAGTCATTGGGATTTGTGTGAACCTCAGATGTGTGTGGAAATCAGGCAAGGGGCAGAGTTTCCTGTCTTCAGAAAGCAAGCCCTCACTCCTTCCCCAGTGCTCCTCGTTCACCTGAGATTTGCAAACATCTTAGCAACAACTTTATACATCCAACAGTGTGAAAAATGGAAGGTTTTCATCCATTTTACTGGCATCTAAAGGGAGGGGTGGCCCCAGTTGACAACCTAAAGCAAAAGCAAGAAAATAGAACGAGATAAAAGGGACCAGATAACAGAGCACAGATATTTTTGCCTTAATTAATTCAGGTTGTCTTGGACACACAGACGCACTGGTTCCCCACCCTGCCCCCTGGTCCTGAGCTCATGTGCTGGTTCATCATGAAGGCTGACTCCAGGCTTAAGTATATATTTCCCCGGGGCTTCCTGACCTATATCTGGCTCAGCACTAGCAGCAGACTCTGACGACAAGTCCAGTCACACTAGAACCCTGCCTCCCACATGTCATCTTCCTCTGTTGGCAGGAAGCTACATTCTTTTACAGGTTCATGAACCTATAACCCCAGCCAGCCTTCCATGAAGCCAGCTTTCCATGAAGCTCCCATTCTAGGACTGATGACCACTTTCTAGCTGAATGAAAGGCTGGGATGAACTGAGCTGGGTTGAAGGCTATATCCTGTCTCCACTGAATGTTCAAGCCCTCCTCAGCTCTTGTTGCAAAATTCACCAACTTCCACCACCTGCTCTCTGAGGACTGCTCCACAACTTCCCTTCACACACATAAGTGAGATGATTAACAATTGAAAACATGCTTTATATGTCCAATCACAGACACACATACCAATTAGAAGAGGTCTTCTCACCTACACGGAACCCTAGAAAAACAAACAAGGATAGATGCTCACACAGGTAAACATCTGGAAGAAACAGGAGTTCATGTCTCACCATGGATTTCTAAAATCTGAAGACATCCTCAAGCAAAAGTGGAATTCATGGAAAATAAAACATACTTCTTAGAAGATGAGTTGATTTGTGAACATTACTTATTGGCCATGTATAGCAAACAAGTCAATGTTTCTGAAATTGATGGAGAAATTAGTCCTTTTTTCGTTTTTTCTGGCTGACCTATTGGTATCTAAAATGAGCCAGAACAATGGTTAAGCATTCAAAGGGAGCCACTAGTTGTTTGCCATGCCTTAGCAAAAGGATTCTCAGACACAGAAACTATTTCTGCTGGCATATGGTAATAAAACTTTTCTCTCATTTGGACCATGGGCTGGGCCAAAAAGATTGAGAACCCCCGAATTGGGGTGTTTCCCTATTGGTCGCTCCTCCTGATAAGTTTGCCTACAGGACGTTCAGTATTCACTGCTGACCCCATGGAGCGGCTTTGTCACAGAAAGCTAAGTAAATAGGTCTGCCCCTGGAGGAGACTTAGTATCTAGGACAAAAATACTCTGAAACATTCCCCGAGACCGTGTATGGGACGCCAAGTAGACTCAATTCTCTGTAACTCAGACCCTCTTTGCAAGCTTCTCAGCAGCCGTGGAGTGAGTCCAGGGGGCAACACTGGGCTAAACGTGGTCACTGTGATCTCAGAAAAGGGGGACACACACTGAATTGAGTCCGGAGCTTAGCTGCTTAAGTGCCTGTGATTTTGGCCAGTCAACTGGCCTCTCCTCGGTTTTCTCATCTGGAAAAAGCCTCCCTCAAAGGGAGGTTAAGCAGCTCCAGGTAGAAAAGATTATGAGGGTGAGAGTGCTTTGTAAATTGTTAGGAGCTATGCGTGCAAACATGGTCACGTATACTGTCAGTACTTCTGATTTGGAGCAGGCAGAATGAGAGCTAACGTTTACTGAGCTTTCTCTGTGCTGGGCAGTCAGCTCCTGATATGTATCAACTCTCTGCCATGGACTGAATTGTGTGTCCCCAAATTTCATATGTTTAAGCCCTAACCCCCATTGGGATGGTATTTGGAAATGGGGTATTTGGCAAGTAATTAGGTTTAGACGAGGTCATGCGTGTGCCTTTATAAGAAAAGGCACCAATAAGCTCTCTCTCTCTCTCTCTCTCTCCAAATGGAGGAGAGACCATGTGAGGACACAATGAGAAAGTGGCCATTTGCAATGGAAAGAGAGACCCTTCATTAGACACCTTGAGCTTGGACTTCCAGCCCCTCCCTCCCTTCCCCCGACACACACACACACACACACACACACACACACACACAGACACACACACACACACACACACACAGTGAGAAATCAAGTCCTGTTGCCTAAGCCACCTAGTCTTTAGTGTTTTATTAAGGCAGCCTGCGCTGACTAAGACACTCCCCTGATCTCATAACATCCCTATGAGATCAGCCCTATCATTACTGCCACTTTACACATGAGAAAAAAGGAGCCAGATAGTTTAATGAACTTGCCCAAGGCCAAAGTCACCAACTGGGAAATGGTGGAACCAGGATTATGAATTTATGGCTAAACCACAAAGCTAAACCACATTTCCCATTCCTCTTACATCCAGAGTTTTCTTCAGTGAAATGTATGTGAAAGCATTGTATACAGCTCATAAGCTAGGGTGGGGAAGAGGACACAGCCCGTTTCCCCATTTTCTCCCTTCCCTTTGGCAGGGACCTTAGATTCCATGTGTAGGAGAGGGCAGCACAGCAAGAAGGAAGCAGCCTGGGTCTCTCAGTGGCATTATAAAGCAGAGCACCTCCCCCTAACCAACCCTCCCTGGTCTCCCACTAAATAAGAAATTAATAAATTGTTGTGATAGGTCTGTTTGTTACAGCAGCCCCTATTATTTACCCTAATACATCCCTCAGAATCCTCCTTAACAGGGACTGTTTTACCCTTTCTTGACTATAGCCATAGACAGCAAGTAGATACTGCCATTAAGAATGGCTTAACGTATAAAATTAGTTCTAGACATCAAGTATCAGCAAGATAACCAAACCAGTATTATATGTAAAAATGATGACGATATTGGTTTGCAATATAAAAACCTGAATGAATACTACCTTAATTAGAAACCAAGAAACAACACAAAGATATTTTTTAAATGAATACTATTGCACTTCCTTTCAAGGAAATTTACTTTGATTACTAATACATGTACAACCTGACCCAATAGGGTTTATAGCCAAGTTACCCTTTGACTTCCCATACCCAGAAGAGCCCCTGTCCCATAATAGATGATCAGTTATGGGAATTGACTGGCCTTTGCTCCATCATTGTTTTCTGCTCGCTACGCTTTTAAGACACATACGGTCAGGAATGTTCCCAGTCAGTTTTTTCTCTGGGGTTTCCAAATAGCCTACCTCTTCTGGGAAAGTCCAAAGCAGCCCTCTCTTCTAGGACAGTGTTATGGGATGAATGGCGTCTTCCTCCAAAATTCATGTTTTGAAGCCTTAACCCCTAGTACCTCAGAATGTGACTGTATTTGGAGATAGGGTCTTTAAATAGGTGATTGTGTTAGATGAGGCCATTAGGTTGGGCCCTAATGCAATTGGACGGGTGTCTTTGTAAGAAAAGAGACACCAGGATTAAAACACAAAAAGAGACACCAGGAAGGGGCGGCTGGATGGCTCAGTTGGTTAGAGTGCGAGCTATCAACAGCAAGATTGCAGGGTCGATTCCCGCAGGGGAGGGTGGGCTGCACCCCCTGCAACTAAAGATTGAAAACAGCAACTGGACTTGGAGCTGAGCTGCGTCCTCCACAACTAGATTGAAGGACACCGACTTGGAGCTGATGGGCCCTAGAGAAACACACTGTTCCCCAATATTCCCCAGTAAAATAAAATTAAAAGACAAAAAAGAGACATCAGGGATGTGTGCGCACAGAAAAAAAGAAGAAAGAAGGATATTTGAGCTCATCTTTGAAGAAAAGGTTTTATGGAGTGGTTTTTAATTTATATTTTGTTTTTGTCTTGTGTGCTTCTAAGATCAGAGTTTTTATTCCAAAATGATATTATAAAAATTTTCAAATATCACAAAGCTTGGGCGGCCCAATGACTCAATTGGTTAGAGTGCGAGCTCCGAAGAACAGGGTTGCCTGTTCGATCCCCATATGGGCCAGTGAGCTGCGCCCTCCACAACTAGATTGAAGACAACAAGCTGCCTCTGAGCTTCCAGAGGGGTGGCCGGATGGCTCAGTTGGTTAGAGCGCATGCTCTTAACAACAAGGTTGCTGGTTCAATTCCCACATGGGGTGGTGGGCTGCGCCCCCTGCAACTAAGATTGAAAATGGCGACTGGACTTGGAGCTGAGCTGCACCCTCCACAGGTAGATTGAAGGACAACGACTTG
Organism: Rhinolophus sinicus; assembly: GCF_036562045.2. Lineage (NCBI taxonomy): Eukaryota > Metazoa > Chordata > Mammalia > Chiroptera > Rhinolophidae > Rhinolophus > Rhinolophus sinicus. The sequence continues at coordinate 97,038,077 of NC_133757.1, forward strand.
AGTTGGAGGTGATGGGTCCTGGAGAAACACACCGTTCCCCAACAAAAAAATTTTTTTTAAATAAGTAAATAAATAAAATGTATATCACAAAGCTGAAAGAATTTTCCAGTGAATAGTAAAATGAATACTGGTATGCCCCTCACCTAGATTGTACCATTAATATTTTACTGTATTTGCTTTATTGCACATCTATGCATCTATATGTCCCTCCCTCACTTCCTCCATCCATCCATCCATCCATCATCTTAATGCATTTCAAAGTAAGTTGCAGATATCTGTAACTTCCCTCTCAATATCCATATCATTAAACAGAATCCAGTACACTTGACCCTTGAACAACACAGGGGTTAGGGGTGCTGTCTCTTCACACAGTTGAAAATCCAAGTGTAATTTTGACTACTTGTAACACATATGTTGTGCATTATTTGTATTACATACTGTTTTCTTACAACAAACTAGAGAAAAGAAAATGTTGTTAAGAAAATCATAAGGGGGGGTGAGGGGTGGGAGATGAGGGTAAGGGGGATCAAATATATGGTGATGGAAGGAGAACTGACTCTGGGTGATGAACACACAATGGGATTTATAGATGATGTAATACAGGATTGTACACCTGAAATCTATGTAATTTTACTAACAATTGTCACCCCAATAAATTTAAAAATAAAAATAAATAAATAAATAAATAAATAAATAAATAAAAAGAAAATCATAAGGAAGAGAAATTACATCGACAGTATTTATTTTAAAAAATCCACATGTAAGTGATCCACAGAATTCAAACCTGCATTGTCATGAGTCAACTGTATTTGCTTACAGTGGTTTCTTTTGATGTAAAATATATGTATATACAATGATGAAATCCACAAATCTGAAGTGTGCATTTGCAAAGTGTTGACAAGGACGTACACTTTGTAGCTCAAACTCTCATCAAATATAGAGTGTAATCATCACTCCAGAAAGTACTCAAGCCTCTTTTCAGTCAATTCCCACCCTCACATCCCCAGAGGCAACTATTACCGTGTTTCCCGAAAATAAGATCAGGTCTTGTACTGTATTTCCCCAAAAATAAAACTGGGTCTTATATTAATTTTTGCTCCAAAAGACGCATTAGGGCATATTTTCAGGGGATGACTTATTTTTTCATGTACAACAATCTACATTTATTCAGATACAGTCATGTCATCTTCTTCTGGAACATCTTCATAATGTATTAAATGCATCTGTCTGGCTGAGATCTTAACTGGGGCTTATTTTCGAGGTAGGTCTTATTTTCAGGGAAACACGGTATTATAATTTTTGTTCCACTATAGATCAGTTGTGCTTGTTCTAGAACTTCATTTAAAAGGAATTATACAGCATGCATTCTTTTGCGTGCAGTTTCTTTCACTCAGCGTAATGTTTTTGAGACTACACTTGTGGTCGTGTGTAGTGGTAGTCTCATCCTTTTTGTGTTTGGTAAGTATTTTTTAATATACCATGACTTGTTGATCCATCCTCCTGCAAATGGACACATGGTCTCTTTCCAGTTTGGGGCTATTATGAATAAAGCCACTGTGAACATTCTTGTACAAGTCTTTTTGTGACCATCTATTTTCATTTCTGTTGAGTAAATACAAAAAAGTAGAATTTCTGGGTCATAGGGTAAAGGCACGTTTAGTATTTATTAAAAAAAAAAAAAAAAACTGCCAGAGTATTTCTTAAAACAAAGTAGCTGTACCCTTTAACTTTCCCACCCAGGGTACCTACCCGTTCTCAGGAATTTTTTTCGCTTTCCCATTCCGGAATCCCAAGATACAAACTGTTTTCTGTTCTCCACAATGAATCGTCTCCACAAAGTGATGGCAGATACTACCAACCACCTGGGTTCAAGGAGCCGATCTTCCCAATTTCCCCGACCAACTTTTCTCGGGATTTGGGAATGGGAAAGTGAAAACATTTCCCGAGAACAGGCAGGAATTCCCGTCCGGGAACCCTACCACTAACAATATACAAGAATCACCATCGCTCCACATTCTTGCCAACATTTGGTGTGGTCAGTGTTTTTAATAAGACCAAAAAGTTCTATATTTCTGGCTCTGGGCGTTAGAAAACAGGAGGGCCTTTGTCATCACTAAGCGTGTATCCATGGGTACTATGGTTGGTGCACACTATACAGAAGCTAATGTAAATTTATTCCTCATAACAACCTGTTTAGAGCCTGGGAGAAGTGAAGTAACTGTGGAGCTAGGATTCAAACCCAGGTTCTTCTGGCTCCATTTTCTTTTCACCTTGGCTAAGACTAGTGCAATAAGAGGGTGTTGAGAAGGGAGATTCCTGTGCAAGGGAGTGTCATCAAACTTTTCCCATTGGTCAGAGACCTCCAGGAAACTCAGAAGATTTGGGTTCATGGTAGAATCTGGTGTTTCTGGCCCAACAGGTTTGGATGAATAGGGGACAGGGAATGGTGGGGGGGGGGGGGAGGAATTCTCCAAACACTTGCTTCCTTCTACTTACTAGAAGTTCAGGAGATCAATGTCCTAAACTTATAAAAGGTTTGAAGGGAGAATGAGCAGCCCAAGGAGACCTCCAAAAGGTTTTATCTGCTGCCCTAAGCTTCCTAGGGATGCTGGTTACAACTCAAATTCCAATTACCATTCTGCTTGGCTTAAATAATATCCCCCAAATGGGCGGTCTGACTGAGTGGGAGGCGAATCTGTCCCCCAGGGAGCATCAAGATTTAAAGGGCTGTGTCACTGCTGGGGTTTGGGATACACAGGAAGAAGAAATGGAATGATTAAATAGAGCCCTATTTAATCCTCACAGCTGTATGAGGTAAATATAATCATCTTCCTTAGCCAGATGAGGAATGTGAAGAAGAGAGGGTTTACATCACTTATCCAAAGTCACACGTCACTTATCCAAAGTCACACAGTTCTATGTAGCAGATTCCAAACTCTGTCCACTTCCTAGTGGACAAGATTGATGCGGGGGCCGTAGAATCATAGGGTTAGAGTTGGATACTGAGAGATCTTCACTCGTAAGGTCCTTCTCTGTAGAAATCCTGATGCAGCTCCAGCAATTAGTACTCAGTGGTATTAATTACCGTTTTCATTATTACATAGTTGGAGTATCTATCTCATAGGCACGTTCTCAGAATATTAACGCTAAAAGAGCCTTCGAAAGCTCGTCTGGGAATCCTGCTCTCTTGATACCCCCAACTCTGGCAATGTTTCCTGAATGAATGAAATACGGGTCAGTTATCCCCTCCCCCAAGCAGGGATCCAGCCGGCTTTGCTCTGCATTCAGGCTGAGGCGGCCCCAGGGGAATTTTTCTAGGCTGGGTGGAGACCCTTAGGGCCACCTTCAGCTCCCTTCCGCTCCCCACAGGCCCCAATCCGGAGGGTTAGACGCCGGCGGGGCTCAGAGCCCCTTTTCCGGGGCCAGCGCACCCACCCCCCACAGGATCTCCAGGAGCCGACGAAGGCGCGAGGCGCGCAGGGGTGATGGAGCTGGGGTGGAATGGGGGTGCTGCCAGCAGGAGGAGCAGGGGGTGGGGGTAGGGGTGCCGGGCTCGCCGGGGAGTCGGAGGTGGGGCCGCGTGTTCGTGGAGATCACGTGATGAGTCAGCCGGGCTCGGGGCGTGGCCGGGCGCGGTAAATAGGAGTGGGGGCGGCCGGGGAAGCGACGGCGGCTGCTGTGGCACCGGCACTGGCACCGAAGGCACTCCCCAGCAGCAGGCCCGGACTCTCGGCGGCCGAACTCGGTGAGTGCGGGCGGGTGGCGGGGCGGGCGACCGCGCAGCACCACCGCGGCGGAAGTGACCTTGGTTGGGGTGATGAGACTGGGGCCCTGTGCGCCCCCCCGCCAGGCCCACACGCTGTCCATCGGCGTCCCTGGGCGCCGGCAGGACAAGGCGACCCTCCGGTTGTTACAACCGGGCCAGCAGGGGTGGCAGCCGCGCACCCCGAAAAGTCGCGGTGGCGAGAAAAGCGAAAAACAACCCTCAGGCGGGCAGCCGGGCTCCCAACCCCCACTCCGGCCGAGAAGCTTGCGCCCGCAGATCCTTACTCGAGGGCTGTGTTCATGCCCAGGGCCGGGTCAGCTTGACCCCACGATACGCCTGTCCCCCGGGCCTGCCTGGTAGGTCGCCCAGGCGGCACGGGGGGAGTTTGCAGGGAAGGTCCGAGGGAGGAGCCTGCGAGGAATGGCTTGGTCCTGATCCCAGTGACTTTTGGCCAGTATCTGGCTCCCCGGCCCCTTCTCGGCTTCTGGGCCTCAGTTTCCGCAAAAAAAAACTGCTGAGATAATAACCTTTATTCTAAAGGGTTTGCCTGGGCAGCTTTCTGCACACAATCACGCACAATTCTAGGGACCCCAGACGACAGAAACTGGAAAGCAGGAACCTGGAACTGGGAGAAATAGGGTGGAACCCACATGAAGAGTTAAATACAAAGATGAGCGGAGAAACTAAACGGAGAGGGGGATGTGAGGCTGTATAGGGCCCCAGTCCTCCCAACTCTGGGGGGGGGGGGGGGGAATGCCCTCCCTAATCCTTGACTGCTGTGGAGAGGAGACAGTGCCTGAGGCCCAGGGAGGTGTGGGAGAGGGGAAAGCAGGTAGGAGTATCTGGGGCATCACCTCTCCCCTCCTGGGGGAGGGAGCATTTAGGTAGCACCGAAGAGTAACTGAGTTTGAGAGGCTCAGCTGGCAGGCAGTCCAGGTAAATCTGAAGTGGATTTGCCTTCTTAGTGGGCCTAGGTCAACCCCTTCTCTGCTGACAGGCAAAGGGAGAAGTACAAAAGCCCAGGCTCCATACATCTCTACCTGACCAAGTAGAAACCCTCACCCAGTGGGAGGGGAAGTGGTAGGTTCAAAGGGAGGCCTAGCACCTTTTGTTACCTTGCGAAACCTGATCCCCAAGTTCCTCCACCCCAGGTGAATGCGGCTGAGATGCATTCATCTAAATGAATCTATCAATGCAGATTGAGAAGGTGAAAGGCTTAGAAGGGTGTGTGACTTGCCCAGGGCTCCTTCCCTTTTCTAATGTAATGTCCTTTCCTTAATGGAGAATTGTTTCCTCTTGGCACTAGACCCAGGGACCTTGAGCTTCAGAAAGGGGCTGGGCCATGCCCACCCTGTGTGTCTTTCCCAAAGAGACAGGTTGAAGGTGTTCTGAAGAAAGGTTGTGTTGGAACCTTTTTAGGGCATTTGCCCCAGAGCTGGGGTACTGCCCAGTGGAAAGGTGCAGACGCCTCATCCAGGGGCTTCACAGACCCAGTGAGCGGCAACACAGGCCAGACACAGCCAGGCTCCAGTAACTCCCTTGATGTTGGGTCAGAACAACCCTGTTTTCTACCTGGTCAGACGGTGAGAGTGGAAGCGTTTTTGGCTCCAGGAAACACCTGCTCATGTGCCACTGGTTCAGCAACTTGCACCAAGACCCTTCCTATAGACTGGTTCTTTCCCCAATTGCTATACAAGGGAGATGGAGTAGGAAGTTGCCCACATGTAAGGGATGAGTGAGATTTTGTGTTACTATTGGCAGCTGGATTGAGAAGTGAAGGAAGAGCACAGAGGAGCCTTGAAATGTTTGTCGGGTGGTTTTCTTAAATGAGTGGTGGCTGTGTAGACTATCCCTGCCCTTGGGAGAAAAGGACTGAAATATTTCGGGGTGAGGACTCATCAGGTCTGCCGCTTATTTTTGATAGTTTGGCATAAACAAAGTATTAAAAATATGGGAGGTCGAGCTATATGAAATGGGAGTTTGTGAACGTCATGAAAGATGGAAATCACACATTTTCATAGGGTCCAACCTCAGGTGCAGAGAGATGGTAGGGATTGACAATAACCTGCTGGTTGAGTTGAGGCACATACAGGTGTGGATTGTACTCACTGGATACTGGGAGGCAGCAGTCTACACCTGGTCCCATATCTTCATCTCTCTCTTGTCTTATCCTCTGTACAAACTCCATGAGCTGCCTAAGAAAGGGAGGGAATCCTGAGTCCTTCCATGGCAGGGGATCTAGGGATCAAACACCATTACATATTTAGACTTAACCATTCCAGTTTGTAACCTCAGGCCTCATCCGCATTACCTCTCCACAGCACCAGGGGCCTCCATGTCTCAGTCTTGTGTAGGGTTCGCAGGGTGAGTGCATTTTCTCTTGGTCACAGCTCCCCTTTGCAGGGAGCAGGTTTTTGTTTGCTCTGCAAGTCCATTACCACTACTGTGCCTGCTTGGCGTCTTCCTGATGGACGTTGTAGCTCCTTTCTGCTCTTCTCTGTATAATTCTCCCGCACTCTTTTTTGTAGTTTTAATACTTTGTATCAATCCATGGACAGTGTTACTAAAATTGGTATACCTTTAATTATGTTGCATGTATCCTTTTCCGCGGGTGTTTATGAGTTATTTATGTTGATACATACAAATCTAGTTAATTCATCTTAAATACAGTGTATTTGTCTACTGAGGGACAGTTAGGTTGGTTTTGCTTTTTCATTGTTGCTCACAGCACTACAGTAAGTATCTTTGTAGCTCTCAGACATTTGTAAGAGTTCCTCTAGGGCAAAGCAGAAAAAGTCTAATTGCTGGGTCATAAGGTATGTGCATCTTCTATTTGGCTGGATATTGACAGAGTACGTGGAGATAAAATGAAGTTTTTACCAACCTATACTCCCAGCAGTGTTGAGGGTTCCTGTTCCTCATATTTCCCAAGACTAGTTATTGCCAGACTTTGATTTTTCTCAAGCACCAGTTTCCGTCACCTGTAAAACAAAAGCCTATATAAGACGTCCAGTGTTACTGTTTTATGAATGCTGGGTGCCAGGAAGAAGCATGCCTGCAGTGTTGACTGTATTATCTGTCTCCACCAGGCCAGTAACTCATTTAGTCTGGTCATCAAGATAACCTAGAGTTATCAGCAAGGATGGGGAGAGGAGGATGGGACAAATACCACCAAGACAGTAAACTCATCCAGTATAGAGCACTGAGAACATGTAGATATTCTGCCGAGAGACCCAGCGGAGGCTGGGCTTCTCCATGACCCTCTGACCCAGTCTTGGACAAGATGTGTTCACACGTGCACATAAGTCACATGGCTTTCGGGCTTGCATAAGACCTGGGAAGGTGGTGCCGTCCAAGGGCTTCAGCCACTCCAGGGTTGAGCTGTTGTCCAACATCAGCTGGGAGTCATTTGCTGCCCATTCTTGATCCACTTAACCCTATAGGTGTTTGAGGTGGGGCTGGGTGCTTCGTTCTGGTGGTCAGGATAGCACAATGAACCATCATTTGAGGGCTTGTTACCAAAAGTTGGAGGATCCTCATTTTTCATCCACGCTGAGATACTTTTGAGAATAAAAAGAATTACCCTGGGACAGGAAGACTTAAGTGGCCTGTGCGTAGGGAGATGCATATTTACTCCACTAGTGAGTTTGAGACTTTCTTAGTGGTAGTTCATTGTAAGTGTTGCTTGCTCCGAGCTAGGCAGTTGGAAGGCACTTTCAAAAAGAGCATCTCCTTCCATCTCTCAGCCTCGTGAGGTGAGTATCTCTTCCTGGGGCCCCTGGAGAGGAAACCAGGACCAAGCCTGAGAGGGGAGGCCTTTCTGTTGCTTGCTTTTATGGCTGCCAACATCTCCGTCGCCCTAGTCGCCCTAGTACCCAGCCAGCGGGAGATGTAATCGAGCCTGTGATTGAATTAGGGAGCTGCTGTGTTCTAGAAAGCTGGAGAGGCATGGAACACTAATCTCATTTAAATCTCCAAGGATTTCTAAAAGCTTTTATAAAGTAGTTGCAAGGTCCTTCAGAATCCAGGCAGTATGCCCATTATAGAAACCGAGACATGGGGATGTAGTGCCCCCATCAGCATCTCAGTAAGTCAATATCAGCTGGTGAGCAAAAGCTTCCAGAACTTTCTAGAGCTTTTCAAAACTTTGTCCAAATGATGTCTGGTTTCTCAACAATACAGAATTTTTCAACTTCTGAGGGCCTTGGGGTCCATTGTTTTAAGCCTAAGGTAGTACTAATTTTCTTCTGTTTGCAGGATGTGGGCTGTTGTGGCTTTTCTGAAGTAATGTTCCATCTGTGGGCACTGTAGCTACTGCATGGTTTCTAGACACTGTAGGAGAGCAGCTCGAGTTCAAGGCCAGCCCTGCGAACCTGGTGGGAATTAGTCACCTATTTTGGACAGATGATGGGCAGGTGGGCAGGAGGGGAAGTACCTGTGAGTGGCTGAGGCAGGTGGACCCTTCTCATTGCTTTTCCTGGTTCCCTGGGAGGCTGAAGGGCTGGTGAGCGGTGCTGCTGGCAGCCAACTGCAGTGGATGCCTTTTCTGGGTCACAGCAGTTGCTGGGAGGGGACATTCAGCCGCAGGGAGCAAGGCTCTAGGGGATGGATAGCCAACCTGGTGCCGTTTGTCCTCACAGCTTCAAGGAGACAGGTGATGACTAAGCCTCCCCCCCCCTTTTTTTTTTATTTAAAGATTGTAAGCCAAGCAGCAGTTAAACATGTTGGCCTTAGGAGCAAAGACATAACACAGAAAAGACCACATCAAAGGCTGCGATTCAGAGTCAAAAGGGAAAGGTCTTGGGTCTCCTTCAGGTCGATTGGAGGGTGTTTGAACCAAGACACTTCTATCAGCCATGATAGCGCCACGCCAACACTGAGTTGTAACTGGGCAAGCTGAAGTCCAGGGGAAATGGAGATCTGCCTGGTTTTGTTTTGTGGGGGTCCTGAAATGGGCGAAACTTGAGGACTAACTGCCATTAGTGACAGCAAGAGGCAAGACAGACAAGTCTTTGTGGAAGTGAAAGAAATGGTTCTCTACCAAGATCCCACCAGATCTTCACACCACTCCTGTATTTCCGCCTTTCCCCTAATTGAGAGCCACTCTGCTGATATATAAGGCACAACCTTAATTTGCAGCTGTTGGCAAACTGCAGGTGCTCAGGCTTTTTATTCTTTAGGGCCAGCTGTGAAAGAGGTCAGCCGTATATGTGCAGTAGCTGCAGGCAAGGAAGAGGAAAGGACCAGCGAAAGGCTGTTGCTGGACATCCACTTATCTTTTTCTGTATGTGCCAGGAGGTTACAGCTGGCTTATTTGGAAAGTTCAGATACACATGCCCTGTCTCATTAGATTCAGTACACATTTAGAATCGAGCCAACCTGAGGGCGCTATCACCATGTAAGAAAGTTTTGTGTGTTTTTTGTGTTTTTTAAAGTTTTGTGTTTTTTTAAAAAGAAAAAAAAGAAAGAAAAAGCAAGCTTGGTGGCAGCCCAAACTGATTCTGTGGCCCTTGTGATGTCAGGATTCAAAGCCTCCTGTGACTTGGCATCAGTTCCTCGCCTGTGTTCATTCCATCCCTTTCTAGAGTCCCAAGTCCCAGGAATGGCTTCAAGGTCGTCTGGGCGATGGTTGTGCTGTGAGGGGAGGTAGATAGGACCAGCAGGCCACGGCCCTTTTGGCACACTGCGTTCTACAGAACTTCAGTGGGGTGTGCTTTCATACAAACCGTTAAGTGCTATAGGGATTTGCAGAGGATAGAAATGAGCCCTTTTTTAATTTTTTTTTAAGCCAGAGATTAGATTGGAAAAGGGAAAGCTCAGGGTAGTGGAACCCGAGGTCTACCCAGCAAGTCCAGCTGACCGAGGACAAGAAGTAGTATCTGCCCACAACACTACCCTCCACCAGGCCACACCCTGAAAGGGAGTTTGTTGACTTGCACTGTTCTTAAGCCTGTTTGGGTCCTTCTCCCTCATGAAATAAGAACTTTCTGTCCATTCTGTCTTACAATCAAGGGAAAAACAAAGAAACAAACCAAAAAAACCCCCACAGAATTGAGAAATGGGAAATGTTTGCCCAAAAAAGGGGAAGCAAAAGCTGCTTATTTTGTGCTGAGGCCGTGGGACCTGTGACTAGCTTGTTAACAGCACAGCCGGCTGTTTCAGCCACTTGCATGCAGTTTGTCTGGTGTTCGTGATTTGTGTGGATGTGGAGAGAAGGAAAGCTGTCTGGTGCTCACTGAAATGAAATCCCAGTGCTCTCAGGGTATCTGTGTGTCTGTCTCCTCTGGGAGGAGAAATGTGACATAGTATTCTTTGGGCTCTCAGCAGTCTCAGAACCCTCCAAGTGGAAGTCCATTTGGAGGTTAATTGAAGTTATAACCTCAATTTTAATTTAGACTCTTCTTTTTGATGTGGAGGTATTGTGGAGTGATACCTGGGATTTTCCTGCACAGGCTAGAGGTGGAGGAAAAGAGAAGAGAGAGAGGGAGGGCAGGCAGAAGGGTGGTGAGTGAGACCTGGAAATCAAGTGTGCCGAGGTGAGCAGCCCTGCTATGCCAGGGGCCTCTTCCCACCCTCATTTCACTCTGGATTCCCACCTGGACAAACTAATGGCTGTGATCCCATTTACAGGGGTGGGAGTGAGGCTGAGTGAGGTTGGTGCTCATGGGTGCGCAGTTAGTAAGTGCAAGGGCCGAGGTCTGAATCCACGTCTCCTGACGCCAGTCCCAGGACTTATCCTCACCGCCGGCTGCAGCGGCTGTTGCCCATTTGAAGCCTAACCCAGACGCTCCCTTATTGCCATGGCCCTGTGCCTGGGGCGCTGAGGCGAAAAGAAGAGCCTCCCTAGGGCTCAGTCCTGACGGGCTGGGTGTCAGTGGTTCATGCTGGGCTCCAGCCCTCCAAGCTCAAGGCTGTACACGGGAGGGGGCCCTGGTTCTCCACTGAGGCAGGGTGATGAGGTGGGAGAATCAAATTGACAGGAAATGTGGAGGAGGACCGGTGGAACCAAAGGAAAAGCAGGATGAGTGTGCGTGAAAGACACGTCTGGTGCAGAAGCGTGGGGGGCCTGGCAGGCCTCAGGACTCAGGTGGGTGGGGAGAGGTGGGGACAACAGCCATGGCCCTTGTCAGTGCAGGAGCTGAGAGCCATCTGGGAGGTGGGTGGTGCCTGTGTTCTCTCCCACCACAGAAACCAGAGAAATCTTGTTTAAATATCCTAGCTGCCGTGGAAGTGCTCCCATTCTCCACTTGCTTATGATTTAACATCTCAGCAGATGGCTGAGCCCCCCAGGGGCACCTGAGGACACTCTCATTTGATGTTTAAGGAGCATTCCACTGGGACTGCCTCCTGCACTAGGTTCTCCTATCTTGGAAAAATGTTAAGATGCCAAGTGTGAGTCAGAGGGCATCGATAAAAAGAAAGGAAGCCAACTGCTTTGCTCCTCAGAGAGCACTTTGCTTCTTCTGCCATGTGAGGAAACAGCAAGACATTTACCTAACAGTTTGGAGGCTGTGTGGGTCCCTGACACAGGGTCATGTGAGTGACCGCCTCTCCATGAGTCACTGAAAATGGGAAGGTTAAGTGTTCAGAGCAGGAAGTCGCTAGGGAGGGAGCCTCGTTGGTGGCTGGGGAGATGATTGGAAATGCATTTGGGAGCTCATTAAAACCAGTGTTCTTTCATTAGTTTGGTGGCATGGGGTCTTTGGTAGCCATAGCTATTCTTCCTAAAAGAGCAAAGCTTCAAATATAACAATACATTCATGTACAATATAAAAAAGGTAGGCCATATATACAGTGAAAAGGAAGGATAGACAGTGAAAAGGAAGTAACTGCTACAGTTACTACTTTTGTGTGTTTTTCTTAACGTTTTACATGTAGTGGCAGAAATATACTTGTACACCCTTAATGGGCTCATGCACTTACCATGACTCACCTGTGACATGCTTTTTGTCTTTTTTCCACTTACCGTATATCTTGGGCATATTTCCTTTCTCTGTACAATATGATTCATGTCAACTGTTCGCCTCTTAAATGGCTGCTGTGTATTCTGTTATTTCCCCATTTACCATACTTAACAATGACTGCTATTGGATACTTGCTTGGTTTCTGGGCTTTTGATGATACAGAGAATATTTAGGGAACATCCTAAATCCCGTATCTTTGCATTTTGAAGCTGGTAGGATACATTTCTAAAGGTCAGCTTGCTGAGTCAGAGGGCATGCAGATGGAAAAGTGACGGAGGTGGCCAGGTCGGGCTCTGCGTGGTGGTCCCTACCACTGAGCAGTGTCACGCCTCTGCTTCCCCACATCTGACCCTGCCGAGAACTGTCAGACTGTTTTTGTAAATTCACTGTGTATGTCCTGTTGCCATTTTTCTGTTATGCTGCTTCTATTCTGATTTTTAAGAGCCCTTTGCATATTAAGGAAACAAAGCCATAAGTATATGTAAGCACTATTTTTTTTTTTCATCTTGTCACTCTGTTTTTCTAGAAGAGAGGCTTTATTTTCATGTAATCAAACATTTTCCCTTTAAGGTTCTGTTTTATGTCAAGCTTGGGCACCCTCCCTCCAGTATTACATTTTTTAAAGTGTGTTTGTTTTCGTCATACAATTTCTGTTTTTCTGCAAGACCTTTGTTCCATGCAGCAGTTTTTGTGTGTAAGGAGTCAAGTGTAAAGATTCAGCCTTACTCTTTTTTTTTTTCTTTTTCCAAAATGCGTAGCCAGTTGTGTAAGCACCATTTACTGAGATAATACCATTTCCTCACTCACCTCTACCTCACACGCTAAATTTCCACATAGGATATATTTCTGAATGGTCTATTTCGTTGATCAGACCGGTCCTGGGCCGGCATCACCTAGGGGGTTATAATACGTTTACCTACCATGACGATGGCCAGGCCTCCATCCCGTGCTCTTTTCCACAATAATCTTTCTATCCTTACACACTTATTCTTCCAGATGAATTGTTGCTGTTGCTGAACAATTAAGTTTAAATAGTCCCTCAAATGTCACTCACTGTGTGGGAGGCAGCATATTAAGTGCTGTCACCTAAGTCGTGTCATCTTCATGTAACCCTCGTAAATGACCTGTGATCTGTGAGGAGGTGGGTCATTTCACAGAGCCTGCTGTGTAAGCCCCTGAGGTCAAAGGCAGGAAGTTCCCCCAACACACACAGTCCCCGCTGGATGGTGATCTCACAAGGCCCGGCAGTGGTACAGCACCAGGACACATTTCTTATTTTCATAGAGCTGCTGGTCTAAGAGTGTGTTCAGAGACTGAGCTGGAAATTGCTGGTCTCCTGCCTCACCAGCCAGTCCAAGATCTAAGGGCCGTGGCTGTGATGTCATGGTTTCCCTTTCCAGAAGCCCCATCTCTGGTGCGGGAAGCAGAGCCTTTGGCTGACTGGAAAAACCAGAGAAAATCCCAGAAGACTTGTACCACTGGCCAAACCAGCTCTTCCTCCCTGGCTCTCCTGAGGCTGGCACATGCTGGGTTTAGCTTGGCTTGTGTTCTGCTTGTTTTGTTTCCAAAATATGGCTTAAGAAGTTTATTTTCTCTTGCATTTTTCTTATCCCACTGGTCCTCCACAGACTGTTTATTCTCTCAGAGCACTAACTTGGAAAGTCTCCAACTTTGTTCTGCAAATCCACGGAGTGGCAGTTAGGCAATAGCAGAGAGGCCACTGGACTCGGTTTTAGCCTGAACATGTAGGCACATTCATTCGTGTAAGACAGACATGTTGGTACTGCCCCTTGGGCTCTGGGGTTTTGACAGACAGCAAATCAGCCCTGGCCCGGGCTTCATAGCTCACAGGAGAGTTGGGGCCACAAGCCATCAGAGAACAGCACCATTTCAGACTGTGAAATTTGCCCTAGCTCTGAGTGACAGCTCTGGAGACCCAAGCAGCACCAGCCACCAGCCCTCTTAGCTGCACAGGGAGGAGCCTCAGTGCAGGCAACACAGCCCCTATGCTTTCTCTCTCCTGGCTCTCAGATTCTGGGAGGAGAAACGCACATGGTGTGTCTTAGCCCATTCAGTCTGCTCCAACGGAATTCCGCAGACTCAGCGGCTTCTAAACACGTTGATTTCTCACAGTCTGGAGGCTGGAAGTCTGAGATCAGGCTGCCAGCGTGGTCGAGGAAGGGCCCGCTCCCTGGTCACGACTTCTGTGTCCTCACATGGCGGAAGGGGCGGGGGAGCTGTGTGGGGTCTCTTTTATCAGGGCACTAATCCCGTTTGTGAGGGTTCCACCCTCATGACCTACTCACCGCCCCGAGGCCCCCCTCCTAATCACACTCATTGGGAGTGAGGATTTCCACGTGAATTGTGTGTGGTTGGGGGCTGCAAACACTGCATGGCACCGTCCCGTGTGCTACACACACCGGGTGGGACTTGGAGATGAGGCCCAGGAGCCCGTGGCACCATAGGTCCTTGAGGGTTCTCTGCTGTCCCACGCAGGCTTGACAGAAGAGGAAAATGAGGAACAAAGGGAACAAATGGCAGCCAGGGCGAGAACACGCGTCTTTTAACCACGCGTCTTTTGACCACGGGGTGGTTTCTGGCCCCAGAACCGTGCTGCCTGAAGTGGCAGCCGTGTTGTGTGCTGAGTGTTTGAACTGAGTAAAGGAGAAGCAGCCTGATGTCTTCTGTCCTTTCCTTTCTAGGTGAATCCAGGACCCAGCTTCCAAAATGTGGCGGCTCTTGACCACCCTCAGCTGCCTGGTGGTGCTGACCAGTGCCCGGAGCAGGCCGAATTTCCAGCCGCTGTCAGATGAGCTGGTCAACTACGTTAACAAACAGAATACTACATGGAAGGTGGGCGATGGGGCAGCTTCCTACATGTGTCCCTTCCGAGGGTCGGTTTGCACACCCTGACGCCCAACAGTGGTGGCTGCAACTGGGCCCACAGGACAGTCTGTCCTGGACATTTGAAAATCTGATTCAGGGGGTGGCTGGTTAGCTCAGTCGGTTAGAGCGTGGTGCTGATAACACCAAGGTTGCCAGTTCGATCCCCACATGGGCCACTGTGAGCTGTGCCCTCCTTAAAAAAAAAAAAGAAAGAAAATCTGATTCAGTCATGGCTGTGCAGAACCATGCCCACCTCCTCCCTTACGTGTGTGTGTGTGTGTGTGTGTGTGTGTGTGTGTGTGTGTGTTGACTATATGTGAGCATGCATGGAGCTGCATGGGGAATAAACAAGCTTTGGAAGTGTTTTTCCAACTGGATATCTGTGAGCCCCTCCTTGGCAGCCAGCAGCTCCTTGCTTCTGCCCAGACTAAGGCCTGAGACTGCGGGAACCATGAGAAATAGGTCACGTTCAGAACTGGGAGGGGCAGGTTGTCTCTCTGGACACCAGCAAATGGCAGCAGATCAGAGGAGACACCCGCTGGTCTGAGTGCCCACGCGGCCCGTGAATGAGGTCCCTCTGGGTTCGCCCCGGCCTGCTCTGCAGGGTGCCCGTCTTATTTAGTCTGTTCCGGCTACTGTCACAAAATTTCTTATAAACAGAAATTTACACACAGTTCTGGAGGCTGGAAGCATCGGATTAGGGTGCCCCACGGTCGGGATCTGGTGAGGCTCCTCTTCCAGGTTGCAGACGGCCACTGCTCTGTGTGTTTCCATGTGGTAGGAGGGGTGAGGCAGCTCTCTGGGGTCTCCTTTATGAGGGCGCTCATCCCACTGATGAAGGCTCCACCCTCATGACCTAAGCACCTCGCAGAGGCCCACCTCCAGACACCATCACATTCGGGTTAGGGTTCAGCGTGAATTTGGGGAAACACAAACATTTGGTCTGGAGCTGTACCCCAGCCCCCTTGCTCTGCTGAGTTGGAAGGAACCCCTGGCCTTGTCAGGCCATGCACATGGGCAGCATGCACACCGCGGCCACCCCGTCCCTGGACACAGCCTGTCTGTGGGTGGGTGACTGCCGTGCTTGGGCTCTCTTCCAGGCCGGACACAACTTCTACAATGTGGATCTGAGCTATGTGAAGAGGCTGTGTGGCACCATGCTGGGCGGGCCCAAGCTGCCCCAGAAGTGAGTGCCCACTTGCTGGGGCGTGAGCAGCAGGCGTTTGTTTGGGACCGTGGGAGGGAGGGAGGGACGGAAGGAAGAAGGCCTCCCTGGCATCCGCACGTCTCACTTGCTCCAGAGCCGCACGGACTCTACATAAGACGCAGGGCCCAGTCCCAAATGCCAGTGTTTCCTGCTGTGCTTCTCCGGGTGGCTCAGAGCCCCAGTGGAAAGGGCCCCAGGTCTGGTCCCACGATCTGGTCGGCCACAACATTGTGCCTGACTCCCTTTCTAGGGGACGATCCGCGGTCAGCTGGCCTTTGCAGGGATGTGGTGGGGTGGGCAGCGCAGGTGGTAACATGTGAGCTTCTAATGGAGACCTTCCTTTGTCCAGAGTTTGGCTTGCTGAGGACATCGTTCTACCTGAAAGCTTTGATGCCCGGGAACAGTGGCCAAACTGTCCGACCATCAAGGAGATCAGAGACCAGGGTTCCTGTGGCTCCTGCTGGGTGAGGCCCTGCTGGCTGAGAAGGGCTGGTGTGAAGGGGGTTGGGGGACTGGGAGTGACCAGGGGAGTTGGGGTCGGACCACCTGTGACTAGGCACGTTACATAAACTTCCTGAGTCTCAGACTCCACTAGCATAAACATAATAAAGATCCCTATGGCCGTGAGTTAGTGCAAGGACTAGGTGGAAGAATAGATGTGCAAAGCACCCTGTACAGGGCACTTTGTGTGTGGGTTGTGATGTGTTTTTATTTCTGTTTGATACTCTGTCCCGAGCCATTGGCCAATACCACTGGTTTTGACCTCTGATCTGCTTCAGAGACGCAGCCCTTCTGTATCAACGAGCTGTCTTAATTTTGTTTGTTTTTTAACTATGGTAACATACATAATATAAAGGTAACGGTCTTAATCATTTTTTTAAGTGTATATAGTTCAGTGGCATTAAGTCCACTCATTATTGTGCAGCCATCACCACCATCCATCCACAGAGCTTTGTCAGCTTGCAAAACTAAACCTCTGTCCCCATTAAACACTAGCCCCCCATCCTCCCTCCTGCCAGCGCCCCACAACCACCCTTCTGCTTTCTGTCTTTGTGACTTTGACTAGTCGGGGTACTTCATAGAAGTGAAATCAGAGTGTTGGTCCTTTGCATGAGCTGTGTTTTTATGTTAAACATCAAAAACACATGTTTCAGAAATGAACTGAGTGCCCAAGGTGAGGCTCAGGGAGGATGGGTCTCTTGCTTTAAAGCTAATAAGCTTAGGTGCTAGGACCCTCGCCTGACATGTCGGGGGAGACTAACCACCAAGAAGGTCAGAGGTGCTCAAGGTGGTCCTCCAAGGTGGTGGCTGGTGGACTCCACAGTCCAGGAGAGGGGCTCACCTGGGTGGGCCTTGTTCCTCCAGGCATTCGGAGCTGTGGAAGCCATTTCTGACCGGATCTGCATTCTCACCAATGGGCATGTCAACGTGGAGGTGTCTGCCGAGGACCTGCTTACGTGCTGTGGCCTCCAGTGTGGGGAAGGGTGAGTCGGAGGCAGCAGCTCCCAGTTCAGGAGCCCAGGCCCCTAGGAATGGTCTCCTCGGGTGGACGGTGACTGAGGGCTCCCTGGGACGGAAGTTGTATTCCTTCAGGATGGGTGATGGTCCTTTGCCAAAACAATGTGGGGACCTGGGGAGTTTGGAAGCCGGGTCTGGCTTGACTGCTGCTTTCTGGGAGGTGCCTAAAACCAGGCTGGCAAAACAGATAGTCTCAGGATATGTGGTTAAATTTCAGATCTCCAATCTGGTTTTTGTTATCTTTGTTCCATTTTCCTGCTCAACAAATGTAATAGCCTCAGGGCCTGTTTCTTTATCTGTAATTAAGGATAATGGGTCCCCATATTAGTCACAGGGAACTAAACCCTGTCTGCCTGGGTTGTTTCCTTCTGCCACCTCTGGTCTTGGTTCTACAACAATGGTTCTCAGCCATGCTTGCAGATTAGAAATACCTGGGAGTTCGGGGAGAAAAAAGGTGTGCTCAGGCCTTACCCTGTACCACTTAAGTTATTGGCACTGGTATTTTTTTCAGTGTCCCAGGGAGTTCTGTGTGTTGCTTGTTGAGAATATTCTAGAAAGGACACAACCTGGGAGCATCCTTCTGTCTTCTTGAGGATCTTGGTGGGTGGGCCAGGGAATTGGGAGACTCCCTGGAAGAAGGGACTATTCAGAGAAGGATGAATTGGGAGGTCTGCTGGGATCTGCGTGAACTGTTGGGCCAGTTGCTGAAGGCAGTGGTGGAGCCACCAGGCAGTGGTCTAGGAGCAGCGAGCACCTCTCATTCAGTTCTAATGAATGGCTCTTCTCTTAGCTGTAATGGGGGCTTTCCCTCTGGAGCTTGGAACTTCTGGACAAAAAAAGGCCTGGTTTCCGGTGGCCTCTATGACTCCCATATAGGTGAGTGTCTGCCCTCAGCTTCTGTCTGGTCAGGTGGATTTTATAAGCAATGAAAAATAATGGTCTCATTTTCCATTATAAAGGGAAGGTTGAGGGTTGAGGGCAAGAGTGCTGGGCTGAAAAATAGGGTAGAAAGACAAGCCAGTCTTCTTGATGGCAGAATTAGCAACAAGTGGAAGAAAGCTCAGGCTGTAGACTTGAGGGTGGCTACTGTTTGCGTTGGTCATCACCCCAATTCTTTCTGGCTCGAGGGGCCTTTGTCGGGGCTGTTGGCTGACATCCTTCTTTCTACTTGCCCCCCCACCCCAGGTTGCAGACCCTACTCCATCCCTCCCTGTGAGCACCACGTGAATGGCTCCCGGCCCCCATGCTCAGGGGAAGGGGGGGACACCCCCAAGTGCAGCAAGATCTGTGAGCCTGGCTATACCCCATCCTACAAAGACGACAAACACTTTGGTAAGCACTCCAGGCCAGAGACCTGCTGACAGCCTTCCCAAGCCAAAGAGAGGCTGGGGCAACTGAACCTTAAGAGTCAGGAACGCAGGATGGCGAAGGAAGGGCATTAATGCCTCTCTTGCCTGCCTGTCTTCACCCTGAATTCGGCCTCAGGGATGTTGTCTTACAGTCACAGTCCCATCGAGTTGTAAGGGACCAAACCCCTGGTTTTACAGGGGAGCAGCCTAGCCTGGTCTTCTGGGTCCCACTCTGCCCTCATCCAGGCTCATGCTCACTGCCACTCCTACCTCAGGGCCTCGCTCTCCTGCTTCTCGACTCCCAGATCCAGAGCAATCACCACTCCCCGGGGAGCCTCCCCTGACAACCACCCCCACCCCCTTCCCGGGTTGGGCAGGTCCCCTAGATGCTCAGTCTTCCCCTGGTGGCTCCTGAAAGTCAGTGAAGAATTGGCTGACGGAGCTGTGGCAGGTGAGCCTCACCCCACTGGGCTGCTTCATTTGCCAGGATGCAGTTCCTACAGCGTCCCCAGTAGCGAGAAGGAGATCATGGCGGAAATCTACAAAAATGGCCCGGTGGAAGCGGCCTTCTCCGTGTACTCGGACTTCCTGCTCTATAAGTCTGGTGTGTATTGATCCCTGATGGCTGAGGGTGGAGGGGGACAGGGCGGCATTAGGCCTCCTGTCCCCCAGCTCTGCAGATCCCTCAACAGCAGGCCCTGACCCTCATCATCACTGCTCTCGGCAGCTGCGCCCGTTTGCCTCTCCCACGCGTGCCATTCCACATCCCGTCTCCATGGTGTTTCTGTGTGGCCAGTTGCTGCTCATTCCTACTCATCCCTTAATAGGCAGCTCAGATACCTCCGCAGGGACGCCTTCCCTCACCTCCCTGGGGCCTCTGGCTCCCCACTGTCTGCTTCCATTGCTTTGTCAGCATATTCATCACATTGTAACTGGAGGTTTTATGTGTCCTCTGTCTTGGCAAAGTCCTAGCATCATGCCTGCCATCCAGTGGATGAGGAAATGGAGCACCTGCTGTGTGCGACACGGGGGGGATTCAAACTGGGAACTGGACGGTCCCCGGCCCGACAGCTGTCTTAGAAAGCCCCCCATTGTAGACGAACAGTCTGTGCTGATCGCCTGTCTCGTTTACGTTCTGTAGACTGAGAATTCCAAAGCTCTCCACTCTTCTGAAACATGGATTACACAAAGGAAGATGATTCTGGCAGGAAAAAAAATGTTACAAAAAGCTGGCAGTTATTATAGTCCCCACCCATGTTATAAAAGGATGAGAATGCATTTCCAGTTTGACAAAGTGATTCACCACCGAGGGGACAGCCTGACTGGCCAGCCCTCCGAGCACTTCATAGCCAGTATCTTTCTCCATTGACCAACATTGTCTGCCACCAACTCAGCTTCTCCTGCGTTACCTTCTGCAGGGTGACCAACCCCAGAGCAGCAATTTAAAACGCTTTTAGCCACAGAATTCTTTTGACACATCCTTACATGGAGTTTCCAATATGTAAGGCAAATAATTAGTATTTTAACATTACATTTGTTTCTTAAATGAGAACTTACAACTTTAGTTCTAAAGGCACCCAACAAGCATCTTTGCTTTTGTGGGTTCCTTTTTAATGTTGACTCAACATATTCGAATGTTAAGGCTTTCAAAAAATACATTTCAATAATTCCTGAATATTGTGGGAACCCTTGGAGCCTTCCGATGCAACAGTAGGATTCTGTAGAACCCTATTTGCCAACGGGTTGCGTCCTTTCCTTGTGGCAGGCCTGTTGGACCCTCTGGGCCTGACTTGTCCTGAGGAGGGGTAGCCAGCTGAGTTGGAGGGAGGCTGTGAGATGGGGCCGTGGCCTGGTCTCAGCCTGAACAGGTTTTTCCTTTCTCAGGAGTGTACCAACACGTCACTGGAGAAATGATGGGAGGCCATGCAGTCCGCATCCTGGGCTGGGGAGAGGACAACGGCACCCCCTACTGGCTGGTTGGCAACTCCTGGAACACTGACTGGGGCGACAATGGTGAGTGGCCGCTCCCTTCCTGCTGAGAATAAGGTGTCATGAACCGGAACATAATTGTCATCTTGTCTTCCTCTGCTCCACCTGCTGCACAGCTGCAAACCCGAGGCCTTGGGCTTACCTGTGACCTTCTAGGTGTCCAGGTGCTAGTGAGCTGGGGTTTCCTTCTGCCACAAGGGCAGCTTCTGATCCCAAGAGGGTAGTAGGGACCAGGACCCAGCTTTACATCGTTTGTGCCTGCCGGCTCCCCCTCGTACCAGGGGCCGGTGACATGGGGCCTCATGCTGGGCAAGCAGGGCAAACTGACAGAGCACCTTGGTGCGGTCTGGTGTGTTTGGGGGCTGGCTTAGTGATTTCTGCTCCTGGGATTCAAGGATGAGTCTGAATATGTTGGCAAGGGCCAAACCCCACGGCACACTTTAAAGGCATCTTACTTTTGCTTTCCAGGCTTCTTTAAAATCCTCAGAGGACAGGATCACTGTGGAATTGAATCGGAAATCGTGGCTGGACTCCCGTGCACTGAGCAGTACTGGAAAAGGATCTAATCTGCTGTGGGCCCGTCCAGCCAGCCCCGGGGCAGTTTTTCCCTAAATAGAGCCAGTAGGGCTGGGGATGAGATGAGGGATAGGAATATGTTTTATTCTTTGAGTTCAGATAGGATACAAGAGGTTTTAGACAGGGCCTGAAGGACTGCATTGGGCCATACCTCCTGTCTACCATGAGAGCTGTCTTCCAAGGAGACACATCCAAGGCCTGGCTACGTCCCAGCTTGATCAGTGGACTGCTGTCCCCGTGCACATAAACCAGGGAGGCCACTGCTGCAAGCAGAGCACGTCCCGCCCCCGTAGACTAGTGCTGCTCCAGCTGTTGCTGCAACTGTCTCCACACCCTTCCCCAGCCGCGCGTCACCAGGGAGCGTAACACACCTAGAGGGTTTGTAGGTTTTCCGAAGGGATGGAAGGCACGGTCCCTGACAAGACAGCTTCCCACCTGTCAGCAGTACCTCTCAGTAAGTAGCTTTCTAGATTTGGAAATAGGTTGAGAAGAGAAATAGGGGGGCAGCCCTTTGGAGAAAGCCCCCTTCTCCCAGGACCCCTGCATCTGCTGAGCTTCGCGGTGTTGCTCACCTCCTCTGGTCTTGCCCTCGGCATGATTCTGTTTTCATAGAAGTTGCATTTTTTTCTGCACCTCAGCTGATCACATGAACGAGAGTCTAACAGTTGGAAGAGCTGTACTAGTTTTACAGACTGTCTCCTGAACACAGAACTGGGTGGTTGCGACTTGACCAACCTACCGACCTCTACTACCACTAGTTTGGGATAAACAGCTAGTAATGTTTAAACATCATGCTTCCCTGATAATTTAACAAGGAAAAGAATGACTGTGCCAATAAAGGATTTCTCCTTCCATGTAACGTCTGTTCTGGTGGGTTCTCAAAGATCATTTGTCACTGTCGCCTTGTAGCTGCTGTCTGTCCTTATCTGTCCCCCAGAAAGTCATGTTCTCATGGATCTGGGTGCCCTTGAAACTCCAACCAGAGCTATCTAGCCTCAGTGGTGTGGAACACAATAAAATGCCTAATTTTAGCTTCTCACTGCCCCAGCCATGCTTTCAAACCACAGCTTCTATCCCTTCTTAGTTCCCTGTCATTCTCATCAACAAGTCTCTGTAAATGCATCCCCGAAATGTGCCCCAAGCCTTGATAAGCTCTGCCCCTGCTGAAAGAGCCAAGAACATAGTTGTACTCAATTTTTTTACTAATGACATCGCAGCAGTAACCTGTCAGGAGTCACACAGGCATGATGTATCGCTGAGGTCACGACCCAGGTGTCCTGCTGGAGGACCAGCTTTCCCTGACACCCTCTGGTGCTGGAATGGGGGGAGGCAGCCTTGAGCGGTATTCTGAGAGCTCCCTATGACTCTTCAGTTTACATTGCTAGTTAGGAACTATTCCCTCGGGTGGTCTGAGTTAAGACTCATAAACAACGAGGTATACCAGGTCCTTGAGGGAACAGAGGAAACGAGAAGAATGAGCACAGACCCAGCCCGCTGGCCTGTCAATACTTCAGTTATTTCCCTTCCCCAACTGAGAGTTGGACTAGCTCTTCCCAAAGTATTCGAAGTTTGACTTCCAATGTGATTCAGAAAGATCAGAAGCTACCTCAAGTGAAGCTCTTAAACACCCGGTAAACACTGTGGGAAAAATCTGTGAAACTCATCATAGCACTTACGTAATGTTTAACAAGGGTTACCAAAGCCACAAATTTGCAATCACTTTATTCTTAACAGTTCAGTTAGAACACATTCATAACCTCAACGGAATTGACATTCTACCCACTCCCCAGCTGAGTTGAATAATTCCATTTCCACACGGCTTTTCCCCGTCTCCACCATGGCCCTACCTGCAACTGCATCGTCGCCCAGGGCGCCAACTGAGCTGTGCTACAAGGAGGTAACCAAATGAATCGTAGAGCATGTTCACACTTGGCTTAAGGAGTCTGTTAGAAACCAAAACAATTTTATGATTGATAATTGGGATCAATACTTTTTACCTCAAATTACCCCACTGACAATTACCTCACCACCTCAGCTACTCTGCAGAAAACTTAAAATATTCCACTGTAAATAGAAATCAAGTAGACTGTGCCAGGGATGCTACACATTTGGTTAATTAAATTGTGCGGTTGCCAAATTTAGCAAATATACAGGATGCCCAATTTAATTTGAATTTCAGATAAATATGTCCCATGCTATATTTGGGACATAATTATACTAAAATAATAGTTTATCTAAAAATCCAAGTTTAAGTGGGTTTTAAGCCTGCATCTTACCTGGCAGTTTTAGTAGAGAAACATTTAAAAGGTAAAAACAATCTTCCAAAGAACTTAGGAGTGGGCATAAGACCTTTGCACAAGTCAGTGATAGTAAAAATGACATCGCTTTGTGGCTGGGAGGGACCTCAGGAGAGCACCCAAACCACACAGAAGCTCAGCAAGTGCCACAGGTCATGACTGAGCCAGAAGAGAAGCTTCCAGGATGTCCACCTCAGACCAGGGCTCTGTCCACCAGGTTCTTTGTCCTGCGTGAACTTCAGCAGAACTAAGATTTCAACGCACAAATTTTTAACAACCTGCCTTAGAATCTCAACCCAACTTTTGATACTCAAACTACTTACTGAGTCTGGCTCAAAGCTGTACCTGGCAAGTCACTTTTACTTCGTCTAAAACTGAGGCTCCAACGAACCAATGAGCTGAAGCCTCCATGGACCAAAACCAAGGCAACTATGTCAGACGGTGGCGGTCCCAGGAGGAAAATCGGGTGGGTATGTGAATAGCAATGCAAGTCCAACATTGCTGGAAACACATCAGTCACGTTCAATAAACTGCTGTCCATAAAGGACTGGGCAGCAAAAGAGCAGACTGTATACTATATACACTGAAAGTACTAAGGGCTTCTAGAAAGCACTTGAAGGCCCTACGTCAAAGATTCTTAGCCTGGGGGGCTT
Source organism: Rhinolophus sinicus (assembly GCF_036562045.2). Classification (NCBI taxonomy): domain Eukaryota; kingdom Metazoa; phylum Chordata; class Mammalia; order Chiroptera; family Rhinolophidae; genus Rhinolophus; species Rhinolophus sinicus. The sequence goes on from NC_133757.1 coordinate 97,062,282, forward strand.
TTTCAGAGCCATGTCCCCCCTCGTCCAAGCTGAGACCTCAGTGCCTCCCTGGAGGCGAGAGTCCTGACAAACCTCCGCTGTGTGGGTAAGGAGGAAGGCCAACCACGGCGCTAAGAAATAGGCTGAGCACCACTCGGCTTTCAAGCCCATCACCTGAAAACAGCTTTTCCCTTTCTTGAGACTTCAGTGTACAAACTGATAATTAAAAAACAAACACAATTAAAAACCCTGAATGCAGCTAAGAGAATTAGCCAAAAGTAGGGAAGGCTACAAGCTGGAGCCACGGGTGAGGCGATGCTGCCACTCGCTCATTTTCCAACAGGCAGTCATGCAAGGGTCAGACAGCTGTGTCCCTTCTTGGTGCTGCTCTTGCTGGCTTCGTGGTGGCAGCAGGTGGCCATCCGTCCCTCAAGCACTAACTCCATGTCTGAGTTACCCGCCATGCCCACCCAGGCTTTCAAATGACCCGCTCTTGACAAATGCAGAGGAATTCAATTCACTATTAGAAAGCTCTTCTCAAAAACATCCGACTTAACTGGAGACCAATCTTCTACAACGGGGCCAAGACAAGCCTGCTGTTTCCTTCTGAAAGCTAAACTCTCTTTAAAGGAGGAAATAACCAGAACACCCGGGAGCTAATTCCTAGCTTTCACGTGCAGAGACAGGCGCATTCCTAGGAAACACGGGGAAATTACCTAGAGCTATAAACATTCCCAGCGACTACATTCAAGTCCATTGAAGAAAACAAAACGAAGAGAGAAACAGGAACCAAACAGAACATTCATTTTTCTACTAGGCCAGGTATTCAAAGGTTGCTTCAAAGTAAATACATTTAATTGTAATTCTAGCCAGGAGTCACATTGAGCTCTCGCGGCCCGTGTGCAGCCATCTCCCACCTGCAGCTCCGAGGGTGCTGTGCCATCGGCCACCAAGCACAGAGGTGAGCGCAGCCTACAGATACCAGGTAACAAGGGGGAGGCAGCCTCTCCTCTTCTTATCTTCTCAGCTGCATGTTAGTTTCTCAAGGTCCAAGCCCACAGAGTTCTTTTGGGATGAAAGCAGGAGGGGGAGAAAAGAGGGAGCAGGCGATGTCCATCCTTGAAAAAAAGGTCAGTCTGTTTCACGGCGAACTTCGGCTTCCAGGCCAATTCCAAATCAGTGTTCTCCAGTCTGAACGTAGTCTTCTGTGACCTGGGACAGTGTGCTCAGGTACTGCCAGCTCAGGGCAGCCAAGAGCATGACAAAGGACAGGTAAATGGGGGAGTAGTGGCTTCGGGAGATCAGCTGACAGCTGGGAAGATTCTGCGTCCTGATCGTGGAGATGATCTGCCTTGTTTTACTAGAAGATGAGTCTGAGTTGGGGATTCTATGATAAATCTGTTAAAGAAATGAAAACATAGTAAGTGCTACTTATTGAGTCCTAGGAACTTAGAAACATCTTCTGTGCCGACTTCTTACAACAACCCTAAACAGGTAGGGATTTTATGCCCATTTCAGCAATGAGGAAACTGAGAATATGGAAGTATAAGAGCCCCGCGTCACTCCACTAAGGCGGCAGGATGTTGGCCTCAGGCTTGTGGCATCCCAATGACTGTCCTATGGAGCCAGCAGGAAGCCTGAGTACATGCCGCACGGGGAGCTACTGGTCTTCACTGACCTTCTGTCCCCACGCCTCCCAGAGCCAGGCACACAGCAGGCACTTGGTAATGTCTGCAGTTTTTAGGCTGAAGCAGAGTAACATGGAGAAGGGGAAATAGTATTGGAAAGACTGGCAGACACAGCTTAGGAAAACAAGACTGAATCTGCAGGACGGGTCACAGGCTAGACGAAGAAAGGCAGGAGCTGAAGCAGGACCCCTGAGAGTCATCCTCAAGTCCTCCCTGCACCTCCACGCCGCCTGTCCCCTCCACAAACCTCCGAAATATTTGCTGAACCCAGTGCTCTATGTGCCTCCAATTACTGCCCCTGGTTAGGCATTCAGGGCTCTCATCTGAGCTACACCAGCCTCCATGCTGCTCCGGCCTCTGTGCCTGACTCCTAAAATCCACGGATCCTGTTCCCCGCTATCACCAACGAGATCTAAACCCTCTGCCTGACAACTTCAGTGGCCCCTATTACCAGCTGAGTACGGTCTGAGCTCTTAGCGTGGGGCACAAGGTCACCGTGACCTGGGCCCACTGTACCCTCCCCACTTCACACTCTAGGAATAACTTCCTGTATTATTTCACGTGTGCTGTTGCACTCTCTGTTCCTTCCTTTGCTCACACCATTCCCTCCGCTGGATCGCTCTTCCCACCTTCCTTCACCTGGTTAACGCTTACCTATCGCCCAAGTCTCAACTAGGTATTATGGCTTGTAGAAAACCTATCTTGAACACCCGGGTTGGGCCAGCTGCCCTCCAGCACATACCTCTACCTTATCTCTCACATTGAAATCTCTACTTGTATTTGTCTCCCTAACTAGACTGCAAGCTCAAAGGTACCTTGGATTAGTCATCTTATCTCCAGCCTCGCACTGCCTGGCACACAGCAGACCCTCCAGAAATATTTACTGACTCAAACTGACAAACTAGTTAGGAAGTGACAATGCTCTGAGCCGAGATGAAGGCCAAATGAGTGAAGAGGACAGAGCAGGCATTTAAAAAAATAACTGGTTTTCAACATTTTCATTATGTAATGGGTATTTTTTCCATAAACGTATTCTTGCCACCTTCCTTCCTCCCCTCAAAAAAGCACAGCTGCAAATACATATAACACAGAAAGAATATGCCTACAGGAATACACTAAGGATATCTAATATCTAGTAACTATGCTACAAAGGACAACTATAGAGAGAAAACAGAGATGGGGATGAAACTACAGTTTCTTCAAAGAAATTTTAGACGATGGAATTACACCTGTAAAAACAAGCAACATGAAACTAAAAGTCAAAACTCCCTTACACTGTTCCTCCCCAGCCACAGGCTGCTGTAGTTACTTTTATACCTCCTCTCACTGCGCCCTTATAAGCCTATATATAAAAATGTCTGATATGTTCCCATAAGCCTCAGACAGGATATTTTAAACAAAATAATGGGTGCCCGAAATCAGATGCCAGCAAATTTTTCCCTAAAGGACAGAACAATACCTTCAATTTTGTGGGTCACCCTCTGCTGCAGTACCCGCCTCTGCCACAGTGCTGCACAAGCAGTCAGACAACAGGCGAACAATGGGTGTGGCTATGTTCTAATAAAGCGTTACTGACAAAAACAAGCGGTCATCCAGCATGGTTGGCCCACCTCGCCCTCAATCCAACTGTGAATCACAACTAGCGTTTAATTCCAATAGTTAAGGAAAACATCAAAAAAATCCGAAATTTTAATACAGGAGCAGATCTGCCTACAGCACTTTTAAAAATGGTTTTCTAAAATTAGTGGCCAGAATAAAACTGCAAAACTGAAATATTCCCTGAACTACATACTACAGAAAATGTTTCCAATTCATATAAAATGGAGAAACAGTGCCTAAAACGGCCTTCCAGTCATCCCTCAGTATCCGCGGGGGCTGCTTCCAGGACTCCCCGAGATACCAAAACCAAGGGCACTCAAGTCCCTTCTATAAAATGGCACACCATTTGCATATAACATACGCACATCCTCCTAGACATTTTAAATAGTTTCTAGGATACTTATATCTTATAATGTAAATGCTATGTAAATAGTTATTATACTGTATTATTTAGAGAATAATGACAAGAAAAAAAAGCCTGGACATCTTCAGTACAGACATATCCTTCGTAGGCCTACCTACACAGTACACGTCAGCAATAACATAACTTCCCCCCCCCCCAATATTTTCAATCCGTGGTTGGTTAAATCTACAGCTGTGGACACTGAGGATACGGAGGGCCGACTGTATTCAGTTTGGAAAGGGTAATTTAACCTCTTAAAATCGTGATGAACAGCATAGGCGCTGAAGTTAGTCAGACCTGGGCCCAAATTATGGCTCCAGCCATGGGGTTAGGGCCTCAATTTTCTTGACATTAGCAGTACCCACCTATTTGGTTGATATGCAGGCACACGATAAGCCCCAAATAAATGCTGCCTATTTGGTGAACCAGACTGTCCCGAGTCTCATCGGCAGCCATTGTTTGGTCAATGGCTGAACACTTCCATCCAGTCGCTACAAGAATTTTAGGATTTTAAAAAAATTTGTTCTTCTCTTATACCTTCTATAGTATGAAGTTCAGGGAATTTTTTAGTTTTGCAGTTTTATTCTGGTCACTAATTTTAGAAAACCATTTTTAAAAATGCTGTAGGCAGTGCTGCTACTATATTAAACTTACGGATTTTTTTGGTGTTTTCCTTAGCTATTGGAATTAAATCCTAGTTGTGAGTCACAGTTGGATTTAGACCAGGGGTGGGTCAACCTGGTATAAATGCTGAGATCCAAAACTTGTCAGATAAAAAACAGGGAGGAAATATAAGGAGAATGTGCAATATGCAATAGAAATCAGAGGAAATAATTGTTTTGTAGAATTCTGTTTAGATGAAACCACTGTTACAAATCATATCCCTGTACAGGCATAACCAGGGGACTGGAAGGATGCAGAAAACTATTAACAGTGGTGATCTCTGGGGAGAGAGGAGTGAAAAGGGTCTTTTTATATTTTCCTATACTTCTGTAATATTTCAATCTTAAAAAAGAACATACCTATGGATAATGAGGCCTCCACTCCCTAGATGGCAGTAGCCACCACCACCCCTCAGTTGTGACAATCAAACATGTCTCCAGATATTGCCAAATGTCCCCTAGGGGGAGAGGGGAAGCAAAGTCACCTCCGTTTAAGGACCATGCCTATCGATCGATTAAGAGAGTTCTAGCCTCTAAAAAAAAAAAGGTTTTTTGAACTTAATCATATTTTATTAGAACCAGCATGTTTTATTTTATAGAATGGTTTTGGCATTTAAAAGGGGATTTGCATTAGAAAATTTAGAAATAATTGCAACTTGATGGTTTTCCTTTGCCAAAAACCCCTAACGTGGTTTCTTAGTTGAGGCCCATGATACATTGAAAAGTGCTGGATGGGGTCCAGGAACCACTCTAGTCAGACCACACATTAGCATACACAGAACCTCTGCTTCACACTCCTCACCTGTAAACAACAAGTGTGGCCTCTAACATCATCTCCCAGCACAAAAAATAGGATTCTACTTAGGATCTCCATCCTAAAACCTTGCTTCATTCATCTCCTCTCGCCATGGTCTTTTTAAGTCCGAACAATCAGCTCCCTTTTTCCTAATAAAGGCTACCGACTCCTGTCTCTATGCCATAACAGTGTGTTAAGATCATCTAATATCTAAATATGAAATGTTTAAATAAATGACATTATTTAAATCATACAAATAGCCACAAAGTATCCAGGTAGTTAAATAAAAACCTACCTCTTCCATATACTGGTATATTATAGCCTTGACAGCTGGCATGTTGGTGGCATTCATCATCAGGGTTACTGCTTGCCCTTTTCGAATCTTCACTACCCCTCTGAACACTTGCTGATTATTGTAACAGGCAGCCAAAGTAGCAATGGCCATTACCTACAGATAATAAGGAGAGGAAAGAAATACTAATTCATTTCATTTCATGAAAAAAAAGTAAGAAATGGTGCTGTAAGCAATTATCATCATGAAAAAAGGTAAGAAAGCCTTCTGTAGAATGAGAAAGAGCTGCCAAAGAGCTAAGATGTAACTAACTGAGAAAAAATACCCATGAAGAAAGCATGTCTAGACTTTTACATTTCCCATACCTCCCTTTCTCAAAACACAGAATAATCAAGTGGTCTTTGCAGTCTTAAATGATTTTATAGTTTAGCCATGAAAGTTCTTTTTTATTTGGATTAAAAAAACACAAACCAAAGCAACATTTTCCATGTTAGAGCAATAAGTTATTAGATCTGAAAAATATATCTCAAAAAATAATATCTGACAAGAATTTTCTATTTTTTTCTATGTTCCTTACAATAAACATAATCATTATACATTAAAAAAAAAATAGCATGGGGGTAGGGGGCAGACAAAAGGGAAGGTAGTTTCCCATGTTCAAAGGTAAATAATTTCTAGGATAAACGAAAACCTAAGTCAGGCATACAGATCTTAGTTCCAACAATCATTCAAGATGGGTCATTAGATTTCTTTGTATAAATACCCAGAAGTAGAATTGCTTGGTCATATGGTACTGTGTTTCCCCGAAAATAAGATCTAGCTGGAAAATCAGCTCTAATGCATCTTTTGGAGCAAAAATTAATATAAGACCCAGTCTTACATTTATATTTATATTTTATTATATATTATATCATACATTGTATTTTATTATATATTACATTATACCCGGTCTTATATTATAGCAAAATAAGACCAGGTCTTGTATTAATTTTTGCTCCAAAAGACGCATTAGAGCTGATTGTTCAGCTAGACCTTACTTTCAGGGAAACACGGTATATCTATTTTTAATTTTTTGAGGAACCTCCATACTATTTTTCATCGCAGCTGCACCAATTTGCTATCCCACCAACAATACACGAGGGTTCCCTTTTTCCATATCCTTACCAGCACTTGCTGTTTGTTGATTTATTGATGATAGCCTTTCTGACAGGTGTAATAGCTCATTGTGGTTTTAATTTGCATTTCCCTGATGATTAGTGACATTGAGCATCTTTTCGTGTATCTGTTGATAATCTGTATGTCCTCTTTGGAAAAATACCTATTCAGGTCCTCTGTCCATTTTTAATTGGATTGTTTGTCTTTTTGGTGTTAAGTTGTATAAGGTCCTTATATGTTTTCAATAGTCACCCTTTGTTGGCTTGCCAGTTATAAAAACAGTCACGGAGATATAAAGTACAGCACAGGGAATATAGTCAATAATATTGTGGTAACTGTATGGTGTCAGATGCATACTAGACTTATCAGGATAATCACTTCCTAAGTATATAAACACTTAATCACTATGTTGCACACCTGAAATTAATAAAATTTCAACTATAATTGAAAAAAATTTTTGATTAAAAAAAAAATTGGTCATTAGAACAAGATTAAACCAAATTTCCAAATCAGTTAAATCCTCTGACTTTCTTCACTTAATTGAGTTAAAAACTTAAATAACTGGTAAAGGCATTTAAAATACATAAGCTCCTAAAATATCAAAGGCCTAGGTCCACAGGATCAGGTTCTGTTAGCCTGAGTCTAGGAAAAGGACAGTAAATATTAAGTGCCCAATTAAGACTTTTTAATGATTAACAGTTTCACCTATTTACTCAGCACTCCCCATAAATCTATGCTAACGCCCTAGATTTAACTGTGAGGATAAGAATTTAAGTAGTTTAGAATACTTCATGGGAAAAAAAGGTTCTGGAAGGTTCTGGAAAGAAGTAGACTTAACTTTGAAGCTTAGCTCAGTGCGGTGGTTCTGAGTCCAAGAGAAGGTGTTGTGAAATGCTCCCTGCCCCGAGCAAGAGAAAATAAACTAGATGGCTCTTTTTAAGGAACCATATTCCTGAATACAACACATCAAAACAGTGGATGCATTCCACCCACCCCATCACCACCACCACACCACCCCCTTTAGCCGCTGCCTGCCACATACAACAAGACTAGCCGCATTACATACCTGTGGAATAGCGCAGAAGTTAAATATACTTTGGTTTCTAAGTCTGGAAAGGTAGGTGATGACATCTGGGATGTGGTGTAATGCGTTGGTTATAAGTTCATTCAGACACTGCACAGCCAAGTCAATATTCTCTGGCTTAGCAAAATCACTCAACTTCTTGACATACTTGCTCCAAACCTAGACAGGTAAGAGTGAAAAACAAATCAAGATGTACACAGGGGAAGAATGTATAAGCAGTATGAAAGGATCTTTGCGAATAAGAACTATGATACATACGATACACAGTAAAGTCTTTCTTAGCTGCTGACTCACTTATCACCGAGATCGATTCTGTTTTAAGCTCCACCCAATGGCTAGTTATGACTACTACTAGAGTCTAGGTCTAGTCACAACCTAAGAGTCTGTTAGGTATTTGGGCAAGTGTCCCTTCGAGACAATTAGTGCAGTTCTGTCCTAAGCAATACTTTGATCATCTCAGACTAAACAGGCCTCCTGTTATTCAGAAGGCATTAGTCTACTCCTGAAAAAATAACCTGATATATACAAAATCAGCTACAATAGTACCACAAGCTAAACATTCTCGATTGCCAAGCCTCAAAATAATTAATGATGAACATCACATTCCCAATTCTGACTAGAATGCTGCTAAATAAGCCTATCTGGGGAAAATGAGTTGGGTCTATACTTCAAGAACATTACTTCCTTGGATATTAGTCACTTGAAAGTGAAATAATATCCTCAACTCCAACAGCAGGATTCATTTGATAATTTTTAATATTAATAATATTGTTCAGAGGAGTCTCTGAAGCTAGCAAATAGCTTACTTTTATTCTTGGGTAATTCTTAAGCTTCCTATAGAATGACACTACTGTTCCTTTATACGCTCCGTAAAATAAATGACTAGTACTAAAAGGACTAGGAAATTCTATGGAAAGTCAAATTTGTTATCCATTCTTAACTTCCACCTAAACGCAATGAGATTGATGGGATTAGACTGTTCTTCAGAACTTGGAGAAAACAGTTACCGGACCCCCTATATATCCATCCATGAGCTTCAACAATTACTGACATTTAGCCAATCTTGTTCCATCTGTATGTCCCCCCACTCCAGCCTGGAGTTATTTTAAATCAAAGCCCTGATATATCAACTTATCCACAAAGTACTTCATTATGGTTTTCTAAAAGACTAGGAACCTTCTTATATACATCTTATCACATCTAAAAATTAACAATAAACACTGAATACAAAATATGTAGCTAGTGTTCAAATGATCCCATTGTCTAAATTTATTTTCTACTTGGTTTGTTCAAATAAAGATCTAAACAAGATCCATATGTTGCATTTGGTTGATGTCACTTAGGTCACACTTAGGTCTATTCTGCTCAATTTTTATTTTATTCCTCAATGTGGGCCTCACTCCTGGAAGAGAATCCTGGCTGGTCATTGTCCATTTCAAATGGGCTAGTTCACTCCAGCGTCTCCAGGCTTTGCCGTGGCCCCACTACTGGAGAAGGAACATTACTTCCTTGGATATTAGAGGACTCCCCCACTACTGGGGAAGGAACACCTCTCATTTCACCTGCTCTTCTCAAAGGGCCCACCCTGCTGTCCAGTGAATACCTGTTGGCTCTTTTGAGGCCTCTCCTCATTACAGGTCTGTTGGATTACCCTGTAGCCAGCCCTTGCTTTCCCCTGTGCAGGCTCTGGCAGCAGACAGGTTTTGTTTGTGGTGTTGGTGTTTTGTCCATGTCTACTTGTGTTTTGGAGTTCCTGGGAATGTTATGTCACTTAATGCTTCTGCACATGTTATCCATGGACTGGATTCTGGGTATGTTTGTTTAGTTCTTGGGTCTTTTGGGTTTTTTTTGGTCGAGTTATTTCATCTTTTTTTATGAGAACTTGGGTAAATCCCAAAACTAAGCTGCTGCCACCACTACCACCATTTTCACAAAACTCAAAATTCCCGCTAATGAATACAGAAAGGATGATAGAATTAGGACAGCACCATTTGGCATCTCCAATGATAATGGATCCAGACAGTGAACGCCAAGAAAAATAACCCATAATTTACAAGGAAAAGAAAATTATCATCAAAATTTTCAACAGCCAGTCTGTAAGACAGAAGAAAGTAGAGTAACACATATAAGATACTCATAAATGTGAGCTCAAAACTTTATATCCAGGAAAACTGACCTTCAAATATAAAGGACACAGACAACTATTACCAAAATGTATAAAGACAAGGAATTATTATTTCGATGGGTCTTTCCTGTCCACCAGAGCACAAGCTTCAGAAAACCAAAATGACTCGAGTCGTCCACGTAAAGACAGGTGGTGAGCATAAAACTAAGACTAAGGTGGAAAGGAGATATTACAGTAGCAATAGCTATCTGGTCTGACAATTTAGCTATAAATACAACGATAGAAAATCCACAGATACTTTTGACTCCCTTAAAACTTAAATAGGTTCCAGGACACCCCCAGATACTAAAATCTGCGGATGCTCAAGTCGCTTATATAAAATGATATAGCACAATATATACAGTCGGCCCTCCACATTCACGGATTCCCAACTGCAGATCGAAAATACTGTTGGTTGAATCCATGGATGCCAAACCCAGGGTTATAGAAGGCCAACCACATATTTATTTTTAAAAATCCACATATAACCAGACCCTGGGCAGTCCAAACCCAGGCTGTTCGAAGGTCAATTGTAGTTTTTGTGCTTCTATTTTACAGAAGAGGGAGGTGAAGTGTGTGCAGGACAGCAGAGCTGGTACTCATGACTCACACTTGGGTGATGTGCCCATCTGCGAGTCAGTGTGGTACAATGGACAGGCGCTGGGCTGGGACCCAGGAGACAGAGGCTTCCCTTCCGGGGAGGTGACTAGCTCACTGGGGATCCTGAGACAGGCCCCTTTCCCTTCCGTGAGTCATAGTGTCAAAGGAGTGGACAAGAGCTGTTTCTCTACCCTGGCTGCATAAGAGTCACCCAGGAAGCTTGAAAAACTATGGTGTCTGAGCTCAGGCTAGTTTTAATGTGAATTTTTATTATTAAGAGTAAGACCGACCATCTTTTCAATGTTTAAGGATTATTTGCATCTTTCTTTCTGTGAGCTATCTGTTCTTTTCTCTTTGTCCATTTTTTCTATAGGGCATTTGATCTTTAACTTTTTGCAATTTTTAAAAAATATTAGGAATATTAACCCTTTACCTGTGGTATAATTTGCAAATATTTTCCCCACTTTGCCATTTGCCATTTTTCACTTTAAAAGCATTTGGTTTTAGGAAACCATTTTATGGAAAGCAAAAGGTAAATGCTGGCATAAAATGAGCAAATAGTCGTAAGATTTCCTAGCTTTCCTTCTGAATAAAGTCAGTGTCAAAGCCTTTTCTCTCCCTAATTGTCAAAGATCAACTCTTGTTTCTTAAAACGAACACCTGTAAGTTTCTGCCTATCTAGCATCCTTTCCCTCTTCTTTCCCTAGAAGACTTCTTCCCTGGAATCCATTCCATGTGATAATCCAGGTCTGGACACTCTGGCTATAGTAACTGATTAAGGGATGGGCACAGTAACCAAGCCATACCAACCGGGCCTTCCTAAGGACTTTTTTGTTAAGCTAGCAGGTTGGGAGTCACGGGTTGTTATATCCACCACATGGAGAATGCCCATCGAGAGAGAGATAAAGGGGACCGAGCCTGATTACACAGTCTGAATCCCTGGATTCAGCCAGTCTACCTACATGAAGCAAACTAAATCTTAACCTACTTCATACATTCTTTTACATTGCTTAAGATAGTTTAATTTGGGTTTCTGTCACTTGCAATTAAAAGGGTTTAATGGTTTGTTTTCAGAAAGTGTTTAAAATTATTTTTCCCCAAATCTCCTGAATTGGTTACCTCTTGAGGCCAAAATTCTCTTCCTTCTTGCTGGTCTTCCAGATAATCACGAATGATGTTTGTTTTCTGCAGGAAGAGGCCCATAGAGTTGGCACACACTGTGTCTTCGCCAACTAAGGGGTCTTCTAACTCTGAGGCCGAGAACAGACGAGAAAGGCCAATTCCCACCAGCCCAGCAACATAGTGGCAGTACTGTAAATGAAGAAAGTTCTTTAAGAATAAAATTTTTACTAAAATGGAAATGCTAGAGCTCATTAGCTACAAAAAAATACAGGTTCCAAACAAAATGTATAAGATCTCATTTTGATTAAAAAACACAAATCTACACTATGTACATGGTAAGGAGTTAAAAACATCCAAGAAGGATGTGCACAAAAGATTTAGCAAAAGTGATCTCTGGTGTGATGTTTTTATTTTTTTACTTGTCTTTTCTATAGTTCTACAATGCACATGCACGGCTTCTGGAATAGAAGATTATACAAATAAATCAGTAAACTGTCTGATATCCAAAAGTGACAGCAAAGGCAGTGAGGGAATAAAATCCCCAGTGAGGGAATTTACATGTTTCAAATGTCTTTGCTTGTATTGGGATAATGAGTCTCATAAATGCCATTCTTAGGGAAAAGGGGCAAGCCCCCTCCCTCTCTTGCATTTTGATACGTAGTTTAGTCCCCACAGTCAATTAGCTCACTTTGTCCAGATAAGCACTCTCTCCCAGCCCCCTAACTCCTGCCCTGGTCGATACCCTTCACCGCCACTGGTCAGGAACAAACTCTGGCCAAACAAAAGCCACTGTCATTTTATTTGCCACATCCTCTGCTCTCCTAGCTCTTTCCAGCTACTGGGCATCCTGAGGAAGACAGCCTCACCCACGTGGGGTCTCCCACAGCTCATCCCCACACAGACTCATTTATAACCACCATATGAATTGGGGGCTGGGGAGTGTCAGGACACTTAGAACACCTCATATTGTCTTATTTCTGTAAAGAGGTGATGGGAAAGGAAGAACCAGGGTATTAGTGCTTGTGCTCCCCATAATATACCTACAATCCAAAATTAATACCTGTGGGTTTTCAGGAACCACTTGTGTCTAAGGAAACAGCCATGTAACAGTTCAAAAGTAATCTGTGTTAAGATGGAACTGGAAATGACTCAGATACTAAGATATGTATCCAGACACACACACTCGGTAATGGAAAAGAAGAAAATAACAAAACCCACATTTTGAAGATATGAAAACTGATATCTCTAATTACATGAAGTAATCTAGCAATTTACTTAAAATTTCACAGCGAATCAGAGACATTTTTATAAGCTTAATGTCTGTACCTCTGGGACGAGTCATATCTACTTTGGCCTAACTTAATGGTAAACTCTCTAGGGCATGAATTATTTCAAGTATTAAACTAAGCCCTTATTAAGTATTTATGATGAGACATTCAATTCAAGCTAAACAGATGGGTTGTAAAACCAGAAATCCTGGAACTGATAGACTTTTTCCTCATTCTGTCCTTCACCACAAGTACTGCCAGCTCTGTCTTATGCACCACACACGACTTTACCGAGACACGAACCTTGTCCCACTCCTGTTGAGATGTCACGTGCTTATTCAAAAACTCCGCCATCCCAAATCCCATTTTCCGGCAAATGTCAACAATCACTGTTTGGTATTTTACAGCCAGTTTTCTAAACTCGAGGGAGATCTGAAATGGACATCAGAAAAAAATATATATATGAAATATGTATTTATACTGGGAACCAACATGGTTCCTATAGATCATAAAGCAAAGTAACAGAACTCGTTAATTAAGACTCCCCGATGATTCATCTACAAGCCCAACATCCAGGTTCTACTAGTTTTCTATATATTGAATAATAAATCCAGCAGATTTTATAACTATTACAATAGAAGGGTCTAAAATGCTAGTTTCTAGACTCAAAAGAAGATTCAAAGTCTCACTACATACTCATCTTTCCAATATATAATAAACAAAATGCTTCAACATAAAACTCAGCATAAGTGTAAGAATGTGAGGGAGAATGCCTCATTTCAGATAAACCTCGTAATAGTGAAAACTGATTAGTGCAACTTCTCGAGCACTTCCTAAGTAACAAGCATTGTCTAGGCACTGGGGACAGACAGCCTGAAACCAGCAGAAACTCCTGCCCCTGTAGTTTCTAGTCTAGTGAGAAGATCAGCTAACCATATTCTATCATTTGTTCCCAAATTTATATCACAAAGCTATCTAGTGTCTCCCCCACTATACGGCTATACTTTTTAACTCCTTAAACAACTCTATTTAGCTCATTCGGCGGAATGCTACCCAACAGTTTTTTCATAGCCCAAGCTCTACTGCAGAAAAGTACTACTGAAGTTTTTAAAATTTATTCCTACTGCACAAATATCTTGTTTAAGTTCAAATTCATGTTTAAAGGTTATCAAAATACAATATAAAAACAGCATAAAACTTCATAAATAAAATGCTATATTAATAGACCCAACACACAATACTGAAAACAGTGAATAGACTTTGTTAAGCATCAGAAGAGTGAGAAATACTTGGTCTGTGTTTACTGAAAGGTCAGAAAAACTTCCTCAGGAAGCACCTACATTTAAAGACCTGAAAGAAAACCAGCTGGGTACTATACACGGAAGGGATTCAGAGCCTAAGACACTTGAGGATTACCATGATGGACATCAACTGTTAAACCCCCAAAATCCATGAAAACCAAGCTAGTGACTCCAGAACGCTGTTCTTTCCAGAACGCTGTTCTTTCCAGAACAGCTGTTCCAAGGCAAAGCCAAATGGTAACTCCTATTGTGGATTGAAACAAATGAGCAACTCTATCAAAGGTTATTTGAATCCCTGAATCTCCCTGGGGTTCTTTCAACAGATCCTTGGCTAGGTCAGTTCTATTTATAAGAGAGGAAAGGCCAGTGAGGTGGGGGAGGAGGAGCAGCTCAGACTCAGAAAACAAACACTCCAAAATAAACAGTTCACTGCTGAATCTGAACCATTCCCTTCAACAACTCTTCGGTACGTATTATATGATTATATAATTCAAAAAATGAAAACAAAAATATCTAGGAAAGAGTGGCAATGAGCTCTGTGTTTTCCCAGAAACCTGAGAGAGGGAGACAGAGCATTGCTGACTCTCTCCACACTTGGCGCCCAATTTCACAGTCTCTAGGAATAAACAACAAGCTCTGCCTAAAGAAGTGAGCCAGGAGGGCCTTTTCTTGTCCTTCCCGGTGATCCCAAGGGCAGGAAGGAAGGGTAGCTGGGGGAGTATAATGGAGAAAGGTGTGAGCTCTAATTCCTCACCGAATTATTTTTCAGATTCTTTTTCTTTCTTCTGCTCTTGTACTGCATTACACTGTATCAACGCCTCCTGATTATTCTTCATAGACTTTTTTTGGTTTGTATTTTATTTTTGGCATTGACACTGAAGACATGATATCTGTAATCTGAAATAGCCCTTGCTCCAAAGGAGTCTTTCTCAAACATTCTTATGTAATGGGTAGGTTTCTCCCCTCTCCACTCAGAAATACAGATTTGTTTCAATAGCAAGAGCCACGTAAGGACTATTCTTCCAAAAATTCTGGCCACTGTGTACAAAAGATGGGCTTCTTTGGGCTATCAGGGAACATGAGGCTTTGCTAAATCAAAACTTTATTTATGAGATCTGAAAGAATCACTTGTGTGATAAAACATGCAAATTCCAGAACAGCAGGACTTGGTCACATGTATCATATAAACTTGTGGGATTTTCTAAAGCTCAAGATTTTAATTAAAACCCACTTTACGCCAACAGAATAGACTAAATAACTAATATTTCCAGAATACTTAGTATGTAACAGGCACATTCTAAATATTTTACACATATGAATTTATTCAATCCTCACAGCTCTAACTTTCCAAATGAGGAAACTAAGGCACAAAGCAGCTCAGGAAGTTGTCCAGGATCGCACAGCTGTAAGCCGCAGAGGATCCCCCGCTTCCCCGTCTTTACCCCAGCTGCTGAGACCTGCTCCTACACCAGCCACTATCCATCGTGAGCAACATGTCCACGCTACCAGGCTTAGGGTACCCAAGAAGCCAGCAGTGCTACATACTTAGACTGCGTTATACAGCCCATAGGGTTTGTGAGCTAGCCTGAGAATCCATCTTTTACGACATTGGAACTTGAATGCATCTTTCCACAGGAATCAACATTGGACTTCCAAACAACATATTAATAATAATAGTAGCTAACATTCTAAGACCTTTACCTATATGAACTCTTACTCGTCACAACAATACTATGAAGTAGGTACTAGTATTATCTCTATTCTATAGATGAAAAAAAAAAAAATGAGGCACAGACAGGCTACGTAACTAAGCATCAGTTAGTAAGTGGGAATTGGGATTCCAACCCATGCAGTGTAGCTTCAGTCTTAACCATCACATTATACTATGCAGCCCTCGGGTTGCTTATTTTACCGTTCTCTATAGGTAATATATCCTATAACCGGTTATAGGTTATAACCGGCTCGCTGACATTACATCAATTATAAACACAACCACATGCAGAAGAGAGCTGTAGTTTCACTACCGTTGGGAAGTCCTCTAGCACTTGCCGGTCCTTCTCCTTGCTCTCCATGAACCGCCAGTCGGGCTCATAAAGGTAAGAGTGAAAGTTGTGTAACAGTGGGACCTTTTTCTCTACACTGATAGTCATGTCATCTTCCAGAGTATCCAGAGCTCGGAGAACCAGATAAAATATGCATACTGCATGGCTGTGAAAAAAAGGAAGAACTATTAATATACTGGAACAAACTTCCAAAGGTATTTATTTTAAAATAGCATCTCGTTTATGCCAGGCCATTTTCTAAGCCCTTCTGTACCCTGCAGAACTATGAAAGAACATCCAAGCCTTTCATACTGCAGACATCTTAGTTTTCCTTTTTTAGAAGGGAGCAATGGACTTCTGTAGTTTATTCATAAAAAAATGAAATAAAAAAACTTATCAGCTGGATGTCACTGCTACTCCCAGAATAAGTTACATTTAACTAATATAGAACAACTGTACAAAGGCCAACAGACCAAATGTTTAGATGGAACTAATTTTGCAGATAAAAACTAAAGTCAAAAGACACAACTTCTCAGTATGAATACTATCACACATAAAGGCAATTGGTCTAAATTCATGGATGTATGTAATCTACATAGAGGCAATTTAAGAAGAATTAACCCAGTATACTAGAAATGCAAAGGAGTATACATAAAGCCAAGAAAAATACATGACCGGCCCAGAGACGAGTTCAGCTGCCAGAACTAAAAAAAAGTTAATAAACACCACCCCCACCCCTTCCCTGCAGGGCCATTATTAGCGGTAGATGGCGAGCTGCCTGGAAGGGCAGTCTATAAAGTAAACACATGGGCATTTCCACAGGGGACATTTCCTTCACTCAAGTGGAGCGTATTCTGCTTAAGCCACCACAGCACGGAGACTGCAACGCGAGGGGCTATGCCACAAAGTAGCTTCGAAGGACTCAACGCCCCTGGAAAAGCTTTCCTCCCCTACATCAAAAGTACCTGCCTCCAACACTCACCGCATTTCCTCATCCAGCGCCTGGATAACTGCTGCGAAACTGCGACTGGTCTGATGCAGATACTTGTAGCAAGTTTTCAAGCTACTGCTGAGCGAGTCCTGCGGGCAGATAAGGCACACGGAGGTGGGAGGCGTGGAGCAGCAGGAGTGGGACTGGGGCAGGCGGCCGGCGGCCGGCGGGCTCCGCAGCCTGCTGCAGACGCCCTCGCAGCCCCGCAGCCAGTCCTTGCAGGGCCAGGCAGCAGGAGGCAAGGGGCAGCAGCGCGGGGGGATGCCGCTGCCCGCGCACCTGGGCGCAGCGGCCGGGCTGAGCACCAAGGTCCGCTTAAAAAGGGACATGGCCTTGATGCTGCAGGCAGCTGCGGCCATGAGAATCGCGGGGCCAGCGCAGTTTTTCCTCCATAGACCCGAGCCAAGCTGGGAGGCGCCCACCGAGGGGTGGGGCGGACTCTCCTTCCCTTCCTATAGGCTTGGGACTGGTGGAGCAAGGAGCAGGCAGTCAGCCCCATCCACCCTCCCCACACGTGAGGCCCGAGGCCCGCCGAGTTGGTCCCACCCCCACGGTTGGCCCCACCCCGCATCCCCTGGGTTACAAACCCTTCGCCCCTCAGCTCCTTCCTCTCCATCTCCTCCTTCTCCCCAGAACCCACAGGCTGCTAACGGATCCGTACACTTTGGGGAAGCCTGCTTTTCCTCCCTGGGACAGCATCTCTCCTTGACCAAACTTTGTTCAGACTCCCTTAAATTCTCCATTTTTGCACTTCTATCTTTGCCGTGCCCAATTTTAGCAAAAATCCTGATTTAGTTTAGCCAGACTCTCAAACCTGGATATCTGATCACATTCACTATCTGACCGGGTTTCTCTCACCCCCCACCATCCCAAGAATCCCCTTAGGTCTTTGAGCCAGAACGCCCTTGCCCCAGAGGTTTCCTCTTAGAAATTTTCCCTCCATCCACCCCTCCACTCTGCTCCACTTATAAACCCCCCTTTCCCTTTGTATTCGGAATTGAACACAGTTCTATATTGAGGTCTCTTTCTCCTACTGCAATAGCTTTTCTTAATACAATCTGTTTTTACCGCTTTAACTACTGTCCAGTTCTGTTTTTTCTTTAACACCTGTCAAGCCTCTACTATCCTCTGGAAAGCTAGCTATGCCTTTTTCGATTTCTAATCTTTCTAATCGTCTTTCCCTTTCAAATCAGTGAGCTGTAAAGAGCAGCTTCCTGAGTTTTACTCTTCCCTAAGGCAAATGAGAACTGTTTTTCCAGGAAAAAAAGCTTTATGATATGCAAAAATATCAGAAAGAACTATGTATGTGTTTATAGAGACATATTTCAGAGCAGTTTTAGGTTCACAGGAAAATTGATTGGAAAGTACAGAGTTCCCATATATACCCCCAGTCTCCCCTACACTTTTAAAAAGAGAAATGGGAAATATCTGAAATATCTAACAGGGGAGTGGTTAAAAAAAAAATACATATGGCATATCCACTGGTCGGAAATCCCATAGTCACTTTGGGATGTTAACAGTGAACCGTGGACCCTGGTGGCATCTAGGTGAACTATGTTCTTTTTATTTGGGTGTATTTCCTAAATTTCAAGGCTTGGATGCATGTTATTTAGTCACTTTTGACTAATAAGGCTTTTGAAAAATAATAATCATGAGAATTTTATTGCCATGTTCAATTCAAAATTGTTAGTAAATATTAATATATACTGAGCACCATATATTAAAAGTCATTTAGTAGTGTCTGGCATATAAAAATACTCAGTGAAGGTTTAATAAATGCATTCACAGAGCATTTAAAAACGATTCACCAGCACCTTTCCTCTCAAAATGTGGAGAATCAAGACTTCGCAGTAAAATAAAAGAAACAGAGTAAGAGCTATGTACTGAGCGCCATGCCAGCTCTTCACATAAACTGCTGTTACCAGGCCACAACGATTCCCTTCTGCATTGCCAAATGCCTTAATCCTCAGCGACAACTAAGGGTTTGGGGCTGCTATCTAACCATGAGTTTCAATAAACAATGGTGCAGTCACACTGGCTCTGACGGGCAGCACTCTTAAAGAGCAGCACCCCTCCTTTCCAACACACATCCCTCCACTCCTAAAGGGGCTTGAAGTCCACAAATCACTTCCCTGTCTCCTTCCCCCATCATTCTTTTTCCTGTCACCTACTTGTGTCAGTACCTCACCCTGTAACAATAAATTTCCTCAAATTACCAAGATACAGGAAGACATAACTATTAAGCACACTATGGAAAACACGACTCACTAACAATGTCCACTGCTTGATTCCCACAAGCTGGGGAGGTGGGGACACTGTGCTGCAGTGGCCTGTCCCTAGAGCCTCCTGATGTTTTCTGTCACCAAGATTAACTACACTCCCAAGAGCGCTCAAGTGAGAGCAAACAGGGATGCAGGGCATTTAGAGGCAGAGTGTGCAGTGCCTCCAAGTACAAGACTGAACTCCCATGACTGGGGCTCCGGTTTCAAGATGAAAGACAGTTCCACAAGTGAACAGCTACCAAGCCTCCCCACAGCCTTCCATTTAGACCAGGGGTGTCCAAACTTTTCTCAACGTTTTTCACCAAGGGCTGTATGCTGTAAAATACACAAATAGCTGGGACAGTCACTCGAGGTGAAGTACGTATTGCCTCACCTGGTTTATTTAAGTAAACTAAATATATTTTTTGGAATTTGCTGCGGGCCAATAAAAAATGGATTGCGGGCTGCAGCTGGCCCCGCGGGCCGCAGTTTGTATACCACTGATTTAGACTTTAAGTAACACGGGTTCCTTCCGAATGGGAAATAAAACCCACCAACTTGAGAGCTGAATTTATGTAACTACAGAATAATAACTACCATTTATTGGGCAGTTACTGCATGCCAAGAACAATACAAACATTACAGCAAGTTCTCACTTACCCTGCTGTACCTTTTAAATCCTTACAACACCCTTTAAGGAAGGTATTACAGACCTATAATCCTCGTGAAATCTTCACGGCCAGAGGTGTAGCAGAAGTCTGAATTTTCGTGTTTTAGAAAACAGGCCATAAAATGCATATACAGAAAGCAGGCCATAAAATGCCTACATATACTTTGTGGAGTAGCATCCCATAATTGGTGTTAACAATTCTTCAGCAAAACATTTGAATATTTATACTAAGCAGGATCCCTTTAATTCAGGGCTTGTTTTTGCTGCTGAAGACCTTGAGCCAGAACTCATGAAAAAACTCTTTGTTTTCATATCATTTTGGAGTTGGGAAATTGTGGTTAAGCGATTGTGATCTGGTATCTATTTTACAGGTAAACAAACTGCTGCTCAGAGGTTAAGTTACCAAAAGTTATTCAACTAATTGAGTCAGGACTTAAGACTTGGTAGAAGTCAGAATTGCATCATTACAAAACACCTGCTTTTTCCATTATGTGTCCTCAGAGTGATATCACAACTTGCAGGTGCAACTATGTCCCTATAGTTACTGATATGCTCCTAAAAATTCAGTATAAATCAAATTTACCAAACCCTGAATTTCTACAACCAAATCCTTCTCTGATCGAAATAATCAGCCATCAATATCTGTTAAGTGTACATTTTCTCCCAGCTTCTTTGTTACTTAAGAGGAAGACTAAGATGATGTTAAGGCAAGGAAAATGGTTTTTCCTATGTTTCCTCTAATTAAATGTACACTCAACTATCTTTTTTAAATGGCTCATGGGGGTTAAAAAGGACTCAGAAAAACTGCAACTAACAAAACAAGTAATATTGTAAAGTATTGTTCATCCAATCTTAGAGCTAGAAGAGTTGGAATAACCTACCTCACTTTTTAAAAACTTCAAAAGATGATAGTGTGAAGTCTGTCTACTACCCCCTATCATGGCCACCCATCACCTCCTACCCTTCTAGTGGTTACTAATGCCCCCGTTTTATTTCTGTTTGTTTTCCCCAATAGGCTCATTTTATAGAGGAAAATAAGACACAGAGAAGTCAAGTCTCTGGACCCAAATCCCAATCTTATAAATTGTGTCCCCTATCTTCAGACACTCAGATCCCTTGCCCTGTTATTTTTCTTTGTAGTACTTATCTCTACCTGAAATATCGTATTTTTGTTTGTTTTTTCATTCTCTCTTCCACTAGAACGTGAGGTTCATGAAAGATAGGTCCTTCACCTATCTTAAGAGTTCATTGTTCTATCTCTAGCACCTAGAACAATATCTGGCATGCAACTGGTGGTCACATATTTGTTGGAGGAGGGAAGGGAGGGAGAGAAGGGAGGGAGGGAAGGAGGGAGGGAGGAAGGAAGAAAGCTAATACACAGCAGAACTGGGAGGGAAGAAAGGAACTAGGAATCATAAAGTGCCTGTCATGTGCCGGGAGCACATGTGACAGAGCTGGCACCTGATCAGCTGTCTGGGACCAGTCAAAGCCTATGCTCTTTATCCCAGGTGGCCACCAAACGGAAGCATGGAGATTTTCAGACAAGCCTGGGTTGGCATGGTAACTTCTCTGTGCCTGTTTCTTCATCTTTACAAAACAAGAAAAATTATAGTAGCTTCCTCATAGAGTTCCTGGAAGGTTTACATAATAGACGTTAAGGTGTTTAAAACAGTCACTGGCACGTAGCAATAGCTCAATAAATGTTATTAGCCTTTATTACGTACGACACCTTTTATCTAAACTGTAAAAGATCTAGGTTTAAAAAGTCTTTCAGCAGGTCTGCCATCGAGATGGAAAAACAGGTCCTGAACAAGTACAATTAGGGATCTGGACTGACCACAATTCTAAGTCTACAGCGTGATGAGACTACTGAAAACAAACAAACAAAAATCAATGAATACTGGTGTGGGGTAAAGGTAAGATGGAAGAGGATTTTAGTTGTAGCTGGACATTTTATTTCTTAACAACAACAACAAAAAGATGAAGCAAATACAGCTAAAACAATATACAGTTAATCTTGGAGAGAGACACAAAATGGTTTGGTATAGTATTTCAGCATTTTTCTATTTGTTTGAAATATTTCATAATTAAAATATATTTTTAAAGTTAAAGCAATCTTAACCTATGTTAATTAGAAATACAACATCAATAAGAAAGGAATTTAAAGTTCAGACCACACCCACAGTATTGTTCAATTTTGAACAACAGAATCTAAAGGGAGAGAGACTAGGTTGGTAAATAAATGATCTGGAAAGAGCAACAGATAAAAAATGGAAGAACACAAAACATTTGGCTTGTAGATCAGTATTCTTAGAGAAAATATGAGAATTCTCTTAAAACACTTCAGGTGCTGTATTACAAAACAAGGTTTAGACTCTCTGGCTCCAGAGAGAGGATGGAGTGAAAGTTCAGCTCACTATAAGGTGTCGTGACCCAAAAACCAGAACTATCTGGAGATGGAGTGGGCGGTCTCCACAAGGTAGTAAATTACGGGTCACAGGATGTGTTCAGGAGACTGTACAACCTGGATTGTAAAGCAGTGATTATTCATATCTGTTTTTTGGTCACAGATCTGGTAATAGTGGATACCACTCCCCTCTCTCTAAAACATACAATATACAACAACATAAATATTTGCAAATAACTTTGGAAAAGCTCCAAGTAAGAACTCTTAGTAAGAATCTCTAATTAAACTAATATCCTTTGAACAAGGCACAATTGTTCAGGAGCAATTTGAAGCTGTATTTCCTTTAGGCATTCCTCAAAAGATTAATCCCTTATTCTGGTCAAAAGTAATTTTTCCTTTCTATGAATGTCGTTATGGCATTGACTATAATCTGGCATTTACTGACGTTTATCTTGTTTAAAAGGCTAGATGTTTCTTGAGAGCAGTGCACCCAGTTCATTAAGTCACTAAAGGTACATCAAACAAGATTCCTATTTTCAAATCGCTTAAAATCCAGAATCACATACAGAATCTTACATCTGAAAGGGATTTGGGGAACATAAAGCCAATACTCAAATAACCGCAATACAAGACTATGTGTATAGAGCATTAATTATGACTCTGATAGTTATGTCAGTCACAAAGTGGCAGTCATGTCACAGCATCCTGTGAAAGGTGTACCCAGTGAAGCCCTAACCAGATAACTCATTATGCAGGGTGGAGTGTGACCATCTGGATGGCTTTTATCGGACTGCAGATGGGGGCACTGCTCCCAGTCTTGAGCATAAAAGCAGAAGCTCTCTGATGGCTCATCACTCAGGCCTCAACACCTGCTGACAGCCCCACCTGCACTCGTCCCAGACAGAGCACTTGAAGACTTGTCTCCTGACAGTCTCACCAGCTCCGCATGACACCCCAGTGCTGTAGGGACTCTCACTGAACACCGGACTGGACTCTCTCTCTCATCCGTCTTTCGTAAGACTCTGTTTGCCTTGCCTAATCCTATTGCTTGCAAACCGGTGTGACCCCCTTGTGTGAAACCACTCTATCTCAACTATTGGAGGCTATCCTGGGGCTGGAGCCTTAGTTAATGCCCGTGGTAAATTGAGTCAGTAGGACTAGATCTATGGTTTATTTCTAATCAAGTCTGACATTGCGGAAAGACACAAATGTGTGTGAGACTGCTACTTAGATAGTCACGACCCACTCACGACAATATGGGACTGACTTAAGGTAAAACAGTGCTAGAGAAAATGGTTGAGGGAGGTTTGCAGGTGACATGAAAAGGCATCTCGTGGTGGTGCCTTCCTTAAGCTTTCTGTGAACAATTTTGTAACGTTTTATTGACCTGACAAGATGGTGAGCCCTTTGAGTGTCTTATTTGTCTGTATTTGCCATCCTGCCTTACAAATCCCACATCCTAGAAGCTAATTGGAGGGTGGGAAAGAGGTAGGCGAGCGGGATTGGTACTCCCACTGAGGGCGGGCCTTTGTTTTCCTCCGCCTGCCCTTCGCGGGGCTGGAGGTATGTATTTAACAAAGGGTATAGGAATGAGTCAGATGAAATATAAACAAATAAAACCAGGTCTGGACTTAAAGGAGCCAACAATGTAGATAATCCACAGGCATACAGAAGAACTTGGAGGAGTAAATGTGTTATAAAAAAGTGAGAGAAGCTTCTGGAGGAGATGGTGTAACATAAAACTGTAAGTATGAGTCAGGTTTCACTCCAGGAAAGGTATCCACGTGACAATATTTGGATAATTCAGTTTGTTCACACATTCTTCTGAAAGGTCCTCCTACTTAAACTACCTATATAATCTCAGTCTTGTAAACCTTTATTAGAACACAGATAAACGTCAATGCTCACGGACAGAACGAAATGGGAAGCCAAACTACCTGAAAACCAGTGTCTTGACGGAGCAGAAACATTTTAAGCAGCAAGACAACTTGGGGGAGGGGAGGGCCGGGAGTCCTGTCTAGGGGACCAAGCCCACCTGGGCCCCACGTTGGGTTAAGGAAAATGGACCAAGCTGGGCAAGTGGGGTTGCCTGACGAGGCGGGGGTCTGTTCCTAGAGGGAAGGAGGGAGTCTGAGGCGTTTGGCACCCGCCCGCCCCACCCCTCGCCCCCGATATTGGGCCCACCCGGCCAGGCCCGAAAGGCGGCTGCCGCGAATAGCGTCACCGCCCGGCCCGGAAGGCAAGGATGCTCAACCCACCTGGTCCATCTTGTGTATCACCTTATGCAGGCCCCCCATCCGGAAGCGCAGCAGGTTGTAGAACTCCTCCGGGTGCCCCAAGCATTTCACGAACTCCATTCTGGCAGCTGGCTGCCAGGCCTCGGTAGTCACCTGGTGAATACCTCTGGCTGGCACCCGCCGGCACTTAAGGATGGATGAGGCGGCGGCAGTGCGGTGGGCGGGACGGGAATGGAGGCGGGCCCAGCGCGGCGACGCCACGCCCACTTCTCGCCCAAGTCAGCGGGCCTACAGCTGTCGCGCCGCAAGCCCGGAGCTCGTGGGGTGGACTGACAAGTGCTAACTGGCCAGAGCGTCTCGCACCAGGAAGACGCCAGCCAATCGCCTGCAGGATGAGTCTGGCGTGACCACATCCGAGAAGCTAATTGGAGGGTGAGGAAGAGGCAGGCGAGCGGGATTGGTATTCCCACTGAGGGCGGGCCTTTATTTTCCTCCGCCTGCTCTTCGCGGGGCTGGAGGTATGAACGCAGCCCCTCCCCACCCTCGCGGCCAAGGGAAGTGAAATCCGACTCTGGCCCAGGCATCTGTGAGTGAAGCGGCGAGCCTGTAAGCGCAGTGCCGGCCGGAGTCCACCACTATTTTGTCAGTAAGCCCTCCACTGGTAGTGTTTAGTCCTATCTAGATGTGCTTTTTTCGTGACTCTCCCCGTTCGTGGTCGCGCTGGCTGCGGAACATTTAAAACGCGGGTGGGCCGTTACAGTAGTCGGTTCTTTATTACCAACAGAACACAAAGCAAAAGCTTGGCCGACTCACCTGCCGCACATACCCTGCACAGTACCCGTAACCTGCTTCCCACACCACATGCAGCCGCGTGGGAGACGTCACCCGGCCCAGCAGTAACTCCCCTCCATCGTCGATCTTCACATCCCACGAAACGCTTTCATGTTTCTCTGAGCGATGTCAATCACTACTCTAGAATTTCAGCTACACTCTTCGAAGTGTTTATTTTAGGCCCATCTTGTCCCCCAAAAAGGATTTGAAACTTCCCCACGACTTATATAAAGGTGATGTGGAAATTTGTATCTCACAAGCCCTAGAAAACTACTTGCTACCACAGCCCTTCACCCTAATCCATTTTAACACAGCAACCAGCTATCCTTCCAAATTTGTCAGATCACTGCCTAAAACCCTACAATCTCTCCGGCCAAAGTCCCTACAAGAGTCTACAAGTTCTGCGTGATTAGCCCTCCACCCCCATTACCTCTGTTCTATTTCCCTCCTCTTTCTGACCTTTGGGCATTTTTATCTAGTAGGTGTTCACTCTCCCTCAAGTCTTGGCCGATACCTCACCTCATGTAGGCCACCCTGATCATCCTATGTTATACTGCAGCTTGCCCCATCACCACCACTCATCCTCCATCCTACTCTATTTTTCCCCCACAGTATTTATCACATTCTAATATAATAATTTATTTTTGATGTTTAGTGGCTGTTTCCCTTTGCTAGAATGTAAGCTCAATGACAGCAGATCTGTTTTGTTCACTAACTTACCTGCAAGCATCTAGAATTGTACTGGCACATGCTGGATGCACAATGAATACTTACTGAATCGAGCTGCATCTAGGACACCTCCTCTTTGATGTCCCCCAAACTGTGCAAACTTAGCATGTCCATAATTGAAATCTCTCTTTTATTGACCATGCTTCTCCGGTGACTGGCACTAACTAACAGCCTCCCAGTTGCCAATTATAAAAGCCAGGCATCAGCATCTATCAGACAAATCGCTATCTTCTACGTGCCAGAGGCTGTGGCAACAGAAGTGAAATCCACCTCTGCTTCACCTGATCTCCTGCCAGTGCAGTGCCCTGCAGGGCAGAAGAGCAGCTGTGTGCTTACCCCCTCCCCCTGCCCTGCTCCTTTCAAGTGGATCTATCAAGCCACCTCAACAAGCCCAACACAGCCATCTTCATAAAGAGCTCAGTTATTTATAGTGTAAGAACCATTATTGCCAAATACATGACAACAGAAAATAACGAAGAGTTTTATTTTCATGTCCTAGCTTCTTCCAGCTGTTGCTAACTGGATACTGTGTCTCTACAGTCTGTGATTCTTGCATTGTTCCATATATCAACGATCACAAATGTCAAATACATCCTTGAGGAGGAAAGAAGTAGCTTTTTTCTAAAGCCCACTGGGCACACCAGGGAGGTGGCCAGCTCCCTGACCCCCTTGTTCCCCCCACCCCTTCTCCTGGTGTCTCCATCTCACAGGAAAGGACCCAGGCAGGAGGCTGAGTCCCAGCAAAACCCTCATGCTACGCCATCCTCATCCGTGGATCCCTCCAGAGGAATGAAGGAAGACAATTCCGTGCTCCTGTTTCTCAAATGGAGGGCCTTCAAGCCAACCAATGTTTCAAAAACAAAACAAAACCAAACAGAGCAATGTTGGGGCACAGCTGTCTTCCAGAAGCTTTCATTTTCATCACCCCACTGTCGTTCCAGGGGGCTTTTCCCTTAACTGTCCTCGTGACTTTTCCCATCTTTCCCAATGACAGAACTAGATAGGAAGAATTAACCAACAGTTGGGGCGGGGGGGAAACTAACCTCGTGGAAATTATACCTTAGACGTAACTCCAGTGATGAATATCAACAGGACTGACAGCCTTCTGACACACGGTCCCCTCTAATTCCTGTACCCAATTCCAACCCCTGCCCACACCCCCTTTCTCGACACTCAGGCATCACGGTCCCTAAAGGGCAAGATTCTGTGAAGGAGGGGCCTGAACACCTTAGGAGAGCTGGCCCTGCTCTGGCTTGTCGGGCGGCACCTTGGGCTGGCACTGGGGGCACCACCACGTGAGCCTCTGGAACCCACCTGGAGGCCCAAAGGCCTCCTTCATGACCCGATGCCCGGCAGGGCACTGCTCTTTCTGGTAGATCTGCTGGTGCTGCTGTCTGCCCTGGAGCTTGCCCTGAAGCCAGTCAGCACTGAACTCCACCACATGATCCACGAGGACATCAAGCTGCAGGGGACTGAGGAGCGAACCGAGAGAAAGGGGATGGATCCCAGCTCTGTACAAGGCTTCATTCTTAATGATGTTCCCTAAAAGAAAGCAGAAAGATGACGAGGGAAGAATAAAGGACACATCCATAATGAAACTAGTCCACCAAGTGAGTAAGGCAAACTGAAGCTACTGTGATGGCAGCAGGGCAGAGCCTCAGGAAGACCTGGGGCCAGCTCTGCTGTGTACCAGGGGCTCTTGGGCAGGTCACGTAATCCTTGAATCAGTTTCCCTGTCTGTGAAACTGGTTTGGTAATACTTTTAGGTTGTTGTGAATATGAAATAAAACTCATGCATGGCCCTTGTTACAGCAAAGTGGTTACCAAAACAGGCTCTAGGACCTGACTACCTGGATTTAAATCCCGGCTCAACCAGATCCCAGCTATGTGACTCTGGCAAGTTCCTTAGCTTCTTTAGGCTTCAGTTTCCTACCTGTAAGATGGGGATAAGTTACCTGGTTTTTGTAAGCAGTAAGTGAGAATTCAGAGACACACACGCACACAAATGCTGGGCCCAGTGACTGGTACACAGAGTAGTCAGTATTAGCTGTTACTCTTATTTGAAATGTCAAGCATAATGCCTGAAATACAACAGTGTTTAGGAGGTATTATTGCATTATCTTTCTGCTCCTGCCTCATTCTCTGTAAAGCCAGGCTTGATCCCGCCTTCCAGAATCAATAACTCTCCAAAATGTTCCAACAATGTACTTTCCTTTAATCTCTACTAGGCATTTATTACAGTCTAACTCAAGTTACTTATTAAACAATAATCTCCTCATGGAGAGCAGGCTGGGCTTGGCAGAAGGCTAGCATTCAGCACGTGTGGCGTGAACGGCTGAGTAAAATGACCGCTTTCTAAGAGCTTCATAATCACATTCACTGCTACACACAAAATCTCGCTCTAAAATTCACTACAGACGACCTAGATTCCTATCTCAGCTGTACTCCCCACTAGCAATATATCTTTTGGTTTAGTTTCTTCATCTGAATAAAGGGAAAATAAGTAAGTAACTACCCTACAGAATAGAAGTTAAGGATGAACCCATGTGCCTGGCATGTCAGAGTCCCTTGAAAAACGTTGGCTGTTACTATTGTTAATAATGATACGTTCATAGGGCATTAGCTCTTGCTACACATACCCTAAAGCCCACTTCTGGAAGACCCGTTGGTTCTCAAGTCACAGGGACTCCCTTGGTCCTAACATGAAAATGCAAGGCCACTGCCTGTTGAGCCACTGGTTTTCATCCCCCCTCACAAGGTGAGCTATGCCTGCAGCAGACATCATGCCTTGGATACGGAGGGGACTGTCACATCACCAGCTCACCCGACTGCCTCAGCAGCCAATCACAGGTGCATGTACTGCCCCACTGTGGGAAATAAGAATGGTGTGTTCTTGTAGTCCAGGTAATTTGCTGTCCTAGTTTTCATACTGCTCAGCTTTTCCCCACCTCAAAATGTTCAGTTTCACTGCTCAGCACACCTGGACAGAGAGCAGAAACCTGCTTCTTCACTCATGTCTTGTAAGATCCTCATGTAGACCTAAGACTTCTCTGGTTTCACCAGCAGGCAGCTCCATCCGCCTGTCGGCCCCGTTAGCAAATGCACGGCTCTCCGTTAGCAAATCCCATGGCTTTGGTTCCTACCAGACACCAATCAAGTGCCTCCTGTGTGCCAGGCACTCTGCTATGTACTGGAGGATTCAAGGATGTGAGACATGATCCTTGCCCCTTAGGTCACAAACTAATGCAGCTGTCAGGCAGACTACAATGGGTAACAGAATTAGGGTGTGAATTCTGAAGCCAGGAGGCGTTAGAAATCACATCATCTAACTCCCCAGTTTAAAAATGAGCAAGTGAAGCTAAAGAGATTAAGTGATCACCTCAAGACCAGCAGTGCTCACACTTGGGTGGGTCTCGGTTTTGTGCCACCCAGACGAGTACCTTTTCTATTAAATAACGCTGAGGGGGCCCATCCCTGTCCCATCAGTCGTACCTACGCCTGAGAAGTATCTTTGATCCAACAGTGTATAGCAGACAGGCTGTTCCTGGCCCAGAGCTTCTAAGGCTTGTCCTCGATGGAACTTTTCAGACAAGATGTCAGAGTTGGGTTTCACCACTGAGGAAGAGCTCCAAGACATCTGACAATTATAAAATGCCAGGAAGCCACCACTGTCAAAGTACAGGACCAACCTGGGTAGGAAGAAAAGCTAGTAAGTGCAAGAGAAAAGGAATGGCTCTGCCAGAATCATAAGAATTTCAGGGCTAAACAGAATAATTAAAAGAAAACACATATGGGCAGCCGGATGGCTCAGTTGGTTGGAGCTGGAGTTCTGAGCAGCAAGGTTGCCGGTTCATTTCCCGCATGGGATGGTAGGCTGTGCCCCCCACAACTAAGATTGAAAACAGCAACTGGACTTGGAGCTGAGCTGCTCCCTCCACAACTAGATTGAAGGACACCGACTTGACTTGCAGGTGATGGGTCCTGGAAAAATACACTGTTCCCCACCCAATACAAATTTTAAAAAACCCACATATATAGCTCTTCATCTTTCTGATCATAACAATACATGTTCACTGAAGACAACTTGGGACATACAGAAAGGTCTAAAGTTGAGGTGTGGCTACCTGCACAAAAACAGGGCTTATCAGGAAGGAGGACAGAGAGACAGGGCTAAAGAGGCACCACTCCCAGGCCCAGGCAAGATTTACCCAGAAAGACATATCCGCACATACTCCCATGGGCTTTCTGAACTCCAAGGACAGAGGAGAAACCTAATGAACTTTGACAAAGAAATACAGCGTTTCCCCTGTCAGGGAAGATAATCAGGCTGGAACTGGACTCCACATCAGAAGCAGAGCACGCTCCACGTATCTGACCTAGATGGTATTCTTATGCAAAAGTAAAAGCGTGCCTTTAGAGGAACAGAACTCAGGAAAACATCTATGCCTGGTATCCGAGGTAATTACTTACTCAAGGTAAAAATACATATCCAATATAAATTAAATCAGCAAAGATCTCAAGATAGGAGGAGATGAAAAGGACAGCACATAATGAGCAGCACTGGATTTTGTAGTATTTATTGTGAAACCTAAATGGATTGTAATTATGATAACGCAACTGACAACTACAACACAAATGTTAGGAAAGAATTCTTGAAACAAAAGATAACTATTTTAATGTTTTTAATATTAATTAGTTTAATTATACATAATTAATAACATAGTTCATGAACAGTCTGGAACTAAAATTCTAAACTATCTCAGCAAATGCAGATGGGATGGATATGACAGGAAATAAGTAGTGAAGTAGAAATATTTTAAATTTTTGTAAGAGTTTATTTGAGCCAAACTGATGACATATGCTGAGGAGCAAGATCTCAAATGCTCTGAAGTAGAAATATTTTAAAGGTCTCATCTCAGAGGGGTGAAAGAGAGTAAGCAAAAAACCATAATGAGGGAGAAGAGTTATTAATTTAATGTTATAAAAATTTGAGGGTTATTAACTCAAAAAAAATACAGGTATAATTTAAAGATGATTATTACCAACAGAATGAAAATAAACAGCAATACTTCCAAATTAACAAAGGTAAAGAAAGGCAGAAAAGAAGCTTGATAAATCCAACAAAAGAAAAGGAACAAGGTATAATTAAATGGCAAGTGGAAGAAAATCCAAACAACAGTTACCCCATTTCAAAACAAAGGGTTTCAGTTTGAGTGTAAAGAGATACAAAAGCCTGCTTCACTGTTTATAAGAAAAATATCTAAAATAAGTGAAAAAACATACCAACTAAGTGAAAAAAGACCAATGGGTAGACCAACCAAACAGAGTGGCCCTATTAACGTCAAATAAAGCAGAATTCAAGACCCACAGCAAAGAGAGGGTCTGTTATTTAATAATGAAGCTGCCAAGAACCTATGCAAGTCAGGGGCCTTAATGCCTGGGACATCAGGGCAGCAAAACACAAACAAAAACGCTTAGAAAGACCAGGAGAAACTTTGTAAAAGCACAACTACCCCAGGAGACTGTAATACTCCTGTTCCCCAGTTTGGCATATTAAGTAAACAAAAAATACGCAAGAGAGAGAATTGGAGTTGTCAAAGCTATAACCTGTTCTTCATATTTACAGAATGTTTTACTTTTAATGAGCATACTATCTTCAGTTATGTACACAAAATGCACACAAAGATCAATTATGTGTTTGACTACAAATCTTAACGCCGAAAGTAGAAAATTTACAGGCTTTGATCACTGATCAAAAAAATGACAACAAAACAAAACGATGACCCCAAACACTCAGACATCTGGAAAATTAGGAAATCTTCTTCATATAGAGTATATAGAACTAATTATTACTGATTTGAAAGACCAACAAAATAGATAAAACTCTGACAAGCCTAATTAAGAAAAAAAATGGGAGAGACAAAGCAATATATAAAACATGAAAAATGAGACGTAACTTGACAAGAAGAGATTTAAAAAAGAAGAGAATATGTGTTAACTCTGGCAATACATTTGGCACTCTCAGGGTGAGCCCTGCTGGTGGAAGAGTACTTCACCTCCTCTAGCTGGAGGCTAGTTCAGGAATCAGCCCAGGCGCCAGCGTCAGGCAACGAGAGGTTTGCTGGGGGTTTCTGAGGAACTCTCCTTGCTCATCTGAATGTCTAGAATTGACCCTCTCTCTTCCTCTTTTTTCTTTCCTTATGTGGACCTAACGCCTGGAACCGCATGAGGTTCTAAGGACAAAACCAACATGTGGGAAAGTGCCAAGACAGGAGAATCACAAGAACACCAAGCCAACAGCTGGGAACTGAGTCAACGCCAAAGCCCACCCTCCCTCTGAACTTCCAATTACTACGTGAACCGAAAAAAATCTCCTCCTCATTTAAGCCAGCCTGAGTTATTTTTACAGCCCAAAGCATTCTACTGGCCCTACGTCATACTATAAATATAAATAAAGACTATAGTTCCGAGCATAAAAAAAGACATAATTATGAGACTTTAGGAAACAGAAGAGTAGTGACTTTTGGGTAGAAGAGGTCTTCTTTAGCAAGAGGGGAACACTTAAGAGCCATCAAGAAAAATACCAACCACTGACTACACAAAAATTAAAAATCCTGAACGCCAACTGGCAGACACTGCCAAAGGGCACGGACTGGAAACGATACTGGCACCGCACATCACAAAGGCTAACGCAATATCCAAAAGCCCCTACAAATTGATTTACAAAGTACACAAACAACCCAGTGCTATGAGAACTCAGCTAAGCAAGCCCTTCTGCAAAGTCATGAGAACGTTCCTTCTCTTGGACCAGCAATGACTCCTCTGGGAATGTAGTACAGTAAGGAAATAACCCTGCACAGCATAGAGTAAACCCCTGGATAGTTTTACGCACTAAGACATTCTCAGTATGAATAGATTAAAAATTGGGACAATTCCATCCCTAAATTCAGAGTGCACTCGGCAAGCCATGCAGTGTCCTTCAGAGACCTCCCACCCTCCAGGGCCACGTTTGTGGGGACAGTTCTCCCCCTTGTCTAAGCTGCCCCAGGATGTGACCGTCCGTCTCTGGGCACAGACCACAGTCTACGTTTTCTGACAGGTACACAGAGAAATGTCTCCCCTCCCAGGAAGTGGGCTGCTGCAGAGCAAGTTGGACAGCTACCCGAGTGCACCCACAGTGTGCCACACCGGGGCGCCGTGTTGAACACTGCACACCCTGCAGTGACGCAGACACAGCCCTCGGCCCTCTCCACCACATTACCTTGGAATGGGGTCCCTCCAGTCACCCTTCTTGTTTGCTTTCTTCGTTCTGGAGAACTCGTTCACCCAAACGCTGCCAAACAAACCAAATCTGACCTCCAGCCACCTCTCAGCATCTCCTGCAGGGCTGTCTCCCCCCAAACAGTCCAAACCATCATCTCCACTGGGGACAGCAAGCTCTGGGGACCGGGAAGATGGGTCTGAGATTTTCTGGCTGTCAGACCCCACGGCTTGCTTTTGGTCCCCGGCCTCTTCCATCCTCTCTCCTTCGAGAGGCTCTGGCAGTGCGTTGTTACCATGGGACCTGGTTTCTTCATCTGGATCAAATCTCAGGAATAATTTCTTTCCATGGACCTAGAAAAAAATGAACGTGACCTAAACCTTTGCTTATAAACTTGTTTGTGTCCCCTCAAACTTCGTATGTTGAAACATAACCCATAACGTGATGGTATCTGGAGGGGGGGCCTCTGGGAGGTGATTAGATCACAAGGGTGGAGTCCTCATGAATGAGATCAGTGTCCTTATAAAAGAAACCCCAGAGAGCTCCCGTCCCTTCCACCACGTGAGAACACAGGGAGAAGATGGCCATCTATCTGCCAGGAAGCTCAATCTGCCAGCAACTGATCTTGACTTCCAGCCTCCAGAACTGAGATACATTTCTGTTATTTATAAGCCACCCAGGCTGTGGTGTTCTATGATAGCAGCCCAAACAGACTAAGAGAGACTGACAGACCCAGAAAGAGGAACACGAGAAGAGGTGTATGAGACATTTATCCTAATGCAAATTTCTCCCTTCTTGCCTCATATATGAAGCTTTCCCAAAGGTATTTTGGACTTGCCTTTTGCTCCTTGTTCCAGAGGTGTGGGCAGTTAGCACATTTTCAAAGTGATTGGAATCAAGTGGAAGAATCAGATAAGCGATAAAATAAATCCATGCCAGACCAGATAGACAGCAGAGCCACGTTAGAAAACCTAAGGGGAAATGCTCCCAATTTTTTTTATGGGTTAGCTAAGAAATAAATACCAATTGTCATTCCTGTGTTCAATTTACAATGTTTTTTCTTTGTTAGAAATAATCAGCATATACACACACTCTCCACACATAGATTGACAGCAACTAAAGACAACACATTGTGAAATTCAGTACCCCTCACTTCCCCCTGAAATTGGATTTGATATAATTAATGGCCACAAGAAAACTCACAACTATAATCAATAAAAATTGACTATTGACACAAAAATTAATCAATGGATCAAACCATCGCTATAAAATGTATAAAAAAGAAAAAACAATTCCCCTCATCCCAATGAAAACAATTTCAGTAAAAGAAAATGACAATAGGAAATGGGTGCAAAAGAATGTTCCAGCTGCATGTACTCTATTTTCATACTGTTAGCCCTAGTATGTAATGTATATAGGGCTAGATGCCAGGATGAGCCTGTTCTGCATGACCTGATATTTGGGCAATCTTTCAAAGAGTTAAAATCAAAACATCTGGCATTAATGGAAACAGGCGTTACTGCTTTGACTACCAAAGGTGCATACTTACAGATCACAGTTCTGATATGATCTCCAATTTGTCAATTAGTATAAAAATTATATTTGCAGCTGTCTTGTGAAAGCCTTTCGTCAAGGAGGGCTTTAGCTTTCTAAATAATTCCCAAATAACTTATTTGCAAATCTGAGCACGGCTGTTTGCTCCCACACATGAGAAATGTCTCAACTGAGCTACATTAGAAAAAAACGAGAAGTCTCTCCCATGGCCCAGAGCAGGCAGGGCAAGCTTCTCAGATGTGATGGCAAGAGCTAAATCCAGAAGAAAGACTAGGAATTACCATGGTAACAAGAGGGGACAGGAATGGGGGCAGAGTTGGGAGAAAAAGAATTCCTCAAGCAGGGAAGCAGCGTGTCAAAACCATGGACAAGGACTATTAGAAGAGCTCTAGATGGTTGACTATGATCAGAAGAGAGATTTGGGGCAGGGTAAGAAGCATAGTAGAGAGGGAGGCATGAGTCAGACCACAGGAACTCTGCGAGCCCCTTAAGGGGATTCTCACTTAATGCTCAGGGCAAAGGTAAGTCAGGTTGGAACCTAGATCAAAAGCCATATGCTCTTTCCTTATGTCCTTGCTGGCCCAGTGGGATTAAACATGGTTTCCCAACCAAAGGTGCACATGAGAGTCAGCTAGAGTGAGCAAATCATTCCAGAATTCCCTGACTCAGAATCTCCAGTTCATGTACATTTTTTAGAGTTCTACAGGCCACTGTGACACCTGCTTCTAGCTGAGAAACTTCTGGCCAGACTGAAAGAAGGGGAGCTGCATGGAGTCCTAACATGGTTGTCTTGGGCTCAAGGAAGTGATGGCATGGAAAGTTTTGAGATGAATTCTAGGGGAGGCACAGGATGTGCTGATGGAGACTGCCCACCTGTGTGAGGTTATGCACAAGCCCACAAGTAGACGATGAACTCACCTGGGTGTCCTGGAGCCACAACGACTGGAAACTGGCAGGGCTTAGCATCTTACTGCTGCCCCCTGTCTTGATCACCTGCTGCCCCACAAAACCGGAGACCAAATGGTGATACTTCCTCACAGATGGTCCTTCTGGCATCTCTGTAGGCAGAAATGGGGAAAAGAGGCCACTGATTTAGCTAGTTTCTCTCCAGCATTTCAGATGGGTGCCAAACTCCATGGTTTCAAGCAGCTATTTTTTACCATCAATTTTAACAGTATATATGGCAAAAAATGGAGTGTGGCTGGAGTGGGGTCAGATCAAAGAGAGGTATCAGGTGCGCCAGCTTCCCAGGAATGGTTTCCCCTTCCAGCCCCTCACCCTTCTTGATGCAGCAAATACTTATGAAGCATCAGCAGTGTGCTGGGTATTACCTCACAGGCAGGAACCCTCCACGGTGATCCTGTGGCAGCTTGAACAGGAGCAGGCCCTTGTTACTTTTTGCCTGGGCTGTGGCCCCTAAACTCATCTCCACACTTTCTCTGTCCTCCCCTCCTGCCCCACCCTCCAACCAATCGTTCCAACCTACTGTTGCTGATTTATTTCCCCTCTTTTAGGGGAGAGATGACCACCATAGACAAGGCTGTAAGGGACACAAAGACACAGATGTGGATCTGGCCCTTCTAGGACCACCCCACTAATAAAGGCGTTGTATATGTGACAACAACAGTGCAGAGCTCAGAATCATGACACCTACAGACACAGGGTCATGTTGGTTCAGAGCAGGGAGAGGCCACATCTGGCTTATCTACAAATACTTATCCCTAGAGGTAGTAACTGAGAAACAGCTGGGGTCCCATTTTAACTCTGATGTAGGGGGTATCACTACATCTCTCTCGGCCCCAAATTGCCCACGTTCACTGAGAGCTTGTGTATGAGGCATTCAAATGTTTGAGTTTGAGTGGTCTGCAGCTGGCTCCTAGACACAGGAGTCCCCCCCCACCCTTACCCAGGGCACCTGCACAAGACTCCATAAGTAATGATGAAACCCCAAAGGACTAAGTACGTCCTACCACTGGCATAGTGGTAGCTGTTGTATTTCAGCAATTCTAAAAAAAGCATTTGAAAGTCTCTGGCATGGTGATTGATGCCTCTTACAATCCATACTTTCTCGTAGGTTACTTAGCAGCACATTCGATAATATGTATTTTTAATCTGATGGTGCTTTAGAGTCTCTAAAATGTAATAATATCCCCCTAATCAAACTTCAAGACACTCGAGAGGCTATACTGACAAAACTGCTGGGCTGCAAGAGCTGCAGCAGACCTTAACCTCAACCAGCTCTCTGTTCCCAGGTCATCTCCAATAGAGGAAGCTTCTGGAAAAGCCTCCCTCTGAAATGCACCTAATCCTTAAAGTATCTCAACATACGCCATGCTTCTTGTAGGTGTATTTATGGAGATGGAAAACTGGGTAGCAAGTTGCCTCTAGCATAACCTTAAAAGATTTGAACCGGAAGGGACACAGATTTGATGGGGAAGCCATACCTGCCCTCAAGCCCCTCTCTCAAAGCTGGTTAATGGCCAGCTTAGCAGACCACACTGAAAGCTCGAGAGGAGAGGGGCGTCACCGCCGTCCTCTTTTTTTTAAGGTAAATCACTCCCGGAGGGAGAGTCTAAAATGGCTGTCTTCCCAACTCTTTCTCGGGGCGATGGAGAGTGAGAGGTGGGCGCAGAGACATACCTGAAAGGCACTGGGGGTGCCTCCCTGGGGGAAATGCAGGGAGGCACAGTGATAAATACCTCCCTGAAAAAAAAATTCGAGCAGGGGTGCCGTACCATAAGCAACGCTTCTAAAATTTTTGGTAATTGAATTTCCCCGCCGGTAACAAGGTGACGGCAACGCGCGCAGGCGGCGGTAAAGGTTAGGAAGCCCTGCGTTAGGAAGGGGGGGACTCCGCGCGCCGCCGAGGAGGGAGCCCCGCCACCCTCTCTCGCCCGCGCGGGCCACGCGGAAGGGCGTGCGGCTGCACTCACCCGCTCCCGGCCCGCGGCCTCTCGGCGAGGCCCACACGGCCCCTCCGGCGCGGGGCAAGGAGGACTGGGCGTCGGGCGTCTGCGGGGTGCTCTGCCCTCAGGGTGGGCGCGGAACGTTGGCCTGCCGGCCTCCGGCCCAAAGTGGTAAAGGGGGGGGGACGCCAGGCTCCACCCTCGCGGGTGGTCCCCCCGCAGCGTTCGGCGGGACGGTGCAGAGCGGGACTCCGCCCCCCGCGTGAGCTCAGGAGGAGGGGCTCGCCCGGGTTGGGTGGGTACAGGGCTCTGTCTGGGACTGGCCCGGGGCGCAGGGACTCCCCCTTAGCAGGGGAGGATGCGGGGCTCCCACCCAAAGTGGGTCCGGGAGGGCGGGCAGTGGCGGAGGATTGGAGGGTAAAGGACCGCAGTGGCCGTAGGGCGAAGAGAGACCGAAACTGAGCAGACCGTGGAGAACAAGCAAAGCACCCGTGGAACGTTTCTCTTAAGACAGATGCAGATGGTTACAGAGAAAAGTGGATAAATTGCTAATAGGAAAACTTTGCGTGGTTCGGGCAAAGGCAAGCCTTTAAATTGATTTTGCTGGGCTTCCTAAACCTAGTGAGGTTATTGTGAAAAGGAAACAGGCTGTCAAGAAATTCTCATGAAATTTTAAAAGGGTGGGATCTTTTACTTTATATAATTTAAATATTATTATTTGAATTTTTACCATAAGCAATTTTGCCTTGCATGTAGTATTATTCTATATTAAAGTTTTATTTCAAAGAATAAAAAACATAAAATAGTAGAGTATTTAAAAATAGGTATGTTCCATTGTTGTTAATTCTCCAAAGAGGATTGGGGAGCTGGCATGAGAGAGGAGGCACCTTAGACCCTAGCTGAGAGGTCTCTGGAGAGGACTAAAACCCAGGCTGTGTGGGGTTTCCAGCTTTGACGTGTCCACACTTTAGGAGAGGCAGGGGTGGAGTCAAGTAGGCGTGGTTTGAATCCTGATTCGGCACCTACTAGTTCTGTGACCTTCAGCAAGTTACTTAAAAATCTATGGGCCGGTATCTTCTTTGTGTGCAAAACATGGTGATGATACATAAATATTTTATGTGTATATATAAAACTACTAGCATCATCTGATGTGCAGTAGTGCTCAATAAGCAGTATTTAGCAGAATTTCTGGGTTGATCTCAGATCACTTGAAAATCAGGCTCTTAGGTTCTGAAGGGCACAGGGAAAGTAGGAGAAAGCAGGCGCCCCCACGTGGTCCGTGCATTAACTGCAAGGAGAGTACCTTTATTCCAATCTCAGATCCCCCCCTAATGAGGTTAGGTGTGAGAACTTGGCCTTGGGCAAGTTCCCTCGATAATGGTGAGACAAGAGGGCTTGGGCCAGATGGTATCTGAGACCCCTCATGATCTGTAAATCTGTCAGGCAAGGCCTCCCAATCCAAGCATCCTTTTTCCTAGCGGGGCTGTTTGGTTGCCATTCCATTGGTCTCCCAAACCAGTTATTGGACACCTTAGCAATGCTAACGTCCCCCAAATCCTTAGCAGCGTGTATTCTGTAACCCCATTGTATTCCCATCAACCCCAGACCCTTACCTTCCTGTAAGGAAGGGGCTACCAGAAATTCTTCAGCCCTGTCCTTGTGTGAACAGCTACATTTTAGGCTGCAAGACCTCCCAGGAGCCTAGAGAAGCCCCAGGGGCCTTGACAGCTGCCTTGGGACTATTCCATTGCCTGACTTCATAGCTAAACGGAAAGGTTTACTCTGGGCCAAACTTGCCCACCAAGTGCCAGGATGCCCTAGATGTTGCTGACCTGGTCAGTTTGACCAACAAAGCCCTGTAGCCCTAGACTAAATCTGAGCCTGAGAGCAGGAAGGAGTTCTTAACCTGGGGTATACGGAGAAGTTTCCAGAGTTTCATTGGTGTGCAAAATCTCAGTTATGTGTACCTTCCTGGGAAAGTCAGCATGACTTTTGTTACATTTTCAGAGAGCTCTGTGGCCCCAGAAGTTAAAAAAACCACTGCCCCAAATTGCAGAAATGACTTACTTCAAGCATTCTCTATACAGGATCCTGTAGGAAGCCCTGAAAGTGTGTTCCAGTTCCATAACCTGCAGTCCCTCTCAAACCTCAACACATCTGAGCAGTGAGGGAAGACACCAAGGTCATTTGATGGATTTAGGAAAACACACCAGAACTAAAGCTAACATGCTGGGTGGCAGCCACAGAAGACCTAAAAATGTTTTGCATCACTTCTGCTTCCATCACTGGTATTAGCTATCAGAGCCTAGAGACCATTCTTCACTGATGGCAAATTTCCATATTTTAAAGGGGCATTTAGAATTAAGATTGGTGACAACAAATTAGTCAAGTGATATAATGCTGCTTGGGGCCCCAAACTAAATGTGGCTAAGAAGCAATAAGCCTGGTTCTCTTTGACTCATCTGAGCAGGTTCTGGTAGCATCTGCAGAGACTTCCAATTTTGGGCAATGGCTGCAACATTGGGATGAATAATTTCCTAGATGGCTACTTTAAGAGACAGTGCTCATTTGGAGGTACAGCTTCTGAGACATTTTTAAACATCATTACTCGGGTCACAAGAAAGCTACTGTTTTCTACTTGGAGAACATCCATCTGGAGTCTCCAAAAGGAGCATTTTCCAAATTTGTAAGACCCAGAGAGATGGGAACCACTTCCCTCCAACTCGTGATTTCAGAGCTGCTGGTCCCAAGCCCGGGATGCTAGATCTAATTCAGTGTGACTCTAATCAGAGGAGGAATGATCAATCTAATTATTTTACACCTCTAAAATTAATTTCATTTGAGCAAAACTATTTTGGAAAAGAGGCAGCCCAAGAGACCGTGGTCATTGTAAGAGGAGTCTACTAGCATTGTCTCCTAGTATTGAGCTTCTGGATTACCTCCTTGCAATCAGATTCACTGGTTAGGAATTTGGAACTATTAGTTAAAAAACCTCTTATAAACCCAGTGGGGGATCACATATTTGTTTTTCAGGTGAAGCAGGGGCCACCACAGCTGTAGGGCAGAGAGCAGAGAGCGGATGGAGTGTGTGGCCGGGAGGGAGGTCTGGGGGTCCTATTTATCACCCTTCCCTCGGGAGGAGAACCTCTTCATGTTAGGGCTGCAAGCACTTCTACAGCCTGGGCCCACGAGTCCCAGTTGCCTCATGGACTTTTTCTGACTTCTCTGTTCTTGTTAACCCAGAGCACAGCTATGTGGTTACCTTTCTGCATATAACTAAACCCACAATCTCCCAGAGCGTGAGATAGCAATGGACAGACCAAAAGAAAACTGGACTTTGAAACACAAGATCTGTTATAATGTCATTTTTGCTTGGATTGTTTAGTTCTCCTCGTTATTGAATAGTTTTTTTGCAAATACCCTGCCACAGCTCCTAGAAGGGATATAAAAGTCACACCGGAGCCCGAGTGGCGTAGAACTGCAGCACGCCCAGGAGGCTACCGGTCAGAGGCCTCAGTAAGTGAAACGAAAGCAAGTGTCCAGGGGCAGAGACCTTAGCGGGACGGATTCCTGGAGGTCCCACTTCCCAGGCTAAGCCTTGAAGATTTGAGGTCCTTGGTCAGGGGACAATGGCATTTTTGTGTTACGGCTTCAAACAGGGCAAGGATGCAAAATGAAGAGTTGTGTCCAATGTTAGAAAATGATTTCAAAACAAAAACTAACCACCTCCACTCCAAAAGTAGATCTCTAGATTTCTCATGCACTCAGTATCCTTGTCAGTATGGCAGCTTCTGGGGGCTTGGGGGTGGAGTGGCGTTCATCCAAATAACCCTCACCCCAGCTCCATTTGCTGCATGTTCAGTGAATATAAACTTATTTTCACTGCTGTCGACCCAAGCCAAACATAATCACAGCTACTTCTGCTGTTACCCCCTCAGAGGCATTCAAAAGTCAAATATTAAGGATTCATGCTCTCCAACTGTTCAAATGATTTGAGCTGTGCCTCAAAAGTTGTTGTCATAGCAAGAGGTGAGGCTGCTAGGGAATGTGAGGGGTTTCTTAATCTGGACAGATGCACACTGGCTGCTGCTCTCACATTAGGCCAGACGTTTATTCTGATGACATCATCATTGCCAGCCCCCACCACCTCCACCACCACCCCAGCACTTTTCCCCCCAGCCACTTCCCAGCCACCTAAGAATTGCATCCTTTAGAATATCAGAACGACCTCCTCTGAGGAGACATTTGATTTGGGAAAGCAACCAAGTCTGGTGAGCGAGGCGGCTGAACCAAGCTGGATTATACGACCTGGGGTGAAGCACAAGTTTAGCTATATAAGGAAAGAGGTCGGCTTCTGGTATTGTACATCATTTTGTTCTGGAAGCCATTCCTAAAGAGCAGTGGAAAACTGTCTTTAGCACAGACCTCATCATCAGAAAACATGTACTCCCCAAAGCCAACGTAAATCCTGGTAGGTTTTATTTTTGGTTTTGAAGCTCTTTTGTTACTCTTAGTTGCTACGTTATCTGCTACTCATCCTTCTGGACGGTCGCTACATTGAATGAGTTTGGCTATATCTTAGCAAATGTAAAAAGATTTTCTGATTTTACATAGAAGCGTGATTATAGTGGTTTCCAGACCTGCTCACACGTAACAGGGGGGCTGTGAAAAGTCAAAGGCCACCAGTTGCCCAGTGCGTTTGGCGTAAGTCAGTTGAGAGAGGCAGGAAGCCACCATGAACAGTTCTGAGTCGGGGTGGGTTTGCTTGTCCGGGCCCCTTTCAACTGGTTCCAAGTCAGCGGGTGGCCTTAGGACCATTGCCCACCCCCACCCCACTTTTACTCTGAAGAAATGTAGCAGATCTGTAGCCTAAGAAGGTTGAAGACAGATGGACAAAGGAGAAGTTTTCATCTCCTCCCCCGCTGGTGTGGATCATTAGCTGCCCCTCCAAGGGCTTGTTTGGATCAAACTGTAAAGGGCAAGTGGAAAATGGAAGGGGAAGAACACCTCAGGGTGACCCAGTGATCAACTCACGTGGGCTGCAGAGATCACTGCCCCGCAGCTCAGCCTCACGCACCAGCCCTGGTGTCCCTGAAGGGAGCTCTAAAAATGACCCCCCTTGGTTGGGCAAACTGTTGGGCCATAGGAACTGTAGTTAACAGCTGGTCCAACCCTCTCCTAGGAAACCAAAGCTTAGAGGTTACCTGTCAAGGTCGCAAACTAGTCGGTAGCAGGGCCAGAATGAGTGTTCCTTTCACTTGTCACCATCACTTACAGGGGAAGTCCTGGCCAACTGCCAAAAATGAATGGAGAAAATGATTTTGGATGCAGCCTGTGAGTGGATCGGCAAAGGGGCCTCCGTGGCTCAAGACTGCCTTGCAAGGGGCAGCAGCGAACCTCCCAGGAAAAACCTCTGAGGGAGGAGAAGGGAAACAGGAGTACAGATAAATTTATTAGTTAAATACTGATTTTACAGCCATTTCACCTTAAGACAATGTTAACAGGTTTGTGGGTTAGGGAAGGTCCACGAGGGCGGCCTTCATGAAAGAAAACAATGTAAATGATGATTAAAACAGAATCTTGGTTTAGAGAGATTCTCTGCTACAGCCTGGAGGATTTTTCGGTGGGGGGCTGGGTGTTTTGGGGTAGGACACAGGAAGGCCCCAGGAGGACAGGTGGGAGCAGTCTTCGAGCCCCAGTGTCACGGCAGGAACAGCAATGTGGAGAGGAAAAGAAGGCCAGATCCAGAGCAGCGCAGAGCTGGAGAGCCCTCCAGGCCCACCTCAGTGTCTTCTCTCACCAGTCGTTGTCTTTCTTTCCATGAGTTTTCTTGGGTTTGTTTGCTTTGAATTTATGTTGCAAAATCCGTAGTGTTTTGCCTCATGGATAAGAGATTTTTGCTGGAGAACGGACGTGAGGGCAGGAACTCTGGATGGACT
The DNA here is from genome assembly GCF_036562045.2 of Rhinolophus sinicus. Classification (NCBI taxonomy): domain Eukaryota; kingdom Metazoa; phylum Chordata; class Mammalia; order Chiroptera; family Rhinolophidae; genus Rhinolophus; species Rhinolophus sinicus. The sequence continues at coordinate 97,106,223 of NC_133757.1, forward strand.
CCACCAGCTGTCTGACCAAGAGGCACATCTCCGCAGAACAAGAGTGACGTCAGCAAGATTCGAGCGCAAGCGAGTCAGAATCCACGGAAAACCCAGCCCCCCAACAGTGCCTGCCCCAGCCCCAGACAATGTCCAGCAGATAGCCTCTCCAGAAGGATCTCAAGTCTTAGATGAGTGCTAGTCAGACTTGCTTTAGCAGCAGAACCTCTTTTGTTCTTAGTCAGAACCCTCTGTGCATGATGGGGTGGAGGAAGGATTGGGGGGGCAGGCGTGAGGGGAGCTGCTGTTTGGCTAAACTGTGGAGCTCTCGTTTTGCTGAGGGAGTGACATGTTCAAGCTGAAGGCAGATCTGAATCACTCAGAGCAGTGGAAGGGGTTTTATGTTCAGAGGCCTCAGGGTGAAGAGCAGAAGCGAAGGGATGAGGCTGTGAGCCGGGAAGGACCGTGGGGGAGGCCAAGTCGCCGAGGTGCGGTTTTGCAGAAGCCGTCCTGTGTGGCGAGTAAAGCAGCTCTCCTCCATCTCCATCTCCCCACGGAGCACCCAGGCACACTGGAGCTACACCCAGCGTTTCTGGAGTCAAGATTCAGTATTAAGGCAGGGGTGGTGTCAAGCCGGAAGGGGAGTGTTGGGCAAGGGCAGCAGCTGCCCCAAGGGGCCTGTCACATCCAAATGCATGTCAAACAGAGGCCCTGGCTCAGGCTGGAGCAGGGCTCCCAGTGGCCTGCCCCTGCGTCTGCCCCCAGATCCCTGGTGCTGGGAACACCGTGGAAGACCACCACCTTAGGCCACAGTGGTGGGACGGTAGGGGAGAAAGACAGCTCATCTCCTGTCAGGGTGGAGTGGGCAGAAAATGAGAAAGAAGTCTCTAACTCCACAGAAGGGACTGAAGTGAGCCCCTGGAAGGGTAGGGGCTTCCAGATCGGAGTCTGGGCTCTTTCCAGCCTCCCACCTTGAAAAGCCATCTGATTAAAATCCAACACCCACGTCCCCTAACCAAATCGTCAACTTCAAGTTTCTTCCCAGTTGTTCTGGAGTTATTTCCAGACAGAGCAGGCCAGCCGCTGGGAGCCCAGAGCCTCATCTCTGCTGTTCTCCAAGTCGCAAGTCCATGCAGGAATCTGAGGAGGGAGGGAGGTGACATTACGCAGTGATTATGTCCCCGTGACTGTCAGCCAAGGCCAGGCTGTTCCAAGGGTCCTGCTTGGAGCTGGCCTGTGGTGACTGGCTGACAGAAGACGCGTAGCCTTGTGGGGACAGCTTCAGGGCTGAGAGGACAGGGTGGATGGAGGGCCCATGGCCAGACATAGCACTGACTGAGAACGTCTGAAAGCAAAAAAGTGCAAGACGAGGTCAGTGGAATCACTCCTGAGGGCTCAGGAGGGGAGGGCTGGGCTGGAGAAGGGAGTCCCATTAAGCAGATGTCCCCAGGCTGGCTCCCACCCCTAGGAGATGGAGGAGAGGAGAGGGCCAAAGGACAAGGGCAGGACAAGGGACCCCTGCAGCGCTTGTTTTCCCTACCCCTGTGCTATGGGATGCAAAGGGAGTGCATGACTCATCAGCTGCTACTGAACATTGTGACCGGTAGGTTGGTAAATATGCTAGTTTCTTGGAAGGCTCGGATAGTTTTGTGAGACATTTTCTATAACCTCATCACCATCAGACCTCGACTTCCAAACAGTAGCCATCCTTCCCACCCAGAAGGGGCTCCTGACTCTCCTGGCTTTATAGGACCAGCTTCTCTTCGCTCTGACAGGAAGAAGCTGGTTAGGACATGGCCTCCTGTACAACATATGGGTGGGGAAGAGATCAGAGTTAATGGAGGCTGTGACCAGGCTTGGGAGAATCATGATCCCAGATGAGGGGAACCACAGAGGGAAGGGGGTGGAGGAGCAGGGATGCCATCATATCCGAAAGAGGGGAATGCGGGGACTGCTGGCCCAGCGTCTGGACACACGGTGGAGCTGGACCTACAGCTGACCCACATTGACATGGCGTCCTGCCTGTGACCTCCTCACCAACCCCACGCCATCCACCCTGCCCTGTGCATTGCCACACCTTTGCCTACGCCAGGATGGCCCTCTTCCCCTTCCCCTTCCTGCTGTTAAAATTGACCCATCCTTCAAGGCCAAGGTCAAACTACCCCTCACTTAGGAGACAGACTTGACTAGAAAGCCCCTTGCTCTGCTTCCTGCAGCCTGCAACACTCGTACCCACCCTCTGCCCCAATGGACACAGTCGAATTCAGGTTGAGGTTTGTGTCATACTGTGGGCCAGCCCCAGACTCCTCTTTCCTTGTCTCTGAAGGTCCTGACACAGAGGAGCTGCCAAACATCTGTCTCACAGTTGTGTGTCCAAATCACGGTAGCTTGACCAGCTGTGTCAGGCAGACAGCCCCTCGCCTTGGGTGGGGCCCTGAGGACACAGGCAGCTCCCTGGGCCACGTGCTGCAAGTCCAAGCTCCCGTGCTGCACCTTGGCACCTACTTCGCCATGGACAGTCCCGTCCCCTCGCCCAGCGGCATACCTGGGACATGGAGCTGCTGTGCCCGTAGTGGGATGCCAGCCCGGGCTCTGTCTTGATGGGGCGCATCTCGTCACCACTGCTCGTGGCCACAGTGCTGGAGGTGCTGGAAGCGCTGCTGGCGGGAGGGAGGCTCTCACTGCCCGCGGGACCTGGAACAAGGCAGAGTCAGGACACCGAGACCAGGAGAGGGTCAGACAGAGGGCGGTCCTCTGAGACACCCAGGTCTGTGCTCATGGCTTATGTACATTTGCTGGGGGCAGAGGCGGGGTCTTTCATTGGTGTAGGACGACAGTTCCCAAAATGAGCTTTTCAAGGGAACTTTTTCAAATGTTTCAAAGGGATGAGCTCACCACCCCTTATCTTATCCTAAATCCTTGAAGCCACATGTGTTTCAGGATTCCAACTTTTTGGATTTCAAAAAGGGGAAATACCGTACATTATAAAACAATTCCTCCAGGGAGGTCTGGGACATATTTAAGTCCATTAATAGTTCAATATTTTGTTCTTTAGATTCCATATATAAGTGAAATCATACGATATTTGTCTTTTTCTGTCTGACTTATTTCACTTATTATAATACCCTCTAAGTCCACCCATGTTGTTGCAGATGACCAGATTCCATTCTTTTTTATGGCTGAGTAATACTCCATTGTACATATGTACCTCTTCTCTATCCAGTTGTCTACTGATGGGCACTTAAGTTGCTACCATATCTTGGCTATTGTGAATAGCGCTGCAATGAACATAGGGGTGCATATATCTTTTCAAAGTAGTGTTTTCGTGGATAGTAGATTTATCGGGGGGATCACTCCATAAATTATATAAATGTCTAACCACGATGCTGTACACTTGAAACAAATATAAAATGATATTGAATGTCAACTGTAATTAAAAAAATAAATACATACACACAGACATACATAGTTCTATAGCAAAACGTGAACATTGACACGTGGAGAAAATAGAGACTATAAAGAGCCTGTGTTTGTTCAGATTAGATACTGCTGCCAAATCTAGCTCCCTGGATTTTGATTTTCGGATAGGGGTTTGTACACCTGAACCAAATGCCTGCTCTCCCTGTGACTGTGACACATAGGAGATGAGGTCACCCAGGGGGATGTGTATACTTATAAACCACGTGGCAGCAGGAGAAAGGCGGAAGATGACCGGTGTAAACACTAAAAGGTCTAGTAAGACATGACTGCCAGAGGGGTAGCCATTGTTGAATCTGGGAAAGGACAACTTTGGTCATGATCTCGATAGTGGAAAGAAAAAATTTATCTGATTCTGTCACGCCTTAGAATAGAAGATAAACTTTCCATCAGATTAGCCGATTTACTTTCTCTGCGACTGCAGCATTTTGCAGTGAAATCTTTAATTTGGTAGCAGTACTGAGCAGGAAGTGCTCTTGAGAGGGAACATACATAGTCCTCAGGCTCACTCTAGAAACTGAAAAGGCAGAGTGATATATTAAACACATATGGACCCCGAAGTGTAAAAATTTAGCTGTTCATTCTGGACCTACCCATTCACAGCTGTATGACTCTGGTTAAGTCACTGCCCTCTGTGAGCCTCAGTTTGCTCATCAGTAAAATGGGGATAATTAACGGGTCTTGTGGGGGTCTTTAAGGATCAATGAGAGAATATTTGTGAAGGAGCTTTCTAAAGTACAAAGTACTACAGGATATTAATTATACATTGGCTTACAAATCAATCTGTTGTGAACATGACGAATGGGACCCTGTCTTCCTAGACTCCAGTTCCCCCAAAGAGAACTGAGAGGAGTGGAGTTCTTGAGTGGCTGCAGCACCAAAGATGAAGGGACCAAGTCATGTTCCTTTTCCCTTCAGGCCCTTGACCCATCCAGCTGCCCACTAGAGTCTGTGCAACTGGCATTGATCAGGCATAACTTGACGTGAACCTGCTCCAAAAGCTCCAAATAGGTCCCATGATGATGTTACTTATTTACTGGGTTATTCATTTCATCCTAAAAAGCTGAGATGGACACTGCTATCATTCCACCTCAGCAGCCTGGGCCGGCCCACCTAAGAATACCTCATTCTCACCCTCCCTGAGGGCTCCAGACATATCATTACACACAGCTCTTTTCCTCACCTGCTGCTGCCTTAGATTTATTAAGGTTCTTGGGCTTCCGTTTTCTGGTTTGAATCCCCTCTTTCCGCATCGCAAGAGGCCTGGGGACCTAAGAAATTACAAGTCATTATGTATGGTTTTCTACTTGTACAAAACAAGTATTTAAACACAGCTACAGTATTTAAACTCTCTCTCTCTCTCTATGATAAGGCAACATCTAAGCAATTCCTCTATAGGAAGGGAATTAGAGACTAAGTGATTCAGCCCCTGAACTCTTGCTGAGAAAGAAATCAATTCTATTTTTTTTAAAAAGGGTTGAGCATATATTACATGCCTGGTATTATACTAGACCTTGGAGAAACAGAGACTGAAAGACAGATACTTCCTTCTAGAGGTTCATGGTTTAGTGGGAATGACAGACAAGTAGAAAATAACCAGACTCTGAGGTGATGTGGGAGGACAAAGAAGAAACACTAAACTCTGGCCTGGGTTGGGGAGGAGGGGCAGTGGCACATGAGCACATCAAGGAGGGCTTCGCTGAGGAGGTGATGTCTGAGTTGTAGGAGGCTGTGGAGCAGACAGGGACAGGCATTTCAGGCAGCAGAAACAGTATATGCCAAAACATTTAATTTATCAGCCACATCAGGACACTATAAAAGTGAAAAGGGAGTGCTATTAATAATTATGCCAAGAAAATAGGCATGAACTGGGACAGTCCTGGTGAGTCAAAATGTAAAGTCACTCTACTTAGAGTAGCTAGCTCTTCACTACATTGAATCTGACTGGAGCAAAGGGTGGTGTTGCCATGGGTGGTGGGAAGCAGCAAGAGATTATGCTGTAGAGATTGCCCGTGGCCAGGTACTGAGAGATAAACTGTCCATGGACAATACTTGTATCCCATCTGATTCCTCATACACAAGCAGTGACTATCAGGTGTTATGTTCTTGAGCCATTCACAGAGGCCGAAAGAAGTGTCTGGGGAGCAAGCCTGCATCTTTCTAACATTGTTAAATATTGTGCCTTCTCCACATCTGGTTTCTTTGAGGCTTAGCCAACCAAATCTTTTAGCCGCTGGTCTCCCATATGGGACTAATAAATGCCAACCCTGATGATACTGAAAGAAAAACTGTCACTTCAGAGACATCAACACGGAATGGTAAAGAGAGAAGTGCACCAGCATATATGAACTTGAACTTGCCTTCTAGTCAACTGAGAGTCAGATTAGACAGCATTCCCACTTTTGGGAGAAAGTGTATTCAGGCCTTCTTAAAGCCCATCCTGACTTCAGAAGAATCTTGCCTCTTGTTTAGTCCCTACCCATCTCAATACTTTTTCAAAAAAAATTGTGGTAAAATACACATAACATAAGATTTACCATCTTAACCATGTTAAAGCGCACAGGTCAGTAGTGTTAAGTGCATTCACACTGTTGTGCAACCATCACCTCTATCCATCTCCAGAACTCTTTTCATCTTGCAAATCTAAAACTCTGTACCCATTAAATAACTCCCCATTTCCCCCTCCCCTCAGACTCTGGCAACCAGTATTCTGGTTGCCATGAATTTGCCCCTCTTGGTCCCTAATATAAGTGGAATCATATAATATTTGATCTTTTGTCACTGCCTTCTTTCACTCAGCGTAATGACTTCAAGATTTATCCATGTGGTAGCACATGTCAGAATGTCCTTCCTTCTAAAAGGCTGAATAATATTCGTTTGTATGTCTATACCACATTTTGCTTATCCATCCATCCATCAATGGTTTGGTTACTCCTACCTTTTAGCTATTGGGAATAATGCTGCTATGAACACGCGTGTACAAATAACTGTTGGAAACCCTGCTTTCAATTATTTTTGGATATACACCCAGAAGTAGGATTGCTGAGTCACAGGTAATTCTACTTTTAATTTTTCAAAGACACAATTTTTTTAATACCCACACGATATTCCTCTATCAGTTTCTTTTACCATTCTCCTATTAAACAACAATAGTTTCTTTAATCATTTTCCTCCTGGAGGTGTTTTCTACATTTGTCACTATTACAGTGATTCAACAAATATCTGCAGAAAGAAGTGTATATTCTTATAAATGTTCTTAACTGTATTTTTAAACTTTTTTTCTCATTGTAACAAGAAAACGTGAAAAGAGGCATGAGATTAACTTAATAACAACCCTTCCCACCCCACTACCACCAATCCTGTCCCCATGAGGCAATTGGAGTAATAGCCTATGTTTCTTACATTTTATTAAATTATCAAACATGTATGCACATGTACATATCTATTACATGTATGTGTGTGAATTCATCCATCCATCCAACTGTATCTGTGTGTGTGTGTTTAATGTACCCTCACCCCCACAGTATGGGATTATTCTTATGGATATTACAGTTGACCTTTGAACAACATGGGTTTGAACTGAGCGAATCCACCTACAAGTGGATTTTTTTTAAATATATAGACGGTTGGCCTTCCATATCTCCAAGTTCCACATCTGCAGATTAAACCAACCTCAAGTGGAAAACAGTATTTTTCAATCCGTGGTTGGGAGTCTGCATATGTGGAGAGCCGACTTAAGTTATACACAGATTTTTGACTGTGTAGGATGGCCGACGCCCCTAACCCCTGAGTTGTTCAAGGGCCTACTGTATTTGCAATGTGTTTTATCATTACTCCAGGTCAAGATATATGGCTGTAACTTATTATTTTTTAACTTCTGTGCAATATGCCACATTAAAGGATGTGCCATAATTTATTCAACCATTCCTTTATGAGGCTTTAAGATTGTTTCTAGTTTTTGCCAGTACAAACACTGCAGCAATAAACAGTTCAAACATGATTGTGTCCTGACTCTTTTATTGTTTTATATGCTAGTTTCCCAAAAGTAGAGCTGCTAGATCAAAAGGTATATGTGTTTTTAACCTTAAAAAGTACTACTAGGTTAATTTCCTGAAAGAATATTTGCAGTACTTCACATACAAATCAACAATATAGAGTATGAGAGTATCTATTTTCCCAAATCCATACCAGCAGCACATATTATCACACATTTTTCATTTTTGCCAAACATATGGGCAAAACAGGGGATCTCAACGTTGTTTGAATTTACACTTCCCTGATTTTTAGTGAGGTCCAGCCTCTCTGCACGTGTTCAGTGGCTATCTGAGCTGCTTCTGGGAGTTGTCTGTTCATAACTTCTGCCCATTTTGGGAAAGGGGGGTAAATTGTCATTTTCTTATTCTTCTATAGGATCTCTTTTTTCATTTGTTTTGCTTGTGTTGTTGTAGTTTAACATATATTTGAAGTAAGACATGCACATGCACCATGTAAAAGGTACAAAGGGGGTACAAAATGAAAAAAGTATCCCTCCAAACCCCTGTTCCTTTTCCTAGAGGCAACCCATGCTACCAGATTCTTATATATCTTTCCAGAGGTGTTTTATGTATATATAAACAACTACATATAAATTATATTCCCCCTCTTTATAAAAATAATGCCACATTATTATTAATATACTCTTATTATTAATATAAACAACATTCTGCACTGACTTTTTTTAAAGCACTATATAATGGAGATTGTTGCAAATTAGAACATAAAGAGCTTTGTAGAAACTCCCTGTATTCTGGAAATAGTAATCTTTTTTCCTGATATTTGTGTGTATTGGTTTTTACTTTCCTCAAGTATCTCTTTCCATACACTAATATTAAATGTTATATAATCAAATATATCTAACTCTTATCTTACGGCTTAAGAGTTTTGAAAACTTGTCTAAGAAGTTTTCCCACCCCCAAGGTTATATAAATATTCCCCCTACATTCTATTCTAGTACTTCTATTGTCTCTATTTAAAGATATTTGACATGTCATATCTTTAATTCACCCAACTTTATTTTTGTTTCTGGTAGGAGGTGGAGGTCAAACTATGCTTTTGTTTTCCAGATTATGTCAATACAATTATTCTTAAGCAAACTATCTTTTATCTATTGAATTGTTACCTTTGTCATATCATATTACCACATAAACTATTTCTGAGTTTCCTCATCTGTAAAATGGGAATTAGGCTTATGTAATGTTAAAGATGGAAGTGACCAGAAGTGTTTCTGCCATGGTCTGAATGCTTCTGTCCCCCCCAAATTCCTATGTTGGAAACCTGTCTCCCAAGGTGATAGTATCAGTAGGTGGGGCGTTTGGGAGGTGATTAGGTCATGAGGGTGGAGCCCTCAAGAATGGGATTGGTGCCCTTACAAAAGAGGCCCAAGTGAGTGCCCCAGCCTCTCCCACCAGGTGAGGATACAATGAAAAGTCTGTGACCTGGAAGAGGGTCCTCACTCCACCATGTTGGCACCCTCTTCTCAGGCTTCCAGGCTCTAGAACCGTGGAAATAAATTTCTGTTGTTTATAAGCCACCGAGTGGAATTTTGTGAAAGCTGCCCAAACTGATGAGTAGTCTCTAAGGTCCCTTCCAAATCCACGTATACTTTGTTAAGGAAACAATGAATTACAGTCCGAAACGAGATAGACAAGTGAGAACTGAGTGATGGGTATGAAGGATCAAGGATGCTGGTCCAGGGGGCCGTCCCGTGTGGGGTGGGGCTACTTACGCCATGGAGCTTCATGTACAGGCCACAGGCATTGCACACGGGCTCACCCTCTGCGTTGCGGCGCCACAGCGTGGTGGTGGTGGTCTGGCAGTTGGCACAGGAGAGGCCCACTCGGCGGGAGGCGGACTACAAACAACACAGGAGACAAACCCTTCAAGTCTAAGTACAGGCAGGTGCGGCTGCTCCCACTGCACAGGGAGCGCTGCGGGGCTGGCCTCCCTATACGGGTGGCAGGAGCAGGGCATGTTAGCCCCGTGTGAGAATCTCAGACCAACCACAGCACCAGAACCTCCCTTTACCCGGGGGTGGGGCTGTCACCCTCGGCAATGAAAACAAGGACTTCTGCTGTGGGAGAAGAGTGACTCCTAATGGTAACTGTGGCATTAGTAGCAGTGTTAGTCATTCGATGTCAGATGAAAAGCCCCGTGAGCACTGGACACTGGAGGCAGAAAAGCTTCTCCCAAAAGTAGAATTAACGTGGGCTTCCGTGCCAGGTACGGGTGGTGGGTGAGGAATGATTGTATCCAAGGGTTAGCAGAGACTGGATGGGCCGTGGGACATCAAGAAAGGGAAACATCAGGGTTTATCCCCTCTGTTCTTCCTTCCTTAAGATAGTGAAAACCAGTTCGTATTGGTCAAAATCAAATTATGGTGAGAAAAGACCATAGAACCAAGAGCCAAAAACTCAGTTCCAAACTCTTCCACAGCTATAGGGCCCAATATACACTGCTTAATGTCCCGGGGCTTTGGGTTGGTCAACTGAAAAGATGGTAGGTAAGTAACAACATATAAAGGAAAAGTTGACCTTCCTCATGGGATTGCTGTGAACACATGAGACAAACAAGAAAGCACGGGACCGGGAGCCAGGAAGTCTGGACTCTGGTTCATGTGAGACTGCAGGCAAGACCATTCGCATTTCTGAGCCTCACTTTTCAGTTCTGCATAATTAAGCTGTTGGACTAGATGGTCTTGTGAAGATTCATACATAGAAATTTCATTTAAATTGGAGTTGGGAGGGCCTGTAGGGGGAGCTCTCAAGACATACCACTCATCATCCATGACCCCAAACAAGAGGGGGCCTACTTTCCATCTTCAACAGAAAGATGTTTTCCTACTCAACTGCTCCAGCAGGTAGAAATAGGCTCCTCTCCTCCCCCTGCAAGACTGTTACAACTCAGCCAATGAAAAGTCACTACACTTGGAACTCCCAGTTTCCTCCCGTAGACCCTGTGTATAACAGCCCCTCTGAACTCTCCCTTTCCTCTAGAAAAGAATATTCCTCTTCTTTGTCATTTGGACTTGGCATGGTTTACCATTAGACCACATGTCCCGAATTGAAATTCTTTGTTGTTTCAGAATAAACCCATTTTGCTGGAGAAATATCTGGCTACTTTTTTAAGGTCAACAGTCTGAAACATCCTTGTAGCTCATGCTAACTCTAAAGTGTGAGAAATTACTATGCTGCCCCCACACACCCACCCCCTCAAACTGCACCTTCTTTTAAAGGTAACTTGGAGTCCAAAATTCAAAACCAGAGAATCTCCCACCAAGGTGGGAGCCCTAAAGCCAGGTCCTGAGAGGAGACAAGTGTGCCCTGCCTCCCCCCCTCCCCCAAGGCTGTTGGACTTGAGTGGTCCGAGCACTTGCTTACCAGCCGGCGCTGGGGTTTGATGAGGGGCCGATTGATGCCATTCATCTTGTGGTACAGGCCGCAGGCGTTGCACAGGTAATGCCCCGTCCCATCCCGCCTCCACAGTGGGGTGGACATGGCTCCACAGTTGACACACTCTCTGCCTTCTGAGAAGTCATCAAACATATCTACTGGGTGGGAAATAATACAGAGGATTCATTCTTTGTTTATTCCTGTTAATCTTATGTTGGAGAATCTAAAGCTCAAAGAAATAATGTCTTTTCCTTGCAAGGAGTGAAGGGTGGATCACCTTGGAGACCTTGCTCTTCCTCACTCTGACCTCAACCTCTGGGGGATCAGCTCAGAGCACTGCTCTGGGAAGTGGACATGTTTACTCCCGGGCATCCCGGAGTAAAAAGGCTCTCGCTCTGGTCATAAGGAAAAAAAGAGAGTTTGGCAGTGACAATCAGTAGCCTGATTTTAATCCCTTCTCTCTCCTTCAGAGGCTGTAGCCCTGAGATTCTCACCCAACACTGAGTTCCACTTATACCTTCTTTCTGGGTTTTTTTGTTTGTTTGTTTTGTTTTTGCCCCCTTTCAAAATTAAGACTCTTTCTCTTTGAATAAAAATATAATAAATATTTACTTTGGGAAAGTTAGAAAACACAGAAATGTGTAAAGAAAATCTAAATCATACATAATCCTATAACTGAAAGGTCACCAGTGTTATTAGCATTTTGTTGTAGTATAGCCTTTCCAATTCTTTACATACATATAGACATAAATTTTTGCCCAGTTGAGGTCAAGCTATATAATTTTGATCCTATTTTTTCACTTAATGCCAAAGCATTTTCCCACCATTAGAAATTCTTCATAAACTAATTTTAGCGCAGTAAAATAAATATCCCATCATACAAATGTGCCATCCTTTAACTGTTACCATTGATCTTTTACTGAATCATTGCCCAGTTTCTGAGTTTTGTTTTGTAAACACTGCTCATTTTGTACACAAATTTTAGCATTTCTGGTTATTGCTTAGGATACTCCCCCCAACGTAGAATTAATGAGCCAAAAGGGACTACACTATTTCCAAAGTTTTTCAAATTTTCAAACTGTCCTGCAAAAAAAGGCTGTAATTCATTTTTCTTATTTCAATATATCTGTAATGATATGCTGTATCACAGTCTGGCATATTTTCTTGCTTATTGGTACATAAAATAAAGGTACATATTATAACAATGGTAGAGTTGATTACACGTCCATGGAAAAGTTGCCATTATTTGTCACTCTCGTGGACTCACTCACACACCCTGCCTTCCCGATCATCTTTATCTTCCATGCCTATAGAATTTTATAATTGATAAATTCCACTCCTCTCCTTTCAGTTGCCCTGGTGAAATCAGCTGGGCCGGTTTTCTTATCCCCATGAGCTATTAGATTGGTACAAAAATAATTGCGGTTTTTGTAATTATTTTTAACCTTTTAAACCGCAATTACTTTTGCAACAACCTAATACATAAAGGCTGGCTCAAAACTTCCAGAAGTCTCTCTGACTCCATATACACTGTTTCTTATTTTGAAAAATGTTTATATCCTCTCCAAATTTTCTGTCCGTCAATACAGCTACCCTGGTGTCCAGATTGTTCTTGTCGTACTACGTGAGGCACAAGTAGATTCTTCTCTAGTAAAGGAGGGAGGCATTTCAAGGGGGAGGTTTTTAAGAGCTCTTCCTCCGTCAGGACCCAGCCCTGGGTTTTTAAGGTCACACATTCTGCTAGTTATGTGACCCAGCTACCTGCTCTAAGGGAACGTAAGCTAAAGAAGAGGATGGTGGGGCCACCCCCCCCCCTCAACTTTCGGTACACAAACAGTCATTTGCACCTGCAAACAAGTAGCTGTGTGTCCACACACCGAGTCAACAATGTGCAGGTGTGAGTGGCTGTTTGCTCAGGCCAGGAGCTGAGCACACACCGGTCACAAGAGAGGCTATTTTTGCACCTGGGTCACACTGAGAACCCTCCAGCAAGGTCACCCGCTTGCACAGTGGCACATGAAGTGGCTACTCCCATGCACAGCTTGCTGCCCCAAGCCTGGAGGAGGCATGGAATGAGCAACAACCTGCACGCCACCCTCAAAATGATCACAGCCCCCTCCACCTCCAGGCCGGCATGTGCTGTCCTCGCTCAGAGCGGTCAGCCCTGCTCCCTTGGCCCAGGCCTGTCCACAAGCGAACTGGAAAGGCCAGGGGAGTTCACAGAAGGATCTGAGTCCAACGTGGGGTGTGTGCAGTGTCATCATTATGTTGGGTGTTTGTAGACAACACTAGATGGCACTACAGTCTCAAAATTGAACCGAGACACTGCATTCTAGTCTAAATCACACTTGAGGACCGAGGACATTTTTAGATCATCTGTCCTGTTCAAACTTAGCACAACCCTCTTCTTCCATATTTTTATTACTATGGAAACATTTAAACATTCAAAAGTGGACAGAATATACAAATGAACTCTTCTTCTATCCTCAGCGGCCAACAATTTGTGTCCAGTCTTGTCTTATGTATACCTACGTCCACCCACTTTCCCCTGTCCTGTGTAACTGAAGAAAATCCCAGACATTCTATCATTTCATTCACAAATATTTCAGTATGTGGTTCTTACAGGTAAAGATTCACACTCTTCTTTTAAAGATAAGCAAACCAGCTTCTTTCTTGTGTTCTGGTTTATCTATAAATGGTTCCGAAGACAAAAAAAAAAAAACGACTCAAAATCTGTTCCTCTTTTTTGGAGGGGAGGTTGCTTTTTCTCTTCACACTTATTGTTTCATATGCAGGGACAGAATCTCATTGAAGGAGACACCCTAGCAATCTTAGGTCTCTGCTGGTGACTGGCCTTACACTGCCTTGAGAACCCAACACAAAGATTTGCCTTAGAAACGCCACACTTGCCACACAGAGTGGGTTACAAAGTCAAGTATCTATTTTAATGGCCAAGGGAAGAAAGACACTGGAGGTTGGCAAATATGTAAGTATTTGTCAATAGTAAATATTTATTGAGCATCTGCTATTTAAACACTCTGACAGATGTCACAGGAGCCAAGAGGGAGTCTTACTCCCAGAACGCTAATGACCTAGTTGGGCAAATTGGGCCAGAATATCAATCATGAGTAACAACGTTACTCAATGAGTAACAACGTTACTCAATTCATTTTCAGAAGACATGTTGATGAAGTTGGGGATTTGGGTGGCAGAGACTTCTTGTCTAGGGTAGGAAGTGCAGAAGTCTGATCCGGATTGAAGGGTCAGGTATTACAACAGCAGCCAAAGGGAGGAACTGGCTGGGAGATCAAGGCCATCCTAAAGGCATCCGGTCAGATACCACCTCTCCCCACAACCCACTCCACCTCCAAATCTGCACACGTTTCCATATTTTCTACCAGAAAATCTTGCCATCCAACCTACTCAATGAACCGTTACATAATTTTAAACAATGATTACAAAAGACGACATAATAGCAGAAAATGCTGACCCCATGTTAAAGAAAAAAATGCAGCACACAAAATGCCATATACACTGTGATGGTAGCTAAGACCACCAAGAGGGAATTCTGTTAGGCTAGTTAGGTTGTGTGGACTTTAAAACACACACACACACACACACACACACACACACACACACATGCGCACACACACATTTTTGATCACCTCAAGCAACTCCCAGTCCAGCATGGAGGAAGAGATTAGTTTACTCTCTTACATTTGATACATATTTTCCCTCCCTTGGACTGAAGGAAGGAGAAAAAGAAATTCAAACCTTGCTGCTTAGCACCCACTCTGGGGGAAGAGGAGGCCACAGAGCCCCAAACCAGCACTAACATCTGGCAGCGTGAGCCTTGGTGACAACCACCTCTTACTCCTTGTTAGAAATGCACAGAGTGCAACTTCCTGAGGGCAACTGGGCAGCAGCCTGAAGCCAGCTGCTAAGCTTTATTTCTAATTTGGACGGGCACAGCTATGGCCTTGACTTAAGAAAGCCCCACCCACATGGTACTGGGCATCACGGGAATTGGACCAACCACTTAGTAGAAGACAGTGGGAAGCCAGGTCTCTAGGAAGTGGGTCAGCATTACCCCACCTTCAGAGGAAAGACTCTGTAATAATAGTTGTAAAGTACTTTGCAAATAAGAGGAAAAACTCACAACAATGGCTGTAAAGTGCTTTGCAAACACCAAATGAGATAACCATGATGGATTATTGTTAGGGTTGGAGGGGTTGGAAGGGAGTGGGGAAGACCAGCGACAACCTCGCTGCTGGGTTATGGGGGGCGGGAGGGGATAGATAAAAGAGCTAGGAGATTTGGGAATCTGACCTTTCCTCAAACCACTGGGGCCGTGCTCAGAATTGTACATTGTCTATTACTCACAGACAGGAACAAGTTTGAGACCTGTGGCTGGGAATGAACAACTGGCACAGCAGTTCACAGTACATACTCATGAGGTCACAAAGCTGCTGCTCATAGGAAATATTTGTTAATGCTTCTTTTAGCAATCAAAAGCACAAAAAGAACTGTGCCCTAATCCCAAGAATCTGGGTCTAATTCCTCACTGCCATCCATGCCTCACTAAAAAAAAAAAAAAAAAAAAAAAAAATTGTTTCGCAGAGGGAAACAAACTCGGTCTGCTTTCTTAAGCATCCAATTCAGAATGGATATGCCTAGGGATTAAGGCAGACTACTCCCACTCAAGTGCCTGAAAGAAAAATGTGGGTCTGGAGGTTGAAGGGTCCCACCCCTGACTTCCCCACAGAGAACTGACGCAGTCAAAGGCAAGGACTCCGACCTCTCTCCCGACCTGCTCCATCCATCTTGGGGAACCACCCACAGGCAGAGGGGTAAGCCAGGCTGGGCTGGGAGAAGGAAAGGCGGGAGAGGAAGCGAGGGGAAAGCAGGAGGAAGAAGGGAGAGGAATCAGAAGTCAGGGTCACGGTTGGCAACACCCGCTGGGCACTGCCCAAAGGCTGGATTTGTCTCCTGATGCTGGAAAGCTCAGGCTGATGGATACTGCCATGCATGTGCCAGCCCGCTGAGTTGGTGCCACAGGGCCTCTGCTGCAGAGGTGCCCTTCAGGCCTTCCCTCTTTGGAGGGTCTTCCTCTTGCGGGGGAAAGCTGGGCCTGGGGCCAGAGCCTACAGTGGAGTGACCCTCCTGTCCTTCACCCGCAGGTGCTGAGTATGTCCAGTCTCAGGCCCTCTGCTGGCTCTGTGGGGGCACTGGAGCCCACACATTGGCCGTGTGTCTGCTCTACTTGCCCCAGTACAAACGCTGGACATACAGATATATTAGACACAACTGGGGCAAAATCCCTGCCGAGTTTTTTTGGTCTGGCGGGGGATACACAACTCAAAACAAATAATTCTACTAAATACAAGAAATGGCGACGGCCCCTGGGCTGTATCACTAGCCCTCACCCTGCCGTCCCCAGCCAGACGTCTTCAGCAGGCCTGGATCACTCTGCAATCGATTTGGGAAGGCAAGACACATAAACACAATGGACAGTACCCATGCCCAGGGCAACTGTTCAATGCTACAAAATAGAGGCCAGAGGGGATCCAAGGCGTGGCAATGACAGGGGAGGGGCCTGCCCAGGGGCCTCCCCCAGAGCCGAAGGGGCTTCAGGAACAAAGTCTCTAGCTCCACCCATATGTCCCTTGCTGAACCCCAGCCCCAGTCCCATCCAAAGTTCACCAGAGATTGTGCGTGGATTTCCTGACAGGCCCAGATCTGTCCCCGGGCTGGCGCCTGGGTCTGGGGCACGAGGAGCAAACAAATCTTGAGGTTTTTCTGGCAGCTTCTGAGCCTTTGGTCTTCTGGGCTTTGTCAGGCTTGGCCTGTGACAGGAGGCTGCCGAGGGGAGGGCAGAAACAGCTCAAGCAGCGTCCAGGCTGGTGGGGATTAGAGCACCTATTTTGGAAGCTCCTGTAGCCGCTGAACAGAAGCAGTTCCTGCCAGGCTGGGCCAGAGTTGCCCTGAGGAGTCTGGGGTCTCCGCCTCTGACTGCAAAAGAACAAAACGCTGGCACTTCATATATAGACTATCCATTACATTCTGACTGTGGTTTCATGAGATACGTAACATTTTTGGAATTTTACGAACAAGAGAACTGAGAATAATCTATATGAAATACTTAGCACATTACGTTTCTGAATAGCCACTGAATAATATGACAGATCACACAGACACACACACACACACACACCCCACTGGCATTCATCTAAGAGCCTGGCTTCAGGCTTCAGGTGAGAGTTAAAGAACAGGACTCAGGATTAAAAATAATAATAATTCAAAGAAACAAGGATATTCTGAATGGAAAAAAAAAGCACCAAAAACAAGAAGGGAGAGAGAGAAAAAGAAAGAAGGAGTTAAGGAACAAGTGATAGACTGGAAGAAAATATTTCTAGCACATTGCCAAGAGTTGAAACCTCCTAACATGCTAATAAAAATGAAGAGCACGATGAGATGAAGACTCCACTAGGCACCAGTCGTACCCTGTTTTTGAAGGATCTTGGCCAGAGTCAAGCATCTGTCTTTCTTTTCTGCGGACCAACTGGGAGATTTACAAGCTCCCAAATACCTACCTCCATTCCTCCCTGGTCTGTGTTCACAGCAGGGGCAGACTGAGAGGTGGGCCCAGGAGAGCAGGCGGTAGAGGAAAGTTAACATGGTTCAGGAAAGTTAGGTCTTGCTCCGTAAATAGCAGAGCTGGGATTTCAACCCGGACTGACTGACCAGTCTGTTAACTGGGGGCCTAGAGTCCCACCCGCTCCTGCCTGCAAGTAGATGAGCTGACTGTCCTGTTGGGGACCCAGTGCTTTCCCTCAGCAGCAGACAGTGTCAACACAAACAGTTCAAAACTCAGTACCTGCAAGGTAGGTGAATGACTCATCTCAGCTTCTAGAACATGCTGTGACTTGGTCCTTGCCCTCGCAGCACCATGCTGCTCTCAGGCTGGATCATTTCATCCGCAGTGCTCAGCACACAACAGAAACCCCATGAACACTGACCAATCAGACTTCAATAAAATCCAGCGCCCTAAAGCGTGGAATGAGGTATCAGTAATGCCAGTAGAATGGTATAAACCTGAAGGCTCTACCCTCGGCCCACTTGACTGCCTAGCCACTGAGATGCCATGTGCCTGGACACACATGCTAACTGAGCTGAAAGAATTATCTACGCAGGGCCAGCCGTTGTCATATATACAAAATATGGGTATATATATACATATATGTAACGGATGGATGGGTGGATATAGAAAAGTGCTCCACGATGCACTAAAAACCAGCCCACTCTTGCTAATGATCAAACTGCTCTAATAATTTCTTGGATTACCTCAAAAGGACCCTATCTCCCCTCCCCCAAAAAAGAAAGAGAGAAATGTTTATTGTTAAGAGGCTCATGGCAAAATACTGGAAACCACCCAAATATCCACCGATAGGGGAATAAGTAAGAAAACCAAGTTTTGGTTAAAAATAAATAAAAATGAAAATTTGACTTGATTTTTAAAATGACAACTACATGGACTATGTTAAGATTTTCTCTTCCTGTAACATGGTTTAAATTCATTAAGTAAGCAGCTGAATTAATTAAACAAGCATCTCTATCTAGGGAAGAGCGCTGGAGACAGAAGGAACGGCAGTTTAAAGGCTCTGAACTTGGGAGAAATGGACAGTT
The DNA here is from genome assembly GCF_036562045.2 of Rhinolophus sinicus. NCBI lineage: Eukaryota > Metazoa > Chordata > Mammalia > Chiroptera > Rhinolophidae > Rhinolophus > Rhinolophus sinicus. The sequence goes on from NC_133757.1 coordinate 97,124,792, forward strand.
AAAAATAACAACACGCAACATGAAAGAAGCCAGTCACAAAAGACCACTGAGTGTCTTTTGTCCAGAAGGGGCAAATCCATAGAGACAGAAATTCGATTTATGGTGATCAGAGGCTGGGAGAGAGGGAAATGGGAATGATTGTTAACAGGTATCAGTTTCTTCTTAGAGTGATAAAAAATGTTCTCAAATTGATTGCGAGATGGACACACAACTCTGTGGATACACTAAAATTCACTGAATTATACACTTTAATAAAATGATTAAACTCTACAGAATGTAAATTACATAGTCAGAAGGCTGTTACAAAATAACACAAATTAAATTTTAAAAAGCATCTCTGCCCAGGAGTCAGAGAATTGGAGATGTCTACTGGGATCCTCTCCTTCCAAAAACTAACACAGTGCCTTCTCCACTTTGGGCCCAGCTGCCTCCCCTCCCATAGGAGCAGACTTTTCTGGACTCAAGTACCTGAGATGGCACTGATGATTCTTCCCATCCCACGAAGGAAAGAGAAAGGCCCTCTCCACCGGGTGCAGGTGGGGATGTACATGATGAGCTAATCAAAGCTGCCTGCCAGTCATGCTGTGGACAAAGTCCAGGGCCGGACCGGGCTCCTACTAGTCACTGGGGTGAGTCAACGTTCCTTCCTAGGCATCCTGCCAGCCAGCCAGCCTCAGTCATCTAAATGTCCCGGAGTGGTGATGTAGGAAAACAAGTAGTCTTGGCATTGGAGAGTGTGACATGGTACAGGCCCAAGGGAGGGAAGTTTGCAATATCTTAGCAAAAGTAATAATATAAATGCATGCGCTATATGATCTAGAAATTGCACTTCTGAGAATTTGTCCCACAATTCACTGGCACTTGTGTAAAAAGGTTCATATTCATTGTGGCTTTTTTTTTTCCCCAATAGCTGAGGATTGGAAAACTGCTTACATGGTTTATCAATATGGAACTGGTTAACTCCATTAGAATACACTATGTAGCCATAAAGAATGAATATCTTTTTATATACTGACATGGAATTCTTTCTAAAATATGTTGTGAAATATTAGGAGCAAGGTACAAAAGGAAAAGGAGAAGAGTCTATACACAGATTTGTTTGTATAGTCAATAAATATTTCTAAGAGGATAGACAAGAAACTGATAATATTGATTGCTTCCAGGGAGACACCCTGGTGGTTCAGGGGTGCTTTTTACTGTAAGCTCTTGTGAACCTTTTGAATACTCAACTATGTTCATTTATTTCTAGTTGCAAGAAATAATCTTTTATATGTTAAACAAAGTAAATAAATATGCACCAGCTATCATCCCCACTGTTTCATATAGTAGTATTTTTAATTTAGAGCAGGCTCCACTTGGGACAGCTTCCATTTTCTGATTTCTCATAAGAGGATTTTATCTGCCACCATTTTCTAAGTGGGTTCTCAGTTTCCCCCACCCACTGTCACCTTTCACAGTACCCTAGTTCCTGTCCCAAGGGACCCCTAGCCCAGCCTCCAAGGCAGGCTCAGGCCCCAGCCCGGGTGGATCTGGCTTGGATTTTTTTGCTGTTCTTTTTTTTTTTTTTTAAGGAGGGCGCAGCTCACAGTGGCCCATGTGGAGATCAAACTGGCAACCTTGGTGCTTGGTGTTATTAGCACCACGCTCTAACCAGCTGAGCTAACTGGCCACCCCCTGGCTTGGCTTTTAATGCTCAGTTATACACATGCACACTGCCCGTGTAGACCTTGTTCCTTTCATTAAATAGGAAGACTGAAAGGGAGCTCTGGCCACACCCTCTATCAGGGCCCGTCAAGGAGACTTAAACCAGGCCAGTCTGGGCCCATTTGACTCTGCACCCCCTCTCCAGCTGGTTACAAGCTGGCAGGATGGAAAGGAAATTCTGAACAAATTGCCAGACCAGCTCCCTCAGGGACCAAGACAATGGGTCTGGAGGGAAAAGGCCTTTCCTTCCAGTCCAGCAGCCATCGAGAGAAAACAACTTCCCTTTCACCTCCTGGAATGGCAGCAGCCAGCCAGCCAGCAGGGGAGATTTATGGAGATATAATGTGACCTCTTTATTGCCCTGAATGCTAAGGAGGCATTTCAGGGGAGATTTACGCCTTTCAGAAGGGGAGGGGAGCAAGGGTGTAGAAACATATGCAAGAGACTATTTTCCTCTCTGGGGGTTTTTGGGGATTACTTAATCAAACCAACGTTAAGCCCCATCGCCAGCCCTTTACGTCTTCTTCTCCTGCTAATCCACCTAGTTACCCTGAAATATTTTTGCATAAACTGTGGTCCAAGGAGAGTTGGGAGGGCTCTGCTTAGCTCCCCGTTCAGTTAACACAAAACAAAACAAAAAATAAGGACGAGGACCACATGCGGCAGGGCCAGGAGACTGTGCCCCTCTTAGCGATGGATCTGCACAGTACACGTTTTACCTGCCAATGCCTAGGATCTTCTTGGTAAAATGGGCTGTTAGACCCGATGATCTAGATCTTTCCTTCTTTGAAAATGACCCACATTAATATCAGACCAAATGTATAAATTACTCTGCACCAGTGATGTTTCTATTACTTGTTTCTTTAAGCTGCAGAATCATTTCTTCAAAGAAAATCTTATTTGAGGGAGCCCGACGTAAAAAGACAGAGAAGTGCAGCTGATTGGGCAAAAGGATGTCCCAGACTCTGTTCAAATCCACCTGACATGGACCAGCACACAAGTGGGGGTCTTGAGTAAGGTCCTCCAACCGCTAGAGGGCGCAGAGGCATCGCTGCAGGAGTGTTACTTAGGACTCTCTACCAATGATGTGAATGGGGCCTTTCCACTGCTTCAATATCACAAACTACATTTATCAGACTTAAAGGTTGAGGTTAATAGGAACCAATTCCAGAAGAATCAGAGGTGGAAATGTTCACTAACAGTAATTTTACCTCTCTTGCTCTGGTCTCCACAAAACAAAACTGAAGCATTTGGAAACATGATTTTGGAAACCTCCAACTTGGCACTACATTCTGCCTCTTCTCGTATACATATTTTTTAATTTTCCCCTAATTTATGTTTAAATTGTATAATTCATAATTGCTATAAATATTCAAACAGTACAGAAGGATGTAACATAAAAAATAAGTCTCCACCATTACCATTATCTCATGCCCTGGAGGCAACAGTGGCTAACAATTTTTCTATTTTTTCCAGACATTTTCTATTTTATTAACTATAATTTTTATTTTAGAAATTTAGAAATTAGAGAAAAAAAAGTACCAAGAATAATATAACAATCTTTGTTATTGTCACCATCTCTGATCCAAACACTATTTTGAATTTAGTGTATATCCTTCCAATTCACTTTTATACTTTTATACACATATATATATAGACCTCTGAACATCATAAGTATGATTTTTGTTCTTTTTAAATTTACAGTATGCCTTCACACTGCACATGACATTTACAAATTTACTTGTAAAATATGAAATATTTCTGTAATTGAAATTAAAATGTAAAAACATTCCTGAACCCACCACCTAGCTTTGTCAAATCTCAACATTTTACCACTATTTGCTGCAGATATTTTTAAAGAAATAAAAAATTGCAGATACAGTTGATTCCCCTGTGTATTCCGTCATCCCAGTCTCCTCCTTTCCGCAGTGGAAATAACTTCTATCTTGAAGGTAATGTTTGATTCATATAAATGTTTTTACTCTTGCAATATGTGCATGTTTTTTCAAAAACAATGCATAATACTTTTGCATGTTTTAAACTTCGTAGAAATATTATGCTATATGTATCCCTCTGCAAGTTTTTTTTTTGCCTATTATTTTTGAGTTTTAATTATGTTGATACACGTGGAGCTACTTTGAGTTACTTTATAGTCTTCTAATATATTATCATATTGTTTTCAATTTTTGCTGTAATAAATGCTGTAACAGGCATCTTTGTACATACCTGTTTATACATGAGAAAAGTTTCTTTAAGATATATTAGACATGTTCAAAACTATATCCATAAGGGGAGTTATCACTTTGTGAGGGTGTAAATGTGTAACGATTCCATTGTTTTGTACACCTGAAACTAAGAAAAAAACATTTATATATTCATTAAACATGTATGTTTGGTTTTGGTGCTGCTTAATAAAGTATCAGTCAGCTTTTGCTAGGTGATGCTATAACAAGCAATCCCCACATTTCAGTGGTTTGTTATATTAAAGATTTATTTTCTGCTGTTCATTTTACATGGTAGTTGCAAGGTGGCTTAAGTTCTGCTATATGTGTGTGCTTCACTCCAGAATTCAGGCTGAAGGTGCAACTATCTGAGTCATACCAGCCTCGTGTCAGGGGGCAAAAAGTGATGTCAGGACCACATAATGGCTCTTAAAGCCTGGACTGGGAAGTTGCACAAGTGACTTCTACTCACATGTCATTGATCACAACAAGTCTCATAGGCAAGACTATGCTAACAGGGTGGGGGGTATAATCCTCCCCCAGGAAAAGGCAACTGGAAAGAATAGTGCCTCTGCCCTGAACACAAATGGGACCAGACCACCCAAACTCTTCACAGCTTAGTTTCCTCGTGGAAGCACATTTATTTGGACATTTTCCAATATCAGTACAGATCTACCTCAGTCTTTTAAGAGGATTTAGTAGTTTTACATTGTAAAGGCACATAACATTTACATTTTATTCCATGATACCCACAATTGTTTAGCTGTATTTTGATATTTGAAAGGATCCAATGATTAAGTCTATTTTCTAAAGATTATCTTGGCTATTCTTGTACAGTAACTCTACCATATAAATGTTATAATCAGCTTGACAAGTTGCATTGTAAGAAATCCTGTTGGGATGTTTGCTGGGACTGCACTAAATTTATGGATTTGTTTGGGGGCATTTGGAAGAAAGACTACTACTAAACATTCCAATCCAAGAGCATAGATAGTATCTTTCCCCATTTATTCATGCCTTCTTTTATATGCTTCGGTAAAGTTTTATAGCTTTCTCCAAATAGAAAGCCTACATATTTACCAAAGTTGACCATTCTTTCATCTGCAAATAATGAAACATTGCCTTCTTTTCCAATCTCATTTATTTTATAACTAAGGAAATTTATACCTGGCTGGAGATCTGACAGGTATAGCTCAGTTTTCCCCTCAATGTGCTCTGAATTTCCATTATATTTAACAGCATTTCTGTAGTTGGGGTATGAGTTGTTTCCCAGTTTCACTAGAGATGAAATTTTTACTTTATTTGGGGAGGAGGGTTCTTTTCATCTGATGCGTTGGTATTCAGGGAGGAAGGGGAGATAGCATACCTTTACTATCTTTCACAGGAAGTCTCCAGCCCTTCTCAACAACAGAGACATCCTTCTCAAATCCTATCAGTTGTTCTTCCTATCACTAGCTTGCCCAGCTAACCCAATGTTTCCATGGGTTTATTTGACAATAAATCACATCAGTCGTGAATTACATATTTTATCGTTGTCCTCCAGTATCATTTAGATCGTTTGGTATTATTTCATCCTTTTCTCCCAAACTATGTTTTGTTCCTAAACCAAATTATATGAACATACAGATCAGGGTCTATTTCATACTTTGTTTATTGGGTTAGTTTTCTTTCTCCTTTTTTCATTCTAGGCTCAGAACTCTGTACCAAGCAGGCATTTACAGAATATATATAAAGAAATGGAACTTCTGTACCCTGGGGGTAGCACGGAGCCCAGCTCTCAGTCTCTTCCTCCCACCCGAAGCATCGCAGCGGAATCCCAGGACCTCTGGAGCATATTTGATGGCAAAGGTCTAGTAGTTCAATCCATCCTTTTACAGCTTTCCCGTGCTTGGGAGATATTTTAGGAAAAAATGTGAAGTTGCCACAGAAAAACAATCTGATAGAACAAATTCAGGAGGGGACTAGTACTATCGACTCTTATATTAATACTGCTTGCATCTTTGGGGAGGGAAATAGAATGCAGTGTCAGGTGGGAGGATTTTTCCAGTTTACTCTCTGCTAAGCTTTTGCATTCTCTCTCTCTTTTAGTTTTACTTTCTATTTTTAACTGTGGTAAAATACACATAACATGAAATTACCATTTATCCATTTTTAAGTGTACAGTTTAGTAGTGTTAAGTAGATTCATATTGTTGTGCAATCCATCTCCAGAACTCTTTTTATCTTGCTAAATTGAAACTGTACCCATGAAACAACTTCCTTCTCCCCGAAACCCCTGGGAACCACAATTCTACTTCCTGTCTCTGAATTTGACGACTCTAGATACCTCGTTTAGGAGGAATACAGTATTTGTCCTTTTGTGACTGGCTTCTTTCACTTAGCATAATGTCCACAGGGGTCATCCATGCTGTACATATGTCATATTTTTGCCTCCTTTTAAAATGTATTTATCTATTTATATTCTATTGTTTAAAGGTCTACAATGTGATGATTTAATATACATATACATTTGTGAAATGACGGCCACAATCATCCATCACCTCACAGTTACCTTTTTTTTTTTTTTTTTTTTGGTGAGAACACTTAAGATCTCCTCTCTTAGCAACTTTTAAATATATGATACAATATTAACTATAATCACCATTATATCTCCAGGACTTATTTGCCATATAACTGAAGTCTGTGCCCTTTGACCAACATCTCCCCATTTACCCCAACCCTTGGCCCCTGGTAACCACAGATTTCCATGCTTTTTAAGGCTGAATAAATATTCTACTGTATATATTTTACCACATTCTGTTTATCTGTTCATCTGTCTGTGGACACTTGGGTTGCTTATGTAAATGTCCCCCTCTATGTAGAGGGAATTACAGACATTAAGTTGGATGTGAGGTCTATGTCCCTAAATAGAAATTAATACTGAGAAAGAAGGGAAATTCTAACCAACACAAAACCCTTTTGGCTATTGTGGCTCTCTCTGTTTAATCAATAATGTATTTATTCATCTTGACAAAAAAATAAGAGATCTGGAACAAATGTAGAGCTGTACATTGAACAGCAAAATAAATCAATCAGACCCTGACCACTATGACACCCATTTGCTAACCTAGCTGGGGACATTCCTTCCTCATGGCAGGGTCTTCTAGAAAGCAGCTCAGAGGTAGCAGGAGCTGCAGAAAAGCCAGGATGAGAGGGAAATCCCATGTCAGCAAGAGCCCCAGGGAAGGAAGACGCCCCAGCAGCCCAGCCCTGACGAGCGGTTCAGGTGCACGTATGGCAGCCTCAGCCTGCACAGTTCCCTGAAATGGGCGTATGCACCATCAGTGTGGCTGACACTCAGGAACAGGTAGGGCACTGGCCCAGGAAGTCAGGCTGACCTGAGTCCCGCCAGACTCAGCTCCTTTGTGGCCTTGGGCACCCTGTAACCTCAGTTTCTTCATCTGCCAATGGACATTGCAACTCCTGCCCGCAGGACAGTTGTTGGGAATAAAACAATGTCAGAGGAGAACAGCAAACATGGTAAGCTCTCAGAGTGTTTGCTGGGTCTCAATGCCACCATGGAATGTCACAACTTTCCTCGAAACTGCTCATCAGCTGGGAAGGCTGGACAGCCATGGATGGGGACCCAGCCTTTACCCTCCCCTTTGCTGCCTGTACCTCTGCCCAGTTGCTGCCCTCAGATCCTAAGGGAGGGCCAGACAAAGACCCCTGCTCCTGAGGGTAATAGCACCAATACGTAGCACCAATGGCGCTCATCCTTCACTTGTTCCTGTTTTTCAGATGGTCAGAGCTGGACGGGCCAGTAGATACCAGAGGCATCTGGTGCCAATTCATTCATTTTTACAAAGGAATCAGAAGCCTGGGAAAGCCCATGTGGACCATGCAGTTTCCATCAATAGTCCTTAAAAGATGGCCTGCTCACTTCCTCTAAGATGGATACCGAGTCCATATCACTCCTGCAGTAGAGACGGAGGCACAAGAAAAACCTGGATCTTCATTGCATCCCATAAAATCAGTCAGAGGTAGGAATGACCAGGAAGGTGCATATATTGGGTTATTTCAAAACAAACAAACAAACAAAAAACCCACAAGTAAGCAATTCCTCCTTTCCCTCATCTCCTTTTCCAAACCCAAGGATCTAGGAGCTACCAAGGTTAGGTGTTCTTCCAGGCAGCAATCCACAGCACAGTTGACTTGCCCCTGCTTTTCAGCAAACACAATTTAGCCCCATGATAATACTCGCCACAGGATGTGTGGTTCGGACCCCAGGAAAGACTCTCCAGGAGCAATTCAAAGGCGGAGGGGACCTCACTCACTCATTCTCAGAGAGCCCCAGAGGCAGACTCTTTCAGGGCTTCCTCCACAGTTCCTTCATTTCTGAATGCAACCCAAGTGGCTTCTTTGGTTTTTCATTTGTTTGTTTTTCCTTTTGTTCAGCTCTTGCTGGAGGCAGACAACTGGTTCCAACACCCTTAGAAGTATTTTAAAATATCCTAAAGCTATTACAAAAGTCACTCTTCGGATATCTACACCCCAATCATCCTCTGTTTATGTAAATGTGCCCCCCTATGTAGAGGAATTATAAACATTAAGTTGGATATGGGGTCTATATCCCTAAATATAGATTAATACTGAGAAAGAAGGTGAATTCTAACACAAAAGTTTCCTTTAATCCAACTTCGCAGCCTCCTGTGCAACCTAACCCTTTATTAGTGGAACTGAAAAAAATCTTACTTGAAATAATATCTCCTTTAATGATAATAGCAAACATTTATTAATGGGTGACTAATGGCTAACACATTTAACACACTTACTGCATATCAAGTGCTACACTTCCTATTACAATACTCTGTTTAGTAGCTTCTATTCAATTCTATGGACGTGAAAACTGGGAAACATCCTAAGGGGTATTTAAAATCAGCTGTCTGACTCCAGACCTGCTCTCTTAACCACAAGACTCATCTGCCACTCCTTTATCAGTTGCCAAATAGTAAAAAGTTGGAGGTCCCAACAAAGAGTATAAGCAAAAGTTCTGAAAATGATGGGGGAAAGTGTGGTTAATGGTCTCTGCCGTCACCATGCACAGCAATCTAGATGGTCCGTTTGGCCAGCGCTCCCCTCCCCAGCATCTGTCCTCTTCATCCTTCTCCGCCCACTGCCCCCTGCTTTGTCCTGGGAAAAGCGTCCCCTTTATTAATCCCATTCCTAGAGATGTGTTTACACAGGGCAGGAAACTTAATATCAACATTCCCCGCAGGAGAGTGTCCTGTCACTTCTGTAAAGCACTTCAAGCCGGCAGAGACCAGCCTCCCAAATCAACAGGCACTTACGCCCTTTAAACAGTCTGATGGGAGAGTTTGTTTCTACAGAGAATCTTTGAGTTCCTGAGCCCGTTTGTTATGATGAGTTGAGAGGTGGTTACCCACATACACAACTCGCCCTGGTGCCTCAAGAGGCTCTCTAAGAAGGATCTCAGGGAATCTATTCAAAGTGGGGAGGAGGGAAAACAGTGCATTTAGGCACTCAAACTTGGGAAAGGACAAATTTGATGAGTGAAATTCTGCAAGTCTCTATAAACTGGCAAGGAAAGATTGTACTGGATCTGCTCTGGGACCAGAGCAGTGATAGGATGTAAAGACTTGGGCGGGGGAGAGGTGGGGTGCACTTACGAAGCCCAAGGGGTACCATCAGGCCCCGAGGCAACATCACAGGATCAAGGAATAAGCCCAGGTAGATTTTACAAGGTGAAACATGAGGGCACCCAATTATCTATTTCTTAGCTTCCTTGCTCGGCTCCTATTGCCCAGCACCTCTGTTACCCTGCCCTGCCCCACACTGCCCCTTCCCCTTCATCAGAGGCAGCTCTGCCAAGCTTGTCTGGCCCTGGCCCTCTCCCCACTACCATGGGGGCGCTCTCCTGTTCACGAGGCTTCAGAGTGATGACCCCAGACTCCAGCCCCTGCCACCAGCCTCCTGGGCCTCTCACTTGCATGCCCCTCCCCCATGCCTCAGACCCGCCACATCCAAAATGTTAGTCCCACCCCTATGTGCCCTGTTTCCTTGTTGTTACCTTTGAAAATACTACTGGAGTTTTCGAGTCTCTTCTCTCTCCCTCCTGGCCTTTTAGGTTTGGGCTGACTTTGCATGATTCTTACAGCCCCTCAATCTCCTCATGACCCCACACCCCACTCCTGTCCCACAAGGTCCCTCTCCCTGTAAAACTGATCATGGGTGGGGACATGCTCATCTTTGGACTTCTGCCCCTCGGGTCCCCGTTAGAAGGATGGAGACTCTCCTTCCAGTCAGTGTTTCAGTGGGCTCATACTGCAGGTATGAACATGGAGCCAAAGGGGCCGCGTACTGCATGGTGAATTCCACACTACACATTTTCAGACAATGAACATTTATTTAGTATTTACCATGTAATTGTATCACAGGCCCCAATGAATGCGGTATAATTCTTCCAGTCTAATGGAACCATGATCCAAATAAAAGGATAGCACCATAAGATGCAGTGCGAACACTAGCCATGTCTGATTCTCAGGAATTCTGCCTGGAGGAGCCTTGACCGCAGCTGCCAGCAGAGACAAGCCCACACTGAGATTCCAATGAGAGCTCTCATCCCAGCTTTCATGTATCTCTGACAAGATCCAACTTCTGCTCCTGCTCTGCCACCAAGAGGCAGTGAGACCTGTTTTCTTTAATGGTCCCTTGTTTGTTTCTAGTTCTTCCAAAGTCAGGTAAGTGAGAACAAGAGACAAACGTTGTCTGTATAAAAGGCATTATGAAATTATTAGGGTAGAGCGAAACAGTGAGACCATCAGATACCAGATGGATTGCCAAGGTCATAACTGTTAACCTCATGCAGCACTTGTGAGCCTGGGTTCCAGCGCCCTCGCCCGTCACCACCATGACAGACAGCAGCAAGTCTCTCCCTCTGGTCAACAACTGGACTCAGAAGCTCCACTTATCCTGGCCTTCCCAGCAAACACCAAGACTCACTGAGCCGAAGTGGTAAAACCCAAGGGATTCTCCAGAAATACAGTCGAATCTGCTCTTCTCTCCAAAGGAAAGCCGTCACATAAGAGCCTCCCAGTTCCTGCATGGTGCCCTCCCTGGAAGTGCCATTTATTTTCCAGGCTGCCCCAGCAATCAGAGACTGCCCGACAGAAGGGGGAAGTAATTTATCAGATTTTCCAGCCCTCAGGCAATGGAGGGGGCTGAAGAGGAAATATGGGGTGAGAAATTCTACTCAACAGATGACTCAACTCTCTATTCAAAAGTTCCTCCAGACTTTTTCAATCCAGCAAGTAAAGGTACTGGGGGGAAAGGGAGTATGAATTCCTGATGGGGAGGTAGAATCCCATGGAAGTGAAGGCCGTCGGCCTGGTCCACATGGCCGGCCTTTGATGTCAGGCCTCAAGTCCAGGACTGCTGCCTTTATCCAGTGACCCATCTGCTACCCCGTGTCTCCGCTGCCTCACCCCCATTCCCACCAGGAGATTACCAGCTAAGCAAAAGGACCACACTGTCTAAAGAGTGATTCTCCTTGACAACGTGGAAGAACAGCTTAGAATCCAAAAGAAAGGCAGCAAACTTCAATGCCATCACTGGACGGGCAACTTTGGGAGGACCCACTCCCCAGCCCATGTAAACTGGGAGGATGAGAGGTAGATCAAGTTGCCTTACACATACCACCCACAGCTCTTTCTCCTCAAATTATGGCTGAGGGGCTCAAGGGAATGATAATGACCCCTGCCTTCAGCCATGCCCTTCTTCGCCCGTTTGGCCTGCTGACTTCCCCTGGCCTTTTCTTTCGTGTCCTCTGCCATTACTTACTCCTCTCGGCTAAAGAATGCTGCTGCCAGTCTCACACGGAGTCACCTGCCTTCTGCCTCCGCGCCAGCCATCGCTCTCTCTCTCTCACTCTCACTCTTGGCCTTACTCCTTCACAGTCATGTTGGTCCTCTCTGCAGAAAGCCCCACACCCCTCTGCCTGATTTGCAAGTACCTCCACATCTGGCCCCAACTGCCTCAAGCTTGCCAGTCCCTAATGGGGGACCACGTCCGCGATACGGGTGACGAGTCCCAGGTGATCCAGTGACCATCTGGAGTGGAGCACTGCATGGGGGGGCTAGGAGCAGAGGGAGGCCACCATGAGCTGGAATGTAGGTCAGGTAGTTGAAGAGGAGTCCAAAGCCAACAACTAAGAATACTGGGTGTAAATCCAGTCACAGGCAAGGAATGACCAAACAGACAAAACTGGTTCCAGTAATCAACTGTTAGTGAAAGTGTTGGTACTGTTTTTATGAGCCTCCACGGATGCTATGGCATAAAGCAAATGAGGAATTATGTTGGGGTTGCTGAGAATGGGATTTTTGGTGGGGGTGACAAGATTTATAGAAGTAAAGATGCATGAAAGATGTAAAACAGTGAAGCTGTCATGGAAAAGAATATGATGCTTCTTCAAAACCACGCAGAATTACCATGCAATCCAGCAATTCTACTTCTGGGTATAAACCCAAAAGACCTCAAAGCAGGGATTCGAACAGACATTTGTACACTGTCAAACAGCAACATGTGGGTGGAAGAAGGGATTCTATGGAAAGTAACCTCACAGGGGGATTGACCCTAAATTCCCAACTGGACAAGTCAAGCCTCAGGCGTATAACTTCTTTAGTAAAAGGTCATCTTGGCCTTAAGCAAGCCCTGTCCCTTGTTTCTGTGCATCAAGGTTAACAAACCTTTGAAATAAGTGTGGCCAGCCTCAAGAAAAGCACATACAATCTTAAGTATCCTGCAATCCAAACCCCACCTTGCTTTCTCCCACATGCATGCTCTCTTCCTTGCGTTCCCTCCCTAATTCAAAATGCATAGAAGCTGATGCAAACTGTCATTCTGGGAAGCATTTTTCTCAGACTGTTGAGATCTTAATTCCAGGCATAGCCTCTGTTTGACTCAAATACATTTTTATAAAAATTCTCTACAGGTTTGAATGTTATTACCTCAACAAGCATTACTCATCATAGCCAAAAGGCAGAAGCAACCCAAGTGTCCATGAAAAGATGAATGGATAAACAAAATGGGGTAGATACATAAATTGAGTATTATTCAGCCTTTAAAAGGAAGAAAATTCTGACACAGGGTACAACATGGACGAATCTGGAGAACATTAGACTAAGTGAAATAATGCAGACGCAAAAGAATAAATACTGTATGAGTCCACTTATATGAGGCATCTACAGTAGTTAAATTCATAGAGACAGAAAAGAGAATGGTGGTTTTCAGGGGCTGGGGAGAGTGGGGAATGGATACAGAATTTCACTTTGGGAAGATAAAAGGTTCTGGAGCTAGATGGTGGTGATGGTTACACAACAATATGGAAGCACTTAATGCCACTGAACCATATACTTAAAAATGGTTAACATGACCGATTTTATGTTGTGTATATTTTGCCACAGTTTAAAAAAGATGCATAATGGGAAGTAAAAGCCTTTTAGACCTAAATTTGAATTGAAAGTATTGATAGCAACACGATATATTTTATCTTATCTTTGGGTGGGGTGGGGAATTTCCTAACTCTCTGTATTGAATGACTAACCCAATACCCAAAAGCTCAGCTAGGAGAGCCAGCTCTAAGAGTGCTGTCCATAAACCATTTCTCACAAAAAGAGCCAAGGCTTCTTGGAGAAATGGCCAAATCCAGGTCTGGGTGGAGGAAATGCATAAGAAGAGTTGGGAACATTTTGTAGCATGGAAAGCAGGAAAAGTTCAAACTAAGATTTTATCAAAAAACAAAACAAAACAAGAAGACAACTCAGGAACCAATTTGAACAAGCTCCCACTGGCAAAGGTGGGACACAATCTGAGCATCAATTAGGACAACTACACATATCAAAATATATCACGCATATTTAAATCCACAAGTTCCTAATGATACCAAAAAAAATTTCATTTGATTGGTAATTTTTGAAGGATGCAAAGAGAACTAATTCATTATTTGAATACCGAAAAGTAAAGTGAAAACAATAAGCATTTATCCTGTCTTTCATATACAAGCTGTAGCTCAGAGTCACCAAATATTTGATAAACTGAATTTTTTATTGTTATAGATGTATTCCCGCTAATAAATGAAGGAGTGAAAGCATTAGAATGTCAACATTCACAACCTCTAATGAAACAATGGCTCTAGGCAATGGCCATTAATGGCTACTAAATATGATCAAGCCTATTTTTTCCAATCACAGATTTACATGAAAAATGGGACAGAGGAGCATGTTAAATGTCATGAAGGGAACACAATTCACAAAATCCAGGCTGTGGGAAATTCTACAAGAAAAGCCCAGTATCTTTAGCAAATAAATATATTGAAAGAAAAAGAAGAAAGGGTGAAAGGGAACCTATAGATGAAAAGAAACTTGAGACTTATCAATAGAGGCAACATATGGACTTTATTTAGATTTTGATTTGAACAATCTGTTAAGGAAAATTAGACAAATGGGAAATTTGAACACTGATTGTACATTTAATATTAGGAGTGATAGTTAATTCGTATCAGAGTGATACTCGCACTGGGGCCATATTGTTTTTAAATGCCCTTCTATCTTTTAGAGATACACACAGAAGTATTTATAGATGAAACGATAAACTGGAATGTCCTTCCAAATAACGTAGTATGGGGGAAGGGAGGGTATAGATGAAATACAGCTGGTAATGAGTTGATATTTGTTGAAGCTGGGGGATGAATAGTTACTCTCTACTTCTGCATATGTTTGAAATTGAACATACTTAAACATTGTTTAAAATGCAAGAATTGAATTTAATGTCTTCATCTTCACCTTGAAGCCTCCTGGTGCTCTGGCTAATCCAACCTACAGGGTCTAGTGATGCATACCTGCATGAAAGTGCTTTCCTCTGTAATTATCTACATTCCTAGTCAAGGCCACTCCAGGCACCAACCTTATCTTTAGAGACAGTGCACACGGAAAGTGGGATTACAAGAGGGTGGGACTCAGCCTCTGGGGGCAGATTAGCCACACCCCTCTTCCTTCTCAAGGCAGGGAAGGGAGGACCTGGTTTGGGAATGAGAATCGGCCTGGATTTTTGCCCCTTCTTTCCACTTCAGCCTGGACACAAACCAAACTGCCATGCGGCGTCCTACTGCTAACGCACATATACATTAACTCCTCCAAAATATCCTTGTACCATGTGGCTCCCTTTCCATCAGAGCTCCTTCTCTAAGTGGGGACAGGTACAGAAATACAGAGGAAAGGCAGGCACTACATTGCACGAGTGAGGCCGAAACAAAACAAAACTGAGAGCCCCCATTTGTAGCCTTTCTAAAGTGATTCATCCAAAATGCGACTTGAATCCCGCCACGCCACTGCTCTACTTTCAAGTTTTCTCTCATCAGGTCCAAGTCCAAAGCCTTTAGATGCCTCTGCTTGCTTTCCAGCGTCATGTCCTCCCACCCTACACTGCAGAATAGCCAGATTCAAGAGACATTCTCACCTTGGAATGTCCTTTCCCCAAGGCAGCAAACCAGCAAACTCCTAATCACCGTTTAGAACTCAACACAGGAGTCCCCTCCTTCAGGAAACCTGGTCTGCACTTCTGGTGACAAAGCCAGTTTAAGAATCCTAAGGGCTCCTGTGGAACGACCCCACTATTGCTCCCCATACACTGTCTAAGGCTATACCTTTACTTTTTATCTCCCCAATCACACTGCTAGAAATACAGAGACCAGCTTGTTCATTTTTGATCTCCAAAGCCGCACAAGTGCCTAGCTCACAGGAGGCAGGCAAAAATATGTGTTGGCTGGCTGACTGATGACGCAAATGATGTGTCTGGGACTGGTGTTTGTCACAGAGCTCCATCCTCCATGGGTCTCCATGGCCGCCTGGAACCTCAGACACTGGGTTTGGTACGGAAAACCAAAACCAAAGAAACAATAAACTCAGACCAACTCTGAGGTCACTTAACCCATGGTTTCCCAAAGTTTTTACATTTCAATAGCTAAGTATTTTATCGTGTATAAGAAAAAATTAAGTTGGGCCATCAAACCCAACTTTTCACAGATACTGTTGCTTAAAATGAGGCAGGCAGCAATGGAAACCTCCTCTCCTCAGACTGCATGAATTCAAGTTTGATGCCCCGCAAAGCTCATGAAGGTTACGTGTTACTATGGTAGCTTTGGTATGAGGAAAGATAAAGCCAACATCACCTACTATCATGGCGCAAGACTCTGGATTTTAAATTTCCCTAAAGGGCCCTGGAGCCGCCCTTCTCACCGTGCCTGCTCCTGGCCTGATTCCGTAACTTTATAAATTCAGATACTCAAGCTAAGAGAGGCATAGTAAGTGGTCTAAAGTCATCCAGCACAAAAATGAGAGCACAGGACTAAATCCCAGAGACCTTCAGTGCCAGACTGACGCATTTGCACCTCACTAATCTCACCTACAAAGTGGGTTGGAAGCTACTGCTCACATTTCCCAGCAAATCAGAGCCTCACAAATGAACACACCCTGCAACTGGTCACCTCACTTCAAGGGGCAACCATTTAAAACTTATAACTCTGCTCTAACTTTAAACTGGCTCTACATAGTATACTATAAGATTGAAGAACTATGTTTTTACCCACAACTCTCCCATTTGATTGACTATTTATTATTGGCAGTTCTTTCAGTCAATTTCCCATTTTTTGCTCTATTTGAGGGATTGTCTTCAGGAGCCAGTCTGAGTCACTAATCTTATAAAAACTGTCTTCAGTGATGAAATAACTAAACAGTAACTTTTATGATTGTTTAAATGTGTAGATACACACATACCTGTATATATACGGTAACTAAAAAGTCAAAGATTAATGCCTAACAGTGGTTATCTTTGGATGGTATGATTACCAAATATTTGTGCATTGGTTTATGAGTTTTTCATTTTTCCATAATAAACATACATGGAGTTTCATAAAAGAATAATTTTTTCTAATACTGTTTGGAAAAAAAAAAAAAGTTCGTTTTTCTGAAGCCATCTTTGACCTGGAAAACATTTTCTTTTTTCAAATAAGCAGTATTTTCCTATTAAGTATACTCCGTGAGAACCACATTCTTTCTTTAGGGTCAAGTTAAGTTCTCTCCTTATGCTAGGGAAAGGTTTTATTTGTTGTTTGTTTTCCCCGCCTACTCAATTTTGAGGGGTAACCTGTATTATTGCCTCTCTTTACCTGGTTTGATTTATGGTCTTGGAAGTCAGGTCATTCTTTGCTAGGTCGAAGAAAAAAGAGAAAAAAAGTTTCCCCACCTAATACCTGATAAAATATCTGAAAAGGTCATTGCAGACCTTGACAGAAACACATACAATTTCAACCCAATCTGATAAAACAGCAACTAGAAAACTTTTATCAGAAGCAAATGTAACTTGCCATTTCCCAGCTCAATTGACTGAACTTTATTTTTATCTGAAATGACAGACATCATAAGATAGGAAAAGCTGCAGATAAGAAACCAAATTGAGTTGTCTTGAATCAGATCCGATTGTCTGCCCCCAGTTCAAACTCCCACACCTGCTCTGTACAGGTCAATGAGCCTCTTGGCATGGTCCCTGAGGGGTTTGGAAACATTGCAAAAGTGCTGAACTTTGAGACTTCAGCGTTTATTCTGTGATTATAATTAACCTGCTCACCAGTTGCTATCGATCAATTCTGAATGAAGGTGATAAAGTTTGACTGGATTTCTAGAAGTAGAAACGGAGATTTAAACCGGGAAGAAAAAAGGAAGATTAAAAAAATAATTTAATGACCTAAGTCAATTTTAAGAAGCAAAACTGGATCTGTGATTGGCTTAATAATCCTCAAAACTGCCCACCAAATTGTGGTGGTAACCCCTCACTTTCTTATCCTCCAAAATAAGTATATCTGTGACTATTCAACACGGAGTGAAAGAGCCCCACATTGCACACTTGCAGAGGTTTCTCAATGACTTTAAACATATGGAATGGTTTACCTGCCTGAATTATATTCCTCCTTTGGGGAAAAAAAAATTTAAAGATATGAAGTCAATTTGGGGGTTTCTGCAAAAGGCTGAAGGCCAGAAATCCAAATTCCCTTCATTCAGATAAGAGGCTTGAATATCCGGGCTCAATTCTGATTACAGAGCAGTAATAGATAAAACCGTAGGCCCCCTGCCAGAAACGAGAAAGCTTCCACTGGTGGCTTCTGTGTTCAGCTCAGACCGATGGAGCACTTCCGGCCTGGAGTTTCAGTCACTGTCTTGATCCATGACTCTAGTTCAGTCTTTATCAAAAACATAATTACTGTGCTTTTCTCCCCTCCTTTCTCGGCTCCTCTCACAAACACATTTGAATCTTCAGAGAAAGGGGAATATAGAGATGGTTTTGTTTTCGTTTAGGAAAGGGATTTGAGAGAGCAGCATGGTTTTGCTCTTCTGTAGCCAATAGTCTCCCCAGAGTGAGAATCCTCCAGTTTGGAGGGTCTGAATTCTGGGAAATCTCTCTTTAAATTCCCTGCACACGAGGCTGAAAAGGAAGTTTGTGCAAGGCAAGGATTCCTACTAACATTGCAAGTTCCGCAGTATTGGAATGAGATGGAAGGTTACTTGGGAAGACATTGCACCTGTAAAGACATTGGGGGGAAGCAGGAAAACACAGGAGAGAAACGACACAGGGGAGAGGGAGCAGATGGAGAGACAAGTAACAGAAAATCCTAAAGTTTAATTGAGTCCTTCCACCGCCACGTACTCTGGTTCTGAAGGGATAAGTGCACATGCAAAGTATGGTAAATAGGGGGAAACCTCAGTCCTGGAAGGGGGTCTCACCTGGGTTCTAAGCCAGAGCTGCTGTTTCCTACCAGTGGGGATTGGGGCAGATTACTTACTCTTTCTGAGCATCAATTTCCTCTCCTGCAAAATGGAGATCACAGTATCTACCTCTCAAGGACTTAAAAGTCTCTGTCACCTGACAACTTCTTCATTGAGCCTTGATAAAGGATCCAACTTACTATATATAAATCGCACATACATAATGCAAGATACAAGTATATATATATATATATATATATATATATATATATATAGTGCAAGATACAGGCTACTAGCCCTAAAAAGTTGTTAGCTAGTTTCCAAACATTAATGTACCCAAACTTGCACTTATTTTGTATAAATTAACACAGATCCGAGGTTATTCCTATTATAACCCCACTCGTATTATCTTCCCTACCTTCTTTAGAAGGAGACAAAGGACTATTTCTATAGATAGCCAACAAAATGTTTAAATAATCCTTCATGGAATGTGTTATGTGAAACCATGGTGCGGACCACAGAAGGTCAATATAACAGAGAGATACCCATCCCCAAACCATGAGAGCTTTATTCCCTGCATCTTATTCGGGGTGTGCAAGCCAAAGAAGACACCTGCGGACAAATACCTGTATGTTTAGATGTCAAAAGGCCCCCTTAACTTCTTAAAAGCAGCAGCTTCCCAGGGCCTACAAGAATTGCCCTCTTCTAGAGCAAGGCAGTGATAAAACCAGCAGTCCTGTCTCTTTCTTATGCAAACAAAAAAGCAGCAACATTTGCAACTGGCTGCATCTCTAAATTCCATACAACTCAATTGTCTTAAAAGGACAGGCTGAAAAGAATTGGTTAAAAGACTTACCTCGCCCTGGAGGAAGGTAATTTGTTTTTCTAACACAATCCCATCACTCTGGGAGGTTAGTGGTGTGTGGGATCCAGCCCCAGTATAACGTGAGGGAGAGCTGCTCATACCAGGAAAAGTCACCAGTGTAAGTGCCCGTGAGGCAAGCATCTTACGAAGCCAGGTCAGTGTGGGAGTGGGGGCATCTGACAAGGGCTGACTGAGATCTGCTACCTGTAGACATTACTGTGAGTAGGATAAGGGTGTTTTGTTTGTTTGTTTGTTTGTTTTGTCCTCTCAGTAAAGCAATCTGTTGGATAAGCAGAAATCAAAAGCCATATTCAATAAACAAAAACTTGTCTTAAAGTACTTTTCCTGTGCATTCATAAACTAAGAGGGAGAGAGACTTTCAGGAAGTTAATTCATGAACACTGTCTCTTTAAAAACTTAATTGGTTTGATATTTTTTAAATTGGTAATATATCCACATGGTTCAAAATTCAAAAGGTTCCATTTGCACCCCCACGTTTCACAGCAGCATTATTCACAAGTCAAGAAGTGGAGACAAATCAAGTGTCCATGACGGATGGATGGATGGATGGATACAAAAAATGTGGTATATACACAAAATGGACTATTATTCAGCCTTAAAAAGAAAGGAAATTGACACATGCTACAATATAGATGAATCTTGAGGACATTATGCTCAATGAAATAGCCAGTCACTAAAAGACAAATACTGTATGATTCCACTTACAGGAGATATCTAAAGTAATCAAATTCACAGAGACAGAAAGTAGAGTGGTGATAACCAGGACCTAGGGAGAAGGAGAAATGGGGAGATGTTTAATGGGTATTCAGTTTGTTTTGCAAGAGGAGAAAGATCTGAAAACCTGTTTCACAACAATGTGAATACACAGAGGGTGCCAAAAACATGTATACACATTTTAAGAAAGGAAAACTGTATTAAAATTGTACTACTCAATATATACTGATAACAAAAGAGAAATACAAGTCATGTTTGACTTCTGCAATTACAAGAGGTGTTCAAAGTGGTTACCATCAGCATCCAGACACTTCTGATTACGGCGAACTACTGCTTGAGCAACGTTGACCAAAGTGTCTACTTGTATCCATTTTTTTGGCACCCCCGGTACTTAATAGTATTGAACTATACACTTTAAAATGCTTAAGATGATAAAATAAAACAACTTTAATCCCCTATATTTTAAATGTATCTTCTTGGTATTTAATGGACTAATAAGTAAGCACAGAAATGACTATTAGAAAATGATTAAGATGTGTAAAAAAATTCAAAAGGTTCCAAGGCATATACGGTGAAAATCCTTTCCCACCTTTAACCCTCACCAATGCCCTTATCCTCCCCGTGGGCAATCAGGGTTACAAATTCCTTGTGAATACTACTTCCAAAGATAAGTTAAATATTTCCAAATGCATATAATCTTTTCTTCTCTTTTTACACAAATATTGTGACATTTACACATCCTGTACTTACAAATGTCTTGGTGAGGACTCCATACTATTACATAGTAAACTTCCTAATTCTTCTGCCTCCATGATATCCTATTGTTTGCACGTACCACATGTATA
The DNA here is from genome assembly GCF_036562045.2 of Rhinolophus sinicus. Classification (NCBI taxonomy): domain Eukaryota; kingdom Metazoa; phylum Chordata; class Mammalia; order Chiroptera; family Rhinolophidae; genus Rhinolophus; species Rhinolophus sinicus. The sequence goes on from NC_133757.1 coordinate 97,145,972, forward strand.
CAAACAGTCCCCTACTAGTGCACATTTAGGTTATTTCCAATTTTTGTTATTATGAACTGTGCTACAACTAACATGTGCCAGTATATTTGTAGAATAAATTCCTAGAAGTTAAATTTCTGGGTCAAGGGTATCTACTTTGTAATTTGTGGGCTACCAGCAAGGGCTTTCCATAAAGGTTGTACCAATTTACACTCCCACCCACAGGTATCCGAGTTCCTGCTTCCCCACACCTCAGAGTATGTTTGTTTTCCTAGCTAATTTAACTAAAAAAAAAACCGGGGGTTGGGTGGAGGATACAGAAGAAAGTGTTATCTAAAACTGTCTCCTGTGCATGCATCATTTCAACCTGAGTGCTTAGAAAGTGCCTAGCAAATGTGGCCTGACCTTTTGATGAGACACACAATTGGGCAGGTGACAGGTCTCACTAGAAGCAGTGACACACCCCTGGCCACCCCCACACACCTTTCCCATCTCATTGGTTCTCAACGGAGCACCACAGACCAGCCCCAGCTCTGACTGACCTGCTCAGGGTGGTAACCGGAAAGTTAAACAACTGGTTTTCTTAAAGACTGACAAATCATTCTCTAGCCAAACACGCTACTTCAGACTTGATCTCACAAAGTTCCCTGTATAAATGAACTGGCTTTGAAAACCAACTGGCCTCATTGATAAGCAATCCCCCAAAACATTTAGAGAACACTTCAGAATTTTCCACCGACCTACACCAAAAACAAACTCTTAGAACACGGCGAATGAGGCAAAGCTTTTAAAGAAACCATCTGGGCAACACTGACAGATTTACATATGTTTCACTGTGTTGGTATTTTTTTAATCAACCCTTAAAATGATTCAAAATTTTTAAGCTCCTTGGAAAATAGCTTGTTTCTCTATTACACAAAAGAATTGTTATTCTATAATAAAATATATTTTCATAGCTCTTCCAGTAATATCTGCCACAATACTATTAATATTTCCTTCAAGGCATATTTATGTATCATTTCTATTGTCTCCTTTTTAGCCTTAAGAATTTACAAGCATTAATTGGTACAGAAATCAACTTTATTGTGGCATAATATACATGAAATAAAGTACTCCCGTTTTAATAGTATATTTCCATGAGTTTTGACAAATCGCTATACCTGTGTAACCACTGTGACTGGGTCCTTTAAAAGGAGACAGCTACTATATTATCCTGCTATACCTATTTCTCATGCACACAAACAAGCAATTCCCTGCACCGCTCCACTGGCAGATGGCAATGCAGTCTCTCCTTAAGAACTTTCAGTGCCCAGAGCTTTACTATGAAGACAAGCCATATTCCATATTCCGTTTCAACAACTACAATCACGTGTGAGAAAGTGTTCTTCTCAAACCTGATACCTGCTCACCTGGAACAACATAAAGTTAGAAGGCCACAGACTTTTGCCTTTTAGATATTTGTACACAGTCACTCTCTCCCTCTCTTATCAACCCTGTGACTTCTCCAATCTAAACAGCTCCAGTGGTTTCCCAAAGTTTCCAGAACCCTCTCCTACCCTGCTCACTCTTCCCTGAGGCTCCCCAGTTGGCCTCTTAAGCTGCCATTGTGTGTGGTTTGACCGGGGCAGAGTACTAAGGCAAATGCCTCCTAGATCTCTACTCAAATATTTGCTAAGTGCCCAGCATGTGCCAGGCACTTAAATATGAGTAAGACTCTAGCTGCCCTCAGAAAGGTCACATAATTCCACTAATGTAGCCTTAGTAACAATTTCAGCAGTTGCTGTAGGGCCGAGGCTCATACTGAACTTGAAATGAATTAAAGTTCATAGACATTGTCAAGGTAGAGTAATTCCTTCCAACCCAAGTGCAGGGCTTTACAGAGGCCCCTGTTACCTTTCATTTCTTTGATTTTTGCCTATTTCCAATAACCAACAGAAGAACTCTGGCAAGATATATTACCTATCGTTAATACTAAGGCAGTTAATACTTTGTAGAAAAATGACGGTGTTCTGTTATTTCTCCTCATTGAAATTAAAAACAGTTTCTGAGTGAAAGGTGAGTTAGTCTGTGAGGCTTTACTATGGTGATATATTATTTAAGCAAAAGCCAAGCTGTATTGTATCATTTCATGGTACTATACAGTGAGACGGTAAATGAGGGCATAACTTTTTTTTTTTAATTGCAGGTATTTTTCCTGGCAAACTCCTATTCACCCTGCAAGACCAAATGCAGATGGCACTACTTAGGAGAAGACTTCCAGATTCTTACACAAAGCGAAGAACCACATCTGTCTTCTCTCCTTCTCTCTCCTCTCATTACTGTAGCATGCGCTGGGTCACTCACCATTTTCATATCTGTTTAAGGTAACCAAGCATCCCCATTTGTTGGGAATGGTCCCAGGTTTAGCACTAAAATTCCCAAGTCCTGGGAAACCCCTCAGTCCTGAGCAAATCAGAAAAATTGATCACTCTACATGATGACGTGTGACTGCTTAATAACATAGCCACCATTTAGGAAGAGCCAACGACAAGTATTTCACAAAAATTACTTTATTTTTCCAATTTAAGACAATACTAAAAGTAGTTATGATTAACCCACTTAATAGAAAAAGAGAGGAGACTGAAAGAGGTAAATAACTTACCCAAGATCATAGGGGCCCCTCAAATTGAATCAAGGCTTGCCTCAGTCATACCACCACATTGTGTTGCCATCTGAGGGCCTGGTGGCAACCCCACACAGCAAGTTGTCAATAAATACCATGGAACCAGTAATCCCTTATCATCATCATTCTAGCATCTTTCTATCACTCAGCATCTGCTAATATGCCAGGGTTGATCCTTGAGAGAGTTACTGGGCATTTACAGGAGGATCCATGCGATGGGAGCAACATATAGAAAGCCAATTTACATGCACTGCTTTCAACTTAACTTGCTTTTATGTAAGTGCCACCTGAAGACGTGAATGCCAACAAATTCACCCTGCCTCACGTTCCCTCACAGAGATAACGGAAGCTTTCATGACTGGCCCATTTAAAGCACTTGGCTATGTGCAAAAGAGAAAACCCAGCTGTTAGGCAAGACCCAAGGGCTGTCTTCAGGTGGGACAGAGCACAGAGTACCACAAGACAGGCACCACCTTTTGGCAAGGAGGTTCTCCTAGGAGGTCAGCTTGCCATTTGTTGACGCTGTAATTTGGGAAACATTATTTACTCACACCCTCTTGCTTGGTATGGGTTACATTTTAGGATATAAAGACTCCCCGCGTTCACTCACATAGTGCATTTTTTTTCACATGGTTGTGGTTGCCATTCTGATGACCAGGAAGTATCCTCCATCATTGGCTTCTCTTTTTTTCCCCCCTAACCAAACACCAAATTCATGCTCCAGGATTAGAGGAGTTAGGAAGCAATCGCCCCACCCCCACCTCCAAGTTAAAAGAAGCAGAACTATGGGGACCTATTTTAAAACAGAAGTTCTAGCAAGAGTTCTAAGAATGCAGAGCCAAAGCGCCCCACCCCCACGACCCCACTCCCAACACACCCACCCTAAGCCGCCATTGTATGGAGATGTCACGCGCGCTATCTCTCGGAGGTCGTCCCCAAAGGCTCCGGAGGAGGTGCCCCTCCTCTCCTGGGGTGTGCCGTCTGGCTCCCCCGCAAGGGGGAGGGGGAAACTAGGAGCCACAGACTCTGCCTTGGCGCCACATCCACAGTTAATCAGTTTACCTGGGATGTGTATTTGACTGGACCCCCCTGGGGACCTTCCCTGGCCACCCAGGGTCAGAAAATAATTTAAAAGCTCTTCAAAGCCGGGACACTTCTCGGAGCCAGCCCAAGAGTGGAAACCTGCGAGGAATAGGCTTTACTCTTCAAAGTGAGAACAAATGCGAAAGGATTTAGCACTTAGTAGGTAGTCAATAAATGTTAACTTTGTTTCTTAAGTCTGGGCTTCTCCCGTACAAAAGTCATCTCCATCCACACCGATCCTGTCCCTTCCTGAAATTCCACAGGACCAGAGGTCGTTTGCATTTTTAACTAGTGGTTGCCACTTCCCTTTCCCTCCCAGACCAAAGCAACTATGCCTTTTCTTAGACTTCATTTTGTTCATGCGAGCAAGGGTGCACACGTCTGGCGTCCTCCCCAGGTACGATATTCAAAGGAAATCTTGTGCCCATTAGGATTGTTATTTTTAACCCCAGCCCTCGGGATAAGCGGAAGCTCAACAACACGTGGATGACATGACAAAGTCTCTGTTTAAATCGGGCATTATAAAGAAGCCCCTCCGGACTTCCCATCCAGGACCCTGACCAGGCATTCATTTAACGCACCCCTGGGCGCATCTGCACAATTACACAATAGGCTCTGGCCCCGAGGCACCCACAGGGTGCCGGCCCCAGTTCAACCCATTTCCATCCTTCGGGTCCCTCCTTTGTTCCTGGTGTGAAATCTCCGACAGGAAAATCATCTGCCATCGGGAGGGATCCTCCAACTGGGCCACCAAATGGCCCAGAAGATCTTGGGCCCAACCCAATGTAATCAGATCCCTGCGGAGGACTCCCAGAGAAGGAAATGGGGGCACAAACCCGGAGATCACTAGCGCTCTCCACCGAGGGATCCCGGGCTGCTCCTTGTGGCTGTCCCTTGAGCCCGGCCGCCTCCCGCAGGCACCCACAGATGGGCGCCTGCCCAGGTGCACCGCAGGCCCAGATAGTCCCGACGTCTGGGCTCCTCGCAGGACGCGTTCAGACCCTGCCACTTTGCAGTCTTCTTTCATAAAAGAATCTAGAGGGCAGGCCTGCCCTCACTTAACAGAATCTGGGCTCCTTGGCGTTTTGACCTTCACGCCACCATCGCCCCGCTTCGCCAACTTGTCATCCAGTTTGCTTTCACCGGAAACTCACGCATCCCTCGCCCCTGTCCCTGCTCCCTTCAGCTCCCTACCCCTTGTAAAAATTAAACGCCCCAAACAGGGTTCAGAATAGTCTCTGTTCCGGTCCCCATCCCGCCCCAGTGTTCTCGCTCAGTACTCACCGAGATTGGGGTGTCGGGCGGCGGGGTTAGCGCGGCCGGGCAGGCTATGCAGGACCGGGCTGTCGAAGGGACCGGCGGAGGCAGCTGCGGCCGCGGCCCAGGAGGCACCTACGTCGGCCATGTAGGCTGGGTAGGGGCTGGAGTAGGAGCCGGCGAAGCCTGCACGGCCGTACTGCTCGCGGCCGGTCAGACCCGCGCCCGCTGCACCCCCACCACTGCTGTAGGCCGCGGCTTCCCGGGCTGCGGCCGCAGCAGCGGCAGCTGCCAGGGACCCGGTGGTGCCCGGGAAGGAGAAGCGCGGCGACACGGGCGGTGGGGTGTAGGCTGCTCCCTCGGCTCCCGCCTGGCTCCAGCCGGGGCTGCCCTGCTGGGTCCCGGGCCCGGCACCCGACGCGGCCGCACCCGAGCTGCCGGCCGAGGTGGCTCCAGACGCAGTACCCGCGCCTCCGCCCTGGAGGTAGGACAGGCCCAGCACTGAGGAGGGCACCCGTGGCGTGGGCACGTAGACGGGCGAAGACGCAGCGCCCGCGCTGTGCATGAAAGCGCCGGGGCCGCCCGCATCGTAGGCCCCCGGAGGGGGGCCGTGGTTGGCGGCCATGGCCAGGCTCTGGTACATCGCTGCTGGGAGCTCTCAGCTTCTGAGTCCTTTTTCTCACTCGTGGGTCAAGGAGCAATGTGCGGAGAGGAAATAATAATCACACACAAAAAAAATAATGTACAGGTGAGTGGCTGTCACAAAATAAAGATCAAAAATCGAATGTTTAAAAAATATCCCTCAAGAATATGTACGTATTAAATCCATCATTGAACAGAAGATGCTAGACTCTTGTTTACTCAGGAAAATCCCAAATTGAATTTTTGGTTGTTCCAGGAGCTGGTGGAGGAGGGGCTGAATCCACCCTAGGGCCTGGAGGTCCCGAGCGCCTATGGGTGGCCGAAGATGCGGGGTAGGGTCTGGGCTCGAGTGTGCAGCACGGGCCTTCGGGTCACGCCGGGGGCTGTCGCGGCGCACCGTCTTCAGGAGACCGCGGCCTCGGGCGCAGGGCGCGGTAGGCTGGCTCCAAAGCCCAGGGTCCGGCTGGTTCTTTTCCTCTACGCAGTAGCCGCGGTCCTAATCAGGAGGAACGACAGAAGGGAGAAAAGTTCATCATGAGCTTTCAAAGCCCACTTTCCCTATGCGTGGTTGCTTATCCCGCAATGCAAACGCAACAGCTTTGGAGGCCACGCGGTTCCAAGGGAACCTGCGGTCTTTGTTTTGCGGAGGCCGTAGGGTCTGGCTGCCCCAAGAAATCCTCGGGGAGGGGTTTCTTGGAGATGCAGCGGCTTCCCGGTTATTGGACATGGAATTATTGGTTGTGATCTAGGCCATTTTTTTTTTTTTATTGCTTGTCAGGAAGGACTTTAATTGTACCTTATTTTTCAAGCATATTATTGTCCCAGTATTTTACACGTCCAAGAGTTTCGGATTCCAACGGAGTGCCCGGGACCCAAGAAATCTCGATCATCTCCTCTGTTCCCTCACCTATCTCTTAGCGCACCTGGCCATGAAAGAACTTCCGATTGCCCATGGAAGACAATAATAAACTTCATAAAAACCAGCAACCTAAGAAATTTTCATTTGTAGTATTCTCTTTTAAAACCAGACATAGAGTCGATAAATGAGTACAGGGTCTGCTACAGTTCCATGAAAATGATTGTGAAATCTCTTGCCGATACACTATATACCATGTGGACATCAAATCAGACAAGATACGTCTTTCTGGCAAATAGTTATATTTTAGAGATTTTGCAGATTGGATATTAAGACCAGAAAAGTGAGAGGAATGTACACGGTCACTCTACTGAACTACTCACTGGACCATTACAATGCATTGAATAGGTTTTTCATATAGAATCGTTGGTTCTGGAATTAGAACACCAATGAGACTGCTTGGGGCAAAGAACAGTTTGTAGCACTTGATTATATCCTTGTATCCTGTGTTTTGATTTTTACCAGGCAATTTTTCTGATAAAATAAGAGCTCCACATTCTGAAGCACCTGCTCTGTTCTGGGGCCTTTTCTCCACACTCTACTGAGTAACAGTGTCTCTCTCCATTTTACAAAAGAGGGAACTGAAGGGAACTGAAGCATCGGAAAGTTCTGAAACTTGTCGAAGATCAAAGTACAATTAAAGGGGGTAGGGAACAGGATCTGTAGGGTTCCAAGGGTTTGAGGCTGTCCACTACATTCCCACTTTTCTCCTTATGAAGAGGCAGCTACTCCTAACAGTGGTTTCTTTTTCATTTCAATAGGAGACTTACAAAGATATTACCTGAACTATGTACTAAATCCAGGCTCTGGCACTTACTGAATGAATGACTTCAGACACTTAAGCTCTCTGTGCCTCAGTTTTCTCATTTTCAAAAATGCAAATGTTAAAGATATCTATCTTATAGAGTTATGATGAGGATTATAGATTAACATATGTAAAGCACTTATAACAGGGTCTTATAAAACTGTTATAACAGGCACAAAAAGTTCTATATAATTGTTGATTATTATTATTATTGTTGTTGTTGTTACAGATTTCTAATGTAAGGCACCATAAGAAAGTGCCTCAGAAGTAACATGTACTATAATAAATGGATATCTTTATTATTGTAAAATTTTTCTGGGTGTGGAATCTCTAGTACACATTATATAATGCTTTTAACCATTTTTGCAACATCACTAATAATAATGGAATTAATAGCACTGTATTATATAGTCACATGTTGACACCTAAATGGTTATTATTTACTTTCAAAGCTATACAACAAATTATTGGTTTGGTGGACATTTCCCTCCAGTTAGACATTTGGTTAGAGACAGAATACAAAAAATTTGACCTGAAATCACCAACTTTCCCCTTTGAAAATGAAGGCGAAGAAATGAATACCTCATAGGAATTTCTGGGTTTCATTAAGTAAATATATAGATTTACCTTAATAAAATGTACACAATTTAATTTTTAAATCAAATAGTTGACCTACTTCATTGTATTTTCTGTAATGCTCAACTACTGCAGTTCTAAAATATAATGTCGTTTTTTTCTCACATAACTGCAGGAAAAGAAGATTTATAATTCTGTAATCCAACTTCTAATATACATACAAGCTTTAAAATGTAAGCGCTAAAAATGCCGTAAATCTAACAGTCTTTCTTACATTCTCTGCCTTTTTAAATGGCTGATACATTACCTCAGGATTACTGGACAATAGAAAGTAGAGAAAATACCCCTCCATAGGTTTCTGGAAAGGCAAGAAATTATCTTTTCCTTTAAAACGACTCTTGCTTGTTTCTGCAATTGAGCCCCAGTCTAGGCGTCCGCTGAGGGAACCCAGCGAGCCTCCTAACAATGGCAGAGTAGGTCAGGCCTTCCCGTGGGGGCCCAGGCCTGCGCCCCAGTTTTTCCTCTCCTGATCACTCATCCCAGTTCACCCCAAATTCAGAGGCCGGACCGGAAATGCTTTCCAGTTTCGTGATTTAGCCCATAGTCCCCTTTCGGATCTATTTCTGAGAGCTGGAGGATCCAGAGCGCCAGAATGTTCGCGTTCATTTACAAGTCACTCCTGCTCTTTCCGCTCAGCTGGCGCCTTCGCTTTGCGCCTGCTGCGCAGAAAACTTACAGACGAACGCACTCAGAAGGGTAGTGGCATCACCCTGTCACCGCAATAACAACTTTCTGTCTTTAAAAGCTTGAAACCTGCTCCTGGCTGCCTGTTCCTTTTCTGAGAAACACAGGAAATACTTCCCCAAAGCGCTTCCCCAACCTTCCCCGCAGCGCCAGCCGACTCCCCCAGGCCGTGAGTCCCTCACTATCCTCTTCCCCCGACCGAAAGACCCCTCGTTCCCTCAACCTGGTGGCATTTCACCATTCGGGCATCCTCCTTTCCCTTGGGTGACCCCCCAGACCAAAGCCAAGAAACATAATATCGTGGATCCGGGCAAGCAATCCGTGGCCAGAGGAGGGACGTCACTCTCCCCTCCGGGTTCCGGCTCTCAGCTAGTGTCACCCAGAAGCAATGTGGGTGGGTGGGACTGTTAGCTTCGTAAGGGGCGTTTAGCTCCCGGGACCCCAGTGAGGAAAGCGAGGAGGCTGGCCAGAAGGGCATCGACAAAGTCCAGGCGCTCAGCAGCCTTTAGCAACTTCAGAGCGCCTCCCCGGGGCCTCTGCCTCCCATCGCCATTCTGCATCCCCGGAGTCGCCGATGGGCGACACTCCTGCGTCTGAGCCCCTCCGTGTTCGCGCTGCCGTGTGGCCTGTCCCACGTCAATTGGTCAGGGTGGTTTCGCACGGCCATCATCATCACTCAGGCCCAGGCCTGCGAGGTGCGAACAAGGGCTGGACAATCTGCATGCCGGGCCGGGATTAAAAACGTTCAAGTTCGCACAAAAATAATCCAAAAACAACTCCGAATATCCCTCTCCGCTGTCCCCCCACATCTTACTTTGATTTAAAGAAGCTGCTAAGCCAAAGCCAAACGTCGAGCAGGCTTTGGCCAATTTGGGGCAGGAGAAGTGACCAACTCTCCTTTCCACCTACTAGGTAGTCATCTCTCTACTCCGCGGCAAACCAGCGCGGGGGAATTCGGAATATCGCGGATGGCGGGAAAGAGCAAAGGCAGGGAAGAAAAAGTCGTACCTGCGGAGGTTGGAGCTTCCAGGAGGGCAGGCGCGCGCTCTCCTGGGCCCTGAAGCTTAGGCGGCAGCCGAACCTCTCGCAGCCACTGTGCCGGCCACCTCCAAGTCCCCCAGCTCGCCGCCCAGGTCCCCGCGCCCCTGCGCTCCGGCTCGCTGCAGCTGACTGGCTGGTGGGAGTCACGTGCAAGGGCAGGGGGCGGGGGTGCGCCGCGGCCACAGCACCTCTGCTGGGCGCCCCGCTCCAGGGCTGTTCAAAAAACTCCCCTAGCAGGCAAAGTCCAGCCGCAGGGATCTCCACGGAAAAAGCCGAAGTGCTACCGCCACAGCGCGGGGCTTCACCCACCGCCCTGACTTAAGTCGATTTGGTTTGCAGTTTTGCCCAGAGTTCCCTTTATTAACGAGCCCGCTCTCTCCCATCTGCTCCCCACGCGCCTGTTGATAGTCCGGGTCCCGCCGTGGCCCTGGACACGGTGGGTGAGGGGCGGAGCTGATAGAGGGGAAGGTGACTTCTTCGTGGGCCCCCCGAACCGGTGTTGGGCACTCGGTCTCCAGGGTGTGCCCGGGAAGTAGTGGGTAATAGGGATCTTCCTGGTCCCGGACTCCGGATAAGTGGAAGAGACACCAAACCTGGGACTGGCTCCCTCACATAGGAGCGCGGAGACGGAAGCCTCCTTTTCTCCTTCCCAGCAGCCCCAGGAGTCGTCAAGGCGCCTGCTCGAGCCCTCGGTTTTATGTATTTATGCAAAATGTGCACCCCTGCCTGGTGACGCTTCCCATCTCTTGCGGTTTCTCCTTTCAGATCCTTCCGTTTTCAATGCAGCCTGCGCGCCGCTGCGCTAATCCCAGGGACGTGGTGGGGGCCTGGGGAGCTCCGCGGTGCAGCGGGGTGTCTCGGCCCAGAGGGCTCTGCCCTAGGCCTCAGCCCCCTCCCTCGAGCGGGGGTGGGGGAAAGTGGCAGGCCCGAGTTGGAGTCGGCGTCAGCGCCTAGAGGCCCCAGCGCCGCGGGGCTGAGAGCCGGAGAGTCCCTCAGACAGGTCTAAAGGTTAATAGAGCAATCACAGGGCCCTATTACCGCGTAAAAATAACCCATCGATTACCGCAGCCTTCAGCCCCAGATAACAGCCGGCCGGTGGCTCTCACGCTTTCGGTTAAACTTTCTTTTCCCCCTAAGGCCGTGTCTCTCTCCCGAGAGCAGGTTTCTCATACCAGATTAGAGGGGTCGGGAGGGGCGCGGGATACCACCCTGCGCGAAACCTGTGCGGCTCCAAAGGAAGGGTAGGGGTGACACCCGCTTCCGCAGTTGGTCATCGATCGTGGATACCCGGTCTGTGCAAAAGCAACTCGGGAGTTGAGGATGAGACTAGGACGCGGGGCTGATTGAAAGGAAACCCCCAAAGGGATTGTGGCCAACTCGTGGGGATTCTTAGGAAAATCCCAGAGGAAGGACTGAGCGCGGCTGCGCGGGGAATTCTTTTCCCTGAGCTAAAGGTGCGGACGTCCAAAGGGGTCCGAGAGCAGGAGAGAAAACTGAGGCTACGGGAAAAGCGGCGGAAGGTCTGAGTGCGGGCTAGACGCACCAACGCAGTCCTCCAGGTCGCTGCCCCCCTAGGTCCCTTCGTGCCCCGGAAGTTGAGGACGGCGGGCTTAGGGTCCCTTCTCCAGCTCCCCCAACTCCTCGCCAGCTCCTCTGCAAAATTTGGCCCTGCAGATCCCAGGCCTGAGAACTTAAGAAGGAGGGGTCCTGGGGATCCCCGAGGCTGGAACTGAGAAAAGGCAATTTCGTGAGGACACTGACCCCAAGCACTTTCAGGCGCAGCGGAGAAGTGTACGCGCCCCTGTGTGCTGTTTGAAAAGGGCCCACATTCCCATTGGGACGAGGGAGAAAGGCTCGAAGTCAAAGGCCTATGTCTGGGGCCCACGAGAGCTTTCTGGAGAGCTGAAATTCTGGGCTTGGATGAGCGGGGAGCTGCCCCAGCCACTCTCTTCTCTCTTCTCGGTCGGGATTTATGGCTACAGCGATACCCAAAATCTCATTGCTTCCTCCAGCGTGCGACCCTCAGAAGGCGAAAAGGGCTGAGCCTGGAAACTGGGCAGTGAATTAGCAACAAGCCAGGGGCTTGGGGCTAAGCATTTGGTGGTGTGGCGATCTGAGCGTCCTCAATAAAGCCAAGGACACAGGCTGCTCCCACGCGGGCTTCTTCCACTAGTGTGGCGTGGGGCACGGAGAGAGATCCCGGGTGCTGAGGTTCGCATTAACTGGGTGCCCTGTGGCGAGCCCCTCCCCTCTCCACTCTTCCCCCCAGCCTCTCGGGACTTCAGTCTCCTTTGTACAGTGATGGAGGCAATACCAGGCCCTTCTCTGTAGCTGTTGTGAGACCGTTGATGGAAGAGCCTGCTTTTTCTCAGCAATTGCTTCTGAAGAAACCCGGATTCATAGGGGGGCTGCTCCTGAGCAGGCACACGACAGAGCTTTACCCACGCTCTCCACCACCCCGTTAGCACTCTCCTGGTGGGCTGAAGCCTGGGAACCTTGAAAGATTCGTTGCTCCTAAGAAGGCGCCCGGGACAGAGAAATTTGTGCCAGTTTCCTGGCTTTTTTCTCTGGGCGCAGCGCCCCGACTTTCTCTCCAAAGGGCTCTGCTCAAGGACAGTGCAGAGGGTGGTTGGCGAGTGGCCTGTTCTTTTGGGGTGTTTCATTTTCCCTCGCTCCCTCCCTCCCTCCCTCCTTCCTTCGCTGGCCCCCTCCCTCCCTTGGGGAGGCGGGAGCCGCCTCGGCAGCCGTGCGTTGCCAGGAGCAGGGAGCATTTCAAGGCCTCGCTGGCCCGCCGGCTGGAGGAGGTTTATCGGCAGGTTCCCAGGCTTCTCCCTCTTGCAGGAGGCCGCTGGGAGGGGGTGGGGTGCTCTGAGGTTCCGAGTCTTGGCTATTTTTAAGGAGATATTCCTGGGCTGGCCTGGGATGTGGCCCAACCACACTCACGTCCTCTTTCTGCTTTTCTTTCCCATACTCCACAGGGAAAATGTAATACTGTGAAAGTCTTGGACCTCTTTTTACCAAAGCCCCGGGTCTAGTAGAGAGTCGAGTTGCGAGATTTTAGACCACATAAGAATTACTTGGAGGTACTGTAAGCTTTAAACAAAAATCTCTCCAGGACCCAAGCATAGGTTGCGTTTCCTTATTCCATTAAGGCCTCTGGGACTTGAGCCGGTCTGTACCCTAGCAGAGACGCAGCTGTAGGCTGGACATGGTATACAGAGGAATCTGAACTCTAGTTCCCTGGGGAAAAAAAGTTAAACAGTGGATGGAATTCACAGTGACACCAGCGAGGGTATGCCCGCTCGGGGTTCCCGGGATTTCCTGGAGGGATCCAAGGGCTTGTTTTAAACGCCATGTCTTGTGCTACAATCTCAAGTTCTGGCTGATGAGGCCCTGGGGCATCCTGCGGAAATCAGTCTCTGTGCCCACACTACTCGAAAACCAACGACGCCTTAAAAAAAAAACACGGGGCCCCAAAAGTCTTATAATCGAGAACAAGAAGCCCCCAGAGTGAAAGCACCAGAGAGGGGACTACAGAAGTCACCCCTGGTTCTGTGTAACGAATTCCTTCCGAGATGTAGTCGATTCTCTGCGGACTTGTGCGCAAAGGCTCCAGGACAGACAAGCAAAGTGACCCGCGCTGAACGTTTGCGGGTTCCTCTGCAGGACCCAACGGCCTTCGAAGCCCCCCGCCCGGCCTTAGGGCCGCCAGCCCGATTCCTCCTCCCTCTGTGACATTCAGTGCTCGCTCATGTGGCCCTCCTTGCCCCCTTCTCAACTCCTTGCGGGCGGAGTATGGAGAGCCAAGGTGCGGAGCCCGGGGCGTCCCCTCTGGTGTTAAAACGGAGAAAGAATTAAGCTGCAAGGCTACATAGACCTTTCCCTCCTTGAGCTCCGGGCCTTGGACAGCGGAAGTTCTCTGTGGAGGTGGGGGTGGGAGGTGGAGAGGGGACCCTCCCTCGCCTCCACGCGCCAGGAGCTGAGCTCTGCACCCCAGGAAGCGATCCTCAGCCTCCTGTGGTCACACTTGAGAGAAGGCAGCAACGCTTTTTAATTGTCTTCATTTAAAAAATACTATTCAGTATTTTAAAGAAAAGCCACGCTCTCGCTCACAGACCTCCGCAAAAGCTTCCTGGTGCTTCCGGCCCTAGGACCAGAGTTTTTAGCACACTCCTTCATATTTTACAGTCATTTCCCGATTACAGAACACTCTCGAATTCCATTTTTTCTCGAGGAAACAACAACATTGTTGCTCTAGAGGGAGGGAGGGAAGGTGTTACCGTTCTCAAACAAATGGGAACTCTTGAGACCCAGAGAGGTTAAGACATGTCCCAGGTGGTACTCTACGCACTAGGTCTCTATCTAGATTCCTGAGTGAGTTTTTTCCATTCTATTTCATATCGAGTTCCTATACTAAAACACTTTGTTAAACCTTCGTTTTGTTTTTCAAATACTTCTAAATTTCCTTTAGTAAGTAGGCTGACATTTAAAATTAAAATCAATTTAAAATAAAACAGTTCGTGTCTCATAATCGAAGAGTTTGTGAGAAGGGGAGGAAAAGTGAAAAGGAGTCTCCACATTTTCATTAAGTTCGGGAAGGATGCCAGAGGCTTTTGAATGGGGAGGGCGCTCCTCAGGTCTTGCCCAGAGCAGCGGAGGCCAGAACTGAAACCCGTCCGGGAGCCCGCAAGTCCCGGTTCTGTCGCCAGCGGGTCAGCGAGCACGGAGCTCCCGGAGCGTTCGCCCCTTTTACCCCTCCAAGCCTGTTTTCCCTCTCCCCCTTCTCAATCCAAGGACCTCGAACAAACAGCAGTAAGCAGGGGCTTCGGGCACCCACTGTCCAGGATTGGAGGAGATCTGATCTGGCTGTCTGTCCCCCTGCTCATCAGGGACCAAGCTACAACCTCGGGGATCTCTCTTGGGGACGTGGGCCCCAATTCTTTCACTTGTGGTCTTCCCTCTCTCCTCCCATATGGGACTTTTCAAATTGCTGTGCTGGGGCTCCCAGTCCAGAGCAAGGTCACTATAAATGTCCTTGGAATACATAAAATATCAATGTGTTTTATTTGCGGGCTTTATGTTCTCTACAGTTATAAATTCGTTTATCTGTGGTATGTTATACATGCCCCCTCCCCACACACCTCAGAAGGTAAGCTTTCTGAGGTTAGCGACCTCCTGCTGGCATATAGTAGATACTCAATAAATGTTTGTTAAATGATTAAAATTACAAAAGAGCTTGCAAGTAACATCTCTCAGGGTTGCAGGGAGTTGGAGAATGGAACACTCCGCTCAAAGAGGAATGTGTCCCCTGGCACACAGTACTAGATGCCAAGAGTCACCACCATTTCTCATAGTAAAGTGCTGAAGCCCAGGCCAGACAGGGAGCGTGGCCCACTCTGAGTTCCTGGGGAGCGTTTAGCAGCGTGGCTCAGCCCCACGCGGGCTGCCTGCAAATCTCCCGCCCAAATTTTGGCTGCACCTAAGGAAGCCACTGAGCCCTGGGCTCTGGAGTCTGCAGGAAGAAGGGATTTTCAGGCGCATAGTCAAGAGTTTGTAAGTCATGTTCAGCTACGGAACAGGATAGGTGCCCAGGATACAGCAATGGGTGAAGGAGGCGGCGGGGCTCCCCAGAACAAGACAAAGAACGCCAGGTGCGCGGTCTTCCGTGGCATGGACGGCCCAGACCCATAAATCCTGGAAGTGCGAAGAGACTCAGTCAGACACCAAGTCTGAGAAAAAAATGAGGGGGAGGGAACGGAGAGAGACAGAAACAAGAGAAAAGAGAGAAAGTGGGGGAGAGGTACAGGAAGACAGGCAGAGAGGAGGACAGAGAAAAGACTGGGGAGGAACTGAGAGTGAGACACGCCTGAGAAAGTCAGAGAGGGACGGGATTCATTCATTCGTTCCCTCATTTATTCTATATTTATTGAACACCTACTTTGTGCCTGGAACTTTCAAGGCGCCAGGATTCAACGTGGAGGAAAAATAGGAAAAAAATCTGCCATGGGAGCTTATATTCTATAAAAGGAAGAGGGACAATAAATAAGTCAAATATATAGAGATTTAAATGGTGGCGTGTTGTTGAGAAAAAAAAGAGCAGGAATGGACAGGCAGGGAGAGCAGAGAGGGATAGAGACAGGGATAGAGAGAGGAGTCGCGAGACCTGGCGACAGAAATAGAGAATCTAGACCGGGAGGGAGAGGAGAAAGCAAACAAGAGAAATGGAAGTAAAGGGCCGGGGCCGGATCCGAGGAGAGAGCATCAGACAAGGACGAGGTCAGTCTGGAGTCGAGGGCTCTGCAGCCCCGCTCCCGGGAGGGCAGTGATGGCGCCGGGGACACCAGCGGCTGGAGCGTTGCCAATCGCCAGACCTGACGCGCATATCGGGGGACTCGTGGGGCCCCAGAGACATGGTGTTCCCAGCGCCAGCTCGGGTGGTTTCCGCACAAGCCGCCACCTCCTCCACCGGCCCCGGCACCCTTCCCCTAGCCATGGAGCCGAGGTGACCCGGAGTTGGGGAAGACGCCCAGGCAGGCGCCGAGACCTGGCGCGGCCAACCGAGAGACAGGAAAGTGTCAAGGAAGCGCGAAGCCCTAGTGCGAAAACAGCGTCTCTCTCCCAAAGCCTCGCCCGCCAGGGGTGGGGAAGAGTGAAGGGGGGTGGACGACAGTAGGACGAAGGCTGGGGGCAGGGAGGAGGATGCTGGCCTCTGGAGGCCCTGCGGGCCTTCACGCGGTTGAGCACCCACTCCAGGCAGGCCTGGGCTTTCCTGTAATGGCCAGTAACGTCGCCTCACATGCCACTGCCCCACAGTTGCAGCAGGTGACAGAAGAGAGTGGGCTGCTCTCTCCCTAACACCCCTTGGTGCTTGGAAGTATTTATTAATCATTTGGAAATAACTGGTTTCTTGCAACAGCAGAAGGAGGAAAGGAGAGGTGTGGAGCTTCCAATAGCTAGACTCACCTATTTCTGTCAAATGGGTATGTACTGTGTATTCTAACCGGAGTAAATAAAAGGATTGAAAGATCCCTGGAATTCCATTTCTTTATACCTCTTCAATTTTTCACCACATTCACCATGGATGTGTCTGTTTGACTGAAAGACAAGGGAATGATACCTTTAAAGTTTGCTTTCTTCCATAGCCCCAAGTGCCTTTTCAGCAGAGGTGCTAATGAACAGCAAATTGTCAAAGGGCAAGGAACTACAGGAAGGAAAACCAAGAAGCAAAGGGTCTGAGTGAGATGGAATAATCCACACCTAGATAAAGGGGAGCTGGCAGGATTTCACTTAGGGAGGGGCAGAACTAACCCCAGGAGTCTCGGCTAACCTTATCCTGTCCTCCCTCCCCCATCTCATGCCACCTCATCACAAGGGCTGGGCCTTTTCCTTAGGAGGGGCAGAATCTCCCCCCTCCCCATGAAGTCTCTGGAGAGTCTCAGTTCCAGTCGCTGACACTTAGCCTGAGGGTGGGATGGGGACGTGGTGGAGAGCTCAGAGCAGAGAGTATAAGACAAAGCCTTATCAGTCAAGAGTGATCGATTTCCCAACATTATGTGAGAAATTTGTCTACTCCACTTCAAAAGCCCTGAATTCTCATTCTCTCTCTCTCTCTCTCTCTCTCTCTCTCTCTCTCTCTCCACACACACACACACACACACACACACACACACACACACACCCATCTCCAGTCTTTTAGAGACTCCACATCCTTGGTACATGTTCGACTCCCACCTAAAATACTTCAGAAAAGTGATTTATATACAAAAGAAAGACCTGCATCACTTTTAAAATGATCCAGTTTCCAAGGTTGGTCTTTCCTAATGCTCATCCTTCTGCATGGTCCGCAGGAATGGCCATAGTAGTTTACTCTGCACACAGCTCCAGGGCATATTTCGTACATGTTTTACACACTTGCATTCATCTTTCACAGCGGGCTGCAGGATGGGTGATATCTAAATGAGGGTTATTCTGTTCTCTGGTCCTGAGAGTCCTGGAGCCAGGCTACAGAAGCTCAAGCCTGCTAAATCACTTTCAACAATACTGTCACTCCCCAGGCAACCGGCTGATTGAGGACAGAGAGCTGGAAGACCCAGCTGGCCAGAACCCAGTGAGTCTGGGTTCTGGCCAGCTGGTCCCATGGGTCAAGAGTAAGCCAAGGCCTGACCTTGAAGGAAGGAGTTTGCCCCTGAGAGTAGGATTATATTTCCAAACGGACTAAGGAAAAAAGCATTTGATGAAACATGGCCTCTCCTGGACACGATCTAATTCAATCTTCACAATAGTTCTGCAGGAGAAGTTGTTTTCACCCTGATTCTTACATCAATTTTCATCACACCCAGCTGCAGTTGATGACGTGCACATGGCTACCAGGTAAGTAGATGGTAACTAGAAGAAAGTGTGTGCTGTGACAGAGAAAACCACACTTTGTACCCGTATTTATAGAAATCATAGTCTAGAGGACAGCACAGGGAGCCTGAAAGCCACTGACTGAGCTACAGGATGGCTTTCTTCCTTTTCTGCTTCATAAAAATGTGTTGTGTGTATGACTATTTCTACTCCGTCCCAGAGTTGTTGGTAATATCATTGTTTCTAACTCCAGTGAAATCACTGTGGTAACGGAGGGAAAATGAATGTTAAGGTTCACAGACACCCATTGGTCATTGGCATTAGCTCATCCTCTCCACTTCAATTAAAAAACGAACAATACCAACACTAACGAAAAACCACCATTAACAACAACAAAAGGAAAAAAATCCCACAAAATATTGTGTTTCCTGTTAAAAACAAAGCAAACAGTTTGATTTTGTTGATTTCCCTCTAACTCTCATTCCCATCCTTGGAGAGCTTGCTAATTAAGCCATGGAAAAACCAAAAGGTGGGAAGGGAAGGAAAGAAGTGAAAAGGATGCAGGAATCCACAACTAGGAGAGCAAGGTGGCATGGCAATTTTTTGGGGTGGGGGGGAATAACCCTGGAGGCCATTACAGATGTGAATTTACCCCTGGAGGCCTTGGGTAAATCAAGGGTAGAGCTGTGGGCCAGCGTCTTCCTCTTATGAAATGAAATTGGACACCATGATCTGAGAGTTCTTTCAGCCTCAATGTCCCCTGGACCTGAATTACTTGAATTCCCTTACAAGCGTTGCAATTCACATAGCAAACATTTATTGAATGCTTACTATGTGCCACGCACCATGCGCCAGGCACACTTTGGAGATATAAGGATGAACACAAGTTTCTACCTTCAAACTGTGCAGAGAAGTGAGGAAGAGTTCTGCAAACAGGCATCAGAAGAAAGGGCTGGAACAGATAAGTACATGGAGAGAAACCATGTTAACTCCTAGGGGGAAAAGGGTAGATAGAAGGAGGAAGTAAATGAATTCAAGGAACTGTATTATTTTTATGTGTAGGTGTCTTCCTCCCCACTCGGCCCAGATTTTGGCCTCGTTGACTGTTCTTTTTCCGGACCCTGTAGCGAGGACACACACACACACACACACACACACACACACACACACACACACACGGGCGAGCGCGGTGACCTGACTTGGGGGTAGGAATTGTGCACAGTCTGTGCACTGACAGGCACACCTGGAACCTACAACATGCATGACTTGGCCCATTTCACACATTTGATGCCACACATGTATATCGGTCATGCGTCCTGCAGAGTGCCAGTGTGGCAGGCACATTGGCTGGAAGTCAGGAGATGTGGGCTCTACTTCCCATCACCACCTGGTTGTGTGACCTCAGGCATGTCCAGCCCCCTACTCTGTCTCTCAGTTACCTCATCTCTGCAAAGATCTAAGCTCCCTTACAGCTGTTTAAAAACAAATAAACACATCCTTAAAAGACACCACGATCAAAAGGTGGAATTAAGTAAAATGTTCACTGATAGAAAAATGCTGCCTCGGAGCCACGCGGGTCTATCTCGGGCTCACATCGAGTCGGCCCGGCTCCCTTGTGCACATGGGCCTGTCCCGGGTCCCGCTCTCCTGCGGGGGTCGCGGGTTCCCGGGCCCTGCGCGCTCGTCCCCCTCGCACGGTGCCCTGCGCTGCCGCCCGCGCCCGCCCGCGTGATGGATGGCCGCGGAGCCGGCTGCCTGTCAGGCCTTATTGATGAGGTGTGTGCTGACAGCCGCCGCGTAACCCTAGGCGGCAGGAGGCGAGCGCGGGGCGGCGGGCGGGCGCAGACTCAGCGGCGCTCGGGGTCAGCCCCCGGCCGGCAGCCCCCGCCCCTCCGGTGCTCCCCCGCCAGGCTCCGCGGAGGGGGTGGCGGGCGCGGAAGCGCATCCCGGGCCTGGCGCCCGTGCTCAAGCCCCGCTTCCTCCCCGCGGTCGCCTGGCTTCCCTCCGGGCTGCGGACTCAGCCTTGTCCGGGAGCCCACACCTCTCCTGCCGAGCCCCCTCTCCCGCTTCACCCTGGCCCCGTCCTCCGCTCTTACCGGGGTGACCCAGAGCTGTGCAGGCGTCCGAGGCCGCGGCGACAGCCCGCGCTTCCCCGGGAGAGCAGTGCCTTTCCCCAGCGACGCGGCCGCGCCCTTGAGGCGGGTCGCCGCCGCCCCAGAAGTATCACAGGCAGCGCAGTTCAGACGGAGAATAGTCGGTTCCTCCGGAATCATTCCCGCCAGGCGCGAGAGGAGAAAAATCAGGGCCGCGGTGAATACTCATTGCAGTTGAGATCATTAGAATTTTTATATAGCGATAAATAAGAGGATAGGTAGATAAATAAAAGTAAATACACCTGAATATAAAGACGGTAAGGTTCCAGCGTGGTATTCGCCCCCCTCCCATTTTTTGTACGGTTGTAATTTTCTCATTGAACCAGTATTCTTTTATAACAGCAAAAACACTCGTTCTGCTTGGAAAGATAGGATCGAGCTTAGTTCAACTCCACGTCCCCGCTTGATTTCTCCCAGTGTCACCTTACTCGATCTTCTTTTTTGGCCTCGTTTTTCCTTCCCATTGGCCCTTTCAGGACAAGAAGAAAGCATGCTCGGCTATTATCTGAGCGCCAGACAGACTGCAGAACAAGGGCAGGTTGCCTTAGCTCCTCTGCCTTTCTAGTGAAAGCCACCATGGCCACCTCTGTTGGTGACAATAATGCAAGGATCATGACCGTAGTACTACCTGCAAAACACTTTCAGTTCACGAGAATTAAAGGACTAAGTCAACCCTGGAGACAACAAGGATCGCTAAGGGGCTCAAGTTTTGGGTTCCTTCCCCCCGACCCCCCAGTCGAAAGTGAGTCCTGAGAGATAAAGGGCCCTAATTCCACGTTTGATATGACCTAAGAACTGGAAAACAAGTAGTCTTCTCCCTAGGGCACAGTAGAGAGAGTGGCAGGCGGGATCCTTGGTTGGTGTGGCCCAAGACACTCCTTGTAGAATGCAGCTTAGGTCAGGAGGCTCAGGGTCCAGGCAGCCGCTCAGGGTGGTAAAAGCTCATTGATCTGGGATTCAGGAGTCTTGGGTTCTAATCTTCAAACTGCCATCACAGGCAAATCACTTAACTTTTCTGAGCTTTAGTTTCCTGTCTGTAAGATGAAGAGACTGGATCCCTCCGCACATCAACGTTTTGTGACGTTAAGGCTCCCCAAATAGATGTCACCAAATCGTGCCCATCTATGTCTCAGATGGTTCTGGACCAAGGGGTACATTCCCGGTCCCACGCAGTGGAAACCCAAGAACATCAGGCCTCTATGTCTGAACTCAATCTTAGCCACAGGGTGTTCAGTGAAGAACCCAAAATGTTAGGCCTGTCCGACTGTGTACGATAAAAGACTTAGACTGCAGATGAAAATTTCAATCCATTTCCTAGGCAAATGTTGATTGATAACAGCTAAGTAACCCTGGGAACTTACAATATGCCAGGCATGATGCCAAGTATGTTGCATGGATTGAGTATCTCATTTAGCTACACAATTACTGTGTCTCCCATTTTACAGATGAAGAAACTGAGGCACGAAGCTATTACATAACTTGTCTGGCTTAATAGGTGGCAGATCCAAGATTTAAAGGCAAGTAGTTTGAATCCAGAACCCAAATGCTGCCACTATGAGCAAGGCATTGGTACTGGGAGGGATATACAAGGGAAAAAGCAGTGGCTTTCTTCTCACATACCCTCCTTTTAAAAAATTCGTTTTGTCTTTTCAACTTCCATTTCCAGAATCAATCCCTCTGCTTCCACAGCCTTTAGAACATTGTTGTTCAGTATAATCTCCACATGTCTGCCTATCTGCATACCGCTCTCTCCCAAATTTCAATCTTCTTAAGGGCACAAACCTTGTGTGTGCTATCTCTGTATTTTCCATACTTTCTAACATGTAATAGATGTTTTTAAAAGTTTGTTGAATTGAATTCAGAAAATTGGCGTTTCCAACTTGTCCTTACAGTGTAAATGTCTGTCCTTTATGACTGAACATGCAGTGTCAGGGATGTGGCAGAAACTCACGTGCTATGGTCCCTTCCACTGTGTGCAAACATGGAGAAGCTCACGTGCGGAAGATGCCACGTGGTGCCGCACCAGCTCCTTATCCTGGGTGTCCCTGTGGGTGGGGTGACCATGGCCCCAGGTACCTTTGGCCAACTTACCAGTCACAGGACAACCTCTCTGACACCAACACTGGTGTGGAGCACTGGAGTTGCAAGGAACCTGAAAGTCTGGTCCAATCCACTCATTTAATAGATGAAGCAATTAGGACCTGGAAAAGGCTACAGACTTATCCAGGGTCACACAGCTATTCAATGTCAGGGCCAGGAGTAGGTGCCCTGGGACACTGGTGGCTATACCTTGTCTCCCATTTCAACATGCTGCTATAGGAACCGATATCTCCTGTCTATAAATCTGAATCTCAAGGCCGAGCTTCCCTCACCCTGATGTAATTATACCGGGGGAGAGAATTAGTGATAAGGCAGCACTGAGCTCTGGGGTAGTCTGGGAACCTGGTTACGGCTGCTGCTGCCCCAGCCCTCTGCAGGAAGGTGGAAATAGAAACCCTGGCTCAGCCCTGGGGTGGGGGTGGGGTGGGGGCATGAGGATGCAGTAAAGAGTTTCAAGGAGCCATAAACATTCAAAACTACAGTCATTCTATGCCCCTTTTAGACTGAGGATTAACCATCCAAAAGGGACACTCAGTAAATACTACATTCTAGATTGAATGTCTATCTTTCAAATATCCCGTGGACTGATAAATATTACTGCCTTCAAAATAAAGAAAATAAGGCAGCAAAGTGTGGGGTCTCTCATTGTTTCATAGGGGGATCCTATGATCCCCTTTACGCCCGCTGTCCTGTGTAATTATTAATACACACATTCGCTCATAGTTTCACATAAATTAAATGGTTGCTCTCTGTCACTTGAACTCTCTGAGATTTGGTTTCCTCATCTACCAAGTAAAAAGCTTTGAGTAAATATCTGTCAAGTTCTCTTTTTACTGAAAAATGCTTCGGTGTTATGAATGTGGGGCTCCAGGAGGAATTTCTTTTGTCTGGGCAGCTGAGAGCATAGTCATTTATGGATTTGTGACTGCTCATTGACATTGAACTTTGGGCCTCAGGTTCACCACGGGCAAACTGGGACTGATTTAAAAAAATAATAAAATAAACTCGTTCTTCTGAATAACATATGAGAATTCATTAGAACTCATCTCCCAAATAAACAAGTCAACTGTTCATTTTATTCATTTTTGGCATATGTTACAAATATTATAGTCCCTATTGGCACCCTATCAGTCCTGCCATCTCTCTACCAGTTTATATTTAACGTAGAGCTATGTGACGGAAACGGGATTTGGGGATTTGGTTCTTAATTGGAGACATCAATTCACTGCCTAGGTTTTTTTTTTTTTCTTTTTCTGCCTGTGACGTTTGCCAACCCCATGCTCATGATAAAGAAATGTTGTTGAGTACAAGGTTGTGGCAAGGCCACCTCTGCAGTGTGCTTCTTGTTGTGACTACCCCAGCAGTCAGGAGTCTCCCCTTTCCTCCTATTCCCATGCACACATTGCCTTCACCCCGCTGACTTTGCGAGGTTCAAGTGTGTGTGTGTGCACGTGCGTGCTTTATTTTATCACTTTGTTAAGCTTAAAAATTCCTTGATGCCTGGAATGGTATTTAATACTTTTGCATATTCCTCACATGGCTCCCTGCACACAGTAGGTGCTCAATACATACTTAAAAGAATGAATTAATGATTGGATACCTCTGGAGGCTAAATATGGAATTCTAAGAACTGTGCCTATGTGTGAAATGCAAGTAATTTTCCTAAATTTCTTTTTTGCATATCTCAGAAGACCTCAGGAATAGCCACATTGTAAACGTATGGCTTTGTAAACTACTTTATTTTCACTGTTTTGATCTCACATATGTGGGGGCTCTTAAACTGCTATTTGCCTCACTTTATAACTTGCACCTTGGAGAGGCTGGATGATAAATGCGAGATGAATAATTCCTTATTGCTACTTATCTGCCAAATCTATAAACTAGTGTCAGCATTTACTCAGTTAGGTTTAAAGCTATGCCTGGTATACTTATTAACCTGCTTAAAATAAGCCATAAAAATGGGCTTGGTAGGCAGTTGTTTCAACTAATTTTTAAAAATGACATTGGTCATTTCCCACTAACTCATGGGGTGACCTTTGGAAAATCACTTAACCTTCCTGAGCCTCACCTGAAAAATGTGAAAGGGTGGGGCGGGGCTAGATCAGCTTTAACAGGCTTGCAGCGCTGTCATTCCTTGATCCCATGATTTTTGTACGAATAAATATAGGATCCTGATAATACCTATTAGAGCAATGACAAATTAGTTGGTATAGACTATCTCATGAGTTCTTGGCACATCTCTGGATGGTGAGAGGAGGCAGCATGTGGTAGTCAGAACAGAGAATTTTGAGTTTTACTCTGTTACTTACTAGTGGTGTGACCTTTGGCAATACAACATGCCTCAGTCTCAGTTTCCTCATCTATAAAATGGACTTAATACTCTAATAATACTTATACTGATTACCCCAGAGAGCAATCAAATGTGAGGATCAAATGTGATATATGTGGAGAAGCACTTTGAGAAAAGTTATTCATTGTCCCCAATTTACAGATGAGGGCATTGATCGAAGTACTCTGGTTTATCAGTTTGTGGCAGGACCAAGGGTAGGCTTGTTTGACTTCTCTCATTCTAGCTTGATTATATGTGGAAATTATTTAAAAACTATATAAATATCAAGCACTTGGGATGTTTCTCTGGGGTCTATGGGCGTTCATGAAAAACCTGTGCCTGATGAGACATTTCTGGGCATTCTAAATAGCACAGTGATAAGAAAATTAGTTAATATCTTACTGGCCCACAGACCTAGGAACTCCTACCTAGTAGAAAGTGAGGCATTTTTTGAAGGCTTTGGAAATATGTACCCTTCCCAGCTCCTGTTCTCCTCACTTCTCATACCCCCGGGCTTTGGGACACATCCTGGCCAAGCCAAGGGTACCTATGGTATGCTCAAGGCTTTGGGTTACAGTCCCTTCAGAGATAAGTGCAGAGAAGCTGGTTGTTGTTGAGAATTTTCGTTGTAGAGAATTTAGTCAGCAAAGGTGTCTGGAATGTCCCCTGTGAGAATCATTCTTCATGACAGTGCCTACCCCCATGCCTGTACATGCAGGGGGCTGGCAGATGTGGCGTGAAGATCAGTACGATATCTGACTGGACCTTGCTTGCCTTGTAGATGGAGAAGGGCAGAGATGAACTCACTCAAGTCTACAAAATACTAAAACTCTGTAGTTCTACCAAAATTCTATTCATATTTCTTTACCAACAACCAACCAACCAACCAAACAACCAACCAACCACCAAACAAACAAAGACTTGACCTTTAGTTAAGCAACCACAAAAGTATAGAGCTGAGAGAAAGAGGGCAGGATGGTATATTAAGTTCACATCCCCTACTGTGCCCAGACTACACGTTTTTTTATTTGCTAAATGTTTATTTACTAATTAACAACAAAGAAACTGGCCTTTGGCTCAATGTTACTTTTATCTTCTGTTGGCTGAATGTATCACATTAAATTAAGACTCTCATTACAAGATCTTCTGAAGGTTCCCTAAATTCATGATGGGATTTTGTTTCAATATTTTTTTGTTACTATTCCCTGCTCCAACCCCATCCCACACTTGGCTCATACAGTGGGAGGAAGGCAGTCTTCATCTTTATAAATTGCTACTAACTTCTCTACAAATTAAAACTATTTCAGTTTCAAAAATGGCACCTGACATTAATACTTATAATTCATTCATTTGATTTTCAGTTGAGTTCTTAGTAGTTAACTTTCTTGCTTTCACAATGGTCTTCCCCTCTGAACACCCTCTCCAGCTTTTTTGGCCACCACTAAAAGTCTGTCTTCCCTCCCCTGCCCGAGTTCCCTCCTCTTCTCCTAGAGTCTGAATAATCAGCTTTTAGTTGCAGCTGGACCAGCACCTGGCCTTACATTCCACCACATCCTTCTGCCAGCAAAGGGAGTTTTGAGAAGAGGAAAAAGTTACAAGTACTTAGACTAGTGTTTTCAATTTCAGAAACACTCAAGGTTGCAAGTGAAATTCTGAAACAATCTGGATGGTTGTAAAAATGTTTTCTAAAGGGGGAAGGAGAACCTCTTTGTAGAAAAATCACTCCCACCAATTATAAATGTCTCTATCCGGGAATCAAGAGACTGGGACTATTCTTGGAGTTTGAGTCCATGGAGTTTTGAGAATTCTAAAGCTAAATTCTCTAAAATGGATGTTTGTCATAAACACAATAGTCATAAAATCTTAGGAAGCAAGATATGTCTTGGATATAATCAATCCTCCCCACTCTTCTCAAAATATTTCTTTTTCTCTAATTTCAAATAAACAGGAACTCATTGTAGTTCATTTGGAAAGCACGGGAAAGTATAAATGAGGAAAACAAAATCCATCTTTAACCACACCACCCAGAAAAAAAAATTATTGAAAATACTAATGTTCTCTCTCCTATCTCTCTCTTTCTACCAGTTTCACACTGTATAGAGTATTTTGCACTCTTTTTTTATTTTTAGAAAACATATTATAAGACATTTCCATGTCATTAAGTTTTAAGGAAACAGTTTCATAGCAACTTTATGGATTTTGCAGAGTTTATGTAAGTCAACTCATATTGTTCAGAGTTTATAATATTTTCTATTTTTCGCTACAATAAATAAATGTTTGATGTGTCCTTGTCAAATTCACACACAATTTGGTAAATATAGCATCTTGTAAACATCTCTGATTATTTCTTTGGGGTCAATTTCTATTACTGGAGAAAGTGGGTCAAAGAATATGAACATTCACAGTGATTTGGATATAAAATCACCAAAGACTGCATCCAAAATTCCCACTACTACCATGAGTACTCAGTTTTGAGTAAGATAATTTAAAAATATTTTATACATTTGTCAAGTAAATCCACCTCTCATTAGACAAATTTAATTTGTGAAGCATTTTAAAGTCACAGATTAAGAAACAAAACAAAATCAAATAAAATAAAGAAGGACATTGATGCCCAGCCAAAGGAATGATTTGTGGAGATTATTTCAGAGACTGGATAGATGTCCTGTTTGCCCTCTAAGGTTGTGAGGATTTCAAAACGTAGGAAACCGAAGCACAGAAATGTAAAATAATTTGCCCAGGACATAGCCATTAAGTAGTGGAGATGGGATTCAAATCACATTATTCTAACACCAGAGTCTAAAATCTTACACTGATCCAGGGACAAAGTATACTTAATATCTCATCAAATCTAAAGTTTCCAGAATGTTCTTTGTGATGAGTTTATTGTTCAGAAGTTGCCTTTTGTAGGTTTTAAGTTTTTAACCGGCAAGTGAGAATAATCTCAGATTATTTCTGAGGGGAAATTTTATCTTTCAAAAGGTGACATCCTCAACTATTGAGAAGCACACTCATACATCTTATTTCTAGAATATGCCAGAGATAGAAGTGAAATAACTTGTTGGAGGTCACCCCGCTTGTAGGTGGGACTAGAATGCAGGCTGTGGGGATATTTGACTTCTGCCTGTGTGTTTCCTCAGACCTGGCAGCAAATAATCCCCTATGGCCAGGGGAGACAGGCCAGCTTGATTAAGACCCATAGTGCCTTAAAGTTTCCTGGGGTTTAGTGTCCAGTACCTGGGGAGCTCCATCCCCAGTGGGAGGCTGAAGAAGTGACACAGCCGGTTAGTGGGACACCTGCGGGGGAAAGCAGCATGAGTAGCTCAGCACCCTCAAAGAGCATCTTCTCCCAGGGAAAGACCTTCCAGTCTGCCAGCCACTTTCAAGCGGGAAGACCACAGGAGGGTGGGTAGAGGGCAAAGCCTGGGGCCTCTCACTGCCTGCCTTCTGGGGAGGGGATTCCTGCATTGAATGGAAGGCTGGTCCAGATAACCTCTGGGGCCCTTCCAACTCCAAATGTCTCTGATTTGTATGTCTTGGGGGAAAGAAGTGAGTAGTCATGGGATTGGAATAGTTGATTTAGGGTCCCGCCCCAGTCGCCGGCCTATCCTCATCTTGGACAAATAATTTAACCTGTCAGTACAAGGCACAATGCCTGGCGCAGAGGAAAGCTTTGTAAATGTTTGCTGAATGAATGAATGAATGAGTGAAAGAATGGGTGGATGGATTTAAGTCTCCCAAGTAATATCTGTAAAAATTGGAATCTTACAGAGCCTTTATGGTTGGTGTGGAGTTCAAATGTGACAATGTAAAGTATATTGAACTTAAGAAAAAAATTGTAATCCCCCAGGCACAAAAGGACTCTAATTCATCCTTACATTCACAATAGGTAGAATCATGATTTATCAGCGTCGGTAAGCGTTCTACGTAGTGGTGAGTTTTGAGTCCACACAAAACTGTTTCATTAATACCCCCCTATCCCCCGCGCCGCCAATGGGGCAGATCAGCGCCACCCAGGGCCGGGTGGGGCGCGCCAGCCCCTGTCCCTCCCTCCTCCCTCGCCCCGGATAAATGCCGAGGTCTAATGGATTGTTCATGCTGCTGTCCAGATTAGATAGCGAGCCCCTCCGTTATCGCGGCTGGAGCAAACCCGAGCGGCCACCATGCTGAGAGCTTTCTAAGGCAGCCCGCGTGAATCCTGGGGAGTCTAGAGGGCAAGAGGAGAGAGCTGCTGACAAATCCAGGGGCCCCAGGCTGCTTCCGCTTAGCTCATCTGTGCAGGACTTGCCCGGAACCCTAAATCTTCTCCCCCCCACTCCCATAGCATTTAACAAAGCAGGTGTCAGATGTGATAGGTAGCTACTATCGGCTGAATTCTAGGGAGTGGTTCTAAGGCAGGACCTGGTAGATTCTGCTTGTCAACCTTCCAAAAGCTAGGAACACTTTGAGACCCCTCTCTGCCCCCAATAGCAGACAGATGCTTTTGCACAAACAGGGGCGACTACATCCGACCAGTAGGGCAGTACTTTCCTAGTTTTTGTTGTTTTAGAATCATTGCAGAGGAAACGTAGCTGACTTTCTGACCTTCGTTTGAATTCCCCATGGTCAAGTTTTTGCCTGTTAATGATCGTATTTCTCAAAGGAAAGTTTCTTTAAAGTTTTCTGCAAGTTTCTTAAAGAAACAAACCATAACAAGTGTTTTTTCTTATGAGTTTTTTTTTGTCTCCAGTCATTTTTTAAAAGCAAAAAGGATCTACTAGCTGTCAGCACTATTACAGAAAATGAAATGTCGTGTATGCTCTAACAACAAATTCTACATAAAACAAATAAATGCCCTAAATCATTATTTATCTACAAGGAGAGACTAATTGTTCTATTGTTATTATAATAGAACTACTGTGGTATAATAGAAAACAAATCAAATCTTAGCTGGTGAACAAGGAAAAGTTATCTGTTTATATCCTACCAATTTCCTGTTAAATCTTTGGAGTTAGTGGAAAGCCATAATAAATGGTGTGGCAGGACAAATCATCTGACTCAGTATTAAAAATTTCCACAATATTAAAAAATAAACCCTCTGCATCCTGATTTTGAGTGACTCAGTCTTGTTAGACATATACCTAGCTGTTGGAAAATGATTTTGTAGTGCGCTACTTATTTAGAGGTGAAAAGTTAAGAAATTCCTTATGGGCAAATAAAACAGCTACTGCGTAGTTTAATATCCAGAAATTAAAATAATTGGCTAACAGGAAGGCTTCTGAGTCATTCAACAAGACGTCTTTATCAGGTCACTTCTGCATGCAAGCAGCACACCGGAATTACTAGCAACGAAATTATTATGAGAGGTGAGGGTCTTGGTTTGGGATGAGAAAAGACCAAAACAGGCTCAGGAAATTTTAATGGCGGAGTGTGGTTCTGGGCGCATCCTGCAGTCACTAAAACGAGCCGGGGCTGCAGTCGTCCAAGAACCGGGGTACAAGAGAAAGGCATACAGGTAGAAAGGAGAGCAAATTCTATAGATAAGGCACAAAGTAACGGGGAGAAGTTTTGAATAAGCAAGAAAAGGAACCTCTGGAACTAGAGAGGAGACTGAGAAACGTGGTTGGAGTGAACGAGAGAGAAAGGAAAGGAGAAAACAAGGAAGTTAAGACACTAAACGAATAATAACAATAATAACAACAAATCCTAAGAACGGCGGGTAGGGTGGATGAGGGAGAAACAGCACATCTCAGCATCTCGCCCAACGCCGACCCCCCACGAACACCGCACCCCCAACTTGGACACTGCCCCCCTGGTGTGGGCATCTGCGCAGGGATTGCAGCTACTGCCCCCGCGTTTAGCAACGAGCGATATTGGAAGGGTCTGCCAGGAAATCTTCCAAGACCAGGAGGAAGCGTGCTGGGGAATCGCCGCGTTTGGGGCGCGGGCCGAGAAGTGATTACAGGACAGTGCCCTTCCCCCAGAACGCCAGCGTGCCCAGGCCTGGGAATCCAGTTGCTCCTCCACAAGCCCAAGTCCAGAAGCTGCGCGAAATCTCTACCTCCAGCCCCCACACCAGCCGGGGACCAACTGTGCACGAAACACGAAGGCTCTTCGAACCCGGCTGAGGGAGACTCCCTGAACCCGGTGTCCACGGCCACTAAGCCTGAGAGCCCGGGGCGCCATCCATGTCCCTCAGTCCTCCAAACCCGACCCAAGAAAGGATTGATACAGTGCCTTTCGGACAGGAGTCTGGGGTTCGTTGCGACCCTCGACACAGGGTGGGTGGAGGATGTCTCTCCGCACTGAAACACGGAGATGCAGAGCAGCCTGATTGGGAGGTGGTGTGTGTGTGTAAGGATAACCGTTTTGATGAAACTCCTGTCATTCTTGGCTTGTTTAGGGACCTCACATGGGCGGGCGACTGGAAAGACACTAGGGGGCCCGGGCATAGCCACGCGGCTGGCTGCCCACATCGTGGGGGCAGGGCTTTGGGGAGAGCAGGTCCAGGGTCCCGGTAGCTCCTTACACGTGGAGAGGGGCGCGCAGAGCCTTGCCCACCTTCACTTCGGTGCCCGGGACGTGGTGCTCCCGACATCCCGCTGGCTCTGAGCTCCCCAAAGGGATCTCCCATGCAGAGAGCTTCTCGGGCCGTATAATGTGCAGCACCAGGCCCAGGCCCAAGGTCACAAGGTGGACGGCGGCCCGGAACCTACTGCTTGTGGCCTGGGCTTTCTCACCCACCATCCCTGCGCTCGGGATGCTGAGTCTCGCCCGGTTACTGAAGCGGGAGACGCGACCCTGGAGACCGCGAACGAACGCGAAAGCTATCCGAGGTGATCGAGCTGGCCCAGGTGGAGCCATAATGGATAAATGCGTTCAAACCAATCCAGCCTTGGCCTCGCCGAGAATAGAGATGATGAGAGGGAGCTCTCCGGGTTCATGGGCCCAGTGTGGGGGTGGGGGGTACGGCACAGAACCCGAGGGGTCTGGTTGTTTATTTGCAAAGATCGGCTGGTTGTCCCGTGCGTGGTCCGGCACTTTCGGGGCCATCCTCCGAGCCCCCAGTTCCTGAAGGAGCTCTCCCCCCCACCACCTTATCCCCCCACTGGGCCACCCGGCTTTGCACTGACAGCTCCGCTGGAGGGACAGGACATTCGAGACATAAATTGGCCCCAAAGCACCCTATGCGGCAGCAGCACGGGTTCAGGCTTCCATTGCCCAGTGTTTCGAGCCGCCTGCGTGCTTCTGACGGGGTTCTGTCTTGGGGAGATCGCTGATGAGCAGTCATTTAGCAACTAGTTTGAGCCCCGTTGCAGGAGACTCCGGCCATATAACTTTGGGTAGAGTAACTTCCAATCTTTCTTTCTTCCCGTCATGCGAGGACTGGGAGAAACAATATCCCGATGGCAAAGGGATTTGTAAACTTTTAAGCATCATACAAAGGGAATAAAATTGATTACTGCTTATTAACACTACCATCCTTGTCCTAATTTTATTTATTTTGGGACAATTCTCTGCCTCTTTGAGGGACCCCTGAAACTTTATTGAGTGTTCCCATTATTTGGGAGTCTCCACCTTCCTCCTCCGCCCCTTAAAAAATTATTACTTTTCACGTCCTTCTCCAAACTCTCGAAGAGTTAGGACTATTCGCCCAGGATCCAGGTCAATGAGGCCTCCGGGGACATTTTTAAGGTCACTGTTACTCCCGCTGGGCCGCGCCGCGGGGAGCCCACGCAGCCCGCCAGCACGACTCGCTCTCCCGGGCTGTCCTACCGGCACCGCCGCCCTGGGCTGTGGCCCTAGGTTACCGCCCCGCGCCGGAGGCTGACGCCCGGATTTGATCCCAGGTCTTTTTCATTTCGCCGACAGCCTTAAAACTGCTCTCTTCTCTTCCCTCCCCTGTCCTTTCCGACCCTCCGCCGGAGCTTGACGCCACCAGGTTTATTGACGTTAGATCGGC
This sequence comes from Rhinolophus sinicus, assembly GCF_036562045.2. Taxonomy (NCBI): domain Eukaryota; kingdom Metazoa; phylum Chordata; class Mammalia; order Chiroptera; family Rhinolophidae; genus Rhinolophus; species Rhinolophus sinicus. The sequence continues at coordinate 97,178,547 of NC_133757.1, forward strand.
TTTGGGACTTTATCAGAATCGGCCGGCGTCCCGCAGCGCACGGGCCCCCTCCCACTAGTGGCGCGCGGCTGGAGACTCTTAAGCTTTTCTAGAAACCTCTCCTTCTTGCCCCCTCCAGACTCCACTCTAAGAACATTCGGAAAAATCTCCAGAATTCGTATGATCGCGGACAACCGAGGCAGGGCCTTCCCTGTGTTGCCGCTTTATCTAGATAATGCAGGTGAAAGTGTCTCCCTCCCCCCAGTTATTCGGATAATACTCTCAACTCTCCACTTGGTGCTGGTGTTTAGACAGTGGGAGATTGATCGCTTGAATTTCTTCAGTCTCTGTGTTGCCCCAGCCCCAAACTCCCTCCTCTCTCCTGTCCCCAGCCCTAAAACGTCTCTGGCCTCACACACGCAAACTATAATTCTCCATCCTATAAATCACTTGGCAAATATAACAAGGCATTAGAAAGTAATTTGAAATGGATATTTTATTGGGTTTGAGAAGTAGAACCGGGATAAAGAGCAATTTATTAACATTTCCTCAACACTAACCACACAAAACTGTCTTTAAGATTTCCTCCACCCCACTGAACTCAGACTGCAAAGTCACCTTCAGAGACAAACGTTTTAGGAGAAAGAGGAAATGTCTATTTGGCTAAAAATGAACTCTAATGCATTCTGTTAAAGTTCATAAAGTGAGACTTTCAAATATCCTTTTACTCTAGGCCAATTTATCCAAATACGTCTAGCAGAAACAAAACACTTACTACCACCACCACCACTGCTACTAACAAAAAACCAAACCCATTTTGTGATGGTTAATCATGGGCTTCTAGCAGCTTTCTAGAGCAAGGTTTTCCTGCCAGTCAGAGTGGCACTTCCCTGATTTTACCCAGCGAAAAACCTTTCAATTTCCCTTAATTTTGGAGAACATGCTGAGGAGTGAGACTATCAGTGCTGGGGGAAAATGAGGCGGGGGAAGGAAACCAGAGTTGGGCAGGGGAAAGATAAGTAAAGCAGATGAGTCTAAGTTTTGAGACAGCTTTTGAATTCACCCGACTGGGAGCTGGCTGGGCGGCGGGAGAGGGAACAGTACCAGGAGGGATCGTTTTCCATTCTCTGCTTTGCAGAGTTAATATTTGTTGTAGGTGCACAGACGCGAAGAGACGTTGCATTAAATCCTACCCAATTCCAGAAGAGCAGTTGCTTCGTCTTTCTAAGGCTACAGAGTGACAAGATGCCACTGACTATTTTCAACCTTTGGTAATGTGGAGGAAGCTCAGACAACCAGGCTGGTTTCAAACGCTCCCAGAGCCTTCGTTAGGCAAGACTTCGCGCTGAACTCAGGGTCTCCTTATTCTCCACCCTCAAATTTTCCCTCTGTCTTTACCTTTGTTTTTCATTTTCTTTTGGACTCAGCTTTTTTTTTTTTCTCAGTTACAAACAAGATACAAAGCTCATTAGCTCAAACTCTGGAGGTAGCGGAGGTACTTTTGATTTGTATGCAAAAGCATAGAAATGTAACCAAGCTCTTCAAAGCACACCGTGGGCTGGGGAAGAAAATTACAATCACCGGGTACCTCTGCAGGACTCACTTCCACCCCTCCTTTCCATCACAGCTCTTGATCCAGAATAAATGGAAAAATTAAACCCTATACCAAGTCTGGCTAACTAGGCAAAGAAAAGTATCAGATCCTGAAGGTCTTGAGTGCTACTCATTAACTCACCAATGAAGCGAACAGGAATCACCAGTGAGACTTTCTGCCTTGAAAACACACCAGGCAGGTCTGACATGGGTCAGGAAGGGTTCCCCTAACCTTTCCAAGGGGTTCTCAAGACAGCACCAGCCGCGGAGACCCTAGGGGAAAGCCATGCTAACTGGCTGTGTGGGAGGGGAAAAGGGAAGAGGGTCCAGAGCACCCAGCCAAACCCATTTGATTTTTTTGTGTGGTGTGTATTTATTTATTTTTTCTTGAGAGACTAACCACCTCATTGATTTCTGATTGTTGGGGTGGGAAGCAGAACCGGGAAGTAGAGAAACTAAAATGTCATCCATTGTAAGAAACAGAAACAGAGAAAAGGAACCAGAGAGAGAAACTGGGAAAGGAAGCCTTGCCTCTGGCTTGGCCTGCAAAGAATCTCATCCTTTCTTCCTGTCCCCAAAGGTCTGAGGGCTTCCTGCATGTCCTCAGTCACACACTGGCCAGTCCTTTCCCTCCCCTCTTTCCTCTGCCTCATCTCTCCCCACAGTTTGATATTCAGCACACTCCCCACCAAGCTTCTGTTTCTCCAGCCCTGCTGTTCCTGGCCCTCCTGGCCTTCCTCCTGGCTCCCTCGGTGCATCTCCCTCTCTGCTCTGACAGAGGGGGTCACAGGAGGGGCTGGAGGGGACTCACCCACAGTGGGAGCCGTGGCTCTGTGGCTCCTCTCGGCCTGGTGCGAGGCGCACTCGGGGAGAAGTCTCAGTCCCTTAGTCCTGGGGATTCCAGGCTGTTCTCAGCCGGGTGGGAGGGAGGTGGTGTGATCTGCGTCTCCCAGTTCCCTCAGAGCTCCCAGCTTTTCCCTCAGAATTAGATAACAGAAAAAATAGATAAGAGAAGTGGTTCATTAATTCAGCAAGCCTTTTCTTTTTTTTTCTCTTTTGGTATGTGTACGTACAAGTGGAAGGAAACTCTGCTAGAGAATAAAGCCCTGGTTAAATATATATATTTAAATGTCAGTGTTCACAGGGTTCCAGAGATGCTTCCGAAAGGTCACTCAGAAGGATCCAAGAATGACCGGAAATAAAACTAAGGAATCAGCAGTGGTGGGGAGAAATGCTGATTTCACAGCGTGTGGCTTCCCCACTCCAAGTCTCTCTTAGATGCTGGTCCTGCCTTTAGGGTGAGCGGGGAGGGCTGCTTTGTGGTATTTGCTTAGGTCACGTGATCATCCTCTGAAGGTACAGATAGTAATGACAGCAGTCCAACTCTTCCTGGTATAATAATGCAAAACAACAGATTTTGAAAGCACTTGCTCATGTGGTATGTCCTGGGCTCCTCACAACAGGAGCAGATAGGCAGATTACCTAATAATAAGAGATAATTGAGACAATTGAGCTCAGAGAGGTTAAGAACATGCCTTTGGAGGACACAGCAAGGAAGGGCTCCCATACTGGATTCCAGATCAATTGATTCCTGATCTAGCAATAACGAAATCAATGGGTTCTTGGAATTGGAAGAGACCTTGGAATTCCAATCTCTGGCCCAAAGCAGGAATTCCCTGTGAGGTGATTATTTGTACTCTATTTGAATACTCCTGGTGATGGGGAGCTCATTGCTCTACATTGCATGAATGTGCAGCTTTACTCGCCACCACACTTTCCTGTCCCCCTTCCCCAAATGACCTAGGATTGCAGGTTTGTGACAGGCACACAGAAAGAAACAGAGTGGCAGCCAGGGCCTGATTTGAGGCTCCAGGCAAGCCAGATGTCTCTTGACAGGCCTGCTGCAGAATTCTCTTCTCTCATGCCTCACATTACTTAGGGTAAGTCTCGCCCATGAAGTCAATGTTTCCCAAAGGCAATTCTTAAAAAATAATAAGAATAAACATAATGCCTTTATATTTTAACATATTTCCCACATCCCAGTGTCCTGGAATATTTACAACAATCTCTTTAAGGCAAGAAGAGAATGTACAAGTTTACTCCTCATTTCCAAATATAGACCAGGAAACTGAAACTGAAAAGGTAAGTAAACTGCCAGAAATCAAAGAGCAGAAGTGTGGTGGAAAAGAAACTAGAGAGATGAAGGCCTGGGAAAAAAGGGAAAACATAAGGGGAAAATGAATATTTTCTCTTCCAAGAATTCTTAGTTATAAATATTTTTCGAAGTGATGAATAAGGTGTCTATTATTATTATCTGTCTTTACGCTCTTTCCCTGCCAGATAACCTGTAGAAACTATGCCACAGGCAGATTTTAGTGTTAAACTCCCTGTAGTGTCAGATCATTAAAATTCCTCAAGAGTGAGCTGAACAGTGTAAGACATAAATGCAGAAGCATGGGCCATGCCTTCTTTTTCCAGGAGGGTCTGTTATTTTCACCAGAGAATATCCCTGTTCTCATGTCTCTTCCCTTTATGGAGTTTTAAAAAATCATGATGGTAAAATAAAATTTAACACCTAGTGGCATTAAACACATTCACATTGTTGTTCAACCATCACCACCATCCATCTGCAGAAGTTTTTCATCTTTCCAAACTGAAACTCGGTACCTAGTACACTAGGTACACTAACTCCCCTTCTCTCCTCCTCTCAGCTCCTGGCCACCACCATTCTATTTTCTGTCTATGAATTTGACTGCTCTAAGTGGAACCCTACATAATTTGGGACCGGCTGATTTCATTTAGCATAATGTCCTCAAGGTTCAGCTGTGTTGTAGCATGTGTCAGAATTTCCTTCCTCTTTAAGGCTGAATAATATTTCATTGTATGAATATGTTGATGTATTTTGTTGATCCGTTCATCTGTGGTGGACATTTTGGCTATTGTGAATAATGCTGCTGAACATGGGTGTGTATACATCTGTTGTAGTTCCTGCTTTCAATTCTTTTGAGTATACACCCAGAAGTGGGATTGCTGGATGATATGGATGAGTCTATGTTTAAATTTCTGAGGAACTGCCGTACTGTTTTCCACCCCTTATGGAGTTCTGATCTAAATTTTGGAGAGGAGGTGTCTCCATCCTCCTAAGTAGCAAAGAGCTGGGAGCAGCAACATCCACTTATCCCAGTTGGGGTTCTATCCAGGGGCAGATTGCCTTGCTTGCTTGGAAGTTTTATAAAAGAGAATGACTTAGCAATAGGGAAGAAGGTGGAACATGAGGTTCTCTTCAGTATTAGATCGGAGCAGAGAGAACACTCATTTCTTTATTAAAAGATTAGGAGGGATAACTGCTGGCATCAAAGTGCAATACCAAGAGTACTTGTGTTTGACACAGTGTGAGGGATATAAATGATAAACGTCTAAGTTTTGCTTTGTCTTGTGCACCTGAAACTAATAAAATTATATTTTAAAAAAAAAGAGCACTTGTGTTTGAATTCCAGCTCTGACAGCTTCTTGCCTCAGTCTCCTACATGTGACCACAGGAATCTGGGGATCTCATAGCATCACTGTTGGGGCCACCAAACACAAATCAGAGATAGGACATTCTTGTGTTCATAAATTAAAAAAAATAAAAGTAATCATGGGAGCATAATGAAACTTCACATATTTTCATTTCACCCTACATTTCTGATTTTTTGTGTGTGTGTGAGGTGAAGGGAAACTCATTTTTGTCCCTATGGTTACAAACTTTCCAGAGATTGCAGATATTTTGGGGAACCGGAAACTCCATTGTCCCGAGGCCTAGATTGGGGCTTTATTGATTCAGCCCAGGCCAGTGCAAGCCGTTCTTGGGAGGGATGGCAGCCCTTGGGCCCTCGCTGCCACGTGGTGGAGGGTGGGGGGGTTGGATGCACCCAGGGAACCCAGGCGCACTTTGGGCATAGTTAGCAAGGCCACCTGTCAGCTACTTCTTGACGTACTTGTCCAGCAAAGGCCGATTGCAGTAGCATATGCCCCTGTACTTCTCTTCTTCAGTCAGAGGGTAAATCCCATGGGTAACAGTGATGCTGAAGATGATGTAACCACTGATAAAACCAGCCAGGACTCTCTAAAAATCAGTCAAAACCCAGGGAGAGGGCTAGAGAGAGACTTTCAGAAGAACACTTGTTTTAGGTCTGCTCTGCCAATTCCTTAAAAATACACAGCATTTCTATTAGTTCTTATTATCGAAGTGTTACATATTCACTGCTAAAATTAAAAGTACTGTAGAAGGTAGAACATGACAGTCTCCCTCCTCACCTGCCCCTCTTTCCTCACCAGGTAGCTCTTAAATTCTGACCTCCCTTCTGAAGACTGCCTTTTTTCTGGGATGTATAATATTGAACATGTGATTAAGAGACAGCCTCCAGATATTATATTTCTACATCTTGTATGAACTAATTAATTAATCTCTTTAAGCCTTAATTTTCAAATCTTTTAAATGGGTGTAATCGTAATTTTTATCTCATAGGTTGCCTGCTAAAGTTAAATGAGGTGACTATATGGGAATCACTTAATGTGATACCTGGTATATATATATATATATATATATATATATATATATATATACACACACACATATATACATATATTTTGTGTATATATATATATATATATATACACACACACATATATACATATATTTTGTGTATATATATATACACACACACACACATACACACATATAATATATAATATATAAAATATGCTATTATATATTATATATGCTATTATTAATATTATTATCTGTAGGCAGGAGAGAAGGCTTGCATTCAGCCCAGTGACCCTGCTCTGGCTTCCTATGACACTTTGAATCAGATAAACTGAATCTCTTCTCTTCTTATGTTCTGACAAACAATTTATATCAAATTCTAAACAGTCAAGCCTTTCTTTGACATTACATGTTTTAAAATAAAGAAGATGCAATCATTTTCTCATCCCTGACCATCATCCTTATTTCATTAAAAGAGATATATGCTATTAAAATGTGAGGAAAAGACTTTCACTACAGCCCAAATGCTCCTCTCTTTACAGGCTTTATTCGTAAAAAAGTCCCTTGACTGCTAATTCACTATATATATACACAAACATGTACACAGGAAGATGCAAAGACAGTACAGAGATCATCCATGTACTCTGTACCCAGTTTCCCTCAATGACTACATCCTACATAATTACAGTACAGTATCAAGACCAGGAAACTGACATGGTACAGTGGACGTACGGTTCTATGTCATTTTAGCACATGTAGATTCATGTAACCACCATGCAATTAGGATACAGAACTATCCCATCACCACAAAGACCCCCTCGTGCTATTCCTTTATAGCCACACCCATTCCCCTCCTTCCCAGCATCCCTAATCCCTGGCAACCACCAATTTTCTCCATCTCTGTAATTTAGTTATTTTGAGAATGTTATATAAATAGAACCAAGCAGTATGTGACCTTGTGGGATTGGCTTTTTAAAATCAGCATAATGTCCTTGAGATCTAGCCAAGTTGTTGCATGTATCATTAGTTCATTTCTTTTCATTGCTGAGTAAAATCTCAGGGTATGGATACCTCGTTGTTTATTTAACCATTAACCTATTGAGGGACATTTAGATTTTTCCAGTTTTGGTCCATTACCAGTGAAACCACTAAAAGTAATTGCTCAGGTTTTTGTGTGGACACTTTCCATATTACTTTACAATACTGGATTTTATTTAAAGCTTCTGTTACAGCAGGTCTCTGACACTACAGGGAGTCCAGCCTGCCCACTGACTCTCTACTTGATGCCATCTTGTTGAGGGAGAAAAAAAGAAATGAAATAAATGGAAAAACTTACTGTTCTCTAAGACAGGAAAACTCAATATTGAAAGGTACATTGATATTTTAGAACTTCACAAATTTACTCTAAAATTTATTTGAAACAATAAATGGGTGAAAATAACCATGAAAGAAAAGTAATACTCATAGAGGACGTGAGCACCAAATATTAAAATGTAGTATAAAGCTATAATCAAAGCAATCTGACATTGACTTAATCAGATGTAGAGAGATCAATGAAACAGGAATAGGTAGTCGGAAATATGTATGGGCGTTTACTACATTATAAATGTGATGTTTTAGAAAACAGAATAATATAATAGAATTTATTATATTATTATTAAATATAATAAAGGTGTTTGGACAACTAGCTACCCATTTGTAAACAAAGTATAGTGACAAACGTTATCTCATACTGTATACATAAATAAGTTTTAGTTGGATCAAATATATAATTTAAAAAATTTAACCATAAAAGTTGTAGAAAAACATATACTGAACATTTACATAATTTCAGGGTAGGAAAGACCATTCTGTGCTTGACATTGAAGGTAGAAACTATAAAGAAAAATACTATAAAGAATTAACTAGATAAAAATTTTAAACTCTGTATGGCAAAAAATTATTATGAGACACTGGAAAAAGTTATTTGTAACTTACATGTCAGATAAGGGTAAATATTTAAATATAAACATATTAAAAGCTCTTACAAACCAATAAGAACAAAACAAGCTTCCAAAAGAAAATTAGATGAAGGATATGAATAGACATTTCACACACACAAAAACATGAAAATTGCTAATTAATGTGGTAAAATTAAATTTCACTAATTTATATAAATGTGAATTAAAACATAAATGATATATTAGTTTTGTTAATTGGATTAACAAAGATGAAAGATGGTTAATGTGACTGGAAAGCAAAGCTGGGAGGGGATTGGATCAAGATGGGGCTAGAGAGATAGTCTTGGGACGGCTCATGGCTGTGACAGCCACGGTAAGGATTTTGGATTTTATCTCCAGAAAAATGGGAAGTCTGAAGAGTTTTAATCCAGAGAAGTACATGATCAGATAGATGTTTTGAAAAGCTCATTAGCCAAGGTGTGGTGAATATGTATTTGTAGAGTGTGGAGAAAGACCAGTTATATATATCTACCTATGTTATCTATTTGAGTTGGGAAATGTCTGGAAGGAGAAACAGTTAATTCTTACATTTTAACGGTGGTTGTTTTGGCTGATGACACATCTGGCGATTTACATTTTTTCTTTTTCCTAATCCATACTTTCCAATTTTTCTGCAAATCTTATATATTACTAATCTACCTTTTATTTTTTAATCACTGATATGGAAATGAAAAAGCACAAGATTTAGAATCAGAAAACCTTGGTTTAAGACCTGGTTTTCTCACTTACTCACTGTACTGCTACTGAGCAAGATACCTAATTCCTCTGAAACCTTCCTGTTAGGTAAAGTGTCCGTATGAATATACATAAAACAACAAAGTTTTCCCACTTAAAAACGGTGATGATAGTAAATGCTCACCTGACAAGATTTTTATGACGATTGCATTCAGTTGTACAACACAATTAGAAAGTTTTTTATAAACTACAAACTATATAAATGTTATTGAAATGATAATGGTTAATATTATCAGCTTTTATACAACACATGGTCGAGATATTTAAACAGAGATATCTGTTAAGATATCTATGTAATTTATTTCAAGGACTAAATGAGGTCCCATTGTACCTTTCTGACCTGTGCAAAGGAATCATTTTGAGCTTGTACGTTTTGACAGGGATTTATTGGATGCTTTGGGAGAAGTTGAGTAATGTCAAGATTATAACAAATTTTGGAGGTTTCAAGAAAGACTGTCATTTGTAGTAAACAGTCCTAAGAAAGCTTTCAGTTCTGAGTTGGTGCCACCCATTCTTTAGACTATGGTTTTTAGACAAATAAAATTATCAGATAATTGGGCCAGTGGAAAGTATATCATTTGAATAGAGTTGCCAGGTAAAATTCAGCATGCCCAGTTAAATTGGAGTTTCAGATAAACAATAAATCATATTTTAGTCTAAGTATATCTCAAATATTGTATGGGATGAACTTAGACTCCCATGCAATTTATTGTTTATCTGAAATTCCAATTTAACTGGGTATGCTGTGGTTTTATTTGTTAAATGTGGCTACTCTAAATATGGAAAACCTGCTACAAGTGTTTTGGGGTTGATGGATGGGTGTGTGTGTTGATGGGAATGCTGTGTGAATGGGGGGGCTCTTATATTTGGGGTGGTGCTTGGGGCACCTTATCATGAAAGTACCCTGTTCAAAGTTTGGATTATTGCATATGAGAACCCAGAGTCGAGAATAAATGAATATTTTATGAAGATGGTGTTTGAATTGAGTCATGAAGGTGGTTTTGTCAGGAATATTATTCATACGCATAACATAATATGTTGCACATAACGCCTGTCTGCTCCACCTACTGTCTCCATAATTCTTGTTTTATGATTTGTGTTTCTCAAGTCCCTCATGCACACTGACTCACTGATTGTCTCAGGGCCTCCCTCCATCAAGCTTGTCTCTGACTAAGCCGGTGGTGGCTGAGTCCACAGGCCAACACACTTGGTGCTTTCAGGCTGAAGGGGAAGGAGCTGGGTCATGAGGAGTCCGGCTGAGTCAGTGTTTTCCTGGGAGTAAAGTCTCCCCGTAGGAAGGTGAATGAACTCTGTTCTCAACACCCCCCACAAGTCACATTTTCCTGATCTCTTGGTAGAGCATGCATCCTCCCCATTCAGTGGCTTGTTGTCATAGAACGGTTTGTTCCTGGTGCTTAAATAGTGATACCTGAGAGTCACCACACTGCCCCCTTTTCAATTAAAAAAACTCATAGATACAAATATTTAGATTTAGGTTTGCATTTAAGAAAAGTCTAGAAAGACATCGCAATCTTAAAGCAAATTATCCTGGGTGAATGAGAGAGAGGGAAGCACTTCTACTTTTATACTTTATATACTTCTGCATTGCTTGCAAAAAAAAACGAAAAACAACAACAACCTTTTACAAAGAGAATGTAATAATTTTGTGTTAGACCAGTAACAAAGCAGTAACATTGGAGACCAAATTTTAAACTAAAACTCACTCCCAAACACAACTATTTTCCATTCATTTTGAAATATTGCTTTTCCCGTGCAGACATATGGCACAGTTACCATCACAAGACACGCACTATTTTGTATTCTGGTATGTTCCTTAACATTTATCACAGCTGTTTTTCTGCATTGCTAAAAATTCGAAGGACCACTTTTCAGGGCTAGAAGGGTAAACTTTGAGTTACCAGTGACTTGCAGCATGAGCTTGTCTTCCCTGAGCACTGAGTTGAACTGCTGAGGAAGGTGGGGGTGGGGGTCTTTGTTTGTTTTCTTTTTGTTTTTTTTCCATCTGGAATATGAGGCGCTGGAAGTTAAGTTCTCTCTGGAGTCCCTTCCAGGTATTATCTGTTACCTTCATGAAGCACATCATAAATAACGATCATTTGGACATAACTCTTTGTAAACCTTTATTTAATCCACCAGACTTCCTGTTTTAAGATCACTTGGCGTAATGCAGCTCATTTATCCTCATGATAGATACATGGTGGTGGATATAATTTTCCTGTTCATAGATGGAGAAACTGAGGCCAGAGGTGTGGGATGATTTACCGCAGCATTGGCCTCTTATCAGGGCAGCCCCAGGTTTCGGCTGCCCCACGTTATGGCTGATGGATAGCAGACGAGATCCCCCAAGAGCAGACAATAGGAGGCAGCTTTGGTATGATTATTAAAAGATCCATCATTTTCCTGCCACCTCCCTTTTTTCTTCTTTGGATTCCAAGTCACTATTTCTCTGAGACATTTGGGACATATTCCTGAATGGACCCTTGGAACACACACACACACACACACACACACACACACACACACGACAATTTGGTCACACCTACGATGCAGATAAACTGGAGGGAGCCTGCAAAAGGATCTGTAGATAAAAAGTCCGGTATCTGGGCAGGTAACACCCAATTACAACAGAGCAGTGTTGACTTACACTTTTTCTTATCGAGGGATCAGGTATTCATGTAAATCAGAAAAGGGTTTGATGGATGCTACTTCACTGGAGTTTCTAGCCGAAGGACAGGTCTGGTTAAACAAAATATATATACTCCTTATCTACAGCGGCAACTATCATGCAACTGCCCGCCTCCCTTCTACTCACCAAGCTCTATAAAAAAGAGGGCCTTATCTAGAGTTTGTAAGAGCCTAATGTCTAGCAGGGTCTGTGCTAAAATCACTCTGACAACGCCACAACTCAGGCCCAGCCCCAACCATTTGGGCAGACAGATGATCTTTCCTTATCTCCAATTGTCTTGGCAATAAATGTCTCTTTCTTAAAATGCATGTTTAGACTACCCCAGGGGAACAGAACAGGTACCCATCTCGCTTGATGGGAGAAGGCTTTAAGATTTGGAGACCTGAAACCTGCTCCACTTGCTGCGTGAGGTTCAAGGGCCGTGGTGGCAAGGAATGCAGACTCCGAGGAACAGGCTGTTTGTTCACGTGGGCAGCAAACTTGTCCAGAAAAGAGATCGCCTGTAACGATGTGAGAGATGGGCGGCCTCGGGCAGAGCAGGAAGTCTGAGTTTTGGGGGAAACAAAGGAAGGGGATTGACACAGAGAAGTGAAGAGGGGGTTGAAAGAGGGAGAGTGGCTTACATTAGACATGAAGAAGTTGCTGAGATTTTGGTGCCACTTCTTGAAATGGGTGGTTGCCTCTCAGGATTGTTGGTGCCAGGCAGAGGCCAGCTGGGTGTGGTGACAGGACACAGTGCAGTGGAGTCAGAGACCTGGGCGGGGCTCTGCCTCTAACCTGCTGGGCGCCTTGAACCATCTCCTCTCCATCTCCGGGCTCCAGAGCTGATGTTCTGAGAGTGTGCTCCATGATGCCCGGTGCCCACAGGTGCAGGGGACCAGCAACAGGTGCCTGCTTTGCTGGTGCTAGAGGTGCATGGTCCTGGAACTCACACGGGGTGAGCAGGGAGCTGTGTGAGCACTAATCCGCCCTGAGCCTTTTCCATGCACCTACCATGAATTTGTCTTTCCTCTGGCCCTAGGTGCACTTGACTTTTAGGTATAGGTAATGCACTGGTCAGAGTGACAATCCTGGGGATGGCTTCCAACTCACCCAGTTCAGTATCCTGGGAGAATTTACATGTCATCTCCTACTTCTTCCCCTAAGTGTCTAATCTTGCACTTCAAATGTCCCAGTGAAGGTGTGTCACTCTTCCTGTGTACACTGCTGCAGAATCGCACAGGCCTCTCCACATCTTTCCTCCAGCTATGTAGCCTCAATTCACTTCCCTTTCTTAGTTTTGATTTGCATTTCCCTAATAAATAGGGACGTTGAGCTTCTTTTCTTGTGGATGTCATCTTTGGAGAAATGTCTGTTCAAATCTTTTGCCCACTTTTTAATGGGGTTATTTATTTATTGTTGTTGTTAAGTTGTAGGAATTCTTGATATATGCTCGATATCAACTTTTTAGCAGATATAGGATTTGCAAATATTTTCTCCCATTCTGCAGGATGCCTCTTCACTCTGCTGATTATGTCTTTGGATGCACAGAAAAGTTTAAGTTTGGTGTAGTCCAATTTATCTATTTTTTATTTTGTTTTGTTGCCCATGCTTTTGGTGTCATCCTGTCTTAGTTTTAACCCATTCTTTTTGGTGTGTAAGGCAACCGGGGCTCAGAACCTTAGTCCAGCATAGTCTGTAACATTTACTGCCCTGCAGTGTACGTGGAGGGACCAGATGACAACAACTTCCAAGTCCCAGAACTGTTCTCTCTCAGCAGCCATGGGCAAAATTTGAGATTCATTCTTGGTGTTTATTTCCTCTCTGCTCAGCCAGCCCAGCCTTATTTCAATGATATGCGGTCGTCTTTATTCCCAGGGCCACAGTTTCCTAGATTGTGTGACCTCTTGCCTTCCTGAGAGGCACACACAATAGAGCACACTGGTGTACAACTTCAGGGTCCTTATGGTGTCAACTGGACAGACTATGAGGTATGGGATGGTCTTGGAGAGCCAGGGACATGGGACTTCCACGAACACGGGGCCCAGAGAGTGAGAGGAGCAGAGCAATAGAGCAGTATAGCCTGGTTCTCTCCCTGGTCCCACATCTCCTGGAGAGAGAGAGAGAGAGAGAGAGAGAGAGAGAGATTGAGCTAAGCTACCTACTCTCTTCCTCCATGGAAGACACAAACTCTTCTGTTCCTTCTATTCCTATTTGGGTCAGAATCTGCCTTTTCCCCTTTAAGGGTGACTCTGGTTTGAGACTCCCCTACCTCTTTTCTAAAGCGACCATTCTATTCTACTTCAGATACCAGCCTTTAATATATTTGATTTTTATTATAAAAAATTCTATTTTAACTTTGAAATTAATTCATACCCACTGAACACATTTTGGAAAATATAAACATATAAAAGAAAGAAAACGAGAGCCACTTGTAAAACCTTTGTTCAGATATAGCCTCAGAGTACATTCAGATGTATTTTTCTCCAGGCTTGGTTGAGGGACAGAAGGGCTGGTATGTAGACAGAGAGTTAGATAGACAGACAGTGTAGATATATATTTTCATAGTTGATACCATCCTGTATTTCATTCCTTCTCTCTTCCCAAACCTCCAACACCTCTTCTTCTTCCTCTTTCTCAGCTTCTGGTCTCACTGAGAAAACAGAAGCCTTCCATTTGCTCCCACCCCTCGTGCACCCACCTACCTCAGGGCCTGTCTGCCCTCTTCCCACCACTCATAGCTGCATTGTCTTTGCTCCTTCTCTCCTTGTGGACTGGACCCCATTCCTCCTGATGTTCAGGATGTGGCTCCAGCAATCCTCCCCTGTCTCCTGTGACTCATTCATCCTTTCTGTCCTTCTGGATCGTTCCCACCACCATCAGGCACAGCAGCATGGCTTCCTTTTTAAAAAACTAAATTCTTCCTTATTTAATTCCACATTCCCCTGAGAGGAGGAAAGAGACCATACACATTCTACAAAGGATGAGTAGGCGTGTTCAGCTGTAAAGTGCTTATACAGAGGTGAGGGAGGTGATTCTGGAAGGGGAGGCTGGGGGCAGAGTGCTCAGGGCTTTGAGCATTTACTCTGTAGGAGATATGGAATCCTTCAAGGCTTTTGAGGAAGGAAACTGGAGGATTCTGGTGCTGTCTTGCAGAGGTTTTTCTGGCAGTGGTGAACAGGATGGGAAAAGCCACTGGGAAGTCAGTGTCTCAACACAGGCGGGAGGGGATTATGTCCCCAGCGATGGAAGTAGCCGTGGAATGGAGAGAAAGGGCTCTGCAAGACATTTGGTCTAGCACAAATTTTTAAGTCACAGAAGTAGATTGGATATGGGTGGTGAAGGAGGAAGTAAAAGATGCCTCCAGCAGTGGCACTAAATGTCTATGAAAATGGGGTTCCCTCTCTTTTAAAAAATTGGAACTTAGAACAAGAAAAGGCAGGTGGTTTCTAAAATGTGGAGGTAAGGAGCTTGTTCTGGAAGTGAGGCTTCCACCTCAGAGACAGGTGATGAGGGCTTTGTTACCTGGGTCTTTCAGAGAGTAGACAATGATAACGGATGGCTAGCAGCCAGGTCGGAAAGGCTCCCTGGGAACCAAAGGGCAGGCTGGCGCTGCCTGTCCCCACAGCGGGCCCCTCTGGGCAGCAGCAGGGTTGGGTGGCCCCTGGTGTCACGTGGTACTTGAGAGGAAGTCAGCAGAAGGCTAATGGGGAAGGTCCTTAGTTTTATTCTCCTTCCTTTACAAGTGAGGTGAGAGAGGCCCAGAGAGAGGATTTCTTGGCGAAGCAGGAAGAAGATTTTGGTGAAGGAAGAAGGACTTCACCAGTCTGGGATTCCAGGAAGACAAGCAGGGGTGATATGAAGGATTACGGTGGGGACCAGGGGCGGCGCTGGACAGTTATAAGTGACAAGACAGCTGGGAGTTAGAAGGTGGGAGATGGAATGGCAGATGGGATGAGGTGGGAGCTGGGGAGGAAGTCGTTTTGGAAGCGGATGAGACAGGGCTGGGAAGAGAGCCTGTCGAGCTCTGAAAGGCCCGTTGGGTTCCTCTCCTTCTTTAGGTGAAAGGTGATCTTTTCACTTCTGAACTTAGAAAGTAAGACCCCTCCCAACCTCTCCCCTGAAAAGGGAGCGCCAACTGCCAATTGCTTATTTATTTCTTTCCAATCCTGTAGTTTTATGGGGCCGTAAATGAGGACAGCAGGGAATCAATGAAAAAGGTGTAGCCAAGACAAACAGCAGAGTCCTTGCCCATGTGGCACTTGCAGTCTAAAGGTGTGCATGATGCAATCCCACGGCTGTGTGTTCCCAGGAGGGCAGGGTGGAGCTGCCCTGGGCAGCCTGGGGCACCAGGAGGTGGTTGGGAGGGACAGGTAGCCTTGACCTCCAAGGAATGACTGAAGGAAGGTCTCCCAGAGCAGTGAAAGGACAAAGGGCAGGGTGGTGCAGGTGGGCACAGGCAGGATGTTGGAGCAGCTGGAGTGAAGCAGAACGGGGAGGGTCCCAGAGGTCATCTTTATTTTGGAGACGTAAAGAGAGGGATTTGGGGTTGAGTAGAGGGAGCGAGTAAGCAGGAGCCTAGGAGAAGGCTAGCAAGGCCCACCTCAATGGCAGAAGTTACCCCCAGATCCGATCCAGGACCCAGATGCTGAATCCAAGATGCCTTTTATGAGGGAACCACCTGGGTGTGTTGGGGGATGTGTTTAATCCTGGTGAGATCAAGGGGCCTGTGCCACTCTCACTGAGCAGCATGCCCTAAAACAAGTGGGTGATAGGTCATCCGGACATTTGAGGACTTTAGCAAAGTCTGGAAGTATGCAGAAATGAAGAGGGCTGTTCCTGTAACTCAGCTTTATTGGAGGTATGGTCCATAGGGAGAGAGGCCTGCGTGGGTTTATTGGTAGGTATCTAGTGCACGTGAGTTCGCATTCAATTCTCAGTAGAGGGGGGTGAGTCACCAGGACACAACACTTCGTGCAAAGGAGTCTTAAAATCCCTCAATTCAACCTTGAAGACATTATACTCATTGAAAGAAGCCAGACACAAAAGGACAAACACTGTAAGATGCCACTTACATGAGTTGCCTAGAGTAGTCAAACACATAGAGATGGAAACTAGAGTGGTGGTTGCCAGGGGCTGGGAGAAGGAGGAGAAAATGGGGAGTTAGTGTTTAATGGGTACAGAGTTTCAGTTTGGAAAGATGAAAAGCTCTGGAGATAGATGGTGGTGATGGTTGAACAACAATGTGAATGTACTTAGTGCCACTGAACTATACACTGAAAAATGGTTAAGATGGTCTATCTTATATTAAGTGTATTTCACCACAATAAAAATGCATCAAAAAAATCCTAAATTCACTTTGCATGGACGTTCTTCATATCAAGCTGGCTCTGACCTTGGTTTGTCTTCCTGAGCCAGTAGGTGGTGGCTGACTGGGAGCCAGTCACCCTGTCACTGTCTGGTCATACTACATGGCTAAACACTACTCTGTTTTCAAATTTCCTCTGAGTGGTCAAACTTCCAGAGCCCATTCACCTGTTGGGGAAAGTACAGCCCTGAGTGTGCAAAGTAGAGGCCCAGGTGTGAAGCCACAGCACTGCAGCACCCCTTCCCCTTTTCCCTGTTGCAGCAAAGAGGCCGGGCACCAGAAGTAGATGGTGGTAGTATTGGTCAGCAGCAGCTGGCCATTGGGAAGAAGCGTTGGGAAGAAGCTTGGAGGCTGACACATCTGGGTTTGCATCACCATCGTTAATGGGCAAGCTGCTCATCCCCTGTAAGCCTTAGTTTCCTAATCTGTAAAATGGGCTCAAAATTACTTATCCTTCAGAGTTGCAAGAGGTCTATAATATGAGGTATATAAGACAGAGAGCACGCTGCTTGCACAGAGTAGCCATTCAACCAACGCTACTCACCTTCCCTAACTTCCCATCTCCCCCATTTTTTTTAATGGCACATGTCTTAGTATGTTCAGGCTGCTATAACAGAATACCACAAATTGGGTAGCTTAAACAAGAGACACTTATTTCTCACAGTCCTGGAGGCAGGAAGTCCAAGATCAAGGCACCAGCAGATTTGGTGTCTGGTGAGAGCCCAATTCCTCATCGATGGCCAACTTTGGGCTGCATCCTCCCATGGCCAAAGGGGTTTGGAAGCTCTGTGGGGTCTCTTTTATCAAGGCGCTAATCCCATTCATCACCTCCCAAAGACCCCACGTCCAAATGCCATCACTTTGGGGGTTTCAATATATGAGTTTTGAGGGGGTCACACATGTTCACAGTGTAGTAGTATAATTTTAAAAATACACAGAAAGCTCTATTCTTTCCCTTGAGATTTCTAAGAAGAGAAGAGGGCAGATGTCTTCTGCCATGGAGTTTTGGAGGCAGGGTGGACATGGAATATCTTCTGACGTTCCCTTAACTCTAAAATCTCGATTATTATAGGGGTGGCCTTTTTATGTGCGGGGCTTCATTTGAACTGTCTTTTTTTGATTAAGCTTATGACTATGTCTGTGGAAAACCCCATGTTCCACCACTGAGCAGAGTGTTTTTCTGCCAATCAGCAGTAGAGGTAAAGACCTCTAAAGAGCCTTTGGCTCACAGCCAGCCCTTTGCAGAAGTGAGGTCCAGGGTCTGTAGCCATCAGGACAGGGGCCTGACCCACCTGCATGCAGGTCAAAGTAACCGCCAAACAGCTCTGGGCCAGAGCCAAACAAGATGAGGCAGGGCGTATTAAGTCATCTGGATTTTATTTTATATGATGTAAAACATCTGAGCACTAGGGACCATACAAAAATGGGGAGTTCTGGAGGAAACCTACTTTGGAAGATTGAACATTTCCACTTTTCACTAGCATAAGTAGAGAGGAATGAGGAGCTATAGTAAGGTAAACATTGCTGAGGAAACAGAAAATAACAAGTGTTGAGGAGGAGGAGAAGAAATTTGAACCTGTGTCCTGCTGGTGGGAATATAAAATGGGCCAGCCACTGTGGAAAACAGCATGGCAGTGCCTCAAAAAATTAAATATAGAATTGCCATATGATCCAGCAATTCTACTTTTCGGTGTATGTATACCCAAAAGAATTCAGAGCAAGGTCATGAAGAAATATCTGTACACCCATGTTCCCAGCAGCATTATTCATAATACTCAAAGGTGGAAGCAACTCAAATGTCCATAAATGAATGAATGAATAAACAAAATGTGGTATATGCACAAAGTGGGATGTTATCATTTAGTCTTAAAAAGGAAGAAAATTCTGGTCCATGATATAACATGGATGAACTTTGAGGATGTTATGGTAAGTGAAGAATAAAAGACAAATATTGTACGATTACACTTACATAAGGTACCTAGAGTTGTCAAATTCACAGAGACAGAAAGTAGAATGATGGCTGCCAGGGGCTGGGGGAGGGGAGGATGGAGGGCTACAGTTTAATGGGTATAGAGTTTTAGTTTGGGAAGATGAAAAATTTCTGGAGGTGGATGGTGGTGATGGTCGCACAACGAAAATGTACTTAATGCCACTGAACTGTACACTTAAGTGTGGTTGAGATGGTAAATTTTATGTTAGGTGTATTTTATCACAATTTAAAAAAGAGAGAGGAAAAGAAAGTCCTAGGTTTTATTACAGTTTGCTCATTTCTAAAGTTGGGGAAAAGCCTCTCCCGTCTCTGAGGTTATAATGGTTGAACATGTGAACACACGGACACCTGAGAAAAGTAGCTGGTCCAGGACGAGGGGACGGCAATGCTGACAGTTGCGTGGTCGTCAGTGCCATTCGCTGGCCAGTGCTTGGGGATGGTCAGCCCTTTTGTGGGTAGCCTTGGGCACACCCCTGCCCCTCTCTGGGCGTCAGTTACCTCACACAGAAAAGAGAGACTGGGATCATTGCCAAGGTCCCTTTCGTCCACTAACAGTGACGCTCTGTGTGGCTGCCCTTTGGGATCACTCTCCCAGATCTTGGAAGCTACATCTAGGGGACAGCCCTGTCACCTTTATGCAATTGGCAGCAAGGGCTGAGTGTGCCCTGCTGAGACTGTCAATGCTGGGGTGGTGTGGGGGAAACCGGGGTTTGTGACCCTCGCTTCTCCATCTGGAGAAGCCTAACTGTGGCGTTTGATGGACCATTCTCCTACAGGCTTATGAAAAACGGTCCCAGTGTGTGCATGCGTGTGCAGGCATGTGCCTGTGTGTGGGTGTCCACGGGGGAATGTGTTCTGTCTGTCCGGGGTGCAGCTGAAGGTGGGAATGTGGAGCGGAGGGACACTGTGCTGAATGTCACACCCCTTGGGGATGAGGGACTAGAAAGAGTTTTGACCATGTTTAAAGATGGTAGTGTTTTTGCACTGCACACTCTGCTGCATACTGCAATAATGTTGGTGCCCAAGTCCCACCCCTGAGGCTTTGATTTCATGGGTCTAGGGGTGGGCTGGGCTCTGGGATTTTTCAAAGCTCCCTGGGGGGTTTACTCTGCAGCCAGGTTGGGAGGCACTGTTCCCTGGGCCTGAGAAGAGGAGTCCCCAACCCAGACTTGCTGGGGCTGAGCCCTGTCTAGGGCTGAGGAAGCTTGTGTGGTGTGTGAAGGAGGCTACCTGTAAGCTGTTTATTGCCTGCTTGAATTACTGGGCAAATATTGACCCGAGGCTCTGGTGTCCCAGGAGCTACCTGTTGTTTCCACGGGCACATACATCTCTGGCGCATCCCACACCTTTGTCTAGTTTGGGCTCTGCCAGCCAAGAGATGGGCAACACAGAGGCAAAGCGTCCTCCCGAGGGCAAGGTGCCAGGTCCTTAGTGGAGACTCCGCTTTGTGGGTGGACACGTTGCTATGTGGGAGGAGGCCGGGCTGTGGAGTGGGGCTAATTTTTGCTCATATGAATCATGAGAACTTTGGCAAGTGTTCTAAGCTCTCTGAACCTCAGTCTCCTAATTTGCACAGCGAGGGTAACCGTAGCTGCCTGCAGGGTAACTGTGAGGATGAAATGCATACCGCAAGCACTGTACCCTTCACATAGTAGTTGTTCAATAAATGGCTTTCTTTTTTTCTGGATTAGACAACCAGCAGGCTGCCCAGTCTGTGGGAAGTTGCGTCAGTCTTCGTGCCATCAAGTTTGTGTGTATTAACCAGTGAGAATCTGGTGGCTCGTGAGCAAATGCTGGGTGAGACAGAGCTCATTCTCTTCTTGTCACGGGCTGAACTGTGGGCCCCCAACTTCAAATTCCTATGCTGAAGTCCTAATGCCCAGGCTGAATGTGACTGTATTTGGAGATAGGGTCTTTAAAGAGGCAATTAAATTAAAATGAGGTACTTGGGGTGGGCTCTTATCCAACATGACCAGTGTCTTTTTTTTTTTTTTTTTTTTAAAGGAGGGTGCAGCTCACAGCAGCCCGTGTGGGGACTGAACAGGCAACCTTGGTGTTATCAGCACCACGCTCTAACCAACTGAGCTAACCGGCCACCCCACCAGTGGCTTTTTAAGAAGAGGAAATTAAGATACTCGGTCATCTGCAAGCCAGGGAGAGAGGCCTCAGAAGACACCAGCCCTCCTGACGCCTTGCTCTCAGAATTCCAGCCTTTAGAACCAAGAAAAAATAAATTTCTGTTGTTTAAGTGCACCAGTCTGTGTTACTCTGTTGTGGTAGCCCAAGCAGACTAATACAAGTCCCCACAGCAAACCTGATTCAGACCCCTCTCCACATCAACCTTCACCCACTGCCGGCAATTTCTAAATCCTTCACCTCCCCCTCTGTCCCCCATAGAATCAGTCCTAAAATCTCCCAGCTATTCCCACCATTGTTATAACCCCTCAGCCATCTTCACCCTCGGCATTAATGCCGCTGCATCTTTTCTTGCTCAGTTCCTTGCTCCAGACCATCCTCCATACACAGTTAATTTTTCAAGTCAAAAGTAATTACCTGACGGGGCCCATTCTCACCTGCCCAGCCCCATCCCTCTCCTTCACTTCAGGCTATGTATGCTCTGTCTGCATGGGACCCTTCATGTTTTCTGGAACGTGCTATGTTACTCTTACACCCCTGGGCCTCTGAGCCTCTGGGCCCACTGCCTGAGTACTCTTCTCTCATTTCCTGCCATCAAACTCCTATTCAATATCCACAGCCCTTTTTCAACGTTCCCTTCCTGGAAGCCTTGCTAGACCTTCTAGGAGCAGTATTGCCCCTTCCTGTCCTCTCTGTCCTCCTAACCTTGTGCACAGCCCCTATTACACAGTTTGGAGATGCTTTGTGTGCGTGTCTTCCTTCCTGCCCAGAGTGTGAGCTGATGAGATCAAGGACCAAGGTCTTATTTATCTCACGTTCCAAGCATCTAGCCCAATGAGATATCTGGCGTGGTTGGTGCTCATTAGCTGCTTCTCAAATGAAGGGATTAAATGAATAGTTCAGGTCAGTGTTTCAGGCCAGATACTTCCTTGTTGGGGGTGCTATCTCCTGCATTGTAGGATGTTTAGCAACATCCCTGGGCTCAACCCACAGGAGGTTGTAACAATCCAAGTTGTAACAATCCAAAATATCTCCAGACATCTTTCAATGTCCACAGGGGACAAATTTGCCCCAGGTGAGAACTACTGCTAGGCTTGCAGGCATCTCTGAACTTCTTGAGAAAAATACTGTTGGCACATCCAAGATTAGAATGACACTGATGTTGATTTTGTCAGATCATAAAACAGAGATAAACACCAATTTTGGAGGCTGTATGCTGAAGTGGGTCCTATGAGAAAATGGAGGCAGGCATCCTTTTCTAGTAGTAAGGTTGAGGAGATTTTTTCCCCCTGAAATTTTGGCTTCAGTTTCCTATTAAATTGGGTGCAAGTACAATGGGAGAGGATACACTTTTACCAAGCAGAGGCTCTGACATCAGTCAGGGTTACGATTTTCAGAAATCAGATTAGCAGCCATTCCACCTCCCTCTCTTCTTTTACTGACTTTCTCCAAAAATACTTTGGCCCTGAAACTCCAAAAATCAACTACCCCAGTAATCACCAGTGAGTACACTCAGAGCACATTTCATAGACCTCATTTTATTGGACTTAACACTAAGCATCCCAGTAGGATTGCAACAAAAAATACAGGATACCCAATTAAATTTGAATTTCAGAGAAACAACGAATAACTTTCAGCATAAGTATGTTCCAAATACTGCACGGGACATGCTTATACTAAAAATTATTCATTGCTCAGGTGAAATTCAAATTTAACTGGGCATGCTGTATTTTTACGTGCTAAATCTGACAACCCT
This sequence comes from Rhinolophus sinicus, assembly GCF_036562045.2. Classification (NCBI taxonomy): domain Eukaryota; kingdom Metazoa; phylum Chordata; class Mammalia; order Chiroptera; family Rhinolophidae; genus Rhinolophus; species Rhinolophus sinicus. The sequence continues at coordinate 97,201,318 of NC_133757.1, forward strand.
ACTTACCAGCCATTGGTGTCTTTGGTAAATACATTTGTTAGATGCTTTTCAGAGAGCTGGTTTGGATGAGAAGAGAATGTGAAGCTCACGGAACTACCCCGATGGTAACAAGTGACAAAGAGTCTTTGCTTGACCAAACTTCAGTCAGGTCCCTGAAACTTCTCCTAGGCCCATCTGTGTACTTCCTTGTGAAATCCAGTTTTAGCAAAAACCCTGCTAAGTCAGTTTAACTAGAACAATCCCCCAGGACCTCCCATATCTGATCACCCTTGATATTCGATCAGGTTCCTCATCCCCAACCCTCTCCCAGGTAATGTCTCATCACCCTGGCCTGTCTTCAGCGAGAATCCTGTTAAGTTGGTTTAGCCAGAATCTCCTCACCCCTGAAATACCATGTTTCCCCAAAAATAAGACCGGGTCTTATATTAATTTTTGCTCTAAAAGATGCATTAGGGCGTATTTTCAGGGGATGTCTTATTTTTTCATGTACAACAATCTACATTTATTCAAATACAGTCATATCATCTTCTTCAGGAACATCGTCATAATGTACTATTTGCGTCCATCTGGCTGACGATCTTAACTGGGCATATTTTCAGGGTAGGTCTTATTTTTGGGGAAACACGGTATTTTCTGAGTAATTTTCCATTCACTGATCCCCACAGGCTTCTTGGCTATGAATTCCCACTTGCCCCTGCTATATTCAGAGTTAAGCCCAACCTCCCTCTCCCACTGTAAAATCCCATTGCCGTGTCCCTTCACCTATCTTGATGTTCCTGAATGAAGTCTGCCATACTATCTTTAACAAGTGCCATTAATTTTTCTTTAACACCAATATGGTAGCCCTGCTGGGTCATTTTGTATGGACTGGTTCACCAGCTGAGTTTTATCTGTCATGAAACAGCTAAAAAAAAAAAAATTAAAAAAAAAAAAAAGTAAGCCTATTTCCCACTGCCCCTGTGGCGCTTACATGAAACATGCATGTAAGGCTTCTGTGCTGGCCCCCTTCCTCAAAATTTTTGGCAAAGATGACCAAAAAATAGCTTCTGTGGAAATTATTTATTTAGTATTAATGGGGCAAAGTTAGATCTTGGCCAGACATTTCAAGTAAACAGGATCACTCCACATAGAGTTGTTTGAAACCAGAGATTTCCTGTGACCGCCCCCCCACCCTGAGTTTTAACAAGAGCCAGAGAAGTTATATTTATAGAAACCCCCTTAATTTTACCCTCCACCCCCACACTTAATCCCAAATACAACAAATCCCAGAACGTCTGCAGACAGTGGCCTATTTGATGGATGATGCCAGAAGGCCATCCTTGATGCAATTGTGTTGATAAATGGAAGGCGGGGTTGAGGTTGTTACAGTGCGACTGGGGGCAGATGCCAGTGGGTATATAATATTTTTAGGGAGCTGCAAACACAATCAATTAATAAAAACATTAACCCCCAGCACGCGGTGTCTTTTGGTTAGGTTTCTTGGAGGGCTTTGCAAATTGCTCTTGACCTCAGCCACTTAAAAGAATTCTTAAAAGAGTTGGAAGCACAGTGGCTTTTTCATATTTCTTTTTGAGCAATCCACTGTCTCTGTCTAAACCCTAAACATTTGCTCACATACCTTGTGGAAGTTGACTTGGGTAGAAGCCCCTATTGAAGGGGCTATCGGCTTGACAGACTGCTGTACAATGATTATTAGAAATTTCTCCTATGCAAGGACCTTCCTAGTCCAGGCAGAGCTGGAGAACAAAAGGAGATTTCCCATGGTGGAGAGACAGAAGGACTGTTTCCAGAATTAGAGGATTCCTCCAATCCTAACAAGGGTCATCAAAACGCTGGGGTGGGGGTTGAGGGCGAGTCGTGGCAGAAAGAGCATCGGAAGACCCAGGTCTCAGTCCTGGTCACAGGTGACTTTGGGCAAGTCCCTTAGATAGTTGGACCTTTACTTTTCTCGTCTGTTACATAAGGGAATAGCTTACCTATTCTGCTAGGTTATTTCTAGCGAGATAATGCACGTAAGTGAAGAATAAATCATTGTTCTTATTGATAAAAGCGATATGGGGATGGCAACTGAGGCTTGTCCGTTGAACCCAGTGCTGTGAGATGAACTCGCCGAGGATATGGGGACCTCATCGGGTCTTTATACCAGTTTTCTCGGAAAGGCCTGATGATGACTTCCAGCCGCATCTGAGAGTACAGCCTCTCTAGTGACCTTCCATCTCTTCTGGGACCCCTTTACGGCCAGGAGGTACCCCAGGTCACCACAGTCTTTCCTTGAACCAATGTTTGTTCGATTATAAGCAGCATTTCTTTTCAATGATAGAGAAGAGGTGGGAAGAGAAAATACTAGGGTGCATTGCAAATAGTCAGGGCAAGTATCAGTTTGTGCAACTTTTGTTTCAGATATTTTATACACATACATGTTGAACTGTAATTGAAAAGATATTTCTTACTGTGAGTTGTGCTTTAAAAATATCGAAAGTGCTCTTTAAGCAAAGACAGATATGTTTTCATCACTTGGGCAGTTTTGAATTCAAAATCCAGCCAAGGAAGTGAGTGCTGACAGAGTCATGGAGGCAAGGAGCCCAGAAATGCCTTCTTGATTTGAGTCACATTTGGTGTCATAACACCAATGTTGTGCCATCAGACAGGTTCTAACCCCAGCTCTTAGTGGCTATGAGCTTCACTGAGCCATTGCCTAGCCCTCCACACAGTGGGCTGGCTTCCGTGAGCTCCAAGGCCTTTCCAGCCTAGCATTACCTCTTTGTTCTTAGGGAAGCAGTGTGGGAAGGCGCTGAGCCCAAGGCCAGGCTTGTCTTCTCACACTTCAGGGCCACTGCTCTGGGGATGACCACCCCAACATCACCACTTTCCATTCCCTCCTTTGGGGGCTCCCAAACATTCTCAAACATCCTTGAAGTGCGTGGAAATAGAGATGTTTTCCAGGCATTTCCTTTTGCTTCTGAGAGAAATAAGATTCTTTCTCTGTGCTGACAATTTTCACCCCTTTGGATAACGTGGGGGACATTTTGGACAGTTTTGGCTGGGACTTTCGTTAGCAGCAGGATTGATAAACTCAGCAGTCTCCTGGCTTGGTCCTCAGAAGGGGCTCTCCAGCCCCAATGTCAACGGTCCTTCCAGCACCCAGATGTGAGCCATTTAATGTACAGAGCTGACCAGAGGCTCTCCCCTCATTCGCTGTCTTCATCACTGACTTCCCTGCCTACTCTTCCCTTTATTTTCCGTCTGAATCATGCTGTTTCTGAAGAGGCTTCCTACTTTGTAAATAAACTTAGCTTGTACATTCTTATGTTGGAGAAAACATTTGCAGAGATGTAAGTGAAACCAATTTGCAAAACTATCGCTTTGACAATTGCATATTGTAAATATTATGAAATCGTTGAAATAGGAGTTACATTAACCTGATGTGCTCACTCTTCATGACCCCTGAATCTGACGCTTATTCATGTAGGATAGTTTCTCACTCTGTGTGTGTGTGTGGGGGAGGGGTGGGTGATGATGATTTCCTTATAAATTGCCTTTAGTAATTGTCTAACAAAACATAGACATAGCCACTAAATTGTACAAAAGTATAACCACCTCAGCTAGTAGTAATCAGAGATCAGCAGTTTGATGGGTGTTTTTTCTAGAGTGAATACTTTATTATCCTTTCTCATAATCCCAGGGAAAAGTATATCCCTGAAATTTTATACTTTTAACTATTAATACACTGGTATTAACATATTTTCCTCCCCAGAGCCTTGTTTCACCTTGTCCCCTCCCCTCCTTCTGTATTGGGTGGGTGGTGGCATCTCAGAGGGAAGGCATTCATGAGGCCCAGCAGGATGTGCCAAAGCTGCCTGGGTTAGCACTGATCCTTTGATATTCCAACAAAAAAATGGGATTAATGCCTGTGGGAGAGAAAAATGGGAGGGAGCCTGGAGACCTGTCTGTCTGCAGAGCAAGTCTCAATGGAATGAAGGAGAGAGGGAGAGAAGTGAGGTGGGAGTTTCTAGACTAATATGCAGTCAAAGGCAAGTTTGGGAAAGCTCATATTGGTCATCAGAGGAGTCGCTGAGGGTCCCAGGAATACTGCCTTGTGTCTGCTGCACTTGGCCATTGGCTGGGAGCAGACCCTGGAAGTAGAAAGCGTGGCTTCCTATAAACATTGCTGTGGATTTCAGAGCATAGATGCTGGGGCCCCTGGTCAGTTAAACCCTCTGAAGCTGAGGGTCTCTAAGGCAGAGTCTCATGACACACTCCCCGATCTGGCCATTTTTTGTACCTATCTGCTAAGGATCTTCTGCCCTCTTCACACCTTCTCTTCTTAAGGCTACCTTTGCAGTGGGCAGGATCTTTCTGTTTTATTATTAGTTATTAACTGCTGATAATCCACAGATCAATTGTGTTGCTTACCACATAGTAAATGGACTTCCTCCAGAGCTTGGTTAACAGGTTCCAATAGGTGGAGAAAGCAAAGAGCACAGGGAGTGGCTGTGTGTGACCAGGGCATTATTGGGTGCTGATGGGGTGACTTTCCTGGTGCCCTATCCTGATGTCAGTCTGGGCTGCATGTTCTCAAGGGAGCAGATTGGGGTCCCCTCCTTTGCAAGACAGTAACACACATGTTGTGCTCCATAGCGCCTGAAAGGGTCACGTAGCACTTGGGACCTAACTCATCCTTGGCGATTTAGGTGAAGTTGGCTCCAATCCTATTCCCAGCCGGGGTAAGCCGCACCGCCTCCTGAGGTTTCTGTGACTGGCCGCCCTTGGTTCCTTACGACCCTCGCCTCTGCCTCGCATCCATGTAGTGCCTGGTCCATGTAGCCTCCTGCCGGTTGGCACTTCTTCGTTTCTTAAACAAGAAATCTAACCTTATGAAATTGTGTTTCATAAGGTTAGTAAATTTACTCCAGTTTAGGTTTTGTGGGTAGGGATGGCCACCAGGGACATTCTTCTACCACCTTGCTTCTCCCTCCTTCCTCACGCCATGTCCTTTCCAAACACGTGTGTTCTCTGGAGTATCTGGGTCCCTCAGCTCACACTCTGGCCCTCTGGGGAGCGTAAGCTCTGCTCTAAGTGGTCCTCTCCCCTGTGCCCCTCTATCCTGGAGACGCCTTCCCCAGGCCCTGGAATTCTGGGAGGAAGACTCTCCGTCTCCTCATGATTGTTTTTTGTAGTCCTGTATTTTTCAAAGGAATTTCAAACTTACAAAAAAGTTGCAAAAATTGTACAAAGAATTCCTGTGGCCCCAGATTCCCCAAATGTTAACATCTTCCAGAACAACAGTACAATGATCAAAATGAAGAAATTGACATTGATATGCTTTATCATCTAATCGGAAGGTCTTATTCAAACTTTGCCAATTGTTCCACTGTTGCCCTTTTTCTGGTCCAGGATCCAATTCAAGACAATCTCATATGTTGTATTTAGTGGCCATGTCACCTCAATCTGTTTTAATCTAGATTCTAGGCCAGGAGTCAGCAAACCTTTTCTGTAAAGGACTAAATCGTAAAAATTTTAGGCTTTGCAAGCCATGCCATCTCTCTTAACAATTATTTTTATTTGTTCTAACTGAATAGCTGCCAAATCCAAGACAATGGATTCTGTAGATGAAATAAATGGTCCCCAACAGTATCTCCCCAAACTGCCTGACAACCATCTGTAGTTATTCAGTATATTTTAAGCAAACTTTTCTGGTGAATGACAAACTGAGACATGTCCATGGGGCTGTGGCTCAGTGCTCTCTATCCTTGTTTTGGGACAGGAGGAGCAAGTATCTTCTGAGACTGATGGCCTAGGCAGTGGGGCAGATGCTGAGTCTGGGATGTCTGCTCCCCACCATTACTTAGGTATGAAGCTGCAAAGGCTCTGTACCCACCTGCCCAGCTTTCCCCCAACACCCTCAATCAGAATGCCTGGGGAATGGGCCCTCCTTTAGATTTCCTCTTCCCCAAAGTGAGACCCTTGGAATCCCAGACAGGCGGAGTCAGCTGAGGATGGTGGGAGAGGCCAAGGGGAGGAGGAGGGGAGGGATGGAGAGGCAGCCTTGTGCCTCTTTAGCAATCAAAGCCAGTATTGTTCGCAAAGAGTTAACCTGCATACCAGGATTGCAATTAGCAAGGAATAATGGGGTGTGATGGGTGTAGAACAACGGCTGGAACTGATTTTCAGCCTTACAGTGAGAAACTGCCCTGCTGATTCCCCTTCCTTATTTCCTGGTAACTTGCAGGCAGCAGGCTCAGTAGAGCAGAAATCCTTGGGGGAAGGGGAGGGGAGCGCAGGGGAGCAATCTGTCTTTGAATAATTTAAACAATGCAGCACAGCCAAGCTAAATGGAGCTTATCAAATGTTACACCTCTTAAAGCTGCAATCAGAGGCGGCAGGATATTAACTGTAAAGCCCTCATTCTGCTCAGAGGGAAACCAAGGAACAGACCTGCTACTTACTGGAAAGAAAGGGGAGTTGGGGAGGTGGCAGGAGAGAGAATTGGATCCATTTTGTAGGCCAGATGAAGAGCACCAAGGAAGAAGCAGATATCTGAGAACAGGACAGAGTGGCAGCCTCTCCTGAGCACCTAAGGTGTATAGGATGACAGGCCCTTTTATAACAGGATATATTCTTTAACCTTTGCCCCAGTTTTAAAAAGCACGTGCTATTATTCATATGTACTTTTCAACAGAGAAACAAGTTGCTAAGGCTTGTTCACTTCAAATGCCAGAAAACCCTGACCCCAACTGGCCTGAGCAAAGGGATTTTCTCTTCTCATGTAGGTAAGATGTCTAATGCACCAGTTTGATTCAGGGCTCAAACGATGTCACCAGGACCTCATTTCTCTCCATCTCTTGGCTCTACCTTCCACTGTGCTGGCTTTGGGCTCAGGCTCCTTGAAGAGGTACAATGGCAGCAGCAGCACCAATCCCTGTGTCCTCCAATGTTCATACTCAATGAGGAAGAAGAACTCTCTTCTCTAAAAGGTGAAGCAGGACTTCCATTTCCAGACCAGATGGAGTGACAGGGACCAGATGCAACTCCAATGTAAACAATTAAAAAATAGGACACATGTATGACACCATGGTGTTTAGACAATGAAGAGCATGCAGTGTAGGACAGCAGTCCATGGGAGAAGGGAAACAGGAGAGAATTTCTAGCCTGTAGCACAGGGAGGGGAGACCCAGGTAGAGCCTGGCAGTCTCCATGGGGAGGACAAAGCAGCTAGAGTTCACAGGAGAGCACTGGAGAGGAGAGAGCGAGCTTTGGAGACCTACAGAGGGTTCCCCTCAAGTACTCAGCAGAGCACTAGTGCTGCACTCATGCAAGGAAGCCACTGGAGGCTGGGGAAAGAACCCCTTAAAGGAAAAGGCATGACCATTCCCAGAGCTCACACAGATCAGGAATAATTCATGTTTCCACCAGCCAGAATGGAAAAACCTAGCAATACCTGGGGCGTTGGGTAGAGTCCTTATGGCTTCTGTAGTGGCAATAAGTCTGATTAGCTCTAGACTTAATGCTAATCTGATCCTTACTAACAAATCTTACGTACACGCCTTGAGAGAAGTTGTTTCCAAGCAACTTAACTGAATCCCAGAACGAAACGCAAGAACATTGAAAGGAATACAAAAATATCCAGCACCCGAGAAGGTAAGTTTCACAAAGTCTCTCAGCCAATGAAAAATTACCAAGCATGCAAAGAAGCAGCAAAATACGATCCATAATGAAGAGAACTATCAATCAATATAAATAGACACAGAGATGACAGGTGATAGAATTAGTAGACAAGGACGGCTAAAATAGTTATTATAAGTATATTCTCTACATTAAAGAAGATAGAGAAAAGTGTGAACATGACATGGAAGATACAGAAAGAGATTCAAATAGAACATCTAGAAATGGGGGGGGGAAAAAACCCCTCAATATCTGAAATAAAAACTAGACTGGATGATTAGAAGAAAATAATAGTGAACTGGAAGAAACAGCAATTGAAACGATTTAATATGAAACACAGAGAAAAAGAGTGGAAAAACCCCAGAACATCAGCGAGCTGCGGGACAACTTCAAGTGGCCTAATAGACATATGGAGTCCCTGAGGAGGGCAGGTGGACAGGGACTTGTGCATGGAAGATGCTCAGGGGTTGAATAAATGGATGACCCTGTCGCTTTGTAGACTTGCATCTCTTCCACTCTGTGAAGTTGGGTCTCATAATAACAATTTTAATACTGATGGTGATGATGATAATTTAATGCTTTATCATATATAGTGTGAAAATTTGTATAATCTGTCATGTTACACTCTCAATAACCCTGTGAAATCGGTCATTATCCTCACATTACAGATGAGGAAACAAACATATGAAGCCATGAAGGTATGACTGGGACAAATATCTTGGTGGACCCCATTTGACTGTATAAATTCACATAGTTTTGTGAGAAGCTGAGATCTTGAACCCCAGACATCATTTGAGCTAGAAGAGTGGGAATCAGGGAACATCCCTGGTTTTATTTCTCAATTAACTTGTCAATGCATGACAAATCATTTCCCATCTCTGGTCATCATGTTTCCCTCCTATAATATGAGAATCTTAGAGCAAATTATTCTCCAAGAGCACCCCCAATGTGAACAGTTACATTGTTTGTATTAGTTCTTGTCACTTGTGTGTTCCTTTCCCCCATGGCTCATACCACTGGGATGAGAGGTATTTCTTGGGTGGTGTGGCAATCTAGAGACCAGCTCACTTTCCCTAACTGGAAACACATGAGAATAATCATTATGTTGGAAACATTTAATTTTGTCAAGTACCTACAAATACCTACACTGTCAATCAACGAGGCACTGGGTAATGGTTCTGTTGGATAACTGTCAGGATGAGGTGAGAACACACAGCCAGGTCAAGCAATAAATGATTGAAGAATTTTTGGCAGAAGATTCAAAGGAGACATAACCCTGGACTTGGGGTATTTAAAGGACCGCTATAAAGAAGGAGGGTTAGACTATGTAGGGGCAACTGTAAGTTCTGCAAGATGGGAGTCTGTTTTTCTGTATATCTGGAGCTGTGACCTTGGGAACGTGGACATCCATCTTTCCCATCCCATGCTTCTTTGGGACACTGTAGCCCAGAAAAAAACGCTTTCCTGAGAAACATAATTGAATTAATCCAGGAAAGCTGGGCGGTGAGATGGAGAGCCCCCAAAGCCTTTCTTATACTTGGCTTTGTTTTTCTGCATCTCTGCCCTGAGATTCCAGGAGAGACCCAGCACTTTTATTATAAATTCTCCTTGTGGTATAAGCTAACTTGAACTGATTTCTGTAATGTGCAACATAGAGTCCTAACTTTCTCAGGAGTCCAGCTAGGATTACAAGAGGATGTCTGGGGAAATGTATTGCTCCATAATGTAGAGAAGAAGTGTTGAAGACAGCTTCACAAATCTGGAAAGGACTGCTTTCGGCGGGGGTGAGTCCCTCATCCTGGGCTGCATCAGGAATTGGGGATGGCAGGATGGACAAAGAAGCTCATTCAGTAAAATGGGATAGATGGCATCCCATCCCCCCCACTCCTTATTCTAACAATAGTGCAGATAACACACACATGTTCTCTGCAAGAAAAATGTACTTTAGTCCACACGTACAAGTTAGTTTTCAAATGTGTCTTTTAGTGGGCTCTTGGATGCTGACTAAATACACCACTAAGGACTTGAATAGTCATTAATAATTTTTGATAAGGATACAGAATATTTCTTCATGCTGACCCAAGAATTGCCGAGTTATGAAAATGTAAAAAAAATTAAAAGTATGTATTTTTTTAAAAAAAGCTTTGACTCACTCTGGGAATAAACTCATTCAGACTATTCTATTATAGTCACCTTTTGTTACGTGGCATTTGTTTATACATGAGATCTTTGTAGCACTAATATTCTGATAAAGGATACTCCTTGAAAACACAACATTAAAAAATTTTATAATGTTTGATGACCATGAAACTGGCACATTGTTCCCTGGTTCCCTAAATAAACGATACTCTATAGCTTTTTCTCGATGATAGAGCGTCCTCATGATAAGCATCATTTCTTGTACTTTGCAGTAATGCTGGGATGTCCTCTAAGATCACTGAGAAGCATGCAGTTATTTGCCCTTAACTAAATTACCACATTGATCTGCTTGTCATGGGTTAAGTTTTAGTAAACTCGCTTTTAGGCTGTCTGCTCTCAGTTTCCACTAATAATAGTGTGCTCATCTTTCCAAGGACCCACTGACATATGGACACATGCACACACACACGTGGCATATGCATATACACTGACATACAGACACACATATATTGACATACTGACACCTGCATCGATAGGCACGTGTGCACATGCGCAGGTAACACTGACATCTGCAGCCTATGGCTGCAGAACTGCTGCCCTGCACCTTTCTTTCATGTCTTTGCCTAGAGTTTATAGCACTTAGAAAATGGCAGGTGTGGGAGGCCTTCTAGTCTTGGGTTAGGTTAAAACTCCCTCTACATATTTGGAGGGCGTCCAGGCCCTGTGAGCTTGCTCGTTCATGGAGCAGATAACAGTGACCTTGCTGGTGAGGGAGGACAGACCAGCTGAGGCCAAGGAGCCACGCTGGCTGAGCTGAGGTCACTTCGCCTCCCCCACCGCACCTGGGCTGGCTCTGATGTCAAAGAGCCTGGTCCCAGCGTTGGGCTGGAACACAAGGCTCGGCTCTCAAGGGGGAGGGTGAGAGCAGAGCGCTGGCCTGCAAGTTTGGGTGTATGAGTGTCCATCTCTTCCTTGGGGGCTCTCAGGCTGGTGGCCACACTTTAGCTCCAAGGTGCAAAGCACATCTCTCCAGAAGGGTGACAGATTTCCTGTCCTAACTGGGCCTGCGTCCTGGTTCTCAGCACACTAAGGCCCAGTCTGGTGAAACCCTGCCTGGGAAAGCTGAAGTCTGCACCACGATGTATTTGTATATGTGGAGGGGGCCCTAAAGTAGAATTAACTCTTAGAGTCCTGAGCTAGAAGACCTTGGAGGTCATCTCATCCAAACAGAATCCCTTCTATTGCCACCCCCTTTAAGGGGCCATCCCGTCCATTCAGTGATCACAGGTGATAGGGAACTTGCCACCTCCGGGACATCCTATGTTCTAGGTGAACCCCACAAGGTTCCTGCCTCGCTGTCGCTTCCATTCCCCGTCTTGATTGTGCCTCTTAAGCCACTCAGGTTAGGATTAACTCTTCTCTCACATGACAGCCTTTCAAATATTTGAAAATAGCTGGCGTTCATACATTTGGCAAATATTGATAGGGTGCCGGCCAGGCGCCAGGCCCAGTGCTGGGAGCTGGGGGTCTAGTGGAGGCAGCAGGCAGGAAAGGAGAGCAGGCCCTGTAGGGTGATGAGCCTGTGGGGCTGGGGGAACATAAGAAGGCTGCACTGCCCAGAGGAGAGAACAGCAAGCCACACACTGGAGGTCATGCAGGGGTTACTGAGATAAGTGCTCCAGACAGAGGGAGCAGGACATGCAAAGGCCGGAGGCACAGCATAAGCACTTCTGAACTTCAGGTAATTCAGAATGCGTGGTTCACAGACAGCTGCGGGTCGCGCAGGGCATGTGTTGGACCTTATCCTGAGGCCATGGCAGGGGGAGTGTGTGGGAGCGCACAGCAGAGTTGTAAGGTGGGAAAGGCAGGATCAAGTATGGATTTTAGAAAGGCCACTCTGACTTCGAGGCAGAGAAGGCATTTCCGGGCCATCCTCTGGCTTGGGCAGAGTCCAGGAGGGGCAGCTGGAGGTATCTAGGCCAGAAGTGCTGAGTGCCTGAGCTCAGGTGGCAGCCACGGGGTGGAGGGCAGTGGGTGGAGTTGAGAGATGGTAACATATGCTCCAAGGGGAGCCAGTTCTCTTCACTTTCCTGGAAGGCCCAGGCTGGGCTTCGGACTGCCTCTTCAATAGGCCCATGGTAAACTAGGGAAAGAAGCAGCTTCTGAGCCAGCGTGCTCTCCTGCAATCCCTCCAATGGGGCCTGGCCCAGCGGCCGGCTAGGCTTGGATCTCCAAAGACCATATAAAAGTATAGTGGGAGTGCATGTGGAGAGTGAGTGAGTGTGTGTGTGTGTGTGTGTGTGTGTGTGTGTGTGTGGAGTGGGGGTCAGCTTATTAGGGGTGGAGGGAAGGGAACTGTTTGATTAATGGGTGTCCTGTGAACCTGCACATTTGCCCAAGGTTGCATTCCTGGGCTTTCAAACCCAGGGCAGTTTGATAAGCTGAGACCAAAGTCCTCTTGCCTCCCAACAAGAAGAGCAAACAGGGCCACTCGCTAATCCCAGCCCTGGCCTCTGGGGCCGTCTCTCGGCAACAAGCCCGCCAAGTGGTCTTTCACAGGCCAATCAATGGGGCAGCCCCAGGACCTGTAGGAGGCCTGACAACCAGCTTGCCTGAGCAGACTGGGAAGGACGCCATGGCTTCCCCGGCCGTGCAGCACGCAGTCTGAAGGCCCATGCTTGGCCAACGAGGGCCTCCATAATTACAGCACCTGCTGAGCTGGCCTCCTCTGCCTCTCCTTCCCTCCACCCTATTCCCCTGAGCAGCTTATCAGTAGGGCTTTCTCCATTCCTCCAGTGCCTGCCCAGAATGTTCTTCCCAACCCCCACAGCCTTCAAGCTCCTGCCCTGGTTCCTCCTCCTCCAGGAAGCTTTCCCTGATCACTCCATCCTACATGGGACTCTCCCTTCTCTGGATGCCTACTGCCCTCAGTCATGGCTCATGGCTCAGTATTGGATGCTTCTACAATCAATTTGTGTGTTTTGGGTTGACATCACCAACTAGATTGTCAGCACCCTGAGAGTAGGGCTAACACTTGGGACACCTTCCCACTCCCAGTGGAGCTTTAAGAAAATCATACAGGTGGAGAGGGCTTGAGAGAACAGAGGACAGATGAGGGGTGGAGGTGGGCAGCTCTGAGGCTGAAACACTCAATCCCAGGAAGATGTGCAGTGCAGGCTCTTTGAGAGAAAGGCAGCCATGGGGTTAGGTCTGGGAGGATGTTTATTTCTGGGGAGTCATAGTAGGTACCTGGGGGTATCTGCCCAGCCTGTACCATGCCCCACCTTCTCTCTGGGAACTGTTTCTTTTCTTGGTGGGGGTGAGACAATGGACCTGCATTGTGTTTGTATGACTGGATCCCTCCTTCTTGACTGGGAAGGGTTAGGGTGATGGACCCCTCAGGGCACTGCAGATTCTCTTCTCTGGAGACTTGGGGTTAGGACTGAGAGAGACACGCTGCATCTCTGGGGTGTTTGCCTCTGAGGAGATGTGAATTAGCTATGAGTTGGCTCTATGCAGGGAGAATCTGTGGAAGCCATGCTGACAGAGAAAAGGATGCAGCCATGCAGAGCCTGGGACTGGAGCACACAGTCCCCAGGTAAGCCCACCTTACCTTGCCGTAGCTGTCTGGGCTATCTAAGTCACTGTGCACTGTGCTCCTGAGAGCAGGGCCTGTCATTACCTTCTTTACCGATGGGAATGTCGGTCTCTGAGAGATTCAGTAACTCACCCCAGCACACTCAGCAAGTAAGGGGTAGACTTGACTCTATCCTGCCAGATTACTGAGTCCAAGTATAACCCTCCTTCTGCCTTTGCTCTTGATGGCTTCGTAGATCCAGGCCCTATCTTTTGTGAGACTCTGCTCTACCCCACCTTTCAGTTCCAGGAGATGCCAGAAGAAATGTGACCAAAACTGCAATAAGGTTTTGCTCTATTATCTGTCTATCTATCAATCATCTATCTATCTAATCTTCCTATATCTCTATTTATCCATCCATCATCTATAAATTATCTATCTATCTATCTATCTATCTATCTATCTATCTATCTATCTACCTATCTATCTAATCTATCTATCATCTATCAACAGCCATTTATTGAGCCCTGCAAAGTACTGCCATGTATTTCAGTTCTGCCAACTTGGCACAGATCATAAGGGACAGTAGATGGCCAGGTGTCAAGCTGTGTGTGTCTCTTCATTCCTCTGCAGGATCATTACAAATGCAGATTTCTGGGCTCCATCTTAGGGATTCTAATTCAGAACGGGGGAGGGGCTCACAAACCTGATTTTGCAAGTTCCCCAGGGAAATCTGATGCAGGTGACCCTCAGATCGCACTCTGAACAACAGGTGTCTGAAGAATGTTGTTCAGAGGAGGGGAGGGTCAGTGAGGCCTGAGACGGTCATGGAAGGCCACCTGGGGTCCAGGCCAGGCACTCTGACACCCCTGTGAGGGCCTGGGGAGGCTGAGGAGAACGTGGTGTGGTAAGGGGGTGGTGGGCAGCCTAAGCAAAGGCTGGCACCTTCCGTGATCGTGAGCCTAGGGGCAGAGGGCATTTTATAGGAAGTAAGTGCCTGGAAAAGGCCACAGTTAACTTTTGCTCAATAACAATGATGTCGCCAGCAGCCACAACAAAAAAGTTTCACATGTGTTGCTTCAGTGGAAGTAAGGAACCTCCTGCATTCATTTCTAGAGGCTACATGGACATTCTGTGGTGAGGGGGGAGGACATGGGACTTAAGACCTGATCTCGGACCAAAGAAACAAAGAAAAGCAAGGGCAGTTAGGAGTGGGATGGAGCCCAGAACGGTTGGGAACCCTGGAGGAGTCTTGGGCTGAATGAGGACTGAGACACGATGGGCATCATTATTATTAACATTATCTGCTGTTCACGTGCCATGTGCCTTCCTCACAGTGCCTTAGTCAATCCTCAAGCACCCCCAAGTTACAGAGGAGAAGCCGAAACAGTGCTAGCCAGCCAAGACCTGTTCAGACGGCAGTTAGTGGAGCACACACTGCTCTTAGTCTGCACCTGGGTTTGGCTTCTCCTTACACATGGGGCTGCCTCAAAACACCCCAGAGGGTAAACATTTGTCCTCTTCTCAGCCTCTCTCACGGCACATTGTATCCCTAAGACTGCCATGAGGGACCAGGCCCTGAGCTCTCCCTCTTGCATGCAGCTTCGGGCCCTGACACGCTGTTTCTAGCTTTCTTGCTAAGCAGCCTCCAACCAGACAGTGTCTCTGTACCCACCCCCACCCCAGCCCACCCCACCCCGTTTCCCAATTCCAGAGTGAGCAGTTCACTCCCGTGCGGCCCCTCCTGATCCTGCATCCCCTGGCCTCCCTCAGTCTTCAGCAAAAACCCAACAGCTCTGCCTCTGCCTCCCCAGCCTGCCCTTCAGGGGCCCACTTTCTCCCACTCCTTCCTTATTAGCGTGTGTGAAAAGAAAAGGAATTTCTTTTGCCATTTATCCTCGGAACAGCCTCCAAAAGGAGTTGAAGGACATGCTGCAAAGTGTGAAAAAAACAAGGCCTGAGCTTGCCAAGAGGGCCCAAGTGGTTATTTTAATCATGTGGAACAGCCCCCTTTTCATGGAAAATTTTCTACTCCAACACCTGTGGCCATTAAAGGAACCCTCACTCTTTTCTACCCTGGGGTCCCAGGGGTCACCCTCTAGCTGGGGCTGGCTGCCAGCTCGAGTAATTATTCCTGCTGCCCTTCCTCAACCCTTCCCAGCCCAGCCCTGCCTTCCCTCAGGCTGGCAGTGAATGCAAGGGAGCTGTTCTTCCTGGCCTCCCTCCTCCTTTGAATAAACCAGGATCCCCTCCCCCAGCATTAATGGCCTCTTGGGACTTCTTGGATCAGGTCTATTTCTATCTCTCTCTTGCCCCCATCCTCCGCCCTTCCTGACCCTTTCTTACGCAGACTCACGCCCCACTTGACCCTTCAGTGCTTTCTATTACCTAAAGTGCTCTGTGGCCCTCTTAACTGAAAAGAAAATGGAGGGTGGTTCCTAGAGAAATGATACCACCCAACCCTCTTTTGATCCATTGTCCTTGTAAGTATCCACCTTTCTGTTTCAGATTGTATATGCTGATTTTGGTTTGCAATAGAGAATCCATGCAGTTAGAGATTTAGTATAGCCCCCGCCCCCTGGCCTCTTTGAGGAGTAACAGACCCAAAGAGGTGGAGAGATTTACTTAAAATTACACAGGGCTCAGTGAAGATGGGAAGGACTGGGGCTAGACTAGGTTTGGAAGCCAAACCTCTCAAAGGAGTTGCCTTAATCTCCTCCATTTCCTCACTTGCTCCACAGCTCACTTCAATCTGGTCTCCTCCCATCACACCCTGAAACAGCTCTTAAGGTCTCCAATGACCTCAATGTCACTAAGTCTGGTGGACATGTTCTCTCTTTAGACCTCTTAGTGGCATTTGACACTGTTGACAATTCTCTCCTCCACTCTGAAGCACTCTCCTCTTTTGCTTCTGTGCTTCCCCATGTTCTTTGTTTTCCTCGGACTCCTCTGATCACTTTGTGGCCTCTGTTGCAGGAAATTTTCCTTCCAGCGCCGATAAAGTTGGCCCTCCTTGAGGCTCAGGTCGTGGTTCTCTTCCTATTCTACACGCTCTCCCTTTGCAGTCTTGTCCAGACCCAGTGTTTTTACCACCTCCCACGTGTCTCCAGTCCTGACCTCTTCTCTTCTTTGTGTCGATCTGCCTCTGCTGATGTCATTTGGATGCCTCAAAAACACTTCTAACCTAACTTTTCTAAGACGGAACCTGTGTCTCTTGTCTTGTACACATTTGTCGGGTACTGTTGAGTAAAGTGGTGTCCTGTTCTCCCCAAACCTCATCCTCTCTATGCTCCTGAACTCACAGAAACCAAGCAAACAGTACTTACTGCAGGCCAGAAATCTAGGAGTCATTCTTGATTTCTCTTTCTCTCTCCCACCATGTGCAACCCATCACCACCCGTATGCAATCTACTATTATCTCTGCAGTAGCTTGCTAATGATCTACCCACATTCCAACAATAGAACATGAGCTACAGGGCAGTTAAAGTACAAATGGGGACAGGAGACAGATGTAGATTGACTATGGAGATGATGGTATTCTCTCACACATTCCAGAATTTGGACTATATCCCTGCAGGAAAATCTATAAAATTTCATCAAGTTAAGAAAGCCAACACATGGTACCAAGAGCACTCTGATTTTAGCGTATAACACAGACCGTACTAAATTGCTTGGCATGGAGTAATTAACCTTTTATACCCAGAGCTTTGATTTCCTATCAGGCCATTGACATGTGCAGTAGCAGTTCAAAAAATTAACTCATGAAAAAAGTAGGGACTTCAAAAATAATTAAAATTCCCCTTGATATTTTTCAAATGTGAAACTGACTACCAGAAGATGAGGCGCATAGCTAATTTATCTTTGTATTGCTATAATGCCTAGCACAAGCTAGTGCCACATATATGAACGAGACTTCACTCTTTATTCATTAGTCAGGTTCTAGAAAATATCAAGAATAATTCAGTGGCAATTAGAGGAAGAACTAAAGGTGATCCAATCTCTAACTTTCTCCCTGGCCCAGACTTCTCTCCCCTTTGCCAATTTAGTGTTTGCTGGAGCAACACCTCTACAGATGACCTAGGAAGGAGCAGGCAGAAGCCTCGTAGCTATAGATGTGGGGTTTGAGGGAGGGGCGCTGTCTGACAGTCACTTGGAATCCCCCTCAATTGGAGAATTCCAAGCATTTTTCAGGGTGAGCTTATTAAAAAGCTTCAGGTCCCACTCCAAGCAGAAAATGTAAATTTGAGCCCCCTCGTTTCCATTTTTTCCCCCCTAGGACCCATTTTTCCCCCCTAGGTATTTGTTTCAACCCCTCATCTTCATTTTCCTGAAGAGTAAAGCAAGACCTAAAGTAGAGATGTGGTTTGCAAAGGACACTTAGAGAGTTGGTGGCAAAGCCAGAACCACAACCCAGGTCTCCTCATCTCTCTCCAAGGATTCTTCTACTATAACAAGTTGCCTCCTTGGATGACTTGTGTGAGTCTCACCAATCACAAGAATTTTCTTGTAATTAAAATGAGTTAATTCACCAAAACAATGTTGAAACAGAAGAACAGAGTTGGAGGGCTCACATTTCCCAATTACTCCAAACCCACAGCAAACAAAAGAATGTGTTACTGGTATAAAGATAAACATATAGACCAATGGAATAGACTTAAACTAAAATAAACCAGAAATAAGCTCACACATTCATGGCCAGTTGATTTTCAACAAGACCATTCAATGGCGGAAAGAATAGTCTCTTCAACAAATGGTGCTGGGACAACTGGATATCTACATGCCAGAGAAGGAAGTTGGACTGCTTCCTTACATCATATATAATAACTCAAAATGGATCAACGACCCATATATAACAATTAAAACTATAAATCTATTAGAAGAGAGAACTCTATTATCATGAACATGGATTTGACAATGTTTTCTTAAATATGACACCAAAGAGCACAAGCAGCAAAAAAATTAAAAAAAAAAAAAAGAATTAAAATAAAAAATAAAGTTGGATTTATCAAAATTAAAAGCTTTTATGCATTAAGAGAGTGAAAAGATAACTTACAAAATGGTAAAAAATATTTGCAAATCACATGTCTGAAAAAATATCTAATATTCAGAATATATAAAGAACTCTTTCAACTCAACAACAAAGAGACAACAAAATGCCACAATTTGAAAATGGGCAAAGGACTTGGATAGACATATACACCAACAAGCACATGAAAAGATACTTAGGAAAATGCAAATTAAAACCATAGTGAGGAGGGATCCAAAATGGCGGAGTAGGTAAACATTGTGCCTGCATTCTTCCATGAACACATTCAAATTACATCTAAATTACAGAACAATCAACCTGGACAACCATCTGAAGTCTAGCCAAACAGACGTCCTATAACTGAAAATATAAAGAAGAGGCCACTGCAACACTGGTAGGAGAGGTGGAGACACGGAACGGGCCCCACACCTGCATGTGGCAGTTGAGAATCAGGAGAGATATTTCAGCTGCCTTGATTCCCCACAGAGGAGCGACGAACCCCAGCCCCACACAATGCTCCCCAGCCCAGAGTACTGGTACCAAGAAAAGGATCTCCACAACATCTAGCTGTGAAAAACAGTGGGAATGTTGACTTTTGTGGTGGGCTGCAAGCCTGCGGGAAACCCAGACATCCTCTTAAATGGCCTACACACAGACTCACTTGCTCACAGACACTCACCTTGGGCTCCAGTGGAGGGACGGTGAGTCCGGGGGACCTCGGAGACACACTGGGTGGGGGCAGACTGAGGTGTGTAGCTTTGTGGGGAGGACTAGAGGACAGTCAGCATTTTCTTGATGAGGAGTTCACCTTCGTGCAACCATCAAACAGGAGCCATCTTTCCGGTGTTGAGCCCGCCTCCTTTGGCCAAATCTGAATCTGATAGGCCTGTTGAGCTCCTCTGCTCTGCTCTGCTGACTCACTGGGACCCCGCCCCAACCAAATCGCGCACTGCTGGAGGCACTTTATCCGAGAGCCAGCCCCACCTGCGTTGCACTCTTTTTTGGATAACTATTGGACAAACCCCAAGCGGGTGGCAGCTGGCTTGGGTGTGCTCTGAGACTTTTGCTGCATTGCTCCAGGCTCAGCACTGGCACCAAACCAGAATTTACATTAACCTGGTGACCACAATTCTTCCCATTCTAGTGACTCCTTGAGACCCTGCCTCACCCAACTCGTGTACCGCATGAGGCGTTATCAGTGGCTGAAACTTAAGGGAGCTGGCAGGTGGCAGCAGGCCTCAGGTGTCCTGGCTTTTTGCAGAGCTACACCAGACCCAGTACAGGTGGCAGCCATCCTCAGTTCACAGAAGGGCCTCTCCCACATGCCTTCAGCACAGGCAGTGAACAACTGCGAATCACTTTGTAGCTCCTACCAGGTAGTCCCTGGCCAGTCACAGGCAGTGGGTGACCTGGGCCTGCACGGGAGCCCCTCCCAAGAGGCCCCAGAACCAACATACTTGGAGGCTGGCTTCAGACCACAGCAGAGCACTGCCCAATTAGCCCTATAAGTGGCACAAAGTGTGGTCTGAACAAGCACTGGAGCCCACTGGGGCAAATCTCACTCAGTGGGGTAAGCCTCCTACGCAGGAGCCCATAAGCTGTGGACATGGCCAAACCTCACAGCCAGTCAGCCTAAGGGTCAATTCCACCCACTGATGTACCAAGAGCAACTAAGGCTCAACTGTAACAGGAAGGAGGGCACATGCAACTCACACCTGGAGCACCTGGGTCAGGTGACCAAGGAGACTGTGCCACTGGGCCCCACAGGGCACTACTACATAAGGCCACCCAGCCAAGACTGGGAGACACAGCAGATCTACCTAATACATAAAAACAAACACAGAGAGGCAGCCAAAATGAGGAAACAAAGAAATGTATCCCAAATGAAAGAACAGGAGAAAAACCCAGAAAAATAACTAAACAAATGGAGGCAAGCAACCTACCAGAGACAGAGTTCAAAACAATTATTATAAGAATGCTCAAGAAACTTACTGAGAACTTCAACAAAGAGATAGAAAGCATAATAAAAGAAGAAGTCAGAAGTGAAGAATACAATAATTGAAGTGAAGAATATACTAGAAGGAATCACCAGCAGACTAGATGAAGCAGAGGATCAAATCAGCAATTTGGAAGACAAGGTAGCAGAAAACACCCAATTGGAACAGCAAAAAGAAAAAAAAGAACGAAAAAAAATAAATGAGGGACCTCTGGAACAACATCAAGCATAACAACATTCTGATAATAGGAGTACCAGAAGGATAAGGGAGAAAGCAAGAGATTGAGAACCTATTTGAAGAAATAATGACTGAAAACTTTCCTAACCTGGTGAAGGAAATAGACATACAAGTCCAGGAAGTGCAGAGAGTCCCAAACACAATGAACCCAAACAGGCCCACACCTAGACACATTATAATTAAAATGGCAAAGGTTAAAGACAAAGAGAGAATCTTAAAAGCAGCAAGAGAAAAGTAGTTAGTTACTTACAAGGGAGCTTCCATAAGACTGTCAGCTGATTTCTCAACAGAAACATTGCATGCCAGAAGGGATTGGCATGAAATAGTGAATGTAATGAAAAGCAAGGACCTACAACCAAAACTATTCTACCTAGCAAGGCTGTCATTTAAAATCAAAGGACAAATAAAGAGCTTCCCAGACAAGAAAAAGCTAAAGAACTTTATCACCACCAAACCAGTATTACAAGGACTATTAGAAAGGCTTTTTTAAGATGGAAAAAAAATCAAAATTATGAATAATAAAATGGTAATAGCTACAAACCTAGTAACAATTACTTTCAATGTAAATGAATTAAATGCTCTGTTAAAAGACATAGGAGCATAAGAGAGATGAATGGATAAGAAAACAAAACACTTACATATGTCTACAAGAGACTCACTTCAGATTGAAAGACACACACAGAAAGAAAATAAAGGGATGGAAAAAGATGTTTCATGAAAATGAAAAAAAAAGAAAAAGCTGGGATAACAATATTTATACCAGACAAAACAGACTTTCAAACAAAGGCTATAAGAGAGACAATGAAGGACCCAGTAATCCCACTTCAGGGTATTTGTCGAAAGAAACACAAAATGCTACTTTGAGGGGACATGTGCATCCAATATGATCATTGTTTACAATGGTCAAGAGTGGAGGCAGCCTGGGTGTCTGTCGATGGATGAATGGGTAAAGAAGAGGTGGGACATATATACAATGGAATATTGCTTGGCCAGGGAAGGGAATGGATTCTTGCCATCTGCAGTGGCATGGATGGACCTGGAGGGTGTTGTGCTGAGTGGAGTAGGTCAGACAGTGAAAGACAGATGCAATGTGATTTTACTTATATGTAGAATCTAAGAACAAAATTCACAAACAAAACAGAAACAAGCTCATAGATACAGAAAACATTTTGATGGCGGCCAGATGGGAGGGGTGTTGAGGGTGTGGGTGAAAAGGGGGGAAGGGATTACGAAGTAGAAATTGGTTGTTACAAAGTAGTCATGGTGATGTAGGATATAGCATAAGGAATATAGTCAATAATATTGTAATAACTGTCTATGGTGTTAGTTGGGTACTAGATTTGTTTGGGGTGATAGATTGGAGGGGGTTGGGGCCAGGGCGAAAAAGGTGAAGGGACTAAAAAGTACAAATGGGTAGTTACAAAACAGTCATGGGGATGTAAAGTAAAGCATAGGGAATATAATCAATGATATGGTAATAACTATGCATAGTGCCAGGTGGGTACTAGACAAGTCAGGGGGATCACTTCTTAAATTATATAAATGTCTAACCACTATGCTGTACACCTGAAATTAATATAAAATAATATTGAATGCCAACTATAACTGATAAATTTAAAAAGGTGGGAACAGGAGAAGGGGAATAAGAGGTCCAAATTTTCAGATATGAAACAAATAAGTCCTGGGGATGTAATGTACAGCATGGGGCATGTTGTCAATAATATTGTGATAACGTGGTACGGTGTCAGATGGTTGCTGGACTTACAGTGATCACTTCTTCAGGTACACAAATGTTGAATAACTATGGTGTACCTCTGAAACTAATATAATAAAGTATGTTAGCTATATTTTTAATAAAAATCTTAAAAAAATAATCTCAGTGAGATACCATTTCACACCCACCAGGATGGTAATAATAATAATAATAGTAAACAATAATAATAAAATTAACAAGTGTTGGAGAGAATGTAGAGACAATGGATGCATGGCACATTGCTGGTGGGAATACAAAATGGTTCAGCTGCTGTGCAAGAGAGTGTGTCGATTCCTCAAAAAAATTAAACAAAGAATTACCATGTGATCCAGAAATTCTACTTTTAGGTGTATACCCCAAATAATAGAAAACAGGTATGCAAACAAATCCTTACACATGAATGTGTATAGCAGCACTACTCACAATAGCTAAAAGGTGGGAACAACTCAAATGTCCATCAACAGACAAATGAATAAGCAAAACCTGGTTATACACAGATTTGAATATTATCCAGTCATAAACAGGAATGAAGTACGGATACATGATGCAACGTGGATGAACCTTGAAAACGTTATGCTACGTTATACAAACCAGACGCAAAAGATCGTATTATATGATTCCATTTATATGAAATACTATCCAGAATAGAGACACAAAACTGGTTGGTGGTTGCCAGCGTCTTCGGCAAGGGGGAAAGGGAAAGGAGAGTGGTGGCTTAATGAGTACGGGGGTTTCTTTTAGGGTGATGAAAATGTTTTGGAACTTGATAATGGTGATAGTCTTTATTTTGCAACATTGTGAATGCACTAAATGTTACTGAGTATACATACACCTTAACATGGTTAATTTTATGTTATGCAAATTTCACCTCAATTTAAAAAAAAAGAGTTAAATCACTCAGAGAGTCATTAATGTGTGCTTCTTATGGAGCAAATAACTATTTGACTGACAACTTCTCACATGCCAACCAGTGTGGGGAAAAAAAAACACACATCTATTTTTTTGGAACTTGCAGAGTTGTGAAACACATGTACTGAATGAACTGAAATTATGAACTGATTGAACCCAAGAGGCCAATGTAGCTAGCCAGCTGAGATTTTTCCCTTCTAACCAGATGTATCCCTGCTTCCAAGTAACATTGTTTCTATCCATCTAGTAGCATCTACTTTCCCTCTTTTAACAGACTGCAATCTTCGCATGGAACCCTGGGCTGTGGGGTATGCTAAAAAGAAAAGGAAGGGATATCCAGGAGACTGAGCTTCCACAAGCACAGGACCTTTTGACTGAGGACCAGTTAGAAGTCCAGGGGTGAGAGCCAAAAGAATTTCGTAGAAGAAGACCTCAGAACAAAGCCAAATTTGGCCTAAAAACCATCACCGCCAAACTACTTAATGGAGCTCAGGAATCAGTAGCAGGAAGTAGGTGGCCATTGGATGGACCAGCCTGATAGATTATAAAGGGCATAATTAAGGGCCTTATGTGAGCTGCGTGATTCAGGACAGGACGGTAAATTAAAGAAGAATGGAGGTTGGTCCTGAAAGAAAACAGCATCATGAAAGGCTGGAAGGACCTCAGGAAGTCGTGCTCAGGCATCTAGCCGGCTCTGGGTAAACAGGATTGATGTGCTTTCACCCTTAACCACCATCCAATTAACTACCAAGTTTATTGACTTATTCTTCTGCACTGGTTTCCACAGGTGACACCTCAGATATCTCTCTTCCATCTGTGAGCACTCTGCCTGTGCCTTTAGGGCACAAGTGCATTCTACTATAGATATTTATGTACAAAACAAAATCTCTTAGGGATTCTGAACCCCTGCTGGCCAGGATGAGTCTGACTAATCTCTGTTTTCCTTCACAAAGCCTAATACAGTGCTTTGTCTGACAGGTTGCTTGTGAGATGTCCCTCTATTGTGTGGATGACTATAGGGACAGGTTTTGTCTGCCAGCAGGTTTTCATTGGGGAGACACAATATGACCGTCATATGGTTCTGATGGGTATTAAACACAGAGGCCTCAGGGATGGAGTATGACCTAGGCTGGTCCAATTCTAATTGTTTGGCCCCCTTCCCTGTAGTGATTGGTTCAGATGTGGGCATGTGACCTGAGCAAAACCAATCAGAAGCCTTCCATGAACTTTGACACATGGACTCCAGAAGAGTCTTTCTTCTTTTTGTATCATAAGCTGTGTGGAGACGGGCCCAGAGGGAATTTCCCACAGACATGTTGAGAGTCTTTTGTGAGAATCAGGACCTCTGTATGAGGCCAACAAAGGTTCGATATGGAGAGAGAGGCACACAGAGCTTGGTGATGTTTGATATTTCAGCTGTGCTTAAAGTCATTGTGGCTTAGACTGCCCAATTATAGGGCTGATAGTTTCCCTCTTTCTCCATTCACATCGGTTTGAGTTGGGATTTTGTTCTTTGTACTCAACAGTCCTAACATCATGGCTGGATCATTAGTGAGAGAGCACTCTATTCTGAACCTCACTCGGCAGTAGAATCTCAGGTAGAATTTAGGGAGAACAGTAAGAATCTGGTATGATATACACGTAGTCCTGTGGTCTGCCATACTCTAAGAGGTTAACGCAAAGCTAGGCCACAACTCAAGAACAAAAAGACAAAAAATGCAATCTGAAAATGGGCAAAGGACTTGAATAGACAAGAAAGCCAAGAAAAGCTTAGGAGCGTGGTGTCATGGATAAGCAAAATGCCTAGAGGATAGTGATGAAATTAGCCCCGGCCATTGGGAGGGGGACCTGAGGCAGAGATGGAGGGAATGAGAAGACTGAACAGGGCAGGAAGATAAAGTCTCCACATACATGGGAAATCAGACTAGTGTGGGCAGCAGAACCAAGTAAAACACAGTCAAAATGAGTGGATTGTCAATGAGTAGTGACTAGACCAGATGCCAGGATGTCATCTGTCTCTCCCACCCACCGTCCATTCGTTTTGTATGCCAGGCTCTGTGTCACCTGCTGAAGTTATAATAGTGAATGTAAAGACATTACCCCAGCTCTCATATAGTTCATGTCTAGTAGAGTAGATATTAAAGAAGTAATTACAGAAGAGTTCATTGTATGGAGCAGGGGAAAAACGGTACCTTACCTAGTCAGAGGGTGGAAGGGAACTTTCATTGAAAAAGTCTACCTTCAATCTATTTAAATTCGTGTAGATATGAAATGCATGGATGTGGGAACCATATTTTAATCTATTTCTTTAAAAAAGAGGGTGTGTGCTATAACCATAGTTTGGGGTCATTATTAGATATATGTGCTTGGCATAGAAAAGACACTGAGTAAATCATAGCCATTGCCACTAACCATGATTTCTGGATTAAATAGATGTCAATTCCCATTCATTTCCATGTCAATAATATTACCTCTGAGCCTGTTTGACAAGGATTAAAGTGTTGGGAATGTGATTAGCAGATGGCGAAAAAGAGGGTGTCCTTCGTTTGGTTGGGAGGGTCTCTGGTTCTGCAGCTGTTCAGTGAGCAGGCATGGACTGAGCGGCCACCCACCCTTGCTACTGATAAATTATTTTAAAAGCAACATCTTTGTCTCGGTCTTTGGAAGCATATCTTTGATTCTGTGTAAACAGTTCTCTGACCACTTTTTAAAAATAGTAAACCATACTTGGTCAGGGGCTACATATCTTCAGTCTAATTAAACAAATTCGATAAACATTTAATAGGTGCCAACTATGTGCCAAGGTTGGGTTAGGCACTAAAGATAGACGAAAGACATCATGTTGCCATGAGAAGATTATGGAAGGAGAGAGCCGATGCGATCATTATAGTACTGGGTCGCTTATAGGGAGAGTAGATACTTTTCAAGAGGTGTAGAAACACAGAAAGGAGCAATTAATTCTTCCAGGAGAAGGGATAAGGAACAGCAACAAGGGGGACGTGACATTTAAGGATGTGAACATCGCCAACAGGGTGAGGGCTTTGCAAGCCAGGGAGCACTGTGGGCATGTCTGGAGACTGACGTGGTACCTGTGGCTTCCGCTTGGGCTTTGTGGGGGGTGAGGCGGATGAAAATGCAGGAGAGACAAGTAAGGTGTGAAAACTTTGTTAGGAGTCTGGGCTCTGGCAGGAAGGGGACCCTGAGAGGTTCTAAGTAGGATCTCAGGGGACCAGAGTTGTTCTGGAAAGATCACTCAGGCAACAGGATGAGTGATGGGCTGCAGTCAGGCCCGTTGGGACTGAAGACCAGCTGGGGGTGACTGAAATGAGACGCAGTGGTGGCCTGTACCAGGCAGTAGCTATGGGAAATATAGGGAGGCTTTGGATGTAAAATTGACAGCATGTGGCAAAAGTCTGGATGTGAGGCTGGAGGGAAATTGAGGATGGCTCACAGGCTTTTGGCTTAGTGACCTGGAGACCACAGTCAGGATATTGTGGAGAGTGCAGGAATAGGATGGGGTTAGGAAGAAGCCAGGCTGCCTTTCCTGATCTGACCCCACCTCACCCCGATTCCCTGGGTGCAGAAACAGAGCACAAGGGGGTAGGGGACTTGTGGTCACAGGAGTGTGGGTGGTCCCGACAGGCAGTGAGTGGTCTCAGCAGGGAAGTCCCTCTCCTGAAACAGCACCAAGGGTCATACTTTGAGGGAAGCAAACTGTCCAGGGACCAGGAGGAGTGAACAGAGCCTTGCACATATGTGCTGGGGAAGCATATGAACTTTCCAACCGGTAAGTACTTTCTCTGTGGCCTAGTGTGTGGGCCAGTGTGGGCCCAGCTGCTGACCTGGGGTGGGAGGTGGGGCTGCAAATGCTGATCCTGGATGCATGTTCAGGGTATGAGGAGAGACAGTCCCATTGTCTTATACTCTTTCTCTCTCCAAGTAAGTCAGGGAAAACAAATAACTCAAAAACAAACTACAATTTCAAACATGCAAATTGAAACATTAGATTTATATATTGTAAAGGGATTATATTCCCTGAGATCTAAAAAAAGATTATGAACTCTCCAATTACACCTTCTTCTCTAATTGGGCTGTTTTCCTTTAAAACTGACCACCACCAGCCAGGTTAATTCAACATGCTTGGGCTCAAAGCCTAAGACTGGCCTAAACCCTTGGGTTTTCTTGTTGCTGTGGGTCCAAGGTTTGTGAGCAGTAGGTTCCACTTGAGTGTTGCAGGCATCTAGGAACCCAGGGAGGGCGAGAGAAGGAATCACTTGAACCAAAGAACTTGGCAGGGGTAAGGGGGGGTCCTCCTCTATGTGCCACTCCTGGTGGCTGCGCAGACCCTGGAGCAACCTCTGGGTCTTGGAGCCAGCGCCTGCATTCTGCACGCTCTCCCCTCCCCTCCCTGCACCTCCCCTCCCCCGCTGCACCTACCCCTCCCCCCTGCACCCTGCCCGACCCCCGTCTCCAGGGCCTCTCCCGCCGTTGCCTGTGGCCACTGGAATCCCTGTCGCCCTGGGACTCAGCTGACAGCGGACAGACAATGGTATTTCCCATCAGCCTGAGTATCAGGAGCCGGCCTTATCCAGCGGTGTTTTTCTATTAGTCTCACACTCCATTGTCCAGCCCTTATCACTGAAATGTTGATGTCATGCCTGGCTTGGAAGTGGTTTCTGCATCTCTGCGCTCGGACAGCTTCGTTTTAATTGGGGGAGGGGGAGGGGTGGAGGAGCCCCTTTATCAGAATTCTCATGAGAATTCACCACTTGCCTCCTTCCAATGGGGCCGCTGAGGGCGCCAGGGTGGGGTGGGTACCCAGCCCCAACTCCTGGCCTTTCTCTCTGTCCCTGGGTCTCCCTCGACCCCGCTGAAATGCTGAGGGCTGTGGTGAAGATGCTGTGGGCCGCTTTTGTCCTCCTGTGTTTTGGCTCTGGGTTTTTGGAGACCTGTGGTGTCCCTCTGGCGACCTCTGGGTGCAGCGGGGCCAGAGTGCTTCCTTCACTGAACCTCCTGTAGCTGCTGAAGTCCCCACCAGAGCCCGTTGTTCCGGGAGCTCAGTAAACATATGCAGGATTGCACCAAAGGGCCGCCAGCTGGGAAGGTCCAGTCTGATAGCAGATAGAAAACTGGAGACCCAGCTTCATTTCTACTACGTCTCCCCCCACCCCCAGTGACTCCCCCCACCCCAATTGTGCCAGCTTCTAAGGAAAGCCTTCCAAATATGGTCTGTGCTTTCCCGATGATACTGCTTCGTCCTTCTCTGATCCTGTTTGTCGTAGTGGAGTACGGGAGACTGTGTGTGTGTGTGTGCGTACCGTTGTTTTAAAGCCCCTCAGAGAATCTGGTTCAGACAGGAAGTGGTGGTAAGCTCTGGGAGGGGGTGGCCCTGCTGCAGTTTGCTTGGGCAAATTACTTAACCTTTGCTAGACTCATCCATGAAACAGGGATAGTAAGGTAGCTTCTTAAAGGACTGTCCTGAGGCCGGAATTGACACAGATCAAGTGGTTAGTGGGTGTCTGGCATATAGTCTGTACTCCGTGAATGGTGGCTGTTACTAGTGGAGCTATTTCTGGTTTGAGGACTGGTGAGCAGGGCAGAGGAGAGGTGCTAGTGGAGGACAGAGGCCGCCATTCTCCTGGCCCCCTGCTTGGATTGGTGGGCAGAGAGGAGTAGGTGGGTCCCATGGGTTAGACCGGCTTTCGTAGGGCTGCCAGAGAGAAAAGGAGCCCAGCGGGCCTCAAATTTTTGCCTTCACTTTACAAAGAAAATAAACGTCTACTGTAAGCATTTAGAAACTTCTGTTCTCTGTAGAGTCAAAATTTGTATGTAGGGGGTCTGTTCTGAAGAGCTCCTGAGGAAATTTAATTTGGAACGTGGTTGGCTAGCTCCATTGGCAAGGGTGTGAGAGGCTCAGGGACTTCCAGCTGACACCCAGAACGTAGCAGGGCTGTTGGGCCACTGAGAATCTAGTGCCCTCACCGCAGCTCATGGTGGAGCTGCTTAATACAACTATTGAAACCTTTCCCATCTACCCACCTCTGCTTCCCAGAGCTCCTGACCCCCCAGGCTGATAACAAGCACAGCCCCTAAGGGTTAGGGGTCCATGTGGGAATCCCACCCCAGTTGGTTGCCACCAGGCCCTGTGAGGCAGAATAGGGGTGAATCTCTACACCTATGTTATACTAAGGAGCCAGACCCCCAGAGAGCTGGAAGTCAAACCCGGGTCGCTGGAGTCCACATCCAGGCCTTATTCCATGACAGCAAGTGACAGCAGATAGAGCACTTGCCTTGGTTTCTTAAAAACACATTCTTGGGACAAAAGAGGCTTATAAAATTGGGGTAGGGTCTGTTCGCTTTGTCCTTGTGTTACAGTATGATCTTCACTCTTCAAGGGCTTGTCAGATTCCCCTGAGCACAGTCATGCTTGGGGATCTTAGCCCAGAGATCAGACTGAGGGGACCAGAAACCCAGGAAAGGGGTGTACTTCCTTGGCCCCACATTGCAGACCACATGGCTTCCACCTTATCCTTCCTGATAAGACTCTGTTTTGGAAGTTCCAAAGGTTGAAGGCTGAGACAGAGAGGGAGGCAGAAATAATGGGCCATGTGGATAGGCGAGGCCATTTTCAAAGGCGGCTTTAAGCAAAGTAAATTCTCTTACCCTGAGGAATTTGCAGGGCGCCTGCAGGTCTCTAATCTCTCATTCATGGATTCGGTAAAATTCCACCAATGAACCTTCCATTGTCTCATTTTAAGGTGTACGTATTTCCTGGTGGGCCAGCACACAAAATTGTGAACACCTGAGTGTGAATGAGTAACTCACACGCTCTCTTCTTGAGAGTGCTAGATGCCAACTCAAAATACTGAGTGAGGGCCACTAACAAGAGGGAAGGGGTTTAGAAAACACAAGCCAAGCCATCTACTTGACAGTTTGTCCAGACTTGTCACTATTATTTTTTTTTTTTGCATGGGATGGGTTATCTTTTCCTTTCCAGTTTCATGACTAGAACATGTGTTCCTTTTGTTCCTTTGGTTCAGGCAGCAGTTTCTGGGTGTCCCTTTTGCTCAGTCATACACTTCTGCAACTTAAGCTTTGATGATCTCAGTGTTAAAGGATCTAATTGGGTTTCTTGGAAAATTCTTACATACATTGAAGCGCCTCCTCCCTTCCCAGTTAAACAATTCAGTGTAGAGTTATCAGAGCTTTAAGAATAGTGCGTTAGCATACAATGCCCAGTTCTTCTCTTTAAGCTCTGCCCCTTTCTCCTTTCTCCCTCTGCCTCTGTCCTTCACCTTTCACCTTGCTCCCTTGAGATCTGCAAGTCTTCAAGTGAAATAATGACTCATTCAAGAAGCTTGTGGCCTAAATGAGGAAATATCTTCTTCCTTGATCACATATCCCGTTCCCCAATTTTTATCTTTCACAGAACCATTAATAGCCCTTGCTGTGCTTTCTAATGATCATTTGTTCATTTCTTGTCTCTACCTCTAGTTTGCAAGACCCATCAGGGCAGGGAGCAGGTTCCTTCTTGTTCCCACTGGGTCCCGGGTCTCAGCACAGGGCAGACACACAGAAG
This sequence comes from Rhinolophus sinicus, assembly GCF_036562045.2. Taxonomy (NCBI): domain Eukaryota; kingdom Metazoa; phylum Chordata; class Mammalia; order Chiroptera; family Rhinolophidae; genus Rhinolophus; species Rhinolophus sinicus. Next base: position 97,232,197 of record NC_133757.1, read on the forward strand.
GTGGTCAGTAAATATGCGCTGACTGAGTGAAAGAGTTGCTGAGGCCTGGGTGCTATGCACAAGCCCGTAATTTTGGGGAGAATGGGCTGTGTCCCAAGTATGTAAGGCAGGTTTCATAGAGGAGAAGTGATAGGGTTTGAATTCAAGCAAGGAGGCTACTTTGCACGCAGGAAACGTGGGTTTGTGATGGCAAGGTGGTTGCTTGGTTTCTTTCCCACATCTCAGCCTCCTAGATCAGGAGCCAGAGGGGACGCGCAGACCATCAAGAACAGAGCAGGAAGCTGAAATTCAGGAGATTTTCCAGGGTCGTGTACAGGTGGGGGGGGGGGGGTAGACGCCGCCCAGCAGGGCGCTTCACCTCCAATTCCATGCTATCTCTGGGGGCCTAGCTGAGGCCTCACTCAGCAGCCAGCCTGGCTCTGGGAGGAAGCAGCGGGTGAGAGTGTCACACTCCAAGGTGACCAGGTCAGAAAGCCCAGATATCTACACAAGGCCTGAGTCATGGATGGATAGGCAGCATCAGACTATTTCTCAAGAGAGAAAGTAGAGACGGGAATGGCGTGTGCAGAGCTGTAAACACCTCACAGAGCAGCACTGTTCGCACAGAGGAGACACAGGCTGGCACCCAAAGCCAGAAGAAGCCCTGGTACCAACAGGGGTACGTCCCAAGCCACCTTGGTGGCTGCTGCTTCGGTCACGGGGAAGGGGACGAACACAACCCCCCACCTCCCCCACACGTGCTTCGGAGGTTGGAAGATCAGAGGGAGGAACTGGACCATCCCTGAAAGTGGGGACAAAAAGTCCTTTCACTGAGCACTCACTTTGCACCGGCCACTTAACCTGCAGCATCTCAGATCTCTTAGCAAACACCCATGGAAGAAGCTAGGTTTCTAGTAACCCACCCTCCACGTACCCCATCTTTTCCACTGAGGAAACACTCAGGATGGCTAGGAACTTGCCAGAGACAGTGGGATTTGCCCCAGACCTGAGTGAGAGCTCGGTCTGATCCTTGGACGAAGGCCCCAGGCCAGTTTGACAGGCCCCAGGTCAGTCTCGGTGTCTTAGTGAGGACCTTCTTTTCTCTTTGCTCGCACTTCCTCTGCACTTCCTCACGTCTTCCGCATCCCTCCCTGGCTCCGTGGGTCTGCTGCCAGCAGGCCTCCCCTTTATCTTGTCTCCCTGTTTCCACTGCTATCGGCCATTATCTAGAGCAATCCCGCCCTGGCCAGCCGGGCAGGAAGCCAGCCTGTGACTCTCCTCTCTTTACTCTCCATCCTCTTCCTTCTCCAGAGACAAAAGCAAAAACAGCCTGTTAACAGATCTGCCATTTCCCTTGGCTCCTTGACTCCCATTTCCCACTCTCATTTTTTCACAGGCTCCACTTTTCTCCCTCGGGCTGTCCTCAGGAACCGCTGAGCCCCGAGGCCTGAAGGGCCAGGGCTGTCACTTCCTCGGGGCCTGTCTGCCAGGAGGTCGGCACCGCAGGCCCAAGGCTGTCCCCTGCACAAAGCCGCCTGTTCCCTCTTATCCTTCCTGAGATCAGCTGGGCCTGAAATGGTCGTCTGGTCTGGCTGTCTGCGCCAAGGATGGGCTGGGACAGTGCTCTGGCCTTCCTCATTAACGGGGGTGGCTGCGGCTCTGATTATAGCCCTGGGAGGGTTTTGTTTTTGGTCAAAGAGCATCATGCATCCATTTATTATGTCACCATTCACCCAGACATTACTGAGCACTTCCTACACTGCTGCTGCTGGAGACCCAGAGATGAGCAAAATGCGACCTCTGCCCTCGAATAACATATAATTTGTGGGGAGTGAGGAGGTTGCTGGACTGCGCGAAAGTGCTCTATCTAATGCATGGTAGAAATTGCTAAGTGCAAGAAGAGGGGTGAACACTAAGCTGTCCGCGAGTTCAGACGAGGGACAGATGGATGCTAACAAGCAGAGGTGATGCTTACCACGGCTTTCTCTGTGCCATGCCCTGTGCTAGCCCCTCGCCGTAGTTGCCCTGTTTAGGCCTCGTGGCCAACCCATGCGGTAAGCGTGAGCATCATCCCCACTTTGCAGATGAAGAGACGGGCTTAGAGATGCTAAATAATGGTGAGTGAGCCCAACACCTGGATTCATGAAGGCCCCATTCAGATGCCGCCTTCATACCATCTTCTTTGCCACCTCTTAGGCACCTTGGTCCGTAGAGCACGTTGCTGGGAGAGTGCGTGGTAGAGACATCTCTGGCTCACAATACATAATTGCACTGAATCTCCCGTTTCCTCACCTGCAAAAAGGGGTGATGACAGCCCCTATCTCCTAGGTGTGTTGTGGGTCTTAAAGGAACAGTGCTCATAATGTGCTCAGTCCAGTGACTGGCACAGCGTACATGCTTGCAGCTGTCGGCCATGATGATTTCTGTCAGTCTTATTCCTCCTACAGGAAAGTTATTAGGGGAATTTAGGAAGCAGATTGTCAGGGTTGAAGAACATTTGGTGTCTGTTTTCAAAGGACTGTGCAATGCTGGTCCCGGTCCTCGTCATCTCAGGCTGAGTGGATCTGGCCTGGACACAGCCCCAGAAAAACAGCGTTCCCGTTTTTCTCCCGTTTACCCTGTCTTCTCAGTGCTCAAACGACTTGTTACTTTCAAAGTCATCAGGATCTTTAAGAAGCCCAAATTCCTTCTTTTGTAATTATTGAGCTTCGTTTCCCGCCCCCCCTTTTTTTTATTGTGGTAAAATATACATAACATTGACCGTTTTAACCATTTTAAGCATAGTTCAGTGGCATTAAGTACATTCAGTGTTCTGCAGCCATCACAACCATCCATTTCCAGAACTTTTTCATCTTCCCAAACTGAAATTCTGTTCCCATTAAATACTAACTGGCCATTCTTTCTTCCACCAGCACCTAGCAACTACCATTCTACTTTCTGTCTCTGAATTTGACTACTGTCGGTGCCTCACATAACTGGAGTCATATAGTATTTGTACTTTGGTGACTGCTTCTTTCACTTAGGTTCATCCACATGGTAGCACATGTCAGAATTTCCTTTTTGAGATGGAATGACAGTCCATTGTATGCATACACCATATTCTGTGCATCCATTCACCCATTAATGGACACTTAGGTTGTTTCCACCTTTCAGTTATTGTGAATAATGCTGCTGTGGACATGGTATATGAATAAATATCTATTTGAGTCTTGGTTTATAATTCTTTTGTGCATATACCTAGAAGTGGAATTGCTGGATCAAATGGTTATTTTATGTTTAATTTGTTTGAAGAACTACCAAGCGTTTTCCCACATTGGCTGCACCATTTTGCAGTCTGCCAGCAACAACACACAGGGTTCTGATTCCTCCGCATCCTTGCCAACCACCTCAGAAAACCGTTTATTGTTTATGGGGGGAGAAGGAGGAGAACAAATCTAATTGTTAGGAAGTTCTTTTTATCCTGAGTTCAAATCCTCCTTTGTGCTTTAGAACTGTCCTGGCCTGGCCCTGGGAGTCAGCCAGTCTAGGCGTGCTGCTTCTTCCCCTGGGTGTTCCCTCAGCAGCCTGGAGCAGCCACTGCCCAAGCAGTCAGTCCACTGACCGGCTCCCTGTGCGTGCCTGCTGGCCTCTCACTGCCCTGCAGGATGCTGTCCACCGGGTTTCCCTGCTGATTGCTCGTGAGGCACCTCCTGCCCCTGAGTGGGCACAGATGCCGACAGGAGAGGGGGACGCCACTCCCTTTCTCAAGCAGGGTGAGTTATTGGAGGGAATGCTGGCTCCCTGAGGAGTTAAATCATCCTTTGACTCAGACAGAAGCCCTTTGCCCCACGAGACAGCATTACTCATCCGGCACCCTCGGGACCAGGCTCTATGTCAGGGGAAAGTGCGGCTCCCATTTCCCTCGCTCAGAAACTCATAAATCATCCCTATTAGAATTTCAGCTCTTTGGATAGACATGGAACAGCTGGCCAAGGCAGGTCTCCCGAGTGCGCCAGCAGTTTGTTCTGGGCGTCAGGAAGGGATGCCTCAGAGCACCAGGGGACCTCAGAGGCCAGGACGCTGCCAGGACTCCCATCGAGGCCAGGCAACTCTCCCAGCACTAGTCCTTGTGAGACAGAGGACTTCACGTCCCGGGTCCCCCAGAACTTGAATGGCCACAGAGAGGGTACACGGAGACTCCAAATGTGGGCTGTGGCTGCCAAGTTCTGTTTGTGGCGGCTACTCTGCCCCTCAGCCAGCCCAGGCTCAATATTTATTGTATAAATGTTGTTGCAAAACTCTGTCTTGAAGAAACTTGGATGAAACATGGGTCTCGCTGTTCCTCACTTTCTTTCTTTGTAAAGTGAAAGACAGTCTGGATACTCTCAGTGGCTCCTTCTTGCTCCAGCATTCTATGTCTAACATCCTAAGAGCCCCAGGTAGATTGGCCACAAATTGAAATCAGGGCTGAGGTTTGTTTGGCTGTTTCCACCAGAGCAGTGGATTGGATTGACCAGGCTGAAGAGTCTATAAACCATGAAGATAGCACCCAATGCATGAAAAATCAATTTAAAGAATCAATCTGATATGTTTTCATAGAGAGGAAAAGCTGGATTCACACACAGATAAGAACACTTGCCTGACAGTGAGCGTGTGTATGTTTTGCCTGTTTAGTGTGTCTGTTTATTAATAGATACTCCTGAATTCCTGATAGGAGATGTAGCTTAGTGTTGACACCCTTGCTAGCTAGGAGACTGAAAAGAGTATCGCCCCCAGCACACCTCACGGGTATGTGGGGCAGGTTAGATAGGCGCCTCTGGAGGAGTATTAAGGAGCCCCAGATTATAAATTTGACCGTGGCTGCAGGCTGATCTCACCACAAATTCTGGTTGACTGGTCCCCAAATGTGAGCTGCGGGCCTCCCAAGCTTTCTAAGGGATTGATATAGCACAAATTCATTCCCACCACTGGGTAAGTAAGTTCTACCAGTGGGTCTAGGAATATGAGCTGATGGAGGTTTAAAAAAGTACTGAATGAGGAACAAGAACACTTGAGTGCTCACCTCAGCAATACCATTAATCAGCTGGGTGACTTGACAAACAGAGAGGATGGAGGGGATATTCTTCTCTGCCCAGCCTCCCCCCCTGAGGTCCTGTGTCACCCGTCCAATCACATGCCTAGTTAATCATTGAACTCCATCCCAGATACAGTGATTGGTCCATGATGCAGATTGGACCATTGTGTCCTTCACCGGGATTTGTATAGGCTATTGGGAGACAACAGTTCTTACTGTGATTGCTAAAGTTACAATAGAAGTCTAGAGCTCCCTTTCTTCTCTATATGGACAAAGTTTGCCAACTGTCGGAGACAATAAGGCCAATACTCAAAAGGAATGAGCTAAAAGATGAAAAGAGATAGAGATAGATAGTAGGACAAAGAACAAGCTTTGATAACTGCCTTTGAATCTCAAGATCAGCAGTGTCTGATGTCCAAAACATCTCACTTTTACTTAAGCTGGTCTGAGTTGGATTTTGGCCGCTCAAGGAGTTGCAATACAGAAGCCCACTCCACCTCTAGGGCCTCGTCAACTCATTTTATGCATTAAAATATGGATATTGAAATAAGGGATTGCTAACGCTCTCCCACTCTGTGATTCTGCTTTTGCCTATGAGAAGCGAGAAAACATAACAATTAAAACATAAAAAAATTAAAAATAAGTTAAAAAATTAAAAGAAAAAAAGAAAGCTTACAACAAAACTAAAAGCTAGGCTTTTTTCCCCCTCAAAGTTTTGATGTTCACTTTTGTTTTTTAAAGATTTTTTTCTTTATTGGGGGAGGGAGACAGGATTTTATTGGGGAACAATGTGTACTTCCAGGACTTTTTCCAAGTCAAGTTGTTGTCCTTTTGATCTCGGTTGTAGAGGGCGCAGCTCAGGTCCAGGTCCGGTTGCCATTGTTAGTTGCAGGGAGCAGAGCCCACCATCCCTTGTGGGAGTTGAACCAGGCAACCTTGTGGTTGAGAGCCCACTGGCTCATGTGGGAATCGAACTGGCAGCCTTCGGCATAAGGAGCACGGAGCTCCAACTGCTTGAGCCACTGGGCCGGCCCCGATGTTCACTTTTATGGGAGGAAGGATAGGGATATGCCAGGAACTGTAGACACGCTTCCCCATTTACTGTTTTCTTTCCTCATTTACTTCACCACAGCTCTTTGAGGTAGCTGTTAGCCTTCCATTTCGCAGATGAGGAAACCAAAGCTCAGTGAGGTTGTGTAACTGGCCCAAGGTTACAGAGTGAAAGCCAGAGACAGCGTTTGAATACAGATCAGTTTGATTCCAGCATCCTGGTCTCTCTTTCTTGGAGGGGATGAGGCTTTTGGTCATAACTAATCCCACCAGGACTTTTCTGTTGGTAGAAGTGGGCGGTCCACTGCACTGGCCTGATTCTGGGGGCAGAAAGACTGGCTAGGCTGTGATGTCACTGAGTTCCTCTCCGGCCATTCTCCAAGGCTGTGCAGCTGTTGCTGTCTACAAATGTTATGTTTTATTCGTGGCTGAAGCAATTCTCAAGCAACTGACTTCTTCCACTGGCTTTTGAAAATCTTATCCCAATCTCCCAACTCTCTGTTTCTGTTATGTCTTAAGATTCTGCCTGGACTCGAGCTTCAAACTTGAGTGGGATGTGGGGAGGGGGTGGAAACTCTGGGGAGAAGAGCAATGACCCCTCCGAGAGGTGGACACTAGATGCCAAGTGTGACCCAAAGGAGGACGGGAAACGGTCTCCATCCTAACCACAGTGCTCACTCATGGGACCTCTGCTGCATGCCAGGTATTTTGTGTAGCTTCACTAATCTTTAATCATTCTGCAAGATGTTAAAGGTGGTAAAAGAGAGGCTCAAAGAAGTGAAATAACTTACTCTGCTGCCAAATGTTTGGCCAAAGTCCATGCTCATTCTGACATACTATAGGTGTCTGGAGATGCCTAGGGATTTCTGCTTAGGTGAAATTACCCCTTACCCAAGGCTTAGCCAGGGTCCAACCTCTGGAGCAGACAAGCCGAGCCAGGGGTGCTGTCTGTACCATTGGGGGTGGGGATCTGGGACACAGTTAAGCCCCACCTTTGACCTGGATCTCTCTCATGCTTCATGGTGGCTTTAACAACTGTCAGCCATGTCAACACAGTACATTAAACATATTGAAAAAGCCACTACTTTTGTGCAATGTGTTCAGAAAGCAGTAGCCCTCTGTCTCTCACTACCAAAGGGTTAGAGCCACCAGGATTGTACAGGGTCCTTTAAATCTCAGAGCTCCCTCTGAGAGGTGGATTCCATTGTTCACCCTTGGGACTTGGAGACTGAAAGCCCAGTCAATCATCCAATACCCCTCAGCAGAGCCTCCTGTGGAGCTATCCAAGGTCCTGCAAGTGTTTTGACCTGTGCTCTGTATAATCAATGGACCCTCCATCTTTCTACCAATGTTGTTGGCCTTCTGGCCTTCTGACTTTGGATCTCACTGGACCATGCCTGTTTGACTTATAATACATACTGTCCCTTTTCACTGACTTTCTAGGTCCTGCCGACCTGAGCTCAATTGACCTAGTCCATGATGGCTTCCAAGTCACTCCAGGGCTCGCTCTTAAATTCCATTGTCCCTGTTAATAATCAGCTGACCCAGCTGTCCAGCACTTTATGTTACTCTGTCCCCCACCTCCTGCCATAATGACTTGGTTTCTTGGGTTGTTATTCCTTGGAATCTGATTGACTTTCAAGAGACATCCAATTTATTGCTTTTTTTTCACTCTTCTTTCTTGGCCCCATGTCCAGACATTTATGAAATGGTTTCTGGATTAGAGCGGCAGGGATATTCTTATTCAATTAGGCCCATGACTTGAGGAGGCCTGTGGTTCTGTTCCATCATGTGGTCACCTCTACTCTATGTGCCTCGATATAGCAAATTGGTTCTTTGAAGAGAATTGATGAAAAAAATGAGCTTCCATTGAAACGTGCCACCTTGATTTCTCATGAGAACCAGAGCTCTGGTGTTCTAGTTTTGGCATTGCTCCTGACCAGCTGTGTGACCTCGGGCAAGTCATTTAAGCCATGCATCCCTTCATACCTTCTGTCATTCATTTGCTTTCTCATGGGATATTTAGTGACCATCTACCATGCATCATGCACTAGGCTACATGCTGAGGATGCTACAAGGAGAAAGATACAGTTTCTGTCTTCAAAGAACTCGCAGTCTAATCCAGGGGTCCAATATGTATATGGTTAAAATAAAAGTAACGTGGCAAATTATTACAACAACAGGAACAAAGTGCCAAGAGTACACCAAGGCCAGATCTGCACTTGCTGTTCCCTCGGCTTCCCCTCAGATACTTGTGTGACTCACATCCTCACTTCTGCCATTCTTTGGTTAATGTCATCTTATCAGAGAAGCCCTCCTTGACCACCCTATTTGAAATAGGAACCCCACCCCTAGTTTGGCACCTACCTATGTCTCTCTTCTGCTTTATTTTTCTCCATGGCATTCATCATTGTCTGGCAGGAAAGTGTACTCTCGTCGGTGAAATAGGGGGTTAGAGCTAATGATCCCAGTAGTGAGTTGGAACAGCGGCCTCCAAAAGATATATCACTATCCTAGCCCCTGGAACCTGTGATTGTGACCTTATTTAGAAAAAGGGTCTTGGCAGATGTACTTAAGGATCTTGAGATGAGGTTCTCCTGGATTATTCAAGTGGACCCTAAATCAAATAACAAGTGTTGTTATAAGAGACGGAAAAGAAGACAGACACACAGGGGAGAAACCACGTGAAGACAGAGGTAGAGATTGGAGTGATAGAGAAACAAGCCAAGGAACACCTGGAGCCACCAGAAACTGGAAGAGGCTGGAAAGGATTCTCTCCTAGAGCCTTCGGAGGGAGCAGGGCCCTGCTGACACCTCGATTTCAGACTTCTGGCTTCCAGAACTGGGAGAGAATAGGTTTCTGTTCTTTTAAGCCACGAGGTTTTTGATTATTTGTTATGACAGCCACAGCACACGAATGCAGTCTGTACGTACCGGTTGGTCATCTTCAGACCTAACAGTCTGAAACCTAAATAAGAGTTAGGGCTGGGAAAGCCATTCAACAACACCAACCTTTTCAGTGATGCATCAGCTGTACTTGTGGAAGTAGCGGGCAAACGTGTACAAGGGGTGGTCTCTTGCTGTTCCCAGAACAAAGAGAAAGACACATGGTCATCTGGCTTCAGTGCGGACACGGGCACCCACCAGCCTTGCCTACCAAATAAAACAAGAAACATGTTTTAATTACAGCATGGTTTATAATATAAAAAGAAAATGAGAAAGAATCCAAATTTCTGTAAGCAACTAGATATATAAACCAGACTACATCTTTACTTTAGAGACCCTATGTAAAAGTCTCTACTGTATTTCTAATATATGAGAACAGTATATTAGCATATCTAGTATATTAGCCTAGTGTATTAGAAATATACTCCATTGCTGAATATACCCATATAAGCATGTAAATCCATTGAAAAAGGCCTCTAAGGACTCATGCTCAGCTGAGGGCCTTGGTTACCATTGGGGAGGGGACGGGGAGTGAGCAACGTTCAAGGGAATGTTTTACTTCATCTGCTTGTTTGAATCTTTTTACAATGAATTGAGCCATTAAAAAAGTTCTATGGTTTAAATAAATAAATAAAAAAAAACAAGAAGAAGTGAGCTCAGCTGAGAGTGTGACTTTGTGATTACTTGTGGCCTTGTAGCCAGCTGGGTGGCAGTGGAGTGTGGGTTGGGGAAAGGAGGGAGTTGCTGTTCTCTGATGCTCCAGGCTCATAAATGTTGCTTCTACTGTGAGTTCTTCTGTTTGGTTCCCAGGTGGGGCCTTGATGTGAAACCTGAGAACAGACAGAGTCCTAGAACCTAGTGTTCCAGACAGAGAGGGCTGTTCCAGCAAATCAGTGGGATGCTTTCCTTTATTGCTACTCCAGGCAACCTGGGACGTGTTCCCTTCAGCAGCTGGGAGGCAGGGCCCGCAGTGACATCTGAAAAACTGTCTTACGAAGAACAGCCAGTAACTACCCCACCCCACCTCCGAGGCCACCCAGCTGGGTTTAGAGTAGAAACATCTTATCTGACCGTGTGGTGTTGGGTGTGGACCTGGGACTCTAGTGGAGGTTCTCGGACAGAATGGATGCCACTGGGCATATGCTGTCCTTGTCTTCTACCCCCACTTTCTTGATTTCTGGGGTTCAGAAAGGGAGATAGCCTTTCACCTCCAAGAGAGTGGAGCACATTGGCTTAGATGGTCAGAAATGCACAGGATACCTGGATGCAGAGAACGGATCTTGGGAAAGGAAAAAGGACTCGGCTGTCACATGGGGGACAATTATAAAACTGCATTTACTAATATAAATTAGTTATAATTTGTTAGTGTAAACGGTAAAATGGACTGAGACTATAACAAGCCCAGGCTTTTTAGGTCTCCTTCAGTGAACAGATAAGTCTCATTTGTAACCAATGCATGTCGTTGATAAGCCAAATGATACATGTAATGCTAAAAAAATCACTTTTTTTTCCCCAGAAAATCTCCCAACTCTTTCCGCCACTCCCTACTTCTGTGCATTAGTAGTTTTCTTAGCAAATGCTGTATTTGTGGAATAAAACAGACCAGAAATGACACATCCAAGAGGAGCCTTAGGAGACATGATAACTAAATGTGATGTGATATCTTGGAAGGGAGCCAGAAAAGAGCATTAGGTAAAATCTAAGGAAATCTGAACAAACTATGGACTTCAGTGAGTAGTAATTATCAGCATTGTTTCTTTAATTGTACCGAGTGTATCATATTAATATAAGGTGTTAACAGTAGGGGAAACTGGGTGGGGCTCTATGGGAATTCTGTAATATCTTTGCAACATTTCTGCAAACCTAAAACTATTCTAAAATTTTAATTTTTTTTAAATAAAAAAATAAGAACTGGCTTAGTTTAACTTCTAAATTAAAAAAATAAGAACTGCCCATGCCGACAATGTTATAGGTGGTGCTGGGGCGGAGAGTGAATTAAAAACTTACGGCGTTTATGGTGAGTTTATTTGGAGTAAGAGTTGCTTGTTTTGCCATAAACATTTTTCACCCACTGTCACAATTGGTCCTTACATCAACTGCGTGAGGTATTATTATCCCCATTTAACAGATGGAAAAACCAAACTCAGCGAAGTTACTTGGTTTCTCACTACCTGCCCCAGTTTGTGCTTTATTTGCTCCTATAATCAGGATAATTTCCCACATTTGCCATGTCTCTTCGTGCATCAGTGTTTTTGCAGAGCACCCACTCCCTCTTCTTCTCTGCCTGGTAAGTTGTCTAGTCTTTTCCATCCCTTTAAAATTTACTCAGATGTCATCTCCTCTGAATTCCCACATAATTAATCACCCCATACTCGGTGCTCTTCCAACCCCCCCCCAAATTAATTCTCCCCTCAATATTATCTAGCCCCTCATTGGACTGTGAGCAACTTGAAGGCCCAGACTGTGCTTTTTCATCTTTGAATCCCCACTGCCTGGCCCGGTGCCTGGCAAACAGTGGCTGGGAAGTCTGCATCTCTTGAACTGAACTGAAGCTAATATTAAGTTGGTGCAAAAGTAATTGTGGTTTAAAAGATTAAAAACAACTGTAAAAACCACAATTACTTTGGCACCAACCTAATATGAAATCAGTATTAGTCAGCTCAGGCTGCCATTACAAGGTACCACATACTGCATGAATTAAACAACAGAAATTTATCTTCTCACAGTTCTGGAGGCTTTAAGTCCAAGATCAAGGTATTGGCAGGGCTGGGTTCTCCTGAGGCCTTGCTCCTTGGCTTGTAGATGGCCACCTTCTCCCCGTGTCCTCACATGGGTCTTCCCTCTGTGTGTGTCTTTGTCCTCATCTCCTCTTCTTATAAGGACACCAGTCAGATTGGATTAGGGACCCTCTAATGACCTATGTAACTTTAATCACCTCTTTAAAGACCCTGTCTTCAAATGCAGTCACATTCTGAGGTCCTGGGGGTTATGATTTCAACACAAGAATTTGGAGGGGACACAGTTCAGCTTATAACAAAGCCAGGGCAGGCTGTGGGATTGGAGAGTGTTGTGGAACAACCCCAAGGGTCCACCATTTATAAGACGCAGGTGAAACATGGCAAAGGCCTGACCATTTCTAGGCTGGAGTCATGAAGGTATTGCTGCTATTCTGAGACACGGGATGTGAGAGAGGAACACGGATTTGGAAAATACATGAAGTTGTAAGATGGAGTTGCTGCAGAAGAGGCTTATTTTCATTTATCCCCACGAACAATTCCTTCAGCCAGAACAGGGATCCTGGAAGCCTCTGGTCTGCGTTGTGCTCTCCGGCCTTGACCTCCTGCTATCGCTGTGCTCAGGCTCTCTCTCGCTTGCTCCCCTTTCTCTCACACAGTTGCTTTCGCAGGGTGCGGCCCACACAGCATGCAACGTCTTCAAGGCCTCGTGCTCTGGGGCAAGGGGAGGCCCTGGAATGGAATTTCAGACTAAACTAACAACAGCAAGTTACCTTCAAGGGCACAGAGATGTCTCAGGCCGCAGCTGCAGCTGCCCAGGGAGAGCCAGAACGTTCTAGTTGTTTATTGTGCATTGAAGGGGATGGTCCTGACAAATGATCAGTGATGTGTGCTAAAAGTGGGCTAGCAGCATAACATCCCTGAGTTTTCCCTGTCTGAAGTAGATGGTCTCTAAGACCCTATTCATCAAAAAGATGACTCTTCCCCACTTTGGGTCTCAGTTGCCTTTTCTATCAATGAGAGAGCTGGCCTGGCTGATCTCCGAATTCCTTTCCAGCTCCATCATTCTAGGACCCTAATGACTCTGTGCCTTGGCTAAACTGAAAATTCCCCCAAATGCTCCTCTCCAGAAAGCTGGCTACAGCTGGGAACAGGAAGGAAATCAGCTCCCGCCTGGCTCTTGCCTCTCAGGGTCCCCTGGGAAGCAGCTCCACGACTCCACAGGAGGTTTGAAGTAACCTCCTGGTTGTCAGCAGGGCTCCCTTCCAACCCGCACACACAGCCCTGGGAGCGAGCCCTCACCTAGTACCCAGGAACCCAGCCTGGTGGAGAGAAGCGGGGCCAGCCTCTCGCTGTACTTTCCGCTTCAGAGGCAGTGAGAGTCTGGTGGAACTTTGCATCAGGCTGGGCTGTAGAGTCTACTAGCGTGTCCATGCAACAGGGCCCCCAGAGCTGTTCAGACCTAAGGAGCAGTGGACCTTGACCGCCAAAAGGGCCTGTGAACAGGCCTTAGTCATCTTCCCAGAGGAGAGAAACATGGAGCATGAAGCATGGTCTGGAGAGGAGAGTGAACATCTGCTGAGCTTCCAGTCTGTCGGCACTGGGCAGTTTCTCAGGATGTAAAGAGGACGAGGACAAGGAGCCTACTGTCTAAGAGGCAGATAAGTTGCTTATTTTTTAGAACTTCTTAATGTCTGTTTTCTCCAACTTGAATATAAGCTGCAGGACAGTGGGGATTTCCTGCCTCCTGTTCACTGAGGTATTCGTCGGAAATGGCAGTATGACACTCAGTAAATATTCATTAACTTAATGGAGCAATTACAATAATTACAGAGTAAAAATGGAAGTGTGATCAAGGTGCAGGGAGAATGGTGGGGAAGGTCAAAGCCAGAGAGGTGACAATTGGACTGGGCTTTGAACGATAAATAGGAGTTCATGAAGGAGTGAAGATATTAGGTAGATGCAAAAGTAATCGCTGTTTAAAAGATTAAAAAGAATTGCAAAAACGGCAATAACGTTAGCACTAACAACAAAGGGTTGTTTTTCTCTTCAGTTAGATTGCAGATAAACTTTCTGTTGATGATACTTATGAGACCCTTAAATAAGTTACGATAGGAGGTGAGGATGTGAGCCGTAGGGAAATCAGGGTAAATGTCTTGAGGTGGCCACAACAGGAAGGGAGTTGGAGTAAGAACAGTTTTGTATGTGCCCAATACCGTGCCAGGCAGTTAATGCTCGATATCTTATTTATTCCTTCTAACCCTCCTGTGAGATAGACATTTGACAAATGCGAGTGCAGGCTCAGACAGCTTCAGTGACTTGCTCTGGGTCTTAGAGCTCGTTGGCTGGAGGATGGCTTAGACCTAGGACTTTCCACTTCCAAGGCTCTTGTTCTTTCCTGGGCAGACTAGCCCTCCTTCAAGGCAGTGGGCAGTCGGTCATCTTAACCATGGAATAAATGAATGAAATGCCCCTCCAGAATTAGAGCCTTCTGTTAAAGCTCCAGGCCCCGAGGCCAGAGCTTAAAAATAATCTTGAAAGCTTTTTTTCATTAAAACAAAAAATCTTTTGAGCCTGTGGTCATTCTGCTTCACTTTCTCTCAGTTCACTCCTGTTCCCCCACTGTCCTCCTGCCAGTCCGAGGTCTCAGGGACTCTCAGAAGCTCCAAGAGGAGGCCTGAGGAGTTCCATCCATCATCCATTGAGAGGCCCCAGGGCAGATTTGGGGGGACAAGAGAGAGGCTAGGGGGCGTCCAGTAGTTCCAGAAGGGATTCGCAGCCTGGAGGTCCCTCGCCCCGCTCCTTCTGGAGGGGAAGGCCCAAAGTGTGGGGGTGGAGAGGGAGAGAGGGGCAGAGGAGGAGGGAAGATAAGCCTATAGTCATTTGTCTTTTTAATTGGCTCGAATGCTCAGAGGAGAGCTGTGTTGTTATCCTGGCTGTGGGGCTGGACCAGGTCCAAGCGCCAGGCTTCGGGCCGACACAGTGTGAGGCTGCAGCAGGAGGCCCTGGTCTGCCCTTCTCCAGGATGGAGACAGGGTGGGAGGCAGCAACACGTGGTCAGAGGCGGCGTTTGCTTCTCCGGCATTTCAGAAATGTAAAACAGTATTTCAGTGACTGAAATAGACATATTTTAAAGAATCTATGGCATCTGAAGGCCCCTCCTAATTCATTCCTCTGCCTGTGGATGGAGCCTGCTAACCAGCTAGGCCTGAAGGTTTCTACAGGGACAGAGCATTTTGGAGTTGTTGGTCTGGAACTTAGAACTTTCCTTTATGATGATAATATAGACACTGTTCAAGTAACCGGGAGAATAATACTATTCCCTCGTATTTGCCAGCTGATTTAGAATCAGCAAGGCCCTGTTATATTTAGTATCCCTTCTGGGTCTTTGAAACAAGCTGTCAAGAAATGCAGGATGAGCACACCTTTCCTGTGTCACAGACGCAAATGCTGCAGCTCCGAGAGGCCAGGTGATGTGTGCGAGGACACTCAGCAATGCAGCTGGGACTCCAATCCAGGTCTTCTAATTCTGCATCCATGGGCTGGCCCCCAAAGCTGCCCATCCCACAGAGGAGTTACACAAGGGGATGCCTGTGGTGGCGTGGTGGTCCCCGTCATTGGTGGTTGGCACAGCTCCCAGGGGAGAGATGGTTCAGTTTACCTTCCCACTCAGAGCACATCTTAGCTGGTAAGCCATGTGGTAGGAGGAAGGAGGCTCCGATGCAGGGAGGGGAGGGGAAAGTGGGGTGGTCAGTTAGTAGTGGGGTATTCAGGCCGCCAAGAAAGCAGATTCAGCATGGCCTGAGTGCATGTTTGTGGGTGAGGATCTTCGGGAAGCTGCAGGCTGCCTGTAATTCCTGGTACCCCAAGATCCTTCTTCAAGGAGACTCTACCCCATCCTGAATAAAACGTTGATCCATTGCCTCAATGTTTAGGTGCGAAGTGCCCAACTTAAATCTCTGAACCCAAATCAAAGGAACACACTTTTCCTTTGCTTCTTGAAGCTCCCAGGCCCTCGTGAGGAGGCAGCTCAGTTTCAGAATCCTCCAACTGCTGAGCGGGCAGCTCCTGGCGTTGGGCAGGCCCTGTGCCTTCGCCCTCTGGCCTGCCCTCCAGCTGCGCCCTCTCCCTGGAGCCCCCGGAGTTCTTCTGACAAGCTCAGCCCAAATGCCACCACCTGGATCATGGCTTCACCGTCTGAAACTCTTCCTGACTTCTGTTCCTCACGGGTCAGGCGGCCTCCCTCTTCTGCACCTCACTATGCAGAAAGCTCAGCTTGGGGAAAGGGGCGGAGGTGTCATTTCAGAAGGGGAGAGGATATGACCCTGGGAAGTGTCCTGGTCAAACAGAGAGTAAGAGAATGCCCCCTGCCTCTAGGTTACTGGAAGAGAAGTGGGAAGAAGTGTGTGGTGAGGTAGTGTGTCCCAGACTCTTCTTACCTGGCCTCCTGGAGGGGCTGGCAAGTTAGGTGGGTGCTGGTGTGTTGAGGGGAACAGGGAAGTCATAAGGGCCTTTGCTCTGCCTCCCTGTGGTGCTGTGGGAGGGGCCGCCTATCAGGGTGACACAGAAGGCAGCAAGGGGAAGCCACGTCAGAGAGAAGCTGGTGGCAGGGATGGTCAGCCGGAGAGTTGCTGGGTTGGTTCTGTGTGGTATGGAAAGCACCCAGAGGTAGGGGTTAGCGGAGAGTCCTGCTGGGTGAGTCTGCCAGGGAGGTGGCCAGGCTGAGGCTGAGGTGAAGTGACTCATAGGGTGGGTCACCCTGGTGGGACTGAACGGGAGTCAGACTCCCAGCCAGGGTGGAGGTGGGGGCCACATCAGGTCCTGACAGAGACCAAGAACTGACTAAAAGTTCATCCGCCTCACACCACCCCAGGGGGCGGACCTGACTCACCTGAGCTCACCTCTGTGGTCCCCAGCCCAGGGCCTTACCTGATGAGTACGGACCAGTGTGGAGACAGAGGACTGGGAGGATTCCAGCCCCCATTCCAGGCTCGAGGGCCCAGTGTTCTCTCCCAGACAGACGTGCTGGATTCCTTCCCCGTGCCCTTCCACGCTCCTCTCCTCTCCACCTGGCCCGACCCACGAGCCAACCGGTGAGGACCTCACAGGCCTCCCATGCCCTCAGGCTTCTGACTGGGTTTGGTCTTCGAGGAAAGGTTGCCATGTTAGGCAAGGTCGTTTGGGAGTCAAATACCTGTTGAAGGGTGTCAGTGGGTGCTGGATGGACTGCATTTCAGTCCTAATCTAAGTCCCTTTTGCCCTCAGATCCAGGCCTTTGCTCTTTCTGAACAGGCCCAGCCTGGCTCCCATTTCCTCTGGATCTTCTAATTCCTGGACTTCAGTAACCAGCGTCCTCCTTGTCCCCACCCCTGCTCCCCCACCCCAGGGTGGTGTCTTCCTGCCAGTTTCTCATCTTTGGGGCAAGCCTCACTGCCGTTGGTTCGGCTTCAGCTTCTCAGCAATTCCATCACCTGAATAACCAAGTCCTCAGTTTAAAACCCCACTGCTTTAAATTTCGGAGCAGATTTCATTCTCCTGGTTAGACTGTGACTGATGTGTTTCCCAAGGGCAGTAAGATCAATCCCATTTTACAGATGAGATTTACCAAAACTGAGGAGTTAAGTGACTTGATGAAAACATCAGTTGTGGAACAGCTGGGATTTGAACCTGGATCTGATCGAGTGTGTACCCAAGTCCTTTTCATCATAGCTGCCAGCAACAGTGTCCCCACGCCTACCTCATGCTCCTGGCGTTTATAAAGCACTGTGACAAAGGCTGTTTCATTTGCTCCTCACTGACCCTTTAAGGCCCTGGGTGGGGATTAATATTATCCTACTTTACCAGTGAGATGTGGGGTGACTTTCCCTACATAAATGATCTGACAAAGGAATTCCTACTCAACCTCCGGGACTGAATGGAGACTCCACGCCTCTGCTTGGGCTCTCCCACCTCTTCGAATGCTGTCCCTGCCAGTCTCCAATCTCCCAATATACCTGTCTTTTCCTTAAGTTGTGGTAAGATATACGTAACATAAAACTTACTATTTTGACTCTTTCTGAGTGCACAGCTCAGTGGCATTAAGTAAGTGCATCCACACTGTTACGCAGCCATCACCACCATCCAACCCCAGAACTCTCCCACGTTTCCAGACCGAAACCCTGCATCCATTAAACACTAACTCCCAGCCCCTGGAAACCACCATTCTACCTTCTGTCTCTGTGAATGTGACTACTATAAGTGGAATCCTACAGTATTTGTCCTTTTGTGTCTGGCTTATGTTACTTAGCGTAATGTCATCCATGTTGGACCCTGTGTCAAGAGTCCCTTCTTCCTTAAAGCTGAGTAGCACCCCACTGTATGTGTGCACCACATCTCGTTGATCTAGTCATCCACTGATGGTAACATGGGTGGTTTCCCCCTTTCCAAATCTACTGCCTTTCAAGGTCCAGCCCAAACGTCATCGCCTCTAACACTGCACGACACACAGTTGCTAAATACGTCCAGGAATGGAGGGTGAGAGCCATTTGGGAACTTGCGCTGCGGAGGCAGCCTCCCCCATGCCAGCATTCCCAGGTGGCTTGAACAGGACAGACAGCAAAGGTCTGTATTTGCCCAAACCTTGTGCCACATTGGGGCTTAGTATTGTATTCCTGGCACTGAAAGTCACTTGTTGGAAACAGATGAATAAATTATGTGGGTAGAGTGGCCTTTTCTCCCAAGAAGAAAATGTCTGTGTCAAGTCTACGTCAGGGAGGGAAGCTACTGGAGGGCGGGTCTGGGCCTCTTGCCCCCAAATCGGGCCGCAGCTCAGCCCCCAGGCCCCAAAAGAGAGAGGATGACTGAACTTGACTCTCCCATGAGTTCCTGGTGGCTCAGGGGGAGTGAATTGTAAAACTGGCTTTTTCTTTAGCAGGCATCCATAATTCATCACCTCAGACCTTCTCCACCTACTCCTGAACGAGTCAGCAGAGGCTGGGGGCCTGGGAATGAGGCACCAACACAGGAAGGAACATGAAGGGAGGTGGCAAGGAAAGGAATGGAGGCAAAAAGCATCTGGGAGTGTGAGACATTTTCTGAAATTTTGGAGGAATGCTCCAGACGCTTAAGAATTTTTTGTTTGCTCATTAAAAAATAATTTTAAACAATCACTTTGGGTTTAATTTGCACATCACTGACCCCCTTCCAATGTTGACACTCTTGATATTTTCTTTGTCTCACACTGCATGGTGAAAGGAAGGAAATAGAGGACCACAGTGCTGGAGGCTGCAAGGAGCAGAGTCCCCGGGGCCTGGTGCACAGGCTGTGCACAGCACAAATGCATTGCGGCAAATTTCCAGCAGGTGGCAGTAATATGTCTTGGAGAAAGACACCATTTTCTAATTCACACAAAAGTCCTGTATAGGTTCGTGGGTGGCCTGGGTTGGGGTGAAGGGTGTAACTTAGGCATTACCTAATTTTCTTTCGCCATTTGACAGATGTGGCGTATGACTTGCCAGTGGATCGGTGTCATGCGGGGTCTCCCGTTCCGCTCCCCACATAAGAACGCAGGACATGGTGAGGCCAAAAAGGAACACCCACGGAGCCATAGGTAGGGGAGCCGTACCACTATACTCTCGCTGGCGGCTGGGTTGGAGACACAGGAAGCAGGAGCAACACAATCCGCAACCCGCCGTCCACTTGTCTCTGCCAACCAACCTCACTTGTGAGCTGCAATCCGCCATGCTAACTGCAATCTGCTCTTGCTAGCTCAGCCACCATCTTCTTGCTAGCACCCATCTTTCTGCTAATGTAGCCACAGCAGTTATATTAGTGGCCAATGGCTCACTGGTTACATCTGACGACCAACTAGCCACAGCTGATGGCCATCCAATCACAGTTGACGGCCATTTACTACCTGAGCCAGCACCTTTCCATGTGAGGCCGAGACCCTGGAAACTGCACTCCTGGCTCTGTCCCCACAGTGGGAGACTACTCCACACAAGATCTGTGGAGGTAGGTTTTACTCATTTCTACAACATTCTACTCTAAGGAGTAACATGAAGGAGTAGATGCTATGGGAGAGCAAATTTTGGTCTGACATAGAAACAGCTTTACAATAATCAAAGTGTTAAAGATTTTTGGTGGTGAGGTACCTGTCTCCAGAAGTCTTCAAACTTGGGCAAATGATTCTTTCTTAGCGATATTACAGAAGAACGTCCTCAAACATTAGGTGAGGTTGGGTTAGATGGTCTTCCAGGATCTCTTCCAAATCAAAGAGCCGATACAGTTACTTACCAAGAGGAAAATGATGAAATCTTGAGCTCATTGAAGGAAGGAATATGCCTTATTTTTCATTGCTTCACCTGTCCCTAGAACGTACTGTATGATACATCTCTCAGCAGATACAGGAGCCTTAGTCAACAAATGGCAGTCAGAGAATTGGGATCAGAGCTGTTGTTTGCTCAGCTGAGTAACTTATGAGACCTCCCTCACCCAGCTGATGGTAATGAGACCCCTTTCCACCTCCCTGCTGGTTATTTACTCCCAATCTCTCTGCTCATTACCCTATCTATGCTGCCATCTTGAAACTTTGGGTGTGTATTCAAAGAAACCCCATCTCCAAACGCTGGACCTCAGCATCCACTGGGCATAAGGTGATCAGGCCCACAGTCCCCAAATTCTCTTTTGCTCTTCCTTTCTCTCTCAGGACATGGAGCAAAGCACGAGTGACACTGTGGCTTCAGACCAGTCTAGAGAGTTGGCCTAAATCCAGCCGAGGGCTCCAAGTGTCCTAAAAATACCAGTCCCCACCCCGTGTTCTCTCCCAGCCCCCATGTCCAGAAATCCCTGACAGTAACCATATGCCAGCACCAAGTCAGTCAAAGCAACCTTGGCAAATGTCAGCCACAGTTGCTTGTAATCTTCAGGGAGGTAAGGCGGTGCCAGCAGTGACCGGTTTCTTTATCCACATCACCCAGATATAAACAATATCGGAGAATCATGACAGGGAGATCCTTCTAGGCCAGTCTCCCTAAACCATTTCGCCCTGAGTGAAGTTACCTCAGGCTCAGGGCCCTAATGGCTCCCGGCATTGAAGCTTATTGCTCTTATCTGCCGGAGGAAAAGCACCTCGGTGAAAGACGCTTTTGGTGCCCTGTTCTGGATGTCGCGGTAATCCTCTCATTTATGTATGTAGACAAGGAGATCAAAGCCCCCTAGGGAGGCATAAAACATGTCAGGGCTGGGAGCTGTACATCCATTAAAGCTGACAAATGCTTTGTCCAGCTCATGGGCAGCCAGATAGCCACCCTGCAGGACCGGAGAGCTGCAAGGAGGGAAGCAGAGGAGGTGGCCTGGGTGCAGGGCTGGGAAAGGGGTAAGGGGGGTCAGGGGCTGAGAGGAGAACCAGAGCTGGGCCACGCCAGGGTGCAGGTGGGGGGCCCAGGCCACCCAACCTCCATTGGAACCTCCAATCTTCAACATGGACAATTGATATTTTCTCAATCTTATAAAAAGTGTTATGTGGGGCAGCTGGATAGCTCAGTTGGTTAGAGCACGAGCTCTGAGCAACAGGGTTGCCAGTTCGATTCCCACATAGGCCAGTGAGCTGTGCCCTCCGCAACTAGAGTGAAGACAATGACCAGCTGCTGAGCTGCAGCTGAGCTCCCAGGTGGCCAGATGGCTCAGTTGGTTGGAGCGCATGCTCTCAACAACAAGGTTGCTGATTCGACTCCTGCATAGGATGGTAGGCTGAGCCCCTGCAACAAGATTGGAAAACGGCAACTGGACTTGGAGTTGAGCTGTGTCCTCCACAACGAAGATTGAAAAGACAACTTGACTTGGAGCTGGTGGGCCCTGGGAAAAAACACACTGTTCCCCAATAAAGTCCTGGAAATACATACTGTTCCCCCAATAAAGTCCTGTTCCCCTTCCCCAATAAAATCTTTAAAAAAAAAAGTGCTATGTGGAAAAGCAGGTTTAAGATACCCTTCCAAGAACCCCTGAGGCCCTTTGATGTGGACATTCTGGAATCAACAGGCACGGAACAGGAATGGGAAATCCTGAAACAAGGTTGGGTAGAGAAAAGGAACAAGAAAGAAGAAGGCAAGAAAAGAAACTTAATGCCATAAATATTCTCTTTTAAAAATCACAAGATTGAAGAGTTCACCGGTCATCCAACCCGTCACCATTGTAGTTGCCATCATGTGCTCCAATTCTTCCATTATAAGACAAGAGTGAACTCTTTGGAGAAAAACTTCTAGAAGTTTCTGCTCAAGTAAAATCTGTCAATTTCCGTCAGCTGTCTGGGGTGAGGGGTTCACCCTACAAATGGAGGAGCAATATGTCCCCGAAGCTCTCCTGGTCTGTGGCAGAAGACAAGCCACCATTCATTCCCAAATAAGGAAAGGTCTTAGGTAAGAATGTGTGAGACAGAGAGAGAGACAGAGAGACAGAGACAGATTGGCACCCAGGAGCCATGCCTTCTTCTGCTCTCCCAGGACCAGTAGCACAGAAAGTATTCTTTGTAGGTTTAGGAATCTACGATTTGAGCTGCTGAGTTATACTGTTGGCTGCAAATATTATTCTGGTTTTATAGCTTGTGTGCGTTCAGGGAAGCCTAGTGATAACTGCATGGTTTCTGTTGGCCAATCAAACCTGACCTCATGCTGGAAATCTCACTTGGAAGTGACGAGCGTGTGGGAGTCACCAGTGGGAGGCCTTGCCTTTAGTTCTGAAAGGTACTCTGCTCAGGGTTGTGAAGACAGTACAGTTGCTTGAGAGCGCCACTGGTTCTCACCTTTGCTCCTCTGCCGCTGGGTCCCTTTGTCCAGTACAGGGCTCACGGTAGCATTTCTAGAAAGAAAAGTTCAATCAATGAGTCCTGTGTCTTCTTCAGGTGAAGTGCTGGGATCTGCTCTCTCCATTAACATCCATTTCTCCCTGTTGACCTTGTCTCAACCTTAAGGCTCAGACAGTGATGGTACATGCAGCCTCCACTTGTGGATGTGTTCATTTGGAAACAGTCACACACTCCCTTATGGAAGCAGTATAATACCTCCAACCTCCCCAACCCCCAAATGATTTAAACCCATTGCCGAAAATGCCATATCTTTGTAACAAAAAGTAAATGCTACTGCAAACCCAATTTAAATGAACAAAATAACAAATTTGATAAAGCAGGCATTTCCCTCCCCAAATGCTAGTTCTCAAGGAGAGATCGATTTAATCCAAAGAAGGTGGACAGAGATGGAGACTCTGGCTTTCTGAGGAGGACTCCTGAGCACCTATGAAGGAGCGCTGCCCTGCCGAGACTGACGACATTATTTTGTTTTTTAAAATTGTGCTTAGCTTCAAACCGAATACATTTTCCTTTCATTAATACAAATCCATCACTATCTCTTATTAATTGTGACTGGGGTCTTTTAAGATAGTCTCCCCCTGTCCCAAAACAAAATGCAGAAAAGAAAAGAGAAAGCAAGATTGGGAAGAGGAGAGCTTTTCTCTCAGATAACGGGGCGGGAGCTAAGGGAGAGAAGCAGACTGGAAACAGGTCATGTCTATATGTGAGCCAGTGTCGGATCCGGAGGGAACTAAGTTTTGGACAGAGAACCACAGAACATTGTAAAGAGGTGAGGACAGGGTTGCATAATTCCTTCTGAAGAGAAAAGGGAGATAGCAGACCTGGAGATGTGGGTTTCCCAGTTCTTAATGCCAGCCACCAGATGGCAGCACTAGACCAGGACAGTTTTGTTGCTTTGTATCCTGAGTCCCCAGGTTACTGAGACCTGGAGGAAAGGGGCAGCTCTTGTCAGGACCTGCCTGGTTTCCAGCTTTCACCAAGCTCCTCCACCTCACAGCTACGGCCACTTACCCACCACCTTCACTCCAAGCTCTGAAACCAACCTTGGTCTTAGTCATCAGTAAAGAAGCTCTGGTTTTCATGTTTAGCTTCTGATCTTATTACTATATCACCAAAGCCTTTGACTTTTGTCCTTGACACCAAGTTCTCACCTGTACGCCAAGTCCCACTGCCCCTTTTTACTTCTTAACCACTACTTACTTTTTAAAGAAATGCTTCCCTAGATTACTTGTGTATCTCAATCTCATCCTTCCTCTCTACCCCCCCTACAATGCGGGGTCTCAGCTCCCACTCCCTGCATGAGAACGCAGGATATGGTGAGGCCAAAAAGGAACACCAACAGAGCCATAGATAGGGGAGTCATACCACTATATTCTCAATGGTGCCTGGTTGAGTCACAAAAGCAAAACATCTGCCAGTACCCCAACGAAGGGTCTACTTGCATCCCCATCTCGCTGGCGGCCGGGCAAGACACACGATCCACAATCCGCCAATCACACTTGCTAACCCCACTTGCTAGCTGCAATCTGCTGTCAGATTCTCTGCCAACCAACCAACCCCTAGTGTAGCCACGGCAGTTCTATTAGTGGCTAATGGCTAACCGGTAACAGCTGATGGCCACCCAGCCACAGCGGATGGCCGTCTGATTACAGCTGATGGCCATCTAATAACAGAGCCAGCACCTTTCCACGTGAGGCCGAGCGCCTGGAAACTGCTCTCTGGGACTCTGGCCCCACAGTCACCCCAGCCAGACGCCTCGCACCCTGGACAGAATGTCCTGATCATCCCTGCCCGACTGTTTACAGAATAATATCCACTGTGGGGCATGCCACTTTTGACTTCTCTGGTGAAAACGGCTTGCCTGGAGGCTGCCTTTGCCCAAGATGCTAAGTCCTGTCTGGAGCCTGCCGGTCTGCTGTGTCCAGGTTGTCTGTTCAGCACCTGTCCCCACGCTACTGCAGTTAAGCCTCTAGTGCAGGCAATACCAGGAGATGTGACAGTCACAGGCTTAGAACCTCCCTTGGTGCCTCATTGCTTTTAGCATGAAGTCCCCGCTCCTTAAGATGGTAGATTCCATATCTTTCCCCATCTTCTCCCAAAACAAAATGAAGGAAAGAAAAGAGAAAGCACGTCCTCTCCCCATCCCTATATGCACACCGTTTTCTCTAGTCACAGAGAAACCCCTTTCCATCTCCTGTGTAGGCTCTTTTTGCTCATGTTTCTGAGTCCCTCATAAACTTTTCCTTTGTTTCTAGGACACCTTTTTCCCACGATGAGCCCGGCTAGTTCCTTGACTTCAAAGTCAGCGGAAGCAGCACGTCTAATGGGAAGCCCTCCTTTCTGGCCACACCTGGGGTAGGTGCCCTCTCCTGTGCGTCTCTAGCACCCTATGCTTTCCTTGATTCCAAGTCCTCGATTCCTTGATTCAATTGTTTTGTGGAATTACATGGCCCCTACAAAGCCAATTGCCCATAGTGTCCCCTACACACTGTGATGTTCTGGTGGCCATGGGCTGCATCTCATGCATCTTTTCATTTCTGGTGCCTGGACAACACAGCCCAACTTTAGGAGTGAGCGTGGACTGTTTAGTGAATCATGGGATGAGTCAAGGGGATTTGAATGCTATCCGTAAGCATTTTCCTATGTTTGTGCCAAGAAATTCTATTTCCACAGAATGATAGACATTGGTGGGCCCAGATTTTGTAGCTAATGAACTTGGAGAAATGCTCGATTAATCAAAGTAAAAGAGATTTTTTTTATTGAAGTATTTTTCACATCTTTTACCTCACTAACATGTATTACTATCTCAAGGAGTCTGCGATTACATAGGCTCTAGGGTATATCCTTTGAGCAACTCTGATATAATTTCTTTATCAATTCTCATATAAAACACACTAACCAGAAGACAGCAGTGTAATCACTCTTGTGGGAATAAGTCACCATGGCCATAATGACATATTCTGCATGTATGTTTAATGACCCATGCACCCACTATACCAATAACACTAGTCATTCATAATCTTTAAGATCTGTGGAACTGATTGCACTTCAAATGAAGCAACAGAATGTTGGGAGATAAGTATACCTCGTCATTTCTTTATATTTTCAACCAAGCCATTCCTTTAATCAGGGACATTCTTCTTTCATTTGCCTAGTTTGTGAGTTTTGACATTACTTGCTCATATTTTCTCATGGTGTCATTTTGCTGCACAGTTATTTCTCTGGGTTTTCAGTGAGACTCAGCAATCACTAAGTGGCCACCCTTCGCCTTTTAGAAACACACTTGTCAGAGAGGCTTCCAAATGGCAGCTCACACAGCCTGGGATCCTGAGAGCTCTCAGTTGATCTCGTGGACTGTGAGAATTCCAGGACTTGGTTAGGGGACTTCCTGAGGTCATATAATCCATCTCTGCCCCAGGAGAAGCCTCATTAATCCTCATAGCATCTTGTCTGGGCTGATAGTATTCCAGAGGTGGCTGAGTCCTATTCTTACTCACTTCCCCTCCCTTCGCCCCGCCTGGCATCCCCCACCTGTCTCTCAGAGCTCCCTCTCACATTTCTCAGGGGAAAAGAATCGGGTGGGTGTGGGAGGTTGAAAGCAGAGCAGAAAAGACATGGAAGACGGTCCCATCAATCACAGAGTGTTAAATATGTGACCCAGAGGGATTAGAGAGACCCCTTGTTTGGCGGCCCTTGAGAACATAGACATCGATTGCCTGCAACATTTATTCCTGGGGGAAGAGACACGAACAAAATGATTCCCAAAGGTTCCTTTCATATGGCTCAGTTGATCACTGCTCTCTGATGAAGATGGGGAAGGGAAGGTGGTGGATGGAGTGGGAAGTAGGAATAAGGGCCAGCAAGGCCTTCTCAATTCATTCATCCATTCATTCATCAAATATTTGCTGAGTGACTGCCATGTACCAGGCACTGCTTAAGGCCCCGGAGATACAGCAGTGAGCAATGGGCCTGGCTCTCTCCACACACTTGTTGGCTTGTCTCAAGTTCTGAAACAAAAGTAATGTGTTTAACAAACAATTTTTACAGCTATTATGGGTCAAGTTAGGTGCCAACTTTGATTTTCTTTTAGTTTTTTTTTTTATTGTGGTAAAATACACATAACATAAAATTTGCCTTAA
This sequence comes from Rhinolophus sinicus, assembly GCF_036562045.2. NCBI lineage: Eukaryota > Metazoa > Chordata > Mammalia > Chiroptera > Rhinolophidae > Rhinolophus > Rhinolophus sinicus. The sequence goes on from NC_133757.1 coordinate 97,258,939, forward strand.
TCATTGTTAAGTGTACAGTTCAGTGAAATTAAGTGCATTCACATTGTTGTGCAACCATCACTACCATCCACCTCCAGGATTTTCCATCTGTCCAAACTGAAACTCTGTCTCCATTAAACAACAACTCCCCATTCCCCCTCCCTCCAGCCCCTGTAAACCACCATTCTATTTTCTGTCTCTATAAATTTGACTACTATAATATTCCATTGTATGGACATTGCTACATTTTGTTTATCCTTTCATCTGTTGATGGACTTTGGTTGTTCCCACCTTTTGGCCTTTGTGAATAATGTTGCTGGGAATATGGATGTATGGCTAACTTTAATTTTACTTTAATGGTGTAGACATGCACTATTACTATACCATTAAATATTATTTCTATACCATTTCTAGAGGAGAAGGGGGAGAGAACGGCATCTCCCAATCTCACCAGGCAAGTTAGGATGTCACGAGTCAAAGGTACATTAAAGGTATGTTAATGTTTTTCTGCGGCTGCAGCCTTATTCCAGCCTATCTGAGAGACAGGAAATAGAAGGTAAGAGACTCCAAGGCAGATCCTGAACTCATCTGTGGTGGAACATGCAAGTTCAGGGGAAGAGGTGACTTAAGGGAGGAGATGTGAAGGGCAGAACGCATAGCGGGAAGGTGCTGACGGGTACTGAGTGTTTCTCTTTGCCCAGGGACTGTGCTGGGCTCCACCCAGTCCGGTGCTCATGACTTTTCCAGGATAACTAGAGAGGATGGATTATCCTCCATTTGCAGAAGAGGAGACTGAAGTTCACCGTGGTCCCATGAAATACAAAGAAGTTTACGGGGGGATACGAGGAATAAGTAAGACAGAGGGCAGTATGTTGGGAAAGGAGACCTCAGAGAACCCCCCTTAACCTGCCGCATGCACAAGGGACTTTTGGCACACCTGTGGGATGCTGGTTATTTGGGTCAGGCCTTCCTATCTGGGATACTGCCATTCTCAGCCAGGACCCCCTCTCCCCAGACCTGTGGCTCCTGGCAGAGGGAAAGGTGCTTCCTGGCTCATCCAGCTTTGCTGCGGATGCTATTGTGTACCTCTTAGTATTTACACCGTTGTCTCTGAGAAGAGAGTCTTGAGCCTCCAACATGGCCTCCCCTCAGCAGGGAGCTAGGAGAGATCATGGATGCCTGACCAGCTGCTGGCCCAAGACTGACCCCATGACCCCAGAGTTATCACAGGGAGATAGTCCTGTGGTGGGCCTAGGACCACCAATGATGCAGCAAAGACAAGGGCAGGGTAGAGCAAAGGGGAAGTGAGGAGAGAATCCCTCAGGCCCCTGGACTAGTCCTGGCTCCACACGGGTGCTTAATAGATGCCCGCTGCTTGAATGACAGTAATCCAAACACTGGCTAACATCTCCAGCGCACTTCACAAACATGACTCCACTTATCCTCACAATAACCCTTGAAGTAGTACCCTTATTATCCAGATTCTGTAGCAGAGGAAACTGAGGCATGCAGCAGAGAGAGGGTAAATGCCTTAACTGGGATCACTCCCTACCTGAGATGTGACAGCCCAGGATTGTAAACCAGGTGTGTCCTCCTCCAGAGCCTTCCAGAGCCCAGGCCTCACTCTACTGCCTGGGAGGGAAGCCCACGTGAGTCACACCAAACCCTCACATCAGTGTCTGGGGCCAGGAACCTTGGTGGGACATAAGGGACTCCAAGAGAAAGGGGAGGAGAGGGTTGAGGGTTTTCAGTGTCGGTGGGTAGATTGCCCACCACCAGCCCCACTCAGCTCCACTTCCAAAGGAATGCCACCATCAGTGTTTGTTAGCTTTAGGGCTCATCCAGCCATGGGGGAGGGACTTATCCAAGACCATGCGGCCACTCCCATGGGTGGGGTGGTGGTGGTGGTGGTTGTATTATCTCTCAAGTCCCATCATTGTTCCAGTAAGGCTGATCACAATTGCAATTAGACTCAAGGGACAAATCATAGAATCCTTGAGCTGGACAGAGGTCATTCTCTCCAGTACCCTGTATCCATCCATTTTATTTTATTTTATTTTATCTTATCTTATTTTATTTTATTTTATTATTTTATTTTTAGATTTTTCCAAATACTACTAGGTTGAACCATACAAAATTACAAATATCCAATCTTTTTCTAATTAATTGTGAATTATTGCTAATATTCAACGAAGATGACAGTTCCATGTGGTCTGACCTCATACTTGAGAGGGTCACATTGACCCAGTAGAATTTGCTTGAATGCCCCCGTTGGAACTCTGAAATCATACTTGACTCCAAGTCCTTTCTCAACCAGCCGACTGTTCTTGGCACAGTGTCTCCAGAGCCAACAGTGCAATGAGTGGCTGGGTCCCTGCACACATCTTCAAATGTGGAATAGGTGAAAGGGTGCTGGACTGGAAGTCTAAAGCCACGTGACTTTGGGCAATTCACCCGACGGCACTGAGCTTGAGTTTCTTCACCTGTGCCTTCTCACAGGGTTTTTATACCATTAAACAGAACGATACATACGAAGCATCTTGCTCCACCCCAGGCATGCAGTCAGTGCCCATCAGGTGTGTGTTGGCGAATCTGAGTCACCAAGAACAATGTTCAGCTCAGAAATCATCTCCACAAAGATGAAAGCCCAGGATGAACACGTTAGCATCAAGCACCGCTGGCCCTCCTGCTGGAGGACGCAGTATAGGTGTTTAAAGCCGCGCTGGTCACCACTTGTGTCCATCCATGGACTCTCTCCATCCATCTCCTTTGCCTGCTCCATCTCTTTGACCAGCGCATCTGGGTGTGGTTTTGCCAAAGGCCTTACAAACACGCTCGAGCCTACTGGTGTGGGGTTCTGCTTGAGGAGGCTACTGCCTTGTGCCCAAGTTCTAGTCTTTTAAGACACACCCCCAACACTCACCCATAATAACATGCTTACACCATGACACACCCACCTCCACACACCCCTGTCCTTCCATGACCTACCCACCCCCATGGTACAACCACCCCCACAACTCACCCATCCTGCCAGTCTTGCTGTCAGCATTTTCAATAACCCTAGGAAATAGACCTACTACAATTTCCACAAGGGAAAACTGAAGTACAGAAAACTTAGGTAATTTGCCAGAAACCACACAGAGGCTGGGCCCAGGCAGAGACTGGGGGACTCGGAGCCCCTCCAGCTCTGATAATCGAAGGGTCCTTTCTATGCTGAGGCCTGGAATAGTGTCCTCCACCCACAGATGGCCTCAGGCCCCAGGAGAGACTGTGGTTTCATGACCAAGTAAAGATGGAGTGTCAAAGTCTCTGAAAATCCAACTGGTTTCTCCAAAGACCAGAGATTCCTGTTCCCTAAATTCATGAAGGGATTTTTGTCCAGAGTTTCCCAAAGCGCACCCCAATCCCAGGCTCCCTCACCTTTCTCTGAGAAGCCAGACGGTGGGGTTCTTGTCCCATTCAGCCATGCCAGCCTTTTCAGGGGGGGTAAACGTGAGCCTGATGTTGCAAAGCTGAAGATTTTAAAAGACTGTCCTGATACTTTCAGGGACATAAAGTAACTCGAGGTAGGCTGATGGAATTGCCAGTGAATTGCTTTCAAAGAGTAGAAGATTTGTGCTGAGCACATTCTGTAAGTTTCTAGAGGTTCTGGAAGGCTTTGCGAGTTGTTTCCCCCTCAGGTGAAGTATTTCTCCTACAGTCTCATTTACACTGGTTTGGAAAATCCTTTTTCCTCAAGGAGGCCACCAAGGAAATGTCACCTTGGTTAGGATTATAGGTAGAGTTGGAAGAAACCTAGAACTTCAACTAACTTTTCCTCTTGATTTTACAAATGAGGAAACTGAGGCCCAGAGATTGGCACAAATGATGATGATGGCGACAATGATACAACAGTTCCTGACACCATGTACTTTACATTCAAAGGCATGACCTACATCAACACCTCCTATACTCCCACAGGGACTGTTATTACACTTGTTTTACAGATGAGAAAAGTGAGGCTGGTATGTGGCTCAGCTGAGGTTCAGAGAAGCTGAAGTGCTCTTTCCGCCCCACTCACTCGCTCAGAAAGCCAGAAGACACAAAGTCTCAATTAGTGGGGCTCAAGTTTAATGACCTTTGTGAGAGCCACCCCCCATGGAGAGGGTCCTTCACTCTCTGCCTAGGATAAGGGAGCAGAATGAGTCACTGCTGGGTGAGACAGAATGAGTCACCTGGGGGGTGACCCAGGGCTGAAGCTGACGGGGTCCACTGTGATCCCCTACTTTCCAGGCAGAAGTCTATGCAGTGGCCCGGGTCCAAAGCCTGGTTCTGCTATGTATTTGTTGGTGACCTTGGTCACTTTTTATCTGAGTCCTCCAAAAGATGGCATCAAGTCCAGCCCTGCTGTCCCTTATTTTGACTATGGATTGGTATTTCAAGAAAAAAAGCCAAATGCCCAAATGTGGTTCTGGAGAATTCAAAGAGAATATTTTTTTTAAATGCCATGATATACCTCAAAATAAGCCACTTAGGAGGGGTCTGGGATGACAGGAGAACTTGATTCATGAAGAAGGATACGATATATAGAATCATAAGAACATCTTGTATTTGTGGGTGCATTTTGCAAAAGACTTCACATCTACAGTCTTGTTTCATCCTATTATGTATTATGATCCTACGTATTATGATCACTATTTCACAGATTGAGAACTGGGGTCTCCACTGTACTTTGTAAATGTGGAAAGGAGAATCCACTTTTAGGTAGTACTAAGGATCCTTACCATAAGGTCTCCATAACCTTAGAAAGCAGCTTTTAAAAATAAACCGAGATTAAATAAATTGTTCAAATGGCACTTTCACCCTGTCTCCCAATGCAGTATTCGCACATCACTGTTACTGGGCTTGTAATATCCTACTAGTGGGTTTATCTTGCATCTGCCTCTGTAATGCTGAAAGCACTTTGAAGCTAGTCTCCCTTTATCTTTGTTTAACCAGCACCTAAACACATTAATTCTCCACCTGATTGCGTAATGTAATGAACATTTTAAATGCCATTGTGTGCAATGGCATTAAATGGTAAGCTAACTGTTTAAATAAAAATTTCTTGACGTGGGACATTGTGTTTTTATCAAATTTCCAGAACTATTTTAATGTACAGCCAGGATTAGGAACCACTGACCAATGGTGTAGAGAGTGTTCAGTTACATGAACTTAGTTTTAGTCTTAGTTTTCGTCTCTCTATCTATAAAATTAGCAAAAACAATACTTTTGTGATAGGGAAATTTGAAGAATTAAATGCAATGGTGGATATACAATTGCTTAACATTATTTGCCATGTAGCAAATAATGAATCGTTCATAATAGCTTTGTCATGATTATGAGTGGTCATTATTTGATGATTGAATAGAGGAGTTATTCGCTAAGATGTAACATCCTGTTGGTGACAGATTTGGGATTATATCAAAAATCCTATCACTTTATTGTAGTATTACTTTCACTAGGAGTGTGCCAGTAAATATGATGTCATTCGCAAAACTGCTCTACTCTGGGCTCCTTGACTTGTTCTCAGATTGACCAAGAGATTCAATGCAAATGGCAGCCAAGACTGACTCCAGGATACAGGAGCCCCCAGGACCACTTCTCAGTAGTCCTGCAGCCCCTTCCTCACTTGGCCACTCTTGAGAATCAAGAAGGAGGGCCTTTGATGGTGTGCCTACAGATGCAGCAAAAAGAAAAACAAATCTCTGAGTGCTTGTCATCTGTGAGCTGAGCAACCCATTACCTATATGTTAGAGGCGCGTAAAGGTTCAGAAGACAACAAAGCATGCTCACTGCCTGGCACAGTGGCTGGCGTATAGTGGGCATGCAGTAGATGCTGGCTGCCATTACTGTGCTTACAGGAAGGAGGGCCATCTGAAGAATGTCGCAAGGATGTCACAGTAGTAGAGGGAGGAGCCGCTGGTGGTCTGAAGTTATCGCCCCACCCCACTCCATTAGGGTGCTGGTCTGGGCTCAGGGGCGGGGCTCGGTCAGCGTCCACCAGCGCCAGTCACTGCTGCTTGTGACCTTGTGATCCGAGGTCCCCGGACCTCCCACTAGCGGCCCTCAGTGCAGGGACCATAGCCCTTGATGGCACATTAAAGGCATGGTGCAGGGCCTGCCTCCCCACGCGGAGACCACTGATAACCTGGTGGGGGGCGCTATCAGGAGAGGAAATGGGCTAGAGCTGGGGGGGTGGGGGCAGTAAATGAGGCCCAGACTCAGGAGGCTGCTTAGAGCCCCAGGGCGGGACCCAACCCCGGGGGTCACATCATCCATTCTCTGCCACCAGGCACAATTGCACAGGAGCAATCCATCATTGACCAGGCCTGGCTTTCTTTCTTTTTTTTTTTTCCTTCTCCAAATGCATTAATACATTCTCATTCTAAAAGACTTGAGCAAAGCGGAAGGACAGAATAAAACGTCAGCGCCCTCCCTTATCCACCTTTGTTCCATTAGCACCCCTCCTCCCAAGAGGTCACGCAGGGCTCTCTTGGGTGGGTATCCTTCAGGTCCCTTTGCTTCACATTTATATACAGATAAGAGTGTGTGTTTGTGTGTGTATTTTTTATAAATGTAAAAATAATTATATTTTATGTTTCTGTATCTGTACCTATAGAAGTGTCCCCATTCATTTTAATGGCAGAATAATAGTTCATAAAATAAATGCGCCATAACTTACTTAACTCTTCCTCATTGTTGTACCTTTAAGTTGTTTCCAATGTTTGCTGTTTGCTCTGACAAACATGTGGTGAAGCGTACGGAGCATTTACGTTTGAGGACAGGGCATGCTTTGGTGTAGGAGAAGTTTCTAGAAGTGCAGCTGCTGAATCACTGAGTATATGCATCCCGGTCTTGAATGGTGCTGCCAGAAATGTTTCCCCAAAAGGCTTCATCAAATTACACTCCCATGAACACTCGATGAGGATAACCATTTCCTCCATCGTCACCAATATTATTGGATATTAGCTGTGTTTTAATTTTCCCATTCTGATGGCGGAAAATATTGCATTACTATTTAATTTGCGTTTTTTCCTTGTACTGCTGTGGTCGGGCACCTTTTCTTGTTTATTAGCTGATTTTAGTTCTGTTTCTGTGCAGTGCCCACATCTTATGATTTGTTTTTGAATATTTTGAATATTGTTTGCAAATATTTTCTCCCCATCTGACACTTTCAACTTGTTCACACATTTTCTTTTACAGGATTAGCAGCTATCCCACCCTATATTTCTGGATGTTTAACCCACATTTCTCCTATAGAAATCTGGTAAAAATATTAACAATTACCCTTTTACTGAATACCTGTCATGTGCCAGGCCTTCTGCAGGGAACTGGGGAGTGGGAGTGGGGAGGCACTGTCTCATTTCATCCACTCTAGGCCAGGACTCTGACGAGTGAGAAATCAGGTTCCAGGAGTTGGCTGACTTGCAGACCTCTTGGTTGAGCAGGACTGCAGCCCCCAGACCATTTGACCACTATTCTCTTTTCTTTCTAGTCAGAACCCTCCTTTTCTGATACGGCTCAAACCATCCTTGCCTCAGCCTTGATTGAGTATGTTGTTTTGGCTTAATATGTTAGTAACTATGGGATGTAGGCAAAGAACAAAATATCCACTTGTCCCTATTTATTCATGCATTTGACAAATATCCATTGAGCACTTTCTATGTTCCAGGCCCTGTGCCAGGGACCAGGGACATGGTGGGAAAAAGACACAGCCCAGTTCGGTAGAGGGGACAATCTAACCAAACCATTCCTCATTTGCAAACTCATGTAATAAATGCCTGTAGATCACCTGGGGTTCAGGAGGTACTGCACATTTTTCTTAATCTCAGGGGTGGGATGGACCTCCTGTTTCATGCTAGGGACTAGAAATGAGTAAGATGATGTCACCAGATATCACACGGGAGCCTGAGAGTTAAGAAAGTAACAATACAACCAAGGAATAATGCTAACAATGAAAAGTTTGCATAATGCTATGATTAAGTCTATTCCCCAGGTGTCCTGGTCTGGTTAGTTATGTGTGCAGATGTGCCCACTCATGAATGCCCATGGACACAGCCACATGCACACATCCCACCTTGTCCAGTCTCCAGAATGGAAGCCATGCACTCTATCTGCTCTCTGGAGAGTAGAGGGCACACAGCCAGCCCCTGTCTATGCAAGACAAGTTCCTAGTGGATCATGGGAAAAGACCATTAGGTTCAGAGCAATGAGTGGGAGGCTAATTTTAACCAAGAGCTACAGAGTGACCTTGGCACAGGAGGAAAGACTCTAACAGAGAGGGCCCAAATGGTACCCTCGCCCTTCCAGAAGACATCAGGCTGAGATTAGGGAACACCCCCTTGCCCTCCTGCCTTCCCTTCCTCCCTGGAGATGCTGTCAGCTTCACAGGCAGCAGTCTCTTTTCACCTCATTAGTCCTCAGTAATCTGCCTTCAGACCCCTTGGGACTGGCTCCCATCAGCCCCTGTCAGCCTCTGCTGCCCCAGGTACCTGGTAGGGGCCACTCTGCTGATTGAAAATGGAGGCTGATGGGATGGGTCGGCAGGCCCAGTTCCCACACTGACTCCCAGGTGACCCCAGGGAAAGATGCTGTCTGGCTTTGACCTCAACAGTGGGGAGGGAACGTGCGGGTATTGACGTCCTACTACATATATGACCCTGTACCTGAAGCTTCACATACAGTATCTCAGTTCATCCCCAGCTTCCCTTTGAGGTAGGTGTGCTTGAGTCCATTTAAAAGACAATGAAACCGAGACTCAGAGAGGTTCAATAATTCGCTAGGGATTCCACAGTCATTAAGAGGCAGAGCCAAGAGGTGACGTGAACACTGCCCGATGCCTCCAAAGCCTGTTCTACAGCACGAGCTGCACCTGGCAAGGGAGAGCGGCCAAAGGGGCGTGGGCAGAGCCCCACCAGGGCAGCTCCAGCTTCCTCAGAGCATCAGCTCCCTCCTGTCCCAGGGAACTCCTCCTGGAGGAGGCTCTGCACGAAGGCTTACCTGCACTTGTGTCCCCGCTGTGTGGGCTTGGCAGATGGCCTCATTTCTCACAGCCTTGGTTTGCTCATCTACAAAAGGGGACTAGTAACAGAATCCACTTCTGAGGTTTGGGCTCCATGAGCTAGTGGGCATGAAGCACAGAACAAAGTATGTAGCACTGCTCTCCGCATCCTCGCTTGTGAGCACGGTCTCATGCTCCCATGACTAAGGGCAGACTGAAGAGCTCACTGGGAGTAGGTTCTTTTCTTACTCATCACTGTGTCCCTTCAGGGTCAAGTGAGGGCCGGAAAAGTTACAAAGTCCCCACGGGTGCCAGTTAGACATTTTCCGTGTGCATGCACCGTCTACCCACACATTTTAACTTTCCCCATTATCTCCTGGACATTGCCTGATGGCTATTTTTAGGTCTTCAGCTGATGTCAGGCTGAGTTCTTACTCAATGAATCATCAACAGAGTTCCTGACCTCATGACACGGGGACTCTGGCCACATCACCTCACCAGGGACTGCAGTTTCTGTTTTAAAGAGGAAAATCCACTAGGGCTCACGTGCCCAGCAGCACCAGCTGCTTCTGTTCCTCGCATCTTTGCCACCAGGCTTTCACAGAACCTTCCTGTCATCCTCTCGGTGCCGTTTGCTTAACCTTGTTGAAAGGATTGCCCCACAAGGGCCACTCAGTAGGTCCTATGTGGGTTCTTCACCTTGTCCCTCAAATTTCCAGAGCACTTTTTAACCTCAGTGCCATTCGCTGGCTCACTCAAGTGCTGGCACAGAGGCAGAACCCAGGATTGAAGGGCCCTCTGGCCCCTCCACTCTCTAGGGATGTGATGGTGACGACATCCTGTCCAGAATGAAGAGAAATGAAGGCTGCCACACATCGGAGAGGCTGCTGCGAGGAGCACCTGAGGTGACACAAAGCAAGAGAAACCCCTTTGTAAACTGTCAAGGGCTGTACCCTTGCCTGGCCCCATTCTTATAAGTAACTGTTTTAAAGGCTTTATACTCTGTTCCATTCAATAAATGGTGATTCTGGCAGGGTTCAGGAATGGGGTTTTCCAGAGAACCAATTAATCTGATTTGGAGAGTTCTCGAATATAAGGATTTCTGTTTTTGGAAATACCTGGAGGAAACTAATGTCTGCCCACCAGAAAACCAAGGTGATTTGGGGCAGACAGAGAAAGGATCTGACCAAGTGTCTGGAGGGCTGGGCCCTGTGTTCTTATCTTGGCCTCAGTTTCCCATTTGTGAGATGGGGGGGGGGAGAGAGTGATGGACAAGATATCTAATTTTCAAAACAAGTTTAAAGGCACACTCTGTTCAAATAACCCTTGTAAGACAGCTGAACATGTGAAAAAGATACAAGAGGGGCTGCTGCGCTTGAAGTGGGTGGGTGGGGCCTTATCCCCTCCCTCCCCACCCCACTGTGAGCTTCCTTCCCCTGAGACACCATCATCAACCCCCAAGGGTCTAAAGAGCACCGTTTGAAACATCTAGACCAGATTCTTCCTGGAAGAATGGATAAGAGTGGTGAGTCCTCATGCCACCACTTACCAGCTGTGTGACCTTGGGCCAGTTACTTACCCTCTCTGTGTCCCAGTTTCCTCATCTGTAAAATGACGATCATGGGACTGACCTGGCACTTCATACTCAACAAATGTCAACCAATCATAAAGATCCCATTCAGCTTTATAAGATTCTAAACACGGTATCAAGGTCAGCTCATTCTTTAATCCAGAAGACTTTATGGGCTCAGCTTGGCTGTGGAATGAGCGGAAAAGCCTATGTCAGAGGCCCAGGTGTCTGTCGCTTTCCCTGATATGCCTACACGTCATGGTGGCTACTGCCTTTGGCTCTCTCCTCATCACTTCTGTGGCCGAGTGCGCAGAATGGGACACAATTCTTTCTTGTGATGACTGAGATGCTGCATGTCAAGCAAACCTTGGTGACTATTTTGAGGTGGATCCAAGCATGTGCCCATCAGGACACAGACCAACCCAGGGACATCAGGTGAGGGAGCTTTGGGCAAGTTCCCTGAGAGATGCTGGGATAGACTCACCCAGGGGAAAACTGAAAGGCACTTGCAATAGAGTCCTGCCTCTGCCCCAGGGATGTTCCGCTAGCTGGGACCTCTCAGCCAGGCTCGTGGAACCCCCCTTACCCCAGTGCCCCATGGGAAACAGCAGAGCTTCAGAGGCATCAGCCTGAAAAGGATACTCGTGAGCACCTATAAAGGCGGGGGGCCAGCGGGGGGATGCCCTGGAAACTCAGAATGACCTGAGGGTATTTCAAAGAGGGCTGAATTGCTATGGGAATGAAAGTTGACTAAATTTGGGTTGTTGCTATTAAAATGACACCATCCATCTCATACCCATTAGGAAGGCTACTATAAAAACAAACAAACAAACAAACAAACAAACAAACCCCAGAAATATCAAGTGTTGGTGAGGATGTGAAGAATTTGGAACACTTGTGCACTGCTGATGGGAATGTAGAATGGTCAGCTGCTCTGGAAAACAGTACAGCATTTCCTCAAAACATTAAAAATAGAATTACTATATGATTCAGCAACAGGTCTCTAAGACATATTTGCACACCAATGTTCATAGCAGCATTATTTGCTATGGAAGAAACGGCTAAAAGGAGGAAACAGCATCAATGTCCACGGATGGATGAATGGCTAAACAAGATTAGATTATATATAATGTATAATAGAATAGCATTCAGCCTTAAAAAAGAAGGAAATTCTGGCACATGCCACAAAATAGATGATCCTTGAAGGCTTCATGCTAAGTGAAACAGGTCAGACATAAAAGGACAAATACTGTAGGATTCCACTGATATGAGGTACCTAGTCAAATTCGTAGACACCGCAGAATGGTGGTTGCCAGGGGCTGGGGAGACGGAGGAGTGCAGAGTTCTCATTTCATGGGGACAGAGTTTCAATTGGGGAAGATGAAAACGTTCTAGAGATGATGGTGGTGATAGGTGCACAACAATGTGAGTGTACCTGACACTACTGAATGAATGGTATGTTTTAAAAATGCCAAAGATGGTCAATTTTATGCTATGTATAATTCCACCATAATTGAAAAAGACAAAAAACAAAAATGACAACATGGAGCGTGGGGAAACTTGAGTACTACTTTTGAAGTACCTAAAGGAATATGTGGTGGAACCTTTTACAAAACAAATCATTAAAGACAGTTTTTTATCTTTTGTGTAAGTCTGGATTTTCATATGTGAGTTTGCTTAAAGCTGATCCACTGGTATTCCAGCTTAGCGCTGGATCTTCCTGATTTGTAGGTGGAATGAATACACCAAGTTTTCCTGTTTTTGAAACTCATCAGTCACAAGAATACACTGACACCGACTGTATGCTCAGCACTGGGCCGGTATAGAAGAAGCTATGAAAGAAGAAATATGAGTAAGAAATAATGTGAAAATAGAAATACAAAAATAGAAAATACGAAAGAAGAAATAACTATCATGTTTATGTATTACTATTTGCTATGGGCTGAGTGTGTCCCACCGAATTTCTACATTGAGGTCCTAACTCCTAGTACTTCAGGATGCAACTGTATTTGGAGAGTCTTTTTTTTCTCTTCTGCAATTTGTAGAGATAGAGTCTTTACAGAGGTGATTAGATTAAATGATGTCATTGGATGGGCTGCTAATCCAATCTGACTAGTGTCCTTATAAGAAGAGGTGATGAGGGCAAAGACACACACAGAAGGAAGACCCATTGGAGGACAAGGAGAAGGCTGCCGTCTAAAAGTAAAGAAGAACAGCTTCGGGAGAAACAACCCTGCTGACACCTTGATCTCAAATTTCCAGTCTCCAGAACTGAGAAAACAGACGTCTGTTGTTGAGGCTGCGATGCACCCCCACCCCAGCCCTACCCCTAGTCTATGTTATGGCAGCCCAAAGTACTATTCCATTTTCAGAGTACTCTTTGAATCCTTAAACCAGCCCTGCAAGAGAGTCATCGTTTTCTCTGTTTATAATTGAAGAAACTGAGGCTCAGAGGACTTGAGTTACTCACCCAAGGGCACACAACTGGAAAGTTCTGGGCAAACCTAGGTCCTTGACTTCAAACCCATGTACGCTTTTCCTAGTTCTGCCCTGAGAGTAGGAGGAATATGAAAGTAGATGAAGAAAAATCATTGCAACAGACAGACAACAAAACACTGTGGGGTACCACTAGAATCCCAGAGGGCAGGGGAAACCCAGTGAAGGGTGTGGGAGGTTGTATTAGGGTCTTTGAAGGCTTTTCTTTGGGGGCCACAATAACAATAATAACAGCTAACATTTCTGAGCATTTACCATAAGGCAGGCACTGTGATAAATGCCTCACCTGTCCTATTTCATCTACACCCGGAAATGAGCCTATAAGTGTTACTAGTATGCTCATTTTACAGATGAAGAAACTGAGACTCAGAGAAGTCAAGCAAAGGGCCCAAGGTCATCCATCATGGGAGAGAAGGTGCTTGAATTGAACCCAGGTTTATCTGACCCAGAAGATCTTACTGTTATTCATTTTACAATAAATGCAAGTGTGTGTGTGCTGGCTCTGGGATGGAGCGAGAAGGGAAAAACACAATCTCTACCGTAGGCAAGAAGGCGCCTGGGGTCCAAGGCGGGGTATACCCCTCAGCAGAGTTCTGGGTGAATGAGCAGCAATCACATGCTCCAGATGTCTCAGGCCTGGGCCCCCTTTCCAGCATCCACACATGTGAAGATTAGGTTGGGAGAATAGAGTCTCCACAGCCATAAATAACCTCCCCTCCCACTGGGAAGTCAAGTTCGCAGAGCAGGAACTGTTGCTTTTGCCCATTCATGCTCTCTCTCTCTCTCTGTTGTTTCTGTCTTCTCTGTCTCTATCTCTGTCTCTCTGTTTGTATCTCTGACTCTCTCTGTCTCTGTCTCTCTCTGTCTTGCTGTATCTCTCTCCACACTCTCACACTTCACTTTCTGGCTGGGAATTGGAAAGCTTCTTGTCCTTTCTAAACACACTCACATACCTAACAAAAACCACAAGGACACGCTGCCTCAGTCTGGGCACTGCTGAGGCGAGTGCGCCTCCTAGTGGGGAAAAGTCTCGCTGGTCCTTCAAGGGTTGGCAGCATCTTACCTTCCCCAGGCATCCGCTGCCGCAGGAGGCGGAGGAGGGGATGTGCTTACCTTGCCTGACAACTTGCCTCTGAGAAAGTGCGGGGTTTCTTTTCTAGTTTCCGCAGGTTGTCACTTGCATATCAGAACTGGAAAGAGCCACAGGCATGAGCTGGTCTTGCAATTCCAGGATCTGAGCATCAGACTAACCCCGATTGACTTATAGCCAGCCTCTCTGGAAACGGAACTTCCAATCCCGTAGAGCCGAGCCCAGTGGTTCCCAATCCTGGCTGAACATTGGTACCAGCTGCGGATATATAATATATGCTGATGGCCAGGCCCTGCCTGGAATCCCGGCACTGATAGTTTTAAAGGTGCCCTCTCCACACTTTCCCCTACTTCTATCCCACCGTAATTCAAATGTGCAGCTGGGGCTGAGAACCATAGGCCTAAGCTGGGAGTCACTTAGACTGCTTAGGAAAGATGGGTCTAAGCTGGAAATCACTGATTGCTTAGGAAAGGTGAAGTTTCCACATCCTGCCTTAGATCTGCAGACTCAACATCTCAGAGGGAGAGGTCTAAACACCTGTGTTTTAAAACGAGAAGCTGATGTGATTTTCATGAATAGTGAGGTTGGCAAAGCACTCAGTGACCCATTTCTCCTTTAGGGGAAGGTGGGGGGGTCCAGAGAGGTGATGAGCCAGCCCCAGGCCTTGCAGCTCATGGATGGCTAGGGTCCAAGTTATGGGAAACTACTTCAGAAGGGCAATGGGAGGTGGGAAAGTGGGGAGGTGGTGCCCAGGTCCATGGTTCAGGCTGCAAAGCCAGAAGGAAGGACTCATCCATCAACACACTGGTATTAGCTCCTTCCCCAGCCCTACCTCCAAGGTACCAGTAGATCCTCTCAGGGCCCTTTTCATCTGTGAGCCCCAGGGGCTCAGATTTGTGTCAGTCTGGTGCCCCCCTGGCAGGGGCAGTCGACTCTGGTGGCCTGCATCCCAGCTTAGTTCCCACCAGCTACACTACTTCACCCCACGTTCTGGGCCAGGCAGCCCCACATCCCGGAGATTCTGGTGGGGGGGGGGGCAGGGAGGGAGGAGCAGGGTGTAGGCTTACCCCTAGTGGTTAGCCGGAGACTGAGCTGTGGGGTGTTGTTTTTTTCAGAGACTCAGCAGCCATCTCCCCCACAAAGAGCCCTTGATTCCTGGGGGAGGTCAGGGACAAGTCTCTGGAGCTCTCATTGCCCCCAGGACAGTGTTCCCTGCCCCTGGGGCCTCCACATTCAGCATCCTGGACATCCGGGGGGAGATCTGTCCAAGCCCCAGCCTGACCACATCCCTGCTCCTGCAGGAGCCACCTGGGAACTGTGCAGGGAGCCTGCCAGACCTACTTTTGCAGACACCCCTTCTCTGAGAATGCAGTGCTTCTCCACAGCTCTTATGGCAGGGGCTGGGGGCAAAGAATGGGTTCAAATCCAGGGTCCAGCACTGGCCAGCTAAGAGCCTCTGGGCAAGCCTGGTGGTGTGGAGTCTCTGTGGGTTTCACCATTTGTGGAAAGGAGCAGGGACATACTTAAAATGGTGATGCCTATCTCCGTCCTTTCCAGGGCTGTCTGAGAATCCAGACTATATGGGGAGCTTCTCTAGAAATAGCCAGTACTCTACACATGTGTGTCCTTCTTTGCCCAATCACTTCTGTTCCCCTGCAGAGGCAGCCCCTCTAGGGAGGTTCTCCCAGCCCAGCACCCCCACTTGCTCTTCTGCCGCAGCCCCACAGCTCTGTTCGGGTCCATATTCCCATCCAGCTACTAATGAGCGACATGACCCAAACCAGGCAAAGTCTTTGTGCCTCAGTTTCTTCCTCTGTACACGGGATGGCAATAGTCCCACAGGATCAGAGGAGTCACAACATGACAAGTTAGTGGCCAGAGGTTCAGAGGGAGGGAGGGAGGATAGGTGGGGCACAGAAACTCTTCTGTGTGATAGTGTAATGGTGGCGACACGTCATTATACATTTGTCCAAACCCACAGAAGAAGACATACAACACAAAGAGTGAATCCTAATGGAAAGCATGAATTTAGTGAACAATGTGTCAAAACTGACTTATCAGTTATAACAAATGTACCATACTATGGCAAGATGTTAATAATAGGAGAAATTAGGGGGGCAGGGTTGAGGGGTAAATGGGTATCTCTGTACTTCACGCTTATTTTTCTGTTAATGCTCAAAAAAAATTTATTGCAAACAAAACAAAAAACATGGGAAAGGGGGGCCTCTGTGAGCAGTGCGGGACCGCCAACGTTCCTTGGTGTTACCATTCCATCGTCATCCGCTCGTTGTTTATGTGTCTGGTCCCCGGGATGGGAGTCCCGAGCGCTTGTTCTTCTTCTTTGGGCGCGCCCCCAGCAAGCGCTGTTCCTTCTGTCAGCTCTGGATCTGTGTTAAACTCAGGGTCCCCAGCTCAGACCTAGAGGCCAAGTATTTCTGAGGTGAGGGCGCCCCCTGCTGGCCCTGCTCAAAGGCAGTGACAGCTGGGTAAGCACAGTTGTCCTGGGGCTGGGGATCGAAACCAGCGTCATCTGCGAGTCCTTACAGGCGCCACTCATGCACCCATGCATGGCATGGGTGCGACTTCCAGTCTTATCACCAGTAATGACACGGAAAATGTTAGCTCTCTTGACTTTATTGCAGAAAAGTCCCAAAGCGCTGGAGCACGGTCCACGTCAGGGATCCTTGCCCAGAGCCTGCCCAGGTAGTCGCTTCTCAGAGCCTAAGTCTAGGAGTACCCAGACTGCGCGGGGCGTGGTCCGCGCAGGTGGGAGCATGGCACTTCCGGTCACCTATGTCAGCACAGGGAAAGCTTATATGATAACACACACTGAAGAGTGTGTCAGGCGTGTGCCAGGCACTGTTCTGAACATTTTACCCGGGTTAATTGATATAATCCTCATGCGGAACATATGAGGTAGGTACTATAATGGTCCTTCCTGTTGTACAAAGGAGGCACAGAGAGGCTAAGTAACTTGCCCAAGGACACACAACTGGAAAACGGTGGGACTGAGATTGCATCCTGCTCAGAGTCCATGCTGAGACCTACCTGCCAGGCTGCCTCTAGTTTCCTCATCTAAGAAATGAGCGCACCAGTCCCTCCCTGCCTTTCCAACCTGTCTGGGGCTGGAATAAGAGCGACAAGGTTAACATGCCTTGTCAGTTCTGTGGGTTGGGCCACAGGTGTGCGTCATCCCTGAGCTGTGATACCTGGACGGGACTGGGGAGACCCCTGTGATGCCATCGCATCCCTGAGCTGGGCTAGGGCTGCATTTCGTACTGCTGCTCAGTGGCCGTGTGGAAGTCCTCGAGCACCGACTGCAGGAACTCGAATGTGGGCCGCTCCTCGGGCCGGCTCCGCCAGCACTCGGCGATGACACCTTGGTACAGCTCAGGTGGGCACGAGTCCGGGCGCGGCATGCGGTAGCCACGCTCCAGGCTGCGGATGACCTCGGGGTTGCTCATTCCTGGAGGTGGAGGTGATGTAGAACAATGCTGAGAGGTGGCAGGCGCCACATACCATTGTCTCCTCCCTCGCAGGTCACCTGGCTGCCCACCTGGTGTCACCTTTAAACATTCTTTTATTTACTTTTCATTGCTTGGAGAACCACTAGAAATGAGGCTGTAGATTTTCTCCTTAGTGAGAGCAGTTCCTCTGTGGATGGGACCCGAGCTTGCTTATCTGAGATTGCCCTGCACACAGCCGAAGCTCATCACTCCCTGGGCAGGTGCTTCTTGAAAAGTCACCACCCGCTAACGAGGAGAGACCCTTCTGACATGGGGCTCGGGGCTGGGGGTTTTACAATCAGGATGGAGATTTTGGGAGTACATCCAAGGTGTCAGGCCAAGAGAGGGACAACCTGTCCTCAACTGAGCACAAACCAATTGGGAGTGAACTTGAGTTCAGACTCTGACCTTCACTTAATTTCAGGTTTGGGAGCTCACTGACCCCTACTGGAGGAAGGGAACACAGCCCTGTTGCCAAGAGCAATACTGAGGAAGGGGGCAGAAACCCACCCTTCGACTGGTATGCCTGGGTTTCTGGCCCCACCATCGAGACTCCATTCTGACATATTTGGGCAGCCCCAGGCACATGGATGGGATATCTGCCATCACAGCTGTGGGGACAGAACCCCAGAAAGCAGTTTCCAGGCTCTCGGCCTCACGTGGAAATGTGCTGGCTCAGGTAGTAAATGGCCATCAACTGTGATTGCATGGCCATCAGCTGTGGCTAATTGGCCATCAGCTGTAACCAGTGAGCCATTGGCCACTAATATAACTGCCGTGGCTACACTAGCAGAGAATGGGGGCTAGCAAGAAGATGGTAGCTGAGCCAGCAAGCAGCGGAGTGAGGGTTGAGAATTGTGTGGCTCCTGTTTCCTGTGTCTCCAACCCAGCCGCCAGCGAGACTATAGTGGTGTGACTCCCCTATCTATGGCTCCGTGGGTGTTCCTTTTTGGCCTCACCATATCCTGCGTTCTTATGTGGGGAGCGGGAGCTGAGACCCTGCATGACACCCTGCACAACACATGGCTCAGCAAGCAGGGTACGGTGCCGCCAAAGCTCTCCGAAGGATGGTGGAGCAGTGTGTGCGTATGGATACCCAGTCTGAGGAAGACCAGGAGGAGCAGCTACTGGAGAGCTGGACCCCCATGGAGGGGTGGGAAGACATGGACGGTTCCCCAACCAGCATAGGCTGGAGAAGGCGAAGGTCGTTGCAGCCCTGTAAGCTGGGAAGTGCTTGCTGAGGCCCTCACCCCCAGGTTGGGGAGGACTTGGAGCCCTCGCCCTGTGGAGGGGGCACAGATTGTGAGGCTCACAGCCCTGGCAAATGACTATGGACTATGGAGAATTGCCTTCCATCCCTAATTTAATGGACCACTTGACTGTTTGCTTGGGAATGTACCACCATGTAGTGGAATTGGCGGATTATGTTTGCTTTTGTGTCTTGACAGACCGCCATCGAGAATATGTAAGCACCTTGACTGTGAGTCGCTGTTGTTCTAGCACGGTGCCCTGAGAGGCCCAGAGAGTGGCAGTGCCCTGCGAGCCCTGGCTGTGTCCAGGAAGTTTGGCTGTGCCCAGAGAGAGTGGCAGTGCCCTGAGAGCCCTGGCTGTGCCCAGGAAGTCTGGCTGTGTCCAGAGAGAGTGGCAGTGCCCTGCGAGCCCTGGCTGTGCCCAGGAAGTCTGGCTGTGTCCAGAGAGAGTGGCGGTGCCGAGACGTCCTAGCTGTGTCTGGGGAGACTAGTGGTACCCTAAGAAGCCCAGGAAGTCTGGCTGTGCCCAGAAGTACTGGTGGTGCCCTGAGAAACCCTGGCTGTGTCCGGGAAGACTGGTGGTACCCTGAGAAGCCCAGGAAGTCTGACTGTGCCCAGAAGCACTGGTGGTGCCCTGAGAAACCCTGGCTGTGTCCGGGAAGACTGATGGTACCCTAAGAAGCCCAGGAAGTCTGGCTCTGCCCAGAAGTACTGGTGGTGCCCTGAGAAACCCTGGCTGTGCCCAGAGAGCCTGGCTGTGTCCAGGAAACTCACTCAGACATTCTCTGCATTTTCAATTGATAGAGGAAGAAAATGAGGCAGAAAATAGAAAACTTATCTCTTCAGGCCTGTTCTGGCAAGAAACCAGCACTAGAATTGATCCCACCTCTCCTTCAGTTTCCATTTGTATTGGTTTATCCATTCACACATTCATTCATTCATTCGTTCCTTCACTAAATCATTCCTTCGCTATATCATTCCATCCGTACATTTACTGGCATGGAACTGTGGGGACTGTAAAGCTGAATCCCAAACATCGTATATCTGGACAGCACTTAGCAGTACTCATTCCATTAATAAATATACCCATATTGAGCAGTACTAGGAAAACAAAAAGTTGAGTAGAACCCAGATCTGCTTTTAAGGAGAAGAGCCTGCCACGCACGATGCTGATGAGAACACATGAGCTAAGTTCTCTCTAGCACCTTTCTGTCCAGGGAAAATGTACTAGAAATGACATTTCACTTGGGTCAATGAACACTGATTAGGCTTCTGCCAGTTGAGAAGAAAGGCAAAGGCATTCTGAGCAGAGGGGACAACCTGGGGAAAGGCTCACAGGTGTGACAGGACATTGTGGAGCTGCCATGTGGCTCCTGGGCACCTGGGGCCACTTGCACTTACATTTTCCTGGCCACATCTAGCTGCAAGGGAGCTTGGGAAATGTAGTCTTTATTCTGGGTAGCCATGATGGAATGAAATGGGTTCTATCATTAAGGAAGAGAGGGAGAATGGATGGTGTGGGAAACCCAGAGAATTTGCACAAATTCCATTTAATATGGTAGGCAAGTGTTTTGTGGTGGCACCTGGGGTTGTGGCTGGAGGGGAACTTTGCATTTCATCCTGTAAAGCAGGAAAAGGAGCACACAGAAGAGCATTGAGTGTGTGTGTGTGTGTGTGGTAAGGTGTTAGCATGATCAGAACATCATTTAGAAGCTGTTCACCTGGTAGGTTCTGATTTTTGGTTTCTTTACCTTCAGATTCTTAATCACACCTAGATATGATTAGGTCTGAACACTGATTAGGCTTCTGCCAGGTGAGAAAAGAGTCAAAGACATTCTGAGCAGAGGGGACACCTACGTATACACTCTGGTGGCTTTTCCCATCCTTTGCCCCTGGGTGACCTAAGATTTCCCAAGGGACTGAATGTAATACAGAGGAGAGTGAAAGAAGGAAAAGAAAGAAAGGAGTGCACTGGCTTATGTGATTTGAAACCTGTTATCAGCCCTAATTTTCTGAGACCATCTCACCAACCTCCTCAAAGATGTCTGTGCTCACCTCAGTGGAAAAAGGGTGTCATGACATCAGTTCCTGCACTGATACTAATAGCAGATAAATCAACCAAGGTGGGGACTGGGTGGTGGGGGGTAAGGGGAAGTTTCCTCTCTGGAGCCGGATGTGTGCGTGTGTTTACATGTCTTACAGGTTGACCACAGACCAAAGATTTTCTGCTGAGAGTTCCAGTTTTAACAGACACACACTCAGAGCCATCAGATGGGTTTTCCTGCCAGTTAGAGCCCTCAGCTGAAACCCTTGGGGAGGAAAGCTCCTTCCTGTCCCTTTTCCCACCTGCTACAGTACCATCTGAGAAAGAAATGAAGTCACCACAAAATACTTGCCTACCATGTTGAATGGAATTGGTGCCAACTCTCTGGGTTTCCCACACCATCCATTCTCCCTCTCTTCCTTAGTGATAGAACCCACTTTATTCCATCATGGCTACTCAGAATAAAGACTACATTTCCTAAGCTCCCTTGCTGCTCAATGTGGCCAGGAGGATATAACAGCAAGTATAATGGGTGACTTCAGGGAGGAAGGTGGACTTTTATCTCGCCTTACTTCCTCCTGCTGGCTGAGAAGAGGACAAGATGGTAAAATGTGAGCAGCTGCCTTGGGCAATCAGATGACCTACTTAGAGACCTGGCAAGTGGAAGAAACCTGGGTCCCTGTAAATTTGAGGGGCAGACCCACTGACTGCCCACCTTTGGATGTTTATAAATTTAAGCCATTTTTACTTTGGGTTTTCTGTCCTTTACAGCCCAGCCTAAATCAAATTGATACAACTTCTAAATAGTTGATTTTGTTAAGCCACAGGGCAGGAAAGAGAGGCCTGAGCCTCCATGAGGGGATTGGTGCCCTCAGGCCCCACTGCTCTTGGTAGCTCACAAACCTGGGCAGACATGTCAATCAGTCTTGGGAGGGACAATCTGCTACCTTCATCTGTCTTCAAGAAATCCAGCAAGCATCCTAAGGAAATAGAATTCACAGCTGCATTTCTGTAAATGACCCTCCCCTGGCTATGGCAGCCTCCCCCCGGTGTGGGCTGCTCTCTACCCAGGGGCCGGAAGTAAGGTGGCGCTCTGTCAGATCTCTTGTCCACAGAGAAGATGTCCACCCACAGCATCAGAGTGTCTTCTGCTTTACAGGATTCCACCCTTGGTCCTCAGAGCACCCCTGAAGACAGCTAACATGCTCCCAGCTGCTCACAGAAAGTTAAGTTGCAGCCAGGTTCAGGGTTGCATAGCCAGGGAGCCAGGAGCAGAACCTACTTCTCTGACTCTAAGTATCGTGCTCATTCCTGGCATAATATTCGTGCCCCCTTCACCCTCTGTTGGTAGAGATTCTGCCTCTGAAGACCAAGGGTGCGAGAAAGCACCAGAAGGGAGAGATCTATCCCCTGGGGTTTGGTGCAGGGAACAAATGCAGCTCCTCTGTGGCATCTAAGAGCTGGGAGGGAGGCTCACCTGAGGTGTGGCTGAGAGGTGAGCAGGGGAGCCATTATGCCCCAGCTCAATGGCGACTTTTAAGAAACGATATTAGCATGGCCCCTGAGGATCCTACCAGAAGCACTGTGTGGTCAGTGTCACAGGAGGGAAGTCAAAGGCCAGGCCTGACTCCAGGCCCACGGCCCCGAGGGCTTGGCCACAGCCTGGACCTCAGAGGCCACCTCACCCAACCTCTCTTTCCATTGTGTTGTCAAATGTTTATATGGCTGTAAAAGGTCCCTTGGCTGGTAAGTGTTCGCAGTGGAACTAGAAGCATCTCTGGATGCCCAGCCTTCTGCTCTTTTGACTTTGCCTTGCTCTGCCCTCCCCAGTGGATGTCAGTCCAGGCACAGAAGACAAACTCCTAAATGTTGGTTGAAGTGCTCCTGAACTGAGGACACAGCTCTGCAGAACCATGTACCTGTCTTGTTTCTCACTGTCCTCCCTTCCCACCCCCATGCACGTGGAACAGCCAAGATGCACAAGACGTTGGCTAGTTGATTCAGCCCTCGGCTCAGCAATCCCCTGCAGAGGTCCCCTGGCCAGGCAAACCTACAGCAGCAGATAGGTCTCCACCTTAGCCCCCTACGTGTGGACCTTGTCCCCGCCCATCCCTGCCTCTGTCTAAGGAACACAGGCCCACGTGGGGCACCACCTCTGGCCATGTACTCGGTGACGATGTAGATGGGCTCCTTGGTGACTACGGCATAGAGACGAACCAGCCTCTCATGCTGGAGAGTTTTCATCAGGTTGGCCTCGTCCAGGAAGGCCTCTGGGGACATGGCTCCTTCCTTCAAGGTCTTGATGGCCACCTTCATGTTGTTTTTATAATAACCTGATCCCAGGGAGAGGTGGGGTGGGGTGGGGGGGAGAGAATGAAGAAGTCATTCAGAAGACCCAGAGGTCATGGGAGGTGATCCCTTAACCAAAGTCTACATAGACTTCTAGGAGCCATCTACCTGTAGAATATACAGGTGGGGAACTGAGGCCAGAACCCCCCCTGCCCCGCCTCCAGGCCCTGGGCTGGAATGTACAGCTCCTGAGGGTGATGGATGTGCCAGCTTATCTTGTAGGATGCCAGCCTGTCTCAGGCTATTGAGGAACAATGGTCTATGCTTCCATTACCTCATCTGTAAAATGGGTATCATAGCCTCTGTACCTTCTCCCTCACAAGCCTTTATGGGGAAGCAGGATGTGCTGGGCGAATCCTGAGCTTTCTATGCTTCAGGACGCAGGGTAGGGAGAGAGAGGCTCCTGGTGTGTCATATACTTACCCATCCAGACTTCGCCAAACTGCCCAGACCCGAGTTTCCTGACCAGCCTGAGAGACTGCCGGGGGATTTCCCATTCATCCTGAGCCCAGGGGTTCTGAGGAGCCAGGCTCACACAGGGATGAGTCAGCCTCTGGCATAAGCCATCCCCTTTCTCTGCAGTAGGGAAGAAGACATGGGGCTGGAGGTTACCAGAGACGCCTGACTGACATCTCTCCCTCGGGAGCCATATCATGTCCAGGAGTGTGTCCCACCCCTTCTTGCCAGCTCCACTCCCACCTCTAAGTGCGCGTTTGCACATGTGCACACACACTACACACACACACACACACACACACACACACACTTTGCAATTGTTTTGCATAAAGCAAGGCATGTTGTCATTGGCCTGCTCTCTCTAAGACTGAAAATACTTGTTACTCTCTAAGAGGTCACATGCTGAGCTAGCAGAGGGGATTAGGGAAACACACTTTGAATCATTATATTGACAGTTGTCAACTCCTTGGGTCTAACCTGGGGATAATCTCCCCCCTCTGCTCAAGAGGCACCGATGATTCATAAAATCTTGAGATTTTAGCAATAGGGAGATACAAGGGCTGCTCTGGCACAAGCCCCGCCCCCATCAGACACCCCCCTCTTACTAGAATAGTGCTGCACCAAAGCCTGGAGAGTGGGGAAGGTGATTCGGGGGGAGATGTAGTAGCCCCCTTCATCCAAGGAGCGGATCTTATAGTGTTTGATCACCTCGCCCTGGGTGGTCACATCCTTCACAGACAAGGAAAAGGCACCTAGAGGGATTAATAAAGACACAGGCATGAGCGTAAAGCATAAAGAGGGGAAGTCAGGATTAGGATTTGGGCTTCATTTCAATGCCTTGGAAAAAAGTTCCCTAAATTCTACTCTCCATTTTGACCACTTTCATCCCAATTATCTTTTCCTTCATCTCAACCTCAGCCCTCCTTGAAGCCTTCCCTATTGGCTCCATCTGACTGTTCTTGAGGTTTCTTCCAGAGTATCCCCAGGGAACCACAGAACTCTACAGCAGAGAGGACGTTCTCTTAGGAATCAAGCTGTGCCTCCGCTTGGGCATTTGGTCACTTTGCAATGGAGGGACTAGGAAGTTGATTGATTCATTCATTCTGGCTGACAAGGCTAGTTTTACTCCCACCTGCAATAGCAAATCGCCACCTCATCCACCCATGTCCAGGAGGAAGAGCATAAGCTATTTCCCAGGTGTTCTGTTGACATTCATTCACATGTCTATGTATTTTGTCATCTATGTTAATATTTACCTGTAAACAGGGGGTAGCAGATGCCAGGGTTTAAGAGCAAGTTGAGGCACGAGTCTCGAGTTGAGAAACTTCCCATAAGCTTAATGTTTTTATAAAATGTCTCTGTCCAGCTCTCTGGGAACCACGTCCCCCACTCTTTTTTGGAAGACGAGGAAGCTGAGGCCCAGAAGGGGAACATCGTTTGCCCAGGTTATTCTGCTAGTTAAGAGGCAGGTTTGGGGTCTCCGGGGTCCTCTCTCATGGTGCGCCTACCGCAAACAGTACCACTCTCCCCCGCCAGGGGTCAGGCTCGGACACCTCTTTTTCTGGGTGTGTAACTTTGATTTTCCTCTGCGTGGTTGGTCTTTAGGCATCTTTCCTCTCTTACCAGACCATCATCTTATCTCAAACCACTTTTCCCCTCCCATCTCCCTTAGCCATTGGATCTCTCTCATCACCTACTTGCGAAAGGATGCCACAGACCACACCACTCCTGAAACCCTAGCTCCAGCTACAAGTTGCAGACTGCCTTCCCCACCTCACCCTGGTAGGTGCAACTCTGCCCCAGTATCTAAGAAGCCAGAGAGTGGCTCTAATGAGTTCATTCATCCTCTCACCAGAGGAGTGAGGAAAAGGGTTTTCTCCCCATTTCCTCGCCTGCACCCTGTGTGCAGGGACTCAGAAAAGCCAAGGAGGCCTCGCTGCCCTCCACGCAGTGCCACTGCCCAAGCTCATGATTTAGGGCCTCTCACTTGCTCAGGCTCATCTAAGGGCCCGTCCCTGATATCTTTTCTACAATTTGGTATCCTTCTTAAAGGGGACCTCCAAATCCTATGAGCTTCAGATTCACAAAATCTAGACCCCTGCCTGCTTTTGGGCCATGCCTGAGCTCATGTAGGGTTGGGCTCCCACAGACTGAGAGTTCTTCACCCTACAAGGACCTGAGACTAGACCGAGAAGCCGCTGGACTGAGAAACTAGTTGGTCCTCACATGGCCATCAACAGACTGAGGTTTGAGAGGCTAAGGCACGTCCTGGAGACCACATGGGGCTAGAACTTGCTCCCCCTGCTTCTGAGGGCACTGTTCCTTCCTGCCTTGCATCCACTGGCCGTGGCTTCCAGATGCGGATGGAGCCGCCGGCCCCAGCTCCATCCGGCCAATGCCCAGCTTCCCAGGGTACCAAGAACAGGAGGGGCTACCCCACCCTTAGAGAACCTTTTCCTCTTCCACACTAAGGTTGGGGGCCCCTATCCCTCCAGAGGGACCCTTAGCCATAGGCAATGATAAAAACATCATCTCCAGGATGAAATGACACGATGTCTGGGATTTGCTTCAAAAAATAGGGTCAGGTGGGGATATACATGAAACAGGACTGACTGAGCTGATCATGGTTGAAGCGGAGTGTTGGGTACAAGGGATTCTATTACGCTTGTCTGTCTACTTCTGTATGTGTTTAAAATATTCCACAACAACAACAAAACATTTACGTCATCTCCAGTGATTCCCATGTTGTTTCTTGGACATAGGTGCTCTGCCATGAAAATGGAATAGTGGCAATATCCTATACATATCATATAATTGAATGCATCCATTGGCACATTTCAGGAAATGCTATACCGAGCACCCCGACTTATCAATGCACCCCTCCTCCTCCTTAAACGGCCCTGACCTGTTGAGAGGCAGTGAGGCCGAGGGCTGTCCCTGGAGCCTCACAGTGTGTTATAAGCAGCTCTTTGTCCAGCTTTTGCTGCTCTGGTGCTTCCACTCACGGCAGATCTCGAGTCATGAATGGAGCTGTGGGACAAGGCTGTGGGGTTCTCCTACTAGGCTAACCTCTGTCCGTTCTCACTGTCCCAGCCACAGGGAACCAAACTCACAGTCCAGCCACCCTCCTCCCCTTCCACTGATGTCACTGTCGTCACCTCCTCTAGTTAAAAATTGGCTGCAACAGGTCCCGATGTGCAATGTCCTGATAAACAAAGGTTTTCTCTACACTACTTGGGAAATTTCCCTCCAGTCATCCCAAGTTAGGCCAGCTTGACACATTTTTTAGCTTGAGAAGCTATTCAGAGCCTCTTAGATGATTGGGCTCTGACATATATTCACTATTGATCTCATGTGAGTCATTTCCTCCCTCAGGGACTCAGTTTCCTCATCTTTCAAATGGGGATATTGGCCCAGTATATCAAAGAAGGAAGACTAGTGGTAAACGTGTTCCAGGAAGCATATACAATAAGGTTCATAGCAGCAATGGTCATATTAGCCCCAACCCCATGTCCCCCAACTGGAAACAACCTCATGTCTCCCAACATTAAAATGGTAAAATAGCTGCCAGGATGTTCACATACTAGGTTCTGCATAGCAATGAAAGTGAGCAGACTACTGCCATACTCAACAACGTGAGTGAATCCATTATGAGCTGAATTCCGTCCCCCCCAAATTCCTGTGTTGAAGTCCTAACCCTCAGTACATCAGAATGTGACTATATTTGGAGATGCCGTCTTTAAAGAGATGATTATATTAAAGTGAGGTCATTAGGATGGACCCTAATAAACAGACTGGTGTCCTTATATGAAAAAGAGATTAGGACACACACACACACACACACACACACACACACACACACACACACACAAGACCATGTGAGGACACAGCAAGAAGACGGCCATCCCAAGCCAAGTAGAGAGGCCTCAGAAGAAACCAACCCTGCTGCCTCATCGTGGAGCTTGATCCTGGACTTCCAGTTTCCAGAACTGAAGAAATACATTTCTGTTTTTTAATACCCCAGTTTCTGTTACTTCGTTACAGTAGGCCTAGCAAACTAGTATAGAATCTCACAGATAATACTGAATGAAAGGAACAAGACATGAAAAAATAAAAATAGTATGATACCATTTGTATAAAGCTGAAAAACATAAAACAAAGAAAAGCAAGGAGGGATTTCCCTCAGTCAGGATCGTGGTGACCTCTGGGCGGGTGGGGGCGGGGGGGAAGTTGAAAGGGGTACAAGTGGAAGAGTGAGGGATATTCTCTCTTGTGGTTACACAGGTGTTTACTTACTATGACTTTATGTTTATACTTATTATAATTTACATATTTTCATTGGTAATTTATGCATTTTTATATTTTATAATAAAAAGACTTTAAGAAGGAAAGAAGGAGATAAAACTATGGAAGGGAAAGAGAAAATCCCAAGGCCTCAAGGTGGTGGCAGAAATGTTTTGCTGAGTCAGTGAATCCCTGGGTCCCCCCAGTTCTCCACAATCACTGCCCCCTTCTTTTATATCCAGCCACAGGCCATTCCCCAAACTTGTTACCTTCCAGGCTCATGCAACTGTTTGAGGTCACAGCCTCTGGGTGAGATTCTCTCTAAGGATTCTTTCCGCTCCCAAATCCTTTGAGTCCAGAATGTGGCTCTGGGTTACACCCCCTCTTCTGACCCCACCAGCCTCAGTGCTCCTGCTGACCCACAGCTGATACAAGCCAGCCTGGAGTGGGAGCAGCTCTCCAATTGCCTGGCCAACTTGAGCTCCAGGTGCATTTCCAGCCTGGGTGATGGCAGAACTGTTCGTGGGTACAGCCTCAAGCTCAATTGCTGGGCACTAGCCAGGCTGCCCAGGTGGGCCTGAAGTGGGAGGGAGACCCAGGCTGGAAGCTGTCAGGATCTCCTGGCTGGCGTTCCTCTCCCATTGCACTCACAGCAGCCAGGCCTCCGGTGGGGGCTTCTGGGAGCTGCACAGGGAGGCGAAGGTGGCCGCCCATGCTTACCTTTGTTGGTTTCACTCTCTCTAATAAGAAAGGAGCCCGCCTTATTGATTGGAGCCAGAAGCTGCCTCTCAGCATTTTTCCGGCTAATTGATCTGAAGAACCACCTGGAAAAGGACAAAGGCAGGCAAGTCTCAGAGAGTGGCCATGCTTCTCAGAATATTCTTATCCAACCCTCCCTCCTAAGCTATACCCCTCTCCCAAAGAAATGCAATATGTCATCACGTTTTCAGGTTAACCCTGAGGAGGAACTCAGGGCATCTTGAGACACAAAATGCCCCCTGTCCCTTTGCTCCCTTTCCTTTCCTCTTTCTATCAGTGGATGGACTTACTGTTTTCTTGAAATGAAACAAGAACATTATTTGGGTGCCCTTTGTTAATTTTGTTCTGGGAAAAGGTATCCAACCACCTTCCCTCAGAGCACAGCCTCCTTGGAGCATGATTCCCACCAGGGTCCCCCTGAGCAGGGACTGGTCAGTGTGGAAGTGTCCTATGGTCCTGCATGCTGTTCCTGGGAAGGGCACAGGTCCCTGAATGCTGGGTGAGGAACCGCCCAAGGGCGACCATCACTGGATAAGGAACACCAGGTGAGGTCACCAACCCCATGCCAGCACTTTGCTCACGAGTTTGACAGACTGAGCTCTTGCAGGGGAGAAGCCACGTCTTACTCATTTTGCAGCTTCCCCAGTCCTCAGACAGAGCCGGGCTCTGGGTTCTGGTTGCATACTGCATACTGTGAGAGTGAGTTAATGTCTGAGGCCCTGGCTGGACCAGGAGGACCTTTCGGTGCTGTGTGGAAATGGGTGTTGGCGGTGCTGCTCTCCTGTCAGCCAATTCTGAATGAGGCCACCGTCCTGGGGATCCCCTTGATGTCTGAGCCCTGGATGCCTGCCCACTGGGGACACTGGAGGAGTGGTAGCTGATCACAGTGCCTTGCTGTTAGCTTGCAAGGCCAGGGGACATGAGGGATGTTTCTATCCAGGTAAGACAGGAAAGGGATCGTTCTCGTTTTATAGATGGGAAGAGTCAAGTGCTCATAGAGGGGCAACTCCCTCAGTTTCACAGTGATTTAAGCATTGTCTTGGCTGGCACACAAGCCTTGCCCAGCAGTTCCCGTTCCCTGCCCTTTCCCTTCTCCCTCTGTGCTGGGTGCGCATGGGCTCACTTTTGAGCCACTCTCTAGCCTCACCCTGCACAGCAGCCCACAGAGCAGAAGCAGTGAGCACTCCTCTGCTTTGAGGGGCCTTTTGTGTGTCTACTTACTTTTCCACTTCCAGGGTCTCTACTTGGGCCACAAAGTTGCTGGGTACATAGCCTTCTCTTCCTGTGACGAGAGACTTGGCCAACCACCAGTCTCCAGCTCTAAGGGACGAAGGGAAAAACAGAAATGGCACAGTGGCTCGTACAGGCCTCTCTGTGGGGCCGCTCACAGTCTCTGTGACATGGTCTCACCCCTGCGAGGCCGAAGGCTCACAGTGGCACACGGTCTGGCAGATGACAGGGAACTTGTGCCAGTTGCTCAGTGAGGTGGGAGTTATTTGGGTTATTTGAAACTCACCGAGAATCTGACAAGCCTAAGGTGTTCCTGCTCCAGGGGAGAAGCAGGGATGTCACAGCCTGCGGGGGCAGTTTGTCCAGATAGCCTGACCAACCCAGGGGGCCCCCTGTCTTATGTGAGTAGCCTTCCTCTTCATTAATGGGCATCTTTTAGAATGCAGTGAGCGAGTTGGGACCGGGCAGAAATACAAAGCAGGCAGAAGGCTGCTGATGAAAAGAGGAACCGGGCAGCCCACCAATGGACACAAGTTCAGGGTTTGGGCTCAAGGTCATTGCAGAAACTTCAAGGACAAAAGCACACCCTCAGGACTCTATAGGATAAGCCAGACATTTGAAAGCAGATTCTGGAGGATTTTTTGAGGAGGAACACTGGAAATAAACGCTAGCTGGTCTCACCAGTAGAATCCCATGTGAGACCTTGTCTGGGAAACAAATATGGACACAACTGACTCCAACCCAGAGTAGTAAAGGAGCAGGTAGGCGAGTGCTGTGTATGTCCGGAGGGCTGCACAGAGCAGGTGACATCAGAGGTTGGTTTTGAAGGAGCAGTTAGATTTCGACAGCAGGGCAGGAAGCCACCTCACCAGGAGGACTTTGGAAAGGCAGGTGGAAAGAAGATGGTTTGGTCAAGTGCGAGAAGATGCTGAGTGACAAGGCTGGGCGGCAGGGCAGTGGAGAAGATATTCTGGAGGCAGCCGTGGAAGGCGAGCTGGAGTGGGGTGAGGCACATGGGCGGATGGGTGGCAATCACGCAGGGACAGGGAGCCGCAGAGACCTCTGACCCAGGGACGGCATTCTGGAAACTCACTCCTTTAGGATCTGCAGCTTCTCCCCCTTCAGCATCTGCAGGTCACGGTCATTCGCTGCCGTGTAGTCATACAGCGCCACCGCGAAATGATCCTCTAGAGGGAACAAGGAAGAGAAGGCCACTGCTGGGCCCACTGCACTAATGGGAGGGCCTGGGGTAAATCTGTGCCACGAGCCATGGTCTGACCACTGAGAGGGTCAGGAAGAGACAGAGACATAGGGGAGCTCGGGGAGCCTTCTTGTTCACCGATGCAGAAGAGGAAATTTTGTCTGGCAGACCAACCTCCTGACCCTGCTGCTGGGAACAAGGGTGAGCTGCCCCTCAGAGTTCATCCCGCCTACACTTCTGGACCCCATCTAGAGGCTGCCAGGCCTGGACAGGGCTGGTGTGTAAGGGAATCCATAGCCCGAAGGTCTAGGGAGATCTGCTATATGGACATGATGGCCGCAGACCCAAGTTTGAGAACCAGTGTTGGTTAATCCCTTATTGCCTCGGGGACACTTCAGCTTCCTCTGTCTTCCCCTTCCCCACCTGCCTCTTCCTACTTCTATTGCAGAGGGGGCAGTGGTCTTGGAACATGGCAGCGGTCACCATGCCCAGGGCGCCATCGTGGAGCTTCTGGCTGGCAGTACCCCTGACTTGCTGGTGGTCCCTGGAACAGAGGTGGGGAGAGAGCTTGGCATGTCGTCTTTCAAATGACCACTGCTAGCTCTAAGGGCTTTTCTGCACCGCTCTGGGGAGCCAAGGCCCACCTGGAAAAGGTCACCTGGAGACCACCAAGCATCCCCCAGGAGTAGATGACTCATCTCTATTGCTAATGTGTGGCATGGTCGTGGGCTAGTCACATCCCCGTGGTGGGAAGAGGGGTTTTTGAATAGATGACAGAGGCCCCCTCTCGTTCTGAGATTCAAGTTCTCGTGCCAAAGGCAGTTAGTTTATTTCCTTCCTCTGGGTTTCTTTCCTGGAGATATGAGCCCTCTTCTCCCCCACCACAGGAAGTGAAGGATGGCCTCTGTTGGTAGTTAATCATGATCTCCAGCAGGATAAGAGACACTAACTCCGTTCCAGCACTTTGCTCATGAGTGTGACAGACGGAGCTCTTTCAGGGGAAAAGCCACGTCTTACTCATTTTATAGCTTCCTTGGTCCATCAGCTGGGCTCTGGGTCCTGTTTGCTCCATGCATACCGTGTGAGTGAATGAATGGCTGAGCAGACCTTTCCTGGCGTTGTGTGGAAATGGGCTATGAGGATGCTGGGTATTCTGCTCTCCTGTCAGCCCATTCTGAAGGGGGCCACCATCCTGTGAGCCCCTCCCTCAGGAATGCTGAGGTCGTTTGTTATGCCACCTCCACCGTCCTGCCCACCAAAGTGGAAGAGGAGCCTGGGGGTTGAGGGAGGGTGGTGTGGGTGGTTAGAAGGTCAGCAGGGCCTTTTGAAAGTGGGCTGGGAAAGTAGGAAAAAGATGGTGCATCCGCACAGAACAGAGCGAGGGCTGAGGGCGGAGGCGCAGAGCCATGGGCCCTCGCCCTTTGAGGTGGGCGGTTACATCTTTGAAAGCCTAGGTTTCATGATGCTGTTTGTATTTACTGTAACTCATGTCTTTTTGTGTTCATTTAGTGTATAAAGTCCTTCAAAAAAAAAAACACACAAAAAACTCAGGCTCAGGTACACTATAGGAACTCGTACTTGTTTCCTAGAGAGGCCCCCAAGGGCAGGTGAAGCTGGGTCAGAGCTAGGCCTTACCCCTAGCTGCTCCTGGCTCAGCCTCTCCCTAACCCTCTCCTGTCTGACCCTACAGGGCCTGCACTCCCCCTTCTCCAGGAAGCTCTCCCAACTGAGCCCCTGATCTAACTGCATGAAGCCGGGACCTGGGGAGATGCCCTGTGGAACCTTAGCTTCCAAAGTGGCCCGTTCTTACCGTGATCCGGATTTGTGTCGAGAGGTGCAGGAGCCAGGTGGTTAAACACGACCTGCAGCAGAAACACACGTACTCTGCATTAGTTCAACGCCCCCCGGCCTGAGCAGGGCCAGCTGGGCGGTGGGTAAGAGGCTGTGGGTCTCAGCTGGGTGGTCTGTGGGGAGCTGCTCTGTTGGCACAGGAGGTTGCTCAGGTAGATTCTATACAAGCTGCCGCAACTCCCAGGTCCCAGCGCCATACTGCACAACCCCGGGCCACCTGACCATATACATAGTTAGAGGAGGGGTATGTGGGGATGCCCCAAGTTTGTAAGAGGCAGCTGTGGAATGGGGTGAGGGTGGGGGGTGAAACACATCACCTGGGTTAAAATCTTGGTTCTGCCATTAAATGGTGAAGCTGAAAAAGGGTATTTGTTCTTAAGGAAAATTATTTAAAAGTGTATTTCCCTAAAACTCGTTCAACTTGACATATGTGCTATAAATAATCTTTGTGTTTGTAGTCCATATTTATTAAACACAATTTTGAAGTAACATTTTGCAAACTGGCATGTACAGTATGGTTCCATTGAAAATATAAACACATAATATAAATTACACCGAGAAAATGGTCTGGAGGTAGGAGCTCTGAAATGCTAACACTGGGGATCACTGGGTAGTGGGATAATAAGTACTTATAATTTTTTCCATAATTAATATGTATAATTAATTGACATTTTAAAAGTAAAAACATTCCAGGCTTGACTACTTATTGACATGCAACTTTGGGGACATTACTCAGGCTAAGTTTGAGTTGGCCCTACTATCATTCATTCATTCAACAAACATTTCATTGATCCCTGCCCAGCCCTGCACTAAGTTGGGACAGAGATAGATAAAATGCCTAGTTTATCTGAAAAATGGGAGTAGCAATCCCCACCCCCATCAGGTCACAGTTGGAGTAAAGTGATGGCCAGATAGATGTTCCTGTGGGGGTAGAGAGAGCAGGAGAGGGGAATCCAGGCGTGACTTCCAACTGCCCCCAACCAAAAGGGAGTAGGTGGCCAGGCAGGGGGGACACAATTGTCTGCTAACGGCCTTGCAAACAAACCAGAACTGCGAGATAGGCTCCATGAGCACTTGTGGGCCTGCTGGGGAGGTGAGTATCAGTACCCTCCAGTCTTAGGATGTCTCAGACCAAGGGAGGAAGCTCTTTAGAATGCTGGCACAGTGCCAGGAAGTGGACAGTGATTTCCAGGAGCTTCAGGGTAGGGGTGGGGGTAGCAGATATTACTAAATGCCCTAGACCCTTCCCCACCACACCCTTTTCTCAAGCTGATCTCCTTGATTTTATTTTCTCTTCAAGGCTGTGCTTGTTCGATGAAAACTGGCTGAGAATTATTGGGGGCTAACCATGTCCAGTCCTGTGCTAAAGGCAATATGTTATTGTACTGCATACTTGTATCTACATGGCATCTTGTTACAGCCCTATCAGAAAGGCACTTTTACTATACCCATTTTACAGCTGCAGAGACTGAGGCATAGGGGAGTTAAGTAGTCTACTTCGAAGACACAGCTAATAGATGTAGCAATCTGACTGCTGAACAGCTTACTATACTGCCACAGCAACGTGAACTGGGGTGAGGGTCTTTTGGTCGGAGCCCTGAATTATCTAGAGATGGTGCTGGGGCTGGCTGGAGACCAGGAGCAGCCCCCAGGCAGACACATGCGCTCTGGGCTCTCCCTCCTCCCCCTCCCTCTCCAGCTGGGAACAGCGATCACTCACCAGAGGCGGCAGGGGTGGGGGTTCTCTGCTTTGGGTGCTGACCTTCACAGGGCTCCATCGGCCCTTCCCCTTCTCCTTGACCTGCTTTTTGCTGCTCACCACTCCCATCCTGTCAGAGAGCACACAGCAGATTGGCGATGTGAGTAGGTCTTCAGAGCCTCTGTAAGAAAGAGCTCCTCCAAACTGCTTCTGGGTGGCCAATTAGAAAGGTGGGGTGGAAGTGGGAGGTAGTGAAGATCAGAGTCAGAATATAGAGTCACCGGAATATGGTGAAATAAACTTGCAGCCATCTTTTCTCCAAGAGCAGGAAGAAGTGGCCCAAAGAGAAGAAATGACTGGATTTAGGAATCAGGGACCATATGACCTGAGGAAACTACCAGAAACTGTTGGGGTGAACCTCAACTCTGTGGGGATGGGAGTCTTGGCATCTAGAAAGAGTTTGACCAATGTGACTGGTGGTCTGGATTTTAGTTGTCATTTGGTTTGCCACTTGGGAAAGTCACATTTCCTCTCTTGACCCATGTTAGAACACGTCTGAGGTTCTTGCCAGCTCAGATTTTTCAAGTCAGATCTTATAAATTTAGGGCACACAGATAGTACAGGCAGCTAAGGCCGATTGCATCTTCTTCAGTAATACTGGGAAATCTTTTTTCAGAGGTGAGAGAAATATGGTCAAGATGTTTCCTGGGCAGAGAATCATAGGATGATTCTAGATTCACATAGAATCTAGATGGGGAAGACTCTAGATTCGTGGCCACCACCACCGCCACCCTCATTCCAGGGGCTGCTATTTAGGGAGGGCTTACTCTTGAGCAGGAACGTCACAAACCTTCTCCTGTATTATCCTTGCAGCTCTCTAAAATAAGTGTAAGTAGATATTATGACTGTCCCAGGACTGAGTTTCGAGACGTTAAAGACCTGGTTCATGATCAACTAACCCATGCAGAGCCAACCTGGCTTCTGGCTGACCCCAGACCACCACACTTCACCTCACGCCTGGCCCCTCCCCAACAGGAAAGCACCTTGAGTTTC
Source organism: Rhinolophus sinicus (assembly GCF_036562045.2). Classification (NCBI taxonomy): domain Eukaryota; kingdom Metazoa; phylum Chordata; class Mammalia; order Chiroptera; family Rhinolophidae; genus Rhinolophus; species Rhinolophus sinicus. The sequence goes on from NC_133757.1 coordinate 97,294,778, forward strand.
TGCTCTTGTCTGATGGGCTATGTGGTTGGAGGTGGGGTCCTGATTGCCCTTGGACGTATGCACTGTATTTCATCAATTCTGAGATGCACCTTTCTCACATTTTAATATCTCTGAAACCAGAGTGTGTCTCACACTTGATTATGCTTCATAGAGTAATTAGTAGCATCTTGTTTTCTCTTTTAGTGATACATAAAATAAATTCCCGCCTTCTAAGCAGTGGTGTCTTAAATTCAATAAAACACGGAAATGCTTTTCTTCCAGAGAGCTGAAGGCACATGCCTTATATTATTTCTCCTCAAACTCACTATGGAAAAAGAAAAGAGTATAATAATTTTGAATGTAGAATAGAGAGCCATAGTAGCAAATAATCCATAAGTATTTTTCGAATACGCATATGCTTTACATACAGAACATTTGTAACACTGTACATTTGTAAAGAATAATACTTTCTATATTTAAGTAATTTCTTTATGTCAGATCAGCTTTAACATCAGATGAAATATAATGCCAAAGTTACAGGTCAACATTGAGTTTTCAGAGATGTTTGGGTATCAGAATTTTGGATACAGGATTATGGGCTTGTATTAGGAATGGCAACTGAATTTTATCAGGTGCCTATTTAGTATCTGTTAATATGATAGTTTTTATTTTTTAATATGTTGATGTAATGAATTACATTGATAAATTTTTTGGCATTAAAATATCCTTACATTTTGGAATAAAAGTTACTTGGTTACAGTGAATTAGTCTTTTTAATATGTGGATGAATCCTATTTGCTAATATTTTATTTCAAATGAGAATCTATGTTCTCGTGTGGAATTTGTCTCTGAGGAATTAGCATTAAGATGATGCTGGTTTCATAACACATACTGTGGAGCTTTCTGTCTTACTCTATGGTCTTGCATAGTTTGATAATGTTGGGATTGTCTATTCTTTAAAGGCTACATAGAACTCAGCTGGTAAGTCATCTGTTCCTGGTGCCTTTTAAATTGTAGATCTTTAAATACAGTTTCAACTTCTTCTATTGAAATTTATCTGTTCAGACACATCCCGGTTTTTTATGTTCCCATTTTCTCTCCTCCTTGCATCATTTTGATGATTTATATGATTTATAGGAGATCTTTAATTTCCGCCACATTTTCCAATTTGTTGCCATAAAATTCTAAGTAGTATTGTCTTATAATTATTTCAATCTCTTCTCTTTTTGATTATGTCTTCTTTCTTGTTTCTAACATAAATTAAGTGTACTTTCAATAATAATTATAACTTTTAATTGGATAAAATTATCTGAAGGTTTCTATGACTGAATAAAGTTTTAACCTAACTTTAAAATTATGAAAAAGAAGACTGTAATCAAAACAGCATGAAATTTGAATAAGAATAGACATATCACCTGTGGAGCAGAACAATAGGCATGCAAACAGAGTCTAGTACATATGAGAACTGCATATATGTAAAAGGTGGCATTTTAATTTAGTGGAGAATTGAGGGCTTAGTTTAATAAATGGTATTGGGAAAATGGCTATCTACCTACAAGAAAATAGTTGGACCCCTACCTCATACCATATTAAGAGATAAATTCCAGGTGTACTGAAGAAAAATATTAAAAAAATAAAAGAATTTAATTGGAAAAAAATTTAGAAGACAATACATGTGACCCAGAGTTTGGAAATAAGAATTGACAGAGATAGAATAGCCAGAAGCAAAAAGACGACAAAAAGACACAGTCATAGCAAAAAGATAAATTCATAAACATTAGAGGTATTATTACATGGTATATAATAAACCATCATGAAGTTAGTAGATACGCAACAGATTAGGGGAAAGATTTGCAAAGTGTATGGCAGATAAATGTCTATTTATAATATACACAGAACTCATGAGCATTGATAGGAAGTATGGGTCTAGCATACAATCCACTCAATAGAAAAATGTGTAAAGATTATGAATAGGCATTTCATCCAACTCAAATCCAAACAGCTAAATAAATGAGAAAAATGTTAAAATTACCAAATGGAAAATCCAAGTTAAGATAACAATAAAATATCACATTACATCAGTAAATTTTGGGGGGGGGGGAATGAAAGGAATGATAATAACAATTGTTGATAATAAAACAAGAGAAAATTGTGTTTTTCTACATTTCAGGTACAAAAGTATTTATTAAAGTTACTGTAATTTCATCTGTTCTTCCCCACTCCATTTCTAGAATGAAACCTCTATGAGGTTTGAGATATTTGTTTTATTCATCATCAAATCTAAATTGCTAAAACAATGCTTGGCAAGGTATAAAAGCTTAATAAATATTTATTGAACAAATAAAATATAAAATATTAATGACCTTTTAGAAAGCAATCTTGCAAGTTCTATTAAAATTTTAAAATACACATACCTTTTGATTTACAATCCTACTTCTGAGACTCTCACAGAGTAATAAAACATCATTATATAGGAATATGTGAGATATCAAAATGTTAATTGCAACAATAGTTGTAGTAGCAAAAAAAAAGAACAAAACATTTAAAAAAGTTTTGTAATTCCTCACCAAGTGGGGAATTGTTGAATAAATCTGTACTCTAAAAGTCTGTAAACTATTACTCAACTATTTAAAAGAATGTGCTAGATCTTTACCAGTGAGGCTAAGCGGGTTTTCTGCAATTTGCCATTACGTGAAAAAAGGAAGATGCAAAGATGTGCATGATGTTATTCTATATTTAGAAATACTAAAGAATGAGAAAAGAAAACTTTAGGTTAGGCATGTGTGCGTGTTTTTATACTACATGAGAGAGGTTTGGGAGGATGAACACCCAGTTGTTTACTTTGATTATTGGCGGGGGAGGTAGAGACAGAAAAGGGAGGTGGAAGGCAAAAACCAAAAAAAACAAGTTAAAAAAATTGTGGGTGTGTGGTTGGGTGGGTGAATGGTAATGCAAAGCAGTGCCCCAAAAAGATATTTCCTAAAATGTTAATATTGTTTATCTCAAGTGACAGGACTTCAGGTTACTTTTACCTGCTTTCTGATCATTTTATGTATTCCTCGAATTCTTTAATAATAAGCCTATATTTCTGGTACAGACAGAGAAGTACAAATAGAATGTGAAAGATTCGCCTAGCAAAAGAGGGGGCATAAGGCCTAGAGCAGGGCCAGCCCTAGTTTTTAAGAAAGGCCACTGAAAGACCGGCCAAGGTTGCCTGACCCTCAGGCTTTTCCTGACCTATCCCAGCCTCCTGGCTCAATGAAGGGGGAGCAAGCAGAAGCTTCTAGAATTTCCCTGATTTGGACTCCTGTTTCTGCACCTGCCCGAATGACCAGCCTTACCCGGTTAGCAATATTGCCACCAATTTTAAACTTCCTGAGAAAAATACAGTGACAGGCCTATGACTCTGAATTAAAGATGAAACCAAAGAATTTAAATTGAAACCCGTTGTATGAGTCTCAACTTCAGGATAAATCAACCTGAATGAGGCCACCTCACCTGTGTCCCCATTTGATCCCTCCACATGTGAATATAAAATAGCAGCAGTGTTGGCTCTTAGAACTCCATATTCTGGTGTTCATTCAGTCACTGTCAACCATGTACTGAGTCAGGCATAGCAAAGACATGGAGATAAAGCAAGAAAGGAGCCTGCTCTCATGGTAAGCTAAAGAAGTGGGATATATACCCTAATCACAACAATCCAGGGTAGGCAGAATTACATACTGGAGAGGTTATGTGAGCTCAGCAAGGAGAATCACTTCCACCCAGGAGAAAACACCAGCTAGACCATAAAGGATGGTTCAGATACAATTTTTTAGTGAAATACAGTATTTTTTCAGACACAATATTTTAATGAAAAATTTTAAAATATAAAAAAATAAAGAGTGTAATGAACACCTACATACTGATTACCCAATTCAATAATTATCTTTAAAAATTATTTTCTTAATTGAAGTAATTTAAGGGAAATTATTTCATAAATAAAAGATTGAAACTTAGATATGAAATGAAAAAGATGGCTTGAAACATGCCATGTCACCTCCATGTACTTGGCCTGGAGACATTTTCTTACATAACCACAAATGTCATTATTATACCTAACAAAACTAGCAATAATTCTATGATTATCTAACATCCAATCCATAATTAAATTTTCCCAATTGTCTCAAAAATGGCTTATTGCTGTTGGTTTGTTCTAGTTAAGATTCAAACAAGCTTCATACATGACATAAGATTGTTATGTTTTCAAGTCTCCTTTACTGCTGTTGCCTCCGGCCCCCAACTTTGGTTTGTTTCATGCCATTGATTTGCAAAAACCAGGTGGTTGTCCTACAGAATGTTTTGCATTCTGGATATTGCTTCCTTTTGATGGCTCATAACTTCTCTATCTCCCTATTCCTTGCCCATAGAGTTAATGCTACAGGCTCCATTAGATTCAGGTTCATCTTTTTCTGGTAGGGAATGCCTTATGGGGGTGACATATGCTCCGTGTCACATACTATCAGGATGTGTCACATGGTATCAGGCAGTAATCACACAGTCTGTCTGTACCACTTTAGTGATGCTGCCTGATCCTGCCATTGAAAAGATCAACATTCCAACTAATGGTTCCATTGGGGGTTGCTAAATACTGTTGCTCTCATTCCATTGTTCCTTCCACATTTTTTAGTTGGGAATCGAGAGAGTAAAGGATGAGAAAGAAAGAACACCAGAAAAAATGCTGTGCATAATTCCATTAGGACTGGGTAATATTTCGACATAGAGAAATGATGCTTTCCCAAAGACATTGAGACAGGAACCGTGTTCAGAAAAGAGAGTTTTTACATTGTCTGTATTGTAGAGTATATGATAGAATTATTCAAGAAACCACAGTGAATGCCTTGTGTGATGCTTTTAAATACTAGTAGAATATTTGCCCAGTGCTAGCATAGGACATGATACAGAGTTATAACTCTTGGCTGAGTATGTAAGAGCCTCTGCACACATGTGGCCCCCTGGCAAGGGGCAAGCTATCAGTGATGACCTGTGACTTATGTGTGTCCCTGGTCAATATGGCTGCCAACTTAGGCACAGTGAGGAGGAGACACGTATGTGGCTATTTTAATTTTGTAACATGAAAATCTTTCCGCAGTGGAAATTTACTCCCCACAATGATAAAGTTGATAGAAAACACTTTTTAGGTGGTCAAAAGTTTGAGGGTGCTGTGCAAAACTTCAGGAAGGAAGACAGCATTTTTGTGAAGCTGGGTTAAGTGAAATACAGACACATGTTACTGAGTCACCTACATTTGATTCTTCTGACATCGAGAAACTTGAAATTTGTTAGGCTTTTGTGGCACTGTGTTGATATTTAAATTCTTGTCATAATTACTAGCCTGTGAATAAAATTCTTTTATTTAGAGACACTGTGTGAATTTATATATAAAAAACCCACAGTAGTGATCATTAAAATGTACTACTGATATACCAAAACATAAATACAACTACTGTTGTATTTTGTATTGATGGGACTATGGACTTGAATCTACTTTGCAGGTCCTAAACTTTTTTTGCATTGTTTTCATTTTCAAAAATTAAGCAAAAAATTCAATCATGAGTTCACTACTTCCTAATGGAGTCAGTTATGACTCCCTAGCACTGTCGTTCTCAAAGCTGAGTTTGCATTATAACCAGTGAGGAGTCTGCAGATTCTTGAGGCCCAGGCCCAGTAGTTCTGATATACAGGTCCAGGGTGGGACTCCAGGGCCTGACACCTACGATGCTGACGCAGATGGGTTCACCAGCCCCACCTCATGAAGACCCTTTCTTTTATTTGGCTGTGTTTCAGGAGTAGGAGCTAGGACAATTAAGTTTGTGAGCTCATCCTAAAAAAAGTGCTACATATCTCATTTCTGAATATCACTATGGTCGCCTTTGAAATACTCCCTTTGGAAAGCTATGCACCGATGCCAGTGCCTAGTCCACTCTCCAAAACAATTCTGGAATTCTTTTTTTGGAATGGCCATCAGAGCTGCTATTGTATTACCCTTGATGTCCTGAATGCCATCAAAATGTCTTCCTTTCAATATTTCCTTTATCTTCAGGTAAAGAAAGAAGTCATTGGGGGCCAGATCAGGTGAGTAGGGAGGGTGTTCCAATACAGTTATTTGTTTACTGGCTAAAAACTCCCTCACAGACAGTGCCATGTGAGCTGGTGCATTGTCATGATACAAGAGCCATGAATTGTTGGCGAAAAGTTCAGGTCATCTAACTTTTTCACGCAGCCTTTTCAGCACTTCCAAATAGTAAACTTGGTTAACTGTTTGTCCAGTTCGTACAAATTCATAATGAAGAATCCCTCTGATATCAAAAAAGGTTAGCAACGTTGTGGCAACAAGTTCACAAACTTAATTGTCACACCTCGAATAACTTGTAAAAAGGATTAAAGACAGTTTTGCAGAACTTGAGTATTTCTTCACGAGTCCCTCCTAAATAATGCTCACAATTTTCCTGCCAGTGATCACCTTATCTTTAAATGAAATGAATTTTTTCTGTCCTCCATACACCCATTCCTTATATATTAATATGTCCTCCATACAAACATTCCTTACATATTAATATTAATAAATTTCTGCATAGTGTTTTCCACACGGGGGAAGTAAGGTCTCTTTCTATAAAAACAATGACAGCATCTTTCTGATAGTGGCCAGTTCACAAAGCGTTTGCACACACAATATCTCAAGAGCCTCCAAATGACCCTGTGAAATAAACGGAGTCATTATCCTCACGCCCATCCTCAAACAGGAGACTGAAGACAGAGAGGTGATGATACTGAAGCGTGGAACAAGGATTTAAGTCGTGTCTCTAACGAGAGTGCCTTGCTCTCTCCCACTGAGGCTCACAGGGGTCTTTCCCAGATGCCCATCCATCCGTTCACCACTTGAGTTTCTTTAAAAAGACGCTATCCATCATTCAGTTGTTTTGAGCCACCTCACCAATGTTTATTAAGCACAATCCAGAGAAGGGATTTGTAAACAGAAGGGAAGCATCTCTACCAGGTGTTGGGGGTGGGGTGGGGTGGGGGGTGGGGAATTGGACTGAAAAAGTTAGCTCTATTTTATGCTTTCCAACAAGAATTGGAACAAATTAAAGATGGGGGGGGGATGGGGGGAAGGTCTCAGATCCCTGACACTTTTGGGCTAATTATGATTATTGAGTGGATCTAGAGACACGGATGTCCAGCTAGAGACACAGACATTTAAAATTCACTAATAAAACTGCTTGTTGTAAGAGTTGCCTGTCATATGAGAACATGAATACTAGGGATGACTGGCACAGTACCTAGTACTCCTTCTGACTCAAGGCCAGACACTACGCTAATGTATGTGCTTGACATATAGTATATCTAGCCCTACAGCAGACATACTCCTTCCCATTTTACAGATGAAGAAACTGAGGCTCAGTTAGGTTTAAGGACTTGCTCAAGACCATACAGTGAGTCACAGACTGATATTTGAAAACCAGTTCTATCTGACTCTGAAGTCTGGCTGATCCTATTCCAAAGTATGTGAGGTAATGAGAATAAAACATTTGTCATGACATCTGTGAAGAATACGAAACTGATTAGAAAATTATGTATAAGTGAATAAAAGTGGATTATGGTAGGATTTTAGAACAGAATGAGGGTCTTAGAGATTTTCAATTTATTCATTTATGTATAATCACTCTTGTAATTCTCATTCTGGACCGGTTTTATTATTTCAGAGCCAGGCAAACGTGTATGAGTGAACCACCTTACTGAGTGGTGCTAAATAATAGATTAATCTCTCATTGATGAAGGTCTGTGGTGGCATGCTTTAGGGTTCTATCTTCAGCCTCTTTTCGTCAATATTTTATGAACAATTTTATGCAGACATAAAAATCTGGCTCATTCGAATTTTAGAAAACATAAAATGAGAGGAAAAACTCATAGAGTCAGAACTTCTAAAAAAATTCCTCAGGAGTGATTGCTTGAAACTAACAAGTCAAATTAAAATAAGTATGCAATTCAGGCTCAAAAAAATCACCCAGGGAGGCACCACAGCAGAGAAGACTGACCCAATTATAGTGTGTGAGGGACAATATAGTGGGTGTGACAGAGAGACCACTTCTTGCCTTTGGAAACTCACAGAAATGTGTTGAATCTTGGCTTTGATGCTTTACAGCTCTTTGACAAAGATAATGTGATTTAGTCACTCCAAGCCTCGGTTTCCTCATCTGCATAATGGAAATAATATGCTTACCTTGCATAATTATTATAAGGAATAAAGATAGTGTATATAAGGGGCGGGTGTCTAAGTGCTTCCTAAAAATAGAAATTTTTGTCTGGAAAAGACGTGCCAGTAGATAATAAGTTCACAAATCTGGATACAACCACCATGGACAATAATAGCAACTAACATGATTATTGCTGCCAGGCACTACCATTAGCATTACATACCTTCTCACTTTTTAAGAAAGCCAATCTCATTGCCTTCTTACCTCTTTCTCACACCTTCAGAAGAACCCACACTTCTTACACAAAATGCATGGTCTGTCCTTCCATTCAAGGAAGGGGCCTGTAGGGAAATAGTTCTACACAACTGCAGAGAAAACCTGTATCAACTAGCAATACAGAACAACATAGTCCTTTATCTATAAACAGCCAACCAACTGTCAGAAGAATCAGAAGAAAAAAATATTAAAGAGAAGATTCAAAATAAACAAATAGAATTATTCAGGAGGAAATAGAGATAGAGTGTAGAAAATAACTTTTAAGCAACTCTCTAATTAGTATCCTAAGAGAAATTCTACAGGTTATTATATAAATTCAACAGGAACAAGTTGATGTGAAGAAAGAATAACCAGAGAAAGGAAGTTCTTGCAAATTAAAAACGTGATTAAAAATAATAAGATGGAGATGGCTGAAGTACACATTAATGATCTGGACTATACGGTGAAGAAATATCCTAGAAAATAGTTTAGAAAGACCAAAATATAAAATATCAGACAGCAAGTGTGTCCAGTCTCATCATTCTTATTCAACGTCAAACTGGAAGTCTGAGCAAATACAATAAGATAAGAAATGGAAATAAAAGGTATAGAGATTGGGAAGGAAGAAATAAAACTCTCTTTATTCACAGATGACATGACTGTCTATGTAAACAATCCCAGAGAATCAGCAACAACAACAAAAAACTCCTGTAGCTAATAAGTGATTATAGAAAGGTTGCAGGATACAAGGTTAATATACAAAAGTCAATTGCTTTCTTATATACCAGCAATAAACAATTGGAATTTGAAATTAAAAACACAACACCATTTACATTAGCACCAAACAAATGAAATACTAAGGCATAAATCTAACAAAATATGTTCAAGATTTATATGAGGAAAACTACAAACTCTGATGAAAGAAATAGAAGACCTAAATAAACGGAGAGATAGTCCATGTATGCAGATAGGAAGACTCAATATTAAGATGTCAGTTCTTCCCTTCTTGATCTACAGATTTGGTGCAATCCCAATCTAAACCCCAGCAAGTTATTTTGTGGATATCGAGAACCTGACTTAAAAGTTTGTTTAGAGAGACAAAAGACCCAGGATAGTCAGTACAAAATTGAAGGAGCAGAGCAGTCAGAGAACCGACACTACCCAACTTTAAAACTTATTATAAAGCAAGAGTAATTAAGAAACTGTGGTATTGGTGAAAAAAATACACAATTAGATGAACGCAACAGAATAGAGAACCCAGAAATAAACCTACACAGATATAGCCACCTGATCTTTGACAAAGGAACAAAGGCAATTCAATGGAGAAAGGATAGTCTCTTCAACAAACGGTGTTGGAACAACTGGACAACCATATACAAAAAAAACAACAAAAAAAAACACAGTGGTTTTGTTTCTATCTTTAACGCTAGCAGAGGAATCCAAAATAGACTGAGGTATATGGAGATATATATATATATATATATATATATATATATATATATATATATATATATATATATATATATGTATATGTGTATATATATATGTAGTTTAAATGTAACAAGAAAATATTTGAACTATGTACACAGAAAAAGAGAAAAGGATTCTTTCATGTCAACATTTTGCTATTCGCATTTTCTGAATAAGTAGAAACTAAACACATTTTCATTAATTTAAAACTTAGGACGAAATTATACAGCTTTTGTGATCAACTACTTAAGTTGTCTTTAAGCATAAAATTTAAGAGACTTTGAAATTTTGAGTATGAAGTAAATATAGGCACAGAACAGAATATAAATGTTAAAAGAATATACCGTGTTTCCCCAAAAATAAGACCTAGCTGTACAATCAGCTCTAATGTGTCTTTTGGAGCAAAAATTAATATAAGACCTGGTCTTATTTTACTACAATGTAAGACCGGATCTTATATTAATTTTTGCTCCAAAAGATGCATTAGAGATGATTGTCCGGCTACATCTTATTTTGGGGGAAACATGGTAATATAATAAATGTGTTATATATAAAAATAATAGTAGAGCAAAAGTTGGATTTGAAGTTGAAAGGAGCATTTCTGTGGGGGGGTCAATAGATGCTGTCTAAAGTTAATAAATCAAGATATAAAGATTTAACCATATTATTTTAAATCATAAATTCGATCACTAAAAGAATAAAAAATAATTGATAAAAACTTAGGGGATAGAGAAGAGAGGTACAGGTATAGGGAAGGTAAGGAAGTACATTCTACATCCTTCATAGTGGAATCAATATAATTAGTTCAGAGATATATTTAAAATAAAAGTGTTAGTATTCTTTAAAGTTGTAAAGGTAACAAAAAGGAGATGTTAAAACAAAAACTGTTATTGTGGCTTATTTCTGGGGAGGGAAACTTTTATTTTTCATTTTAGACCCTTTGGGATTGTCCACATTTTAAGAAACAATATTCATGGATAACTTATATAATAAAAAAAAAGTCTAACTCAGTAAATAAATGAGCAGATAAATAAATTACTAAAAGAGATCTAACTGACAACGAAAATGTCCAGAATACATTATCCTTAAGTGAAAGAGTAAATTGCAGAATGCTTTGAATTATATGATTCTGGTTGTGTAAAAAAAAGGGTGGGGGGAATCTATAAATGTATTTGCAAATGAAAAGAAATGTCTGGAAGCCCTTGGTATAAATGAAACTGCTAACAGGGCTGGTTCCAGAAAGTGAAATTCACAAGCAAAGGGATGGAGGACTTTATATTTTTGTTTTACATACCTCTGTGAGGTTTGGATTAAACAAAAAGCGATACACTTAACTATGTAATACCCTTAAATGCCATTTTAAAATGTGAAGTTAAATAAAAGAAAATAGACAATTTCCCGCTGCCCCCCAGCCCCCGCCCAAATATGGGGACGTGTGCCACTGAGCAACATTAGAAAGGACGAACGAGGTGACAGAACTCTGTCCTTTATGTGTTTGAGCCATGCTTGGAGGACTCGGCCTCCTCTTATGCATCACATTAAGTATACTTTCCCCTTTACTCCTGTAATTTGCTTTTGTTGCAGGAAATTAAAAAAGTACAGAGGAAGATAAAAATTACCTACAACACCATCATCCAGAGATAACCACTGTTAATACTCTGGTATGTAATTTTTCCATTGCCATTTTTCAAAACAGCAAAACTGGGATCATTATCTATATCCTGTTTTGTGACCTGCTTTTAGAAGAGTATATCATGGCCATCTTTGCTTGTCACCTGTTCTGCCTGTAGCATCCTATGCAAGGCGGTGGGACATGTTATCAGAAGGTTGTACCAGACTGATTTCACCCATTCCTTTTGTTACACACCCAAGCTGTGTCTTCTTTTTTCTTCAGTATCAGAAATAATTCTGCAAAGATGTCCTTTGCTTGTGTATTTTACCCTTATTTATGTCCCCCGTTAATCTTTGTTAAGGTTAAAAATCCTAGAAATGGAATTGCTAGGCTGAAGAGCATACCATGCTTAAGTCTTCTGATGTATGTTGCAAATTATCCTTTAGGCATTTCACCCAGCAGTACGTAAGTATGTATTTCCCTGCACTGTTTCTAGTAAGAGTTATTATTCTTTTTATACTTATTAAATTAATTTATTTAAAAAGCTATCTTATTACTTTTTAACCTAATGTTTGTTAAGCAAGTGATACAAGCATGTTGAAAATCAGATCGACGCAAAAAATAAAATAAAAACAAAATCATGTGAAATCCCACCACGTGAACATTCTGGTAATGAATTTCCAGGGTCTTTATATATGCACGTCCACTTTTTAAAAAATGGGGCCGAACTGTTTACACAGTATTATAATGAGGTTATTTCAGTAAACAGTACAGTATAAACTGCACATAAGTAAATACAATCTTGCAACCAATATTATTAATTACATAGCATCGCACAGACTTAACATTAATTTAACCACTGTTCGAGTAAGTTTGAAAATAATCTTTGACTATTATAAGGAAACCTACAATAAAAATCCTTATAAAATATATACCGGGGATGCCAAAAAAATGCATACAAGTGGACACTTTGGTCAGCGTTGCTCAAGCAGTAGTTCGTAGTAATCAGAAGTGTCTGGATGCTGATGGTAACCACTCTGAGCACCTCTTGTAATTGCAGAAGTCAAACGTAACTTGTATTCGTCTTTTGTTACTGGTGTATATTGAGTATTACAATTTTAACACACTTTTCTTAAAATGTGTATACATTTTTTTGGTACCCTCTGTATTTAGTTGTTGGCTCAATATTTTTAAAGATATTTTTATATAAGTGGAATTACTAAGTCAAAGAAGATGCACACTTTTAAGGATATTTGACCTGTGATACTAAATTGGTACTACGAAAGTAATACTGATTCCATTCTCACAGTGATGAGGAAAGTCCACCTCCCTGGCTTTTATCAAGTTCTAAGAAAAATCTTTGTCAATTTACTAAATGAAGAGTGATAGATAACATAGTTTTAATTTCATTTGCTATTAATATTTATCATGTATTTATCAACCACTTTTTTTTCACGTGACAAATTAGTTGTTCATGTCCTCTGCTCATTTTTACATTGAGATATGTAGAATTTTCCTAATAGGACCTCTTTATATGATTAATATACTCACTTTACACATGAATTTGTCATATGTATTGTAAACATTTTTCTCAATTTATTTTTTGCTTTTTAATTTTATGGTATTTATTGTGCACAAAGGTTATCAGCATTATCTGGTCAATTTATTAATCTTTCTTACCAATCTTTGCCTTTGATGTTCACACTTAGAAATTTCTTCCCCACTCCAAGATTATAGAAATATGCAACTAGTTTAAAATTTTTTCACTATTAATTATGAATATTTTATATGTATAAAAAGCATAGAAGCTTATGTAACAATACTAATGCCAGATGTTAATATTTTATCACATTTATTCAGTTCTCTTTTTCTTCTTCCCTTCCTCTCGTTTTATGTCACAGATATAACTAAAGCTTGATTATTATTTTCTCCTCTCTGTCTCCAAAAGTAACCATTATCTTGAAGTTAGTGGTTGTCATTACCATGCATGATTTTGTACATTTATGACATATGTAAGTAGGCAATGTGTACTCTCTCTTGCTTTGTACTCATGTATTTTGCAAAAGTGACTTCATAATACATGCAACCTTTTTGCAACTTGCTTTCGTTTTTACCCAAAATTGTGATTTTTGAAATTTGTTCATTTTCCTACATAGATCCCTAGTTCTTCTATTTGTTTTTTTTATCCTATTCCACTAAGTGAATAAACAGCATTTTATTTATTCATTTTTTTTTACCAAAGAGCAATTCAGTTGTCTCCACTTCAACATAATGACACTCTGTACTGTGATGAGCATATGTCCCCCGTGTACATATGTGAGAACTTCTCTGAACAACATAGCTTTAAGTTACCTTGTGGCCCTACAAGCTCTTTCAGCTCTACTACGAATTCCCCAAATGGTCCAAAGTACCAATTTACACTCCCAACAGCAATACCTGAGAGTTCTCATTTTCCCCATATTTTCTCCAATCCTGATGACATTACTTTTCACTAAGTGGAGGAGTGCTAAATCTTCTTGCTTTAGTTTGTTTTTTCTTGATTACTTTTGAGATGTTTATCGGTTTTGTGGAGTTTTCCCTCTGTGTATGGCCTATTCATATCCTTTGACCATTTAAAAAGATGCAGGGTTAAAAAAAAAAACACCACCAAAAAACTCATGGTAGATGAGGCTAAAAGGGACCCAATACATGGTGATGGAAAGAGAACTGAGTCTGGGTGGTGAACACACAATGTGATATATAGATGATGTATTACAGAATTGCACACCTGAAATCTATGTAACTTTACTAACAATTATCACCCCAATAAACTTTAATTAAAAACAAAAACAAAAAACTTAAGTTTAAATAAAACTAAATCCTGCAACCCTCCCAACACAAAAACTCATTTCTAATACCAACTAAAAATATAATTGCTTAGAAATATATCTAACAAAAACATGCAAACTTGTATGAAGATATAAACTTTTTTGAAAGACATTAAATAAGTACCTAAACAAAAGGAGAGATACACATTGATCACGACTAGGACAACTCATATCTTAAAGACGTACATTCTCCCATCATTCAAGAACTGAATGTGTTTTCAATCAATATCTCAACAGGTATTTTTGAAGAACTTTACTGGCTCGTTCTAAAATTTTACAGATGTGCAAAGGCCCAAGAACAGAAAATATATTCCTAAAGAAAAAGAATAAGATAGAAAGGAGTCCTTTACCAGAAACCAACGTTTATTAAAACCTGTAGCAATTAAGAGTGGAGTTGACATAGGAATATACAGATAGAACAGGGATACAGAACTGAAGGGCCCAAACAGACCCTCACATACATGGAAACTGGTACATTCCAGAAAAGACACTGAAGATCATCAGGGAAATCATGAGCCATTCAATAAATGATGCTGGGACAACTGGTTTTCCATGTGGAAAAAACATGAAACTGTATCCTTACCTCATAATCACTCTCAACTATCCAATCCAAATTGAGACTTAAATGTCAAAGGCAAAAATGAAAACATTTTGATTAAAAAAATATAGACTATCTCCAGAAGAAAGGGAAATATTGATTGAATTGATAAATCAAATATTATATAATAAAAAAATTTTAAAAACCCATCTTTCTCACTGATTTGAAATGCCTCTCTTATCACATACTAAATTCTCAAGTATCCATGAACCTATTTCTGGACTCTCTTTGTTTCTGCATAGAACCACACATATTAATTACTCCAATTTAATTTCTTCTCTTTAAAACTTTCTTCATTATTCTTTCTCACTCATTTTCTAATTGAAGAACAATTTTAAAAAGTACTGTGTTAATTTTTATTAGTATTGCATTTAAACTCATATATTATGTTTAGAAAAGTTGTTTGCTCATGTTATTATTGGAAAAAATTAAGCTATTGGTTTTTTGTATATTTTAGTTACTTTATTAGTTCTAATCGTTTTTCAATTACTTGTCTTAGATTTCCCAGGAAGACATATATATCACCTGGTGTGCGTTTTCCTTTAATCTGTAGAAGTTTTACTATTTTTTTCTTGTTTTATTACACTAAAATTTCCACAACAAAGTTAAATAATCTTAATGTTAGCAGGCATGTCTGACGTATCTTGAATTTGGCTGTTGGCTTTCAATAGATATCTGGAAAGTTCCCCTTGTCCTTAGAAACTTTAACAGGAATGTCATTGAATTCTGTTGAATGTCTTTTAAAGTACTTATCAGGACAGCAACAATTGCATTTCTGTTTTGACTTACTACTGTGACAAACTGCACTCACATTTTTCTTAATGTTGAATTCTTTCTTGATGGAATGAACCTTAGTCACAATATATTCAATGTCATGTTTGACTCAAATTGTTTTTTAAAAAACATATTTTTTCTTCTACTTTGATAAGCCAAATTTATCTGCATTTTTGTGTATGACAACTTATTTTTTTATAAAACTCAAAACTTTGTATGAAAATAATATGTGCTCATTATAGAAAAACATAGATACAGGAAGTTATAAAGAAGGAAATTTCCCATAATCCCAATATTCAAAGGCCACCTCTATTGAGATTTTGGTGTATTTCTTCTCAGCCTTTTTTAGGGGTGGGATATGAACATTTAAACATTTTTTACAAAGCTGAAATCAGTATGGGGCATGGTTTAAAAGGGAGTCTTTGGTATGGATTTAAATCCTCACTTTATGATTTATAAACTATGCCACATTTATCAACTTCCTTGATCTCTTGAAGTCAAGTTTTCCCAGTCAGTTAATTAATAACTGCCTCCCAGGGTTGTTGAGAGAATTAAGAAATATAAACTAAAGTCCTTGGCATGATGCCCAAAACAGATAGCCTCTAAATACATATTAGCCATTATGACCTCATATACGAGTCCACTTTTGTATTCTTCTTATCGTTTAATACTACAGCAAGGCCTTTCTCATAGCATTTAAACTTATCATAAACACATTTAAAATTTTCTCCTACTATATGTGTACACACACACAAAACTCCATCTAATATTTGTGTATAAATTGCTGCTCAGATTTCAGCTATTTCCCCCCATTATCTGGGCTCTTGGTAGGGAAATTGCTTTGGACCAATACCATGGAACTGTTCCTGATCCAAACTGTCAGGTTGCTTTCTAGAAAGACTGTGAAAATGTGGACTGCCAGCAGCTGCATGTGAGTGGGCCCCACCTGACGGCAGTGGGGTCCTCAAGCACCCAGGCCAATCCAGAATAGTCTCTCTCATTTCCCCCTCTGAGGAATGCATTTTCTCGCCACCAGACACCTTTGAGCACAGACCTGGGCCAGGCTGGGGGGTGAGCGCTGGGCAGATGATGGGGAGTAACACAGGTCAGGTTCCCAGCCTGTAGCTTGCATGCTAGTGAACACAGCAGTGACTGAAGGGGAAACCAGAGAACAAATAAGCAAAGTAAATGGCCAATCATTTCCAGAAGATGTCAGTGCTATGAAGAAGGTAGAGGATGGTATGACAGAATTGCCACAGAGGCACGGGTCATTCAGGTGAGGAGGAAAGACCTCTCCTAGGAGGTGAGATTTTTCAGCTGGTGTCTGAATGACAAGTAGGCAGGTCAGCAAGGGTCTGGAAGGGCAGGGGGAATGGCTGGAAAAAAGGCCGTAAGGAGGGCATACACTTATCACATTATAGGACCAGAAGAGTCAGTGTGCTTGGAGCAGAGAGAGCAGTTAGGAGGAGGCGGGCAGGTGAAGGAGCTGGGCTTTCTTTCAAAATGCCATGGTAAATCATTGGATGGTTTTAAGCAGGGCCAGCTTACCGTTTAAAAAGATCACTGTGGCTGCTGTGTGAAGATTGTGAGGTGCAAGCCCGCATGCAGGGTCACTAGACAAGAGACCACTGCAGGAGGTGGGGTGAAAGGTGGTGGGAAGAGGGTGCTGTCAGTGGAAATGGGGAGAATGGCTGGAAATCGGGTGACAGTGACCTTCAGATGTGAGAGGGGCTGTCTGTGGAGGGGAAAGAGATACCCTTCAATCCTCCTGAAGCATTAGAACCTTCTGCTGCACCCCCACCCCCTGCTGTGGCTTAGAAACCAGCATCCAGCAGGGATTGGACAGGTCAGGTTTAAAAATTGGATGTGCTGGGTTAACACACATGAAAGTGGAGGTTTGATCTTGGAAGCCAAGCTCCACCAGGAGTACCCACCACCTAGAGCAGGGGTGTCCAAACTTTTTTCAACAGTTTTCACCAAGGGCCGTATGCGATAAAATACACAAACAGCCGGGCCACTCACTCGAGGTGAAGTACGTATTGCCTCACCTGGTTTATTTAAGTAAACATAGTTTAAGTGAATATATTTTTGGAATTTGCTGCAGGCTAATTAACAATGGATCACAGGCCGCAGTTTGGACACCCCTGATCTAGAGCCTTAGCTGCAGCCCAGACACTTCAGTCTGATTTGTTTTACTCCAAAGTCCTGATCCCCACCTGACACTATAGATTTACTGATTGATTTAGCTTCTCTTCCCGTACTAGAAAGTGAACCCTGTGAAGACAGGTCTTTATTTTGTCCATGGATGTAACTCCAGTGCCTCTAGTAAACGTACACAGATACTTTTGAGTGAATGGCATCTAATATGGCATCCATCCTAATATCTACAGTGATGATTGAATGTCATCAAATTTGGTCTTTGCAAAAGTGCTGTGAGGTTTTGGAGGGGAAGGTACTAAGCTTCGGGATTATTAAATGATGTATCAGGATGGAAACCCGCCCTCATTTTAGTCCGTCGCCTTTTTAACTTCCCCTCATAGCCCAGCACTATTGTTATCACTTTTCCCAGCGTCACAGGAACAGTAAGGGTTTGAAATCACAGTGAAGTCTGCTCTGGGCCTCTCCTTAGTTGAGCTCCACTCTCCTTATCTCAGAGCAGCTGCGAGGAGCTCCGGTATCTTAGTGTGCAGCACTTCATAAAAGTTACAAACCAGGTGCTAATGGTCGCTGCCTCATTACACACACACTCCACACTTTCACTTTCAATGGGTTTCCCTCCACAATTGTCAGAGAGAAAGAATGTCTCCCTTTGGGCATAGCTGTGGGGCCACTTCTCCAGAAGGAGACCTAGCGTGCACTCCTGAAGGGCCAGCAGAATGGAGTGCTTTGCCCGTTTGCTTCTACAGAACAGGCCCAACATTTCCAGACCCCAGTTCAAGCCCTGGGAAGGCTTCCAATGAGTTTCTTAGCTTCCTGAGATTATAGAGGATTTATATAAAATCTGCAAGTCTGAGATTTTAGGTCACATCCATCTTTATTCCCACCTCCTTCTTTTCTTCCTTCCTTCTCTGTCTTTCTCTCTTCCTTCCTCTCTCTCTTCCTTCCTCTCTCTCTTTCCTCCCTCCTTCCCTTTCTTCCTTCTTTCCTCCTCCCCTCCCCCCTTCAGGCATCACCAACTGTGGGGAGCCTTTCCCCATGTCTGGTATCCATTAAGGCAGCCACTTCTCTGTCCTACAGCACTTCTTACAGCGCCAGTCACAGCCGCAGCGTATTGGGCCTTTTGTTTAATGTCTGCCTTCTAAGTTAGACTCCATGTGAGTGCCTCAAGAAAAGTGGCTATTTGTTTTTTTCATCTTTGTATCTTCAGGGCCCTTCTCAGCACTTGGAACATACTAGATATGCAGTAGATCTTTCTCTTCTTTTGAATGAATGAATTAATCAATCCGTCAGGGAAAACCCAAACGTAAGAAAACGCCTACCTATCTGCCTCCCCTAAATACCCTACTGCCATAAGGAGGAAACAGTTTAATTTATTAGGACAAGGGTAGAAAGATGTCATTCATACCATTATTGATCATTAGCCAATACTTTGGGGCCAACAAGGCACATTGATCTAATGTGTAATGTCGTATTATATCTAAGATGCCCAAGATGAAATTAGAATTTACTCTTCTACTGCATGTTTATTTCCCGTATCTCAGAAAGTGTTTCCCCTTTAAAAGCTGCCAATTGTCAGCAATAACAGTCATTAATTTAGCAGAGATTCCCAGAGGAAGCAAGGAGAGATGAAACTGAATTATGCCCCATCTTTTTCGCTTTTAGGTATCACTCTTGAGTTTAAGGCGATTCAGGACAGGATTACTAAGAGAGAAAGGAAATCAAACACCTTTGGGAAGCCAAAGTCACCTACTGGTGTCAAACAATTTGTTGTTAATAAAAACACATACATGAAAAGGTCCAGTGGTATTTAGGAAATCATGGGCTCAAGTTTCTCAACCGTTGGTTTGAAGTATTGGGTTTGGTCTGTTGAATTTCAACGTCACTTTGGGTCCTTAAGCCTTGAGTGATCAACACATTTCAGTTTAATAAACACAGCTTACCTCCTACAGTTAATACTTGTAGCAGAAAAGAACAGTTAACCAACCACAACTATTTTGGTGTCAGCCTGACTCCTTGGAGAGAAATGCAAGGTTTTAGAAAACGCCAAAACGCTTCCTTTAGTTAAGAACCATAGGTGGCCATAATCATGGCAGAATCTCTTTAACACAGAATCTCTTTACTAATTAACAAAGGTAATTAATATTCATAATTACCTTTGGTTAAAGAAGTAAAAATAGAAGCAACTTTCTTAACCATAAGTCACTTTAACCAACATGGGTTTGCACACACAGACTTGGCAATGAAACAGACTTGGGTTCAAATCCACGGCTCCCCACATGCTAGTTATGTGCCCTTAGAAGTACTTCTGAACCTCAGTTTTCTCACCCTTAAAATGGGGGAAACTATGTTCCCCATCCCATGACTGGAGCTCTGTATGCAGACACAGATGTTTAGTATTCTTTCATTTCAATCCCAGACTCCCAAAATGGGGACAGGGAGTCGAGCTACAGAGAGAGATAGAGATATCAGTTGTTTTTTAAAACATTTTTTGGGCCACAGCCTCCTTTGAGAATCTGGTGAGAGTATAGATACTTTCTCCAGAAAATACATTTACGCACATACATGTAAATTTGGTGCCCAGTTTTAGGACGCCGCCCAGCCCACAAGCCCCGCAATGATGCACGGACCTCTGATTCAGATCCTTGGTGTAGAGTGTGGGACAAATGAGGCCAAAGCCTTGGGTTTTGTTTCCTTATGAGTCATTTTACTCTTATTTCAGAGAGGAATGTCTGTTCTCTGGCCAAAGACCACATCAGTAACCCTGGCCAGCAAATATAGTTGCTGACAACAAGGGAACTAGATGAGAGAGAATGAACAACGCAAGCCACTTATCACCAGGCAGTTCAAAGTCCACTGCACTCCATCCCCAAGGGGAACTGTCCCCTGTGTCATTGTCATTCCTTGAAGGGATTAGGAAAGAATAGGCATCAGCTGTGTGATGTTGTTCAGAATAGAAGCTACGTATTATTTTGTAGCTTTTATGATTTTATGTAATCATAGTACTTTCTAATATTTAAAAAAGGAAGCAAACTAAATGTCTGGTTGAAATGGTGAAATAGAGTTAGCACAATGAAATATTATGCTGCCTCAAAAACGGTCATTGTGAAGACATGTAGCCACGGGAAAGATGTTTATGTTGTGATGGGGAAAAAAAAAAAAAAAAAAAAAAAACAGAGGAAGAAAAAAAAAAAGCAGATTCTAAAGCCAGAAGACTTTTATGATTCTAGTGATGAAAAATTATATCATATGAAGCAAGATAAGCAGCTATTGGGTAAAAATGTGAGGTTGGGGGAATTATTGATGGTTTGCATCTGTTTTCAAAAACTTTTTTGGTATTACATAATTTGTACAGTTTTAAAGTAAGAAGATAAATAATGACGCTGTACAAAATCAGCCTGTTCTTCCAAATGCCTGTTACCAACCTCCAGCCTCTAAGCCCAGATCTTTGCTCCCCTGGTAGGCTGAGAAGGCAGGCCGGCTGCGCAGCACCACTCAGAACTCCTGCAGACTCAGACAAACACAAAACCCAAACCTGCAGGGAGTGTGCAGTCCCCGTTCCCAGCAGCCACCCTGCTTCCCAGCAGACCCTGCATGGTTTAGGTCCTCAGCATCAGAGCCTGGGCTGGCTCATGCACACAGCACAAGGAATTTCAGGTCTTAATCTATGTGAGCCTCTGATTTTTAGATTCACATCATCCACAAGTAGGCTAGGGCACAGAGTCAGAAGTAAATAACTTGTCGAGGAGAACAGACCCATTCCTGGTGGGATGGCATCAGAGTCCCTCCCCTGCCAAGACTGGGGCCTGGCTGAGCATCCTGCTCCCATTTGCTGATGCTAGAAACAGATACAGGGGCCCCATGGGGTCCCCATGTGTCCTGGGAGGTTAGTTACTCTCACAACAGCCACCCAGAGAAAATTATTAAAATGCTTCCTGGCGTGTAACCTGTAGGAGTGGCAGCAGCTTTATCCAACAGGAGGCCACTTGACTGTCCTAGGGGTCATGGTCGGCACACTTGTCCTTAGCACAGAGCCTCCTAAGTAAAAGTAGCACACGCTGCAATGCGGCTCTGACCTCAAGGCCTGGCTCACCTTCGCAAGCCCCTGATCTCAAGCCCCTAACCGCCTCCCTCTCTCTGGGCTCCAGCACCTGCAGCTAGGGGGACATGAACAGTAAGAGCAGCAGTCAGCCGATATCCTGCACAGGTGGCATTTCCTTTCCAAAGTGCTCAGCAGATGCAGGGCTGCCCTGGTTCCTGTGAAATACTTCCTTTCCCGGCCGTCTTTCTGGCCGCCAGATAAGTGAGTGGCTCCCTCATCTGATGGTCCCAAAGCTGATGGCAGGACCTGGGTGACAGCCCCATTACAGTCCAGTTGGAGTGGGAAGTGTGGGTGTACATGTCTGACTTTGCAGAGACTCTTGTTTCTGCACCCTTGGGGACTAGCATGAGTCTGGCTGTCTGCCTGTTGCAATAAGTAATGACTGACGACTGACAATTTCAGGCCCAGGAGACCATGAAATGGGGAATTCCAAGAGAGGACTGATCCCAAAGGGTGGGCAGATGTGAGAGCAATGGGGAGCTGAAGGGCAGCAGCAAGAAGGCTTGAGAGAGTAAGTAGACGAGAACATGCCCACCAAAAGGGCATCTTAGGGAAAGGGAAATTTGCATATACTGACCCAGCCCAGGATGAGGCAAGACTTCTCTGAAAGGCCGTTTCCTCAGGCAAGATTGTACCAAATGCCTCCTAGAGGAATAGAAGCTTCCTCAGGCAGAGGTTTCCTGGATGCTGTGTGAACACACCTTGAGCTCCTCTGTCCCTGGCTTTCCATTTCTACCCAGTTGCATATGCCTGCAAGCTGGGGACGACTTCAGTGTATGTGTGTAGCTCACCCCGACCTGGGTGACCAGCTTCCCTGGCCTCTGTAGCACCCTGATCAGTGCTCTGCACACAGTAAGCAGTTCATAGACTGCCTGATGGAGAGTTAAGAGCACTGGTTTTGAAGTCACAGACCTGAGTCTGCATCTGGGCTCTGGCCTTCCAGCCTGGGCCCTTCGGCAGGTTCCCGACGACATCACACGGCTGATGTGGGGATTATGAGGGCTCATGAGCACAGGGCACTGGCACACTTCCTGGCACGTAAGTACTGGCAGCTATTCCACATTTGACCAGTGTGCCTTACGTGGCAAGTAGACCCATCAAAGGGCTGACTGGAAGGAATGCTCAGAGGCCGTTTAGTCTACCCCCTTGTTTGGCAGAATGGGAACCTGAAGTCCAGAGAGAGAAAGTCACCTGGTCAAGACGGCAAGGTCAGTGTCCAGTTGTAGAAACGCAGTCTTGGGGACAGAACCAGCTTGGCACAGGCTGGCACTCTGGGACCCATTTTTCCCAATGCTCCTGGTTTCTTCCCCCTCCTGGTTGCATGCTCCTGCTCCAATCTCAATTTGAGCTCACCATTCTGTCTTGCTAAAGCCACCTGCACCCCCACGCCTGGCAGATCAGCTTTATCTCCACATAGACCTTTGTATCCCCCCCAAATGCTCAGGTCTACCCACTGGAATTGTCCGATTAGCTGCTCCTAAATTCTAAGCACTTGCTGGCCTCCTGAGCTGGACCTTTTATCTCCACTGGAGTCACTAGACTGCTGTCCCTTTAAAGTTTCTTTAAAGCATTGACTTCCCGCCCCCTGACAGCACCCAGCAGCTGGAATGTGAGCGGTGTCTTCCCCTCCAACCAGGACAGCCTCACCTGCTCTCCTCAGCATCCATTGCCACTCACCCGCATTTCTACAACCTCCTGGAGGTCCAGGCCAGACTCACCAGACCCAGGATCATTCGCAGGGCCAGGGTCCAGCACAGGTAGGAAAGGAAGACGTTCTGCTTGCTTCTTTCAAGATCCGCGTGTCCAACTTGTCCTACTTGACAAGCCGTCCTTCCTCCCTCATCCTGTTCTGCTCCCTTCCTCCTTCACTACTCCCATTCTTTGGGTGTTCACACAGCAGCCCTACTTAGTCTGCACAATTTATAAACAAAGTGCCCATTTGTAGTCTGTCGGAAAAAATATCAAAGCTATAAGCCCAGTGTTGCTTACACACCGCTTCTGTCAGCAGGTAGAGCCGACACGTGTTTTTCGAAATATTAGTGGATGTTCTTTCATCTATTAGTTTATTATTTTGCTCCTGACCCACATTCAAGCCACTGCCACAGGGAAGCAGAAAGTAGAATCAAGAGAACTTTCTAGGCTTAGACCAGACAATGTGGATCAACTGAGAGAAATGCTGTGAGTCAGTCTGGGCAGATGGACTCAGGAGGTCTCACTGAGAGTCCATGGCCCAGAGTGCAGCAGGAGCCGTGTGACCCCTGCACCCGTGAGGTGGCCCAGGAAAGGAATCCCACATCGAGCCCGGAGCAGGCGGGACAGCCACCTTCTCCCCTTGGGAGTTAACTGGAAGCCAAGCCTTGCCATGCCAGCAGCCCCAAACCTTCCTGATTTGATGTAATAGGATGAAAGCCATCAATGCTCTTTGCACAAGGGCTGCTCATGTCCACAGAAGCTTCATGCAAGCTCAGGGATCTCAGGCTCCATGAAAGTCATCACGGGTCCCTGCTCTCCAAGAGTTTGGTCACAGCTGCAGCAACTCGTGCAGGGATATGACAGCTGTGGGGAGAGGGGCTCCACCCAGGGCTGTGCACCTCCCCTCTTTCCCACCAAGCACACAGTAGGGTCACCGGGTCACCAGGGCCAATTCTGCCAGGCTCAGTACTCGGGGAAGCCCAGGTCATTCACTACTTGTCCCTGCTCAGCAAAGCCAGATGCAGACAGGGGCCTGCGCTGCAGTTTGGCACTGAGATATTCTGCCCATCAGTCAGTGGTGTGCTGGGCACAGCTTGTGCTGGTTTATAAGAGTCAATTGTTAAACTGGGGAGAATGTTCTGAGCTGTTTGTTAAGCACCCCATTATTCAAAATTAAACCATACAAAATTAAAATTACATAAAATTAAATTATATAAAGTATAATTAAATGAATATATTAAAAACAAAGATAAAAAACACTCAAACCTCTTCCTAGTATTTATGTCTTACTATTATCTCTGCTCGTGACGTTTACTTCAATTGCATCTGTATGGTGGAAATTCTATATAATGGAGTCTACTGCATGCCTGTTCCCAAATTCCTGTTCAGCCAACTCATGTTTGCAGCTTAAAATTGGCAATGGTGGGTGTGTTTACACCACAGGAATAGGCAAGTGCTACAAATAAGGGATTCATTAGTTTCGTTGATTTTCCAGAGTTAATAAAGTGATGGAAAAATGTTAATAATGTAGATTAAATAGAAAAAGGTGTCCTGTTTGCAGCTGTGAATAGCACACACAAAAAATTGAGGACTTTTTTTGAATAATTAAAAACTATTATCCAATTTAACAAAGAAGTTGGTCACCTCACTGACTAATGAGTGCAGTTCCAACACGTCCTTGCTGTCTCGCTTTTGTCTCACTTCTTAACATACATGACAATATCAGTTAAAATTCATGCCAACACCATATTTGTGTATCAATTGCAACCACAGCTTGACAATAGATACAAATGTTTGGCAAAAGTCAACAAAACCATTCTATGGATAATCAGTTAGATACCTGGTATTTATAATAAAGGATATTGTATATTTTGTTATCATTTGTAAATTGTGTTATGCATTTTTTATACTGGTAAAAATTTATAATAAACTTATGCATGTACATGTGTATATATGTTTCCCAGAAAGCTGGTTGTTAAACATTTACCAGAATACCACTGCTCTCAGTCTAGAAGATACCTATCTTAACCCAACACCTCTCCCACTGCACTGACAGGAGTCAGGGAATTCATCAAACAGACAGACAGATACCACAAAATGGCAATGATTCCTTTTCTATGTTAACGTGTAGGAAAGGAAACTTCAGCCTCTCCCATACAGCCACACAAATAAAATCATGAAATGGGTTATTACTTTTGATCCTGTCTTCAAGTGAAATACTTTTTAAAATAAAATTAATTAATTTTATTTTTAGAAGTCTGATTGTATTATAGAAATGGGAGGAATAAAAAGTCTTAAAGTGAAATAATTATATATAATCTTTGTAACAATACAAGGTGGACACTCTGTGAAAATAGACAGTTGAAACTGAGGCTATTTATGTAGCTAAATAGACTCACAGCTGAATATTTCACCATAGATTGGCCCCCTTGCTAAAATTTAAAAAATAAGGAATTGTTCTGTGTTTTGTACATAGAAAGGGAACAAATTCTTACTGAGCACGTACACCATGCATCAAGCTCTTCCAAATACGTTGTCCTGTTTTTGGTCACCCATTAATTTCTTGATGCTTCCCAAAAGATTTGAGGCCACTTATACAAATAAATATGAAACAACAGGAGAGAAAAATAGATGAAGAAATCAGACCTAAGGGTAATTTCGGTCAGAAAAGCAAATTTGAGGGTAAAGCTGGTAACAGAAATTCAGACCATAAGGTGGGGCGACCCACCCGCTAATGATTAGATGCAAATTGGGCTCCAAGTGTCCTGGAGTCCAAACAGAAAGTGGGAAATTGTCTGTTTGAAGAGTCTGTATCCATAAGACATCCATTGCTTAGGGTGGTCCTGAGTGGAATGGTGGGCGGTTGTCTCAATGGCGTGGCAGCAGCGATGCCACAGGGAGTGTCCTGCCTTGTCTCTTCCAGCAGCTGTCAGCATGAGCCTAGGAGGGCACGCCCTTTCCAAGAAAGGGCACCCCAGCCTGATTCTGGAATGCGGTCCCTGAATACCCGAAGCTTTGAGATCCAGACACGCAGCTCTCAGACTGACTAACTCCACACAGTGGGGACACCCAACATATCTAAATTCAGGTTTCTCAGTCTTATTAAACTCATTTCCTCTTTTGAGAAACATAAAGTTACACTCTCCCTTTTCGAGATTTCAAAATAAATGTTGTGCATATAAATACTACGGAAGCTACACTGTGAAATGTGCCTTTTCAAATTACAAAGACCCCACTGGTGATTGTTACATGGAGAAACAAATAGCATCTAGAGGGAAATAGTGTGGACTCTTCAGTTTCAACTCACCTAAAAATTAGGGCTGTAGGGTTTAATTCTTATAACCCTCAACAAAGAAAGAAATAAGACTGAAGGGTACAAGTAAACATGAGGTAGGTAAGGCGCCAGTATAGAGTGAGGTCAAGCGATTGTTCTTTCATGGAGACATCTGGTGAGTTGCCGAAGGTCACAGAGCCACACACAGGCAGGACTGAACCTTGAACTCAGGCCCTCTGGTCATAAAGGCAAGCATTTAACCCCTACACCACAGGACCTCTCAGCCATGGCTGCTTTGTCTGACTCCTGTGTCCAAGTTCTTTCCACGCCCTCATACTCACAACACACTGAGAGAAAACATCAAATTATCCTTACTAATTACTGCACTTAGTGATTCCACATATTTTGGGGTTAGTGGATCCTTTTGGGAATCTGATGAAAGCCGTACACACTCCTTGCAGAAAGGTGTGCACACCCATAAAAGCTCGCATACACGTTCAGGGAGCCCATGGGCTGCATGAACTCAGCAGGGGTGCGTGGTCAGAGGTCAGAACTCCTGCCTTCATCCATGAGACACAGAGCATGTCGTACCCTTGCAGACACCACGTGAACATATGCAAACATTCCCTGTTTTTGAGCGATGCTGAGAGTCAGGGCCTTCTCACATTTTGTACCTCCAGTGCCTCACTTGCCTCACCCTGGTCCTGGCCCAGCAGCCCGGGTATCAAGATGTGCAGAGGCCAGGCGAGTGGTAATGACAAGGCACCCAATAGAAGCATCAGCCTTTTGTGAGGAGGCACCCATGAGCCACACAGTGGCCTGTGGAGAGTGAGGGACCATGGCAGGGCCTCTTCTATGCCTCAGGCTCCGTGCTCTTATTCAATTTAGTTCTCACATCTGTGCTTGGAGTTACACACGACTGTTCCCATTTTACAAAGAGCTAGGTCATTGGCTCAACCCCCCATCACCCCAGCTGGCAAGTGGTACAGCCAGGTCCCGTGCACAGTTGGCTGGCCCCAAGGCCCAGCACCTTCCTCTGGCCCACACCACCTTGCAGGGGCCAGAACACACCAGGACAGAGTGACACACCACCGCCCTCTTCAAAGGCCCCTGTTAAAACAACAGGGAAGTGATGGCACTGGAGCTCATTGTGGCTAAGAGTGACCATTAAATCTGACATGCGTTTCCTCCTTCAAGCTTTCTCCCTCATGTCTTCATCTTCAATTGCATTCAAGAATGTGTCCTCCTTTCTCTCACTCAAGAACCATTTCACAGGGAGCCCACCCTGTGCCAGGCACTGTTCTGGGTGCTGGGACCCAGAGATGAATAAAGGGAGGGTCTGGTCCCTGTCCTGGAGGAGTTCAGGTCCAGAGGGGCAGCAGATATGAAAACAGATAGCCCCTAAGCCTGTTCTTGGGGACACAAGGATGAATTTGGGCACTGGCGACAGAAGAGAAGACACTGGCACTGGTCCTGAGCATTAGAACAAATGATACTTGCCCAGATGCACAAGTGGGGAAGGGACCGCAGGCAGAGGAGCCAGCAGGGCATGGCCTAGTGCGGTCCAGAGCAGTAAGTGGCTGGTGTAGTCAAAGGGTACAGGTCGGCAGTGGGGGGAGAGGAGATGTGACAAGAAAGGTAGTTTCGGTTTAATGGTAATCATCGCTCTTTAGTTTTGATCTTCATCTAAGGGTTGTGATTTTCATCTAAGCGCTGCCTTCCTGCAGCTTCATAGTTCTTTCTTCTTTCTCTCCTGCTTCCGAAGTGTTTCTATAATCTGGTTGAGACATTCCTTTGAACAAGGGCGCACCTGCTCTGCCAGGCCCGTGGGGTGTGTGTGTGTGGGGGGGGGGCGGGGCCCGGAGGGGGTATCAGGCTTCTCTGTCTCCCTGTCATCTCTCCACACACCTGACTTTCACAAGCATGGATGCTGGCCCCTTGTGCCCTCATCTGGCTGCTGCAGATTCGAGGGCAGCAGAGAAGGCTCCCAAGGCCAGGTTGTCACTCAAGCAGGAGCTGGCCCTTGGAGTCCTGCTGTAGGTCCCTAAGGCCACAGCTTTGCCCAGAGAGGGAAGTGTTTTCTAGCACAACTCACAGGTGCTTGTCTGGCCACAGATTCCATGGGGATGGTTGAACCCAGAGGACGGCAGATTCCACCTGGGTATTCTATGCAGGGTCCGGGACCCCACTTGCCTCCATTCTTAGCCTCTACTTCCTAACCTAGGAGGGGTCGTGTTTGGGTAGCTGGGCATGCATTTGGAGGCCCAAGAGCCTGATCCAACCAGTGAACTCTGCTCAGCCGATAGAAGGTGGGGCATTTGGCCCTAAACCCCCTGACGCAGAGTGAGGGCTCAAAACATGCGTGATGAATGAGAAAACAAATGAATGATGAGAAATACTTCGACGAGAGGGAAATAGCGAGCTTTCCAGGAATAAGGTGGGGAGTGGGCGAGAGAATGGTAGACAATGTAAAAGACCTGATATGTTCTAGAATGTTCAAAGAGAGGGTGGAGATCACTGGGCCATGGTTGCTCGTTTTTCTCAAGCTCAGATTTTGACCACTTCTGCTCTAAGACAGGACGAGTATACATTTATTTTTGGCTTTTTAATTTGGAATAATTTTAGGTTTACAGAAAAATTAGAAAGATAGTATCCCCTTCGCTCAGTTTCCCCTAATGTTAACATCTTACTGTACCATGGTACATTTCCCAGAACTAAGAAATTCACATTGGTACAATGATATTAATTAAACTCCAGGCTTTATTCAGATTTCACCTATTTTTCACTAATGACTTTTTGCTGTTGTTCCAGGATCCAACCCAACTCAGAATGTGAATTCTGGATTTAGTTGCCATATCTCTTTACTCTCCTCTGCTGTGTGACACTTTGCCCACCTTTCCTCATTTTTTCCTGACCTTGACAATTTCAAATTGTCAGACTAGGCTGTCCCTCAATTTGGTTTTGCCTGATGTTTTCTCATGACTAGACTGGGGTTATGCATTTGGGGAAAGAATAGCACAGCTGTGAAGTACTTTTCTCACAGCATTGCAGCAGAAGTTGTGCAATGCACGACTGACCCCTGAAGATGTTACCCCGATCGCCTGCTGACGGTGATGTCTGCCAGGATTCTCCACTACAGAGTTTGTTTTTCCCTTCCCATAACTCAAATCTAGTCCTCACTCAAGGTGAGGGGAATCCAGCTCTTATCCAGGAAATAGAAGTATCCACACATGGATCACGTGGAATTCTTGTCTATAACTATGGAAGCACCATGATGACAAGTCTTTAGTTTCTTGGTAATGTGGTTAGTTGAGGGTGAAAGCAGTGGCCGATTAGAAAATGACTGGAAAGTTTGTCAAAACCCTAGAATTTAAAAAATCCTCCCAAGATATGTTATCAACTGTTCTTCCCCTTTTGCAGTTGGCCAAATTGATACCTTAGCCAAAAAGAGCAGCATTAAACCTATTCCATCTCCCCACCCCTGAATGCCTGAAAAATGGAAAACCTTATTCAAAAACAAACAAAACAAAAGCAACAACCAATCATTTACCTTCAGCCAGACACTCCCCACATATCACTGCTGGCCTCTATCAGCTCTGCCTTGTAGATACCATTACCCTCCGTTATAGAGAGGCTGGGTAACTTGCCTGGAGCCTCCACAACTGGCACGTGTGTGCCCACCCATACCCCTGGCCCACAGCCTTCTCTGTCTTTCCTCTGTGGCACATTCATTGCCGTTTCCAACTGTAAAAGCCCAGGAAGCAGACTCTCCCCAGGAGAGATGAAGTTTTATAAATAAATAAAAAAAACTCTCTAAAATAGAAACGAAACAACAACGGGACAATCTATTCACAGCTGTGGCTCAGATCACATTAACATCTTCTCTCTCCATCGATAACATCCATAGTGAGGTTCCTGCCTGCTCTTCCAACTACGGGCCCCAGAGCACTGTTTGTACGGTTTAAGGAAATGAGATGATCAAGAAGGCGGAAGATGCAGGCTTACCTTGGCAACACTCAGTGGCTTTTCACCATAGCTCTTCGAATCCCAGCGCCCTTGTGGTACAGTGGCCTTCTAATTACAACCAGTAACACCTGATGCAATCCTAAGGGAAAAGCCCATGCCAGCCGTCTCAATTAGTTCACGTAGCTCGTGGCTTCCTGCCCAGGCAAAAAGGTAGCAGGTTCCCCGGTCTGTGGTCAGAGCTGCACCAGCCCGCCCCCAAGGAGCCCCGCCCCTTCTGAGCACTTCAAAACCCTCCATGGGCTCATTGGGTCCAGTGAGTGCCGCTGCCCCAGAACAGCCTGTGAGGAAGGACCACGAGCAGCTGGTCTTTCTCTGTCCCTAGGCCACACTGGTCCCAATACCCCTGTGCCACCAGAATGTTTTCTCATGGGGTTTTGGTTTACCAACATGGATGGTGTTTTTCCTCCATGAGCCTGGCCGAATTAGTAAACCTTCAAGCTAACTCTACCAGGTATTTTGCTCTCCTTGCAGCATTTGTCGGCAAGACAAGAAAGAGCTGGGCCTCTGCTGCCTGGTGCCATCTATATGAGCCAGGGCCACCATGCTCTCAGCCTTGTTGATTTCGTTTCGTTTTCCAAATAGTGCTGATAATACCTGGCCCGTGAGATGCTATGAGAATGAATGATAGAATGGGTCTGAGAAACGGGCACAGAATTGATTTTCAATAAATGCTATTTCCCCATTTCTTTGTTTGTTTTTTATATCACTCTAGTTGATTCTGCTCTCAGAGCCTCTTCCATGTGCTACTTCACTATGAAAACTCAGAGGAGAGAAGAATGATGGAATCAATGGGGAAAGGACCCTAACATCTTAAGTGGTAAGATGTTGTTTTGGACTCTACCATCCAAGGGAACAACAGGACCAAGATGATTGCTGAGATGACCTCAGGAGACTTTCTGGTCCAGCTAGACAGGTGAGCCACTGGTCACCTGCTTTCAAATCCATGGACCACAGGGAGCCAATGGTGGGCTCCCTCCTGCCTTTGTGTCTGGGAACCTTGGGGGGGGGTGGAATTCAGACAGGCCTGCTTCTACCCCTGGCCTGGGACCACAGTCCACAGTCTCAGTTTCCTCATGGAGTTTCTTTCCACAGATTTTAGGACTAAGACAATACTTGCTGTGACTTCCTGGTAAGAAAGAGCTATTTGATAGATGTCATAGCAACAGAGTTCTTGGGTTCTAAGTCGCCTTGGAAACACTCTGCTTCATTTCCCCAAAAGGTTTTGTGAGAATAAATGGATTGATGTATAAAAATTATCTATTACAGTATTTAGAATTTAGTAAACCCCAAATAAGCGGTAGCTGATGTGACTATGCCTAATCTAAGTCCTGAATCTGATCTTTAAAACTGCTTTGTCTTTTTCTATCCTTGGTAGCAAAGGGCCCAGAACAGTGTCTCGAGCCGGCTGTGCTCAGTGAATCATAGCTATTATTAGTTTATCATTACGCCTCCTGACACCTGAGTGTTAGACCTATGCATTAAACACAAGTTGAAAGAATCCCAAACTTCTTAAACTTATAATTTGACAAGTTATTGATTTGAGATGAGATTATTTAGTCTTGTTATTTCAATTCGATTATTATAATAAACTTCTGTAAATGTCTGCTCTGTGGTAAGCACACACTAGAGCTGGGGGTAGAGATATAAACCCTCCACTGAGGGACTCAACGTAAGGAGCCTGGGAAGGGGGTCCAGTAGATAATTAGAACAGGGCATGGTAAGTGAAGCCATGGAAACCTCCACAAGACACTATATTAGAACAGGACAGGGGCAGTAACTCCTTCAGGGATTGTTGGGGGAAGTCACCAAGGAGACAGCCTTGAACCTGATTTGTGACTAAGAATCTTACAAACTCTTAGAAGCAAACACCTAAGTAGAACTTTTTACTGAACAAGGAACCAGTTATGCTGACTGAATTATATCTAATGTTTTTATTACTAGGGACTAAATAAGTGACCTTTGGACAACTATTACATACTTGGACCTGAGGATACAGAGAATATAGTGGGGAGCAGGACATCCACCTCCCAAAGGAGACAATCCATTTTCCTCTGACTCTGGCTCATCTATTTAAGGTCGGAGCGAAAGGGGAATATGACAGTTTGCAGGGAGAAGAGGTTCAGGGCAAGCTGGCCTTTGTGTGTTCTGGAAAAAAACCCTCATCTTTCTGTCCACCTCTAACAGACAGGGGTTGGGGGGGGGGGGACAAAAAAAACCAAAAATGGATTTCAGCAGTCACTCAGAAAAGAACAAGGAAATGACTTTGCTCTTGGGTTGCAGATGTCTGAGCAGAAGTGAAAGTTAATTTCAGCCATTTTCATCGTCACAGAGTCATAGAATCCATAAGAAAGGCAGAAGGGAGGGGGAAAGACCCAGGGGAGAAGATGGGAAGTACTGAGATGTGTTAGGTGAGAAAAGGGGTGTCCTTTTTAGACACTTTTGTTAGAGAACCCCAGTGAGAGCTCTCAGGGCTGCACTGAGACTAGACCCCAGCACTGAAACCCCCAGTTCAGTGTTCTGCCTCACTGGCTTCCTCTTTATTTTTGCACATTTGAGGTAACTTATGCAAAATTCAGAGCTCTCCTTCCATGTGTGTTTACCAACCTCTGACACCAGTACATTTCTGATCCAAATCAGAAGCTGTGGGCAATAGAATATTTGAGCGGAAGACACATTCAGATAACCCAGTCCAAGGAATGGTGGTGTAAGAAGTTGACCAATTTCCATCTAAAGAAAATAAGAATATAACTAGACAAAGTTGTCAAAACCAACCATTTTAGGGCACCAGAAAATGACCAAAGGCAGACAAAAAATTGAGAAGTCTTTAATCTTGAAAAACTGCTGTTGCATCCAAATGGCCATGAATCTGTGGTCTTCTTGCGTAGGGGTTCTATCCCGCCCCCACCCCTTAGCTTGGGTGATGAGAATCACAGGTTTTTCAGGGGAATATTTAGCTTGTTTTGAGGGCTGTTAGTGAAAATCAGCAGCTTTATCAGCTGGAGGTGACAGATTTGGTCTGGAATGGGGAGATGAAAACCTGTACCGTTACGTTACGGGTCATGGAATCAGTTCTCTACAGAAAGTGTAAAACTGCAGCTTTACCAGCTTAACCTCTTAACAGTTATAACCTCTGTTCAGAGGGGGTAGATGAGCACCCAGAAATGCAACAGGGGAAATCCTAGAAGTTAAAGAGCCATGAAAGGGCTGTGATAATAAACTACCCATACACCCGTGACTGACTTCTAAAATATGCTTGAGTCACTGAGATCTGAGAGAGTGTAGCAAAAAACGGAAGCCAAGTGAAATTGTAGGACTTACTATAGATGTGAATTTATTCCTCCAACCACACAACTTGGGCAGCAGCAAGTGGAAGGTTTGCATGTTCAGGGGGTCTGAGCATAACCTCTGTCCAAATAATTGCCTGACCATTAAACACTACAGAAACAAGTGATACCCTTAGAAAACAAGACAAAAAAACAAAGTAAAATACTAAAAATAAAAACTTCAAAGTGATATCAGTGGCTAGACACCATGGAGGAGACCAACTTTGCATTTAAAGTGCAGATAGGTTAGTAAAACAAGTAACAACTTTCAGGAAAATAAAACACAATTCAAAGTCACTACAGTGTCCAATTTTCAACTAGAAATTACTAGACATACAAAGACACAGGAAACTATGACGAGAAGAAGTCAACAGGTTCTGATTCCAAGCTATTATAGTTATGTTCAAGGAAATAAAGCAGAATATGCTCAAAGAACTAAAAGAATTTATGTTAACAATGAGTCAACAGAAAGGGAATCTCATCTGAGAAATGGAAACTATAAAAAAGAATCAAATGGAATTTCTAGAGCTGAAAATGACAAAAACTAACATTAAAAATTCACTAGAGGGTGGCTGGATGGCTCAGTTAGTTACAGTGCGAGCTCTGAACAATAGGGATGCCGGTTCGATTCCCACATGGGCCAGCGAGCTGCACCCTCCATAACTAGATTGAAGTCAATGAGTTGCCGCTGAGCTGCCAGAGGAGTGGCTGGATGGATCAGTTGGTTAGAGCGCCAGCTCTTGACAACAAGGTTGCCAGTTCAATTCCCACATGGGATGGTGGGCTGCACCCCCTGCAACTAAGATTGAAAATGGTGGGGCCGGCCTGGTGGCTCAGGCGGTTGGAGCTCCATGCTCCTAACTCCGAAGACTGCTGGTTTGATTCCCACATGGGCCAGTGGGCTCTCAACCACAAGGCTGCCAGTTCGATTCCTCGACTCCCGCAAGGGATGGTGGGCAGCACCCCTTGCAACTAAAGATTAAACACGGCGCCTTGAGCTGAGCTGCCACTGAGCTCCCAAATGGCTCAGTTGGTTGGAGTGCGTCCTCTCAACCACAAGGTTGCCGGTTCGACTCCCGCAAGGGATGGTGGGCTGCGCCTCCGGCAACTAGCAACGCAACTGGACCTGGAGCTGAGCTGCGCCCTCCACAACTAAGACTGAAAGGACAACAACTTGAAGCTGAACTCTCCACAACTAAGATTGAAAGGACAACAACTTGACTTGGAAAAGAGTCCTGGAAGTACACCTGTTCCCCAATAAAGTCCTGCTCCCCTTCCCCAATAAAATCTTTAAAAAAAATGAAAAAAAAATGGCGACTGGACTTGGAGTTGAGCTGCACCCTCCACCACTAGGTGTCTTGGCTATTTGTGGAGCTACCCCAGGCCTGGGACTGGTGGCACCAATCCTCAGTTTACAATGTGGGCTCTTCCACACGCCTTCAGGTCCAGTACATGCAGTGAACAACAGTGGATGGCTTTGTAGCTCCTACCAGGTAGTCCCCAGCCAGTCACAGGCTGTGGCTGACCTGGGCCTACACCAGAGCCTCTCCCAAGAGGCCCTAGAACCAACATACTTGGAGGTTGGCTTCAGACCACAGCAGGGCAGAGCACCGCCCAGTTAGCCCCACAAGGGGCACACACAGAGGATGTTCTCAACAGGCACCAGAGTCTGCTGGGGTGAATCCCACTCAGTGGTGTAAGCCTCACACACAATAACCCATAAGCTGTGGACGTGGCCAAACCTCACAAGTAAAAATTGGTAGTTACAAAATAGTCATGGGCATGCAAAGTAAACCATAGAGAATATAGTCAATGATAGGGTAATGACTATGTATAGAGCTAGGGGGGTACTAGACTAGTCAGGGGGATCACATCTTAAATTATATATATATATATATATATATATATATATATATATATATATATATATATATATATTATGTAGGGTTCCTTAAGTACACTTAACTGTGTACAACACAGTATATATATATATATATATATATATATATATATATATATATATATATATATATATATAAACACTGTGTTGTACACCTGAAATTAATATAAAATAATATTGCATGTCAACTGTAATTGATAAATTTAAAAGGGGGGAAGGGTAGGGGAATAAGAGGCCCAAATTTCCAGGTATAAAACAAATAAGTCATGGGGATGTAATGTACAGCATGGGGAATGTAGTTAATAATATTGTGATAATGCTGTGATGGCATAGTATGGTGTCAGATGGTGGCTGGACTTATGGTGATCACTTCTTTAGGTATATAAATGTTGAATAACTATGATGTACCCCTGAAACTAATATAATGTTGTATGTTAGCTATATTTTTAATACAAATCTGAAAAAAAAATTACTAGATACTAGGTTCCACAGCAGATCTGCGATGGCAGAAGAAAGAAGCTGTGAATTTGAAGATATAGCAATGAAAGTTATCTAATTCAAAGAAGGAGAGTAAAAAGAGTTAAGAAAAATGAACAGCCTTAGAGACCTGCCAGACAATGTAAAGTGTTCAAATATAAATGTAACAGAAGTCCCACAGGAGAAGAGAAAAAGGCACTTGAAGAAAAGAGATAACTTACTTGAAGAAAAAAATAGTTGAAAATTCCCCAATGTTAGTGAGTAACATTGACTTCAAGAGGCCACGCTATGGTCTGAATGTCTGTGTCCTCCCCCCCCCCCTCCACCATTCATATGTTGAAACCTAATGTGATGGGTTAGGAGGTGGGGCCTTTGGGAAATGATTATTAGGTCGTGAAAGTACAGCCTCAAGTAGGTTGGATAGAAATAAAATCTCTCAGTTCTGCTTGTCTGGAAAAGAATTAGAATTAGTGTCCTTATAAAACAGGCCTCCTTCTCCCATCCACCACGTGAAGTTAGAGCAAAAAGATAGCCAATTAGGAAGCAGATCCTAACCAGACACCAAATCTGCTGGCACCTTGATCTTGAACTTGCAGTCTCCAAAACAGTGGAAAATAAATTTTTGCTGTTGATAAGCCACCCAGTCTATGCTATTTTGTTACAACAGCGCAAACGGACTAGGATTGGTCAAGAGACTTAAGGAACCCTACATAAGCTAAACACAAAGAGAACCAAACCTCGACAGCATGGTCCAAACACTAAAAATCAAAGAAAAGACATAATCTTGCAAGCAGCAAGAGAAGAAATGATGCATCACATTTATGGCAACAATACAATTAATGGTTGACATCTCATAGGAAAAACTGGTGCCTGGAAGGTAGTGAAATGATATATTTAGAGTGCTAAATGAATAATAAAAAGAGAACTGTCACCTAAGAATTCACTGTCTGATAAAACTATCCTTCAAAAATGGAGTTGATAATAAATATTTTTCCAGATAAACAAAACTGGACAGAATTTGACTTATACGACACAAAAAACTAAAGGAAGTCTTCTGGCTGAAAGAAAATGATACCAGATGACAACCAGTTCACAGAAAGGAATGAAACGCCCTAGGAACGTCAAGCATATAGGTAAATAAAAACATACATAACAATATAAATACTGGGGGTGCCAAACAATGTATACACATTTTAAGAGATGTTATCTATGTATTACTTTTCAAAGTTGAATTGACTTATGTAGCAATGTGTAGTATGACGTTCCCTCAAAAGATGGCGTTAATCAAACGAATGCTAGCGTCATTCATTGTATTACAATTTTAATACAGTTTTTTCCTTTTTAAAAACGTGTATACATTTTTTCGGCACTCTCTGTCTATATTATCTTTTATTCTCTTAATCTTTTAAAACCACATGATTGCTCAAAGCAGAAATTATAACGTCATACTGTGGGGTTATAACCCATAGAAATCCATTTGACAATAGTAGCACAGGAGGCATGACAAATAGAGCAATAGTAGTACAAAGTTTATTTTTTTCACTAAAAAATCAGTATTAATTTAAAGTAGATTGTGGTAAGTTGAAGATGCTTATTGTAATCCCTAGAGCAGCCACCAAAGAAAAAAGTTCAAAGAAACTTAGTTGAAAAGTAAAGAGGAGACGTGATCTCAGCAAGTTAGCACACTAGGAAGTCCCAATGCTTGTTCCTCCCACAATAAAAGCCCCAAACAACAAAAGTAACAAATAAAGAACTACAGACAGATGAAAATAGGGCCGTGATTGCTCTGCAATGCAACGATGGACTTGCTGCAGCACAGTGGAGAACAAAATCCAAGGATAGCTTCATAGAAAAGCATAAGAACTCTCTTACCTGGATCACCCTACCCCCCAGTCCTAAATAGCTTGGTTCCAAGAGGGACCCTCTCCACGTGACCTCCTCTCCCCATAGACATCCAAAGCTTTCACCACTGATGACTCCAACAGTGTTTGCTGGTGCTGACCCCAGCTGACCCCAGGACTCTCCCTTGGATCACCCAATTTTATTTTATTGTTGGTATTTATAATTAGCTAAAGTTAACATTGTTGGTTGGTTTACTTAATTGTTATTGCCTGTCTTTGCTCACTACAATGCAGGTACGCCCCACAAGGATGGGCCTTATCGTCTTGTCCATTGCTCTATCCCTGGCCCCTTAAATAGTTCTTAGCACATCCATGGTGCTCAGTCATAGTTATTGAATAATTGAAGAAATTTCCATCTGGGTCATATCATCCCTATTTTATAGGGTTAAGAGAGGGAAAGAGGTTTGTTCAAGGCTGCAAGCTGGCGAGCAGTAACCCAAGGATGAGGTGCCAAGTATCCTGACCCACAGTCCAGTCTTCTTTTTGTTCCAACACTTGGCCTCTTAGAAAACTCTTCCCTGATTTCCATTCCACAATCCCACTAATGACTGGTTGGAGTTGAGAGCAGATGTTCTGGGAGCTTCAAACCCTGAAGGCTGAGCTGCCACAAATCAGACTTTTGCAGTCGTTTAAGGAGATCAGCAATGTCTGCAGCTTGGCAACTCTAGGCCCTCTCCAGACCTCCCGAGGGGCCACCCTTGCCTGCTGGGGCCCACTGCTGGTGAGTCATGGCTGAGTCAGCGGAAGCTCTTTCCGGGCTGAGTGCCCAGGGGCCTGGGCTCACACAAGGCAGTAGCTGAAACTGAGTTTGAGCTGGTCACTCAGTGGACACAGACTACGGCCCAGGAGCACAAAGAAATAGGTACGGGCTAGGGCGGGGGATAGGGAGGCACGGTGGCTATAAGGGCTGGGACCTGAAGAATTCTCCTCAGTGAGGAAGAGGAGGCTCCAGAAGACCTTGGAGCCCCTTAATTCACTGGGATCAGGGCCCAAACATCTCCCACCACTACCTGAAATACTTCACTTTAACTTCATTTACAGATGGCCCTGTTACCTTGTTCCAAAAAAGGACTGCAGTCTACCTAAAAAGATGCACACCTACAATACCCCAAAAGAAAACATTTTTAAGTCGATGGAGGGTGATGAGTCAAAGGGGTGAATAAGAGTAGAAAAGTAAGATGGAGCCAAGAGTGAGAAGAGGAGGCCCCAAGCCTGTCATGAAGTCCTTCCTACTTGCTAAGGAGGGTCACACACTTGGCTCTGAGTTTTCTAGAACCCAGAATGAAGAGCATAGCACCACATCTCAAGAATCAGTGTCCACAAGAGAAAAGCCAGCTGCTCAAAGAAGCCTAGTTCTCCTGAGGCTGAGGTCCCAGAAAAGTCCATCCAATGCCCCAGAGTGGTCTGGTGGGTCACGGCGTAAGGTAGGACATAATCTGTCCCCATGCTCCTCACAAAAGCTCAGGGCTGCTTTCTGTAGTGCACCATGGTCAGTTCAGGTCCCACCAAAACGTGGCAAGGCCCAGAGTAAACAGAGCAGGCAGAGGAATCAACAGAGCCGCCTTTGAAGCCCCTGTCAGCCTTGGGTGCTGGGTGATACA
This sequence comes from Rhinolophus sinicus, assembly GCF_036562045.2. NCBI lineage: Eukaryota > Metazoa > Chordata > Mammalia > Chiroptera > Rhinolophidae > Rhinolophus > Rhinolophus sinicus. The sequence goes on from NC_133757.1 coordinate 97,335,020, forward strand.
GGCCATGGGCAAATCATTTTAGTTCTCTCGGCTTCAATTCCCTCATCTACGAAAACAAAATAATACTCTCACAGAATTTCTATAAGGATTAGAAAAATTATATTGTCATTGTTATGGACTGAATGTTCGTATCCTCCCAAAATTCCTATGTTGAAATGTGATGGTATTAGGAGGTGGGCATTTGGGAGGTGTTTAGTCATGAGGGTGGAGCCCTTGTGATGGGATTAGTGCCCTTACCACAAGCAACACAAGAGAAAGCATTTCTTTCTTTCCCATGTGAGGACACAAGGAAAAGGTAGTTTGTCGGGAAATAACCAGGAAGTGGCGCTCTCACCAGGCACCGGATCTGCAGCACCTTGATCTCCGACTTCCAGCCTCCAGAACTGTGAGAAATAAATGTTGAAGCCACCCGGTTTGTGGTATTCTGTTGTAGCAGCCCTAAATGACTAAGAGAGGCACCCATATATTTTAAGCTATAGTCATTAAAACAGTGTGGTATTGGTTGATTCAGGAGTAGACAACTAGGTCAAAAGAATTGAAAGAATAATGTATATATATATGGAAATAAAGTGTATTGAAATGTTGCCATTTTCAACTCGTGGAGAAAGGATAAATAATTCTATAAATGGTGTTGGAGTACTTGGGCATCCATAGAGAAAAAAAATAAATTATGCTCGTATATTTATGAGTATAGCATGCTCGTAAATATACGCCAGGTATATTTACGGTCTATACCTGAGGTAGCATTCTCCCCCACCGCACACACCAACTCAGACCATCTGGACTTGGCTTGGTTAATAAAGGGCAAATGGGTCCTACTGGTTGGGATGTAAATGGTTACATCACTATAGGGAGGAAAATTTGTCAGTATCCAGCCAAGAGGAAAAGGCCCAGTCACGCATGAGGTCACCTGTAGGGACCTATGTTGGAGAAGCACAGGTAAAGGAGGATCACACTGCACTCCTGTGACTGGAACGATGGCAGTGCCCATCAGGAAGGGCGTGGGTCACTGACGTGGCTCAGATCCACGTGTATCAATATCAAGCGCCTACTGGAAAAAGGCACGTTGCAGGACAGTACATGCAGGATTACACCGCTAGGGAAAAATGCAAGTGAACAAAATGAAACTGTGTGTGTCCGCTTTATATAATCATGGGTATAGAAGGAAAACCACGAATAAGGACAACACACCCCAAACTCATAGCAGTGACTATTTCTGGGGAAGTGGGGAAGGGCAGTGGCTGGTCAAAAGGGATTTAGCCTTACCTGTAATATTCTAATCTTTTAAAAAGAAGAGTCAATTTAGTTACAATTAATATACTTTTTAGGACGATAGACAGTATGGAAAAACTTAGAAGCAAATATGCTGAAATAATAATAGTTCGTTATGGGTGGTGGGAATATGAACGATTGTTCTTTTCTTTTTGAACTTTTTGATTTTTCCTTCTTTTTCAAATGCCCCATATCTGCAAAGAAATGGGACAAAAACTAAAACCAAAGGCTCCAAAACTTTTGTCCCTGGACTATCCCAGGAATGGGGCTGTGTGGTGAGCAAACAGCCCAGGGGCTGGCAGGGCCAGGCCCAGAGTCAGCGGTGAGAAGACCCAGGCTCCCTTGGTCTCTCCAGCTTCAGTTCTTCTCCTCTTAGGCCTCCCAAGAGGTGAGTCTTTACTGCTTTGCCCTCACAGCACCCTCCCCCCTGGCCCTTTTCTTTCCCACAGACTCTGGCCTTGCCTCAGCCCTGGCCTCCACATTTCAGCCCAGTCTTCCAGGCAGCACACACAAGAGACTTTCTGGCCTATCCAGGGCCTAAAGCCAGAGGGGCCTAGATTCTCACTGCCTTGCTCAAGCCATCGGGAAGGACTAATGTGCCACAGAAATGAATTCAAGGCCCAGAAATGCACTGAGACCGGTCTTCCCTTGCTCTGCCCCCACTTGGTGCACACACACTCCAGATACTCAGGGGTAAACACCTCAGCTTGCCTGGGCCTTGGGGAAAGGTGGGGCAAGTCGTGGAATTTCCCCAAGTGGTATCTGATGATTTTACGCACCTTGCTCTGGAGCCCAAAGCTGGAGGGGGATGACAAGTTCTGGCAGGTGACCAGCTTCCCATGTGAGCTGCGGACACACCAGGGGAAGTGACCTCTGTCTCACCTCAGCCTCTTCATCTGCAGAAAAAAACATTGCAAAGTTTGCCCGTTGCTGACAAAGAACATGGAGTAATCTATTATTACCCTGTGTTAGCTCCTTAGGAAAGAGGAGGGATCACACAGGCCCATTCATGATGGGGAGAGATCCTGTCTTGTTTTTTTGTAAGTCAGTGTAGGAGGGCCAGTGGTGGCCAGATCACATCTGAGGTGAACTAGGGGGTCCCTTTCAAGCTCCTTCCTAGGATGGGAGAGGACAAATGGCCCAGCTCTCAAACTACACACCCCATCGCCAGCTGCCCATCTAGAACATTCCTGGCATCCCTGGCTTGTGTCCCTCCCCTTTCTTCTTTAGCAAAGGAAACAGCACAAGAGTTTATAAGAATGTGTGCTCACTCATTTGTTCATTTGCTCGCTTATACATGCATCATTGACTAGGTACCTGCTATGTCCCAGCCCTGGGTGGGGCACTGGGGACATTTTCAGGACTGGAAATGAATGAGACACCCTCCCTGGTCTCACAGGGCTTGGACTCTAGAAGGAAAGACAGAAAAGAGATCGGGGACCTCAGGGTTAAGTGTTAGAGTAGCAGTTCGCCCCAGGTGAGATATGAGAGAACACTCATTATAGTTAGAGGAGTAGTTATTGGGAGGAGGAGAGAGGGAACTAGAATCAATACATTTAAGGGAAGGTTAGAGAATCTATGTATTCTAGGACCTGCAAATAGGTACATTTGATCAGATTTATTAAACATTTCTCTACTCTCTTCTAACACTTAATTCAATCACACAACAATTATCTAGCCCAGAACCTAGTATTTTTCAGGCCCAAGTACTAGATGTATTGGTGTTGGCCTGTTTATATGTGAATGGCTTTTTAAAACTTAATACTGCTTCTGATTGCAAGAAGGCTTTTATAAAGACAGAGTTCAGATGGACTATAACGTTCAAAATATGGATCGTAACTGTATTTTAAACAGCTTCTGTCTGATTTCTTTTTTGCCTCCATCTGATTTCTTTAGATTCTGAAGTCCCAAGGCCTGAGCTGTTTGTATGGCTGGATTTCAGGGTAAGAAGGGTCAATTGGGGAAGGGGTGGAGGTTGAGAGGATTTTATACAGTCACTAAGATGCTATTCTCTCCCAACTGCCAACAGTTGATTTTCCCCCCTTAGAAAACAGTTTTCCCCCCTTAGAAAACTTCAAAGATAATCCAACCCTTTCAGTGCCATAGGCCCTGACTTGCAAGGATGCAGAAATGCCCATGGGGGAATCTGGCTCAGAAAACTGAAGTCAGCTCTAAGGAGAAGACGGTGGGTCCTATAGAGAGAAGGCACGATTAGGATGTCCTGAGGTAGGGATGTGCCATGAGTGGGGCCCAGCTGAAGAATTCTTAATCCCAGGCTGACCTGGCGCTTCCTGCAACAGCTCGACCACCCAGGCTTTCGTGGACCAAGGCCTCTATGAGAGGGCAGGGGGAAGAGTCCCAGTAGTCCTTCCTGGCAATGTCCTGTTCACTTACACATGGTCTGGACTCCAGGCCACTGGGGAAGAATCTCTTAGTCCATTGGGACAGCTCTAACAAAATACCATAGATTGAGTGGCTTATAAACAACAGAAATTTATTTCTCACAGTTCTGGAGGATGGAAGTCCAAGATCAAAGCACCAGCAGATTTGGTGTCTGGTGAGAGACACCAGATTTGGTGTCTGATTCATAGTTGGCACCTTCTCCCTGTGTCCTCACATGGCGGAAGAGAAAAGGGAGCTCTCTGGGGTCTCTTTATAAGGGCACTAACCTATTCATGAGGGCGCCATCCTGAAGACCTAATCACATCCCAAAGGCCCCACCTAATAGCATCACCTTTAGGGGTTAGGATTTCAACATATGAATTTGGGGCAGGGGGACACATTCAGACCATAGCACTCATTCTCGACATATCCCTTCTCTTTTCTTCCTCCCACCCCTCCTCTTCCTCCTCTTCTCCTCTCCCTGCTTCCTGTCCACCCCCCTGCCTCCTTCTTCCCTCCCTCCCTCTCACTGTTTCCCTCTTGCTCTCTCTTTCCTTCTCATAAGCCTATGGTATCATCCCCAACAACCATTTTCAATGAGGGCTGATTCTGCTTGCTAAACATTTTGATCTGATCATGAAACATAAACCTAAAAGTGATTCATCCGGGGGTCCTGCAGACGTGATTTCTCTGTGCGTTCATCAGTCTGTCATCTGTACGTTGGTTTCTCTCATCCCAAAGTGCATTGAATAAGCCCATGTCTGTGTGCCTGCATCTATTTTTCTTTTTCTGTGTGCTGCCAGTTCTCTCTGTGAACCAGAAACAGTCATAGTCATAAGATGTTCGTCGGTAGAATGGCAGCCAACCGTGCTGAAATGGCTGGCTGCAGCCCCGTCAGGAAGTGCTCTGAGACTGTGCCTGAAAACGTTGGCTGAACCATGGGGGCATGTTTGTCTGCTCCATGCTCCATCCTGTTTGCTTGGTGTCAGGTTCCAAACAGAGCTACCTCGTGTCCAAAGGAGACAAATAAGGCAGCTAAGATGTTTGGGGATCCTGCCAGCTTGATTGTTCAATATTTGCTCACACTGCATTCGACTAGAATGCACCACAGGCACACTCCATTTCAAGTGGTGCACAAGGAGTTGGCTCCCAAGACATGGTAAGAAACGTCATTTATTGGGTGCCTACTGCGTGTCAAATGTTACATCAGGCATTTTATAGGCATTAATTCTAACACTCACAACAACCCAGAGTGGGAGGTATTGTTACCCTCAAGGGGTGAGTGAGGAAACTGAGGCTCAAAAGGGTGAGATATTTGCCGAGAGCAGCGCAATAACAAATGACAGAGCCAGGACTAGACCCAAGATCCCCAAAGCCTGACCTGTGTACTGTAATCATAGTTGGCCCTTGAACAACATGGGTTTGAACTGCACAGGTCTACTCTTACATGGATTTTTTTCAATAAATACTGTAAGTGTATTTTCTCTTTATCATTTTCTTAATATTTTCTCTCTAGCTTACTTTATTGTAAGAATACTGTATATAATACATATAACATGCAAAATATGTGTTAATTGGCTGTTTGTTACCACTAAAACAGGGAGGTAGTTAAGTTTGGGGGGAATCAAAATTATACGAGGGGTGGCCAGTTGGCTCAGTGGTTAGAGCACGGTGCTCATAATACCAAGGTCATCGTTTTGACTCCTACATGGGCCAGTGAGCTGCTCCCTCCACAACTAGATTAAAAACAACGACTTGACACACGGTTCCCCAATATTCCTAATTAAAACCCCCCCACAAACTTATACTTGGATTTCCGACTGTGTGGAGGGTCAGTGCCCCTAACCCCCCCCATCCCCATTCCCATTCCCATTCCCATTCCCACCCCTAACCTCCACCCCTCATGTTGTTCAGGTCAACTGTACTTCCTCCCCATGTCACTCTATGGTCAGGGTGGGAGGGAGAAAAAGTGTGTATCCCATTTGCTTTAACATCTATGGGGAAAGGCGGTTTGAATTGATTTTAGGAGAGCAGTTGAGTATAGGGGAGATTCAGTCCCCCAGTTAGGCAGTTGCGTACTTGGGGTAGAATTCCTGGAAAGGGGCTGAATATGGAGATCCACAGACGGGCTTCCCCTAGAATTCCCTCCCCAGTGCTGTGTGATGGACAAGCACACCTCTAAAGTCCGTAATTGTGGTCTAGATTTTCTTAGTGATAGAGTGTTTAAGTTCGACTTCATCCCTGTTTGCCACAACTTCTCCTGACACGCATCCCTGTTCTAACGTATCATCAGAGGTCGGCTGGTTGGAAATGGAAAGGATAAACTCATTAGCAGCAGATGTTGGCTCAGCCACTAGGGGCGCTGTTCAGTTCGTGAAGCAATTGGGCATCTCTGCGTTCACTTCCACAAAGGGCAGAGTTCTACCTTACGCCCTAGATTTCCTCATCCTGCCTGCGGGTTTGGGACCACCTCACCCTGCCCTGCCCTCTACCACACACACACCCTATGTAAAGTAGGGCAGAGAACAAAGAGGCTCTCGTCCAGGATATTGCGGTGTGGTCTTGTTCAGAGTCTCACGGATGGCTCTCAGCGCAGGCTCAGGACAAGCCCACCAGACTCTTTCTGTCGGTCCATCTAGTTTTGACCTCTTGCTGGCCCAGATTTATAGTATCTGCCAGATACTCCCACTTATCGTGTTTCCCGGAAAATAAGACCTAGCCGGACAATCAGCTCTCATGCATCTTATTTTATTATAAGACCGGGTCTTATATTAATTTTTGCTCCAAAAGACACGTGAGAGCTAATTGTCCAGCTAGGTCTTATTTTCTGGGAAATGCGGCAGCAGTTTCTTATCCTGCCTCCTGCCACCACTCAACATGATAGATTTGTTTAGTGGGTGGGAAGTATCATGGAATCATGGGTCAGAAGATGCCATAGCTTGACCCTCTCATGCCAGTGGTGAGGAAACCATCCACCAGGAAAAGTGATTTGACAAAGGTCTAATTAATAACAAAATCTGGACTGGAACCTGGATCTCCTGGTTCCCATTCAGCACTCTTTCCATTGTTCAAAGGAGCCTGGCTTCTTGGGTGGGATGACACTTAGAAGAATCTAGAAGGCTCTTTCTTGCCCATCAGGGCTGCTTCACTGTGGTTGTTAGTGGCATCATTTCTGGTTTCCTTAAAATGCTGTGCATGCCTGTGAAGGCCTCCTTCCAGTTGTCACCAGAATGTGCTGGTCTTGGGCCTGGAAATACTCTCTATAGCATCTTCTAGATGATGATTCCTACAAGTGTCCACAAGATAAAAGGGCAAACTCTGCAGGAGATGCCACTATGGAGAGGAGAGTGATTCAAATGGTAATAGCTCATATTTATGTGCAGCAGGCGGTGTCTTTTCTTTCTTAAATAAACCAGCAAGCCAAGTCTATAATCAGGTCCACCCGTAACATTTGAGAGGTCCAAAGCAAACACATAAATGGAGGCCCACAAGCCATGTGTCTAAATATTTAAGAGTCATAAACCAAGCTAACAAACAGTTAGACAATGTTTGCTCTTTCCTCTTGCATTAACAAATATACTTTTATAACAACCTCAAAGGCAGGTTCCAATTCTGCATCCTTGGGCCCTGGAACGCAGAGGAGTAAGGGGAGTGAGACCTCAGATCCACCCGTGGGCTTCCCTCTTTCTTTTCCCACTCAAGGGCTATTGCACTTAGGCAAGGGACACCCCAGTCTGAGACTCCAACCTTCAGCCACACTCTACCAGAAAAGAGGAGTCTTTTCTGCACAGGTCCGAATGTGGGCCATCGGAGCAGAAAATTCGTGAGTCCTGATACTTAGAGCATGGAGTATAAGGGAAGGAGCAGACTTCAAGGGGGCAAGTCCCCTGACCCCATGGACTTGAGGAAGCCCAGAGGAGGGCTTGCTAAAGTGTGGGGTCCAAGGCAGGCCCCCTTGCCCATGTATAAGGATGGTATTATTGAAATTATTTACATTTCATAGATGAAGTAGCTGCAGCTCAGAAAATTGGAGTGACTTCTTATAGGCACACACCAGTAACCAGAAGAGCCAGGACTCCAACCTGCCTCCAGATCCCCTGCTGTTTTCCTTCCCCATGCTACTTTACTCGCTGTCCACCATCATCTGGGAAATGCAGTGAGTCTTGCTGTGGGTCTGGACTTCCATCGCCTCTCACCGCTGGTAAAATGGAAACCTTCTCTTTTTTGGTCTCCTTGCCTCCTGTTTATCGATCTAGCTTCTCAGAGATACAAAAGCCATGACATGCTTCCTTCTTAACCCCTCACCTTCAGGGTCATGTCCACAGACCTTATCTAGACCCATAACACCCTCTTGTATTCTTCTTTACAGCCATGCTTTTGTCCCTCTCTGTCCTGACACGTACTTGCAAATGCTGTTTTCTCTCCTGCCACATTCCTCCTCAGGCCTCCCCACTACCTCTCCTAGCCAGCCCCCACTTATCCCCCTCATCTGGGCTCAGATGGCATCTGTCACCCCCCCCAACTCCTGTTCTAATGTAGATGCATTGTTAATTATCTTCCTTCACTAATAAGCGACAGGCACCGTACCCCATGCCTAGCACCAGGTGGCACAAAATGAGCTGTCCACAAGTACTTGTTGAAATAATGGGTTCCCTATGAGATGGGAAGCTGGCCCCCATCTCCCTTCTGTGCTTCAGGCTGAATCAACCCCTCCTGAGAGATAAGGGCAAAAAAGAGCCATTCCTATTGCCAGCATCAATACTAAATGACAGACACTTCCTGGATCCTCTTGAAACGTTTGACCTCTGGATGGGAAAGTCCCTGCCCCTCTCAAAGGCAGATGGTAGAAACTCGTGGACGCTGGCCCAGGACTGTGAGTCCTCATTGCTCCCTGAAGCAGGGGAGGGTGTCACCACCCTCTGTGTCCTTCATACAATAGAACCAAACAGACATTTCTTCCTTCCTGCTTTCTCTCATTCAAGGAATAGGGACCAAATTTTAATCACCATGAAGAATACACAGGTGCCTTAGACAATGGAGTTTGCCATTGCGTAGCTTCAAAACTCTGGTGGGAACAGGTAAGACTAATTTAGAAAATGCTTTGTGCTGTGTGAGTGCCAAGTAGGCAGAGACCCAACCCAACTGTGTATTCTCTGCATTCCCTTGGGAAAAAGACAAGTTCTTACACTGGTCTGCTAAGTCCAAACGATTGGCCCCAGCACCCCTGCCCTGGCACGTCCTTGGCATCCATGGCCCACAGCTGTCATCACCCCCCTGCTCACTGCACTCCAGCATGAGGCCCCTTTGCTCTTCCTTGATTGTGGCAGGCAGGCTTTGCACTGGCTGTTCCCTCTGCCTGGAACACCCTTCCCCAGATACTTCATGATCAGCTCCCTCATCTCCTTCAAATCTTTGCTCAGCAGTCGTCTTATGAATCAGGTCATCCCTGCCCACCATGCATGGATCCAGCACATTGTGGCCACTGAGGCTGACTCTGCCCATTGCTTGGAGGGACTGCAGGGTCGGTGAAGGGCAGGATGAAGTGCCCTGGACTCAGAGTCACACAGTCTTAGGAGCCCTACCACTACCTGCTGTGTGACTTTGAGTAAGCCCACAAACCTCTCCAAGCTTGGTGTTCTCGGAGGTGAGACAAGGAGAATGTTTCTTGACTCCCCAGTTTCACAGGATTTCTGTAGGATCAAAAGAGGCAATGTCTCACTCATCTTGGGACTTCTCTGTAACCTGTAAAGTGCTGTGCTCATGTCAGTGAGGGTGCTGTCAGGCAACATGTGCACTCACTAAGGTGGTCCAGACACCTGCGCCAGCCATCCTATACATAATTACGTCTTGCCTCTTGAAAGTTAAATTGGATGGATAATACTGATCCAAAAGGCAGCTCTAGAATCAGTGCGTCATTGCCCAGGCCACTCAGCCCAACATTCCCTGGTCCAAAGAATCAAGTGGAGGGGAAGAGTTCCCAGGTGGCCCTGCTGCTCTGGGCCACAGGGATCCCCCCACCCATCACTGGGCTCCTGCCTAGCCTCACAGCACCTTGTGGCAGCTCCACGCAAAGCAGGAGGTATCAGGTACCCAAGCACAGGGCCATTGTGGGGACAGAGCCAGGAGTGCCGTTTCCAGGCTCTCAGCCTCACGTGGAAAGGTGCTGGCTCAGGTAGTAAATGGTCACCAACTGGGATTGGATGGCCATCAGCTGTGGCTAGTTGGCTGTCAGCTGTAACCAGTGAGCCATTGGCCACTAATATAACTGCCGTGCCTACGTTAGCAGAAAAATGGGGACTAGCAAGAAGATGGTGGCTGTGCTAGCAAGAGCGGATTGCAGTTAGCACGGCAAATTGCAGCTAGCAAGTGAGGTTGGTTGGCAGACAGACGTGGACAGCAGGTTGCGGATAGTGTGGCTCCTGCTTCCTGTGTCTCCAACCCAGCCGCCAGCGAGACTATAGTGGTATGACTCCCCTACCTATGGCTCCGTGGGTGTTCCTTTTTGGCCTTACCATATCCTGCATTCTTTTGTGGGGAGTGGGACCAGAGACCCTGCCTGACAGCCATCTTTTTTTTGTAGTAGTGTTTCTTGAGGTTGCTAATTATAAAAACTATTTATTGTAGAAAACATAGAAAATTAATGGAAGTCTATAAAAGACATTTAAAATCCTCTGTTATCCTGCCATGCAGAGATAACCACAGCTGATATTTACATGTACCCTCCCAATCTTTTTTCAATACATATAAAATAATTAGGTATTAGAATGAAAGTCTTCATAATGTCTTATTACTTAGACATTGGTGTTCCAGTCTTATTTACTTAGCATGAAATCATTAGCATGTTTTCTATGTCACCAAATATTTTTTGTTATCAAATATTTTTATATACTGTCCTATGCTAGAGCTCTACCTAGAACTCATTGGGCCACTGCATATGGTTAGACATTAGAGTGGAGACTCTTCCAAGGGAGACTCCTCTTCCTTTTCCCTCCTTCACTGAATCTTCTGGTCCTCATCACTGACCACCCTCCTGCCAGGCATATGCCAGGCAGAACGGGAGGAACCAGGGTAAGGCCCGTCCCTGCCCTGGACAGGCTGCCTGTTTATATGAAGATGGAAGACAATGCACCTACAAGAGAGCAGAAACAGGAGCCCCATGCCAGATGAGGGGCTCGGTGGCTGAAGATGGGAGAAAGCAATTCCAGATAGGGTGGGACGGCTCTACAAAGAAGACATTGGAGCACTTACCACCTGCTGGGGCCAGAACACACGAGTGAGCAGTTGGGCAAGCACTCGGGGTTCAGTCCAGGACTGTGTGGCCAAGGACAGCCAGCAGGGGAGGCTGCTGAGTCCCTGAGTCTGGACCAAACGTTCTACTTGCAAACATGGTTCCTGTCCCCACCCCCAGCCCCAAGCCTACAGCCTCAGAGGGAGACAGATACTAATCAAATAACCTCACAAATAGAGATAAAATTACAGCTGGTCCATGAAGGAGAGGTAGATGTGGCTGTGAGGACATGTAACCTGAGGTTCCCTCCGGAGGCAGAAGTGTGACCAGCCAATGTGGGAGGAGCGGGTGTGTAGAAGGAACCTGGGAGAACATCTCTCTGGAGAGACGAGCATCCACACAAGGTGAGGCCTACAAGGTGGGCAGAGCCGGACCACGCAGGTCCAGTTAGCCACGCTGGGTTTCACTGGTGGGAGGAATGGGGACTGTTGGAGGACTTCAGGCAGGGAGAAGCCAGGATCAGATTTCCATTATTAAAGAGTTTGCTCCGGCTGTGGAGGGACAACTGACTCAGGGGGAGGGAGGTGGGGGCCAAGAGTGGGTACGTGGTGGTCAGTAAGAGGCTGTGACTGGAGGTGGGGCAAGCTCATGGTGACTTGGGCCAACGCAGAGGCAGAGGGGATAGAAGTGGAAGGACTGGATCAATATTTAGGAGCTGGAATCAAGAGGTTGGGTCAATGCCGTGACTCTCCCAAAGACCCCTGTTTAGGTACACTAGCTAGCTTAGAAGCAGTAATCCATTAGCATGAAGAAGTGCTCACATTAGCAAAATGTCTCCTTAGACAAAGTCCCTTAGCAGAGGTGCCAGTGAAGGGGGAAAGAAAGGAAGTGGGACAGAGCCCCAATGGGGGAGATGCAGTGAAGGACATGGGCACCAGGGGGCAGCACAAGTGTCTCTGGTGGGGCTGACGCCCTACAGAAAACAAGGCCAGCCACTTCCCCAGGGAATCTGGGGCAAGTCACTTTGCAGCCCCATGCCTCAGTGTGAGCATCTGTCCATGCACATAACGATGCCCTCCCTGCACCCCCGGTGCTGCTGTGAGGATGGCAGATCAGATAACTCTGAAGGTCCTGCCAACCCCCGGTGGCTAGACCAGGTACTGGGCCATGCCTCAGGCTGCCACGAGAATGTGGCCAACTTCCAGGAATCAGTCCGGAGGCCAGGGATCCCAGAAGCCGGCATACCCCTGGGATCTGGACTGCAGGCTCCTGTCTGCAGTCAGGATTGATCCTAAAGGTCAGGATGGGGCAGCTCTGGCTGCTGTCCTGTATGTGTCTTAGATGCCTGGAGCTCTAGGCTCTGGTGGAGCAGCAACTAGATTTAGAATATAACTGTCTCTAGCGGTTGACACAGCATATAGTATTATATGCCATGAGGCACCCTGTAGTTAGTGGGGGAAACACATGCCTTGGGGCAGGTCCCTGGGACTACTCCCAGCCGGTCTGGAAGACAGTTCTGGAAGAACGTCTGTTTCTACTTCATTTCTGGTTTCTACTTAGCCTCTCTGAGGTTCAGTTTCCTCATCTGTAAACCGGAGATGCCCACATCTGCTTGCTGAGTTGTTGTGATGGTGTGGCACGTTAGGTGCTGGGCAATGGGAGCTGCTGCTGGGAGTTTGAATGCAAGCCGCTTGTGGGTGGAGTGTAGGCTCTGGGCTTGGCGACGCCAGAAGGGGATTCTCCTGCCCCCTCCACTAGGCAAATTGCTGACAGTGGCAAAGCCACGTTGCCATGCTTGTGGGGAAACTGCCTTGGCTTCGGGTTTAATTTTTTTTTTTTTTAATGGATATTTGGGTTTGGTTTCGTCTAGGATTTGGCAAATGGGTGAGGTTTGCTTCTCCTTGCGGCGGGGAGGCTGCTCTGGTCCAGGTCCGGGCTGGAAATGTGCAACAGCAGGGCTTTAGGACCCGGTACACGTCAGGGCGTCCCAGTCCGGGAGCCGCGGGCGGAGAGGTATGAATGAGAGGCTGGAGGGGATCGTGGCTGAAAGGGATTGTGGCGGAATAGCTCTGCCGTCGCCAGGCAACCGTCCTGACGCAACGCAAAAAAAAAAAAAAAAAGTCCCTTAAAAAAAAAAAAAAAAGAATAGTGCTGAGAATTCACAAGAGCACGAGAGAACCGCAGGCAAGAGCCAGCTCAGCCCCCGAGGCCAGCAGGGCCAGAGGCTGCAGAGCAATGAGCCCGCGTCGGGAGGAGGAGGCGGGGACATCGGTGACACCCCTGGAACGGGCCTTCGAACACCCCGGAAGGTAGGTTCGGAAGGTGGGTTCCTGGCAAGGGCGTGGACATTTCCAGGGCTGGGGGTCAGGCTGAGGATGATGTAGCTGTGACCGGTGATTCTGGCACGGGAGGGGCTGGAGCAGTGTAGGTCCCCAGGGCAGGCAGTGGTGGGGAGCAGCCTGCCGGGGTCTGAGGGAGCGCAGATCCCAGAGCACCCTGTTGTGGGTGGACACCCCACCTCACCGGCTCCTGGGGCTCACCACCCTCAGTGGCAATAGGACAGCGTGGCTCCATCTCCCATCTCCCTGCTGGCCCCTTCCAGGGTTAAGATCTGGGTGGAGATTTGGGGCATCAGGTCTGAGTAGGAACCCCACTCAGTCCCTCCAGGTCTACTCCCAGACTGCTAGTCATTTCTGAGCCCTCCATGTCCCCTCTGTCTACTTCAGGCTCAGTGATATGAAGTTCCTGCTCCAAGGATGCAGTGCCTAAGTCAGGAGATGTGACCAGGGGCACTTGGGTCCAAGGGTGCTCTGAAGGGCCGAGACCAGTGTGATAAGGGAAACTGCACGGCCCAAAGAGCCCTTGGGAATGGGCAGGTTAGCCATGAGGCTGGGCACCCAGGTCACTAGGAGAAGGCAGGAAGGTCTGCGGTGCCCTGCAAGAGGGCAAGTGTCTCCTTCCTCCAAGTCAGGTTAGATGTTCTGCTTAAAAACAAAAACAAAAAGCAAAAACAGCCCTATTGCCTGTATCTGGTGTTCGTTCCCCTTGGTGTATGGTTCTTCCTGAGAGTCTGGAAGGCACGTTGGTTGTCACCATCTCCCAGCCATTCCCGGTGAGTCCCAGGTAGGATGAGTCCAGGTCTCTGTAAGAAGGGCGATCCCCAAAGTGCCCAAGGGAGGCAAAGCTCTAAAGCAGCTTCCGTTCTGATACAGAAAGTCCTGCTGCCCGCCAGGCATGGATCAAGAATGGAGAGTGCTGGGCAGAGTCCTGGGAAAGCAGAGGTGGCTGTGGCGCCTCCCGCCTGACCGCGTCCACAGGATGGGAGCTGCTGCCAGCATGTTTGTAAGGGGCTTGGCAAAGCAGCCATGAGCTGTACTTAGAGTGGATAAAGATGACAGCTCTTCTTTCTTGAGTGCATTTACCTCTCAGGCACTGTTTGAGAAGCCTTCATTGGTCATTTTGTCCTCACAATTGCCCTTTGAAGGGACATTATATTCCCATTTTGCTGAGTGGACTCGGAGATTAGTAATTTGGTGCAGTGCACATACCTGGTGAAAGAGCAGGGATTCAGCCTCGTGTGCCTGACTCCTAAAACAGTGCTCTCAAAGGAAGCCTGCTGTAGAAGATAGGAGGAGAGAGGCCCAGAGAGGGGGAAGAAACCAACCTCACCCAGACAAAATGAGAGCTGCGTGGTAGCTCATCCTGTGATCTGGGAAGGTCCTTTGCCATCTCAACGGACCCCATGGAGCCAAAAACTATTTCTTATATCACGGGCTGAAAGGTTCTGTAATCAGGCCTGGCTTGCTTCAACCCCACTGGCTTGAAGCAGAGAGGAGGGTCCTCCTTCACCCCTCTTTTCCTCCTTGCCCACCTGAAAACCCCCCAATTTCTCATGTACTTGCTCTCGTTTTGTCCTCCCAACTGCGTGCATGAATTTCCACTAAATTATCAGTCCACTTCCATATTCACCAGCGTGATCTCCCTCCAAGAGGGATTGTCTGGGAAGTAAATTAAGGCAGTGCCTAAGTATTTGCTGAGAGAGATCCACAGAGCCTCAGACAAATGAGGAAGAAACTACTTGGTAGGCTACTCACACACTGGACAGTTTTCTGTAGGTTGATTTTGCTAAGGGAAAATTCCCTTGGTCATAAAGGAGCATCTGGAATTCCCAGAACCCCCTGGGGCTGTGCTCTCCCTGCAATGGCTCTTTGCTTGGCTGGGGTGTTGAGCAAAGGTGGAAAGTGAACGATAATCTGAGCAGTTTTGTCCTTGGTTTACAGACAAGGAGTGGGGGATTGCTCACACTCAAATTAGAAATCCTTTAGATTAACCAGGATAGCTCTTAACATGCAAATGTTCCCTGGGATTTGAATTGGGGAGAGGAGAAAGGAAGGCAAGGAAATTCTGAAACAGACCTTGAAGGGGTGAGGATGGGTTACATGAGGGCAGTAGCCATGTGGGAGCAGGAAAGATGAGACGAGATGAGAAAGGGATTTAGAAGGGGGGTAACAGGTAGTAGGCCTAGCCAACGTTTCAATCAGCCTGCAGTTAGAGCTGCCACAGAGGGCCAAATTGCCAATGCTTGGAAAGCTGCAAATAGCAGGTCTTCCATGGTTAGGACAGTTTTCCTGGTGCTTGAAAGTCCAGTGCTTCCCCACTCTCCACTCGCGCCCCCCCCCCCTTTCTTCGGAGAGGTGTGGGAGAGGAAGGAAAAAAAGGAGACAGAACGTGGGCAGTAGGAAAAGTTAGAGGCTTGTGCTGCCCCATGCCTATTTCCTTCTAAATGCTACCCAACCCCCTACTCCTACCCCACAATAATGTTCACCCATGAAAAACTCCTTAGAGAAGGGAGTGCAGAGAGGAGCAGCCCATCTCCCTGCGGACACTTTCCATCAAGGAAGGGCTCTCTGATCTCTAGAGATAGAGGGGTAGTCAGCTCTTCAGCATCAGGGGCCTCTTCAAACCAGAGCCCCTGCCCAGCAGCCCCAGGAAAGTGCAGGGGTTCAGCTTCTCCCAGGGCACAGACTGAACCCCCATTTCTTCAAGGCAATCTCCACAGTATGGCCAGAAATTCTCCTCAGGTATCCTGATCCAAATGTGGGAGCTGTTAATGGGTCCCCAACGACTTTCTCATAGCGCTTGTCCCATGGGATCTCAAAGGGCAGGTCCAGTTCAGAGCTGGTTTTCCAGATATGTAATGGGCCCAGACAGTGACCTCCGCCGTGGCCACAGTTTCAGGGCTTATTGAAGGCTCAGCAGCATTTCCTCATTCCAGACAACCAGTAGAGCCTGTGGGTGTGACCCGGGCACTTCAGTCCCGGAAGGCCAGCTGGGGAACTCTCGGGGCTGAGTGTCCAGGAAGGTTCTGGATCAGGATCCTAGACTTGTCTGCCATCAAGTTAGAAGAGACTACCACCCTCTCCTGTGAACATTTACGTGGGCAAGGCCCTGGAGACATCGCATGTCGGTGAACTGACCTAAGTCTGTTGGGTCATAACTCTCCAGTTTTGCTGTGTTGGTGTTTGGTTTATTTGTTTGACAGCAGCCACTGAAAACTTAGAGGAAGTGAAGGCAAACCTCATTATCAAGTCAAATAAAAGCAAGCCTCAGACCAAATTCTGCCACAGATGTGGATCATTTTGGGGCAACTATGTATTTGCAAGCGGATCCAGCAGATTCACACAGACTGTTCTGGGGAGTCTGTCTCAGCATGCCCAGACAGAGTCACAGCCATCTGTGTCTCTTGGTGCCCTGACTGTACCCCGCATTCCCCCTCCCCCACCCCCACCCCAGGTCTCACTCCATTCTTTCACCTGCTCTTACAAGAGTCAAGAGTGTCTCAAAATTCATTTGGCCAACCCACATATCTTAAATACCTCTGCTTTCACCGAGGAGAATGCATTTCTAACATTTACTCTGCTAATTATCAAATGCCTGGTGTCGGGCAGACAGAAAGACAGCCAAAGTGCTGGCCCTAGCCTCCTCTAAAATGGGGACACTGCAGGAGGCTGCCACAGGAAGTGGGGACTCCTGATGTGAACATATCCTTACTGAATGCAGCTGGTGGCAACTAGCCCAATGATACCACACACGTCTGTGAAGGATTCTAAGATCCATAACAGACATTCTACCAAGGAGGCATAAGACTGGCCCTACCCTCAAGAAGCGTGGAGACAAGAAAAGACAATTTGTGCAGCCGAGAATACTGTGCTCACAGTAAAGCAAGGTTCCGAATATTCTGGAGCACACAGCTACGCTTGAACTAACTTTAGAGGCTCAGTAGCTGTTCTCTTTTGATAGGCCCAGGAGAGGTCCTGCCAACAGCTGTCATGGGCAAGAGGTGACACTTTATTAGAGACATAACTAAAAATTTGCATACAGTCTATCTCTTGGATCCTTCCAAGATTTTGAGATAGGTTCCAGTATGATCCCATTTCATGGATGAGGAACCTGACGCCCTTGGGGGTTAAATCAATGACCCAAGGTCATAAGATTAGTAAGTGTCAGGGCTGGGCTAGCAACCCACGTCCACAGCACCCAGCCCTGTCCCATCCCTAACTTGCTGCATCTGTCTCTTCTGCTCCTGATTCCTTCCCTCTGTGAAGTGTAAACTCAGGTAGCTCAGAAGCCCTGTTAAGTTCAGCTCAAGCTGACACAAGCGTGGAGCAAGGTCACACGTCCCGTTTTCTGTTATGCCTGTGTAGTGCCTGAGCCAAATGTCCCCTCCAAGCCCCAGTGTAAAGGCAGTATTGCACCTTGGATTAACTGCAGGCAGCAGGAAACATTGCTATCCAGGCTGAGGCCACATGGGAACTACTCCCAACTCCCTACCCCCAGTGTCCTTAGGACGGGCCCTACCCCCCACCCCCACAGGAAAACTCTAAGGGCCCTTCAACCCCTGTGGGAGGTCAGCATGCCCAGACAGAGTATTAAAGTGAAGTGACTTACATAAGCACAGAGCACAACATGAAACTTCTTAGGAAGTCCTTGTGAAACCATTGAGTTTTGGAACTTGTAATGCAGAGTAAAATAGAAAGCCAGCCATCAGAACAAATCCCACTTGAGCTGGAGTTTGTTGATTCTGCTCATTTGATGTCGGAGCCAATTATCCTGTGGATTTGGATAGTCCTAAATCTGCCTTGTTTGGGGGCTGAGACAAATGCCAGGTAGGAGACACTTTGGTGGGCTACACCCCACATGCGAGTATGTACATCCCCACTGTCATTAGTTGTGAAATGGTGCCCTGAATTTCAGTGACCCATTCCTTGTTCTTATAGCCAGAACCCCTGCTCGAACTGCGTACTACTTTGATCTCTGCAAATTGCCTTAAAGGCTACTCTGTGTCTACTTTCTGCTCCCTAATCCCTGCTGCGATGGCCTGTGGCCAGAAAAGTCCTGTGGTCACATGCAGCTATCAGCTGGGGTGGCCACAGGCTGCCTCAGCTCCTCCTGGGTATCTCTGCCTAGTCAGGCGTTTTCATGCTTCAGACTCTGCCTTTCCCATGGCTAATTCTGCGCCTCCCCACCAGACTCTCAGATTCCCAGGCACCTTTCTCCCTGCCTGTCACAGCAAAGCAGCCCTTTCCCAGGGCCTGGAAGCCTTAGAAGGGACACGGCAGGGACTCTGGGTGGCCCAGCAGTCCCCCCCCTACAGCAGTCCTGTACTTTCTCCTCTCCTTTCAGTGAGGCAATAAATTAGATCTATGGCTCCCAGGAGCTAGGGCCTCCCCCCACCAACAGGGAAGCACAACTCTTTCTTGGTGATTTTCTCAGCAACTTCATTCACTGGGCAAAATGATAGGAAAGGTCTCCACATTCCCAGCCTGTGTGTCTGCTCCAAGCAGCCAAGAGCAGAGGCCATCAATTATTCAGCACAGATGGAGCATTCTGAATGTGCAAAGGTCTTCACAAGTATTTTTACAGATTCTTACTTCACAATATCCCAGCAAGACAAAACAAGGTTTCCCTGGATTCGAGATAACAGAAGCTCAACTTGGAGTCCAGAACAATCCAAACCCAGCCAGCCTCACTAATGGTGCTGTGTGACCTGGGCAAGTCTGGCGACTTCTCTGGTTTGCGGTTGCTCTGTGGTCTAACTCGGGAAAACTCCTCCAGCCTAAGCCATCGTGTGTGGGGAAAAAAATGTGTAAACTACAGTGTGATTTCAAAATATTTGTGATTGTTCTTGTTATTCCAGGTGTGCAAACGGAAGCTTTGAATGATAAACTAAAGTGCAACGGTCAGCACAGGACATTGCAAACCGAGCTGTACTGGGAGACACAGCTGGGAGGACACGGGTAAGTGGATTCCTCTGTCCCTGCTCACGATGGGGGTGGCTCCATGACATGGCCACAACCTCACAGGTGCTGTGCTCTAGCTTCTGTGCTTGTCAGGGTGGAAGGAAGCACAGAGGTCATTGCACCCAAATCACGCATTTCCCAGGGGGAGAAGCAGGAACCTGAGAGGGGAAGTGAGTTACAGCAGTCACTCAGGGTAGGACAGGGTCTCTGGGGCGGACTCCCAGGCCAGGGCCTCTTTCCATTGTTGACCCCAGCGGAGTGTCCAAATGATTGTCTCATTCCCCTCTCCCAGTAGCAGTGCTGGGTCCCAGGTGGGAGGTGGCTTGGGGCTGCCTGGAGCAAGAGAGTCAGGGGGAGAGAGGAGTACAGCCCATGGGTCCCCCTGCCTCCTTCTGAGTCCCGGAGGGGCCTCACACCCCTCTGCCTATCCTTCCACACGGGCTGCCTCAGGTCTGGGCATCACAGCTGCCCCAGGACTGGCCCAGGAACCACTATACTCCCTCTTCCCACCCCCCACCCACAGAAACACCATGGACAAAGGAAATGAATTCTGTCCCAAGCCAGGTGCTTCGCTCCAGTTCCAAGAAGTCATGTAACTTGCCCAGGAGAATTTCACAGTTGGGAATGGCAGAACTTTCCTTAGACTCAGGTCTTCTCACCACCAGGCCCTGCCCTCAGAGAAGGGCTCTCGCCCTGGAGAGAGACCCTTAGGCTCCACTAGCTTCACTCACCAGCATCAGCAGAGATGGACTTCCGTCTCAGTGCTTGAGTCTTATCCGCCTGTCTGCCCAGATCAATTTCACAAGAAAACAAAACAGTGCCATTAGAATATTTAAATGTTATTATTTGCCCCTGGCATTCCTAACAACGCTGGGCTTTAAAACACTGAAATACTATAAAGTGTGTGTTCCTGTCACTTTATTACATATGAAGCCGTTTGGGGACATGGTCACAACCATGGAGTTGTGACGACTTGGGCTGAAATGGTGGTTTCTTCACTTACTTGCCATGACCTATCAAGTAGGGGTAATGCTAGTCCTATCTCAGGGTCATTTCAAGAGTTCAGGTAGACATTTGCACAGTGCCTGGCCCACAGTAGCCCTGAGTAATGATTCTCTTCCCCTCTACCTCTTGATTCTAAGAATTTTCATTTGTCCCTGTATTCAGGTAAAGAGGCATAGGCATTTATTTATTTCTCTTATTTGTACAGAAAATATACATTAAAGTTGAACTGTATAGATATACCAAGCAAACAGCTATGAGATGTGTGGGGAAGACTGGAGACAGATTGTGCCCTCTAGGATATCACAGTCTAGTGTAGGTAGGTTACTCAGATCCCTTTGATGGCAAGAGACAGAAGCCCAGTTTATATTAGTTCAAACAAAGGAGGGAATTTTTTTACTGCATAGAATTGGGAAGTTTAGGTCTTTGGGTTCTGCTGGGTCCAATGGCTCAAAAGATGTTGTTCTCTCTCTCTCTCTCTCTCTCTCTCTCTCTCTCTCTCTCTCCCTCCCTCCCTCCCTCTCTCTCTCCTTCCCAAAGATTTATTCCTTCTTACCACAAACATCCTTTCTCTTTAAGAAAGATGGACCCTGGAAACTCCAGGTTTATATCCTTCCAGCCAAGCTACCCCAGATGAAAAGACACCTGGTTTCTCCAAGTGTCTATATTTAAATCCCATTAAAATAGCCAGACTGGCCTTGCTTGGCCATGTGCACACCCACTGGACCAGCCACTCTTGCCAGAGTATGGGCTGAAACGAACGTCTAAGTCTGGGTCACATAAGTGTTCCTGGGGGTAGGGGCGATGAGCAGAAAGCTATGACTCACAGACCACCTGAAGCGATACAGGGGTAGTCCCCACAGAAGGGATGCTGAACACAGACATATCTGTCCACCTAACAGGCACATCAGAATGTAACTAAGTACTATGATTCACGAAGACAAATGGTCAGTGCCTAAGACTGGTGCAGAAAAGTGCTAAAAACACTTATTAGGGGAGGAAATGATCAGTTCCATCCAGAAAGCGCAAAGACCGTAGAATGAGGTGGTAAACTAGGCTCAGACTTAGTCAAATTCAAACATGAGGTTATAGGGGAAGGATAAAACAAAGAGTTGAGACCAGCCTCCCAAGCCACCCTGGCTCTCAAGTCAGACTTCACTAGAAACATTCTGACTTTGAAAGTCTTACCCATGAATCTGCAGGTGGTTTTCTCCCAGGTAGGAAGCCACCTGGGGGTGTGAACTATTCCATTTAGAATGTGTTCAGTGATTCATACCATCTCCATCCTCAGCATTTATTGAACATCTGCTGTTGGCAGAACCCTGCGCTCAGCACACAAAAGAGGAAATAATGCCCTTCCCGTTGAGGAGCTAGACATCTGATCAGGGGGACAGGATGCTATCACAGTTCAAGGTCGTACAGGCCAATGTGCAGTGAGCATGGTGGAAGCCAGTGCCAGGAGAATTCAAAGAATGGCCTGGAAGGTGTCTGTGTGTGGGGAGGGTCCTCTAGGGCTTAGAAGAGGAGGCAAGCCCTCAGTTGAGCTCTAAAGCAGAGCTTTAAACTTGGTGAGGAGCAGGGAGTTCCCAGGTGGGCCAGAGAGGAACAAGGGGATGAAACAAACTGCCCAGAAAATCCTCCTTCATTCATTCATCTATTCATTCACTTAACAAGTTTATTGAGCACCTACTGTGTGCCAGGCACTGTTCTGAGCACTAGGGGTCACCACAGTGAACAAGGGACAGTCACTGCCCTCCTGGAGCTTCCATTCTGGTGGGTGAGACACACCATAAACAGGTAAACAGGTCGACATATCACATCATAGTTATACGAGTGATAAGAGCTACAAATAAAAATGAAGCAGGGACATTTTGATAGGATGGTCAGAGCTGGCCTCTGTGTGGAGGTGACATCTGAGCAGACATGAGTTAAGCGGCACGTGAAATCAAGAAGTCAGGAGATAGAGCCAAGGCTTGAGGGCAGGGAACACAGCCTCAGACTCTTAGAAGAAATGGCTGGATTTTCACAACGGTTTGCTGCCAGGAGGATGGGAGAAGTGATCCAGGTAGCAAATGGATGACTTCCAGGAAGCAGAAAATCGAGGGTTGTCCTGACCGGGCAGTATGCAGCTCTAGCAGCTATGCTCACCCCTGAGGTCTAGATCACCGGTGCATTTGAGAAAGACCCCACTGTCACACAACCCTGATACCACCCCACTTCCCTTCCTGGCATCCCCACTGCAAGCCCAGAGCACATAGGCAGCAATATAATCCCCCCCCACCCCTACCTACAAACACACACAGTGTCCCACCATCCACACATAATTGGTGCTAAGGGGCCGGCCTCTGCACAATGTCATTCTCCCATCTCAGGCGCTCCCAGCATCGGCTCTGACCAAGACCTCGAATAATGACGAGCTGGGAAAGACAATCTGTGTAGAGCCAGACCAGCGGGTGTCCCCTCCTGCTTCGGTCACCATGGCAACCTCTGACAAGGAGTGGAAACATGCTTTCTGGCAGCTCCCTGAAGCTCCCTGGTTCCAGGGGGCAGCTCTGTGG
Organism: Rhinolophus sinicus; assembly: GCF_036562045.2. Classification (NCBI taxonomy): domain Eukaryota; kingdom Metazoa; phylum Chordata; class Mammalia; order Chiroptera; family Rhinolophidae; genus Rhinolophus; species Rhinolophus sinicus. The sequence goes on from NC_133757.1 coordinate 97,357,762, forward strand.
GGCGCAGGGCTGTGCCCCCAACCTCTCAGCCCCCGTCATTAGCACTCCTGCAAGTCTGCAGAACACAGACGGAGATTTCACAGCCTCCATCAGCCGACCCTGGAGGTCAGTCCTGAGTCCCAACCCCGGGATCCTTGTTTAAGATAAGCATCAGGGTTTATGATTAAACCCTGACCAAAAAGCCAGCCTTGTCACAGCTCCACATCCACATACCCGACCCTTGTCACAGTTCCACCTGGGATAAAAAGGGATCAGCTGCTTAAAAAAAGGAGAAAAAGATTCAGGTGTGAGTGTGGCCTGAGCCACCCTGCATTTTTTTTTCAGTTTATAAAACACATTATAGTCCACCAAGCCCTTCCATCCTCACTATGGCTCTGCAGGGTGGATGCTGCAACACCCCATTTTCAAAAGAGGGACCGAGATCCAGGTAGGGGAGGCAGTGACTCCCCAAGTCCCACAGCTCCCACTGGAGGTGGCTCTGATCTCAGAGTGCAGACCTGCCCCTGGGGGGAGCTGAGGTCACCCTTTGTTCTCAGCCCTATCAGCCTCTGACCCACTCTCAGGTCAGCCCATGGGCCCTGCTTTGGTCTGGGGTAGAAGGTGGGGCCCCGCAGCTCAGCTGAGAGGTGGGAGGGGGACCTGGCTTGGCTAAGACCGGAAGTCAGTGTGGGTACTTCAGCTCCCACTCCTGCAGCCCTCTGCCTCCCCACAAGGGTTGGCAGAGGACAGGGAAGAGCAATGCTGCCTGTCCTTAGGCCGCTTCTGAGCTCAGGGAATGACTCTCTCTAATGAGGGTTTTTGGCTTGGTGACACATGCAGCATGCTCAACAGAAGTGCTGGGTTCCGGGAGTGACCCCTCTGACCTGTTTCAGGAGTGTGACAGCCCACAGAGGGAGAAGGTGAATGAGAAGAGGTGGCAGAAGGCGCAGCAGCAGATACAGAGCCAGAGGCACTGTCCCCCAGGAGTGGGCCCTGCTGCTGTGGTCTGTCTCCTGCAGTGACATTTCTGCAATGAATTGGCTACACTGTGGCTAAGCATCCTGCAGAATCTGAATTTCCTTAGCAAGGCAGGTCTGGCAGGAGGATGGCATGTTGTAAGGGTCCCATCCTGCCTTCATGTCCCCACCATTGTCTATTATCCACAGCAGTTCTGTTGCTGGAGGCCGGGGCCAGCCTGATGGTGGGCAGGGCCTCACACGCGTGTGCACAGCAGTCTGTGGCTCCTCTGTTGAGCGTACTGAGTGTGTCCCCAGGCCTAAAAACAGAGCATGTCAGTTTATGCACAAGGACCCCTGCCTGGGTGGCACTTCTGCTAGAAGGAACAGTGTAAGTGTAAATTTACACATACGGAAATTGTTATCACGTCCTCATCATGCATTGCCTGTAGTAGATTATAAATTAGGAAACATATCAGCTATGAATACAGATGGACTCTGAGTAAAAGCTTCTTCTTTAAGAGGACAATGGTCATCCACCCTGTGGTTCTCACTGGAGGTGGCACCAGTTCCCTTTAAGGGACACATAGAAATGTGGGGAGGGGAGTCACACTATTTTATGACATTGCTTTGCCCTCAGTTATGTAATTTGCCTCCCCAATGAATTGTATGTTTCCCCTCACTTCAGCCAGGACTCTTGGTTATAAGCAACAGAAAATAACATTATTATAAAGCATTCACAGAACTGGCAGGAGGTAAAGACCCAAGTGCAGCTTGGAAAGCAGACAGGTGAGAGACCCTATAAATTAAATGATCCGTCAGAGACCAACTCAGTGGGATGCTAGGTTTTTACTCACACAACACCCACAGAACACCAGATGTGTGAGTGAGTTTTCCACACTAAGCAATTCTCCAATTCTCTGCAGACACCAAGTGGGCGTCCTTACAATTTAGTTCATTCTGACACTATCTACCTAAAGTTAGTATCTGATTCTGCCCGTTAAGGGCTCAGTCACACAAGACTGTCCCCTCCTTCACACACAAATTGCAAGTGCCAGGTTGTCGCTTGTATTTCTGAATGACTGGCTCTACATCAGGAATTACCCACAAACCCCTCTTTGGATTCAGTAGTTTGCTAGAATGGCTCACAAAACTTAGGAAACCATGTACTTATTATATGTACTAGTCAGATGAAGAGACTTACAGCACAAGGTAGGGGGGAGGGGTGCAGAGCTTCCATGCTCTCTCCAGGTGTGCTGCCCTCCTAGCACCTCCATGTTTTCACCAACCTGGAAACTCTCTGAACCCATTCAGTTAGGGTTTTTATGGAGGCCTCATTAGACAGGCATGACTGATTAAATCATTGGCCATTGTTGATTAACTCAACCTCCAGCCGGGTCCCCTCCCCAGAGGTTAGGAGTGGGGCTGAAAGTGCCAATTCTCTAATCACATGGTTACCCTGGCTGCCAGCCCCCATCCTGAGGGGCTTTCCAAAAGTCAGCTCATTAACATAAACTCAGGTGGGGTTGAAAGGGGCTTATTATGAGTAGCAAAAGATGCTCTTTACACTTTTATCAGCTTAGAGTTGTTTCAAGAACTGGGGATAAAAACCAGACATTATAACAAAAAGTATTCTTACCGATCTCATCACCTAGAAGATTAGGAGCTCTGTGTCAGAAATTGGGGAAAGAGACCAAACATGTATTTCTTATTATATTACAACATCATACCTTCCAACAGTTCTTTACCAGGGGTCGTTTAGCTGAGATTAATCCCCCTCCACCCCACCCTTCACATCTGCCTCGAAGGCTCGATATGGCCACAAGTGACCCCTAACTGTCCCTCTACCTGGCTTTACACACCAGATTCAGAGGCCTGGGCCTGGACATCTGATTGGCCAAGCTCAAGTCACATGGTTGCACCTGGTTGCCAAGGCACCAGGTGGCCAGGAGGGAGGGATGATATGATGCTCTGGTTTCAGGGGAGAGGTGCCCAGCCTATCTGCTGTCCCACACAAAATGGGGAGCTCCCTAAAAACAGGATATGGCAAACAAACAAGCAAAAAAAAGACAAATATCAACAAATATGCACCATGTTATTTTATATTTTTTGTCCAATACATGCTTATGTTGGTTACAAATGTCAGAAACCCAGCTGAAAGAAGCTTAAGCAACAGAGAACATGTAAGCTACATAATCAAGGTCAGGTGGGATGGCTTCCAACAGGGCCTAACTGTGGGCCTCTACCTCCCTCATCGGCTTGTCTTCGTTCGTCAGGCAGACCCTCTCCCTGTGGTGATTGAGATGGCAAGCCAGCAGCCCCAGGACAGCCATGGAACACAGGCTCAGGATGGTTCTGGCACAGAAACCCAGGAGGGCTCTGATTGGCTCAGCTGGAGTCATGTGACCACAGCTGGGCAAGAGAGGGCCTGTCAGTCCCATGGGAAGCACATGGAGGGCTCCACACAGGAAAAAGAAATGCTTTTCCCAAAGGAGGGAGGTGTTGCTGAGTAGAAATTACCTCGTGATGCTGGACAGCAAGGAGGTCCTCGAGCTGTACCTGTGGTGCTACATTGCCCTCTCTGTGCCAGCTCCCTGTCCTGGTCCTTGATGCAGGGTGAGGCTGTTCCTGTCTTTCGAGGGCCTGACAGCCTGTGTCTGGATTCTGAGGTCAGGGCAGGTGTCATGAGGACAGGTGGTGAGGATGCTGTCACGGGAAGCCCAGGTCCCCTCTGCTTCTCTGAGGCGGTCCAGCATGGCTCAGACTTGAGTGAGTATAGGCTGCAGCGAGTAGGTGGGAGTGGCTGGGGGAAACCTATTTGCTTATTTATCCTATGAATGCTTAAAGAGAGCAGCATGGTGCTACGTGCTGGAGGTTCCCGGATACAAAGCTGGGTAGAGGAGACCATCATGAAGCTCAGAGTCTGGGTAGAGCAGACCATCAAGAAAGTTTCTAGTAGACGTGCGATGGTTTGAGAAGGCCAGTAAGCCTCGTGGTTACAAGCCAGGCTGGAGCCAGCCTTCAGTTCCAATCCCAGCTTCCCCTCTTAGTTCTGTGACCTCAGGCAAGCTATCCAATCTCTCTGTGCCTCAGTCTCCTCTTCTGTGCAGTGAAGACCATGATGACACCTGCCTCATAGGGTTGTTGTGGGGATTAAATGTGTTAGTGCGTGTAAAGCTCTTAGAACAATGCCTGGCATGGTACTCTCTGAGTAAGCTTAGCTAATATTGTTGTGATGACATAATTGTTTTTCTGATGTTGTCTCATGCATCCCAGGCACACAGAGCTCAGGCAAGTTAAGGAAAACTGAAGGAGAGAATTCCTGAGAACAGCATACAAGGGAGGAGAGGGCGTTCCAGGGAACAGCTTGTGCAAAGTCACAGGCTGTGAAAGCGTGATATTTAGTAGGACAGGAGTGTTGGAAAGTTTGTGTATTATGGAGAAGAAATGAAATGGGTCTAGGGAAGAACCCAAGACTGGAAGAAGCAGACACAAGCCTGTGGATCCAAACAGAAAGGGTTGGTGTTTTAGTTTCTTAGAACATAGGGTGATAGAGAGTGAGAATACTGCCAGGAAATGGGCTCACACTATGAGAGAGAGAGAGAGAGAGAGAGAGAGAGAGAGAGAGAACGGATGAGCAGCCCCTTGCACCCTTCTTGCCCTCAGAGACCATCTAGGAAGTGGGTTTGAAAGTTGTCCAAGTGAACAGATTAGGTCATCATGAGATGAGGTGTTGGCTGAATGAGCGAGCTGCCCCCACCTGGCTCCTCCAGCAGACAGAAGAATTAGCTCATGGCTGGCAGGGCCTCCTTCGCTCCCGGCAGCCACTGTGGGCCGGAACGAGTCATGCAGCGTGTTTGAACAGCAGTGCCTGTGGGCAGTGTAGGTCCCGGGGCACAGGCATGTCCCTGCTGCAGAAAGACTGACACTTCCCTCCCCGCCCCAGGGCTGGTCCTCTGCTGCGGAATCTCAGGTTCCCCTGCAGCTGGGGGGCCTGCCTGGCGGGGCACGTCTGGGCCTGGTGGGATTATGGTCTGACTTTGTTTTTCCGGATGCTCTGGGTCCCGGGTCTGGCTCTCCTCCTCCAGCTCTTCATCTTTACAAAGCCTAGAAAGAGAGACAGAAAATGTGCTCCCTGGAGCAGGAAGGACGTAGGTTAGATGTAAAGAAAGACTGTCTGCCCAGGTTTTGAAGGGCTACTCTGCCCAGGGCCTGCACCGTCCAGCTCCCTGCTTGTCCAGATGGAGGGAAAACCCCCACGGCCCTTCTAGCCCAGGAAGCTGTCGGTGCTGGACTCTGCTCCCCCGAACCTGGCTGGCACCTCTCCACCATCTTAGCGTGGGTCCAACTCAGTCACCCCTGGAGTGGTCTGCGTGGATGACATTCTAGCTGGCGGGGAGGGAAGAAACCCTACTGGGGGGGGGGGGGCACTGGGACATCGAGAGAGGCAAATGTTCCCTGGAACACTGTCTGGACCAGGACAATGGATCCTGTCTCAGCAAATCCTGGTCATGTGGGCATGCTGGGGACAATGGCAGGCAGTCAAGCTTCAGCCCTCGCCTGCTACGTGAGCCCATGCCTCCTAAAGTTCCTGACACGAGCCTCTCAGGTGTGTACCACTCTTTACAGTGTGCAGAGAGCTTTCATGGTACAAGAGTTCAGTTGATCCTCACAGCCTCCTTATGAAGCAGGTGGGGGTGGGGTTGGGGGTGGGGGTGGGGCACCAGTATATAGATTAGGAAACTGAGGCCAAGAGGAGAGGGCTGATCCCCGGTACTTGGCTTATTGGTAGCAGATCTGGGGCCAGAACCAAGATATTTGGCCCCGGTCCTTGCTCTCACCAGGTGGTTAACACACTGTCAAACCTGGGTCATCCTGAAGCCCTGAGCCATCGGGAGGGGTGTTTAAAATGTGAGCAGGGAGGGAAGGGAGTAGGTTATAGTGTGGTGTTTTTGTAAGCTGGGCTTCTTTTTTCTTCCTGAGGCAGACCTGCTAGTCAGGGCATGATGAACATGCAGTTGAGACCCGAAAATCTAGGGGGAGGTGAGGGCCAACCGATCTCATCTCAGCTGGCTTCCAGGGAAGGATGGGACGGTGCCGAGATTGGCTCCCGCTGCCCAGCAGGTCAGGGACCAACAGGATGACAGCTCAGTGCAGCCAAAAGGGATCTGTCTGGCGATGTGACTGATGTGGCACTCATAGGTCTTATCTACTTAAGAATATTTTTTATTTAAAGTGTGACTTTGTCTAGGGTTCACTGTATACCAGACACCATGTTAAGGGCTTTATATTTGTTACTTTAATCCTCTCAATGACCTATGACGTTGATAGTATTACCCCACTGGCTGGCTTCATGAGCAAGGAGGGACCCAGGCAACCCCTGGGGCCCTGCACTTGAGTTAATGCTCTGCTGTCGCCATATTGAAATTCTTCATTCTTTTTAACAAGGAGTCCTGCGTTCTCATTTTGCATTGGGCCTGGAAAATTATATAGTCAGTCCTGGTGACCCCCACTTCTCAGAAGAGGACGCAGAAGCACAGAGTGGTCATGATGCGACATGCCCATGATCAGAGAACTGGGGACCCCAGGGGTCTGATCCCAAGGCCCCCGCTCTCTGGAGTAGAAAGAGGCTGACCAGAGTCAGAAGACTCTGTGCCCAAGTCCTGTTGCCGGCACCCACCTGTGGCCACGGGGGAGTCCCTTCATCTCTCCCAGCCTTGATTTTTTTCATCTGTGAAATGGGATGATCCCACCTGTTCTCAGGGCTGCTGAGAGGAGAAGTGATGGGCCCGTGGGTGCTTTTACACATTCCCTAAAGGTCAAGGGATCAAAGAATCATCATTAGCTGACTCACAGCGCACTGGTGCTTCTGTTAATGCCTCCAGGTTATCCTGACACTGTCTTCGAGGGCCTTCTCCGGATTGATTAAGAAAGAGCTAATTAAAATAAGCTCCCCCTTCCCGAGGAGGTAGCTACGTAAAGTCATCAAATCGTAGCTGTTGCCCACCTGAAAGAGAAGACTTTTCCCTAACAGTTTCTCCCTCCAGCCGCGGATGGCCTTGCCCTCTGTGGTGATGGTGCAGCTGGGAGAGACTCCCCATCAGTGTCATCTGCTTATGGCTCTCTGCAATTAGATCCTCTCCAAAAAGTATCACTGGAAATAATCAGAGCTCCTGTGTCAGTGGGAAGAAGCCCTATAGGGGAAAGCTGCCCCAAGGCACGCTCAAAACAGATTCTGGCACCTCAGCAAAGAGGCTGATGGCGCCTAGGAGGGGCTCCAGAAAGCAGCTAATAGGCCTTTAGATTTGGAGAGATTCTAAAGAAGCCTGTGTGACAGGAAAGACACCCATGAGAACACCCTACCTTTGCAGAGCGTGCTAAACCTACAGAGAGTGTGGACAACACTTAGTTCTGCCGATGCCCCAGACCTAGGATGTTGTTAGTACCGTGTTTCCCCAAAAATAAGACCTAGCCGGACAATCAGCTCTAATGCGTCTTTTGGAGCAAAAATTAATATAAGACCCGGTATTATATTATGTTACATTATATCATACTATTTTGAACCTGGTAGTATATTATATTATATTATATTATATTATATTATATTATATTATATTATATTATATTATATTATATTATACTATACTATACTATACTATACTATACTATACTATATTATATTATATTATATTATATTATATTATACTCAGTCTTATAGTAAAATAAGACCGGGTCTTATTTTAATTTTTGCTCCAAAAGATGTGTTAGAGCTGATTGTCTGGCTAGGTCTTATTTTCCAGGAAACGCGGTATGACCCCATTTTACTTGTGAAGAAACTGAGGCTCAGCTAGCCTGACAGCACCTACAGCTAAGGCCATGTGGTTCTCAACCCTGCTGCTCACTGGACTCTGTGGCAAGCTTTAAAACTATGCCGATGCCTGAGTTCCACCCAAGATTAACTGAATTAGAATCCCCGGAAGTGGGGCCTGGCAATCCATGTTTGTGGAAATTCCTCAGGAGATTGTCACATGTGTGGCTGGAGGTGCAATCTAGTTTTCTCTGCCATCAGGTGGCGTGGAATATTCCTACTTATTCCTCAGGGATGCCCCAAAGCAGGGGTATCAGAGTGTGGGGAAGGGCAGCCAGCCTTTCTCTGGTCAGATTGCATGGCAAATGGGGATTATAGAAGCATCTGGAATAGACAGCAAGCTCTGCTCTTCTTGAGCATCTCCATGCTGAGATTGGAGAGGAGCCACACACCTCTGTGGGTGGCCCAGCCTGGGTTTTGATTTTGCCCCCGCCCTCCGCCCCCCTTCTCTGCCTCCTCCTCTGCTTGCCTACCATCACCCAGTGCCCAGTTCCCATCACCCCAGACAAGCAATCACAACTCTTGGTTTCCGTTTTCCTCCTTGCCGAGAACATTGTAGGTACATACAAGTCAATACAAATCTCTCTTCCTTCCCTTCCTGTCCCACACCAATGGTGGCATACTCTCTAGGCTGCTCATGTCTCGTTTTTTGTATGTAAGCTTTATCTGGGACATCATTCCATATCACTTCCTTATTTTTCATAGCTGCATGCCCTCAGCACAGATATTTAAAACTCACCCTGAAAACCAAAACCTTCTCTCCCCAGGGCAAGTCAGGTATCTCCCGCTCTGATGCACCCTGTCCAAAATGTCCCTGTGGGCCCAGAGGCTGTGGGGCCGCGGCCTAGTTCTAACTCTGAGTGACTTCTCTACCCCGTGCCCTGATATGATGAGGCAAATACCTTGGCTCAAACCGCCTCCCTAGACGTGGGGAGGCCAAATCAGACCAGAGCACTGAAGCCCTTGCCCAGTGGGCATTTCAGGTGAATGTGAGAACCATCTCTCTATAATGGTGAGTCACCACCTTGCTTGGTTTAACAATCTACCTTGAGTGCAGTCGTCTCTTCCTTCAGCTGCTGCAGGTTTATTTGCTTCCTCTTCTGAAGAGGTGAGGTAAGGTGTTGTTCTTGGAGGAAGAAGCTGAGAGTGTGCAGTAAGACTGGCCTTGAAGTGCTGGTGCCTGAAAATGGGTGCTGTGGTGGGTGGGGTGGGGTTGGGTGGGGTCAGTGGTCTGTGGACCCAGCAGCAAACCTGTGTCTGCCTGGGGACCTGCAGGCAGCTGCCGCTCAGAGACATAAGCCCTCAGACTCCGACGACCTGGACTTCTCCTGGCTAATTGCTGGGAGCTCTCGGGTGAGTCATTTAATCTCTGGGAGACTCAGGTACCGCAGGGATAAAATTGGGACAAAAGCAAGTAACTACAGACTTGCAGTAAGGATTAAATGAGATAACAGAGGGGGAAGCATTTCATAAACGGTGAAACAGTATACAAAGTATTGATTTATTATTAACCTCTCTGCATCAAGTTAAGGCATTGCATCATTTCCCTTGTAGTCCTGAAGTAGCAATTAGCAGCCCTGTCGCTGAACCTCTGTGAATCTCCATTTTCCCTCCTTGGGAGCTCAGGAGCACACAGGCCTCGTGCAAAGGAAGGGATTAGTACTGACACCCAATCCTTCCTGCAGGGCCAGCACCAGCCAGCAGATTCGCACCACCTGCCCTTCCCCATGAGGAGGGAGCTCAGCCCAGCTTCCCTGCCAGTCTCTGATCTGCCCGCACCTCCAGGACTGATAGATCTTGGCAAAGCTGCCCCCAAAGATTCCTGCTAACACTTGTCTGTTCCTGCCTTTTGTGAAGCATGGCGCCCACAGGACTCCGGGAAGAATCTTAAAGCCCGGAGCTCCCCAGCTGCTCCAGAGGGACTCTGTGTGGCTCACCCACAGTCTCTCTCAGCTCTCTCAGTCTCTCTCAGCTCTGGGAGCTGCTCCCACCCCAGCGATGCCCTCAGGAGCCTTGGCCCCAGCTGGTTGAGACCATTCCAGAGTGGGACCCAACCTTGCCACCCCACCACCTCCCATGTCTGGCTGCCCTGGCAAGATTCTAGAATGTCTGTGCCCCAGATTCAAGTAGAAGAAGTGGTGGTGGGGGAAGAAGGGCCGGCAGGAACAGCCCCACTTCCCGATGACCACCTCCGGAGCCTGAAGGCTCTCACTGAAAAACTGAGGCTGGAGACCCGCAGGCCCTCCTACCTGGAATGGCAGGCCAGGCTAGAGGAGCAGGCATGGCCCTTCCCGAGGCCGGCTGCTGCGCAGGGGGAGTGTGAGGAGGGGCAGCCCTCCCTCTCCACCAAACAGCCCAGGCCGCATCCTCCACCTAAGGAAAACGCCAACCAGGATGTTGTGACCCGGTCCACCGGCAAGCTGGAAGGCTTTGAGAATATTGATGAAGCTATAGCCTGGCTCAGGAAGGAACTGGTAAGTGGCTGCCCGTCCCAGGGTCCCCAGAAAAGATGCCATCGTGTGTGTGTGTGTGTGTGTGTGTGTGTGTGTGTGTGTGTGTGTATCTCCCTGTCTCCATCTCCCTCTGTCGGTCTGTCTTTCTGCCTCCACCTCTGTCTCTCTGTCTCTCTGTCTCTCCTCCCCATCTGTACCTCTCCCAGTTGCACATCTGTCATCTTCTGATTAAATCAAGGGTAGACCTTATTAGTACATGGTTACATGAGATTCATGTGTCAATAAGCCCCTGATCACAGGAGGTGATGGAGGAAGCAAGTGTTGCCCCTGAGAACCTGAGCCCATGGAGGTGCCCTCCACCTTCCCCAGTGCCACTCCTGGCATCAGAGTCTTATAATCTTGTTCTTGGGCTTCTCACGGGACTTCTGGAGTGTGACTGCCCCTCCTTCTCTCTGAAACTCTCTCACCCTGCCATTCACCCAAGCTGCTGGCCGGCTCCTGTGACCACCTGGTCAGCAAGCGTGAGTGTCTACTCACCCACAGTGCTGTGCTGCCCAGTGGGGTGAGCTCAGGGCAGAGCCATTGGGGCACAGAGCTATGGGGAGACTGCTGTAAGTGGCCCAGGCTCAGCTCAGCAGTACTCTACTGATACTGAGCCGTGTGCAGGAGCTACACAGAGGCCAGCATGGCTGATTAGGCCTATGGTGGAGGCTCTGGCCTGGGCCTCAGAGGCTGAGTAGGAATCTGCTCAGAAATCAGGCCTGGGAGAGTGTCTGGGTGAAATGAGTGTAAGCAATGGGTAGGGGTGTGGAAGCTGGGGCCAGCAGCTGGACCTTATTTCTGCCCATGGGCACAGCAGGCTCTCAGCAGAGCCAGGTATGATGCTAACCTTCCCCATCACCTGCGGCCCAGGTCACATGTGTGCTATCAGGCCACTCTGGCCACAGGTGAGCCAGCAATTAAGAGCTAACTGCCCGCCAGAGCCGCTAGTATCTCCTGGGTCAACAGGATAGGCCTGCTTGGTTTGTTCTGCATAATCCTAAAAAATACACCCCTACTGGGGCCTGGAATTCCCCGTAAGTTGAAGTAAATAACTGGAGTGGGGCAGGTAGGGGTGAGGAAATCGGGCATCTGATTAATTGTAAATATTTTTTTGGTTTTAATCTTTGAGACTGCTTCTTAAAATGTTCCATTCTACTATGTCTGTCTTTAGTAACTGGAGTGTTAGTTGGTTTGCCTAAAAGACGGGATACCTGTGGGTTCTCGCTATGTCACCAGACGCTCCATCGCTACTGGGTGTTCACGGGGGTGAAGAGAGATGGACTCTCCGTGGCCGGGATGGACCCTGGAAGGTGCTGTTTAAATTCCTGTAGCTGAACTACTTTCATTTGTTTTCAGAAAGAAGAACAAAAAATATTTCCATTAACCAAGGATTCAGTTTGTTGGTTTAGGGTTCATTTGAGGTTTTATTGCTTTGGGAAGCAGATGCTTTTGCTTTCTAAGTTAGCATTCTCCATGGGCCCCACTTTGGGGTGGAGATCAGAGAAGGAATTCCCTGTGTGTAAACCAGTAGGGAGTCCTCTGGAGCTCTCCTCATCCTGTAGATGAGAGCGGTGCCTCTCAACCCAGGGTGCATATTAGAATTGTCGGGAAGCCTTGAAACCTCCCAAATCCTAGGCCATATCCCAGACCGATCAAACGAACATTTGGGTTAGGGGTACCGAGGTGTCAGCAGTTTGTAAAGCTCCCAGGTAAAGCCAAGGTCAACAACCATTGCAACAGACCTACAGGCCATGCTCATTTTCCTTGCCCAGCCACTGCAAGCCTAGCAGCACGAAGTGCCCTGGTCAGAGGATGCTGGCTGAGAGGAGGAAGGTGGGCCAGTTCAAGGACAACCATAGGTAATATGTAGAGTAATAATACTCTGTAAGTGGAGAGAGGAGCATTCATTGTCAGGACTAACTTGGCTGCTAAAAGCTGTCTTAAATAAATACAGGGAATATCAGCATTATTACTAATACTTTATATTTGCGTGATGTTTTCCACCCTCCTGCCATGTGTCTGTGCTACCAGGGTTGAGTAATAATAGTGATAATAATACCACTGAGATTTGTCACTAATTGAGTGTTTACTGTATGCGAGGTACATCACATACATTACTTACCTCTTCCGACTGTCACATCACCTTCCTGTTACCCCCATTTTACAGAGGAGGGAACCAAGGCTCCGAGAGTAAGTGAGAGAGTAGAAATTTGAACAGTGGCCCATCTGGTTGCACCATACTGCATAGTATCTTCCAAAGATATTTGACTTTGTGGTGTGATTCCTAAAAATATAAATTCACAAAGATGTAAGGAGTCAACAGAATGCATGGGGGCGGAGGGAGAAACAAGATTGAATGACAGAGTCCCAGCCCTCACTCCATTATCTCTTTGATTCCTACAATGGACCTGTGTCATTGCAGTTATTGTCTCTATTTTACAGGCGAGTAAACTGAGGCTCATTGAAATCAGATGACCTTCCTAGAATTAAATGACTAATAAGTGGCAGTGCCAGAGCTTGAACTCAGCCTTCACAATTGAGAGCAGAGACCTTGGGTAGAGGCGAGAGATAAGGCTGGAGAGGTGGCCCTCTGGCAGCCGGGGCTGGTCAGGCATGCCTACTCCAGCTGTGTGGCAGAGTATCTCTTAGAGCGGTGACTGGTGACTCGACTCGAAAACTCTAATGCGCATACAGATCACTCCGGTCTCTTGTGAAAATATAAATTCTGTTCCTAAAGGTCTAGGATAAGGTCCATGGTCTTGAGTTTCCAACAAGCTCAAAGGTAATGCTAGATTGCTGGTCTACCCACTATACTTTGAGAATCAGGACTGAAGGGCAGGTATGAAAGACAAGGGCCAGAGGACCAAGAAGGGACCTTAGAGAAAGCCCCAGGGATCCCCAAGCCTGCACCCCGAGCCCTGTCCCTGCCATAACTGCCCTTTTGGCTTGGGCCTCAGCCAGTGAATGGGCCTCCGGGAACCGCCCTCAGCATTCCACACTGAGGGTCCAAGAACTGAACTCGTTCAGAAGAGGGTATGTCTGAGGTCAAAAGCAGCCCAAACCCAGACTGGCAGTCTGGTCAGCTCAAACGTGCAATTCCACACAGTTAGGAGATTAAACAGTAACACGGCAACTTAAAATCCTTTGATTGGATTAAAAACAGATTTCCACATTTGAATAACAAACCCATTCTCCTGATTTTAAGTCTCAGTCAAGACATTAAACTTCAAGTTATTTGTTTTTCTAATTCATCATCTGTGAACACATTCAAGGTGTCATTAAAAGTCAATCTATTTTTTTTTTTAACCCAATGAAAGCAGTCTCAAGTAACCTGTTTCATTTTAAGCCCAGCATCAAGTTTTCTCTACACCTGGGCAAGCCCTCTATGCCAATTTGTCAGGCTCATGTGCAAATTCGTCTTTTCTCATGACTTGACCAAGGAAGCATTCAAAATCGGACTAGTTGTGTGGCCGTTTTCCCTATGCAAAGCCAAACACTCAATTTGATTGAAGTTTTGGCTCACTTGTGGGTTTGTGCCCCGTGGAGGGCAGGCCCTGAATGTTTCTCTGACCATCACTGTGAGGTGGCCCCAGCAGCAGTTACTGCAATCAGTGAGGCTTTGTTGTCAATGTTGATCCTTTTAGACCAGGGGTGTCCAAACTTTTTTCAACGTTTTTCACCAAGGGCCGTATGCGATAAAATACACAAACAGCCGGGCCACTCACTCAAGGTGAAGTACATATCGCCTCACCTGGCTTATTTAAGTAAACCAAATATATTTTTGGAATTTGCTGCGGGCCAATTAAAAATGGATTGCGGGCCACAGTTTGGACACCCCTGTTTTAGAGGCAATGTTGGGTCTGGAAGGATCAGCTAGTTCCCCCTCTCCTGCCCCCCCCCCAAGTCTCCTCCAGCTTAAAGGCAAAGAATGACTGTCTGTATCTTGACTTATTTCCAAGGCAGTGAGTAAAGGGTCCCAAAAGCTCCCTCAGGGGTCCACTCTCCCTCTTACCTTCCACTGCAGGGAAAATGACAGCCCCCAGAGACCTGCAAGTAGAATAAGTTTTCTTTCAGGTTCATGTATTGAGGGACACAAAAAAGGTGGGGCTCTTCAAATCCTGTTGGCATTAGTCCTCCAGCTAGGAAGGCCTGACCTTTGACTTCCTGAGTATTCAGAAAACATGCTGTCATCTGGCTATTCGGGCAGGGCTGCTGCCTCTGCACTCAGTGGCTTTGGGTCTCCTGGCTTCTCCATGCTGATGCCCAGCCTTGTTGCTTGTGGGAGATGGAGACCGGAGACCAACTCAGAACCCGGTGAGGTGGCCATTGTGCAACTCTGCTTGCTCTGGGCTGCTCACTTTGCCAAAAGGTGGCAGCCTCCAGCTTCCTACCTTCAGGCCACCCTCCGTAGGTGGCCAAGTGGCCTGAGGTGGGGTTGGGGGCAACGCTTAAGGAAGGGGTGAGCTAGAGAGGGCACAACCCTGAAGCTGAGGGACTCAGCCCTCTGACTGAGTCTGGAATTCAGAACATATCACAAAGGCCTCTGACTGTGTTTGGGCCCAGAGCTGGCAGCACTAGGGGAAAAAGGAATGTTCTCTTCTGTCTTCGCCCTTTAATCCTGCTGAAATGTTTCCCTTGCCAACCTGAAAGGTAAACGGGAGAAATCTTCTACTTGGCCTGTATGATACCAAAACTAAAAACAAAACAAAAAACATTCCAGCTTCCTAAGGGGTTGTCTTGGTGGTGAGAATCCCTGGGCGTCAACAGATATTTTTCTTTGAGCTTCACACAGGTGTTGGATCCCCACAGACAGAGCCCCTGAAAGGTGTTTATGGTTTTTAGAGAAAGGGAGAAGAAGCCTGACAAGTTTTCATCATTCTGGGGCCTGCTGTGGCAGGAAGGGGTGGACCTGGACTCAACTGGCCCCTCCTGGTGGCAGCTTGAGTTCATCCTTTCCTGGTTAACCCTCTCCCGTCTATGCTGCCCGCTTGGCAAGCATGAGTAGAGTGTACAGGCATCCCTCTGAGGCCAATCTTACCCATTTCTGCTGAATGATATGCCAAGTGACAATTCAGATCCACCAAGCATCTTGTGATGGGGATGGAGGTGAGAAATGTGAGGATGGCAGCCATGTTAATACCTCCCATCTGGGGAGTATTTTACATACTGTATCCTGTGTGAGGTGTGGAAGTATTTGCTCTTCCCATTTTACAGATGAGAAGACTGAGGCTCAGAAAGATCATGAACCTAAGGGTCAGAGCGGTTAAGTGACTCACCCAAGGTCAAAGGCAAGGATGTGGCTAAACTAAGACTTAGACCCTCATCTCCTGGCTCTGGATCCAGATCTCTTTCCTTTGTATGAAGTACAGGTATTCACATCAAATGTTCAAATCACTGGGGCCATGAGTTGTCAAAAAGCCTGCATTTAAAACTATTAATTTCAGAACAGGACACATGTAAAGGATTATAGAATTATTAGCTATGATTCATAACAGTCCTTTAGCAATGTCAGGGCAGCTGTGCCTGTTCTATGATAAGGATAATAACTTGCTCAGAGCCGCCCAGGGAGTTGCTAGCCAAGCTGGTTTGATTCACAAGAGAGGCTTTTTTTGTTTTGTTTTTTCCCTTTCTTCTGCCCCCCCCCCTTCATGCTGTTGTTTCTCAGTCTAGTTGTGTAGGACACAGCTCCCTGGCCACTCACGCTGGCCACCGGCCACTCCCGGCAGCTTGCAGAAGCCCACACCATCCTCCAGCTGCTTACAGCAGCCCAGCTCCAGAGAGAGCTATTGTTCACAATCTTAGTTGTGGAGGGCGCAGCTTACTGGCCCATGTGGGAATCAAACCAGTGACCTCAGTGTTAGAAGCACGGCACTTTAACCACCTGAGCCACTGGGCCAGCCCTCACAAGAGAGTTTTTAGTTCAGGTGTCTCTTAGCCGCAGGCAGAGTCTTCTCAGTCTGGCTTGAGGCTTTCAGCCTGTCCACACCAGCAACCTGCAGGAGGAAAATTCTGTTCTATGAATCTGGCCCTTTAGTGGTTACTGAAGAATGTATACACAAAGTTGTCAGCAAAGGAAATAGGATGAAACAGCAATCATCTTTACTTTCTGGGAGCTAATATGATTCTTTGGACTTTTCTGTAGTTTATGAAATTTCTAAAATAGGAATATAGTATATATAATTAGGGAGAAAAAGAGATAAAAATAAAAGACGAGAGAGAGAAAAGAACGAAACTCCTCTGTCTTGCCAGTGTGATTGGTACACACTCCCTACCTTGTAGTCTTCAGATTAAATAAAAAGCATTGAACCTCCTAGATAAGAAAAATGAGGCCCGTGCGCCCCAGAAATTCCCCATGGAGCATTAGCGCTGATGAGGTGGGGGCTGTTGACCAATGAGATGCAGCGGACCGCGAATCAGGAGGTCTCGCCTCCTTTCCTTTTCTTGGCTGCCTTGCCGTGCAGAAGAGAAGGGAAAGGGAAGGAGAAGAGGCCTGATGGCCGTACCCAGCCAGAATAACAGCACAAGGTGGTCCTGGGCTGTACCAGACAGCCCGGGGTACGTTGATCCAATCCTCTGTCTATTCACTACAACTCGTGTTCACTGAGTGCCTCGGCTTAGGCGCTGGTGCAGGTGGGGGCCCAGGTGAAGGGACAGGGTTCCTGTCTTTATGGGGTTTCCCCGCCTGTGGAGGAGAAAGACATGTAAACACAGTGACACGGTGTGACAAGAGCAGTACTAGAGGTACAATAAATATGGTTCCAAAATGCTTGGGGGAGCTGAGGTCCGTGATGAGTGGCCACCGTGTGCCCGTACAGCAGACAGTGAAATTAGCCAAAGGGAAATATACAAATCCTTAACTTCCTCAGCAACCAGATTCACATCTTTAGGCATGATGGACATTACAGTTATAATAACTACACAACATGCTAGTGTGTTGTGACTATTGGATGAGGCACCAGGACGTTTGTTAAGAATACAGATCCCTCGTGGCCCTTCATAAAAATTCAGATTCCATACATCAGGGGTGATGTCAGGAACTTGACAAGTGCCTGTGCGTGATTCTCATGCAACTGGCCTGTTAGCTGGTCATAGGCAGAGTGGGCAAAGCATACCATTTCTAACTGGATTGGACTTCCAGTCAAATTCTGTCACATCCTCGTTGTGTGACTTTAGGAAAACCAATTCATGTAGCCCTGGGTTTGTCATTGTAAAATAGGGATAACAATACCTACCTGGCAGGGTGTTGTGAAGGATGGATGAAGAAGGCAGGAGCGGAAGGGCAGTGAGTGACTGCTGAGTTCCTGGAACAGTCAGGTGCCAGGTTTTGCACATTTATTTATAGGTCATTTTCCTTTCATGGTCATTTAATTCTCACAGCACTCTTTTAAGGTAGGCACTATTATTATTCCCATTGTATGGAAGAGGAAACTGAGGTAAAGTGTGAGGTGTGATCACAAAATACAGTGAATGTTTAAATAAATAAAATTTATTTCAGTAGAAGAAACACTGCCATTAATGCTCTCTCAAAACACTCCCCCTTGCTTCAAACACACTTATCGCATTGTTCTCGCCACTCTCTGAAGCAGTTCTGGAAGTCCTCTTTCCTGAGTGTCTATACTTCATCTTCCATCATGACAATGCTCTGTGTCACACATGGCTTCTGGTACAGCAATTTCTGTCAAATAAAAACATTACAGTGTGTCCTCATCCACCTTATTCACCGGATCTGGCACCAGGTGACTTCTGGTTCTTCCCCAAAGTCAAAATGACCATGAAAGGAAAATGTTTTAAATCGATTCGAGGCATTGAGGCAGCCACGACAGCGCAACTTAAAGACACTCACTAAAGAGGACTTTCAGAACTGCTTCAGAAAGTGGCAAGAACAATGAGATAAGTGTGTTTGAAGCCAAGGGGAGTATTTTGAGGGGAAAATGTGTCTTTCACTGTAATAATTTTTTTTTATTTAAACATTCACCATATTTTGTGACCGTACCTCATAACTTGCCCAAGACCAACCAGCAGAGCAGAGACTGAAACCCAGATCTGCTGACCTCTGAACCCCTGCTCTGTACAGTTGCTAAACAGACAATTGCTCCTGTGATCTAATGAGCATGAGTGCATTTTGTGTTTCATGAAGTTTTATGCTCATTCAACACATTCTATGAACTCCTGGGATTTTGGGCTGCTACTCTCCAAAGTTTACTCTATTTTGCCCTCCTTCCTAGAAGTCCCTTCTGTCTCCTTTGTTCTCATACAAAGGCCAGGTCTGGTGGCAGATAGATTCAGAAGGGTTTGTTCAAGACCAAGCCATGCCCCTGGGCTAGACAATTCCTTTCCGAGGTCTGTATTATTTTGCAAGCTTCTGGACCTACCCCCTGCCCCCAGGCTACTGCCAGGGGCCGGAAAAACTGGGCACTGCCCAGCAGGTGTTAGTTGAGTCCCTGGATGCAAGCCTGAACCAGACACAACCCAGTGAGCAGACAAAAGCCAAGGGAAAGTTACAGAGAGGTTCACTCAAGGCGGCTAAGCGTCAGCAGCGTGGAGACAGTTTCCAAGTCTGTACCCAGGGCCTGGCACTCAGGAGACACACCTCTCTACCACCGGGGCCAGGCTATAACGTGAAGTCTGCTCAGGAGCCAGGGGAGAAGGTGGGTCCCAGGTGGGTCAAGAAGCTTCTTTCTCCCACCCAGCTCCCACCCAGGGCAGGCACCCCACCAGCACCTGTGACCGAGGAGGACAAAACCTTTTTCTGATGGTGCTAATTCTAATAGTACTAGTTAGAATTATGAACAGAACCATCAAATCTTAGAGCAGCAAGGAACAAAAGGGATGGTCAACCCTCAGTTTTCAATGAGGGAAGCTGATGTGAGGAGAGATTCTGTGAGGGCCTGTCAGACAGCAGCTCACAGGCTCCAGCCCAGCCCTCTCCACCCACGCCCTTTCTCATCTCTCATGTCAGCAGCCCTCTTGGTCAGTGGTCACCACATTTCACAGTCCTCAACAGTTCCAGAGACCTTCCTGAGCACACAGGGTGTGTGTGTGCGGGGGGAGGGGCAGCTCTGATTTCTCCCCTAACTCTGCAACATGAGAGGGGGCCAGGTCACAGACGCTCCACAGGCACAGCACTCTCCTGAGATGGGTTCTGAGTTCACCCCAGTCCTGCAGGCTGCGCTGAGGCCCCTCCAGCCGATGAAGCCTAAGCCATCTGTTCTTCCTAAGAAGGCAGGTTCCAGGCTAATGGCGTGTAAAATGATTTTGGAGAGCAAAATGGCCTTAATTATGCCTGGAAGGTGGAGCAGACACTAGATTTGCTTCACCTCCGATTGAATGCACAGCTGGGAATCTATATATAGAAACCGCAGGTGCGTGGGAGCCTTAATTACTTACACAAGACTCAACTCCACCGAGCTCCCCTCCCAGCAGCAGCCCTCTATCCTCTTGGTCAGTGGAGTCACGTCCCCTCTGGGTCAGATTCATGGGCTTGCTCAGCATCAGAGGGGAAACTCCACTTGGTTAGTTTCCAAGCTGGGAAGTTCAGAATCCAAGAACTCCTATAACCTAGTAGGAGAGACGAGAGTGTCATGTGGGAAATAATAACAACAACAAAAAAGATAAGTTGAATGCTTAGCTCTGTGACTCTGAAGAAGGGATAAAGTAGAACTAATATTTATGGAACCCCATGTCCCATACTAAGTGTCTTATTTTTTTTTTACTTATTTAATTCTCAGAACAGGAGTTATTATGCCCATTTCACAGATAAAGAAATTGAGGCTCAGACAGCTTTAGCAACTTGCCCAGAATCGCACCACCAGTGAGTGGTAGAGAAGGACTTTGGCCTCACGAGCCAATGCTCTGTTCATTCTATTTGCTAGCTCCCCGCAAGCCTGGAGGGCAGCCTGAGTGGGAAAGTCAGCAATAGTTTCCTCAGGATTGTCCCAGCTATGGAAAATCAAGACTTAGCTCTGGAGAGATTCCTTTCCTTTCCTTTCCTTTCCTTTCCTTTCCTTTCCTTTCCTTTCCTTTCCTTTCCTTTCCTTTCCTTTCCTTTCCCTTCCCTTCCCTTCCCTTCCCTTCCCTTCCCTTCCCTTCCCTTCCCTTCCCTTCCCTTCCCTTCCCTTCCCTTCCCTTCCCTTCCCTTTCCTTTCCTTTCACAAATGGCTTTTGCACACCAGAGCCGCACACCAGAGCCACACACCAGGCACTGGGATGGTCCTAGTGAACGCACAGTCTTCATGTCTCCTTGATGTTTTCCAAACCCTGGTGGGGACGCAGGTGATTAAGCAGGCACCATCAGTGGCATGTGTAGGTGTTATGACAGAAGTTTCCATGGTGGGGTGTGTTACCCGACATGCAGGGATGGGGAGGCAAAGGCTAACCTGGACCTGAAGGATGATGGGGTGTAAAGCAATGTCTGTAGGGGAGGGGACAAAGACCCAGTGTGGCTGTGATGGCAGGCGGTCGGGAGGCGTGGGGGTGGGTGAGGGGCTCTGAATGGCAGTGCCGAGGCTAGAGAGAGCAGGGGAGCCAGGAGGGCTGGTTGGACCTTTGAAGGTTTGAAGAAGGGAAGAGACCTGCCCATTTGCCTGTTGAGTATAGAATTGAGTCCAGAGAGTCGGAGGGGAGGCAGGGAGGAGACTGGTGAGGAGGTGAGTGAAAGGTGCTGGGTGAGAGGTGACTGTGGATGTGCTAATCTGCGCTTGTCTTTCCCAACCTGGGAGCAGTGCCCATCTCTCCTGCGCTTGCTTTTGGGCACAGAATTCATTTCTTGGGCAGATAGTGTCCAGCGCCCCCCTCATGTCCAGAATGCAGTCTTATGAGGTAGGGAGAGGTGATCAGCATCTCCTTTCCACAAAGAGATCACCTCACCTGCTCAGAGCCACTCCTCTCATTAGGGGTTGGACTAGGACAGCATGTGCGTCCCTTTTGGCGGCTACCACAGATGAGCTGGCTTATAAACAACAGCTATTTAGTTCTCACAGTCTGGAGGCTGCAAGTCCAGGATCAGGGTACCAGCACAACCAGGAGAGGGACCTCCTCTGGGTCACAGACTTCTCACTGTGTCCTCACATGGTGGAAGGGGCACGGGAGCAATCTGGGGTCTCTTATAAGATCACTGATCCTATTCCTGGGGGCTCCACCCTTATGACCTCATCAGCTCCCAGAGGCCTCACCTCTAAATACCATCACACTGAGGGTTAGGTTTCAATATAGGAATTTGGGGGAGATAGGAACATTCAGACCCTAGGAGACTAGAACCCAGAGCCTCTGGGGACAGATCTGGGAGCCCATCAGCATTCATCACCCCATCTTTCCCCAAGGCCAGTCTCACCCATGAAGATGGCAATTTGGCCTACGACCTTCCAAGTTTGCAAATCAAAGACCTTGTCGTATATGTAGAGCTCAACTCTTGCCGTCGAGGACAGAGAATCCCTGGCAGGTCCTGAGGCCCCCGCTGCTCTCTGTCCCAGTTCTGGGGCTCTGTTCAACTTTTCCTCCCAGCAGACAATGGCTCCAAGGGGAGCACGACAGCCCGTCAGAGACGCCCAGAGAGACAGATAGATGAGCCATCTCCTGCTCAGGTGATGGGCGCCATGGTGCCCTCCTGCCCACCACAATCCAAGCTTGGGGCATCCCAGAGAGCCCAGGACCAACCTGGCACCTGCTCTGGCCCCAAGGGCAGCATGTGGCAGTCGTGAGCAAAGCCTCTGCTTGCCAGGAGCAGTGCTCGGCTCCCTCCAGAGTAGAGACCTTCAAGAACACATTTTAGTCTTTGCCTGAGTTGACAGCTTCCCCTGGAAATAAATTCACAAACTTAGTTTGCTTTCTAAGTGTGTTTGAAAAAAATGTTTTTAAACTTTTCCCAGATTCTAAAGTTGCCATCCAGCAGCACACTTCAATGACCCCACTCACCTTTCCTAAGAGCATTATTCTGGCTCTTTCTCAGAGGCCAGACGCAAGCTCAAATACTGAATAATATTTTATCCAGGCTTCTAAATGCGTTCCTACACAAGACTGATGAAAACAATAAGCTGGACCTTTCGGTTAAATTGAACAATCATGAGACAGGTTACACAATCTATTTTCGAGGTTTAGAATTAAGTCTCATAGACAACAGAGAGTGTTCTGTTCCTTCACATGCTGCTGAGAAAATGGCCTGGATTTTATTCCCAGTCTCTGTTCAACATCATTCAGGGACTAATGGAAGCTGTTGGGCTGGGATAGCTTAGATACAAACCTCAGGATTGGGGATTAAACAAAATTCCCTTGATCACCTTGAGATTTTTTTTCTGTCTACCCAGATCTGTGCTACTTACCATGCTCTCCAATCCAGCTCATTCGTTCACCTCTGGTTGGCCCCTGGGTGCTGGGATTTCTCTGGGGCAATAATTAAAGATGCATTAGGAAATCCCTTCCCCAAATGTGCTTGCAAATTTGCACAGGGTGTTGTGTCAAGCCACTGTCACTGTCTTGTTTTTCCAAACTAAGAGAACAGAAGCTTCCACAGGCAAACGTGCAGAATTCTCCAGAAAATGAAGGACTAGAGAATAGAAACAAAGCAGATCATGAATAACGTTCCAGGAAAGACTTTTGTTGGAAAGAGAAGGATCTGGGTGACAATCCATACATTGCACCTGTTTTAGGAAGCAGAGGCTGTAGTGGGTGAAAGATGGCACCTTCAAAAGAATTGCTCCTTCTGCTCCTGATGGTCTGATATTTATCTGTCTTTTTTTTTAAGCTCCCAAAGTCTTCAGGACATTTTAGACCTGTAGATATCAGACCCAATAAAGTATTCAAGCAGATCCCATTAGCAACTAGGAATAAGGGTATTTGCTTCCCTGAGACACCAAAAAATTATTCAGTGTTTTAGACAGAGCGAGTGAACACAGAGGAAGTAGGCAAGGGGTGCTGAGGAAGGAAGCAAATTCTCCAGATTGCCAAAAAAATGCTGCTTCTCCCAATGCTGCGAGAGCCGTTGGCAAAGAACAAAACACTCTGTCCCTTTGCCAGTTGGTCTGAGTCCTCCATGTGTGACCACCGCTCCTCTAACCCACCTCAGAGAGGCCGTCAACCTCCCCACCACTCAGCCTGGGTCAGGATCTGGTCAGTTCTCAGTGTTGCTCAAGTTACAGTCTGCATCCCACTACTTACACGGGTGGTGTCTCCAACTGGCCAGGATGGGTTCTCAGTTGCCCACGCCTGCAACCACACTTGCTGCAGGTAGGGGGACCAACCATCCCTGTCTGCCTGGGACTGAGGAGGTTTCCAGGACTTTGGAGGCTAAATCCAGGAAGGTCGTGGGCACCTGGTGGTCGGGGTGGTCACCCCCACTTTGCAGCTTTTGTTGTTGCTTTTTAAATTGTGGTAAAATGTGTATAGCATAAAATATACCATTTTAACCATTTTTAAGTGTACAGTTCATTAAGTACATTCCTATCGTGGTGCAACGGTCACCACCATCCACCTCCAGAACTTTTTCATCCTCCCAAACTGAAACTCTGCATCCGTTCTCCCCTCTCCCCATCTCTGGCAACCACCATTCTTTCTGTTTCTATGAATTCGACTACTCTAGGTACCGCATATAAAAGGAATTATATATATTTGTCCTTTTGTGTCTGGGTGTTTTAACTTGTATATTGTTCTCAAGGTTCATCCTTGTCGTAGCATGTGTTAAAATTTCTTTATAAGGTTAAATAATACTCTATTTTATGTATATATCACATTTTGTTTATGCATTCATCTGTCCGTGGACACTTGGGTTGCTTCCACCTTTTGGCTGTTGTGAATAGGGCTGCTGTGGACGTGGGTGTGCAATTGTCTGTTTGAGTCCCCGCTTTCACTTCTTTCGAGTATATACCAGAAGTGGAATTGCTGGATCATAGGTAGTTCTATGTTTAATTTTTTGAGGAACTGCCATATGTTCTCCACATCATTTGGCTGCAGGTTTTGTATTTATTTCACCCATCCCAGAGGCAGGAGTCACCCCTTCTTCTGACTTCCCAGGAAATCACTAGTGACCCATGAAACTTGGCTAACGAGACCTCACAGCAAACTGTTCCACCCTTGTAATAGATCTTTCTGTCCTCTGAATTTCCTTGCTGGCCACCCTCCCAGTGTCTCCTCTCCCCCAGGTCTCTCACCACTCCTCACCTCACAAGCACTCCTCACCTCACCAAGCCATGCGAAATAAATCTTTTCCTCATCTTGCAGAGCAGTGTAATTATCGCCTTTAGTTACTTAATCCTACCCTTGGGGATTCACCTTCTACCTTAAGACACAGCCAGTCTCTTCTAAGCATGCTTGTCTGACTTGAGGAAACAGACCTGTGTTGGCTATGGCCACACATAGACCATAAGCGCAGTTATTGCAAGAGGCTGCTGGTTGTCCACTACCCCCCTTTCTGTGCTTTCTCACCTGATGGGGACACACCCTGTCACCATAATGCACTGACAGTGACACAGTGACATTTCCTTCCCTTTCACCAACTACTATACCCTAATTACAGGATTGCTAGAATTACAGGCTGCCCCTCCAAGAATCAAGCAAGCGCCTTTATCCCGGGAATGGGGGAGTAGAGATCGTCACGTCCTATAGTTGAGCCTTTGCCAGGAAAGCATTAAACCCACATTGACAGTTGAGTCACTGGGGCTAGCATCTCAGTTTCTTTAATAAAGTCTTAACACTGGGAGGGCCTGGCTGGTTTCCACATCCTGCACCTTGGCCTGGAGAGAAAGGACTTAAGTGGTGAACCTCTTACCTTTATCTGACAGGCATTGTTCAGTTTATTTGGCATATTACTTACTATCTAATTTGCTTCTCACGGTTTTTGGAATAGGCATTATGCCTTTTCTGTAGATGAGGAGACAGAAATTCAAGGAGCATTACTGGTTTGCCCAAAGCCACACAGCTAGTGAGGGGTAAGGTTCAGCATGAAA
Source organism: Rhinolophus sinicus (assembly GCF_036562045.2). Classification (NCBI taxonomy): domain Eukaryota; kingdom Metazoa; phylum Chordata; class Mammalia; order Chiroptera; family Rhinolophidae; genus Rhinolophus; species Rhinolophus sinicus. Next base: position 97,382,993 of record NC_133757.1, read on the forward strand.
ATCCAGATTCTAAACGCAGGACAATGGAGTTCTCATTTCCGCTGCCTCTGGGACCCAGCCCACCTCCGGGTACAGAGGGGCCACGGTGAGGCCACCAGCACTGAGCTTTCATGGGCCCCGCTGCGATCTGAGTACCACCCTGCATAGTTCCGTAACTTCTCAGAGCTGGTTTCCTAAACCATAAAACAGATCAAAATGCCTATCATCTAGAGTTGTGAGAAGATGCAGTGAAATAATATATGAAACCTGTATCTGATAGTATGTGGCAGAAGATAGGTGTGTGTTGTCATGGCCTCCCAAGTGTCTCCTTGGCAGAAAAGAGAGAAAAAGAAAGGGGGAGCTCCATTCCCAGACCCTTCTCTCCACACCCACCCTCAGGATCTGCTGTTCTTCTGACTTGCTCTCCACAGGATCAGCAAAGACATGTTCAATAAAATTTTCTAAAAAGATGTAATTTATAAAAAAGCCCCTTTAGCTGTAGGAACTGTGAAGACATTGTGGTAAGTGAAATAAACTAGTCACAAAAAGACAAATACTATAGATTTCACTCATCTGAGGTTTGTAACGTAGTCAAATTCAGAGAGCTAGGAAGTAGACTGGTGGCTGCCAAGGGCTGGAAGGAGGTGGAATGGGGAGATGTTGTTTAATGGGGGCAGAGTTTCAGTTTTGCAAGATGAAAAGGGTTTTGGAGATGGATGTCGGTGACGGTTTCACAACAATGTGAACGTACTTAATGCCACTGAACTGTACACTTTAAAATGGTTATGATGGTGGAATTTTATGTTATGTGTATTTTACCACAATTGAAAAAAAAAATCTGGGAAAAAACCCTCTTAGCCCTGCACATTTTGCTCAGGTTTCTTTGGAGGCTGTGTGAACTTTATATGGATCTGGTTTGATGACAGCAGAGTTACTGCTGAAGCATGGACTCAAGTTAGTATTTAAGACTTAAGTTACCCTTGGAAAACCCCTGTGTGGCCCACAGAGTAGGTGAGAATAGGGCCAACACTTCCAGTTTTTCTTGTAGTGTTGGAACAAACACTGTTTCTTTGAGCATCGGATAAAACAGTTGATTTATATTCATGGGTCATAACAAAATATACAGAGGGTGCCAAGAAAAATGTATACACATAATGTATACACATAGCTTTTGTCCTGTCAAAGGAAACTAGACATGTGCCTTACTACCACCCCTCTGTCTACCTGATTCTGATGGGTTTTAAACCCTAAATTGTTCCTCTGACATTTGACCAGATCTATCGGCCATAGAAAAGTGGCCCCTTCCCCCACCGGTACCCACTATAGGCCACATCTCACAGATTCTCCCAGACACCTGCTCACCTGGAAGTCTCCCACTTTAAAGGGTCTTTTCAGACCAAAGATCCGATTCCTGAAGCCCAACTTCAAATCTAAACCATATGGTTCCTAGCTTTTCAATGAGATCTGTCTTCAAATTACAGAATACTCCAAAGAGAAGTGGTTTGAGTAAAACTCCCAGGTATTATCAAATAAAACAATGGGTGTGAACTTGCACTGTCTTTCAGATAAATTTGACCCCTGTCTCAAAAGGGTTTAGGCAACACCTAACCCAGTTTCAGGCATGGCCAGGGGCTCCAAATAAATGAATAAATGACTAACTGCCCTGCAGTGAGCCCGCCATCATTCATTTGGTGCTATTCTAGATCAACATAATTTCTGATGGGCACTAAATTTGGGTTGTTACACCCAGGGATTGAGAAGTAAACTAATGAACGGGAGCCTATGAATTTTAATCCCAATTCAGCCATTAAATACTTTGCTTATCCCCAATCAAGACTTTCTCTCTTGATTTTTATCATCTGTGAAATTGGAAGAAAAGCCATCTATGGAAGTCCATAAAAACAAAAAATGAAAGAGGGGAAAAAAAGAATAATGAAACGCTTACTGGTGAAGTCACTTGTTTTTCTACTCTGCAATAAACTCGATTCCAATCCTGAACAGGATATAAAGTGAAAACATTTGGATTCGTTTCCATAACCTTGGGGAGGGTCCCTCTGGAAAAATCATGGTTGATTTTTCTGAATCAGTTTGGCTCCAAACACCAGGGGAATGACACAGCTGAGACACACACACACATGACACAAAACCAATAACCACTTGCAAAGCACAGGAGGAGGAATGGGTGAGAAGGAATTGGCTCTCGTGTCAAGCGGGAGCAGCTGGTGCTCTGTCTTCGTGACAAAGTGTCGTTCATGGGAAACCCTCTGCAGTAGGAACCTGAAGAGGTCCTGTGAGCTCCAATCCCATCTCTGCCGTCACACAACCGTGAAACTGAGCAACTCACTGAAACTCCCCTGGAACGTGGGAAACGCTCAGACTGTCCTGCTGCTACCCCAGGTCGGGCTGTGAAGTTCCAACGAGGTTAACGTGTAGGTGAATTGTCACATCCCTTCCTAACAGGAAATACTGAGGCCCTAGAACTATTATGAACCTTCTAGTAGGTCCTTGAGCACAGAACTCTTTCCATAACCCCACACTCCAACTTTACCTGAAGAGGAAGAAGAACTTAGTTGTCAGGAGTTTGGGTTCCTGGGTTCAATTTTTCTGGGTTCCCAATCCCAGCTCTGTCATTTATGAGCTTTGTGACTTGACACAGGGACTTACTTGGCTGAGCCTCTGCCTTTTCATCTATAAATTGTAGATGATGATGATAAAATTACAGAGTTGTAGTGAAGACTAACTGCTGCATGTTAATATAACCTGTTATTGACTGAATGTCTGTGTCCCCCAAATTTCACATGTTGAAGCCTTACCCCACTCTGTGATGGTATTTAGAGATGGGGCCTTTGGGAGGTGATTAGGTTTTGAGGTCATGAGGATGGGGCCCTCATGATAGGCTTAGTGTTCTTCCCCCCCCCCTTCCTTCCACCTCCCCCAACCTTTCTTTCTCAGTCAAGTTGTGTAGGACACAGCTCCCTGGCCCATGCTGGTATTATGAGCCTTGCACTCCCCCCAGCTGAGGCAGTCGGTCGCCAGTCGTTGGTCGGCCGCTCACAGCAGCTCATGGCAGCTCTCACCGGCTGCTGGCCACTGGCAGCTCCTGGCAGTACATGGTAGCCCACGGCAGCACAGCACTCAGCAGCCCATGCCAACCTCTGGCTGCTCACAGCAGCCCAGCTCCAGGGAGAGCTGTTGTTCACAATCTTAGCTGTAGAGGGCGCAGCTCACTGGCCCATGTGGGAATGGAACCCGTGACCTTGGTGTTAGGAGCTGGGCGCTCCAACCACCTGAGCCACTGGGCCTGCCACTTAGTGTTCTTATAAAGAAAGAGAGAGAGGAAGAAGGAAAGGGAGAGGGAGAGGGAGAAGGAGAGGCAAAGGTAGAGGAAGAGGGAGAGGGAGAGAGAGAGGGAGACCAGAGCTTTCTCTTTCCATTATGTGAGGACACAATGAAAAAGTGGCCATCTGCAAGCTAGGAAAAGGATCCTTACTGGTAGGAACTGAATCAGCCCTCACCTTGATCTTGGACTTCCCAACCTCTAGAACTGCGAGAAATAAATGTCTATTGTTAAGCCTCCCAGTTTATGGTGTTTTGTATGGCAACCCGAGCTAGTACATACCTGAAGAGCTTAGGACAGTGCCTGGTTTATAGTAAAACATTCAATAATTATTAGCATATATTTATGTTTGGCTCTTTTGAAACTTTATTAAGAAATATGGCAGGCATTCCAAAATGTTTAAAGAATAATATAATAGCATAATGACCACCCAGCATAAGATTTAAGACAACTTCAACTTCAATAGAAGGTGAAGCCTCTGTGTACCTTCCCCAATCACATTCCCTCCTTCCCACCCAGAGGTAACCATGCTCCTGAAGTTGGTGTTTATCATTCCCATGCTTTTCTGTATACTCTTTACTCCATTTGTAAAAATGAGTCTGCATCCGAAATGCCATTAAGCCAGGACTGACATGTACCTCGTGCGGAAGGATTTTGACATAGTATCTAGCTCAGCACAAAGTATTGCTTGGCAAGTATGTCCTCATTTGTCACCTTGATATGTGTGTCTTTTCACCTCTCTGACCTGGGAATGTGCTAATATCTCCAGGTGGCCCAATCGATGATGCAAACCATTATTTAGGTCTCCTATCAGCAGGGAACTATGTCAGGGATGCTGGAGCTGCAGCCCCCCTCCCAGCTCAGCACTGATGCCCCTCCTCCCTTGCAGACAGAGATGCGGCTGCAGGACCAGCAGCTGGCCAGACAGCTCATGCGCCTGCGCAGTGACATCAACAAGCTGAAGATCGAGCAGACCTGCGATCTCCACAGGAGGATGCTCAACGATGCCACCTACGAGCTGGAGGAGCGGGATGAGCTATCCGACCTCTTCTGCGACTCCCCGCTGGCCTCCTCCTTCAGTCTCTCCACGCCACTGAAGCTCATTGGCGTCACCAAGATGAACATCAACTCCCGGAGGTTCTCTCTCTGCTGAGAAGCCCTAGAAGGGGGCAGAGGAGCCAGAACAGAGGGTTTGGGGCATGGAAGGGAGTTGAGGCCGAGTGGGTCTCCCCAGAGTCTGGGCTTCCCGGAGACTGGTGATCTGTGGACCCCCCAGCACCTGTCGGCAGGTGATCTCTCCCGGGGTCCCAGCTTTGGACCCCAATATCTCCATGACTCGCTCTCATGGGATACCCAAAGCGCCCTTTAGAAGGGCCACTCCATCCAGATGTTCAATGAGACCTGGGCTCCCAGAGTGATACGCCTCAGTACTCCCCTCAGTGACCCACATTCTTGTTTCCCAGAATCACTGGTGCTATGAGAACTGGGATCCCGAAGGGGGGCCTCCAAAAGCTGTGATTCTCGCAGAAGGCTTCCCACAGGCACTGAGCCCCCAGAGGGAGGGGATTAAATATATCAGAAGTGCCCATCTTGCTGTGGCTGTCCTCTAAGTACTGGCTGGAATTACCCTAAATAGGTGACTCAACAACTTTGACAGGGACCCACCAGGAAAGGAAAACCAAAAGGAATAACAAAGTGCAGCTTGGGGACGCAGGTGCCACAGTTGGCAGTTCATGTGCCATGTAAATTGTCCCCATTGTGTGTGGGGCCACAGCAGTGTAGCTTGGGTGGAGCAAGCAGAGGCCCTCTGTTGCCTGTCTGGCCACATACACCAGTCCCAATCTCCAAAGAGCCCCTTTGCCGCCCCACAACCCTGGGGGAGTGCCTAGGAGACCACTGGTGATGGATTCAGGCAGGTCTGTCTGTGGATTTCCCATAACTGAGTTCTCCCAGAGGGCAGCAGAGGCCTCCTAGTGGATCCCAACAATGTCCCCTATGTCACCTTCTTGCCCTACCTAGAAAGATTCAAGGGAGCCCAGTTGCTCGCCCTGAGCTCCTCTGAGATTCTGTGCCTGACTTAAATGACTAATTTTAATGGAATCAGACTGTTAGTAATCTGTTGCTAACTTGTTAATAACTGTTTGATTTTTGTCCAAATGGCAGAGCCAGTTGGGTAGGTCTAGTACAGAGGTTCAGGACTTTATTTGAAAAGGTTCATCCTAGTAACAAGTGTGAGCATCAGCAAGGTGAGGACTGAGACCTCGACAGGTTGGGAAAGTTAACCTGTAGAGCACCATGTCTCATTCACAAAGGAGTAAAGTGAAGCCAGCGGAGGAGAGAATAATTTCCTTCAGGTTACACAGCTCATTAGTGGCTTTAGAATATTGATGTGTTAAATCATGATTGATAATTCCTAGACAGATCATATATCAATGAACTTGAACTCCAAAGATGGTCCTAACGCTTTGCCAAACCCACAAACTGCCAACCCCTCTACTGTCCACCTCATTCAACCCTCACAGGCACCTTCCACTGTGCAATTCAGAATATTTGAGTCAAATTCAGAGCAATGTCTGGACGGCAGACCCACCGAACACATATTACCAATCACAATTCCATAGTTGAAGGAAGGTGTCCTGCCTTTCGGATTTTGTCTTCCTGTGTAATGTCATTGGGGCACACACACCCACATACCCCAGAACTCACGCTGGGAAAAAGTGGCTTTTCTTTTGTGGACAGGGAGTGGGAGGATACAAATGACTGCTCCCTAGTTAGACAGAAAAGAAGTTGGTTTCTTCTTTGTGATTTCGAGGACCTGGAGGGTTTATACTTCCTTCAAAGAAGTTATAACCACATAGCCGAATGTGTTTGGGCCCCATTCTCAGCAGTGACGAGAGTCTGAAGCCCAGAAAACTCATCCATGGAGACCTCGGGCAGAAGGCCAGGTCCCCTCAGGCAAGAAAGGAGGGAGATTTTCTTCACCCCGCGATGTCTCTCCTCAGGAATCCGTACAAGCACTGCCAAGGCCTGCAGGGGCATTCCTGCCAGCCTTCTCTGAGACAAGTCCTGCGGTTGCGCTCTGTCAGGCGGGCCTACACAAACTCACCACGCACTCCGTACAGACACACACGTAACACATACTCGGTCTCACGCAGGAAAACCCCTTCCATATTCTGAAAAAAAAGTGCCAACCTGATGTGTTTTTTCTTTCTAGAAATCATTCATCACAGAAACTGAAAAAGTTGGAATCAATTAAAGCTGAGTGATTTAGTTGAATTTCGTCAGCTCCATTGGATTGGAGTCAAGTGGACAATTTAGTTGCTCCGCTAGCCTAATGCTTCCTTCCTTTCTTTGTTCTCTGGGAGGGAACTGAGCTCAAGGCACACTTTCTTGGAGAGGTTTGCTGTCTCAGCTATTTTGCTTAGTTTATCTCAAGAGAATTTTAGTTTTGGATAAGCAGGAAGAAAAAGAGAAGGGGATCAGAGGAGAGAGGTGGAAGGGAAAGGACAGCTGTGTTTTCTTACTTGTTGTCCAGTGTTGACTAGCTCCCTTATTTCCACAGTGAATACAAACATCTAACCAGGTCAGTTCAGCTTTGTGAAGTCCCTGCCCTGTGGGGGTCAAGAGGTGCCTGAGTGAGCTACCACCTGTCTTGTGTTGCCAGCTCCCCAGGGCAACCTTCTGGCTTACCGTGTGTATACAATGCCATTTGCAGTTTCACTCATTATCTACCCATCTCCCTGCCCTCGCCAAGGACCCCTGGGTGTAAAGCTCAGAGTCTCCATTGACACTGCCATGCGTGGTAATGTCTGATGCCTTCGTGGGCTCAGCTGTGATCACAGAGGCCTGGAGAGCCTGGGCAGGCTTGAGATGGTCTGACCCGGGCCCGGGCTTCCTCCCTGTAGCAATACCAAGTGCTATTACATAATCGATGGACAGTTTATAATTTTATTTTTTACGATTATTGGTTTCTATATTGCTGTTAGAAAAAGTGAAATAAAATATTTCAAAAGAAAAGATCAATGTAAAGAGAGATTTGTTTCCTTTTATCTGCTTCCTGTTACAGCACACACAGGGCCAAACACTTAATTGAAAGAAAGAGAAAGAAAGGAAGAAAGAAAGAGAGGGAAAGGGGCGAGGGAGGGAAGGGAGGGAGGAAGGAAGGAAGAAAGGAGTAAGAGGAAGGGAGGGAGGGAGAAAGAAAGGAAAGGAGGGAGGAAGAAGGAGGGAAGGGGGAGGGTGGGGGAGGAAGGAAAGGAAAGGAAAGACAAGCAATCAACCACTGGATGGAGTTATCGGAGATAGAAAGTGATTCACCCTAATCACTCTGCTTCCTTTCTCATGCCTTCCCCCAAGGGGCTGCTTGACACTTGTTGCCATCAGGAGCTTCCCAGCTGTGGACTAAGTGAGCTCAAAATGAGGAGCTAAGAGATGCAGCCATTATCCTGAATTTGACCAAGACCAGAGCCAAAGTAAATCCATTTTCTCCTACAGAAGACCCTTCCAAAGGTGACTCATTGGTTTCAGAGTATTTGGGTCAAAGTCAGAGCAATGCCTGGACAGTGGACCCACAGGTTACATATTTCAAATCACAATTCCATTGTTGAAGTACAGTGCTTAGCATTACCACGCTCCGAGAACTTGTGCCTTAAACCTTCTCAGTCTCTGAATGCAGCACTCCTCACCATTAAATCTGCATGAGGATCACCCGGGGTGCCTATTGCAAATGCATATTCCCAGGAAAATTCCTAGGCTCCACCCCAGGGATGCTGGTATGCAGCTCTGGCATGGGGCCTAGGAATCTGTTTTTAACTAATGCCCCAGGAGACTGACACAGGTGGTCCGTGGACCTTTGAGAAACCTTCAAAAGGCCAGAGCGGGCAAGGGAGGCCATTGTCTGCATCATTCCTATCTCAGTGGAGAGGCTTATATGAGAAGGTCCATGCAGGGGTTAGTAGTTCCGTTTTGTGGAAAGAACCGCCTTAGAGAAGCTCTCTGCAGTCCCCTGAGGTTATGTCACCTGCCTGTCCCAAGAGGGTGAGTGACTAGATCTATTCCTCTCAAAGAGAACACAGTATAAATTGGCCACGTGGAGTATGGGGTACGAGGTGAGGGGCGGAGTTGGCACTTGGAAACCCACCATCACCCTCAGCTATGTGGTTCAAAGGGCACATAAGAAGCTATTGGGCCTTTCCAACCCTACAGATGGGACCATACATACTCTTTTCCAGCTCAAAGTGAAATTATTCTACTTTGGCTTCCAAACAAATTAAGGAATTTTAAGTGCTGCAGAGAAGATAAAAATGTGATGACCGCATCATTGTGTGGGAGGGGGCAGCTTTTACCCTGTGCTCAGAAGGCTTCTCTGAGAAGGTGCTATTTCAGCTGCAACCATGCAAATATCAGGAAAGAGATTGTTGTTCTGGACAGAAAAACAGGGACCCAGACTCTAAGGCAGGAAGGAGCGTGGTCTGTGGTGCAGCTGGAGTGCAGAGAGGTGGTGGAGGGTGAGCTGCAGAGACTGCAGGCCTGTCACATCAGCCTCATAGGTCAGAGTGAGGAGTCTGGGTTTTCCTTGGGTTGTGCAAGAAGCGTTTTGAGGTTTCTGAGAAGGGGAGTGCTATATGGGCTGATAAAATGCTAGCACAATCTATGTAGAAAGTAAGTGGGGAGTGGGGCAGAAGTGGAGTCCAGAAGAAGAAATAGGAGAGTGACTTGGAGGGAGTGGAACGGTGGAAGTTCAAGGAGGAAGACATTTTGAAACAATTATCCGAGAGAACGACATGTTAGTTTCTTAGGACAGGGTAGTCGAATCATCCTCGGCTTTGGCTGCCCATGTGAGGCTTGTGGTCATACATGTGAAGGGAATCCAGGCAATATGGTTGAGTGATTTTTCTCTCCAGCCATGATTAGCTGTCCCAGTGCAGACACAGGCATATTGCAGAGAGCGTCTATGCCAGGCAGGGATGCTGGAGGACAGGGAAGGCAAAAGTTGAATTGTTTTGCAAAGGAGCAATCATAGTGCTGGACCAAGGAATCCAAACCCAGTAAGGAGGGAAGAGAGGACATGGGGACCCAGGGAGGAAGGTAATCGCAGGGCTAGAGTAGTAGGGTTCCTGGTTGGAAGCCTCAGGGACATCTGGGAATTGCTGGTGTGCGTGTACTGGTAGAGACAGAGACACTGAGTAGAAGGTGATGATTCAGAGTATGAGGAGACTAGAGGAGACATTCCAGGGAGGGCTTAGCTTCCTTTGGCAGAGACAGAAGCCTGAGGCTGTACTGTTAGCTCCCAGTGACCCCAGCTAAGTGTGTGCATGGTGGACTGCTGGTACCAGTCAGAACCACGGCTTCCAGAGCCTCTCATAGATCTTGTCTATCTTATTTAGAAAGGGAGTTTTTTTAAAAAGATTTTTAAATATTTAATTAGATTTAGAAGGTACTTTCTGGTGTTTTTTTTTCGTTTTTTTAAATTAGTTTCAGGTGCACAAGACAAAGTACTACTTAGACGTTTATCATTTATATCCCTCACACTGTGTGAAACCCCCTCCCCCATCCACTATCCCTCTGACATCACACACAGCCATTACATTTCCACTGTCTCTATTCCTAATGCTGTACTCCGCTTCTTGTATATATACATATACATATATACACATATATATAAAATTATAGTTGACATTCATTATTGTTCAGCTTCAGCTTCAGGTGTACAGTGCAGTGATCAGGCATCTGCATCATCCGTGAGGTGGTCTCCCTAATGGGACAAGTGTCCATCGGATGCCCTACAAAATCAATCTGGGGACTGTAATCAATAATGTTGTAAAAAGGGAGTTTTGAACTTTGTTGACAACATTCCCTCGCTTCTCGGCTGGAGCAGAAACATCGCCCCTTCCTGATTCGCTGTGTCAACGCCCGGAAGCCTGTGGTCTTGACGCCTGGGGAAGAAAGCTGTGGCAGTGGGCTGAAGGAGCAAGATGGTAGTGCGGCAGAAGGGGCCCCTGCCAGTACAAACAGGCCTAGCATGACCGTGCGCCCTATCTGATGGGAGCTGCGCAGGCACATGGAAGCTTTCAGATGTCACTATTTTAAAATACCCTTTTCACAGGCTCAAAGCAAACACCGATGGAGACAGCTAGGCGGCCTCCAAAGGAAATTAATTCAGGAAGAGAAACCTCAAACATTTGAGGGCTCTGCAAAGCAGTCATCTACTGCTCACTGTGAGGAGATAAGTTCTCTGTGGACATTTCTCTGACCAGCAGGGAAGGGCACCAGGAGGGTGTGGAAATTCCCTGGGGACTAATCTGACAAGCCGTGGTTCCGATTCACAGGACTGTAATGGATTTCCTGAACCATTTTGTCAAACAGCCCCAAGAGGCCCTACTTTAGACTCTCTTCTCCATGCGGGGACAATTGAAATACTAAGGCGGGACTACTTTCCAAAGAACATCAAGAGTCCCAAGGGAAACCGGAGTTAGAAATGATGAACCAGCCTCCTGTCTCCCCCTCCAGGAGACTCTCCTCCCCGGGGGCCCACAAGCAGGAATGTTTATGAACGGGATACTAATGACCACCCACCATTCTTCCCCACCTCACCCAGGTGACCCCCAGAGAAATCCCATTGGCCTTAGCCCTAAGGACACCTTGGCCAGCAGACTCTGTCCTGTGGTATAGGCACCTGGGCATGCCCAAGTTGATGCAGCAGGGGGTGAGAAGAAAAGATGAGAAATTCAATTAATATTTTTAATCTCTTCCTTTCTACTTTTAATATGCTTTAAATGTGCATAATGTGTTGGTACAATCATGCATTCTATGACATGCAAATCTGTTGGCGGGATACACACAACCCTATTTACTGATGGAACGCAACATGACACAAGGGAGACTGGCCTTTGCCTGCAGAGACACAGACTGGATTTGGACCTACTGCCCGGCCCCAGGCTGGGCCAGATGGACCAAGATGGATGCTTCTTCTCCGGAAACACAGGCACGACCTAGGCCAAACATCCCACTGCCCCTGTCTGGTCGCTAAAGGTCAGTCGCCACACTTTAGTCTTTTGGTAAAAGGCACAGCGTTCTGCCAGCTGCCCTGGGCTGTGTGTCACCCTCAGTCGTGGAGCAGAAAACACAAGGTGGAGAGGAAGAAGAGGGAGCAGGAGAGAGAGGAAAGGAGGAGGAAGCTAAGGAATAAAGAAGGTGCAAGAAAACGCAAAAGGGGGGAGGAGTTTTTTCAAAGTACGGAGTTGGCACCAAATCAGAAAACATGACGGCCTTCCCTTCTGTGCTGCATCCCCCACGTTTCTTATAATGTCCTGGTCGATTCTTAGAACCAGGCCCAGATATCACAGTTTCTGAGTTTGAGACTCAGGGGGCAGGAGAGGATCCAAGGCCAGGCAGCCACAGGACTGGCAGTCTCCCCACAGCCCCTGTGAGCCCCAACCACAGCTGCAGCAAAAGCAGTGGCTCTCGCTGCCTACTCATCCCATCTGCCCTGGCCTTGGCTGGCCACCTTCTGGACAGCAATTCAGGGGGCCCTGCCGGGAATAACCAGAGCTCAGCCCACAGAGGGAGGGGCACATGGAAACTCCTGGAGACTGGGGGCTGGACATAGGAAGGGGTGAGGTCCCCATTGCCTGCTTCCACTGGGAGGAAAAACAGTACACGAAAGGTCATCTCCTGTATCCTCCACCCCAGCCTAGAGTTGCTTGTGAGCCTCTCTCTCTGAGATTCAATGAACCATTATAAAAATGTTGCAGGATGCCCCTGAAGGTGGAAATAGGTTTTCTAAAAGCAAGTTTCTGTTAAAAGTTTCCAGCCACTTATATTTCTAGCAGAGGAAACAGCGATTCTCCCTGAGAAAAATCGCCTGAGTGGTTCCTTTCAGGGAAGTGCATGAAAGGCAAGTCAGCAACTGTTCCTCGGGGGGAGGGTGAAGCAGGACTCTCTGTGTTGACAAAGACCACCCTCCCCCATTTCCCCTGCGATTGTTAGGGAGGGAAGGACAAATTGCATCTGGGCCAAGAAGCCTTCTGGAAGAAAGGGATCTTGACTCCTTTATAGATTCAAAGCTATTGAAACATCTTGGAAGCATCTCTGATGCTGGAACGCCTGACTTCTTCAGGGGGAGCACGGATGCAATTGAAGACATGCAGGGCTGCAAGAAAAGAGGGTCTGTGACACTGGGAGCCTGGCCCTACAGTAGGTGACAGCCTCAACTTTAAGGGGCAAAGCAGAGCACAAGGAGCAGCCTGGGGGAGTGATGAATCTCAAGGAAGAAGGAAGGGAGAGACAGATTTTCCATGATGAAATGGGGCTTAAAATTATATCATATAAAATATTAAAGGAGCCCTGGCCTTACATTGACCACAAGCTGCTGAAGTGGGACATATCTGTGCAGTCAGAATAAGTGGGCTTTAGCAATCAGAGTACGATTTTCTTTTCTATTACAAAACATCAGGTCCAAGAGCTAAAGTGGCTGGTCAAGGTCACTGTCCAGTTGGTGCAGAGCAGGGGATGCCCCATGGCCTCCTAACTCCTCATCCCAGCTCTCCTCCACAGGCTCTCTTCCTGCACCCCTTCCACCTCCAAGTTCTCTGGCCCAGAACCAGCAGAGAAGGAGGTCTGAGAAAACAAATCTCTGAAGTACATCCGCCTATAAACAAATGGTTTTGTCAGATTTCTAATTCAGACCCATTGCTTTTAGGAAATCCTAAAGTGCCCCCATCTGGAGAAGCAGAGGAATCTATTCACATGTGGATTTTTGTCAAATAGTTTAGCAACACCAATAATTTGCACCTTGAACTTTCCTGGCATTTCCGATTGTCATCACTTTCCATGCTTGTTGGAAAATTCAAAGTTCAGATGCTATTTCCACTACTCAACAAGTGAAATCTCTAGTTGGAATACTCTGTCATAATGTCATTTAATTCTACAAAATAGTTTTAAACATGAGGTATATGCCAAGCGGTATGCCAATTCTAGAAAAGCAAGATGACTAGAGACGAAAGATATATGCAAGCTTTGGTTTCATCCAAGGCATTCGTGTTGTATCTCTGTTCTGGAACGCAGTCCTTCATAAAGAAAATAAAATGGCCATTTACCTGAAAATAGTACAAATTTTTTAATCTAGTGTTTAATTTGGTGCTTTTCTTTTCATTTTTAAAAACTACAATTCCAGGGATGGTGTAGGTGCCTAATCACTGCGCTGTACACCTGACACTGAAGCTGAACAATAATGAATGTCAACTGCAATTTAATATGTGTGTGTATATATATAGATATAGTCACAGGAAGTGGAGTACAGCATAAGGAATAGAGTCAGGGGAACTGTAATAGATATATACGATGTCAGAGGGGTAGTACATTGGGGGAGGAGGGTTATCACTTTGAGGGATATGAATGTCTAACTATTATATTATTTTGTACACTTGAAACTAATAAAAAAGTAAAAATTTAAAATATTTAAAAAAACACAAAATAAAAAAAAAAACTACAATTCCTAATTAATGTAGCCATTTCCCCCTTTACAAGTGAAAAGCAAGAAACCTTCTATTTTTCTATCACGTGTTCTTTCAGATGAAAACACCTGGACTATTCCAGATTTCCCCTCATTGGCTTCACTCAGTTTCAAAGCTCTAGCTGTCTTTTTCAGCTGTAGCTGAAAATCTGCCTTTCTCTTCAAAGACAACTTTCTAAGATAGTGACTCATGTAATTCAATTTGCCTCTTCAGTCTTCCCATTGTCCATCTCTGTCTCTGTCTTTCCTCTGGTCCTCTTTTCCTGTGTTTATCCTGACTCCACAATTAGACTATAAGTTCCCTCTTTAAACTCCTAACACCTAACTCAGTATCCAGAACAGTGAGGGCTCTCAATGAATGTGGGGAAAATAAGTAGGCTCAGAATTATTTTAAGACTCTCATCCACATCAAGTGTTTACAGAAAGTGACACTGCATCCTTGGGGAAGAACAGCACCGTTCTGCAGTTACAACTGAGCTGAGCCGGAAGTGGGCATTCTAGAGCTGGACACTCACTTCCTGTGGTCTGAGTCTCCAGCCCCCGTCTGCTGGTGCTATTTCCAGTTGTCAATGAAAATGGCAAGTCACCTGCAAATCCAGACTTGACTCTCCTTCATATGGGCCCATCTCCAAGTGTCCTTGGTATGAAGGCATCACACCTGGATCTCAGAAAATATCAGAGTAGAAAACATTAAAGGTATTAGATGAAAAGAAAGTCCTGGGCGTATCAAATCCTAGAGAGGACCCAGAGGCGTGAGAGGTAAACCATGGGAGCCTGTGCAAAGCTCTTTCTTCCCTAGGCCTCTCTATTTGAAAAATCCCCAAATAAGTGGAAATGAAGCAATTCACTAAATAACTACTGCTAAATGCTATTAAATAACCTATGAGTCAAAGAAGAAATCAAAAGGGAAATTAGAAAATATTTTAAGCCAACCAAAATGGATACATGATATATCAAAATATATGATATTCCAGTTAATACAGTGATTAGAGAAAATTTTGCTTTAAATATTTATATTAGAGTGCAAGAAAAGTCTAAAATAAATTTTTAAATTTTCTACCTTAAGAACTTAGTCTCCTGTCTATTGTTACTTGTAGGTTCAGTTGACATTTTCTCTGTATCAGTGGCCGGCTGTGCCTACATGGTTACAATCACCATCAGGGAGCCTTTTGTATTCACATTGGATTGTATGGTCTGTGGCCAGACGTCTTCACTTATATTTCTTATTTAATCCTCACACCCGCTCTTGACTTAGATACTTTTGTCATCTCCATTACGACAGAAAAGGCGATATTGGCTCAGAGAAATGAGTGATTTTTCTAAGATCACCAGAAAATGACAGACCTGGGAGTCAAGTCCAAGTGCCAAGGAACTTTGTTTTCTGAATTCTCTCACCTCCCCATCCTCTTGTCCTCAGGAAAAGCAACTCAGTTATTACGTAATGAGTTAGAATCACCATGAGCAATAACTGTCGATAACAGAACAATAACTGACCGAGGAAGCAGAACTATAATGTAACATGCATTTTCTTGCTCAGGTCGTTTCACATGTATTTCTCAAAGGATGGAGTGACTGTCACTCTGATTGTTGTGGTTAACTATGCTTTACTTATTAGTGTTTCAATTCAACAAATATTCTTCAGGCAAAGCACTCTTAGGAACTGGGCATTCAGAAATGAATAAGGTGCAGTGCTTGCCTTCCAGGAACTCAGATATCAGTGTTAAACCCTGTTTAGCTCAGGACTCTTCTCTCCTGTGCATGGGCCTAACACCACCTGTGACTTTCTACCGAAATCCAATCAGATTACTCCCAGTTACTCACAAAATGGAGGCAAGGTAGGGACACTGTGTCTGGACTTTCCGTTTCCTGAGGGGTACAGTGGTGCTTCCCAACATCGAATGGAGGGGGCCTCTGACAAGTACAAGGGCAGTGATGGCCACAATAGGAAAGAGTAATTTAAACAAGACCTGGTTTTCAGAATCCAGAGCATAGTGTGCTGTGTAAGGCTGTAAGTCTCGAGCTTGATATCCCCAAGCTATGTGAAAATTGGTAACGTTACCTCAGAGTTCTGGGTTGTTTTTACCATAACTGCCAGATCTAATCAGTCAAACAAGCGTAGTCCACAGGTCTCCTTTTGTCTTTCCTAAACGAATTTTAACACCTCTTTCACATCTTATCATCCTCAAGTCACAAACAGTTCTCCAGGAGAGGAGGTGGTGTAGGGAAGGGCACTTTTGTGATAAACACCATTCCCTTCATTCTTGTCCAGCCTTTTGAGGGCAGGGGAAGGAAGGCACAGGCCGTTATTTCTGTTTTCGAAGATGAGAAACTCAGAGATCAAGGGGTAGGAACATGAAGGACAGAACGAACTGCCCTTGGTTTTGTAGGTCTCAATCCTTTTTAAAGTTTTGACATACTCATGTGTCTTCTCACACACATTCATTTGAAAAATTAATGTGAACTACACCTAAACTTTATTTTTAGTGCCATAACATGTAAAACTAATAACCTTCATTTCATTTTGCTTATGTGGAACACATATGGAGCAGAAAGGTGACACAAACCTGATTCTTAGTTTCCTCAGATACATGTGGCCCACTAAAGATGCACCCTTGTTCATATCACATAAAACAACCTTTGCCTGCTGTCTCACAATTAAGTTCAGCAAACACCAACCCACAAAATGCTTTCTCCAGTTGTCAACCTGGCTGACACTGGGGTGCCCCCTGGTGGCATAGATTTGTATAACTTTCAAACACCAGAATTCTTTAGTTTTTAAAAAATTACTCTGTCCCTTGATTATGTCTTCTTTTGTTTCCTCATTTTGGCTGCCTCCCTGTGTTTGTATCTATGTATGAGGTTGTTCTGCTGTGTCTCCCAGTCATGGCTGGGTGGCCTTATGTAGTAGGTGCCCTGCGGGGCTCTGGCACAGTCTCCCTGGTCACTTGCTTTAGGTCTTCTAGGAGTGTCCCTTGTGTGGATTCTGTGTGTCCTCCTTTTATAGTTGAGCCTTGATTGCTATTGGCACATCAATGGGTGGGATTGACTCTCACAATGATTGGCTGTGGGGTTTGGCCACGTCCACAGCTGAGTAGGATTCACCGCAGCGGGCTCTGGTGCCCTTTGTGTTGCTTGTGGGGCTAATTGGGTGGTGCTTTGCTGTGATCTGAAGCCAACTTCTGAGTATGTTGGTTCTGGGGCCTCTTGGGAGGGGCTCCTGTGGAGGCCTAGGTCACCCACTATTTGTGACCAGCCGGGGACTACCTGGTAGGAGCTACAAAGCAATCCACATTTTTTTTGCTGCCTGTGGTAAATCTAGAGGCATGTGGGAGACACCACACTGTGAAGCAAAGACAGCTGCCACAAGTGCCTGGCCTGGGATAGCTCTGCAAAAAACCAGGACTCCCCGAGGCCTGCTGCCACCTGCTGGCTCTGTGAAAGTTCAGCCACTGATAAAGACTTGTGCAGTACAAGAATAGGGTGAGGCAGGATTTCAGGGGGTCAATAGAGTGAGAAAAGTTGTGGTCACCAAGTTAATGTGGACTCTGGTTTGGTGCCAGTGCTGAGCCTGGAGCTACTCAGGAAAAGTCTCAGCACACCAGGGCCAGTTGTTGTCTGCCTGGGGCTTATGGACTTTTGATAGTTTTCTAAGAAGAGTGTAATATAGGCAGGGCTGGTTGTTCTTGGAGAAAGTGCCTCCAGTGTTGGGGGAGTCGAGTGGGGTGGGATCCCAGTGAGTCAGCAGAGTGGAGCAGTGGAGCTCACCAGGCCAATCAGATTCAGCTTTGGCTGTAAGCTTGGGGGGCGGGCTCAACACATTAAAGATGGCGGCTGCCTGCCCAGCTGCATGGAAGGAGAACCCCAAACAGGGAAAATGGTGACTGTCTTCCAGCCCTGACCTCGAAGCTACACACCTCAGTCTGATCCTGGTATGCTTCTGACACCTCCCAAGTCACTGTCCCTCCGCTGGAGCCCAAGGTGAGTGCCTGCGCGTGAACGAGTCTGTGCAGGCCCTTTAAGAGGATGCCTGGGTTTCCCGCAGCCTTCCGTCCCACCTGCGTGGTTCCAATCCCACTGTTTTTCACAGCCAGATGTTGTGGGGGCTCCTTTTCCCAGCACCAGTTCTCCAGGCTGGGGAGCCTGGAGTAGGGCTGGTGTCCTTCACTCCTCTGGGGGGAGCCTCCGTGGCTGAGGTATGCATCTCTATTTTCAACCGCCATGCGGGAAGTTTGTGACCAGCCCGGGTTTGCATCTGCCCCGCTTACCAGTCTCAATGTGGCTTCTTTATATCTTTAGTTATAAAACTTCTGTTCAGCCAGACCTCAGATGGTTCTCCAGGTTGATTGTTTTATAATTTAGTTGTAATTTTAATGTGTTCATAGAAGGTAGCAGGCACAGTGTTTACTCTACCATCTTAGATCTCTGAGTATTACCCATTTTTAATATCCTCTCTGCTTATATTGTTAGGAAATCCAAACACATTATCTGTAGGTCCCTGCACTGGAAAAGATTTCTGCTCTATAGGAATTATGTAAGTTTCACATTGAGATCTAAAGACCTCAACTAAGCCAAAGAGTCCTTTCCCTTGTAGATACCAAGCAATACTCAGAAACATGGGGCCAGGCCACCTGTACCTCTTGCCCTTGCAATGAGCACAGTGATGATGGACTAATGCTAGGTACCTATTGCCTGGATGTGTCAGTCCTGGGCCTGGTAGCTCTCAAATCTGTTCCTCACCCTTTCTCTGCTCTGCTGTATATTAAAGGTGCGTCCTCAGCCTGCAAGCCCCCTCTCAGCTGTCAGCTGGGTTCAGCTCAATGAGAGGCACTAACAGGGATAGAAAGGCAGGAGAAGAGAGGCCAGGGTATTTCTCTCCTTCCCTCTCTGCCTCCAGCAGCATCTCTAAGAGAATTTACATCGCATCTGCAGTTACAGCCATTCTGTACAGGTCCTCTGTGGCTCAGGTTCTGGCAGGGTACCTCAGTCCCTGGCTCTGGGAACCACCATCGCCTCCTCTCTGTCTCTCAGCCTAGGATGGAGTGCCTTCCTGCTGCTCCTAGTCTTGCATTGTCCCTGCTTTGTTCTAAACCCCTCCATCACCTGGGTAACCAATTCTCCGCATTCAATCTTCTTTTCTATAAATATGTTTTCCTGGTTCATCTTGGGCTGATATGTTGCAATTTCAAATCCAAATAATAATATCCCATGAGGAGGTTCTGCCTCTCTCCCTCACTGGCCTTGGGTTCTCCCTTCAACACCTCCTGTGGCTTGGATCTGCCCACTGCCATCTCTTCCCAGCTCTGCTTTTCAATAACATCATGTTTATGGCTGGAGATCACCCATGGAGGGAGCATTTGCACCACGGAAGTCTGCAAACACCACAAACCAAGCCCACCCTGCCCACACCCTCTCCACCAAAAACCAGCTGTTGAACATTTATCCGCACACCACAGGTGGAGGAGAACTTGATGCATAATGTGATGGACACTTGTTCATTTAATGACTGACAGAACAAAGGGCTTCTCTGCAGAGGTGGGTTTCCAGTTTGCCCCACCTAGTCTTAAAGGAGAACTGGCCCAGTGTAAAGAAGTGGCCTGATCATATGGCCCTAGAGAGCCTTGGCTAGCTGTTGTCTCTCTCTGAAGCAGGTTGGCACTGGGATGGGGTGGGGGAGGAACTAACTACAGGTGCAAAATTTCAGAGAGCATCAAAAAACTCAGTAATCAAAATGACTCAGCAGTATTTTAAAAGATCACAATTAATGTCCCATAATGAACAAAATATCAAAATTTTAAGGAAAGACAGGATTGGACAGGGCTGAGATTAGGGTGAGGTAAGTTGAATCATGCAAGTGCTGGTCAGATCCTGTCTTGGTTAGATTTTGATCGTTTGTTCACACACACTTTTTCACATTGATTTTTTTTTTTTTAAAGTTTGTGTCTTTGCATTTGGCAATGATTTCTTGGCTATGACACCAAAAGCACAGACAGCAAAAGAAAAATAAATAAATTAGACTTCATTAAATTAAAACTTCTGTGCATCAAAGGACAGTATCAACACAATAAGAAGGAAAGCAGAATGAGATAAAATATTTGCGAATTAAATATATGTAAGGAAGTAATATCCACAATATATAAAGAGCTCCTAAACTCAACAACAACAAAAACAAGCAACTCAATTAAAAAATGAGCAAAGAACTTTACTAGACTTTTCTCCAAAGAAGACCTACAAATGGCCAATAAGCACACAAAAAGATGCATCACATCAAACCATCAGGGAAATGGAAGTCAAAACCACAATGAGATACCACCTCACACCCATTAGGATGGCTATGATCAAAACAAACAAACAAACAAACAAACAAAACAGAAAATAAAAAGTGTGGAGAGGATGTGGAAAAATTGGAATTCATGCATTGATGGTCGGAATGTAACATGATGCAGCTGCTGTGGAAAGCAGTATGATGGTTCCTCAAAAATGAAAAATAGATTTACCATATAATCCAGCAATTCCACTTCTGGATACATATTCAAATGCATTGAAAGCAAGGACTCAAACAGATATTTGTACGCGCACGTCCACAGCAGCCTTATTCACAATAGCCAAAAGGTGGAAGCAACCCAAGTGTCCATTGATGGATGAAGGATAAACAAAATGTGGTGTATCCATACAATGGAATATTATTCACTCTTAAAGAGCAAGGAAATTCTGACATAGGCTAGAGCATGGATGAACCTTGAGGACATTATACTAAGTGAAATAAGCCAGACACAAAAAGACAAATACTGTATGATTCCACTTATATGAGGTACCTAGAGTGGTCAGATTCATAGAGACATAAATTAGAGTGATGGTTACCAGAAGCTGGGGAAGGAGGAAATAGGAGTTGTTTAATGGGCACAGAGTTTCCGTCTGGGAAGATGAAAACGTTCTGCAATGGTGGTGATGGCTGCACAATAATGTGAATGTACTTAATGCCACTGAAGTGTATACTTAAAATTGGTTAAAATGGTAAGCTTTATGTTATGCAGATTTTACTACGATTTTTTATCTACTGCATTAAATTATAATTTATCATGATTGCTGAGTTTTTTCTGGCACCTTCTTAAATTCTGTTTCTGAGAAGATTGTCTCATTTCTAGTCCAGGCCTGCTTGGAAGCACTCCTCAGGCAAATGTAGACAATTTTTCTGGTTTCCTTATCAGTAGAATACTTCTCCCCTATGTGACCATGGCCAGTGGCTGCTGGTGACCTTCTGCTCCTGGGTCAGGTGGCTGAGAGGTGAGGACCTGGTTTGGGGTGGGAGTGTGGAGGCAGGGTGTAGATGTTGAGATGTACCTGTTAGAATCTTGAGATGATGGGCACATTCTGAGGTAATGGGAACTAGGACTTCAAAAGGTGAATATTTTGGGGGGCTGGGGCATAATTCAACCCATAACAGACCTGACTGGACACCAGTGTTGCCAGAGAGACTGGACAGCCTATTTGGTCACATGCATCGTTGTGGCAGGGGTGAGGCAGTATGAGGAAGCACCCTTCTTGACATGGAAGGGATCTTCCCATGTCATGAGTGGGAATGTTGTGAAGACTGTGAGTTTATAGTCATTGTGTGTGAGTTTATAGCCACTTCCATCCAGCATCATCGTTGGGTACATGTGTGAGCAGCTAACCTGAATGCAGCAATGAGCTGGAAACCGCATTGCCAATTTTCTCATTTTCACTTATTCATAGAGTGGTATTTTTAGGCCCTGAGCTAGTATTAAATTTAATATAAATATAGAATACTGGGGGGAAAGTAGTGTATTAGAAAAAATTACTGGTCTGGGAATAGGAGGCTTGTCTAGAGGCCCAGTTCTACTTTCAACAAAATTCCCCTCTCTGGGACTCAGTTTTTTCATGCATAAAATGAGTCTTCTGTTGGTCAGGAAATATTTTTAAAATACTGATAAGTAAAAAAAGCAAGGTGCATATGTACCAAAGAATTGAAAATAAGGACTCAAATAGATATTTGTACACCCATGTTCATAGCAGCATTATTTAAATATCTACAATGAGGAGGTGATCGAGGTGTTTGTTGATGGGATGGATGGGTGAGCAAAATGTGGTATGTCCATACAGTGGAATATTATTCAGCCCTAAAGAGGAAGGAAGCCTTGTCGTATACTACAACATGGATAAATCTTGAGGACATTATGCCAAGTGAAATAACCTAATCACAAAGGAAAATTCTGTATGATTCCACTTATACGAGGTTTCTAGAGTGGTCAGATTCATAGAGACAGAAAGCAGAATGGTGGTTGCCAGGGGCTGGGAGAAGGGAGAAATGGGAAGTTATGGTTTAGTGGACACAGTTTCAGTTTTGCAAGACGAAAGAGCTAGGAAATGGATGGTGGGGATAGTTGCACAACAAAATGAATGTGCCTAACACCACTCAACTGTACACTTAAAGTGGTCAAGAGGGTAGATTTTGTTATGTGTATTTTACTAAAATTTTTCAAATGGGGGAAAAAAGCAAGGTACCAACCAATATCTATAATAGTTTACCTTTGTATTTAGAAAGGGGGTGAAGGAATAAAAATTTAGTATTAGATTTGCTTGAATGTGCATTTTTAAAGCTCTGGAAAGATGCTTAAGAAACTGAGAATAAAATTTACTTATGAAGGTGTGGGAACTGGGCAGATGGAGGGCAAGGGTAGGTGTGACATTTGTCACATGTCCTTTATGAGCAGTTCTAATTCTATATAAACAGGTCTCAGAAATTCCCAGCTGTTATGGAAAAGCAGACATGTCCTGATTTGAAGGTTACATAATGGCTACATGTGACCTCCTCAGAACAACTCTTTCTCGTCGGGTTCACCTTGAGCTGCCATTGACCAGTGGATTTTCTTTTATTTGCTTGTTTTATCTCACTTGAAACCCAGCATGAGCCCTCAGGCCAACCCAGCAGAGCATTTTCTTCTATAAACAGTCCCACTTCCTTGACAGGAGTGGGCCAAGGGGCACTGAGCCAGCTCAGTCAGGAACCTTCCCTCTGGGGATAGTTCCATCTTTCCGCTTAGCTTCCTACTGTCTCCATGGACAGGCTTTTATTCGGTGACACTGCTCTGATAAGATCCCAGACCTGCTTGCCGAACTCTTTGTCTAATAAGAAGATTCAAGGGCCCCCTCTCCCAAGCCTCTCTGAGGGTTGACCACTCTGGCCCTGTTGGGAGAGATGAGAAGCTCGGGTGAGGATGAACACCTGTGGGGCATGCTCCCTCTTTGCTCCAAAGTAACTGCTCTTTACCTCTTCTCTCATCCTTGCTTGCTCAGGAGAGTTGACCCAACTCCTGGAGTCCACTCCTTCCCTGCCCACCTTCTCTGGGGCCTGGCCCTCCAGTCCTGCACCCCCCGTTCCACGCAGGAGCCGTGCCTCATTAGCACTGGCATAGGTCTGCAGTCAGACACAGGTGGGTGTGAATTCTTGCTCTGCTGCTTACGTATAAGTTGTGTGACCCTGGGGGAGGTGGTTAACTTACTTGCCTCTTGGTCTCCTCCCAGGTAAAATAGGGACATTGATAAAGTAACACGTGTATGTGCAACGGGGTCCATGCTCCCCACTTGTGCTGGGTGCTGGCGTAGTTCTGCATCTTGAGCTACTTGATGGCTGCATAGGACTTTGTGTCATAATTATTTATTCAACAATTCATTTGGTTTTATGCACTCTTCTATATGTATATTGTATTATACTTTTTAAAAAAAGTTTCTTTGAAAAAATAAAAGAAAACCTGTTAGGTGCTGAATAAATAATACATGCTAGTTTAGTTATCACCCCCTCACCCCAATACTGCATCAGTTCTCTCCTTTCTTAAAAATCCCTTTGATTCTTGTCGATGTAAGAAATGTCCAAACCTGTAGATAATTTTTACCAGAGTGTATTTGAGCCAAACTGACGATATACGCTGGGAGGAAGATCTCAAATCCTCGAGAGAATAACTGTTTTGCAGCTTCTTTTACACGTTTGAAATTAAGGTGGGAATGTAGGAAGATTACATGGAAGTGGAAGAAAGCAAGGCGGGGATTAACAAGGTTATGAGCTCTCTTGAGGGTTAATATCCCCTTCAAGGGGTATCACTTCTGGTATTTCACAGGTGTGTTAACCTAGATGCACAAGAGCAATAGACAGGGCTGGTTTAAAACCTTTCACTAAATAAGTTATATGTCTGGGAGTGACTACCCAGCATGACCTGCCTGGTTAGGAATTTATAATAGGATCACCCTGTGAGGTTACTTTCCATAGAACCCCTTTTTTCCTCCACATTCTTTACTGTCACAAATCTCTGTTCCTCCCCAGCCAAGTTCCTAAAATGGCGAATCTAAAATTGCTGCCTCTACTTGTCTCTCCCCTTTCCTTTTGGTGAGCCTTTCGTGGCTGTCGGGCTGTGTCTTGGCAAGTCCAATCTCCCATCACGTTTCTGAGGGGCTGGACCATTGCTCATCGTCTGTTGCGTCTCTCCTGTTCCCACTGCAGAGTTTCACCTTCCAACACTAGTCAGCGTCATTGAGGGCACAAGAATGCTCTCTGGGCACAATTCCAGGAGTTAGGTTCTGTAAAGGATATGAAGCAATGTCACCTACCCTTGCATCAGAATTCCCTGGGAGCTTTTAAAGATACCCGTTCCTCAGCCCCACCCTGATGAATCTGCCGGGAAGGAAGCTCCAGAAAGAGAATTCTCATCCACCAGACACCTACTCCCGTGTTTCCCCGAAAATAAGACCTAGCTGGACCATCAGCTCTAACGCGTCTTTTGGAGCAAAAATATAAGACCCGGTATTATATTATATTATATTATATTATATTATATTATATTATATTATATTATATTATATTATATTAGACCCAGTCTTATATTAAAATAAGAACGCATCTTATATTAATTTTTGCTCCAAAAGACGTGTTAGAGCTGATGGTCCAGCTAGCTCTTATTTTCGGGGAAACACAGTGTGCACCAGGCACTTCCCATACATCAGCCTATTTAATTCTTCTCCCAGTCCCATGAAGTTGGTGCTGCAATTGTCCTCATTTTGCAGGTGGGGAAACAGACTCACAGAAGGTGAGTAACTTGCAGTGGATCACATGGGCAGGAGTGGTGGAGGCAGGATTTGAAACCACAGCGGCGGCTCTCACAGCCACGCTCCTCCCCGTCACGCCAAGACCACGCTTTTCATTCTGTCACTAACTTAGTCTGTGGTAGAGCACTGTTTCCAAAAAAAAAAAAAAAAGAAAATGTTTTAAGTGCATGCTGATCACCTAGGATCTTGTTAATTGTCACTTGGCGGCCTGTGGCGGTGCCTGCATTTCTAACAAACTCTGAGGTAATGGCACTGCAGTTGGTCGGTGGACCTCAGCTTGAGTAGCAAGATGGGAGAAGAGGCAGAATACAAAGAAATGTGACCCAGCCAATCACTGCGGGTCCCCTGCTTTTAAGGGTAGGTCAGCTAAGGGGTTATAGACTGAATGTTTGTGTCCCCCCTCCCCCCAAATTCGTATGTTGAAAACCTAACCAAAATGTGACGGTATTCAGAGATGAGGCCTCCGCGAGATGCTTAGGCCATGCGGGTGGAGCCCTCATGAATGGGCTTTGTGTCCTTATAGAAGAGACCCCAGAGAGCTCCCTCACCCCTCTGCCCTGTGAGGACACAGGGAGAAGACCGTGAATCAGGAAGTGGGCTCTCACCAGACATGAAATCTGTCAGCTCCTTGATCTTGAACGTCAGCCTCCAGAGCTGTGAGAAATAAATGCCTATTGTTTAAGCCACACAGCCCTAAATGACTGAGACATGAGAGCAGGGGAACTAGACGATCCCCCTGGAGGTCCCCTCACCACACTGCCTCACTTCTGCCAGCATCAATCAGACACAAAGGTCAGCCATCTGGCTGCTTAACACAGAACTTGAGACCTTGGAAAGTTCACTACAGATACGAGGAGATGACAGACAGCGAGCTCATCTCAGGCCACATGGCTTCAGCCGTCTTGCCAACCTCTCCTCCAGGACTGGGGCCTTTGCAGAAGACCACACTCAGAACATATGGTCCCCTGGGAGGCATGCATGGTAAAGTCCCTGTTCCAGAAGTTTCTCTCTCAGGGACTATCTGCCTTGACTAGACCTCTGGCCACCTGGGCTACAAAATGTTTTTCATCACATCACATCCTCCTCTGAGAAAAATATTGGCAGCTCTTCGCAAAAGTTTTTTTTTTTTTTTTTTTTTTTACACTTGATCTTAGCCAAAAGGCCGAGAAGTGATTTTTTGTTTTTGTTTTTGTTTTTTTATGTTAACTCTCTCCCTACAAGCCCAAGAAAGAGACCAATCACAATATTTGCTTGTCAGTCCCAGGCTTTCTCCAACTAATTGTTCTCCTCAGGATTCAGGGTGGGGTTCTTCTTTTGCAGTGTGGCTTCCCGGCTTCTCCCCACCTTCACTTTCTCCCCACCCTTTTCACCTATTGCATACAGAGAAGATGATACTATACCTACCACACAGGAGACAGCTGCTGAAACTGAGGCAAGGACTTGCCCTGCGGGTTTCCAAGGGCTGAGGGCATCGGTGTCACTGCACACTCATGCTGCGGTCACAGCTCCCCAGTGGAGATTCTTAACCTCCCCTTCAGGACACTGGTTTCCTATACTTTCTACTGACTTTATCTGTCCTTCTGGCAAGGATAGATAGCATCAGTAAAAGTCACCAGAATAGCCTGGGGAGACTATGAACATGCATGTGTTACTGGAGGGAGCCCAGCATCATTAGGGCTTTAAGGTGATCTAAAGGTGCATCTGAATTTGGAGCTGGGTCCCTTACACTCACCCCATGTCACTGAGAGGGTGCCCTGCCTGCTCTTGCCCTCCCCCAGGGTTGTGATCTCAGACAGGGAGTGGTGAGCTCTCTCTCTCTCTCTCTCTCTCTCTCTCTCTCTCTCTCCCACAATTGTTCATCACTCTGTCCCCACGTACCCTGACCTGAGGCCCAGGAGAATATTTGTTGCATTGTTGAGACCTGCTGTGAGATGCCACCCAGCAATGGGTGGGAGTTTCTGCCTCGGAGTCCTGGGGAGCCCCCGTTTCTAAATCTGTCCCATGCGGGCCCGCACCTGCGAATGTCGTAGGTGTGTGCCTTCGCATCTGTCTCGGTCACAGGCACATTTGCAGGCAGAGTCGTCACCAAAAGCAGCAGACTGGTTCAGGGGTCAGAGCTGGGGACCTGCTGATTCCCACTCTCTGAGACTGCCTGCTCCAGCGGACCCCAGTGAGCTGAGTCAGCCACTGCACCTGCCCCCATCCGATCCAAACTGGTTCCAACTTGATTACTTAGTCTCATGTGCCAAAGACATCCAGCACGGCCTCTGTCTCTCCTTTTATGAAATTAGTTTCACAGAGAATGAGAAGTCAGGGCCTCTCAAGTGCCTGAGATCCTTAGTGTGATTTGGCCATCGCTCACATGACAACTTGCCCATCCGGCCTGATGTGCTTTCCAGAATGCATAGTGTGCACTTCTTGTCAGATGCCTTTCTAGCCTGATGCAAAACTTGCTTCTTTCCTCGGTGGTGTGTGGTAGGAACCCTGGCCTGGAATCCTTACAGCTCTGCAGTGTGACACGGAGCTTGCACAGCGCCCGAGGCCTCTGTAGCTCTGACACCACATAGAATTCCTGAGCCTGCCAATGCTCAGCTGATCGTCTCGTCTCCATCCCTGCAGCCCGCCCCCTGTCACAATCCAGGGACCTTTGCCAACCATAGTTTCATAGTGTCTTGATCGGTTGCTGATGCTGCATTCCTGCACAGGGCCCTGCAAGGGTTCCTATTGATGAGACAAAATGTCCATGGGGCCAAGATTTGAAGAATGGTGGCTCTTACTGGACAACAGCCCCAAGACAGGGAAGAGATGCTGCACTTGGATCCACTGTCCCAAATGACCACTGAGGGGCCTGGGAGGAGGGATGAGCAGGAGAGGAGTCAAAGGGGCCTGTGGAGATGAAGGCCGAACACACCTGCTCCCTTAGGAATAACGTGGCACTCCACCCCCTCTCTGGGAGCTGCCACCAGCTTCACAGCCCTCAGCAGTGTTGACTCTGGCAAGAGGGGAGGATGCTATCAGCTCACAAGTTCTGAGCTTCAAGGCAAGGACAGAGCGGCTGCTAGGTGAAGTGGGGCCTGGGACCTGCTCCAGGCACAGCACGTGACCCACCCTGCCTTTCTCTGCCTGATCACAGCTGGGGTTATGGAGCACTGCCCAGCTCAGGCCTGGTACTCTGGGCAGAGGGTGGGAGAAGTCTGCCAGCTCATGCCTCCAAACATGAGCTGGCTGTGTTTTCTTCCAAATGCACCATGGTTCTTCGTCTTTTCAGGTGTGTGTGGGGTGGTGGGGGGTGGGAGGGAGCCTTTGAGAATCTGATAAAAGCCAGCACCTTCTGCCCTGGAAAACACAGCCTTGCGTGTGCAGCTGAGGTTTTGGTTTTAGATCCCTCTGAAACCTGGTTGAAACACAGACAGGATCAGAGGATGGGAGGCAAAAAGTTGACAAAACGCCTCTGGGACCCTAGTGGAAGGGGAGTAGAACAAAGAGAAGTATTAAGGTTAAACTCTTCTCCCATGAAAGAGAAGATGGGAAGCACTCTGTTTCAGAGATGGCTGATGAAATAACCAAAGGACACCAGACCCCAAAAGGATGGAGTCACATGTTAGTGAAACATTTTCAGGTGGTCCTGACCTGATCACCTGGCCAGGAAAGAGCCCAGCAAGAGACCAAGAACATAATTCATGAAAGACTTTGGGAGTAGCATGAAAACATCTCCTTACCCCGCTTTCTCTTTGAGTCTTAGTAAATAATTTTAACCCAGAATGATGAATTCTGTGCATGGCCTTTCAGGTGCTGAATAGCTGTCAGACTTGGTCATTGTGACAGACAGACGATAGGGTGGCCCCCACAATCCCTGCCTCCTGATTTTAATTTCTTTTGGGAAACTCTTCCCCTTGGTTGTAAGCAAGACCTTGCCTCTAACCGATAGAATATGGCAAAGATGATGGAATGTCACTTTCCTGTTTAGGTTATGTCATGTATGACTCCATTTTGCCAGTAGACTCACTCTAAGGGCTGTCCTTGCTGGCTGGATGAAATAAGTGGCCATGTTGGGAAAACCTATGTGGCAAGAAACTTCCAGAAGCCTCTAGGAGCTGGGAGTAGCTTCTAGGAGCTGAAGGCAAACTCCAGGCAACAGCCCACAAGCCAGGGCCTTCAGTGATATAACCACAAGAAATGAATTCTGCCAACAACCCAGCAACCTGCGTGAGCTTAGAAGTAGATTGTTCCCCAGTCAAGCTTCCCAATGAGACCCCAGCCCTGGATGACACCTTGATTGCAGAGGACGGCTCAGGATCTCTCAGGAGCTGTACCTGGACTTACCTGCTCCACAGAAACTATGAGATAATTAGTGTGTATTGTTGCAAGCCACTAAGTTTGTTACACAGCAGTAGGTAACTGACACAGCCATAGACTGAGAAAGTTGCTGAAGGGCTTTCTGTACCTGTGTTGCAGTGGTTTGGAGTGTCCATATTGTTAGGCAAAAGCAGAGAGGTGCCAGGACATGGATAAATGCTCTCTCTCTATTATGTCTCAGGAATCACTGTGCTTGCTCTGCGTTAAGTTTTATAAAGCCCAGGACACTACACTGGGATCTCTATCTAAATCTTATTCCTGGAAATGGCTACTGTGAGCCACTATCTATACTTCAGAGGACTCAGATTTGCTTTATCCTCAAAAGAACCCAAGATAAAGGGACATGCAGTTATTACTGACGTTGCAAAAGCAGAGCTGGCAAAACCTGTCCAGGTACTTCAGTGTCTCTGAGTTGTTCAGGCAGAGTTAAGTCTATTCTTTTGGAGATAACTTTGGATTACTTGTGTCAACCTGATTTCTGATTACCAAATCTTCTCTGATTTTGCAGGTTTCCCCTTACTTTTGATGCATGTCTTATTAATTGTGACATAATGCTAAAATTTGTGTAATGCCCAATAATAATATATTTCTACCCTTTCATTCAACTAGAATTTATTAGGTGCCAACTGTGATAGCAGGGCCCGTGAGAGTTGACAGATGATGAAAAGCAGCTCAGGTTGCTTCAATGACTTGCTTGCTTATGTAGGTCACCAGTGAGGAGGCCCAGGCTGTAATCCAGTCTTCTGGCTGTAGAGTGCTTTGGGCTGTCATATGAGATTATAGGAAGATCCTTAACCTCTTTACTTCGAGGCTATCCTTCATCTTTCAAAGGACATCTCTTCTTGCTCTCATTCAGTGTGGTCAAATATATAATCATTGAACACCTACCATCATAGTCTCAGAGGGAAATGCTGGGCTGGATGGTCCACTTAAGGAACCTCTTAAGTCTGAACATCAAGGCTTTTGACAGGCTCTGAAGATGGTGAATGTGGGCTCGTGTCCCTATACATACCCTATCTGGGCTTCAAGCGTACATGTGGGGATGGGGAACCCCATCTTTGGATGCCTCCAACCTCTATTGATCAATAACAAGTCTTCCATAAGAAGTTCCTGAAAGCAAAGAGCCTGTGGTTGACTTGGTTTATGCAAGAGCCATCCAAGGAAAACTAGAACTCTGTGCCAGGCTTCGCAGGACAGGATTCCTGGGTGCAGTGTGATATAAGAAATATATACTTTGGTTTTCATCTCCAGCTTCTGGCAGAGGTCCCCAAACACTTGTAACTTCCTAAGTGATAAGAGTGATAGGAGCATTTTTGTCATTGTTATAATATTTGATTTTTGTCTCCAGCTCCTTTCGACTGATAAAGACAACTTTCAACTCATAAAGGTGAAAGGAGCATCTTTTGTTATTTATAACAAGCCCCTTTCAATCACACCTGACTTTATGTTAATGAGGTGACTTTTGGAAAGCTCCTAAAGAGTCTCTCCACTAGACTCTTAGCCTATAGAAGAGGGACCATTTCTTGTTCAGTATACCATCTCCAACACCCAACAGAGACCCTTGCCAAGGGAAAAAAGTAAGATAGATAGGGTTGCAAACACATTGTTCTACCATTCTGCATTCTACCTGAGTGTTTGATAAAGAACTTGGTAATTCCATACTGACGTCTTGGTCCTGCATGTGATATGGTGGAAGGTGGAGAAGCAAATTGAAATGATACAACGATGTAATGAATGGTATCCACCTTCGGTCATGAGTAAATTAGTTACCTAATTAACCAATTAATTCATTTCTTGGAAAATCAGTGAAACGTTGATCTAGGAGACAAAGCTGAAACAGAAGAATGGCAATGAGGGAAAAGGGAAAGTCAGTATAAAGATTCTGAGGCAAAAGAACAGGAAATGTTTGGGGAACCACAAATTGATGAGCATTACTTGAGCCAAATGCACAGGAGAGAGTGGGAAGAAATGAGGCTGGGTAATAGACAGCTTGAACGTGGAGGGTCCCATAGGCAAATGATGTTCGATTTTATGCTGCAGGCAATACGAAATGAACTGAAGAATTCTGATCAGAGGTGTGGCACAAACAGACTTAACATGCTTATCAGTGCAAAACATTTATGAGACGAAGGGGAAACTAGGAGTAGAGTGATCAAGAAGGATTTCCTGCAACCTTGCTAAAATCACTTAGTAGTTTCAGTAGCTGCTTTGTGCAGTCTATACAATTTTTTTATATAGCCTATCACGTGGTCTGCTAATCTTGATATCTTTTGTTCTTTCTCATACTTTCATTGCATTGGCTAGAACCTCCAGTACAGTGTGGAATAATAGATGTCCTTTATCAGGTTGAGGCAGCTTCTATCCATTTCTAATTATTGAAAAATTTTATGAAGAATGAATGTTAGAACAAGTGCTTTTTCTGCATCTGTTAAGATGCTATTATAGTATAAATTTCATTTGGGTATGCTCGCTGCTCGTGTGTAGAACAGCAACTGATTCTTGCATATTGATCCTGTATCCTGGAATCTTGCTCAGTTTCTTTTTTAGTTCTAAAAAGATTTTTTGTGTATTACCCTTGTGGACAACAGAAAACGGGGTTCTGTACAAAGTAAACTCATAGGGTGATCTGATCATAAATTCCTAACTGGGCAGGTCATAGTGAGTAGTCACACCCCAGGCATAAAACTTTTTAGTAAAAGATTACCTTTGCCTTAAGCAAGCCCTGACCATTGTTTCTATGCATCTAGGTTAACGCACCTTTGAATTAAGCTGTAACCACCCTAAGGGAGCACATAATCTTAACTATCCTGTAATCCAATCCTTGCTTTGCTATCCCCCACCTCCATTTAATCTTCCTTACTTTCCCTCTTTAATTTCAAATGCATAAAAGAATCTGCAAGACTGTTATTTTCCGGAGCATTTGAGATCTTGCTCCCTGGCATATGTTGTCAGTTTGGCTCAGATAAACTCTTATAAAAAATTATCTACAGGTTTGGAAATTTCTTACGTTGACATCCTTTTACTTTTAACTTATTTGTGTCTTTATATTTAAAATGTTTTTTTTTTTCTAGACCCAGCTATAGTTGAGTCTTGCTATTGCATATTGTTTTATTTTCTTCTTTATTACACATTAATACATGTGATAGGGGAAGGGAGGTGGAACTGGGGGGTTGTTAATTTTTTTGAAAAGCAGTCCAAGACTCACAGGAAAATGGAATGGACTTATCTTTCCTTATTTCTCCAAGTACAACTAAAACCTCTGGCTATTATATATAAAACAAATAGAAGAAGACACTAAAATATGGAGACAAGATGGCAGACCGGCTGGACATGCCAGGACCTGAAGAAAAACACGGTGATGAGTTCTCAGTTTGTGATTTTTTTTTTTGCTTCATATATCTCAGAGTGGTTGCTGAAGAAGGTGGCAATCTGAAATTGCTAATGGGCACAGGGAAAAAAAGTCCCCCAAAGTCTGCTCTGTCTAGCTAAATAATCAGGAAAGAGGCAACCTAACAAGACAGAAAGTTTTTAGGAAATAACCACTCTGCTGCAGTCAAACACTACAGAGAAAAAAACTGTGGACCCACCACACCCACACCAGCAAATGTCAAGGCGGAGCCTAGATTTTCATCCTTGCCAAGCTGTAAGGAGATGCCCCAACTACCACCTTAATAGGTAGGATATAGTAAAGCTGAATTTACGCTGTGATCCAGTGTATGCTATAGACCTTGGGGCTTTAATCAACAGAAATGCAAATTTATATTCACCAAAAAACATATAAAAGAAGGTTCATGGCACTCCTATTCATAATAGCCCAAACTGGAAATGACACTAGCCAAGCAAGTAGCCCCCACTGAAAAACTTTAACTTTTCTTTCCTTTAGGGATTTTAAGTTTCCCTTTCCTTAAGTTTCCCTTTCCCCAGTTTCTTAGCTCTTACCCCCCTGCTTTTTAATTATTTTGTAAATCAGTTTCTTAATCATAAATAATAGATTGTTTTAATGTGACTCATAGAAATCCCCGATCCCCGGCTTTAGATAATTACCCTAAAGCTTGTGATTTATGCTTGTTGATTATGGTCACTGTGGCCATAATCTTTCCAGGCCTAGCTCCCAGGTGAACCAATAACTGAATGACTGGTCATAGCAGAAGAAAGGCCAGGCTCCACGAAGCTGAACGAACCTCCCATCATGCATTCCCCCTTTGTCAATGGCTTTGGGTCCTGCTTCTTAGGCCAAAACTTTTCAGTCTATCAACTAAAATCTCTCTCTCCTCATCTAAGGGCCATTAGGATACCAGTGATGCCCCAGCAGGGTTTCCAGTACATGCCGACCACAGAGGTCAACATGGTCCTCCAGGCGGATCTCGAGACCCCTTCCCCTCATCTAAGATCAGACAGGGCAAGAGTCCTGTGAATCCCGAATAGGTAGGGACAATGGCCACACTCAGCAGGAAGCAGATACAGAAGAAGAGACCTCCTGTCCCTCAACGTCCCATAGAAATTTATGGGGATCATGTCTCTCAAGGGGGACATAAGGCAGGAAGTTAGAAACAGGAGTTGGGTCTCCGAGATGCATCAGGTAACATTCCAGTATGTCCAACATGGCCTACGGAAAATAACTGCCCAAAAGACCTCCCCTCTCCACCCAAACTTTCCTTTGTTTACCATAACCATTAGCTATTACAAGGAAGCTAAAGAATACAAAATACCTAACTAGATAAGACCAGTCACCCACACCTGTGCAGTAAAGGCTACAACGACCTTCATCTCACCCTAATCACATTATAATATCATACATATGCACAGAAGTTCATTAATATCATTATAACAGACTGAATTCTAGGAAGGAACATGTGCAGTCTGAAAAGATGAGGTAATAGCCTCTTGTCAATCACAGGTGCCAATCAAGAGACCCCACACCTAGAGAGGAGTAGCCCATTCTAGAAGAGAAGGAAATAAAAACTCCGAGTCCTCACCGGTCAGCACCTTTTGAGCCACTCCTTTGTGCTCAGGCCTGCTCCTATCTCTTTGGAGTGTACTTTCACTTCTAACAAACTGCTCATTCACCACTGTATTTCTGTGTCTCATTCAGTTCTTTGCTTGAGGCACCAAGAACTTGGACACTGTGCTGAGAAGGGTCTGCCCTCTGGTAACAGAGATAACCCAAATATCCACCAAAATTAAAATGGATTTTTTAAATGTTGATTTTATCATTCACTGGAATGCTACACAGCAGGAAAACGAACAAACTATAGCAGCCAACAACCCCATGGATGAATCTCATGAATATAATGGTGAACAAAAGCCAGGCACCAAATAAAGGACTCTGTGATATAATTACATGTAAGTCCAAAACAACAAAACTTATCTACAGTGTTAGAAGTGAGTGTGTTAGTTACCTTTGAGACAGGATGGATAGTGATAAGGAGAGAACAAAGGGGTTCTGGGAGCTGACACATTCTATATCTTGATCCTAGGTAGTGGTTACACAAATGTGCCTATCTGTAAAAATGAATCCATCTGTATGCACAAGATTTGTGTACCTATTATGTTATACTTTAACAAAAAATGATTAAGAATATTGGGAACTAGTAAAATTATATATGCATTTACCCTCACCAATGTCAATAACAACATCTAACACACACGTGAATACAATGAAAAAAGGGAGAAAGATTTTAAATATGCATGCTTCTTTTAAGTGAAAAGGGGCAAATACCAAAACCAGCATTTTAAATTTTCTGTTGGGTATAAGAGTGGTATAAGTGATAATTTTTTTTTTAAATTATGAAGTCATTTTAGGTTTCCAGATATTTGTTGTGAAAATGAAAACAAAAAAGGAGCATTTACTCAGTACTGAAACATAAAATAAAGAACACTGTCTATTAGTGCAAAGCAGTCTGCCCAGGGAATTGCAAATTGTCTTTACTGAATGGAAGTGTTGAAAACAGTTTCCATACAATTATATGAACTACCACATGAGCAGTATTAACAGGGACAGTTTTTGAATCTTTTATTAAAACGATATTAACAGGGACAGTTTTTGAATCTTTTATTAAAACAGAAAGATTCTCAAAAATCATTCATTTCTCCCCACCAAACAGAATCCCATCTGTTTCAAGACTGAATAAATATG
This sequence comes from Rhinolophus sinicus, assembly GCF_036562045.2. Lineage (NCBI taxonomy): Eukaryota > Metazoa > Chordata > Mammalia > Chiroptera > Rhinolophidae > Rhinolophus > Rhinolophus sinicus. Next base: position 97,418,426 of record NC_133757.1, read on the forward strand.
TCAGCACAGCAGTTCACTTCCAGAATTTAGTAAACATTGCAAGATTAGTTTCAAAGCATATGGCAGATAGTTAGCAATTTTTTTCCCCCCAAACAATTCTATGACTTAAGGGGAAAACTACGAATTTTCAAATAGTTGCAATATATTCTACCTATTTCACTGAATGGAAATCCATAATTCAGCCATTATTTATTCCTCAGCAAGACAACCAAACAATTTTGCTTTAATATGAATGTGCTGAATAATTTTAAGGAAAGTTATTTTTTAAATGCAGGCGTGTTGACAATAGTTTGTTTAAAGGGGAAAAAAAATGAATGGAAATATTGACTCGTCTTCCAGTGGAACCTCACTATCTCACCAGGGAAGGGAGGAAATATGCTGCTATATCCCCCTCTAATAAGCAAAACTGCACAAGAGGAAAAGTGGCGAGTTGAGGAGAGGGTGCTCTTGCTCCTAAGCAGAGCTGTGGGTTCATGGCAGTTTATTTTATTGTGCTTCATAATGTACATGTTTACAAATATTCTTTCAAGCATACCCAATGTTACTTTTTCAAAAAACATTTCAGTGTATTTCTAAAACCTCAGCTTTGGGGGGTGGGGAAGCAGCAGCCTTGCTGAGCCAGGCTCACACCTTTCCCACAGGAGAGGAAATGAAGACTCACGATGAAGTGATGGAAGTGACTTTGTCATGCTTAATAACCAGATGGGGGCAAAACTATGGCCCAAATTCATTTCCCTTCCAGGTGTGAAGCTTTTCGCACAAATCGAACCTCCCTCTGAAATCAGAGTTTCACACTTTTGTATTTGTTTAGAAGAAACATAGATTTTTAGCGTGTCAAAGGCTCATGTTCAAATACAAAAGTGTAATCAAGGAAAGAAGGAAGACACTTAATGTGGCATTTGCTATTTGCTAGGCTGGAAGTCTCCTTTTTGGTTCTTTGAATCATGATTCACAGCAGACCTGAGGGGCCCAGGAATGAGACAAATGCATTAGTGGAACTACAGGCTTTAGTGGAACTGAGAGGTGAGAGAGGTGTAGAAATATGGACCCTAAAGAAGCGACTCCTCAATGGATAAGTGAGCATGAACAGTAACTGCCCTTTTAGAATTAAGCTGGGAACATAGACTTCCTTCCTTTTTCGATCTTTCACTTACATTCTAAGTGTTTATTCCTTATCTATTCAACATAATACTTCATGACTCAGTGAAGAAATTGGTAAACAGTTACTCTGCTTACTTGATAATGCTAGATTATTCCTTTCAGATAATGAAAGTTTCAAAATGGAAAAATTCAAGTTATTTTATCTTAATCTGGAATAGAACAAAAATCATGACCATCAATACTTTGAACCTTAGTAATAATGAAATAACTGTTGGTCCACTTCTAAAGCAGCTGCTCTGTCTACTTAGCAATCAGTCTCCCAGTTGTAAACACACTTTAAGAAATATGAGATATTTATTCTACGTATCTCTTTTCATAAAAACTTTTGTGTTAATATAATAGCACTGTTTTAAGTGAATTCTTTATATTCATTCAATAAGTTTTATTATGGTGAAAAAAAAAGGGGGGAATATTTGCCCTTTTAAGAACTTAGTTATTTGGATATAAAAACTCTGTTCTTCAAAAATCCCAGAGAGTGACTTTTGTTCTATCAGACAAGTTTTCCATATTTGCAGTGATGTTCTTTGCAGCATTTTCTAAAACAGTGAAAGAACAGAAGGATTCTAAATGTCCATCATTAGGAAATCAGTTAAATATATTTTTGTACATCAACAATGAAAAGTTATGCAGCTTTTAAAATAAATGAGGTAGATCCAAATGAACTCATACTGTAAAGTGTTGTAGACTGTTAAATGAAAAAAGCCTGGTGTACACACACACTATACATATTGGGGGTGCCAAGAAAATGTATATAACTGGACACTTTGGTCAACGTTGCTCAAGCAGCAGTTCACCATAATCAGAAGTGTCTGGACCCTGATGGTAACCACTTTGAGAACCTCTTGTAATTGCAGAAGTCAAACGTGCTTGCATACAATTAAGTTCGTGAACTTGTTGCAATGATGTTGCTAACATTTTTTGTTATCCAAAGGATTATTCATTATGAATTTATACCAACTGGACAGTTAACTAAGTTTACTATTTGGACATGCTGAAAAGGCTGCATGAAAAAGTTAGACAACCTGAACTTTTCGTCAACAATTCGTGGCTCTTGCATCACGACTGCACCAGCTCACACAACACTGTCTTTGAAGGAGTTTTTAGCCAGTAAACAAATAACCATATGGAACATCCTTCCTACTCACCTGATCTGGCCCCCAATGACTTCTTTCTTTACCCAAAGATAAAGGAAATATTGAAAGGAAGGCATTTTGATGACATTCAGGACATCAAGAGTAATGCCATGACAGTTCTGATGACCATTCCAGAAAAAGAGTTCCAAAAATTGCTTTGAAGTGTGGACTAGGCACTGGCATTGGTGCAGAGCTTCCCAAGGGGAGTACTTCAATGGTAACTATAGTGATATTCAGCTGTGAGGTATGTAGCACTCTTCCTAGGATGACTTTGCGAAGTTAATTGTCAGACCTTGTACATATATATACATATTATATGCAAAATATGCAACCAGTCATGATCACCTCTAAAGATGGCAACTGAGAAACAGATTTAACTTTATTTACCCATTCATGCTGCTTGAATTTTACAATGAGCATAAGATTTTTTAAATGATTTTTAAATTGAGGTACAATTGACATAACATTAGTTTCAGGTGTACAATGTAATGAGAAAATTTTTTTAATTATAAACTTTAAAAAAAAAAAAGATAGTAGATACAGACCTAAAATAGAACATTAACTTATATGGTTACCAGCTACTATTGAAAAACACTATATAGTATATATGGTTTTCTTTTTTGAAGATTTCTGGTTTCATGTAAATTTTACAAAGTAAGTGAAGTTAAACTTTGAATGACATTCATGAAACATGATTGTAAGAGGGAAAAGCTCATTTCTTGGTTAACAGATGAACAAATTTGAAACACTAATACACTAATTAATATTAAAGGTATCTATTTTACCACCTCATCTACAACCCTAAAAGTTGTATGTTTAATTTGGGCAGAAAGATTTTAGGGGGATCTTCACATTGAATGAAGAAGCATTACCTGTTCAACTCAGTCCTTTTATAGTCAAGTATACATAATATTAAAACCATAAAAATTGACATAATTCTATTTTCAAAAAAGGAAGTATCCTAATTTATCTTATTAAAATGTGATTTAAAAATAGGATTTATATCTTATGATTGCCTAATGGAACCAATGCATTTATTTAGAGACAGTTATTAGATTAATCTGAGATCTACTATCTTTTTCACATTAGTTCAAATCTTTTTTTCTTAATGGAGGTAAAATTGATATGTAGCATGGGTTTCAAGTATATAACATAATTTGATATTTGTTTACACTACAAAGTAATCAGCACCGTAAGTCTAGTTATTATCCATCACCACACAATTGAGCCCCTTCACCTATTTCACCCACTGCCCAACCCTTTTCCCCTTTGGTAACCAGCCACCAATCTGTTCTCTGTATCTATGATTTTGTTCCTGTTTTGTTTTGTTTTTCAGATTCCACATATAAGTGAAATCATACAGTCTTTCTCCATCTGACTTATTTCACTTGGCACAAAACCCTCAAGGTCCATCCATATTGTCGCAAATAGCAACATTTCATTCTTTTTTATGGCCAAGTAGTATTCCATTGTGTGTGTGTGTATGTGTGTGTGTGTGTGTGTATTTATTTAACATTTTCTTTATCCAGTCATCTATGGGAGGACGCTTAGGTTGGTTCCGTATCTTGGCCATTGTTAACTAACACTTCAAAAAACATAGGGGTGCATATATCTTTTCAAATTAGTGTTTTCATATGTTTTGGGTAAATACCAATTAGAATCTTAAGATTCTCCAGCAAAAAATAGAGTTTATATTCCCAAAACCATTATAAAATTAGAACTTTTAAATAAATGCAAACTATATCTTGGTAAATAAGTATGTACCAAGAGAAGGGGTACAGATGGTAGAGCAGAATTTCATCATAAATTAATTCAACTCTTTCTCAATAGAAATTTGACTATGTAAAATTAAGAGGCAAGTGAAGTGTTTCTACCCTTTCACCTAGTAATTGTATTTCTGGGTTTCTGAATAAAGCAATTAAATAGTGGATTACACAATTACGATCGTCCATTCAATGGGTATTATGCAGCTATTTTTAAATGGTAAATATTAAATATTTTAAATGGTAAATATTTAATTTACTTGTAACATGTCTGAGAAGAATGGATAGGAATATGAAAAAACAGCTAGTATATTAGCTGGCAAGGATTGCAAATGATTCTTTTCCAAAACTTGGCAATTTTGTCTTAGTACTACTTTTATAGTTATGAAAAAAAAAAATGTTTATCTGTTACTATGTTGTATAAGCACTGGGAAATACAGATATACACTATACTGTTGAATCAGTTATTGATTGCATTTAGAGAAGACAGCTTTTTTTCATTATATTACTTTTAGTTGTTTAAATTCTTAATAAGAACATTTTTAAATGAACAAATTAAAATAAAATAAAATAAAATAAAATAAAATAAAATAAAATAAAAAAACACTTATGGCCTTACCATAAAACACAATAACAAGTTGTCAATCTGGCCTAAGCGTGTTAAAAAATACTATTAACATCCACCCCTTCTATAGTAAGTGTCTGAAGTAGTGCAATAACATTTGTTGCCTAGGGCCTATTTCTTGATTTTAAACAGTATAATTGCTGGCAGTCATTAGGCTGTGCTGTTTGTGCAATGACACAAAGGCATATCACGGCAATGCCACACAGAAAACATATTAGCAGAACTAATAACCATATCAGTTGTCTGTGGAAATCTTTGAAGTGAAAGACATCAGAGCAAAGTCAACATTTGTATCCTTCCTTTTCTAATTTAAAATAAAAAGAGTGTTTTTGTGGTTAAACTCACACTTTCCCCTTCTTCAGATCATTTCTAAATTAACCATAAAAACCCCTTCTCCCAACAGAAAGGAAAGCTTCTTATAGTAAAAGATTGAGTCATCTCCTGGGACTCCAAGGTGTGCACCAGATAGAAAGTGTTTAGATCGAAAGGGCAACTCTAATTTCAGTCTTAATTAGAATGCAAAGATGTCAGTAAGAATCATCCATATAATTCAAAGCGTTCCTTGTTCTTACACGCTTCTTTGAGGTTCTCCTGAAGAGGCCTTTATAGATTTATAAACTCTATAGCCATTCTAGAACAAATCCCCCCAAAGGGCCCCAATTACAAGGTCACCCAAGGAATGTGGTGGAAACGCTGGAAGAGCAGGGTCTAAAGAAAAGGGTCACTCAAGTCAGTTCCTTCTTCCCTTCTCATGGAAGGAAAAAATTAATTTCTGTTCCTTTAAGATAACTGGGAATAAATTAAAAAGAGCTTAAGAACTGTTTTTCAAACTGTAAACAGTAAGAAATAAATGAGTTTCAAAATTCAATTATCTACAAATATTCATAACAATATTATTTATAACTAAAAAGTGCAACCAACCAAACTAAACATTCCTCAACTGATGAACAGACAAAACAAAACGTGGTATGTACACACAATGGAATACTATTTAGTGAGGAAATCAAGTACAGTAAAAGTAAATGAAATACTGATACACGCTATAACATGAACCTTGAAAACATTATGCTAAGCTAAAGAAGCCATTCACAAAAGACTATATATTGTATGATTCCACTGATGTGAAATGTCCAGAATAGGCAAATCCGTAGACACAGAAAGTAAACTGTTGGTTGCCTAGCGTGAGGAGGGCTAGTATGTGGTTCTTTGTGGGATGCTGACATGGCCTAAAATTAGATTATGGTGATGGCTGCACAACTCTGTGAATATACTGAAAAATCTTATTACCATATACAGCTAATTACCATATACTGAATTTTACAGTATATGAAATATATCTCAATAAAGCTGTAAAACAGAAAAGCTCATTACTATCTGTTTGGTTTTAGAAAATAAAACGTAGAAATGTAAGGTTAATTATGCTATGTAAGGGGAAGAATTATATCAACAAAACTTATTAAATAATTCAATTATCTAGAAGTTCTCCAGTTATATGTTAAATATAAATCCAGTTATGCCTCCAGGAAAATTATGTTTCTGCCTAGCTGTTAAAAACTCCAAACACATAACATTGTCATTAAGCACATATAATAAAGGCCTTTTAATCCTTGACAGCTGTTTACCAATATACCCATGATTTATCTGTGCCATTTCACCTTTTAGTGATTCCACATGTAGCACGTCCTGAGGTAGCTGGAAAAACAGTAAATCTGTATATATCTATACAGTAATGGCTTCTGAGGGTTTAGAGTAGCTCCTCTGAAGTCTCAGTCTAAGAGTATATAAAAAAGGCTGTAACAGAAAGCTCTCTTTAGAAAATAGTGTATGGAACTGGTCTACACAAGTGGGCCAGAGCTGCAATAGGACTAGTGGCACTTCGAGATGCCCATCCCCATTTATTGAGACAATGTGAAGGGGTGGAGCCCAGAAACCTGCATATTTAGACAAGCTCCTCTGAGAGACTGACATTGTCAGGTAAGGGAATTATATTCCTGCTAATGACCATAGCTTACTAATGGGAAGGCAATCAAAATAAGAGGTGACATACCCTTTACTAGTTACATCATCTTTTATATTCTTAATTTCCTACAGACATACTTTCTTACAGAAAAATAAATGAGAAATGATCATTTTTGAAAAAGTGTTAAAATCTCTTCAGCATTGTGAACATGGGATTAATAAAGATATCAAACACATTTTATGTTCTGATGGGACAGGAAGGAATACTTTTAAATTAGGAGAGCATCTTTGATAGTCTCTAAAATGTAATCTTTAGTCTCTAGTCAAGAGAATAATAGAGTCTTCGGAGTGATATTTAAATGAAATTTAATTAAACACAACCGTCACATACTTTCACCTTCCCAGAAATGGTCACTTCATTTTAATTAGGGAAATAGAAACTGTTACGACTTCAGTCTTCATTCTGTGATATGTGTTTGGACAAGTTTAGGCAAACAGCAAAACTTTACAAGTCCTACCACCTAACCGACAGCATTGTGAAAATGCCAAAGCCAACTCGATTCTCTATCTGGCAGTTCAATGTGAGCTGCCAAAATTTAGTCCAATGAGGCCTTTGACTCCAATAATCTAGGTTCTCAGGGGTCTTTAACCTTAGGGTCACTACTGTTTTCCTTTGACAGAGGTCCAGGAGGCACAAGCTCTTTCTTTTGACTCCCTCAGTTAGCTTGAGCAACTCTGGTATCGAAACCATGGAAGTTCAACATGGTCGTCACCAACTCTGGAAGATCAAAATCATGTTTCCATCCCCAGTCCTTCCGAGCATTGCTGTCATCAAAGTTCATGGGCCAACTGTCGGCTGGGAAAAGATATAGAAGAAGAGCTTAAGTTTTTCAGGCTCTAGAGCTGCAAAAAGGTCTCCAACAATTTTATTAAAAGGTCTATCATACAAGGTACCACACAAGAAATTCCGTCTTTCAAACGCCCCTTTTGGGCAGACCAGGGCAGCTACTTTGCACACACATAGTCACCCTCTTAGATTGGAAGATTGTATTACTTGTCTACTGTCAGACACTGTGAATTGTCACATACTATTAAAACCGCAAGCAAACTCATAAGGTAGGAATCTTATACTCAAACGGGGCTCAAGGCCACAGAATGGCACAGTCACAGCATTTAAAACCCAGGGCGGTTTGCATCTCATGTCTTCTTGTTTTATGTTTAAACTGTAAAATGCTGACAAGCTGTTGTTTATTTGGAATGAAGCTACTCCATCCCCTTTAGATATCATTTCCCAAAACTGCAGCATCTACAGGCTTTGGCTCAACAATTGCTCCTTCTCCAGAACGTGTCAGGACCCCTGGGAAGGCACCATGCTCTCTTTATCCTCCACAGTTTATGTTCTCAAGGAACTCATAGTGCAAACCGAAGTTTAATTTTGGTTTTGAAGGGTTTGCAATGCTGTACCAACCTATGGCCTGTCGAACAGAATCCACGTTGTAAGTGATCTGGAATTCTGGTACGTGCTTCAGGACCTCCTGGGCCAGTTCCTCGGGGGAGAAGCTCATGGCGTTGACGTTGTAGGTCCTCATGGAGAGGGACTCGGCCGGAGCTTCCATCACTTCCAGGGTGGCCCTAATGCAGTCATCGATGTACATCATCGGGAGCCTCGTGCTGGCTTTCAGGTTGCACTCGAATTTGCCATTCTTTACAGCATCGTGGAAAATCTGGACTGCATAGTCTGAAAGAGAATCTTGTCTTAGAACAAAATCATGAACGAGGCTCGTGCATTAAGGCAGTAGTTCTCAAACATCTTACTCTCAAAACCTCTTTATGCTCTTAAACAAAACAAAACACCGATGACCCCCAAAGAGGTTTTATTAACGTGAATTGCATCAATATTTACTACATCAGAAGTTAACTGAGACTTCATATGTATGATATTTTATGTGAATAATAACATATTTTCCAAACCAAAGAAAATTAAGTGAGAAGAATGGCATGTTTTATGTTTTGAAAATCTCTTTACTATCTGGCTTAATAGGAGATAACTGGAGCGCCCCATCTGCTTCTGTATTCAGTCTGCTGTGCTATCACCATCACATAGCCTCTGAACAACTCCACGGTACACTTGTAAAGGAGAGTGATAAGGCAAATAACATCTCAGTGTTCACATAAAAATAGTTTTGACCTCTTGGACATCTGAACAGGGTCTCAGGGATCCCCAGGGGTTCCCAGTATGTACTTGGAGAAGCACATTAAGGCAAAAGCTTTTTAAAAGTAACCAAAACAGAGCCTCCTTTAAATTCTTTCAGATTTTGTCAAGTATCTTTTATATTGCATCTCAGGACCCCTCATATGGGAAGGATTTCTAATGTAGGAGTTACTGAATACAATGCATGCTTGAGTCCAAACCAACGATACTACCACCACTACTACTAATAACAATGCTTATGTTCCTTTTAACTATGCAATATATAGATTCCATTTCAATAAGGTTCTCTGTATTAAGAAATAAAGCCTGTATTCAAAGAAAGAGGTTATTTCTTATTTGCTGTCTTCCTACACTGTGGTAACACGTTTGCTCTCAAATATTATTTGTTTGATTCCAGCACTGTGGATGGCTGACCTGAGCTGGATTTACAACACTGGCAAGTGTAAGTCAACAGGATACAACAATAGGATACAATGAGCTTCGAGATGCACTTCCTGGAGAGGATGCAGAAACTCAGTCAGCATATGGCTAAAAAGATGACAGATCCATCAGCACGCTTCCCCGTCTTACACACAGAAAGCCTATCTTACACACAAAAGAGATAGGAAACAACACGTACCAGTTGTTCCTCCTCCAGGTTGGGAGTCAGCTGAAATGATGCCGGGATATCTCAAGCATCGGAAATCTAACCCATACCGGTAATAATAATACTACAAAAAAGAGAACACTCGTTTTTAAAAAGAATCTTTCAAATCAGATACAGCAATACAAAGAAATAACAGACTTTTTCTGAAATATTATCCCATGCAGTTATACTACAATTCTCCTAAAGGAAAGGCAGATTCTAGAATTTCTAAGTGTCGCTCATTTTTCTTTAATAATCCTTCAGTTTTTATCTTCAAACAACCATCATTCTGCGGATCCATCAACATGGTAACTAATACATCAGCTTACAGTAGGGGTTTCCAGCCTTTCATTGGAAGGGACTCCCTGCTCATTGTGCTACACAATTCTCCATGAGCAGGTCCCTGCCATGAAGCACTGCAAGGAGTACAGGAGAGGACAGTGGGTGACACGAGAGCAATGACTGTGATATATCAGCTAAAGGATCAGACACCAACAAAAGTCTGCTATAGAGTTACAAAAACAAAGTATAAAAATATAAAATAAAACCAAAAAGACATTTGAAGTTTTCCATAATATAAAGTTTTTAAACTACCACCAATAACTACCAATACTGGGAGCCTGAAAGAATAGTGCAGTACAAATAAAACGGGCAGCAAATGCCATTTGAGGGGCCTCTCGGAGGTGTGACTACTACCATATGGCTGAGGAGTTCTTCTGGAGCTATCGTACCTGCTGCTTGGCAAACAATCAGTGTAGGAGAATTTCTGGGGGCTAGAACCGGGGGAACAGGAAAGTCCCCTCCAAGGAAGAATCAGCAGGTGTTTGAGACAAAAAGAGTAGAAAGGGAAACACTGAGACATCTGGCCAAGTAATGCGTACTTCTCCCATGAGCTCCGCGTGGACCTTGGACACCCCGTAGATTGTCCTTGGTCTCTGGGTGCAGAGATCAGGGGTTGGGTTCCGGGGAGAAGTGGGTCCAAAAGCTCCGATCGTGCTGGGCACAAACAATCGCAAATTGTGTTCTGTGGCAACATCCAGAATATTATGCAATCCTGAAACCAACAGACAGTATCACAATCTGAAAAATCTTTTACCAAAGAACTGGAAAAATTGGGAAACAGATCATTTTGGGCAAGATTCAGAGACTTACCTGTGATATTGACAGCTCTTGCCAAGGATACGTTTGCTTCTCCAACTGCACTGAGCAAAGCACTATAATGAAACAACCAGGTAATGCGATGGTTTACCACTGTCTCTCTAAGATTCTTGTAATCCAGAATGTCGGAATAAATAAATGGACCTGCAAGGAAAATGGTGAAACCATAGAAGTTAAAAAAAGTTTTGGATTTGAAGAGCTAACTGGACCTTTCCCCTCTCTGCTGTTGACTTGTGGATTCCATTAGTACCAACTGGGTAACCGAACCACTTAGACATCATGTAGCATTTTTGTTATGGAAGAATCACCAACTCCAACCACCCCACAGCTAATCATAGCCATTGCTTAAATAGGATTGCGACTTACAGGCACTATTCTAAGGGCTCTCTGTATATTTAGCTCTCACATGGCATTTGAGGCAGATACATTTACTGACGAGGAAATTGAGGCACAGAGTGGTTAAAACTTGCCAGGATCAAATAGAGAGTAGGTGGAAGAAATGTCATAACCAGGCAGCTGGTTCCAGTTGGTACTGTTAATACCAACCCTACATGCAGAGTGATTTCACTCTGCTTAAAAGTTACAAATTTTAAAAGGAATAGAGAAATGGGTTGGGAAAAACCCCCACAAAAAACCATGGTCCAGAACAGGGTGTCCAAACTTTTTTCAACGTTTTTTACCAAGGGCCATATGCGGTAAAATACACAAACAGCCGGACCACTCACTGGAGGTGAAGTACGTATTGCCTCACCGGGTTTATTTAAGTAAACTAAATATATTTTTGGAATTTGCTGCGGGCCAATTAACAATGGATTGCAGACCGCAGTTGGCCCGCGGGCCGCAGTTTTAACACCCCTGGTCCAGAAGAATGACAAACATGATTTCATCATATCTGGTTAGGCGACAGGGGGAGCCGATTTTGTTCAATGCCAATTTCCCCCACTGATAGCAAATTACTGCTCTTCCCCAAAGAGCAAATTACTGTAAGTTGCAACAGGATGACACTGAACCAGGCAGGATTCGAAGACATTATAAAAATGATTCTGAGCTAGTGGAAAACTTGACTACAGGAGTTTGAGATGTGTGTGTGTGTGTGAGAGAGAGAGAGAGAGAGAGAGTGTGTGAGTGTGTGTACAGTAATTTAAGTCCAAGTCCATGTTGAAATATGAGGATTAATTTCTCCAAAAAATTTTTTAAAACTTTTTTTTAAGTGTGTTTTTCTAGGACGCATCAGCTCCAAGTCAGTTAGTTGTTTCAATCGAGTTGTGGAGGGCACAGCTCACAGTGGCCCATGTGGGGATCAAACCGGCAACCTTGTTAAGAGCACTGTGCTCTAACCAACTGAGCCAACCGGCCGCTCCTCTCCAAAATTTTTAAGTTCCTTTTCTTCCTTACAGAACATGATTTTTGCTTGTTTGCTCTCTGAGCCAAGAAGTTAACTAAAAACTCAAAAAGACAGGAATCAAAGTTTTTATTTCAAAGATACTACTCCAAATGACATCCAAAGACATTATTCCAAAATTTTACCTCACGTGTAGAAGAACTCTGATGTTCTTGTAACACATGAATAAGCAGCAGTGTTATTGTAGACATTGTACAGAACTACCGAGAACAAAAATACGACATTTTTTTAAGAGACACAACTGTGCCTCGATAACGTCTCTTTAACTCACAAGCCTGGCAATGAGCTGTTGCCCACACTGATTCCATGAGCTGCCTTTCCAACTGTACTTTGAAAATTAAAGCTAAAAATAAAAGCAAGCCATAATGACGTCTTACCACTACGGAAGATGTGATCAGAGGGTTTCCTTATGTCAGACAAAATCACATTATCCTTCCCAAATCGTTTCCTAAAATCAATACACGTAAGTTAGTATATCTAGGATATAACTCGTCCTATGAAAACAATCTTTCAAACAGGAAGTGTAATTTCCTGTCAGCCTCCAAATCCTTCCTTTTCTTGCCTTTCCTCCCTCTTCTTCCCAAACACACACACCTTCAGTGCGGGCCACACTCAGGCCTCCCTCTGCCTACTCCTGGCCCCATCCTCTATTTCTACTATCACCCCATTTTCACCCCTATGTTTGCCACCAGTAGCCCTAAGTTTTTACCTCTCCCTCCTCATTCTTCTCTCCTCCGTTATCCCACTCTCCATTCATCCCACTCTCCATTCATCCCACTCTCTCCGAATCCCACACCGTTCTTGTCAGTTTCTGTATGCATATCCCTCTGCCCCCAAACATCTGAAAATCAAGTGATTCTTCTGGAGTTCTGTGTCTTACTCTGCCTCAGTTAGAAAACAGGGTGGGTAACTGATCAGTGTAGGGGATGCTGAGTCAAGGACCTGCAATAATGTCTACCTGGGAGGCAAAATGAAATGTATTCTAAACAGTCGTTTAGATAGGAGATCTTAAAAATAGTAAGGGGCAAGAGAGGAGAGAAAAGATCACATGGTTAAATGGTAGCAAAGACATGCTTCCCATACTGAAGAACTTAAATTTTAAATTTTAAATTTCAGATTTTAAATTTTTACTTTTAGGGCTCTTACCTCAGAAAGGTAGCAAGCCCCACTCCCAGCTGGCCAAGACCCCCTAGATGAAGGGAAAAGAAGTAAAACTTTAATCTAAATCTAACCAATGCAATTATTTCCAGAATGTAATCATGAAATAAGACTCTATTTGTTGTCTTAGCTTATTAGGGAAAGCCCCAGGTTGGCCTGATAGAATTGAATTGCCTCCTCCAAGGGAGGACAGAAATGAATGCAAGTAATATTAGTTTCAGAGACAAAGGTGTCACCCACATAGAGTGCCTGAGGAGGAGCAGGGTGCAGAAACAGAAAAATCACAAGAAAACTGGAAAACCTTCTGGCTCCTCGGGCCAGGAATTCACTCCCATCCTTGCCTTCATTATTAGATGGGTTCTGAAGCTTGTCTGCTATAGGTAACAAAATACTCAAACACAAATATAATAGTTTATATCAACCTCTGATGGGATTTTCCAGAACCCCATCCTCCATTAAAACTAGAATGGGATGTGAAAGGAGAGAGAGGGGGACCCAAACCAAGAAATCATCTGAAAAAAAAGGCTGATAACTGAATCGATAAGGAGTCATTAACATAAACAAAATGGCATTTAAAAATGCCACTGATAGAAACAGGAGAGCTAGAGGGTTGGGAACACATTTGGGGTAACAAAATCATAAATTTCATCTGAGAGAAATTACTGAGGCAGGAAGATACAGAAAATAGGATTTCCTGTAAGCACTGGTTAACATGGAACTAAAACTAGGCCCACTGATGCTAACACGGGCTCTGGAAGATGCTTCGTTAGTGGGGGTAGGAGGGAATAAAACAACACACAGACAAGCTGGCTGAATCACAGACGGAAGTGCAGAGGGGAACTGACTACACTGGAAACCCATTCACAGTGGGAGGAGAGCAGGAGGCAGTCAAAGGAACACACACACCATCTGTGACGAGAAGCCAAGAGAAGAAAACCTGGCAAGAAGGAAATAAAAGGGGGAAATTAAATCAGAGGTGGGCTTGAGTAGGCTAGAAGTACATGGGAGTGACAAAGTTTGGAGTGAGGAGGGTATAGAATCAGGTGTTGGGTGGACACCAAGTAAGGAGGATCAGGAAGCAATTCTGGCAAGGATGAGACAGACAACAATATGAAATGGGGGGCGGAGTTCCTCCAGACAGCCCCTAACTTATCTTCTCCAACACACGAATGTGCAATTACTGCTTGGGATGAAGGACACCGAGTTTCGATCGCGGAGTTTGGCCAAGAAAAGATGCTCCTGATTCCAGAATCCATACTCTAGGCCCTGCACACTCCCTCTCCGTGAGACTAGGGATGGGGAATCGAGTTCCAAAGCAGCTTTTGGGCCCCCAGGTTCCTCGGTCCTCCCTCAGACAATGAAAAATAATGGCAGGGAAGAAATCAAGTGCTGGAAACAGTGAGAAAATGAAGATTTGATATTTGCAAGATTCCAGAGGAAGTCACAAGTGGAAAAGGGAGTTTCTGATTAATAAGTGCCAGCTGGTGGCATGTTAGACATTCTAAAAACACATACATAGCCACAAAGAAGCTGCAAAGAACATCATCAGCCACAAAATAATCCATGGAAAAAAGGGGAAAACGCAACCTGTAATTAAGACGCGTGGCTGGTCTGTTTCAGAGAAAGAGGCAGAATGGAAGCTGGCATCGGCTGGAAGCTGCCAAGGGGAGGGGCCTGGGAACAGGCCGGGCAGGGCCGCCTTCCGACAGCGGCAGGCCGTGCTCTGCAGCACGTGGCATACAGTTTGCCGCAGCGTCCTAATGACCACTGGCATTTTCTCTTCAAGTACCCTGTAAGAGAAAAGGAGCCGAGTTCATTACGTGACCTTTTATTCTCCCAAACCCTCAAAACATAAACTCTTTAACCAAAATTAACATAAGAGGGTCAGTTCATGAGCAAAGCCATGTTTTGGGTTCATGAATTGAACTAAAGAGACCACTGAGTGTGCCAGTCAAGAGCCTACCGTGAGTCAGGCCCTGTGGAAAAGGGATAAAACATTGCTCATACAAAGTGCAGACACACAAAAGCTGGACAGAGACTTAGAATTGGAATTGCATAAGGCTGACATCAATGGGGATCTAATGTCACAGTGGAGGTTGCTATAATATAATACCCCAGAAACACCAAGTCCGTGGATCCTAGGGAAGGCTTTAAATTTAAACAACTGTTATCAATCTGTCCACACACCATCAGAGAGCACAAGTAGGTCTCAAGTTAAATAACACAGTGCCCTGTAAATCTCGAGCAAACACTCAGATGTTATCTTGAGAATGAACCAGACTAGAAAAGCAGATGGTTAAGATAAAAAGGCCCCCGGCAATATTTAGTAAGCTGTGACTAATTTCTGTTTTAATGTCATCCCTTTAAAAAGGATTATTTAGAAAAACCATTTTCTCCTTTCCTCCCAGATCATGTATATTTCAGTCTAGCTTCGCCTCATCAGCTTTACCGCTGACGGACTATGAAATCAGCTCTGGCCTCAAGAGGTCAAGATGGTCCAATCACACATGGCTTGAGACAATGCATGCAGGACAATGCATGCAGGGCTTCCCTTTTCCCCATTCTCTCCCCAGCAACCAGGCAAGTGTGTCACAAGAGCAAATCAGAGCCTCACAGCTTGTTCTGATGGTTCAAACAGCAGACGTCCCACCCTCTAACGTGAGGCCCATTCCACACAGTACACAGCCCCACGGCCCTATCTCTGTCAGTGGTAACATTTCCAAAAGAACTGGTAGATGAACCTTCAGAGCAGACTCTGGTGCCCCACCCCCTCAAAAGGGATTACCAGGTCTCAACCATCTTATATTTTGCATCATGAAAGGAGAAAAGGTAAACCACAGTTGAAGACATTTCCAGTTTAAGATATTAATTTAGCCCACTGCCATATTCAACTCGGTGCTTTGAGTAGATAACAGTTAATCCCTCAAGTCCAAATTATAGAAAACAAAAGGAAAATACACTCTTCTGAAAATATATGCTTTACCACTCTTGTATGAGCCATGGTGATTTAGTTCTTTAGGCCACTGAAATAAGGCAGGTAGAGCCCCAGCAGCTCCTGTTGGGTTGGTGGCTTGGCCCCAACAGGTCCCCGGCATCAGATGCAGTCCTACAAACCTCCTCCTGAGGCCCTTCATCCTGACTAACTTTCCCAGAGAAGCAGAAGAGAACCTTTCGCTGGCACATCTCTGGCTTCCTGTTCAGGGTCAGGATTGGAAAAGAGGCATCCAGGGTGGGCCATGTTACAGAAAAGGCCGGAGGTTCTCTTCAAGCGTCTCTCAAAAGACCTTTGGGGAGAAAATCCTTGCAGCCATGTTGACACCCGAGTCCAGGTAAGAACTTTGATTCTCAAAGTCACTTATTTCACCAAGTTCAAGGAGATGGCATGGAAGCCAAGAAGCAGCTAGATTTACCAGAACACTTGAAACTCAAAAGCAATGCTCAATGCCAAAAACAAAATGACAAATGGCCACAGTTGAAAAAGTTATTATTATTTTTTTTTCTTTTAAAGGTTGAGGAGATGGTTTTCATGGAAAAGGCAAACCCTGAAGATATGAAATAGGTACAACTCTATTCATCTTCTCTTTCCCCACAAGGAGAAAGCAGGAAGGAGGCAAAAATTCCTAATTGAACATAAAGCGTTTTAGTTGAACCATGTGGACAATTCATAATTGAATTGGTTCTTCCTATTCCACTGCCGTTAATAGCTAACATTTGATGCTCACTATATCCCAGGGAGAGCTTCCCTACACTATGGGGCTTTAACCACGGCAACCACCACTCCTCCAGAACCCAATGCTTCACCACCAAGCAGCACTGTTGCCCCTCATATGGGATTGTGTTGGTTAACAATGCACTGACATTAAAAACAAACAAAACAAAACCAAACAAAACCCTTCCTACCATCTACAGCATATAGCTTTTCTAAGTCAAGTTTATATCGCGACTGCCAAGTTCCAGTTGATTCTCTTAAGGCAGCAGTTCTCAAGTTTGCTGGTCTCTTAATTGTAATGACCCAAGGGAAAAATCAGGCACCTCATAACTACTGAGGGTTGACAAGCCCCTGCTTTCCTGAACTCTTATTTAACCTTCACAGTAACCCTGAAGCTGGGATCTTTTCTGCATTTCGCAGAATGAACTGAGCTGGCCAAGGTCGGGCAGATACTCATTATCAAGAGGAGGTGGGAGGAAACCAGGTTCCTTGAGTCTCTAACCCACCCCCATTCTTCTTCCTCAAGAAAAGAAATGAGATCAGGTACCCAAGAGAGAAAACAAGAAAACACAGCCCTGGTCGCGCAGGGGGCATCTTCCCTACCACCCTCTGCCCACTCCTGCGGGGCTCCTCGTGCCCTTCCCCCAGAAGGAGAACACCCACCAGCCTGCATTTTCAAAGGACAGGCACCACACTCCCTTGCTGTGTGAGCCTACATACACTACCTTGCCAAACCTTAATTTTCTTCCCCCCTAGAAAGGGGACAATGATTGGACCACCAAACTAGATTGTTCAAAGAATTTAATAAAAATCAATCTATGAAAAGAACTTAGCAAGCTGCTCAAACAATGTAAAGACTCCATCAACGATCTGGTGAAGTCTGGCCTTACTGTGGGGACGGTCAGAAAGACGAAGTGTCGGGGCGGGGGTATCCCAGAGCTCTAAGCCTGAGCTGCAGAGAGAGGTCTGGCTCTGCGGAGCGGACGTGCCTGTCTTCCCAAGCACACCTGCCGGGGAGAGGGCACCCAAGAAGACGCAGGGACGAGCCGCCCACCGGTCTCTGACCTCAGCCTGGCTCCCTGCGGAAAGGGCGTAGGACCCCACTCTCCCCGAGAGACGACTGGATAAACCGGTTTTATGAGTCCAGCCGCTCCTGTCCCTATTCCCTGGCGGGGGGCGCCCTTCCAAAAAGTGGAAGGGGCAGGGTGTCTTGCCCTGCGGACTCCAGCAGAGCACTGGTCCTCCCCTGGCCCCGGCGCTGACCTCCCAGTTCCACAGTGATGGTTGGGGACCCGCGCTCACGCCGGGGAGTACACAGTCTGCGGCGCCGCGTCCGAGTCACACGGATCCGGCTAGCCGGGAATAGGGTGCCCCGCGACGTCGGCCTCTGCTCCCAAAGAGTGCTCAGCCCTGCAGGACAGCCATCGGGGGGAACCTGCGGCCACCTCCACACTGACCTTCCGACGCAGCCACCCAGAGATGCTGCGCTGCGGCGCTGGAGCTGGAGCAGCACGTGGCCCAATGTCGAAGCACCGCCAGCAGAATCCCCATCCAGGCGCAGAAGCGCGGCGCCTTTATCCTCTCGGCGCCCGAACCCGCCCCGCGGCGCGCCAATCCCTTTCTTCGGCCAGGGACGCTCGGGCGTCGGCGCCACTTCACCTGGGGGTGGGGCTTGGGGCGGAGGAGCGCGCCCGTTGAAATGGCAGCGCTCTCCCAGCGGGTCCCCGAGGCTTCCTGGCCGCGCGCACCCTCACACCCGCCTCTGCCTGCGACTCACCCCGTGGAGAATTCAAGGCCTGAGAGGGACGCAGTAGAGTCCCGTGCGCAGCGTCTCCCGCAGCGGCGGTGCCAGCCTGCCCGTCTTCGCGTGGGCACCGTCGGGGTGGGGGCAGCTCTGCAAGGACATCCCCCTAGAAGGGAAACCGGACCCTGTGGAGCCCCAGAGAACCCGCTGGAATTGGCGTTTAGTGGCTCCGCATTGGACATGGGAAGAAAGCGGGACGCAGAAGAGAAAGCTGGAAAGATGGGCTGAGGGAAAAGCCTGGGACTGGAGTGAGGAGATCTGGTACGGAGAGACCTTGAGCAAGTCCCCTCATTTTGGTTTCCCACGTGGGAAACATTGCTATCGAATTAGAGGCCCTCCAAAGCCACTGACCAGCCGAGTTCGTATTCCCTGGGAACTTGTTAGAAATGCACATTTGAACTGGTACCGTTTGTTGCCACGGCCTTGGTTTGTGTAAAGGCACCAGTAGTTTTATCCAGTACTGTATTTGCGTCATCAATGCAAACACAGCACAGGTGTTCCAGAGTACACCATGAAATTCAAAAAGTTATTCTATACTGAATATGTTGCCCTTGCTTGTGTTTGCTGGCAAGCATTCATTCACTAAAAAGATATTCTTTGATGATTGGTTCGGAGCTGATACCAGAAGAATACAAACAAAACGGTAAATCCATCCGTGACTGTACATTCTTCCATCTGTAAAGCAACAATACATTTCTGTTAAGATACTAACTCAGTCTTCATGTCTGCAGCTAAATTTTTAATTTGACAAATTTCTGTATTATTACAAAGTGGCGGCACTATGATTTCTTTCAACGCTTTTTCATCCGAACCAAGCTTTATTGTGTGTTTCTCCGGCCACTGCAATTTGATAACTTATCCTGTTAGATGTTTCAATAGCTTTTTCATTTCTAGTTTGGGAAGCTGTAATGAATAACTTTTGGCTCCTAAAGAGCTCATCATATCTACATTTAAGCCATTCAATTCATTTTTGTTTAGATAACTCTGAATGGTTGGTTTCAGAATAATGTTACTGGCACCATGTCATTAAAAAAAGTTCTGTGACATAAGACACGTACAGTAAAGTTCTAACATCTGTAAAACTGAGGAAAGCATTCATATTTTTATGTCTTTAGATTTGCCCATTTCTCTAGAGTAAATCCCTCCCTTCCACAAGTCAAGGAACTCTGATATGTTATTTCATTTTTTTTCAGCATTTACAGACATGGATGGTGTAGCTTTGAGTAGAAAAATCAAGTGCTCTAACATCCCCCTTTTAAGTCAACAATGTATGCTTAAACATAAAAATTATATAAGTTAACATCCTTTTATTTTAGAATAAAATAGTAAATTTGAGAAAAATTTTATACCATTTAAAAATTCAGTAAAGTTTTCAAATCAAAACTACAAAGTATACTTACTTTTTATTGTTTTTTCCTATAGGCACAAGGAAAACTTAGGAATTTGAAAGTAATGCCTTATTAAAAGAAAATGAGGTCACAGATGACAGCAGATATAAATGAAGGTAGCCAGTAAGTGCACAGTAGAAGGGCTAAGAACAAACTGAGTTCATCTCTGAAAATGTACACATGTATACCCTAAGCCTACTACCCTTACAAGATTCTAGAAACACAAGAATACACAAGCACACCTTTCATAAACCATCAGAGGAAAAGCTCATGA
Organism: Rhinolophus sinicus; assembly: GCF_036562045.2. Lineage (NCBI taxonomy): Eukaryota > Metazoa > Chordata > Mammalia > Chiroptera > Rhinolophidae > Rhinolophus > Rhinolophus sinicus. The sequence continues at coordinate 97,438,797 of NC_133757.1, forward strand.
CAAGTTTTGTAGCCTCTGGAAAACTCCACTGTACACTTGTAGAGAAAAAAAGAAAAAGGCAAATCGCTTCTTAGTATTATTTTGAAAATAGTTTGACCTCACAGACCCTATGAAAGATCTCAGGGGACCCCAGCGTTCCCCAGATCACACTTTTAGAACAATTGTTCTAAAGTAATACTTGCTTTGCCAAGCTAGTTACTGAATTTATATAGGGAACCCATCAAAGAAGACTCTCAGTCCCTCCTTAACGATCAGATGATAGTCCATAGTCTGTCTCTCCCAAACACCTTGTTAACTTTAACTGCGAAGGGATAAAAAGGAAACAGGTCAATAGACTCTCCTCCAGAAATGATGGAACGCCTCCCCAACCAGGCCTCTGTAGGGTGGTTATTATACAATCTCTCCCATCTCCTAGAATATACCCTTATGTACATGAACCACAGCAGAACTGTGAAATAGTAATGGCACCACCAAGAGGGTGGGGGTGATAGAGATAGACTCACAGCGCAACTGGTTTTGGTAATTGTTTGGATATGGCAGGGGGATGGTAAAGGAATCGAGAAGGATAATACTGAGGTCTCTAATTTGTGCTGATGCAAGCATGAGCTTCCTGGAGAAGCAAGTCAAGTGAGAAGAGAAATAAGTTTGGTTCGGGATGTGTTGGTTTTAGTGGCCAGGAGACAATATGGCTGCCTCTCTCATAAAGCTGTGACCTCTGATGAGCAATTCCTATTAGTGCCTCATGTGTGTCAGTATTCACCAAAAACTGTGTTGAACGGGCAGATAGGAAGGAGAAAACAAGAAATATAAGGGGTTTGTCTATACTACAAAATAGAATGCACCTGTTCTCAGAAAAAATTACTTATTTTCTTAGGGAAAACTTACTTCAATTGTGATTGTTCTGAAATAGATAATTCTGTTTCAGGAATAATAAAAGAAGCTCCAATTTGAAATATTAAAGAACAACAAAATAGGCCTTTTCCCTGAGGGTGCACCATCAGTTTCCCTTAATGTTCTTGCTGCCTTGTGATCTTCCCAAACTTCTATCTCTAATCATTCTTAGCCATGGAGATAGTAAATAAGGGCGTATTAAGTAATGTCTCCAGTACATTAAGCATGAAGCTAAAAGTATTTAGCCCCTGAGGGATGAATGAATAAACAAATGAGAGAGAAGGGACAACTGTTTCTTACAGAACAATTCCAACTAACAAATATGGAAGGGATGAGGAAAATAGATTTCCCCCATAAGAACACCATAGCAAAATTTCTGTAGGCAAAATCCCCAGATAGATGCTAACATTAGTGGGTAAAAGCTTAAAGAAGAAGCAGAATATTTGCATAGTCTCAAGATATCTCTCCCAAAATAGATATTTATTAATATTATAACAAAAGGAAAAATAGTAACTTTATGGTGAAGAAAACTGGCAGTCACCCCTTTAACCAACAGACTAAAGTTAACATCATCAGCAATAAGACATATTGACATGATGTACCCCATGGTTTTCTGCAGTGGGAAGAGCATATCATCTCTGTCATATCTTTCCCAACAATGTATAACCTCAATCTAATCATGAGAAAACATCAGGTAACACAAATAGAAGAACATTCCGCAACATGACTAACCAGTGCTCTTCACAAATCTCAAAATCAGGAAAGACAGGAACTGTCGTACATTAAAGAAGAGAGTGTGTTACGTGCCAAAGTCAGCTTCAGCTCCTGGTGACCCTATGAATGAGCGATGTAGACCCTATGAATCAGCTCCGTAGACTCATGCCTATGAATCTTTTATGGAGTCAACCCATCGCTGTTTGGTCTTCCTTTTTTGTCTAAATGTAATGTGGGATTCTCGACTGGATCCTGGAAAAGAAAAAGAACATTAGTGGAAAAACGGGTGAAACCCAAATAAAGTTTGCAGTTTAGTTTGTAGTATTGTCCCAAAGTTACTTCCTTAGTTTTGAGAATCATACTATGGTTACATCAGATGTTAATATTAGGAGAAGCTGGGTGAGGATATAAAGGAACTCTGTACTGTTTTGCTACTCTGTAGGTCTAAAAGGATCTTAAAAGGGAAAGTTTACAAGTATTTTTAAAGGGAAAAAAAGGCATGCAGTAAAATATGTCACAATAGAAATCTTCCTAACAAAATATAAAAATGTAAACTTTCACTTGGGGAAAAAGACTTTGTAAACATTAATGACCACAAAAGGAGATTCACAATGGGAGGAACTGTATTTGTTTAAATCAGAAATGAGAACAAAAAAATGACCCAAGGAATGAATCAAATCTTTGTTGTAAAATTTAATGAGAAGTAATCAGTTCCAAATAAAAGTCAGTAAAATAAAACTCAAAAGTGTTACCAGAGGTTAGGCCTGATGCCCAGGCTTGGCTCTCACACCAGGGGGCAAACCCAGCAGAGTCCAGGCTAGATTCCCACACCGGTGGGGAACCCAGGCCTCCTGGAGGAAAACTGGGAATCCTAGTTGCTACGTTGCCGGAGGTGGACCCTCCTTAGCGCGATGTCCAGGTTCTTGGCGTCTCGAGCAAAGAATTGAATGAGACACAGAGGTAAAGTGGTGAAAGAGAAGCTTAGTAGAAGATAGTACACTCCAAAGAAATAGGAGCCGCCCGAGCACAAAGAAAAGTGGCTCAAGGACCATTATTAGAAGAGAAAGTACATTATGAAGGTATAGTAGTGGATCTGAGCGAAAGTAGGGCTCAAAAGGCTCAAAGGGTGCTGACTGGTGAGGATTTGGAATTTTTATCCATTTTTTCTCTAGAATGAGCTGTTCCTCTCTGGGCTTGGGATCACTTGATTGACACCTGTGATTGACAGCAGGCTATTATCTTTTTAGAGTACGCATGTTCCTTCCCAGAATTCAGTCTGTTATAATGATATTAATGAACTTCCGGGCATATGTATGATGTTATAATGATGGTATAATGAGGCCCAGGTAAAATAAAGGTCATTGTGGCCTTGACAGCACAGGTGCAAGTGACTGGTCTAATCTAGTTGGGTATTTTGTACCTATTTGTTTCCTCATAGGGGTAGATAATTACAATGAAAAAGGGAAGTTTTGGGTGGAGAGGGGAGGTCTTTTGGGCGGTTGTATTCTGTGGCTTGTGTTGGATATGCAGGAATGCAGAGACCCAATGCCTGTCTCTGACGGCCTGCCTTGTTTCCCCTTGACAGACGTGATCCCCATAAAATCTATGAAAAGTTGAGAGACAGGAGGTCTTTTCTTCTGTATTGGCTTCCTGCTGGGCAGGGACATAGAGCTGTCCCTACCTATTGGGGATTCACGGAACTCTTGCCTTATCTGATCTTGGATTAGAGGAAGGGGTCTTTGAGATCTGCCTGGAAGACTGTACTGGCTTCTTTGGTTGGGACTAGTAATCCTGCTGGGGTATCCTCTGTATCCCCAACGCCCCTGAATGAGGAAAAAGTAGATTTTAGTTAATTACTTTAAAAGTGTTGGCTTACAACACAAAAAAAGAGAACTACAGACCAATATCTCTGATGAATACAGATGCAAAAATCCTAAACAAAATTCTAGCAAATCGAATGCAACAATGCATTAAAAAAATTATTCATTACGACCAAGTGGGGTTCATCCCCGGGGCACAAGGATGGTTCAACATACCCAAATCCATCAATGTGCTACATCACATAAACAAAATAAAGGACAAAAATCATATGATTATATCAATTGATTCAGAAAAAGCATTTGACAAGATACAACATCCATTTATGATTAAAACACTTAATAAAATAGGTATAGAAGGAAAATATCTTAACATAATAAAGGCCATATTGACAAACCCTCAGCTAATCTCCTAATTAATGGTGAAAAACTGAACCCCTTTGCTCTATGTTCAGGAACATGACAGGGCTGTCCCCTATCACTTCTGCTTTTCAACATAGTGTTGGAAGTCCTCGCCAGAGCAATAAGACAAGAGAAATAAATAAAAGGCACCCAAATTGGGAATGAAGAAGTTAAATTGTCACTCTTTGCAGATGACATGATGCTATGTATAGAAAATCCTACAGACTCCACCAAAAAGCTATTAGGAACAATCAACAAATATAGTAAAGTTGCCGGCTACAAAATCAACATACAAAAGTCCATTGCATTTCTATATACTAACAATGAAATCTCAGAAAAAGAAATACAAAACACAATTCCTTTTGCAATTGCAGCAAAAAGAATAAAATACCTAAGAATAAACTTAACCAAGGATGTGAAAGACCTATATGCTGAAAACTACAAGACATTTTTAAAAGAAATTGAAGAAGACACAAAGAAATGGAAAGACATTCTGTGCTCATGGACTGGAAGAATCAACATAGTTAAAATGGCCATATTACCCAAAGCAATATACATAGTTAATGCAATTCCCATCAAAATCCCAAAGGCATTTTTTAAAGAAATAGAACAAAAAGTCATCAGATTTGTTTGGAACCACAAAAGACCCCAAATAGCCAAAGCAATCTTAAGAAAAAAGAACAATGCTGGAGATATCACACTCCCTAACTTTAGCTTGTACTACAGGGCAACAATAATCAAAACAGCATGGTATTGGCAGAAAAACAGACACGTAGACGAATGGAATAGAATTGAGAACTCAGAAATAAAACCACATAAATATGGACAGATAATTTTTGACAAAGAAGCAAAAAAAAATGCAATGTAGAAAAGACAGCCTTTTCAATAAACAGTGCTGGGAGAATTGGAAAGCCACCTGCAAAAGAATGAAACTGGACTGCTATCTGTCACCATGTACCAAAGTTAATTCAAAATGGATCGAAGACTTAAGCTTAAGACCTGAAACAATAAACTGCATAGAAGAAAACATAGGTACTAAACTTATGGACCTTGGATTCAAAGAGTGTTTTATGAATTTGACTCCAAAGGCAAGGGAAGTAAAAGCTAAAATAAATGAATGGGACTGTATCAAACCTAAAAGCTTCTGCACAGCAAAAGAAACCATCGACAAAATAAAGAGGCAACCAACTAAATGGGAGAAGATTTTTGCAAACAGTGCGTCCAATAAGGGGCTAATATTCAAAATATACAAGGAATTCATGCAACTCAACAACAAAAAAAATAAACAACCCAATTGAAAAATGGGCAGAGGACCTGAAGAGATATTTCTCCAAAGAGGACATACAAATGGCAAATAGACATATGAAAAAATGCTCAACATCACTAATCATCAGAGAAATGCAAATAAAAACCACAATGAGATGTCACCTCACCCCAGTCTAAATGGCTATCATCAGCAAGACAAATAGTAACAAGTGTTGGAGAGGCTGCGTGACAAAGGAACCCTCATACACTGTTGGTGGGAATGCAGACTGGTGCAGCCGCTATGGAAGGCAGTGTGGAGGTTCCTCAAAACATTACAAATAGTATTACTGTATGACCCAGCAATCCCTCTCCCAAAAAATCTGAAAACATTTATCCATAAAGACACATGTGCTCCAATGTTCATTGCAGCTTTATTTACGGTGGCCAAGACATGGAAACAACCAAAATGTCCTTTGATAGATGAATGGATAAAGAAGTTGTGGTATATATACACAATGGAATACTATTCAGCGGTAAGAAAAGATGAAATAGGACCATTTGTAACAACATGGATGGATCTTGAGATTATAATGCTAAGCAAAATAAGTCAGACAGAAAAAGCAGAGAACCATATGATTTCACTGATATGTGGTACATAAACTTGAAAACAACAAAGGAACAAGAGAAACAAATAAAGAAACAAAAACTCATAGACACAGACAATAGTTTAGTGGTTACCAGAGGGTAAAGGGGGTGGGGGGTGGGAGATGAGGGTAAAGGGGATCAAATACATTGTGATGGAAGGAGAACTGACTCTGGGTGGTGAACACACAATGGGATTTATAGATGATGTAATACAGAATTGTACACCTGAAATGTATGTAACTTTACTAACAATTGTCACCCCAATAAACTTTAATTTAAAAAAAACTAAAAAAAAGAAAAAAAAGGCAAAAAAAAAAAGTGTTGGCTTAAAGAGCAGAGCTCAAAGCTAGTATTGATGTGGGGTGGCTGGTTATGTAATGGAAAATCCGTCAGGTCTATGGAGCCTGTGGCCATTCAACCGGTCATTTAGGTGGTGTTAATTGTCCAGGAACTGAGCCCAGAATGGGTTGGAAAGAACATTAGGCTGCAGTGATTACAATCGATAAGTATAAATCACAAATTTCAGGATAATTATCTAAAGCAGGGGGTAAAAACCCTTCTTATGATTCAGGCTAAAAACAATCTGTTGCCTAAGATTAAGAAACTGATTTACAAAATAATTAAGAAGCAGGACTGGGGTAGGAGCTAAAAAACTGGGAAAAAGGAAACTTAAGGAAAAGGAAACTTAAAATCCCTATAGGAAAGAAAACTTAAAGTTTTTCAGTTTGTGTGTGTGTGTGGGGGGGCTACTCGCTTGGCCCATATCAAAAGGACGGAAAATAAATTTTATAGAAAACTGGTCACAGGCTTATATAGACTTAATGAAAATATATTTTTCTTTCTATGCAATTAGGAAATATGGAAAAGTTTCTAAACAGGGTATGTCCACAGGTAGTGTTTTGTTTAAGATATCCGTATGTGTAGTGAAGGAAGAACACATGCAAATTTCATGCTTTCATTTCAGGATCCCACAATGATTTAATCTAAAATATGAAGGGAGAGGCTTGTTTCTGTGTAAAGTCAAATAAGATTGCTTGGATAGGGACTTGTGCCCAGAAGGAATAATGGAACTGAGACCCAGGGAACAAGAGAGTACAGTGGTACCTTGGTTTTCGAACGTCTCCAGTGACCCACATTTCGGTTTACGGATGCCGTAAGTTTTATGGATCTATGGTATCATTAGGTAGTAAAATTCATGCTAAATTTGCAGTTTTAGGGGTTGATTTTAAAGGTCTGGAACGGATTAATCCATTTTGCATTACTTTCTATGGGGAAACCGTGCCTCGGTTTTCCAACGTTTCAGAACTCTAACAGTCTTCTGGAATGGATTATGTTAGAAAACTGAGGTGCCACTGTAAAGGACATCACCAGGCTACAACTTCTCTTCTAGTTACTGGAAAGAGCACCAGAGCTCCTCTTCCAGTTGCAGAAGCATTTGGTCGAGAACTACACTGTCCCATGGCCACTCCCCATGTGTGGCTTCTGAGCACTTGCTACGTGGTTAGTCGGACTTGAGATGTGCTGCAAGTGTAAAGGACACACCAGATTTCAAAGATATAATATGAAAAAAGTAATGTGAAATATCTCATTAATTTTATACTGTTTACAGGTTAATTGGATAATATTTTGAATATGCTGGATTAAATAAAATGTATTATAATTAATGTAATCTGCTTTACTCTTTTGATTGTGGTTAATAGAAACTTTGAAATTACCCCTGTGGCTCCTGTCACTCACATTCTATTTCCATAGCATAGCACTGGCCTAGAAAGTTCCCAGAAGAGGCTCCATAGGCTATAGGCAACCTCTCCCTCTCCCATTTGTAAATGGATTCCTTACATCCTTGAAGTTTTCCACATTCCAGCAGAAGAGATGTGTGGATGAAAAAGGAGTTCTATGGAAAGTAATCTCACAGGGTGATCTGATCATAAATTCCTAACTGGGCAGGTGTGGGGACAGAGTCCCAAAGAGCAGTTTCCAGGCTCTCAGCCTCACGTGGAAAGGTGCTGGCTCGGTTATTAGATGGCCATCAGCTGTAATCAGATGGCCGTCCGCTGTGGCTGGGTGGCCGTCAGCTGTTACCAGTTAGCCATTGGCCGCTAATATAACTGCCTGTGGCTGTGCTAGTGGGGTTGGTTGGTTGGCAGCGAAGCGGAAGGCGGATTGTACATCATGTGGAGCCTGCTTCCTGTATCTCCAGCCCAGTTGCCAGCGAGACTATAATGGTATGAACCCCCTTTCCATGGCTACATTCCTTTTTGGCCTCACCATATCCTGTGTTCTTGTGCGGGGAGTGGGACCAGAGACCCCGCATGACAGCAGGCCATGGTGGGTAGTCACTCCAGGCATATAACTTCTTTCCTAAAGACTTCTCTTTGCCTTAAGCAAGCCCTGACCATTGTTTCTGTTTATCGAGGTTACTACACCTTTGAAATGCCCCCTTTTACACTCCTTCTAATACCTGACCACCATTTCAGAGCCCTCCTTCTAAAGTGTGACCACCCTCAAGAGTGGATCCTCACCTTGCTTTCTCTCACCTTCGTGTAACCCTCCTTATATTCCCTCCTTAATCTCAAATATGTAAAAGTAACTGCAAACTGTTATTCTCAGAAGTATTGTTCTCAGTCTGTTGAGATCTTGCTTCCAGGCGTATCATCTGTATGACTCAAGTTTTTATAAAAATTCTCTACAGGTTTGTATGTTCTTATATTGACAGATGAAAGCAATGATGGTAACATCTAAAAAAAATCATCCAAGACATGTTCTGTAATCCATAACCTCCTGCTAGAAAGAAGTTAGTATTTCTGAAATAAATGCTTAAGTAATTCTTTAAGACTTACTCTGACAAGCTAGTTACCCACCTACTCCCACCTCCCAGTTGACTGTCTGCTGACATTGAACCAGACTTTTTCTTTAACATCTGGCCTAATAATCATTAACAAATCCAGGGGGTCTGAAACTATAGTGCACAACAGAATCAGCTGGGGAGCTTGTTAACACACATATTTCTGGCCCCCACCCCAGAGATTCAGTGGGTACAGGGTGGGTTCTGAGAATGTATTTCTGGCCAGTTCTCAGTGAGGTTCATGCTGCTGGTCCAGGGAACACACTTTGAGGACTGCTGCTCTAATAATTCACTTTTCCCGTGAAATGTCCCTATTTAGATGAATTTTTAAATTGACCTATTAGAGATCTTTCTTTAGCCTGCCAGGTTATAATTAAATGTTGACCCATGCTCATAAACAAATCGTCTGACAAAAATTCTTTCATATAAGTTGGTCTGAGCATAGCGTTTAATAAGATATACACCAGTCTCTCAGTGTTCTGAAATTTCTGTCTCATTGCCATTGAGATGGTTAATTTTATGTGTCAACTTGACTGGGCCACAGAGTACCCAGATATTTCCTTAGACATTTTTCTGGATGTGTCTGTGAGAGTGTTGCTGGCCTATGTGAAAATGTAGACTTGAGTTAAAGCAGATTGCCCTCCCCTATGTGGGTTAACCCCATTCAATCTGTTGGAGGCCTGAGTAGAACAAAATTAAGGGAGAATTTGCTCTCTCTCTCTGACAGTCTTCAAGCTGGGACATCAGTCTTCTCCTGCCCTTGGACTCAGGCTTGGACTGGAACTTACACCATTGGCTCTCCTGGGTCTCTAGCTTGCAGATCTTGGAACTTCTCAGCCTTCATACCTGGTGAGTCAATTCCTTATAATAAATCTATAGATGTTAGATAGATAGACAGGTAGACAGGTAGACAGACAGACAGACAGACAGACAGACAGACAGACAGATAGATCCTACTGGTCCTGTTTCTCTGGAGAACCATGGCTAATATAGTCATTAAGAGAATCTAGCAATTCTAGAAGATAGGGAGTCACCCTAATCTGGGGCAAATCCCAAAACAGAGTTAGTGCCACAAAGAAAAAATACTTTCTGAATGAAAAAATCTTTAATATTTGCATAGTTTTTATTGAAATATTTGTACTTATGAAGAGAGTCAAAACATCTGTCAGGTCAAAATGATGGAACAAAGAGCCCTGAGCCCACGTGGACTTAACTAACATCTTAGCCCTTGTTAGTACCACAGAACAGGAAGTCCCTTTTTGTATGAGGGAAAAGGACATCTGTAGAGTGTGTCAAAGAACAGGGTCTGCAAAAGAAATGTATCTTTTGTATAGTTTATTTACATGGTAATTGTGAATAGCATGCATGTTTATAGGAAGATATTTATGAATGATGCAGAAAGAAGCAAAACAAAATTGTCACTTGGATCACTGCATTTTAAAAAGGTATGCATAAGAATAAAGCCTGGATAGGAACAACAAAGTAATTGTTGGCAACAGTAAATATTGATAAAAATTTCTTCTGAGTGTGTTTTGAACAATGCATGACAATTTTTAAAAATAGAGACTTTGGAGTAAATGTATATAGAGTATTGAAAACAAACCTTTGACTTATGCTCCCTACCCAAATTCTCTAAAATGATTGTAAAGGAATAAAAAGTATATATCATGATAAAGAAAAGAGAAGAAATGTTGGCAATGTTGAAGAGAAAAACTTTTTTAAAAATTAAAGTTTATTGGGGGTGACAATTGTTAGTAAAATTACATTGGTTTCAGGTGTACAATTCTATACATCATCTATATATCACATTGTGTGTTCACCACCCAGAGTCAGTTCTCCTTCCATCACCATATGTTTGATCCCCTTTACCCTCATCTACCCCCCCACCCCTCTGGTAACCACTAAACTATTGTCTGTGTCTATGAGTTTTTGTTTCTTTATTTGTTTCTCTTGTTCCTTTGTTGTTTTCAAGTTTATGTACCACATATCAGTGAAATCATATGGTTCTTGACTTTTTCTGACTTATTTCGCTTAGCATTATAATCTCCAGATGCATTCATGCTGTTGCAAATGGCACTATTTCATCTTTTCTTATGGTAGAATAGTATTCCATTGTGTATATATGCTGCCACTTCTTTATCCAATCATCTATTGAAGGACACTTTGGTTGTTTCCATGTTTTGGCCACCGTAAATAAAGCTGCAATGAACATTGGAGCACACATATCTTTATGGATAAATGTTTTCAGATTTTTGGGAGAAAAATCTTTTCTCCAAAGGAGAGAAAAATTTTTTCTCTCCTCTTCTAGGATTTTCTGGCCGGTCTAATAATCAAATTGACATAAGACACATTAGCAGAAGAAAAACAAATTAAAGTTTAATTACATGTGTTGACTGAGCATTAATCAGGAGGCTTTGGCTAGAAATAAATAATAAAGATGTGTTTAAGGATCTTAGGATTTGCTAACTGGAATCACAGCTAGGCAAAAACTCAGAAATGTTTCAAAGAAGAAAGAAAAATGAAGAGATCTTAGAGTAAAAGTGTAAATTTGAGAGTAATTAGTCCGATATTCTTAGGGTTGGTCCAGGATGGTTATCAGTCAGATGTCAGTTGGTCTGGATGATAGATGCCAGGGGGTCTGGGTGATGGGTGTCAGGAGGTCTGGTCACGTGGTGGTTGGCAAAATGGATGTCAGGTAGTCTGGGTACATGAGTCCTTCAGGGGGTGGAGGGTGTAACAGGAGGGTTATCTGGAGCTCTGATGTTTGTCCAGGCATTGACACAGGACTGGAAAGTTCAAAAGTTTAAGTTCCCAGGCTGGTAAAATCAAGAATAGAATCATCTCCTCATACCTCAACCTACTTGAGTTTAGTAACTTGACAGTCAAGTGATTCTATTTTATTTCTTCACTCTTTCCCTCATTTCTTCCTTTTGCTCAGGGTTTTTCTCTCAGAAAACATCAAATAAAACATATTTAAGTCTCTCGATGCTAAGGTGGCAGTGCCTTCCTTGGGGCCATGCTGTCTCGCACAGGGGGGATATGGGCTAAAGATGCTGACCACATATGAGTTTATAGTCAGCTCAAGATTTGTGCCAATTTTCAGGTTGAAGCATTAGGAAAGGGCCAATTAAGGCAATATTATTATATATCAGTTTTAGAAACCAGTCTCAGTCTTGAGAATAGGCCAGTTCAGGTAAACAGTTGTCTCTCATTTCAGGAGGCGATAATGCAGGCGGCTCCCAGAGTTAGATCTGTGGTACTAGCAATCAGGTATTTAATAAGAGGCACTTCTATGGAAACAGAAGAAGAACAATGGTTATTGATCGAAGCACTCTAATTCTAGTCTCTGACTTCTGAAGGGAGCCAGTCGAGAAGATTTCTAGATGTCTGGCATGAGACATCTTCAGGGAGTGAGGGCAGGTAGTGACAAGCTGATAGATTCTCCTGGTTAGCAGTTTGAATATCTCTGGTGAGTTTTCTGCAACAGGCACAAATGTTGTCCAGATATGAGCTGTTGTGGTGATTTCTCAGGTTTATATCAAGTTGTCCCACTTTAGTTGGCATGACTTAGGGAAAAGGGCAGTTTTAGTTCTCAATGATTCCAAGTCAAAGGATGGGAGAATAGTGAGAAATATTCGTTTGGAGAGTCATAGCCAGATATTGAAGGAAACTAGAAGAATTCAGAATCCAGTCCAGTTTACAGATAGGAACAAAACCTCAGAAGACAATGAACAACATAGGATCTAATATACACAAAAGTGTATTACTAAAACAATTTTTCTCTCTAAAATCACCCTCATACCAAAGATAACCAGATCAATACTAATTATTATTTATTTGACAATGCTTCCATTTTAGCATATCAAATAGGCCTCATTCGTTTAATTTCCCCCTTTTATAGAGAGATTTCCTTTGAACTATTTCAGGGATACTTCTGAAAATCTCAAAGTTATTTTCAGGTTAAGAAAAAGACAATTTAATTTTGAATTTTGGGGAAGTTTATCAAATATATCCAAAGTTTTAAAACTCTTGGTCAAATAGAATCCTAGGTCACTGAAATAATAGTTATCTATTTAATCATGGTGACAAAGACTGTGCAGGCAAATACAGAAAGTTAAATAATTGTAAGCAAAATTTAGTTGTAATATTAAGAAAACTCCATTTATCTAAGCAATCAAAGAACTGATGACACATAGCACAGGAAATAGTTTTAATAAAACACAAAGTCTTTGCTTTCCCTTTATAATCACTTATTAAGAGCATACCAATAGTACAGGAAAACTTTGTCCTTTTAACAGAGAAAGAAAGAACCAAACTCTAATTTTGTGTCAGCTTAGTTTTGATGTTTAAATTCATTTTTTAAATTAATTTTAATCTCATTTAGCTTGACCACACATAAAATTCCTTTCTCAAGATTCCTTTTCCACAAACTTTCTACAACATTCCTTGTTCCTTTTAGTTTTTCTCCTTATTCATTCAGAAATAACCAACTTATTTTATGACAAACCATTTTCTTTTTATTCTCTTAAAAATGCATTTCCATACCTTTTGACTTTTTTTTACTGAAAACACATATTATTCCCTTCCATATTTAGTAGCATTCTTAACACTTAGAAACCTTAATTTTTAATGACAATGAAAAGCAATCAGTACTCTCTAGATTGGCGAATTTATAAATGCTTTCATAACTTCTAAAAACATAGGTTCTTTTACTGGAAAATATATTTCATAACTTTTAGAAATATACGCTTCCTCAGCAAAGCACAAAACATTCATAACAGATCTAAATTTATCTTTTTGTTTCCTTTAAAAAAGAAGCTAAAAGTAGCCTTAGACTTATTTAACAATTAATATTTCAGTATTTTAATCTTATTTGGAATGATCTAGATATTCAATAAATTTAGTTTGACTCATCATTTAACTTAACGAGGCAAACTCTAAGGTTTCAAGTTACCAAAAGATTTTGGGAACTATGTATTTTTTAGCTTTTATTTATTTTAAGTGTATTTTTCCAGGACCTATCAGCTCCAAGTCAAGTAGTTGTTTCAATCCAGTTGCAGCTCACAGTGGCCCATGTGGGGATCGAACTGGCAACCTTGTTGTTAAGAGCACCGCGCTCTAACCAACTGAGCTAACCAGCTGCCCAGGAAACTATTTTTAAGTACACATACCATATGATTATTGTAAAAAAGTTTTACCTGAAAAAACATTTTATTCATTTACATTTATTTAATTTACTTATTCACAATAATTACGTCTAGGTTACTTGTGAAAATTTTATCATACCAAGTTATTTTTCTCACTGACAAATTTTGCAACAGAGATAACATAAACTTATTTGGCTAATAAACCTAGGTGGAATAAAAGTGTTATACTTAATGCTTATAACTCTAAAGACATACCTATTTAACCCCAAATCTAACTAGCTTTAATATAAAGTATTTTCCCAGATGATGTGATCCTTGAAATCATTTGAGTTAATTTCTACTGTTTTTTTTTCGAGAATTTTTAAATATAAGGGCTTAATTTCTTTAAGTCAATTAAACATAGCTCTTTACAAATCAATTCTAATAATATCCTCTGGAGGACGACATATATACACATACATAGACTGATGCAACCAAAGGCCTCATAGTTTCATTTTTTAAATTTCAGCCATGAGACAGGTACAATAAGGCAGAATCCCACTAATTTATAGCAGTTGGAATAAGTCAAGTTTATCTGTTCAGATGGCTAAGGCTTTTTCTTACTAATATTTGTGGAGCAGAAAATTAAGATTTGTTTTTGTTCTTGGCGAGGAGCCATGGAGCCAGAGCAACAGTTTGCGCTTTAAAGAAATCTCCTTCATTTTATGTTTTTTCCCTTCAGTTTGAGGAATTGAGAATGGTAAAGTAGGTGGGCTTTGGACTGCTTCTAGAGTTGCATTTCTGGTGTCACAAGATTTGTAACATAAGGACAGTTGTCTCAGTTCCCCCAAAGTACTGGGTTTTAACTTAGGTGGCATCATAGGTTGATCTACTTGTCCAACTACATGTTCCGAATTTGCTTCTTTCCCCCTGGGTACGTAGTTTTATTTTAGCTTAGAGGAGAAAACCTTCTCTTTTTTTGGGGAGAATAAAACTCCTTTCAGGCTTTGAATCCTTAGCTTATAATTTTTCGAAATTTCTGACTATAGAGTTATTAAATTCTTTGAAATATCAGGTTTCAGATGGGAGAAACAGTAAGTATCTCTGAAGGTATTCTTGTATATGTGCTGCCGAAGCGAGCACTCTCTCTGGAGGTATTAAACAATTCCACAAACTCAACAGGGTGCAACAGTCACTCCCTCCAATAGCCAAAGTCTTTGAAGAACTGATAGCCTGCATGTCCCAGGCAGGTAAAAAGGCAAGTCAAGCCCTAGGACACAGGCAATAACTATTTCTGGGGGAGAAAAGATAAATAACCATTTGGTCATACTGCAGATATATTTCTTCATATGGATTTGAGTTATTGTCTAATTTTCTTTTATTTCACCCTAAATGACTTTCTTTAGTATTTATTGTAGACCAGTTCTAGTGGTAACAAGCTCCCTGAGCTTTTGTTTATCTGGGAATATATTAATTTCACTATCATTTTTGGAAAACAGTTTTTCTGGATATAGAATTTTCAGTTGACAAGTTTTTTCTTTCAGTATTTTAAATATATTATCCCACGGCCTTCTGTCCTCCATGGATTCTAATGAGGGATCAGTTGACAATCTCTTACACGTGCTGGTTATCTCATTGTCTTCAAGATTTCTTCATTGTCTGTTTCTCTCTTTTTTCTTTTTTGGTGTAAACAACAAAAATTTATTTTTTCACAGTTCTGGAGGCTGGAAGTCCAAGATTAGGGTGCCAGCATGGTTGGGTTCTGGTAAGAACTCTATTCCTAGCTTGCAGATGGCCCTTCTCACTGTGCCCTCACTATTGAACTATTGAAGTGACTTTTGATAGTTTGATTATAGTATATTTCAGCATGGGTCTCTTTGAGTTTATACCAGGTAGAGGTCATTAAGTTCATTGGATTTGTAAATTCATGTCTTTCTTCAAATTTGGAAGTTTCAGCCCTTGATTCATCAAATAATCTTTTGCTTCTCTGTGTTCTTTCTTTGACTCCCATAATTCATGTGTTGGTCCACCTAATGGTGTACCATCGGTCTCTTACGCCTATTCACTTTTCTTCAGTCTTTTTCTTTCTATTCCTCAGACTGCATATTTCAACTTTCCTATCTTCAAATTTGCTGATTCTTTCTTCTGCCTGATTAATTTATTGAACGCTTCTAGTGAATTTTTCATTTCAGTTGTTACATTTTTCAGCTCTAGAGTTTCTGTTTGGTTTCTTTTTGTTTTGTATTGCTATTGCATTTTATTCATACATTTTCCTGATTTTATTCAGTTCTTTGTCCATGTTTTCCTTTAGCTTTTTAAGCCTATTAAGATACTTATTTTAAAGTCTTTCTCTAGTAAGTCCAATGTCTAATTTTCATGGATAGTTTGAATTTATTTTGTTCCTTTGAATGAGCCATATGTTCTTGGTTTTTTGTTTGCTTGTTTGTTTTGTTTTTGCATGCCTTGTGATTTTTTTTGTTGTTATTGAAAACTGAACATTTGAATATTATAATGTGGTAACATCGGAAATTAGATTCTTGTCCTTCCCCAGGGTTTGCTGGGGGCTTTTTGTTTGCTTTATTGTTAGTATTGAAGACTGTAGTAGTCCACTTGTATAGTTACTTTTCCAAACTATTTTTTGCAAAGATTGTATTTCTTTCCATGCATGGTCACTGGTCTCTGTTCCTTTGTTCCTTCAGCTTATGTTCACCTAATGTTTTGACAGAGATTTCTTTGAATGCCAGGAGCTTTAAAAAATAACTGAAAACAAGCAAACAAAAAAATATCTCTTCCAATCTTTGCAGATCCGTTCTTTGTTGGGACCCCTCTTCAACACCAGGCTTGCAGTGAACCTAGGGATGACTCCTAAGTGAAAACTTGGGGCTTCTCAACACTTTTCTAAACATGCATCTTAACCTAGGCATGTATGTGGCCTTCTTAATTTCTTCATACACACGAGGATTTTGAATGTTTTAGTTTTCCAAAGAATCTCCCCTAGCTTTTCCTCCCAGGCCTTAGGTATCGTGACTATTTTATATCTTAACCATAATGTTTTGCCCCAGGTATTTGCAGTTCTCCTCATAGTATTTTTGATCAAATCCCACTGCCTTTCCAGCCTGAGTTCTGAGTTAGGCAAAACAAAGATGAACACTTCTTGTCAGTCTTTTAGGTGGCCCCTAGACAGCTTATAACAGATATAAGTAATAATTTTTTACTAAGTCTGCTCTGCTCCTTTCAGAACCAGACACCAGGGGCCTACAATGGTGACACAGGCTGGCGATGTTTAAAGACTGCCACTGTACTGGAGAGAGAGGGGGTGGGATAATGACAGGTAAAAATGTCACAAAATTTTCCTACGGTGTTTAAGTTTCCTTTTAATTTATTCAGCATTAGCTTGGTTGCTATAAACCTTGACTGTTTTCTAGAATTCTGACAGACTTGGTTCTGAAGTTTGTCTTTTGATGTTTCAAGAGGTTGAATCTGCTACTCCATCAATTTGCTTATGTCACCCTATGTGCTATTCCAATAGCTTTTTTCCTGAACTTTACAGTAGTTTAAAAATATTTAAAAATTGAAAAGTAGGTGTATTAATCTCACATTGTTTTATTATAAATTTTAAAATAGTGGCACAAACATAAAATTTACCATCTTAATTATTTTTCAAGTGTATACCATGTTTCCCTGAAAATAAGACCTAGCTGGACAATCAGCTCTAACGCATCTTTTGGAACAAAAATGAATATAAGACCCAGTCTTATTTTACTATAAGACCTGGTCTTATATAATAAATATAATATACTATAATATAATATAACATATAATGCCGGGTCTTATCTTAATTTTTGCTCCAAAAGATGCATTAGAACTGATTGTCTGGCTAGGTCTTATTTTCGGGGAAACACGGTAGTTGGATATTAAGTATATTTTCATAGTTGTGAATATATTTAATATTACTTTAATTTTTCATCTTGTAAAATTGAAACTATACCCATTTTACAACTCCTTATTTCCCCATCACCCAAGACTTTGGCATCCACCATTTTATTTTCTGTTTCTACAAATTTGACTGCTTTAGATACCTTATTTCAGTGAAATCATACAGTATTTATCTTGCTGTGACTGGTTTATTTCACTTAGCATAATGTCTTCAAGTTTCATCCATGTTGTAGCATGTGACAGGAATTCCTTCTTTTTTAAGATTGAATAATATTCCATTATACACCACATTTTGTTTATGCATATCTGGGTTGCTTGGCTATTGTGAATATTGCTGCAATAAACATGGGTATACTAAGATCTCAAGATCTTCCTTTTGATTCTTTTGGATAATATACCTAGAAGTGGGATCCTCGACCATACGGTAATTCTATTTTTAATTTTTTTTTGAGGAACTGCCAGTATTACTGTCTTCCATAGTGACTGCACCATTATATATTCTTACCAACAGTACACAAGTGTTCCAGTTTCTCCCCATACTCAACAACACTGGTTGTTTTTTGTTTCTCTGATAGAGGTTATCCTAATAATGGATGTGAGATCATATCTCATTGTAGTTTTGAGTTGTATTTCTTTAATTATTAGTGATGTTGAATATCTTTTCATAGACATGTTAGCTATTTGTACATCTTTGGAGAAATGTCTATTCAAGTCGTGTCCATTTTTTAATTTGATTTTTTTGCTGTTAAGTTGTAGTTCTTCATATATTATGGATATTATGGATATTTTATGGATATTAACCCCTTATTAGATATGATTTGCAGTATTTTTTTCCATTATGTACATTGCTGCTTCACTCTGTTGTTTCCTTTGATGTGCAGCTTTTCAGTTCACTATTGTATCATTTATTTTTACTTTTGTTGCCTGTGCTTTTGGTGTCATATCTAAGAAATCCTTGCCAAATCCAATGTCAAGCTTTTCCCCTTTTTTTCTTCTAGGAGTTTTATTGTTTTAGGTCTTGTTTACATCTTAATCCATTCCGAGTTAATGTTTTTATATGATGTAAGGTGATAATCCAACTCTATTCTTTCGCATGTGGGTATCTAATTTTCCCAATACTGGTTTTTGAAGAGACTGGTCTTTCCCCATTATGTGGTCTTGGCATCCTTCTTGAAGATATTTGACCACATACATGAGGATTTATTTCTGGGCTCTCTATTCTGTTCCTTTGGTCTTTGTGTGTTTATGTGAATACTACACTGTTTTGATCACTGTTTTGTAATATATTGAACCCAGACTGGTACATCATTCCTTTTTTTTTTAAACTTTCTCAGTCACTTTGTTTGAATTATGTCTGTTGTATACAACATAGAGTTGGGTTTTGTTTTATAAGCCAATTTGAAGATCTTTTCTTTAAGTAGATGAATCAATCCCACTCATATTTATTGATGTCTGATGTTTGGCTTCAATTATCACATTGTTTTGTTATATTTACTGTATGTATTATGTTGTATGAGCTCTGACAATTAAGTTTGCAAACTCATCCTAGAAAAAGTGCTACATACCTCATTTCTGAATATCACTATGGTCACCTTCGAAGTACTCCCCTTGGGAAGCTATGCACCCACGCCAGTGCATAGGCCATCCTTCAAAACAATTTTGGAACTCTTTTATCTGGAATGGCCATCAGAGCTGCCATCGTATTATCCTTGATGTCCTGAATGTCATCAAAATGTCTTCCTTACAATATTTCCTTTATCTTCAGATAAAGAAAGAATTCCCTGGGGGCCAGATCAGGTGAGTAGGGTGTTCCAATACATTTATTTGTGTACTGGCTAAAAACTCTCTCACAGACAGTGCTGTGTGAGCTGGTGGATTGTCATGATGCAAGAGCCATGAATTGCTGGCGAAAAGTGCAGGTCGTTTCCATCCAACATTTTCACACAGCCTTTTCATCACTTCCAAACAGTAAACTTAGTTAACTGTTTGTCCAGTTGGTACAAATTAATAATGGATAATCTCTCTGATACCAAAAAAGTTTGGCAACATCGTTTTGACTCTTAATTTAGACAGACCTTTTTTGGTCGTGGAGAATTGGCTGACTTCCATTGTGCACTTTGACGTTGTGTTTCAGGGTCGTATTGCTACACCCATGTTTTATCACCAGTGATAACATGGCCCAAAACATCGTATTACCACTCCAAAAGGTCTTGGCAAACTTCGACTCTCCTTTGCTTTTGTTCATTGGTGAGATCCTTCGGGACCATTTTTGCACACACCTTTCTCATGCCAAGATTTTCAGTTAAGATTTTCCTAACTGTTTCTCTATTGATGTTTACTTGGTCTGCTGTGCTTCTCACAGTCAGCGAAGATTTTGATGCACAACTTGATAAATATTTGCAATATTTTCCTCAGTTCTGCTCGTTACTGGCTGCCCTGAGCTCTCTTCATCAATGATGCATTCTCTCTCTGCAGAAAAACATTTAATCCATTTGTGCCCTGCCATTTTCTTCATGGCATTATCCCCATAAACTTGGACTAACATGTCCCTGATTTCACTTCCACTCTTCCAAGTTTAACAAGAAATTTAATGTTTGTTCGTTGCTCTAATCAAGCTCAGATATTTTCATGATGTCACACAAAAACACACAACAATGAATGCCACTCAGCAAGACACTGCCACATGTCGACATGAACACAGCTGTGAGACACTGATATACCAAGGTTATGAAACCTGACCGAGCTGTTTGTACAGTGCTGCCAATGTAAGCACATGGTGGCAAGTTCGTGAATGTAATTGTCAGACCTTGTATTTACTGTATTTCTGTTATTCCTTTGGAGTTTTTATTTCCTTGCGTATAAAAGATTTGAATTTTTTTCTAGAGATATCTTCATAATACTGTTCATAAAGACACCTTTGTTCTAACCTAACACTCTACAGTGAAATTTGTTAGATTCAAATGATATCTTTTGACTTCTACCTATTATTTAGATGACAGTTGATGAACTTACTTTTTTCCTTTTTTCTTATTCAAAAAAATTGTGTTATTTCTATTTTGTCAAAATACATACTTTCTAAATAATATTCTTCTACCCGTTTCTACCTACGTCTTAGTCTTAGATCTACAATTACAATATATAGAGTCCTAAGCTATTATTTTCCTAGTCATCTCCAATTGGACGAAACTCATCCATCTTTTCACAGATTTCTGAGAAAGCACTCTTGACTACAGCATTTCCTGACTTCTTGTATGCTTAAAAACTTTTTCAACAGCTTTGATTGTTAAAGTCCAGGTTAGCTGAATATAAAATCCTTGGCTTATACTTTGTTTCTCAACAATTTCTCAATAATGCTGTTGTCTTACTTTGTATGTTGTTGTTGAGAATTCTAATGGTGACCTCATTTTAAGTGAGTCTTTTTGCCCAGAGGACCTGGGGATTTTTTTCTTCTTCATAGTTAAGGTCTAATGGTTTTACTAGTATATGTCTTGGAATTGACCAATCTGTATCCAATATCTCAGACATTCTTTTATTTCTGGAAACTTTTCTTTGATTGTAGATTCAAATATTAATTTTGTTCCATTATTTTTTCTTCTTCAGGGACTTCAAGTACTTATACATTGGCTCTTATTTGTGTGTACTCTACATCAATCACTTTCTCTCTGACCTTCTTGCTTATTTTCATTCTTGGCCTTTCATGCTTTTATTCAATGCTCTTTAATAAATGTTCAGTTGAACCTACTCTCCCTTGAGTACCTTATAATTTCATCTTTAAGATGACTTTGCCTTTATTCCTCGAATTCTTTCCTGAGTTCATTTAACTCTTGTTTTCTACCTTCCTATTTTGTTTTGTTTTTCATCTATATCTGTTCTGAGTTTTGTAATCTCATTTGAGATTTTTTTTCCCCTATCATGCCTGGAAGTTTTGTTGAAAGGGATATGTTCCTTTTGGAATGTGTTATAGTTTGCTTCTGTTTAATGTTTCATTTATTGGGGGATAATTTTTACCAGCTGAACTATTTTCTCATTTTATTTTTATAGCTTTGTATGAGTGCCATTGGCTATTTTTTGATCACTTTCTGCTTTTGAAACTTTTGAAATCATTTCAAACTTATAAAAAGGTTTTCAGTCTTTCCTTTCCTTCTGTAATCTTCATAATTTCTTCAAAGGATACAGACCGGTTATTTTGTAGAATGTTCCTCAATTTAAGTGTGCCTGATGCTTCTTCATAATTAGATTCAGGTTGTGCTTTTTGTTTGTTTTTGCAAAAATACCACAAAAGTGATGTTGTGTTCTTAGTGGATCATATCAGAAGGCACATGACATTGATATGTCTCATTACTAGTGTTATTAACTGTGCTTGGACAATAAACTTGGTGGTATCTACCAGGCTCTCTTCACTGTAAAACTACTATTTTCCTCTTTGTAACTAATAAATATTTTATGGAAAAATACTTTGACTATATACTTTTCCTCACAAACTTCCTCCTGCTAGTTTTAACATCCACTTATGGTGACTGCCTAGATCAATTATGATTGCCAAATAGCGACTTTCTAATTTCTTCATTCTTTCTACATTTCATTGTTGGCAGTCTACTCTGAGGAGGATATTTCTCTCTTTCCTCACTGATTTATCCATATCAATGCATACTGAGTAAATAGTATGTATAATACGTACTCCTAATTCTTGGGAGATACATGTGAAGTACTTAGGTGGAAAGGTCATGATGTCTGCAGCTTATCCTCAGATGTTTCAACAAAACAATACACATACACTCAAGAGCATTAAAACAAAGGTGAAAAAATGTTAACAATTATTCAATCTAGGTGAACTGAATAAGGGAAATCATTGTACTATTTTGCAACCTTTTTGTGGATCTGAATTTTTTCAAAATAAAGAAATATATATCAGTTTTAATTGTAACACTGCCAAAACCTTCACAAATATTTGAAAAAAATTAAAGTCAGCCTACAGATTTAATTTACCAGCATTTGAATATATTCAAAATTTATTACCATTGTCTATAGAAATTTAACACTAGCATCTGTGCAATAGCCCTCTGAGGCAGAGGGGGAACACCACACACAAATCTTACACACTAACAGTACCACATTCGACTGTTTCTTGTTTTAGTAAACCAAGGTTGACAGAGCAGCCAACTAAAGATGAATGATTGCAATTTTGGGACATAATGCCTCGTAAGTGAACTTACCACTTAGGGAACATTATAAGTAATATTAAAAATGCTACATAGACTTACAAAAGTTCAGTATTTTTCCTGAAGCCTATATATAGACAGGTTCACAATATAGAACCCTGTACATTACAGCACTCTGAGGTTTTAGCAAAGCATACATTATAGACATATTTGCCGTACAGTGCAATTTTATTACGTAAGACATGAATAACAGTGCACTTAATTCCAGGAGTCACATTCAAATATATCAAGAGTACAATTCAAATACCTGCTATTGAAGAAATACACATTCTTTTTTTTTTTTAATAATAAGCTGTGCAAGTACAACATTTTTAGTGTAGATGGTAATAGCGCTATAAGGATTCTAAACAACAGAACTCAGGGTGTATTCATGTAGAATAATCCACCTCTCCAAAGATGTGCATTTTAAAAGTGCAACAAATGTCTTGGGTAGACAGACACAGGCAGTGTTGCAGAACTTGTTTTTATTACAAATCACAAATACAGTTCATCCTGTACTCACAGGTGGTTAAACAGAATGGCTGTAAAAGTCAGTACGCTCCCCTCAGGGACTGTTTTTCAGGACAAAGTAGCGTCTGCTGTGAGTCCTACTTTCTTTTGGTAAATTAAGCACAAACTACAGTTCCACAGTGTAGTTCAAAAACAGGACGTTGGGTTTCTTAGAGGAAATTTAGATAACAAGTCCAGACTTTCTAAAATCTAGTTATACAGTTTCAGAGGGTCTCTTCTAGGCTATTGGTTTAAAGGAAGAAGATGCTGTGGACACTAGATTATAAAGACTGAGTCAAGGTAAAAGTACTTTTGTTCAATAAAACAAAACTTAGAAAACTGATATTGTAAGAAAAGTACCATTTTATATCATCTGAGGATAGATAATAATAGAGAAATCAGTCTTTTCATGTTTTTGTTGTTGTTAAGATGGTGAATTACACAAAAATACTATCTGGTAATAACTTAGGATATCAGCTCTGGAGGGGGAAAAAGATCTGACTCATGTTAAAGAATAAGAAATAACTAATCTATGCTGTCTTGAGCTATAGCATAAACCTGTATTAGATATATTGAATCACTTCATTCTCTGGTAAATTTCAAAGCTGCCAGGACAAAGGATCAACTATCCTAAAAACTGCCTATTTTCTTTGTCCAGGAAATAATTTTCTGATAAAGACTGCTCATAATACCCTCATACAGTTTTCATTCACTAAATCTGGATATGGGTAAATCCCCAAACTTTTACCTCAGGCTAAAGCCTGATCAGTAAACCTGATATCCTCGTTAAGAATTATAATTAAAATAGCTAATCTGAAACCAGATTAACTACAAGAATTACATCTTTAAGCAAATTTTTTAAAATGCAGCAAAACATTCCTATTTTTCACTGCAAGAGATAACTACTGGCCAAATCTTTTTTCCATGGTACTGATATTTTTTAGTTAACATAAATACTAACTGAATCAAACACTAATATCTCACTAAATTTCATTCTTTAAAATGAAAAGCAATGACATATCACCTCTGTAAATGAGGTTTCAGAGTTCAAAGAAAAGTTTTTAAATTCTCCATATGGGATCTGAAATGACTATTGTCTTCCAAAGTTTTCCCAAAAATCACTTTAAAATCTTGCTTCAATGGCCTAAGTTTTCTTAGAAATATAATAGAACACATTTATAGATTGTTTTAAACCTATTAGATTTTACAATTTCTGCTTGTTTTCTTCCCAATAATTTTGCCACCACTGTCTGCATTAAAGTTTTTAAAGCCACATTTATCAAAGACAATTCTCCAAACTTAATGTTTAAGAAGTACCTTGTTATGAGTATATCCATTGTATTTATTTTTCTCATCCAAGGAATGGGTAACTTAATAGTATTACGAAAAACCCTCTTCAAGTTGTATTGATAATGCACTTATTTTTGACAGAGTGCTCGAGTTTGGGAAAACCTTAATATTCGCATTGTTAGCTGAGCCCTTTGAAAGTGCATTGGTACCGAACTTTGTTTTAACAAGCTATAATCAGAACTGAGATTTGGACAATCCCTAGTTATAAATTAATACTAACATGCAAACTTGTCTAAACAGCTTAAGATTGCTGTCTCAATAAGAGAAATAAAAAGAAAATTGAACTACTTTGCTATTATACTCTGGCTCACACATAAAATGCTCTTCAGGAAGACGGGTGTAAATGATGGCATACAATTTGCTCATGACCAAACCTAATAAAAACTCTCTCTGAAGTTTCCAACCACGGAAGCCCTATGGCCAATCAATATTACCAATAGAGATCACTTTTAAAGGATCACTAAAAGAAAAATGAATCTCTAAATGGTTTTCCTTATGGGTCCATTGACTGAGAAGAACAAGGCTCCTGTATATCTAGTCTTGAGACAAAATTAGGAGAAACAAAAAAGTCAAGCTGTGTGAACAAATGCAACAAGCAATTCTGAGGGGCCATAAAAAAACCAGGGTGTTTCCTCCTTAAAACGTATACAGACACTGCAGCAACACAGAGATACCTATTGCAAGACAGTGCATCGCCGTTGTTCCTTGCCTCAGCCTTTGGTGAGGGTTTCAATGCCCCGTTATTCATAACTATAGCTGAGAAAATAAGTAAAGAATAAAACTGAGCTTAGAGGAGAAGGCAGGCAAATTGACCAAAAGAGAGTTCCGACTATGAAATGTTGTCCAGCCTTTTGCAACAAGTCTGAGGAAACAGAAAAAAGATGAAGCTTGGGAAACTGGAGATAGAATTTGCCACTTTCTAAGGCTTCTGAATATGGTCATAGATTTTGACAGAGTCAATTTTTTTAAATTACATTTTTAGCTCAATACATTCCTCTAAAGCAGGGTTCAGTTTTGGTATGCTTTACACTGAAATGGTTATATACAGATGGGGTGCAAATAATATTAATGGTTATCCTTCAACTATCTTTTTAAAGGAAAACTAGAATCAATAATATTTGTTAAAATGAGCAGTGCCAACAAACAGAAATGTACATGGAAAGCACGGAGCTGCTAACTTTCGGAGTTGCAGGCATAGACTAGCATGGCAGTAATACAGTCATCACTGTTTCTGTAACATTGAAACAGTTCAGATCTGTTTCTGAAGTTTAAAACATAGCTGCATCGTGTTCATAAACTTTCACCTCCACTTAAATTATATTTGCCTAACATATAATGGACAAATCAGCAGAGTCAAGATAAAATTTCAAAAGGCTGAAGCCAACATGAGAGTTGTAACCTTAGTATTAATAAACTCTTAGAATACTTAAAAATAAAACAACACAATAAAACATACACATACAAACATAAACCAGTGCAATGAGAACTTCAGACAAGGGCAGTGCTTCTCTGGTTTAAGGAAACCATATTTGTAGCTTAATTATAACAAATTAACACCTATTGTAAATGACGGTTTAATGTTACATCCGGCATTTTTGATACACATTTAATATGTATGGTCAAAAACCTGAAAAACCAATTCAACAGAAACAATACCATATCAGTAACAAATTCCTACTTTGTTTCTATATTGCACATACTTTTAGTGTCTACTGTTAAAATAAATTTACTTCTTACTGTAAATATCAGATGACTATACCTCTTGCCCTTGTAAAATGATTTACCTTGAATAAACATTCAGAATTTCCTTTCTTGACAAACCAGAATGAGAATGAACTCAGCTTTGTTAGTCCAAAACTATTTTAAAGAATGGCAAAGGTATTGGAAATGGCATGTTAAACATAAAATTCTTGGTTTATCCACCATTTCAGTTTTGAAAAATACTTCTATATTCAAGTTGTTTAAACGTTTGATCCTTTTTTAAACTGACAAATATTCCATAAAGAGATTAATCATATCCTTGACTGGTCTGGAGCACTGTCTGGAAAGTGGACACAGAGAAAAGCTTATGATAAAATGGTGTATAACACAAAATGGCATTACGTAAGTCACCTGATTTACCTAAAATAAAATGACTAGCACCTCCTTCCTGCTCCCAAAGTGAGGAGGCCTAATAGGCCACGTGAAACATGAGAAATTATAGTAAGTTTCGTTCATAACATATTGAGAAATCCATTACATTAGGGGGTTCTCACACCTAAAGCCTTAAGTTCAAGGCTACTGTGTAAAAGTGAGCTGAAGGGCAAAAGGAGAGAGAAGTGGGCTACGGGTGCGGGAAGGTCCTTACAGAGGGTGTGAGGACGTCTTTCAGGGACTCTCCTGTATCCCATCCTCAGTTTCCAGTTCCGCCAACTGCCTCCTAAGGATATTTACTTTTGCTTGTAATTCCTTATTATAGTCAATGATGTGAACCATTTCCTCATATGCTTCATCCAAATACTTGGAGGATCTGTTCCAACGTAGGAAAATACCTATTGAATCCAGGAAAGGAAAACAGAAGGGAGAAAGATACATATAATGGATTAACATTAAAGTTGTGGGTAATATATAATTCCATGTATTTTTCTTTTTTTCCACAATTCACATCTGTTT
Source organism: Rhinolophus sinicus (assembly GCF_036562045.2). Taxonomy (NCBI): domain Eukaryota; kingdom Metazoa; phylum Chordata; class Mammalia; order Chiroptera; family Rhinolophidae; genus Rhinolophus; species Rhinolophus sinicus. The sequence goes on from NC_133757.1 coordinate 97,466,128, forward strand.
TATCATACTCTAAAATATACAGGAATCTTGATGTACTGAAAGTGATTAAATACAGTATTTAAGAAATCACTATTTCTATGTACATGCTTATTCTTCAAAACCCCCACAAATAATGAAATACATCAAAATACTGTTTTCTGATATATTCAGGAAAACAAGCTGATAATTTATAATACCATAAACTTTCCAGTTTCACAACAGAAATATATTTTTTTCAAAATTATAGAACTTTACTCAGACCTCTGAGACCTCCTACACGTGTGAAATCACTTTCACTGAAAAAATGAGTTACAGTAAAAGCAGCACCACACAAATTTTTATTTAAAAGCCTAAACTTTGGTGCTGTCTCTGTCTCTGTCTCTCTCGTTACTTAACAGGCAGTGTTCTAATTATGCAGGCAATTGCTTCCCCAAATAATAATTATAATTTTATTATGGACTAAAAGGAGACATTTTCTCCTCTACATAGAGCCTGTGTTAACTATTTATTATCCCAAAATAATAGCAGAAAGATACTCAAGTAAGGAGGTACAAAAACTTTCTAGGCAGCAACATGTCAGTAGCTGACAAGCTCACAAAGGTTTTATGATTCATTAAAACAAGTTCCAGAAACCACACTTCCATGGTCCCTAAACAGTCTTTCTATGTATGTCCAAAGGCTACTCTCCATCAGAAAGGTAAAATAGAAACACAGCTTAAAGACGGGCTGACCTGTGTTGCTGTTTCTATAAGAAAAGTATAAGAGCCTATTTTTTAAAAATCCTGTTCTTCAGTACAGGCAGGAATCACTCGATGTTAATGTTAACTATGAGGTAAAAATAAACAGCAGAGAGACATTTCAAGGCTGAAGAGTAGCCTCACTGATACACGCCATACATCTACCCTGGGAAGATTTTACCTAACATACAATTTCTTCCAGTTGTAAGTTGAGGAGGCACTAAACACATATGGAAACTCCGTTCTTAATAGAGTGGTAGGAATTCATTCATGTAGCAACAAAGGTTTCCTTCTATCACCTAATCCTTAAACTCTCAATAAGATTTGGTTAAAAACTAGTTAAGTCATCCTGCAGGCCACTCAACTCGCAAACCTGGGTTTTCTTCCGCGTAGCTAGTCTCTCATTTCAGTTGTTAAGCATGCCAGTGGCTTTTAGGTAAACTGTCCCAAGAGTCTTAAACGAGAATATAGCTGTGATCTCTCACTTAAGAGATCACTTATCCTGCGCCTGTGGTTGTCTACAACAATCTAGAGAAGTTCTGAGCAGCCCCCAAGTCCCCAAAGCACTGATATTCAGAATCAGAGAAACTTGAGACTATGTGAGGCCATTTCCCCACAAATCTGACTAGAGAACACCTTGACAGATAAGATGAAAAGCGCAAACTGAGGGGGAAGGAAGCAGCTAATGACAGATATGCCAAGAGGAACAAGACGTGAGAGCTGACATCCAGAGTAGTGACACAAACAGACTTGATCGCAAGCCGAGAAAGCAAAGCAATCTGAGATCCTTTTACATATAAAGGGAAACAGTTTTCCACATGTATTCTCCTTGAGGGTGTAATGTATCAGAACATGGTGTGATAACTGACATACTGACATTCCTGTTAATCCAGTTCAATTTACCAAACAGCTACTGTTCCTGTGTGTATGCTGTATGCTGCTTAATACAGAGATGAATAAAGTTGTACTTACTACCCTCAAATTACAAAGAATTTAAATGGCACTTTATAGTCCTTTTTTTAGGTGAATGCCTAATATATTTTAGATAGATTTTGTCAATTTTTAAAAAAACAACCCTTGGTATTTAAGGAGATAAGCTTCAGGAGTCTGAAAAATTAACGTTGGTAAAACACCTTCTTTAGAATAGATTGGAAAATTAAGCATGGATTATTGTTCCACACAATGTCTGCATTACTGCACTGACGGTGGCATCTGTGTCCATTTAGAGACCCTAGCTAGAATGATGAGCTCTGTGGGGATAGAGCCTGGAGTGCAGTTTCCAGGCTCTCAGCCTCACATAGAAAGGTGCTCACTCGGGTAGTAAATGGCCATCAACTGTGATTGGATGGCCATCTGCTGTGGCTAGTTGGCCGTCAGCTGTAACCAGTGAGCCATTGGCCACTAATATAACTACTGTGGCTATGCTAGCAGCAAATGGGGGGCAAGCAAGAAGATGGTGGCTGGCAAGCGCTGATTGCAGATAGGACGGCGGGTTGCGGACAGTGTGGCTCCTGCTTCCCGTGTCTCCAACCCAGCCGCCAGCGAGACTATAGTGGTATGACTCCCCTACCTATGGCTCCGTGGGTGTTCCTTTTTGGCCTAGCCACATCCTGCGTTCTTATGTGGGGAGCAGGAGCTGAGACCCCGCAGGCCGCCCTGCGTGACAAGCTCATTAACCCTTTAGTAGCAACTAACAAAAGAACCTATCCTAATGACTGCTTAATTAAGGAAACAGAAACCATCTCCTCGGAGCTTACAATTTATTCCTGTCCCAACTACCACCCAACTTTCTTACACAAAAAGTAATGTACTTTCCCTCACACCCATTAGGATGGGGAGAAAACCCAACCAGAAAATAACAAGAGTTGGCAAGGATGTGAAGAAGTTGGAACCCTTGTGCACTGTTGTTGGGATTATAAAAACGTGCAACCGTGATGGAATACAGGATGAAGGTTCCTCAAAAAATTAAACAGAGAATTATCATATGATCCAGCAATTCCACTTCTGGGTACATACCCTAAAGAATCAAAAGCAGGGTCTCAACGAGATTATTTTGCACACCTGTGTGCCAAAAGGTAGAAGCAATCCAAGTACCCATTGACAAATGCATGGATAAACAAAATGTGGTATACAAGTCGTATATATTTAATAGAATATTATTCAACCTTCAAAGGAAGGAAATCCTGTCATATGCTACAACCTGGATGAACCTTGAACACATTACATTAGTGAAAGAAGCCAGTCACCAAAAGACACACAATATGCGTCCACTCATGTGAGGTACCTAGAATAGTCAAACTTATAGGGACATAAAGCAGAATAGTAGTTGCCAGGGGCTGGAGAGACAGACAATGGGAAGTTGTTGTCTAATAAGCATAGAATTTCAGATTTACAAATTCCAGAGACCTAGTCACAACAATGTGAATATACTTAACACTACTGAACTACACACTTAAAAATGGTTAACTTGGTAAATTTTGTTTTTTAATGTACCATCTTATCTACGGAAAACATTGAATATAAGTAGCAGTATCCATTAAATAATACTTTTTTAAATAAGCTGGTGGTTATTTATTTCGTCATTTTAAAAGTGTTATTCCATTGTCTTCTGTAATCCTAGTTGGGAAATCGCCTGTCTTATTTTCACTCTTTTAAGATAATGTGTCTTTTATTCCTGAGCTTTAAAATGCTCTGTCTTTGGTTTTCAGCAGATTCAAAGTCACGTGCCTTTGCGAGGTTGACATTGCATGGAGCCTTCCTGAGTCAGGCAGTACTTCTGGAACCTGAGGCTTGATGTCTTTTGTCGATTTTGAAAAATTCTTGGCCATTAGCGCTTCAGATATTGCTTCTGCCTTATTCTGTCTTATTCCCTACTGAGGCTAATCACACATGTATATGGGCATTCGGATTATCATTCCAAGTGTGTCTTCCGCTATTTGCCTGCATTTTGAATCCTTTTCTTCTCTATGCTCCACTGAGAATGTTGTCTGCATCAGCTTGTGAACCCTCCCCTCAGCTGTGCTTAGTCTGCCATGCAATCAGTTAGAAAGCTCCTGTAATCCGGCACTTCTGCCTTTCTTTCAGGCTTGAAAAGTGTAGGGTGTAACGCTTCTGAACACGGGGGATCACTGCTGACGGCCTGTTCCTAGGGCGACTGACAGTACTTAGGGACAGCTGTGGTGTTGAGTATTTCAGGAGGAAGTCCCTTCCGTGGCCCAGAATATCAGAGTGCAATGTTTTCTGGATTTGGGGGACTTCGTGGCTCCGGGGTGTTGGGAGGAGTAAACGGGGCTTGCTGTGAACCACCTTCCACGTGGCTTCCGTTCATGTCCCATTCTGCATGGCAATATTATGATTTATTTGTGATCTTGATTCATACTGGATATTTTCAAATGTGTATTTGTCAGATCTCTGTCACCTCTTCAATAGTCAGGCACCATAGTTACTGAGATGGGACAGTTCTTCCAGCTGGACGTCTCTGGGGATGCTGACCTTTTTGCCCAGATCCATGCGGTCTACATAGTTCTGGAGACATGAAGTCTGAGAGCTGGGTGCCAGCACGGCTGAGTTCTGCTGACAGGCCTCTTCTTAAGTTTTTACATGTTGGAAGGGTAAATAATCACTGTTAATTACTCAAATGGGTCCTGAAAACAAGGTGTGACTAGATAACTGATATGCAGGAGAGAACCATGCCCATACTGAGAAAAACGTAATTTTGCACAGGTCTGAGGGCCGGGTCCACCCTGTCTTCAGATAACAACACGTACTCACAGGCAGTTGAAAGAGCATCCTCGACTAAGGGTAAGAGGTTTGCAAAGGCTGTGTGGCTTACCTTCCCAGAGCTGAAGACTCTGTGGAGCCACTGAAGGCCAGATGACGAGATTGTTGGCTTCAAAGAGAGGATTGGTGAATTTACTCAGTTCACTGGGCCGATTAACCCAGGACCACAGAGACATTGTTTTCTGCTGCAGCTTCAACTTACATCTGATCAACAAAGAAATTGCCATTAGAGCAGTTAATTAATTAATTATTTTATTTTTTTACTAGTTTCAGATGTACAAAACAATGTAATAGACATTTCACCCCTCACAAAGTGATAACCCCCTCCCCCAATCTCTTGCTCCTCTGACGTCATATATAGAGCAGTTAATTTATAACAACTACTATTAAATACTCCTCCTAATGGGACAATTTCTTCTCTCTGTATGTTAGAAGGCAGAACACAAGACTTTTAGTAGAGGAATAAAATGTAAAATAAAAACATTTGTCAGAATATTCAATCAGCATTGTAATTCTCAACAATAAAAACAACAAAGCCTGTTTTACAGTCTTCCAAAGACAGCAAGAAGGAAAAAACCAGAATCTAGTCATGTCAGGTTCGGTATTAAACATTAACCCAGAGAACATTATACTATATGCAAAGTCTTTCATTGTGTCTGAGATTGTATTTTAATTTAAAACAGCTTGAAAATTAAAAATAAATATGTATCTTGATGTAAATACAGATTTAATCTACACTCATACAATCAACAGTTTTCATAATAATCCTGAAATTCTGTAATACTCTATCGTGGAATAAATGTTAAGGATGAACACTGAACTGGCACATTTTAGAAAAAATAAATTTTAATGAGGAAAGATAATTTGTGGTAAACCTTACATTAACCCAAAAGATAGTACTTTCAATTGTCACAGAATCCTGTTTAAGTTGAAGTTTTAACTATAAAATTGGTTCTGTCTCTGAAACCTACTTGATTACTTATAAGTTTCATGCAAGTTAATTATGTGCATATAATTATGCGAGCAATAAAAATAATCCACATAATCACAGAAGCCATGTGGTACTAGAATTTAATTGCTAGGATAGCAAGTCCCATACTATGTCCCCAGGAACGAGGCATGGTGAGGACAGGAAACCATTGCACTCACTGCTCCCTCCAGCCCCTGACCCCCCAAGCCCATGGCTGGCCAATCACTGAACTTATTCTGGCTGAGCCCACCCCACACAGCTTCAGAACCCTTCTCAGTCAGCACTACTGATAGGTTCTACCAAATGGGAATCAGAACATGAGATAACATTTATTTGTGATCCTTTTATTTAATGTAGTTCAAAGGGATATTTAGGTGTAATACCAAAAAGAAGTCCACAGTCAAACATATTATTTAAATGCGGAATTAAAGTTATATACATTGCTTCAACAGAGAAAGGCTAGAGCAGGGGTAAGAAGGCCTGTAGTATAGCCCTACTTTTGGTGACCAGCTGGTTGTGTGTCCCTGGGTAAGTCACTTTACTTATCTGGATGTTACTTTCCTAATCTATAAAATTGGATGGAGAGTGAAGTTGGAATATATGTTAAGCCTTCTTCCAGATGTAAGATACTATGATCCTATATAAGGACATTACATTTAAGATGGTTGTCCAATTTATTCAAAACATGGACTAATTTTAATCTATTAGAACAAAGTCTTAAGATATGCCCACTTAGCATGTGATAGGCTCATAATAAGAATACACTTCATATAATTTATACTAACTGAAATGTCTATCATATTATAAATAACATTAATGTAGAACCAAATCCTGATCTCTTTTACGAAGTGACCAAAACAACTTGAAATGGCCCCCGTGTGAGCAGTATACCCACCTTTCACTTTCATTGTTGCCCAGAAAGGTTCCAAATTGTGAGGCATAAGAGTGCTCAAAGAGCATGATGAGGAAATTCTCATTAAATTCAAAAGAACAAGGGAACTGACGAAGAATCTGCCACACACAGTCCAAGAAGAGAAGGAATACAGGTGACTCCCACTTCTGCTTACTATTACAATAGGCTGACTGTGCACAGCGCTGTTGGAACGGGTGACCAGCCTAGAGAAAAGATGGAAATGTGACAGTCATATCCTAGTGAGATCACAATGTAGCACATTCTATTAACGTTATTTCACATGGGCGCAATGAAACTCTTAGTAAATGGAACATCATATAATTTGGGTGGCTGCTATTTAGATGAATAATTTCTTGGTTTAAAACAGTTCCCAAATACTTAACAAGGCTGTGCAATTAAGACATCACCATAAGAACTGCAATTGTCCTTAGAATATCACGTGGAATAATAATGAACTTCAATAATGATAAACTTATAAAATAAATCTTTCTAGGTCTGTTTAATTTGGAGCAAAGTCAAAAAACAAGCTCTTCAGGTACAAAACAAAGGGCAGCGATCACCTTCTATCTATCCAAAGCATTGTAGGCTGTTGTGAGCTACATAAGCCTCACTACTAAATGGAGATAAATATGGGGCTCTCATAGACAAACTTTGTAAGGTCACTTCTGATATTAAATCTTTAAATTCCACATGGAAAAAAGTTACTGTCATGAAGAGATCTTTTATGAATACTACTACATTAGACATAAAGCTGTGCTTAGTTTCCCTCTTCTCCCAAAAAGAACTGGAAGAGTCTACTGATGAAACAAAATTTAAGAATCATTTGTCTCTCTGGCCCACCTAGAACCTGAGCACCAACCTTATTCCAAATCACACCCTTCTAGGTTTTTCACAGACCTGCTTTATCTTTGAGTCCTTATAGCACTTTATGTAACAAAGATAATGCCGTGACTATTTTCTAGTAGTTAATGGGGTTTTGATACCCATTAAAATGGTAATATATAAGTACATCATACTCATTTTTTTGTTTGCTATGTATCAAGAGGAATGTAGCTAAATAGATTTTCACTAAATATTTAGGATGGGCTGACTTAAACTGAGATAAAGTTCAGATGTCAGGCAGGGTAGACACGATACACACAACAGCATTAACATACAATAAATCGGAACTGTAACCAGAAGGGCCAAAAATGATTTTTCTCTAGAGACACTTCCACTTTCAAGATTTATCTAAACATTTGTTTTCAACCACAATTGTTTACTAAGTTACACAGCGTATATACGTTCATAAATTAATCTGTGACTTGGAGGATTTCAATATTCTGAGACCTTTATTTTAGTTGTCATTCAGCATTACGTGACAGCACTGTGTTGTGTCCTAGGAAGAAACAGATGAATTGGGCAACATTCCCTAACCTTAAATAAGTAAGTTTATTTGGGTCTAGTTCAGGAAACAAGGCAGAAAGAAAAAGGACCAATTTTATCTGTGAAGGAGATCCCAAAGATTTCATGGAAGCAGGCACAAGAAAGATTTTACCTGGCTGGGGAAGAGGATAGGATGGATCCAGACTAGAGCAAAAAGGCAGAAAGGCCTAAGAAGCACACGCCTTTGTAATTACAAGTCCCTATTTCCCGTCCCCCTTGTTTATGCATTTTATCTCTAAAAAGACTAAGCTGTGCAAGACAAGACTATGTTTTACATTCTTTGTATCCCCCTGTAGGTAACAAAGTACAGCTAACAAGAGTTTGCTGAGGCAAGGAAGTGCCAAATGAGCAATATAAGCAAAGAGAGATACAGAAATTGAGAGGCAGTAGAGATTACAAACATTTATTGGGAGGAAGATAAATTCATTGTCCTCCCCAAAATTAAACATACAATTTAAACAAATCAATCAAAATTTCACACATTCTATCGGCTCCCACAAACCAGGGTCACAACATCAATTATTAGCTGTTCCTCTGCACACAAAATAGCTTTTCTCACCTGTAGCCACTCTCTTTCTATCAGGGCCTCAAAACCACGGATGGTCCTGCTTCTTGGTTCCAAGATGATCTGGGCCAGGGAGGTAACCTGAAGTGTGGAATCAGTTCCTTCTGTTCCATGAATCAATATGGACGCTCCTTCCCTGATGGGAAAATTCAGGGTACAAATGGGATACTCCTGACAGTCAATCAACTCCGTTAATAATAAACATTTACTGAGTACAATATTCCAGTCTTACGTATTCTGCTCTGTTCGGTAGAGTTTAATCTAAATTAGGCATAGGAAGAGAGCTTCCTTTGGGTGAGTTCCAAATTTCACAAGGCAAGAACCCCTTTAAGATATGACAAATACAACAGAAACTTTTAGCTGAAAAATTCTCCCTTTACGAAACCGAAAAGCAGTCCTTATTACACACAGTAGGCACTTACCTTTTCTGCTTTAATAGTAGTGTTTCTCATCAAACCTAGAAACATACACTTAAAGTTATTTTTCCGTATCTCTCTGTTAAAGTTATTTTTCTGTATCTCTCTGTTAAAGTTATTTTTCCGTATCTCTCTGTTAAAGTTATTTTTCTGTATCTCTCTGACCTTGATTCCACCTTTTACCATTAGCTGACTATAAAGACACCTTCATAACTATAATGGATCTGGGAAACAAGTCCTGAACCACACTTTGAGAAACATGAAAACAGGAAGAAACATTAAAAAAAAAAAAAAAAAAAAAAGAAAAAAAAAAAATCCAGCATAAAACTGTCAATCTAGAAAGTCAGTGGCAATGATGCCATGATATTTAGGAGGTGTCTGAGACCCCATTATACTAAAAAGAGTGGGAGGAAACACCAAAAACTAAATTAACTACACCTCCCCTCCCCTTCTTCTACCTCTTCTATTGAAATGACAATGATGAAAATTTTGGAGAAAAGAAAAATAAGCTCACCATGTTCTCATAAGTTTCATGTTTAGTTACTACTGTTAATTCTTTTCCCATGTACATATATACTTTACATAGCTATAACATAGGGTAATTTCTTATTTTTTCCACTTTTATTATAAACACTTTCCTATGTTTCTATGTCATCTTTAGAAGTAGTGTTTATATAATTAGTGATTATATAATTTCCTATTAAGTGATCAACTACAATTTACTTAATCCTATAGCTGGAGAGTTAGGTTATTGCCAATTTTTGTTACCCTATAAATGATGTACTTAGCTTTTTGTCTTTTGCTGAATTATTTGAGAATTCTTCATTTGAAAGTAAGACTCCGATATTCCCTTATGGTTAGGTTAACAACCTCATTCTTAGCATGAAATCTAATGATTAGGCCGAAGGGTATGAGCAAATATTTTTAGGCTTCTGATGTACACAGGGTACCAGAAAATGTATACACATTTTAAGAAAGGAAAAAACTGTATTAAAATTACGCTGACGGTAACCACTTTGAGCACCTCTTATAATTGCAGAAGTCAAATGTGACTTGTATTCATTCGTCTTTTGTTATCAGTATATATTGAGTATTACAATTTTAGTACAGTTTTTTCCTTTCTTAAAATGTATGTACATTTTTTTGGCCCCCTCTATATATTCAGAATATGCATCTTAGTTATCTGTGGTATATTCTGAATTTAATTCAATTAATTTAAGGTTGATTTTTACATTTTGAGTAATTAATTATATGGGCAGATTTTTATGGCAGTGTTAAGTAGCTAATATATATCAGAAAAGGGAAACCAAACATGGCAAAATAAACGAAAACCTTCAGTTCTGAGTGTGGAAATCCCTGTCTGCTTAAGTGGCCAGCCCAAACTAAATGAAGGTAGAAATACCAAACACTATTCTGCACCTAGAGTTGCCTTGACCTTCATCATCTCGTTATTAGGCTGGAAACTTAGACAACATGATGATACGTGTCTATTATGATTCATGTTTCCTAAGAAACCAGAAGCCTCTGTACTTACCATGTAAAGGGAAATCTTTTAAACTTAGGTTAACATTAGAATCTCATCATCCTGTTTTATCAATTTCTCTGCCACAGAGCCTTGGTCTTTAACTCCCGTATTTTATTAGCTAAATGAGCTTTGCCTAAAATAAAGAACAGTGATAGCCTGGGAATGCTGACACCAAGAGTGTCTGCCCATTCTTGGTTCTGTCACTAACTTACCACATGATCTTAAGCAACCTATTCTATTATCAATTTCTCACTAACCATAAAAAATTACATCTATATTTCCTTAATTTGGAAGCATCAATAAAACAAATTAAATTCTCAAAGGAAAGTGCCATCTAACTATGTGGTAGCAATACTTGTACCTACCTATTGTTTCTGTGGGCATCCCCTTCTTAAAAAGGGCATGCTAAGCTTCTGTAACAATGTATACCAATCCTGCCTCTGTTCAAGTCTTCTGCCTCAAGTCTCGAGGATTAGCAACCTTCAACTAAGTGAATAAACTAAAATTACTTCATATACGTCACATCACTGTCATCAGGCTTTCTCAACTTAGATCCTGATAAAACTGCACCTATCAAGAGTTTGTAATAAAATATCTGAGAGATTAGAAAGGATCATTTTATTGTGTAACAAAATTACATGTTTCCCTTCATTGATATTTCAAAAGAAAGAAGGAAAGTTTGGCCCTCTGAGAAGAAATAAGAAAACTTCTTTTCTTTTTCATAGTTTAAGAAAAGGAAAGTTGGTAGATTAATAATTTAAGGATTTTATAGAAAAAATTGGTCCTTTAGTATTTAAAAAACTTGTGTCATCAGAGATGTGTATATGTGCATGGTTCACAATTCATTCAACATTGATTATCAATTAAATGTGAGACTAGGCACATACTTTATCGATAACCAAATGGCACTGACTATCTTATGTAGTAATTTATAAAATGATCTTAACAGAGGATATAGAATAGGCACAGACTTTAACATACAGGCATACCTTGTTTTATTGTGCTTCGCTTTATTGCACTTCACAGAGACGGCATTTTGTACAAATTGAAGGTAAGACCCCACCAGCAAAAAGATTACGACTTGCTGAAGGCTCCAATGATGGTTAGCATTTTTTAGCATAAAATATTTTTAAATTAAGGTATGTATATTGTTTGTTTAGACATAATGCTATTGCATACTTAATAGACTACGGTAAAGGTAAACATAACTTTTATATGTACTGGGAAACCAAAAAACTTATGTGACTCGCCTTATTGCGATACTCACTTTATTGCAGTATTCTGGAACCGAACCCACAGTATCTCTGAGGTATGCCTCTGAGGTATATGTTAATATGGAAATGTACGTCTGGATAAAAGCAAAGTCTAGTTAGCAGTGCATGTCTCATTATGATATGTTGATATCACTTTACCTGTCGATACACTGAGCTGCTAGACAGGCAGTTGTCAGAATCTCTTTGATGTGAGTCAGCCAGTTTGAGGCCTCCAATTTACTGAGCCATCGGTCCATGTTATGTGTTTGGTCATTACAAGCTTCCACAAGTTTGATTAAGCTCTCCTGAAGAATGTGATACCTTTCAAACACAAGGAAAAGAAAGACAAAATAGAACGATGAAGGAAGAAACCAAACCAAAAACTCAGCCTCCAATGTATCCAAAAGCAACAGTAGCTCAAAATATTGTAAAAATATTTACCTTGTTGTACAGTAACTTGAGGATTAAATGTTGAGAAACTCATATTTAAACATGACTGCAAAGATGCTTAAAATGCCTGTCATGGTAAACTGTTCCTCACCTGAATAGATTAAAGCTGAATTATCTGACTGGGGAGAGGGCCAGAGCTCTGCCATCTGCGATCCTCCTCCCGCAGAACCATCCAGTGCTGTCAGCAGCGGTGCCCAAAGCCAGCACAGACCCCATTGCTTTATTAGCCCCAACTCCCACCCAGCCACTCAGAGGCACTTACAAACCACTGATTGCAAGCATAAACAAGAGATGATACCGGTGGAGGAAAAAGGCTGTGAGAATAGGTGGGTAGGGGAGAAATTAAATCGCTAAGGCTTTTGACTTAGGGAAACATAATTATCCATACTATATCTGTTCAGGAAGTTTGGTGACCATTAATCTACAGGTAGAGGAACAGACTTTGTGGTGATGAAATTTCAGAGCTGACTCAGAGAAAGAGTGCTATTTGACTAAAACTCAACTGTGGGCATCCAAGATTAGTTTTCTGCTTATCTTACAAAACACACTGACAGGACATCCAATCAATTTTCGAGTCTAAGTTAAAGTGTAGGTTCATTTGAAAACTTGTGATTTTTGAACAGCTAAGGGCTCACCCAGTCTAATGAGCTTCAGATAAGAGTCCACCACTGTCTGTAGAATCGTTTACCTCTCAATGGACTTATGAATCCGCCTCCACTGAGGATAATGTGCTTCTTGTTCAAAGCCGCCTCCTTTGGCTCGAGCTTGCTGAGCCACATTGAGAGATCGGGTATCGATGATATAGCCTCGCTTTCCTGCCCTGAGGGTAGCATTTATCAGCTTCTCATCTTCTTTGCACCGTCTCCCATTTGTGCCAGTCAGTGGCTGACCACTTCGCATAATTACCTAGAAGCATAATACAGTTTAACATTTAATAGTAGCTGCTTTTCAAAATTTCCGAAAACAAATGAATTAGCTAGTTTAAGAGTATTTCAAAAACAACTTTGCGACACTTTGGAGATAGATTTGATCCTAAAGCAAAGACACATGTCTATGTATTGACAATAGTTAATAATTGTAAAACAAAAATAAGCCTTGTGCTTTTAAATGATTTTTCTTCCAACTACCTCACATAATAAATATATTACAGTTCCTCTTTAAGATCAAATCTTATAATTCCTTTAGTTAGTGAATTAATGATCCAGTCGATCTAGCCCTGTAATGACGATAATAATGGCCAATACACCAGTAAACTTTTGCTGCAACTACATAAACTTAGAGTTGGCAGGTTTTATCAAGAATTGTAAAGAAAAAGGCATCAATGGCAAAATAAAAAAGTTTATGAACTATTCTTGTTTTGGGAATAATTTTCCATACCTTGAAAGTGGCTAGTTATTGTTTATTGTCAGTGGCCCTCTTCCATCCTTTTCAGTATTCCAGGACTTAACCAAAGACCACCAAAGACCAAAGACCAAAGACCACTTTGTCTCCAAAGACCACCAACTATATATTTTGAAAGGTTTGCTTTTGAAACTTTTCTCAAGAAATCAATAACTATTATATTGATCTCTTCCCTGGTGAATGGTTTAAGAGTTATTTTAGCTTCACTCCATAGTATATAGTTATCTTAACTACCTTGAAATTTAGCATGATCAGAAAGGTCATCCAGAGGATGACAATGTCTAACGCTCAGATTGCGCTTACCATGGAAATGGACACAACAGTAACCCGGATGAACCTGAGTAAAAAGATTTACTACTGAGCAAGCAGGATATGTGACCTGATGCCAAAGGAGCAACTTTTCAGAAATCTTTTTATCTTAAACATCAATGTTTGACTTATTACCAGGGGAAATGGAAAATGGAAGATGGCTATACTTTATCCACTAATTTACTATTGGTCTCAAAATGTGAAGTAGTTTATTGACTGAGAGAAAATAAGAGGAGAGAAACAGATTTAGAAAATATTTAGGAAACAAATACACAATGAGCACTTGCCTATTCAATTCCTGACTTGTGTTTACTTAAGTTGTGACTAATGATATGTGTTACTCTTCTTCCTTTTGAAAATAAAAACATCTGCTCAATTTACCTTTCATAGGGAAATTTGGTGAGAATAATTAAAGTATCTTACCATTATTCTGGTCAGAGAAAATTTATTGTTCTGCCTAAGAGTGTTATTTTAAATATCCAATCAATGAACATTAGTTCTCACTGTACTCAGTCCTGAGGATAAACCTATCTGGGCTTTTCAAAGGTTGAGCAGCATCATGGAAAGAATTTAAAGTCATATCCCGATCACAGAAAGCAATCTACTCCTGATTTCCTAAAACTTAATGAAGGAAGTCCTGGCAGGAGAGACTAATCACTTCAATGAATAGGTACACGGAAAAAGGAAACATTTCTAAGAAAAGATCCTCAAACGAAGTATTTTGGTAGATCAAGCAGCAGTACCGTACTTACCATCCCGTTTTTTTTATGATAGTAGCTGAGTATTGGGAAGCGTCCTCCATGCCGAAATGTAGCTACCTTGCGAAGAGCTTCATCATCAATGGATTTGGGCACAATGACAATTGGCGGGTAAGAAGGGCAGACCGCAAATTCCTTATTTACATAGCTTAACCTCCATTCACTGGTCTGAAAAACACAAAATACTTCAAAGCTAAGCAAGTATCTCAATGTTACAAAATAATCTGAAAAATTTTAAAGGACCTTAGAGATCAACTTCCATACAATGAAGAAGCCATCTCAGGAATTTAATAGAATGATACCTAGACCATACTCAAACACGTCGAGAGAAAAGGAGCTCCATTCTTCAGTCAGCTTCCTGCAATACTAGGTATCCCTAGTTCCTAGAAAGTTCTTCCTTATATTGAGCAAAATTTGTTGCTCTATAACTTCCTCTATTGGCTTTTACTGTGATTTCACTACAAGTTCCCTATTTCACATGGCATCCTATCAAATATGTGAAAGACTGGTTTCTCCCTTAGCCTTCTATTCTACAAGTTAAATGTATTAAGTATACTCATGACTATCAGAACCAGCATCATCTCATTCATCCTTTTCTGGGTACCATTTACTTTGTTATTGGTACTCTTAAAGTATAGCAACAGGAAGACTACAATACTCCAGAAAATGCTGGACCAGAACAGATGAAAATAGTACTTCAAATCCCTTGTTCCTTTCTGTTACTTAAAAAAGGAGTAAAATGTAGAAAGCTGGTAACATTTTTCTTAAAAGAATAATAATAATACAAAGAAAGATATGAACATATGAGTCAGTGAAGTAATTTCTAAGTCGGTAAGCCAAGGATTAAAAGTATGCAATATAAAACTATCAAATGAGAACTTATTTCAAACATAAAAATGAAAACCACTTGAAGAAGGTAAAAAGGTTTTTACAGTAAAACAAATAAAATTATGTATATGTAAATTTCAATATGTTCTTCTAAATCAGAGTTGGCCTAACATACTGTCCATGGTTGCAGCACCAGGAGAATAAAACCGAAGTATGTTAGATATACTGTAGAACAAACGTACTTTTAAAAAAACACTGATATGATACAATATCATATTTTTAATTACATTTTTTTCACTTTTCATGTTACCAATTTTAAAAGGATAGTTTCTAAAAGATCCATTATATAAAAAAAGGAAATTACTTGTTTCCTGCTTACTCATTACCTAATTCCCTTTTCCCAGAGGCAACAATTTTCAACTTTTTTCACGCGCGCGTGTGTTTACCTCCACATTTCTAAAAAACATAACCATACTGTTACTTCTTGATTTCTCACTATTATGTATCATATACTGATTTCCTACTCAGGAGAATATGATCCTCCATTGATAGCAATGCCACTTCTGTCATATATTTTTATTTATTATTTATTTATTTTTCAATTATACTTGACATTCAATATTATTTTATATTAATTTCAGGTGTACAGCATAGTGGTTAGACATTTATATAATTTACAAAGTGATTCCCCCAATTCGTCTAGTATCCACCTGGTACTATACATAGTTATTAAAATATTATTGACTATATTCTCTATATTGTACTGTACACCCCTGTGACTAGGAGTATTTTGTAACTACCAATTTGTATTTCTGAATCCCCCTTTCTACTCAGCCCCTCCAATACTCCTCCCATCTGGCAACCATCAATTTGTTATCTGTATCTATGAGTATGTTTCTGTTTTGTTTCTTCATTGATTTTGTTCTTTGGATTCCACATTATAAATTAGATCATATGGTATTTGTTTTTCTCAGTCTGACTTATTTCACTTATGATAATACCCTCTAGGTCCATCCATGTTGTTGCAAATGATAAGATTACATTCTTTTTTTATGGCAAAGTAATATTCCATTGTATATTTGTGCCACCTCTTATTTATGCAGTTGTCTATTGATGGGCATTTCGGTTGCTTCCATATCTTGACTATTGTAAACGGCACTGCAGAAAACACATATCTTTTCGAATTAGTGTTTTGGATTTCTTCGGATAAATACCTAGAAGTGGCATTGCTGGGTCATAAGGTAGTTCTAGTTTTAATTTTTTGAGAAACCTCTGAACTCCCTAGTGGCTGCAACAATTTGCAGTCCCACCAACAGTACACAAGGGTTCCCTTTTCTCCACATCCTCTCCCAATAATTGTCATTTGTTGCTTTATTGTTGATAGCCATTCTGACAGGTGTTAGGTGATGTCTCACGTGGCTTTAATTTGCATTTATCTGATGATTCGTGATGTTGAGCATCTTTTCATGTCTGTTCAAGTCCTCTACCCAGTTTTTAATTGGATTGTTTGGGGTTTTTTGTTTGTTTGTTTGTTCGTTTTTTGGTGTTGACTTGTATGAGTTTTTATGAATTTGGATATTAACCCCTTATCGGCTATATTATTTGTGAATATCTTCTCCCATCCAGGAGGCTGTAATTTCGTTTTATTGATGGTTTCCTTGGCTGTGCATAAGCTTTTTAGTCCCATTTGTTTATTTTTTCTTTTGTTTCACTTGCCCAAGGAGATACATCAGAAAAAATATTACTAACAGCAATGTCCAAGAGTTTACTGCCTAGGTTTTCTTCTAGGAGTTTTATGGTTTTGGATCTTACATTTAAGTCTTTAATCCATTTTGAGTTTATTCTTGTATATGGATGGTGTAAGAAGGTGGTCTACTTTTATTTATTTATTTGTTATTTTTGCATGTGTCTATCCAGTTTTCCCAATACTATTTATCAAATAGATTTTTACCCCATTGCATAGCCTTGCCTCCTTTGTCATAGATTAATTAACCATATGGGCATGGTTTATTTCTGGGCTCTCTATTCTGTTCCATTGATCTACAGGTCTTTTTTTATGCCAGTACCATGCTGTTTCAATTACTATCGCCTTGTAATATAGTTTGATACCAGTATCAAGTAGCATGATACCTCCAATTATGTTCTTCTTTCTCAAGATTGCTGTGGCTATTTGGGGTCTTTTGTGGTTCCATATAAATTTTAGGATTATTTGTTGTAATTCTGTGAAAAATGCATTGGTATTTTGATAAGGATTGCATTGAATCTATAGATTGTTTTGGGTAGTACGGACATTTTAACAATGTTAATTCTTCCTATCCATGAACACAGTATATGCTTCCACTTATTTGTATCTTCTTCAATTTCTTTCTTCAGTGTCTTACAATTTTCTAAGTACAGTTTTTTGTTTTATTTTACCTCGGTTAAATTTGTTCTTAGGTATTTTTTTTTTTGATGCAAATATAAGTGGATTATTTTTATTTTTCTTCCTGATAGTTCATTATTGGTATATGAAAATGCAACCGGTTTGTGAATATTTATTTTGTACCCTGCTACTTTACTGAATTCACTTATCAGTTCTAATAGCTTTTGATGGAATCTTTAAGGTTCTCTCTATATGTAGTATCATATCATCTGCAAATAATAACAGTTTTAATTCTTCCTTTCCACTCAATATAGATGCCTTGATTTCTTGCCTGATTGCTGTGGCTAGGACTTCAAATATTATGTTGAATAAAAGTGGTGAGAGTGGACATCCATGTCTTGTTCTTGATCTTAAGGAAAACGCTTTTAGCTTTTCAACATTGAGTATGATGTTAGCAATGGGTTTGTCATATATGGCCTTTATTACATTGAGGTATGTTCCCTCTACTCCCACTTTGCTGAGAGTTTTTATCATAAATGGATACTGGATTTGGTCAAACACTTTTTCTGCATCTACTGATATGATCAAATGACTTTTATCTTTCATTTTGTTTATGTGGTATATCACATTAATTGATTGGCAACATTGAACCAACTTTGTATCCCAGGAACAAATCTCACTTGATCATGTGTATAATCTTTTTAATGTATTGCTGAATTCGGTTTGCTAATATTTTGCTGAGGATTTTTGAATCTATGTTCATCAGGGATATAGGCCTATAATTTTCTTTTTTTGTAATGTTTTTGTCTGGTTTTAGAATGGTAGTCAGGATAATGCTGGCCTTGTAAAATGGGCTTGGGAACCCTCCCTACACTTGAATTTTTTGGAGTAGTTTGAGAAGGATACGTGTTAATTCTTCTTTGAATGTTTGGTAAAATTCATCTGTGAAGCCATCTGGTCCAGGACTTTTGTTTGTTGGGAGTTTTTTTTGATTACTGATTCCATTTTGTTAGTAGTAATCAGTCTGTTCAGATTTTGTTTCTTCTTGATTCAGTCTTAGAAGATTGTATATTTCTGGGAATTTATCCATTTCTTCCAGATTGTTCAATTTTTTGGCACATAACTGCTCATAGTATTTTCTTATAATCCTTTGTATTTGTGTGGTGTCAGTTATCACTTCTCTTTCATTTGGGGTTTTATTTATTTGGGTCCCCTCTCTTTTTTTTTTCCTTGATGAGTTGGGCTAAAGGTTTTTGAATTTTGTTTACCTTTTCAAAAAACCCTCTCTTGGTTTCATTGATCTTTTGTATTATTCTTTTAGATTCTATTTCATTTATTTCAGCTCTGATCTTTATTATTTCCTTCCTTGTACTCACTTTGGGCTTCGTTTGCTGTTCTTTTTCTACTTCTTTTGGGTGTAAGGTTAGATTTTTTGAGATTTTTCTTGTTTCTTGAGGTAGGCCTGTATTGCTAAGAATTTCCTTCTTAGAACTGCTTTCACTGTGTCCCATAGATTTTGGGCCATTGTGTTTTCATTTTCCTTTAGTCTCAAGGTATCTTTTGATGTCTTCCTTCATCCCATTGTTGACCCCTTCATTGTTTAGTAGCATGTTATTTAGCCTCCATTTGTTTGTGTGTTTTTCAGTTCTCTTCTTGTAATTGATTTCTAGTTTCATACCATGTGGTCAGAGAAGATTCTTGATATGATTTCAGTCTTCTTAAATTTATTTAGACTTGTTTTGTGGCCTAACATGTGGTGTGTCTTAGAAAATGTTCCATGTGGGGCTGGCCTGGTGGCTCAGGTGGTTGGAGAGCCGAGCTCCCAACGCCAAGGTCACTGATTTGATTCCCACATTAGCCAGTGAACTGTGCCCTCTATAGCTAAGATTGTGAACAGTGGCTCTCCCTGGAGCTGTACTGCCAGGAGTGGCCAGTGGCCAGCGTGAGTGGCCGGCAGCCATCTTGAGCAGTCATGGGCTGCTGTGTGCTACCAGGAGTGGCTGGTGGCCAGCGTGAGTGGCCAGCAGCCATCATGAGCTGCCGTGGGCTGCTGTGTGCTGCATGGGCTACCGTGTGCTGCCATGAGCAGCCAGTGTCCAGTGCGAGTGGCCGGCAACCAGCATGAGCGGCTGTAGACTGCTTTGTGCTACATGGGCTACCGTGTGCTGCCATGAGCGGCCAGTGGCCAGCGCGAGTGGCCGGCAGCCAGTGTGAGTAGATGACAGCCGGCGAGAGCTGCTGTGAGCGGCCAACTGACAACACACAACCAACTGCCTCAGCCTCAGCCCGGGGGAGCGCAAGGCTCATCATACCAGCATCGTCCAGGGAGCTGTGTCCTACACAACTAGATTGAGAAACAACGGCTTGAACCGGAGAGGGGCGGGGAGGTGGAAGAAGGGGGGGAAAAGAAAATGTTTCATGTGCACTTGAAAACAACGTATGTATATTCCACTGCTTTGGGGTGAAATGCTCTAAAAATACCAATTAAATCCATCTGGTCTAATGTGTCATTTGAGGCCACTGTTTCCTTGCTGATTTTCTGTCTGGAAGATCTATCCATTGATGTCAATGGGGTGTTAAAGTTCCCTTCTATGACTGCCTTACTGTTGATCTCTCCTTTTATGTCCATCAATATTTGCTTTATATATTTAGGTGTTCCTATGCTGGGTATATAAGTATTTACAAGGGTTATATCCTCTTGTTGGATTGATCCCTTTATCATTATGAAGTGTCCTTCTTTGTCTCTTATTATAGCCTTTGCTTTAAAGTCTGTTTTGTTTGATAAAAAGACTTTAAAGCAAAGGCTATAATAAGAGACAAAACCCCAGCTTTTTTATTCATTTCTGTTCACATGGAATATTCTTTCCCATCCCTTTAGTTTTAGTCTGTGTGTGGGTCTCTTGTAGAAAGCCTATGTATGGGTCTTGTTTTCTTATCCATTAAGTTACCCTATGTCTTTTGATTGGAGAATTTAATCCATTTACATTTAAAGCAGTTATTGATAGGCATGTAGTGTGTATCAGTGTTCGTTGACAGTTTGACTCTGATGTGTCTAGGAATCGTTTCTTCATATTTATCCTGTTAATGTCTTGCTGAGCTTTTAAAATTTATATCATTCACCAAATTTGGAAAGTTTTTGAACATTATTTCTTTAAATATTTCTTCTATCTTATTCTCTCTGTTCTTTTCCTGTAGGTCTCCAATTACACATACTGGTGGTGCAAAAAAAATGTATACACATGACTTGTACTCATCTTTTGGTATCAGTACATATCGAATATTACAATTTTCATACAGTTTTTTCCTTTCTTAAAATGTATATACATTTTTTTGGCACCCTCTGTACACTAGGCATTCTGCTATTGTCCCACAGGTCCGAGGCTCTGTTTATTCTTCTATAATTTCTCCCTTTCCCCTTCTTTCTACTGAATAATTTCTACTGCTCTAATTTCAAGTTCACTGATTCTGTTCATTGTCATCTACTCTCTACTATTTAGCCCATCCAGTGAATTTTTTATTTCAGATATAATTTTCAAAAAGTTCTAAGAGTTCCACTTGATTCTTTTTAATATTTTCTATTTCTTTGTTGAGATTTTTTTTTTTTTTCATTTTAAGCATATTTTCCTTTATGGAAAGTTGGGCAGTTTTAATAGCTGCTTTAAAGTTCTTACGTGATAATTTGAACATCTGAGTCATCTTGATGTTGGTACTTACTGATTGTCTTTTTTCTTGAGAATGGGTCACAATATCCTGGCTGAATTTTGGATTGTATCCTAGCCATTGTGAATGTTATGTTATAGAAACTCTGCATTCTATTACATTTCTTTGAAGAGCATTAATGTTTCTGTTTTAGCAGGCAGTTAACGAAGTTAGACTTAAACAGCAAACTCTGTAACACATGAGGTGCATGGCAGCTCAGATCTTAGTTCTGACTGCTCTCAGTCTAATCCATGTAAGCATGTTCAAGAGTCAGCCATAACGTCAGGGTTATATACAGAATCAAGGTTCCCCTTCTCTGGCTTCCTGGTTGCTGCAGCAGACCCTTCCCCTGTTTCCTTCCACTAGAGAGAAAGCGGGCTTTCTATTGGAATGTTAGCTGTTCCCTACAGCTGTGCCACTGACCTCAGGACAAGGCCCCCAAAACAGGAAACTCATATGCCATTTACTTTCTCTAAGTTTTGACTCCCCTCCAAAATATGCTGCTTTCTTTTCACTTACCAGGGCTTTCAAGTAGTAGATTTTTGTATTTTATTCATAGTTTGTCATTGATATCAGTAGGAGGGCTGGTCTGAGAGGAGCTACTCCCCTATTACCAGAAGCAGAACCTTATCATCATCTTTTTTTGTACATAATTTCTAAAGTGGTAGATTGGGAGAGTACAGATGTACTGTACATGTGTATTTCAGCAAAGTATCTGTAATAATCTTTCATGATATCTTAGGATAAAAGCATGTTAAAAGTGGAAGGAACTTTAGACATTATTTTGTATATATGGAAATTTGTATACTGCCTATTCACTTCTGATATGCAGTGAGCGGGTCACCAACTCCAAAGTCAAGCAGCCAACAACATATCTGGGATACAACACAAGATATCTTCATAGCTAGCTTTAGTCCTCTTTCCTCTCAATACCACACGTCTCCTTTGGACATAATAGGTAAGTGGGGACTGGCTGATATTATAATGAAAGAGTTTTTCAGAAGGTCAAAAACCTTACTCAAAGAATACTGATCAACAGATGTCTATCTGGCAGAGGATTTCTAATGATATATAGAAGGCCTTATTGTCCTTTTGTCCTATTCTGCATAAATACACACATTCCTACATTCAGTCACTCAGCAGATACTTACTTCTTGCTTCTCACGTGCTAGGAATACAGGCGGGAACAAGAATGACATGATTCCTGCCCTTGTGAAGTTTATATTCTAGCAGCTCATATTCTAGCCCAAGAGGGAGGCAATGAACAAACAATGAGTAAGACACTTTCTGTTGACCCTCTTCTACTTGAGACTCACTCTTCCTTTGGCTTTTTCCTCCACTCACCCCTTAAATGGTTCGATCCTTGCCCCCCTTCTCATTTTAGATGCTTCCCCTAGGCAATTTCACCTTCTCCCTATGGTTTCCACAACATATTTGTTGATTACTCTGTTTTTCATTTTTAACATAGACCTCTCAAATAAGCTCTAAACTATTTCTTACAAATATTTGTCGACATGTACCATACCGACTCTTTGAATCTGCCATCTTCAAAGCTGAACTCAATTCATTCCCTGTCAAATACATTTCTCTTTCTGTCTTTACCATTCTCAGTGGTATCATCTTAAATGCCACTGCCTGTTTCACTTCTCATATGCAGTGAGCGGGTCACCAACTCCATTAATTCTATTTCCTGAATCTATCTGCACTATAATCTCCTTGCTATTGATCCAACCATCTTCTTTACATTTTTTTCAGGAGCCTCTTAAGCAGTTTCTCAGCATTTTGCATCAGAATTGATTTTCTATAACACAAATCTAATAATGTCATTCTCTTGTACCTTGTGGATACTTCTGCTAGCACTTAATTTATTGTACTCGATTACTTAGATAATTATTAGACTTTGAACAAGTAGAAGGAAGGGACCATGCTTTGCTCATCTTAAATTTCTATAATCTAGCAATCATAAGTTAATATCTTAAATTAAGGCATTAAAGACATTCTTATTAAATCTATGAAATATGAAATTTTGCAGGAAAATATTACAGAAATTCAGATATTCAAGTTGCTTAAATAATTAGCTAAACTGAAAAGGAAATTCCAATTAGGAAAAAAGAATTGAATCTAAGTAAAAATAAATAAATAAATAAAATAACCAAAATGTAGGGAGGATCCCTTAACACATTCTGACCGCCACTTTCTACTTAGGAAATAACTAAGGATTCTTCTAAGGTAGCTGTTAGGTGGTAGTTAATTGATACAAGAGAAAAGTGTCATGCATTTGATGTTTGCTAAGCAGTTTTTAATGCAATAAGGACACAATGTAAATACAGATAGTTACCCACAAAATACAGAAAAATGCTCCATACCTAAGCATGTAAAATTGGCCTTCCTTTCTTGCTTTGCTGCTGTGGACATCTCTGTTCTTTAAATACATGGTATTCTGGTCCCTACTTCTTGATCCCCTCGGGACCCATTTACAGAGATATGATGGAAGAAGAAAGAATGGGAGAGAAAACCTGGTTCTAGTCACCTGGTCTTAGTAACCCAAATTATAAAAATACAAAAATTATCCCACAGAAACAAATGTGGTATTTATTTCTCTAGTGCTATCTTAGGTACACAATGGGTTCAACAGTTTTTTGGGATGGCTCAGACCTAACTACTACATATAAAGTTGTTTCTACGGAAATGCTTTTAAAACACCCAACAATTAACTCAAAACATGTCAGAATTATCTTTATGAAGATCTTTATGTTTTATCAATAGCATTTGCAAAATTTTTAAAAGTAACATTTAGAATACTGTAAATCCACTAGAAGAAAAAAATCACTTGAGCTGCAGCACTGAGAACAAATTATGCAAATGTCTGAATAGCAGAGGCTGTAGCACTAATAGCTAACAGATACTTCTTTTAGGCATGAATAAGTCAAATGCATCTTATTACTCATCAAAAGGAAGTGATCATTTTCACAAGTAAAGGAAGGCGTTGGGTTATTTCTCATTACCCATAGTTCCCTCAAGTTACTCACAGCTGAAGAGTAGAGTTCAAACTCTTGCTCAGGAAGGAAAGAATGCCAGCCATCTTCTATCACTTCAAACATGGGCCGGTAAAAGAAAGGGTACATCAGAGTGATGGAGTCCAGGGTAGACAGTGCCTGGGGCGGGGGAAAGGAAATAAAGAGAGGAAAAGGGAATATACCACAACTTGAAACATTTAACTGTCAAATTGGTATTAAACAAATATGACCTAATAATGATAGGCACCTAATACATTTCTCTAACACTGTATTTATCACAAGATACAACTATAGCTCATTGAGGCTAATTTCCATGTTTTCAGCATCTAACAAGGTATCTGGCAGATAACAAACACTCAGCATTTGCTATGAACAAAAGAATAAAAAATCGTGCATACCTAGGAGAAAAATGAAATGACTCCTTCTTGACATCATTTAATAAAGCCTAATAAAAAGGTCCAAATATTTTGGGGGATCAGAGAACAGACAGATTTTGGTTAGTCAGAAAGGCCTTGGCTCAAAAGCCAATTATCAACTAAATAAACATATGTAAATTACTTTTAAAAATCAGCATCTGTTAGTAATTGTAAAATAGGTGACATAGCTTAGTAGCCAAAGAGTCAAACTGGAGTCAGACTGCTAGATTCAAATTCGATTCCAGTGCAGTAGTGGTTAAGTAGTATAACCACTCCATGTCTCAGTTTCCTCAGCTGTCAAATGGGGGAAATAACAGTACCTACCTCACAGAGCTGTTGGGAGCATTATGAGAGAGAATATGTGTAAGAGACCTAGAACAGTGCCTGGCACATAATGAACACTAAAATAATTTTACCTATGACATGGCCCACATATTATATACTCCACGTATACTCCATCAGTGTTCACTTCCTCCCTTCCTAGAGTGTTATGCCATTTGGTCACATATCATCATATGATACACTGACCCATTTTCAAGCTGGGGCAATAACTCTGTGGTACCCCCATGAGCTTTTATTCATCTGGAGCACTTGAATTCTGGGTGACAACACCAGGAAACCTGACTAGAGGGGAGGAATAGTTCATCCTCCATTAAGCGGCAGTTTCATCGTTCTGACAGAGGAGTTATGGAATGCATTTCTATGGCTGGACAAAAGGGCACCAAAATCAGTCAGCATAATTCAACCTGCAGTAATTATAGAGATGTTCACCTGGAGCGGTGAGGGGCCCAACATCATGTTAACACCCCAAAACTCTCAGCATGAAGCTACCTCCTTGTAGGTCACAAAAAGATCACACTCACAAAAGGATGGGCCCATGACTTATTAAAAAATAGACAAAACTTGTAGTTCAGCAGTTTCACAAAAACATCTCCATCCAAAGTTATTCTTCTCTCTGTCCATAAGTCACGAAGCATTCCCCCCAATGCTCATAAAACAGAAAATATGGAGAAACATGGCTATATAATCCATTATCCACTTATATCGTCTTTGGTTGCCAATCACACCAAACAGAAGCAGAAAGGCCAGTGTTCACGAATGATTTGACAAGAGTTGTCATTGGTCAGTACAAACAATTTATTTGTTTGTTTGTTTATAAGATATTCTTTGCACTATTTAAAACAATTTTTTAGCTTTACTGATGTATAATTGACAAAACTGTAAAACAAAGTGTACAATATGATGATTTCATTGTGAAAGGATTCCCCCCATTAACACATCCATCACCTCACATATTTACTTTCTGTTGTTTTTGAGAACATTTAAGTTCTAGTCTCTTAGCAAATTGTAATTATATAATATAGTATCATCAAGTAGAGTCAGCATGTTATACATTATATCCACAGACCTTATTCATCTTATAGCTGCAAGTTTTACCAACTTCTCCCTATTCTCCCACCCCCAACCCTGGCAACTTTTCTACTGTTTCTATGAGTTTGACATTATTTTAGATTCCACATATAAATGATACCATGCAATATTTGTCTTTCTCTGTCTGGCTTATTTCACTTAGCATAATACCCTCCAGGTTCATCCATGTTGTCACAAATGGCAAGATTGTTTTCTTTTTTAAGGCTGAATAATAATAATAATCACACACACACACCCCCCTCACATTTTCTTTATCCATTCATCCATCAACACTTAGATTGTTCCCATACCTTGGCTATTATGAATAATGCTGCAGTGAACACGCAAGTACAGATATCTCTTTGAGATAATGATTTTGTTTCCTTTGGCTATATACCCAGAAGTAAGATTGCTGGATGATATGGTAGCTCTATTTTCACTTTCTTGAGGAAAATCCATACTGTTTTCCATTGTGGCTGGTACAGCCATTGTTTTAAATGCAAGTCAGCAATCACTCTGACAGGCAATAAGCACTCATACTTTGACTTGTCATGATTACATGCTATGTCACTAGAGAGAGGATTTTTCCTGTAAACACATTAAGAACTGAAAACATTTCAACCCCAAAAGCAGTTGAAACTATAAGAAAAAAGCTTCATCAGACTTCCTGTTATAATTTAGGAAACTGAGCACTTGCCAGTTATTCTTCCAATGAGATTCTATTAGCAGAATATATTTGGGATACAAACTCTTGATTACAATGAATAGCTCAACCATGCTATATAAGAATTTTACTTATTACTCCCAAATTATGTGAAGATATATGGGGGGAAGGGGAATTGGATGCCAGAAAAAGCCTAGAGGTCAACTTCACTATGTATATGTACTAAGCTGTAAAAACAATCAAGAAAGCATTCACTTTCTGAAGTCAAATTATGACAATGGCTCATAATATACAGCTTCTTTTCAGCCATAAGGACTATGTAATCAATCAGTTTCTAAAGAGCTTTAGATAATATCTACAGCCAAGTAAATAACTGATTCATGCCAACAACGCTAAGTGGATGCAATCAGAAAGTGGAACAATATGCTTTGCCCTATTTCTTCATCACTATGCTTCACTATGGGCAACTTCACTAACACCCACCAACCAGCTCTCTTACAAGTTATAAAAGGGACAAGAAGAAAAATATAGACAGGTCAATGAAAATCCAGTCCCACAACTGAGAAAACCACATGCTAACTGAAGTGGGTCAGTAGCATTTCCCTGCCCACATAACAGGATAGTATTTCAATTTAACAGACTAGAAGACTTGCACTTCTCACTCATGGTAGCAAATTTGGCTAAATCAACATTACTGTGTTACTTCCAAATGACAGATATGTAAGACAGCTCATCTTCTCATTTCCTTAAGTAAAATTCAGCAAAGGCAGAAAGAAAAAATGTTGCATGCCGATTTTCTCAGTACCACAACAGTTGTTCCTTTATTTCGCTATTCTTGTTTAAAACCAAACAAAATCCCAGTTACAGATTTTTAAGGCTTTCTGCCCCCTTTTAATAATTAAGCCAATAGCATTTGTTTTGGAACACAAAGCCCAGATTAGTCACTCAAAGACAGAAACGAAACAAAACAAAACAGTGTATCTCTATAATTGTCTAGAAAATACTGTAAACATAAAGTTAATTGCTGTAATTTAGAGGCCATGATTTAAAATAAGGCAATTTAAAATTTGAGTGTGTACCAAAATAGTTGGTTAGAATGGGGAAGAAAACAGTGTGAGGTCTTCAATTTAAATATTAAATTATCCAAGTAAGATTTCTGTTATTTATAATCTGAACAGATATTCAATAATTTTTTCTACAAATATAAAACAAATACATCTTGTCTTAAGCAAAGCTGATATGTGAAAATTCAGATTAATAATAATAAAAACAAACACAAGACTATAATCATTGGTGATATTTACTTGCTTTATAAAAGAAATAACTTTTTAAAAAAGTCTTACCATATTTACATATACAGTGGGATATTATCTAGCCTTAAAAGGGAAGGATATCCATCCTGTCACATGCTACATACAGTACAGATGAACTTGGAAGAATAAGTAACACTAAATACTGCTATACGTCTGTAAAATCCTATTACATTCCTATAAAATGAATCGGGGTGAGGCTTTTCCTATCAGTCTTCAATATTTGAGTCACAGAGCTTGACCAAATATCTAACAAAGAAACATATGAGCTACATTGAGTCAGAATATAAGGCTCTTTTTTATTACTATTTATTTTCATCAAATTTTGCTTCCAAAATACTTACCTCAATGGAACTGGCTATATTCAAACATTCCTCCATTCCAGGAATATCCAACTGAATTATTCGAAAATCTTTACATTTTACGATGATGGTACCCAGTGGTCCCACAAATCTGTAAAAAATTATAAATTATACTTAGGTACATACACATATATATTTCTAACTTTAAGCATATGATTATTTATTTGAAAAGAGAATGTAAATATAATCACCATCTATATTCAACTTCGCAATTAGTCTGATTAAGGAAGAGTAAAGCCTGAATCATAAAAAATGTGAGCCATAAATTATTTAAAATACAGGCTAATTAATTTAACAGAGATTATTTGGGGCCTTCAAAGAATAGCAAAAAATGATTTGTAATGTATTAAGTGTTTGTATAGAGATATTTCTGAAGCATAGGAAAATGGTTCATTTGAGATTTTACTTACTCCCAAGCTTGTAGCAGTTGATTTTAAATGTAACTATTTTTCGGTCTTTAAAAACTATTAACTTGCAATATCTATTCTAAATCAATACCATATCCAATCATAAATTTTGTATCAGTAAGTTTACAAATTTTGTACAAATTTAATTTTGTCTTAGATGGGATTTTAAAATAAAAATTAGTATTACTATAACAGTAGTTTATAACTACATTTTTTTGTTTTCTACATGATTTAACAGGTTAATACACCTAAAGAGAAAAATACAATTACTAGTATAAAAGCTAATATTCCTGTATTACTGTAGCTTTGGTTTGTAACTCCAAATTTTGTTTTCTACACAGTTAAGAGACTAATGCATTACAGGAATTATTAGTTTATGTTTGGGGGCACACAATATATAAAGATGTAATTTTGTGACATTACCAATTGAAAGGGTGGGAATGGAACTGTAAAGGAGCAGAGTTTTTGTGTATTTTGAAGTTAAGCTGGTATAAATTCACATTAGAGTGTTAGAACTTTAGAATGTTAAATGGAATTCCCACCGTAATCACAAAGACAATAGCAATAGAATATACCCAAAAGTAAATGATGAAGGAATTTAAACATTTCTCTACAAAAAATCAGCCATATACAAAAGAAGATAGTAATTCAGGAAATGAGGGACAAAAAAGCTAAGGCATAGAGAAAACAAATAGCACAATAACAGAAGTCCCTCCTTAACAATACAGTAAGTCCTCACTTAAAGTCATCGATAGGTTTTGTGACTTTAAACGAAATGATGTGTAATGAAACCAATTTTGTCATAAGCTAATTGATATAAACAAGAGTTAAGTTCCTAAGGCATCTTTAAATGTAAATGGCTTAAACTCTACAATCAAGAGACAAAGATTGGCAGAATAGGTAAGAACACACGATCCAAATATATGCTGTATTACAAGAGGCTCAGTTGAGATCCAAAGACACAAACAGGTTGAAGGTGAAAGGGTAGAAGAAGATATTCCATGCAAATAGTAACCAAAGGACAGCAGGGGAGGCTATACTAATATCAGACAAAATAGACTTTGATCAAAAACAATGAAAAGAAAAAGAAGGACACTCTATATTAATAAAAGGTTCAACACAGCAAGAAGATATAACAAATATAAACATTTACACACCTAATGACGATCAAAATATATGAAGCAAAAACTGACAGAGTTGAAGGGAGAAATAGATAGTCTAAAATAATAGTTGGAGACTTGAATACCCCACTCATAATAATGGGTAGAACAACTAGACAGAAAGATAAGTAAGGAAATAGAGGACTTAAACAACACCACATGAAATACATAGACATATACATGCTACCCAACAACAAAACACATTCTTCTCAAGTGCACATGGGACATTTTCTAGGATAGACCATATATGTTAGGCTCAAATCAAGTCTCAATAGATTTAAAAAGATAGATATCACACAAGGTACAGGCATACCTCAGAGATGATACAGATTTGGTTCCAGACCATGGTGATAAAGCAAGTATTGCAATAAGGCG
This sequence comes from Rhinolophus sinicus, assembly GCF_036562045.2. Classification (NCBI taxonomy): domain Eukaryota; kingdom Metazoa; phylum Chordata; class Mammalia; order Chiroptera; family Rhinolophidae; genus Rhinolophus; species Rhinolophus sinicus. Next base: position 97,496,619 of record NC_133757.1, read on the forward strand.
AGTGGTAATCTTTTTGTTGGTGGAGGGTCTTGATTTCAATTTGTAAAAAAATGCAACTGTAAAGCGCAATAAAACGAGGTTTGCATGTATCTTCTCTGACTACATGGGATGAAGTTAGAAATCAATAACAAAAGGAAAATTGGAAAATTCACAAGCTGTGAAAATTAGACACTTTTAAACAACCAATGGATCAAAGAAGAAATGACAAGAAAAGTTAGAAAATACTTAGAGACAAATGAAAACAAAACTACAACATTATAAAACTTACGGGACACAGCAAAAGCTGTATATATTATATATAAACATATATAAATCCATTTGATAAATGATAAATCAGTCAAAGATGGGTTGTTAGATGACAGTTTAGTAAAACAGACTTGCTAGATGGAGGAAAAATAAAGTTGGATTCTTATCACACAAAGGTAGAATCCAAACAATTAAGGACCTAAAAAATGAAGGCTAAAACTATAAAGCTAATATGAAAGAAAATGTAAGAGAGTATCTGGTGATCTTGGGATAAGGAAGGACTTCTTAAATAAGACTTACAAACACAAAACATAAGTAAAAAATTAACATTTTGCATTAAAGGTAAGGACTTCTGTTCAACAAAGGACACCACAGGAAAGTTAACACATAGGTGAGAGACTAGGTAAAGACATTTCTAATGTCTAAGTAAAGAATTAATATCTAGAGCGTATACAAGGAATTGGTACAAATCAACACAAGAAAGACAACAAACTCCGTTTTAAAAAGTGGGCCAAGGAAATTCATAGGACATTCACAGAAAGGAAAAAAAATTTAACTGAATTGCTAACAAGTATATAAAGAAATACTTACACTCACCAGTAATTAGAGACATACGAGGTCTGACAATTAAGTTCGCGAACTCATTCTAGACGTGCTATATACGTCATTGCTGAATATCACTATGGCCACCTTTGAAGTACTCCTCTTGGGAAGCTATGCACTGATGCCAGCACCTAGTCCACCCTTCAAAGCAATTTTGGAACTCTTTTTCTGGAATGGCCATCAGAGCTGTTGTCGTATTACCCTTGATGTCCTGAATGTCATCAAAATGTCTTCCTTTCAATATTTCCTTTATCTTCAGGTAAAGAAAGAAGTCATTGGGGAACAGATCAAGTGAGTAGGGAGGCTGTTCCAATACAGTTATTTGTTGAATGGCTAGAAACTCCCTCACAGACAGTGCCATGTGAGCTGGCGCATTGTTGTGATATAAGGGCCATGAATTGTTGGCAAAAAGTTCAGGTCGTCTAACGTTTTCATGCAGCCCTTTCAGCACTTGCAAATAATAAATTTGGTTAACTATTTGTCCAGTTGGTACAAATTCATAATGAATAATCCCTCTGATATAAAAAAAAGGTTAACAACATCGTTGCAACAAGTTCGTGAACTTAACTGTCCAACCTCGTACAAATTAAAACAAAGAGATACTATTTCACAATCATCAGAGAGGCAAAAATTAGAAAGATCGTAATACCAAATGTTGGTTAAGAATGTGGTAGAAATAGTGACTATGGTGGGAGAGCAAAGTAGAACAGTCTACTTTCTGGCTCAATGCCATCCTAGGCACCATGTGGGAGAAACTCTCAAACAAAACTATAATGGGACCCAAATGAGTATATTTATCCAAGTTGTTTGTCATAACAGAGTTGGCGTTATCTAAAGGGTCAGATAAGTAAAATGTTATAGACACTTTGGAATTCTATGCTGCAGTCAGAAGCAGTGAAATGGATGTACATACAACAAAATGAAAAAAACCTCAAAACAGAGTACTGAGTTAAAATGTTGAGAAATAGAACAAGATCTACAACATAATCCTACTCAGGTAAATTAAATCCACACATGCATGTGTGTACACACCCACACACAACAGTGCTACATATTTTACAGGGATATACATATATCCAAGGAGAGACAGCACCACCTAATATAGTTACCTATACGGATTGAAGGTGAGGTGGAAAATAGGAGAGAAAATTAGGGTGGAAGAAGAATAAAATAAAAACATCAAGAAAACCTTGTAATGAATCAATCATGGAAATGATGAGTCATCAACTGTAGGATTAACTCAACTTTCTACATCTGAGGTCCATGAAAAGAAAAAAAAGTATAATTGTAAAATGTGTATACAACAGTCTGCTGGAAGGATCAAGTAAAATTATGTATGCAGTGTACATGAAAGTATTTTATAAGCTTGTAAAGCATTATTCAAATATAAGTTACTACTTCATATGAGAGGGGTTGTCTTCCTTTTATGTGATAGAACTTAGGTTCACAGAGGTTAAGTCGCTTGTCCAAGGGCACCTACGTATCTAATATGAGGCAGAACTGAAGGAGTCATGCTTAATACTGCTCTTCCTGTCACACCCCATTTACAATTCACCAGCAAAGCATGGCAGCTCAACCTTCAAAATACATCCTAAATCTGCCTGCTTCTGACCGTACTACTACTGCTTCCATTCTGCGTCAATGTCACCTGTTACCTGAACTATACTCAAGTCTCCTAGCTGGGCCTGCTGCATCCACTCTTGACCCTTTACAATCCATTTTCTGCCAGTGGCCAGAATCATTTAAAAAGTCTATCAACTGCTACTTCCTTGCTTTCAGTTCTTCGAGGGCTTCCCATGAAAACCATCACAATGGCATATGAGGCCCTACACGATCTGGCCCCACTTGTCTCTCCAACCATAGTTTATGCTGTCCCCCTAGATGCTACCCCTTGCTCACACCGGCCTCTTTGTTCTTCCTGGTACATGCCAGGCATGTTTGATTCACGTCTTTGCATTCACTGTTCCCTGGATGAAATGCTGTTTCCTCTGATAGTCACATTGCTAGTTTCTTCCCTTCATTCAGATGTCATTCATGCAAATGTCACTTGTCTTCTCTGAAATTCTTTTTGCATACACTGCCTCTTGGCATTCTCTATCCTTCCATCTTCCATTATTTCCCTTTCTGGCACATATTACCTGACATTGTTATATATTTATTTGCTGATTTATCTGAGTGTCCATCTCCTCCACCAGGACATAAGCTCCTCATCCATCTTAGACACCACTGCATCTGCAGAGCCCCAACAGTGCTCAGTACATAGAAGACACATGGAAGTAAATATTTCTTGAAAGTAACAATTAAACAACCTCTGATCTGACCACCCAGCTCAGCTCTTTCCAATACATCACTCTATTTCTTAGGAAGAAGAGAAATGTATGTAGTTTGTCATTTATCCCCTACAGATTAAAAGGTCCATGTCTTAGTATATACTTCCTTAAGCCCTACCAGGCCCAGCATGTAGTAAATGCTAGGCAAATATGATGAAATGAAAGTGAAAAGCAACCATAAATAGAGGTAAATAAGAAAGACAGTGGATGGCACAGAGGAACTCTAATTTGTATTCTATGTCACCACTAACCACTCAGTAATCAATTCTTCTTTTATTTCCTATGTCCCTCTCTGCCCAAGCCACAGTTAGGAGTTTTAAAGCAGATAAAAATGAACAAAAGGTGAGTCATGGCTTCAAGAAGCTAACGTGTATGTAACTATCCAAATACAAAATTTATTTTTTAATTGGCAAATATTGGGGAACAGTGTTTCTCGAGGGCCCATCAGCTCCAAGTCGTTGTCCTTCAGTCCAGTTGTGGAGGGCGCAGCTCAGCTCCAAGTCCAGTTGCCGTTTTCACTCTTTAGTTGCAGGGGGCACAGCCCACCATCCCATGAGGGAATTGAACCGGCAACCTTGTTGTTGAGGGTTCGCGCTCTAACCAACTGAGCCATCCAGCCACCCCAAATACAAATTTTAATGTACATTTATGAAAGAGGTATAATTACAGAGCTATAGGATTTCAAAGTGAGGGGAATTACTTCTAGTTGTGGAATTAACAGCATATTGGTAGGTTGGTAACAGTTGGATGGTAGCCTATAAACTCCTAAAAGAACTATATTGTATTCATCTTGGTGTCCTTAATGCCTCACAGAATATCTGTAATATAACGACATTCAATGAATGTTTAAGAAACTTGGGAGGAGCAAGGCAGAGCAGGCAGAAGAACATCAGTATAATACAGACATGAGAGAATGCAGGACATGGATGAGCAAAAATAAAGTGAGGCCTGGCTAGTAACAAATGTTCATGAAAGGGAATGGCAAGAACTAAGGTGGGAAAAGTAAGTTAGGGATGGAACCTGGAGTGCCATGAATGACTGACTGAGTAAGGGCTTTAGACTTTATTATGCAGGCAAGGAGAGACCATGGAAAACTCACACCCAGGAAGTGATGTGGGGAGTCTAATAGGAGCCCTCTGTTTGAAAAAAATAAATAAATAAACCTATTACTACTTCACCCATACTGTTTCAAATTCTATCATTAGAGATTATTTTCTTTTAAGGCAAAACCTCTCTAGAAATCTTAATATCCAAATTCTCTTGAAAGGTAATAAAAAAAAAGCTATTGTCATTCACTTATATTATACTTTAGTGTAAATTGGATAATCTACCTTCTCCTGGCTAGAGTAAGTCCATAGTCATTGGGGAAATGGGAATTTTGACTGCAGATGTAAGAGTAACTTTTTTTACTCTGAGACACTACCTTGGAAAGACAGAGTCTGGGGTGCAAAAAAAAAGAAGACGTTAATTAATTAATTCCTTTGCTTAAGTGCCAACTCTGTCCTTTCCAAAAGCAGAACTAAGTAAACCCCACAGTGGGAAGTAATATAAAATGGATGACCCAGAAGGTAAGAAACAAGGAGAAATATGATCAACTGAACATTTTTGAGAGAAAGAAATGGTTTTGTGGACTTTACACGCTACATACTGAGTTCTTTTGAGTTTTCTTTCCTCCAAAGTGGCAAGTAAAGGCTTTACCTAGATCACATTCAATCACAACTTCATGAACTGTGATAGACAATTAATATTCAAGAAATATGATGGCACAAGGAGAAGAAATTTTAGAAGGAAAACGTTGAAAATGCTCCCAAATAGTGTTATGTACCAAAAATGAGAATCAGGATGATAACAACCATGTGATAACCCTGAGATTTCCATCCAGGTTGAATAGGAACCAGGTTTAATAAAACCATCTCATTGGATGGTTTTATGCTTTCTAAAACTCAAATCCTCACTCTAGGCCAGAGAGGGCTCATTTTGCTGGCTGGTTGGGCAACAGGACGCAAGGAAAACACTGGGACGCGTTTCCTCAGACGTCCACTTAAGGACCCCTGGTTCCCTGAGGAACGGGTGGGATGAGCACTCACCGCTTGTCAATGGCGTCGATGTTTGAATGGAGAAGCCACAACTCCTCCGTGTTGTCCTGCCGGGAGGACAGGATCAGGTGGTGGCCAGTCAGACATAAGGTCCCCTCCACGGCTGGATAGAAAGGCCGGTGCAGCACCACATTGTCCACCCGTGGGGTCTTAATCAGCTCCGCAAACTCCATGTTCCCCAGCAGTCGGAGCCGGGGGACTGCAGCTTCCAGCAGACAGAAGGCGGTTACACCGCCGCAGGGATAAAGAAGAGAATGACCCGGCGCAAGGCAGACCGGAGGGGCGGGGTCCGGGGCGGGGAGGCCGGGCCCCGCCCCAGGATGGGGTGGACTAGGCTAGGCCTATGGCCACTGTCACTGGCTGCGGGGAGACCGCGGCTCGGCCAGGCTGGTGCGTCTCTCCCGCGCCTCTAGCCCTCCCAGGTCCGAGACTCAGCCAGAGAGAACAGTCTGCGACAGGCCCAGCAGCTGCCGCCGCCACCTGCGGACGGGTGGACCCGCAGAGGGGAGAACGAGGAGGCCGCTTTAGGGCCAGTTTCCAAATCCCAGCCGCTAGGGACTCCTGGCGGAAGTAGCTGCTCCCAGCCGGGGCCTAGAGCAACTCCGGGCGGAAGCCGCTGCGCTCGAAACTCGGAAGACAGGAAGTCAGAGATGGAAGTCGGTCCCTTCTTGGGTCCGACGAGAGTGCCTCCGGAAACACAGCCAGGGTCGAAAATTTGTGTTCCTACAAGGAAAAAGCTCTTCTTTACCTTCACACCCACCGCTCTACCACCACACCCTTCAACTATTCCGTTTCAGAAAAGGCCGGGGAAGATGGGACGAGGGGAAGAGTTCCCTGTTCTGTCTCCCTCGGCTTCAGTGGTAAGCCCTCCAAGGTTCAGAGCGTGAGGCTGCCGTAAATGGTGGCAATTTTCACCCATTCGCCGTGAAGAAGTTGCAAGTGTGGGATCGAATCAGTGATTGAGTCCCCAGAGAAGACGCCAGGTGTGAGGGCGAGACGCTTCAGACTCCCAGAGAGCACCGCACCAAGGTGCTGTGACCTTGAACAAGAATGGAAAAGCATCCAAACACCAATGAGAAGGACCTACGTAGAAATACATACAATGTACAGCAGAGGAAGTGATGAATCCTAGCCTGTAAAGAAGCTCTAGTTGACTTGCTAAAACACAGTTAATCTGTAGCAGAGACTGGACTTCAATTTAGGTCTGTGAAATCCAAGGAAATGCTCACCACCTCTCAGTGTCCGCATTAAATACAATCCCACTGAACGACTCCCAGACACCTAAATTATGCCAGAAACTTACTCAAATAATTTTTCCTTGCTTGGTGCCTCCCATTTTAAACTGGCATTTTCATTCTAAAATAGAGAATTAGAGGGGAAATATGCAGGGATTTGAGTCCTGGTCTCCTGTTACTACTTAACTTGCAATCCTCACCGTCTAGTACAGCAACTTGGCTAAAGTCTCACAGCAAAGACAAAATTAATGCCTCACATCTCATCAGATTACCCAACACATGTTTTTGCTTCTGTCCTTGCCCCTCCTAAACTGTTCCCTTCTTAGAAAAACCTTATAGAATTATTACAGCTGAGAGTCCAGTTTATTTTATTCGTCTGCAAAAGAAAAACCGGAACCAACAGAAAAGGGGGAATAATGGAAAATGGCCTACAAAGTTATTTTTTTAATTGGAATTTTTGTTGTCCTTCCACTATGTGGTTCATTATAACAATTACCTCTTGTGGAGGGAAGAATTTATTCCAGAATGAAGAATCAGTCAGGGAAAGCTTCATGGAGAAGGTATCATTTGAAAGGGGGACTTCGAAGGATGAGTAAGATTTATATACTGAATGGAGTATAACCAAGACAGATGTCCAGTTTAATGATATCTACTAGAGGTAAGGAAAAAGTCTTCAGAAATTTTATTGGCTTTTCTTTTAGTTATTCTGGGGGGAAAAGCCTATGGAACGTCATTGTTTCATTAAATTTAAACCCGTTCAATATTCCATAAAGGCATAAACAAACTTTTTGCCCATGAAAGAAAACTGTTAATATCTTGCTGGATTGTTATAACAAAATGCCAGAAACTATTAGAAAATTGAATCTACTCTGGGTTGAAGCTTAAAGCATGGAAAGCCCTTGAGATCTGAAGAAAACAAACATCCCTCAGTAAATAGAGGTGATGGGGGCACAATGTGTTAACTTACTACATGAACAGTAGATGGCAGTAGAGTTTGACAGTAATGAGCAAGGTTTCCATTCTATTAAAAATCAACGAAACTGTAGTCAAACAAGTTATTATACAAGCTGCCTGCATGAAAGGGTCTCAGAGGATTCTGATAAACCGAAGAACATGAAAGCATTTGTAATGCATGTAAAGCACTCAATACCTTACAAAATATTATTATTTTTTATCGTTTTATGAGATAATAAGTGACACTGATATGTAATCATCCAAATGTTATTCTATCAAATAGTCAGCTGGCATGTAGTAAGTGCCTACTTGGTCATCAGCACTCTGGGAAATGGAAACAATAGATTTGACATGGCCCTTGCCCTCAGAGTAATAGCTAATTTGGGAACGCCAACACACCCCGTACAACTAATAAAATAAGAGAGTAAGTGCTAAATTTTGAAGTACAGATTTGCTTTCCTGGTTTTGTGTTCCTCTACTAAGCCTTGAATAGTTAGTATAAATTGAGGCAGTTTGAAGAAAGCAGGCCAACAATTGCCAAAAATAGCAGGATCATCTAAGATGGAGAAGACCCTGCCTATGTGTGCCATTGATGAATTCTCCATGTTCTTTCTTATTATATATTGACTGTAGGCAGCTGAAATGAACCTGTTAACCCCAGGCCTTGTCTTTCTTGTGGTCTCCATCCCTTTTATCCCCCAAGCAAGTCAATCACCAATTGTTGATTGTATCTTTTAATAGCTCTTGAATTCCCCCACTTTTCTTTATCCCCAAGGTCACCTAGTTCAGGCCACCATCATTTCTCACCTACTGTTGCTGAACAGGAAAAGCCTCTCAGTTGGTTTCTTTTTTCTAGTGGGGTTCCCCTCCAAATCATTTTTCCACTTGGCAGCTAAAGCCCTTTTTGCTGTTCTAAGTTTCTTTTTTTTCCCTTAAATTTCAAATCCCTGTGTGATTTAGCCCCTTAGACAGCGGTCGTCATTGCAGATCTCATCTCTCCTACTCTCTCTCTACCCAGCACAACAGCCCGCAAACCCCTATTCCTTGCAATTTTCATATCAGCTATTCTTAAATAGCTGGCAGTTTCCTCTTGAGGTTTTTGCATCCAGTTAGAACCTTGCTACCAAGTGGCAGTGTAGAGCAGGTACCAGCATCATCCGCATTCCCTGGGAACTTTGTTAGCAGTCTTCCACTCTAGAGCTACTAGGTCAGAATCTGCACTTTAACAAGATTCCTAGATGATTTTTATGCACACGAAACTTTGAGAGAGCACTGTTTTAAAGGATCTGTGTGTTCCTTCTTCCTCGTACATATTCACCTCACTCACAATATCTTGTTCCTTCACCTGCTGACTCCCATCGTCCTTCAGATCTCATCTCAGATGTCACTGCCTCTCAGAAGCCTTCCCTGATTTGCTCCCAAACCTATGGGCTCCACATTATATAAGCTACACAGTAATAATATTAGTTCATACTTTTGAGTGTTTAATCTGTGTTCCAGACGTTGTGATGAATGCTTTATGTATATTGGCTCGTGCAGTCCTTCCACAGTTTTTTGAGGCTGGTTATTCTCCTTCTCCCTGTGAGGACTGAGACACAGTCATTTTAATCACTTTCCCAAAGTCCTACAGCAATAAGTGGTGTAATCAGGATTCGGACCTAAACAGTCGGGTACAAACTCTGTGCTCTTCCCCACCATAAGACCTGAAACCACCTTGGTTAGTCTCTGATTTTACCTCTTAATAAACTGTATTGAGTTGTCCATAACATTCCAGCTGTATAATCTCCTTGAGAGCAAGGACCATTTCTTTTTTTCTTTTTCCCATTTTTCCGCCTCCCCTCCTACCCGACTCCAGTTCAAGATGTTGTTTCTCAGTCTAGTTGTGTAGGACGCAGCTCCCTGGCCCATGCTGGTGTTATGAGCCTTGTGGCCCCCCACCCCCACCCCCCCACCCCCGCTGAGGCAGCCGCTTACAGCAGCTCGCGGCAGCCGGCGGCTGCTACAATTCACAAAGTGTTTTCAAATATGCTATCACATATGGCTCTCTCTATGACCTGGTGAAGTAGATATGAGAGGTATTATTTCCAGCTTAGAGAGAAAGAACTGAGGCTTAAACGGATGGTGATGTCCTTTCAATGACAAAACCAAGCAGTGAGGCAGAAACCCAGAGGCAATTCTTCTGCATCCAAAACTGGTCCCTTGCCATCACACTAATTTAAATTAGACTTATTTTGCACTGCTTTTGTCTGTTAACATTCTGCACTGTGAATGTGGGGAGAAGACAACCATTCTTTAGCAAAGGAGGGCTAAGGTTTCATTGCACACAGCAACAAAGGGGACGCTTTGGGGACAATGATATGATCAATGGGTCTGTGTTCAGATACTGCATTCTAATAGCCACACTCCCTGTGTCTGGTTCCTGTGTATCAATCACTGCGCCATCTCATTTTTTGAGACCAATCAGAAGAACAGGAACTTTGGAAGAAAGTGACAAACTAGAAGGAAGAAAGACTATTGCTATTGCACATAAAGTAAATCAGCCTAACCATACATCACTCCAAACAACATCCAGCATTTGGTAACTAGAGATGGAATAGTGGGGGAGGGGATGCTGAAGCCTCTGGAGGCTGCCCAGGTACCTCTTTCTGCAGTCTCAAGGTCGCTCCTCAGGGTCTCCTTGGGAATTAGTTTGGTATTCCTACTAATGTGGGTTGCATTCATGGCAGCTGAAAGTGTCACAAGTGAGTATTCCCAAGAGCAAAGCAGAAGCTGTATCAACTTATGACCTAGACTCAGATGTCACATAATGTCACTTCCACTGCACTCTATTGATCTTAAACAGTGACAGAATCCCACTCAGTTCTAGGGGAGAGGAGGACATAAATCCCATCTCTCCATAGGAGCAGTGTCAAAGAATGTTTGCCATGGGGATGCAGTTGATAGTGGGAAACATATGTGTGTGAACTCAACTTTCCCTGGACACACCGGCAGCTGGAAAGAGGAATAAAGAGAACATTCCAAAAGTCAGCACACTCTTTTTGGCAAAGTGCTTTTCTGCTCATAGCCATAATGAAGAGAACTAAGAATATGCAGTTACATTTAATTAGATATAATTAAAATAAAGAGACACATCTAAAATAAAGGCATAATTAAGAAGTAGAAAAATTTACTAGATGGGAATGTCAACAATGCTAATCCAGTGATTACTGTTGGAGTTTATTTTATTGTCTCTGAACCTAAATCGGGTTCAGTGTCCAGTAAAGCCAGTAAGTAACCTCAGTTGCTCTCCGCTCTTTCAGTTACACCTCCCTAGCTTTCCATTTCTTCTCTCCCTGCACTATTTAGGGGAAGCTTTATATATAATTTTAAATGTGATGTTTAGTTTTGTTTTCAATTCTTCAATTTGTTTAATAGACTATGACACCTGTTCCAGTTTCCCCTCCTACATCTTCCTTTATTTTTTTTCCTTTGGCTTTTCTCCACTGTCCTTTCCTTTCTCATCCTAGTCTGCTTGTCTGTCCCCAATCTTTTTTTCCTCAGAGATACCACTTTAAGAGGACAGATCTACAAATATCATCCCACAGAATGAGGACATTGGGTGGAGGAACGGCCAGGGGCTTTCACAGAGCCAGGGAAGTGAAATATTACGAAGCCTACGAAGTAAATGCCGTGAGACCAGCTGTGTCTGTGAGCTGGCAATTATTGAAGTTAGAATTCTGTCCTCCCACAGATGGGGAGGGAGACAAGGGACCTGTCCTTCCTGAGGATTGCATTTCAAAGGAATGGCTCTCAGGTCCTGGAGAAAGACACTCCTGAGTTGTAGGAGATACACATACATCTCAAGGGACAGAGGAAGGATTTACAATTCACAGTAGATCCCCCTTTATCCACGAGAGATATGTTCCAGGACCCCCATTAGCTGCCTAAAACCATGTATAGTACTGAACCCCAAATATACTATGTTTTTTCCTATACATACATCTCTATGATAAGGTTTAATTTATAAATTAGGCACAGATATTTAAAATAACTAATAATAAAATAGAACAATTATAACAGTGTACTGTAATAAAGGTTATGTGAATGTGGTCTCTCTCAAAAAATCTTATTATACTATATTCACCCTTCTTTTTGTGAATATGTGAGAAGATGCAATGCCTACATGATGAAATGAAGTGATGTACTCAGAATGGTGCACAATTTAGAACGTATGAATTGTTTATTTCTGGAATTTTCCATTTAATATTTTTGGACTATGGTTGACTGCAAGTGACTGAAATGGAGGAAAACAAACCCACATAACGTGAATCTGTCAGCCTTTTTAATTAAATGCTCTATAAAGGCAGGTAAGGGTCCCATCATTAGGTGTTGACTGGAACAAGTAGTCTGTTCTTTGGTAGCTTTGAGGGTTTTTTTGTTTTTTCAGGTGGTAAAGGTGGTAAGGTCAGCCTTGGGATGTGATATGGCCTCGAGCTGTCAGAAATCATGCTAATGTTTTTTCAAGAAGGCTTTTAGTGTGTGTGTGTGTGTGTGTGTGTGTGTGTGTGTGTGTAGGGGAGTTTGGATTAAATCATTTGTGCTGTGAGTGTGCAGTTTTTATAGGCCAAGGCTGAGGCCTAATAGAGAAAAAGGCTCAGAGGGCCTGAGTAGAGTCTGATCAAGGAGAAAATCTTTGTTATCACTACCAAGGAAACCTAATTTTTTAATTGACCTCATCCATTGTCGTCAAATTTTAAATCTAAAAATTGAATAGGGTCACATACTTATTTGAGTCACACTTGACATTCCTTTCCTCATTCACTTCTTTTTTTTTATATAAAATTTTTTCTGAAAATTCTTTTTTTAACGATTTTTATTAAAATAGAGCTAACGTGCAATATTATATTAATTTCAGGTGTACACCGTACTTATTCAACATGTATAAACCTAAAGAAGTGATCACCATGATAAGTGCAGCAACCAGCTGACACCACACCACACTATCACAATATTATTGACTATATTCCCCATGCTGTACATTACACCCCCATGACTTACTTGTTTTATACCTGGAAATTTGAACTTCTTAGTCCCTTCACTTTTTCCCCCCCTCTTGAAAATTTTTTCAATTACAGTTGACATTCAAAATTATTTTATATTAGTTTCAGGTGTGTAACAGTGGTGAGACATTTATATGATATACAGAGTGATCCACTGACTGGGCTAGTACCCATCCTCATTCCCTTCTTTCTCGTCTTTATAATACTCCTGATCATATTAGTTTCTTACTAGACCATATGCTTTTTAGAACAAAATATCTAAATCCTGTTTCTCTTGGGGCCTCACAGTGCTAGTTAGGCACACAGAAGGCACTCAACAAATGTTTGTCTGTTAAATAAAGGAACAGCTAAAAAAGAGTAACCATGTATGTCCTCAGTTCTCAAAGGCCAGAAAGTACAGGTGGGGAAGCAATGTGCGAAGCAATGTGAGAAGCATTCTATACACTGCTAATTGGAAAGGGTTTATTTTAGACTAATAATTTGCTTATGGGTACCCCCCCAAGATATTTATTTGCCTTTGTTGTTTAAAGGACTAAAGGGTGTCAAAAACAAAAGAAAAAAAGAACCAAAGGGGTGTTCATTCTTAGACAGAGATTTTTAAGTGTTATTACCCATCATGGCCGTTGGTAGATTGATTCTCTTTGGAGTGAGACCAGCATTTTCTCCCACCTGTGTATTTAATTGTAGCGGGAATCCTAATATGCTTTAGCTAACAGCAAGCTCCCGAGGAGGCCTCTGCAGATCATATTAACACACGCTACTAGTCATATGGGCTTGGGACGGTCACTTCTACTCTCACTTTTCACTCTTGTCTCACCTGTAAAACGAGGCTAGCCATGCCTACATAACCGGCTATGGTAAGTGTCAAGGAATGGGTATGGAACAGAGCTGCAAACTGTCAAGTGCCGTGGAAATATCAGATCAGTATGATGTTTAGGTTTCTATTATAACTGAGTGTGTTATTGGAGTGGTGGTAACTTTCAACTGACATAGCATCTTCTACACTGTTATACTCATGCAGGAAAAGGGGAAGTTAAGGCACACGTAAGAGAAGGGTGCAGGTTTTCATCATGCAGAAGAAAATGGTCGGGGAGGACCTAATGAAGCCAAGCTCTGCTGCGTCTGCGCTGTAACCACTGTTTTCTCTTTTGAGGGAGGGGGGGAAGCTCCCATAGGACTGAAGGCAGGGATGGACTGAATTGTGTGCTCCCCAAACTCCTAACTCACAGGACCTCACAGTGTGACTGTATTTGCATATGGGGCCTTAAAAGAAGCATTTAAAGTGAGGTCATTAGGGTGGGTCCGAATCCAGTAAGACTAGTGCCTTTATAAGAAGAGGAGGTGAGGACACAGGTGCACAGAGGGGTGACCATGTGACGACGCGGGGTGGGGGGGAGGAGACAGACATCTACAAGCCAAGGAGCGAGGCTTCAGGGGAAACCACCTTGATCTCAGACTTCCGGCCTCCAGAGCTGTGAGAAAATAAATTTCTGTAGTTTAAGCCTCCCAGGATGTGGCATAGATAGATAGATAGATAGATAGATAGATAGATAGATAGATAGAGATAGATATAGATTATAGAGATATAGAGATATAGAGATATAGAGATATATAGAGAGATATACACACACACACACACATATATATATCTCCAAAGATTATAAAACCAAGAACAACCACGACAACTCTGGACTCCGTCTCTCCTTCACTGTGGTTCTCTACGCGACACTGTTCTTATCTCTGTCTGGTGTTTGGGCCGCAGCTCATTCCCTGGTCCGCACAGCTTACGCATCCTAGCGGTAGCCCTCATCCTGAACACAAGCTTCCCTGTTTGTCCCCCATGGGAGAAGCGAATCAGTGAAGGAACGTGGGAATGCTGTGGACTAAGCAGAGACTGGACCCCTAGGTCTGTCCATGCTGCTTTTCCGAGGGCATTACCTGGGCACAGCAGTTGCCAGCGGCAGAGAAACGCTGCTGTGTGGGTCAGGTCGTGCCCTGCTTCAGCCCAGAACTCCTCCCGCGGCTGCCAACTCATTCAAAGGCGGTGGAGCCCTGCATCAGCACTGCGCAATGGTGTGGCCGCAGGACATTCCCAAAACCTCTCTGACAGTTTCTCCACCATAAAATGAAGGGAACAGACCTCCCAGAGCTGTCGAGAGAAGTAAATAAAATTACGTAATTATTTAAAATACCTAAAGTGCCCAGTGTAAGCTGTGTTCCTAGCACGAAGCCTGCTGCTTCTCAACTATTAATAAAATTGAAAACAGGGCATTATTGTTTGTGGTTCAGCTGGACACCTTCCCTTTGACTCCTAGGGCTGTTCTTGTAAACTTGTGCTATATTTGTGATGTTGAGAAATGGAGATCCCATCTCCACTTGGCCCTGCAGAGGTATGGGGACTGCTTTGTATCGCCTGCTCTTAAACTGCTTTTGCTTGAGAGCCGCCTTCTGCCTGTCTTCCTCCCCTGGGGTTACCTTGGCAGTAAAAGCAGATCATTATTGGCTGTAGGCAGTGTTTCTAAACTGAGGGGCGCAGAACATTTACATCAGGATTCCCTGGGCTGGGGATGGGGCTGGGGGAACATGCAGATTCCCAGGCTTCTCCCCAAATCTACTGAATCTGAACCTCTCGGAGCCTAAGTTTGTTCCCCAAGCTCCCCAGGTGATTCTGAAGCTGCAGGTACCATACACCCTGATACAGTGAGTGTTCAAAATGATGGCTGGCATATGAGTATGATGGGGAAGGCGGGGCAACCAGCTTGATATTTGCTTTTGTGTATCATTTTGCCCCTTAAGCTGCACTCACCAAAGTTACTAACACACATGCATCCAGGCAGAGCCCGTTGTCCATTGTACCTTTTCTTTTATACCGAGTGTGCAGAATTGACATTTAGCCCTACCTCAAACTAGTCACAAAAATAAGTTCTAGCTGAAATAAAGCTCTAAGTGTCAAACAACAAAACGATTGCCCTCTATTTTTAGCAATATGGCAGACTAGAAACCCTAATGGCCCTTTTGGTACCGAAATTGTATATTTTTAAAACAACAAATATTTTAAAATGTGTTTTAAAACCCAACAAATTATTAAAGGCATAGCTGGTTTGCAAAAAGTAAAAGACGATCCTCAAAGACCAAAAATAATGGAAATCATGAATTCAGAGAAGAAAGCAAGGATACCAAAGCAGTTACTGCTTAAGCAACATCTAGGGGCCTGGAGTTTCCATTTAGATAGTTGGTTGAGGGGGAGAGAAGAGAAAGTCTAGTGCCTACCCAGGTGCAAAGTCTACCTGGAGACCTTGCTTCGTAAGGCTGAGAACCTGAAAGCCGCCCCTCACTGAGTAATCCAGGAAAACAAAAACAAAAAATAAAAAGCCTCCTATCTCTCTTAAGGAGGTAGTAAGGAAATCTGTCTGAGATAGTAAGGACATCTGTCTACCTTGACCTTATCTCCAAGTCAAGGGGAGACAAATATGTTTAAGAATTTGTATTTCACCCTCACACAGATTTAGGGCCAGAGTGTATACTGTCTGAGAATCGTAAAACCACTGAAGTGACAGTTTAGTTTAATGACACCCTGGCTTGCAAAAGCAAATGTAAATATTTGCTCAAGGAATACACCTCAAACTCAAGTCAGAGAATTAATATAGATAGGTTCCGTGGAAGACTCTCACAATGACAAATTATAAGACACCAGAGGAAACGAGTCCCATGAGCAGGAGTCAGGAGCAAGAAGAAACAGCAGAAACATATTCACAAAAGATGGAAATATTGGAAAAGAAAGAAAAATAAATATTTTAATATATTTATAGAAATAAAAGAGGGCATTAGAAGTATGACCTCAGAAAAAATTGGAAAGAGTTCTGCAAACTTTACAAGCCATGACTGTACTTAACTAATGATACCCAAACAGAAAACTACAGAGAGTCTACACAAGTGACTACAAAGACATGCTCGGTAAGATCTAGCTGCAAAGCCATAACTAATGTTTAGACAACATAACATTTTACAGGCAATCACTTTAACAAATAACCTAGTATAAAAAACAACAACAACCCTACTTCTGCATTAAAAATCCTTTCCCCATGATCCTCAGGTAATCTGATGACTGTCTGCTATACATTCTATAAAATTTGGATAAGGCTCAATTCTGTTGCCTCTTTGTCTTTAACATTTTTGGAGATCCAACAGCGCTCACCCAATACTCAGAACTTGCCCTTCAATTCCTGACCCGGGAACATTTTGGCCACATGCCAAAAGGTCCTGGTCCCTCTTGACTGTCTCTCCTGAGAGTCCATTACTGACCAGACTCCAAGTTGTTGCAGTGCTTGGGCACCACTGAGTTTTGCTTGTGAGATTATTGAAGCGGAGGGGTGAGTACACGAGAGTTCATCATACGCTGCCTCTCCATTTGTGTGCATTTGAAATTTTCCATTGCGAGTTCAAAAATAGAATCTGCTGCATCTATAAACCATTCCTCTCAACAACAGCAAAATGTACATTCTTCTCAAATGCACATAGAGTATTATCCAGGATAGACTATATGTTGGACCATAAAATAAACCTTACTAAATTGAAATGAAATAATACAAGTATGTTCTCCGTCTACAATGGAATTCAATGAGAAATCAATATCAGCCAGTAATTTGGGAAACGTGAAAATTAGACAACACAATCCTAAATAATCAATAGATTAAAGTACAAATAAAAATGGAAATTAAAGAATATTTTGAGATGAATGACAATGGAGATACGACATACCAAAACTTATCCAGCTAAGGTAGAACCTGGAGAAAAATTTATAGCTGTAAATGTCTGTGTGAAAAAAGAAAAGCTCTAAATCAATAACCTAACCTTTCATCCTAAGATACTGGAGAAAGCGAAGCAAAGTAAACCCAAAGCAAGCAGAAGGAAGTAAATAATAAATATTAGAGCAGAAATGAATGAAATGGACAATACAAAAACAATAGAGAAAATCAATGAAACCAAATGTTGGTTATTTGAAAAGATCCACAAAATTGCCAAAAATTGATTAAGAAAAAATGAGAGAAGACTTGAATTACTAGAATCAGAATGAAAGAGGAGACATTATTATCAACCTTACACAACCTTACATAAGTAAAAAGGGATACTATGAACAATTATACGCTGATATACGAGTATTAAATAAGGTCTACTTATTTGCCTTTACAATCACTGTGTTATCGTGGTTTGTTTTGAATTTACTGTTGAAACAGGTGTTGGAGACACTTGCTGCTCAAGAAACAAACTCCAAGCTCATAATGTTTCTGAACTGATAGGCACTTATGCTGGAAGGAGAATGCACAAAGCTGAGTCCAGGGGGCAGAAACTTCTGCGCAACTGGGAGTTCTCTGAATTAACTTCCAGATGATTATTAATGGATAAGTGAGAAAATGTCAAATTGAAGCTTACGTTTACATTATAAAAATTCAATCGTACCTACAGAAATTGTTTACAACCTCAAACAACAAAAGTGTTTTTTGTGGAGTATTTTATCACTGACATTATTCAGAATTGCTGGCACATGGTGATCTAAAACAAAACAAAACAAAACAAAAAAAACCGAACTGACTTTTAGTCAGTTGTATTCTTGTATTTAAATTCTCTACATACCGTGCATCCCTTACCGCCTGCGCCAGGGGCAGGCTGCTTCCACAGCTCTGTCCTTCATCTGCTGCTGCTTTAAAGTGGTGGCCTCATGCTACAAGGTTATACATCTATTTTCATTTAAGCTGACAGTCTTACAGTTGAGTGTTTTTGTTTTAAGAAAGGACCTCTCAATGGTGAAGGAAGGGGCAAACAAAGGAAAAGTGAGCTAAATCCTTTTTCTCAGACATCAATGCTTAGGATTTTTTGAGAATGGGGTGGGATGGGGTGGGGGGGGGTTGGAACCTGGACAATAGTTTTTTCAAGTTCCAGGACAGTGTTTGGTGCCCTCTGTGGGATACTTTGAAAATAGAAAGATCAGATACTGTAGAAATTAATAATAGCTTACATTGTTTATTAAGTTCCATGTATTGGGCTAAGCTTTATGTGCATTGGCTCATTCTTACAAATTAGGCCTCTGATTCCAATTTCACCAATTATAGGACTAACTCAGGCCAGGTCAAGTGACCACGGCCACACAGCTACCAAGTGGCAGAGCCGGGATTTGAACCTAGTTTGTCTCATTCCAGGGCCCAAGCTCTTAACCACCGTAGACACACTACCAGATCCGCATCCCAGAACATGGCAGCTTAAAGAGTGATCACCCCAAACTGAACTATGGTCACTTGCATAATTGTTCTGGAAAGATCTAAAATTAGTTTTTTGATGTTCTCTTAGCGGTTGTAGTTTGCTCTCAAAAGTAAGCCACTGTGGCTTGGTTTGTCATTTTCTTCTCATATTTTTGTTCCTTTTGTATCTTAACATGTTCTGGCCAGTTCATGATAATGGCTTCAGTGTCTAGCAGTACCGTAGAACTCTCGAACTTTAAAGAAAATGAGCAGTATACTTCATCTGTGAAGCCTCAGCAATCTTAGCACCATAGACTTCAAGGGAGCTAGTTCTGGAAGGACCTTGGGAGTGGTCCATATTAGTGGTTTCACAATGTGGGCATCTTGAAACCCCATGGAGGAAGTTTTGTTTGTCACAATGATTGGACTGTGGTATTTAGTGGAAGGGACACTGGATGGCTTGCAATGCCCAGGAGAGGTCACACAAGGAAGAGTTTACCTGGGTCCCATAAGACTTTCCAACCAACTGTCAGACATTCTGAGATAGAATGTCTCCTTCAACCTGTGATGGGATTTCAAAACCTGGGATGTCTGTGATGTTTTCTGTGATATTTCATCACTCCCACACCCCATGTTATCACAAGGAATGATTCTGACACTGTGCTTATCAATGAGGCCTGGATGATTTGCAACAATATCCTACTTCTTTGTTTGCCTCTACAATCTATAACTTGTCTTGGCATCTTATTCCTACTTAAGATGTTTTCCTTTTTTTCCTACCATGTACAAATCAGTCAGCTCTGTTAATACCACTAAATTTATCCCTGTCTAGCCATTCTTCTTGCTCTCTGTCCTTCTAGGAAATGGCTCCTGTTCTGACTTTTATTAAGTCTAAGCTTATTCATTATAAGTGGGGGCAATAAACCATTTCCTAATACCTTGTAGTATCCTTCTGTCTGTTTTAAAAATATATTGTATTCATAGGACGTTTGAGGTATAGTCAAGCCAACAGATCAGGCGATGACTGCTGTTGAAATAACAGTTTGTTGTTCACAGCTCCCGAGTGGAAGGGGCACACAGTGCCATGGAGCCACATAGGGAAAACATTAGGGTCAGTCAGGAGGCAGAGGGAGTGAAGGGAAATGTGGGCAAGAGCCTTGATTGTAGTTTCCAGAGGAAGGAATGGGTGAGGCAGTGGAAGCGGGTTTAGGATTGGCTAGTCCAAACAATGTCAGTAGGCTCTGGGACATGGGGTTGTTCCTAGGTGTCTGGTACCTGGCTCTGGGGTGATTCAAGCAGGAGATAGTAGCCCAGAGTATGAGAGGTGATAGACGAGGTGGTTGGATTGTGGGCTTTGGACTGGTTGGTTTGAATCTGAAAAGCCCACTCTTGGGCAAGTTGCTTCCTGTCTCTAGGAGTTGGCTGGCTCGGGGAGGGGCAGTCCCTCCAGGGTTGGCAAGGCCCCAGAGCTCAATCATCAGCATACAGAAAATAAAAGACATGGTTAATATATGCCCATGCCTTTCCATGTTAAAATACATATTATTTTGTTATAACCTATTCACTTGAATTTCCCATTTAAATTACAGTGAGTGATCAGAGCGGTCTTTAAAGATATGTCTATAGGTAGTTACATCTATGATTTTCATTTTAGAATAGCAAACAGATGTTACGAATGTTTATTTCAAAATGAGGCACAGGATCAGATGAGATTGGGTGCCACGGAGGTTCTGCAGGTGAGGAAACTGACACGGGGCTGGGGGAGATGGCCTCGGCAGTGAGAACACAAGGAGAAGGCTCTCAGGGAATGGGCAGAGGAGCAACAAGGAGACAAAGATGAGACAGTCGGAAAACTGGAGGACGGTGTCTTAGAAGCCAGGGATGGGGTGCTGATGTCCAGGGTCCATCCCGAGCAGAGGAAGTGCTGCGCTATAGACCTGTGTTTTCCTGATTCCTACTCCTTCCGTGGGCTCCAGGCTGCCTCAGGCAACACCCTGAATAAAGCAGGGCTCTAACTGTGTTGTTTCCTCCTCTTCCCCCAGAGGGAGAGGCTCCATGTATCTGCTAAAAGGGAAAGGGGAGTTGGTGCGAATGAATAGAAGGGCCTCATTCCTAGGGGTGGCTGGTAGAGAGGGAGTCTGAGAGGGGACAGGTAACTGCCCCACAGCCTGTGAGAGGGAGACTTGTGAGAAACGCATCCAGGATGCAGGATTAACACCAGCCACCAGAAGGCTTGCATGACTTAGAGAGAACACCAGAAGCTGCACAGAAATCCTTGGTTAGTTGGGTTCAATCTTGCTCAGAGGCAGCCGTGTACATGGAGTCAGTTAAGACCTTTCCAAATGACAGCAAACAGACGACTCCCAGTCGCCATCAACATGGGCTCCACACCCTGCAGGAGAGAAGTCAGGGCGGAAAGGCTGAGCCCCTTGATGCATGTCTAGTATATTTCCTGCACGACAGTAGCAAGGAACTGGCGCACATGTGCTCCGACATATATGATTTTGGTACATCCGATAGACATCTGTTCAATGCTCTTAAGCACCTGCCAGCCATGGAGTTTCAGATGCGTTTCTTAGATAAGCAGTTTTTGATTTTTGGTTTTTTTCCTCTGTTGCAAAGCACTGAGTGGCAAAGGCACAGATCCTTGCTGGGACTGCAGAATGCTGGCAGTGTTACCCTGAGGCTGCTATGTGAGGAAAACATTCTGCTGAGGCCTTTTGGACAACGTGGTTTCATGTGCTCATTTATTTCACACCCGTGTTTTAAAATAATTCTTTGCAGCTGAAAATGTATTTTTACTTAAGATAATAGATGAAAGTTGTGAGCTGGTTACATTTTCCAAGTGACATTAGCATATGTGTCACATTTCCTCCTGAATTCCACCCCCTCTCTCCTTTCCGATTTTCTGTCTTTTTCTGGTTCCAAGGAGGAAACTTTGAAAACATTTCCTGTATAATATTCCTCTTACTCACCTCTCTTCCCCCAACCTTTCCACAGGAGAGGGTGGGGAGTCTTCAGACTCAGTCCTTTTTTATTTCCCGTAGGAGAACCTCCTTCACACCTCTCCACCCCACTGCCTTTGCCTGGGCACTCACTTTTCCCTACCTTCTCATTACAATTCCCCTACCTCCTCCTTCAGTTTTGCCTTATAATCCATTGTCCACACTGCATGCAGAGGATCTCTCTAAAACTGCAAACTGGGTCCTGCTACTCTCCTGTCTCATCCTTTGGTGACTTCCCATTAATTACAGGATACTTCCAACCTTCCTACCAAGCCACTCATCTCTCACTCATCTGCGCTTCTCCTCCAACACGCCATGTGGTTTACAGCTGTTTTACTCATGTACATGGCTCTTTATCTTCCCAAAGGATGTTTTCTCTCCTTGTCCACCTGGCAAACGCCTACTTGATCTTCGGGCTATGGCTCAAGTATCACTTACTCTTGGAAACATCTCAGGCCCTCCCAAGCAGGACTGATCATTTCATCTGAGGCTCCTTGACTAAGCATGGCATGTGCCCCTGGGGGTCTCTGATGCCATCCCTGCTTGACTGAGCGCCTGGCTGCAAGGACTGACCTTCCTCTTCTTTAGACCTCCAGCACCAGTCCAGTGTTTGACTCAAAGTAGACTCTCTAAAAATACACGTTGTATTGAAGAGCTACATTAAAGAGGTTTGGCTGGCTGGTAGCAATGGTAGGTCCTGCCCTCTGTGATTATTGGAAGGGTCACTCCAATTTAACAAATATGTGTGGGCTGTTCGCTTTACGCCAGGTGCTCTTTTGGGTTCATTGTGCCCAAATGAGCAAAACATCATTCCTTCAGTTAAGGGCCTTACAGTTGACCAATGAGGACTCGCAAGAAATATCACTAGAACAAAACGATAGGTGCTATGTACTGGGGTAGACGAAAAATGCCATATCAATGGTTTTCAACCATGGCTGTCCATCCAAATTGAGGGAGTTTTTAAAAAATATGCATGATTCTGCTTATGTGAAGTATATAAAGTAGTCAAATTCATAGAAACAAAGAATAGAAAGGTGACTGACAGGGACTGGGGAGGGGGAAATTAGAAGTTGTTAATCAACTTGTATAAAATTTCAATTTTGCAAGATGAATTAGGTCTAGAGATCTGATATACAACATTGTGCCTATAGGTAACAATGCTGTATTATACACTTAAAAGTCTGTTAGAGAATAGATCTCATGTTAAGTGTTCTTAACAAAAGGACAGAAAAATAAGAAAAAATAAACAGTGCAGCCAAACAGGGTGGAAAAATAATATTGAAGTGTTTCAGGTAATTTATAAACAAGTATGTTATTTCTCTGGACTAAAAAAATATATGTATGTCTTGGCCTGTATTGGTTATCTATTGCTGCTTCACAAATTACTCCCAAACTCAGCAGCTTCAAGCAACAATAAACCATTATTATATTATACAACTTTGATGGGTATAGAATTTGGCAGCAGCTTACCTGGGTGGTATGGGGTCTCTCCTGTGGCTGTAGTCAAGATGTTGGCCAGGGCTGCATTCATCTGAAGGCTTGACTGAGGCTGGAGAATCCACTTCTAAGATGGCTCATTCACATGGCTGGCAAGTTGGTGCTGGCTATTGGCAGAAGGCCTCAGTTCCTCACTATATGGACCTCTCCACAAGGTTCCTTGAGTGTCCTTCTATGGTGGCTTTCTCCAGAGAGAGAGAGAGCCAAGTAACAGCTGAAATATCACATATGTTCAAGATTCAAAAGTCACATTGCACCATTCCACAATATCCTACTGGTTGCACAGGGCAGTTCTATTCAACGTGTGAGACGACTACACAAGATTGTAACTACCAGGAAGTGAATGTTGCAGGGAGCCATTTGGGGGCCTGGCTACAACATGGTCCTATTACCACATGCTTAATTCAGTATGCCTAGGTAAGACCCAGAATTAAGTTTTTCGGGGAGGGGTTGTTTATTTGTTTTGCCATTTCTTTTTATTATGTTGTTGGCTTAACTTTTTATTGAACTACAACATACATATAATATGTAAATCATACACAAATCATAAGTGTTCAACTGGATAAATTTTCATAAAAGCGCGCATCCATGTAACCTATACCCAGGTCAAGAAAAGAACATTACTAGCATCCTAGGAGCCCCTTTTGTGCTCTTTACCAGTCACTAAACCCTTCTGAGTATGCTCTCCTGACTTCTAACACATAGAATAGTTTTGTCTGTCTTTAAACTTTAAATGGCATCAAACAATGTGTATTCATTTATGTCTGGCTTCTTTTCACTCAACCTTATGATCATGACACTTGTCCATGTGGTTATGTGGCTATCTTTGTTCATTCTCATTGCTATATAGTCCCTAGAGTAAATCCCCAGTCTACTGTGTTCCAGTGTTTGGCTACTATAAATAGTGCTGCTGTGAACATTCTTGTAAATGTCTTTTGGTGAATAGATGTACAAGTACGTTTTTATGTCTGATGTACACCTATGAGTGGAAATGCTGAGTTATAGAGTACGTATATGTTCAACTTTATGGACACTGTGAAACAGTTTTTCAAAGTGGTTATACCAACATACACTGCTATCAACAGTCTATGAGAGTTTTGGTTCCACATCTTCTCCAGAACTTAGTATGTTCTGTCTTTTTCCTTTTAGCCATTCTGGTTGGCGTGAGGTGGTATCTTATTTTGGCTTTAATTTGCATTTCCCTGATGACAAATTAATTTTAGCACCTTTTTCTATTTATTGGCAATTTGGATTTTGTTTTTGAAGTGACTGTTCATGTCTGTTGTCCATTTTTCCATTGAGTGATATTCATTTTCTTATAGATTTGTAAGACTTTTTTCTATGTATTTGGGATAAGAATTTTTATTAGGTGTTAATATTAGAAATGGTTTCTCCCATTCTGTGGCTCACTTTTGACTCTCTTAATGGTAATGTTTGATGAATGGAAGTTCTTAATTATAGTGTAATACAGCTTATCTTTTTTTCTTTCCTTTATGGCTATTGCTTTTTGCACCCTGTTTTAAAAATCTTGATCTACTTCAAGGTTATGAAAATGTTCTCCCATTTTTTTCCTAAAATCTGTGTTGTTTTGCTTTTCGTGTTTACATATGCAATCCACCAGGAAGTGTTGGGTTTTTTTGGTGTGAGGTAAGGATGATGATTCATTTTTCCCTATACGGAGATCCAACTGATCCAACACCATGTATTGAAAAGATCACCATTCCCCTCTCCACTTCAGCTTCACCTTTATTGTATTTCAGGTGAGTCTATTTCTGGACTCTGTTCTGTCCCAGGAGTCTACTTGTCTATCCTTGCACCAATACCATGTTGTCTTAACTATTATTTGACAGGTCTTAATACTGGTACTGTAAGTCCTCTGGATTTTTTTGAAATCCACCCCCCGCCCCAAATGAGAAGCAAGGTGAGATTATCCACTATCAGTGCTTCCACTCAACATTGTCCTAGCAGTCTTAAGCCATGCAGTAATGCAAGGAGGAAAAGGGCATACAGATTGGAAAGAAAGAAAGAAAACTGTCACTTTTTGCATACAACATGATTTCATAAAAAGTAAATTTAGAGGGGCTACTCGATACAGGGTCAACATATAAAAATCAACTGTGTTTCTATATATTAGTAAAAAACAAGAAAATAGAAATTTCTAAGTATTACCATTTATAGTGGCATCAAAAACTGTCAACTAGATGTGCAAGCCTCAACACTAAAAAGTACAAAAATTTATTAAGAAATTATAAAAATACCCAAATAAATGGAAGGATATACCATGTTCTTGGATAGAAAGATTTAACATTTAATGCACTTCCAATTAAAATCCCAGCAAGGTGTGTGTGTGTGTGTGTGTGTGTGTGTGTGTGTGTGTGTGTGTATAGAATTTAAAAAACACCTTTTTAAATATATATGGAAACGCAAATTGCCAAGAATAGACAAGGCAATCTTAAAGCTTAGAGGTGTGTGTGTGTGTGTGTGTTTGCATCAATCAGAGCATGTATAGAAGCTCTCTCAAGCACTGGATAGAAAAATGAGAGAGCATCCCTCCAGCCCCTTCCCCAAAAAGAAAAGAAAGAGCTGGCCTTGGGGAGAATTCCATAGAAAGGACATAATTGGCATAATATCATGAAAGTTAGGATGTGCATAGTATATTCCAGGAACTTAAATGACTTGAGGTGGTTGGAGCTTAGGTTGCAGAGTTACAGTGAGAGATGAGGTATAGGAAATGTTGATTGACAACCAGAATGTTAACGGCTTTGAATGTCATGGAAAATTCAAATTAAAGTATGAGCTTTATCTAATTCTATAAATTGCCCACACAGTCTTTTAGAGCAAGGGAATAGCATGCTTTGCACATGTTAATTCATAAGCTTCACTATTATTATTATCATCCCATTTAACAGATAGGGAATTAAAGGCAGAGAGGTTAAATTGCCCAACCCAAAGAGGCAGTTTATAGGAGGGAGATTTTGAATTTGATTCCAGGAAGTCTGACTCTAGAGTCTATACTGCTTCTCACTATTAAAGCTTCATTAGAAAGTTAACTTTGGCAGCAGTGAGAGGGCTGGTGTGAGTCTATGATGGGAGAAAATTCAGACAGTTAGGAAGCTATCAGTGGCAAATTTCTGAAATAGAGCAATGGTAATGAGAATGGAGAAGAGATGAATTTGACCAACATCACTGAACTAAGAGGACAAAATCTGGCAATTCACTCAATTGAGAGTCGGGTGAGAGGAGGAAGGAGAAAGGGAAGTCAATGAATAAACTGCCTAAAGGTGGTACTGTTTTCTTACAAGGTTCTTTGTTGGGGAAAGGATACAAATGTACTTATATGTAGTGTTGTAGGTATAGGAGCCTTGCAGTGCGTTTGGGAAGATGGAGGTTTTGAGTTACAACAATACAATTATTGCATTGAAATTCAAGTTTATATAGTCAAGTTCCCTCAAAATATCTGTCATTGCAGAACCACAGCTCCAGCCTCCAGCCTCTGTTTCTTATTTTCTTTCTCTCTTTCCCATTTTAAATAAAGACCAGTTCAGAAATTGGGGTTGTTTGTTTGTTGGTTGGTCTTAGCAAGGCTAATCCATGCTCTCTGGATATCAGTATCCAGTGTCAGCAGGCTTGTCAAAGACCGTTCCTTCTCCAAGAGGAATTCTGGTGCCAGGCATTAAGATAACACACTCGTTACTCCGTTACAGAACTTACGGCCTTTCATTTTATCATAAATTTCACCCTGAAGCCTGATGTCCTCAACGATAAACTGTTATAGTCGTGACTCTGTATTTTAATTTATAAACAGAAACTTTAATACAGAGCTCTTAAACATGAGTGAGGGTGGACAGTCGCACAGGGGAGCTTGTAGAAATGCAGAGTTCTAGACTTCACTCCCGAAAATTCCTTTTCAGTAGGTTTGGAGTAGGGCCAAGAAATCTTCCTCTCTGATATCTTTACATAGTCAGTGCCTATCCCAGCTTCGAGGAAGGTGGTTCTGACACTACACTGAGAAGCAATGCTGTAGTGCTACAGTGGGTGGTGGAAAAGCTATGCTACTTCCCCCGCCCCAGGACAGCAAGCCTATTTCCACTGCCTGAGAGGAATTTGCCCTGCAGAAGCACTTGACACTGTGTTCATGCTCCCAATAACCCTATGAGATAGATACTATTGTTATCCCCATTTTACAGGTGAGGAAACTGAGGCTCAGAATGATTCACTCACTCACAACTAATGCTCAGCCATTAAGTGATTCTCGCATTCATTTATGCACCACTGTATGCTGTGCACTATTCTAGATGCCAGCCGGTGGCAGAGCTAGGATGGGAACTCACAACTACCAGCCCATGTTCTTCCCCATGGTGACACTGTGTCTTTCTAAACCATTGTTAAGACAGCTTACAGACTGTGGAGGTTGGGTATGATGAAGCAAAGGATGCAGGAAGAGAGGAGGTTCCATTGTGCTGGGCTGCTGCCCAGGTCCCAGGGCGTGCTGATGGGACCTTGTCCACCTGCAGAGGGCGTCCTGTGGGTATGGAGGTGTAAAGAAGGGCCACTCCAACCGAGAATGGCAGGAGCCACGTCAGGAGTGGCAGGAATGACTCCTGCCAGAGCTGGGAGTGCTGGCATTAGAGAGGAGGGGGGAATTAATGTTCAAATCCATCTAACTCCTCTTTCTCTTCTTGTTTTCTTCCTTCCCGACTCCTCCCTGCCCTTTCCATTTCATCTCCCTTCTTCCTTCTTCAGCACACCCCTTCTCTTTCCCACTGTTCTGTTGACCTCTTTTCTGCCTCGCTTGCTACCTGTACTGGAGTTCTGGTTTGCTGTGAACATGGCTGCCTCCCCTGGAGCGTCCCCTGCCCTGGGAGAACTCTCCAGAGTCCTTCATGGGTTCAGTACCACCCCTGGGCCCTAGGACCAGCGGTGACAGGAGACAATGCAGTATTGCTTGAGCAACCCTCACCTGAGCTCCACTTGTGTTCAAGGGACTACGAGAGCCCGGGAACAAAGACAACAGGGACACAACACATAGGGGATGTGACATAGTAGAAAATGGGAAGATGTTATGAGAGAGATGCAAAGGGATTCTGCCAACTATCTTCCTGATCTGTTGCCTTTTCTACCTTCTTCCCACCATTGCTTTGGCGCATTGCTCACGTGGATCCTTGCTCACCTGGTTTACTGCACTGACCTCCTTTAGACCTTGAGGGGCATCAGCTTTACCCGGAGGACTTTCTAAGACATGGAGGGCTTGGCCCCCCCAACCCCACCCCCAGAGTTTCTGATTCACCAAGTCTAGGCTGGGGCCTGAAAAGTGGCATTTCTGGCCCAAGCACCACACTTGGGAATCACTGTTCTCAACGATCTTTGCTCCCACCCTCCAAGCCATTTGATTACAGCCAGTATGAGTTGTAGTTGTTTTTACTAGAAATCTGCTCATATTTTTCTCCCACTTAAAATCAGCATTTTTACCTTTGTTTCAGGGGCCACATAAGACCTCATACCTAGCAGAACTACTCACTGTTCTGCTCTCTGCTGCCTCTGAGACTTTGTTCATGCTGTGCCTTCTCCCTGGGATGGCATAACAGCCAGTAGTGTTCAAGACCCCTTTAGCTCCCCCACCATGGAAACCCTTCCTCCCCTCCCACTCACCCATACACCCCAGCACCTCTGACTATAGGCATCCATCGCTCCCCACACCGACGTATTCCTTGCCTTTCTAGTCCCTCACTAGACTTTCAGCTCTTTAAGGACAGGGACAAGCCCAGAACAGTGTCTTGGATTGGGCACCTGGATTATCCCTTATCTGTCCTATCTTTTTCTCTAGGCTCCCATAATGCACATATTCCTGTGTTTATCTGTTTGTTCATGGCACTGGATACTGGTAACATACATAGCTGTGCACGACTCTCCTTCTGAAATATCATCCCTGAACCAGTTTTGGTCTAGTCTTACTAAGACACAAGCCCAGCACCTAATCCCTGCCCTGGAGGGAGTCCCCTTCCGGCCTCCTGTTTATGCACCTGCCTGGCATTGCACACCCCATCTAGAAGGTACCACAGCACATCTCAGAGTGTGCCCCTATGCTTCTGATGTGATGTTGTTTCTAACAGCAAAGTGTGTTGGCATAGTGAGCCTTTTCCAACAGTCTAGCTAAACCCGTCAGTCCTCTGGCCCCTTCTGAGAATGGGAATTTCAGAGAAAATGGGGGAGAGGTAAAATGTATATGTAGAAACAAAGGCAATTTTTTTTCCCCTTAGCATTTTCAGCAGCACAATAGCAGCAGGCACTGTTTTAAACTTGGATAATTTGATCTTAATTACATGGTATGCAGAGTCACTAATAAGTTTACAAATCTGCCAGCAACACTAAACACATATGTCTTAGAAAATGCTACCCTTTTCCTTGCTTATTATAGGACCAGGAACTAGAGTAATTGTGAGCAATCAAGAGGGAGTGACCAAACGGTGATTCAGAGGAATCCTCCGGTGACAATGACACCAGTGGAAGCAGTCTGGCCGGGTGGGCAGGGGGCATCTGGAGGCTGGAGAGGTGGCCTGGAGCCCAGAACTTTGGGATTGATCTATCACAGCTGAATGCCTTCCAGAAAAGTCTGTCAGGAGAGCCAAGAAATGTCTCTTTCTTATCTCACATGGATACCAAGAGGCTCAGTGACAGCTCTGAGAAGAAAAACACTGTGTGGGAAACGCAAACTTCCCCTTCCAGCAGCTCATGCCATGGTGGAGTAGAATTGGCGGGGCCATGGGTTCCCACAGCGTGCAGGACTCCCAGCGTGGGTCTGCCACTCACCCACCCAACGCCATTGTGCGAGTTACTGTGGGTGTCCTTGGCTTCTCTGTAGAACAAGGGAGATACCTCCCTCATGGGAGTCATGTCAGAAGTAACTGACATAGCATCTGTACAACCTCAAGCAGATGTGCTAGCACACCTAAGTGGGTATGCAATTAATATTCTTTCATTTCCTTCCCTGCCTCCTTTCTTCAGAAGATAAAATGTTTTCACTAAGGTCATCTATGATTGGTACATTTCCTGGCCCACAGAGGGTACTTCATCAATATGTGTTCAAGGAAGGAACAGATAATCAATAATATTTTTCCTGCTAAAGCAAGAAACTAAAGCACAGAGAGGTTAAGTAACTTGACAAAAACACACAGCAAGTAGATGATAAACTGGCCTTTAGTCACAACAGGGTTTCCAAATTTAGCATAGCTGAATTCAATATGATAAGACCAAACTGCAGTATTTAATGCCCAGTCTCACGCACAGACGTCACAGAGGGCTCTATTCCTTGATCTTTATTCTGAAGTTGCAATATTTTGCCAAGACTATTTATTTCAAAGATTAAAAAAAAAAAAAAAAACCACCCCAAAAGCTAAAGGAGTGTGAATGCCTGATTATAGGCTTCTTTGGATAAAATAGAAACTTTGCTTCTATGGTATGTGTGTTTAGGCAGATTAAGTTGATGTTTGATTACAAACCCCAGGATAGAAGGAAAATAAATATGTTCATGAAGACTAGAAATTCCCAAAGGAAAGAGGAGAAAACACACACATTAGTTAATACTCTTCTGGCTGCTGTCTGTAACAGAGTCTAGCTAGATCTCACCATGGCCTCCCTGTGCTCAGAGGTTGCCGGTGGGTGGCTCCCCAACATTCCCAAACATGGCACTCACCACCCTCCCGTTCTGTCTGAATCCAATGTGTTTTCTGGCCTCATCTCTCCTGCCTTCCCCTCCTGCACCTACACAGAAGGTTACTGTGCCCTGAACACCTTCTGAGTTTTCCTGCCAAGGGCCTTTGCACCCTCCCTTTCTTTACCTGTTGGGAAATACTAATCAATCTTGAAAGCCCAATCGAAATGGATAAATCCCCTCTAAGTCATTTCCTAATGCCTTGGCAGGAAATGATTGCTTCCTTTGCTGTCCCAAAGGACTTGGCAGTTTTCTTGTTCCATTCATCAAAATCAGCCTTTTATTGAAACGACATTTATTTGTGAATGTGTCTGACTTCCCTTCTGAATCTGTAAACACCCTCTTGGTCCCCTACCTACAGTGTCCTGCACATGATAAGTGTTCAAAGAATGTTAATTGATGTAAAACAATTTAAATGTCCCCAAATAGAGGCCCAGATGAGTCGGGTATGGTACAGTCATGCAGTGGAGTTTTATGTAACCATTACAAATGTGGCATGCATATTTAAAGGGTACGGAAGCATAGCTATTGACATTTAATTTCTACTACCCTGGCATGGCGTGACCACAGCCACTCACAGGACATTCCATCTGCTTTAACATATCTCCCTGTCCCCTTAAGTGAGTTAGGTGAGGCCATGTGAGTTCATAGCTAATAGAATGTGACCACAAGTGATTCTACTAAAGCAATGAAAAACCTGTGCGTGGCTACAGGTTTTCTTCTTCTTCCCTGGTGACCAAGATGGTCATGGGGTCCAGATGGTATAGCTCCGAAATGGCTGTGCCTCCATCAACTAGGTGCCTGAGTGACCAAGTGGAGCAGAGAGGTAATGGATATGTTTCAAAAGAGAGAACTAAACCTTTGTGGTGTTAAGCCACTGGGGTTTTGGTGAGTGAAACACAAAAGAGGGATGTTAGTTCTTCCTTTATAGACGATTGTGACAATGACATGATATTACACTACCTAACAAAGTGCTTGGCATACCGTACGTACTTGCTAAATGCTAGTTCCTATCTCCCCTTCTATTCTCCCATGTGGTGAACTTTAAACTGTCCATTAGTAAATAGAGTTATTTAGCTTAATAGGAGTTGTGATGGAGGATTTAGAAAAATGTGTGGTGTTGCACTTGTTCTAAGTGTGTCCTAGATTAGTTGTCATGGAGGAAACTCTGGGAGAACCAGCGTGAAGGACCCGGGCCTCCAGCATGCACACAGAAAGGAGGAGCCTAGGGGTGCCCCAAATTTGGTAGTATGACTTCTGGCTTGTTTGACCTCTCTTATATAATGGAAGCAATTAATTCTTGCCTGGGTGGGGCTAACGGGTGAGAGAGACAAAGAAATTTCTGGACGTCCACCGTGATGACTAGGGCAGAGATCTAGAGGGCTCTGAGCAGGGATAAAGGTTGTGAAAGAGGTGAGGTTTAGGAGGCTGCCAGAGAAAGAGAAATGCCACGTTTAATCCTATTTGTCCTATGGGAGTTTTCCAAAGCCAGACAAAGGACATCGTATCTAATGCCTGGTCTCACACACAGACGTCAGGGAGAGTCTTTATATTCTTTTAAAACTCTGTACACACTTGGCTGCACAGATTTTATGAAGGACAAAGGTTGTTTTAATAGTGTTAATGTGGGGTGATGGGCGAATCATAATCTTTTAACCAAAATGGTTCACTCATTTGTGTCAGCTATTGAAAGCAAAGACTCTTTGGTAGGTATAGAAGAAAAGGATTTGCAATTGCTTGCCACCCACCTCCTCCACAGGACTATTAATGAGGGAATGTCTTAACACTGTGAACGCCCTGGGAAGAAGTTGCTTTGCCAATTCCATATATTATTGTGACTTGCTTAGGCAGAGCTGAAGGAATGATGGGGGTGGGAGGCTGGTTCCAGCATGGGGTGTTTTTCTTTTGGGGTTCCCAAGTTGCTTCAGAAGCAGAATTACTGCTGAGAAAGACCCCAAAGAGAACAGAGCATGTATTCTGGGTTCTTATTCCCATCATGCACTTGCCTTTCTGGGAGACCCTGGTCTACATACAGCACCGTGCTGTGACTTCACGTGGCTTCAGCGGCTGACTTTTAAACTTACTTTTAGGATATAGAAAGAACTGCAAATAACTTAAAACTTGTTGGAAACATGAAACTAAATAAATACCCTTAGAATGAAACTATAATGAAGGCAGAGCATAACAATTTTGTATTATCCTCCTTGAAAAATAGCTTTGAATGCTTCCAGGTAAAGATTTCATTACTTGGAAGGTATAGAGCTTTGTGAAGAACTACTGAAGTGAATTTGGGTGGCAGAAAATAATAACAGTAACAGGACCTGCCTTGTATTTGTAAAGCAGATTAGAACTCACAAAACGCATTCCACGTGCTTTATCGTCTATGATCCCACAGCACTGAATTCAGGGAAGCAGCTGAGTGTTCTTGTGATTGTCTTCCTTTTATGGATAGCAGCAATGAGGCGCCCCCAAATGAAAAGTCTGAGGAAAAAATGGCTAGTAACGTCTTCGGGTTTCAAATCCCTTTTTTGTTCCACCAAACAAACAAGAAACATACCAAAAAAAAAAAAAAAAAAAGCAAAATACACCAACAGAAATAACAAAGATGCATACTCAATGATTGAAAAAAAAAGAAACAATGTTAGAAGTGGTGAGGAAAAGCTTTACAGACTTTTAAGTAGTGATTTTTCAACAAATTTTGTTTTTCGCTTAAGGAAATGGTAATATACTTTGGTGAAAGAAAGAGGAAAACAGCCTTTTCTATATGAAAAAATGGAATATGGAGAGTTATCGATGCAGGAGGGAAGATAGCCATTTACTAATCTGAAGCTACAATAAACCAGCAGTAGTGGCAAGAGAGGGTTTTCAGATAAATTAGCTGAAAAACCTCAAAGCCCATGACTAGTTTAAATTTGACTCAAGACACAATTAGAAGCCTGCATAAGTTTCTAAGAAGGGTTGTAACAAGAGCAACACACTTGAGAGAGATGACTCTCATGGCACCAAACCATGCAGAAGGGAGAAGTGGGTGTGCTTTGGAAACGTTATGGAGGGAGAGATACTAGGACTCAGTGGCAGCATGAACTCCAAGGAAAACAGAAAGGAGCCCCCTTGTCTTCAGAGCAGTAGCTGGGGTGGAAGGAGGTGTGTTGGATGCTGACAGAGTCACCGAAGAGCTCACTCAAGAGACAAAACCCCATCCTCTGCACCCATCCTGCCCTCATACCTATCTCTCAAGATTCCAGATAGACTCTAGTTGGGTGTGTATAGGAAAAAGCTTTCCAGGTGATTCTGACATGGGATACGAAGAAGGATGAAAAATAAGACCGCAGTCCCAGGAGAGCTTAGGTCTGACCTGTGAATAGATAAGGAGTAAATGAGAACTGCAATGTGCTATCTATGTGGTATGATGGAGGTATATAGAGAAAGCTCTGGAAACTCATGAGAAGGAATGATTCATCCTATAGAGAAGAAAAGTGTCCTGAAAACATATAGATTAGTTGTTCACAACCCTGGCTACACATTTCACACAACCAAGAAATCAGGCTCTCTGTGGAGTGGGGTCTTGGCAATAGCAATTTTTTAAAGCTCCTCAAGAGATTCTAGTGCATCTGTGGTTGAGAACAGTTGTTAGAGATCAAAGTTACCGTAGCCTTTGAAGAAGGAGTAGACATTTTCTAGTCAAAAATAATAATGGAACTGACAAAGGCACAGAGGTATGTACGTAGCACATTTGGACAACGGGGGGATAGACTGGTGTGGCTAGGACTTTGGTTATGAGGAGGAGACACTGGAAAGATACACGGGGGCTGTGTTGTGAAGATGATGGTGACGGGATGTGAGGACGAGGAAGAGGAGGAGGAGAGCACCCTGAAAGCATTAGGACATGTTTTCTGAAACATGATATGAGAGACCTATTTTATAACAATTCTGGAGGATGATGATGGATAAAAAGAGACACAAGAATTCCAACTTTTGAGTTAATTTCTTTGGGCCACGGGGCCCATTTTTGCCTATAGTTGTGATAAAGTAGTGGTTAGTGAATCTTTGAAAGTAATACTATGCTTGGTAGCCACAAAGATGATTGTCTTAATTCTTCATGATTTTTTTTTAAATAAAATGAAAAATGTCAGGGCCCCCATTCCTTCCAAAGTTCCAAGGCATGAGGTTGTCTCCCTTCCCCACAGTGAAGATTAGGAGAAGTGATTTCACGATTGCCTACCCTTCCAAAGTAAGAATTTAAACCCCGTCCCCAACTTTTTGTAACAATTTCAGGCAGTGCATATAGACCTTGTACATTTAAAGGCAGGGACTTTAAAATCAGCATTAGACAATACGGTAGATCTTTGCCCCTTGGGGTTAGGGGAGTACTACCAGTGAGCTTTGCATCTTTCCTTTTGTCCCTTCCTTTCCCTGTCCTTACTATTAAACTGAAGTTTGTTTTCATTGTTCATAGCTTTTATTCAATTTTATATCTGTTTTCAAATTAAAAAGTAGAGAATAAAAGTTAGGTTTTTTTTTTTTAAAAAAAACACCTTTAAATTAAGTTGATTTTTACATGGATGTTCTTGGATTTTTTTTCTTCTATGAATTCACAGCCATTAATGCAAAGTATGCGAACACATACACTGTTTCCAGATGGTAGTAAAAGTTTAGTGGTGGGCAGGAACACTGAGGACCTGAGGTTTACAGATGCTTGATTTTATTTTTAGATGCCTCAGGTGGATTTCCTTCTTCAATGTACCGTTCAAGCATTCCCTGAATACTCACTGTAGACGACGCCCCCTGGAGGATGGATAGAGACGAATAAGGCAATCCTTGATCCGACCTTATCTTCCCAATTACTTTAAGATATACGTAGGGGACAAGATTATTTTTACGTAATGAAACTGGGGCCCAGAAGGGTTAAGGGCAATGGATCAAGGCTAAACAGGAGTGGATCCAAGATCATTCTATCCTTGGAGTGATGTTCAAATCAAATCCTTACGTTATATGACAGGTTTCCGTAGTCCTTGAATTACTGAGGAGGCAGTGGCAGCTGAGAATTTATGTTACTATAACGAAAAAAAATGACATTTCTATTATATACTATTGTTTGAGATTTTAAAACATGGACTGAAATATGATAGAACTTGGTCAAGCAGTTATTTAACATAGGAAATCAAATACTTCATCCATGACTATTTCATGTCAGAGAACAAAATGTTAACACTTTAACAAACGTTAAAAAAGTTTTTAAGTGTTTTGATAAAACATTTTCCTCAAAATGCTTTTATAATTGCAAGCCCTTAAAAAGTAATAATTGTGCCAGTGATTATTAAATTCCATATGATTTTTACTTATATTTTAAAAATTTTAATTAAGAGCATTGATAACAATGATGGTTTTATATTTTCACATAACTATCCTAAAACTTAGAAGTACCTCGAGAATATTAAATAGTAAAATACTAAAATCCTAGACTATGAGGAATCTTCTGGCTTAACCAAACCAGTGCTTTATACCTTGAAATGAAACATTTTTTACCATATCCTGAAGGGATCGTATAATTCTTTATATCTTAACTCATTCCTGAGCTTCATTAAAAAAAAACACGCAACAGCAAAATTTCTGAGCTATTGAATAGATGCATAAATTGTTATACTTTCCCTTTTTACTCACTCCTTTGTTCTTTTCTTCCTCTGTGCAATAAGTCTGCCTTTTCCCACGGGATAGTGGAGGTGATTCTGATAACTTCCTTAAATTTATCTAATTTTGGCCTCAGGGCGAAAGAAGTCAATTAGCATTTCTCTTGTCACAAACTATAAGATGTGAAACTTGAGAATAACAGTGCACATATTTCCTATCTTTGGGACAAACCTGGTGAAACAAGTAGAGATGAAAGATGGAGAGTAAGTCTTGCCAAGTCTCAGGTGACAGTTGCTACACCTGTTCCCAAGTGAACTTGTAATTCTCCAGCCATTAGCAGACTTTCGGGTCTTCTTTTCTTTATTTCTGAGATAAAGCATTTTGAGTGTAGAGGTGGGAGAGGCAAAAAGGAGTAAGGGAAATAAGTCTCTCTCCTTTGGGAAAATCCTCTCTGGAGGTAGTTGGTTTCAAATCAGTCAATCTCCTCATGACAGAATGCAGCTATCTCCACAGGTTATTATTAAAAGTTTGCAGACTGCAGCCTGCAATCAACTGTTTACTGGGTTGTCTGCCTCCTCTTCATCAACTACCTGGCTCATGCCAGTGATAATATAATCATTTTGGGCAAGGATCACAGGTCAAAAAGTGTGTGTTTGTATGTGTGTGTGTTTCAGAACATCTGGGGCACAATATTTCAATATTAAAATGAAATAATAGCTAATGCCTACCATGTGCTTCCTATGTACCATACACTCTTCTAAGAGTTTACAT
Source organism: Rhinolophus sinicus (assembly GCF_036562045.2). Classification (NCBI taxonomy): domain Eukaryota; kingdom Metazoa; phylum Chordata; class Mammalia; order Chiroptera; family Rhinolophidae; genus Rhinolophus; species Rhinolophus sinicus. The sequence continues at coordinate 97,533,964 of NC_133757.1, forward strand.
GTACCAACTCATTTAATTCTTACAACAGCCTGTGTCAAATAGTTGTTGTCATTCCCGTTTTATAGTCGAAGTACTATGGCACAGAGAAGCTAAATAACTTATCTGAGGTCATACAGGTAAAATGTGGGGACAGAATCAGGATTCACACCCAGGCAGCCTGCTCTTAATGTCCACGGCACATGATTTTTTTTTTTAATGACTAGGTGCAGGATATGATGCTTCTTCACAGCAGTGTTCCTCAAGCCCCACGGGATCACCGGATTCCTCTTGGGGAGGGAAGGTTGTTTAAGACCTGCTGCCATTATGTGCCCATAGTGGGTCATGGGCTCAGTGTTTGTCCAATCATTATTATATGGGGCATATTGGAACAACCTAAGCTGGGGTCCAAAGAGTGTTACCCAACTCTGTTGTAAGACATTCTGCTTTTAGGGGGTTATCAAAAAAGCTCAAGGATTTCTTTACACTTAGTAAACATCAAATACATAATTGATGAATAAACAAATGAGTAACAACTAGTTATAAAGACTACCAAAATATATAATAAAATTCTAAAACTTAATGGGCCGATTCTGGGTGGTAGATTTTCACTTTATGTTTCTCAAGTTTTTAACTAAGAACATATATCTTCCTTTAAAAACATAATCAGAAAATCACGTATGTTTTAAAAGAGGGACATTCAGATGCGATAATTGCAATTATGTGTTGTTTATTTGGTTTCATTTTTGTATTTTGTACCCCAAGGTCAAAAAATATTTCATGTGTAAAGTTTAATCCAGGTACTCAATAAATACTTGTTGTCATGGTATTTGATAATAATATATCTCGTTTTTATACGACCACACCATTCTTGACTGAAAAAAACATCATGTAATTACAGAATACTAAATGGAACTTATAGAGCACTGGAATTGGAAAAAGCACAAACACTCCTGGACACATCTGTTGGTAATATGTAACTAAATTGTCGTTTGAGTTCCTAATATTTTCTACATTTTTGTTTCTTTCAATTCAAGCAGATGCCTCATTACCTTAGGGAAGGCAGTGGCAGGCAAGGAATAGAGTCTACCAGCTCTCCAGGCTTCTGTTTCAAGAAGTCTAATTCATTTAGGATGATAGGGTCTGAGGTGGAGAGGGTCTTCCCAAAACCAAAAAGGAAGAGTTTCCATTTGTATGACAGAAGAAAAGACTGGGGGTGCTGGAATGGCTGAGGTCTATCTGTCATTACTTTAGGGTACAGGGTGGTGGTGGTGGTGGTGGTGGTGGTGGTGGTGGTGGTGGTGGTATCTCAAGTAGTGCAAGATGTGCTCAAGATGTGGAACTATGGGTACTAGTGAATCCTAGCCTTATAGATCTATCCTGACATCCCAACACTGCTTGAAAGCAGCAGAGAGCAGTTGGCCTGAATGGACTGGGTACTTCATGGCTAAAGATAAGACTCTTATCTCTGTGTGGAGGACTGACTGATGGCCAGAAGTTTCCCTGTTCTAGGCTGGAATGGGCTGAGTTGAGTTCCTCTCTGTCCCAAATTCATGTGTTGGAACCTAACCCTCAGTACCTCAGAGCGTGACTGTATTTGGAGATAGAGCCTTTAAGGAGGCAATTCATGTAGAATGAAGTCTTATGGGTAGGCCTTAACCCAGCTTTACTGGTATCCCTATAAAAAGAGAAGATTAGGACACAGCCACACTTGGGGAGGACCATCTGAAGACACAGGGGGAAGGCAGTCATCTACAAGTCAAGGAGAGAGTCCTCAGGGTAAACCAACTCTGCCACCACCTTGATCTTGAACTTTTAGCTTCCAGAACTGTGAGAACATAAATTGTTGGTTAGGCTACACAGTCTGTGGCATTTTGTTTTGGCAGCCTGAGTGAGTACATAGCCATTGACCCTGCATGAGATCGCAGAACCTTATCACATCCTGAGGAGGACCACTCCAGGATGACTGAGGTGGAAAGCTGGCCAGTTGTGTAGGATTGAACTAGAAATTCAGTTGTTTAATGGAAAAGAACACCTTATTTCTTCAACACCTAGGTTTGAGCTCTGTGATTCAAACCAATGCTATTTATTTCATGTTGATTTTTCTGCATTGTATTTTGAGGGATCTGTTTTAATTTCTATTTGTTATTCAATCGTTTGTATATATCTCTCTTAGAACTCATTATTTTATGACCCATTGTGAAGTTGTTTGAAGTCATGTAGTACATTTCTTACTTTTGTGTTCTTTCCAGGAAGGTTGGTGATACTGATATTTGTGTTAAGTGTTCAAAACTATATATATGTATATATTTTATATATCATATATATGTCCCCTGTAGGAAATCTTCACAAAGAAATTCCACTATAGAGAAGAGGCTTGGGAGAAGGAATTAGAAACCTAATCCCTCAGTTTGCAGCTGATTCAGCTGAATGGAGGCAGAATGAACCAGCAATAAATAGAGAAAGCAATGGAAAAGGCTTGAAGAGTTTTGCGATTTTTATCAGCAGATGGAAAGTGTAATTTAATGTAGACAAACTAATAATGAATTGGGGAGCAAGGAGGCCAGTCCAGTGATGTGTCCAGGCAGAAAATAATCCCCTAACACACAGATCAAGAAAAGGATTTAGGGATTTTTCTTGAAAAATCATTAAAACTATCAGTCTAGTACATAGTTCTGGGAACAAAGGCAAACATGGTGTTAGCAAAGGCAAGGCACAGAAACTGGAGGTGGCACCTGTTAATTTGAAAAGGACTTGTTTGATTTAGTCAGGAATATCATCATGTTAGTCACTATTATGTAAGAAGATGATAGAAGAATGATGAAAACCCACGAACCAAATGTATCCTCTTATACAAGAGGGATGCAAACTCAAATGCCTTCAAGGGCTAAGCTCATGGGTAAACGTGTGAGCTATCATGGTAAGACGTTCGGGAATCATAGGAACTGGGTCAGAATGGAAGATGATGAAAGGCTTTAGGATTCACATACACACACACACACACACACACACACACACACACACTCACACACTATACTAGCCCAACAAAACATGTCTGCTCACCCAATTCAGCTCTTTGGCCACCCCTATGGATCCCTGACTTAGAAAGTTTGTTTCGTGCCTCACTTCTGACTCCTCCCCGCTCTCCAATCTGAGCGTCCTTCTGGAGGCTCAGACAGCGTCTTAGTCAGTCTTGTATCCTGATCTGCACTGAGCATATGACTTTGCCCCATGAAGATTAGTCAGAAATGTTGCAATGACAAAGGAGCTCTAGGCTGTATATAGCAGAAAATGCTGCTGACAGTTGCTGTGCCAGTTACTTCAGTGGCTGCTGTGTCTGAAGTTGCATGTCTAAAAGAGCTCATGAGTGGGCCCAAAAGCCCACTTGTGCTTGACTCAGCCTCACAGCACCTAATTTACATATGGAATAAATTATTTCTGTCTCTGTCATATATAATGCTGCATTTCTCTCTTCTGTCTGCTCCTCCCACCAAACTCGGCTTTTCTTCATCCCGGATCTCTCTCTTCCCCTTTTCAGCAATATAAAAAGAAATTCTTCAGTCGGTTTTTTCCTTTTCTGTCTTCTCATCCTGGTTTGTTTTTCTTCCTACTCTTTCCTTTTTTCATTATACCTATGTCACAAAAGATGGGCGACAAAAACAATCTCAATGAGTTATCCTCAGGGAGTATAATATTCTGGTTAGCAGAGTTTGTGTTTAATTGGCATTCTACTCTTTCAATAGCACAATCCTTTTCTGGTAGGTAATAGAAATAGATTAATCAATAAGAAGTACATTTGACTGATCATAATGTTTATTTATATTTTAAATTGTGCACTGACATATATATATATATATATATATATATATATATATATATATATATATATATATATATAAAGACAAAAGACCCTATCTCTCTCACACACACACACACACACACACACACACACACGCTAAAATAAATACCTGTGCACCCACCTTTCAAGAAATAGACCATTCAAAATACAGTTGAAACTCCCGTATTTCACTTAGTGCTTCTTTGATGCCCACCAGTCCTACCTTAGGACCATTATTATGAGTATCAATTATGACTGTATAATACTACGGACACACATGGTAATGCTTTTGTCAAAATATAAAATAAAACTGAGTTCTTTCTTGCATCTGTCACCTCTTCTTTTTCCCAGATGCCACTGCAGTGGCCCAGAGCCTCAGGAGCTCATCTGTTCCATGACAGACCCCCTCATTTGTCTCTGTCTCCATTTTCACTCAAGGTTGAACCAGCAGCTGGATGAAGGGGCAGCTTTGGGTGGGGGGATTCAGTCTATAAGAGGCATGAAAATATTTGAATTAATTGGAAATATGGTGCCAATTAGTTGGATTTGCATACAACTCTAAATAACTAGAAAAATGTGAATTGATTCTATTTACATGCTGTATTAGTTGTCTATTGTTTCATAACAAATTGCCACAAACTGAGTGCTTAAAACAACACACATTTGTTATCTCACAGTTTGTGTGGGGCAGGAGTTTAGGCACAGCTTGGTTGTGTCCTCTGGTCAGCTCTCACATGGCTGTAATCAAGGTATTGGTTGGGCTGCATTCTCAACTGGAGGCTCGACTGGGGAAGAATCCACTACCAAGCTTATTCAGATTGTTGGCAGAATTCATTTCCTTGTGGTCATATCACTGAGGGCCCTGGCTTCTTGCTTGATATTGCAGGAAGCTGTTCCTCAATTCTAGGGTTCACCTTGCCATATAGGCTTCTTCAACATGCTGCTGGCTTCATCCAGCTCATGAGGAGAGTCTCCAGCTCCAGCCTCCTAAAATGGAGCCTTATATAATGCAGTGTAATCCAGGATAGTGACATTGTGTCACCTCTGTCATATTCTATGGGTTAGAATCAAATCATAGTTCCTGTCCACATTCAAAGGGAAGGGATTACACAAAGGTGTGAACAACGGGATGGGAATCTCTGAGGGTCATTGTAGGGTCTGTCTCATACATATGCCTAAATAGACAGTGCTTTGGAGCAGGAAAAATCCTAGTCAGGCAGATATATTTTGTTAAAGTTTCTTCCCAGAGATTATGTGTGATTATAATTAACTGAAAGTTGGCATTCTGCTGAAATTTTAAAACCAAATAATGCATTGTATAGTACTGACTGTTTGAAAGGAATGACTAATTTTAGTATCTCAATTTTAAATCTTTTAATATGCTCCCCAGAAGTGCTTTAGTTTAGAAAATCATAAAATAGAACTATGAGTGAAAGATAAATATATAAAAGAAGAAACTATTTTGCCAATTTTATAAAAGATAATTTATTCTGTTTGGGCTAAGGAAATTTCATCTGTTTCGGCATATGATTACTATCAAAAGAATATTAGTTTCTACACATCTCCACTAATGAATATTGAACCAAAAAAAAATGCTGGTTTATAGAGACACCAGTGAATTAGTCAGCTTAGGAAAGCCACTTGTCAACTTTTGCTCTAACTTCTACACTGTCATCAAAGTTACTTGTCTAAAACACAAACTTGATTTTGTCTCTACTCTGAATTAAAGCCTGTGATGATTTCCCACTGCCTACAGGATCAATTTGAAAGTCTTAAGTCTGACATTTATGGATCTCTAAAAATTTGCCCCAGTCTACACTTCCCATCTTCATATCCTTTCATACTTCTCCCAGCAACTGATGCTGTAGACATACTAAGTACTTTCGTGAGCCCCACTTTGTTTTCATGTCACTCCCTCTGCATGTTATACCCTCTACTTGCCATGTGTCCCACCTCCTTCTTTGGGAGTCCCAGAGACTTTGCGTTGATCACCACTGGATTTCTTGGGTAAGGTGCTTAATAAATAGTAGTACTCAATAAATATTGTTTGAATAAATGTCACAGATTCGTATTATTTAAAAATGAAAGATTAAATGATGGATCCTTATGGCTCTAATTTTTAAAAAATCATTACACAAACTAAGAATGTAAGACTGCATATAAATAAGTTAAAATGTGTGATAGAGATTCTAAATGCTACAAGATTTCAGAAGAAGTTTTTCCATGTTGGAATCTCCAAAGACATTTTTGCTGAAGAAGGTGGGATTTGAAACACATATTTGAAAGCGAAGAATGATTTGGAGCTATTGCTAGTGTGCCACATTCTTCACAGTAGGCATTCATTAAAAGTTTATTGATTTGAATGATAGACAAAGAGGAGGAGAAAAGACTTTGTGAATGAACAAGAAGCAAGATCAAAAGCTCCAGTGCAGGAATGAGCTGGATGCGTGTGGATAGTGAGGATATTTTCCTGATAAAGGTGTGTTCTGGCCAACAGTGAAAATTAATTTTGGCTATGTAGGTTGGAAACAAGATTATGGGAGATCTGAAAACTAAGGGGTACAGTTTGGATTTGGTACAGTAGGCAATACAGAGCCATTATATGGTCTTGCAATAGTATGATAGTATTTTAGGTTCATTAGTCTGATGATGGTAAGCTTGATGGATGGGAAAAGAAGAGAATAAGGTCAGGGAGATTAGGTAGGAGGCCTCAACTGGGATAAAAACAGTTCCTTATATGTTGTATGTCTCTTTATGCAAAAAGCACCCATTAAACCTACAGGTTCTCACAACAAGACTTGGAGAAAGGTAGGGCAGATATTAATATTCTTATTCTACATGAGATTCAATCTGGATTTGTCCAAAGTTTTAGAACTCGCAAATAGTGTCATTGGAACGCAAACCTATGTTTTGCCTTTTAATGTCTCAGCCCACGGTTCCTGTCATTAAGAAATAGGAATGAGGAGATATCAAAAACTGAAAATGATCTATGCAACTCAATAAGGTATGTGAATCAGCATAATTCACATTATATAGTATTAAGAGGCCTGGCCTGAATATCAGGAAATTTAAGCCGTAATCCTTGAGTTAATGTGAACTAGTGTGACCTTAAATAAATGTCTTCTATGTTTAGCTTTCTCTTTCTCATCTATGACATGGGAGTTGCACACAAAATGCTCTTTAAATTCATTCTGGATCACCGGTATTGGGGATTGTAGTGAATCATTGATTAGATATCTGGGATGGGTAAGTGAGATAATAAGAAAATTGGAGGATAGAGTCAATTTGAGGGCCAGGGAAGATGAGCTCAGGTTTGCACATTAGGAAGAAGTTAAAGGGAGTGGTAGACAGAGTAACAGCCCCTGAATATGGCCACATCCTAATCCCTGGAATCTGTGAATATGTTACCTTACATGGCAAGAGAAATTGCATGTGTAATTAAAATAAGTATTTTGATGTAGGGAGATTATCTGGGCAGGATTTTTATAAGGGAGACAGAGAAAAGAGAGTCAAAGTTGGAAAAGGAGATGTGATGACAGAAGCAGAGGTGAAGCAATTGTTGGTTCTGAAGGTGGAAGGGGGATCTGAACCAAGGAAAGCAGGCAGCCTGTAGATCTAGAAAAGGCAAGGAAAGAAACTCTCCCCTAGAGCCTCCAGGAGGATCTGCTGACAACGGGACACCCACTGAGACCCATTTTAAACTTCTGGCCTCCAGAACTGTAAAATAATACATTTGTATTGTTCTAAGCTACTAAGTTTATGGTACTTTGTTATAGCAGCAATCGGAAACAAGTAGGGAGTGACTAGGGGGAACTAACACTTATTTAGCCTCCACTGTATACCAGGCTCCACTGATATCACATTAAGCTTGAGGGGGAAACAGTATGCTCACTATTTTACACAACAGGAAAATAAATCTGAGAGCTGAGGTAACTTGCTCAGATGACATAGTAAGGGGCTGAGCAGAGAATTCAGGCTCAGGGCTGTGTGACCGCTTGTTCCATCACACAATGTCTAGTATGAAAAGCAAAGTCCACAAGAAGCCTACACAATTACTTAACCACACAGTACTGGAAAACCAGGAAAAAATGCGGTATAAATTAATGGAACAGGGGTTTAGGAGTGGGAAAGACTTTCATAAGATCTGGCAACATGAGGCAGGGAAGGGCCAGCATCGACCACTTATTCAGTTGTGGATACTTTTTATACACATTATTTCACTGGACCTCTACAAATCCCACCACAAGATAAATTTTATTCTCCCAATTTTTATGGTCAAGGAACTGAGGCTTAAATAAAAAAGTACCATGCTCAAAATCCTATGGCTAATGATAGAGCTGTGATTTAAGGACAATTAAACAAAAAATTTTATTTAGAAAAAAGAGGTGAATATACTCCTCTCAAATGGCCTGTATGATTTGATTTGTTATTGCTTGCTTTTTGTTTTCTTTTGGTTGAGCATGAATAGTTGATTTCACATAAGTTAAGTGTAGGTATGATGAACTTACACTGTACTCTACCTTTGGGGAGTTAACTCATTGGAGCTCATTATCCTTACTTAGACAACATAGTAGATAAAAACACAAGGAAGTCCAAGAAGGGTTTAAGTTAATTCACAGATGTCAGAGTTCTTAAGAGAAAAAGACCTTTACAAAATACTTCTTAGTGGTGTTACTGTCCAGAAAGAAATACAGATGTGTCTGACCCCTACATTCCTATCTCTGTACCTCTTGCACATTCCTCTTCCCCCTGAAAAAAACCTCCTCCAAACAGTAATTGCCTTTCTTCCATCCTTACCCCCATTCATACCATCCCCCCCCCCCCACTACTACCACCCTATAGGTGATCACTTTGTTTCTTGGGTATCTTTCCTGAGCTGCTTTATGCAAATATAAGCAAATAGGAACAGGCAACCTTATCCCTCCCCATTTCTTACAGGAAATGTAGCATGCTCTATGTTTTGCACCTTGCTCTTTTGTGTATAACAAATTATCATGCAACTCTTTCTAAATCATTAAAGACAAAACTATAAATTTTCAATATCACTGTATGGTATTCTGTCATGAGGATGGGCCACAATTTAGTCTCCCTTTGGATTGACACTTTTTTCTCCTCTATTTTTTTTCTTGCTATTATAAACAATGCTACATGAATAACCTTGACCACATGTAACTTTTCACATGTGCATATTTATAAATTCCCATAAGAGGGACTGCTGTCTCCGAGGGTGATTGCATACATTTATAATTTTGACAGGTAGTACCAAATTCCCTCCCATAGAGATTGTACCATTTTAACTCCAGCAGGAATGTATGAGAGTGCTTATTGCTGAAATTTCATTTCTTAACATCAAACATAGCAATGGAGCTTCTAGGGATAATGCGTTCTATGAGCTTACTCTGCAGTGCTCAAAGCAGTCCTATTTCTATAGAAGTCAGTAAGATACAAGGAATAGAATTGATAAGGATGACATCCACTGCTGGTTCTGAGGCTTTACCCAGGCTCCAATTAGGAAAATCTTGTGAAGAATGTATGAGGAAGCCCCTTTGTAATGCCTTTGCTGGGGCAGGTCCCCATGTTGGAATTCAAGTGTTCTGTCTCTTAGATGTGTATCAGCATCATCATAGGGTCCCGCCAGGGACTAACACAGTAACACTGACTTCATTTCTAGGGGCCAATCACTGTTTGGCCCAGGGCAATGGTTTAGACTTTGGAATTAAACCTGCTTGGATTCTAATCCACGGCTACCCTATCTTCTGTGGCTGTGACTCTGGGTGAAATCATTTGCAGACTCAAGGCTAGTTTTTAGACAATGAACGTGGGGATACTAATCCCCAAGCCTTTTTGGGCTGTTGTAAAATTAAATGGGATAAATTTGGGACAGTGTCTAATACCTAATAGCATCCAACACTAACTTTCCCCTCTCTGCCTTTCTGAAAATAGCAGAGAATTGGGAAGAAAAACCCCAAATATCTCTCTAAACAGCCAAAATGCATGCCAATTTCCATATATGAAATCTCTTACTTTACTCGTAGAAGAGGCTCTGAAAATCTACTTACTATTATTTTACATGGAAGTCCAACGTGCTTTGTGGTTTGGCTTCCCAGACTATATTGGGGTGTAAGTAATGGGGGTCAAAGTTCTTAACTGACTGAACTATGAAAAGCAGAGATTTTATAAAGATGGTTCTTTAGAAACAACAAGAACAATAAAAGTGTCCAACAGGCCTGGGGTGGCTCCTTAGTAGGCTCGTAGAGAGGCCTCTTAGCGTGAGGCCACCTTAAGGTCAGGTCATCAGGAAAGGCTTGCCTGGTGTGCTGTTAAGAAAGCAGAACTTTGGGCAATGAATTTCTTTTCATTTTCTAAAAAAATTTAAAATTAGTTTCAGGTGTACAAAACATGATTAGACATTTACACCCCTTACAAAGTGATAAATCTACCACCCCTCTGACATCGTATATAGCTGTTACAATACCTTCACTATATTCCCTATGCTGTACTCTACATCCCATAACCATATATATGTATATATATATATATATATATATATATATATATATATATATATATATACACACACACATATACAAATATATGTATATATTTAATTATAGTTGACATTCAATAGTATTCTACTTCAGCTTCAGGTGTATCAGGCATCTATACAGTCTATGAAGTGATCCCCCTGATAAGTCCAGTACCCATCTGACACCCTACATAATCTTTACAACATTATTGATTACATTCCCCATATGGTATTTCATATCCCCATGACTATTTTGTGACTACCAATTTGTACTTTCTAATCCCTTCACCTTCTCCCCATCCCTCCCCTCATCTAGCAACCATCAGTTTTTTTCTCTGTATCTCTGAGTCTATTTCTGTTTTGTTTGCTCATTTATTTTGTATATTTATTCCACATATAAGTGAGATCACATGGTATCGGTCAACAAACAACAAGTGTGGGAGAGGATGTGGAAAAAAGGGAACCACTCTCATGCACTGTTGGTGGGATTGCATATTGGTGCAGCCACTATGGAAAACAGTATGGAGGTTCTTCAAAAAATTAAAAATAGAACTACCTTATGACCCAGCAATTCCACTCCTGGTTATTTATCAAAAAAATCCAAAACACTAATTTGAAAAAATATGTGCACCCCTATGTTTATTGCAGCGCTATCCACAGTAGCCAGGATATGGAAATAACTGACATGCCCATCAACTGACGATTGAATAAAGAAATTGTGGTACATTTATACAATGGAATATTACTTGACCATAAAAAAGAATGAAATCTTACCATTTGCAACAACATGGATGGACCGAGAGAATATTATGCTCAGTGAAATAAGTCAGACTGAGAATTAATTTCTTTTTATTAATCCCTCCACCCTCACTAAAGACTTGAGGTATGTCTATAATACATCAATGAGTTTCATGAAGATTCATATCACAAAATGTAAAATACAATTTTAGGGGACACTTTAAAAGGTAAATTTCAGTTATCTGGAAAATTAATTTAATCAATTCATTTAACCAATATTTATTGAATGTTCATGATGTGTTCAGCACTGTGCTAAGTGCTGGACTTACTTAAAACACCTAATTGCCCCAAAATTCTAGGTAAGAAAAAGTCCCATTCATAGCACAGTCCAAATTCATGTTAACCTTTCAGTTAGTCTCATGATTATTTTATTATCATTATTACTAATTTTAATTTTAGAAACCTACTGAATTCTACAGTGTATCACTTCCAAATAATGCAGAATGATAAAACTGTTGAAACAGCAAGTGTAAAGTTGAAATCACTTGACAGTCTGCGAATCCTATAAATCTACTTGAAACTTCAATTGTGAAAACCCTTTTGACTCAATCTCATTTGTCAGCCTTATATAGTGAGTGTAATTTACTTAGCTAATTTCACTAGTAGATTATGTTCTTTCAAGGCACAGAAAAATAGGAATCATAAATATGCCATTGCTGCCCACTTTTTAAAAAAATTCTCATTTCATAGCATCACAGGCTTAAATAGAGGAAATATGTTTAAAAACGCAAATTAAATGTATCTATTTCCTAGACATATTTAAAAATGCTTTCATTTATTAGACATACCAAATCTACTAAATGACAGAATTTAAGTAACTGTATGTTGGTACTATGCAAACATAATAACAATAACAATACTAATACTAACAACAATAATGGCTTTATTGCTTACATTTATTTATTGCTTACTAAGTCAGGTATCATGTTGAGAGCTTTGAATGGATGACCACCTTTAATATTCCCAACAATTTTTCAAAGGTGGCCCTATTATTATTCCTATTACATAATGGAGGAAATCGAGGTTTAAGAAGTTAACTCTCTTGCTCACGTTACTCACGTTATTTTAGTGGAACTGGGATCCAAACCTGGGCAATCCTATTCTACATTTAGGCCATCTTTTTTAAAGTGCTATTAATTCAAATTCAGTAAAGAAAGAAGCAGAATCCTATTTACATGCAGAAATAATCCTTACCTGCTGGCTGTTTTACTACCATAGGAACAAAGAGGCTTAAATCATAGTGTGAAATAAAAGGATATAGCTATGTGACTTGTTTCCAAAGGTAGATTTTTGAAATCCCCCACATATACACAAAGACTGGGGTAAAAATTCTCTATGTGTACTTTTTGTAGTCTTTACAGGTTTTATCTTGACAAAAATACTAATGCAAAGTTGTGTCCTAAAATGAGGAAGCCTCGTCTTGCCCTGCTACTCCCAAAATGTAACTAAGTGCTATAGTATTAAATATCATATAGGTCAAAATAACAATACTGATCATTTCAAAGGCAGTTTTCTTCCACAGAGGCTCAATGCCACACAAACATTACCTAATTTGTCCTCAGCATTCCAAAGAAAGTTATTAGCATCATTAAAAGGTTTAAATGAAGGGAGAAGTAGACAGAATCAGAAAAATGAGTACAAAAATCTAGGGAGGTCCATGAGAAAATGCAGGGTTTAAATTTCTTTTTTCTTTTTTAACTTGAAAATGTTCCTTTCACTTGATCAGGAACAACTCTAACCATGTAGCTTGCTCTATTTGGCTTCAACTATACTTTCACTGGAAGATCATTGTAATTCAAATCCATTCAGTGCTGCTTCACTTTTGTAATTTGTTAGTAGTGTACCCTGCACCTATCTTAATGATATAGCACATTGATAACATTTTCACTTATTTAAAACCATGTTTACTCACAGAGACTTTCACCCCCTCTCCCCAAATTCTAAAAGTAGCAATCTTCACACATTCAAATAGCCTGAACAAGTAATTACAACAGCTTAACCCCTGGCTAATTCTGAATTTTCCAAATTAAGGTCACAGAATTTTAAAATCGCATACTTAAAAAAAAATTGGTAGATATACTTTTCAATGGTGAAAATAATACACTCAAGGTCACAATATGCCAATTCAATCTTTGCTCCAACATTTAAGACGCAATCAGGCAGATTTTAACTGGATTTCGCCTGGAGTTTTCTTAAGGGAATGGTGGAAACTTTGTTACAAAAGATGGTAAAGTTGTCAGTGACAAGATAATCAGGGATCAACAGAGGTAAAAAAGGAGGAAGGTGTCTAAGAAGAAGTGAGAATCAGTAAGTTTTGTGTGGGAATCTAAACTGACTTATGTAATTTCTTAAGACCCTCAACATAAAAGAATAAGAGAGATTCTTAAAAGAAAGAAGAAAAACAGGCAAAGAGGTGAGCTACAGCCATTTTGATGGGGGGGTTGTCTAACTACACAATGAGGTCATCCTATCTCCCGGAAGTGACACATAATCACCTGCTTTGCACTAGCTCCGCCTCTTCCCCCAGAGGTCCCGCCCCTTCACCAGCAGCCGGGAGGGTGTTAGGGGGCGTTTCTCCAGGAGGAAAGCTGTGAGTTGCGACGCTGAGGAAGGGGACCCCAAAACGTCTGGCACTGCCCCCTCCAGGGATCATTTTGGACCGCCTCACTCGGCCCAGCGGGATTCAGAAACGCCGAGGGGTCAACCTGATGGGTTTCGGGGTCAACGGAAGAGGGGAAGGGGAGCCCTGGCGGGGAGAACCCCCCGGCCCCCCGCCCAGCAGCTGAGGCACAGGAGGGCGGCCATCTTGGCCGGGAGGGTAGGGCTGGGGAGCTGCGGGCGCCGTGCGATTGGGGGGCTCGCCCGGAAGTGACGCCAAGTACCCGGAAGCGGAGGGGGTTCCCTGGCCCACTCCCCCCTCGTTCGTTTGCTCCCCCGCTTCCTCCCCGCCCCCCTTCCTCTCCATTCGTTTCCCCCCCTCCCCGTTCCCTGCCTTCTTCCCCCCCCCCACCCGTCCCTCCCCCCCCCACCTCCGGAGCTGGGAAGAGAGTCAAGATGGCGGCGAAATCCGATGGCGGTGGCGTGGGGGTGGGCTTCGCCCAGCTGCACAACCTGGACGAGGCGGTGGGCAGCGGCGGCGAGGAGGACGGGGAGCCCGGGGGAGGCGGCTGCGGCGGCGGCGGCGACGGCAGCGAGCCCGGCGAGAGCAGCTCGCTGCACATTTGCCACTGCTGCAACACCTCCTCGTGCTACTGGGGCTGCCGCTCCGCCTGCCTGCGCTCCCTCTTGGGCAAGAAGCCGCGCCGCAGCGCCGCCGCCGCCGACGGGGGGGACCAGCCGCTGCAACCGCCCGGGGCCGCCGGCGCCGACCGCCAACCCCCGACGCCCTCGGCCGCGCGGCCGCCGCCGCCGCAGGTGGAGCGGCCGTGGCTCGACTGCCTGTGGATTGTGCTGGCGCTGCTGGTCTTCTTCGGGGACGTGGGCACCGACCTGTGGCTGGCCCTCGACTACTACCGCAAGGGGGACTACGGCTACTTCGGGCTGACCCTCTTCTTCGTGCTGGTGCCGTCGCTGCTGGTGCAGAGCCTGAGCTTCCGCTGGTTCGTGCAGGACTACACGGGCGGCGGGCTGGGCGCCGTGGAGGGGCTCAGCAGCCGGGGCCCCCCAATGATGGGGGCCGGCTACGGCCACGGTGCGGCCCGCGGCGGCCCGGGCGCGGTGGGCACGGCCACGCCGGGGGCGCAGCGCCTGTGCCGCCTCTCCGTGTGGATCTGGCAGTCGGTCATCCACCTGCTGCAGATGGGGCAGGTGTGGAGGTAAGAGCACTGCGGGGGTGGGGGCGGGGGCCTGACCACCGGCCCTGCGGAGGGCCCCGCGGGCGAGGCCGGAGCTCTCCCGGGCGTGCTCCGCCCTGGAGGTGACTCGCAGGTGGGCCCCTCGGACGGGCCGGGCCCAGGGTCTTGAAGGAGGGGTTTGCCGCGCACTTCCCTGGGCGTCTCAAAAAGACCATCATTTGATCTGGATCCCTGGCCACGCCTTTTGGCCCAGGGAGGCCCAAGTACCGCTGTTTGTCTTCTTCCCTGGTTCGCACTTAGCGGAGACCCTGCCTCATTCTTGCCCTCCCCTCCATCTCTGTAGACCTTTGTGTTCGGGTTGTCCCTTTCCCCTGTATCCCAAGGTAACCAGCCGCTAGCGCTTTTTATCTGCACCTCAGCTCGCCTCCTGGAGGGAGGGGGGGACCTTCCTTCTTCCAACCCGTTTGCTCTCGGTTTTGTCCCCCGGTGAGACATCTTCCCCTCTTCCCCCGTCTTCTCTCCGCAGTGGCTTGTGTGGAGCCTTGTGCAAAACCCCTCGCTGCCTCCGTGTAGCACTCCTTTATTCCACGCCCCCTCCCCCCCTTCCTGCAATCCCATCCCCTGCAAATGACTCCAAACCGCTGCCCTCCTTGAAGGAAAAATGACTTTTTTGGCTGGATTAGACGTGTCCTTTTCTTAGTGACAGGTGAAATTGTAGAGTATGTGATGGGTGTAAGCGTTTGTTTTTAACTCCGACCTCCAGAAAATCAATTAACCACCTGGACACCTAATCTGGTGGAACCTTGTTTTGGGTAGCCAGGACAGTGTGTAGGTGATTTATGTTTACAAAAGCCCCACGCTTGGCCCTGCGGCCCTTTCTTTCCCCTTTTGTACAATTTCCGTGTGTCAGGTGAATCCCTCAAACACCACTGGCAGATGTTCTTTTTGCCACTAGCTTTAAGTGGCTGAACTAAGGAAATGGTCCCATTAAAACCATGGTAAATCTGTCCCCTCCAACTTAAGTGTATTCTGGAAACAGTTGTAGGCAACAGTATTTGCAAAAGAAAATATCTTCCTGAAGATAAATTATACAGAGCTCTTCAGGTACATTGCTTCTGTGAGAAGACATTTTGCCTTGACTACTCTGACTCCACCTAGTAGGAAATTTTAGGTGCTTAGTATTTCTGTTAACTGAGATTACTCAGGTTAACTGAAATAAAGTTCATTGTCTTTTGAATTGTTTGTCCAGATCTCTATTCAGAATTAAAAAAAAAAAAAGTTTCAGAAAGCATGGGATCAAATTAAATGTAATTCTGAAAGTGAATGCAAGAACTTTGTCCTACAGAATTTACATGGAAATTATTGATAGGGAACATGTGAATGGTTCTTGATTTTCTTGGTCCTCCTAGGGATGTTTACTGGTGTTTCTAGATTGAACCAAGCAACCTTTTTTTCTGTCTGTGTTTATCTGCAGAGTTTTGCTTCCTGATGATAAGTTTATAAGAACAGGGGGGAATAAAATAGAAAAAAAATGATGACTAACTTTTAGTTATTATGAGCATAGCTTGGGTCAAGTAAAATTTTGAAATACGTTTTGAATTTGAAATCTAAACTAAAAACATCCCTAAATGCCCAAATTCATATTGAATCAAAGGTAGTGTGTTTGATGTTGGGGATACCTTTTTTTTTCTTGCAGTTTGGTAAGGCATAAAGGAATGAAGGAGGGAGAGGGACGAAAAGTATGGGGAAGAGAAAGATTTTGAAATACTCGTAAAATTTAACGGCATGTGTTTAATAACTACCTAGGCTTCTGCTGAACAAGCTGAAGTCACCTATGTCTGTCCATGTCTTAGACTCCCCGAAGTGTGGACAAGCAAAATCTTGGTGTCAAGTTAAAATTGCTGAGAGAATTCTAATGTAATCCATCCTAACTATTTGTTAGAAGTAAGCTTTTGGGACATAATGAAATTGGAGTTCAGAGTCACAAAATTTTTAGGGAGAATGATTTTCCCCCCATTGACCTAAATTTTAATTGTAGTTGGGCAAAGTAGAAGTCCAGTTTGGAACAAACTGAAAAGTACATTTTAAGTGTAAATTTAGCTTTTATAGTTGTGTGAAAGAGCATGGTGTCTTATTTTCCCAGATCGTCACTGAACTTTCAAGGTCTACAGTTGGAAAAAAAAAAGAAAAAAAATACATGTCCTGTGATTTTACTATGTTTAAATTATTTGTCGTTTTTAAAGATTAGAATATATGTCTAAACGTTTCATTAAGTTTTAAAGGTAGAACATTAAAAGACATGTTAATTCAGCTAACTTACTTATTCCAACATAGCTATACTTCAAAAGAAATTTTTACTGAGGAAAGAGTGTATTTTTTCATTTTCATTTTTTTTTTTTTCTAAATTAAGCTAGTGTTGCTTGAAATACTCCAGGAACAGGGTTTGTTCTTTAATACCTGTTAGGCATGTGGCTTACACAGAAATCATTCATAGGTAAAAGATTTGGAGAAAGGTTTTTATTCTTTTCTTGTTTTAATCTCTTGGCAAACAGTTGTCTGTGTATAAACATACATCATCTCAGTTCTTACTGCAGATCTTTTGGGGTTACCGTTGTTCCTTTAATTATATTTGTTACTTAAATTTTGCTATTTCATGTGGTCACATGATAATAGTTAAGGTCTAGGAATCATATCACTGATTTGGGCCACATTTCTGAGAAAAGATGTTGGTGAAGTTGTGCATTGTCAAAACTGATTCCATTAAACCATGAATACCTGTCTCTTCACATGCTGTTTTTCAAAATGTAAAATTATTTGACTTTTGCTTGAAGAAAGCACAGTGCAGTGCTTATTTAAGAAAATTTAGTTTCCTTTGATAGTAAGGTGATAAACTTTTATGCATGTTGCCTTTCTTGTCAAAATGAAAAATACTGACATCTCTTGCACCAAATGACTTTACAGAATGTAGGAAAATATTTATGGCTGGGCCAGAATTGGAGCATGAAAGAGTAGTCTATAGGATGATTTTGTTTCACGAACCTCCTTTGGTAGAGCACTTGTGTGATTAAGGTCTATTTAATTCATCTCACTAATTACTTCACATGTAACTTACTGTGTAGCTAGCGTTACGTGCTCTATTTTTCAGGTGCTTTTCCCAGGGTAGCAGGTATGTGAATCACTCATGAGGAGTATGAGTCATGTGGGGCTTCAGTTTAGTACTATTGTGTTGTTAGAAAGTGAGATTATTTTCTTGGAGGGTTAGACTTTAGGAACAGTTTGATATAGTTTGCATATTACATTGTTATATGTAAGTTTTTTCCTTCAGTCTATCGGCCTTTCTTCGCTCTCGCGCTACCTTTAGAGGCTGCTTAGTGTGTTGGTGGTTCTCTGCAGTCAAGAAGCGACTGTTCTTGGACTGAAATTTCATCTAATGTAGTGATGTCATAGCCAAATCATTAATCTCCCTTTTAATTTATAGTTTTAAGAGTGTGTTTTCCCCTTCTACTTTACAAAGTGAAGGGGAATTTACTTAAAATCTTACTTGTACTTGCGATTTTTAAAATGAACGTTAGCTTTCTTTTCTCTTGAGAGATGAGATGGGGTGGAGGTTTGCCTTCAAGGGAGAAAAAAGAAAAAGGCATTTCAAGTATCATAATGGCATCATCAATCTGTGAACAGTCTAAAGCTTTGTTTTAGCTTTTTTTTTTTCCTGTCTCAAGACTGATATATTGGGACATCACATAGCTCTCTATATGATCAGCAGCAAATATTGCTGGATGGGTGAAGAGGTAAAGATGCTTTTTTAAATCACCCCCTACCCCCATCCCATGTCGGAATACTTGGTATATTATGGGCTTTGTTTTTATTGAATATTTTAGAATAGTGGTTCTTAACTCTGGCTGAGAATAGAACCAACTACAACTTAAAACAAAACAAAAACAAAGAAATGCCCGAGCATTGCTGGACCTGCTGAAGAAGAATCCCAAGATGGGACCCAACCAGTCTTATTTTTAGAGGCTCCACAGGTGGTCAGTTTGGCAGCCGGGCTTGAGGAATACTTTGAGAATTGGGTTTCACACCTGTTCCATTTGGAGAGTGTTATTAGATTTGTGTTGTTAATAAATATGATGGAACAATTGGGAATGGGATGATTTGGTAATGGAGTTTGGTTCCTGGACATCACCATAACAGAACGACTTTAGCAGAAACATGAGTGTCGAAAAGTACTTGAGGCTGTCTCAAGTGTATGTCTCAGTGCTTTTTCCTTTGAGCCCAAGTATGGATCTTATTCTGAAAGGATTCCTAAATTCAAAGCAGTCTTCAATAAATGCAGCCCACTTCTCTGCCTTTTATGTGATTCATGATTCAAATAGTACTTTTATGATTATGTTGAATGTAAAAGATGTATTCATTTTAATTTTAAAATGATTCTCTTAAGTAGGCTTGAGGTAAACATAACTGGGATTACAAGAGGTGTTAGACTAAGTGATCTGTAATGTCCCTCTAGATCTAAGATTTTGTGATTTTAGAAATTGACTTGTGTGGTGCTAGGGTACTAGTCACAGCCACATTAAAAGATTATATACATGTATGAGTGTGTGTGTGTGTGTAAAAAGATTATATATCTGCTTATTACTGGGTGGGAATCTCAATATTGTAAAAATATTGTTTTTTAAAATTGTACTCATAAATCTAGTGGAATTCTGGTTCAAAAGAAACTCAGTGGGATTTTTTGAGGGGAAACTTGAGAAAAATTGATCTGACAAAAATATGTGTTTGAGTAGTCAAAAAATCCTTGAATAACAAAAATATTGAAACTTGCTTTATAAAAAAGTGGATGTGCTATAAAGTGTTAGTAATTTGAACAATGAACAATGTGCTTCTGGCATAGAAATTAAGAAACTAGGTAGTGAAGCAGAAAAAAAGTGAAATAAATTGACAGGTTTGTGGGAATTTAGACAGTAAAGGTGGCGTTTTTAAATTAGTGAATGGAAAAAAGATTATTTAACAAATGATACTGAGGCAATTGACTATGCAGTTGTGGGGAGAGTTGATTTCTACCTTACATAAACAAAACTTCTGAAAGAATGAAAGATGCAAGCATAAAATATTAAACTGTAACAACACTAGAAAAAATGTAGGATAATAATTTTATGATCTTGTAATGGGCCAGACCCTTTGATACTATCAAGGAAAAATGGGACAAATTTGACAACATAAAGTCTCATCTAGTTACCCCTGCCCCATCAGAAAGATTATAGAAATACATGATTAGCTATGAGTGTGGAAGAGTTATATTTAGACAAGGAGCTTTTTTCTAAAAAGCTGTGTGACTGTGAAGAGAGCATCTCTGAAGTTTATTTCTCATTTTTGAGTGAACAGAAACAGTAAAAACTTGATATTTATGGTGAATTTTTAAAGGAAGTTGATGAAAAAATGGCATACATTGAGTAAAATTTCAACTAGTGATGGACAGTTGTTTCCAGAATGATCCAGAAACAAAACATCAAAATCTGTATTACAGAAGTCTTGCGTTCCAGAAATCTAGTAGGCACATGTCAGAAACCACCAGCAGTTCATTTCTGCCTTGACATTATTTGCTTTGATTTTGGCAACTTTATCCATAAGGTCAACTAGTTAGGCATATGTAATAAATTCTGGACTGTTGGAAAGATTCTGAGGGATGTAAAAAGAAATAAACTGTGTCTTAAATGTTGCCATTTTCACTCTGGTCTGGTTTGCTTTATAGTATGCTCTCTGCAAACAATTTTGTGGCTAAAACTTTAGTTTACTCTCCATGATGTTCTATTTTACCTTCTTTCTTCTAGTCAGAAATTCTGGATATTTTTGTTTGGCTCTGAAAGAGTTAAAAATTTTAAAAACTCACGAAAATACACTCTCATTTAAAAAGTTCAGTGACTTTTGACTGTTGCCTGAAGACAGTCCACTATTTACCACTATTGGAGATACAAAACAAAACAAAACAAAAAAAACCACAGGACATTTTATGGTATAAAGGGAATGTTGGAGTTAAGAAATCAGATTTATTGTTCTGCAAGTTACAAAAAGAATCTCATCCTTAGTTTCCTCATATTTATCAAATGAGTTAAAATGATCTGTCTTTAAGGTCCCTTCAATTTTAAAAAGTCTATTATGGTATAGGTATTAGCACCCTGAAGTTATAAAGAAGGAATTTCAGGCTCTAGTTTGAACAATTAAAATATTTAAAATCTATAGATTCCCAGGAACTGGGAAATTAAACAAAGTCTCATTATTTTTAGTCACTTTGCCACCTATTGAGGCATTTTATATCTATCTCTAGTTAATGTTAAAATTTATAGTAGATTAGACTTTCTGAGAAACTTGTTATGCTGGTTTATGAGCTAATTTTCTGAATTTGGAGTTTCAGCTAAAATTGAAGAATTTAAATTGCTTTTTGGGTAATCTTTTGTTAAAAACTTTTTACTGTTAAACTAAAGTATTAAAGCTATATAAAGTATCTAAGCTATATAGATTTTGGACATTTTAATGAATAGTTCACCAAGATTATTTTTTTGGGGAAGAACATCAAAATCACCTACTGCAATTTACTGTTTGATAGGTATTCTTCAACTTTGAAAAGTTAGTGTTTGTGCATTTTTTTTTTAAATGATAGCTTCCATGTCAATTGTGAACTGTTTTAGGAAATAATTCTAATTGATTTTTTTTCTTAGATTAAGATATAAATGCTTTTGGTTTAAATTGAATTTTTGGGAAAGATGGGATTTACTTGGAGGAGTCAGTGAATATTGTTACAATGACACTAGTACATTTCTACATAAAATTCAACCTTAGATTTTTCTTTTCTGTATGTCTAATGTGGGTAGATCTTGGTATACTGCATTTTTTTAATGTACCTTAAACCACAACATCCTAAGGTATTTTGCATATTGCTAACAAAGTCTCTTGTATATCACTTTTATCCTAGAATATCAAACGAGTGGTTTTTAACATAACTTTTGTTTCAAATACAACATTTTCGTCTTTTTTTTTTTAATTGTGAGGAAGCTATTTCTGTTTTATCTTAGTCATCAATTTATAAAGCAGGGACTGTATGTTCATCATTCATTTCTAGGAAGAAGTATGAATATTCGGTTCACAGAAAGGTAAACACAACAGTTTTCTTCCCAGTACTCTTGGAAAGGGGGTACAGTTGATAATTATTGATAACCCTAGCAGGATGCTCTTAGAGTCCTAAAGTACGTGGAATAGAAAGGTTCTGTTTCACCGTTATGCTCCTTTTCATTCCGCATTAAATATACTGGAAACATGAAGGAAGATGGCGAAGGTGAGGAAGACACCAAATCCATGGCGTAGGAAGCCTGCCTAAAATCAAGCGGGCACGGGAGGTCCTTCCAGAGCAGACACACTCCACTTTTCTCTCTTGAGCCATGTTTCTTAGAGTGGTCACAGAACCTCTTACATTAGGATACATTTGGGGCTTGTTAAAAAGTGAATTTATGAGTCTACTATAGGAGTAAGGAGTCACAGCCCAAGGGTTTTGGGCCAGGGAATATGTATTTTTGCTCAGCCTTAATTTATTATGGAAACTTTGAAGCATACAGCGCAGTAGAAATAGTATATTGAACACCTGGATTCTGTAATTAACACAGATAGTTTTAGCTCTGTGTGTATGGTTTAACATATATCCTGAGGTTTTACCTCTTCTTACTTTACTTCAAATAACAAATAACTAGAATAATTCTGTATAGCTACATGTCATTATCCCATCTAAGAAAATTAACAGTAATCCCATAATTATTCTGTAATTCTATAAAATCATCTAATAGCTGCTTTATATTCAAATTTGCCCAGTTGGCCCCAACAGTGTCTTTTAATAGTTTTTTTCCCACCTCTAAAAAGAGATTTGATCAAAATTCATGCATTGCTTGTATATTTCTTTAACTCGGAAACAATTCTCTTAACAATATTTTCCCTCACAACATTGACTTTTGCAAAGTCTAGGCCACTGATTTTGTTGTTCCACATTTTGGATTGCCAGCTAGTTTCCTCCATGTGTTGTCTTCCCTCTGTATCCTAGGTGTACTTGAAGTTGTACCTTGGTTGTAATCAGGCTACATATTTTAGTCAAAAGCGTTGCTTCCTACTTCACGTTTGCATCATATCAGTAGGCACGTGATACCGGCTTCATCCCGCTTCTAGTGATACAGATTTAGCTCTTGGTTAAGGTTCTGACTGCCAATTTCTCTGTATAAACATCCATTTTCTTGTTTGCAATCGGTAAGTAACTTGTGAGGTAATACTTTGATAAAGTGTCAATATCTTGTTTTCTAACAACCTTTTACCTAATAGTTTTAGTGGCCATTGGGCATCCTTGCCTGAATCCATTGTGAAATTGTTGATGGGAGGTGGGACTGTATTTTAAACAGGCTCTCTAGTAATTTTCTAGTAATTCTTAACTTTCTCTCTAAAGTTTGAGAGCCATTTGCTGTACTGGGATCAAGACCTGAGATTAAAAAAAAAAAAAAATCTGTCCTGAAGAAGTTATTATGAATAGGTGCACTCATGGATTTTCAATGGGTTGTTGGTAGACGGAGTTTAACCTTCATGTTAATTTTGGAGGAATAGAATTAAAGTTTATGCATCATGTGTTCCTGGTATATAACAGCAAAAAACTGAAGAAAGGGCAAATCAAAGTATTAGGAGAATGGAAGAGGCATATAGAAATCACTAAGGAGGAAAGGAAACTATATTGAAAATTCTGTTTTTATAAATATTGTGTCATTTACATTTTCATGTTTTTCGTGCCCATTTTACAGATGAAGAAATGGGTTTAGAGAGGTTAAGTAATCTGATAAGTCACTGGTAACTGGTGAAGGAAGGTTTTGAAGCCAGATCTTACTGATGACAAAATATGTGCAGTTTTTCTACATCGGACTTCTCTTGTAATGATCAGGAAGTTCTTCTCACTAGTTCTTTTGCTTTGCTTTGGGATTTTGCTGTTCTGGCTTATTGAAGGTGGAGGAATGATATTCTTGAACCACTGGGGCCTCTTGACGAATGAGTTCTTTGAAACTTCTGATTTCTAGTCTAATGTATTAAACTCTGCAGAGAATAAGGAAGGCTTAGGACTCTTTTAGTTGATTATAACCACTAATGTGATTCAAACTAAGTAGGACCACTAGGTCTGTATCCTCAGGAAATTATTTTAAGTACTTTACCCCAATCTCTTACTCAGAGTAGATGCACCTTCCAATACTGTGATTTCCACATTACACAAAGGAATATATAGGGTTGACAGTACCTCTTTACCACTGTTTATTCCCCCAGCTCCCACCTAAGTGCTGCATCCATATGTTGGTTCTCTGTTGACGTGTTGGAAACACAGAGCAGCAGCAGCTCTTTCCGAAGTAGGGTTATGAAGTATTTGTTTCCAAACCTTGGCTGTGTATTGGAATCACCTGGGGAGTCAGGTACTGGCTTCCATCATAAGAGGTTATGATCCATTATGTTTGGGGTGGGCCTTAGGATCTGTATACACATAAGCACTGGGCATATCAGCTATAGAGGGGTGGAATGTACACAGGAAGCGCTGCCAATGATTTTAATGGAACACAGTATTTAAACAATTTTTGATCTGACCTTACTCTTAGCTGTAATGGATTGGCGAAAGTGTTTATTAATAAAAAATAGTAGCTATCATATACTATGGAATATGGGTTGCCATATACTATACTTAAGATTTGGAATACTGTGAAAACCTTTAACATTAAAACTATGGCATGTAACTAAATATTCCTTCAGAAGCTTCTTTGGAACTTGAAGTACTTCAAGGTCGTTATTAACGCCAGTTATCACTGTTGGTGTTCCAAAAGTGCCAGATTAGAGGTATTTTATTGTGTTGGGGAAATTGATATTCAATCCAGAGTGAATTTCGTGTCTCAGATTTTCAGAAATGTTATATTTGTTGAAATTGGTGCCAAGGACAGGATTCCTAAAAAGAAACTGGTGAATGAAAGGGGAGAAGTGACCTAATAGGTATTACATGGGTATCATTAGAGACAGGAATGAAGGGAGCAGAGAAGAAAAATAACTTATCTACATTTTGCCTGATAGATTCATGGGGTTGAATGTCTAGGGGTGGGGATAGAAGGGGTCATATACGTAGTGTTTTATTCTACTACTTCATACAGGTAAGATGTTATTAGTGCAGTGGATTAGCAAGGACTCCTAAAATCTGCACACACCAAAATAACGTCCCTTTGTGCTCCATCTAGGAGTATACTGTGGCAGTGGTGAGAAAACTCAAGTTCCTGGGAAGCTTGGGGGTCAGAAATCCTAGGAGAGGCAATGGCTGGCAGAGACGGAACACAGTGTGGATGGGCAAGCACGGTGTAGAGCAGGTTGGATCCTCTGTGATTCTGGATCAAAATGAGGAAAACTCCAAATCTGTCATTTTGCTTGGTCAGAAGTAATACAGCTTTTGAGTTGAAAGAGTAGTTATAAATAGGCCTGTGTGTTTAGGATGCTGCCATTTTGCCTTCAACGCTGACTTTGAAGGATAAGATTATTCCTTACAATAAAGAATTAATATATTCAAAATTTAAGCAATCTCAAATGGTTTTGCTTAGACCTAGTGGGTGATGGTGTGCTTTTCTTTGGATTGGAAGGAAAGAGAAGACACATAAAGGATCTATTACTCCATTTGCAGATTAAACAAAAGATGTCAAAACAAAGCTGAAGTTAAAAGCAATAACATTGTAAATTTGGAAAAAGAATTAGAATGTATTGGTAGCATTTGTAGACTGTATTTGAGGTTTCTACTGTTTGATAGGTACAACATAATTTTTAGGTAGTTTTTGAGATGTAGGAGTCTAGGATTAAATGAGATGGTATTTGTCAGGCGTGTTTCAAGATTTTGAATGTGGTTCCATGAGGTTGGAGTGTGTCATTTTGCCCATTTGCTTGAAATTTGCAGTTCACCATCTCAATTTGTGGTATGCTCATATCTACCGTAATGTGATATATGCATTCCTGAAAAACCTCTCATTCTGCAAAATCATGCAGAATGACTAAAAATAACAGGGCTGTGGAAAACAGGATTAAGGTGAGAAAGACTACTTAAAACTACGTAACTTTGTAACCAGAGCACTAACAAAAACAATGACAATCCAAATGAAAATACTGCATAGCCCAGTAGTATGGGTGACATTTGCACTCAGGCTTGAGGAATCAGATAATTCCTTAATTATCATACCTAGATGATTCTAGGCCTTTTTTATCCTGGGACATGTTTTACCTTCTTTGATATGTAGACTCTTGTGGGTATTAGCTTTTACTGGAGGCCAGTTTTACCAAAATTACAGCTGTGATTCACTGTGTAGCCTTACATGTGCCCATTGCGTCACTAGGTAGTGAAGAACAACGCATATTGAAGCCACTAAACCAGCTGTCACCACTTGTACTAAAGGGAAGGTACTTTGGTAAGATTCTGTTTTTCTTAAAGTCTTCGCCCCCCCCCTCCTCCCCCGCCCCCTTAAGTCTTTCATTTGTGAAAAAATCTTGCCCTTGATAACTTCAAACATTAACATGCTGAGAAGACTCACTCATGAATCAACAATCGTTCCCCATTACACTGTTGTCATTCCCAGTTTGCCAGTCCTGTGTGAAGGAGTCTGTTACAGAAGCATGCATTGTGGCATAGCTGACATAGTTTTTAATCTGTGATGGTGTCAAGATGCAGCTCTGGAAAATGTCAAGGTTCTATTGTTTGGGGAAATTCTAGTTTGGAGTTACTACAGTATTTTAAGGTTAAGTGCAATTTATTACTCTTCTCATGTTTTGCCGACCCTTATATACAATAAAGAAGTGAAGAGGGGCTATTTCAACCCACTTTTAAATTTTCTGCATCTGTAACAGCCATTGGATGGAATGTGATAATGTCTCATTGCCACATCAGCATTTGAACTACATGTGTGGAGCAGGAATGGTTTTAAATTTTGGTTCATTTGAAATGTAGGTATAGTGAGGCTTTAAATTAAAATTCATCTGAGTATATAGTAAATAGAAAAAGAGCAACAGTAGCCAGTTGTCAAGGAAAAGACTGATGGGTAGAATAAACAGACGGCTTACAGCAATATAAACAATCTGTTTTCATAGGGTTTTTTTTTCTTTCTTTTTTAAGGATGCTTGGGAGAACTTCCAAATTAAGTAGAAGTTAGTTAAATGTGAAAGGCAGCAAATATACAGCATGTATGCTAGTGACTATTACAGCTTGTTCCCTCAACTGTAATAACAAAAATTCTGTGGTTTAACACAGCAGAAATGTATTGTCTGCTGTGGGTGCCCTGGCTGATGGTGTCTTTGACATCCTGTAGGGACTCAACACCCTCAGCATTCAGCCAGAAAAAGGAAAGAGGATATGGAGAAAGCATACTTGCTTCTTAGAAGCCCTAGCTTGAAGTGACACGCATTCCTTGTGCTGCCATTCCATTGTGGAGAAGTAGCCCTGTCACCATACCCAGATCAAGGGACGCTGGGAAAGTTAGTTCTGCCCAGGCGCTGCCCAGGCAGTACCAAGAAGAGGAAGCTTGCACTTTGGTGAGCAGACACTCAGAAGGACATAATTCGGTGCTTAGACCAGGTACACTTCAGATTAAGGGAGGGTGCGTGTGTGTGTATGTGTAAATTGTTATTGATTAAAGTGTAAAAGAGAAATTCTTTTTTAAACTTTGACGTAACATTTTAATTCAATATTTTAGCGTTTGCAAGCCGTGTCAGGCCTCTGTCTCACTGTACCCTTTAAAAATATAAAAACCATTCGTAGCCTGAGGGTCATACAAAAACAGGCCAGCCCCTGTTTTAATTGGTGAGGTAAAACAAATATTTAAATTAGCTTTTAAAAGTGTAAGTTAATCATTTAAGTGTGATCCATACTAAATTAAAATATAATGAAATAATAGTAAAATTTCACTGAGGTAAAAATGGCCCTCATAGACTAAATAAAAACTATTATGGCCCTTATGACTTGTCAATGTTTCAAGTCTTAAAAAATAGTTCATCTGGTTTAGGACAGTGTGGGATATGTGACCACAGCTGATGTAACTTTACCAAAACCATGTCCTGTATGTGGGAACTTGTGCACTATGCACCAATAACTTAACCCCAAAAGTTACTCCTTGTTTTTCATCTGTTAATTGCACAGGCCAGCAAATATATATAACCTAAAAATGTGCCAAGTGCATGCCTAAATTTGGTAATTTATGCTAAAACTTTGTACTACTAAAACTTAGTGAATTCAATTTGGTTTGTGTGTTAATAACCAACCACTGGGGATTTATTTAAATTATTTAAAAATTCCTTATAAAGGTGTTAAAGCATGTAAATATGATTTAATGTTAAACAGAAACTAAAACGTTTTCATCAAAATATGTCAGAATGTTTTAGACGTTCTTACAGAAATTCATAACATATAAGAAATAGAGACCTACTACTCTAGTATTGACAGTTAACAGTCAACTGTTTTAAGATACTTATTCTTTTAATTCCAGATGTTATTTTGGTTACATTTTCTGGTATTCTTAATTGGCTTTAAAAAATTAGGTTACTAAAACATTAAAATAAGGAATATATGTATTTATTAGAGGCTATTTAATAATTAAAATTCCTCTATGTAATGTTATCATTAGTTGAGACCAGGGGTCTCGATGAAGATCATTGATTTTTTCTTATAAACCAAAGTCTGTGACCTGTATGGCTAATAAGTAATTAACATCTTCTCAGACTATTATAGTTGAGAGATAAAACTGAAAGTTATAATTAGAATAAAAGCTGTACACTAAAACCTTTAACGGAAGGTTGTTGGGAACATAAAAAAGTGCAGCCATTATGGAAAACAATATGGTGGTTCCTCAAAAAATTAAGTGCAGAATTACATACGATCCAGCAATTCTACTTCTTGGGTATATACCCAAGAGAACAGAACTGAAGCCATGGACTTGAAGGGATGTTTGTACACCTGTGTTCATAGCAGGATTATTCTTATAGCCAAAAGGTGGAAGTGACCCTCGTGTCTATGGATGGATGAATGGAGAAACAAATGAAGCATATACATATAATAGACTGTTATTCAGCCTTACGAAGGAAGGAAATCCTGATACCTACAACATGAGCCTTGAGGACATGCTAAGTGAGATAAGCCAGTAAATAAAGGACAAACACTATGATTCCACTTTTATGAGCTACCTAGAGTAGTCAGATTCTTAGGGACAGACACTAGAATGGAGGTTCCCAGGGGCCGGGGGAAGGGAAGAAAGGGAAGTTCAGCAGAGTTTCAGTTTGAGATGATGGAGAGGCCTGTGGATGGATGGAGGTGATGGCTGCACAACAGCGTGAATGTGCTTAATGCCGCTGAACTGAACACTTAGAAATGGCTAAGATGGTAAATTTTGTTATGTATATTTTACCATAATTAAAAAAAATCAACAAACACACACTTCAGATATTTTCATTTCTTTCTAGCCCTACTCATAACCTAAAATCTTTTCATCATTCTCGCCCAGGACTGTTGCCAATTCAAAAACAAATGCAATACTAATTATGTCCGCATGGTCAACCCATTTAGATCAAGGCATACCTCTTATCAGTCCTGGGGATCAGTCTCCATTGTGTTACTTAAAAATATTTTAAAATTTCTCACTTCCACAGCACAGTGTGACTTGTCAGGTAGAAAGTTAGCGGTGGTGTTAGTCGCCACAGTGATCCCAGTAGTGTCAGATTTGAAACCAAGAACCCGGTGGTATTAAATCTGAAATTACCCCGATAAAGGATGGGTGGGATTTTAAATTAAGAGAGCAGTTTTTCAAGTTCTCCCTCCTGCAGCATGACCCACCATCAGGAGAGCCAGGAGAGCCGGGCCATGCTGGTCTCACTGCCTCGGGCTGTGTTAAGGTGAACAAGTTATTTACCTTCTCTTCCTGAGTTTTCTCATGGGTAAAATAATGCTTATTTGAGTAGAAAGATCAGGAAGAGTTTTGTGGAGGAGGATATTACTACCTTACAGGGTTTTTTTGAAAATTAAGAGTTAATATACAGTGTGAGACTAGCGCTTGATACACAAATGTGAGATATTAATGAACAGCTTTTCTACCTGGCTCACGATATTGAAAATTGTACCCAGTGTTGATAACTTTTTACGTGGCCAAAGTTTCCTTCTTTACATTATCCAGTCCTTTTTCTGTACACCTAAAAGTATCTTCCTTAGCTGTTCAAAGTAAATTCTTCAAATAAAGATGTAGCACTGTTAAAGCCGTTATAAATATGTATGTGATAAATGTTCTCATTGTAAGTGAAACCGGGAGGAAACTATAGTCACTTTGTAATTTATTTACATATTGATAAGTGCTTGTATAAAAAGTGGATTATCCATATTCAAGAATAAAATTAGGCAGCCAAGTGTTTTGAAATACAGTCTGTCTAAAAGTCAAAACATGTTTTCTAACCCCCCCCCATCTAAAACTGTTTATTTGAGCTTTTTTTAAGGAAAAAAATTATGAAATACTATCATGCATGTATAAACTTTCGATAGAAAAAGTTCACTACCCTTTAGTTGATGAAGAAAATATTGAGTATAAGTGGTTTAATTATGCAACAACCCTTTAAAATTCCCTTAACAAAGAAGGACATTAACCTGCCGTTTTACATCTGCCTCCAAACATTGAAGACAGACCTTAGTCCTGGAACCTACTACTACCAGATCAAAGACCTTCATTGGTAACTCTTTGTTTACAGAATACACCCCAAATTTTTAAACCCAAAGTAGGAAGTCTTATGTGGTTCCAGAAGACTTCTCTAACTCCAAATTTCATTACTTTATTACTTTTTAGTTGGACTTTCATAATGAAGCCTTATAATACTGTATTTCAACCAAACCATTCTCATGTCCTGTACTGTTTTGTCTCCGTGCTTTTGCACTTGCTTTTTCCTTCACCTGGTTCTCAACCAGGAGCGATTTTGCTCCCACATACCCGATATTTGTTGATGACTAGCAGACAGTTTTGGTTGTCACAGCTGGAGGGCGCTACTGGCATCCAGTGGGCAGAGGGATGCTACTAAATATACTGCAATACACAGGACAGTCCTCTAGACACAGAATTACTCAGTGCCGTGGAGTCTGAAACAGGGCTCAGGTTGAAAGACCCTGGTCTAGACAAGACCTTTGCATTGCGCTGTGTTCACATGCTAACCATTCTTGATGACGTCTTTTAATTGTTACCTCGTCCATGAACGCGGGGCCTGATCTTTCATCCAAATAATCACTCTTGACTTTGTACTTTCCTAGGGAAAGTGCTTTTGGCACTTAGTATGTTTTGCTTATTTACTTTTTATCTTATTTATAATATGTTCTGTCCCTTACTAAACTCCTTTAAGAGTAGTCTCTATGTTTGATACATCTTTATTTCTTGAAAAGAAATTTGTATATGTTAGGTTGATGCAAAAGTAATTGCGGTTTTTGCAATTTGCAACCTTTTAAACCGCCATTACTTTTGCACCAACCTAATAGTAGGGTGTACTATCTGAATGAGTGAACAAACATGACATTAAAGCATTGCACGGTGTTGACACAAGGTAACTAAGCCAGGTACAACTGAATGTTTGATGGTGAGTACAGTAGAAGATGGATATAAGGGACGTCTGAACATGGAACCTGATTTGGGCTTCAATGAAGGGTAGAAATTCAACGCCAGAGTTTTGAGAGGGAGACACAGGGCTCTACTGATGCAAATACAAGTACACACACACCCTGGGAAGTATTTCATTCTAATGCTACCTTGAAAACAGCTGCGGCCAACTCAGGAGGTTTTCTTGTGACAGTTCCCCAGGGTCTGGTTGGCTCAGGTGGTGGTTTCAATCTCTTGCCTTTGAAACATTACCTTATGTGGAGGTTTATTTTAATCTGTTTTCTGTGAATTGTGGCTAAAGTCCAGGTATCCAGTGGGAATTAATATGTTAATAATCAGTTATTTGCTTTTTATAAATAAGAAGGCATCTGTCAACTTGTAGTCCAACTGTCAACTTTAGATGGGCCTTCTCTAACTAGATGCCTGTACTTTGGGCAACTGGACTCCTGTAAACTTAGAACCAAAACCAGTCAGAAAATGAAGATTTAAAGAAAGGAGGAGTTCACTTGACACTTTAGCAACTGTCTTTAAATGCTTTGTCTCAGTTCTATTTACAGCCAAAATTACAGTAAAAGTAGATTTCTGTTTGATCCAATCTCCTCCCATTTTTTTAACCTCTCAGATGTTTGTACTTACTTTTTTTTCTTTAGTGATTTCTCCATGGTCAGGATATTTTGTATCCTTTTGTTTTCGTTTTTGTTTTTTTTTCAACTTTAATATGTGTATACAAAAGTTCCTTTTTGGTTAGAATTCAGGTTGTACTCTTTTCATAACTGCCTGATGACTGCCTGAAGTCACATAAGTAAGACTATTTAATGAAGTAATCCACTTTTACTACATTTGGGTTTTTTTGGCCCATTTGTTCTTTTTAAAGTTTCATAATAACTAATTTTTGAGGTTGCTGTAGGTTGATCCCAGAGCCGATAAATTTTCAAAAGGTTATACTAGAGATAGGCTGATTTATTGTTGAGCGTGTGAAATTACTTATTTGACTGGAATGCATATTTGTGGTCTGTTTTCAGTAATTTTGCCCTTAATAGTGTTCTTTAGGATGACCTCTCCGTAGGATAGTTTCCTCCTGTTTCTGCCTGTTGGTTGGAAGACCTGGCTCCCACCCAGTTTCTATGGGGCAGGCAGTACCCTGCTCTCTGTGCTGTAGTGATCTGTTGAGTCCATTGTAAAACCAGGTATGATGGGATCCGTTTTATGTAGTTTGTGGTTAAGAAGGACCTCAGACTTCGTTCCAGCTTTCTCTGTCGGGGAGGCCTCAGTTGGGCAGTGCCTTGGAGTATACATGAGCCCATTATGTTAGGTTTCTCCCGAGATTGCTGCAAAATATCACAAACTAGGTGACTTGAGACAACAGAAATTTATTCTCTCTTAATTCTGGAGACCACAAGTCTGAAACCAAGTTGTCAGAAGGGCCGCGATTCTCTGAGACTCTGGGTAGAATCCTTCCTTGTCCTTTTCTAGCTCCTGGTGGCGGTGGTCAGTCCTTGGCTTGTAGGTGCATCAGCTCATTATCTGCCTCTGTTGTCACATGGCATGCTTCCCTCTGTGTCTGTGTCTATGTCCCAAATTTCCTTTTCTTATAAGGATACCATCATATTGGATGAAGGCCCAGCCTACTCTGGTATGACTCCAATTTAATATATTACGTTTGCAACTACCATTGTTTCCAAATAAGGTCAGCTTCTTAGATACTGGGCATTAGGACTTCCACATATCTTTGTGGGAGAGACAGTACAACCCCATAGCACCCATGGTTTGTCTTCAGCTTAGCAGATTTTACAGTCCTCTTTTATAGTTGACCCAATGTCAGTCTGACTAAAAATGAAGGCAGTTTGGGTTTGGATATAGGTGACCCTTCACATAAGGAAGGTAAGTGTTTATGAACATGTGCTGTGATGAAGGTTACAAAATAGGTAAATCTACAGCTTTGCTGTAGGATAAGCTGCAGTCTTTGTGGCTGGACTGTTATGTGTGACATTATGCAACCTGGTGTTCCACCTAACTTCCTACAGTAACAAGTGGAAACAGTGGGCCAGCTTCTCCATGATTATCCCCTGCACATCATGCATTTTTCTCAGTTTCCATAAGGACGTAGGCTTAGGCTTTGGAACAGATGACTGAATTCTCAGAGCCTTCATTTGCCCATTGGTAGAATGAGGACGGTACCTCCCTGGTAGGGTGGCTCTGGGTTTGGATGAGATGATGTTGGCGTGGCGTCTGGCACACGTAGTGTGTTTCACTCTGTGGGAGTCACTCTCTCCTCCCCTCCATATTCTCTTAGCCTTGGCCACGATGAAAGTGGCTGTCAGCGGAGCAGCTGGAGTCCGTTGCGCTGCCAGCAGTCACATCTTGCTGCCAGGGGTGCCAGACTTTGCCCAGTGTTGAACTGCCTAAAAATAGTAACCAGGAAGATGGCCAGAGGAGGTCTCTTGCTCTGATTTAGAGGCTTTGTGGGAGTTTTTCTCTGAGAAAGGTATTCATGTTTTATTAAGATGCACCGATTGCCTGTGGGTCTAACTGCACCAGTTAGTCCCAGCTGGTGCAGTGCTTGTGGGTGCCATGACACCCCGTGTGCCTGGGAGTGGACCTCAGCTGCCTTCTTACCCAGGTTTTTACATCGTTTTTGGATTTTAGGATGGCAGGGAGTATTGTGGTGCAGTGTCTTAATGTTTCGGAAAAGAGTTTGATGAAAAATTTGGCTTGACGTAGTAACTTTTAAAAAAGTACAGACAGTATTTAATAAATAAAGGGATATTATATAAAAACACCAGTTCACCAGTATATTTGAAGCTGTTTTTTTTTTTTTTCACCTTGAAAGTATCAATATCATGCTTAAGTGTTTTTTTCTTGGGGGGGGGGCGGGCGCAGCATTTATTCTTTACATAGTTAAAATATATCAAATTCGTCCTTATCGTATAATGTTAGATAGACCATTTTACCCAGTTCACCCTCAGTTTTTGATTCTATTAAGTGGAAATGATAGTACCTATTTTAGTAATTCTAAAATGGTTATAAGCATCAAAACAGGATTTAAACATATGTTGATCAGTTGGATTAGATAATTTCCCAGGTTTATATCAATTGTGAGAATCTTTGATTTTTTGAAATAAGACAACTTCTAAAAGTGCTTTAGAGATGCTAAATGTGTAGGGTCACGATGATAGTGTCAGTTTGGAAACACCTGGTACACAAGCTGGGAACCTTGTAAAATGAGTTTTACAAGGTCGTCACAGAGTAGTTTGTGATGCAGCCTGTCTCTTCGGGTCAGAAATTAGTTTGTCAGGCTTTAAATGCAAATCAATATAGCTCTAATTTTTTGAGAAAGATAAAGTTGCAAACCTGTATTTTTGTATTTGTGTTATGCTATTTTTTTATACAGTCAAAAAGATCATGAAAGTACTAATTAGCATTATATTGAGATGTCGCTACCTTGGTAGGAGAGGCAAGCATATAAAGGGACAGGGTTTAAAAAATATATTGCTTTCAACTTGAAGTAATTATTTTCAAGTAGATAATCAGAAGTTAAACTTTTTTTTTTGAGACCCTATTACACAGTAAGCTGAGGAATAGACCTTGCTAGCAAATTTGATTTCGCCTTTACCCGTCTTTATTTTTGTAAACTAAATCTTTACTAATCTATTTTAGAAAGGGGGAAAGGGATCCTAGTAATAATTCTAAATTACTTTGGAACTTTGGTTAAATATTCTCCCAACCAGAAAAATGTGGTTTTGGGGCTTTTGAGAAGGTGAAAAGATCTTTTGGTTGTCCTTTCTCTTTGGCTTCACAGGATATTGTGGAATGAGCTAATGAGGAGAGCTGTAGGATTCCCTCTGGAGACTTTAGGTGAGAGCTGGAACTGGAAGAATGCGAAGGTCAGGGTCTCTACCCTGTAAGGCAGTGTAACCTCGGAATGGACTAATAAGCAACTAAAGGAGGGCACTTTATGTTCTTTGCTATAGTCACAGCTACTTGTTCCTTGAATCAAAGGAAAGAACAGAATGTCTAATTATAATAATCTAATAATTACACTATTTTGCATTCATTTTCTTTTAAAAAAACTATTTGAGTAACTACTAGCCTTCAGAAGATGTTGGAAAATAGTATTTAGGCAGCAGCTGGCAGCTACGAGTGTAGTCTGTGCAGTGCTCTGTCATAAACGATTCCATTAGTTGGACATACAGTTTGATTTCCTTACTGCTGCACAAGTACATTCTTTTGAGCAGCTGCTTTGGAAAGGAATGTACAATAAACATTGCTACACTTGTTTTAAATATGTGGGTTTTGTTGGAGTGTCGCTTGCCATCTGGTAGAGAGAGGAGTGACTTACTCTTGTCGAGGGGAAGCGTTTGAAATCTTCGCATGTGTTCCTAATGCAATTTCAGGTCCCCTCTTCATTTCTCATTCACTGAGAGGAGATAACTGACAGCTGTAATTATTTTGTTCCGTCAGGTCCTTAGGAAGAACTACATGTAGGATAGGATTTATAGAAATGTTTTGAGTTATACCTGATTTGTAGTTGTTCTAATTTGAAAGCGAATGTTTTCATAGCATTTATTGAAGCTTAGCATTTTTAAACAAACAAAAAAGATATTGTAAACAAGTCAGGCAAAAATACTTATATGTGTAAAGAAAATGTGAAAGTTCTCCCCTTATCCCTAAATCCCAAATCACTACCAGCAGGAAGGTGCCACATTCATCCCTCTTTTTTTGTTTTCTATGTCCCATCAACTAATTAGAGTGATTTATGAGCAGAATTCTTCTAGTAGTGACTTATGGTTGTGGCGTTGATTGCTGTTGGTAATAACCACTGCACATTAGTTCTCTGGAGGCAGGTGGGGTGGGTTGGGTAAAAGAAATCCCTGCTTCAACAGGAAAGTGGCCAGTAAGGGTCATTTTCTAGGTACTCACTCATAATTGGAATTTACTCCGCCATCACGACGACCGGCTTACATTCAGGGTCTCCTAAGTGCAGGGCATTGATCGCTTATGTGTGTCTTACAGCAACACTGTAAGTTTAGTACCTATTATCCTTATTTGACAGATGTGGACACCGAGCACAGAGAAGTGAGTAACTTCCCCAATACCTTAGGAAGAGGTTCAAATTGAGCTAATGCGGCTCCAGAATTGTGTTCTCAACAGTGCTGTGCCATCTTTTGGAAACACACCCCTGTCCCTTGGAAGATGTTATATTTTAAAATCATACCTTTTGGTCAAAAATTCAGATGAATGGAAATTAATAGATATGTTAATGACTTAAATACCAGATTTTGTGTAATTGACTAAATATATGACTTGAAACAATTCCACTGTTGCCAGACTGCTTGCAGGAATCCTTTCCCTGCCTTTGCTTTGTTAC
Organism: Rhinolophus sinicus; assembly: GCF_036562045.2. Lineage (NCBI taxonomy): Eukaryota > Metazoa > Chordata > Mammalia > Chiroptera > Rhinolophidae > Rhinolophus > Rhinolophus sinicus. Next base: position 97,570,943 of record NC_133757.1, read on the forward strand.
AGTAAACGTTTCCCCCATGAGTCTTCTGTAGTGTTTTGTTCCTGATATTTTTCTTTGGGGCTTGCGTTCCTCCTGGCTTTTGTTCCTGCTGAATAAGCAAACCGATCTGGAGACAGCCATGGAGTAAAGGAAAAGAAAATCTTTGCAATTTAAAATTGATTTATGTGTAAGCTTTTTTCTGTCGTTCAAAAACAGAAGAAGAAGAAAAACAACCCTACTCTCCTTTCTATATTATCATCCCCAACTCCAGTAACCAAACGCGTTTTATTTGGGGGGCAGGCATGAGTGTGTGGAAACACTCAGAACAGGGACGAAAATGCCACTATGATAATCAAGGGACTTCCATAAGAAGCTATTATTGAGAAAGTAAAATATGGAGGAAAAAACCCCAGAAGATGGCCAAACTGACCCAAAGTAATTGTGAAGGAATGGTATTTTGAGGGCTGCAGTTTTTAATCTCTGGTAATTCATGGTAAAACAAGCAATATGCCCTGGACTGATGTCCCCCCCGCCCCCCCACTGTCTTCTGAATTAGTTCTATGTATGCGTGTCTCTCTCTCTCTCTCTCTCTCTCTCTCTCTCTCTCTCTCTCTCTCATAGTCACTCTCTCTCCCCTTGTGTATTCTTTGGGATTTTGTATATGACATGTCATCTGCAAAAGAAGTAGTTTTACTAATTTTCTTCCATATGGGATGCCTTCTATTTCTTTTCCTTATTTGATTGTTCTGGTTAGAACTTTTAGCACATTGTTGATAGCAGTGGTGAAAGTGGGCACCATTGTCTTGTTCCTCATCCTTCGGTGAAAGCTATCAGTCTCTCACCATTATTGAATAAGACGTTAAAGGTGAGTTTTACATAAATGCCCTTTATCATATTGAGAACATTCCCTTGAATTCCTCATTTTTTGAGTGTTTTTATCATGAAATAGTGTTGGGTTTTGTCAAATGCACTTTCTGCATCAATTGAGATGATCCTTTATTCTGTTAATGTGTTGTATTACATTGACTCATTTTCATATGTTGAACCATCCTTGTATTCCAGGAAAAAAATACCACTAGGTCATGGTGTATAATCTTTTACATACACTGTTGGATTTGGCTTGTTAGTATTTTATTGAGAGTTTTGGGTATATATTTATAAGATGTTGGTTTTTAATTTTCTTTTTTGGTGATTTTTTTATCTGGCTTTGGTATCAGGGCATTCATTGTAACCTCATAGAACATGTTGGGGAGTATTCCCTTCTCTTCTTTGGAAGAGTTTGAAAAGGATTGGTATTGATTCTTTAAATGTTTGGTGGAATTCATCAGTGAAGCCATCTGGTGCTGGATCTTTCTTTCTTGGAAGAGTTTTCATTGCTAATAGGTTTGTAGAGATTTTCTGTTTCTCCTTGAATCAGTTTATGCAATTTATGTGTTTCTAGTAATTTATCCACTTCAACTAGGTTAAGTAATTTGTTAATGTACAGTTGCTCATAGAATTCTCTTATAATTTTTTATTTATTCAAGGTAGGTAGTAATGCCCCCATTTTCATTTCTGACTTATTTGTGTCTTCTCTGTGTTGTTCTTTGTAAGTCTATCTAGAGGTTTGTTAGTTTTGTTGAATCTTTTCAAAGAAGCAACTTTCATTTTCATTGCCCTTCTCTGTTATTTTTCTGTTCTCTATTTCATTTATCTCCTCTCTGCTAATCTTCATTATTTTCTTCCTTCTGCTAGTTTTTGGTTTATTTTTCTCTTTTTTTAGTTCCTCATGGTGTAACATTAGGTCATTAATTTGAGATCTTTTTTAATGTAGGCCTTTATAGCTATAAATTTACCTTTGAGCACTGCTTTTGCTGCTTCCCATGAGTTGTCATATATTTGATTTTTGTTTACATTTGTCTTGAGATTTTGTAATTTTCCCTTTGACTCATTGGTTGTTCAGTGTTGTCGAATTTTCACATATTTATGGATTTTCCAGTTTTTTTTTCTCTGTTGTTGATTTCTAGCTTCTTAGCATGGTGGTTGCAGAATATACTTGGTATATCAATCTTTAAATTTATTGAGACTTGCTTTGTGACCTAATATATGATTCTCTCTATGTGCACTTTAGATGAATATGTATTTTGCTGTTATTGGGCACAGTGTTCCATATATGTGTATTAGGGCCAGTGGATTTATGTGTTGTTTAAATGTTCTATATATTTGTTTATTATCAGGTTGTTCTATTCATTATTGAATGGGGTGTATTGAAGTCTCAACTATTATTGTGGACTTTCTCTTTTAAATTCTGTCAATGCTTGCTTATATTTTGGGCCTGTGGTGTTTGGTGCAGATACAGAGGGTGCCAACAAAATGTATACACATTTTAAGATAGGAAAAAAACTTTATTACAATTATGCTAATGGTAACCACTTGGAGCACCTCTTGTAATTGCAGAAGTCAAACGTGACTTGTATTCATCTTTCATTATCGGTATATATTGACTATTACAATTTTAGTAGTTTTTTCCTTTCTTATAATGTGTATACATTTTTTTGATACTCTATATTTATAATTATTATATATTTTTGATGAATTGACCCTTTTATAATCTTTTGTCCCTTGTAACAGTTTTGATTTGATGTCTATTTTGTCTGGTATTAGTATATCCTCCCCAGCTTTCTTTTTGTTGTTGTTGCATGTAATATCTTTTTCCATCCTTTCACTTCCAACCTCTCACTTGCATCTTTGCATCTAAAGTGAGTCTTTTGTAGATATTATACACTTGGATCATACTTTTAAAATTCATCCTACTAATTTATTTTTTCCAATCTGTCTTTTCATTGGAGAGTTTAAACTATTTACATTTAATGTAATTAGTCCCTTCAAATGGATTATATTTTCTTGTTTCTTTTATGCTTTATGATTTTTTTGGGTTGAAAACTGGACATTTGACTATTATAATGTTGCATTTCTGGAAATCAGATTCTCCTCTTTCCCTAAGGTTTGCTGTTTTTTGATTGTTGAAGGCAATAATACTCTTATATTAGTGACTTTTTCCACCCGTTTTTTGCAGTGATCATATTCCTTGTCATGTGTGGTCACTGAAGTCTCTGTTAGGTTGTGTTCAGTTAGTGTTTTCACAGCGATTTTCTAGAATGCTAAGGAGCTCAAAAAACAAACAAATCTCTTCTAGTCTTTGCAGATTGGCTCTGCATTGGTGCCCATTTTCAAAAGTTAGCCATACTTGTAACTAGCTTAGTATTCAGCCCAAAGTAAAAATTTTAGATTTTCTTTGAGCATGCATCCTGCCCTTGGCATGCTTGTGGCGTTCTAAGTTCACCCATATACATGAGTGCTTTTGACTACCCTAATTTCCCAAAGAAACTCTTTCTTTGACATTTCCTCCTAGATCTCAAGTGTTGTGTTGTATGTCTCAACTGTAATCTTTTACCTCAGATTGTTCTCCACCATTTTCAAGTAATGCCAGTTACTTCTCCAGGTTGGATGAATTTGAGTTAGGCAAAACAGAGACTACATCTTCTGTCAGTACTTCAGGTGGTCTCAGGTTAGAACAGAGTTACACAATCATTCACATGTAAGGTTGACTCTGCTTTTTCTGGAACCAAGGAGCAGGATTCCATTCTGGGAACATAGTCTGCTGCTGTACCAGACATGGGGTAGGGCAGGGACACGTAAAAATGCCACAAAGCTTTCCTACCACTTGAAGTTCATGTTCCCTTGATTCAGTATTCAGTTGGTTCCTGTAAATCTTTGTTTTACAGAGTTACGACAAACTTGGTTCCGACAGTTGGTGCTTGTTGTTTGATGTTATGATATGGTGGGGTGGTGGATGGGAACTTGGAGCTGCCGCCTGCTCCGCCATTCTGACATTCCTCTGTCAGACTGTTTTCTTATGGTGGTCCATTTCAGCACCCACCGAAATCACGCCAGTCTACCACCGCTATAAATTCTGCAAGTAAGAGATGCCTTGTTGCTTGTCAGACCCTCTTTCTATATTTCCCTGGCAATCACCAATGTCTGTTATGCTATTTTCAGTATTTTGTTGACTGAATAGTAGTGTTAACATTTTTCTATTAAATATTAGATTAACAACATTTAATAAATATTAATTAAGTAGTATTTATTAAATACTAAATTTAAGGTTTAAAAACAGTTTGGTGCCTTGTGATCTTTATATCTTAAGGCCACAGTTTTGGACCTCCCCCCCCCCCCCCCCCCGTGCAAATGCACGTCTGAAATAACCCAAGGCAGTGGTAAATATGATTTGATTTATATACAATTTTATAGTTAGGGATTTACTGGAAAAACGGAAGTACAGCTAAAATGGTTTTTTTTATATATTGGTGGATAATATGCATTTATAATCCATTCACAAATATCAAAAGTCGGCATCATTCGGCAGAATATTGGGCAGTGACCACTGCATGTGGCTTTTTAAAACTTTATTGCCCTCTTATGTAACATGAGGTAGCATAACACAGAGTGTATTCATGAGAAGACAGATTCTAGCATGATACATGAACTAGAAATGACCGTTTGAATAAGAATTCAAGGCATTTGGATTCAAGAATGTATAATACCTTTCTGGTGTTCTTGGGCTACTTTTGTCTTTGATCAGTCATTTTGATACTCATGGGGAGTCACGGTTAATTTTTTAGGAGTACGACCTAGAAGTTGATATGTTGCATTTATTCTGAAAACTGAGTTGGGGGAAAACAGTTGGTAATAATTTATGGTTTGTATTAAGTGAACCTGAGGCTGCTGCGCCCCTAGACTGCATGCTGTTTTCCCAGCTGTTCCTCTTTGCCCCTTACCTTGTTTGTCCAGGCATCAAGTCAAAACATCGTTTGGTTAAAATTCTTCATAAAAGCATAGGAGTTAGTGCATCTGCACTTTTCTGCTTAAAATAGTTATTGCCAAGGGAAAGGGTGGGTTACTTAGCATTGATCTGTTGTTCAGAGGACGGTCTTAGATTGAAGGTGTATCTTAACCCTGTTGGTACCTCCAGTTCTTTGGTATACTTATACCCACATAATATCTTTTCTGAACCCCTCCATTGGGGAGGTAAGGGGAAGTGGAGTGACATTTTACAGATTAGTAAACAAAACTTCAGTGACATTGTTTCTTAAGTAAGTGATGGTGGTGTCCTAGGAGCCAGGTCTCAGGTGTCTAGGGCTAATTTTCTTTCTGATTGTTCATATCTGACAAATGGATTTTGAGAAACAGTTGATTACGTGGTTACAGAAGAAGAAGAAGGGTATAGTTAGAAATTAGTGGATAGAAAACGGGGATCCTAAGGAGGAAAGACCCTCATTATCCAGGCATATGTTAGTGTATGTTTTTATACGTGTGTGTTTGTTTATTGTATGTAGGCCACATTCCTAATGTTTTAATGCTTGGGTTGTTTTGAAAGGAACCTGTTAAAACAGCAACTTAAAACAAGAACCTCCTGAATTTTCATTCCATTTCATTTTTTTCTTTTTTCTTTTCAGACCTTTTATTTTCCCCACAGGAATCCATAGGGAAGAAGACTTAGAATAACATAAATGTAGGAGCAGTACAACCAAGGGGAAAAGGCTAACGACAGCTCTGAGTAAGTGCTGGGAATAGAGCCTGAACACCAGGGGTAGAGAAAAGGGAAAAGTAGTGAGTGCCTAGAGTAATTGACCTCATTTGAGCATGGCTGCTATGACACACAATTGCAGAGTTTGATACTGTAAAGGATCAGAGAACTGTTGGCTCTGCTTGAGGCACTTTCAAACCTCACTACTACTGTACCTGAATTGAAGCAGAAGCCTGCAGGATGATTGGCTTTTTGGCTGTGAATTGGTCGACTCAGCAGGGAAGCAAGTAGGAAGTAGTGCTGGCCTGGCCTCGTTCATTCTTCCCCATTATAGACAGATAGATCCTAAGGGTGAAACTAAGATGTGAGTGGCTCCTCCAAAAGCTCATTTTCACATTACCATTCAGAAGCACGAGTCTGTAACTTACCAAGATAGCTGGGTTGAGGAATGGTTGTCTTTTTTTTTTAATTACTTAGTTTATTTTTATTATTAGTTTCAGGTGTACAAAACAATGTATTAGACATTTATACCCCTCACAAAGTGATAACCCTCATCCCACAATCTATTGCCCCTCCAGCATCTTACATATCTATTATAAGAGGAATGGTTGTCTTTTTGATGTCTGTTTATCCTTTTTTTTCAGTGAGGCCTGGGCCAGGGACAGCAGAGAAGATTTAGAATGGGATAAAATTTAAACCCTTCGTTTAGCTCTGTGACTGTGGTTATCTTGAACACATCAGTGAACTCTCTGCCTCAATTCCTCAACTGTCAGATGAGTATACCTACTTCATACCGTGTTTCCCCGAAAATAAGACCTAGCTGGACAATCAGCTCTATGCGTCTATGGAGCAAGCATTAATATAAGACCGGGTCTTATATATATTATATATAAGACCCGGTCTTATATTATATTAAAATAAGACCGGGTCTTATTAATGTTTGCTCCAGAAGACACATTAGAGCTGATGGTCTGGCTAGGTCTTATTTTCGGGGAATCGTGGTAGGTAGCATAAATGAGTTTATTTATCTTAAGTGCTGAGATGCTGCGTAGCACAAAATAATGGCTGTATCAGTGTGCTATTGTTGTCAGAAACTGAAAAAATTAGTAACAGATCATGCAAACAACAAAATGGATATGTATTCCTGAATTAGTGCCTCTACCTAGTTCATTATGTATTTTGTTACTCACTATTCATATTTTAATTTTTGCCCTTAGATTTTATTATGGGACTTAGTTTTTATCATGAAGTCTATCTCCAGCAGATGTAGGACATAGTTAATTATGTGTTTGGAAAGCCATGGTACCTGCAGATTTGGGTAGATTTTTGAGGGTTTTTTTTTTTTTTTTTAAAACTAGATCAGAACCTGGAAAAGACAGTGGCAACAAAAAAGAGAAATCTGTGATGTTCTAGTCACATTTTTTTCCTGCAACTATAATTATTTGTTAGAATTAACTACATATGGACATAGACTTGGTAATACATTATTCTGGATAATAAATGCTGTGTAATGCTTATGCTTTACACAAAACTGTATTTTTAAAACCATGTTTAAAAGACTGGTAATTATTAAGACTGACTCTCAGAGTATGGTTTAATGTTTTCTAACAATTTTTTAATTATTAAATTTGTTGATTTTTGATCATTTTAAATTGCCCTGATTTTATTAGAAAATAATTTTAGGTTATGATTACTTGTTTTTGGTATGAGATTATATTAGTAAAGGGTTCTATTTTCCCTGTTCCATGTATAAGGGAAACAAATTGGATAAATAAATCATTTCTCTTTAAGAAGAGCTGTTTTCTTTTTCCTAAAGTGATATTTTTGGAGACTCATATCCAAAAAGATTAGCTGGACTGAGAATGAGATAGGTGATGAAAGCATAAAAATGTCTATTAGGTCTTTAACACTTATATGATATAGTTCCACTGGGACTCTGCCATTGGTTGTGACATGGCTATTAACGGATACAAAGTTCTTTTTCTGGCACTCAGGTGTCAGCCAGACAGACCCATCTTAAAACTTTTGAAGTTGGATGCCTTTTTGGGTTGACGGATAGGTCTTTTGTAATAATGTCTTAAATTTTTTAGAAAATCGGAAGTCAAACTTTCATATAAGCCAATACAAACAAAAAGTGAAGTTTCTCTTGTAATTTATGGAGAAGAAAGTACGTTCTGTAATTGTTCACTGTCACAGTGTCAGTATAAAACCATTTTCAAATTCCAGTTTAGCTGTGTTTAAGTGAAATTTGAAATAAAACCATCTAGTACCTGATTATAATTAAAAATTAGGTTTTTCCCCCTTACACGATTGATCAGGGCTACTCTAAGCTGTAACCTTAATGAATCTTAAATCACCTTTTGGAAAATTAAGGCCATAAAGCTTTTGCGAGTTCAGGATATCTGAGCATAGCTCTTATGGACTAAGGGAAGGAGAGGGAGAGGTTTTTCTGGGTTTGCTATGTGGTAGGTATATATATTTCTATTTAATTTAATGTAGCCCATTATCTGCTTTGCCTCTTTCCCCTCAACTTTTTTGTATCCTTAAGTCTTGGATTCGTTTCTCTGTTCATTCTTTTAGAACATTCTGGAGGCTTTTTTTTTTTAGCTTTCCAATTAGGTGGGTTCCTGTCTCAGAAAATAAAAAGGGAACTTTTTTTTTATCTTGAGCATATCACTTAATTTTTCTGGGTCACTGTTTTTACATATAAAATATGATGGAGTTGGATTCCCTTTCAGATGTGACATTCTTTGAAGTAGGATAAGATGTGATTGATCCTTCTGTAGACCTTTGTCTTGGTTTTTTTTTTTTTGGTTTTGCCGAGCTCCATATATTTGCTGTGACCTGGTTTAGTAAGTACAATTCCTTTTACAAAGGCAGGCTAAAGTAAATTCCTTCTTTTCCTTCTTGGGTAGTTAAGCTCACCAGAATTTTGAGTTGTAGGCACTTGATGATATAGTTTAATAAATATTTTACCATTATATAAATATATTAAATACTAAACTCTGAGAAAGTTCTTTGATAGCTTCTAAAGTGATCGATGAATAATTAAGATTTATTAAGGGCCGAAAATGCTCCCAACATTGTAACGAACTTTAGGGGCCCCTGAACTTGTTTATATTACATATAATTGGATTCATCCTAATCTTGATTGCACTTGACAAGATTTGTAAATTTTGGGTGAGCACCAATGGTTACTGATGTCCTAGGTTTGTAGGGGAATCATGAGCAAAGACATGAGACAGGAATTAGGCTGGGGGCTGGCGTGGGAGTGGAGGGTTATGGATAGCTTTGGGATACGGACTCGGAGTAGGTTTCTTAAGGGGTAGGAGAGGTAGGCAGTGGTGGTGGAAAGACAACTTTAGTCCTAGTCAAAATGGAGTTTATATTGGCGTTAGGTAGATATTTGAAAGTCTTTGTTTATTCTTAAAAATGAACACAAAGAGGGGACCTTCTCTTTTCTAGCCTTTAGATATTGTTGATGTGATGCTTAGAGCTGCTGCAGCCATCTTCTAACCCTCTGAGGGTTGTGAATTCTGTCCCATACCCTTGATTTCTTGAATTGAATTTCCTCTGGGTACTCTGCCTAGATCAGGTCCTACGGGAAGTTTTGATATGATTGTATGTTTTAACGAGTCTTCTTATCTTTGCTATATTCTGATCTGGTCATAATATCTTAGAATCTTAAAGTTGGAAGAGTCCTTGCAGGGTAATCTGATCTACCTTCCCGACCGGAGGATTCATACCCTTAGTTTTTGAAGTGATGATTCTGTTGCTGCCGAAGTGCCTGAAACATTTTTAAAGGTAGCTCTTTCCATTGGTAGATTTCATTCCTTAGGTTAAAATCTACTTTTCTGAGCTTTATGTGGAGGTCTCATTGTTTTTCAGTATTCCAGCCCTTCAGATAATTGGGGACAGTGATGATGCCCTCTTCTAAGCTTTTCCTTTCTTGGTCTAAATATTTTACGTTCTTTTACTTTATATTTCAAGGTTCTGTACCATTATTTTTGCCAATCTTTTGTGTATTCTGCATCTTAAGACCCAGAATTGAACATAATCTTTTTTAAAAAATCAGTTATGTTTTTAGCAGTAACAGAAAGCACCTTTTCAACTGGCATAAATAATAAGGAATATACTGTTTGTCATTCAGAGATGTACATTTTCTTCATATTTGAACATTCCTGAAATTGAGACATTTGAACATTTAAATGAATAGCATGTCAATTTAGTTGACAGCATTTTCCTCCCTTGATGATTCATAAAGTAATTATGTGTCCTACCATTGATATGTCTTATATTTGATGAAACATGATATTATCTCAAATATCAGGAGGTCTTGTGGATACAGTGGATCCATGATTGGTTGTTTTTTTGCCTTGATTATATCAAGGACCCAGCATGACAGGACAGGCTTTTAGCTTTCCCTCACAGGGTTACAGGATGGCTGCAGCAGCTGTAAGCGTCACATCACCAATCAATAAGTGTTCATTTTTAACAATAAGCAAAATTTTCCAAGTGTCCCTTATTGGTCAGAACTGTCATGCCCGTTCCTAAACCAGTCACTGACAAGAGCTAGAGAGTTACTGTTATTAGCTCAGTGGTTTTTGGTCAGTGGTGCTCAGACTTGTGTGTACCAGAATCGAGAACTTGTTAAAACGCCGATTGCTGCCCCCCCCCCCCCCACACACAGTTTCAGACTTAAGAAGTTTGGAATGGTGACTGAGAATTCGAGTTTCTCACAAGCGCCTGGGTGATCGCATGCTGCTGGCCCAGGAAATGGACATGGGACTGGTCTCGTAATGTGCACGGCCAACTGATACCCCAACAAAATCAGGCTTTTGTTAACAAGAAGTGAGGCAGGGAAAGTCTAGATCGTGACACTCCTGGGTGTTATAACACACTGAAGTGTGGTGATTGCTATGGGTTGTACAGCATATTAGTGGTAAACTAAGCTTTAGGAATGATTTACTTGAATCATATATAGTAGATTAAGTAGACTAAAGGTAATGTTTGCTACTCTCTGACATACTTTCTTGAGAAGGAGCGAAAAGGGTGGCTATTCATAAGCACAGGGAATATGTACCTTTGGTAGTATATAGTGCATATTAATAATAGCTGATGTACATTAACTTTTAACCATCAAATGTAATCCATCATATAGGTACTAATAATGTGTACTCGTATTTCATAAAGAAGGAAAGTTGGACCCAAAGAGGTAAATACCCCCGTGTCAAGCACCCGTGTAGTAAATGGTACAATTGGGTTTCAAAACTGTGCAGATGGGCCTCACCCCATACTTTTAACCATATGTTCTCCTGAATTCTGTCAGATGGGTCCTCTGTTGCACGAAGGGTAAGGCTCGTGCTGGTATGATGAGATTAGTGTTTGGATAACCTCTCCCTCTCTTCCCTGGTTCATCTCTGTATTTGTTTGATCTGTATTTGTGTAATTGATACATTTGAACTTAAATATAGAACTTAAAACATTGTTTTAGCAATGTTTGCCAGCTTTTCGCCATCTATGCATTTTATAAACCAGCTTTCCTGATCTTTTTGTGCGTACTGGAAGGAAAATTGTGTAGGATTGCATATAGAGACCTGCGGTTAAGTACTTAGTTTCTTTTAATGTTGTTGAATGTTGTGATGTGGAGGCTAATTATTTTCGTAAGAGGGATTGTGTTGGTTAGAGTCTTTATGGCAAGTAATGAACTAAAACACAAAAGTTTTTAGTTGCTCCAGCATTGTTGAGAAAGTTAAAGAAACTCGAGGCCAAACTTCTAGGCATGACTCCCAAAGCAGCATGAAAAACTGGGCTGCCTCATTTCTTGGCTTGCCCTGCTTAGAATAACTGGATGTTCTCTCACTTGTAGGGAGGTCTTTGTCCCTTGGCCTGATCTGCTTAGCCCTCCTCTTTTCTTGGATGATGCTGACCGTCTTACTCTCCCTCAGACAGACAGGTGCCCCTGCTCTCTGCTCTCATTGCACCTGCAGCTCCCCAGCACAGCACCTAAGCGTTTATTATTGCTCCTGGTCTGACTCTTCCCCACTCCTCATGGCCTGTTAGTGTCTAGCGCAATATGATGCTTAAGTGTAGGGAGTGGTTTAGATGGAAACAGTCACTAATTACACATTTGAAGCTTCATTATCAAGAACTAGATACCAATCGCTAAGTTCTAAGTTGTAAGTTATCATTTTCGTAATGACAGTTGACCACACAGGTTTTTGCTTTGGTTTGAGTGTAACGCCCTTTGCAGTGTGTCTAATGTAACTTGATGGACATGGGCAACTGATCTGTTTGCTAATAATTTTTTGAAGTTTGGAAACTAGGAAACTGAGACATTTATAATCCATGAAAATAGACTCTTAAAAGCAAAGCTTTGGATTCTGAATAATTTTAGGTTTACAGAAAAATTGTAAAAACCACACAGAGAGTTCCTGTATCCTTCTCACCCACTTCCCCTGTTGTTAACGCCTTACATCGCGATGGGTCGTTGGACCAAACTGAGCAACCAGCGTTGGTCCATTATTATTAACTAAACTCGAGACTTTATTTGGACTCCACCAGTTTTTCCATCTGTGTCTTCTTTGTGTTCCAGGAGCCAGTCCAGGGTACTGAATTGCATTTTGTTGTCACCTATCCTTAGTCACAGTTTCAGTCTTTCCTTCATTTTCATGACCCTGACAGTTTTAGGGAGTATTGGTCAGGCGTTTTGTAGAATGTCTCTCAGTTTGGTTTGGTTTGACTTTTTCTTCATGGTTAGACTGAGGTTATGGAATTTTGGAAAGAATACTATGGGGTGAAGTACCATTTTTGGTCACTTATATCAAATGACTTATGTCATTTATATTATATCAAGGGGTGCATTATACCTACAGGACATGGTGGTTGAGGTTACCTTTCATTACTTGATTAAGGTGATACTTGTCAGATTTCTGCACAGTAAAGTTCCTATTTTTCTCTTTTCCCCTTTTGTTCTTTGAAAGCAGGTCACTAAGGAGCCCACCCTCGAGGACTGTGGTGTTGGGGTGGGTGGTGATCAAGCTCCAGCGCCTGGAAAGGTGGTGTCTACGTGTTAGTTAGAATTCCGTAAGCAAGGGCTGTGTCTTCTCTCCCCCAAGTAAATATTTAGATTTATCACTGTGTAGTCACTTTGTAAATATGTTACATATCTCATTTAGATGTGAACTCAGCTGGTTCTACACTTGGTAAATCCTTGCTGGACATTTTTCTCTTCCTCTTAGATAATTCTAACTGTAAATTACTAAGAAGAGTAATTTTTATGGTGACCTACTTTTTTTTTCTGTTTAACTTAGGCCACAGTGTTAATCACTAGTTTCTAATCTGATAGATACTATTTATAAAGGAATTGAATCTCTTATGAGGGAAATTACTCCTAAATAAAGCATTAAAATTTAGCACATGTTTGAACATAGATTTGACCCTACGCATAACAAAAGGAGGTTTTTGGTCATGGTTATAATGCCTTTTGGGCATGGTATTAATTGACTTTGGAAATTAATTTAAAATGAAACTTCATTAGACAGCCACTATTGCATTTTTATTCTTTCTGAAGTTTTGTTGAAACACTGTCTAGTGCTGTAATGATAAACAACTTTCACTTTAGAGAAGCATTTTCCTTTTGTGATGGATTTTTGAAAAGAAATTTTAATAAAATTACATAGTTTGTACTAATAATTGCCTTTGAAACCGTTGAAGTGCTTCTGCACTCATTCACTCAGCAGGTATGTGCACAGCACTGTGGGTTGGCAACGGATGAGAGAAACTTGGGGCGTGTTCTCAGGCTTCCAGGCTAGTAGCGACACATTGACCAGGAGTGGCTAGTGTTGCAGAAGGCAGCATGTCTCATGTGAGTGTGTGGGAGCTTACCTCGTTGTGGGAAGGCATCAGCAAAGACCTCTTTAGTAATGTGAAATCTGCAACCTGACGGATGAGTAGAATCTGGGAGAAGAGTTGGGGAAGGATGGGTGAGGCAGAGGGAACAGTTATGAGGGAGGGAGTATGCGCGTATAGAGTGTGGGGACCCGGTGCAAGCAGACCCAAAGGGCTGCAGGGGGCGAGCAGGACGTAGGAGTAAGGGCACATGATGAGGGTCTTGTAAGGCTTTTGACTTTATCTTAAAGACTCCAGAAAACCATCGATGGGAGAAGATCAGATTTGCATTTTCAGTAAGATCATTCTGCAGTGGAGTGGAGTGGAATGGGGTGGGTGGGTGGAGTTGAAAATAGATTGATGGAAGGTGGGGGGAGGCCAGGTGGCCTAGGGATGATGATGGGTACTTTATAAGAATTTGGTGTTAAACTCTACCTTCTGAGAGACCACTGAAAAAGGTGAAAACTGGATCTGTGTGTAAAAACAAACAGCACGTGCCTATTTTAACAAGTGTAAAGGTTTATAGTGAGTAGTTTTCAAATCTAATTGAAGGATCCTGAATTCCATTTAGAATCCATATCATAAAGATGCACAACTATTGTGAAATCTTTATTAATTTTTTTCTCTGGGGGGGTGTCCCTGTTTATTTTATAAAATGAAACTTTAATATTCAAATTATAAAGTGGATATACTGATTTAAAAACAGATTTTTCTTTTCAGTTTTAAATATGTCTGACTACCAAAACAAAACAAATTATCATAGACACAGAGAACAAACTGATGGTTACTAGATGGGAAGCGCACTGGGCGGCTGGGTGAGAAAGGTGAAGGGATTAAGAAATACAAGTTGGTAATTACTAAATAGTCACGGGGTTGTAAAGTACAGTATGTGAATATAGACTTAAAGGGGGGAATCACTTCATAAATTAAATAAACATCTAATGCTGTGCACCTGAAACTCACACAAAATAATATTGAATATCAACCATAATTTAAAAAAGATAGTCACGGGATATAAAGTATAGCATAGGGAATATAGTAAATAATACTGTAATAACTGTACAGTGTCAGATGGGTAATAGACATATTGGGGTTATCATTTTGTGAGGTATATAAATGTCTTAATCACTGTTATTTTGTACGTACACCTGAAACTAATAATAATAAAATAAATAAAATAAAATTTGGAAGCCCAAAGCAAGATTATGCTATGGTGACCATAACCAAGCCAAGTGGACTCTTTTTGAATAATAAAATAAGCTTATATAATGAGCACAGTCTGGGAAGTATGTCTTATCAAGCCTGGAGAAGCAGGTGCCAGGGGTTGGTGGCCTCAGGATAGAGCCGTGAGCCTGGCCAGAAGATTCTCACTTGTTTTTATTTCTAACAGTGCTCAGATAAATATGAGGCTGTGCTGGTCGAAGATCTTTTGTATTCCCTGTTTGTCTTTACCTTCTAGGAGGAGTAGAAACTTAGCGGTTTTATGAAAATATGATGAGAAAATTTTAGAATTCATTTTTGAGTCCCTAAAAGTATAATCTACCTACTGAGAAGATTTAAAGCAGTCAATGGAGAGAAAAGAGGAAGATGGAAGGACACTTTGCTTTCTCTTAAACAATGGGTGGTTAGATTATATTTATTTAGGACAGAAAATAAAAGATTACACATACTCTAGAAACTGTTAATTTGCAAGAAAACTACAGAAATGCACTGACTGATATCTTCTTGTAGTTCACCAAACGTTAAGGTTTAAAGGCACAGTCTCTAAGACTGCGCTCCTTTCTGACACCAACTGCAAGTTCAGGGGTTTCTCAAAACCACTCTCAGCTTCAATAATTTGCTAGAAAGACTCACAGAACTTGTTGACAGCTGTTGTCCTAACAGTTTTGGTTTATTACAAAGAAAGGATACAGATCAAAAGGATACGGCAGAGAATCTGGAAGGGTTCCATTGTAAAGCTTCTGGTTCTCTTCGGTGCAGTCATGATGTGTTGTGCTCCCAATATTGAGGTGTGACAGAGCGCATGGAGTTGCCAACCAGGGAACTCACTCGAGCTTTGGTGTCCACAGAATTCGTATTGGGGCTTCATTACATGGACATGATTGATGATCCATGGAGGTGAGCTTAAGATTCCAGGTCTATCGATACTGTGTAACCCAAACCCCCTGCACTGAGCAAGGACACTTCTGTCGGATATGACACATTACCTCTGAGTAGCCGAGGCAAACGCCAGACCTCTCTTTGGGTGAGGTCAACTTTACTGTGCACTTAGATTTTAAAAGGATAGCTTTTAGTGTTACGAAGTGTGGAAACAGAGATCATTTAGGAAGACTATGTATAACAGTCCGAGGGATGGTTGGCTTGACCCCAGGCAGTAGTGGTAGGGGGAAGGTGATAAATGGTTCTGGTCAGAAAGCATTTTGTAGGAAAGATGCAATTGGATATATGTATGAGAGAAAGAGATGAGTCCAAGATACCCTTGAAGCTTTTGGCTTGGACACCTGAAGGATGGAGATGCCATTATTGAGATACTGGGAAGCCAGTTGTCCATCCTAAGAATTAGGTGGCTTCCACCATTACCGCCAATTAAGGAGAAGTCATAAAAACCGGTCCTGTACTGATGGTATATTGCAACTCATTAAAGGAAAATCATTCCTTGTGTTTCAGACACTTGGAGCAAAAACTGTTGTATTTTATAATCCCCCATGTCAGGGCTCCGAATGAACAAAAAAGAGAAACTTATGTTAATACTCTTGTTATATATGTTCTTCTCTAAAAATATTATCAACGTGATCTAAAGTATATTTAGATATTTTTAATTATTTCTGAATAGCAACAGTACTAGAGTTCCTGGACTTAAAAAGTTATTCCACATATTGAAACTGGTCACATTTTCAGAAGTTCTTGTTCTGTATGTTATACGTGCTGTATGCATGGGTTATGTCATATTTCTTGATTTGTAACAGAAGAAATAGTTTCTTCAAGCTCTCTGCTGACCTAGCAAATTCATTTATTTGGGTCAATTGAGAGCATTTATTTAAAGGAACTGTTAATATTGAACTCACTTGTTCAATATTAAATTAAAAACTTCATGAAGTTTTTTTTTTTTTTTTTTTTTTTTTACTTTGATGGTAGTTATTTTTATGCAGGTTCAGTTTCTTCATTGAGTTTAACGGTGAATGTTGGCAGTTATATATAAATTCAATGGATAATGTAGAATAGCTGTACTCTTATTTTAATTTAGAAATTGGTAATTAAAAAAACTTTCAAATAGCAAAAAATTACTCTGTGTTGATGTTATGATCAGAATAATACCAAACTATTTGGTTGTCTGTCTATATCAGTACATAATTTGTCATCTGACAAATTTGTCAGCCAGAATTTGTCCTATTCTCGAGCTCCAGTGACCGAGTAATATCTTTGCTGCATTATGGAAAGTAAAAAATTTGCTTAAGACTGCTTAGGAAATTTCTCATCATTGAGAATTGTGACTAGATTACATTTAACTTTGTTTATAACTGTTAAAATTATTAACTAGAAAAATCATCTGTTCAAAAGCAAGTTGAGGATCAAATTGTCATTTTTTTGGCTTTGTACTCTGGCTTGGTTCTCTGGGCTACTAACTTAATTCTGTCCACTTTGAAAGCATACAAATTAGTGACATAAAACAGATTGGTGTTACTGAATTTAAAATAAAATAGAGAATGAGAATCTTTGGTCAGATATATACTTTATTAGGAAAAAAATTCTATTAAAGTTTTTCAGGTGCAAGAAATCTCATCCTGATAGTGAGAAATCATTCTTACGTGGTGGGGTGCATTGACTTTTCTCTCCCCCCCTTCTTTCTTTCTCTTTCTTCCTCCTTCCATTTCTCCCTCTATCCTTCCCACAATTTACTGTATATCTAGATTCAAATCTTAAAAAAATTAATGTAATATTGTCTAGCTTTAATTTATTCCAATGTTTTTTTAACTGCTCTTACTGCTGGTAAATTTTTCTTAGGGTAGTATTTGAATTCTGTATACTTTAGCAAAAGCCTATATATGCTCTTAAGGTAAATTGAAGATTTAAAAAGGCCTTTTTCTTTTTATATTAGGTTGGTACAAAAGTAATTGCGGGTTTTGCAATTGTTTTTAACTTTTTAAAGCAACTTTTGCACCAACCTAATAGTAATTGTTAATAAGTTTGGTTACTATTGTCTTTCTTTTTCCTGTGATTTTTTTTAATTAAATTTTTTTTTATTAGTTTCAGGTATATAAAACAACGTAGGGATTAAGACATTTATATATCTCACAAAGTGATAACCCCAAGAAGTCTATTACTCATCTGACTCTGTACATTTTTATAGTAGTATTGACTATATTTTCTATGCTGTACTATATATCCCGTGACTATTTTTTAAAATTATACTTGGCATTTAATGTTCTTTTATATTAGTTTCAAGTGTACAGCATAGTGGTTAGACATTTATATAATTTATGAAGTGATCCCCCAATAAGTCTAATACCCTTCTGACACTATACATAGTTTTTACAATATTATTGACTATATCCCCCACACTGTACTTTACATCCCTGTGACTATTTTGTAACTTCCAATTTGTACTTCTTAACCCCTTCACCTTTTTTACTCCACTCACCAACCCTGTCCCATATGGTAATCACCATTGCGACAACATGGATGGACCTAGAGAGTATTATGCCAAGTGAAATAAGTCAGACTGAGAAAGACAAATACCATATGATCTTACTTATTTGTGGAATCTAAACAAAATAAACAAACAAAACCGAAACAGACTTAGATACAGAGAACAAACTGATGGTTCCTGTGATCTTCTTGTCTCTAAGTTGCATTCGACCTTCAGTTTCATATCCTGTTGAACAGGACCTGTTCTTTCTTTCCCAACCAATAATAAGAATGATCCATTTGCTTCTGTATAGCCACAATTATAACATTAGTACAGGTTTATTAATAATTATTTCCCTTGCAGGTGGGAGCTATTAGAAACTTTTAAAGGTAAATTTGTTAATGGTATTTTTGAACTGGAAGAAAATGTGAGGCAAAAGAGAAGAATGTGAATGGATGTGTTGAAAAAGTTGAGAAAAATAGAAATAAAATACTTGTCGAGAAATTATCAAACGGATCTTAAGTCTAGATTTTCTGAAACTAAAGCTCACGTTTGTCTGTTCTGAATTCACCAGGCTTTTCAATACTGCTCTTTTGCTTCTGTTATTAATGCTGGATAGTCTTTAATATGAGATTTGGGGAAATGTCCCATCATGTTTACATAGATTCTCCCCTTACTGATTATGAACAAAGGTAAAGCGGGGGGGAAAAAACAGGAACTGGAAAAAAAAAATCCCTAAGAGATTAGGGAATGCTCTTTTTCAGAGTTACTCAGAGTCTTATGTGAAGGAAATTAGTTTGTTTTTTTATCCCCTTAGGAGAAATTCTAACATAATTTTAAATTAAGGAAAGAGAACATAAAACTCCATTTAGTGAATTCAGTGTATAGTACACATCTTTATTACGGTTAAATGAGTTAGAAGAAAAGGGAAGGAAAAAAATGAATGATTTCAAGGGTAGAAGGAATTTTAAGTGATCATTCTGTTTAACTCCCTTTTTTGAGATAGTTAGATATTTTAAATTAAGAAATGGAATTGTAATAGATATATATAGTGTCAGAGGTGCAGTAGATTGGGGGTGGGACTTATCACTTTGTGAGGGGTGAAATGCCTAACTATTAACATTGTTTTGTACACTGAAACAATAATAAAAAAAAGAAAACTACACTGGATAGACCAAATTTTTTATTATTATTAGTTTCAGGTGTACAAAACAATGTAATAGACATTTATACCCCTCACAAAGTGATAACCCTCCTCCCCCAATCTACTACTTCTCTGACATTTAAATAAATGTTTAAAATTTATTTTTGTAAAGAAAAACAGAAATAAGGTAGGATCATGGAGGAAGTCACCAAAAATGGAGGGGGGTGCAGAAGAAGTCCTGTCTCATCAAATTTACTTTCACCTTGTTTTCTACAAATGGTTTTATATAGATCATAAAACAACAGTGGGATTTTTTTTAAAGACTTAACGCGTAGACATTCTTGAAATATTTTCATCTCATTAATTTTTAATCAAGTTTTTCAGATTACAAAAGTGTGATACTTGCTAATTTCAAACATAGAAACTATTCTGAACTTCAAATGTAGAGAGCAAAAATTCGCCATATCACTTTCACAGAAATAACCACTATTAAAAGTTTGTTGCATAATCCTCTGTATTATTCTTACTCACTTTTATAAAAATGTGAATGTGCATATTATTTTATAATTTTAAGTTAATATCTTGCATGCCTTTCTGTATCAGTATATAAAGATCTGATTATGTTAAATGTATATGTAGAATTTCATTGTGTTGTACATTCCATTGTGCCATAATTTGTTAAAACAATTCCTTATTGAAAATATTTAGTTGATTTTCTAACTTGTTTTGAATACAAAAGTATGCATATGAATACAAAAATTCTTTATTGAACTTCTTGATATATGTTTACCTTTTGTACCTGTGTTAGTATTTAGAAGGATAAATATTTCTGGATCTCAGTATATAAACAAACAAATGAAAAACTGAAGAGGTACCAATTTACATTTCCTTCAAGGAAATATTATCAGTTTTTAACCTGATAGTCAAAACATGTATATTAATTTATAGTCCTTAGTTGCATTTGAGTATCTTTATTATGTTGTAGCTCAGGAAATTTTGACAAAGTGAATACTCCTATGATCAGCACGTAGATCAAGAAACCACAAAAATGCCCTTTAGTCACTAAAATTACTCTTCCTTCTTGTCTCCCCACTAACACCATTTAAGAGTTTTACCTGTGTGTGAATTTTATATGAATGGTATCATACAGAATCATATAGATTCTTTGGTGTCTGACACCTTTAGCCTAACATTATCTTTTAGATTAACCCATGTTGTTGTGTATATAGTTGTAGACTTTTTCCTCATTGCTGTATAGTGTTCCATTGTCCGAATGTACAGTTTACTTATCTGTACTAATATTGATGGGCATTTGGGTTGCCCTTGTTTTCGGTTATTAGGAATAATGTTGCTATGAACATGCTTGCATTTGTCTTTTGATGAACATATGTACACACTTCTTTTGGATATGTTTCTAGGAGTAAAATAGCTATGCTTCAGTTTTGTTTGTTTTAATATGTCTTTCATCCACTTTTAACATTTTTATGTTTGGTTTAGCTTTCTGTCATGTTATTCTCAAGCAGATTTGGATTTTTTTCTTTCTGCACATTATCTTATGATCAGTTTTAGTAGAGATATACAGACATGTTTATAAAGTGGTTGTGTCATTTTGTACTCCCACTACCAGTTTGCTTCTCATCCTTGCTAATATCTGATATTGTTTGTTTTATTTTGCTTATTCTTTTGGGTATGTAAAACTCCTTGCGATATTAATGTAACTGTATGTTTGATTTATATCTGGTTCAGAATTTCCTGTTCAGTCTTGTCCTGTAGTCATCAATGTAAACTTTAGAATCATTTTGAAGTTTACAAAATAAATATGTTAGGATTTTTATTTAGAATTTTATTGATTTAAAAGTTACATTCATATGAATTAGCAACTTGCAGTACTGAGTCTTCCAGTTCAGAGTAAGACATGTTTTTTTCCAGTTAATTCAAGGCTTCTTTTCCAGTTAATTAAAATCATACAACCCGGGTGAGATGTATGATTTCTTTGTATAGATTATACACTTTTCTTACTAAGTTGATATCTCATTATTTTATGCTCAAAAGAGTATGAATGTGAGGAAGTCCTAACCACAGCAGACAAGAAAAAGAAATAAAAGGCATCCAAATTGGAAAGAAAGAAGTAAAACTGTCATTATTTGCAATGACATAATACTACATATAGCGAACCCTAAAGATTCCACCAGAACTGTTAGAACTGATAAATGAATTCAGTAAAGTAGCGGGATATAAAATTAATATTCAGAAATTGGTTGCATTTTTATACACCAGTAACGAACTATCAGAAAGAGAAATTAAGAAAATGATCCCATGTACAATTGCATTAAAAAACCTCCCAAAAAACCTAGGAATAAATTTAACCAAGGAAGGAGGTAAAATACCTGTATTCGGAAAATTATAAGACCTTGAAGATAGAGATTGAAGACACAAATAAATGGAAACACATACCGTGCTCATGGACAGGAAGAATTAACATCGTCAAAATGTCCCTACTACCCAAAGCAATTTGTAGATTCAGTGCAATCCCTGTCAAAATACCAATGGTATTTTTCACAGAACTACAACAAATAATCCTAAAATTTATATGGAACCTCAGTATAACCTGAATAACCACAGCAATCTTGAGAAAGAAAAACATAATTGGAGCTATCACACTACTTGATACTGATATGACACTGTACTGCAAGGCTATAGTAATTAAAATGGCATGGTACTGGCATAAAAACAGACACATAGATCAATGGAACAGAATAGGGAGCCCAGAAATAAACCCACACCTATGTGGTCAATTAATCTATGATAAAGGAGGCTAGGATATACAGTGGAGTAAAGACAGTCTATTCAATAAATGGTGTTGGGAAAACTGGACAGATACATGCAAAAAAATGAAACTAGACTACCTTCTTATACCGTATACAAGAATCAACTCAAAATGGATGAAAGACTTAAATGTAAGACCTGAAACCACAAAACTCCTAGAAGAAAACCTAGGCAGTAAACTCTCTTGACATTGATCACAATAATATTTTTTCTGATGTATCTCCTCGGATATGGAAACAAAGAAACAAAAAGCACATGGGACTGCATCAAGCTAAAAAGTTTTGCATAGCAAAGAAAAGCATCAACAAAACTAAAAGATAACCTCCTGGATGGGAGAAGATACTTGCCAATGACACATCTAATAAGGGGTTAATACCCAAAATTTATAAAGAACTCATACAATTCAACTCAACACCAAAAATCCTATCCAAGTAAAAGATGGGCAGAGGATCTGAATAGACATATCTTCAAAAGAGGACATACAGATGGCCAATAGACATATGAAAAGATCTTCAATGTCACTAATCATCAGAGAAATGCAAATTAAAACCACAATGAGATATCACCTCACGCCTGTCAGAATGGGTATCATTAATAAATCAACAAACAACAGTGTTGAAGAGGGTTTGGAGAAAAGGGAACCTTTGTGCACTGTTGGTGGGATTGCAGATTGGTGCAGCCACTATGGAAAACAGTATGGAGGTTCCTCCAAAAATTAAAAATAGAACTACCACATGACTCAGCAATTCCACTTCTGGGTATTTATCCAAAGAAATCTAAAACACTAATTTGAAAAGATACATCCACCCCAAGTGTTCTTTGTTCATTGCAGCATTATTTACAATAGCCAAGGTATGGAAGCAAACTAAGTGCCCATCAATAGACAATTGCATAAAGAAGTGATACACATATACAATGGAATATTACTTGGCCATAAAAAAGAACCATTTGCGACAGCCTGGATGGACCTACAGGACAATATGCTAAGTGAAATAAGTCAGAGAACGACAAATACCATATGATTTAACTTATATGTGGAATGTAAAGAACAAAATGAATGAAGAAACAAAACAGAAACAGACTCATAAATACAAAGAACAAACTGATGGTTGCCAAATGGGAAGGGTGTTTCGGGGCTGGGTGAAAAAAGGGATTAAGAAGTACAGATTGGTAGTTACAAAATAGTCATGGGGATGTACAGCATAGAGAATGTAGTCAATAATATGGTAATAACTGTATAGTGTCAGGTGGGTGCTAGACTAGTCAAGGGATCACTTCATAAATTATATAAATATCTAACCACTATGCTGTACACCTGAAACTAATATATTGAATGTCAACTATAATTGAAAAAAAGTATGACTGATTTTTTATTTTCTAATTGGAATAAAAACTTGGATAAGGTTTATTTTTATTTTGCTATATTCTTTCTAGTGAATATTGTTTTGCTTAGTTTTCATAAATGAGATTAATGTGCCTTTGTGTGTGTATTTATGCATTTTATTATTCTTTTTAAAAGAAATTGGAGAATTTTATGTTTGCAGGAACAGTTTAAGTAGCTTTAGAACATTTGACTATATAAAAGATCGTGAATGAAATATCTGGACTTGATTTTTAGAATGTAGGTTTTTGCTTTCTCAGTTCCATACAGGGTATTATCTATTTAGGTTTACTATTCCTTGAGTCAGTTTTGCTGACTTTATTCATAGAACTTTATTCTGAAATTTGTGGGTGTTGGGTTAAGAAAATAGTCTCCTATAATTCTTCTTACTTTTCTGTTTGTTTTTCCCTGGTTTTCAGTTTTGTGTATTTATGTCTTATCCCTTTAAACTTTGAGTAAGCTTATTAATAATTTATAGGTTATATTGAATTTTTATCAGAGATATAACCTTTGTGTGTGTGTATATGTCTGTGTGTGGATTTCAGTTGATTCTGTTATTAATTCCTCTTTGATTTCCTAGAGTCATGTTATTCTTTTTCTGATTTCATTTGTATGCTTGTTAATTTATTTTTATTCTTACTTAGAAACATAGATATTTAATCTGTGAACTTCCTTATGCTACATATTTGTCAGTGACCCATAGATTTTGACTTTTGTTTTCATTTTAATTATAATTTTCTAGATCTGTAATTGTGTCTTTGATCTCTCCTTTGACCTAATACTTATGAAACAGTATTTTAAATTCCAATCAGTTAGTGGATTTTGTTGTTGTTTTTGTTGTTGCCATAAGCCTCCAGTTTTATTGCATCACAATTAGAATGTTTGATTTCTTTTGTAACTTGTTAAGATGTTCTTTACAGGTCTAATATGTGTTCACTTTGTGTGTAATGTTGTGAATCCATAATTCTTTCCTCATGATATAGAGTTAGATGTGTGAGTATGCACTTGTGTGTCTTAACTTAATATTTTTCTGTATTCTTAGTTTTTTACTTACTCGATCTGTCAAGGCCGGAAAGAAGTTTATTAAAAATTTCCATTGACTGATGACTTTGTGTCAGTTTCTCCTTTGTAGTTTTAAACATGTGATGTATACATGTGTACTTAATTGTTTCAGTTTTGTTGAAATATAATTGACTTATAGAAAACTACACAGTTGAAGTATATAATTTGATCCACATCAAAATGCTCAACATACCTGTCACCCCTCAAATTTCCTTGTGCACCTTTACAGCCCCTTTTTGTTTCCCCTCTCTATTCCCAGGTAACTACTGATCTGCTGTCTTTCACTATATATTAGTTTACCTTTTCTAGAATTTTACGTTAATGCAATTAAACACTACATCCTCTTTTCTGTTTGGTTTCTTTTACTCAGCTTAATTACTTTCACATTTATCCACATTGTGTGTATTAATAGTTTATTCCCTTTTATTACTCAGAAGTATTCCGTTGTATAGAAACACTAGTTTGTCTCTCTGTTAATGGATTCTTGGGTTGTTTCCAGTTTAGGGCTATTAAAAATGAATATGCTATGGACATTTGTATACAGTCTTTGTGTGGACATGTTTGTTTTAAGACACTGTTACTGTTTTTCAAAGTAGTTATACCATTTGACATTTCCATCAACAGTACGAGAATACAGTTGCTTCATATCCTTGCTGTGTCAGTTTGTGAGGACTACCATAACAGTACTACAGACTGGGTGGTTTAAACAACAAACATTTATTTTCTCATAGTTCTGGAGGGTAGAAGTGAAAAGCCAAGGCAGGTTTGATATCTCATGAGACCTTTCTTCTTGACTTACAGACAGCTGCCCTCTTGCTTCCTCTTCACATCGACTTTTCTCTGTAGTGTGTGTGTGTGTGTGTGTCTAGATTTCCTCTTATAAGGACACCAGTCAGATTGGATTAGGGCCCACCCTAGACTCATCTTAATTTAATCATCCCTTTGAAGGCCCTATCTTTAAATAATGGCCACATTCTGAGGTACTAGGAGTTAGGGCTTCAACATAGGAATTTGGTGGGGGAACATAGCTCAGCACTTGCCAACACTTGTTATGATCAGTTGTTGTAGTTTTAGCCTTTCTAATAAGTGTGTAATCGTATTTCATTGTGGTTTCAATTTGCATTCCTTAATGACTAATAATGTTGAGCATATTTTCATTTGCTTATTGCTGTCCATAAATCTTTTAGGTGAAGTTTAAATTTCATGCCCATTTTTAAATTGGTGTTGTTTGGTTTCTTATTGAGCACTGAGAAATTTTGATTTTGGATACAAATTCTTTATCAGATACATGCTTTGAAAATATTTTCTTCTCCTCTCTGGCTTGTCTTTTCATTCTTGTAACAATATCTTCTAATGAGTGGAAGTCTTTAATTTTGATGAATTATATTAAATTTTCTTTATGGATTGTGCTTTTGGTGGTGTATTTTTAGAAATCTTTGCCAAACCCAAAAACATGAAGATTTTCTCCTATGTTTTCATCTAGAAGTTTTATGTTTTTTTGTTTTATATCTAGGTCTATGATTCACTTTAAGATTCTTTTTGTATATGGTATGGGTCATATCTTCTTTTTTTTCTTTTTTTTTTTGGTCATATTAGTCAATATTTTTGGGGGCCAATTAGTCAATTATTCTACTATCATTTGTTGAAAAGGGTATTCTTTCTTTACTGAATTGCCGTTTCACATTTGTCAAAAATCAATTGACCATAAATGTAGGAGTCTGTTACTGAGCTCTCTTTTGTTCCACTAATCTTTTTGTGTTTCTTGATGCCATTACCACGCTGTCTTGATTACTGTAACTTTTTAAATTAGTCCTGAAGTCATATAAGTCCTCAAACATTCTTTCTTTTTAAAGTTGTTTTGGCTCTTCTTGGTTCTTTGCATTTTCATATGCATTTTGGAGTTAATGTGTAAATTTTTATATCAAAGTGTGTGTGGATTTTGATTGGGATTATGTTGAATTTGTAGATCAGTTTGAGAAAAATTGAAATACTGACAATTTGAATCTTTTGATCCATGAACACAGTGTATCTCTCCATTTATTTAGTGGTCTTTAATTTCTCAGCATTATTTTGTAGTTTTACAGTGTAAAGTTCTTGTGCAACTTTTGTCAGATTTATCCCTAAATTTTTCATTTTTTCTGATATTATTGTGAATGGTATTGTTAATTTCAATTTCTGATTGTTCATTGTTGGTTTATGGAAATAGATTTTTATACTAATGTATCCTGCAACGTTGCTAAACTCATTTATTAGTTTTAGTAGCTTAGATTCCGTGGGAATTTCTACAAGCCTGTTATCTACAAATAAATTTTATATTAATGTACTTTAATGTGGCTCTTTTCATTCTTTGTTTGAATTATTGGACTTTTCAGCAAAGAAAATCATTATCTTTAGTTTTTGGAAACTTTTCTAGTACTGGTTCTTTTATCTTTTCCTCCCCTTTCTTTCTGTAGTGTCAAACCTAGCTGCCAGTATTCTTTCTAGTATATCAACAAGGAAGGACTCTGGAGATAATGTCTTTTATATCTCTTGTGGAGTCAAATAGCAGGTAGTAGTTTTTTGCATATGCTCTCCCCATTTCCCAATTGTTTTTAGTAGTTCTAATGTGCCTACATGTTATATAGCCATTACATATAGTCTTACTCTTTAAACTCTCACTTAATCTTAGTTCTGCAAGTAATTGCATAGTTAGTTTATGCTCATACCAGTGTATATATCTCTGTAGTCATTTTAGTTTTCTGAAGCTTATTTTTTAGTAGATTTCTCAAGGAGTCAAGAACAACTTTTATTGAGTTTTTGCATAGAAATGTTTCTTGATCTTTGAAGGTCACTTTAGCTGGGTATACAATTCTTGGCTTGCATTTTCTTTCCTTAAATCTCTGAAATTTCTCTGTTTTCTTCTGGGATAAAATATTTCTTGCAATGTCCAATGATATTTTTCTCTGTAAGTCATGTGCTCTTTGGGCTAAGAAGTCCAAAAGACTTTAAAGTCCAGTACTTTTTTTAGAATATGTCTTTTGTTGGTTGTTTGGGGTTGATAGTCTCACATACATGGTATTTCTTTCAGTATGTTTTCACATCGTTTTTTATTCAGGAAAATGTTCTTGAATCATAGTTTTTATTATTTCTTCTATTCCATTGCTTTGTTATTATTTGAATTAGAGACTCCTTTTTTCTGAGTTAGATCTTCCTTGCCCATTTATTTTCTCTTGCATTTGTTTTGTCTTTCATGTTCTTTTATTTAAAAATTTTTCCTTTTACCTATCTGTTATTCTTAAAGCATGTTTGTGTTCATTTGCTCTTGTCTTCTAAAATAATGTTTATTTTTAAAAAGATATATTTTTAAAAAGATATTTACTTTTAAAAAGTAAAGAGTTTTATCATCTCTTTACTGAATTTAAAAAATCTCACATTTTTCATGCTTTATATCATTTTAATATTTTTTAGCTGTTTTTGATGTGTGTCGGTGTGTGCGTGCATGTGTGCGCTTTTATTGTCTGTGGGGTTATTGCTGTTTAATCTCTTCCTTATAATAACTTTGTATGGGAGCTGACTTCAGTACTTTCTGTTGATCATTTTTTTGTGAAGTTATTTTTCTCCAACTCTTAGAAGGAGGATTAGTTTAGACCACCACCCCCCCAGCATTCCTTCTTTTGTGTTTTTTGCACAGACTGCTTGCTTTCTGAGATTTCCAGGTTCCCCTCTCCCAGTTTTAACTAGACCTATTCTTTTTTTTCATCTCTGTTGTCCCTGTTTTGTTCAATTTTTATTCCACTCACAGCATTTTCTCCTCAGTGTGGGTCCTTGTTCTGGAAAAGGGAGTTCTACAGGGTCAATTTTATGAGTCCGTGGAGGCTAGACTGCACCAGCCCCTTCAGGCCTGCGCTCACCTGAGTGGGCAGAACCCCTTCTGGGTTCAGCTGCTATTCTGAAATTGGTCTACTGCGCCTTCCAGTAAATATCCCAGGACTGTTGGGGGTTTTCCTGTTCTGGGAGCTGACAAACTTCCTATTGCTTTTCTCTGCTTTCTTCGGCGCAGTTGCCAGTAACATGGTACTATGGCTGTGGTGGTTTGCCCCTGCCTGTTTGTACTTTGGCGTTCATGAATATCCTTGGCATCTAGTTGTGTCATAAATGGTGTCTGTGAATTTTGGGTTTTGTTACCTAAACTGTTTTTTATATTTCATCTAGAAAAAAATTCTAGTTTTCTGTGCTGAAAAGTGAAGGATTTTATTTTTTAATTTCACAAAGAGTCTCCTTTTATACAGTAGCAGCCTTGTCATGAAGGTCAAGATTGTAAATTTTCATTTAAAGATTTACAATTTGCATATAATATTAAAGGTTAACAGTTTTATTGTGAAATTACCATAGACTGAGTAAGAGAACTAATTGTTTTGATTAATCACCAAGTAGCTAAAAATTATCCAGATTTTGGCAACTAGGTGACTATATGGTAGTACGTTACTGAAAGTTTCACTTGAAGTCACTTTTTATAATCAGTTAATGAAGTGGTACAGATACTACAGTGTAAAAAACGATGCTTTTGACTGGGGGCATAAGTTACTTCTTTTACATAGTTTTGCCTATTTTGAGTATAGAACACTTCAAATAAAAGTAGTCATTTTATGAAAATTCAGAGAACTGAGACTTTGTCTGATTGTCCTTCCTGCTAGATCAATCCTAATTTTTCTGTTTTCATCAACTTGAAGACCCCCTTGGTTGTAAGAATATTTTGACTTTTTTTTTTTTTAAACTGGCTTTCTCCTTTTGTTACACAGGCTGGGAAGGGCCCAGAAGGGAGAACTGAAATTAAGTGAGATAATTCTGCATCTTAATACCTTTTCAGCTTAATTATTTTAGTAAGAATCTGAAATCAGGTATAGAATGGAAAATGAAGGTAGGCAAACCATGTGAGAGCCAATAATACAGTTTACACATCAAATCATAGCATTCAGTCAGTAGCAGTGGGTACCTACGACATGCTGTATTGAATGATAATCGTTAACACTAGAAACTTGCTCAAAAAATGTAGTTTTCTTGTATTAGATGCTTAACCAGTGTTCTGTTCCTCAAATAAAATGGTTCTGATTCTAACTCGTGGTTATTCATACTAATGGGAGAATATGGTGGGAAAGTTTATCTGCCAACGTTTCGACATGAGACTTAACACAGATCTGCCCTTAATATAAGTGATTCATTGTGGGAAGTACCTGCAGGATTTCCTTTTGATCCTTACATTTATAAAATTTTTCTGGAATCGATTTTCAGGACAGAGTCTTAGTAGGTATTTATATGTAGTCAATTTCTAAGGTAGAGGCAGACATTCTCCTGAAGACTGTTGTTTACATTGAATAGAGGGGCAGGTCTTGCTGCTCTTCCATTTTCTAAGCCCCTTCTCTCTAACTGCCCTACTGAAGCAGGCAGCAAGTCCCTTCCGTCTTTGAAGATGGAAGAGCAGCAAGGTTCTAAAATAGGAGACGACATTATCTGATTAGGTCTACCTTATAATGACAGGCATGTAGTTAGTTATATTTTGGGTGTGGGATGGTTGTGAGACTTGACATTTCCTTTGGAAATAACATTCATTGGTCTTAAATGGAATGAGATTATTGGGAACAGGGACTGTTTTGAGCAAAGCGTGTTTCAGCTGCCTCCCTATTTTCCATAAAGGCCTTTAACCCTGCCAGTAAAGCTTTTCCCAGTAAAGGGTCATGATCTGTTCTTATGCATACAGTTCTTTCAGGCCACAGGCCTGTGCTGAGTCTTAGCCCATAACATAATAGCATTTGTTCCTTTGCAAATCTGCCCGGAGATTTCTGAGGGAGGCTCCGTTCCATCCAGCTCAGGGTCTGCGCGGCCTTGCATTTTCAGAAGATAACGTTGGGGTCCTCAGTTGTTGTCCCCTGTCCCTGAGAGGAATGTGAAGGATAGTGTTCCCATTTGGCCCGAGGGTCTGAGTTCTATCCAGGGTTCAGAGTAATGATTTGTTCCAGGCTACCTCCAGCTTGCCTCTCACAAAGACATGCTCTGTATGAAGTTGGCACCATACTTTTATAGATCGGTCAAAATGTGATTCTGGCTGGTTGCAAACATAGCAATGACAATGCTTTAGTTCTGATGTCTATAAAAGCATTAAAGCTTTTAATCAATGTGCATTTCAACTTCAATTTCTGGTACCCATTTGCACTCTCTGCCTTGTGTGCTTGTATTTAAAGCAAATTATATTCATTTGTTTGCACTATAACTTGCAGTTCAGTATTTCCCTTCACTGTAACATTAAATGTCACATGAATTTCTTTTCATTTTTCTTACAGAGGTTTTTGATCTTTAAAGTGTATAAATGTACTTCTAACCCTTCTTTGTAACTTGAATCTCTTTAGTCTGACTCGAGCAGACTTTTGTCCTTGGGGCATTTTTTTGTGGCATTTCCATTGGAACTTTTTTTTTGCACATCACTCTACAGGTGGAGAAAAGTGGAAGTGGCAGAAACTAAACGTCTACCATGGGGGGGACGACAGAATAAAGAAAGTAAAAGTTGAAGATTAGGCGATTAGCAGGTATGACAAAGGTTTGAATAAGTTTAGTTGAGAGGAACTTATTACGCGCTCGACTGTAGGAGTGCCTTAGACAGTAGCTCTAAAACACCTAGGGCTCCAATGCACTGGCTTTGACTTTGAAGACATTTAGTGTCTGTAGTAGATTGCTTGATTGTAGTATTAGATCAGTGCTTTTCACAAGTGTGATCTTGGCACAGCAGCATCCTGTCATCTGGGCGCTTGTTAGAAGTGAGGATTCTTGGGCTCCACCCCAGAGCTACTGAGCCAGAATCTCTGGATGTGGGGCCTGTCCATGCTGAAGTTTAAGGTCCCTGTAATAGAGCTTAGAATATAGAGAAAACATGGCTCTTTAGGTCAGCAGTGCTAGGGAATAACTCTAGTAATGTAATTGAGTACCTTGTTTTAGAGATTGCTTCTCCTGGGAATTTTGTGGTGGTGGTGGTGGTAAGCCATGTTCAGAGCTCTAATTCCAATGGAAAACAAATCCCAAAGAATTGACGTTGTTTTGCATCGATTGTTTGTGTTCTGGTTCTACTCAGTGAGCGTCTTTCGTTTTCTTTAGCTTTACGCATCTCAGCCTTACTCTGTGTTTGTTACACAGGCAGTACAACTATACCCTCTTTCTTTTTCTTTTAGGTTCTCAATCCAGATTATATCTCTTTAGATTCCTATGTGGAAATGTCTTTGGATGTAGGAATTGAAATTTACTTGAAAGGTATAAGTAAGATACAGGAAGAGAGTGGTAATTAAAATAAAAGCATGATGGAAAACATTGAGTTTTTCTTTTAAATTTATGATATGGAAAGGGAAAATTCATTAGAAAGATAGTTAAATCTCATGATCTCAGTGAAGCTAATATTGAAAATTATTTTTGAATGGTTATTAGCGTAAAATTCAAAAGGTAAACAAGGCGTATATAGTAAAAAGTCTTTTTTCATCCTTGTCCCTTAGCCACTGCACTAGTTCTCTTCCCCTGAAGTGGCCAATGTTGTTTGCTTCTCTCTCTCTCTCTCTCTCTCTCTCTCTCTCTCTCTCTCTCTCCACACACATAACACACACAGTTTGTATACATATATACGAGTATATGTATGTTTACTTTTTGCCATAACCAGTAGCATGCTGTACCTTTTGCTGTCACTGCCATGAGGAGTATTGTAAGTGTGTGTCTGCTACACCTGCCTACACGTACACATACACATCTCATCTTTACACAGGTGTTACTATATCTGTAGAATGAATTTCTACAAGTTTAAGAGTCGGTACATGTGCTATTCTGATAGATATTGTCAAATTGCCTTCCATAATGGCTGTACCAATTTGAACTTCCATCAACAATGTAAGAAGGTGATTATTTCTCCAGCTTCACTAACAAAAAGTTTGGAATTTTTGCTAATCTGGTTGGTGAAAAATAATTTCTCAGTGTAGCTTTAATTATGTATAACATGGATCATCTTTCTGTTTGCATTCCTTCCCCATGAATTGCTGACAGCTTTTGAATATACCTCACTAACTATATCTCCTTCGTTTTTCATTTACTCAACAAATACTCTTTGAGGAACTTCTGTCTGGTACTTTGTGGGCTTGGGAGATACCAAAATGGAAAATTCACTGTGGGTAAGTTTTTCTTTATAAGATGGAAGACACTTTGAAATGAAACATGCTAAAGAAGACAAGCCAGGAGACAGGGTGTGCTTGAAAATGCGTGAAACAAAGTGACAGGCTGATAGAAGATTTCGGGAACCATGAAGTACCTACGAGCATTTTAGTCGGAGAGATATGTACTTATATTGTGTGTAATGTCATGACATCATTTCTTGGTCTTCACTGAATTCAGGTAGTTTGACTGCAGCGTCTGCTACTTGGAAACACATTTGTTTTCCCACAAGACTGGTGTTAGCATTGCTAAAGTAAAATGGAATGTAAAAAATGACTGAGTTCTCATGGTGATTCTCACAGGTGTGTACATACGCGGATCCAAAGTTCTTTATAAAGGCCCCTCTAACTTTACTTCTCGCTTCCACATTTCTTCCGTGTTACTTCTTGCTTTGTCTGGATATCCCATGATTTGTGTCGGAAGGTTCAAAATCTGTGCCTTAGTCTGAAGGAGACACACACACACACACACACACACACACACACACACACACACACACAGATATATAGTGTTTCAAAGAAGGTTCTCAATGACCAACCTGTAGACAGAGTGCCCAGAGCAAAGTTCGGTCAGAGCAGATCCTACGTGGTTAGGAATGTGAATGAGTTGCAGAGTAGCCGATGATTTTTTTTTTTAACTCCAAGTGTTAGCCATAGGGGGGAGCCCCTAGCCCCTATCCTAAAGAAGTCTAGAGAGAACGCACCACTTGGGTTCCGACTTTGAATGAACTCTTTCTTTCTATATCAGTGCCTTTGGCAGTGTCTCTATGTAACATACAGGTCCTTCTTGCCCCAGATCTGATGAATCCAGGGAGGATAGGTGTGGGAAAGAGTGAGGAGAGGAACCTGAATTTCCCTTTAAAGACCTACTATTCATTGCTGTAGTGTAAATATCAATACCATTGTAAAACACTTGTTCTTTGGGAAACTTTACTCAGGTCTTGACTGGAAAGTGAAGAGGAGTGAATTTACTTGCTGGAAAATATATCATTTGGAAGCATTAAAAAATTAAACTGTAAACTGAGAGTGAAGAGTTTAACAGTAATCCCCTAAAAAATAAATAAATGAAACCAGCCACTAAGTAGTTTTACTTTATCATAAATGTTAAATACTTGTCTAGTTCTACAACTAAAAAGGACTTGTCTTTCTAGAAGTATATGTTTTGAATATGTAATGATACTGCTTTTTCTGTGGCTTTGAAGAATTAAATTTACTTTATCGTCAGACCTTGTATGTAAGAATCTTGGTCAGGGTTTCCCATGCAATCTGGACCTAAGAATTTAGATTGACACGAACTTGTACCTCAGTTATCCCTTTCCCTTACTTCCTGTTAAATATCACATAGATGAGATTTTTAAAAGTAAAGATTGTTTTCTCACATTTATTGTAAGCTGGCAGAAAAATGGAAAGGATTATTCTTTGAGACAAGTTGATTTGGCTGGATAGAAAATATTTCTCTGTCTTGTTTCCCTGTCCTCCTTTTCACCTTTATTTAAAAAATTAGATACAAATGCAAAACCCAAAAATAATAGATTTAGGATGAATTAAAATTCAGGTAGAAGTAACTTAAATAGAACTTGACACTAAATATATGTAATGTTTAAAAAAACATTTGATGGCTATCCTTGTACCATGAATATTCTCATTCAATTCCAGAGTCAGTTATTAACTCTTGAAAAAGAGATGGTTTGAACATCTAGTGGTCTACCAGTGAAAGTGGAAAGCTGATCTATATGTTTGATAACATTTAAAGCCAAGGATAAACCGCTCAAGAAATATTTGATGATGAGATTTTTTTTTTTAAAGACCCATCAGTGAAACAGTGAAAAAATTACTTAAATATCTGATTTTGCAAACATGATAAACCTTTTAGCTTTTAACACCAGGAGTATATTCCACAGAAAGAAGAGAGTCGTGCTGTACCCCCCCCCCCCCAATAATTTATCTTACTGAATTGAGAAATCACTTGGCAAATGAAAAGCAGGGAAACGTTCACTACACAATACTTGCTTTCAAAATGGGGTAACACAAAGTTTCTGCTTATAGAATGATTTAATTCATAAAGTTAGAAGAGACCTCAGAGATCATCTAATGTAGCCCATCCTAATTTTATAGCCACGGGAACCGAGACTCAGAGCATTTAATAGCTGAGGCAGAGCACACAGCCTGGTTAGCGTGGTGGCAAAGCTGCAAGTGGAGCCAGAGCGCCTCACTTGTGGTAGCTCCTCACCGGGTAAGATGAAGTCCCTCGAAAACTTCACCTGTGTGCGTTTCACCTGCTAACTGCATTACTGTCTTAGAAATCAAAGCAGTGCTGGGAAGAAGAGAAATTTTAGGTAATGGTAATATTTTTGAATCCCTTGATGTGTTTGTAGAATAAACCCCTAAAAGATACCTACATTGTGTCTTTGACTACATTTCATAGTATATTTGGTCTGTAGTCATCTCTGCACTGTTCATTTCTAATTCATAAAATACTCATTTTTTAAATTCTTTTGAATTCAAAAAGAGTGTTTTACATTGTCAAGTAAATAGCTGTCTTTGACTAGCCTTTGTTGTTAATTTCTAGTTCCCTTGCAGTTTGGCTAGCAGATTTGGCTTGTGTTGGTGTTTTCTTTCGGAGTATGTTGAGGTTTTCTTCATTGCCTAGTACGTGATCAGTATTTGTGAATATTCTAATGTATATTTGGAAAGATTGTGTATTCTCTGTTAGGTACAA
Source organism: Rhinolophus sinicus (assembly GCF_036562045.2). Taxonomy (NCBI): domain Eukaryota; kingdom Metazoa; phylum Chordata; class Mammalia; order Chiroptera; family Rhinolophidae; genus Rhinolophus; species Rhinolophus sinicus. The sequence goes on from NC_133757.1 coordinate 97,606,347, forward strand.
ACATATATGATGTAGCTTATTAATGGGTCTTTCAAATCCTTTATATCCTTCCTTATTTTTGCCTGCTTAACATTGATTTCTGAGAAAGGTTTTGCTATGGTCTGAATGTGTTCCTCCAAAATTCCTATGTTGAAACCTAACCCCCAAGATGATAGTATTACCATGTTTCCCTGAAAATAAGAGCCGGACACTCAGCTCTAATGCATCTTTTGGAGGAACAATTAATATGAGACCCAGTATTATATTTATTATATTATATTGTATTATATTATATTATGCCCGGTCTTATAGTAAAATAAGATCCAGTATTATATTTATTATATTATATTATACCCGGTCTTATAGTCAGATAAGATCTGGTATTCTATTCTATTCTATTCCATTACGTTATATTAGACTTGGTCTTATATTAATTTTGGCTCCAAAAGATGCATTAGAGCTGATTGTCCAGCTAGGTCTTATTTCCGGGGAAACACGGTAGGAAGTGTTACTTTGGAGAGATGATTAGGGGCCAGAGCAGAGGGCTCTGCCCTCAGGAATGGGGTTGGTGCCCCTTATAAAAGAAGCCTGAGAAAGGTCCCTGGCCCTCTTCTACCATGTGAGGATACAGTGAGAAGTCTGCCACCAGAAAGCGGGCCCTTACCCACACAGGTTGGCACCCTGATCTTGGACTTCCAGCTTCCAGTACTGTAGGAAATATATTTCTGTTGTTTATAAGCTCCCCAGGCTGTGGTATTTTGTTACAGCAGCCCAAACAGACTAAGATTTGTTAAAGCCTCCCTCAGTGAATATTAATTTGTCAAGTTTTCTCATATTTTTACCAGAACTGTGTTAGTGGGTACATACAATTCATGATTTTTATCTTCTTAGTGGATTATTCCATTCATTGGTATGAAATACTCCTTTTTACCTTGTTTATTGTTTTCTTTACCTTAGGTTCTATTCTGAGCCTGATAAAGATATGCCTGTTTCTTTAGTATTTTCCTTTTGTGTATCTTTCTCCCACCTCAGTTCTCTGCTCAGATGAACCCTCCGTAGAGCGACTTGGCCTGACAACGTTATAGCTACCTTCTGTCCTGCTCTGTCATTTAAGTCTGCTGACTTTTCATCCCGCATTGCTGCTGCTTTTTTTAATTGGGGAACAATGTGTTTTTCCAGGACCATCAGCTCCATATCAAGTCGTTGTTTTCAATCTAGTTGTGGAGGGTGCAGCTCACTGACCCATGTGGGAATCGAACCAGCAACCTTGGAGTTATGAGCACTGCACTCTAATCACTGAGCCAACGCCCCCCCCACGCCCCCCCGCTTCTTAACTTGACATCACTCAAATGTTTCTTGATTTATTTATGGTCTGCCTCCCACTTGACTGTTAATTTTAGAGAACAGAGGTGATACTTGCCCCACCCCCATCTCTGTGTGTCAAACATCTTGAAGAGTCCTGGCATATGTTAGGCATTTTATGAATGTTGAATGAATGAATCCTAATTACTCTGCAGGTCAAATATTCCTGTTTCTGTCTACTGTTCTACGTATATGACTTCATATCTACATGTTTTACCGTATTGATCACTCTTCATTTTACTAATGTCCTCTCATAAAATGCTCAGGACTCTCTTAAAATGTTTAGTACCAGTACAGTACAACCAGTTGTCTCCCGCATTTTTAATACCACAGTTCTGTCAGTACCTTCTAATGTTATGTTGCTTCTCTGGTACTGTTCATCTCCTGACTTCCGATAAACTTGCTGGAAACTATAAATCTCTTTGTCTTCTATAATCCTACGCTTTGGTATTTTTTTTTTTAAAGTGATACAGTAGAAAAGTATACTTAATTATGCTGTATTTTACCTTATTGATTGAGGAGGGGAACACAATAGCTTTTTGCATATACAGTATTTGTAATACAGTTAAGGAACAGAGATTTCTCAGAACAATTAGATCTAGAGATTAGAACCACCGAGTTTCCCCCCAAAATAAGAAATAGCCAGACAGTCAGCTCTAATGCATCTTTTGGAACAAAGATTAATATAAGACCTGGTCTTATTTTATTATAAGACTGGATATAATATAACATAACATAATATACAATAATATAATATAATATAATATAATATAATATAATATAATAATATAATATAATATTGGGTCTGAATTTTTGCTCCAAAAGATGCGTTAGAACTGATTGTCCGGCTCGGTCTTATTTTGGGGGAAACACGGTAGTGCCAATAGGTAGAAATTACTGAGACAAGATTTTGACGCCATACATTCATAACAAACGTTGGCTCACTTATACATCTCCCTGCCCTTTCCCTACCCTTCCTCCCAAGGGAATTTGGATTTTGCTTAAATAATTACCCTATCTGCACAGCTTGGTCTTTAAGAGAAGCAGACTCCAGCGTCACTGGGGCAAGTCATGATGCGTCTCAGCCAGTCATTAATGACCTATTTTCCTGTCCAGTGGTTGGCCAGATGTGCTGGCCCATAAGATGTGTGCTAGGGGTCTTCAGACACAGGTACACAGGTATTCTTCTCATAGAAAGATTGAGAAGGGAAAAAATAATCTCCCACTGGACATTGTTATGTCTGCACGTGCAGCCTAGAATGATGGGAGTCATCTTGAAACCATCAGGAATGCCAGACCTGCGTACTTATGGGAAGAGTGGGGAAAAGTAATGTTAGACCTAGATAGGCCTTTGAGGATACTGAGCTACCGAAATAACAAACCTTGGACATATGTCACCTCGGAACGCCTTATTACTGAACAGTAAAAAGCAAACGAGTTGGCCTTTACTTGAAGTAATTAATATATCCTCATATTATTGATTTTTCCTAAATTGTGTAAGACCAAAATGATTTCCAACAGAGCTGCTCTGAAATGGAGATTATTTCCCAAGGACGCAGTCATTTTGTCCTTGGAGATATTTAAGCAAAAGTTGAAAAACACTTGATGATAGACTTGGGATTCCAGCATTGGTGAAAGTTTGGACTAGATGCCTTAGATCTTTTCTAACTAAAAGATTCAGGCCTTACCACTCTGAAAACAAGATAATGAAGCACTCTGCAGTTCAGACAGAAATTGGGGTCTGCTTAGCTTCTCCATTTGTTTTCTCTTAACTCTGGTAGGAGCTCTACTTCTTTGATGGATGAATATGGAGCATTGTTTCTCATCATCTTAGGTAGCCCATTTCCCTTTCTCTGAATATGTTGTCTGCTCTGCTTTATAGTTTCCAGAGGGAAGGAGACAGGACATAATTTTGGTTTAGTGGAAAAGAGCTGTTCTATTGTTTAGATGCACTGATTTATGAAGAGAAGAAAGTGTCTTAGAGTAGATGTCAGAAGTTTTGTTTTACTGTAGTCATTTAAATAACCTTAAATCTTTTTAGTTTCGTTTTATTTTCCTTTTAAGAAAATGGACCAATTTTTCCAGTCTTATGCATAGAAGATGTTGTAGGGATACAGTGAAATATAATACTTTGGAAAAATAATGGCGTGGTAGGTATTTATTAGAAATGTTTTATGCTATTTGAATTCATAAGTTGAGAGTACATTCTTTATTGTGTTGAGGCCAAAATAATTAATTCATTATTAGATTACTGTCTCTCTACCCTTTGAATTTCAAGATGATAGTGAGAAGCTAAGTAAATTTAAAAATAAATATGAAATACAAATGAATCTACTTTTATTCATTGTGGACATTATCAGAAACATCAGATTTAGATCATTCTCAATGTTTCATTGGGTTATCTTATGTTAGAAATAAAGGCAAAAGAGGTTTGAATTCAGGTTTCAATTCCTAACATACCTTCTATAGTAAAGGTGGTATATAGAGAGAAAGGAGGAGTGTCCACAGTGTCCACGTATTGCGAAACTTCTTTTTGAACATAGTTTTTCTTTTCTCATAAAACGTAATCACTTAAGCTATCAGGAAAATAAATTAACATACACGGTTAAACAGTTTTCTCTTGCACATCACCAAAGCATTTCAGAAGTTGTAAGGTGAACTCAAAAGTAGACAAGTCTGTCTTCTGGAATGGTGACATAACTGATAACTGGTAGTTTCATGAGGTTCTTTTTTTCTTCTAATTTTAGGCTTCAATTCTTTAACTCTCCCAAGACCCATTCTGGTATTAAAACTTTTTGTTATCCAAACCCAGATTCTTCCATCTCCTAGCCTAACAGGATTTTTTTTTTTTTTTTTTTTTTTTGTGTGTGAAACCGTGGCTAACCTTGAGCAATTAGCCTATGGGGAAACTTTTGTCTTTGGCCTTTTCTGTCCCTCTTTATGTTACATATTTCAGATATAATTTGTATAGGGTTCTTGTCTTCTTGCTCGCAGGCAGCCATATTGATCTTTCCTGGGTAGTGATAGACTCCAGATTTCTTTCATTATACTGCTTCGCCAAAATGTGTCAATTTTGTATGTTTCCTATCTAGTAAGCTCCTGTAAGTTCTGTAGTGATTAGTTTCATATTCGACCCTGGAATTGTGTTAATAGATGTTAATGTGTCTCCCCCCCCACCCCCAACCCAATTTAAAAAACAAACTTGGGAAGGCCTGAAGACAGACTTTGGCCTTGCTGTGCCCTGTCAGTTGTACCATGGGTGCTAGTGGCCTCTGTGAGTGCCTGTTGTATTTAGACGTGCAGGTTCAGTTTGCCGTTCCCCTGCTTCTGCTGCCTGGAGCAGTAGTAGTTGTCTTGCCTCCAGTCTTCAGTGCTATGCGCAGGCTGCACAGGGCCCCATACTTTGTTTAACGTGCTCCTGTTGCCATCTTGATATTCCCAATTATCTTTTTATAAGGGTCCTGTAGTTTTGTTATAACCCTGGAAATTATATAGCCGTCCTATTATAAGCTTGTATTCATTGCCTGCTTTTTCTCTTTCCAACTTCCATTTGCTTCCAACTTTCCCTGGGGGCTTTCTGTGCTGTCTCACAGCTCTCTATCTTCTGCTCACCCCACTTAACTTTACTCACCCCACCACCCCCTCACACCAGTGGAATCTGCAGAAAACAAATCTGAGTTACTGTGTCTGGCTGGTATCTATCAAGCCTACCTGTTAAGATATGCACAGCTGTTTCAAAGGTAGTCTTGGGGAGACACAAATATTAGGTTGGTGCAAAAGTTATTGCGATTTAAAAGGTTAAAAATAATTGCAAAAACCGCAATGACTTTTGCACCAACCTAATATCGCTCCATCATGTTTACATTTTCATTTGGGTTCTTCAAATCCTGAACTATTAATATTTTTAGCATTTAGCTAGCTACATATATAATATTATGTAATATAGTCTGCTTAAACCAGTCTGATTGAAAGAAACATTTATTTGAAATTATGGGAAGACTGGTGATAGATTAATAAGAATCTTGAATACTTGCTAACAGATCAGGACTTCCAGCTAGTCAGTTGTGTTGGAAGGAGTATATAGTGTAATGTATATGAAGTACTTCGTAAACTCCAAATTTTGTCAAGTGCCATTAGTCTTAAAAAGGATTGTTTATCATCTTTGTGTACTTGGGTAAGAATGTAAACTAGTATAGCCATTGTGGAAAACAGTGTGGTGGTTTGTCAGAAAATGAAAAATAGAATAATCATATGATCCAGCAATACTACTGGGGATATGCCCCCAAAGAATTAAAAGCAGGGTCTTGAAGAAATATTTGCACACCCATGTTCTTAGCAGTGTTATTCACAATAGCCAAAAGGTGGAAACAACCCAAGTGTCCACTGATGGGTAAATGAGTAAACAAATGAATATTGTTCAACCTTAAAAAGGAAGGACACGTTAAAAAACAAACAAACATAAATCTGAAGGATGTTACGCTAAGTGAAAGAAATCAGACACGAAAGTACAAATACTGTATGATTCCACTTATCTGAAGTACATAGAGTAGTCAAATTAATAGAGACAGAACGTAGAATGGTGCCTGTTGGGGGAAGTGGGGAGGGGAGAATGGGCAATATTGTTTAATGTCAATAGTTTCCATTTTGCAAGATGAAAGAAACTCTAGAGATGGATGGTAGTGATGGCACAACAATTAAGTGAATATACTTAATACTACTGAAATATGCTTAAAAATGGTTAAAATGGTAGATTAAAAAGTTGTAAATTTTACCTCGGAAGAATAAAAGGAAATAATAATCAAGTTGGGAAGTGAGGAGTGGATGGAGGTACAGGTGAAACAAAAATGGTAGAATGTTGATAGTTACTGGAACTGAGTGAGGGTTCATTGCTCTAGTCTGTTGTTTACTTTGTATATATTTGAAACATTCCGTAATAAAAAGTTAAAAAACATATTTGTCATTCAGTTTAGGAGACTAAAGTTATCCATCAGGGGTTTCTAGTGGCTGCCCTAACTCTCCATTATTAATGGACATTTCCAGTGAGGAGAAAGGGATGTGGCTGGCGAGGAACGGAACAGCTGAAGCTTTCTGACGGGAAGAATGGTGTTGCTTCCCACAGAGAAGGACGTTGCCCTCAGCGGGCAAGAGTACCTGGTAGGAAGTTCAAGTACACAAGCCTCTCTCAGTTGCTCTCCTTTTATTAGAACAGTTACTGACCGAGTCCAGGAACATGCTAAGTGCTCTGCGTCAGTATTCTTCATGACTGTGTGCTTGCTTCTCGTGAGCCCAAACCGGGTTGTGTTTGTCGCCTGTGTTGTTGGGAACTACAACTAAATGACACAATTATCCAGCACTAAAGTTAGTATTAAAAATACCATGGCCTGCACTTCGTGGAGCATGAATTTATCATAGACATCTCTATGTTAAGACAGTGTGGTCTTATTTGCTAACAGAGGCACCTTTTTCTATTTCTAGTTCTGTGTCAATTCTAAACACAGGTACTTTCTTTCCCATCATGGGCAGAGTGTCCACCCATTTATAAGATGTTTCAATTATTAGTCTGATCATCTTTTAGACAACACTGTGTCTATTATCAGGAGTGAGGCATCAAAAACCTATGAACATCCTGATTTACTACTAAGAAAACCAGACACCAGAAAGCAGAAACATTTGACGTGTATGCACATTAAACTTTAAAACGTACAAAATCTGGTCTTTAAGCCATTTTAAAACAGAGGATGAAGCAGATGAGGATGGTTTTTTCCCCCATACATTTAAATTTTCTAGAGTTCTTACTTTTGGTTATAAAAGACATAATATGGGGATTGAGTACAAGAACAATGAAAGTACATTTTTATTTGCTTTGTATAGAAAATATCCAGTTAAGGCTTAATTATATGATGGGCTGATTCTGGGTACAACTCAGGTCATCCTGTAGACATAAAGATCTGCAAAGAGCTGAAATACCTACAGCTCATGTTAGAGGAAGTGTATTACTTTTCATTTTATTTCTTTAAGTTTTGGAATTTTTTAATTAAAGTATTGTTGGCAGTGTTACTTTTTTAAAAAGACAAATATTACATTCCTTTCTAAGTCTGTATCAGTAATTCTAATGGAATGTGGCCAGAGCCCTTAAATGTCAGACCTAGCACCATCTTGCCCTACTTACCAGAAAAAGGTGAAAAGCCTTGGTGCCGTACACCCAGGTACTGTTAAACATGGAGAATAGCAGTGTGATCTGAACTTTGTGTTCGTGGACTAATCAAATTATCATAGGGCATTTATTTAAAGAAATTTCTTGTTGAGTTCATAAACATTTCATTTCTACAAGAGAAAGCAAATCTGTAAGTTAAGGCAGTTTCAAATGTACTTCTAATGGAGATTCTTATTAAATATGGTTGCAGTCTTGTTCTTTTATGATTAACTTTTCATTAATCTGCTTTCTTCCAGGACCGGTTTGTCCGTTATGTAAATTTTGAATTCCTACTATGTGCAAAACATTAAGCTAAATACTGAGAGAAGTGGAAGATAAAAAACTGACAGATCATGCTGTTGAGCTCAGGATGGAAATCATTTCAGAAGCTGTGTGTCAGTTGATGAGAACTGAGAAGACTCAGTGTATTAGGAATACACCGCTGGCTTTAAGGGAGGGGTAGGAATAGAAGTCACACTGCAAAGAGCTGAGTAGTTAGGGTGATAAATGAACCCCGTCCCCACTGCACTTAGGATAAGCCCCAAATCCTCCTTGTGTCATGTACCACCGGCGGATGTGGCTCATGCACTTGCTCTTCAGTGTAGTCGCACTGCATTGCCCCTTTTCTGGTCCTCCAGTCACCGTGTTCTCTCCTGTCCAAGGACTTTCATGTATCTAGCGCCCTCTACCTGGAATAGTACTTCTCTTCTTCTTTGCCTGTCCAATTCCCGTTCAGCCTTTAGATCTCAGCTTAAATGTCTCTTCTTCCAGGAGACCACCGGAGCTGCACACCTTGGCATATCTAGTGCACGAGGCAGGATGGCAGCCTGATCTAAACTAAGCCCCCCACTTGATACTGGGCATAGCCTCAGGTGTTTTTCCTTAATGACAGTTAACATTTTGAATCTATAAATGTATCTGATATTTTGTATGATGGAATCATAAGCTCCCCGAGAGAGGGGCCATGTGAATTTGTATCCTCAGGCCCTGGCACTTAGTCAGGTTTCAGGAAGTATTTTTGAATGAATGAATAAATGTAGATCACTCTTCAAATTTGGGAGTTCAGCAGTAGAGAAAAAGAAGGACATTCGCTGAAATCAGTGATGTGTTCAATGAAATGGATTATGGATTGGTCTCAGGATCAGGAAACTTGAGTGTGTCTGTAGGAAAAAGGAAAGGAACACTCAAGGAAAAACTGATGTACAAGGGAATAATTAATGGATTAAGGTTCCGTAGGAGTTACAATAGAGAAAGTTAGCCTTAGAAGGATCCCAGTTTGCCCTTAGATAGAAGAGAGAGAAGAGTGTGGAAATAATTTATTAGTGAGGGCTCAAGTAAAATTAATCTGCAGATAAATGTCACAGCACTGTCAATTATAGTGGCTTAATACCTAAAGAGAAATGCTGTTGGAAAATGTTCAAAACCGTGTACATACCAGTGATGACACCGTGGTTCAGTCAGAAATGATGCCTTGTAGTTGTTAGACCCATTTGTCACCTTTGGGGGTGGAGGTCTCCTGTAAGTAAGTGCCCAGATGTAGTCATGCCGGGGTAACGATGCCTCCTCTTGTCCTGCTGAATAATGGAGGAATGCTTTCTCTGCTGAGTGCTGCTTTGGGACCAATGAAAGAAGAACTATAGAGTTAAGACTATTTTTTAAATGGGTTAGGGTTAGGGTTATTTTTAGCACGTTTTGCTTTGTTTCCTACCTGGGAGATTGATTTTCGTCGGTGATGTTTTGTTGGGAAGCCCAACCAGTTTTGTGTATTCTATCTGTAATAGTGGGTATCCCATCAAATGGCAAGATCAGAATTATAAAGGATCTGGGGTTGTAGGATCACTGAAGAGCTTCTAGCAGCAGCAGAGTTTTAGTAGGTTGGCACTGTGTCTGTGGGGTTGGCGGATTTGCTAAACAATCGATGACCAGCTTTTGGCACATACTGAGTGATTGGATAGACCATTAAGTCCTTAAAAGTAAACTCAAAATCTTGTAACATGCTCCTCATTTATAGGCGTGAGGAGTGAGGGTGTACTTTGCGTGCCACAGTGTGGCATGCAGGTTTAAGAGCGTTAGAAGCCAGTGGTTGCCAAGTATGAGAAGCACAGTGCCTGGGCCACATTGGCCTGTGTGGTTCTGGCCCCCAACAGATTCTCACATTCAGAGGGTGGCTGTAAAAATCTCTTTCCATTTTGCAAAATCAATCCATAGAGTTTTGAAGTGCTGAAATAGCAAAGCATCCTTGAAAAATATTTAAATTCTAGAATAATTATTCATGTTACAAAAATTACCTACAATAGAAGTTATAAAGTGATAAGGAAAATCCTTCCCCCACTCTTGTGTTTTTTAACAGTTTCTTGGGTAGCCTTCCATAATTTTCAGTTCTTCCTTTCTTACTCATATCTATTGCACTCCTTTTTAAAACATATTATTTTTTGAAATGAATGATGAATGACAGTATGTATCTGTTCACAATGTCATTTATGCACAATAATATATCTAGGACACTTTTCTACAGCTATGTAACCTGATTTTTTAAAACTAGCTTTCTTTTGACCATATGAAATGTAACATAATACTTTTAACCAGCTTCATTTTGACAGACATTGGAATTGTTTTCCTGATTTTTCTTTTCCTTCATTTTTTGTATTGATAGTACTGCTGTAGTATTATTGTTATAAATAGTCTCCCTGTTCAAATACTTTTGCTTACATGTGGGAAGAAATCTGAAGGCTTGAGTCCTAGAAGTCAAATTTCTGGGTCAAAAGCATGTGGGTTAAAATTTTGGTAACTAGTTCCATTGTTCTTCAAAAATAGAGTACCAGTTTACCCCTCTAAGTGGCATGTTTGAGTGCCCTGTCCCTTACACTCTTGATATTTATTGTCCATCTATTACCATCTCATTTTGATTTATATAACTTAAGTTCTGAATGAGTTTGAAGATATTTTCCTGTATTTACAGGTCATTTTTATTTCCTAGTGAATTGTCTGTACTCATTGGCTCATTTTTCAGTGGGTTGTCTTAGCAGTTTGTCAAAAACATATTACTGTTTGCTGCAAATATTTTCCACAACTTATTGTTTATAATTAAATTTTTTATTTGATTTGGCTTTTGCCTTTTAAAAAGTCAATTGTCTTTTTTTGGGGGGGGCTTCTAATTTATGTGTCATGATTAAAATTTTTCTTTTGCTTTAAAATTTATTTTAAAAATTTCACCCATGTTTTCTTCAAATATAGTTACAGTTTCATGATTTAACTTTAAATGGTATATTTGGAATTTATTTTGGCTTAAGGAATGAATGTAAAAATCCAGCCTTAAATCTACCAGCTGTTGTTTCAACACCATTTTTTGAGCACTGTCTCTTCTTCCATAGAATCATTAATTTGAGATTTCCGACTGATAAATGAATGTAGTTATAGTACCATTTACATAAAATGAGATGGAGTTGAGTTGGGAAAGCTTCATGTGTGATGTAGGATTCCCATAAAAGTTAAGAATGCTACTACAACAAAATAGTACAAGGAACAGTTTCTGATTGAAAAAAAAAAATGCTTATGGTTTTTGCTTAGATTAGGAGATGAAAGGTATATGTGTCACAAGGGAGATCTTAGAATCTGTAAAGTGCTGGGAGCAAAAAGTAAACTTCTAAGAAGAGTCCACAGTGTTCAATAATCAGATTGTAGGTTCACCCCTAGTGTATTGTGAGGCTTAATTCTTTCTGTAAAAAAAATCAGTCCAAACCAAGGAAACGATTTTTATGAGAATGTGTTTTACTTTTGGATGTTCTTAAACAAATAGGCATTGTTTTTATGGAAATTTAATTCTATCATTTGTTGAAATTTATAGCTAACTTACTGGAATTCACTGATTTTATTAAATGAGGGTCTCAACGTAATGTTCTTGAGGTGACAGATGCAGTTTTATGATTGGTTTAACTTAAGACTGAGTATAAGTTACTTGCCTTAATAAGCTATAAAACATGTCTTCTGAGTATTAAAATCTCATTACTTTGTCATTAATGGCCTTGACCAAAGCGGGAGTAGTGAAAATGATGGAATTCAAAGAACTAGTGTCGCAGTATTTGTTGTTGCGTTCTCTGGATTGGTTCAGGGAAAATGATAGGACTGTATACTTGTATAACAGATAATACTATGATTCAAGCAAAAAAGGGGAAATGGAGCTATGAATGTAGCATGGATGAGGATAAAAGTTACCTAAGGGAAAGATCTGAGTTTTGGAGAGACAAATGAAACCTCTCGTCTACTTTTAGTTTTTGCCAATGAATGGCAGCAAATATGAGTTGAGAAGAGCTCTCGGCTAAATGATAGGTTGTCGTTGTTGATGCAGGATAAATTTGGGATTTATAGATAAGTGAATGTTTAAGGCTTAAAGTAGATCTATCAGTTATGTATTCTCTGAAATTTATTGCAACTGAAAAGAGCAGGGGTCTATGACATAGGTGGTGGTAAAGGAGGAAGGATTGACTGCTTACAAATAAGACCAGCATACAATTTTCCTTGATTCAAATTTGAATGCAACAAAATATAAAGTTTACAGAATCATCTTATGACCATCAGTGGGAAATGAACTCTCAGATCATTCTGATTTTGTTTTTAATATTTTCACTTGAGGCAAACCATAACCTAAAACCTAGATATGACTCACAACAGTTCTTTTCTTTGTTATTCTAAATATTTAAGCTTAAATGACAATTTATTACTTTAAGGCATGGTTCTGAGATCTATAAACTTCAGAGTCAAACCATCTAACTTTGTAATACTAGTCTACATAAGAAATTTAGTTGGACTTCACATGGAAAATTATGGAAGATAAGCTAACTCAGAAATGTACTTAACTCTTGATTTGAGATGAACATAGCGCTTAAATTGAATCAGGTGCCTGTATTTTGATGTTTTTTTGTAATGTAGCATATTCCCACACAATTAAAGAATTTCATTGGTATACATAGAACCAGCGGAGAAATGCAAAACATTAATCAATAATGTTAGTATAGCCTACAGTAATTTATTAATTCTATTTAGTTTAATGAATATATATGAATAGTGTAAAAATTCATAAGATATTTGTCTTCATTACGTTATAGTTAGGGCTAGTTTTTTAAGTGTAACTTTTGTAGCAAAGTTTCTGAATTGTAAATTATGGCTCCAATTGAATGAAGTACTCTTATATTAAGTGATTTTTTTTTTTTTTTTTTTTGGAAGATGCTTGACTGATTTAACCTTACAAAATACTCTGAGACATTTATGTTTGAGATTGAAACTACCGGTGCTCTCCAAATGAAGAATTATTTTTCAGGATTAACATAGGATTTGCAAAACATAAACTTCACACTAAAGTGACCAAACGATGACTGGCGGTCACTTGCAACATAAGATTTAGGCTTCTCAGTGGATTTTGTTTTAAATCCTAAAGTCGCATTCTGTTGTCACATAATACATATTGCTCTCCTTTCGCTCATAGAAACATAGTAGTTCTTATGTTTCGTTAGCATCATGGCTCAGACTTGAGACCAAAAATTTGGAAATAGAAGGCTGGGACTCAACTTGCTGAGGTTCAGAACCCATCTTTCATATGTAACATTTGATTTCCAGCACTTAGAAATATTCAATATTTGTTGAATGAGTGAATGCCTTACTTTGTAGAAACAGGTTAGTTTGTCATATACTGCTAGCATTGATGTTGGGACTAGGAGTTCCAAATATACAAAAATATGTTTCTTAGGGCCAGGCCATTCTTCCGGTTCAACCTTGCACTGTTCCTTTCTTGCCTTGTCTTGTATGCATGAAGAAGAGCTAAGTTGGTGCCTAATAGCATTAGTTTTATTACTGATATTGTTATATTTAACTCTAAAAAATGAACGTTTCATAATCTCAGGAGATGAATAAATACTACTCTAGCTTTGTAGAGCCACCTTGGAATTAAATTGTCATTATTATTATTATAACCAGCAGCTGACGGGATGAGAAGAGCGCCCTTCCATTCTAAGTAGGATGTGATGCTCTGGATATAAATGTGTACATTTTCATCTTTCTGTGATAAAAATGGCTTCTGATATTTTATATTGTAGTGTCATGTTAGAGATTTCATTCCATGATCATTTGTTCATTCACATGTATTTTTATTTTTAGCTCTAAGCGAAAGACATGAGGCCTAAGACTGACAATGAGGTTGTTTTGAGGCCATCTGATTTCTGACTAGAAGGTGTGCGATCGCCTCGTCCTGAAACCACTTCAAACACAATGGTAATGGCAAAACCTAAGAGAAAGAGAGGCCTTCATGTTTTTCCATGCCTGTTCTCCTACCCCAATTCCTTCCTTCAAAAAAAAAAAAAAATTAAGTTGTGAACAGAAAGTATTAAACGACATGCTGACATATCCTAACTAAACTGGTTCAAATGTTTTAAACGAAAGGAATAATTGTATATGTACACCCACATGTTAATGAAAGGTTTTAGAGTTTAAACACTTTTGAAAAAGTAAGCTCTTCTGAGCTACTGAACTAGCAACAAAATACTTACTATATGAAGATATCTGAACCATTAGGAATCTGCAGATTGCAATCATTTTCTTCCTTTGAAAACTAGTAGGGTTCGCTCTTAAAAGGGTCTCTAGATTTGATAAAATTTTCAGGCTAGAAAGTAAGGATTCTTAGCATAAGTTTCTTTTCATGTCGTAAAGAATTTTGATGTTTTGTATGTTGGGGGTCTTTTTTTTTTTCAATGTAAAGTGCCTATTAAGAATGTTAATTATATCAGTTAACTCTGTTTTAATTATTACCTGCATCTTAGTTCAAAATATGTTTTATAGTTGAACGTAATAGCATTTTTTTTTCATTATGGTAAAACTTTTTTGGGGGAGGGGGCAGGTTTCTATTTATTAAGTTCATTCCATGGACCATGTCCTGTTAAATATGTTACTATAGCTGTGCTTACAAGGCAGTTACTAGGCTTAATCCCTCTGGAATATAATTTCAGTCGGTTCCTTGCCCAAGTTCAGATTTTATACTAACCATTTTTTCAGAATAAGTGGTTCTTCATGTTATTTCATTTCCTGTACTACATGTAACAGCATTAATAGCAGAAATAGTATCACAAATTTACTTACATTTAGCCTAAATTATGCATTTGTTTAATTGATGAGATGCCGGAAAAAATGAAATTGTCATCCCGTTCTAGAGGAAATACAGAGGACAAATTCTAAGGAGCTGACAACATTACTATATATTTTTAAAATCATGCTTATTTTTATGTTTTCTTCTAGAGGCTCAGTTGTCTCTGTAGTTCTGTACGTGACCTCATTTCTCTACAAACAGTATTTTCTTACCAACACTATTACAAATCGTATTTTACAAACAATATTTTCTCAGATGTTAAAAGTGACTTAAAATTTGTAAAACATTCTTTTAATTCGTGTATGTGATTTTCTGTGATGATAGACTTATTCACATGCCATGTAAATCCAGTCACTGTTAGTTGGATTGAACGTGGAATGATTTCATATCTGTGATCTCAATTTATGCTTAAATAAGCCATCCTAGTCTTCTTCTAAAGAAAAACAATGTACAATAGGTTGTTTCTTTGTTTTACCATATCACCTGATATGTTTTATTCTCATGGAAATACAAACTCTAAACTCTTCATTTTCTATGGAAAAATTTAATAGGCTGGTCTAAATAGCGTGGTTTTGAAGCCTATAGTAGAAGAATTCTTCATATAGTTAATGTTTTAATGAGAAACGATTACTAATAGATTTTATTTTGTAGAAAGTTTTGTTACTTATATTTAGCCAAACAAAATTGGTTTTTCTTTTTCAAATAACAGATTGACCCTTTTTGAGGTTAGAAGAACTTTGAAGGTCATCTTTCTTATTTCATGTGCTAAAAGTTAATGTGATTGAAGCACAAAGATTTTAACCACTATTAATTGGCTAAAAACGTAGGTTTTAGAGGTATGAGTTATATAAGAATGAAATCAGTAATTCTCTTTATGCATCTGAATATCTGCTACCGTGATGGTAGTGTTTAAAAGAAAATAAAGACAGAAGTAATGCCACATTAACTTAACACCTGAAATTGCAAATGTAAAGATACTTTGACCCAATAAATATTAAATAGGTAATGTGTATAAGTGTAGTTTAGTATTTGTTTTCTTGTAAGTAAACTGCCTTGTTTTTAAGCAAAACTTCAATGTTAGACTTAAGAGCTTGTAACTGTAAGATGGAAAAAAAAACATTAACTTTAAAATGTCATTTTGAAAATTATAAAAGTAAATACTGACCTTTCTAAGAAAGTCTTTTCCTTTTGACATTGTTTAATTTTTTTTCCTTTTTGTTTTTTAGGTTTGCAATTTTTTTTGGTGATGGCATGTTCAGAATCTTGGATCCCTAAGTTGAATATGTTGGAAATGTTTAGGAACTCTGGAAATTGTTGTTTTTGCATATATGATGAACTTACTAGGTGAATCAGTAGATTTAATAAAAAGTATATAAAAGAATAGGTTTGATTCTGTATTTCTAAGTTGGCACGCATGTCTCAAATTCTTAGCTGTCAGTATTAGTGTTACACTTTCAGAGATAGTTATCTTTTGAAGGTTTGGTGGATTTTTATGGACCTCATATTTTCCCAGGCAGTTGATATAATTCTCCCATGTCGATTTGTTAGCTTCTTTTCTTTCTATAATACCTACCTATTTTGCCAGTGTAGCTTACTTAGATCCAAGATAATTATTTATCAGCAAGAGAGAAGAGAAAAAAATCATCAAGTGCGAATCCTAAAGGTAATAATTACAAACTTTGAACCTGGAAATGGTCTTAATATGGTCTGTGTTAGAATATGCAGATTCCACCCAAATTCTACCCAAATACACTTGTGGCAAAATGCTACCAATTTTTGAATTAGATAATATTATGTAGAACAGAAGTGCTAATGAGCGGAAAAAAACTATGCATTTTCACATCCTCCCTGTCTCCCTGTAGTTGGGTGACTGAATTCATGGAATGTAAAATGGCCACAGGGTAGATAGTGTGAATGAAAAGGAGAAGGAACAATACTTGAATCTCCAAAGACTGAAAGTTGAAAGTTGGCTATATTCTGTGCATCTCAACCCATTGTTTAAAACTGTAGGCTTCTTGCATGTCGACCCAGCACGGCCATCCGTGACCATTCGCGTGGATGGAGACCCGTACCTGACAGAGCCATACAGTCTGGGGTCACTGGAGTGCCATTATCCTTGCTAGTCCTTTTCTGTGGCCTCTTCTTGCTGGAATTAAGAGATTTGAGGAACATTCTGGGGCAGGTAGTTATTTTGATGTTCAAATGTGACTGCCTCCCTGCTCTTTTGACCACAACCGGGGGAAGATTGATTTTTAAGGCCATAATCAGAGCAAGTTGAAAAAGGATAAAAGGGAAAAGATGAGAATTCAGGGAACCGTATGTAGAGGCTGGTAGCTCAGTAGAGTAGAATGTTAATGTGTTTGTTTATTGCAAGTGTAATTATTGGTAGATTATCCAGTAATACAGAAATTGGTGTATAAACAAGTTTTTAAAATAACATTTCTATTAAAAGTCTTTTAGAAACTAAATAGGCTACACTGTAACTATCCTCTACCCCCTTTGCTTGATTTCTTTTAAGGGGAATTGGCTGACAGATATTTCATAGATGGCACAATGAAAACATTAGATAGAGTTTTTAAAAAGCAGGTTACATTTTTAATCCAAATGCATTTTGCCTATTTAGCTGCTTTCCCATTACAATTGGCTTTTTAAAAACTCTCCTGTGATACTTTTGTCAATAGAGGTATTTCCTCTTAGCCAATTCTAGCCACAGTATTGACTGGGCCTCAGCATTTGATATTCCCAGAAGGAATTAGACAGGCAGGAAAAAACTTGGTCCCTACTGGAATGAATATTTTAAAGA
The DNA here is from genome assembly GCF_036562045.2 of Rhinolophus sinicus. Classification (NCBI taxonomy): domain Eukaryota; kingdom Metazoa; phylum Chordata; class Mammalia; order Chiroptera; family Rhinolophidae; genus Rhinolophus; species Rhinolophus sinicus. The sequence goes on from NC_133757.1 coordinate 97,623,813, forward strand.
CCTTCTTAGATTCTGAACACTGAGTACAAATGAAAGAGACCCAAGAGAGGGAAAAATTAAAGAGCCAAAGGATGAAAAATGAGGGTGGGGGTGGATAAACTCTTATAAGTAACCGAAGGGAAGGGATTTGTTTTCCTGGAATCAATGAGGTAGTATGTGGAATCCCAGGGCAATAGGTACTATGCTCTTAATTTGGGTAGTTCACACTAAGCCTGTAGTATTTTAAGGAGAGTGGCTGGTAATCTTGGGAAATACTAATGCGTTTCCTAACAGTGAGTTTGATTTTATTCTGGTATGTTATAAAGGGGTATGTGACTCAAAGATTAACTTCATTTAAAATAAATATCTTAGATGCCAGAGAAAAAAATTATAAAAAAATGGGGTTTTGGTCCCTGTTGTATAACTTGAGAAAATAATGGAGAATACTGAGCATAGTAGAGAATTGATGACATGAATACAATCAGTATTTGATGGTTTCTTTCCAAAAACTTCTAAATAAAACCTTAAATCTGTTTAATTAATGTTGGCCTCAGTTATATTATAACAGCATTTTAGTGTGTGTGTTCTGGGAAAATCTTCTTGGGTCACTGCATGTAGTCTGCCACATCTCTGTGAGAATTCAGAAATCTGACTCGTTTTACCCAAAGTTGAACAGGTCTTTGTAAGTTTTGGTAGAGTAAGTACCTAAGGACGGATACACAGAAAAAGTGAGCCTAAAACAATGATTCTTTGTGTTTTGGAAATACAAAGAACTTGTATTTCCAAATACAACTCTTGAAAATCTGAAGAAAGCTATGGATCCTTTCCCAACAAGACTGCAGTTTCTGAGGGTAGAGGGACAGCCCTTGGTTTTCAGGTCAGGAAACTCTGATCTAAAAGATCATCTTCATTTTACTTCTGACATTGCTCTGACTTTATTGTCACTCTCCCTTAGTGGTTCTCTGTCACCTTTGACTAGAGCATCAAACCTTCAAACCTGCCTTACACATTGACCTTAAGCCACTAGTTCAGAGCTTTCTAATGCAATGGAACAAAAATTCTCTGCAAAGGGCTGTGCCAAAAGTACAAGTGATAAAGAGAGCCCTTGGCGTGAGGGTGCGGCATGGCCCTCCTACTGGATAGTACTTAACCTCCCGCTGGTTTAGGGGCTTTTATTTCATAGTAAGTTGAATATTAATGTTTTGTTTTGTAAAATAAGCGTATTTCATCCAAAATTTCTAATTAAAAATTTTTTTTTAACCTAAGTGTGACTTTTTTCTTGTTTTGGGATATCAGATTCATGGTGTAAAATGTGTACTTCATATTATCATTTTGAATGGAAATTTGGAGTCCTGTTATTTTGTGACGCTAAAATTTGTAGGACAATTTCAGGAAAATTGTTGAGATTCCTAGGTAATTCGTTCTTTATTCCTTTCAAGTATCCTGAATGTATGATTATTTCTAAATTTTATCAATTCATTTATAAGTTTAGAGAAAACCGTCTTCAGTTCATATGTTGGATGAATTTGATTTACATTATTCAAAATGTGTTTCTACAAAAAAATGCCATTTGAGTGGTTCTCATCTCCAGTTTGGAACCTCAGATCACCTGCTTGTTATGTCATTCATTGGGACTGTTCTGCAAAATACAGCTTCACTGACCAGGTCATCCTTGAAAAATCAAGAAATCTGAGAATCTAATTTTGGGACTTTATAGAAAGATCGAAGAGCATCATCAGATTGACAAAACAGCACACTCTGGAAACATCCCAGACTGCATTGGTTTTGTACACGAAGCATAATTTGACTGTCTTTTGTGACGTGGACCTATAGACAGATAAAATAATCTCCTAAAATGTATCTTTCATGTAAGAACACAACTCTAGCCTCTAAAACATTCCTGGCAGTACAGTTTCCTCCTGATTATTACACGGGTCGTTCAACTTGCCTGGAAGTTAGACATCATATGTTCTGGATTTGAAGGTGTTTTGTATTTTCTTTTGGAATGTCGTGTTTTGGGCTTTTACAACATGTGCCTCAGCATTTTGCGCCTCCTGGGGAGGAGCCTGCATTCACCCGTGCCCAGATGCTTACCCTCTGCCCTTCCTTTTCTGTACTGTAGACTTCGATGTGGGAGAAACGGCGAGTGTACACGATTCCAAAATTGATCGTAATCCTGTTAGGTTTATCCTGCTTATCCTTCCCATATTATTTTACTGCATTTCCTTTCTAGCTCTTCTGAGTGTTGCCCAATTTTACTCCCTTTGTTAGATCAAGATAGGTGCAGCCGCACTGAGCAGGCTTCTTCCTCCCGGTGTCTTGTTTGTTCTGCCTGCGATGGGAGGTTTGCAGTTGCTTTACTTACAGTAAAAGAGTCACGTGTGTCCTTTCATTTCCATCTCCCTGGATGTTCTTATGGGGAGAAAAGATAGGTCTAGACACAGAGATCGGGGCTGTCTCATGTTTGCTTATAAAAATTCAAAGCATTATATTTCGATTTTAGCTTTTTGGCTGTACTGTTGGCAGTAGTCTCCACTGGATGTGCGCTGTCTGTGGGGCACTGCTGGGCGTGGTGTCCATGCTTCCTCTCCCTCACCTTAGTCTCCAGGTCAGGAATGAACCTCCTCACGCCTCAGGCAGGGAAAGAACCAAAATGGACTTCTATGTGAAGCTTGCTAATACTGAGTCCTGAGTTAATGAGGTAGTTGAAGAGACCCACTTTTCCCTCCTGGATGCTAGTAAAAACAAATCGTGCAGAGGAATGATCAATGTCAAGATTTTGAAAGCAAGGTTTGTAAAAAAAAAATTTTTAAATAACAAATTCTAGGTTAACTTACACAAACTGACATTCACTATCCAGGTGTGTCTTTAAAAAAACCCAAAACTAACAAAAACAAAAACTAACCCTTAAAAAAAATCATCAAATTACCCTTACATATTCCAAATGTGACACTACTCTAAAAATGTTTTACACGTAGTTTTCAGAAACACGTTCAAATATGTTTTGTGTAAAAAGTATATGCTGTATATAATAATTTTTCTGACTTTTGCTCTAATAAATATTAAACTTAAGTGGTCTCATTATGTAAAACCTAATAGCTTGAAATTATTCTTTGAGTTAAATTTTATAGCAGACGATACTATTTTTACTTTTTATGTGATGTACAAGTATTCTTAGAAGGTGCTTAGCTGTGTGTGTGTTTTCCACATTGTAACAGGGTCCATGTCTCCAGTGAGAGTTTCCGAACCTTTGGCTGTAATTACCAAGTACGTGGGATTGGGCTGACTGGAAATGCATATCGAGCTTTTCTGTGTATGTGGCAAACTTTGTCCAAATAAAGTAGCTCTGTATACTCTGAAGCAGCTTTTTAGTAATTAAATTTCTGTTCAATAAAAATATATGTGAATTAAAGATAAATATGTGCTGTGAGTTAAGGAAATGAACAAAAAGATCTGTAATGTGATGGTCTAAGTTAGTGATTTGCAACCTTCTAAGTTAACAGTGGTTTTGAGTCGGTAGGAATGGAGTGGGGGTGGGACATGTTTGTAGGGGAGAGAAAGATCCGTACCTGGGATCGGCAGTCGTGTGGGTCTGTGTAAGCTGTGCCTCGTGGACCGGAACCCCAAGGTTAAGGAAGCTTGGTACTAAAAGTCTGTTCCCACAGTTCTTGAATGACCAGCAGGGAATGGGTGCCAATCTGAGGCAAAATAGGAAAAAGGAAAACAGTGTAGGGACTTCAAATTTTTTTCCAGTTTAAAAATTGTTCTATAAATTTCTATGTCCTCTCTGTTGTATGCCCTTATTTGGTAGAATAAAATACTTGTCCTAAGTTAGTTCTCTGAAGATACCAAAAATTTTTAATTGGTCTGTGAAACCAAAAGGCTGGGAATGCTGTTTCTTGGAACCGTCCAATATTAGCATAGTAAGGTCCCAATTGTTTGTCCCGCAACCCACTACTTACAGGACACTGATTAGGGTACCAGAGAACAATTTGGGAAAGTTTATATAATTTCTTCAGCATTTCTGTGTGATAGGAGTCATTGTCTTAAAAAACCTTTTTATTATAGTTAAAAGGATAGCTAGGATCATCCTGTTTCAACCAATGGTTGTCTGGAAATCTCTCAGAGTTCGACTAGTTTTGTGTGAAAATGAACTGAAACCTCAGATAATGCAACGTTCCATCCACTACAACGCAAACTTGGAGGAAATCATACTACCTTGCAGATAGTTTTTCAACCTGCAAAATAGTTGTCAACTTGCAAAAAGTTCTGTGCCGAGGACCAGAAATACAATGGTTATAACTGATTTTATTTCTGTTTATGTCTCATGTCAAGTTTAAGTAGACTTTGTATGCCATAGTCTTGTGTGACTAGACTGTTTTTATTAATTAGCTTTAAAGAACTGGACAAAAGCATCCTGGAGGAGGAGAAATTAAGGATGCATCATTGGGGCTGTTTGGGGATCACTTTCGTCTTCCCGGTGGAAGGGCATTTTTCAGAAAAATGGAAGCTAACTAATACCAATTTTTATATCTTGCCCACTTACGTGCTAGCCACTGTAATACCAAACTATGTGTAAGTAATACAGAAAATGTGTCAAGGAATCAGTTTCTGAGAAAGATGACTGAGATTTCTTCCTTTGGCGACTTTAAGATGACAGTTCTTCCTTCCTAAATGGGTGCTTGTAGGCAAGTTCAGAGGAAGTTGGTCATCTCTGGTTTACAGTTCTCCAAAGTACCTCCCTTTATCTCCAGGGATGCTACAAAATTCTTACTGAATTGCTCATGAGAGAAAGCTTGCCATCTTCTACAGTAAGGGTTTTCCTTAGAGACTGTTTCTTAGGAGACCCAACTTTGAATTATTAAACCTAGGGCTATGATGAGTGAGGCAGACACCTGCTTTCTGTATTCACTGGGGCTTGGAAGCAAGGAGGAAATTACTAAATAAAACGAAATTGGTTGGGGGATATTTTGGACTTCAGTTGCTGTATGCTGTGCGTCCTTTCCCTCGGGTAGAAAACGATCAGCCAGGACGTTTGCATTTCTCAATATTGGGAGGCATTACTTTGCCATTGAAATTTTGGATTAAACATTTTGATCATTGGCCATTTTGTAACAAAAAAAGATTATAAGTTGATACATATTGATTGAAAACATTTCACCGAAAATATGACCCAAAATTGTGGTAGACTTGCAATTTTGTATTTGGAAGAGAAAACAGCAGTTTCTTACTATGGCTTGTTGAGGACAGTTATAAGGGAATTCAGGTGTTTTTTTTTTTTTTTTCTCTCTCCAATTATCTCATTCTTGTTCCAAACCAAGTTACATTTTCAGTTGAATAATACTTTAGAAGTATTCCCTTAGGAATTAGGCTTTTCTTCAGCTCGTAAGTGGCTGTCAGTGGCCTCTCCAGCCCTCATTTCAACCTTAGAAAACCCTATCACAGAATGAGTTATCGTGAAATTTTTAACTTGTGGAGTCTTCTAGAAAGTTGTACAATATTCACACCGTTGTAGCATCATTTTCTCACTTTCAGAAAGGAGGAATTAGTCTTACGTGCTTGGCCAGGGGAAGGCCAGCGTGGTTCATGAATCGCTCAGGCTGTTGGGTCCACCAGCTCTTGGCCTGATGCTGCAGCAGGACTTGTCTCTGGCATGGCGGCTGAGTGGCAGGGCTGAATTTCTGAGCAGTTGAATTTCTGAATGATTTTAGGAAGTCTAAGGCAGGTGTGGGAGCGTCACTTTTCACGTCTACCAGCATAAGCAACTCCTGTTTGGTTTCTTAATAACATCCTTCCAGGAAGTCATTGCAGCATATTATAGTTGCTACTTTCCTCTAGATTTTAGATGTATCTGTCAAAATTGATAGTAAGTGGGGTTAATTCAGTAGCTGTCATTTCCTCTAAAAAATTGCCATCCGCAGCTGACCTAGAATTCCATCTTGTAGTCAGTATTATATATAATGCCTAAGTCCTAAATTCTGACCAAAAAAGATAAAATTTGGTCTGAGTGGAGCACAAGATTCTAAAAAGCTCTTTCACCTTTCCTTGCCTAGTTTCCTGCCCCTCGGATCTTTCTGGCTCCCCTTGTAGTGATGACCACCTTAAAGGTTTGAAATTTAGAGCAAGAATCAGAAAATGGTGATGGAAGGGAAGTGGTCCAGGAATGGGGTAAAACCCTTTAAAAAGTGCAACAAAGATTGCAGTAGGTACGGGTATTGTAGGCTTATCAGCATGTTTTTACAATTGAACAGGTCAGGGCTGAGCACAGCACATTAAATCTTGCCTCTTCTAGTTCTGGTTGCATCCGTGTCTTCCTGTTGTCGATGGGAACTTGAGTTCACATGAATGAAGTGTTAGCACACGGTGGCACTGGTGCCTAGATGGGTATCAAATTTGGAATGGGCAGAACTTCTCATATCCTTAGATTCCCCTGAATGGATGCGAAGACAACTTTCCTCAACAATTGGAAGTTGTCACTTGCCATGCTGGCTTCCTATGTCTCCCCACCGTTTTCAGTAGGAGAGACCATAGCAAACTAATTTCTTCCAGAAGCTATTTGGTAGGGGAACTTGAGAATTATTATAGTTGGACGTGGCATTTCAGAAAATTACTCATTCTTGCAACATGTGGATGGACGCGTCCTACGTTCCAGGCGTTCTGGGCTGTGGAGAAACAGCACCCAAAGTGTGGAGTTTACATCATAGCAGAGGTAAACAGACTCCAGAAGCAAATCATCATACTGTAGAACAAATGAACAAGAGCAGAGGGAATGTGCTCAGGATGCCGTGTGGGATAGAGAAGCAGGTCTTCCTGTTTTTAAACAGGGAGGTGAGAGAGAGTAGAGTTCATCTTTCAAGTGAGATTTGAGAGAGATGATGTTCGTATAAATTGGAACTGACCAACAAGTTAAGATAGAAAATAAAATACTGATTGTGTACTGCTTTCCCAGCCACTCCTTTGCCTGTACTGGAAGCCTTTGCTACATGGAAATGTAGCTGTGCACATTCCTTGTGGCTAATATCCTCCCTTCTGCCTACATTTTTCTTTTCCAGGGCTCAGCCCAGATGTCTTCTCTATGACATTGTGGAAGCAGACATGGTCATAAACTAAACTGCATGGCCAACTACGACACTGAGTGCAGAGGTCCCACTAAAGATGAGTGGGCTTTTAGGTGGGGCCCTAAACTAAAGTGTGGGCCACATGTCATAAGGAGGGGTGAGCATGACAGGCCAGGCTGAGGGAACCCAGGAGCTAAAGCAGGCAAGAGTGAGCAAGGTCGAACTTGAGAGTGATCGCAATGAGACAGATCATGGAGGGCTCCCAATTTCATGCCAAGGAGAAGGGGCAGGAGGGGACCACTGCTGTCCTTTGGGGCTTGTCCCATGTGGGAGTGTCCACGGAGTATGGCAAAGATTTGTTGTCTCTGTGGGTTGCTAATCTCTGGCAAGCAACGAGTGGAAGAGAAGGTTCTTAGTAATAATTTCCTCTCTTCTGTCTCACAATACCTGTTTTTCCAAAATGCAGATAACTTTTCTTTCTCATAAAAAGGATATGATTTGTAAAAATTTCAAGTGGCACAGGAAAAATAAAAAGCAAAGTTCACTGTCACTATTGTTCATATTCTGGTCGTCATCAGTTTGGACTGTGCTCCCAGCAGCAGGCAGTGGACGCTCACCATGCTCACAGCTGCTCTGTCTGCACATGACCAGCTCCCTCTTGCCGGAAGTGAAGTGGTTTACAGTTTTCATTCAGGTTCTTTCCAAGTTTTCACTCTCATAAACTCCGTTTCAGTGAATGTATAATGTCTGCGTTTACCCAATTATCTCCTTGGTATAAATTATGAACACTTCAAAAATCAGGATGCTTATGACTCAGAGAGAGACAACACTAGAATTTAGTGCTGTAAGACCTTCCCTTTGAGCAGCGTGTGTGTGTGTGTGTGTGTGTGTGTGCGCGCACACACAAAGCACTAGCAACAGCTTATCTCTTCAGATCTGCTTAAGACATAGCAATGTGGGTTAAGGGAGGTGGTGGTCTCCCTGTGGGGCAGGTGAGGAAATAGGGGGAAGCCTCTGTTCCTCAGCGTGCAGCAGGGAGCCCCTTGCTGCTCATGAAGCACACTTGCAGCCAGTTTTCACAGCACCGACTCCCAGACCAACCCACAGGAGCTTCTGCAATATAAGATGATAAGCACATATAGCCAAACTGAAAAAGGCACTTTCCAGTTTCCTCCCGTAAAACTGCTTTGATGCCAAGTTTAATTAGGCAGATCAAAGAGACACCATGTTTTGCTGAGAGGTTGAAAATCATTCGGCAAAATTCTGATCGGTTTCTCCATGTAGGAAGTCTTCCCAAGGGTTAAGTGTGAGTATTACTCATTCTAGTTCTTTCATGGGAGCGTACCTTCTGGAAGTGTTCTAGTTGGATTACTCAGTGGTGGTCTAGCCATGCCACCCTACCCAGACACTTTTCATAGGGCTTGATAAGATGGTTCTTAGATTAAACCATTGTGCACTGAACATAATGAGTAGAACTCAAAGTGTTACCATCCGGTTTCCTGTTATGTGACAGGCTTGATTACATGCAGGCTCGGGATAAAGTCCTCAGTTCTATTCTGTCTCCTGAAACGTTAATGCTACTGAGAAGTTTTAGCCATGTCACCTCTTCTTCTCATCAGCCAGCCCCATTAGTGCATCCCATTCCTTTCTGTCTCGGGGCCTTTGCACTAGCCCTTCCCTTTGCCTGCGATGCTCCTCCCCGGGCACTCACACGGCTCCCTTGTCTCATTCAGCTGTCTACACAAACGTGTCCTCATCAGAGAGGCCGCCTCTCATCTTTTTCATCGCCCCCCTTATTTCCTCATAGCAGTTTAACACAACCTGACATTAAAGATTTTTCTCCTCCAATAGAAGCTCAGGAGAGAGCAGGGTCTTTGTTTTGTTCCTGGCTGTTTCTTCAAAACCTAAACCAATACCCGACATGTTAGAAACTCCATAAATATATAATATTTGAATGAGTGAATGAATGAATCCCCTACTGCTCCTGCCGATATAAGGAGTTGTGAAGAAACTTGGAGCTTTTAAAGAGTCTGAAAGGACGTCAAGGACTTAGAAAAAGTGGCAACTACCTGAGAGGAACTCACCTCAGGACCCCATCTCCAGCAGGGCTGTCCCGTTCAGCAGCGCCATTCCCGCCTCCAGCCCCTTCTCTCCCTGAATGTTCACTGCAAGCCATTGCGCCTGTCACTGCCCCAGTTGGAGGGTGACTTGTGCTAATCATAAGCACCGCCTTTGACAAACATTCTAGTGGCTTAATACAATCAATAGATATTTACTGAGCCCCAGCTGGAGTGCCAGGCATTGTTAGAGGTCAGGGTTACAAAAGTCAACTGGACAGACTGAGCTTAGAGTTTTTCAGAGCGTGAGTTTGATTGGACAAGATTGTTTTTCTGCCATCCCCACACAAGACCAGAGCTCTGAAGGGCAGGAAGCTTTGTTCAGTGGGGAGGAGAATTGTAAGGTGCAGTGCAGGTATTCATGGGGAGGGGGTGGGCTGTGGGTGCTGTGTGTGGTCTGTGCACAGAGGGAGGGCAGACAGGGGACAATGACAACCTGCTACTCGGGTTTGCTTAGGCGCCCCCCAGGTCTCAGGGAAGAGGGAGGAGGCTCACTGTACTCTTATTTTCTCCTAGACCGTATCAATAAACAAAATTCTTATGACTACCACTTTCTGTGTTAGACCTCTATGGACTAAAGTCACAAGGTAATTATTTTTTTAAAGATTTTTATTAAAATATAACTTACATACAACACTGTATTAGTTTCAGGTGTACACCGTACTTATTCAACATGTATAAACCTAAAGAAGTGATCACCATGATAAGTGCAGCAACCACCTGGCGCTGTACCACGTTATCACAATATTATTGACTATATTCCCCATGCTGTACATTACACCCCCATGATTTATTTGTTTTATACCTGGAAATTTGAACCTCTTATTCCTCTCCACCTTTTTAATTTTTCAATTACAGTTGACATTTCATATTATTTTATATTTCAGGATACAGCATAGTGGTTAGACATTTATATAATTTAAGAAGTGATCCCCCCGACTAGTCTAGTACCTACCTAGCTCTATACATAGTTATTACCATACTATTGGCTATATTCTCCATGCTGGAGGATGTAAACATCCTCAGGACTATTTGCTGTCAGTCTGTACTTCTTACTCTCTTCCTCCTTACACCCTGCCCCCCAACACCCTCCCATCTATCTTCCCAACAAATCTAGTCCCCATCTGACACCACACATAATTATTACAATATTGCTGACTGTATTCCTTATGCTGTACCCTACATCCCCATGATTACTGTGTAACAACCAATTTGTACTTCTTAATTCCCTCCCCCTTTTCTCTCATCCCCAACCCCCCCTTCCCATCTGGCAACCATCAAAATATTCTCTGTATCTATGAGTTTGTGCCTGCATTGTTTCCTTATTTTGTTGTTTAGATTCCACAAAAAGTGAAATCACATTGTGTCTTGTCTTTCTTTGTCTGACACTCCACTCAGCCCAGTACTCTTTAGGTCCATCCCTGCTGCTGCAGATGGTGAGAACCCATTCCCTTCCATGGCTGAGCAACATTCCACTGTATACATGTACCGCCTCCTCTGTATCCATTCTTCCATTGACAAGACACCCAGGCTGCTTCCCCATCTTGGCCATTGTAAACAATGCTGCAATGAACATACAGATGCACACGTAACCTCAAAGTACTGTTTGGGTTTCTTCAGATAATTACCCTGAAGTAGGATACTAGGTCCTTCTTTGTCTCCTGTTATCGCCTTTGTTTTAAAGTCTATTTTGTCTGGTATAATTATCGCTACCCCAACTTTTTTTGTTTTTGTTTTTTTTCATTTTCATTTTCATGAAATATCTTTTTCCATCCCTTTATACTCATTCTGTGTGTATATTTCAATCTGAAGTGAGTCTCTTGTAGGCAGCATATGTAAGGGTCTTGTTTCTTATCCATTCAGCCCTCCTGTGTCTTTTGAGTGGAGCATTTAATTCATTTACATTGACAGTAATTTTTGATAGATATGTAGCTATTGCCATTTTATTATTCATAACTTTGATTTTTTTTCCATCTTAAGTCCCTCTAACATTCCTTGTAATACTAGATTGGTGGTGATGAACTCATTTAGTTTTTTCTTGTTTGGAAAGCTCTTTATCTGTCCTTCAATTCTAAATGATAACTTTGCTGGGTAGAGTTATCTTGGTCGTAGATCCTTGCTTTTCATCACATTGAATATTTTGCGTCAATCCCTTCCAGTCTGCAAAGTTTCTGTTGAGAAATGAGCTGACAGTTTATGGGGGCTCCCTTATAAGTTACTAGTTGCCTTTCTCTGCTGCTTTTAGGATTCTCAAAGAGAGTCTTTAACCTTTGCCATTCTAATTATAATGTGTCTTGGTGTGGACCTGTTTGGTTTCATCTTGTTTGGGACTCTCTGTGCTTCCTGGACTTGTATGTCTGTCTATTTCCTTTGCTGGGTTAGGAAAGTTTTCAGTCATTATTTTTGCAAATACATTCTCATTCCCTTGCTTTTCTCTCTTCTCCTGGTACCCCTATTATGCGAATGTTGTTATGCTTGGTGTTGTCCCAGAGGTCTCTTAAACTATCCTCATTATTTTTTTTTATTCTTTTTTCTTTTTGCTGTTTTGATTGGGTGTTTTCTGCCATCTTGTCTTCCAAATCATTGATTCGATCCTCTGCTTCATCTGTGATTCTTTCTAGTGCATTCTTCATTTCAGTTATTGTATTCTTAACTTCTGACTGGTTCTTTTTTATGTGTCTTTTTATGCTTGTTATCTCTTTGTTGAAGTTCTCACTGAGTTCCTTGAGCATGCTTATAACCAGTGTTTTGAACTCTGGTCTCTGGTAGGTTGCTTACCTCCATTCTGTTTCGTTCTTTTTCTGGAGTTTTCTGCTGTTCATTCATTTGGGAGGTATTTTTTTGTTTCCTCATTTTGGCAGCCTCTCTGTTTATTTCTGTGTATTAAGTAGATCTGCTATGTCCCTCAGTCTTATGTAGTAGGTGCCCTGTGAGGCCCAGTGGCACAGCCTCCTTGGTCACCTGCACTGGGTGCTTGAGAGGTGTCCCTTGTATGGGTTGTGTGTGCCCTCCCGTTATAGTTGAGCCTTGGTTGCTATTGGCACATAAGTGGGTGGGATTGACCCTCAGGCTGATTGGCTGTGGAGTTTGGCCACATCCACAGCTTACAGGCTGCTGCATGGAGGAACTTACCCCAGTGAGTGGGATTCACCCCAGTGGGTTCTGGTTCACCTTTTGTATATGTGGCTTGTGGGGCTAACTGGGTGGTGCTCTGCTGTATGTTGAGCACCAGTATGTTGGTTCTGGGACTTCTTGCGAGGGGCTCCAGTGCAGGCCAAGGTCACCCATTGTCTGTGACTGGTCGGGGACTACCTGGCAAGAGCTACAAAGGGATCTGCAGTTGTTCTAACCCTGGAGGCATGTGGGAAAGGCCACGCTGCGAACCGAGGATGTCTTCTGGCAGTAGTACCGGGCTTGGGGTAGCTCCGTAAAATTCCAGGACACCTCGAGGCTTGCTGCCACCTGCCAGCTCCCTTAAGGTTCAGCCACTTATCAAGCCTCATGCTGTATGGGAGTTGGGTGTGGCAGGGTCTCAGGGAGTCGCTAGAGTGGGAAGAGTCGTGGACCAGCTTAATGTAAATTCTGGTTTGGTGCCAGTGCTGAACCTGAAGCTACTCAGCAAAGTCTTAGAGCACACCGAGGCCAGTTGCTGCCTGCCTTGGGTCTGTCGGATTCTGATAGTTTTCTGAGAAGAGAGCAACGTGGGTGGGGCTGGCTACTCTTGGAGAAAGTGCCTCTTGCGTTGGGTGGGGTGGGGTCCCAGGAAATCAGCAGGGCGGAGTTTCAGAGCTCACTAGACCAATCAGATTCAGATTTGCACATAAGTGTAGGGGGCGGGCTCAACACGGGAAAGATGGCACCAGCCTGCCGGCTGCCCAGAAGAAGGACTCTTTACAGGCAAATTGCAGACTGTCCTCCAGCCCTTGTCCCGAAGCTACATAACTCAGTCTACCCCCCAAGTTACTGTCCCTCTGCTGGAGCCCAAGGTGAGTTCCTGGGAGTGAGAGAGTCTGTGCGTGGGCCCTTTAAAAGGACATCTGGGTTTCACACTGCCTTCCGTCCCACCTGGATGGTTGGAATCTCCACTATTTTTCGCAGCCAGATGTTGTGGGGGCTCTTCTAGCCAGTACCAGTACTCTGGGCTAGGGAGGCCACTGTGGGGCTGGCGTCCCTCACTCCTCCAGGAGGAACCTCCAAGGCTGAGATATTCCTTCCAGTTCTCAACCACCACATGGAGGTCTGGCGTCTCCACCAGTTCCATATCCCCACCCCTCCTACCAGTCTCCACGTGGCTTCTTATTTATATCCTTAGTTATAAAACTTCTGTTCCAACAGACTTCAGATGGTTCTCCAGGTTGGTTGTTCTATAATTTAGTTGTAATTTTAGTTTTTTCATGGAAGGAAGCAGGCAGTGTTTATCTACTCCGCCATCTTGGATCCCCTCTCAAAAACTAATAATTTTATATGTTTCTTTGGGTGAATACTTCAGAAAGTTCCAAGGCCTGGAAGTCTATTTATGATCAACTTGGAACCACAATAAGTTTGTATTTCTACCCCCTCCATAAGATTCAAAAGAAGGAAAAAAAACAAAGAGAACTCTTTATTCCTCCAACAATTCAAATAGACTAAAATTTAAGGGAACAGAATTTCTAAGTGATTTCTCACTTATTTAATCAATCAATCAATCAATCATCAATCCTTCAAATACTCTAAAAGAAGTGTCTTGAAATTTTCTGTAAGGAATATTTAATCAAAAAGGAACCTAATACAAACATGCATGACCATGGAATCCTAACCTGTATGAAGCTTGAGGATTTGCGTGGAGACAACTTTCCTGCGTAGCTCTGTTGAGACAGAATTGCTGTACTCTAGTTGTGAAATGAAATAGTCCTACGGCATTCTTTCTGACACATCATGTTCTAAGGGTGAGAAATACACATAGTATTAATAACATCAGGAAAACCAGACTGGTACAAATAGGACATGGGATTCAGCCTGTCCACTGGGTCCTCTAGCTCACATGCCAGCTTTCAGAAATAACGCTCCAGCTCAAAGTGTGTGTGTGTGTGTGTGTGTGTGTGTGTGTGTGTGTGTGTGAATAACCTGGGAACTTAGTTCAATTGCAGATTCAGATTCAGTATTTCTGGAGTGGGACTTGGCATTTTGTTTTCCTAATAGGCTTGCAGGTGAAGCCAGTACCACTGGTCCACAAATTACACAAACTAGCAAGGCTGTAGTTTCCCAAGGACTTTCACGTGTATTTTTTTCATGCAAACTTTCTAACTATCCTGTGAGTTGAGCTCTGCTAGTGTTACCTCCTTTTACACATAATAAAAGTTTTCAAGAGGTAGATTGTCTAAAGTTATGCCAGAAGCCAAGTTTTCTTTCCTTCATTCTTCTTTCCTTCCTTTCTCTCTCTCTCTCTCACACTCTCTTGCCTCTCTCTTTCCTATTAGTTTCAGGTTAGAATCCAAGTTTTCTAACTCCTCATGGAGTGTTTTTATTATACTAATTCTAATTTGATTGTTGCATCATAAATGCAGGAGTGGGGAGGTGAAACTAAAATGGGTATTTTTGGAAACCCAATAGAGAAAATACACACATACTTCTATTATTATTCTTATGTCTCCTGAGGTCTCACGAGGGAGAGCTAATGGACTAGGGAGATATCAAAGATATATGAGAGTTCTTAGACTTGCCATTTGTAGCAACAAGAAGACAACAGATGGTGAGTGTCCTTCTGCTGATGACAGACAGTGGACTGTCTTTGGGAAAATTGTATTTGACTTAACTATAGGCTGCTTTCATCATCGGGATGGAACTAGAACTTAAGAGCTCAGTAGCATTGATTTATGGAGTGCTGTTCCTGTCAGATGCTACAAAGAATGTGCAAATCATATGCAAGTGGGCTAACTCTCGCTCAACATTTGCCAACTGGAAACAGGATGTCTTCATTCCAGCTAGATTTCAATTTGTTCTTTGGGTAACTTTCAGTGAGGTCCTGATTATGCTTATTCTTCATATGGTATAGCCTGAGATATAGCTAAACACTGTCAAACAAAGAGAAGCATACAAGCATAGAAATCCAGTGTGGCACTTGTGAGCCTGCGTCTCGAGCCTCAGCAGGTGAGAAGAGGCCCGACTTGTGGCAAAATGAATCTCATATGGCCTTTTATTTTTATAATTCTTTTTTTCCAGGAATAGGCAGCTGCTTTATTATTGGTGTGGTCCATCTTCTTTCCTTTTCCAGCCTCAGGCATTTGCTGCTAAGTCATCCAATGGTAGCACAGAAAGATTCGATTCATTTGGCATCTTATTCAGCTCAAAAATATATATGAATACCTCGATTTTCCAGTATTCTAAATAGTGTCTTGTGATAAATATAATACATCTCATGGTAAAAATTTTGAAATTAAAGGACTTTAACTAAAGAAAAAAAATCACTATTATAACTCAGGGATAATTAGTTATCATTTTGGTGAGTATCAGTCATGTACATATTTTAACAAATTGAGATGATGACACTATTAAAGCATTTTTAAAAAGTATTATAACCTCTTTCACATAAGAGTATTGGAATAAATATTTTCCCAAATTTTGAAATATTATTTAAGAGTTTGGCTTTTTTTTTTTTTTTCCTAGTTGCTGTTTGATCAGATGGATGTATTATAGTTTATCCGGTCATCTCTATTGATGAATGTTTAGTTTTCTATTGTTTAATATGTTATACTGTAAGAGAGAATTCTTATATTAAACCTCTGTACACATCTCTGATTATTCCCTTAGGATAAATACTGAGAAGTGGAATTACCAACTCAAAAGATATATTTAAATTACTTGTTGGATGAATGATACCTTTTGATAAATATTAACGAAGCATGTTCCAGAATGGTTGTCCAATTCATACCTTTAATTAACAGCACTCTCTGTCTGTTTTGTATATTGTTTTTAAACTTTGCCTTTTTGTTTTAAATGATATCCCTTTGTTTTCATTTGCATATGTTTGATTTCCAGTGAGACCGAATTTCTTGCATTCTTTTCTTTTGTAAAATACGTTTTAGGTCCTTGGCTTATTTTTCTCTTGAAGTTTACTTTGTTTTGTTGTTGTTGTTGTTGTTTAACGATACCTGCAGCTCCGTCTATATTAAGATACTCGCCTTTGTCACTCGTACATGTATTTTCCCTCATTTGTTCTTTAACTTTGTTTATAGTATTTTTTGATGTTCAGAAAATTTTACACTCTTACTTAATCAAACTTATCAAACTTTGTGTTTTCTTCTGCTTTTATGCTTAAAAATGTCTTCCCATCCTGAAATAAAAGAGTTTTATTGGAAGACAGTGGAATTAGGAATTTGCAGCAAGCATTTTGGGGAAAATACAGTCACTAATTAAATGCGACCTGTTCTTAACCAGATGTGTTCATCAGAGTCACCTATTAGAACTTTTAAACATTACCAGTGCCTGGGACATACCCCAGAGCCGCTGAATTAGAAACTTAAAAAAAATACGCAAGTCCACAGACTTAGAAAGGAACAGACCCAAGTTGCACGTGACATTTTTTTTTTTTTTTTGCTTGCTTGCTTTGAGCATTAAATTTTATTAGTGTAGTGGATGTGTTTTGTGCTACCTATCACTCTCTGTTAAAAATGGAGGTCAGAGTGCTTTCATGAAGAAGGGGATTCAGAATAGTGTGGTGGGGGAGCCCCCTGCAAAATTACAGGGCTTCTCTGAAAGCGCCAATCTTGTAGGTTGGCAGTTATGCGCACATGATTATTTCTGAGTTCTATGGCTGCTTCTCATGCTGCCTTAGGTGTCACTGCACTACTGCAAGTAGATTTTTTGAATTAGAAGAGACAATATATTTACAAATGTAACATATTTGAAGAATATACAGGATACATATGTATATTAGAAGATACGATATAGTTACAAACTACAAATGTAATACATTTGTGTAATTTTTTTAAACCAAGATTCATTATTCTTTGGCATACAGTAGTATCTCATATGAAATGGGGTGTAGACCTTGCAAAATAGTATTTGCAACTTGGGAAAAGAAACTCAAATCAAAAAAGGTCCGTTTAATGTCTCTGTACAAACTTGAATTATGCTCATTAGTTAACATTGAAAATAGACCCCTATTTCTGTAGCCTGGAGTTGTCTCATTAAGAAGTTTTATAAGGGGGCAGCCAGTTAGCTCAATTGGTTAGAGCGCGATGCTCGTAACAACAGGGTTGCTGGTTCGATCCCCATGTGGGCCTGTGTGAGCTGCACCCTCCACAACTAGATTGAAACAAGTACTTGATTTGGAGCTGATGGGTCCTGGAAAAACACACTTAAATAAAAGTTTTTAAAAAAAGTTTTATAAGGAAATTTGCCTACGAATCAACTTGTAATTTTTTTAGTGTCCACCGTGTAAGCAGTAGCATCCTGCATTTAAGGAGTAGCCAGTCTGCCTGCAGGAGGTGAGAGGGAAGGCAGACAGGCCTTGGCTTTGAGCAAGGAACTGAGCCTCTCAGAGCCTTGGAGGTGATGATGATGATGATGATGATGATGATGATACCCGTGGTGCCTCGTAGCGCCGTGAGGAGGAGTCTGCGTGGGCATTTCAGGTTAGCGTCTGGCAGCTGGCAACTGCTCTATTAGTATTGGTCCCACTGCCCCTCACTGTGTTCACTGCACCGGATAATTGGAAAGGAGGACGTTTGGGGGGCAGAAGGCAGAGGCTTCCAAGGAGAGATCCCTTTCTCTTTGACGTCCCCTGACCAGTTTGAGAGAGAGATTATATATGCCCCAAACCAAAAGTAGAAACTGTAAAGACACCGAAGCATAACATGCAAAATTTTGTATCACAGATAATGCACTTGTTATTTGTAAAAAATCAAAATATGGAGAGATGGGTGTGGCCTGAAGTAGGGACTACACTATTTTTATATCATTTTCATGATATAAAATGTATCAGATACTTAAATCAGATCTGAATGCCTCTTAGGTAATTTCAAGAAGAGGGAAAGGTCATGATGCCCAAAACCTCTGTTAGGACGAAGAGGATAAGAGAATGTGATAGGGGATTAGTTGCTGGCAGGGCAAAACCCGGTCCACAGTAAGCTGCAGGGAGCAAGGGAGGCACTGATAATTATGCTAGAAAAGTTTTTCTTGTATAACCATCTCTGTGCCATGATTGGGGTTATAACTTTATATAAACGGTGGGTTAGAGTGCTGGGGTGGCAGACAGTGCAGCAGAATGCCCACCATAGGCATTCCAGGGCTACAAGCAGGTAGGTCAGATCCCCGGTGCTGAGGGGCCTGCCACCCTGATCTCCTTGCCCCAGACTGCCTCCTGTGCGATGAGGGGACCGACTGGCTGGACTGTGGTCTTTAGGCCCCTTTCAGCGCTTACATTCCAGGGTGAAAAGCCAATTTATTGATTATCGTGGGCCAGAACAATTGAAAGAGGTTGAAAGGTATCCTGGGTTCTTTTCTGGCCAAGGTTCCTCCAGAAGCAGAGCAAAATGAGCTTCTTGATCACCATCCAGGAGGAAGAGTTGATCTTTGGACCTCTTTCCAGTCTTCTTGTGACTCTTTGCAAGGCAGGACCATGGACAGCTACTGGCAAACTTGTGAACTACTAAGCGATTTCTCCAAGGTAAATCTTTTATCACCCGTGATGTCCCCTGCCTCCCAGCATAGCGTGCCTCATAGAACAGCTTTCAGAGGATACAGGTCTTTCCAGCCAGGGTCCCCACCTAGCCACACCACATTTAGAGGTTGTCTCAAGGTCAAAGCACTCCATGTACAAAGTCCCCAGTGGTATTTGCATGATTATTACTTTCCATTTTGCTCAACAAATACTTAGCCAACTCCTGTTGTGTGCAAAACACTGCTGGGTTCATGGGCAGTATTTTCCAAACTTTAGATCACCATCCAGTCGTGGGCTTTAATGTCATTTTAATGTGCTACAACCAGAATTCTGAAAATAAAGCAGAAAGAATAAAATAAAAAATATCAAAGTGTCTCATTCATAGTAAAGCTGAGTATTCTTTAATAAAATGTTTCAGTTTTACCTTTGTAGGTGTGTGTGTGTTATGAGTCTCAGTGGAAGATCTATTTCTCACTTTGCATTATAGTTAGAAAAGTTTAAAAACCAATTTTTATGGGCTCACAATCCCTTATCTGCAATTCCACATTCCAAAACATGAAAGTTTTTTTTTTAAGTTTGGCACAAATTCATCTGGCAGCAAAACATGATCTCAAGTGATTTCAGTGTATTTATAGCCTGTCTTTATCCCACTTACTGTGACTATTGTGCACTTAACTGCAGAATGGAGTCATCCCTTTGACCACAGTGGGCATATTGCATGCATTTACTTTCCTAAGAGCCAAAAAATTCTGAACCATAGGGTTTTCTACAAGTGATTGTGGACCCGTGTAAGGGACATAACAGTTTTCATTCATTCAGCAAGTATTTATCAAATGATTTACTATGAGCTTGACATTGTGCTGGGTGTCAGATATGGAAGGAAGAAAGTTGGTGTGAGATGAATTCTTGGGGAATTTAACAATCCCATGGGTGGGATAGATTTGGGGCCCCCAGAGCTGGACCTCGGCACTTTCCCCGGGAATCTCTCTGTTGATGCCTTCCAGGTCTCCTCCACCACATTTCTAACACTGCTTCCTGCCAGCACTTCAGTTCAGCACATTTAAAAACAGAGTCCATCCATGCGCATGTATTAAACATTTGATTTTTCTCCTTTTTATTTTTAACAACAACAACAACAAAAAAAGCAAAAAACGACTCCAAACTGCTTCCTCCTGTATTTCTGTACCGTTAATGGCACCACTGTCTCCCTCACCTGGACACAGCCTTGCCTTTGTCCTTGAACCTGTCATCCAGTCATGGGTCAATTCCTGTTGGTACTTTCCTGCCAATAGCCCTTGTCTCCTTTCCCTTCTCTGTATTCTCAGTGCCGCCTGTTGGCACAGACACAAATTATTACTTCTCACCTGACAGATAAAGTGGTGTAGAAGTGTAGTTGGGGGAAGCAAGTGTCTCGAGTTCATAAAGACCTGGGCTCAAGTTGTGCCACTTCCCTATTCTGGCTGAGGGATCTTAGACAAGTCACACAGGATCAGTTTTCTATAAAATGGAGTTGATGATACACGTATATTTCATGAGTTGTAGTTAGGAATAAAAATATACACACCAAAACAATATTAAAAGATAAAACACAGACCGTGTGCAGATATCTGTAGGTCACGTAACTAACAAAGGATGAGGGTTCAGAATTTATAAAGAACCTCCTTCAAACCAATAAGGGGAAAAAGACCCAATTTTTAAAAATGGGCAGAAGATATGAAGAGGGAGTTTCTAAAGAGGAAGTCACAAGACCAATAGATATATAAAAAGAAGTTAACCTCATTAGCAACCCAAGAAATACAAATTAAAACAACGAAATCCTGTTTCACATCTATCCTGTGGCACAGATGTGGGCAAGTATGCCATCAGTCAAAACTCACATAGCTGGTGCATATGCAAACTGGCCCGCCCCCTTTAGAGAGCAATTAGCAATATTGAATAAAGTTGAAGATGTGTATACCTACCACCCAGCCAGAAATGTTCTTTACAGCATTGTTTTTAATGACAAGATCATCAGAAATATCAAAAAAGGAGACTGGATATTCATTCAGTGGAATATTATATAGTAGTTAAGGTAAATAAATTAGAACTAGATTTGTATCATGGATATATCTGGAAAAAAATGTTGAGTAAAAAAAGCAAATGACAGAATAACCAGAGTATGAAACCATTTATATAAAATTTTAAAACATGCCAAACAATATTACTTATATATTACATATACTTACATATATGTGTGTGCATATATATGTAAATATCTAGTTTATGAATAAATGTATGTCTAGCAAAAATATTTAAAAATGCGTAGGAATGAGTAACAACAAATTCATACGATGGTTACCTCAAGAAGGGAATGGAATGGAGAAGAGTACAGAGAGGGTTTCAATTGAAAATGATTTATTTCTCAAAAAGAGAATGAAGCTATTAATACAAAATGTTAAATTTTGACAAAGCTGGGTGGGTATGTAAGTTTTCCTTGTATTAATCTCTTTACTTATGTGCTTGAAATATTTCATTTTTAAAAAGCACTCAACCTCAGCCTGGCACTTACTGAGTGTATTATAAATATTCCTTCCATTCCATTCAGGAGGCTTCTAAGATTTCCGTTTGCCTGACTCGTTGAGTTCCATTCCCTCCATCTGGCATTCCAGATCAGACACGTCTGACCTCCCTGCTGAGGCACTCATCACCCTCCACTCCCTGGCTTCCAGCCTCCATTTTCTATTCTTATGCTGTAGTACTTCCCTCAGTGGACTTGATATTCCAGCCATAGGGTCCCTGCTCCTTTGTCTTGACTTGTATGGTTTTCTTGGCTGGAATTTCCTTTTGTCTTTTCTCTGGTTATACAAACCCAGCCCATCTTCCACCCATCCATCCATCCATCCATCCATCCATCCATCCATCCATCCATCCATTTCTCTATCCACCCATCCATTTTTTCCATCTACCTATCCATCCCCTCCTTTTCTCTCTCTCTCCCTCCCTCCCTCACTTCCTTTCTTCCTTCCTTTCTTCGTCCATCCATCCATCTTCTATGTACAAGGCACATACAGCCTAACTTGATTTGCTCTGCCACAAATAACCACAACTTTCACAAAATCCCAAAAATGGCCTCATGAATTTAACATGGTATTTATTATATTGAAATTTATTTTATCTTGCTAGGCTAGGCACTGAAGAGCAGATAATATCTTATTCATTTTTAGTGCCTTGCACTTATAAGAGCCAATTAAATATTGGTTGAAGAAATAAATAAGTTTCAGATTGTATGTCCAAAGCGCTGAAATCAATGTTAAGATTATGGTTTACTCCTCATCACTTGAATCTAATTATTTAAGGTCTTTAACTGATTGATTTTAATAAGAGAACCATGCACTTCCTTCCACCTTTGTCACTCTAGCCATCCTGCCTTCACAATTACTGAGATTCAAGTCTCTAGTGCACCAGACATGATCTCACTTCTCTAGGGACTTTGCATTTATTTAGAGAAGGAAGAGGGTGCCACAAAAATACTAGTAACATGACAAGGTGTGATGTGGGGCAAATAAATGATCCTGGCATCATGATCTGAAATCATCCTTCATGAAACAGCTTGTTTTATGCTTGGCTGTGTAAGACTGATTTTGAGAGATTCATTTTTTTTTTCCAAAGGGATCTGGGTCAGAATTATCATTTTATGTCAGATTGGGTTTCTGTAAAACGCTCGCGCCCCCCTCTCCCCTTTTTGGCTCAAGTAGGTATTTAAGAAGATCTCTATTATATGTAAGCTGGTACTCAGGTGTGGATTTAAAGATGTCTTCTGATATCACAATTTTACAAGGCATGAGCCTGAAATCTTTCTGACTTGACACTGAATGCAATTTTCTTTGCATTTTTCCAAATAAATGTCTGTGAATTCGTAAAGCTAGTAACCTTCCTTGTACCTCTTCCTTTCCAGTACACTCCTGGAAAAGAGCTTTCCATCTGACCATGGCTATCCTTTGTTTCCAACAACCAGTCACAGGTTCTTTGTTTGTGTGTTTGTTTGTTTGTTGCTATGGTTATTCCTGATCCAGGTAGGCTATCTGAAAACTTTGGGTTAGAAGGCGCCTTTATGTGAACTTCTCCTTCCAGGATAGATGTCTTCTCCCTCTTCTGCCTCTGCTGGATTATTTCTAGTAACTCACCACTTCTCCTAGCTGATGACCTTGACATGCGGGATGAGAGACTCACAGGTTGTCTGAATGTGGTGGGGAAGTTGAGCTCTCCCCAGCAGGGGGGCCAACATAGCACCCAGGAGGACCCGGGTCCTCCTCAGAAGGCCCGGCTCCCGGCAGGTGCCAGTCTTTGGGGACAGTGGGTCTATGGCAGCTTCTTTTCAGTCATGGCATCAGTGGAGTCCTGATCTCAAGTCTATGTCCTGATCGCATTCCTTTCAGGTGATTGTGAATAAGACATTTGGCCTCTAGAGAACAGAATTATTTGGCAAAGAACAGAATCAAAGTATGACTATCTAACTGTCTAAGTAAGGGGTAGAAAGAATGAGCATGAAAGTATAGGCAGAATTTGGCTGCCTGCGTACAGATTGGACAGGAGACCAAGTGACCAGGAGGAAGCTGCAGGGGCACTGACAGTTTCCCCAGGAGGAACAAGATGGTCAGTACTGCCGGTGTGACCCTGGAGCTTACAGACAGCCCACAACCTGGTCAGCGCATCTGATTGGCTGAGACAGAATCACGTGCCTACCTTCCCCCCCACCCCGCCCCGGTTATGTTCCTTGCAGAGGAGGGTCCCAATGGAGGCTTCCACTTCCAGCATTGGCAGCTGCCACCAACTGCTACTTAGCCTGCTCCCAAGTCAACTGCATCCCAAGTTGTTTACAATGGATGCCTTTGAGTAACAAACTTTGAGGAAGTTCTGAAGTCATCACCATATTGAATATGACACACACCGTCTGAAAAAGAAGAAAAAAATAAATTGCTTTGCTTTTCCCTGTTCTTTGCTTTAAGCTTTGGCATGTGTGTTTTTAGCTGAGGAGGTCAATGTGAGTTAGTAACGGAACCAGTGCCAGCTTGGTCCTGCCTAATAGGGTCCAGCAACCATCTGCTAAGACGAGGCTGGAGCTGGCATTAGGAGGTATATTGCAGAGGACAATCAAGTTTCTCCAGGACGGTGGACTTCCTACTGAGTTATGTCAAAGCATGGTCCACGTAGCTGTTGGCAGTGAAGTGTTGATGGGACCTTCATAACACCAGAAGGTTTTCTTCCTCTCTTTCTTTTTATCTTTGTGTTGTGTGTGGTGTGACAGACCCCTGGAGACACAGGACACCCAGTCCCTGCTGTGGAGACCCCTCCACTTGGCAGGAGCCTTTCCTGTTCCCGACTCCCTGCCCACACGTCTCCCTTTTGCATTGTCTGGCACACTTTCTACCTTGGTTTCCCCTCTCTGCCCATCTTGTTCTTGTGCCTTTGGACCACACACCACTTTTGGCTTTGGGCCTGCCAGGTATTTGATTCACCAGTTTCACCCAACAGACAGATCTTCAGGTGGGGCAGGGGTGGTGACTTGGAGTCTAGAAAGAGTCTAGTTTCCCAGTCTCTACTCTAAGGAATGTGAACATAAAGAGTAGGTGCAGTTTTTGCGATTTTTTTTTTTTAAGGCCTCCATTGTAAACAACTTAAAAGCTGAAGGGAAGTAATGGATTCACAGCCAGCTTGAGTGGATGCGTGGAAGCGGGCTGCTAGATAATTAATAGCTGCAGTTGATTGGATGGAAGGATCTTATAGGCAGGAGTAATACTCAGACTACTGAAAGACTTGTAAGGCACAGGCCCCTGAATCAGAACGGACGCTCCCTTACGCTGGGGCCCCACTGCCGGGTCAGGAGAACCCTTTGGTTGCTGAACTGCAGTTAGTTCTGGGAGTCCCAGGGGATGGGTGGGCAGGGTGGCAGGAGGAGCGTGGGGCTGATAGTTTACCAAACAGGAGAAAACTGAGCCATACTCAATATCATCCTCACTTGTAGTACAAAGACTGACAGAGATGCAGTCTGTTTTTCCAGTGGTTTTTTCTCAGGAGCTAGGATTTAAAAACAAATCTGGTTTACTTACTCTGTTTGGGTAGATGATGGTTGGATTGTATCTCCAGCCTACACGTTAGGAATTTCTCTCTTATACCGGTCTTAGTCTTCTCAGTTAAGGGGAGCACAGGCTCCAGAGTGAGAAAGATGGGACACACCCCCCTCCGTCACAGTGGCTGGGTGACATCATGTCAACTAACTTCTTCTGTAAAGTGGACCTGATGGTACTTCCCTTTTAGGGAAGTCAGGACACAGTAAGGACTCAGTAGGTTGACATAGGTAAAGCTTCTGGCACGGTGCCAATGCCAGCCACTTGAGTTATATCTTGGAAAAAGTGTGGCCTTTCAAGAAAGACAAGACTGGCTTTGAATTCCAGCTGTACCATTTACTAGCCATGTAATTGCAGGCAAGTTAACTTCTCTGAGTCTCAGTTTCTTCATCGTCAAAATGGAATTCATACCTCATGTCTCAGAGTCAGGATCATTAATAGAAATGATATATGACATTGTCTAGCACAAAGCGAGGGCCCTGGCAGAGATCAATAAATGGTAGCAATAATTATTGTCTTTCCTTCCGTTGGCTATTAGATGTGCTGTTGTGGTGGTGATGGGTGTTGCAGTAACAGTGTTTTTGAAGAGGCACTCGTTATTACTGGGGCTAGAGATTGGGGAATGGCTGATCACACGATTCCAGCTTCAAGCATGGAAGGCTACTGCCCCCCATGTCCCCGCCCCAAATTCCATCTAAACTTGGAAGTGTGGTGGCAGGGCTTGGAGAGCTCCCAGACCAACCTTTCAGATTTATGGATGGATCCTATTTTCCTGATTAGGTCATGACAGAAGACCTGTTTCATGATGAGACCACTTTAATTTCAAAGCAATAGAAAAATATATATGAATCTGATTTTTTAAAAAAAATATTGCCTCATATAAAATGCATACTCGAATGTTGAAGATGAAAACTACGCAGATGAAAAGATCACCGCCAATATCTGCATCTGGCAATATTTTAATGACAAAATAGTGAAGTGGCTTTTGTACGGTTCTAAAGCAAGAGAAAAC
Source organism: Rhinolophus sinicus (assembly GCF_036562045.2). Lineage (NCBI taxonomy): Eukaryota > Metazoa > Chordata > Mammalia > Chiroptera > Rhinolophidae > Rhinolophus > Rhinolophus sinicus. Next base: position 97,649,723 of record NC_133757.1, read on the forward strand.
CTTTGCACTGGAGTCTTTATCTTTGTGTCTTATGTTCCATCTAAGTATGATACTTCTTGTGAAGGAACCCTGAATGCCACTAACAAGGAGAAAGGACAGCGGGCTGGTCCTCAGTCTCCCGTTCAGTATCTGTGGGTCCTCAGTGTCCTTGTTAGGGCAGTGAGGGGACTTAGTGAGTTGCCCTCTGAGAATCTGTCTGGGACCAGTGTTCAGATCTGAAGAATAATTTAAACAATAGCACAGTAAGAGGAATGTGGCCTTTGGTTCACATGTAGCTTCTCCCTGTCCCAGGGAGTCTGTTGGCTTATGCTAATAAGCAAAGTGACACTACTACATAATTATCCTTCCCCCAGAGCATTAAACATCATAAAAACCCTTCCCATTTACCTGGGGCCATTTATTCTGGTCTAATTTTAAAGGCTCCACCATGATTTACATTTTAGAAATTGATAGAGCTTAATTTACATTCCAGTCACACAAAAAGATTTCTAAAATGCTAAACATTTACACAAATGTGTAATATGTTGGTCCTATGAGTAGTTTGGAAATTGGTGTTGCTTTTATTCTGTCTCATCTATTAAATGCTAAGACCATATTGAGAAGAAAGATTGCTAATCAGTTAGGGTGCTTTTGGCGACAAGTGCAGAAAATGCACATTAAAGTAGCCTATATAATAAGGAACATGTATCATGTATCATGAAGTCACTAGGTAATGTGACTCTATGGTTGGTTAATTCAGTAGCTCAAAGATGACACCATAGACCCAGGTTCCTTCCATATTGTTGCTCTGCTCTCCTTAGACCCTCAGGCCTGTTCCCTGTTTGATTGCAAAATGGCCCTGACTGTTTCCAGTGTAATTTTGAGATATGACAGTGTCCAAAGGAAGAAGAGAAGATCTCTTTCCATGTATCTCTCTTTAAGAAGGAAGAAAACCCCAGAGGGCTTCCACCATGTCTCATTGGCCAGAACCCATCGCACTGCTGTACCTCAAGTTAATCCCTGGTGAGAGGAATGGGTTGCTGAGAGGGACGTGGGAAAAGTAGATTTTACCCTGAACTTGAGATCACTCACTTTCCCTGAGAGGAGGAAAATCATCAAGATCAGACTTCTGTTAGCAAGAAAGGAGGGGAGGAACAGATGTGAGTGATTAACGAATAATGACAGCCAAAAATGGTCTTCACTGAGATGATTGTTGAATGCCTCCTCAGAGGGTAGATTTAGCGCTACGTATGTAAACATCAAAGTCCCTCACTGTGGTGTTACAGGACTTGGAAGGAGGAAAAGAGGCATGCTGTGGAGAAAGACTTCTAGAATGTATGGGATTTCAGACTCTGGAACAGAGGGAGGTGAGGGCAAGACTGGAGAATGAGTGTGTTGGGGGGAGGGGGGAATGGGTTCCACTGGGTGACACTTCCAGCTCTAGAGTGAAGGCAGGTACTGTGTAAGGCAGTGTCAGCCACAGAACCATTCCCCGAAGATCTCTGAGATGGGCAGGACTGAGCCCTGTGGGATAGGACTGGCCACGTGACCTCCAAGGCCTCTGTTCTGTGTCAGGTATTTCTGGCGTTAAATCTTTTCAGAGGAGGCAGGCGGCAGCCACACCACTGCCGCCATTAACAGCAGACAAAAGTCCTGCACTGACTTTGTATTTGAAGTCTCCCCTTTCACTGAGGAGGCAACAGGATCTAGAAAAGAGATGCTATCAGAGGGGGACACTGGAGACCTGGATGATATTCCTGCCTCCGCTGGGGATTCACTTTGTAGCTGAGGTAAGTCACTTAACCTCGCTGCGCTGCTTTACAGTGTGTGCAACCCGACTGAATGCCATGGAGAGCTTTTTACTCTTTCTGACATTTTAGATGTGTCAGGCTAGGGTTGCCGTAATGTGGGCTGGGCAGGATCCAGTGTCTTTATCCCATTAGGATCCTTTTCAGTGACTGCAGTCATGAAATGACAAGATACAGTTCTCACGAACACCTCCACATTTGATGCCCACCTCTGCCACAGGCTGTCATTTATGGATAACAATAACAACTAGCACCTCCTGAGTCCTTACTGTGTGCCAGGTGTATGTGCAGCCGGGGATTTGGGCCCTGGCTCATTAGTGCTTAGACTTCCAGAAATTTCCATGGGTCAGCCAAGTTCAATCTCTGTGTTTACTCGTAGTGTGATTTTCTTTCTTGAATAACTTATTTATATTTAAGCAATCATTCATAAACCACCAAGTGAGTGCTTTAGCAAGAATCTGGGTCAGGGACATGGATTTTACTAGGTTTTTTAAAATACAGTTGGCTTCCACTCCTAATTCTTTTAACTGAGAAAATGTGGGCAGCTGGTGGTGGTGTGAGCATGTATAGACAGTACCCTGCAGGGGACCCAGGCCCACTCACCAAAGAGGAGATTCAGTTCTTTCCATTGGTGATGCTGAGACTTTAGTGAGTGTAAGGATCCCCTGGGGAGTTTGTGAAACCGTGAGTCCCATCTGCACACATTCCCGGGTCCCCACCTGCAGACACTCCCAGGTCCCCACCTTCAGGCGGTCCTGGGTCTCCACCTGCAGACACTCCTGGATACCCTCTGTACATACTCCTAGGTCCCCACCTGTGCACATTCTGACCCAGTAGATTTGGGGTGAGGCTCATGTGGGTTCTCACAGCTCCACGAGAGATGCTGAGGCAGAACCTCTGTGGACCCCAGTTTGGGAAACACAGGTGGTGCTGATGTGCAGAATCTGGCCCATGGAAACCACTGAAAGGGCCTTTGCCAGAACAACCAAACTAGGACAAACTGAGGACGTAACTAATTGCTCTGGAGGGATGGAGACTGGTGTGAATGCCAAAGGGAACAGAGCTGAGTCAAGCCTTCCTCTGGAAGAGACAGTTGGTGCTAAGGTATGAAGGAGGTGGGGGAAAGACGGCAGGATGGAGGTCCCTGCTGCTCCCAGGTCCACACTGGCAGCTTGAAAATGAGAGTTTAAGGAGACGTCTGTGGGTGGCCTGCCTTGTGGCAGCTTGATCCCATGGCCCAGCGAGGCTGAACCAGAAAGGAAAGGTTCCTAGCGGCCTGACCTCAGGCAGGCTGTCTTTCCTGGTTACCATCCTGGGTTAATATCCACTCGGGAATCCCCCATCATTCCATCATTGTCCATTTGCCACTCTTCTACCCCGGACAACATCATTTTCCACTTTGGATATTTTGGTGAGCTTATCTATAAAATGAGGAAAACTAGCTCTTCTCATGAGATTGGTCTGAGGACTCATGCAGCCATAGCACACACACACATACCTTTCACATCTAACGAACACTCTCCCTCGGCTGGGTCCCCTGCATGGGGCGGTGGGCTCCTGGGGAGCAGGACAGGGCCACACAGCACCTGGCATGCAGAGCAGGCACACCATGAATACGTGTTGAATCAAAGAAGGAGCCTTGCTTGTTGCCAGGGATGTAGAGATGATGATGACACAGCCCCTGCCTTTGAACAGCTCACCGCCTAGCACGGGGACCACAGGGCTGCACCTGAAAGTGTCGTGGGATGAGGTAGAAGTGCTGATGCTGACAGAGCTTTGTGCAGATGGCTCTGGGATAACAGGAAGGCCCAGCGGTGCCTGGAGGGTCAGGAACGCCTAAAAGGAAAGCCTGGAAGACAGAGATGGAGGTGACACAGGGATGGACGAGAGCTCAGAGGTGAGAGGCTGTTTAGGGATGCAGCTGGAATGCTGTGGGCACCACATCCCAAAGGCTTGTTTTGGAGGCCAAGGAGATTGGGACCTGCCTCATAGCTAGATGAGCGTGCCTTGGATTCCATTTTTCAGCAGATACTTCATTTCATAGGCCTAAGCCAATGTTTCCTTAGGACCTGACCAACTGCAACTTTGTGAGGAAGACAAAGGATATTAGTGGTCTCTTCCATCTCATGTGTGAGCAATCCCCTTCCCCTGAAGCTGGTAGCAGTCCCAGCACCAACGCAGAAAAGAGAATGGAGAAGCTTCTCCCCATCTTGGAAAATAGCTAAACTGTTACTGGCAAGTGCCTCTTTATAAAAAGGAAAAAAAATAGATCCCACACATTAACGCTGAAAGCTGGTGAAGTCTAGTACTTGATTTCAAACACATTGGGACTGAATCAGAAATACACCAGCCTGGCGGGTGGCGCTCTATATTTACACCTTCGTCTCATCATTGCGATCGGGTAGATGTTTCCTTAGTGTGAGGTGCTATGTAAATACGAAGAACTTTCTGAATAAACGTTTTCTCCCCTCTCCCCCGAAGTAAGATTGGCTCTGGGATAAACTGTGCAAGGCTTAGAGACAGGAGAGTTTTATTTGTAAATGACAGTTTAAATCGTACCTACTTTCTGGGAAGTGCTAAGTGATCCCACATTGCAGTAACATAGTACGTACTTCTATCTGTGCTCAGGCAAGTCAAGCACGTGGTTTGTGGCGAATTGAGAACACCGTATACGCACATGGTGTTCTGGCCAGGTTTCCTACTCCCTTGGTTTGCTAAATATCGATGGTCGAAGTCAGTCCAATTAATTAAGTCCGTAAGCACTGTTTGTGGGTGAACAAAACTGTAGGAAATCAGATCTGGAAGATAACACTGGCAGTTGCACAGCTATATAATGAGCGTAACTCTACTTAAGGTACAGTTGTGGAAACTGAGGCTCAAGGAGGTGTGCCCAGGGCCACGGGATGAGACGGGGCAGAGACAGGACTTAGGGACCCCCCCAATTAAGACACCTGTTTTTCACCAGATCCCTTATTTTTTTCTTCCAGTGTTATTTATGGTAAAAATAATATGTTATTAAAGAAGTTTTAAAAAAGTATCACCTCCCTACCTCAGAGCTCTAAAATATATTTTTGCATTTCCTTGCAAAAATTTAAAATAGGTAGTTGTAATCAGAGTGGGCATATATACTTCGGTGTCCCCGTGCATAATTAATATTCAAATCGCTTCCCCTTATGGTTATGTGTTTTTCATAAGTATTTTATGACAGCTTACCAGAGCTCTCATTGATTCTAAATATTCCCTTCTTGTTTGGGCACTTAGGTTGTTTTCAAATTTTTAACTTTGACATATAATGCTGCTTGAGCATTTTTATGTATTTTGCTTTTTCACCCTGAAGTAGGTCCTGGCCCTTCTTCCCCACTGAAACATTCCCAGGTCCTAAAGGGGAAACCCAGCCCAGCGCCAGTAGAGTTTTTGTACTCCGGCTCCCATGGGATGATAGGGAAAGCTTTGATCCAAGCTGAGGAATACAAATAAATAAAAAAATACAATAAAATAATAAAAGGAATAAAAATGAATACATAAAGCCCAAAGCCCCTGTGAGGATGCTACAGCCTGTCAAGGTCACCTGAAGGTCCCAAGGTCATCTAAAAGAGAGGAGATAAGATTTCCTGATGATGCTGAATGTGGGGCTTTTGTGGGAAGAGGGAGGAACTCACCCACAGCCAGTTTGCAGAACGAGGGAGAGAGGAGAAGAGTGGTAAGGGGAGCACTGAGTTCCCTCCTTACAGGGGGGCCACTGAGCTCAGCCGTGTGTGTGTTGGGGTGTGTGTGCGGAAGTGGGGGGATACGGCGGAGCACAGAGAGCCCCACCAGCTCTTAGAGGCAGCTGGGCCCTGCTGTCCCCATCTCGGAGAGGGAGGTCCCGGGAGTGGCCTCTTTCTGCAGCAGCAGCCCACTTAAAGCAGGGCCAACTTAAAGGATCTGAGACAGAAGAGCAGGGGATTCCTGGAGAGCAACAGTCACACCCACTGGCTGTGACACGGAAAAAGGGCCAGATGCCGGGAAGCCTGGCTCCACCTGCTCGCGCTCTTTCATAGGAAGCTAGAAACACACCAAAGGCCACCCCCAGGGGCCCACGCTGACCCTGTCTGACTTCTCCAGCTCCTCTTCAGTTCTTGAACCCCGAGTGCTCAGAGTAGCCATGTGCCCCAGCCCCTGTTAGGGAAGCCCCACGTGTCCACGAGGGCTTTGTCCTATCTCAGCAGAGTGTCTCAGTGGAGAGCAACTCTGGAAAGCTGAGGAGCCAAGGGCGGAAAGGAGGCTCGCGGGGCCACACACTCGGAGCACAGGGCTCTTCTTTGACCTTCTCACGGGCTACAGGTTGAGGCCCACATTATTTCAGCTCAGATGTTGATATTCACCAGCTGTCTTAAGTACGCCCCTCCCAACTTTGCCTGACTGTTGCTCCTGCCTGTATAACATGTTACAAAGTGATTGACAGTATTGTTTGAGCCCCATCCCAACTCTGTGAGATGATCTGGTCCGAGTTATCAGGAAAGATCTTAAAAAGAGTGAAGCTGGGATCCGCAGATGACCCCCCACAAGCAAGGATGGATTGATTACCTTTTGTGTGTTCAAAGCAGAAATCATCTCCTCAAATTTACTACACCCAGCTCCCCGCGCCACGCCACACAGCATCCGTGGAAGGAGCTGTCTGTCTGCAAAGCCAAAACCGCCCTGGTCTGACTTCTGGCTCCCCTTCACCTGGGTTCCCTGGTCATTTGTTCCCTTCCAGGTCTTAGCAGAGAGGGCAGCTGGGCAAGGGCATCTTCAGGTGGGTTCACTGCCTCTCTGGCTGGGAGGTATTGAGGCTGCAGCCCGAGTGGGGGAAAGCAGTTGCATTTCCACTCGTTCCTAATGAACTATTGCAGAGTAAGCCCCCTACTAATTAATGCACATGAAAGCGTCTCTATCTCTCCATTAAGCCAATGGGGCTTATGCTTGTTTACAGCTTCTTTGATTGCAAGGTTCCCTTTCAACTTGCCTGTCAGAACCCGGGGTGGGATCCAGGGGAAAGGAGGGAGAATCCTCATCGGAGCCTGCTAACGTGGGAATTCCTGGGATGGAACAGCCCCCGGAGAGGAAACAAGGCAGATGCATTTAATTTCTCGATCAAAACGAGTTAAATGCCTGCAATTTTGGTGTGCGATCGAATCATATTTGAAATGCACTGGGCCGAATATATTCGTGATGAACTGCTGTGCAGATAATGGAAATCATTTCAATAGAAGTCTCATCCATGCTAAGACCTTGATCAAGGGATAACCTATTTGACATTGGATCACAGAGAACTGTGTAATTCTGCCCCTGCAGGAATAGATTTATTCCATTTGCGTGATTAATGCATGAGGAAGCTGAGGTCATGCTAAAGTGAAAGTCCAGCTCCTGGATTTCTCTAGCATTTTCCAGTTTTCTGTGGCAGCAACAGTTTTTGGAATGTGATTTTTAATGTTTGTCTCAGTCATCTTTACTTTTCTCCAAATTTGGTCTTCCATTCATCGAAACTATGCCACCTTGAGGTAGATAGCTTACAAAGTAGGGGGATACCTCTCCCAGCCCACGAGACGTTCCCTATGTTACTGTTACCTAAACGTAAAGGTTTCAACAAGACTGGAAGTTTTGCTGTGAAGGGCTTTGTCTCAAACAACCGCATACCACTCGGTTTGTTTCGTGATTAATTCCCGTTGATATGTCCTGTATATTTTGTCATTTCCTTGTATCTTATTCTATGACCCTGTTTCCTCTCATGTAGAATGGAGGTGATAATGGCTCTATTTTCCTTCCCAAAGAGGTTGGCAGCTCAAAGGGGCAAACAGTGCCTGGCTTGTGTGAACCACAGAGAACAGGCAGACGCAGGTGGTCTCTGGTATCATCACATTCCCTCTGGGGGTCTTCTCTTTCTGGCGAGGTCCTAAGCTTTTGGTGGACAGGGGCTGTCTGTGTCGTCCCCCACATTGTTTCCTGCCAGGAGCCAATGCTCAGCAGAGACTTCGTGGCTGCCCAGCTGGTCAGAAGTACAGACGGCACTGGACACCAGCCAGAGAGGCGCGCCCTGGACAGTGAGCTGGGGACAGACTTGAATGAGTGGCAAGCCCTGACTTTTCATCTCCAAAGTTTTGATTATTGCATTCTGCTGGGAGGAATAGATAAGTAGTTAAACCGCTAAAATGAGACTAATAATCAGGTCAGTGGAATTGCAAAAGTTATCTCTTTTGACGTGTTCTCATTTCTTTTTACCTCTTTCCTTACCCTCCTCCTAAAATCTGTCCTATCTTATAAAGAGACAAATTCCTGATTTGGCATATGCTGTAGCTTGGACAAATTGTGTGAGAAGAGATCTCTTTTTGGTAGGAAGCTATCTTATTATGGGGACTAAAATGACTGGAGAGGCCCGGGCTCTTCTAATTAGGCAAAAAACAAAAAAATATATGGCAATTAAAAAATGCAAGTGGGCATTTTCTCTTGCTGTTTGGAGTGGGTCTCTGCAAACATTTCAGGGTATTGCCCATTTGTGGAAGGAGGCAGATCTCAAGCAGGACTCTCTTTTAAGGGTATTTGGGCCCTTTTTTGGATTATTATTATAATATATTTTTTTACCTTTATTGGCTTTTTTTAAATTACAAAATGTTACCTGGTCTTTGTAACAAAATTCTAAGAAGTATATAAAGTAAAACCATATTATCTCCTTTCTCCCTCCCCCACCCCCCCCTCCGCCCAACTTCCTGGCTCCCGTACCCCCTTCTCCTCTCAGAGGTGATGGTTATTAACTGTTGGTGTGGTGTACACTTCCAGACTATTTTATATCCATGCTTAGCCAAACTCATGTACAGATACGCAGATTTTATTTTACAAAAATGGGATAATAGGAAACATATCGTTCTGCAACTTGCTTTTTTCCACTGTGGACATTTCTCAAGTCAAAAATATAGGCCGCCTCATTATTTTTTAAAGTTGCATTTATCCTATTGTTCGATAACCATAATGAAACAATTTGGTGATGCACCAAAATATGTATTCATTTCTTCCCCTATTGCTACACGTTTTGGTCCCGCTCCCCTCTTCCTTGCAGACCTGCAAGGAAGATGCCCCCCCAGCTGTACATATCAGGCATATCCTATTCTGAGGCACCTTACTGATGGGAGGAGGCGTTTTCTCTCTTTGTGCGAGTGGCTGGAAATCAGCGCTGGGCCTTCATGTCCTGCTTCCTGCCCCTGGAGGAACCAAGTTCAGGCTGCAGACCGGTTGGCATTTTTAAGGTCCGCTGGCGCCCTGCTTCTCTGTCTTTGCTTGTTCTTCCTTATGGTCCCGGTGTGGCCCACGGGCCTCTTTGCCTGGCCATCACCCTCAGCTGGTTGGACTAGAATACTCATGGGGACAGGGCCCCTCGGGAGGGTCTGTTTGCCTTGGGGGCTGGATGGGAAGGCTGGGTGTCCACCCTGTGACCCCACGGCTCTAAGGCAGGAGGCCTCCTGGGCTGGCTCGGTAAGTTCCCCTTCCTCTCTCACCATCCTTGGCGTTCCGAGGGCTCTCAGTGACCCACTACTAGGGCCTTCCTGGATTGCCATTGAGACCAGCCTTTGCTTCTATCCTGGGGGCGGCCTCTGTCGGGCACAGGCAACCCCGGGTGAGAAAGGCTCTGCACCACTCAATCATGAGCAGTCATCCATACTGCGTCTAGTGGGTCCCCAGAGCTTGAGGAAAATAAACAGGTGTTACGTCAGAAGACACTGAGGTGGGGCCCTTTGTTAGGGAGGACGGTGGCCAGAGAAGGCATATGTCAGCTGCGGGAGGAGAAAGAGCCAGCGTGAGACGAGCTCCCCAAAGTGTGTTCCAGGATTGGCAATGGAGGGTGCAAAGGGCCTCAGGTGGGGACAGCACCGGGAACTGGCAGCAGGGCAGGGCACTGGACTGTGAATGAGGGCACAGCGGCCGGAGAGGTGGTGCCAAGGGGGCCAGACAGATGGTGTGGAGTGCCCACATGCCTGGATCAACTGTTGGGGCCCCAGTTGCACATCTACGCTTTAACAAATTGCCAGGTATCGAACTTCTTCTAGGACAAAAATACTTCATTTGAGGGATCTTGGCAGTGGAGGCAGAAAACACACATCTGTTCACTCTGTGGCGAGGGCGCTGAGTGCCGTGTCAGGCTGGTGGCCGGGTCACACACAGGATCACTTGGAGTGGGGAGATGCTCTGTAAAGCCCCCAGCACGACCCTCCCTGTAGCCAGAGAACATCTCTCTGGGCAAAGAGGTGGAAGGAGGAAGAAGTGGAATCTGATCCATATGCTCTGTCCAGCGCGCTGCAGTGTTAGGACTCACAAGGCTGCCTGTTATACCCCCGGTTGAGGCACCTGCACATCCTCCCCTAACCCTTCGCTTCCTTGGGACTCAAAGTGACCTCAGGTGTCTGGTGACAGGAAGTAGGCTTCCCTCACAAGTGGTCTGCAGCTTGGTGGGATGGAGGAGAAAACACCGCTGGAAAGGCAGACTGAAGCCAGGTTTGGATTCTGGCGGCAGGATCCCACAGCTGTGCGGCTGTGGAAAAGTAACGAGAGCTCCCTGGGCCTCATTCTCTTATCTGTGGAGCGGTGGCAGCAATCCTCAGGCTCAGGGAGCCCGTAAAGGTGGTGATGTCAATAACGTCTCAGGGCGCAGAGTAAGAAATTCAATAAGTGTCAGTTCTCTTTTCCCCCTGGAATTCCTTCCCCTACTTGATCCTTCCAAATGAAATTTTAAAAATAAGTCTGTCTTCCCAGTAGACTCAGGAAGACGATAAATCCTAGAGTAAGGTACCAAGAGAGGTTGCAGAATATGTTTCCCCAGAGAGCTTTAAGAACACAGTTGTCAGGAGTGGCTTGGGGTCAATATCAAGGTCAGTGGTGAGGTCCCTCCATCTGAGGGTACGTGTTCTCCTCACACCTGCACACCCGGAATTTCATCACGCCCCTCCCATCCCCCACTCCCCACCCCCTAACTATCCAGCTCAGCAGCCAGTGCAGTTGAACGCTGTGAGACGACTCCTGAGTTCAGCTTCTCCTTTGAATTCCCTGGGGTTCTGATTCTGAGGAGCAGAAAAGGCGAAGTGTGTGAGGGTTCCCCCCTCCTTTAATTTTAGCAGCAGCTGACTGCCTTCGAGCTGACACAGATTGCAGTGGTTACCATGGGGACCAGAATCTACGCCCAGATTCCTTCTAGAGCTGGGAAGTGGTGGGGCTCCTCGGAGAGGCTGAAGGGTTTCTACTTTAGAGAGAGAGGTACCTTGATCGTGGACTTCTATGAGAACACAGGTCTGTTGTTTATAAGCTACCCAGTCTGTGGTATTTTGTTATAGCAGCCCAAATGGACTAAGACAGAGGGGGTTTATTCAATAGAGTGGTCAGCGTGGGCCTCACGAAAAAGTGACATTTGAGGTTGGTGATGGAGTCAACCATGTCGAGATCTGGAGGAAGAACACTTCAAGCCTGTGCTTACCGACGTGGTAGCCACGGGCCACGTACGGCTATTGAGCACTTGAAATATGGCTAGTCCCAACTGAGTTGTGCTGTCAGTGTAAAATTCATATCAGATTTCAGAGACTTAGAATGAAAGACAAGAATGTAAATTATCTCATGAATAACTTTGATATTGGTTACAGTAAAAATGATAATATTTGGATATATTGGGTTAAAGTATATTGTTAAAATTACTTTCACCTTCTTAAAAAACCTTTTTTCATGTGGCTACTAGAGAATTTAAATTTATGCATGTGAAATGTCACTTTGAATTATGTATGTGAAAAAGCACTCACATCCGTGGCTTGCATTAGTGGCTGGCATATTCATAGTGGACAGTGCTTTTCTAGGCAGAGATTGCTAAGCTGAGAGCGTGCCTGGTGCGGTCAGCGATAGAAAGAAGGCTGGTGTGGTGGATACAGTGAGGGAGGGAAAGGGGGACAGAAACTCGTGGATTTTGAGCAGAGGAGTGACTTGGGGCTAATGGCGCCTTGTCTTAGTCTGTTTGAGTTTCCATAACAAATTAGCACAGGCTGAGTGGCTTAAACAACAGAAGCGTGTTTTCTTACAGTTCTGGAGGCTGAAAGTTCAAGATCAAGGTGGTAGCAGATTTGCGTTGTCCTGAGGCCTCTCTCCTAGGCTTGCAGACAGCCATCTTCTGGTGGTGTCCTTACATGGCCTTTGCCCTGTGCACATATTCCTGGCGTCTCTTCCTCTTCTTACCAGGCACCAGTCACATTGGATGAGGGTCCCACCCTTTTCACCTGATTTAATGTTAATTACCTCTTGAAAGTCTCTATCTCCAAATATAGTTATATTGGGGGTTAGGACATCAATAAATTTGGGGGGAACACAGTTCAGTCCATAACAGACCTTTAGCAGCCATGTGTTCTTTCTGCTCAGGTAGCAGGAGGGAAGGTCACCCCTTCCTGTCCCCAGCTCGGGCACATGGTCCCAACCATATGTGAGGATGACCATCTGGCTCCAATCTCCCTCCTCACTGTGCCCATGGGCCCTGGACACCCCCCAGCACCTTCTGCGAAGCTCTCCGTGGTGCTTCCTAAAGGAAGACAACCTTATTGAGACCTCCTGTGTGCAGACCCTCAAAGCCCAGGACCCCCTCTAACTCTCACAGCCACCCTGAGGAGGGGCCATTGTTCCCCACACTTTCCAGGTGGTGCTTGAAGAAATGAAGCGACGCACCCAGGGTCACACAGTGAGAAGCGGTCGTGCTGAGGCCCATCGGACCCCCGAGTCTGTACTCCGGGCACTGCTTGGGCTTCCCGGCAGCTGGACTCAGCTTTCCACTCTTTGAAGGAACAAGTGAGTCAGACTATTTCTTGTAAAGGACTGGACTTCCTCGTCCCAGTGGCTTGGGAGTCAAGGTTGCAGTGGGTAAGTGGACACTCTTCTGCCCATTCACGTATGGGCAGCGACACCCATGCTGGCCGAGGCCCTAGGTCCTGGGTCCTAGCGGGGCCCTTGCTCACTCCCCTCTCTGGCTTTCACTGGGCTCCTGCCTGACTTGGGGCACTTGACCGTTGTGATTGTGCTTTCCCTTTCATTTCTAGCTTAGAAAATTGAATGTCAGAGAGGTGAAGGAGGCCAGGTCACATGGCCCGTGAGACTCTTGCCCTGTCGCTGATCTGCCTCTAGCCCGTGTGTTCTTCCTGGGGTCCCATGGTGCCCTGACACCTTAGCTGATGGTGTAGAAGTCAGACCAGGGACCGATCATCAGGACATCAGGGTTCAAGTCACTTTTTACAAAAACATTAAAACACATGTTTTTTTAATTGTGGTAAAATACACATAGCATGAAATTTACCATCTTAATGATTTTTTTTAGTGTCTGGTGCAGTGGTGTTAAGTACATTCGCGTTATGCAACCATTACCACCATCCGTCTGCAGAACTCTTTTCGTCTTGCACAGCTGAAATCCTGTCCCCATTAGACATCTTCCCATTTCCTCTCCCCCGGCTCCTGGCAACCACCATTTTACTTTCTGTCCCTATGAATTTGACTACTCTAGGTGCTTCATGTAAGGGGACTCATATAGTATTTGTCCTTTTGTGTCTGGCGTCTTTCACTTATGTTTCATTCACATTGTAGCGCGTGTCAGAATGTCCTACCTTTTTCAGACTGAATAATAGTCTGTTGTATGGATACGTCACATTTGTTCATCCCTCAGTGGACACTTGGGTGGCTTCCGCCTTTTGGCTGTTGTGAATAGTGCGGCTATGAACATGGGTGTGCAAGTATCTCTTGGCGATCAAGTTACTTCGTTTCATTGATAAACTTGGAACCATCATAGCTGCCCTCTCTACCTCCTAGGATTGTTTTGAGGATAAAGTAGTGAATGTGTGTGGAGTGACTTGTGAAGTGTAAAGGATGATCTTGTGGGGTGGGAGTGGTCATTGTATCTTCCTCCATCACCAACCTTGACTGGGCAGGGTTAGCTTTCACCAAGAAGCAACAAGCTGGGACTATTTTCCTTAATCCCAACACTGGGAGAGACTTCATTTGACAGAAGACGAAACTGACCTAGACCCTAGTAAAGGGGTCACTTGGAGGGCAGATTCAAGCCCAGGTTCTTGATCTATGCCCAGTTTCTGTTTACTTCCCCAATAGGACCGAATATGGGGAACTGGCTCAAATTTCTAAGCCAGGGACCCATGGCTGGTGGACAGACCCATTTTCTTTGCAGAGCCCAAGACTTAACAGGATTCCTATGCTCCTGCCTCCAGATGTGAGGGGCCACCTTGTGGGAGCCCCTGCAGAACTAGGGCAGCACTAAAGTGGCCCCCTCTGTAGCCTCCCCTTCCCTCCCCTCCCTGCTTTGCCTAACGCCTCTGCTTCCCAGGATGGTGCCACTGGCTATGTCTGGTGAGCCGTTTGGAATCTCTCCTGTCCCCAGGCTCTGCTCTGAGCCCAGGCTGGCCCTCCACCCTGTGGGAACACGACTGTGGCTTCCGCTGAACCTCCAGTGGTTTTTCCCAGTGCTCTGTCCCCCTTTCTCCCTCATCTGGGATCTTAGCCCTGTTTGTTCTCATCCTGCTCCCAGAAGACTGCTGCCTATAGATGCTCCAGTGGTTAGAACTTCAGGAACAGTTCATTATCTTCTCACTGGGACCTGGTGTGCAACCTCTACTTGGCAATTTCTCCTTGGGGGCCAGGGCCCCGAGGCACCACTGGCTCACATCCTGTGTAGCATGCCCCACTTTGCCGTCTTTCAGCCCATCTCCCACACTGGACTCTGAGCTTCATGGAGCAGGGGTGGTGTCCCCAGTGCCTAGCATAGCTCTGGTGCATAGCAAGTGCTCAGAGAATGTTTCCTGATGGAATTCACACTCCTCTACTAGACTGTACTCTCTGGGGCAAGACCTGTGATTCAATAATCGTCTGCATTCCTTTCTCCATCCCCCACAACCGGCATAGTACCTGGTACATAGCCAGGCCCAGGAAATGATTGTCTGAATAAATGAAAAAGTGAATGAATCATGAGGGCGGAAGCCTCTGTCAGTTCAGAGCAGGGCAAAGCAGTGCCGCCATGCCATCAGATGCCGTATCTGATGGAGGGCCATGGGGCTGTGTGAATGCTGCCAAGATGGGGACACCTAAGGTGGGAGGAAGGGCATGTGAGGCAGAGGGACGAGCTCAAGCAGAGCTTTTGCCAACCATAGTTCTGTGTGCCTGGCTCCTTTCTTTCTGCTGCTGGAGCTGATACGGAGGCAACCTGTTGCTGTGGCCATACCTCAGAGGTAGGATATTTGAGAAAACATCCAACTCCCCATCGTCTCAAGAATAGGCAAATCTTCTTCTAAGAGTTCTTACCGTCCTGCTCAAATGCCCTCAGCAACTAAAACTCTAAATCCTAACCTTTTGTGATGTCACTAAAATCTGTTTCAATACTTCTCCCGTCCTTCCAATTCTCTTTTTCAAACCAGTCAAACAGACCACTGGGTGTTCTCTGTATCTGGCTTGTTTCCCGGCGACAATCTGGAACCTACAGTCTGGACTCCTGGCCTATTGAAACCACCGTAGAGCCCCAGGTCACCCTCTTGGGAACTCCTCGCTGGTGGCCGCCCAGATGGGAAGTCTACCTCAGGGCCTTTTGCTTTACCCTGAAACTCCTCATTCCACACTGTTCTCTCTCCGTCTGTCAAAGGCCTGCAGAACAGCCTCTTGGCAGGGATTTTACTTCTTAATCTATTTTCACAACCTGTGATTGAACTATGTGCAATGCAGGTATCAGAATTTAGTGGCATCTTTTAATTCTCTGTTATTGATGAAAATTTTTGGTCTGGAAAGAAAAACTGGCTTTGGGATTGATTTTCATCAGCTTAATTCATCTTCGGTATTGATCGATACATGCGTTAGAGCAAAAGAATAAACGGGGCTGTTTTAGATGAACAGGGAATGTTATTATACAGAGTGTCTAAGTTTGGGGTGCAGAAGGGCATGTCTGAGTTTCTGCCTTTTGCGACAGTCCTTCACGTAATGGCTCTCTCCTCATGTTGTAAGGTTAGTGAGCAGATACATCTCTGAATTACCCTTCTAACCTACCAAGACCCAATATAGTACCTGGCACATAGTTGACTCTCAGCCAACGTTTATGAAGCATATTTGTTTAAACATAGCCTCCAGAGTTCATTACAGCCCTTAATTATTGTTCATCAGGAGGGAATCCCAAAGCTGAAATCATGCAAGTATGCATGAATGCCATGGGGACTAGGATTCTGGGAAAGGTACCCAATATCAATCACACAATCTGACTAACCATTAAAACCTTCTCAAGAAAATACAGACAGGACCTTAATTTCGGAATGTACTACTCAGACGTTCCTTTAGCATATGGAGGCAACTTTAGCAGGCATCTCCTGGCACAATTCAAATATTCTGGCCGTCCTGCCCTGTGACCACCAATGTCCCCCTTCCCCCATCCCGACACCCCCATGTTGTTGCCTATAGGTACAGCCCACTCTCTCTCTGCCCAGAGTCCCAGCGGTAGAGTGAAAGGTAGGGTTGGGGGTGGCAGAGTGGGGGACTGGGGAGGGGGTAGTTATCTTCCTTCTCTTTACACTCAACACAAGACATGGGGACAGAAACTCTGGATTGGACTCTTGGCTCCTCCAGTGCAGGGCTCACCTTGGGTAAGTGCTGGAACCTCTCTCTGGGCCTCCAGACCCCCTTCTGAGATGTGGCTATTGAGAGTTTTCCTCCTGCCTCTCTGACGGGCAGTTGAATTCCATGTGGGAGACCAAGGAAGGCCCCCTGAGAGGTGCCAGCAAACTGAGTCTTGTAGAAGGAACATGGTGGAAGGGGGTGGGGAAAGCAAAGCAGGAAGAGGAAGCATCTGCTCACATACCAGGAGGCAGGAGAAGCACTACTTGTGTAGATAACTGCTGTGTTCACTCCAGCCTGATACTGGCTGGGGCTGGCTGGATACCGGGGTAATGATGGCTGGACATCCACAGAGTGTGAGAGATGCAGACAGGAAATGCAGGTGAGAGATACAGGTGAGAGATGCAGGCAGCAGCCAGGGGGAGGGAAGCCGAGCTGGGTCTTGGGGACAGAGGATTGCAGGGCCTGTAAAGTCTCCTGGGCCAGGACAAGAGGCTCGTGTATTGTGGTGGAATGGGGTGAGGCTCCTCTCCTGGGCCCACAGCGGGAGAGAGCCAAAGAGGAGAGGGGACAACTCCCCATGTCCCCGATGCGGGATAATGGGAGTGCTGACACCATGGCTCAGGTGTATGTGTCATGCTTTCCGCCAGCTCATTGGGAGTGGGGACGAGGAGGTTTGGATTTGAAGGCCTGGATGTGTGTCCTACGTGAGTCTCTCTGAGCCTCAGCTTCTCCATCTGGGAAATGACCACAAAGATTATAATACTTCATTTAAAACATTGTGATAGTTGGATATCTTTTAAAATAATTTTAATTGTGGTAGAGTTCATGACATAAAAATTACCATCTCAACCATTTTTAAGTGTACAGTTCAGTAGCGTGACATATATTGACATGGTTGGGTAACAGAGCTTCAAAATTTTTTCATCCTGCAAGATGGAAGCTCTGTCCCCATTAAACAATAATTCCCCACTTCTCCTCTCCCCCTAGCCCCCAGTAATCCCCATTCTACTTTCTATGAGGTTGACTACTTTAGATACTTCACATAAATGGAGTCATGCCGTGTATGTCGTTTGCTAAGTAAGTCGTAAGACATCACTTAGCATGATGTCTTCATGGTTCGTCTGTATTGTAGCAGGTGTCAGGACTTCCTTCTTGTTAAAGGCTGAAGGATAGTCCCTTGTACCTCATTTTTGGTGTGTATGAGGATCAAAAGGCAATGTCTGAGAAAGTGATGTAAATGCTAAAGTCTGTGCACACGCTTTGGAGGAAAAGCTCGTCATAGGACGGGCCTCGTTAGCTGGTGGAGCAGATCACGTGGTTGGGAGTTGAGTTGAGCTGGGCCCAAGAGGTAGCGAGGAACAGAGGGAGGAGTTGCGGATAAACACACTTTGAACAGCATGGCCCCGTTCGTCACCGTGAGACAGCCGGGCAGTGTCCTTCCTACTGGATGGATGTGGAAACTGGGACTCAGAAGGTGAAGCAATGTTCCCAAACTTATAGAGCCAGTGAGTAGGTAAAACTGGGACAAGAATGGAGGGCTTCTGTAGTTGTACAGTCCAATCCTCTGTGGCTTAGATGCAAAAATAAGAATAGTTTATGTTTATACAGGACAAAAATGGCAGCATATTCCTGAAGATACTATAGAAATAGTGGGGAGCAGAGAAATTGAGCAGAGGAAAATGGAGTCTGAAAATACCCTGTGTAGAACAAGCAAACACGAAAGCCAGCTTAAGAAGAAGTATCAGGGACAGAAGCCTGTGCAAGATGCTGGGATATGCCGTGAGGAGCAGAGACAATTATTTTACAGACAAGAGCCACGTGGGGGGAAGCCAAACTGGGTCTTAGGAAAAGCTACTGACTGCTAAAGAACCCACTAGTAGGACACACCAGAGGGAACATGCCAGCCACCCTTGCATCAGAAAAAGCCAAGGTCAGGGTGCACATGGGGGGAATCTACACAGATGGCAATGACGTACCAAAGAAAGTAGGAGTTAAACGTGGGAGTTCAGAATGGCAGGGGCCTCAGAGAGTATGAGGTCCCCTCTCTCCCTGCTTCTTTGCCATTTTATAGCTGGATAAACTGAAGCTTAAAGAGTGACTTACCCAAGACCCCAGCTCTCCTGGCCCCAAGTTCAGTGCTCAGCCCTGACACGTCGGCATGTTTATTGGGCACCTGTTCTGTGCTTAGTCCCTAGGGAATGTATAACAGAGCTCATTTTATATTTTAGGACAGTTACTCTAATAATATAGGAGTCTGATGAGTGCTCTGGGAAGTCAGTGGAGGCAAGTCCAGGTTCAAGGTTGATATTAGAGAAGACTCCCTGGAGGAAGTGGGACTTCATCTAGGCTTGGAGCGAAAGATGGAATTCAGGTGGAACGTGAGGAGGGAAGTCATTCACAAGCCAGAAAGGAATAAAAATGCTCTCCTTAGACACAGAGAGCACAGGAAGATGTGTGATGGTTTCCAAGACTGAAATGGTCAGGGTCGAGTGGAAGCTGTAGAGAAACATTTCCAGCAAGGAGGAGGCAAGCCAGTGGCAGCAGGCTTTCACTTACAAGAGTCTCAGGAATGGCATTTGTATTTAGAGACATTTATTTAATATGTATTAGGGAAAACACCCTGCAACTAGCATGCCAAAGCTGTAATTTCCTAGGACAACACAAAATTTATTAAGTAAAAAGGTGAGTAGAGTTAATGAAAAAAAAATTATGTAGACAAGACTACAAGTGGTGGCTGATATGGTGCCGATCGAGCTCTCAGTACCAAAATGACTTGGAAACACTGACAAAGGATAAAGGAAAATCCCATCGGAGGCAGAGAGCTGGGTAATATGGTGAAGCCGTTGGACAGTGGCATATACCAAGGCATTTGAGAATTACGTGATAAAAACCCTTGGAAAGTTCTTTTTAAATATTAAAGGAAATGACAAGACCCATGAGACAGCTTTCTCTCATAGCTCATAGTTAGGAGGCAGTCATCTCTGCAACTGTAGTGAGGAAAAATTCACCTCTGTAATCTTCCTGTGTTTCCATCTTTGCCATGGGTTCTGGGAAGCTTCAAGCAAAGTTCTGTACTCAATTGTGTTCATTCCCTTGAGTCTAGCTTTTAAAAGAAAGTGATAATTATTCCTCCTGCCACACATATATCCCCATTTAGCATCTCTTGTCTTTAAAAAATTTTATGCTGTGTCGTATCCTTTTAGCAAATAGGCAGGAAGTAAAGAAATCTTTTTAAAGTATTTCTAAGACTTTATTACAAGAGTAACCACGAACACACTCACGTATGTTATGCTTTCTAATATTAACCGTTGAGATCTTTGTCACCCCTCCTGTGTCTCTGCATTGTCATTTATTTGCATTGAAGTTTAGGGCTCAATTTTAGGCTCAGTGACAGTTAGTGTCCTTAGTTTAGGATACACAGATCCATAGATCTGTCCCTTCTTCCTTAATTGGTTCATATGCTTTCATGTTCTGTTATTTGATTATTTTCATGCCTTCTATTGTGAGCTAGCACAATTCTTTTTGGAAATGGAAGAAATATAAATACCTGGAAGGAAAAAGGAATGAAAGAATGGACTATGTGAATATTTGAAGTGTGTTAATGGAATTTAATAGAAGTTGATGTGTATTTCTTAAGATGGCAGAAAATAATGTTTAAAGAGGTAAAAGTTGGTAACAAATCATGACAATCGTGGCGATATACTTTTAACTAAGCAATTTATTTTCTTCCTACACATTGTTTTGCTTCCTTTCCTGAAAAATGATGATGAGAGATTCGGATATATGAGATCAGAAGACCACGGGTAGGAGTAAGAATGATAACGGCCAACTAATTTTTTATTAGTTAGCCACGTGGCTCAACTTAACAAAGGCAGGGATAACAGGGAATTGAAAGGGAGGCTTTAACTTCTCTTTCCTAGTTGAAAGATTAATGGAGATGGAATGTGTCTCAGAGAAGAAGTGGGGTTGTGGTTGTAGTGCTGGGAAGGGAAGAAATGCGTGGAAAATGAAGGAACCATTTATTGGAAAAGAAACAAGAAACATGGCAGAGCAGATAATGAGACTGGAGGACCTGAAGAGGCAGGGTAAGGAAATGAAGCGTGAAAGAGATATAACCAAAAACACAGTATAAATGGAAGGGTTGATGGGAGTTGATATAAAAGGAAACTAGAAGATTGGGTGAAATAGAGGGTTGAAGCAAGGCACTCAGTAAGTTGTTTTTTTTTTTTTTTTTTTTTTTTTAAGATTTTATTGGGGAAGGGGAACAGGACTTTATTGGGGAACAGTGTGTACTTCCAGGCCTTTTTTCCAAGTCAAGTTGTTATCCTTTCAATCTTAATTGTGGAGGGTTCCATTCAGCTTCAAGTTGTCCTTTCAGTCTTTGTTGTGGAGGGTGCAGCTCAGCTCCAGGTCCAGTTGCCATTACTAGTTGCAGTGGCACAGCCCACCATCCCTTGCGGGAGTCGAGGGATTGAACCAGCAACCTTGTGGTTGAGAGCCCACTGGCCCATGTGGGAATCGAACCGGCAGCCTTCAGAGTCAGGAGCATGGGGCTCTAACTGCCTGAGCCACTGGGCCGGCCCCTCAGTAAGTTTTTTGTCAGATGGCAAATTGAGAAGATTTTAAGGGAAATTATTAGCTCAAGGGAAAAGTTCAAAGAAAGAAGCGACGCATTCACTCAGGCTCCAAGTGAAAAAAAAATTGGGTCCATCAGTTAAGTTCAAGTGTCTAATGGAATAGCCACTAAGGGGGAGAGTTGATGAGATGTGATTAGTGAGTATCTGTGGCCAGGTCCCAATTACACCTAGTGAAAGGTGGGATGTGGGGAATGTGCCAAACATTTCCACTGAGCCTGTGTGTCTGTGGATGTTCCTGGCATGGCCCCCTCTCCACATACTCACATTTGACCCTTACCTGTATGTACCCCACCCAGCTGGGCTTGCCATGTGCTATATGCACAGTAAGTGCTTCTGTTAGTTAGACTAATGTTGGAGGTTGTAATAGATACATGCTAGAATGTCAGTAGCTTAACAGGGCTTAAAATGATTTCTTGTCCACCTATGAGTACAGCAGGATAATTTGTGGGTGGCCTTTCATGTGATGATTCAAGAACCCAGGCTACTCTGTCCTCCATTTCCAGGGGTGCTCAAGTCCTCCACTTCTCGCCATACCTGGGGAAAGACTTTGATAGTTACCCATGAGACAAGTTTGTGGGCCTAGAAGGGATGCTCACTTCCGCTCACTTCCCATTTGTTAGAGCCCAGCCACATGGCCCCATTGATTGCTAAGAAGGCTGGGAAGTGCAGTCTGGCTGTATGCTCAGGAAGAAAGAGGAAACAATTTTGACAAATACATACCTGTTTATGTCACAGTATTTACAAAAATAAGTGAAACTCAAGCTTTAAGACCAGATCTCGTTAGAGGGTAATTATGTTTATTACTGTTGGATTCTTTGCCAGTTTGAAGGATTCCACAAAATTGCTTTAAATAGAAACTCTCCGCTTATGGGGCATTTAATCAGTTGCTCAATCCCCATTTTGTTTGCATCCTATTCTGTACCAGGCATATAGAGGAAAGGCAGCGTGGATGAAATGACTCCTGACTCACGAAGCCAGAGATCTTGGTATCTGCGCTTTTGATTTATAAGTTTTTACTGGGGAACTGAGGGAGAGTGGGGCTAAATGAAGGAACATTCAAATAAAGGTGTCAGCCTAGTTGGAGATTTGATTCCTCCTGTAAATATTTGGCTTGTGGATCACATGTTCACCTCCCGAGTCTCTCAAGAAGCCAAGCAGCTCTACCCCACCCTCTGGCCTTGGCTCCCCAGATTTCCTGGGGTACATCAGTCAGTGTTGCTCTCTGTAGCCCACTTCCCAGCTGGTGGCAGGGACATCATAAGCCCTGGGCAGAGTTACTTTCCAGCTGGAAAGCCCCACCTAGTTGATCCCGAACGCTCGTGTAAGCAGGAGTCATTGAGAATGCAGGACACCCATGCAAGAAGCTTCTCCACCCGCCCTGTCACCCTTCCAGATTGGACCTGACTTGCTGTCTGCTATCAAGTCGGTTGACTTTCTGGTTACTCTCAGCATCCTGGTGCTCCCAGCTTGTCCGTCCCATGAAACTCTGTGCTTTCAGGTGGCTTTCCCCTGGATGCATTAGCCTGCTGCTGTCCTGGTTTCACCCTGTTACAATTCCGTCCTGCTCTTCTGGAGGATGGAGTGTGGTTGAGGGACGCAGGCTGGGAAGCTAAGAGCAGCAGCATCTAATCCTTGCTGTGTCCTTCTCTGACCCACGCACACGAACTCAGACTCGTTTTAATGGTTTCGGATTAAATCTTTGCTCCACCACCGACAGCTGACCTCCCGCTTCCTCTCTGCTTCTGCCCAGTCTCCCTCCTCCTTCTCAGTCTGTGGGCCGAGGAGGTTGCATGGGCTCTTCCTGCCCTCAGCCACCTGCTCCTTGAGGGGAGACTGGAGTTTTAATCCTCCTTCCCTGTCTGTGCTCCCACAGCACCCTGGACAGGGCCCTTCCAGTCCTGTGTGGCATGAGGGGAGTTCTCCAGGCAGGATGTCTTGCAGGGTGTGTTGAATGAAAGAATTAATGGATTTGCACTGAGGGAGAGTGGGGGGAAGTTTCTTTTCAGCCCCCAGACTCAGGGGGTGGCCTAGATGGGCCTGCGCTTCTGCCCAATGGGATGGTCAGAGGGTGGTGCCTAGTTAGTGTGTGTTCACATTTCTACTGGTTAAAAAAATTTGAAGCGGGGCTCTCCAAGTAGACTCGTTCTTGGCTTTAGCTGAGTCTTCACCATCTCTGGTTTGAATGTGGTGCTACAGCCCAACTTTTTGTATCGGAAACCAAAAGACCAGCCATTTCTCAACCTCTCTTCTAGGCAGCTGTTGCAGTCAGAACACGGGTTTTGGACCTGCCTCCAAACCATCGGGCCGGTTTCTCGTCTTTGAACCATATTTCCATATCTATAAAATGGGGATAATCGTATTTACCATTCAGAGTTGTTATCTGGGTTGGTGTCAGGATGAAAAGAGATCGTTCCCTTATGGCGCCTATATTGTCATTGCAATTATTTTTAATTGCTTCTCCTTGACTACAAGATTTGTTCTCTGCTCCATCCTCGGGGCCCAGCTCATGGTGCAAGAGGTATTTCTTGAACGGATTGCCAGAAACAGCAGACTTAGCACTTGGCACAGAGTAGGTAGGCAGTGAACAGCAGTAGTTCCCGTTTCTTCTGTCTCCCCGTCTTAGAATGAAAGTTCCTTTGTGGGCAGAAAGTGTAACCTCCTTTTTGGCACCATTTTGTAACCTCTCCAATCCTTTGTACCTGGGGGAAAACCCCCCAGCAAACCAATAGTCATATAGAAACAAGGCCCTGGACACTGGAAAATCCAGGACAAGTGCTTTCTCCCACTGCCCCTTGAGAGAGTGTGGGGATCGTCCCACCTCATGCCTGGCGGGTACCATGGTGGTCCCGCAGGCTTACAGAGGAAGCAGGAGAGCTATACACAGGCACTCCCTCATCTGTAGAAGAGGCAGGGAGGAGGGGCGGAGGAGAAAGCAGGGGCTGCCAGCTCTGAACCCCACCCCCACCCCCTCATAGCTGTCCCTCCAAAACCTTGTTCTCAGCCACCATGGCCCAAAGCCCTTCAGAACCTGAGTGAGCATCCTTCATCTTTGGGATGGACGCCAGCCCCGCTAAGACCTGCATTAGGGGGCGCAGTTTGCCTGGGGTTATTCTCCTTATCTCCGCCTGCTATTGGGCGCCTGAGGCTCGTGGCTGCTGGGTAGAACCACAGTAGAAAATGGCAACACCGGAAATGCATTTACATCAGAATGATTTTAGTTTTCAAACTGGATATTTTTTGTGAATAAATTTTAATTCTTGCCTTTTCATCTGTATCGGGGACTGTCTGAAACGGGATTCCTGAATTGAGTGAGAAACGGGGTATTTTGTAAAATGCTTAAGACCCGTCCTATCACGCCCAGTGATACTACAAGAGCTTATATTTATTAAGAGCCACCGTTTGCATTGCCTCATTTAAACTTTGATGCGCCCTAATAACACAGATACCACTGTTACCAGACAGGGTCTCTTAGCCAATTAGAGGGGGAGCCAGACTGGAACCCCGGCCTTCGCTAGTGGGCTTGGAGTGAGGGCAGGAATGGAGAAGCGTGAAGGAGGGCGGACAGGGGACGTGCTGGCCTCGCGCCCTATGCGCTGGGTCTGTTCTGTGGTCCCCCTGGGGTCCATGGTTCTAGGCAGCCCCTCCTTCCGGGCTGGCAGCCACTGCAGCGCGCCTGGAAGAGGAGCCGTGTTTTTGCAGCACGCAGAGCGGGGTTTGTAAACAAACATTGGAGCAGCGCGGCAGCCCGCACAGCAGATGGCTCCGCAGCTGCCCGCCCGCCCCGGAGGTCCCTCCCTCTCTGTGGTTAGGCGGATGCGGGGGTCGGTGATGCCACCCAGTGCTGGAGGTCCAAAGGACCCTGTTCCATCTCCTGCTCTCTGGGGGCTGGAGAGCGTGAGCAAGAGCCAGGGACCTCTGGAGGGCTCATTTAAGCTCCTGATGTACATCAATTCATTTAATTACATTAAAAATGTATGCCATTAAAATGTGGGGAAATTGAGGCACAGAGCTTTAAACAATCTGCCCAGGGTTACACATCTGGTATGCAGCAGAGGCAGGCGTTGAATGCAGGCCCCTGAGAACTGCTACTGCAGTAGGTGTTTCTGACTCAGTATCTAGAAATGGTGAGACCATGACTGAGAGCTGGCATGACTTTAGGGTTTTGGCCATTCGTGCTTTTGCTCTCCTTCTGCTGGCTCAGAATTTCCAGACAGGGGCAAGGAGGGGACATGTTTCAAAACTCCCACAGGGGTCAGATGTGGACCAGAGTCTGAGAAACAATGGCAAAGATGACAGTCAGCTAAGGTTTGCCTACATTTTGGGAGCATTCTCTGGGGTCAGTTTCCTTTGGCCACATTACCCGTTGGATCCTTCTCAGTACTCCTGTGACACCAGTATCATTATCCCTGATGAAGCAGAGGCTGAGAGAGAGAGAGAGAGAGAGAGAGAGAGAGAGAGAGAGAGAGCTGGTGCCACAACCTGCACCTTCTGCCTGTATGTCCACAGCTCTGGCCATCTGTGATGCTCTCCGGGGACAGATGCTCTTCAGGTGTTGACCACCCCAAGAATCAGTGAACAAACTCTGCCCATGGTTTACCTGTGGACACCCTTATCCAACAGTGTGATTACTCACTTCATTTCTGCCATGACCTCAAACCACGGGATCTCAAGCCTTAAACCAGGAGTCACCTGGAGAGGTTACTAAATGCAGATTCCAGAGCCTTTCCCAGAAGGTTCTGATTCAGCGGGTCTGGGAAATTGTGTCTTGTCGGACACTCCAGGGCCAACCTGGTTAGGGAACTACCTTGTGGATCATCTAGTTCAATCCCCTCGATTTACAAGGTGGGAACTCAGACCCGGAAGGGGCCTTGTCTCACCGTGTGCATTAAACTCTTTAATAGTTTCCTGCGATTTCAGGCTGAAGTCCAGCTGCTTCCAAACTAATTCCTCCTCTTAAGCAATTTGTTTCAAATGTTCAGAAAGTTCTCTTACCTCCACGTGGAACAGTTCATTCCTATCTTCCTCTCACTTGCTGCTCATTCTGTCAGCCCCACGCCACCTCCTCCAGGCAACCTTCCTGGATCTATTAAATGGTGGTTAGTTTTCTCTAGCTTCCCGTAATGTCAGTACTCCACCATGGCAACTTCCCGTGTTGAACTGCAGTGACCTTTTTATATGTCCGTCTCCCTTCAATGTTGTGCAGGTAGGAACCAACTCCATCTTTGCACATTATGGCTCGTTGTTGAATGAATGAATGAATGAGTGAATGAGCAAACAAACAAATCAGGATCTGACACTCTACAAATGCTAGCGATTATTATGAATATCTGCAGAATAAATAACCAAATGAGAGTTGATTCTTGTTGTTTAAATTACCATTTGGGGCACAGATTCTTAGCTTGCTCAGACCCCCCAAAATCCATCCTCTCCTCCTTCTTCCTGGTCACATGCACATTTCCCAGCCGACCTTGGGTGCAGTGTGGCCATGTGACCAGGTTCTCACCACAGAACCTGAGCAGGAGTGACGCATACAACTTTCACATGTGGAAAAGACCTATGGGCTTTCCACCCCTCCTCTCCACCAGCTGGGAAAGGCAGCACAGGTAGCAACCGTGGAAGCCATGGGTTGACAAGGGTGGACCTACCCTATTAGCCTGTGTCCTGATGGGATGACTTCTTTTATTTTTTGTAATTAAAAAATGGAAAGTGTACAACTTAGTGGTTTTTAATATATTCACCAAGTTGTGTAGCCATCACCACTATCGCATTCTACAACATTTTCACCACCTCCAAAAGAAACCGCCCTCGTTAACAGTCACTGACCATTTCTCCCCTCCTCCCAGATGCTGACAACCACTAATCTACTTCGGTCTCTATGGATTTGCCTGTTTTGGACAGTTCCTATACATGGAATCATGCAATACATGGTGTTTTATGTCTGGCTTCTTTCACTTAGCATAATGTTTTCAAGGTTCATCCATGTTGTAGCATGTATTAGTATGCCATTCCTTTTTGTGGCTGAATAATATACCACATTTCATTTATCCATTCATCAACTTTAATGAACATTTGGGTTGTTTACCCATTTTGGCTACTAGGAATCATGCTGCTGTGAACATTTGCGTAGGAGTTTTTCTGTGCATATGTGTTTTCAGTTCTCTTAGGTAGAGAACTAGGAGTAGAGTGGTTGGGTCGCGTGTAATCCTAGGTTTGACTTTTTGGGGAATTGCTAGGCTGTTTTCCAAAGCAGCCACACCGTTTTACATTCTGATAGGACCTCTAGGAACGGAGCTGCCCGCACACCCGGACTATTGCGTGCAAGAAAAACCAAACCACATTTTATTTGAGCCATTGCCTTTGGAGGTGTCCTTAACACAGCAGCTCAGCTGTCACCCTAATTTCCCAGTGAATCGTCTTACTAGTCATGGGAATTAAAGGAATAAAGCCAGCATGTTTGGTCTGGTATGAAACCTATGCAATATGGAATGGTCTTGCATGAGGTGGGAGAATTCCATAACTCGTGCATCCATTCATTTATTTGTTTATTCATCATCAAAAATATTGGAGCTCTGAAGATTTGCCAAACGATGTTTGCCCGAGTCCTGCCGTCAACGATCTTACAGTCTAGTCAGGCAGCCAGGCCCTTGGGTACTAGGATAAATTGTGGGCATGGAATTCAGGCAAAACTGGGTGAGGTCCAGATCCTGCCTTGCTTGCTGGATGAAGGGCTCTGGGCCAGTTACTTCAGCTCTCAGAGCCTCACTTTCCTCATCTGTAAGATGGGGGTTCTAACACCTACCTTGCAGGGAACTTGTGCCAATCAAGAACAATGTGTGCAAAGGGACTGGAACGTAGGAGTTGCTAGAAATGATTGTTTTTGATAACCCCTCACAGTGTCCTCTGCCAAAGCCTAGCTCAGAGGGATGAACAAACCAGTGTGGGGGGCACAGTGGCTTCTCCTGTGGAGTGGGAGGGTTCCAGAGGGCTTCCCAGAGGAGGGAACATTTCCATTGGATCTGAAGGCTGGGAAAGGGCAGAGGGAGCAGCCAGCACAAAGGCAGAGAAGTCAGGAAGTTCAGGTCCTGATTGGAGAACAGTTCTGAGCTTTACCTGGGTAAGAATATCAGTCTGTACTCCCTGGCTCCCTCCCTCTCCCTGGCTCCAGTCCAGCCCTAGCCTGGCCCCTGGGCTGCTGTGGCCTTTGCTCAAGAGGGGTATGTCTCCGCAGCCTTTGAGCCCACTTCCTCCTCTGGAGACGTGAAGCTCTGCTCATTTCGATGCAGGCTTTGATCAGAGTTTAAGACCAGTGGAACCCCCAAGGATCTTGGTTGCCTGGCCTGATTTTGTAAAAATCTAGCTTCTATCTGGGTGTGGGGTTGTCAGTGCTACCTTATGCATTATGGACAAAGGAGTTGGGTTTTTTTCCCCATTTGCATGAAAATCAGGAAGAAGAAGATGATGGTGACTGTACTGGTATTAATAAAATAATAATTTTGTACTTAATAACTAAGCATGGTGGGGTAGGAAGAGTTCAGTGTGAGTTAACCGGGAATCTAGACTTCGATCCTGAGTCTATGAGTCATTCTCAGCCAGTTTCCTCTTCTGAGAAATGATGAACTTGAACTGGGTGTACTTCCTGACAGTCTGAGATTCCATAAGGGCCCCTGGACTGTGCCGTCCCGTTTACCATCTCGAGCAGCGCGAGTCCTGTGTTTGAACCCAGCCTTGCATCCATCTGGTGACCCAGGGTGAGTCCCTGGATCTCTGAGCCCGTTTCTTCTCAGAGGTGGTCTGATGATGGTAAGCAGGTGTGTGAACTAGCACGGCCTTGCCCCTGGCATGCGGGCTGGGGAAGCATTTTCTTGGAGGAGAGCGAGTCCCAGGCCTAGTGTGACAAGAAGTCCAGAGGCCCAGGTCCAATGAACCAGCTCCTTGAGCCAGAGAGATGTCCTCCCTCAGCTGGGCTGTAGTAACTGTGTCCCTTATTGTCTGTATTCTGATGCTTTGACATCTGGGGCCTCACCGACACTGGAGGAACAGCCCCTCCAAGGTTAGCCAATTGCTAGAGATAGTACACAACTCGCCTACCAGTGCACTTTTTAGATACATGCTCACACCCCCAACTACCAGTCTGTCACATTCCGGGCCGCTGCCCACCTGCCCTAACCCCCTGGGACCAGGTACCTGACAACTAGGGACATCCCCTGTGTGCCAGAGCCCGCTGAAATTATTCAGACCAGCGTATCCTAAGCCTGCTTTCTCTGCCTTGCCTTTGTTTCCTGCAGAAACCACAATAACAACCCTTGCCCACAGATCCCCCCTCTCTTTCTGACTCCTGACTGCCCCCAGTGCTTCCCTGAGTGGCCCCCCATGGCATGGCTTAACCCCTCCTATCTTTTCAGTAACAAACTATCTTTTCAATGGCAGACCTCTCTGGTCTGTTGGAACTGCAGATTTTCTATTAATACACTGTATTTTAAAGCATAGGCCTCCTGCAATGATGCTTCCATCCTCCGCTTCCTGCACCTCTGAGCAGCAGAGTTTTTTCTTGCTCGGCAGTCAGCTCTGTGGAAAGCTAGGTGTCCTCAGGACCTTCTGGTAATTGGGTCCGGTCATCCCAGCCGGTGTGCACCACGGCCGCCTGATCCGAAAGTCTCTGGTCTGGAGGCTACGTCAGAACGTGCAGTGCCAGGATAGCAATGCACTAGAACTAAGCTCAGCATGGTGGGACCAAGGAGTGTCAAGGGCTGTGTTTCCTTCAGTACCTTTCCTGTGTTTTCTAAAAGTCCTCAAGTGAACATACATTCCATTTCAAACCAGGAAACCTGTTGCGGAATATCTACTGTCCCTTCCTATTTAAAGATTCTCCCAATTCAGCTGAAAGGTAATGCCCCCTACCAGGTACCTCACACTGTGTGCTGTTGGAACACAAATCGAATAGGGAAAATGTACTCCTTGCTCTCAAGGAGTGTGCAGTCTTGGCGTGTTCTAGCATGGGGCATGGGAATGAAATAAGCCAGGCGGATCAAGATGGTCATTTAGAATTAAGGACAACCCGTGTGCCACATGCATTTGACAAGACATAGGCAAATAATGTCTTTTTTTTTTTTTGACCAACTTCACCCGTTTTGCCCACCAATTTGTCAAACATTTTTTAAAATTAGTTTTCAAAGCAACTTTATTGTTATTGGTCAAGACAGAAGTTATTTACAGTGACTTTCAAAACATGAGTTTAAGAGAAATCCCTAGATAATGAAGAGGAAGGCTAGGATTGAAATAATTCAAAGGACAGCGTCATGCGTGGCAATAGTTACAAACTCTGGTATAAGGATCCTTAGGAGCTTATTTAGTAACATTTCAACAATAGAGTGAATTTTAATATGTGAAAATCATGAAAAGGTATTAGGTATATTTATAAAAACATTCTGTATATATTTTATCCATTCATCTATATAGGTTTCTATCTTCAAAATCTATTAGGCACTGCTTCCATGGGTCAGTCAGCTCAGACAACGCAATTTTAAAGCTGCTTTCTTTCCCTTCATTTAACAAGTGTTTGTTATACAGTCATTATTTATAAGATGGTGCATGTGCTGTGGGCTGTGATTCAGATCCTTGCCTTGTGTCTTCATGAACTCAACATTTAGTTCTAGAAGATAGGTGTGCATATAATCAAAGATGTTTTTAAAAGTGATTTAAAATCCCAAGGGCCAGATGTAGGGATCAAGAAGAACTTCATGGAGGAGGTGGCATTTGGCAGGTGGGCCTTGAAGGGTGAGCAAGGTGAAGACAGGATTGTGGGGGGCAGAGGGTCAAGATGCAGCATATGGGGTGGGGGTAGGGAGGCTTGGGCGCAGAGAGTGACAGCGGAGAGCTTGGGCATTGGGGTCAGTCGGGCCTGGGTCCTTTCTCATTCTACTGTGGGCAGGGATTGTCATACTGAACAGAACTGCAGTGGGTTCCAGCTTCATCCTCTCCAGACTCTGTGACCTTGGGAATTCACTGAACTTTCTTGCATGTGTAAAATGAGAATAATAAAAGCACTTACCTCACGGTGCTATCACGAGATGAACTGAGATGATATGTGCAAGGAGGGGAGAATACTGGACATACGTAACCTCTCATCGTTCATTCATTCATTCATTCGTTCTTTCATTCATTCATTTGTTCGTTCGTTCATTCATTCATTCATTCATTCATTCGTTCGTTCGTTCGTTCATTCATTCATTCATTCATTCGTTCTTTCATTCATTCATTCAATATGTAGTGTTTGAGCCCCTACTGTGTGCCAGGCCCTGTGTGTTTCACAGCAGTGAACAAAACAGACAACATTCCCTCCCTTGCAGAGCTTGCATTGCAGTGTGGGGAGAGATGGGATATGAGAAATAAGTAAAATAAATAGTTAGATAGTGACAAGTGTGACAAAGCAGGGTATAGAGAGTACTGAGGATGCCATATAGAGGAATTGGTGATATTATTCTTTATCGTTTAGTGTGGGTGGAAAATAGTTTGCATGCAGTGGGGAGAGTTGCAGGAAAATCTTTTTGTGAATCGCTGGGTCTCGAGGCACCAAGAGAGGCTTTCCAGTCTTGTTATGAATGAGCCGCGCTTTGGGAAGATGAGGCAGATGCCCCTTGTTCCGGGCAGTAGGGAGACCCCCTGGCAGTGGGAGAGGAGAGAGTAGGAGAGTTGGACTCGGACAGCAGAGGATGAGAGCTCGGATACAGGCTGGTGGGCACCAAAGTGGGGAGGAAGCCACCTTGCCTGTGGGGTTCTTGGCACGGTCTGAGCCAACCTGGGCTGGGGGAAGTGAGGCAGGGGAGAGTCAGAAGGCATGACGAGGGACACAGAAAATTCATCCTCTCAGCTGGTCCCTGCCTGGAGCCTGGGAAGGTGAGAGGGACAGGAAGGTAGACACACAAGAGGCTCGAGGGACATGAAAAAGAGGTTACTATCTCCCTTTCCCATTGAGAAAAAGGTTGTGGGTACACAAAGCCTAGGAGTAATCTTCAAGTTTCCTCCAAATCACAGAGATGTTCATTGTTGCACTGGTGTGGCTGCTTCTGTGGACCACGTGGGTTCTGGAACTCAGGGGTCCTAGTGTCCTGTCAGGGGAGCCCTGGGATCCGACTGTGAGAGGTGTTTTTACAAGGACGGTTCTCTCAGTGAAATGACCTTTGTGGCAGTCGCGCTTCTCTGAACCCAGTGTCAACAGCCTCATTATTTGTAGAGAAACTTCCACCCTCTCTTTAGCCATTTCCCAGTGAACACGGGGAATATTTACCCAGCAATTCTCAGAAGAGCCTTGTGCGCTCCTGGCAGTTGGGAGTAACTCAGTAGTTGAGCAACGTGGAGAATGGAGAGGGCCTGGGGAACGAAGGAACTTGTGGGAAATGTAAATTACGACAATGTAAATAAAGAACTTCCCGCTAAAAGCATAAATAAAAAGCAGGCGGCAATCTCCTTGGAATAGTAATTAGGCTCGGTTGGTTCTGCCTTCCCCGAGTTTGATGAGAGCGGCAGGACGCCTCCATCTATTTTTAACAGAGGAATCACCTCCATGTAAGGTTACTTACTGCCTGAGTCACAGAGTAGAACTCAGTCGGAGAGCTGTGTGTCCAGGGCAAAGGCCTCCTGTCAGGGGAGCTGGAATTTCTTCAGTGTCCCCTTGTGGGGCATCCAGCAGTGAGGGGAGCTGATAAGAAAATGAAGATGTTTAACGAATAGTGTTTAGAGAGTGACAAGGGCTATAGAGACAAATAAAGCAAGGAAGGGGGATGTTTCAATTAAGTTAGTTGTTGTTATTGGTAATTTGGTCTGGCTGGAGCACAGTGTCTGAAGGGGGCATGTGTGACCAGTAGGTGGTGTAACCACAACTGAGATCCGTGGTCCCCAAATCAGGACAGGGGCCCAAGAGAGCCCGTCTTGCTTCCCCGCCTTTGCTTTTGTCTCTGTGCTGAGTATCCCAGGTGAGGTTACTGTCAGGCCACACAGGTCACTTTAGAAAGTATTAGATGCATCCAAGATGTCCTCATCCATGCTGTTGCCCTTCAGGGACAATTGGTGGGAAGTAGAGGCTGACTAGAGCCAAGTGCGAGGAGTGTCTGTCAGACAGAGCTGTCCTAGGATGTGGAATGTGGGGGTGATGGGCCAGACTCCCCAGAGGAGCCGAGATGTGAGGTGGAGGGGATGGAACCCGGACCTGCCTCCTCGCGGGTGCTGAGAAAGGCCTGCAATTCTCCCAGACTGGGTGCCCTCCTCCCACAGACGCCCAAGCAGACTCCCTGGATGAGGCCATCAGCTTTTACAGCCCCCTCAGCCTGCCCTCTGGTATCCCCCTTTTCTAGAGGAGAACACAGGACCTGTCCTGGACCCAGGCTTCTGTTAACCCATAGCACCTTTGCATGAATTAGAAAAGGGGCCCTTATACCTTAAATATGTATAATTCTTATTTAAAAAGGAAGGGGATCCTTCCCTGAGTGACTCTTTTAAGTTACTACAACTCTTATTTGAGGTGTTCTAGCCCATCACTGCCAGGGGAGATACCAGGCCCCACTGGGCAGCAACCCTGTCAGCGGCTACCTCTGACACCGCACACAGGCCAGCAACTACATACACTATCCACCCCTCCCTCCCGCCCTCCCCTGCTTGCCACTCACCACCAAGGTGAGGCAACTATTCCATTTTGCTAGCTTGGTGGAGGCAGGAATTGGGCTTTCTAAAGGGCGGGTAGGAAAGAGAAGTGATTGTGGGTCCCTCCCAGAGCACAGTTGGGATAGAGTGCCAGGACACAGGCATGCGATAATGACTATGCCACGTGGATTTATGTAGGAGGACTGTCCCCCTGCTGCTCTAGGACTCAGCCAGGAGGCCTGGAACCTCTGTGCCCACCCAAACACTCCCAGATAAGTTGGTATATATCTACAATGTAAATTGTAGCATCCTTCCCAAAGACATTGCATCCTTGGGCAGTGCACAAGCTGAACACCTATACATGGATGACATTTTTGTCCAGGGTACACAGCCTGTGAGTTAGGCTCCATGCTCAGACCCCATGGCTTCTACAGGTCATCAGTGGAGAGTTAGTAGTTTAGACTGAATCACCTTGAGCTGTCTTCCTCCTTCTCTGATCCCCTTCAGCATCCTGTGCCTTGGACCAATGGGAAAGGCCACGTCCGGTGGAAGGAGGAGGATGGGGCTCCCCTCACAGCGCCTTCTTCCTTCTGGAGGAGGAAGGCAGGCAGTTCAGTTCCCTTAAGCTGCTGACTTCATTAAATGATACTGATTTGTAAGGTATCATTGTGGGGTCCT
The DNA here is from genome assembly GCF_036562045.2 of Rhinolophus sinicus. Taxonomy (NCBI): domain Eukaryota; kingdom Metazoa; phylum Chordata; class Mammalia; order Chiroptera; family Rhinolophidae; genus Rhinolophus; species Rhinolophus sinicus. The sequence continues at coordinate 97,684,077 of NC_133757.1, forward strand.
ACCCACCGAGCTCCCATGGTAGTCTGTGTTCTTGGAATTTATACCCTTTGATTCCCCATCCAGAATTCCCATCCTATTTTAGTTTCCATAAAACAGTATTATTGCAACATCAGAGAAAATTTAAAGAAGAAAAAACATCCACTCTGATTCCAACCTTGTAGCTCAGTGGCCCAGCACTTCTTTCCATCTCCCGTGTTGCTGCCACAGCGTGCCCATGTACACACGTGTTTGTGCGTGGTTGGAGACCTGTGCACACACTTTTAAATCCCTAATTCTAGAGAGTGGGAGCATCTAGAGAATATCTCGCCCCTCTCCCCACTTAGGTGGGGGTGGGGGTTGCCTCCTCTCCTCTGCTGTGGGACATGTTTGTTGGAGGGAACGAAAGGGGAAGAGTGAAGTTTTGTGGACTGAAGGGGTGAGGGGTGTTTTTATTTTTATCCACAAGGCAGAGCAAGTGAATCTTGGTCCCCGTGGGGATTCTCAGGAACCGGCAGCCAGGAACAGATTTGATCAATGAAAGCTGTTTCCAGAGAGAGGGAGCCATTGATAAATTCCTGCACTGCCCAGTTGGCGGGTTGGGGCTCATCTGTTGGTGGGAACCAACCAGAGTCCGGAAGGGGAGGAGGGGCAGTGCCTGGCAGGCGGCGTGAGTGGGCGGGGCTGTGGGCCTCCCTGGGAGACGCTGCGGTCCCGCTGCTTTTCTGCAGCTGCTGTCTGGGCGTGAGGAAGAGATCCCGCCCCTCAGAGCCAGCTCTCTTTCTAATTAGCATAAGAGGATCAGGGATTGATTTTTGCTGTGATTAATGGGTTCATCCGGGCCAGTCGGGGAACAGGGACTCATGAGAGGGGGTTAAGTGTGCAGGGCTGGAGGACTCAGGGTTACTGAACGCAGAGACTTTAGGAATAAAGTGAACCTTAGCCCCCCCAGCCTTGGCCCCTCCCTTTATTCATAGCTGAGGAGAATGAGGCCTGTGGGAGGAAGTGATTTGTCCAAGATGACACACTGTGCCCACCCCAGGTGCACGGCTGACAGGTGAAGGACAGTCTGGGCCTCAGCCTCCTCGAAGGTCTTCCCCACCTCTGATTTAACAGCCTCTTCAGCTCAGCGACCAAGGACTCCCTGCGGGTAGACCACAAGGAGTGGTCTAAAGTGGCTCCAGGGGAGTCCCAGTGGTCAGGGAAATGACAATTTCATGTGTAAGAGTTGAGCCCTGGGGTGGGTGACTGAGAAGGGGGTGGGTCCCCAGGGGGCCAGGTAACTTGCAGGAAGTCAGCCAGTGGTTCCCACACAGCAGGCGAGAATGCAGAGTCCAGGCCCTCCCAGAAGTTCCCACTCCAAACAGGGGCCCTTTTCAGAGACCTTAAGCAGGTTGTCCCAGGGACTCTGGGCCAGGCTGGCAGGTCTCTGCGTGGAGGGAAGGGGGTGAGTAAGATGATATGCAGGGAAGGGCTTGCCGACAGAGCGTAGGTACTTATGCACACACACACGTGTGCGAATGCACAGGCACGCACATGTACATGCACACGTGCACACGTGTGTTATCATTGCTGCTAGAGGTGATGCTAACACAGTAGTTTCCAAGGGCTTTCACCAGATGAGAGCATTTTGTTCATTTTTAGTCAGAGAGCATTATTGTTTGAGTGATCAGATTCATGCTGACCTCACACCTTCCCTTCTACTTCTAGGCCTTCTCCCATCTCCCTCCACCTTCTCTCCTTCCTGTCCCTCCTTCTGCTCCTGTCTGGGGCACTGGGTGCCACACCCATTTACCTCTTGACTTACTGGCTTTGGGGACAAAGCATGTGTCAGTGGATATGTGGACGTGACCTTGTCTCATTTAGCTGGTGCAGGAAAGAACATGAGTGGAAAGAGTTGGAGGAGTATGAAAGGGAATGGGAGAGGAGAGCGAGGCTGTGGGCCCTGGGCTGGGACCCCATGGCCTTCACATAGTGGCTATAAAGTGGAAAAGGCAGGCAGGCAGACATAGAAAAAGCTTGGGTCTGCTGTTGCAGTGCTGTGTGTCCCTGGGTAAGTTATATAACCTCTCTGAGCATTTGTAAAATGGGAATCATGTTCCTCCCGGGGTTGTTATGATCAAATGGGTTGAATAGGGTGGAACTGGCCATAAATGACAAGCCTGGGATGCAGAGCGACTCAGAGCATCCCACCCCAGGCTTCACTGGCCAAGGGCAGTGGGACATTGGCGACAACATAAGTACCCTTGTGTTTTTCTTATTGTTGTTCTCAGAGTTGTAGTCTAGCAAAGCCGGAGAGACCTCTGAGACTGCCCATCCAGTTCTACTCCCTTATATTTACAAATGAGGAGGTCACAACTTGGAGGGACCAAGTGACTGGCTCCAGTCAGGCCTTTGATGTGGCTGCTGAGATCAGCCATCATCTCAACATGAGCCGATGGTTGGTTGTGTGCTTGAAACGATACCATTTCTCTGCTGCGGATGCTGCACTCTCCTCTCTCTCTGTACCTGACATGTTTCTCTGTGCTACTTAGACCAGCGCCATTGAATCAGTCCTGCACGGGCCTATATTACACATCTCACAGAAAAGACCCTGGGTGTCGTGCTAGCCACTGTGGCCCCAGCACCAGGAGCAGGGTGGGAAGCTCTTCCTGGCATTTCTTCGCAAATATTTACATTCTGCAGGTAAAAATCCTAAGGGACAGAACATATTGCTCAAGGTCACTTAGCAACTACTAGTGGACATCTGATATCTTGATGGTTAAAGCAAGGGACCCTGGGAAGGCAACAAATGCTGTACAGTCATGCGGATATGTTCTGAGAAATTCGTCATTACATGATTTTGTCATTGGGAGAATATCACAGAGTGCACTTATATAAACCTGGATGGTGTTGCTTTCTATACACCAAGGTTATACAGTATCATAGCTCCTAGGCTACTGTACTGAATACTGTAGGCAGTTATAACACAATGGTAAGTATTTGTGTATCTAAACATAGAACAGGTACAGTGAAAATACGGTATAAAAGATAAAAATGATACACCTGCAAAGGGCATTTACCACGAGAGGAGCTTGCAGGACTGGAAGCGGCTCTGGGAGAGACAGTGATGAGTGAGTGTGAAAACCTAGGACATTACTGTACATGACTATAGACTTTATAAACACTATGCTTAGGCTACACCGAATTTATTTAAAAAACAACAACACTTGTCTTCAATAAAAAATTAGCCTTAGCTTATTATAATTTTTTTGCTTTACCATATGAACTTTTAAAATGTTTTTTAACTTTTCAACTCTTTTGTAATAATAACATGGCTTAAAATACAGTCTGTAGAGCTGTATAAAAGTATTTTCTTTTTTTTATATTCATGTTCTACAAGTTTTTTTCTTTTTTTAATTTTTCTTTTTTCACTTTTAAAACTTTTGTTGTTAAAAACTAAGAGACACACACACTGACAGAGGCCTCCACAGGGCCAGCCTCGTCGGTATTACTGTCCCCACCTCCACGTCTTGTCCCACTTGAAGGCCTTCAGGGCCAGGATCACGCATGGAGCTGTCATCTATGATAACAGTGCCTTCTTCTGGAACACCTCCTGAAGGACCTGCCTGAGGCTCTTCTTGAGGAGGTGTCACTCTTTACAGAACTTGTCCATGGTGGTTTGCTTGGTTTGTTTCCTTTTTTCATCATAGATCTGCTTGTAAACAGATAATGCCCCATGAACATTCCCCAGCCTTTCGGTGTTGGGGTCCATGTTTTCAAACGTTTTAAGGAGCTTGTTGAGGTCTGCAAAAGCTTCTGCTAAACCCTTCACTGTGAATTTTCCTGGGGGTTCTTCTTCTCCTTCTCCTGCAGTTTCCTTTTCTTTTGCCTCTTCTTCAGCTATGTGTTCTGTTCTGTTCCAACAACTCATTAGTCAATTCCTCAGGAACCACCTCTAAGAGTTCCTCAATGTCATCTCATCCACTCCCAGGTTCAAGTTGGTTGCCATCTCAACCACAGCCTTGATTATTGCAGCCTTTGTGCTACGGCTTTACGACAACTATGACATCACTAGGCAACAGAAAGTTTTCAGTTCCATTAAAATCTTATGGAGCCACTGTGGTGTATGCGGTCCGTGTTTGACTGAAATGTCGTTATACAGCACATGACTGTAGTTCCTATTTTGGTGACGGTAAACTGAGGCATAGCAAAGGAAATGTCCTTTCATCCGCTCTGCAGGGCACAGAGGCAGGAGGACACAGTCTTTCTCTGCTTGCCTTGTGTTGGCTCTGTTTTGGCCCTTGGTGACTCTTGAGAATTTTAAAGGTAACTGGAAAAAGATGGTAGAAAAATCTGCCCATCACATTTGGCTGACTTTTTCTTTCATATTTCTCATTCATTACTAAAAGAAGGTATTAGTTATACCCTTTTGATTTTACCAGCTGGGTGTTTCCCGTGGAGCTGCCCTCATGAGCCCCTGGGGGCGGAGGGAGCGTCCCGCAGGCTTTGCAGCTCTGCCTGGCAGAGGTGGGTGTGATTGCCACAGCCGCTCTGCGGCCCGTCGCTTAACGTCCTTCTCTCAGGCGTCCCAGGAAAGAATCAGTGGTGGTGGTGTTGGCAGCTCCGGCTGGTCCTACAAGGTTTGGGTCTTCATGCCATTCTCTTTCCTGGGCATGGGGCCACCTGTGGAAGGTGCCAGCCTGCAGCCCCTCAGAGAAGCACAGAGACAGCCTCGAGCCCAGGCTGTGTTCTTAGCGTCTGGTTCCCCTTTAGGCATCCCCCTCTCTGTGAATAAATAGAGTAACGTCCAGCACCAGCCTAAGGAAAGTTCTGAGCCCTTCTGCCCGATGCTGTCCTGAGGAAAGGGGGAACAGATAGAGGTTTTGGCTACTCGCCAGCTGAGACTACATTGAGACAGTAGAGATGCCAAGAGAAGATTATCTGAAGCCAAGTGGCCCATTCCAGCTATTGGGACCCCAGATAAGACTTTGACAAGAATAAGCTGCCCCACAGCCAGCTGGCGAACACAGCGCCCATTCCCAGGGAGGGTTTCTGAGCTCTGCAAGGCCCGGAGCCTTTTACTCTCCCCAGGAATGTTTCCTCCTGCCAAGGCCGGTCACGTCTGCAGGGTGACCTCCAAAATGCCGGCTAGGGCGGCAGTCACAAGGACCTTGTCCTGACTCATCCCCAGCAGACACCCTGTTGATCCCATTGATAAAAACCTGCCGCCACTGTGCACCCAGGCAGCCAGCCAAGCCCAGCTTCATTCACTAACAGGTGGCAGGGCTGGGAGGAGTGGGGTCAGGCAGTGCCGGGGAATGAGGACCAGGGCGGAATGGAGCAGAGGCCTGAGACCTGGCCCAGACTAGGTGGAGCTAGTGGAGCATCAGCCGGGGGTGGGGGTGGCCACCTGGAGGTCTGGGCTCCACCGGGCAGAGAGAAACCCAAATTCAGAAGGTCACAGGCTTGCTGGAGTCTAAGAGTAACCCGGACAGAGTACCCACCCTCCGTGGCTTCCTTGGCCTGAAAAAGGCTTGTGGAAACCAATTGGATCAGTTCTTCCCAAACCTTGGGGCTCATCAGAATCTCTCCCTGGGTGCTTTAAATAACACGGATATTTCATGTTCTACCTAGAAAATCCAACACTTAGGAGTTGGCCCCGGGAATCTGTATGTTTAGCCCATTCTCCAGGTGATTCTCAGGGTCCACACAGTCCTGGCCCAGCTTTTAGGGGTGACTGTAGCAGGCTATGCCCCACTCCAGGTGCCAAGGTAGGACTCAAATTGAAGCCCTCCAGGAAAGCTACGGGATTTGACATCTGCTCATCGAGATAACACTTTTGGGACCTACAGATTGCTTCCGCTTAGCTCCACCAGTCATCTCGTGGTGGTTGTGGTAGGGCAAATATACAGACCACCCCGTCACAGGAATGTGGGCTTTCAGATAGCACCTGCCATTGTCTATCATATTATAGGCACGCCTTGGAGGTATTGTGGTTCAGTTCCAGACTCTCAATCAATCGAGGCTCTCAACAAAGCAAGTCACACCAATGTTTTGGTTTCCCAATGCATATAGAAACTATGCTTACACTACACTGTAGTCTGGTAAGTGTGCAGTAGCATTATGTCTAAAAAAACCTTAATTGAAAAATACTTTATTGCTAAAAATTGCTAACCATCATCTGAGCCTTCGGTGTGTCATCATCTTTTTGCTGGTGGAGGGTCTTGCCTGAATGTTAATGAAAACGCACTATCTGCAAAGTGCAGTAAAGGGAAGCACAATGATACGAGGTGTGCCTGTGCCTGGCTTTATTTTATATATAGCACTTATCACTGTCTGAAATTATTTTATTGCTTGCTTATTGGTCCGTTGTCTATCTCCCGCCATTGAAATTGTGTTTCCATAAGTACAGGGGCCGCCTCTGCCTTGCTTAGTGCTGTCTGCCTAATGCTCAGGAACAAGCTGGTATGTCAGTGGGCCTTGATTCTCCCTCATTTGTTGGCTCTGAGTTACAAGATCTAGGAGGCCCTCAGGAAAACTCCCAAAGTCCTCTAAGTGTTCAGCGAAACTCCTGACATTCCCGGTTCCTAACCTCCGTGTCCTATTCAGTAGAGCAGGAGGGTGTTATGGGAGGTTGGAGCATTTCTGCTCCTCTCAGAGTGAGGACATCCCAGTAGGACCTCAGTGGTGTGTGTTTGATTGTTTGTTTTGAAAATGAGTCTACCTGCAAAATATCATGTATATGTTATTCAAGTCTATGTTCAACAACATTCCTGAAATAAATAGGCATTACTCGGACCCTAGCCACAATCCATTCCTCCCCTCTCTAATACTGACGGATCTATGAAGAGCTCTCTCTACGGGTTTTGGCAGGTCTGAAACCATTTCATCCAAGGGGCTTAGGGATGCTGGGGTGTGGGGAGTGAGAGAGAAGGCAAGGCTCCATAGAAACAGTAGTTCCCCTTCCCTCCAGGGAAGAACTGAACTTCCTCTCTCGGTAATCTGCTCTAAGCAGCCTGTTTTTTCATGACTGCAGGCAAATAAAGTTGAAAAATAAGGACAGGATGCTGCTTGCTGATGGCGTGTTATAATCAACAGATAAGACTTCCAAGTTCAACCCTACAGTCTATGTAGGTGCTAGATTTCCGTATGGCTGAGTGTCACTATAGCGATGTGTGACTTTTGGCTACTGCTATGACTGAGTGTGAGGTGAGAGAGACAGAGACAGAGAGAGACACATTGTCATCACTGAGTGGCAGAAGAGGCGGTCCTGTTCAGTGTAATGGTCAAAAGAATTAAGCTTTGGAGTAATTATATACCAAGGCCCACATACCCTAGGAAGTGGGAGCCAGGATGGGACTACCTGCCTTCCCCCCCTCCTGGTATTATTGGGATAATCAGAACCAGATTGATATAACTATCATCTTAAGAGTAACTTCAGGGTAGAAAATGTAATACAAAGAACAAGGCATTTATATGGGCAAGCAGAGATCACTGGAGTTAAGGTTGGCAATCTTCTCATTATCCCTAAGCCTCAGTTTCCTCATCTGTAAAATGGAAACCCTCCACCTGCTTACACGACTGAGTTGGTGGGAGGATGATATGATGATATGAGAGAACATTTGTAGACATGCTTCATAAGCCGTAAAGCACTCTCCATGCTGACTGGTGCTAGAGAGAGGCCTGGACGCTGAGGCCATCAGTGGGAAATTTTATTCATTTGGTAGGAGTTTCTCCTGGGCTGACTCTCTGGAAAAGAGAGTGGCACTCAAAGATGTCCCAAACCAATCTCTGCCCTCCAACAGCTCTGCGGATGGCAGGCAAAGAGACCAGGGCACAAGTAACCAAAGGATAAATCCTCGAGACATAGAGTGGGAAGTTTCTTAGAGGTGGAACTTAAAGAGAGCACTAGGTAGGTGAAGGAGGGAGAAATCAGGGCAGGCTGCATGGAGGCGCAGGCAGCCTGGGATGTGGAGGGTTAAGTTGCTATTCCCAGTTTCCATAGACTTCCTGTTCAGGAGTTGAGCTCCCCCTGCACTCTGTCTGGGAGAACATTCCCCCAACCCCACTTCTCGTCCTGCCTCTGAAGCAGCTCCTCCCTACTACAGTGTTGTTTTATTCTCCCTCTTCTTCAGCAGAGGCGCATTGGGCATGTATTATTTATGATAATTAAATTATATTTTATAGGCTTAAATCTTTCATCTTCCCATAATACATGGAGTCCCTGGGGAGCCCAGCATTCTCTGGGTACTCCATGGAGGTCTGCCCTGAAAGGGAGCCCCCGTAGGCGGGCCTCAGCCACCCAGGGCTGGCGAGGGGCTTGCAGTGCCTAGAGACCTGGCAGAACAGCTCGCAGGCTGTCACTTCCTCTGGATTGCAGTTTGGCTGCCGGGCTAAGCTCTGCTCTGGGGGAGCTGGCATGGCTGGCGTATCTTCACCCACGTCGGTTTGCTGAGTTCCCGAGACCTGGCAGGAAGGGGAGTGTGGAGCCTCCTTGGGGCCTGAGTGCTAGGGATGCTGATGGCAGTGACCCCACCTCTGCAATAGGAGGGGCCACGACAGGACCCACTTTAGGGACCCTCATGTTAATAGTAAACTGCCAAAGTGTCATGAAGTGAAAAGGGTTGGATACAGAACAGCGTGTTTCGAATACTTTCTATTGGTAAAAAGAGGGGGAAATTGGACAGTGTGTCATATTTGCTTATAATGTCACATAGGCATAAGGACCCCTGGTTGCTGACTTTTAGGGGAATCTGGGGTGGGAAGAGAACTTGACACATACATGTGTCTTACACACACACACACACACACACACACACACACACAGGTACATATAACTTTTTGACCAATTTAAGTGCATTAAAACCATTTTTAATGACTTACTCCACCCGTAGTGATGAGGCCTCCAGGTCTTCCCTGCCCCGGCCCGGACCAGACGGAAGGGGGCTTACCTTCAAGCCTCTCCAAGCCCACTGCCCAGGGCTCCAGGCTCTGATCCTCTCCCTCCTGCCTCTTGTTCTCTGTGCCCCAGGCACTGGACTTCTCCCCTGCCCTCTGCTCCTCCTCCCCGTCCCCAGGTTCTGTCCTCTTCCTGCTTTCTGACTTGCATCTTCCATTCCAACTCCTTGCTCACTGACCTGCTCAGTCCCCCGGCTGCTCAGCAGGTCCGTCAAATCCATTTGTTCTGTGATCTTCTCAGCCGATAATGACGTGTGTCCTCCAGACAACACCCATACCCGCAGATTGTGATAGTGATACATTCTCATGGGATGAACCTTGGAAAATATCAGAACAGCCATTTCTCAGTGACCCACCACCTCATGACCCAGAGATCAACTGTCAACTCTTCTGTTCTTTTCTTGTGCTTTAATACGTGCGTCATCAACATTATTTCCCAAAGCTAAGTTGATACCATGCTTTTCTTCTCTGTTCTGCTTGTTTTCCTTGAATATTCTGTTTTAAGCATTCCCCAAGTTTTTAATAAACTCCTCATGGATAACATTTCTAAAATGTATTATAGAGATGTACCATACCTTGAACTGCTCCCTACATCCTAAAGAGCATTTATACTCTGACCCTGACTGGGGTAGTAACCACTGCCTCAAATGCTTGTTGAAGGGACAGAATGCACTGGTGTCCACAAGGGACCTGGACATCCACCTCGACCGGAGTAAGTTTCCAAAAAACGCCCCACACATCCACTTGACAAATACACACACCTGAATCTGGGAGTCTTCTTCAGGCCTTCAAACTCTGAGGTTTGGTTTTCCCTGGGAGAAAAGCAACAGCTGTGACCAGTGATTCCTATCTGACAGGAAGCCGCTGAGGCCCGGAAGGAAGGAAGGAAGGAAGGAAGGGAGGGAGGAGAAGGAAGGAAGGGTCTGTTTCTGAGGAAGGAAAGTGAAGAGAGGAGGCACCCTGGCCTGTTCACTGCCTGTCCTGGGCTTCTCATTGCAAAGTCTTATCCTTTCTAAGGAACTGCCTGCGGTTGCTTTTTCTTCATACTTCCTCACCTCCATAAATGAGGGAGATGGACGGCTGGCTGGAGCCTCGGATGGGAAAGGTGAGTGTTTGTTGAAAGGCGGGAAACCCCAGCCCTGGAGGCATGAATAATTCACTGCATTAGCAGTGAGCCAGTTATGCGTTTAAGGAGTGAATGGGAGGCATGTTCTGCGAACTCACTGACGTCCTTCTGCTGTTTGGAGAGCAGCTTTCCCAGGGCTCCATGCAACCCCTCGTGGGCGCTTTGGTCTGCTTGTTGAGTGAGAGCTTGTGGAGGGTGCCTTGGATATTCGCTCATTCATTCAAGTAACATGCATTCAAACACCTGCCGTCCTGGGCCTGTGCTAGGGAAGGAGTGAGTAAAAGTCAGAGTTGGCGAAAATCCTTGGGGAGAGCGTGTGGTCATCAGGCTGTCTCCACCTGCGGCCGGTGCCAACCACTCATCCCCTCACACTCCTGTTTCCCTTGGATGTGGGGTGGTCTCTGCTCCAAGTCTTTTGTTGGCACCAGCCGTGTCTTTCTATCTGGGCCCCAGTGTCCTATCTGTAAAAGGAGAGAGGTCCCTTATAGTCCTTCTAGCCCAGAAGCACCTGTCTAACATACACAAGCCATTTGGGGTGAGACGAGAAGCATGGTCTCAGCCTAACTGTGGTGTGAAGAGGCTGCAGAGTTTCTGCCTTGAGTTTCACCTACCTGGTCACTCTTTGTCGCCCTCCCAGGTCCCAGTCTCTCTCCTTCCATGTTACCTACTTTCCCCTGCTTTTTAATCCACACTTTGCCTCTTTTCTCGTTCAGACCTATAAGTTAGATTTAAAGTGGATTTTTATGATTTGAATATGTGTGTATATTTCGTTTTGTTAGCTTTTCATGGGAAAAGCAGGTTGGTTGAGTGGTGTGCAGCTCCCGTCTGGGCCTCTGTGGCAGTTGTTACACTTCAGGCTTCTTCCTGCCAAAGTCTCCTTGGGTCTCGCTGGCTCCTCAGCGCTCCCTGAACTCATCTCTGCAGCCAGGGGAATGTGAGCTTCTCCAGGTCGAGCGGCCAGATCTGAGGGATCTGCCCTCCCTAAAATGGACAGTGGAGCGTGAACGGAAAGTTGGAGGGTGTGGGGTCTTCCCTAGTGGAAACTGGGTGAATGTAACAGGTAGCTAAAGCAACAGACACCCACCTAACCCCTCTGGCCAAACTGAACAAAACTAATTATTTCTCTAAATCCGTGAAGGATGAAAACAACTAAATTTACTAAATGATAAAAATTACATCTCAGTCACTGATGTGTCCTCCTGCATAAAAAATGCTTCCCTACTCTCTGGTTTACTTGTACTTAAAATACCTGTGTGACCTTGGGTGACTCCCATGACCTCATGGGGATTCAGATCTCTTATCTATAAAATGAGAGGGTTGGCCTGAATTATTAATTTGCTAACATTTTAAAAACAGAAGCATCTTTTCCTAAATGAAATCCTCCATGAAGTCCCAAAATACAAAATAGATACAAGTAATGTTCCTATACAAAAGGGTCCCATAAAGTAAAACTCAGAATATTCACTTTTTATTAAATCTGTAAGTGAAAAAAAAATAATAATAGGTCCATTCTGACAACACACAGATTTGAAATCAGGGATTAGAGTTAATATACATCAGTCTTGGCATTTAATTATTTCCATTTTGTGTGCAGATCACACAGTACTAAGAAAATTCTGATCAGCGCAAACCAATAGTTGTAAATGGTTAAGAGTTTTCTAACAGCTTAACTTGTAATTGTTGAGCTGTTTCCTGTGGAGTGACACCGATCCAGAAACCTGACAGAGGAGTATTGGATAATTTTTGTTTCACAGTAGAACCACTAAACGACAGTCTTTCCTCATCATAAATGTGAATGGGATCATAATAAGTACAAAAGGCACTACCGTTACCTGTGAAATGATGAGCGTGTGACGGGCTGAGCGTTTTCTGTGACTGCACAGCTGGCTTTCACGCTGCGTCTGGGAGGTGTGTAAGCATCTGCACGCCTGGCATTCACTGAGTATCGCAAGTGGGAGTGTCCTAGTGCCTGTGACATGTGACAGGGTTGGGTGTGCTTAGCTCTGCGCTCAGAGATCTCTATACAGCCTCAGCCATCTTCCAGGGAGTTCAAACATGACAGGCTCCAGGGCCCGGCCTGCACACATGTGACACGTTGGTGGCCCAAGTTAATGGCATTTGTGGCCTCCAAGGTATCGAAATTTGGCACATAACTTAGAGCATAAGGGCTGTATTTTATTGTGGTTTAAAAACATAGTTATATCAACCTAATGAAACCTACCTCCAACTTCTGTTGAACCCCTGCTAAAGAATCCCACAAAATCCTGAGAGCAAAGTTTCTGAAATTTTAACACGCATCAGGGTTGGCATGCCAAGCCTGTGCATTCTCAAAATGTAGTGCAGAGTGAGCTGGAGGGTTTGCTAAAATGCAGATTCCTGGGCCACACTCCTAGAGCTGCTGACTCCACAGGTGTGGGTGGGGCCTGAGAATTTGCAGCCCTAACAAGCTTCCAGGTGAGGCTGGTGCTGCTGCGCCTTACGGAGGGGTGAGATGGAAGTTCAATGGCTTGAGAACGACTGGGTCAGAAGATCTCTGTGGGGTCCTCCTTACTGTAAGCATCTGTCATTCACTGAGGCAGGGCACCGAGTGTATTCCTCTAGGTTCCCTTCTCTCATCGGGACTAGATGATCACCTAGGTGATTGGACTAGAAACTTTCTGAGACGCCTACAAGCTATGAACCACTCTTCTCTGCTGGTAAGGAAGGGTCAGGTAATTCCTAAGCAGACACAGGGGAGGGCTAGAGATAGTCAGACCTGCCTTTTTCCCTTGCTGTGAGCTGTGGCACTTTGAGAAAGCCACTTAATCTCCCTGTCCTCAGTTTCCCCATCCGCAACACCAACTCACTGATCTCCTCCCAGCCTCCCCCACAGGATGAAAGTGTTTTATAATGACCCGTCACTGTGTGCACACAGGAAAGGAGCTATTACTATCTGTATCTGTGAAATCTTTATTTATGTTAGTTCTGGGCATAACAGGACATTGTAGGCCTCTGTATTCTTTATCAAGAACCCCAAGAGGCTGTGGGGTTCTTCAAGTTTAGCTGTAGAGCAGAGCTTGCTCGCAAGCCTCTGGGGTCCCTTTCCAGGCCGCCCTTGGTGTGGATGTATTCAGTCCAGCTCACGCCCTTCCCTGTTGGAGGTCAGACAAGCCTGTTTGAGTGCAGAGGTTTGGCCTTGAGCCTCCATTGCTCCCGGAACTGCACTTTGCTCAGGGCCTTGAAGCAAAGAGCTTTGTCTGTGTTTTGGTCTCCTGGCTCCTGCATGGCTGATGAGGGGCCCGAACTGTCACAACACAGGAAGATGATATGATGATACTGCTGATGCTGGCGGTGACGCCGATGGTGTCAGCTGCAAATGGGGTGCAATGTCTTCGTCACCATTGTCATTATCATCATCTGAGCAGCCATCAGATAGCTGGTACCCATGCTGGGCTGGGCTGGGCACTGGGCTGCATTCGTTATGCTTTGTCTCTCCACTTCAGGGCAGCTCCGTAAGGTAAGTATTATCATCCCCACTTTACAGGTGAGGAGACTGAGGCTCAGAGAGAATCTGTAACTGGCCCAAGGTCATAGCTATTAAATGTGTATAGATCTGAAACTCAGAGTTATGGGGGCACCAGCTGGGGCTGCCATCTCCTTCTCCCACCCTGCCTCTCAAGGTTTGGTCAGCACATGAGTAGCGTACCCCAGGAGAAGCCAGTCTACTCATTACTGCAAGGAAATAGGAAAGACTGGGCCAGGATATGCAGAGATGGGCGTGTGGCATCGAGACAGAGCACAGAGTAGCTGTGCATTAAATGTCACATCTACACCCTTTCAACCTGTCACCCCGTCCCTATAAAGACAAGTGGGAGGTGGGAGGGTAGGTAGACCTAGGCAGCTGGCAGCTGTCCTACTTCGAGCCTGCAAGCCACTGGCCTGCCTGGGTGCTGGCACCTTTAGGGGCTTGAGCTCAGGGCCAAAGTCATTTATCATTCCATCAGTTTTAAGCTGCTGTCAGCTGACCTTCCTAAAACGCACCCCACTCCCTTCCTGGAAAGCTGCCCATGCCTCCCTGTTGCTTATAAAGTAGAAACCAAGCTGCCCAGCCCAGGGCCAGGTCCATGTTCTCTGCCACACCCCCCCCCCCAGCCCTGAGCCTCAGGGGGCCCCATCTCACCTGGAGGTCTAGACATGTCTAGACAAATGCAGCTTCTTCCTGTTTCCCATAAATGTCCTCAACATTGCGCCTTTGCTCATGTTGTTCTCTCAGCCTGCAGTGTCCTTCTCTTTATTTTGTGTGGCAACTTCTGCTCATCCTGCAAAGCTCAGTGAAAGTTCCTTTCCTCTAAACCATCTTCATCAACCTTTGAGCTCCTCTGTGCCACCTGCCTTCCCTACCCCTGCAGCCTCTCCTCTGGTCCCCTCACCACTTCTCCATACTCCTCTGTTCTCCCCCTCTCAGTTGTGTGCTTGTTGGAGGCAGGCATTTGGTCTGGTTTGGTTTGGGGCCTGGACAGTGCTCTGCAGACGATTGACATTCAACACATCACTGTTGAATAAATGACAGGCTGTGCTGGGGTGACAAGCACACTGCTCTTGGAATTTGAGGATCTGGGTCTAGTCCTGGCTCTGCTAACCCTGGCTGACTGACCCATTCCTCTCCAGGCCTGAGTTTCCTCATCTGTAAAACGAGGGAGGTAGACTCCATGGGTCCACCTCTAGTGTACATTAGAACTACCCAGGGAGCATGTTTAAAATGCATATTCCCAGGCCCCCTCCCTCGAGTCACAATCTGAAGTTCTGGGGCAGGCCTGGGGATCTGCACAATTCACACCCACCTTGGGAGCTTTCTGATGCTGGTGGTTCTCAGACTACTCTTTGAGTGACTCTGGTCCAGACTTTGAGGCAAGTCCTTTCTGCATCTGTGAGGCTGTCTAGAGCTATGAGGGGAGGAAGGGGCTGTGGAGTGGTGCTCACTGTGAGTGAGGCAGGAGCTGTGGTCATGACCACCATCACCACCTCCACCATAATTGTCTTCATCATCACCATCACCACCACCACCATAATTGTCTTCATCATCAACATCATGATCACCATCACTACCACCTCCATAATTGTCTTCATCATCACCATCACTACCACCACCACCACCATAATGTCTTCATCATCACCATCACCACCACCACCATAATTGTCTTCATCATCAACATCATGATCACCATCACTACCACCTCCATAATTGTCTTCATCATCACCATCACCACCACCACCACCACCACCATAATGTCTTCATCATCACCATCACCATCACCATCACCACCACCACCATAATTGTCTTCATCATCATCACCATCATGATCACCATCACCACCACCACCATAATTGTCCTCATCATCATCACCAGCACTGTCATGACCATCATGATCTTCTTCATCATCCCCATCATCACTATCACCACCACCACCACCACCATCATCATGATCATCACCCTCACCATCACCGTCACCAGCAAAACCACCACCACACCTCCATGCTCACTAGGGGCCAGGGCTTGTGCTAACCCCTTTATGGGTGTTGTCCCCATCAGTCTTCTCAGGAGCCTTGTGGGGTGGGTCCCAGGAGTGCAGGAGGCAGGGCTCAGAGGGATGCCTAGCCGTGCCCTGGAGCAGACCATGGACATTCCAGTCTGCGATGGCCCCAGGGCCCAGGCCATCTGCTGTTGGAGTGAGCGTGCACCTTCTCTGGTGAGCCTGGAGAGAGCATATAAGGTGCGTGGTCCTTCAACAACCATTTCCTTACCCCGTGTATCTCTATTACAGGCCTCCTTCGTACCAGATGCCGGGTTTGAATTTGATCCAGGCCAACGTTTTTTTTTCCCATTTTCGCAAAACAAAGATTTTATTTTTTCTCTCCCCAACCCCTTCCTGCCCAATATAAACTCCTGGGAAAATAGCATTTGTAGCTGCGCCTCGGGCCAATTTGTGTCTTTGTGCTCAGCACACACACTCCATTTTTCACACTACAAACAGCTTTGCTCAGAAAAAATATGTTTTCCCTCTGCAAAACTGCCATTTTAGGGCAACACATAGAAAGACTATTTTACTTTTTCTTCCCTTGGAAAACCCCACCAAGATGTTGTTTTCCTTTGCTTTTTCTGGAGGGGAGATATTTTTTGACAGCTTTCGTCGCTAATCTGGCTCTCAGCCCCTATGTCTGGTGCCAACTTGTGAAGGAAGCAAAGGAAAAGCTAGATGAGCAAAGGCAAGATTCTCCTAGAGGGGTACCAGAACCCTACGATTCAGGAGTTGTAAGGTACCTCATGGTAAGCCCAGTCTCCTGCCCCCCTGGTGTCCCCTCTGAGAAGTCCAGGATGGGGACACAGCTATGGGAGGACATGGGCTGCATGCTGGGGGTCCTGATGTACACCCCACAAACATCCTGTCAGACTTTCTTTTTACAGGCTGGAGATTGGGCTGGATGCTTTGGGATTATAAAAAAGAATCAGTCATGGACCCTGCCTCCGTACTTTCCAGTCCAGTACAGAGTAAAGATTTGTCTATGCATTTACCGTAACATTGAGTAGAAAGTGAGATGTATTGACTGGGAAGTGTGTCTAAAGTCCTAGTTTCACATGGGAGGTTCATTTTAGCCAGGGGAGTGAGACAGGTTTGGAAGAAGAGGTGGCACTTGAGCTGAGTCCAAATTTCCCAGCAAGGTGCTCAGCCCCTATGAGATTTTCACCCATTTATCCTCCCTCTTCTTCCCAGCCCAGCTCAGAGTGAACTCAGTGCTGTGGGGCAGCCCTGTGTGCTGGCAGACAGCTGCTGAGTGTCCCCAAGTGTTCACTTTTCTGGGCTCCTTTCCTGGCTCCTTAGAGCCTTGTGATTCTGTTCTCATGGTCCGTCCTCATGGGTGGGAGCGGAGTGGAGTGGTCCTTTTCAGTGTGGAGCCAGCATCCTGTGCCGGGAGCCCATGTGGGTGGGCTATGCTTGTCCATGCAGCAGGAGGGTTCTTGCTTTGGGCAGTCTGGAAGCACCGATCCCACAGAGTTGATGTTATCAGGGCGATTGTCCTGGCATGGCTGGACTTGGGACCATCTGGAGAGCCTGTTGGCATCCAGATGGAAAACGAAGAGCGGTGATGACATTCCGGGGATAGTATGTGGAACCACAGAAGTGGAAAAGAGCCCAGCTTGGGCAGGCAAGAGAGAGAGAGCTGGCTGGGCTGGAGCACAGACCTGTGCAGGGTGAGCTGGGACGGGGGCAGGGTGGTGCCCAGATTACTGCTGACTGGGAATACTAGAATAAAGAGTGGACTTAATCCAGGGAGCACTTGGGAGACATAGCAGGTTGTGGAGTGATGTGCATGATTTGGGCATTATTTTTGTTGCATATTTGTTGTAGGATGGATTGAATAAAGGGAGACTAGTTAGTCTATAACAATTGCTCCAAAGTCGATGGAAAATAGCTTGAACCAACATAATGGAGCAGGGATGAAAAAGAAAGGACCAATCCAAGAGAAGGTTTGGAGGGAAAATTGAGAGCTGAGACTTTGAGTGAGAGAGGGGTCGCTTCAACTCTTTATAAGGGCCCAGGTCCCATCATGGCGCCTCACCCTTGTGACCTCATTAATCCAAATCACATCTCAAAGCCCCACCTCCAAATCCCCTCACCTTGGGGGTTAGGGCTTCAGCACATAAACTGTGGGGACACAAACATTCAGTCTATAGCAGTGAATAAATATGAGGGGGAAGGGCCTCCTAGAGGGAGAAGTGCTGACGCTATTCAGAGATAACTGGGAGATGTCCTCACAGAAGGCCAGGTTGGATGTGGGGTTTGGGGGATCATCAACCCGGAAGGAAAATTGGGACTGTGAGGGGCCTGGAAAGGAGGGGTGTGGAGAGGACAGTAGAGAGACAAGGTAGAAGTTTTGGGGACAGCTCAGGTAAGAGGAAAGAGCAGTACCTGTGACACCGGCCTCAGTCAGCATTCAGTGATGGCTGCTGGAAAGACTCCAGGCACAGGGGTGATTTCCAGGTGAGTGAGACCGGTCCTGGCTCTTCAGGAGCTCACAGCTGAGTAAGATGGAGAGACATGCAGACCAGGGGCATCCCAGCCCAGGGGTTACCCGCAGTGATGCAAATCTCATCACTTCCGCCCACCAGCAGTGTGACCTTGGGCGAGCCACTGGGCATGTCAGAGCCTCAGTTTCCACATGTGTAAATGTGGATAATGAGAGGACCCATTTACAGGGCTGCTGTGAAGATTATTGGAATGATACATGGGAAGAGCTTTGCCCAGTGCCCAGCTCATATTAAGTACTTACTATTAGCAAACTTATTATTAAAGAGCACAGGGACATAGACTGAGTGTTACATGCTATCTTCAGGAGAGCCGTAGATTGGATAGCTGGGGTCTGGGCTCAGTGGGCAGGGGGCACAAAGGTGGAGCTCCTAAAAGCAAGAATAGCATGGTAAGCTCATCAAAGGTAGTATGGTCTCTCATTCATTGCTGTGGGAATGCAAAATGGTGCCTCCACTTTGGAGGACAGTTTGGTGGTGTTTTACAAAACCAAACATACTCTCACCATATGATCCAGCAACTGTGCTCCTTGGTATTTACCCAAATGAGTTGAAAACTTATGTCCACACAAAAACCTGCACGTGCATGTTTATAGCAGCTTATTCATAATTGCTAAAACTTGGAAGCAACCGACATGTCTTTCGGTAGGTGAATGAATAAATAAACTGAGACATCCAGACAATGGAATATTATTCAGCAATAAAAAGAAATGAGCTATCAAGCCTCCAAAAGACATGGAAGAAGTTTAAATGCGTATTACTAGGTGAAAGAAGCCAATCTGAAAAGGCTACTTACTGCACGATTCCAACTATATGAGATTCTGGAAATGGCAAAACTATAGAGACAGTAAAAAGATCAGCGGTCGCCAAAGATACAGGGACGAAGGGATGAATAGGGGACACACACGGGATTTTTAGGGCAGTGAAATTATTCCGTATGACACTAGTGGTGGATACATGTCATTATATATTTATCGAAACCCATAGAACATACACCTAGTGAACCCTAATGTAAACTGTGGGCTTTGGGTGATAATGACATGTCAATCAATGTAGGTTCACCCGTTGTAACAAATGTACCACTGGGGGACATTGACAGCGGGGCAGGCTGTGTGTCTGTTGGGGAGGAGGCAGGGAGTAAATGGGAACTCCCTGTACCATGCACTCAGTTTTCCTGTGACTCTAAGCCGGCTCTAAAAAAACAAATTGTTTTTTTGTTTTTTTTAAAGTAGTGTGGCTCCGCAGAAGCCCAGTCCTTATTTCAAATAATGAATAGATGAAGCAGTCATTTGAACAGTGACTGTTCAGGGACTGAAGCATCAGGTACAGGAAATGCAGGAAGATGTGCCTCTGTCCCCAGGAGCTGCTCACATCTTACAGGTGACAGCCAGGGGCATGCGGAGCAGCCAGGCAATGCAAGGCCCGAGAGGTGGCACCAGGAGAAGGGCCTCTTAGCCCAGCCTGGGAGCAGTAACCGTGGGCTTTGAAGGTAGAAGGCATTGGATGGAGGGGCTAATTTTAGGATGCATGATATCACGGTGACTGTCCCCACTTGAAAGCAGAGTACACGTTTTTCTTCTGTTCTTACTATACCACGTCAGGGAGGTATGAGCTCCATGTTACAGGTGAGGAAGCAGGTGAGACCTTGAGCCACGCACCCAAATGAGTTGCTGATGCCTAATATTGTGTCATCTGGGCCACTTCACCACGTCTCTGAGCCTTGGTTAGCTTGTCTTGAAAATGTGCCTCCTTCCTGCTTTGTAGAATCGTGATGAGAACTAAATGACAAAATGGATACGAATGCTCTGGATTCATGCTGGCCAATAGAAATATAATGTGGACCATCAATGGGAGCCACAGTTGAGACGTTACATTTTCTAGTAGCCAGATTTAAAAAAATCAGAAGAAGTAGGTAAGATTAATTTTAGTAGCACATATATAATGATGTTTTGTTTAACCAGATACAGAGGGTGCCAAAAACATGTATTCACATTTTAAGAAATGAAAAAAAAACCTATTAAAATGGTAATACGCAATATATACTGATAATAAAAGATGAATACAAGTCACATTTGACTTCCACAATTACAAGAGGTGCTCAGAGTGGTTACCATCAGCGTCCAGACACTTCTGATTATGGTGAACTACTGCTTGAGCAATGTTGACCAAAGTGTCCACTTGTATGCATTTTTTTGGCACCCCTAGTATATATACATTATACAATCATTTAAGCACACAATGAATATAACACTTATTCATGAGATTTTTTAATTTTTTGTACTAGGACTGGTCCCTGGGGTGAGTTTCACACGCACAGCACATCTCAGTTCGGACCGGCCACGTTTCCAGGGCTCACTAGCTACATGTGGTCAGAGGCTGCCACACTGGAGAGCGCAGCTGTTTGTAAATACAGGCAGTTTATATTTCTCCCTCTGCAAGTGGGAATAACAATAGCACACCCTAGAGCTTCACTAATTACTCATCCGGTCACACTCTATCTAGCGTGTATTAGCATTATTAGATGAAGAGCTTTATTTCATGCACCATGATTGTATATTCATACATCCTAACTCCTGAATTCACAAGTCTGCAATCACAGGCCCATGCAAACACAGGAATTAGTCTTTTGTTCTTGAAGCAATTTGTATTCACCTCTTTTGGAGTACTTATCAAGCCTGGCATGCGTTTGGATGCGTTGCATGAATTTCTGTCTCCCCCAAAATTGCCCCGACTCTCAGCTTCTTGGAGGGAAAAGATGTGATTCCACCATCTTTCTGTCCACCCCTGCCAAGCCCTTCCTGCACCCCAAGTGTCTAGCTCTGAGCTGGTCCTAGCAGGTATTCAATAGCATTTTTTGAATAGATTCCATCAAGCAAAGTGTCAGTTCCTTTTTAGAAGAGAAGCATATTATAAAGAAAAAGCTCTAAAGACAGATTATGTAAAAAATGTGTTGAAAGGCTGCAGGGACATCAAATACAACCACTGAATTAAAGTTTTTATCCGAGCAGACGTGAATCTGGCTGAGGTGACTCCAGGGTTCCAGCAGATGGGTGTGTGTTTGGGAGATGAGGCTGGCACAAAAGTGTCTGGAAATTTGTCACAGGCATTTGAACTTCTGATGAAATAAATTCTGTCTCACCCCTCATGACATGCTCCAGTCAGCACAAAGGCCTCCTAAGGGGTGGGAGCACCTTGTTCTCTCCCTGCTCACATCAGAGCCCTCGTCCTGGGGAGATCTGACCCCCTGACCCCTTCTGGTCACAGGGATCCAGAGGGACTCAGGAAGCAGGCTTTGACTAGCTTAGTGGTGACTGTGTGACCGCGTAGCCACAGTTGCTACCCCAACGCAGGACATGCCTGCAGCCCTGGGGAAGGAGGGCTAGTCAAGTTCCGGGCATTCCTTCCCAGGGCTCACAACTCCCACCCTTTGTAGTCGTCTGCTCATCTGTACTGTCTCTTTAGGAAGAATGACTTCTAGAGTCTGTTCCACACGTAGGCCACCTGGGGGCCAGGAGAGGAGACACCTTTCGGCAGGTGGTGGGAATGCTGGGCTGCACTTCAAGGATGTCTGGTGATTTGGCGTCCTGGGCAGAGGCATGCTATGCTGACATGGGAGGGGCTGGGGGCTGAGGCCAGCCACATACAGCGTAGGGGGTGATATTGGAATTCATTACTAACAGTGATGACAATTCATGCTACTGCTAATTAAGCACCTACTATGTGCCAGACACTTTACTAAGCATTTTACCTGAGGACCTTCTTTAATCCTTGGAACACCTCTATACCATGGTTTTGGTCACATCCCTATTCCACTGATGAGGAAACAACTCACAGGTTGGGTAACTTGCCCCAGGTCACTCAGCTGGGCAGAGGCTGCTGGGGCATGGGGACAGCAGGAGTCAACCCAGTGTCCTGAAATCAGGAAAGAAGTAAACAATTGGATGGAGAGTCTCTCTCTCTCTCTCTCTCTCTCTCTCTCTCTCTCTCTGTTTCTCTCGCACGCGTGCACACACACACACACACACACACACACCCCTCTTAATGGGCATGTTGTCTACAACAAGGCAAAAATGATTTATTATCATCTCATTTAAAATTGTGGGGGAGGGAATTCCTGAACCACTTCTATGGAGCGAAGGATGGAAATGGGAAATTAATTGTGATTGTCTTTATGACTACTTTAAGATGTGTAACGTGCCTTTGGTAGCAGACTGTGTGTGTTGTAATGTAGGTAAAGTTGTAGTTCCAAGGATTTTCCTAGGTCCGTTTGCCATCGTGACTCTCCCCGCCCTATACTTCTTGTAAGGTTGTAAGTTCTTCTGCAAGTGTCCCCCCTGCCCGACCCCTCTCCCCCCGGAGCTGGGGAAAGACAGGGTGCCTCAGAAATGAGGAAAGCTCTGAACGGACACAAATCCTTCCTTTGGAGGGGACAGAGCAGCTCCAGGTAGTACGGAGGCAGGGAAGCAATTGTCAGCTGGAGAAAGACATCTTTACGGAGAGGGTGACTAACTGAAAGAAAAGCGGCTCTAAAAGGTACTGATTCCCCCTTCTCTGGTTGTGGTTTCCTCAGCCCTAAATAGGAGGGGCTAGGCGAGATCTCTGTGCCCTTCCCCCACCCCTCTTTCCCAAGGGACTGTCTTAGAGTCTTAGAAAGCGTCTCTTTAGAAAGGAATCCCCACCCACAGGAGCGCTGCCCCACCTGCCTGCCCCAGTCTAAGACCCCTGTCCCCTGCCCCCTGCGGTGTTTTTCAGACTGTGGCCTGTGGACTACCAGGTGCTTTGCGGGGACTGTGAGGCCCCCCAGCCAGGACTGGGGAGAGCTGAGTGGGAGGGGTTGGGGTCTGCCCATGATTCTACTGCACACTTGAGACAGAGCAGTGCCCACGGGCGGGCAGGGGTGAGGGTGGGACTATGGGATGTGCACAGTGGAGAGAAATGGGGACACCAGTGGCGAGGGGGGGGGCGGCGGGGGCAAACTGTGCTTCCCACCCCAGCACTTTCTCGTCACCAGCCCTGACTCACTGATTGAGACAAGTTCCTGTCTCTGGTTTTTGTTCGGCATATCGGAGGCTGCGTCTGAGCCTTTGGTCTAGAGTTTGAACAAATTGGAGCTGAAATTGCCTCAGTGGGGTAACTGGGAGCACTTAGTGTCAGTGCTGCACGTGGAAAGGGAAGGTGGAGTGACATTTCTTTCCTGTGGGCCTGGAATGCGGGAGCCCCAATCCAAGGAGCCCTGGGTTAGAGATTCCTAGCTATGGCCCTAAGGTGTTAAGGAAGGTTAAGAAGTGCCTGATGAATTAAATATCAACGAATTATGATTAAATATCAAATAAATAATCAATTATCAATGATCAATTAAATATTAGTGACAAATATAGAAATGGAAATGATCTCTCCATTTTTGTAGGTTGCATGGTATAGTTGAAAAAGCCCAAGCTTTAAGAATAAAAAAACTTGGGTCTTGCTTTTACCACATACCAATTGTAGTGTTTTTGCCAAGATAATGCCTCTGAGCCTCAGTTTTTGCATCTGTAAAAGGGGAAGAATCAACCTCAGATGTAGTTGTAAGTATTGAAGAAGGTAACACAGGTGGAAGCCCCGAGTCTCCTCTGCTCCCATGACCCACTCATCCCTTGATGGATGACTCAGTTTGGCATTTTGACACAGTCTTTGTCCCATATACTACATCCAGGACCTGACTTCTGGCGTTTGCTTAATCCCATTGTGTGCTTTTTGTCATCTTGCACTTGGTGTGGACCCTTGCCTTGGATCCAGTGGGACCTCTTGGTCACTTCTTATCAGCAAGGGACTTTGGGTTCACTTCATGCAGAGCATAAGTACCAGTGTCCAGGTTTAAAGCTGCTGCTTCTCCTAGGGATGCGATGGTAACCTAGGCAGGACGCCGGGCTTGGCCGTGACCCACAGGCCTTTCCCAGGAGTGCTATTATAGGAACGCTGCTCTATAGCACCTCTTTCTAGACTGCTTGTGCTTTTGGCACCTACTGTCTTGTTACGTCATAATCACGTGAGTGAGAAGGGCTGGGCTCTTGAAGAGAGGAGCCGTGCTGTCTAGGACATACTGCCTGTGACTCACAAGCCTTCCAGGGCAGTTTTGGTTACACTCCTTGAAAAGTTCCCCAGTGAGCTGTAGATTCCATAAAGTCAGTGGCTTTATTTCTTTGTTTTCTGCACTGTCCAGTCCAGTGTTCAGCTGGAGGCAGTGGCTAAGTAAATGCTGTAGAGAACACAGAAGTAGAAGGTCAGTCAGTACCAGCCAGTGATAATGGTGGGGAGGGAGGCAGGCAGGAGGAAAAGAGGTCTATGTGGAATAAGGCCAAGTGCAAGGAGACAGGCTTACCCTCCGAGCTCCTCGAGGGCAGGGATTTTGTCTTATCATATCGGTATCTCTGAGAGCTAGTTCAGTCTTAGCATAGTGGAATGAGCAGTAAGCAAGGAAGACTTGAGGCTCTAATTGGTTGTTCTTTGGAATAAAAGGTACAGCTGGACCAAGAAAATATAGTAGTCCTGAATTCTGATGTTCTTGACAACAAAATCTCCGTGGATTTTGGAGCTTTAGGGATCCTATGTGACCTTGGGCCCTTAGTCACAGCTTCCTGTCACTCTGAGCTGGAGCTGTTTTCTGCTTGAGAGGAGCAGAAGAAGGCTGGAAGCTACTATGAGTTGTGCTGTGCTCTGAAGAAGTAAATAACTATTGATTAATATTAGTGTTGTGCGTGGGAACCATTACTTAAGCAAGGCAGTGCCTCTGTCCACAGGTTTGTATACTAAGAAATCTTCAATCTGATGAAATTTAATGCAAACCTGCAGCATCTAGAAACTCTCAGCTCCATGCCTGGTTCTTCTCCTCCTTATCACAACGGAAGTCCAACCTTTTCACCCACCTCATTGCAGGAAATGGAAAGACAGCATTCTTTACTCACACTTCCTTCCCCTGTGAAACTCTGTAGTGTCTTCTCTCAGAGGCTGCAATGTCTTAGAACACAGAGTCTCTAGGATGAATTTGCAAGAGAGGGCATGAGTCTCCTCCCTGAGGAAGATGCTATATGGAGGTGGGTTAAGGCCTGGGGAGACTATGGCTTGATATGTCCTCAAGCCGGAAGCAGTTGTCCAATAGGGTCCCTGAGGTGCTTTGTAAAAGGTTAGCCTGAATCCTCATTTGCCACCATCAAATTGCATCATGGTCGTAAGAAGCTCACCCTTATCTAGTAGGAGCTACTGTGTGTCATCTGCTAGTCTAGGCACTTCACATATATTAACTCTTCAGATCCTCACAGCAGTCCTGGGAGAGACTCTTATTACCCCCATTTTACAGATGAGAAAACTGACACACAGAGAGGTCCACTGACCTGCTTAAGGTCATACAGCAAGTTTTGGGGGGACCATACTTTTGTAAGGGCCTCAGAAATATATTCTAATATCCATATTAGGAGACAGTACCAAGTTGACTTGAGAAACTAGCCCATAAATGCCAATCAAGGGTTCCTTGGCTGCGATCATAAAGACCAAGGGAGAGGAATGACTCCCTTAGGGCCTGGAAAGTTCCTGTGTTAGAAGCACCCAAAGGGCTTCTCCCTGTCTAAACCACACCTCACGGCATGTGCATAACACTTTCCAGCTGCGAGTGCGTTGGCATTTGTTTTCTTGTTGATTCTCACAGATACTCAAGGGCAGGTAGAACTCACCACTCTATAGGGAGGTAGCAAAGAGCTTACAACCGGGCTTGGCACAGAGTAGGGACTCAACTTTGATTTGCTGAATTCCATCTTGAATGACTAGCTATTTGGAGGACAGGATGAAGGATGGCTTCCTGTAGGGATGGATGAATCACAGGAGAATGGGCTCGGGTCTCTGTGTATGGGGCACACACACCAGCATTTGGTCGCAACAAGTGGGGCTAACCCCTGGCTCAACCAAGATCCAAGCCCAACTCCCAAGACTTTCACTTGAAGTGCCCTCATCCCAACCCCACCCTTTAACTCACCACGCTCCGGGAGTCAGGACAGATGCACGCACTTCTGAGACAGGTGAGGAGACTGTGACCAGGGTAAGTGGGACTGTGTCTCTTTGTCTCCTGTCACCTGCTCTACCTGGAAGGTATGCCGGGCCCTGCCCGGAGAAGAGAGCTGTCTCCCCTCCTCACCATTGATTTCTCAGTGGTTGCTCCTCCACTATTTATAACCCACTGCCTTTCTGCCGAGTCTCAGCCCAGCTGGGAAATGAGCACCATGACCTCAGATCGGATTTCTCTTTTCTGGGTTCAAGCTTATAAGGAAGTGAAGCATCCTCAGAGGTCACAGCGTCTGAGCCCCATGGGTGCCCAATCAATGCTCATGCTCTCAGCTGAAGGGTGGAACCAATTAACTGCGTTAGCCTTGTCTGCAAGGGCTGCGTCTGCAGGCTTGGCTGGTGCCTGGGTTATGGCAGCAGCCGCGGCCAGCTGTGTCACAGAGACCAGAGCCTGTCACCATGTCGCTTACTCCACTGCTGGGGGAGGTCCATGCCCCGGCCTGAGCCTGGGTGGAGCTGGAACACCATCCGCATGTTCTAGCAGCCTGTTCCTGAGTCTCTTGCCTCCTTTGCCTGATGCCAGCGCGCCTTCTCTCCATGCCCAGAGGAGAAGGCCCTGCAGTCCATCTCTCTTCAAGTAGCTGAGGCTCTGAAGAGCTGGGGTGGAGAAAGTACCACTTCAGTAGGGGGTCCAGGAGTCCCGATGTGAGAGATTCAGCCCTCTGCCCTTGTACCCCCTTCTCTTTACTAGGGGATAGGGGCTCTGTGGGTGAGTGTAGGATGACGGCCCAGCCAGGGTCTCCTCATTTATCCTTAGTGAAGGTCTTTAAAACACACTTAGGGAGGAGAGGGAGGGTGAACCAGTGCTGTGAAATGCACATGAATGCTAGGCCCTCTGAAGGATAAAGGGCCACTAAAGGAGCCACATGCCGTGGGGGTGACAGATACACAAGTCTGTATACTTCATGGTAGACTGTCTTCTAATAAGAGTCCAAGGGGACCTGAGGAGAGGGGCTCTGAGCCTTAAGGGTGAGGACAACTCAAGGAAGTGGATACGGAATGAAGGTGGCCCAGGCAGAGGGTCAACTTGAGACAAGCATTGTGGCTGGAGAACTTTGGGAAGCAGGAAGTGGTCTGCTGAGAGTGTGGCATGGGGGCTTTGTGGGGGGGGGGCAGCAAGGATGTTTACTAGGTAGATCATGAGGGAGATATTTAAATGGGAGGCTGAGGCCTAGGTGAGGAGTTTGAATCTTCTTGCTTGGCACTGGGGAGCTATTGAACGTTTGGAGCATGAGGGTAACAGACCAGGTTTCAGAAACAGTATTTTGGTGTTCTGCGTGTGTGTGTGTGTGTGTGTGTAAGTGTAACTTTGATGAGAATGATATATTTGATAAATAAGTCTGCATCTTTCCCAAGTGTATTCTCAAAGGGTCCACATGTGTCATGACCTGGAATAGTAGGAAGTCTTCCCCAGACACCAAACGCTGATGGTAGTTCTCATTCCTGCCTTCATGTTCTTTGTCTCCCTCCCTCTGGAGACCTGAATCTTATGGAGAAAAATACCAGTCTAGAGTCCCCATGGTGGGACATCTGTCATCAGGCCTCCCTCTTCCTTCCATTGCGCCCATCCTGAGTTAATGCAGGGGAGGAAGGCTCTGAGATGCTGCTTGTCAAATACTGTACCTCTGCAGGTGAGCCGCTGTGCACAGGCTTTCACTGCAGGAGCAATTTAGACATCCAGGTCTCATCAGGGAAGATAGGTATGAACCTAGCTCCTTGGGATCACCATGGTAACCAGTTACACATCACAGCTGGTGTCAGAGAGGGAGCCAGGAGCTGAGTCACCCTGAAGGGGAGGCTGCCCCTGGGTGGGTGGGAGGATTTAGGTCAGATAGCTGGAGGGCCTGCTTTGTCATTGGAGCTTCTCCCCTAGGAGGGCTGATTGACTCTCGGATTGTCACATGTCCATAGTTTGAAGAGCTGGCCAAGAAGCCTGGGGTTTTACCCTATGTCACCTTGGGTGCCTGGTGACAAACCTAGCAGAGGACACAGGAACAGAAGAAATAGGTTGGATGTCAGGGTGCCTCTCAACTTGGCCTCAGCCAACCCTTTCCTCTGTGAGCTTGATCTAGACCCCCCATCACCTTGGTGCTGTGATCTAGTCCCACCAGACTGCTCCCCAGCCCAGAGATATTGGTCCCTCCTCTCCTATGAGCATATCCTGGGGCTTTTGCCTGAAATACCTTTCCTTCTCCTGGGAACCCTCTACCCATTCTTCAAGACCCAAATCAAATGCTTTCCCTCCTGGGTGTTCTCCATCTTTAACCTCTCCCAGGTGCCCTATCACATGGAGTTACTGTGTGAGGGTCTGAGCCCACAAGAATGTCAGCCCCCATCAAGCAGGCACATTCCCTGTCGGTCTCTGGGTGACAGTACCCAGCATTGGGTGGCTACTTTAGATTCAGCGGATGCTTATTGAAAGAATGGGTGAATTAATCTGGTGATGCCAGCAGGCAAGCCTGGCTGAATCGGAGCTGTGCTCAGACCATCTGCACGCAGCACTGGACTTCCAGGCTAAGCTGCTGTTGTGCGTGGTGTTACAGAGGGACTCAAAGCGCTTACACTGTGCACCGCTGGAACCCTGCAGCTTCATGTATGTTAAGCAGGTTGTGACTGCTGGACTGTCCTGGCCACACTGGGGTCCTAGGTTGTCCCTTCAGTATATATATATATATATATATATATATATATATATATATATACACACATATATATTGGGGGTGCCAAAAAACTGTATGCAAGTGGATGCTTTGGACAACATTGCTCAAGCAGTAGTTTTCCGTAATGAGAAGTGTCTGGATGCTGACGGTAACCACTTTGAGCACCTCTTGTAATTGCAGAAGTCAAACGTGACTTGTATTCATCTTTTGTTGTTGGTCTATATTGAGTATTACAATTTTAATAGTTTTTTCCTTTCTTAAAATGTGTATATATTTTTTGTCACCCTCTGTATATATCTGTATCCATCCATCCATCCATCCATCCATCCATCCATCCATCCATTTACTTTCTGTCGGTCCACCTTTCATCTCTCTCTCATTTATCTCTGTCTATATCTATTGTCTATCTATATGTATATATCATCTATCCTAAATATCATCTATAACTATCATCCATGTATATCTATTCGTCCATTTATCAGTCTCTATAGCTATCTATCATTTATCAATCGTCTGAAAGGTGACTTGCTCAGGATTTGGGCACTGGAGGGTCTGAGAGGAGGTGGAAGCAAGGAAGGAACTGGGAAACTAGAAGACGAGGAGGCTAGACTGGCTGTGGCCTTGGGGGTTCAGCGCGGGAAGAAATGAGGCGGTGGGCAGGCAGAGATGCTCCGTCTCTGAGCGGGGTGTGTGGCGGAGGGGGGCTGAGAGCAGGCAGGGACATACCAGCAGAGCTCGGACATCTGCTGCAGACCGCCAAGGCTAGGGGCGAGGGCTCCAGGGGGATGATGTCATTGATGGCCAGGCGGGGCTTGTCAGGGAGGCGAGGCCAGGGCTTTCGGAACGCCCCCTCCAAGGGCTTGCTCAGTGCATCCACAGCCAGCCTTCGGGCGGCGCTCTTGGGGTGCAGACTGGGACCTGGCGACAGCCCCGCTGACACCGGGAGGGGCAGGGAATGGAGCACACTGGCGAAGGCAACCAGACGCTGGGCGGAGTGGGGAGGAAGGGTCACCGGGATCCTGGGGCAGAGGGCTCGGGAGTGAGTGTGGTGCCGCGCCCAGCATGCACACTCACCAGAGTTGCCAGCCTGGGCGCGCGATGTCACCCTGGGCGGGCCCCAGCATTGACTTGCTGCTCAGAGCTCAGAGTCTTTCCATCGCTCGCTGGCGCGAGGGGGTGGGGGTGAGGTGGAGGAAGGAGGCGGAGGAAGGTCGGAGCCAGGAATCGAGGTCTTCAGGAATTGGAGACTTCATGGAGCTTCTCGCCCTGTACCCATCACCGGGGCGCAAATCCCCAAAGCCAGCCCCCCCCCCCGCACCCACCCTGTGGAGTCCTAGGGATAGCCCCTAGGAGGACACGCGGGACAGTGGAGGCGGCGTGGAACTCAGCACCAGGGGGAGGTGGGGCGGGCTTCATCCAGGCCAGTGGGCTGTGAGGTGGGGGTGGGGGAGCAGGACGAGTGTTAGGGAAGGATCTACCGCGAGGGCCGGACTGTGCAAGTCCGGCCGCACTGCCTTGCCACCCTGCCTAGCATTCTGGTCAGGAAGAGCCAACGTGTAGAGAGATCTGCCTCCATCTGAATTATTGCAGCAGCCCACCCTCGGTACAGGTCAATTTTACCCCTTCCTTTTTCCTTGTTTCGTCCCCACTCCCTTCAGTTCCCTCAATTTTCTCTACCCCTTCTTCCTTCTAGTTCTGAGCTCCAGCCAGCTCAGCAGGGCTGGCTGTGGGTCTCAAGTTCAGGCAGTCCTGCCGCCTGCCTGAGGCTGGAGAAACCCAGCGCCACCTGGCCTGCTGCCCATTCCCAGCTTCAAACACACTCAGTAGGGAGACATCCTTCTTTGCCAGACCTGGCTGAGTGTCTCTGCCAGCTCCTCTCACAAGACCACAAGGTACCGCTTTCTAGGGTGGTGGGATTCCTAGCAGATGGGGGAGTTAAGACATGAAGAAGGCCCCAGTCCATTTAGAGGCATCCTCGTTACTATAAATATTCCCCTCCCCCCCAGACCGCTTCTAAATCAGAAGTCTGGACCAGGGAAGAGTAACCCCTTCTCACAGCTGCTTGTGCATCAGGCTATGCTCAGAGGACAAATAAAGGTGCAGCGAGAGGGGATGTAAGAGCAGTGCCAGGAGACACTGTGGGGAAGTCGAAACTGGAACTAAGGGAATTTGGATGACCTCAACAAAAATAAAAGTGTAGCTCTGGGTATTTTCCCAGCGTGAATACACCCAGGTAAACAGTGCTTGGATCAAGCTAGTACCAGTACCTTACGAGTGCCCCACATCTTCCTTCCTGTCCTAACCCCCGGGTACCATGGTCCTGGCTTCTGTCTTCATAGATTAGTTTTGCCTGTTCTAGAAATCTGTAGGAACGGGATCATACAGTATGTGCTCTTTCAGGCCTGGTGTCTGGTTCAGCATTATGTTGGGAGGGTGGGCCATGATTTGCCTGTGGTTGTACATGTTTTGGAATTTGGATAGCTTTCCTAACAGGGCGGATCATTTTTCCATGCAAGAGAGCAGAGAGGCAGCAGTGTGGGTCGTTCTTGTCTTGGATTCTTCCTACTAGGGACTAGTCCCCCATTGTCCCCTGGGGCTTTATCCTGGTGACTGCAGGGATCCACTTTCTTGTAGCCCACTGGGCAAAGGCTTTACCCCAGATCAGTGTTGAATGGCTCACGATGCGGACACCTAAATTTCTCCTAGCAGATCGCCTTTCCTTTCCCCAGGAAAGGCTTTGAGCTAAGACTAACACTGGAAAAGTGATGCTGAAAAAGATATTCAGGGGAATCAGTGTTCTTCTTGGCCTCCTGGAGGGAACCAACAAGAGAGGGTGAAGGGGGGAGGAGGAGGGAGAGGGCTCCAACTTTAATTGAAGTGTTTTCAGGGGCCAGTTGTGCAATTAGAATCTTTGGGAGCTCACAGGGGGATTTTCCTGCCTTCAAGGAAAGAACATTTGCAGGCCTACACAGGTTAACAGCTTCTCTTTAAATATTTTCCTTTTGTGGTTAGCTCCGTGCCTGCTTTGGAAAATGTGGTCATTTTTAAAAACAAGAATCAATTCTCCCAGAAGGGATGTGAAGGGCTTCTACCCTCCTTGGGAGCCTTTTCTTCCTCGCACATAATAAAGATTAAGATTATGTAGGTAGGACAAATGCTTAGAGGCTCTGAAAATATGGATTATGCAAATGAGCTATTTCAGGACCTTTAAAAATGCTGACCGGGTCCCAGAGTATTTACTAGCTGTTAGAAAATGTGGATTGTCTAAATGGGCATTTGGGGACCTTTAAATACTCAGATTATGATGGATCTGGAGAGCCTCACACATCCCTTCTGGCCCATTAGGCCTGTCTGCTGCGTGAATAAAGCAGTGTTTGGACAAAGCTGAGTTTTCACACAGTGGCCTGGGAGGATTTGGCTCTGTCCTGCAGGCCTGCATGTTGGAGGGGAGCGGGTGCCGGAGGAGGTTGGTGGCCTCACAGGAACTGCCCCCCATAGGATGGCATGGGTATAGGTGGGCTGGAAGACAGGTCCATAAACAGGATGACTCCGAGGTCCTTCTACATATAACACATGGGCTTCATATAACAAATCCCTACTACTTAAGGAACCCCTCTGAAGTGGGTGTCCATATAAATATGCTGGCTCCAGTTTCCATTCCAATTGTGGAGACACACTCCCCTCCCTACTTACTCATTCTGGATTAAAGGATGACAAGTTTTCCTTCAACAACAGAGATCTAGGGCCAGATCTAGGTGCTGAGATTTCATAAAAGGGGCCTAGATATGAAGTGTCCCTCTTAATGAATCCGTGGTGACAAATTGCTGGCACGAAGTCAGTCCTTCGTCATGTGGAGCCTTCGTCTTTGGCTAGGCTGACCCAGGCAGAGCACTTACAGCAACTGGGGAAGCCTGGGCCAGCATCTCAAGTAAATCCACACAGCCTTGTATCCTGGGTGGCACCTCTTTGGGCTTGCCAGGCCCTATCCCTGGGGAGAAGTGCTGTGGGCAAGCCTTCTGCTCCTCTTCCATAGCCCTCCTTTCCTCTCCTCCTTGATGGAGAGCCTCCTAGAAACCCACAGGGTGGCTAATGTCAGTCTTCTCAGCCTCCTTCTCCTGCAGCTACAGATGTCCAACACCTCCGGCAGGTTCTGTACCTTCTCTGAGCCTTGGTGTCTTTCTCTGTAACACAGAGGTATTGATGGTATCTCCCGCTTAGGGTTGCTATGAGGATTACATGCCTGGTGTGTAGTAAGTGCTTAATGCACATGACCTTGGGAACCCAGGTTCCCTTTTCAACTTGGCCTGCAACCTGCTGTGTGACCTTGGGAAATTCACTTCCCCTCTCTGGCCTCATTTTTATCTTCAAACTGAGAGGGTAGTCTACAGATGTAGAAGGGCTCTTATGACTCTTATAAGCCAAGACACTACAACTCAACAGAGCACCCCCTATTTCCCTAGGTGGGGGGCAGGGGATGTCGGCAAGGCCTCAGATGAAAGAGATCCTGGAAGTGCAGAGGATTTGAGAATGGAATTACATGTGTTATAACAATTGATTAGAGGTGACCTGACATGAGGCAAAATTTGTGATGGTGAATGAACTCCTAATGTACTCACAGGTGAGTTACCAGGGAAGGCTATCGAAACCAAGATTAATCCAGAGAAAGGGGGGGGGCACTAGACTGGGAGGAAGGTAATGACCCTGGAGGGGGTACATAGCTGCAGGGGGTGGAAGACAAGTGGAGGGAAAGGGGGTTACCTTTTCCACTGTTTATATTTCTCCAGCTCTTCTCCCTCCCCTGTGATGCTGGAAACTCTTAGGTAGACTAAGAATGTTGTTTGGGGCTGCTGTCAGTAATGATAATAATAGCAACAGTAACAGCTGCACTAATAGTGACAGACACATGCAGTTTTTGAGCTCCTACTATGTGCAAATGGTGTTGTGCACCCTTTACATTTATTAAGTCACATCATCCTTCTTATGAGATGGGGCCATTATTATCTCCATTTCCCAGATGAGAAAATGGAGGCAGAGAGAGGTTGAGTAACATGCCAGGTGAGATGGACCTGCATAACAGTTCCCTAGCAGCTGAGATCCCAGAGAAGCTTGGACATTACCTTTCCATGTGTTCCCATGACAACAGTCAGGGTTGGGTATGGGGTGCGGTGGGGGTCCTGTGGCCTGCAATTCCAGGCTAGGGTTGGCTCCTGCAGGGCTGGCCCCAGGCACAAATGAAGTGGGTAGACTCCTTCTCCATGTGTTCTGGTAAAGGTTCAAGGCCCTGCCTGCCAATTCCAAGTTCTCCTCACTTCGTGGGTAAGAGAATAGCTAAGGGCTCCTGTCATTGGCACAGCCGATGGTCCCCATGCCTCAGCTCTTTCATCACACCCATGGGTTTCTTGTGTTACTGTCCTAGCACTATGCACGGCCTCTCAGTGTACCCTTAGCCTAACACTTTCTTGGTTCCAGCCACGTTTTCCCTTTGCCTTGGTTGCTTCTTCCACCTGGAATGTTCTTCTCCTGCCACTGTCACTGCCAGCTCTCCCTCGCTCCCTCCATCAGATCTTCACTCAAATATCTCAGTGAAGCTTTTCCATTGACTGAAAATCACAGCCCTCTGACCCCAGGTGTTCCCTGTCCTTTCTCTGCTTTATTCTTCTCAGTTAACACTCATCGCTATGTATTTCATGTATTTGTTTATTGTCTCCTTCCCTGTTAGATTGCAAGTTCCGTGCGGCCAGGGGTCTTTGTCTCTTTTGTTCTCTGATGTATCCTTAGTAGCCAGGACAGAGTTGGCACGTAGAAGAAGCTCCATAAATATTTGTTGAATGAATTAATCCATGAACGAATAAAAGAATGAATGAAAGCCTTCAGGACCTTTTTCAATGCCCATCCATTCTGTGGCTTCAGGGCAAGAGGCCACCTGCCTTGCCCCCCACGGTCCCACCTGGGCCCCCTCTCTGGGGAGACTTTTCCTTGCTCTTGGTTCCTGTGGCATCTCCCACTTGCTTGTTTCATGGCACTTTTGTCACTGTGTTTTGTCATGGCTTGTTCCCCTGTCAGTCTCTCCCAGTAGGTGGAGGCTCACGGAAGGAAGTATGGTGTGTGGGGAGGAGCATGAGTTTGGCTCCAGAGTTCAAATCTCAGCTCTGCTGGTGCCTGCTGTGGGGCTAGGGCGAGTCACTTAACTGTTCTGAATGTCAGCTCTCCCGTCTGTCTAATGGGGTGATCGCGTTGCTGAGAAATGTACAGGCAGTGTAGGCAGTGCGTTTAGCACAAAGCCTCGCATAGAGTAGGCAGGGCGTGGCATAACAGGGGGGTTATGAGTGTTAAATAGCCACATCACTCAAGCCAGATTTCAGCCTCACTTGTACCACTGCTGTGATGAAAGCTTCCGTTATTGACCTCCTGGGAATGGCTAGTTTAACTTCGCGTCAGTGTCATGTGGGGGAGCTCTGTTTTAGACTAAAGGACAATAAAGAGGCCTGACAATGGGATGGAATGCATGAGCCTTGATATTGGACCAAAAAAAAGCTATATAAGACATTTTGGGGGAAACTGGGAAATTTAAAAAATGTGGACTAGTTAACACATGTTGTTATTGAATCATAAATGCATTTATTGGTTGGGATTTTAAAAAAGAAATGTTTAATGAGTGCCGATGGTGTGCTAGGCATTGTGTTAAGAAGACATTTTACATGTGCTATATCACCCCCATTAGGTCGATATTATCCTATTTTATAAATGTGGAACTGAGACTAAAAGAAGGGGAATAATTTTACCGAAGTCATGCCAGTATTAAGTGCCTGGGACCTATTATTAATATTATATTTTAATACACATTTTATTTTAGAGCAGTTTTAGATTTCCAGACTTATTGCTAAGGCGTTATAGAGAGTTTCCATACGCGCCACACCCAGTTTCTTCTATGAGAAATACCTCACATTATGGAACATTTATCACAATTAATGAACAAATACTGACACAATATTAACTAAACTTTACACTTTATTCAAATTACCTTAGTTTTCTCTCATGTCCGTTTTGTGTTCCAGGATCCCATGTAGGACACTACATGGCTTTTAGTCATCGTGTCTCCTTAGGCTCCTCTAGACAGGGACAGTGTCTCAGACTCTTCTTGTTTGGGATGACCTGACAGTTTTGAGGAGTGTGGGTCAAGCATTTGTAGATTGACTGGGACTGATTTAGAACCCAAATTTGTCTTATTTCAAAACTCATGTTATTTCCACAAGGTGCTATTTCTTTCTTTTGAGAGAGAGAGAGAGAGAGAGAGAGAGAGAGAGATTTATTGATTGACTGTGGAGTGATTTACCAAAAGCCAAGAAGCTACAGAATAGGACCAACCCACTTCTATTGACTCTCTAAGAGAGGTATAATTTGGGGCCTGGCTCTTTGTCTGTGCTAATAACTCCCCCCGCCCCATACAACTTTAGACAACAGTTTAAGAAGAATGAGTCCTCAGGCACGTGCTCTTTCTGAGCATGTACATGGGTGTCCCTCAGCCCAGGAGAGCCCCACCAGGCCACTGTGGATGCAGGAGCTCTTTTTCACTGGGCTGGGAGGCCACGACTGGATGGCTTTGCATGATGTGAGCAGTTTGGCCTGTGCCTCACCCAAGGCTCCGAGCATCACTTCAGCCCAGAGAGATGGATTGTATCTGCTGGGGGAGTCTTTGGCCCAAGAAGCCCCCTGTGGTGGTGGTGGTGGGGGTGAGGCCGCAAGTGGCAGGATGCACCAAGCTGAGGAACAAGAAATCAAAGAAATCCTTCGGGTAGTGAGCAGTTTCTTCATGGGCTGTCCATGCCGGAGTGTGTGGGCCACGCTGGCCTTGGGGGTACATATTGGACTCAAATGGGGGGCAAGGCTGATGGCTAGGATGATATTGTGGAGGACCAGGCTAAAGAGATTGGGTTCAACTCCTCAGACAGCAGGAGCCACTGAGGGTGTTTGAGCAAGAGAGAAAAATGAAAGAATGGTTGGCTAAACCAGGCAGCTTCTCCACAGGGGCTTTACAGGTGAGGTGCAGATGTGGGGCTGCAGAACCTGCTGGGCACAGGGCTTCACGGCCCTGCTCCCTGGCAAGTAGCAATAGTCCCTGAATGCCACAGTCAGAAAGTAGCAGACAGTACTTCCTCTGTTCTCTTCTGGGCAGCACTCACTCAGCCCCAGTTGCTTTGCTCCTGTTCCAGCCCTGCCATCCACATCTGTGATCTCAAGCTCCCTTCCTGCTACTTGCTGCCCTCACCTGAGTTTTCTACCTCTAGGGCAGGAGAACCAGGCCAGAGAAATGAAACCAGGGCCTCAAAGGGTGACTGCGGGTACCTACAGCGCTGCCCTGGCCCACGCGTGTACCCACAATGAGTAAAGGAGACCTGGGTAGAGTTTCCTCCCTTCTGTTTTGTTTCCTGCCAAGTGAGCTTTGTTTTGGGGAAGAGAAGAGCTGAGGTCTTCCTCTGTGGGTTTGGTATGTTTTCTGCACCTGATCCATCAATATTGATGGTGATCTTCATGTTGGTAGTTGGGTGGAAACTGTGGTAACAGCTTCATTTCTTTGTGCAGGTAAAAGCCGACAGGGAAGGTCTGGCCTGATGTAAGGGAAATACTGGCTTTCAGGCATCAGATGGTCCTTGAGATGCAGGCTTTGCTGCCAGCCTGACCAAAGCGCACACATTATCTCCTGGTCTGGAGGCAGACATATTACTTAAGATGTATTTGGCATCAAGGAACAGAATATCCAACTCGCAGAGGTTTAATGACAAAGGCATTTAATTGTCTTACATGACAAGATGCTAGATACGGGCATTTTCAAGAATGGTCTAGCAGTTCTAACCTGTTAGGAGGCTGTAGTCCTGTCTCTGCAACAATCCAGGCCAGTCCCTCGTGGTCTTACATGGGCTCCCACAGCTCCCAGCAACAGAGAAGCATCCCAAGCTGGAAGCAAGAGGAAACATATAAAATGAGCCTTTTCCTTAGCAGCTCTTTGTTCTTACTGAGGAGCAAAATCCTAATCAGAAACCACCTAGCAGGGTGCTTCGGCCAGAACTTGTCCCTATGTCCACTTCTACAGACCACCAGAAAAGGGAAACAGGACTAACTGCTTGGCTTAGACCAATCACGTTCACCCCCAGGGCTAGGAGAAGAGCCTACTTTCTCTGTGTTGTCGCTGGAATACAGATAAACTTCTATAAAGTAAGGGAGAAGGGGGCATGGCTGATGGATAGGCAACCTACTGAGGTAGCCACAGAAAACCCATATCCAGCTAGATAGGGATGTCTGCAAGGTTTTCAATGATAGAAATCCTACAAGTTCTGTTTGTAGTGGACTGCCAGGCTCTCTGTGGCCTCTGAGCTTTTGCACATGCTGTTCCCTCTGCTTGGAACACAACACTCCACTCCCCTGGGCCTGGCCTGAGTAAGTCTGCAGGCACCAGCTCACACAGAAATCCCCTTTCACCCGGCTCCTGTGTCCCTCTGCTCTGTCCCTCAGCACTCTGTACATCCACAGATGCCTTGCTCCATTCCACTTGGTGGCTTAGTTTTCTGCTTTCCACTGATAGAACGGACATTCTTGGGAGACAGAAAACTATCTTGGTCATGTTGGTATCTCCAGTGATTGGCCTGTCATAGGTATCCAACATCTGGTTAAAGAATGAACAGTGCAAATTGTAATCGCGAGGGCAACATACTGTTGGTTCTGCCCAGCTGTGCCAAGCGGATGCCTTCTTCTCTAAGCCAGGGTCGCCTGCAGTGGCCATTGCATCAGCATCCTGCAGCAGAGGTTATTTAACGGGCCCTCCTGCTTTCATTCGTTCCCTCCCAAGCCCATTTCTGTCTCTGAGATTCAATCAATCTCTGTCTTGCGTATGTTTTCTCTCTTTAATTGAAAACACTTTTTATTATATATGTCATTGCAGAAACTTTGAAAAACATAGAATGCAAGGAAGAAAATAAAATGTAATCTCTCAGTTAAAAAAAACCACTGTTAACATTTTGATTCATATCTTTTAATATTTTTGCTAGCATATATATATATTTAAGTATGGACCCATAACATAACATATTATATTTTTCCTTAACCAACACATTAGAGCATATTTCCATGTTAATATATACCCATAGCATCATTTTTTATTGTGGTAAAATACATTTTTTATTGTGGTAAAATACATAATATAAAATTTACAATCTTAAACATTTTTAAGGGTACAATTCAGTGGTATTAAGTACGTTCATATTATTGTGCTTCCATCACCACCATCCATCTCCAGAACACTTTTCATCTTCCCAGACTGAAACTCTGTTCCCATTAAACACTAACTCCCATCCCCTCTTCTTTCCAAACCTCTGGCAACCACCATTCTATTTTCTGTGTTTATGAATCTGACTACTCTAGGTATATCATGTAAGTGGAATCATACAGTATTTATCCTTTTGGGACTGGCTTTTTCATTTAGCACAATGTCCTCGAGGTTCATCCATGTTGTAGCATGTGTTAGAATTTTCTTTTTAAAGTTGAATTAATATTCCATTGAAGGTAGAGAGCACCTTTTGTTTATCCATTCATCTATCCATGGACACTTGGGTTGTTTCCACCTTTTGGCTGTTGTAAATAATGCTGCTATGAACACACTGTACAAATATCTCTTCAAATCCTTGCTTTCACTTCTTTTGGGACTATACCCAGAAGATGGGGTGCTGGATCATACATATCATTGTTAATGACTGCAGACTATTCCACGGTATGGATGAGCACCAGGTTCGTGTAACCAGTTCCCTATTGCTGGCTTGATAGGCAGTTGCCTCTTTTTATAAACATCAGCATAACAAACGTTCTTGTCAATACAGCTTCGTTCCACAGTGAGCTGTGTAAGCCAGGGCTCCTCGAAACTCAGGCTCAGGGCGTGAGGCCCTCCGGTTCTGGCCCCAGCTGTCACTACTCTCCCTCACTCACTAATCACTCACTCTTGCAGTGTTCCCAGAACTGCTGCACCCCCACTGTGCAACATTCCTTCCCCCTCCCTGTTGTTTTGTACACACTCTCTCTTCTCCTTGAAACATACAGAACAGCTTTCTTTACACTAGAACTTGAAAGCCTTCCCAAAGGTTCACCTTGACTCTCCTCCCTGGTGAACTTCTCACTTACCGTCACAGCAAAATTAACCACACCCTTCTCTGCGCCCCCCAAGCTCCTTCCCTATGTCTGTGAGAGCATTTATTACCGATCAGCGTAATTATTGGTTGATGGAGGCAGCCTGGAATAACAGAAAGCGGGACAGCTTTGCCATCCAACAGACCTGCTCTAGAATCCCAGCTCTTCCAGTATGCCCCTGGGCAGCCAGTGTGGTTTCCCTGAGCCTCACTTTACTCATGTGTAAAATGGGCTAATCAGTTCTATTTTAAAAGGCTTGTCTGAGGATTAGAGATAATGAATGTAATCCGCAGTTCTGTACAGATTGGGTATGATGACAGTATCCGTGTCGTTACACTAGCGATGACAGCAAAGCTGCCACCGAGATGATGATGGTGTTGGTGATGATGGGGGGTGAGGATAGTGGTGATGATGGTGACGATAATGATGGACTTGTCTCTCTGTTAGGATGTCATTACTGCTAGGGCAGGTGCTGTGCAGCTCCATCTCTGCTTCCTCAACGTCCGCATAGAGCCAAGAGGTAGTGATAAAAAAAAAAAAAAAAAAAAAAGATGAATTACTTCCAGGCTCACTTGCTTTGGGTGGAGCGGTCCTTCCTGAATTAACCTGTTTAGCTGCAGATGAGACTTCCTTCTGGGTCCTTTGTGGCTGTGAACTTTGTGAGCTAAGGCAGCACAGAGGGTAGAGCCCCCAATTTGGAGCTGCGGAGTTGGGGTCTGCCCCCAACCTTGCCCTTTGCCACGCCAGTCATTTCCCTTTTCTGGGCTTTGGAGTCCCCGTGAGGTTCTCCTGTTCAAATCCCTGCCTGAACACTAGTTTCCAGCCAAAGGTGCCTTGCTCTGTAACTGTACCCACGTTATTTCCACGAATGAGTTTTCCATCCCACTGGAATAGGCACCAGCCCCTGGGGGTGGAGACTGTGCTCCATTTCCCTTTTGCCTCCTATTTCTGACACTCCAAGTGCCCAGAGTGCACACCTTGGTGGTGATGGTGGTGAGTGGGAGAAACAAAACAATGCCTGAGGTCACCGAGCTCATGCCACCCCATGGCCAGGGCTGTCCCATGGTCAGGGGGTGGTGAGCGTGATTAGTCGCCACCTGTGTATCACCTCTTGGGGATGTTACCAAGGGCCTGTGGTGGTGGGTGAGGGGGGGGACAGCCTTAGGGACTGGGACGCGTACTTACCTTATTCCTCCCCACTTGCT
The DNA here is from genome assembly GCF_036562045.2 of Rhinolophus sinicus. Lineage (NCBI taxonomy): Eukaryota > Metazoa > Chordata > Mammalia > Chiroptera > Rhinolophidae > Rhinolophus > Rhinolophus sinicus. The sequence continues at coordinate 97,725,303 of NC_133757.1, forward strand.
GTATATAGGTCAATTTATATTCTCTACAGTTCCTTTCTCCCACCTTCATCCCCTAGTGATGAAGAGGAACTACAAACATTGCTGAGTGCTTGGTCTTTTCAAGGATTAGAACACAGTTGCATGCATCTACGGAATGCTGCTTCCCCTGAAAAGCTGAAAGTCTAGGAGGGAAGATCATATATGGGCACAAGTAATTGCCATACAAGGAAAGTGGGCCATAGAGTGCTTTTGGAATTCAGAGGGGAGGGTCTTTGTGGAGGATTGGGCTGCCCCCCCCCCCCCCAGGACAGCGGAGGGTGAGGAACAAAGTGCACAGAGGTGGAAGTGATTTGTTCTTTCCTGACAGGAACCTGCAATGTCTACAGTTTGGGGAATCTCCCCAGTAACAACCTGGATTTATCCTCTTGGCGCATGTACTAGAGAAAGGGAGTCATTCTTATAGTCCCATAGATCTGATTAGAAAACTGAGGTCTGTTGAAAGCAAGTGCTGTGGGTAGCCAGGAAGTGGTGAGAGAGTGAGTAGGGACTGAGGAAGCCTGAAGTGCCACGGGACATGAGGGCTGTAAGGTCACCCCAGCCATAGGGAGGGCCAGGTCCAGAGCCTGTGCGTACTGCTTGCCCCCACCTGCCTGAGCGCGGTCCAGCTGGGGGTGCTCTGGTGACAGGGCTGGTGGGTGAGGTTCTGGGCATGCAAGGCCAGGAAGATCATTCTTTACCTCGTCCCAGCTTCTCTTCCACACAGGGCTCTCTCTTTGCTCTCCTTTCCTAACTCAGCAGAGCTTGCAAGATGTGTCAGTGACAGTACCCCCTCACCCTTGTGTTTGCCAGGGGTGACCCAGAGGCAATATCAGAGCCAGCCCAGCTGGCCCAGAATTGCCATCTGGAAGCTGGCTCCAGGAGACAGAGAAGAATTTTTATTTATACATTAGACAAATTGCGGCTCAATTGGAATAAACTCGTGTCTTTGTCAATGAGATAATAGTTTGAATGTCTGAGGATCAAGGCTTTCCCCTTCCTAGTCGTCTGCTTCAGCTTCTATTTGAGGGGGCCTGAAGGCAGTTGTTCAAAAGAGTCCACTTTCTAACTGGGTGATTCTGAACAGCATACTTTTTTAATCTCTGAGATTCAGTGTCCCCATCAAAAACGGGGTTCTTCCTTCACAACGTTGTTTTCTAATAGGAGAAGGAAATATAAGTATGGAATCTAGGACTTAGTATATGCTCAGTAAAAGTTAGTTCTCTTTCCCATGTGCTAAATCGCTATAGAAAGCCAACAACTGCTCTGTTCTTTCCTCCCCCCAAATCCAGATTTCAGATATAGGGTTTGTTTAAGGTTGGGAGTGGGTTACACCTTCCTAAGCAGAAAGGCAAAGCTTTGAGGTGATGAAATAGCAGAGAGAATCTCCAAGAAAGAATAATGATGCTCTAAAACATGTAATATATGTGTATCGAAATGCAATTATGTGCTTAACGAGGAAGAAAACAATGCATCCCGATGCATTGTCACTTGCTTCTTTGCACACCCTTTCAGCCTGTTTAGCTGCTGTGACCTTGTTTCTTCACTAGAGGGCGCCAGGGCAGTAAGGCCGCACGTGGGCTCTGTTCTGCTGCCTTCTCACATAGCTTCAAACAACCTTCTAAGTCCACCATGTCGAGTTAGTGGAAAGAAGACAGGACTAGGAGTCAGGAGGGCTGGGTTCTGATCCAAACTATGCCTTTAATTGGCTCAGTGACTCTGGGAAAAAATCGCTGCACCTGCATGGGTCTGTTTCTTCATTCTTAACATGAGTATGCGGGGTTCAGTGTTCCTCTGGGTTCTTCTAAGAATAGAGGTTTCTGGTTGCCCTCGCAGATGGAAATCTCTATTATCTAAACCCGTGGTCTGGGCAGTCATGGGGAGACACGGTGTCGTCAGAAACCTTCCTCTACTATTTTGCTTAATCCTCTAATTTGTTAGAGTATAAGCAACACAAGAGCTCTCCTAACTGGTCTTCCATCTTGGGGTCCTCAGGGAAGCCTTCTTCCCCCTGCCCCATGACTTGTATTGTGGCCTGGAGCTGAGTGTCACATGCTGTCCAAGGGTGACTGGCGGAGCTCTCTCTGCACACGTTAACCTCCCCCATTTGCAGGAGGAGAGTCAATTCCTTTAAAGCTGCCTCTCAACTTAGTTATACAAACCAAACCAGACAGAACAAGACTCATCTCCTCCTCATGTCCCAAAAAGACAACAGTGAGGTCTTTTTAGGTTACCTCACTGTTTGGTCAAATATGGAAAACGGCTTTTTTTTTTTCCCCCCAGAACTTTTATTTTGATGTCTAGAAAGAGACTTGCTGTCCCCCTGTAATGTTGGCCCTGTTTTTCTCTTTTGAATCTAGAAATCTGGCAACCATTGATTTGTTTCTTTAAACATTTTGTTCTGGAAATTAACAAGCATAAATAAAGTAAAAGCTCTCACTAGTAGGTCCTCTATCTAGAAACAATCTGTCAACATTTCGCCTAATTTTATTTTAGTGTTTTTATTCACATTAATTAAATCATACTATAAATACAATTTTCATGCTGATTTTTTCTCTTCACATCATATTATGAGTATATTCTCATGTCAGTAAGGTAGAATTTAAATGCCTGCACAAAACTTCATAGAAGAGATGAATCATAATTTAGCCATTTCCTCAAGGTTGGACATCGAACTTGCCTCCAGTTTCTCAATGCCATAAACAATGCCATGATTGAACCCTTTCACAAACATGGCAGCTCCTTCTGACTGAAATTTCCCTAACTTACCAAAAGTATGTTTGATAGGTTTGAAAAAGTAAGACAGCTGGGCATAGGAAGGGGAAAAAAGGAACAAATATTTAAGGGTCTCTGTTACTTTCCAGGCATGGATTGGAGAGTGTTTTATACTTTACATTTATCCTTAGAACAACCATAGGAGCTTTTACAGATGGGAACTGAAATGGTGAGAGATTTAGGCATTTGACAGTCGTCACACAGCTAGTTAGCAGCTGTGCAGGATTTGTCCTTGAGTTTGTCTGACTGCAGAGGTGGCTTGTCCCTTGCTGCTATGCTACTCAGAGGCAGAAGGAACAGAGTCTGTGGGGTCTGGGCTAGGCTGCAGGGAGCTGGTGGGCCCACCACCAAGGGGTGTTCAGATTACAGGGGTCGGGGTGCTTGTCTGCGGACAGACCAGAGCAATGGGAGCCCACCTGGGGGCAGTGGAGGAAATGCACACCCAGTTTGAAGCGTGGGGTTCAGGACTGAGCACTCGCCAAGATTTCCAGCCTACTTTGCTGGAAACACAGCCCGGGGCTCTGCTTCATCGCCTCCTGCTCATGTCCACCACTTTTCTCCACCACTCCTAATAAATCTGAATCCCAATTTTTGGCTTTGTACTCATAAATCTGAAGTGGAGTTCTTACCAGGCCTGTCAGTTAGATGGAGAAGGGAGGGTGAGAAGGAGAGGTGAATTCTAGGAATCTGGACTATTTTTAAACACATGCTCGTTATTCTAGGTCTTGCAGGTCACTGGTAACAGAGAAGAATTTTGCAGACTTGACAGCTGGTGTTAAAACAATTAGGCTCAAAATGACAACCAAGTGATGTATATGTGTGTGCACGTGTGCGTGCGTGCGTGCATGCGTGTGTGTGTGTGTGTGTGTCCACTCTTCCTCTTTCTTCTCCTTATGTCATGGAGAAGCTTTCCTGGGCATGTCTCAGGCAGGGCCAGCTGGGTCAGTGGGAGGATGTACAATCTTGGGAGTGAGCTCCAGACTGTATCCTAGGAGAGCTGGTGACGCCCCCTCTGCTGCGCACACAAGCGTCACCCCAGATCTGTTGCCTCCCCTCCTTGATCTCACTCTCCTCTTCGAGAAGCTGCAGGGTAGGATTAGGCCCTCTGTATATTTCCTTCAGCTCTAGGACGCACCCTGTGCCTGGGACTGCAAATGCCTCTTGGCAGGCTATTTTACGGGCATCACAAGGTCCCTTCCCAGCTATCCCCCACTTGCCCTGGTCATGCCTGCCTGACATTCTACTCTGAGAGGTTAAGGCTTGGCTCCTTGTTAATATGGAATTCTCTGGGAGGGGCAAGAGACAGCTTGGTCTAGTTTCTTGTCCTTGATCCCCTCAATCACTCTTTATTATCTGGACACAACCTGCCTTTTATTTTCATTTCCCTCAGCGCTTCCCACCTGTATGGGTCAGGGTTCTCCAGAGAAACAGAACCAGTAATAGATAGAGATATAGATATAGACTATATACATCTAGATATGGATATAGACATGGAGTTTCAGTGTAAGGACTTGGCTCAGGCAGTTATAAAGGCTGATAAGCCCTAAGATCTGTAGTTGGTGAGCTGGAGACCCAAGAGAGCTGATGTGGAATTCCAGTCTGAGGCTAAAGGCCTGAGACCCAGGAAAGCCGATGGTGTAGTTCCAGTCTGAAGGCTGGTAGGTTGAGATGCACCAAGAGCTGATATTTCAGTACAATTCCAAAGGCAGGAAAAATGTCATCCCAGGTCAAAGGCTGTCAAGCAGGAAGAATTCTCTCTTATTCAGGAGACAGTCAGCCTTTGTATTCTATTCAGACCTTCACCTGCTTGGATGAGGCCCACCACATGGGGAGGACAATCTGCTTTGGTCGGTCTACCCACTCAAGTGCCAATCTCATTTCGAGACACCCTCACAGATACACTCAGAGTAACGTTTGACCAAATGTCTGGGCCCTGTTCCTCCTGGTCCAATCTAGTCGACACATACAACGAACTATCATACCACCCAGTATTCTTACCCCCCCCCCCCATACACACATTGCTTTTCATGGCCTCCTACAGATGTTCATGTCTATAGGCCATTGCTATTCCCTCCACCTGGAATGGCCTCTTTTCCGTAACCCTCATCGATAAGAAGAAATTCTACCCAGGGTGCTTTAGTTATTTTTTCGTCTAGCCATCTCACCAGCTAGAAGGAGAAGGCAGGTGGCTTCTGAGGCGGCTAAGAGCATAGACACTGGAACCCCACTCTCTGGGTGCACATTCTGGCTCTTCTGGACTTGGGTTCATTTGTGCTCCATTTTCTTGATCTACATCATGGACCTAATAATAGTACTGACCTCATGGGGTTGCTATGAGGATCGAGTGAGCTAGAAGTGGGAAGCTCTTAGAACAGCATCTGGCACCCAGAAAGGACAAGCTGTTTCTAGGGCATTATTGTTGCTGCTGCTGTAGTCTCAGGCCAAGCCCCGCGCCTGACATACACGTTCTGACAATTAAATTAGGGAGCGTAGACCAGATGTTCCCTAAGTCTTTGTGGAGTGGAGTCGTTTATAGTGAAGTGTGTATAGAAGATATGCAAGTCAGTACAGAGGAGGTGATTTGAGAGAAGAACTATGAAAATATTGGGTGTCCTCCCTGGAGAGAAAGTGCAGATAATTGGAAAGGTTGGTGTGTGCGTGTGTGTGTGTGAGTGTGTGTGTGTGTGTCTGTGTGCGTGTGCACCTGTTTGGTTGGTGGTGAAAGACTTGGCTTATTACTTTCCTTTTCCCCTATGGCCAGTCCCTCTCTTATGGACTGCAGCAATCTTTACACAACAGCATATGTACATTTCCATTTACACCGTCTTTGTGTACAAAAGCCAAAAAGCCAAGAGAATGGGGATAGATGGGTGTAGTGTTTTATTCTTCTTCAAAGAGGAACATTGCAAAGGAAACCTGGAATTAGGAACATTTTATTTCTTGCTCTCAGCAGTATAGACCTGTGCTCTATTCCTCCACACTTAACTTCTACTGTATGCAAAGAATGTAAGAAAAAAAGCAATTCAAAGTGTTTCCTCAAGTTAGCTGGGAGCAGTCAGAAAATATTGTCAGGAGAGGACAGAAATCACTGACAAAGAAGGAGTGTGCCTTCTGGAGCTTTGGGCACCCAGCGAACACAGAGCTTAGCATGGCCACTGCTCCACACACTCCTGTAGATGCCTCTTAACAGAATATAGAACATCACCATGAGTTACCAAAGCTTCATTTTAGTCAATAACTGTAATATAATTGATCTGAGAGGTTGATAACAGACAATGATTGCTGAAGAAGAGTATTTCATATTCTAGGCATTGCTTCCTTTAAAAGTTCTCTCTCCATTTATATTTATATGGATTTGTAGCCCAGAATTCCAGAATTTCAGTCCTGAAAGAAGCTTTAGAGAGGATCTATGTCAAACCTCCGCTATCATATAGATAAAGAAACTGAAACTCGAGCGGATGACTTGCCCAAGGACACACAGCCAGTGTAAGTCACACGCCTTTCGTTGATTGATCCCATTCACTCCGTGGTTATCTGACCACGGCCGGCAAAGAAAAGACACGTTGTCAAAGAGATTCCAACACTTAGAGCTAAACCAACAGGGGGAGATGTGAGACGTGGGGAAAGTGATGAATGGTGAGTGTGTGAGTGTGTACACGTGTCTAACCTCCCGAAATCCCAGTAGACAATGCAATACTATACTAATTTCTGATCACTGGGACCCTGTCATGAGGGTCCAACAATATTGTTCCCAATGCTACTAATAACAGTGAGCACAGGCCAACGTGGAGGATTAACTCTAGAACAAACTGACCTTCGTAGAGGTTATAGGCAGTGATGGTTTTTATGGGTCAACCCAGATAGCTGGTAAAGCATTAGTCCTGGGTGTGTGTGGAAGGCTGTTTCCGGGAGAGATTAGCCTTTGAATTGGTGCACTGAGTAAAGAAGATGGCCTTCACCAATCTGGGTGTGCCTCATCCAGTTAATTGAGGGCTTAAATAGAACAAAAAGGCAGAGGGAGAGCGAATTTGCTTTTTCTGCTTGAGCTGAGACCTCCATCTTCTCCTGTCCTCCAAAATCAGTCCCGCTGGTTCTCAGGCCTTTGGACTTGGACTGAACGAAATATTTCACCAGCTTTCCTGGTTCTTCAGCTTACAGGCAGCAGACTGTGGGGCTTTTCAGCCTCCATAACTGTGTGGGCCTATCCCTATAAACAATCTCCTATCTATCATCTATCAATCTATCATCTATCAATCTATCATCTATCTATCTATCATTTATCTATCTTTCTATTATCTATCTACCCATCCATCCATCCATCTATCCATCCATCCATCCATCCATCCATCCATCCATCCATCCATCCTCCATCCGTCCATCCATCCTACTGGTCTGTTTCTCTGGAGAGCCCTGACTAATAACAGGCATAGTTTGGCTTAATCCTCACCACTGCATGCAGCAGGGAGAGCCAACCATTGCCCCCCGCCCTTCCCCATCACCATGGGAGCCCCCGCCTGGCTGCATCTCATTCAGTGTGTTTCTGGTGCTCAGCATCATCCAGGCAGAAATAAAGTCATTCTCACCATTAAAAACAGCAAAGAAAAAAGTACCTCAGCAGGTGGCTTGGATGTATGGTAGATAGCAAGGAGAGAGAAATGTTGGAGCAAAAGCAGACGAAAGTGCCCAGCCCTACCTTGATAGAGAGTCCTGGTTATGGAATAGGGTTCTGTTCCCATTGGGTACTGATATTCCCAGGAAGTTCCCCAAAGACGGACAGTCTCTGTAGACAGAAGTCTGGCTGGGTCCAGGGGGACTCTTTTGAGAAGGGGACTCTTCCCTAGCATCAAATGTAAATGTGGAGGTAACTGTACCTACATGCCTTTTCCTGCAGAGTGCCCACTGCTTTCCTGGGAGTCGCCACAGGTTACAGACTAGGGCTGGGTGTACTGTATTTCAGTGGTGGTCTGAGGGAGGAGGCAGCCCTTTCCTTAGGATATGGGCATCTCAGGGCCCTCAATTGTGGGTCTATCACAGGGAAACATCTTGAAATATCCTGAGGAGATTAATCATGGGGAGCATGGGATGCCCCAAAGCCCTGTCTTTGAAAGTGACCTAGAGAATGGCTGGAAAGGCCTTTCTGGGGCCATCTAGCTCCCTACTCTCTGGATGAAGGACCACACTTCCAGCAGGCCCATGTCTCTTTCATTCATTGCATCTCCACTGAAGGAGGCTCCCCTTCCTCCATTAATTCCACTCTCTGGCATGCCACATCCTCCAGCGAGGCAGCTTTCCTGATTCCTAGTTCAGCCGTGCAAATTAACACCCCCGAATTTAATAGCTCCCAAATTGATTTTACTCATCTCCCGTCTCCTACCAGTGTATACTGGTACCAAAGACAAAAACACTTTCTTTCTATACATTTTGCATGGTCTCTACTTGTTGTCAAGGTGGGTGGCTTCTTGCAATGGCGGTCTAAGCCTCATTCCCACTTGCTGCAGGATTTCGTAGACACTGCTGTCTAAATACAAGGAGGCCTTGCCATAAGATGGTGAATGTAACTCAGGGGTCAAGCTTATCTCTTAAAAGGGCCTTGGCAAAGATCTGACTGGTGATATATGAAGTTTGTTTTCTGTTCATCCCCACCCATCTTCTCTTCCCCACTCCTGTGCTTTTCCTGTCCTTTCCCTGGGGTAAGATGCAGGGGTGGGGTGGGGGGAGGTGCGTCCTAAGCTTTGGAATTAGACAGATTTTTATTTGCATTCTGGCTCTGCCATTTATTAATTCTTGAGCTCAGACAAGTTACCAAAGTCTTCAGTTAGTTTCCTCATCTGAAAAGGGGCATGATTTTTCTCTTCTATACTTGTTCTACTGATTAAATGGAGTGGTACCTGTATAAGTAGAGAATAGATACTTAGTACATATTAGTGTCCTTATGCCTCTGAGGCACCTGAGTGTGGCGATAATGTGACAGTGACACAGAGGTCACTTCTAACTGATAGTTGAGTCTGGTTTCTAGATTTGATTCTTAGAGCAGCTGTGACCTTGGGACAAGACAGGAAAGTCATCTCCCCCAGACCCCTCTGCCCCGCCTCTGGCAGGGAGCCTCCTGCCAGTTTCCCACTAACCCTGAACTTTGAGATGGCCAGACCCCCACCAGTCGCAGCCCAAATCCTCCAGCCAAGTCCTACCTGGGAAGGAAGCATCACACTCCAGAGGGCTTAGCTGAGTGCCACTCTCAGAAGCGAAGCTGGGAATCAGGACTGGGGAACTGGCCAGGCGAGGACAATGCAATAAACTTAAAACGACAGGGTCTGAAGTTGGATGCCAAGCTGAGACTTGATGCAGATTGGTGCCGGTTTCCCCAGGAGCCTAGTTCTTAGGAGCCCCCTGGCATGGTGATGTGGGTGGGTGGCACATTGCATTGTTGGTGCTTTGCAGAGGGACTTCAGCTCCCAGCTAGGGGTTGGCATCAGGGACCAGGGGCTGGCAGGACTTTCAGGGGCCCAGCCAAGGAAACTACAGTTTCTAGTGTGTTCTGGCGACAGCAGGTAAGTGAAACATCAATCAAGATCTAGGCCTGATGATAGGGGCAGACTGAGGCTAGGTGGGCACAGGGATTGGCTGAGCTCAGGATTCACTTCAGCCCCACCCTGATTGGCATAGGAGGGCTGAGGCTATAGGGGTGGGGCTTGTGTAGCTGGGTCTGCATGGAGTGGGGGGCCCCGGACCCCCTTTGGAAGAACCTGGCTTTGGATGATTGAAACTCCAGTGGAAACATTTCAAAGTAAAACAGGGGAAGAGCCAGGGTATATGAATGGGTCAGGAGTTAGGTGGGCTGGAGGCAGGGTGCTCCATGACAGAGGAACTCCGGGCATGAGGTGGGATAAGGCTGAGGCAAGAGGTGAGAGGCAGAGCAGAGGGAATACGCAGGGCACAGCCATTTAGCTCCCTCCCACTGTGTACCTCCTTCTCTCCACCCTGCGTCAGGAGCTTTGTTGCAGGGCACCTCCTCCTTGGACCTCTGAGCATTGCAATGTGTCCACCCTGAGGACACAGGCCCTGGGCCGGCTCATGTCTCAGCCCTCACCTGGCTGACAGAGTCCCACCAACGAAGGACGTATCCATTCTGAATGAGAGGGGTGGGGGCAGATGGGTGGCATGGCTGGGTCTGCACCTCCTTCCTCACCTCACCAGCTTTTTCCCACCCCTTTCCTTCCTTCCTTCCTTTTATGACGTCACCTCTCGCCACTGCCCTCACACCCGTCCCCTCCTGTTGTCTGCTTTTCTGCTTTCTGGCTGCAGGGCTGCTGCTGCAAGAGGTAGGTGCTGATTAAGATGGATGGATTTGTAAGAGGCATTCAATGTGACTAGAATAAAAAGCACCACAGCCTCGCCTGGACGCGGGCATGCGGCCAGAAAGTAGCATCACTCAGGAGATTACTTTACTACTTACTGCGGCTTGTCCTTAAAATAGCGCGTGCCCCTCCATGTTCCATTTTGGTTGCTATTTATGTAAATGTACATACACACCTATATATATTTTTGAAGAAGAATCTTTTCTCTATTTCCCTCCTACCTCTTCTCTTCTTCCTTGTTATTTGTTAGTGGAGATCAGACATCAATTTTTGAAAGAAGTGTGAAGGATCCAATGTCACTGGAAAAAGGTGACATTCTCCTACCTTCTGGGGTAGTTTGCTGTTTCTGGTCAGCTTGAGGGGTAGCAGCATTGTGGTACTTCATGGAGCTGGGCTTGAGATCACAGAGGTCTATTTGCTGGTGCCTTCCCAGGGGCTGTGGATGTGCCCCAAGGACCACCCTCTCCTCCCATCTCCTGTGAAACAGTCACAGCATTACTAGTCCTCTTGGAGACTTCCTCTCCAGATGCAGAATTGACTTGCTTGATACACAGACACTGCTTTGTTAGCAGGATGGAAGAGGTCAGGGAATCTGTTCAAGGTCATGTAGAAGTACAGGCTCCATTCCCAGGTCCTTTCTCCTGATGTCCAATCTGGGCCTCGCTTAATGGTAGGAACAAGAGAGATTAAAGCTCCCTTTAACATGTCAGATCTGTTTTAAAGGTTCACAGCCTGCTGCTCATTCAACCTTGAGTTTCTACTGTTCAAAGAAATAAAGACCTTGTTGATAGGTAGTGCCAATGAATCCTCAAGAGAAGCACATCTGCCCCTCTAGATATGGAGAGGGCATTAGGGACAAGTTAGACCCGAGAGCTCCAGCATAAAGTCAGAGAGGTGGGCTTTTGGATGGATGAATTCTTCATTGTAATAAGTAGCCACTAAAATCTGTTGGTCTGTGGTGTGATGTGGTGAGGTGGTGTGTGTGTGTGTGTGTGTGTGTGTGTGTGTGTGTGTGTGGTTAAATGGTGTTATAGAATTTTCTACCATCTATTAATTTTTTTGTAAGCTCTTAAAAAGATAATTGACAGCTGAACAGCAACAGGCTACAAAAGGATGATATCATCACGTTGCTATTTATAGCTCTGCATTCCCTGAAGAGTGCAGATCTTGATATTTAGATTGTGAAGGTCTGTGGGCAGGACTCCTGCCCAGTTCTGTGCGTCCTGCTGTACCCGTCACATGGCTGTCTTAGGACATCCATTGTTAACCACCTGTTTGTAAACAGGAAACTGAAATATGGAGCCAGGATCTAAGTAGAGAATGGAATTATCCATTTCTATTTTCCCACTTTTTTTCTCTCACTAGGCTTTACCCATTTTATATATTTGGAAGCAAACCCAGAGAAGAACAGTGTCTGAACGAATTCCAATATGGATGCATGGTCAGGAGTGAAAAAGGAAAAGGCTATCTTACACAGGATGAGGAAAGAGAGTTGAAAGTGAATAGGAAATAGATATTGAAGAGAAATCACTGCAAATAGTCATCCTGCAACTTCACCTTTAATGAAATTTAGACTATAAACCATGCTTCTGGTCTGGTCTGGGTCCAGCAGTTAAACACTGATTGCTCACTCAAATCCATAGAGAACCTTGCCTGAACCTGGGTCACTCCATATGTGGAAAACCCCCTACAATCTGCTTTTATACTGATTGGAGCTGTTGTTTTACTGCAAATGAAGATCTGCGACAATCCTGAGGACCCAGAAAAGATAGACTCATCTTGTACAAATCTTAACATCCAAATTAATCTTGAAATAGAACCTGCTTCTTTGAATTTTCTGACTCATAATGATCCCAGTCTATTCAGTTAGCCAGCAGATCAAAGAAGAACTAACTAGAATTTAAAGGGAAAGAGGAAGGCAATTTCAGTTACAGCAAAGCTTTGAACACTGAGAGCAAGTCAGAGCTGCAATGTCTTGGGACCATGGACAGCTACCATTGGGGGCTAGAGCAGGATTTTCAGAACCATGGCCAGCAGCAGCCCCAGCCTCTAATAGCCCCTGGACAGAAACTCCTCTGTACTGGACAGTTCTTGGCTAGCACTGCATTAAAGCTAACTGCAAATATAACCACTCCCCATCCAGACACCTGGGTGTTACAAACATTTGTTTATTTTACGATAATGTGTCCCTCACGTTCACAACCTCTCATATGAGGTGGGGAGTGTCACAATCTCATCCAGCATTTTACAAAGAGTGCGACCACTATTCAAAAGAGAACGATAGCTTCCTTTGGATCACACGGTACAGCAGTGGCCATAACAGGTCACAATCTGATTCCCAGTTGATGATCTGCTCTGCAGATCATCTTAGCACCTGCCTACAGACGGCTCAAGACGGAATCACAACACTTCAGCTGACTGTTACATGTAGCAAACAGAAGTCAGTCAAAAGCTCCTAGGAGTGAAGGGCTGGTTTGATTAGATCATTTCTTACATAACCCCTGTCAGACAGCTTCCCATTCATAAGGAAGCATTTTTTTCTAATAGGATGTGACCCAGACAGGATATCTACACGTGTATTTTGCCCCCTGCGTTACCACAAGATCATTAATAGTGCTTTTTGAGCACATACTGTGCAAGGCACAACGGTAAATGCTTTACATGCCTTATCTCATTAATTTTCACAACTTCGGTTCTGTGAGGTTAGATGTTGATATTAGCCCAATTTTATGGATAAGACTGAAATTTAGAGAGGCTAAGGAACTTACTAAATGTTACATACCCATCAGGTACTGGAGCCAGGATTGAGCCTATTTTTCCAGCCACTCTGCTATAATTGACAGCTGTCATTTTAGCCTTCTCTTTCCTTCCCCAGGATTCCTTTCGATTACTGAAAGGGACTTGGATTTTAGGATTATATCTAATGTAGACATTGGTGAACTCATGTCGCATATGGTTTGTGATTTGAGCGTAGCCAAGTTTCAGCTAACTCTCATGTCCAATTGTAAGTCATTGCATAATGACCCCTCTGGCTATCTTGTTTTCTCAGTTCAACCAAAGGAATTATAAGGAAAGTATTAACCCACGCGTAGTTTTTGTCAGCCTTGGTGGTATTTCACTTTCCTTAATCCAAGCAAGTGAGTTTTATTTACTCTTTCTGTTCAACCACTGGATTCCCCAGCTGAGTACTCACCTGCCTATTGCCCCTCTTAAGCATTACCCAGGTTGTAATATAACCATACAACCTCCACAGAGCTCATGCCCCTTCCAAGGCTGTCGATGTCATCCCCTTGTCTGTTTCTTGGTACCTAACACAGTCGTGGTGGGGAATCTATGGAAGGACACAGCTTGTTTCTCGTGGTGTTCCATGAATGTCAGGATTGAATCTCATTGCCAAAGTCTAGTAAGTCCTTTGCATCCAGGGTAGTGTCCTCTGTCTTGTCCTTTGAGTCACCTAGAATGTTGTGACTTTTTGTCATTGGGAAACACTCCACAAGCCAATGAACGAAAGGGTAAGTCTGCACCTTCACTCCACAACAGGGCCTATGGCAGATTGAATTCATGGAGTCCTAGCTTTGTTTGTTTGTTTTTGGGATTTATTCTGTGAAGAAGAATTGGGACCAGTAACTCTTTGACCTCTTTCTTCCTTTGGTGTCCTAAGTTGGTGCCGATTTCTGTGCTTGTGAATTATTTTATACCTCTTGGCTCTGAGCTGCTGAGAGGCCTGAGAACAGGTCCAGAGTTATTCCCCTTTGTATGTTAATATGTAACAGAATCTATACAGTCTTGCTCCTCAGATGCTCTCATTTCTGTATGCACCTTGCATGGAAAAGCAGAAAAGTGATGAGAGAAATGGAGTTGAGCTTAGAGTCTCCTCTCTTTCACATCTTGGGTCACATTTGCATGACAGTGGGGGTTCTCAACTCTCCTGGAAATAACGCTGGTGTGTGTATGTCTACATAATGTCTTTAAGTTGTGCTGGGGGTTTTCCAAAGAATGGAAAGCAAGATTCCAAAGAAGACCAGGATTCACCAAACAGAAACACTAAATGTCTCAGGGAGAATGACAGTTCATTTATCTACTTGTTTATTCAACAAAATTTTACTGAGCACTTTTGTGTCAGGGAACTATGCTAGGAGCTGGGGAGACAGTAGCAAATAAAACAAATTAAAAATGCATGCCCTTATGGAACTTATATTCTAGAGGGGAGTCAGATAATAGATAAAATAAATAAGGAAAATTTTAGACAGTAATAAGCACAAAACAAAGCAGGGGAAAGGATATGAAGTGTTGTTGGGGGGAGCGTTGAAATTTTAGATGGGATGGCCGGAGAAAGCCCCACTGAGAAATTAACTTAAATAATGTGTTGTTGTTTTTTAATGGAAAAATTTCAACATACTCCAAAGTAGAGAGGATAGCACCATTCACGCTCACGCACCCAAGACTTAGAGAAGGTTGTCCTTGAGTAAAGACCTGAGAGAAGTGAAGGGGGGTTACTGAATCATATAGTAGATCTATTTTTAATTTGCTGAGGAACCTCCATACTGTTTTCCATAGTGGCTGCACCAATTTACATTCCCACGAATAGTGCACAAGGGTCCCCTTTTCTCCACATCCTCGCCAGCACTTGTTATTTTCTGTCATTTTGATGAGAGCCATTCTAACAGGTGTGAGGTGGTTTTGATTTGTATTTCCCTGATGATTAGTGATGTCAAGCATCTTTTCATGTACCTGTTGTCCTTTTGAATATCTTTGTAAAAATGTCTATTTAGTTCTTCTACCCTTTTTAAAATCAGGTTGTTGTGTTTGGCTATTAGGTTGTATGAGTTCTTTTTATATTTTGGATATTAGTCCTTATCAGATACATGATTTGCAAATGTTTTCTCCCATTCTATGGGCTCCCTCTTCATTTTGTTGATAGTTTCCTTTGCTGTGCAGAAGTGAAGACTTTGGATTTTGATCTGAGTGACAAGGGGTGTCATTGCAGGTTTTTTGAGGAGAAAAGAGATTTACAGTTTAAAGGACCCCTCTGGCTTCAGTGAAGTATAGACTGTGGAGAGAAGGGTAGAAGTTCTTTTTCCTGCAGGAGATATCTATGGCATGGCAATAATCCAGGTGAGACAGAAGGGGATTGGACTAAGGTGGTCACATGAGGGTTAGTGAGAAGTGACTGAAACATGAATATATATTTGAAGTCTATATATGACTAGACTTAGATGTAGGGTGTGAAAGAAAGAGAAAAGTCAAAGCTGATACCAAGGTTTGGGATGTGAACAGCTAGAAGGATGGGTTTCCCAATTTTCTCAACTGTAAATTGACGATAATGACACAGCTCTTATCAAATGGGTTATTGAGAGACTTTGGAAGAATTGATGAAGTAGCGATGCCATTTTAGATTCCTAGGACAGAAAGAACCTCTTCAGGACACAATATTTTGGCACCTAATTGTTCAGCCTGTACACAGATTCATTTTTGTAGCAGAGTTTGGAGTTTCTTAACGATTTGAAGCTACTGAACCGTTACTTTCTTAGTAATATTTATAGATTATTTTGTGCACTCAGTTAAGCTCATCACATACATTTCATTTAGTCCTTCAACCTATGAAAAAGATCTTAGTATTCTTACTTTGTAGACTGAAGTTCAGCGAGATTAAAAGGAATAACGCTCATGATTACTCAGTGTGTGGTAGAGCCATAGTTTAAACCTAGGTGTGTCTAATTCTAAAGCTTTTTCTCTTAACCATTGACACTCTGCTGCCTCCCACTTATTTTTTTTTTTTTTCTCACAGTGGCCAAATCTCTCTCTTGCTGATCACAGAATTCCACCATCTTTCCGTAGGAAAAAATTCTTTTAAAACTTCTCCATAGCGCCAAGATCATGAAGTGTAACGATGATGGTGGTCCTTTTATCTTTGATATCAGTTACAAAATTTTCCCCAATTGGTTTTTTATCTTGATTTTATGGTACTTTTTTCATTAAAAAATTTTATTTCAAAAAATCACATTTGTAAATTTTTTTTTCCTTTCTGAGCATAATGTCATATTCAGAAAGGCTGTCTTGATGATGAGATTATAAAATACTGGTTTTCTAATTCTAATATAATTTCATTTTATCTTTAAGTATTTGATCAATCTGAAAATTATTTGGTATATGTTCTGAGGTGTAAGTGTCTCTTTATTTTTCCGAAGCCTCATGATCTGAGCCACCATCAGGTAGTGAGTTATCCTTTCCCCTCCCCCACTGACTTGAAATGCCACCTTCTCCATTTATTATATTCCATTATGCTTTTCAGTCTATTCGCAGCCTTTCTAATCTGTTCAGTAGATCTGCCTATATTTTAGGTGTCAGGACTTCACTGTTTTAACTATTATGTAGCTTTGTAATATTTTTAGCATCTGTCAGTAGTCTCTTCTTATTGCTCTTATTTTTATTTAGAAATTTCCCCAGTATTTTTGTTTATTTTTCCATGTGAGTTTGAGAATTAGTTAATCTAGTTAAATATCTGTTCATATTTTTATTGGGGTCACATTAAATTTACAGATACACTTAGGGGAAATTTAATTAAATCTTAACAATATTGGGACTTCTATCCAAGAACATAGGATGCCTGTCCATTGGTTTAAGTCTTAGTAGACTTTTAACGTTTTCTTCATCCAGATTTCCTGGTAAGAACATTTCTGTGTGTTTTATCTTTTATGTTACTATTACACTGGTAGTTTCTTTCGTTTATTGGTTGCTTTCATTTGGGAAGCAGATCATTTCTGCCTATTTTTTCTACACTCAACAATCCAGTTGCATTCTTTTACTTATCAGTTGACTCTCTGGAGTTTTCACCTGAAAATAATAATTTTATCTCCTCTTTTACAATTGTTATACTTGTTTCTAGTTGAGTTGACTAGTACCTTCAGACCAATGCTAAAAATTTGTGTTGCTAATAGACATTTTTGGGATACTTCTAGTGTTTCCCAAATATACATAATATAGCCTTGTGCACGGAGGTGTGTGTGTGTGTGTGTGTGTGTGTGTGTGTGTGTGTGTGCGCGCACATGTAAGAATTTTATTTTAAGATAAAAATAAGAGTTATATTTTGATTGAAATTGATGTTGAATTTTATAAAATGCCTTTTCAGTATCTATGGAGATGGTCACATGATTTTTCCCTTTAGATCCATTAATATGCAAAGTTATGGTAATAGATTTCTTAATACATCCCTATATTTGTGAAATACATGATTCATTTGTCTAAGGTATGTCATTCTTTTACTGTGCTGCTTGCTCGCTTCTGTTTGCTAATATTTTATTTAAGGGTTTGCAATAATATTTCTAAATAAGATTGGTCTATATTGTTATTTATGTTTTTGAGGTTTTGATGTCAATGTTATGATAGTTTTACAAAGGAGTTTGTAAGCTTTCAGTTTGTTTGTACTCTAGAACAGTTTAAATAGCATTGCAATTGTCTGTTTCTTAAGGATTAAATAGGATTTTTCTATAAAACCAACTGGGCCAAGGTCTTTTTAGTGGGTTCCATTCTGTGACAACTTTTGTTCTATGACTATTGTTCTCTTTACCTTGTCTGTCTTTTCAGAGGTTGGTTTTTCGTAATTTCTACTTTTCTATAAAATAATTTGTTTCATTCGGCTTCACAGATTCAACTGTGTAGAATGGAGCGAATAAGTCTGGTATGGTTCCTTTAATATTTTCTGTATCCCTGACTGTTTTCCCATCACCGTTCCTTATTTTGTGCATTTGTGCATTCTTCCCTTCTTTTCTTCGTTATGATAATTGACAATATATTTCATTTCCCCCCAAAGAAGCAGTTCTTGAATGTATATATCAATTCTACATTTAAATTGTTTTGATTCATTAATTTTTTTGTCAATATTAATTCTGTCCTTTCACATTCCTTAGGTTTTTCTCTCCATATCCACTCCAGAGTTCACATTTGTACACATTGTTTAGCAGTTTCAAGGCATATTCACATATATTGTTTTGATTTTTACAAACCTGTAAGGTGATTGGTATGTACCCCCATTTTATAGATAAGAAAACAGGCTTAGAGAAATTAAATGGCTTGCCCAAGGCCACATAGCTAGAAAGGAGCAGAAATGGGTCCCAGTGGGGCCAGCCTCCCCTACCCCAGGTGCTCTTTGCCCAGCCTGACCTTGGACCTGCAGCCACGCTTCCCGGGAGCTGCCCCGGGCGAGCTCCCTCTGACTTCCTTCCAGTTGTTGCCTAACTCCCGCCTCCTCCAGCCACTCGTGGTCTGTAGACCATCACAACATGTGGAGGCTTTGAGAAATGCCCGGGGCTCTAATTCTAGCCACAGATCAGTTTCTGATTCTTTCCTAGACTTGCACCCAAGTTACTTCCTGTGAGCTCATAAAAACGACTCCAGAAACGTCTCTCCTGGACTGTGGCCTTTTCACCAACACTAACTTGACAATGAACAAAACATTTTTTCTATTTTCTCTTCATCGCTACAGAGCCACTACAATTCCTTCTCAGCCTTGGGAATGAGTTAAACGAGATAGAGGGCCCATGTGTGGAGTCAGAGAGAGGCACAGGTGTAGGAGGGAGGGTCGCTGATAAAGAGCATTGCATGTTCTCTGTTTAACAGAGGTGGGACCTAAGCCCAGAGAGTTCACGTGCCTGTGACTTTTGAATACATTATACTGTGGCATCTTAGGCAGAGAAGCCAGGGCACATAGGCGTCTCCCCAGACTTCCTTCTTTCTTGTGAAAGTAAACATTTTACTGACTTTTTTGGAAATGACATTCCTCTGCGAGAAATCAAAGGGAAAATGCAATTCTCACCATATCTTTGATTTGTGTTTACTATGCTGCCGCATATTAATTTTGTCACCTACCATTTGCCTGCGAAACAGAGTTGATTAGAAAGACATCACAGAGTTGTGTGCAAATGTCACTGGAATGGACTGGTTGCCGTTCTCCTTCCCCTCATAGCAGCTTTGACATAGAGCAGCAACCATGGCTTCTGAGCTGACTGAAGCTTTCAGTGCATGAAAGTTTGTTTGGAGGGCGTGAACCTTACTTTACGTAGGTTTAGCAACAAGCCTTTCGAATTCTGAATAGCCTTAATCTAAGCCATGAGCTTTTGGTAAACAATTAGCCTTTGGAATAAAAGCACAAGTCATGGATTTGCCCATTTTTCCATCAGCCATCATTTGGGTTTGATATGTGACATCTGTACATAATATTTGGTGGGTGTAAATGTAATTGCGGTTTAAAAGGTTAAAAATAATTGTAAAAACCACAATTACATTTGCACCAACCGAATAATAGGTCCTACTATTAACCACAAAATGTTGGCACTTCCACTGGAGAGAGAGGAATAATCAAAGACAGACTTAAGTTAGAAGTGTGAAGGATTGAACTTAGCTGTAAGGAAAAGAAATTGCTGGACGTGAGGGTGGGCAGCCACTAGAGCAAGTTCCGGGAGGACGCTGGGCCCTGTCTCTGTCTGGACATCTTTAAAAGGAATTTTGTTGTATTTTGTTATTTGGAAAGTGCAGTCAATACTAAATTTGGAGGTTTATTCTAGATCCCTGGGTCTATAAGTCTATTAATTTTTAGATTCAGATTTAGAAATTCTAGACTGACTTTTGCTTTTAGACTATTTCTATCCAGTCCCCCTGCCGATGGGGTTCAGCTAGATCTGACCACTGCCTCAATAACCTTCATCTCTTTCCAAACCCTTGTCTTCCTTACTCTTGTATCTGATCTGGTCCCAAACCTGGCTGGCTCTGTCTTGGAAATATCTCCTCTACTTGGTCCTTCTCTGCTGTGCCTTGGTTCAGGCCACCATTGTCCCACCTTGAATACGGCCATGGATCCCAAAATGCATGGACAATTGAAAGAATTAATCCTGCCACAGGTGGGTTTCTAGACAAAATTTCCTAGACAAAAGAGTGACAGGACAAGGTCATATGTCGGCCTTGGGGGAGGGTTGTCCAGCTTCCTCTGAGGCTTGGGAGGGTGGCTGGTGGGCTCGGCTCCACAGGAGCACCAGCAGTGCTGAGCTTGAGGCAGAGTCAGGTGGAGAAGACCCAGCTGCCTGAAGTCAGGCCTGGGGATGTAGACATAAGTGTGTGGAGCTGAGGCTGAGAGTGGCAACTCTGTCAAAGCAAAGAACCGATGCAGGGAAGAGAGGAGGGCCAAGGACAGAACTGGAACCACATTTCCTTCTGTGTCAAGGTCAGAGGCTAACGTTGATCTAGCATAGCCGTGAGCAGGGTTTCTAGGCTGCCGGTCTCTTTTCATGGGCACAGAATCCATAAGGGTCCTTAATACAAAGCTCAAGTAATAAAATACACCTATTTCCTATTAAACCAGCTTTTAATAAATTGTCCACACACCCCCATGCACACCATATCACATGCATTATTTAATTTGTTTAAGATGGAGTACATCTCGCAGGATGTATAAATCCATGGAAATTTATTAAGTCTTGACAAGAGTTATTGAATGTTATATTAAGTTTTTCAAACTGGCAAATGTTGGATGGCTGAAAAATTATTAATTAATACATAACATTAAATACCAATAAATTGCATAGTGTATTTATGAACTATCTTTGAAGGTCATTAAATATGCATATCAGGCAATAAATCTATTCTTTCCCAAAAATCTGTTCCGAATCTGGTGAGTTAAGATTTAGGTGGTAATCGGTGGTGAGGGGAGGACTAGACTGTCATTGGATGTCGCGGGGATGCTAGGTGGTGCACAGGACCTGGAGGCCAATCCCCTTCTGTTTCCATCATTCCCTCTAACGAATGAGAAGGAGGCTCAAGAAGGTGGACCCTTTAGGTTTCACATGTGAAATCAAAAGAGCAAAAATCCAGATGTTGGCATGATCTGGGTGACAGTTTCTGTTCTACAAAGCCGTGTCTTAAACTCATCACCCACATCACCATCTGCTGTCCAGATAACAGCTGCCATTCATTGAGGGCCTACTGTGCGTTTTGGCAGCAATTTAAAAAAATTATCCCATCTGATCCTTACCCGAACTCAGGAGGTCAATGTTATCCCCACTCACAGAGGTTAAAGTACCTTCTCTTAGTTATCTGCTCATTTCAAAGCCCCACCTCTTTCCATGACCCAGTGCTGTCTCCATCCCCAAAGCGGCCTCAGTTATAGACCCTGGAAGATGCAGGGATGTTAGTACTCCTAGCTTCTCTGAGAGTGGTGACAAAAATGACCATTAGTTGGGGGCGCACAAGCCCAGCTGTCCTGGCTGTTGAAGGCTGTTGGTGCTGATTGGCTCATATTTATACAGTATCAACTGTTACATATGTAAAGTCACATCTGGGATTGTTCCTTAATCTCATCCCAAATTCCTCCAATAATGAGGAACTCACCATCTCCCAGGGCCCACTGACAGACGGTTTGGATTATTAAAAATGCTCTGGTTTCTTAACCTGTACAGTGCATTAGATAATTTCTCATCATTCTCCATATGTATTCTCCAGATGGCCACTAGGGGACAGTGTGGCCCTGGGAGGGCGACTAACGGGACCAGGAAGCAGAAGTTCTAGATTTTGCTCCATTGCCCAACACCTGCCTGGTCTCTGACAGGTTCCTCTCCCCGGGCTCCACCTTAGTAAAACAAGGGTGTTACACCTGGACAGCACCTGTGGTGGCAGCCATCCTTCGGAGGCTGTGAGGCTGCTTCTAACGGGAGTTTCAGTGAGAGGAGGTCTCATGGGGAAAACTGAGTCCCAGATGTGAACTCAGAAAACCTTCTTAGCTAAGTGATCTTGGCCATGTCTCTTGACCTATTTGAAGTCTGTTTCTTTGGTGGGGAGGCAGGGGGCATCCTTAGACCTTGGAAGTCATTCAGTGTTTTGTGGCCCAGGCCTCAGTAAGTCATAGAGCAAATCAGACAAGCAACGAGCTGGCTCGGGGTCTGCAAGTTTAGGCACTGATGGTGTGGATGCTCAGGCGTGACCACTTCCTGTATCCACAGGGACGTTCCAGTTTCCGTTGGGCCTCAAGTGAACTGGCCCTCAGATAGCCAGATGTATTTTCCCATCAGGAAGGCTATGTCCGTTTGGGAGGAACCAATTGTCAAATTAATTAATTGCAAAATTTTCCTAGGTAGCCTGGTCTGAGGGTGGGGGGAGGACAGACAGACAAGGAGTGAGCTGGCTTAGGAATAAGGAAGCCACTACGGCGCATTGGTGACTTGGTAATGTTCCTTCATTCAATAAATATTTATTGGGCCTTTTTCTGTGCCAGGCACAAGAATAAAGAGAGGAATGAGACACAGTCTGTGCTGTCACTTATCCTGGCCTGTGGAGTTGGAACACCTGAAGGCAGGGTGTCTCTTTCCCATCGTCACGCACCCACTGTTTAGCCCATAACCATTTACGGGATGAGTGAATATAGGAGCACTGTCTTAACATCGCTGGCCGTCCCATGGAGGCAACATGGCACACCTATGGCTCTAACAGGACCAGGTGGGAGGCACAGGTTGTCCCAGGCTTGCTCCTCTGGCTTGCAGGTCCTTAGCCTGCAAATTGGGACTAAACCAGCTGCTATTTGAGGTCCCCTGGGTCTCTGGGTCTCGTGTCTTCCCTGTGGCAGCTTCCCATTCATGGAGCCTCTGCCATTCCATGGGACGGCTAGTAGGGCAGTGAAGGAGGACCATGTTCGCTTCCGTTTACTCATTCGACAAACATACTTTTCCACCATGACCTCATAAATCCTCCCACATGGCTGGGGGCACGTGTGGACACTTCCATGTTTCCAATGAGGGAGACTCAGAGACGGAGTGATGGTCCCTGTGGCAGAGCAGGGATTCGAACCCAAGTCTCCCAGCAGAGCAGCACGGAGGCAGCTGAGCCTGAGCAGAGACCATCTGACTTTCTGTCAGCTCCTGGCCCACCCACTTCAGGGCTGGGATGTGTGTTGTGGCCTCTTGACTCCCCAGCAAGGGGTCCTGCGGAGGGCTGTGCTTCCCCTTTCTTTGAACAACTTTCACTGGAACTGAGACTTCCCCTTTCTCCTGCCCACGGAGGAGCCTACAGATCAGCAAGCACACACGCCCTGCCCTGCCAGCGTGGGCCCGAGCAGAGGTAATTTTCCTCCTTTTCAGCTGTGTGCCTCAAGCCTGCTGGTGGGCGCGGTTGTGGGAACACTCCCGCAGAGGGAAAGTGCCATAGTTCTGGCCCACTCAGAGAACAAAGGTTGGAAACACATTGCTTAGCTGTTGTTTGCTTTTCACTGAAAATTTCTTTGAACCTGACTTTGCCCAGAGCTGGGGGTAATGGCACAGTGGCTTTTATTCCTGGGCAGCAGTCCACCTTGCCACTGCTGTGTGTTCTTTGCCTGGAGAAGTGGCTCTGTTGCCTCCTCAGGAGTGGGAGACGGGGAGCAGCTCTCACACGCCCTCCCCCAGCACTCTATCCCGGGGCACCCGAGGGGACTATTGACCAGCATTCAGCAGCTGGGCATTTTTTGGTCCCCTGTCGCTATTGGCCCAACTGCTGGAGCCTGGCCCAATTTGTGCAGTCATAGGACCACTTGACAGAAGGAGAAACTGAGGCTCAGAGAGGCTAAGCTGCTCCCCCAGGTCACATACCAGCAAGTGGCATAGCTCAGATTTGAACTCAGCCATTTTTTTTAAATTAAAATGTTTAAATTGTGGTGAAATATATATCACGTAAAATATACCATTTTAATCACATGTAAGTGTACAGTTCAGTGGCACTAAGTACATGCACACGGTTGTGGAACCATCACCACCATCCATCTCAGAACTCTTTCATGCTCCTCAACTGAAAGTCTGTGTACATCAAACACTAACTCCTCCTCTGTCTTAGTCAGCTCAAGCCGCTATAACAAAATACTACTGACTGGGTGGCTTAAACAATAGGCATTTATTTCTTCCAGTGCTGCAGGCTGGAAGGCTGAGATTGAGGTGTTGGCTGATTCCGTTCCTGGTGAGGCCTCTCTCCCTGGTTTGTAGATGGCCACCTTCTCACGGTGTCCTCACAGGGCCTTTCCTCGGTGTATGTGGGTAGAGAGAGATCCAGCTCTCTTCCTCATCTTGTAAGGGCACTAATCTCATTGTGGGCGGCCCCACCATCATGACCTTATCTTGGCTTAATCACCTCCCAAAGGTCCCACCTCCTAAAACGCTCACATTGTGGGTGAGGGCTTCAACATATGAATTTGGAGAACACAGACATTCAGTCCCTAACATTGCCTATCTCCACCACCCCCCTCGACCCCAGTGTGCTGACATTGAGTTCTGTGTTCTTTCCTTTGCCGCTTGTCACAGATGGAGGCTTTTTCTATGAAAGCAGCTCCTGGAGAAGAAATAGAATCTCACTGGGGTGACATTCCTTGGCAAGAGGGACAGGGAGAGAATGAGGATAAAAGTGAGATAATTTTCCAGGCATCCTAGATGGTAATCCAGCTATTCACTTGTCAGCCTGGGGGATGAAATAAAAAATAATTTTTCCTGCAAACGGAGACAGCCCAGGATGTGGCTGAGCTGCCCAGTGACTGGGGTCTGGCAGAGCCTGTGGTCCAGGTTTAGGATGGGGGAGGAGGACTCTCACCTCTCCCGGGACATCTGCTGGTGGCCCTGAGCTGGTGGCCCATGCACTGTTTTGGAAGGATACTCGAGAGAGGATCCGATAACATTGGTTCCATTGTGTGACTGTGGGCAAGGCGCTCCCCTCTCTGTCCATTCATCCTCCCATCAGTGAAAGATCCTCCAGTCATGCCTTGCTCATCACATATTCCTAAGGAGAAGTGTTCCATTCTAATTCCCAGCTTATTTACTGAAGCTAGAAATGTATAGCACAGAGTTCTCTTAAGACTAACATATCCGAGTCCATTAGCATCTGTTGAGCCCCAACTAGCTGCCAGGTACCTCCCTTCTTATGTACATACTCCTCCTTCCCACCTCCCCCCTATCACAGAGGCAACTGGGGCGTAATAAAAAGGCTCACTGGGCAGTTGGAAAGATATGCATTCAATCTGGCTCTGTCATTCACTTGCTGTGTGACTTTAAACAAATGGCTTAGCCTCTCTGAGTTTCAATTTCCTACTCATAAAATTTTTTTTTTAAAGAAATGATGATAATATCCAAAAGAATGACTTACTATTTAGAAAGCATCTAGTCACAGTACTAACAAAAAGTGGGCACTCAAGAAATAGTGGTAGCCTTATGCCTTCCCTGGGCCTCAGTTTTCTCATCTATGAATTGGGGATAAAATAGGTTTTAGAAGGTGGTTGGGAAGATTGAATGAAAAAATGTATAGGAAAGTCTGGTACATTGAGGCTCAGCTAGTATCACTCCTTCCTTCCTTCTCAGATTGGAGCCTGGCAGTCATGGAACCCTAATTTAGGGAACTCTAAACTTAGGGGAGCCTTAACTTAGGGGAACCCTTTGCAGGCTTCCCAGGCAGTGGACATTTTGATGACTGTCCTGGGAGGAATGGCTAATGTGGCTTCTTTTCTTCTTCACAGTTGTGATATTCAAATAAGATACTGGGAAATCTATGACAATTAATGATGGGTTACTTTAAATTTTCAGTTTATATCATGGGTCGAGTTCATTCTTTCAAAATAGGTGTTCCATCAATTCCTGTTAATTAAAACGCTGGTCGTATGATGCGTGTTCTTAAGGAACACTTCTGAATAATGTACAGTAATACCCTACCTCAGCCATTTACCAGGTACATTCTCAAGAACTGAGAAAAAGCAAAACTACTACTGAATAGCCAGGTTAAATGCTAAAAACTCCATGCACAGAAACGTCTGACTGTTCCTCCCAGAGGCATGTCACGTTTCCCTTTGGGATCTGAGTATGACTCTTGGTATAGTTCTTTTTGAAGTTCTTTTTTAATTGTGGTAAAATACACATAGCATAAAATTTACCATTTTTACCATTTTTAAGCATATAGTTCAGTGGCATGAAGTACATTCACACTGTTGTGCAACCATCAGCTCTGTCCATCTCCAGAACTCTTCATCTTCCCAAACTGAAGCTCTGCACCTAACCCCCCACTTCTCCCTACCCCCAGCCCCTGGCAACTACCATTCAGCTCTCAGTCTCTGTGAATCTGACTACTCTAAGTACCTTATATAAGTGGAATTATACAGTATTTGTCCTTTTGCTATTGGCTTATATCGCTTAGCATAATGTCCTCAAGGCTCATCCATGTAGCATATGTCAGAGTTTCCTTTCTTTGTAAGGCTGAATAATATCCCATTGTGTGCATGGACCACATTTAGTTTATCAATCTGCTCGCAGTACAATTTTAACAAGCTTACTCATTCCCACTGTGCTGGCTCATCCCACGACCATATGACTTAACGATAACCAGCAGCTTGTTTAGGGTTTACAAAGCACTTTTACGCATATGTTCTGTCCATCTCCTATCAACTCTGTAAAGCAGATATTATCCCAAGAAAGGTTTAAGTCATTTTTCCAAAGCCCCACAATAGTAATCAGCAGACACGCAAACTCTGATCTAGTGGCAAACTCCAAAAAACTGCATTATTTCTGCTCAAAAGCTCTGTTCTGTGGAGGCTGGACTGATACTGAACAAACGGTGAGACACGGGCACCCACTCAGAAGGGAGGGGCCAGGAGGAACCCAGGGCTGCTGGGGGTGGGGGCACTCAGGGTGTTCTGACCAGGGGCTTGTCAGTTCTCAGTACACAACTATTTTAACACATATTTAATAATCAGTCTGTCGTACTGAGGCACGTCACTGAATGCCACTTCTGGGATTAGGTTCTAATGGGACTTACCAGAGGTGGAAAGAATGTGGTAAGGAGAAGGGACGGACAAATCCATTTTTAGAAATCAAGAATAAAAAATTTGGCACCAAGAAATTATTTCCTTTATCGTAGCTGTCACCGACTGCAAGAAGTGACAAAAAGGTGTCTGACTGAGCGAGTTACTCATTCTCACAGTTGGCTTCATGCTGGCCCAGGGTCTGAGGAAGACGACACGAGATGGCAGGTGGTGGGGGCAGCCAGCAGCCCCCCACCCCATTAGTGTGCAGAGCCCATGGGCCTCCTCTATTTGGGACCTCAGCTTGCCATTGGCAAGATGGGATGTTGCCACAGTCCCCAGGGAACTATGTGCGAAGTGAAGGGAGCTAGGACCACTGTGGGGTGGGGGGCTGCGGGGGGAAGGACTGGGCTTTGACTTGAGTCCCCTTTTAGTCACAAACCACTAACTAGCCTTAGGTAAGTTGTTTACCTTCTCTTGGCCCAAGAGAGGGTCTCTTTCAGTTTCCACGTTCTATAATTCCCTGGAATATTTCACTCTACTTAATGTCAAAATGTGCTAAGCCTGCTCACAATTATAAAACATGCAAGAACAGGAAAATGAAAAAAAAAAGTATAAACGCAGTTACAAGAGGCCGAAGAAAAGAGGTGCCAGATCCCCAAGTTGAATGTGACTGCAGATGAATGCTCAATTTATCAGTGAGCTTCCCAACAGCTGAGGCAAAAAGGGAAACATGTCACATTCTCTAATCAAAGGGTGCGTCAGGCCTTCCTTATTTAAATGTCTTGCCACTAGGCTGTACACGTGAAACTAATATAAAGTAATACTGAATGTCAACTGTAACTGAAATTAATAAATAAATACATTTTAAGAATGAAGGGAAACAAAAAAAACAAACAAACATCTGGCTGAAAAATAGAGAAAGAGACAACTTCCTGGCACTGAAAGAATGTATTACCTGAGTCCTCCTATCAAAGGCAGAAATAACAATGTCTGGCTGAAATTTTTTTACAGAACACTTTTTCAAATGGACATCTGTCATTTTGCTCCCTCATAAAATCTGAGGGCACACATAGCAAATTTTAGCCCAGGGAAGGCATTTCTGTAGCTCAAATCATATACTCTATGTGTGTTACCTGACTTAAAACTGTGACCCAACAAGTGAGTTAATTGTCCACCTCGGTGAGAATGCACAGGACCAAGTAGTTAATATGCTGTACGTCGTGAATATTCGATGTCTCAGTGGGAATTGGGAGCATTTCTGTGTTCTGATCGTTTCATGTTTAAATTCCCCGGGGAGGGCCTGTTTTGTTGTTGAGACTTTGTGCCTTCACGCCTAGGACAGTGTCAGCACATGGTAGACACTCAATAAATATTTGTAGAATTGCATGTTAGGTTCCAGACATGGAGAATTCAGGCCACAAAGGATCTGAGAAAATGTTTGGTCCAATGCCCTCGTGTTACAGACAGGAGTCTACGGGGCAGAGGGCTGTCACGACCTGCCAGTGATCACATGGCGGGTAGTGGCAGTTTTGGGTCTGGTACACAGGCTCCATCCCCCTGGCCACCACTCAGTCCTGTGTCGCTGCCAAGGCCTGGTCCCCTGCCTTTTCAGGATGGCAGAAGCATTTGTACAGTCCCAGAATGTCTGTCTTCCCGCTGCCCTCAGAGGACCATATGGAAAGGTGGTAGTGTTGCAGTTGGTTATGGAGGCACAGAACAGGGAGGACAAGCCGAGGTGTGGAACCAGAGCCCAACAGCGTGTTCCCACTGCCGGGGGGCATTCACAATCCGCCCCAGGAGGTTGTTTGCTAGCCAGTCCCTCTGCTGTGAGTCGTGAGGGCTTTGCTGTGCGTTGTCACTTGAGCAGGGCAGCCTCAGTAAGCTCTGTGGGCATCTGGGGACAGTGTGGCATTTTCATAATGAACCCACTTGGGAACCGAGGGGAAACGTTTGCCTTTTCCCCTCATAGAGGTGGGAGGCTGAATCGTGGTTCTGGACAAGGCCACCTGCGCAGCCCACCTTGGCTGATCTGCAGGTAAACTGCCCTGGTGTGATGAGCGTCAGACTTGGTGTGAAGGTCTTAGGGTGAGAGCACCACCGGCATCGTCTGTGTCTAGTGGTCCCTTCCTTGCCCTCACTTGAGCTCAGCCCTCCGTGAAAGGGACAGGTGGCGTTTCCATTTTCTCCTCAATGGCCCTTCGCACTTAAAGAGTGTTATTAAGTTTTTATCTCTAGGCTAAATCTGCATGGTTCCTTTGGCCTTTCATGAGGACCCACGTCTAACTCTTAACTGTTTTATCACTTCCCTTTGGGCTACTCCACATTCTCTGTTTCCTATAAAACTGTGCACTCAGGCCTGGGATGCCTGCATGGGGTTACAGACCCCTATTTGTCTTGTCCTGCCTGATTCCCAGGAGACCTTTCATCTGCTAATGGGTATAATCCAATCCATCATCTTTAATTAAATCTCTTCCTAAACAGTCCTTTTCCCTGAGTTGCTTTGGATTCCACTAGGTAACGTCTCTAACCAGGCCCTGCTTGGTTTGCAAAAATTGGAACGTGACTTCTGAGAGTCTGGACATGGCAAATTGGTGGTTTGCGAGGGTTCCAGAGACGCTGGGGTGCATGTGTCTAAGCTGGAGCTTCTCAAAGTGTTGTGTGGGACCCCCTGCTGCAGGAGCCCTGGGGTGCTTTTGAGGCCCAACCCCGACCTAGGACGTAAGGATTTTTAGACGTAGTTTCGGCGCATCAGGACTTTCGTCAAGCGCCCCGAGCGTGTGATTCTGGCACACTCCCATTTGGGACCACTGCTTTAATCGCCTTAGAATATTTCTTAAAACCTTAGACCTTATTTTTGCCCCTTCTTCCCTCTCAATTTCAAGTTCTAGGTGGTAAATCGGTCTTCATTTAACATATTAAATTTGAAGTTAAAAATAAAGGCTAGCAATTTCCGTGGTAAAGAGGAGGAACTGCTGGAGGGTGAGTTGGCAGTTCGGGGGGGGGGGGGCCCATGGCGTCCCCAGAGTGCCCCGCACCAGCCCTGTGTGCCGAGCCCCACGCGCGGGAGCCTTTCCTTCTCACTCCGTCTTTCCTCTCCGTACCCCTCGTCTTTTCTTCTTCACCATCTTCTCGTTTCCTTTTCCTCACAATCCTGACACATGGACTGATTCATGTGTCAGATCTGTGTGTCCGGCAGGAAAACAGTGCGCACTCTCGAGCCTTTAATTGGGGAGAATTTAATCAAGATGTGGGCAGAGTTTAGGCAGAACACCGAGAGCTCGGTCAGCATCTGGAGCTAGGAGGGGTGGGGAGCTGTTACCACCCCTCGCCCCAGGCGCTGCTGCCACCCAGAGGGAGCCACCGACAAGCTGAGTCAGGGACACAGCCTGCCTCCCCTCCTCCTTCTCTCTGACGTCCAGTTCCCGCTCCCCACTGACTAAAGCCACCCAGAATAGGGCAAGGGATGTGGTCCACACAGGTCAGCCACTGGGGCACAGAGCAGGGAGAGGATCTGGACGGCCGATGGAAGATTCCAGCATCATAAGGAACTGAAAGAGACCTGTACATTTTTTACTTATTGATTGTAATGATAGGCTCTGTGTTCTTAATTTTCAGTGGGGGAATCGTGTCTAGTCTGTGAATGCATTTTTGCCTTTAGCGGATAGGAGGGAGGAGCCCCAGGGAGCCCCAGAAGGAGTAAATGTGACCATAAACCAGGCTGCGAGGCTGGGCAGGAAGAACGACTGGAGCCCTCCTGAGCGCTAGGCCCCCAGAGAGACAGACCCTAGAACAGAAGGACCCTCCCTTGCAGCAGGCGGGCCTCTGGGAAGCAACAGGATGTCACTGGTGCCTCAGCCCTGACTGCCCTGGGCGCTGCCAGGGCGGCTCAGGGAGGTGGAAGAGCGAGTGTTCTCCATCTTGGTGCCCCTTGGCCCTTGGGGCTGTGCTATGAGAGGGGAACCTGCACCCCATCGCGTGCCTTCAGGGCAGAGTCTCTTGTCCAGCCAGAGCCTTAGCCTCCCCGCAATCCCGCAGGAGCACAAGTCTCCTGGAGGAGGAATGAGGGCTGAAATCCCACGTTCACGTGTTTGTCCCAAACCAGCGCTGGCCTCCCTCGCTGCTCCCAGCTGACCACCTCTCCTACCTCTTCTCAACCTTCCCGCTTCCTGTGGTCACAGCTCTGTCCCCAGCTTCAGGGTCCGGCTGCCTGGTCTTGGTATCTCCGAGATGGCCTTGGGAACCCCTTCCTGCATGGCCCCCGTAGGCAGCCCCAGCCTTTCCAGCTCTGGCCTCCTGCCTGAGCTACAAGGAAGAATAGCCTTAGGCCAAAGGGGAGCCAGGCGTTGTGGAAAGGAGGCACTTGGGGCCCTCTGGGAGTCTGGAAGTTTTCCCACGGCCACTTATCAAGCCTCTACAATGCGGTACCTCAAGTGTGAGCTCACTGATCTCACAACAACCATGTGAGGCATGTATGGTTGCCTGGTTTATGGAGTAAATCTATTTTACAGATGAGTAAACTGAGGGTCAGAGAAGATGAATGCTTTGTTCATAGGTCATACTACCAGTAGGTGTGGACAAAAAGAGTCTCTAGATCAATGGAACTTAAACTTGACTGTGTCTACCAATCCCTTAGGGAACTTATTGAAGGGCAGAGTCTGGTGCAGCAAATGTAGGGCCTGAGATTCTGCATTTCTAACCAGTTCTGGGGGGGAGGCCGATGTCACTGGTCCCGAGACCACCCTTGTCTAACCGGGCTCCAGACTAGTGGTTCTCAGGCGTGGCTGTGCATCGCAGTCATCAGGGGAGCTTTGCCCACGATGGAGGCCTGCACCCCACCCCAGAGAGTAGCGTGCAGCCTTGGCCCTCAAAGTGTTCTCCAGGTGACTCTAATAGGAAGTGATGATTTAGGAACTGCTGTCCTAGCCCAGGGCTTCTCAAATGTCAGCGTGCGTCAGAATCACCTGAGGGCCTGCGAAAACCCAGGTTCCTGGGCTCCAGAACAGAACAGAGATTCTGTTCCCAAAGTCTGAGAGCAGGGCCTGAGATCGTGCATACCTAACAAATGTCGGGGTGGCGCCGACCTGGTGGTCTCAAAGGGTGGTCCCCGGTCATCAGGAGCAGTAACATTTGGGAACTTGTTAGAAATACAGATTCTTCGGTGTCACCCCAGACACGCTGAATCCAAAAATCAGGGGGTGAGGCCAGCAATCTGTGTTTAAGCAAACCGCCCCCTGCCGTAATTCCATTGTGCGCTGAAATTTGAGAGCCACACTGTAGACCTTTGGCCTTGTTGCACCTGTAAAGAATCCTAGCTCAGTTTTGTCTTCCTGGGCTGGAATAGAAGGTGATCTTGGTGTGCTTGAGGAATCTTAGTAATTGGGATGTTGAAGACCATTCTTTGATTCCCAGAGAACCCAGAAGCATACACCTGCTGGGAGAGAGACAGTACCGTGTGGAAGTCGGAAGTGCCTTTATTCGGCCCAGACCAGATGCAGCACAAGCTTCTTCCCTCTGTGTGAACTGTCGGAAGCAAGAACATCTGTTAAATCATTCTCACTTTCGTGTTTTGTGCGGAGTAAGAGTTAAATTGCCAAATCCTGTCAGACAGCCGTCTGTTGCCCCGGCAACACCCTGCAGCTGCCGGAAAGAGAGATGGTGCTAGAAAGAGAGAGATGGTGCTTCCAGGCACCAAGCCCTCACTTCCTCGAGTCTCCAGCGAGCTGTTTGCTGTCTTGGTTTTTCTTCTGGAAAGAGACTAATCTGGAACTGCTCCCACGGGGCCCCTGAGAGGATCATGTATGATGGGAAAGCCAGAAGTGTTGCCATATTCTTATAGTCCTCCGACCTGCACTCATGCAACAAATTGTGCTACGTGCCAGTGGTCAGCAGCAAACCAGGCAGACAGGTGGTTCCAGGCAGTTCCTTGTGTAGGAATGTCTGTGGGCCCTCAGAGCCCTCGGAGGACCTCAGTGTTCAGGGGGTACTTAGCCTTCCATGGTAGCTGTTTCCTACACAATGAGCAGAGCAAGGGAATAGGCGGGCCCAGAGCCATGCCCGTGGTGGTGCCGCCATCAGAACTCAGCTCCGCCACCGTGGATTTTCTCAGAACTGTGAAGAAAGAACGCAGGGTGGACACGTGTCCACAGAACCCATCCAGGAGGGAGCTGCCATCTATGAGGCCAGAGCTCGTGAGAATGTGGCTCCAGGACCTTGGCAGTGTGGTTTCCTATGTCGCCAGCTGAGAGCCCCATAAGCAGGCTTGCTGGGGGCGTCCAAACTCGTTGGTGGCCCTCGGCCAGCCCTTCAAGGAAGAGGGAAGGGAAGGAGATATGGAGCAGAGTTTGGCCCGTAAGGAAGACAGGGGGTAAAATATGAGTAAAGTGCTGGGGACGGCAGGTTTCATGGGGTCCTGGTGCTGGTCAGGGAAACTGAGTCAGAATGTCGTCCCATGAATGTGGGCCATGTGCAGGGAACGAGGCTTTAGAGAATGCTGCAGACACTAGCCAGGCTCATCCCCTTAGCGTCAGGGAGCAGGTCTAGGAGCGTGACAGATCCCAAACTGCAGCTGCTGGAGACACTGAGGAGATGACGTCCCAGGACGGCGCCAGGACGGGCAGGCAGCATCTTGTGTGTGGAGGCCACAGGGACAGGCAGGTGCAGGTTGTTGGGAGGTTTCTAGGCTTTCCTTTTATTTTCAAGATCAAGAGGAGGTTGGCCATACGCCTTGTGAAGGCTGAGGTGTCATCCCCCCGTTGAAATAACCAAGGTCTGTGTCCCCACACGCTCTAGCTGAACTGGGCTCCACTTGGGGAGTGGGGAGTGTCATGACTGTTCTCATCCCTGAATGTGGGAAATTGAGGGTCCTGCAACTGGGAACTGTTACTCTACCTGTGGTTTTGAACCTCCGAGTCTGAGCTCCAGCCCTGAGGAAGGCATAGTGTTAGCTGGACAGGCCCTGAGTGGTTCAATGTGCTTCGTTCAGTCTTCCAGAGCTAAGAAGACAGGTGTCCTGGAAGCTCCAGGAAGGCATTGGGGTGGATGGTTTATGGAATCAACCATTCATTTCTCCCACAGCTACCTCTCCATGCAAGGTGCCCCTGGGATACGTACCGTGTTGCCCCAAAAATAAGACCGGGTCTTATATTAATTTTTGCTCCAAAAGACACATTAGGGCTTAGGGCTTATTTTCCAGTTAGGTTTTATTTGGGGGAAACACGGTAGAGGCTATAGGCAGCCCCTGCTCTGGGGAGATTGGTTGGGGGAGTAAATGGAATCCAGGGCTTTGGGAGAAGGTTCCTCGAGCTCATAGACCTTATGTGGTCCCCTGGGCTGATGCCCAGGTCTGAGGGTGCCTTCCAGTCTGTGGACTCTGGATGACTAGCGATGCCCCCCCATTGGGCTCTTGCACCACCCCCAATTCTATAGCCACTGAAATTGGGGGGTGGGGATATAGCATGAGGCAGTAGAATTCTGGTACTTGTTGACTGTTTGTCCTGTGCCACTTGACAGTTCACACAATCCTCACAACCACCCTCCGAGGTGGGGATCGTGTCACCCATTTTAGAGATGTGGAAACAAAGCCTTCATAAAGGTTTAGTAGCTGCCCAGCGGCACGTGGCCGTGAGCCGGGATTGGAATCCGGGACTGATCCCCAGGTTCATGTTCTGCTCCCTTCATTCACTCACTCAGTACATGTTTATTCGGGGCCCACTTTGCCCCAGGCGCTGTTTTGGGCTCTGGGGATTCACCCCGAGCAAAAATCCCTGCCCTGGGGACATGACCGTTCTAGTGAGGCCACAGAAACAGGCATCCGTTTCAACACTGGAGAATCCCAGCGTGGTAACAATGGCTTGGAGGAAAATACCGCAGAAAGGGGCAGGAGGAGTGTTCGAAGGGAGGGTTGCTCTTTTATATAAATAGGATGGTCAGGAACCACCTGGCTGATAAACTGAGGCCTGAAGGGAAGGGTCATGCGCGTCTCTGGGGAAAGAACATGGTGGGAACCTCTAGTGCAAAAGCTCGGAGGTAGGAGTAGGCCTGCCTGTGAGGCTGGAACCCAATGAATGAGGGAAAGAGTTGGGGAGTGTCTGGGAGGAAGCAGGGTGCCTTTGTCAAGACTGTGGCCGAAACGCTGAGTGAGCTGGCAGCAGCTGGAAGGGCCGAGCTGTGGAGCAGAGGTGGCTGTGCTGGCTACTCTAGTCTACGGACTACAGGGGCGGGATGTTTGCATGGGGACCAGTGAGGATGCTCAGGCTCAAAGGCAGCTGCTTCTTGGAAATTCGCACAGGGGCCAACACTGAGATCCTGTCTAGCTTCGGAAAACAGACAAACCAGAACATCAGCCTAACAGGAGAGCAGAGGAGATAAAAGATGTTACAACAAATCCCCCTTCCAACCAAGCTCTAAAGATGCAACGTGTAAAAAAAATAAACAAAAATACACTTGCACCCTCTCATTCCTGGCCACAGCTCCGGAAGGAGGCAGGCAGGTACTTCTACCTGTCAGAGCTCCCCGGGGACGTATTCCTCTTGGGGTTCCCTGCAGCCCGACCCCAAGTCCCACAGCCGCAAATTGGCCAAGGAATTGGGGGCTGCAGAAGCACAGAGCAATTCTATCACCCAAAGCGGTTTAGGGACCTGAATTGTATTATGCTATTTAATAACCTCTCCATTGTATGGTAATATTACGCTTTGAAAAAGCATTTAAGCCTACTTAGGGTTTGCATTTTCTTACCCCTTAAAAAAGACTGAAAATACCTAGCGCTCTCAGGGGGCGCCCCTCCTCCCTGCTCAGGCACCCACGCCAAAGGTGTGGTTAGGCCAAGACTTCTTTCATTGTACTTCAAAGAACAGCACGCAGTAAGATCCAGCATTTTAAGGGAGAGGGTGCTTGATGCTCTCCCCCTGAATCAAAGGTATAGATTTTACTCTAAAAAAAGGTGGTGTATAATTAGACACGCCTTTGTGTCTGGTGAATACTAAATGCTCCCTTTTTATTGTCAATGAAATGAGAAAGATGCTCCTGGCCTTTGGCATGGTGAAAAGTCCAGCCACAGTCACTGGCCGTCTTTCTGATGACACTCCCCAGGACAGCAGGATCACTCCTTCCTGGCAGAAGAACAGGGGATTGTGGGCAAATGAAGTGACCACGGCCCCACATAAAAAAGGTAAAAGGGGGCAAACTAGAGTGCATATTTTCAGTTTTCCCACCTGCTGGGCCATGGTTGCCTCCCTCTCAGACTTATGTGCTATTGTGCCAGGATGACCCAATGGCATTCTCAAGCCAGGTATGTCCTCCGTCTAGGTGGGTCCACGTGAATGAGGTTCAGGCCCAAGGGACAGTCTTCAAATTCTCTTGGATTTCTCATTCATTTACTCATTGGATGTTACCATGTCTCCCTCTATGTGTCAGACTGGTATCTGGATTCTGGCTTACAAGAGTCCCACCCCTGGTTCTTGTTTCTCCTGCCAGCCCATCACCAGTCAGCCAGGAGGTCACGCAGCAATCTGTCTAAAAGCCATTCTGTGTCATCAGCTTCCCCCCACCTCACCGCGACCACCCTCATTCAAGCTGCCACCCTCTCTTTTCTGGACTATTGCCAATTGGCTGTCCCCAAGGCCTTCCAGCTTCCCACTGCTTGGGACACAAAAGCCAGAGTGATCTTCTTAATTAGTAAATTGGATCTTGCTGCTTCGCCGTTTAAATCTTAGTGGCTTCCTTTTGCACTTAAAAAATAAATAAATAAATAAAAAATCCCAGCTTCTCAGGTGGGCTCATTGGCTTGCCCCTGCTTTCCTGACCCCTTGAGATGTCGTTTGCTGTTCCCTGTTCACTTGACTCAGCCATTCTGAACCTCTCGTTGGGCCCCAGACCTGGGTGCTCACCCTGCCCTCTGCCCACAGTGCTCTTACCCTAGATCTCTGTGTAGCTGACTCCTTGTCATTCAGTTCTCGGGGCAAATGTCCCTTCCTCAGAGACGCCTCCCTGACTGGTCAGTCCTGGCCACACCCTGGTCACGCCCTATCCCATCGCCCTCGTTGTGTTTTCTTGATAGCGCTTACTGTTTATTTGCCTACATGTTTCTTGCCCGCCGCTAGAATGCCAGGGACATCCCAATCTCCTAGAACAGGTTCTGCCACGTACATAACAGGCCCTTACATAATGGTTGTTGAAGGAGTGAATGGATGGGGCGAGGAGGGCGTGAGCGAATGAATGAAACTTCAGGCCTTGGGACCTTGAGGCAGGTGGCTTTGGTGTCAGACTTGAGGTTCCGGTTGTCTGTGACCTTGGACAGATCTTGTTACATCTCTGAGCCTCTGTTTCCTTATCTGTAAATTGAGAACAACCCTCCCTTGCTGGACTGTGAGGATCAAATAAGATAACTGCCTAAGTGGCAGACTGCCTGACCCACAGTGGAAATCCGATGAGTTTTCATTTTCTTCGTCTCCGTGGAGACACGGGATCATTCCCTGATCAAAGGAAAGGCTTCCGCTCGCACTTTAATCAGGTTCTCTCCTGCCTTAGGGGAACTCATACATCTTTTCCCCAGGCCTGGGGCTGTCAAGGGTAATGCCTCTAACACGGCCTGATGGGTTCGTGGGCCTGATTGAGGGTTCCCTTGACATCCTGGAGGAAACTATACCTGAAACGACCTGTCATATCTGAACCCACCTGCCTAGGGGAAGACCTCTATGCATTCCAGAGCAGGAGGCAGCCTGGATGAGGGGCAGGAGGAAGGCAGGGCCAGGGCTCCGGTGAGGCAGACAGGCACTGGTGTTAAGGAGGACCTCACTTTCAGGGTTGTGCAAGCATAGAGTAAGCGCCACCTTAAATTCTGTCAGCTGTGTGCCTCCTAGCCTCAGCCAAGCCCTTTTCCTGGTCATGAAGCTCCTGTTTGGAAGGGACACTGAGAACCACCTCCCAGCCATTCTCGGATTCCTCCCAGAGCATTCTTGTCTTAGAAACACAGAGGAGAAGGCCAAAGGCGTGTCCAGCTCCAGATGTGGTTGCTTCCTTTGTCTCTTGCTCCTGTCTTTTCTGATACTGGGCGTTATGATCGGAATGTTTGTGTCCCACCAAAAATTCATGTGTTAAAGCCCTGACTCCTAATGTGACGGTGTTTGGAGGTGGACCCTTTGGGAGGTGGTGGGGTTTATGAGGCTGGTGCCCCATGATGAAATTGTGTCCTTATAAGAAGATGAGACCAGAGCTCTCTCCCCCATGTGAAGGCACGGCAAGAAGGGCCCTCACCGAGAACCGGTCTTGGACCTTCCAGCCTCCAGAACTGTGAGAAGTAGGTGTCTGTTATTTAAGCCACCCAGTCTGTGATATTATAGCAGCCTGAGCTGACTAACACCCTGGGCACAGCCAGTCTCCCTGTGATGTCTACCTGTTGCATCTATCTCCCCCTGCCCTTTGGGGCTACAGAAAACAAGTGTGGCCCTTTCTATGTGGCTGCAGAGGGAACCCAGTTCCCTTCTCATTTCTGTGGTCTCCATGCTCACTGTAAAGTGGGGAAAGGAGAGGTACCAGAGAAAGCCTTTAGCCATCCTGGAGAGCAGGGAAAGCCACATGAACCATCATTATCTCTGCCCGAGCCCATGTCTGGGGAACTACAGAGCAGACAGGTACACAGGGCGATCCAGGAGAGCTGGTTGGAACTCAGGACGTCAGCACCCACTTCTGGCAGCAGGAGCCCTGGAGAGGGGTGTCCTCCAGTCTCCAAGAGGGTTAGGCCACATTTTCAGGTTTAATGTTTACCCACTGAAGTATAGACAGAGCTTTTGCACAAACGGAGGTACCCCTTCCCCAAAGCAGGGATACTCCCCGGCCTTGCTGCCAAAGCCTCAGAGCTGGATAACCGTAATGATAATTATCCTCGAGGCCTCTGTTCTACCTGTTTCCTCTCTCCAGAGGCTCTCAGACTCTGTGTTACTTTATCAGTTGAGCTCGCCATTTCTCTGTAGGGTAGAGAAGAAGGAGTGAGTCAAAGATGAGAAAATGCAGGCGTAAACAGGCACAACCTTCGTCAGCTAGCAACCCAGCCTGCTTCTCCAGTTGGAAACAGAGAACGCTGGTGTAGGTGACAGCTACAGACCGTTCTACTTCCAGCTTCTCTGACTTCTACCCCAGACAGAAGCAAGCACGTGCCTTCCCAGGTGACGGAAACCTCCTCCTAAGCCGCCCGCCTTGCCAGAGGGTATCCAGATCTCAGGATGACCCCAGAATAGCTCTACCTGGACCCTCCTGGGAGAACAGTATCACCTACCAGGCAGCTCATTGTCACTTTTGATTTAACCAAATGAAGCACAGTGAAAACCAAGATGAAGTCCTAATCACATAATTACATTAGTGCCGGCTCCAAAGAGGCAGCAGGCTCCCCGAGTCCCATGGTTTGGTCCTCTGTTTCCCAGGCTCCTCACAGATGGCACATATAGAACATTCCTTTTCCAGATGACTTGCCTTGGTTATCATCCAGATGGAGAACTGAACCTCATGGAAGAGCTGTGCAGAGTCCTCGTGGAGGCTATTTTGAGATTCAGGGATTAGATAGATAGCAAGAAGAGTCATTTGTTCTTCTAGCTTGACACATACAAAGGCAATTGAGGCCCAGAGCAAGCGAGTGACTTACCCAAAGTCACACAGCACACAACCAGACCAACACACTTTCAAAATCACTGTAGGTTTCTTCTTTTTGTTTCAGTGTAGTAGATTTAGAAAACGTCAATGTTCAAGTACCAATCTAACTATAATTCACTAGTTTTTAAATAAACAGTTAAAAAAAAAAAAGAGTGATAATATTGGGAGTCATTCTGAGATTAGGTATACTGGTTCTTAGCTTGGTTTAGTTCAAGTTCCTGGACCAAAACTAACTGACTCTGAGCTGTGTGGATTTCCCCAGTCTCCAGGTGGCTGTTTGTGAGGAGAGAAGGAGAGGCCGCCCTGGGACAGGGTGAAGACACTGTTGGCATGCCAGGGAGGGATGGGAACGCGCTGTACGGCCTGAGATCAGGCCTCCGAGCAGGGAATCAGCTGCTCTTGGCAGGTGAAGTCTCCATCTGGCCTGCAGTCCCCTCTCGTTTTTTCTTCCTGCCGATGACTGTGCATCAGGGTCTGCCTGTCTGTCTCCTGGGAGGCCGCCAGACGTCAGCACTTAATCCCCCAGGCACTCGGAGCCTGTCACTGCCAAGGAATGAGTGGGGCATGGGGTACACCCTGGACCTCAGGCCTCCTTCAGGCAGATGCCCAGCTCTGTGGCCCTCAGCGAGTGGGAGGACCTATAAGATGGGAATGGGTCCTTCCTTCTGATGGGGACACAGATGGCAGAGAGGCCTCGCCTGCATCTGAGAAGCTGAAGGCAGTTTAAATTCCAAATTCCAATTCAATCTCCCTTTCTCTCCCCACGAGCCACTGGGGTGGAGGGTGGTGTGGGAGGTACAGAGAAGGTAGCCAGCCATTTCCCCGTGATTATTGGCTTTGGTCTCACTAAAGTCTTTGGCTAGACCCTCTCCTTTCTTTCACAACTGCCAAGTTTCTCCTGGAAAGCCCCACTGGTGGCTACAGACTCCTGATCCCCTGGGGCTTGTTGGGGCCGGCAGCTGATGTGGGAATAGCTGTCTTCCCAGTGGTGTCTACATATCATTGTGCCTTGATGCCCCTCCCTGCTGACACCCGGTTGGGCTCTCAGGTCAACCTCTCCCACCTTGGGGTGAGCTCTTGGCCCCCTTGGGGAGCCTCTCCTCAGAGTGCGGTACGGGCCTCCGTCCCCACTTTGTAAGATGAGTGGAGCTGGCATCCCAGGGCAGAGAAGATGGGTCCCACAGCAGGGGTAGAGACAGGGCAACCTGCTAATGTCACCCCACCATCCACCTGGTAGTGTCTCAGGCAAGACAGAAATAAAGAGAAATGAAGCCAAGTAAACAACTCCTGGGATAAGGAAGATACTCTAGCCCTCAGGCACCAGAGAAGGGTTCTGTGGATTTACTCTCTAGGGCCAATGTGAGGGAAATTGTGAGAGTAACAAAGTGGCCCCAGCTCTCCTTTCTTCACCCTCGCCACCAGCAACACCTGGGCCCTGAGAAGACCTGTGAGGGAAGGCAGCAGACAGCAGGAAAAATGCAGGCTGGGAGCCAGGAGACCTGGGATGAATCACCATCAGGGACATTTCTCTTGGCCTCAGTTTTCTTCATCTGTAAAGGAAACGGTTGGATTCCTGCCCATTCTAACTCTAACTTTCTGTTATTCTTGCAAAGTGAGACAGGATGTGTTACCTCATTTGGTTTCAATCAAAGGAATGACGGCCTAACAGCAGGAAGGAATCAGAAATTGAACCCCTGGGTTTGGAACCCTCTGCCCACATTCTGCTCCCCCCCCCCTTTCAGATGACCACAAGGCCTGGCACTCAGGCCGTAACCATTTGCTGACTGAATAGTGCAGACCTCTTTCTCCACAGATGGTGCTAGGACTCCATTCGTTTTCAAGGACTTCCGTAACAAAGTACCACAGACTGGGGAGCGTAAACAACAGAAGCTCATGTTTTCCCAGTTACGGAGGCTGGACGTCCAACATCAAGGTGCTGGCAGGGTTGGGGTCTGCTGAAGCCTGTCTTCCTGGCTTGTAAACAACCACGTTCTCTCTGTGTCCTCACATGGCCCTCCCGCTGCGTATGCACAGAGGGAGAGATCTCTGGTGTCTCTGCGTCTTCTCACAAGGACACCAGTCCGCCTGGTGTCGGGCCCTACCCTGATGACATCATTTTACTTTAATCACCTCCTTACATGCCCTACCTCCAAATGCAGTCACAGTAGGGGTTAGGGCTTCAACATATGAATTGGGTGGGGGACACCATTCAGCCCATGACAGACTCCTAGGCAGACATTTCTGGAGTGACTTCTCTGTAAACAGGATGACAGCATTGCATGGTTGAAGCTGGGGAGAGCTACCAGAGCCTCCGCGACTATGGAGAACGGTGTAGGAGATCCCAAAGCCAGCCTGGACAGCTGTGCGTGACCGCAAGTGTCCTGGTGGGTGAAGCTCAATGACTCAGCCTCTTTCCGCCTAAGTGTCCATGTGTGTAAAAGGGAATAATGACACCTACGTCATCTACATCATATACACAAAGGAAACACTAATGGGAAAGTGCAGTGAATCACATGTGTTGGTTGCTCTGTCTGGTTGGGGGAAAGGTGTGTCTTTTGGGTCCGAGTGTGGGTTTTGTGGCTGGTCAGGCAGACTTTTCTCTACAGAAAGGTGACCTTGTGAGAGCAAGGCAAGGCCATGTTTCCTGTAGAAGAAAGGATTAGTGGGGACTGTGCTGCAGTGGGAGCCCATTATGTTGTCTGAAACGCCAGCTGCCAGGAACCGTCCATCCTTTTATTTTAAGCATTTATCTCCGCTGTTGGGAGGGATAATACCTTAAGCCACTATCATCTTAGTGTGAATTAGCTCCAGCAGTTTTTCTCTTCTGTGACAGGAGGGATTTGAGGAGCATGAGTCCTATGTGGGATGAGGGAGGGTCAAGAATGGGGAGGTGGGCTCCTGATGGGCCCATGGCACCTGCAGGGGTGGGAGGAGCCTGGCTAAGCTGTGTCAGAAGGAAAGACCAGCTTGATCAACTGGGTGACTTTTCCAGTGCTTTCCCTGGGGCAGCCTGCAGTCTCATGCATCCACTGTTTAGTCACCATTCATTCATTCATTCATTCAGTCACAGAAATTAACTGAGCACCAGCCATGAGCCCAACCTTGTGTAGACAAGTCTTTATTCTAGGAGCTCATGGTCTTGTGAAGGAAGCAGAAGGAAAAACTGTGAGTACATTATAGTGTGCTGAGTGCCG
The DNA here is from genome assembly GCF_036562045.2 of Rhinolophus sinicus. Taxonomy (NCBI): domain Eukaryota; kingdom Metazoa; phylum Chordata; class Mammalia; order Chiroptera; family Rhinolophidae; genus Rhinolophus; species Rhinolophus sinicus. The sequence continues at coordinate 97,768,061 of NC_133757.1, forward strand.
CAGTGGCAGGTGCTGGCGGAGAAGGGGGCAGAGGAGGGTACCATCCTCCCCTCAGAGGTGCAGAGATAGGGGAGGAGTCAGAGTGAATTCCCATAAGTGATGTTCGGGCTGGGTCTTGAATGAGATGACAGAGAAGGGCATCCAAGGAGCTGGCAGAGTATGAACAAATCGAGTGAGGAAGGGTTTGGCTTAGGATGTGCTGAGAGGGAGTGTCTTGGGATGGCTCATGAGAAGGAGCCCCACTTCCTCTCTGGGACCCCCTGGAGCTGGGGAGTCTCACTACCCCAGCTCTGACCTTGTGGCCTGGTGGGTCTGCTGCTCACAGACAAATGTGGCTTTGGTGCCAGGCTCTGCCCAAAGTGGTGCCAGTGGGACTCTCTGCAGGGCCAACAGGAGCTGGGAGGTCTCATCCAGTGCTGGGGAGGTCCAGGCAGTGTTAATTCAATGAAAGTTGCTGACAGCTGGGGAGACTAGCACGCAAATCGGGGAGCCTGCGGAGATGACCCAGTCACCCCATTCAGCCAACATCAGCCAAGGCCTGCTGTGTGCCTGCCACTGTGTGGGTTGGCTGCTGCAGGTCACAAGGATGGGAAGCTGGGCCACTGTGCTCCTGGAGCTTACCCTTGGTGGGGAAGAGAGACAAGCCCCAGGGATGCCACTAGATGGGCAGTGATGGGTACAGCGAGGTGGGAACAATGACCCCACACAGTCCTGGGCCTGGGCCTGCTCCCTGAGGAGTGGGTTTAGGCCCCTTTCCCTGTGAGGAGGACCATGGATCTGTTTAGGGCCTGGCCCAGCATCATGGCTCCCACCCTCTCACCCAAGGCCCAAAGTAATCACTGCATGGCCATTGCATCCCTCCCAGCATTTTGACAAGGCAACATCACATTTTGACAAGGCAACGCCACATTGAAATGAACATGCAGGGCTGTGCAGAAAGAGGAAGTGGCCAGTGCAGGCAGGGGAGACCAGTATCTATAGACTGGGCTCTCATCTGCCTCTGTCACAGTGAGCCTTGGACAAATTTCTCGGTGCCCCAGTTTCTTCCCTATAAAAGGGAAGACCCATGTTCCTGGCATTTTTCTGGGTATCTGTCAGAGAAATGGAGCCACATGGCTTGGGTTCAAGTCCCAGCTGAGCCACCTACCTCATGTGTGACCTTAGGCAAGTTCCTGGACTTCCTTGTGCCTCAGTTTCTTCATCTGTAAAATGGGACTGAAAGACCCTACCTCACAGATCATGGTAAGTGAGTGATACACATGACACAGGTAGACAGTATCAGGCATATATCTGCAGAGAGAGAGACACTCTTGAAAAACCATAGCAAAGTCGGAGCAGTCACACTTTAGGTTGCTCATGTATTGAACGGTACAATAATAGTAGCTGCCCAGTGGGCAGCCATGAGAGTTAAATAAGGTGGCATGTGAGAAACTTCTAGCAAACTGCCTACCTCATAGAAAATGTTCAAGAGTTACTCATGGGCAACCTTGGGAGGGGGATAGTTTATCCAGCGAGCGAAGGGTCTGTGGTGCTGGCCGACTCTCTCAGATGCTCTTGTCCTCTCAAATTCTGTTCAGAATGTGCTGAGGTATGAATTAATGAATTATTAAGCACTCTCTGTCTGAGGGAGGAGACGAGGCTTTCTGTTCCTGTTATGTGTTCTGAGATGAAGACCGTCGTATGAACATAAGCGCTTTCTTTGCTTGCACCTGTAGGAAGGTGAAAGAGAATCCACAAGAGATCTTTATCCCAAAGCCAGCCTGGGCTGCTGTGCGTGACCTCTCTTGTGTCTGACTTTGGGGAGGCTGGACTGCCCAGGGCGTTGGGGAGCGGGCTGTGGCCTTGCATTACCTGGCTGTGCGTTCTACAATGTGGAAACATCACTGGCCTCCTGGCTGGGGCAATGCAAACTCGACTAACTGCCACTTTCTATTTCTATTTCCAGCCTGTTTCCCTGGGAGGCCCCAGGAAACAGTGCACATGACATGTCTGGCTTCCCAGTCTGAGGACAGAAGCTTGGATATGAAAGAGGGCTTGGATGAGCAGAGGCTGCACTCCTAGGAGGTGCTGAGCCTCTCCTTGTAGGGGAGCAGCCTGCAGGGTGGGTAGGTGGGGGTGGCCTGGCAGAGATGGCCCAAGTCCTGCAGGGTGACCATGGATCCTGCAAAGATCCTTGCATAGCAGACCAGACCCTACAAGGTGTGCAGGGTCAGTGTAAGGCCAGGGCCTGAGAGCTCAGTCGGACTTATCTGCTCATTTCACAAAGAAGAAAACCCAGGGGGAAGGAATATTCCCAAGGCCACAGAGCCAGGACATGGTGGCAGCAGGGCGGCATTGAGGCCAGGGTCAAATCCACCGGTGGGCTGTCCCACGGATTACTCACTCCATTTCCCAGCTCACTGCTGGCGGCGTTCACTGCTAGAAGGAGGTTTCCGGAGCTTAAAACCAAACCATGCATGGCATTGATACAGTGATTGCATCTTCTGCTGCGACCAACAGGGTCCCCAGATGGGGAGGCAGTGTGATACAGAGGAAGGAGGGCTGGGTTCTGTGCCCAGTGCAGTGCCTGGCATGCAGTAGGTGCTCAGTCGTGGCTACTGCGTGCTGGAATACAGTTAGGAGGGGGCTGGATTGCTGCACTGGAGCACTCATGAGAGTCTGAAAGGGACAAGTTTAGAGCAAATGAAAGGACAAGATGGCCCACGGGAAGAATACACCACTAGGGTACCTTATCCCCACGAGGTCATGTGGGTAAGCCCCAAAACTTCCCTGAGCATTTCAGATTAATTCAGTCACCACAGATCCACTGTGGGCCAGAAAAGGGAACTGAAATATTTTAGCCATACCCTGAACCTGAGGCTTGGGACAAAGGCACAGGCAAGTCCTCCTGCCATGTACACAGGGTTCCTTATGGCCACTGTACTTGGTGGGCTCATGTTTATATGTTTATCAAAATTCAAAGCCCCTGGCAAAGTACAGGTGACCTTACTTTGAGTCAGTGGGTCCCCTCTCAAAGTCATGAGGTACTCTGAACAGCCACTAATGTTTTCCCTCATTTAAACAGAGCCCATCTCCGCCTGTTCTACTGGGCAGCCTGTGTGCTCGTGCACGGCCTCGAATTCTAGCACATCCTCTGTTTACCAGGATGCAGGCAGAGCAACACCAGTCAGGGCCGATTATTAGAAGTCATCAGCTCTAGTATGGGGGACAGTGAAGTGGCCCTTCCCACTGTGGTCGTGGCAGTGGTCCCAATTCCAAAGCGGCACCAGCAATGGGGTTGCTTGTCTGGTTGGGAGAGAGCCTGTGGTGGCGAGAGCGAGGAATAGACGTACCATCACTCACTCATTCAGGACTGGGCCTTCGGCTGCGCCTGACAGTGAGGCTTGAGGAAAGGGGAAGGAGGGAGCAGGGAAGGGATCCCCATGAGCAGCTCTGGGCACCAGCTCCCAGTACCCCTAGTGGAGAGTGGGTGCTGACCCGGATTCTGGAGAAGAGGAAGGCTTTCCCCATACCTGTTCTGGTAGCTTGGAATATAAATGTATGAACTTGCTAGAGCTCAAGGATTTTAGTAACAGGCTGGCTGCCCGAATGGTTCATTCATTCATGAGACGAACACTGAATGCCTACCACATACCTGGGAGTGTACCATGCCCCAGGTATGCAAAATAGACCACTACCCAGAAACTGGATTTCTGTCCTTCTGGGGGCTTGTAAATGGGGACAAGAAAAGCATTTCTCCAATGTGTAGGTTTGCCAAGGTATGTCGATCTTTTTAATCAAGTTCTTGCAGAGTCTCAGAGCAGGGGCAGTGGCCTGAGCCCCACTCTGCTGGTGGGCATGTGAGGCTGGGGCCGGTGCAGCATGTTATGCCCTCCTGAGCCCTGGGATGTTGAGGGATGCATAGGCCACCCTGCGACCAAGACCCTACATCCAGGAAGACTACTGGGTGACACCCACTGTGGCTGCCTCCCTTCCCTGAAGCTTTACGGTGCTTCCCCATCCGTTTTCCCCTGGGCCTCTGCAAAGAAATGCCATTTCATGCCTGTTCTTTCAGATGTGTGCCCTGAGCCCGCCACCATTGCTCAGCTGATGGCAGGGACGCTGGAGAGAAGGACTAAGAATAGCTCCGATTTGACATGCTGCTTTCAGGGTCTGAGCTGGCAGCTGGTCCCCCCACCTCTCCTCCATGCTGAAAGCACCTCAGCTGGAGTGTGTGTGTGGGGGGAGAGGGGGACTTCCAGGGCCTGCCAAGCAGTGGAAGGTTCTAGAGTCCATTCTCATACTTAGAAAGAGCCTATAGCCCACTGCTGGAGCTGTGTTGGTACACAATTCCTGCTGTGCCAGGCTTGGGGATCCCTTGAGCCTCCCAGACCTTGCATTTTGGGTGGTTTTAAGGGAATCTGCAGATGGGGCTTGTGTGTGGATACACAGGTACATATGGCTGCATGGGCATTTGGGTACCTATGATAAATTGCTAGGGCCGAGAGGGCCCCTGGCTCATCCAGCCCCTGTCACTCATGAGCTGTGAGTGTCTGACATCCGACAGGCCCAGTAAATTTGCTTCTCTCTTCTTAAACTGTCAGGGGGGCAGAAAACCTGTCCTATTGTAGTGTTATCCTGCCATACTGGTTGGTAAGTTCTCTCTCGTGTCCAGCCCAAATCTTTGCTGCTTTAATTGAGCTCCTGTACCTGTTATGGTCGTCTACCTGGGGGAAAATCTATTTCATGTATTGGGAGCTAGGGTTGTAGGCATTCCTTGGTCAAATGAGACCAGGGTGTAAATTCACTGTAGTACCTCTGATTGGATGGCAACCATGGTGGGCTAGGGGCACCGGGTGTGCCGACGTCCCTCCTTGGGGTTAGACTCTAGCTGGAGGGCATCTCTATACATAAGTGACTCCGGTACAGGGTGGGCTGCATGCAGAGCTGTGATAGTGGAGGTGAGAGGCCTCCGATGTGGACAGCAGAGGCATGTAACAAACAGAAGCTTAAATGTGGCTTTCCCACTTGGGCATGCTAATTAACCCCCCTGAGCCTCAGTTTCCTGGTCTGTAAAATAGGGCTAGTGGATGATCTAATTCATACAGTTGTTGAAAGGAGTAACTGACGTGGGGAGAGAGAGGGAATGAGAGAAAAGTAATGAACAGGAGAATATCGTGTTTGGAGTTGGCGGCATACTCTCTGGAGTCCCACTACCTGGTATGACTCTCAGTAGCTATGTCCTGGGCGCCCTCTTGCCTCAGTTTCTGCATCTGTGGACAATCATAGGGCTTTCGGGTTAAATGACTTAATATAATTGGAGCTCTTACATTGTACCTGGCACCTAGGGAGAACCTAATAAATGGGCACTATTACCCAGCAATCCCCCCTCTATAGCTGGTCTGGCCCAAGGGGGCCTCTGGGTAGCTTGGGGCTAGCTCTGCCTTAAATCCCTGTAGCCACTACCCATTCATTCCCTATCCAGGCTCAGGGCAGCCCCAGGGGGAGTCATTGCCCCATAACTTTCCTCACCCCCACCCTGAGATGTCTTCTGCAGAATCTTCCCCTCAATGGTTGGGTCCTCGGGGCCAGGCCCAAGGGGACTTTGGCCAAGGGAGGAGCAGGAAGGAGTGGCAAGGTGGGAAGTCTTATTGCTTCTCCTTTGCTCAGGCTCTTCCTGCCTTCCTTCATGCTGAGTTGGAAATTTTGAGAGTTCTGTATATATTCTGGGTACAAGTGTTTTGTCAGATATGTGACTTGAAAATATTTTCTCCTAGTCTGTAGCTTGTCTTTTTATTCCCTTAACAATATCATTCATGGAGCAAAAGTTTTTAATTTTGATAGAAGCCAATTCATTGATTTTCCCCCCTCTTTTATGGATCTGCTTTTGCTGTCCTGTTTAAGAATGTTTTGCCTAGTGCAGGGTCACAAAGATTTTCTCCTATGTTTTCTCTTAAAACTTTTACAGTTTTACATTTTAATCTATGGTATATTTTAAGTTAGTTGTGGCCTATGAATGACTAATTGTTCCTACATCATTTGTTAAAAAGACATCTTTCCTCCATTAAATTATCTTTGCACCTTTGTCAAAAATCAATTGACCATATATGTGCATGTGTGGGTCTGTTTCTGGACTCTGTTCTGTTCCATTGATCTGTGTTTCTCTCTCTTTGCCAACACCACACTGTTTTAATTACTGTAGCTTTATAGTAAGGTCTAATGTAGTGTGAATTCTTTAATTTTGTTCTTTGGTTTCAAAATTGTTTTGGCTGTTCTCATTCCTTTGCCTTTTCATATAAATTTTAGAATCTGCTTGTCTGTATCTACAAAAAAATACTGCTGATGTCTTTATTGAAATTGTGTTAAATCTGTAGATCAATTTGGGAAGAATTGTCATGATACTGTCACTATATTGAATCTTTTAATGCATGAACATGGTATGGACCTATATCATTTAGATTTTCTTTGATTTCTTTTTTTTCGTGTTTTGTAGCTTCAGCACAAATCCTGTACCTTTTATTAGATTCATTTTTAAGCATTTTATTTTGGGGGGCTAATTTAAATGTTATATATCTTCTAAATTTCAATTTCTAATTGTTCATTTGCAGTGCATAGAAATACATTTAATTTCTATATGCTGACCTGTGTCATGAGACTTTGCTGAACTTACTAAGTAGTTCTGGAAGCTCTTTGTATATTCCTTGGGATTTTCTATTTAGACAATCATGTCATTTACAAATAGGGATAGTCTTACTTCTTTCTTTGTAATCTGCATATACGTTGTTTCTTTTTCTTGACGTATTGTAGTGGCTGGGACTTCTAGTATGATGTTGAATAGGAGTGGTGAGAGCAGGCATCATTGCTTTGCTCCTATCTTAAGAGGAAATAATTCAGTTTTCTATCATATTAAGTATTAACTGTGGGTTTTGTAGATGCCTTTCATCTACATCAGGTTAAGAAAGTTCTCTTCTATTATATTTCCAGTTTGCTGAGAGTTTTCTAAAAATCATGACTAGGTGTTGAATTCTGTCAAATGCTTTCTCCATCAATGTGATGTGTGGTTTTTCTCATTAATATCATTGATTACATTGATTGATATATGAATATCAAACCTACCTTATATTCCCAAGGTAAATCCCAGTTGGCTATGGTATGTCATTCTTTCTGTATATCATTGGATTTGATTTGTTAATATTTTGTTGAAGTTTTTGCACCTATTTTTATGAGGATATTGTTTATAGTTTTATTTTCTTGTATGGTATTTGTCTGGCTTTGATATTAGAGTAATGCTGGCCTCATAAAATGAGTGGGGATGTGTTCTTTCGTCTTTTATTTTTTCTGGAAAAAAGTGTGTAGAATTGGTGCTATTTCTACCTTACATGTTTAGTAGATCTCACTATTTTTCTTAAAGAGGATTATCTAAGCTTCAGGCCTCACAACCTCGACTCAGCCATGTTTGGGGCTTTGAGGGTATGTTGTTCTCTATAGTCACAGGTTTCAAAATACTGTTTCTGAGAACATCATAAGAAGCAGCAGGGCACTGTAGGCCCAAATAGGCAAACCTATTCAGCCTCCTACCCCTTGCAGAAATGACTTATTTCTTATCCAGCTAATGTCAGGAAGAGCTAACTCCCAGTGGGGCAACTTAGTTTGGGGAAGACCGTGTCCAATTTGCCTGAATCATGACTGGCTGTATGATTTTGGGGAGATCACTCAGCCCCTCTGAGCCTCAGATGAGCCAATGGGAAAAAGGAGATGACAAATGTCTCCCTCCAAGTGCTAGTGTAAAAGTGAAAATGTGCTCAGAGAACTAGAGAGTTCTCCTGGCAGCAGGTATAAGGAGCTTTAACCAATTCCATGGTTTACAAAGTAAGGGGACGAGATAGAATTGGGAAGAGAATAAGCAGACCGGGCTGAAGGAAAGGCAGGAGGAGAGCACCTCGGGGAGGGCTGGGGCAGACCTAGCTGCCATCTGTGGCTTCTGGTCTCCCATATATTCTCACAGGCGTCTCATTTGAGCCCCCTGCAACCCTCCAAGAGGGCATGACTGCATGCATTTATTCGTGCAGCATGTCCTGGGGTCCTACGCTGACCCAGGCATTTTATAGATGAAGAAACGGAGGCTTAGAGAGTTTAGGAAATAGTCTCCAAGGTAACACAGCCAGTGACAGAACTGGAAGAGCACGCAAGTGTTTTGGGCAAACTATGCTTTTCCACTGTACGAAGTTCAGAGGAAAAGAGACAAATGGTCCACCTCTGAGAGGCATATGTGTTGGAGTTAAGAGCACTGGTCCCAAAGCCAGACTGCTGGTCTTGAAACCCTGCTCAACCACTTACTTAGCTGGGCAAATTGAAGCACATTTCTTAACCTCAGTGCTTCAGTTGCCATCTGTAAAATGAGGGTAATATTGCGTCTGTAAGGTTGCTGTGAGGATTAAATGAGTACAACATCCTCAGAGCAGTGCCTGGCTCGTGTGCGTGCCATGCAAACCTCAGGTATTATTATTTGTAACGATGCTAGGCCATACTTTTGGCTCTGTGGAACCACTCACTTAAAGATGGGTGAAGTTATAAAACGTCGGGGGAAGCTCAGGGATCCTCCCGTCTGGCCCTGAGATGGGTGAATGTGACACACTGCCTCCCTGCTTTGAGACCCATTTCATGATGCGATGTTCTTAAGAGAGAGATGGTGTGTCAGGAGGTGCAAGCAAACCCGGAGGAGGATTTGGGTGTCTTCTCTCCTGGACTACCTCCTGAGGGAGGTGATCTTTCCGAAACTGCCAGGAAGGGGGAGAAGGTGAGGGTTTGGGGGAATAGCAGCGTGTCTCCTGCAGATGCCCTGCCTTCCAGTAGGGACTCACACATCTGCGCTTGCCCCTCGGCCTCACCTGCCACCCCAACGCTGCCATAACGTAGGGTGCTGGACCTCAGGAGGCAGTTGGCTGGGGATGAGATCACCGCCAGGAGCAGCCTTCCTGCGTGGCTTAGGCTCTGGCGCCACCTTGTGGCCATAGGCCAAGGCTGTCTTTGCACAGGGGCTGGAGGCTTACTTAGCAACAGGCAACCTAGCTAGCTGGGTGTCCCAGAGATCACTTAGACCCACTCTGGATTTTACACGTACCCATCAGTTGTCTGCTGAGAACAAAGGATTTAAGGATAGAAGAGGAATTTTCAGGAGCCAGAGGGAGCGGAATAGATAGAAGGCACTTAACTGGGAAATCCTGAACTGGACTCCCCTGTGGGAGGCTATGGGAGCGGGTGTCCTAGGAGGCACGGTTTCCAAATTTGGTTTCAGACTTGATCCTGGCACACTCTGGGCTCCCGACATCTGTTTGCTTATCAGCACTGGGGGAGAGGCTCTGGCTTTGCCCAATCCCATCCTCCTTTCCACTCATACCACAGGATGCTCTCAAAGAGGAAATCAGAGGTTGGTTACTCTGCAGGCATTATACTTGAATCAGCATGTTCTGGGCTCATTGTCTTCCATTGTCCTGGCCATGATGGGCAGAGGGGCTTGATGCTTAGAGGAAATGGTGGGTAGAGGGTCAGATCAAATGCTCCTTTTGCCCTGGTTGGGCAGACCGAGGTGACTCTGAGTGTTGGTGTTACTTACCTTGGCCTGGGACCTGGATGCGTAGCCTTGGCTCTGCCACAGAATGATTCTTCCCCCTTTGGCCACTTTGGGAGGCTAGGAGAGGCAGAGTCTGCGGCCTGAGTGGACCCCTGAAAGAGTACAGATTTGTGGCATTGTCCTATGGTGCTGTATATTGCAAGTGCCACATGTGGGCAGAGCTGAGTTTGGGTTCATGGAGACCACATCTGACCTGTGAGACCCCCGGCACCAAGGCTCTGCTGGGCACATGGCTGTTCTAGGTGCTAATACAGAACCTCTGGAATCATAGGCCTGCTTCAGCGCCTCAGCCAGTGCCCCCCTGCCCCCCAAGCCACCATCAGATCTGATCAACCTGACCCTTCTACCCCAGTTCTACCCAAACTCCTTATCACCAGGTCTCCTTACAGCGGGCCCTCCCTGCCCAAGTTTCTTTTTGCCATCGCCTCTGCACTTGCTTCTCTCCTTCAGGCCCCACATTTTCACATGGCTTCCCTCTCCTTTCCCTCTCTTTCCATCCCCTCCCACATCTCTGTCTCTCTTGCCATGTCCCTTCTCTGTGTGTATATGTGTCTTTCTCTCTGTCACCTTCTCTGTCTGTCTCTCTCCATCTCTGTCTTTCTCTCTTTGTCTCTGCCTGTCTGTTTGTCTCTCTTTCACTCTATCAGAGGCCCTGTAGCTTTACAGATTAGGTACAACAACCTCCTTGCCCTTTTCCAAGCCTCTACCCTGGCCCCTTGATTTGGAGAACTTACAGACTGAGGCAGAGAGAGAGAGAGAATGACTCGTGGGCAGAGCTGCAGCTAGTAAGTGACAGAACCTGGAACACAACCAGAATTCGACTTCGTTGCACTTCAGAGCCCCAGTTTCCCCATGGGTTAAATGACAATAACCAGCCTGCCCCACAAGGCCTGTCAGGAACCCCAAGAGGTGATGGACCCGGAAGCACCAGCCCTTCTCCCACACTCTCCCTCCCTGACAGTCCCCCTGCAGTGCCTTCTTCTCTTTAGTTTCCAGCAGGACTCTTTCTCCGCTCACTCTTGGGAGTGTATCTGGTGGGAAATAAGGTGTCAGTCCCAGCTGCCCAGGATGGGACCTTCAGACCTATAGCACCCAAATGCTCTTAATCTGGTGAGAAAGTCACAGCATCCTTTGCCAGGTGTTGGATGTGTGCACATTGCTGCCCTCGTGTTTGTTGGAGGTCACAGAGGGCTGCTTCGCATCCCGATGCACGCTCTAGGGGACCCTGAGGCACGTGTCCCTCCATGGGGGTCCAGTCTGTGATTCGTGCTCTGGAGGGAGGCCCGCCGTTCCGTTCTAGAGGTGGCGAGGAGCATCACTTTACAGTTTTTAAATTATCTTACAAATGTCTGCTTTTACGTCTTTGCTTTCAAAGTGTGGGCTTCTGTCATATTGAGGCAAGGTTTTGTGGGTAACACCCCGTCTGCTGTTGCTCCTGGGCAATACGGAACCCCCTCAGAGACTTGCTTTGTGATCCCCTCGTAACTGTGCCGCACTGTGGGCATGGGCCACCCACAGGTGCTGCGATAGTGTCACCCCACCAGGACTCCTCAGCCCTGGGGTGGGGGGCTTTCTTCTATATCCAGAGGCATGGGGACACAGTGTGAACAACAGACCACCTCACGTGCTCCATGGGAGACAGGAAACACACGAAAAAAGGGGGGAGAGAGAATGGGGAGTGAGGCTGGAGGGGCAGGCAGGGTCCCATGAGCCACGGGAGGGCTGGGGATTTGAGTCTAAGCATTATGGGAAGCCATGGGAGGGTTGAAAGAAGGGGTGACGTGATTGCATTTATGATTCTCAGAGAGGACCTTGGCTGCTTTGTGAAGAGTGGATGGTTCTGGGGCCAGAGTGGGCACCGGAAAATCAGGGAGGAGACTTTTGCTTCGATCCAGGCAGGAGGAATGGTGACGGGTATCAGGCTGGCAGTGGTGACAGGACAGAGAGATGGGGCTCAGCAGCCCCCGGCGGGCACCTGACAGTGCCCCAAGGCAGTGGCGACTACACAGGGTGTCCACCCTGCTCTCAGCCGCTCTGATTCAAGCTTGGTCGCCATTGTAGAGAAGGCACAATGATACACATTCCCAGGGGACGGTCAGGGACGCACGTGTGGGTCTGTCCTGCTGATGTTTGCCCCGGTGTATGGGTTGTGTTCTCGATCCTAAGTGAGCCACAGAACCATGCTTTCTGAGGGTTGCTTTTGGCCCGCTGCTGCCAGTCCTCTGGCTCTGGCCTGGCCTCAGAGACCGCTGGCCGACTTCGAGGGTCCTTCCCCTTGACTGGCTTAGAGACAGTTCCTGAAAGTTCAGATAAAAGTAAGGCGTGGGGTTTTCTTACGTGGACCCCGTGTGTGTGCCCACCACTCAGTACCTCCCTCATCTCCCCCACCAACTCTGTGATGCTGCGATGGTTTTCCCCATGTGAAAGAAGAGGAAAAGCACCTGGAGTTAGAATAATCAGTCCAAGGTCCCATTAGCAAATGACACAGGTGGGATTTGAACTCAGAGCCCCTGTCCTTCACCTGAACCCTCTTCCTTTGCCCCATTCCTCCTTGACGGAGTGGCGTCACCGCATTTGTGTGACTGCACCTGGGCCGCACCTGGACAGAGGCTCATTGCAGGCTCTGTGTCTCCTTAGTGGAGAAGGGAGCACACGAGCTTTCACATCTAACGGCCTGGGGCCAGCCCCTCGTTGCTCCACATCCAGCTATGGAGCCCTGGCTAATCCCAGTCTGTTCTAAGTGGGAATCGCACCTGCCTGCCTCCTGGGACTCAGCCAGCCAGTGGTGTTCAGTAGAAGCTCTACAAATGCTACCCTGAAGCCTTAGCATTGTGTCTGTGTCCTGGGCTGGGAGGACCCCCTAGCGCCGGTTCGAGAATCTGGAAAACCTCAGAGTGAAGGAAGGGACACCAGCATAGGCAGCTCTGGTTTTGGGGGGCGGCATGGCCCTTCCAAAGCCCCCACCCCTACCCACACTCTGTTCTGTCCGATCTTTCTCGGCAGGTATATCCGCACCATGTACCTGGGGATTCAGAGCCAGCGGCAGAAAGAACACCAGCGACGCTTCTACTGGGCTATGATGTACGAATATGCAGACGTCAACATGTTGCGCCTCCTTGAGACCTTCCTGGAGAGCGCCCCCCAACTGGTGCTACAGCTCTGCATAATGATCCAGAAGAACAGCGCCGAGACGCTGCCCTGTGAGTGCCCCACCCCCAGCAGCCTGGGGAAATCACCTTCTTTTGGGCTGGGACAAGCCCCTATTCCATCTGGGGACCACCTAGTGGCCCCCTCTACACACTCAGTGCCCAGTACACTCTATGGGTGTCGCCCACCCTGGTTCCTGAGCCCTCGTGGGGCCCCAGCCCCTATATGGTGCTGACCTGGCCCACCCCAAGCATGCCTGAGTGGCACAGACATTTCCTAAGCACACGTGTGTGAGTCTGCAAGCCTGCTCACCGCCACTTTGTTCATATGAGCAGAGCAGAATCGGGGTCTCGAATGTCCTTGGGAGTGGCAGAGTGTTGGACCCTGGTCTCCCAGTTGGGGAGGAAGGGCCCCTCTCCTTTGGTGCTGGCCTGGGCTGGGGTGTTCGAGTATATACAGGGTGGGAGAGATGGCCTACAAGTAGCATGTGACAAAAAGACTAAATCACATTAGGCAGCAGTTTCAGAGATTTTTAAGCTGTGGTGCTCTTGCTTCAAATCAAAGCCTAAGTAGAAGCCCCGTTTATAAAATTGGCTTCAGTAGCTTTGCTGTAGCCAGACGGGGGAGTCCAGAGTTTGGTGCACTCTGCCCAATGGCCTCCCTCCCCCCTCCTGGCCCCTGTGGCCTCTGATGGTCTCCAAGAAGCCCCCCAGAGCCCAGTCCAGACAGCACTGGTTTCTACCGCCACGAGAAGTCCCTGCATGCCAGCCTGTCTGCCCGAGAAGCCCTTGCGAGGTTAGACTTCCCTGAGCTAACTCTAAGGCAGAGTCTCACACCAGGTCCCCAACGGTCAGACCAGCTTTGCTCTCCCAGCCCTGAGGGAACCCTCACAGCCTCCTTTCCTCTTTGTATAATGGGGCAGCAACAAGAATGCCTGATTTTTAGGGGGATGCAGTGGTGTCAGGCACATAGATCACTTTGTAAACTGCTAAGCTCCGCCAGCACCTAGGGGCTGTGTTGGTCATTTCCAGGGCCTGGTGGTAAGTGGCGAGGACGAGGTCTTAGGGAGACTTTGGCCCTGTGGGTCATCTCTGCCCAAGACTTTGTGTCGAGCCCGTCCTTTGACAGTTTCTCAGATTATAAACACAGAGAGGCTAGATGGGAAATCTCTGCAGAGGAAACGCAAGGGGCAGCAGATGTGGCTTCCTGCGGGCCCTACGCGGGAGCCCAGCGCGGCCAAGGTCAGTGAAGGCTGAGGGCTGCCTGGATGTGCTGCCTCCTGCAGGCACCTGGCAAGAGCTGGCGTGACAAGGGCCATGTACTCCGAGGACTCAATCCCTGCCCCTTCCTCCCGCTTCCCACTCTTTTTTGTGCCAGCCACTCAGAGGTTGGGTGAGCCTTTGCCCATGTTTGTTTGGGGTACAGAATAGGTGTTTCTTGAAATCGGCTTTCGTGGTTGAACACATGTGTGAACCGCTGGGTTAAAGAACGCTCAGTGGCAATCTTTGCTGTTAGGTGGTGAATTCCCAAGACAAGCGTTAGCAGGGTTGATGGGAAGCAGGGACACCTGCCGTCACCGAGCCCAGACCGCAAGGGGCGTGGCATTTTGCTCGTGCTTCACCTTCTAGGGTGGCTGCTCATCCCCAGACCGTTTTGTTGTGACGATAGATGTCTTCCCTCATTTCCACCCGAAAAAGCTGCGTGACATGCATGCACTTTAGAGAAAATCAGAAATTGGATGAGGGGAGAGAAAGTCCGCAAAATTGGAAAGGACCTGTCGGGGACATGGAAGCTGTGTGAGTGCTCGGAGGGTGGCCGCATGGAAAGACGGGAGTGGCTGCCGTCCTGCTACTTGATAGCTGTTTGACTTTTGGGGGGTTACTGAGCCTTTCTGTCCCTCTCGTTTCAGAAATGGCAAAAATATTCTGACCCACCACAGAGGGTTATCATGAGCATTGAATGACATGACAAATGTCGAGTGCCTCGTACAGCATCTGGCCATTGTGGTGGTGTGGTGGTAGAGCTTTTTTCTTTTCCTCATTTTTTTTATTGTAGATACACTTCCTGCAAGCTTTACTAGTGGATGCATGGCTGATTGGCTGGCCTTTGGTGATACCTGTCTACTTGATACCATTAATGCTAATAGATGGTTAGAAAGGTCGCTGTCACTTTCGTAGGTGAGCGCTCCATTGATCGTGCCCAATGCCAGCCTCTCCCACTTTTGTCATCTCTCTGCCTTCTTGTCCTTGCTTATCTCTGGGTTATCCGTGCCGTAGTCAGCCCACCAAATGGGTTTGTATCTGATTTCCCCACAAATCCAGACTCAAGTGGAAAATATAATACCAACAATACACCATACAAATATTATATAGTCATTTGGGCATTTCAGCAGGGTCTGCCTTACATCTGATGTCTTGAAAGTTTAAATAAAGATAAATAAAGCTCGAAAGGGAGCATTGATGTACACTGGCCGTGAGTCCTATGTCTGCTGAAAGCTCTGCCCTATGAGTAGATACTCTTTATTATTCCCATTTTATAGATGAGGAAGTTGAGATCCAGAGAGGATAAGTAATATGCATGAGGCGGCCACAGGCTTGTAAGTGACAGAGCCGGATGTTTACCCAGGTAGTCGGGCTCCAGTGCCTGTGTCCTCAGCAAGGATGGCCATGGCTGAGTCTCCAAAAGATGGACTTGTGTGGATTCTACTGCAACAGGTCACTGACGTGTGAGGGACCAGAGGTTGACATGCACCATGGACCCATCAGCTTTGGCATGTGTGAGCTCGTGTGTGTGTATGAGTGTGTGTGTGTGTGTGTGTGTGTGTGTGTGTGTCCCAGATGCAGTTATACTGACTAGGTCAGAAGATGGTGTTTCTGTTTCTTGTCCCTGGAATCTCTGCCCGGGACTTGGATTTAAAAAATGTTCTCAGTCTCAAAGACAAAAAAATAAAAAAATAAATAAAAATGTTCTCAGTCTTTGAGAGCATCTGTGTGAGCTGCCTCTGCGAGGCACTCGGGGAGAAGAGGCCCTGTTGTCTTACTATCCAGCTCAGCTTGGCCTGACCAGGAGGTGAGGGAATGAGCCTCAGACCTAGGACCCTCCCAGCTCCCCAGGACACCTAGTAGTAACAGTGACACACGTGGCCTCACCTCCTTTTGACTGGCCTTTCCTTGGGGATAGTCTTTATTCTGACCCCGGAGACTAAGAGCTTGGCCAGACACAGTGGGTGTCCTACCCAATTAGTGTGAGATTTGGTATTAAAACCTGGTGCCCCACTTTTCCAGGATGGTGTATGTCCCTTTGGTTTTCTTAGATCCCTCTGGAAACCCTCAGAAAAATCCTGGACGTCCCCAGATACCCTCTGAGCCACGTGTGTCCACTCAACCCTCTAATTCAGCCAGGGAGCAAGACTGAGAGTCCCTGGACAGGAGCAGAAACTCGAGCCCACCACAAAGTCTTGGGCAGGAGCTGGAACTTGAAGGTAGAGTCCCCTCCGATCCCCAGAACAGGGCCAGCTGGCGTGGTGCAGACCAGCCCTGCTCAGGGGACACACGTGGGGAATATGCTTCTCCCTAGGGCAAGGGCTTCTCTCTGAGAGGATCAAAAGCTGATTTGACTTATTCTCATAAGCGGCACTCCACCATGCAACACTTTACAGGTGTCCTGTTAACCTGTGAGTAGGGGCTGGGCAGATGCTAGGAGAGAATATCTAAAAAGGCACTTTCTTTTGGTGTCAAGAAACTAACATCATGACTTCAGTTTCCAAAGTGATTTGGAGTGACAGAACCTTTAGAACTGAAGAGGCCAGTCAAGGCCATTTAACCCACATTCCTTATTTAACATAACACAGAGAGGTAAGTGAGTTCCCCAAGGTCACACAGCAAGAAAGGCTCTCAGAAAAGTCTCCTCTTCATGCTGCATTGGACCTGCAGCTGAGATGGTAGCATAGCATCTATAGGAGGTGGTTCAAACACCAAGGCTTGCCCAGGTAGCACCCCCCCCCCCATGCACACACCTGGCCATCAATAACCACGGGTATCTAGTCTGCAGTTTATATAAAAACAAGCGTTTTTACTAAGACAAGGAACTATGAGAAAATATTAAACCCTGCCTTTAAATATTGGTTTTCTTTTAAACAAGCGTTAAGTGCTAAGATTCGATTAGGGCCCTTTCTGTCTCTGGCATTAACCTCCCTGAGAAGTTTTCTGTCTTTACTTCAATTGCTAGCTCCTTTTACATCAGAAACCCTTCCAGTGACTTGTACCTTAGCTTTGCATTTGCTTCTCTTTCTAGAAAGAGCCCTGACAGACAGCATCCACGCGCTTCAGAAAGGCAAGTGTTCATTTGTGCCTCTGTTCCCACTGAGCTAAACGGTGCCTTTCTCCTCAGCCGCCAGTTCCAAAAGCACTTCTTCCTTTCCCTAGTGAGGATGAAACGCATCCCGCAGGAAACATCAGCTCCCACTTCAGTTCCCCTGGTCAGGTTGTCCTTCGCTGTGAAGAGCTAAGCCTTCTGTTTCTGGCTTTCAGGTGAGGGGAAGACCCGGGGACTGGTTCTTAGCTGTTGGCTCAGTTCAACGACCCTCTCCTTCCTCTTCCCACAGTGGAGGACGTCTGTGTCTCTCTTCCTGGGAGCTTGCTTTTTTTCTTATGTGAAAAATACCTCCTGGTCTCTCTCCAGTGCTGCTCATGTGGCCATTATCAGTCCCCACCCTCTAAGCCTGCGATACAAAAGTTCATTACTTGCTCAGTTAGGATTTGGATTATAATTTGGTGAAGCTGCCACCCAGAGAGCGCTGGTGATCTGGCTGTGTAGCCTGCAAGTAATGGATCTGTGTTCCTCACACCAGAGCTATGAATTTCCTACTCAGTTTCCTCATTGCCAAGAAGTGAAATCTGTTATTAAAATGACCAGTCCACTGCATCAAACGACATCAGACAATGAAGCACCTGTGCAGCGTTATAGGGAATCTCTGTGCCGACCCCCAGCCCTTACCAGTCTTACCCACTGTCTGATCACACCCTAGGGGAACAGCCCTTCTCCCTCGCTCACCCCATGCAGAGCTGGCGACTTCCTGTGGGGTGTTCGCCTTTGATATCAACTTCCAGGCTGCTCGTCACACTTCTTTGTCTTAGCCCGGAGATAAATGAAGTGAAAGATGTGCTGTTCCCTCTTCACCCCTTTCTCCTGGCTGTCTTGCGTCTTACCCGTAACTGAGATGATGAGCGATACACAAAGACACACCTGCCTTCTCCGGCCAGAACACAGGTTACACTTGGCTTCTCTCATTTCCCCCAGGTTGGCTTCTCTCAAGCTCCGTTTCCCTCTCCTTTTGAGGTGACAACCCGCCTTCTCTCCCATCAGATATATGCTTGGCATCTACACATAGGGCGCCCTGACCAGACAACCCCAGCTCACGCGCCTGCTTCAGCTCTCGACGGCTGCTCCTCCAACACAACGTTCAAACCTTACACTTTCAAGCAGAATTTGCGAGGATTTTAAACAGAGACCTAAAGCCTTTCGCTACATCCATCCAGCTTGAGTCTGCATATAATTCTGAGATCTTTCAGCTGAGGCTGTCCCTAACCACTGGTAAGAGAAAAAGAGGAGAGTTCTTTTCTTATTATTTTTTAAATTGTGGTAAGAACACTTAACATGAGATCTACCCTCTTAACAAATTTCTAAGTGCAAAAGAAAATGTGTGTATCTACGAGGGAGAGTTCTTAAAGCAGCAGAAACAAATATGAGAAAGGCGAACTAAATTGATTTCATTATAGTGAACATAGATGAAATAGCAAGTGTGTACCTGGAAATGGTTGTGCGTGAAATGCTAGAACCAAGAGGGACATCGAGGCAGGCTTCCTGAGCCCACACAGGCTGACCAGTACATGGGGGCAGGTCCTGACGGCTGTAAGTTTAGAGCCGGAGCAGTAACTGTAATTGGGCCTTTTATTCATTTATTCAATAACTACTTATTAAGCACCTACTACGTGCCCAGCACGGTTTTCGGAGCTGGGGGCAGGTATAGCAATAAACAAAACAGAAAACCCTAACTTCATGGAGTTTACATTTCTTGTAAAGAGAGACAGACAATGAGCGTAACAAATATTTTGTTTTATATACAGGTTTCCCCCACTATCCCAAAGTAGGGTATTCCTATGAAATCTTTCATAAGCCCAAATGGCATAAATCAAAGAAGCAATCGTCATTAATTTATGTGGCAAAAGTTTTCAGCGTTCCCACATAACAGAACACCAGGCTTTGTAGACCCACCGATCCACTCAAGCAACACTTTCCATTGTGTTCATTGCTGGATGCCGACCCAAAGAGCTACTTTGCTACTAACAGCACCAATAGTAACTCCATCCGCTTTCAAGTTACTTTCTCTCTGCGTGTAAATAGTGTGAGTGGTGGATGCAGGCGAGTTCAACACACGCCGTGTCTTTATTTCATTCACACAATCGAAACGCTTGATCACATCCAGTTTTACACTAAGTATAACGCCGTTATGAGGTCGCTTAGGCTTTTCTGATACCTAAGGACCAATCTTGCTCACAGATGCACAAAATAAATCAAGATAAAGCCCAGATGCTCAGACATAGTTCAGAGCTATGGGGCTTGATGCTGAGTGTGGTTCCCGGGGAAAGGGCTTGGCGGGGCCACTCTCGCTGCTGGGCCTTCACGCTGCCTCTATAACGGCTCCTGCAAAACAAATGCTGCATGCTGTTTTTGCTTCTCACCTTTCATCGTAAAAGTGAAAATCCTCTTCTGATTCCTTTCGGTTAGCAGAAAGAGGTACTAATGTAGGTCTTTCACAAGGAGCAAAGTGGCGTAATGGGAACTTTTGAAAAGCGGGGAATACCTGTCTTAGAAAAGGACCACCACTAAGGGGAACAGTAAAGCTGGGAAGACGGTTGGAGGGGAGCAGAGCCGTGTGCAGCTCTCAATGGGGTGGCCAAGGAAGGTTTCACAGAGAAGGTGACCTTGGAGCAAAGATCTGAAGATAGGAGGGAGCCAGCCCCGCAGATTTCTGGAGGAGAGTTATCCAGGAAGAGGGAACAGCCAAGGGCAAGGCCTTGAACTAAGAGAGTACCTTCCATGTTTGAGGAGCAGCAAGGAGGCCGAGATGAGTGTGGGCCCCGGGCCGCTTCTAAGCTCAGCCCTGCCCAGGGGTCTTGCCAGCAGAACGTCTCTCCTCATTCATCTTTTGTTAAAAAATAAAAAAGCATATATATATTTAAACAGCTTTATTGAGAAACAATTTATTCACCCATTTGAAGTGTACAAGTCAATGGCTTTTCGTATATTCACAGAGTTGTACCATCCATCACTACAATTTATCTTAGAACATTTTCATGGCCCCACAAAGACACCTCGCTCCTTAGAACTGCTCTCATGCGAGCTCTGCCCCTACTTTCCTGCATCGGGAAACGCTGGCTGAAGTAGCACTAGGTCATGAGTCCACTGAGGGATGCTGGGCAAATCTCTCGAATCAAATCTTCTCTGGGCCTGGGTGATGTGAGTGAGGGCAGAAGGGATTGCCGAAGCCGGTTTCAGCTCTGGCAGGCTATGACTCTAAGAGAAAAGTGGGGGAAATCTCAGCGAAATTTGGAGAGTAGCAATCTTTAATGATTAGGCTAGACAGTCACCTCAGAGACAATCAGAACACTAAGCCTCACAGGAACTTCTGGCTCCAGGAAAGGCTGCAATGAAATGATCTTCAAAAGATCTTTTCTATTCCTTAAGATGTCCAAGGAAAGAAAGTCAACTGTTTCACAAATGATGTCTTCATATGTGACACATCTCTCAGTACAGGGGAAAGGGTGTAACAGAAGAGACTCAGAGAAGGACGCCTGGGGGTGAATTCCTGTAAACTGTTCCCTGTAAGATTTCCTTAAATAGTTCGTAAGTGGAAAGGGGTGCATGATACTGGTAGAACTAAAAGGAAGGAGGGAAAGAAGGGATGGAGGAAAGAGAAATGGAAGAAAGGAAGAAGAAGGAAGGAAGACAGAAAGGCAAGGGAAAGATGGAGGGAGGGAGGGCAGGAGGGAGGAAAGCAAAGTAACAAAAAGGAAAGAAAAGAAGCATTGTATCTGTGAATTAACTCCAGTGTGAATTCACTTCCGGTGTGATCATGGGCGAATCACCCTTTCTGAATCTCAACTTTTCCTCCGTAAAACTTACCCCCATTGACCCCCAATCAATTCTGGACCCAATGGGCGGTGTTAGGTTGGTCAGGATACCAAGAGTTGTTCTAGGGGTGTGCCATTCAGTCCACGGCCACCCTGAGGTAAAGTTTGGGTCTGATGCTGACCAGAGGTGAGCTGCGTCCTATGTATATTGGCTAATTTCAGGCCTCTTTGCATGTTCAGACCCCACCTACCGCAGGCTGCCAGGCCCTGGAGTTCAGGAGCCTGCCAGCTGTAACCTCTGCCCACCTGTGATAACATGGGGTCCATCACCACTGCCTGCTGTTGCCGGGAGCCCATCGTTTCCTTCACCCCTCACCCTTCACCAGTAATAACCAAGCACTTTGAGTCCTTCCCTGATTGTGCCCATGCAACTTTCCCGAGACTCCCACCTAGAAGAAAAGGTGCTGCCTCCTGCTTTGCATTGCGGGAAGCTGCTGGTTGGACCACACAGGCCTGGCTTCACAGCCTGCTCTGTACTTACCTGCTGCATCCACTCCACTCACATAAGCTCCTTAAGCACATTGAGGCTCGGGGTTCTCATTTGTAAATCACAGCTCGTAACTCCTGCCTCAGAGACGTTCTGTCAGGAGTACGTGCATTTGTTCTTGGCGCAAAGGAGGCACTCTAACAATGGTGGCTAGATTTTTTACTCTCAGCCATCGAAGGCACACATTGCCGCCATCCTCAGCAAGGTTCTGGTTGAATGAAATCATTTTACCTGGCAGGTTTTCTCATCCAGTGCCACGGGCTGAGGAGGCAAGCACCACTTCCAATTCAGCTCACACATAGGCACGTGCCAACCTCACCTGCTCAGCAGTCCTGCTTCCTTCCACCAAGCTGCTCACCTGAGCTGCCACGATGCAAAAGAGAGCCACCTGGTGTCCCTTGCCCTCCCCTAGCTTCTGCTGTGGCTCTGTCCAGAAGCACAGCCAGGACAACTGCACAGTGAGTAGATGCAGTGAGGCCAGACCGTCCTATCCACAGTGAGGACATTGTTTCTGGTTAATCGAGGGCATCACCCTCAGGGACTTAGTGGCCCCTGGTAAAGGAAGCCAAAGGGCGGGCAGGATTTCAAGGGCTTTGACATCCTACCCTGGTGGAGACAGGACCGAGCCTGACTCCCAGCCTTTTAAAAAGGTTTTATCAGCTTCTAAATGACTATAACTTTCCAAGTCCCCTCCTACACAAAGCCTGCAGCCCTCCTCCCGCACCCCAATCACATTTCTGACAGGACAGGGACAGGATGAGGAGGCTGCAGTGACCTTTGCTCTTTGCCTTGACAGAACTGATCTCAATGGACACCGTGTGCAGAGTTGTAGCACCCTGCTTACCTGTTTAGATTCACAGGAGCCTGCCAGATGAGACTGAGCTGGGATATCCTCCTGACCCCGCTGCGGGTCTGCCCCTCTCAGGGTTGTGCACAGTTTCGTGAGGGAATCCTGGAGGTTAGGCTTTTGTTGAAATAAAATATTATATACAAGGCTGATGGTCAACGATAATGCATTAAGCAAACTCACTTAAACACATCTGTATCGAGCACTTGCCATCTGCTGGGCTCTGTGCTAACCTCAGAGGGTACAGAGATGAATGAGGCAGACGGGGTCTCTGCCCTCATGGGGCCAGTATTTTAGTGGAGATAGGCAATAACAAACAATAAATAATACCATTTCAAATATAATTGACTATGGATATGTATATACATATATAGAGAGTGTGAGTATGTATATATGCACATAGTTTATATAGTATGTATAATATATATTACATAGTATACAGTATGTATATCGGCTGTATTATATACATATTGGCCTAGAGGAGGGACAGAGAGAGAGAATATAACATATAGGCCCATCTATGGTACTGTAGAATACTATGTATGTATATTGCAGTCATGCTTCACATAACGATGTTTTGGTCAACAGACAGACTGCATACATGATGGCGGTCCCATGAAATTATAATAGACCTGAAAATTCCTACCACCTAGTGACCTCGTAGCTGTCATAACATCATAATGCAACTCATTACTCGTGGGTTTGGGGTGATACTGGTGTAAACAAACCGACTGCGCTTCCAGACGTGTAAAAATATAGCACAGTTACGTACAGTATATAATACCGGAGAATGATAATAAGTGACTATGTTATACTGGTTTGTGTGTTTACTGTACTAGTCTTTTTATTTTTATTTTAGAGTGTATGCGTTCCACTTACAAAAGCCTAGTTTGCTGTAAAACACTGTGGCGGGGTTAGGCCACAGCAGCCTCAGGCAAAATGTGTTTCCTGCATCTCTTGATGGCATCGTTTTCTCTTGTGCTTGATTTAATCTCATGTTGTTTTGTACAGTAACATGCTGTACAGGCTTGCACCCTAGGAGGAGTAGGCTATACCATACAGCCCAGGTGTGTAGTAAGTGATACCCTCTATAATACGTTTGTGTAAGTGCACTCTGTGATGTTTGCACAATGATAAAATTGCCTTTCCCAGAACACATCCCTAAGCGGCACATGACTGCATATGTATTCGATATGTATATATACACTATACACGCATATATGCTTTTAATATATGTCTGTGTATGTACATATATGTAGTATAGGATGTATATTTTCAAAGATGTGCTATATTTTTTACATTCATAATTCATCGAATCCTTGCAATCCACAGCCATGGTTCACAAACAGTAAAGTAAGGCCAGGTCTGTTTGTTCCAGAGCTCATGTCCTTTTCAGGCCGTCTCATGGGCTCTGTGAAAATGCAGTCACTCAGCCATATCAGGGCATTGAGCCTGGCCAGTTATTTGCTCCTCCATGAGAAGGGATTTACTGGAACTTTCTAGTGACAGCAGATGGCCTTCTTCATGGTGTGTTCCAGGCCAACTGGGATCCAGGCATCCTCAAGGCTTGTGCCACACCAGCTGAGAGGCTGACATTTGTTCTAGAATCTCTAACGTTTGCCTTTATCCAGCTGGCTATGAAGATGGTATTTTGATAGCTCTGATAGCACCTTAGAAAGAAGAGACTAGTGAAGCAGGGGGCTGGATGTAGCTTTCCTCCTGCTGGGTCCTTTAAATACTAGTGTCTGACCTTGAATCTCCTTGAGGGGAGGGCCGGCAGCTTCCTGTGACCCACTACATGGAGAAGCACCAGGGTCCACCAGGAGGCAGAGGGAGTGAGGGGAAAATGTGGTTAAGAGCCTTTGTTGTGGTTTCCACAGGAAGGAAAGGGCTGAGGCAGTGGAAGCGGGTTTAGGATTGGCTAGTGTGAATAATTTCAGGAGGCTCTAGGGCACATTATCTGGTCCCTAGAGTGTCCCTAATTATCTGGTACCTGGCCCTAAGGTGATTAGAGCAGGAGACTAGTGGCCTGGGAATGTCAGAGCCAATAAAGGAGGTGGTTGGGGGGTGGGCTCCAGATTGATTGGTTTGCGTGTGAAAGGTGCCAATGGCCGGCTACTTCTAGGAATTTGCTAACCCTGGGAGGGGCAGCCGCTCCAGAGTCAGTAAAACGCCAGGTGTCAAAGCATCAGAATAAAGGACATGCTTGATGCAGTGATCTTAGACAGATCCTTTTACCTCCCTGAGCCTGTTTTCCTCTTCTGAAAAATGGGGCACCAGTAGACATTCCAATGGAATATTGTCTGGATTAAATGTGCGAAGTATCTGGAATAATGCCTGCTACATTGCAAACGTTCAATAAGTGTTAGTTCTTCTTTGTCTCTGTCTTGTACCCTCAAGGTTTTCTTCCTAATGGAGACTCCCAGAGAATTCCCCTTTCCCACATTCAGGGGTGACGGTAGGCGGTTGTGATGGCTGGTGGGCTCACAGGCACCTTTCCCAATGGGCCCACTTGAGAATCCAAGGATAGCTATGGACACTTTCATGAGAAAGAGAGCCACAGTTTTGCACGTAGTTTCAGAAGGACTGGACCAAATCTTTGCCCTGCCCTTGGGGAGCTCACACGTATCTGGGCACATCTGAACTGGAATAAAAGCGGGGGCCAAGTTAGAGATCAAGTATATCAAGGTGGTGGGAAATGCTAAGGTGGACAGTAAGGCATGGACGGTGGGAGGGGGCATCGGGGAGTCTGAGTCTGCAGTGTGGGGGTCAGGGATGGCCTGGCTGAGAAGCTGACATTGGAATAAAGGTCTCAATGATGACATTGAGGTCTTCAGATGACATTCAGACATCTGAAGGAAGGGCATTTCAGACAGAGGGAAGAGCAAGTGAATTTGCCCTGAGGTAAGAGAGGCCTGGAGCTCTTCTGAGGCAGAGGGAGTGTGAGGAGCTGGCCCAAGATGACCTCAGGGAGGGCCAAGGGGCTGTCTCCTGCGGGACTTTGAATGAAACCTTGATGCCCTGAAAGAAGCTTAGATTTGAGCCCATTGGAGAAGGGAACTATTGAAGGACATAAGTAGAAAATTGACGGGTTACATTTGTAACTGCAAAGCAGTATCGTCTTGGCCCCTGAAGGCCCTTATAAGGACCGTGGCATTGGCCCTGAGCGAAATGGCGCACCAGTCAGGATAGGCTTGCCATGCTGCTGTTTAGAATATGGAAACAATTTCAGTGGCTTAAAACAACTTTGATTCATTTCTTGCCTGTTGCATGTCTGTCATATGTCACTGGTGAAACAGCCTCTTCTTGGAGCGTGAGAGACCATGCTCTTCTTCCTGGAAGTGACACATGGACCTCTGCTCATGGATCACTGGCCAGAGGATGTTACCAGCCACACCGGAGTTCGACAGGGAAGGATTGCATTTCCTCCTATGAGAAAAGCATGAAAAATCAGTGACCACTGACAGTCTACCATGCGTGGGAAGCCACGTGGAGGCCATTCTTTAGCTTAGTCACTCTGGCTGTATTGTGACAAGGGCAGGTGCAGGGAAACCAGTTAGGATGCCATTCCAACAATCCAGGCAAGAGATGGAATAGAGGTGTCACCACTGCTGCACTTACTGGGACACACAGACAGGACTTTTCAGGGGTGAGTCCTCAGCTTTGCAGGCCCACAAATTTGACTTCATCAGTGCTCAGAGACGAACAGAGGGTTGACTCAAGATAACCAAATTGATTGGAAATTGACGTATAAATCTCAATACTAACTCATGAATTTGTGGATGTGAATGGGGAGATACACCTTTTCCAGTGATTTAAAAAAAGAATCTCAGTTTTGGAAATAGGCAGTCCTGTGTTTAAATCCTGGCTCTGTGATTTCTAAAGTACTTGATATGGACAAGTTACTTAGTCTGTGAGCCTTGTCTCCTCACCTGAAAACCAGCCTACTGCATCAGATACATTTGTAGGGAAAAGTCACTGAGTTAATCAGTGTGTGTTGAGTGCCTCGCACAGAGTCCGGGCCAAGGACTGTTCAACAGAGGAGCAGTAGGGCTGTTATTCTAAATTTAGAGATTGTCAGATGACATGATAAGCCTGGATTCAGAGCCAATAAAGAGGTATTTCGTATAAATCATGGTAAGACAGTGGTAAACAGATTACCATTGTAGTGGGCAGATTTGAAGTCTGTCTTCCTTAGACCATATGGTCTCCCTTATCTTAAAGAGCGTTGTCTTCAGCCAGAGCATGGTGTACTTTCTAAGATGTCAACCTTCCCGAGACATTCCACTCCTCCCTTCCTACATTGATACCAGGCCACTTTGATTGGACTTGGGTTTTTCCAGATTGCCTCAGTCACGCATATATGTCAGTCCTGAGGGTTATGTCTACCCTTCCTAAG
Source organism: Rhinolophus sinicus (assembly GCF_036562045.2). Taxonomy (NCBI): domain Eukaryota; kingdom Metazoa; phylum Chordata; class Mammalia; order Chiroptera; family Rhinolophidae; genus Rhinolophus; species Rhinolophus sinicus. The sequence goes on from NC_133757.1 coordinate 97,794,743, forward strand.
GATCAATCTAGAAATGGCAGGGGTGTCTTAAGGGCACCCCATGTGGTAACCTCACGTGAGGATCACACCCTCTTCAAATACAGAAATCTGATGAAAATGAGTATGTCAGTGCTTGCGAAAGACTGCATTCAAAGAAAACTGTTAGACCTTCAATTATTTACTATGAATGTATTTTCAGTGAAAGTTTAAGTAGCCTGATTTCTTTGTTGCTGTCATGTCAGACGTACAGAATGTAATTATTCAGGTAGTGCATTGATTTACCCAGAAGTATGGCGTTGGAATGTGCAGGACAGCCTGGTGGGGCTCTTCTAATTTGCAACAATGCCCATCAAGCTTTTCAGGAAGAACATAGTTTATCCTGACCAGGGGTGTGCTGGTAAATGTTTAACAACCAGCTCTTAGCAGGATTGGGGGAACACTGATTTGTAGCATTTGCCAATTTCTGTGGTATAAATACTCCCACCATGTCTATTTTACATGATATCATCCAGCCCACAAAATTCCTGCAAATTTAACAGTGGGATCTCGGAAGCCAGGATGAGCCAGCTCTAGCACAGCGATCCTGGCTGAGTGGTGAGAAGATCCAGCTCTCAGTGCTCGCATTCTTGCTTCCTACTTGCGTAACCTTGACCAAGTTACTTAACGTCTTTGCGCCTGGGTCATAGATGGCATCCCTGAGGCCTCTTTCCTTCTGCCTGGTTCTCCGGGGAGGAAAATACCTTTGACAGCCCCTTGCTGTGTCTCTGGGTGGAGGTGAGGACAGGAGACAGACGGTGATGCTTAGAGAGCTGTGCACACAGCTGTCTTATCTTTTTCTGGGAGTATTTCCAAGAAGAGATGGGACTTTTTAAAAATGTAGGAAGATAGGGGAAGTTTGACAGGTAGAAAGGGAACAACTGCCCATCTAAAAGGAACTCAAGGAGGGGAAAATACACAATGGGAACTTGAAACGTAGGTGGTGGAGTCCCCCCAGATGTTAGCTTCAGTGGTAGGGAGGGAGGAGGTGAGGGTTGAAAGAGGGAGACGTTGACCTTGACATACAGATAGACAAATAGCCAGCTGAGCATGTTTCTTGGTTTTGGGAATCTCTAAGGGGCCAAGCCAGTGGGGTACAATGCCCTACAAATTAGGTGAGTATGCAATGTCAGAGCATAGCTGTGGCCACATCCGCGTCTCTTAACTTTGCATTCGGTTTCCTCATTTGTAAAATGGGGATAATCGCCCGGTAGGGAAAGGATGCCATAACTGGGGGGTAGCTAATGGTCAAGTGGGAAGAAGGACAGAGTGGGTCTCAATGCCAAACGTCACACAGAGACAGGAGGCGTGTACAAAACCAGGCCTCGTAACGCTGCACGTAGGAACTGTTGGTGATCGCCGTAAGAGTTCTCCATTGGGGCTGGGGGGTCAGGAGTAAAGGGGAGGTGAGAGAGGGAAAGCAACAAAGAAATCACCCCTGAGAAGGTTGGAGGAGAAGAGACAAAGAGAGGTGGGATCACAGTGGGAGAGGACAGAGGGTGCAGGGAGCTACTCTTTGTAAGATGGGAGGAACTTGGCCGTGGTTACAGGTGATGGGGAGGAGCCAGGGGAGAGGGAGCAGGGAGTCCCTGCACGGCTGACTCTTCCTACTCCTGCCCTCCCTTGTGCTTAGCCCTCATCCAATCTCCTCCTTAAGTCATTTTCCAATGTGTGATGTGGCAGTGGGACTGAGCGCTTCGTGGCAGAGGGTGGAGGAGGGCGGCTGGGGACACACCTGGGCTTGCACAAACTAATCTGTAAAACAGTCTGCAATTGACCCCACCCACCTTCACTCAGAAGCATCTCTGGATGCTCCTTGGGCTTCTCAGAGCTCTGCGCGCACCCACTTGCTGCATCCTCCCTGTGAGATGCTCTAGCCTTCTGGTTTCCCCTTCGCGCTCTCTTTCTGGAGACATGGTGGAGCTCCCATATGCTCGCTAGCCCCTCGCTGCAGCTCTGCCCTGGTCCAGTCTGAGCCCTGGCCCTGCCTTCTTCCTGCCAGACCTCAGCCTCCCTACCTGACCCTGGCGGCTGGGCCCTCCTTTTGTCCTTGACCCTCGCCCTGCATTGTACCTTTCCTCCCGATTCTTCCACCGCATCTGCTCCCACCCTCTGATTTTAGAGTCCTATCTTTCCTCAGACACCCTGTCACTGTGCTTCTCACACGAAGGGAGAGCCACACTCACAATTTTTTTGCTGTGTTCCCCAACTATTATAACAACCGTTCAACGGACAGTGACCTTTGGATATTGCAATGACACCACGAAACTGGGCCTCCCCTCCTTTGGTAAGGGATGTCCAACTGCAGATTGCCCTTCTTCCTCTGTTCTGTTGGTCATAGGCGTGGCCATTCCATTTCTGGAAGCCTTAGACTCCAGGTTCAGTGATGAATGCCTAAAGGCCCCTCTCCCAGGCCTTTCTCAGGGGAGTGGCCCCCAAGAGACTCCAGCTTAGTGACTTTCTAGCTGGCGCAGCTGGACTCCAGTCAACTCAGTGGGCCAGCTGCAAGCTCCACCTCCTGGTCTGCACCAGGAAAAGTGAGCGAGCCATGAATGTCACTGCCCAGAACTTGTCACAGCCGAACGTGAAGTGTTTAACAAATTCCAGTCTGATCTTTGGAGTGCAGAACGTGATTGAGCCATAGGTGGGAGGAATCACACTGCTCCCAGTCCGCGCCGAGAATTTCACTGGGGGCCACGAGGCCACTTCCACAGCCGGTTCCCATGGGTTTGGGTCTTGGCTAGGATAATGCATTGACTTTTGGGTTGACCTCAGGCAAAACAGAAATCTTTCAAGTGAACCACTGCAGAGAGGGAAAACCCTGCACTTCCTCCCTCTGTAATAGAATACACTGCAGGCCTTTGAAGATTAATCACTTAACAGAGGGAAAGTGATCTCAGTTAATTCTATTGGCGTCACCTCTTTCTTTGTGGCTTGAATGTTACTCTCCTGAGAAAGGTGGAATAGAATTCAAATTTGGTTTTTAGCTTCATAATCAAAGGCCTCTCTCAGGTACCCACGGGTACTAAACTTCCTGTCCACTCTTGGCTGAGATTCAAATCCTTTGCACCCAGAGTGCCTAGACTTTCTTTTCTCTCCCCTCACCCAGCCCCTTCTAAGGCCACGTCTAGAGGGTCCATTAGTGCAGTAGTTACTTTCAAGGCCTCTGGAGTCAGACTCTGAGTTTGCATGCTGATTCAACTTCTTAACAGGTGTATGATTTTTGAAAAATATCTTTAATTTCTTCATCAAAAAAAAAAAAAATGGGATGAGAGCACTGTATTAGTTTGCGAGGGCTGCTGTAACAAAATACCACAGACTGGGTGCCTGAAACACCAGAAATGTATTTTCTCAGTTCTAGAGGCTGGAAATCCAAGACCGAAGTGTCGGCAGGGTAGGTGTCTCCTGAGGCCTCTCTCCGTGGCTCGTAGATGGTCGTCTTCTCACTGTGTCCTCATAAGCTCTTTTCTCCATGTGAGCGTCCCTAACATCTCACTGTGTGTCCAAGTTTTCTTTTCTTATAAGGACACGGGTCACATTGAATTTGGGCCCACCCTAATGACCTCATTTTAACCTAAGCACCTCTTTAGAGGCGCTATCTCCAAATGCAGTCACATTCTGAGGTCTTGGGGGTCAGGGCTTCAACAGATGTTGTGCGTGTGTGGCAGTGGACACAGGTCAGCCCATCACAGCGTTCTTCTAAATAAGATAATGCGTGTACATCCTCAGTGAGTCACACTGTTTTCTGGGACAGCCAGGCACACTGACAGGGCATGCGTCTGTCTGGGCTCTCCCTCCCCTGCCCCTCGAGTCCCAGAATTAGCTGGCTGCCCTGACATGCCTTCTGTGATGACCCTGTGAGGAAGAGTTGCGCTTCCAGTCCTGTGGGTTTGTGAGGTCAAAGGCTTTGTCTAGGGAAATGATGCAAAAGTGACCAAGTCACGGGACATTTGGTCATAGACCAAACATAACAACTGTGGCAATGTCACAGACAAGGTCCTGACAAGTTCCCTGGGGGTGGGTTGAAAACAAGTGTATCTAACACTCTCCACCATTGTTTCTTGAGACTCTAGAGGCTGAGGGTCACTTCTCTGTTGAATGTCCAGTGAGAAACCAAACTCCCAAGTGAGGTCCCAAAATGGGCCTGGTTTGTCTGCTCTCCTCTCCGGGGTGCACTCAGCCCTCTCACAGCACCAACTTTGGACCCAAAAATGTGTCTAGAGCCTTGCATAGAGCAGGAGTTCTTTGGTGATGTGGTGAATAAGAAAGTGGCCAGCATAAGAGTTTTAACCACCCTCATGTAGACCCCTGCATAGGATCATCTCTGTTGATGCTGCTGGCAGAGAGAGTGGGCCAGGCTCGCGTGACGTGAACCCCCCACTCATAGTACTGCCTGTCCCTGCTTGTGCATTCAGCCCCCAGCCAAATGCACGCTTTTTCATCTTGGGCAGGCCCTCACCCTGAGCACCCCGCACATGGGCCAGGGGTCAGAAGTTTCCCCTTGCCCTTTGTCCTTGAACCTGGAGCGTGTTCACAAAGCCAAAGCTGTGGCCTGGCAATCGAGGCCTGACAGGCAAACAGCGTGATGCTAGAAAAGGCACCTGCCATTATAAAAGGCTGATGACCTTCGATACAAATGACCTCGGGGAAAGATGCTACCCGGTGGGCTGCCAGAGAGCCAAGCTGACAAAGAGATAAGACAGAGAAAGAATGGAGAGCCGAGCCCAGCGTGATAAGGCAGGCAGAGCACTGTACAGCGGGCCTACTTCTGATTCCCATAGCCTCTCAGGGTAACTTTGGGCAAGGTACCCACACGCCTGTACCCCTGTTTTCTATTGAATGAGGGAGTTGAACTGGATAGTCTGTGATGGATACAATGTTTGACGTCGTACAACTTTACCACATTGGGAACAGAGGAAGAAGAGAAGCGGGGCTGAGGCTGGGTATCAGCACGCCAGCCAACGCCCCCAGCCGAATGCTCAGCTGTCAGTCTTCCATGTGACCAGCTCCCAAGCACCCCTTGTAACTCAGCAGTGATGTCCTACGACATTTGGGGAACATTCATGCCATAGCCTCGAGAGAAATTCTGGAAGCACTGCCCAAGAACTGAGGCAGCACAAGGGGTCAGCTCAGAGGGGCGTGGTCTCTGCAACACCTCATGAAGGGCGAGGTAGGAACAGAACACCAGCCCTCAAAACCACAGGGACAGATGTGGACATGGTATAGGTCACCCAGGAGATAGAATAATGAAGAAGGATTGTATTTGGCTTTGCCACATGCGATCAATGGACATTTGAATTCCAGTTTATTCATATTTGGTATGGAGGGGGCCACAACACAGAACAATGAAACCAAGATGGTGAAGGCTGAGGGGCTGTCCTGCTTCTGCACCCCAAGTCTGTTCAAAAGCATGCTCAGAATTACAGTGAATTAGAGCACGCTCCAGTGAGAACTAAGCTGCTTTTTCTTCCTTCATGAGCTTGGCACTATTGCTTCTCTGAGGGCAGGGGAAGTAATACATTTCGCTTTATTAGAAGGAACACAGAAGTGAACCCTTTTTCCCATTCGACTTCTGTAGAACTCCCCTCTGATAACTAAGGGTCAGTAGTACCATGTTTCCCCGAAAATAAGACCAGATCTTATATTAATTTTTGCTCCAAAAGACGCATTAGGGCTTATGTTCAGGGGATGTCATCTTGAAAAATCATACTAGGGCTTATTTTCTGGTTTGGTCTTATTTTTGGGGAAATAAGTACCTCTGTGATGTGTCACTATTAACATCAAGAAATGAGTTCATCAGGAGAGGAGGGACATCACAGAGACATTTAAAAGGAACTTTTTGAGGATGCCCCAGTGTTGGTAACAAGCCTGGCACAAACTATCAGACTAATAGCACATTCCCTGCCCTCAAGAAACCTATAGCCTGAATCATGTGACTCTGAAGGGGACCCCATTCCTCTCCCTACCCCAACCCAACAGACAAGACGAACACAGGAGGGTCTAAAATATTAATATAACCACTGTGACATGGCTGCAGAGCTCACATACCCTCAGCACATGCTGGTGGAAGTGCCCTGGGGGTACAAGGGGCAAAGCAGGACACAAGACTACTGGTTCAGAACTTTCCAAAAAGCTGAGAGGAAAATCGTTAGGCATTTCCAAGATTGGCTTCTATGGAGCAATTGGTATTGTTTCTCCTCAGTTTGTTTTTAATCTTGGTTGTTATTATTACAATTACAACACATACTCTATGTAACAGTTAACCATCCAGGGTTTTTCTATGCTTATGCTAACAGACTGGTTTTTGTTATCACATTAGAATGTTCTTTGGCAAGCTGTGAACCTGAGCATCTCCCTGAAATGTTGGAAGGGCAGAGCTATGTGAGATGAGAGAGGAAGGTCAAGTTCAAGGAGTGGGTAAAATGACAGAGAACTTTGATTCTTCATTGAGCTTTGGAGAAAAGTGGAGAGGTGGGGAGCGGCCTGGGGAAAGACAAGCAGAAGGCAGAGCTCTGGGGGACTCTAATTACTTGCCTGGTGAATGGGGCTCCTGGATCTGACATTTGAGCTTAGGCAGGGCTTTACTTTACTTCCAACCTGGAAGAATGTCGTGGGAGAATTGTGCTCTGGTGTGAGGGCAGGGGATGTGGTAAGGAGATGGTTGTCCATGGGACACTATTCAGGACTCCAACTGAATTTAATTGCATTTAGTTCTGAAATTTTGGGAAAAAGGAAAAACCAAAGAGGTGACAAATGGAATGAGAGAAGGTAATGCATGGGAGAGTCCAGGGGTGACGGGGAGGCCTGCTTGACAGCAGATTGTATGACAATACCTGACTAATGATTGCTTGCTCATGGGTGGATTTGGAAAGTATCCCATAACTACTTATTGTGTTTAGTTTGATTTAGTTACGCATATCAAATAGGCAGTGTTATAAATAAAATTGCTCTACGGTGATTCAAGTATCACTTGGGATCTGACACAATCAATTGCACGTAGAGGAGAAATGCAAGGAATGATGTGCCGAGGTCTTGGAAACCTCACCAGGCTAGTGAGGGGGAGAGGCATGCTCATACCATGAGTTATACCGCTGCTGAGTCAGGACGAAATCTAGGAAAGGACAGCACCTCACTGGTCAAGGCCTCCAAGAACTCCGAGCAGTGATTGGATGGAGGATTGTGAGGAGGCCAAGGAGACAAGAATGAGTGAGAAAGGCAGCCAGTGAAACAGACAGGACATCCCAGGGTCCTTGATCAGGGTGGCCTTAGGAAGTGGATGAGGGAGAAGCTAAGTGGAAGAGGGTTCAGTGAAGGGCTCCTTGAGGCCTTGAGTGAGCTGTTGAAAAGGCCAAAGACTGACTCTAGTGCCTTCCCAAAGGAGAACAGTTGTGGCTCTTGGGTCAGTGAGTAAGCTGTCAGTCTTCACAGTTGGTGATCCCTTCGATGAGCTTCCCTGAGAGCACAGGATGCTGGTGATAGGGACACCACCTCTGGCCATGAACTCACGATCCTTAAAATAGAACATGTGTGGTCCCCCCCACAGCACATCTAATGAAGCACCATGGTGGCCCCACTCCCCAACCCCCCTGGCAGAACACGTCAGCCCCAGCTTTCTTCTTGAGCAGTAGATCTCCAGAAGTTCTGGACTGGGTTGTGGAAAACTAAAACTAGATTTCAAAAGCTGTCAGCTGCGACCTCCAAATTCAGTTCCTGATTTTGTGTTTCTTTCTCCCTCCTCCTTTAGATCGTGGTGAGTGTGGGCGTCTCCTCAGCTGGCGGCCCTGCTGTGCCCTGCAGTTGCTGTCCAAGGTTTTGACTGTGTGGGTTTGTGTCTTTCCGGCAGGTGTCTCCTCTGTGACTTCCCTGATGTCCCTGGCTTGGGTGCTAGCCTCCTATCACAAGCTGCTGCGGGACTCCAGGGACGACAAGAAGAGTATGAGCTACAGAGGGGCCCTCATCCAAATCTTCTGGCGCCTCTTCACCATCTCATCCAGAGTTATCTCTTTTGCCCTATTTGCTTCCATCTTCCAGCTCTACTTCGGGATCTTCGTGGTGGTGCACTGGTGTGCCATGGCCTTCTGGATCATCCATGGCGGAACAGATTTCTGCATGTCCAAGTGGGAGGAGATCCTCTTCAACATGGTGGTAGGGATTGTGTACATTTTCTGCTGGTTTAACGTCAAGGAAGGGCGGACTCGATATCGAATGTTTGCATATTATACGATAGTCTTGACTGAGAATGCTGCCTTGACGTTCCTTTGGTATTTTTACAGAAACCCGGAGACCACTGACTCCTATGCGGTGCCAGCACTGTGTTGTGTCTTTATTAGCTTTGTGGCTGGGATCGCATTGATGCTCTTATATTATGGTGTGCTGCATCCCATGGGGCCACGAGCTAAGATCTTTGCCAGCTCCTGTTGTGCCGAGCTGCTCTGGGGCATCCCTTTGCCCCCCGATGTTGAGCCCATGGCGCCTCAGACCCCTGGGTACCGGGGGACCCAGGTCACGCCTACCAGAGCCGTAACGGAACAACAGGAGGATCTCACGGCTGACACTTGCTTGCCCGTTTTCCAAGTGAGACCCATGGGGCCCGCTACCCCGTCGGGGCGACCTTACCCCCCAGAAGGGCCCCTCATTAAGATTGACATGCCAAGAAAGAGATACCCAGCTTGGGATGCTCATTTTGTAGACAGGAGGTTGAGAAGGACTATTAACATTCTACAGTATGTCACCCCCACCGCGGTAGGCATTCGGTATCGAGATGGACCGCTCCTCTATGAGTTGCTACAATATGAGTCTTCACTCTAAGAGCATCTTGACCCAAGTTGAGAAGGGGACCTTAAGTTTGGTTTGCGGCAAACACCGCTTGCAAGAAATATAACCCTCCCTTTTCCCAATACACAGAACCACCATCACCACCACTACCACCACCACCACCACCGCTACAAAAAAAAGAAAATAATAAGTCACAACCCCTTCAGATAAGCTTTCTTTCCAGTTGCTGTATGTATACAAAGATATTCTCTATGTTTTGTAAGTAAAAACAAAAAGAAAACCTTTCTTTTGTTTTTTACACATAACCAGTATTGAAAAAAAATCCCAAACTATTGTTCACATAGTGGAGAAGGAGGAGTTGTCTCCACTCCAAAAGAAAAAAAAATGTTTTATACCTTACACCAAGTGTAGATCATTTATGGGATTGGTGCTGATTGAAAGAAAAAAAACAAAACAAAACAAAACAAACACAAACAAACAAAAAAACCTTCAACTGCCTTATGCCCTTAGGTGCTGAGTTTCATTAAGTACTGTCACGTTTTCTCATGCAAAACTCTCTGGTGATTTTTGCGCCAGGAGAGGGAAAATTAAATAATCAAATGAAACAAATCTAGAAACGAAACAAAAACCAACCAACAAAACACAAAGCAATCATTCTTCCTTTCTGATTATTTGTATTGAAGAAAACAAATTTACCCAAAGCAAAAGATTAGAAACCCTTCTCTCTTTTTGGTTTCTCTCTCGCCTCTCCTGTCCTTGATCCCAACTTAACAGGGCCTTCTAGGAGCCAAATGGCCATTTGGAACGCAAATGGCTAGAAAAGCTACTTGAAGGCTGACTATGTGCCATTTTAGCATTCACCAAGTAAGGATCACATTTGTTTCCTGGTGAAAAGCAAACCAGAACAAAACAAAAAACCACCCCAATAATTCGATAAGAACAGGAAATTCTAAAGCAAGTTAAAGGCGATTTCCATACATGTAATCAAAGAAAATCAGTAATAATAAAACTCAGCATAGTAGCAAAAAGAATGACATCAATTTAAAGGCACAATACTTAATCAGTGACTGGCAAAAATGATTTGTTCTGTCATTTTAAGGCCATGAAAGGTATACATTTATCACATGTGGTATTGTGTAAGGCCTCTTCTGTTTCCATTTGGTGGGAAGCCTTAAATTGATCTGGAAAGAATTTTTCATTTTTCATTTGTGCTTTTTAAAAATATTAACACAGAGGAATATTAGACTATAAAAAATGTCAAATTGTAATAACTGACCCATTTCAAAGACTGTTTGGTGCTTCTGTCTTTCACCTTTGTGGTTGGCTGAGTCATTCAGCTCACTTGGTGCATCTGGGTTGAGTGGGAGATTTTGTGTGTGTAGGGTGCGTGTATGTGTATGTGTGTGTGTGTATGTGTGCGCGCCCAGAGCACACATAGTACATGTATGTATGTGTCTGCTGCAAGGTCTTGCCAGAAATGTAGAAAATGGCTATAAGACAGACTCTGGGTATGGCTGAGGTGGAGTATAAGGGGGCTAGGGAGGGGAGCAGGAAGGAGGGGATGGTGCTGGAATATGAGCCCCTGTCTGGTTGGCGAGACTCACACCAGCAGCATACTCTGGGTCTTAGAGGCATGCCATTTGAGTGCGGATTTGATTGTTTTCTCATTGTACCAAATTGAATTTTGGGAGGTGTTGCAAGTATGTTCAACCATTTCTTAAATGTTATTTTTCAAAGTATTGCTCCTGTAAAGGAATATTCTGTTCTAGGCCATCGTTTCAATCCCATTGTATCTCTACTTGGGCACAAAAAAAAAAAAAAAAAAAAAAAAGGAAAAGAAAAAACTCTCAAAAACAAAAATCTCCACAAAAAAGATATATATATATATATATAAAATATAAATATATATATATATATACACATACACACACACACACACACACACAATATTTTTTAGTAAATACTGTTAGTCTTTGTTGTGTGTATCTGCGATTTTTTTTTTTAATTTTTAGATATAATCGTTTAGGGTGCAAGAACTCATATTGAACAATTCTTAAGAGAAGTTCAAAAACTGAGGAATTTTTTTTTATGTTTGTGGATTGTTTATATATATATATATATATATATATATATATATATATATATATATATATTTCAAAGAGGTTTCCTCTTCTCAGCCCTACACTGTTTATCTAAATCTGTAAAAGAAAAAAAAAAGTTTTAAATTTCAATTCAGTTGTAAAACTGGATGTTCTTTTCTTTGTTCAGATCTCTTTGATTTCCTTTATGGTTATTAATTTTGCAGTGGTCCTGTCCCCTCGGGATCCTCCCTGATGGGAAGGAGGGGCAGGGGGAGAGGTGCAGAGAGGAAGCATGCTGCACAGAGCACACCAGGACCTTGGTGAAGACCAGCCATGTGGGCCCATGCAAGGGACAGGCCCAGGGGCCACTCAGTAGTTAATTGGGAGTTCCAATCTGGTCACAGGTGCTTTTCCTTTTTACTCTGCTTCCCTGCTGAGGGCTTAGCTCACTGCTTACTCTGCTGAGGCTGGAGGAGGTGAGGCCATTCCCCTGGCTCACTGGGGTCCCAGCTTTTGTCTGCCTCAGCTCTGGAGCTCCGTGTGCCTGGAACCCTGTAGACGTCTGCAATCTTTGAACTAGAGCAATCCTTGATGCTGTCCCTCGCGCGTCCCTTTGGGACCTCTGCCACTTAGGGCTTGTTTGTCTCGTATTTATTTCCCTTCTCTTTCATTTTGACACAGTCATAGGTCTTTAATTTGCAGCTCTATTTTTCTGCTTCCCATCTACCATGTGTGTGCATGTGTGTGTGTGTGCGTGTGTGTTTCTGTTTACAAGCAACTGAGAAAACTGCTCATGTTCGTTGACCTGGAGCACCAAAAGTTGGGGTGATAACTTCCAACTCAGGGAGGTCCCTCTGGGGCTGTAGCTACTGGGTACAAGGGAGGATACCACAGGACATTTCAGAAATCCTTTCTTTCAACGTTTGTTGGATTGGCCTCTTCAAGACTCAGGCAGGAGGGCACACTTCTCCCATGAAGTTTCATTTCCCACCCCTTCCATCATGCTAGCTCTTTTCTTATTGATGCAAATGAAAATATGCATCTAAGAGCAACAGCAAGGTAATCCAATTTTGCAAAGAGACAGAAGAAGGAAGAAAAGTCGGGGAAGAAGTGAAGAACATGAAAGGGAGGGAAACGTGAAGAGAATGACTAGGTGAGAGTTTTCATCTGTTTTCTCAGTATCATCTAACAGGTTCCCATGTTTCCAATCACCAGGAAATGCTCTCTCCACTGCTCCCAACCATCACCTCCTGCCCCAGTGTGCTTCCCCTGCAGGGCGCTTCTGGCAACTGGCTGGCCCTGGGCATCAGTGTGGGAATCCACACCCTCTAGGTGCTCTGTGTACACCCCGGGAGGTCATTCTCCTTATCCAGAAGACTTTGGTTCTGAAAACCCAGATCCCAAGCTGCTCTGCAGCAGGTCAGTCTCTGTACCCACTGAGAAGTGGTGGCCTCCTTACACACTGGGAATCCATCTTTAGTCGGCCATTTGCCTGAGACCCTGACAAGCCGCTTGTAGGCGATGGGGCACCATTCATGCTGCCCCAGCTGCTCCCCAGGGGGGTGCCTATGACGTTCTTTAAAATAAATCTTTGGGCCCCTTCTTGCCCAGGAAGTCCTGATGAAAATGAGTGAACTCTCAACACGTAGTTCTGGTAGGAGATAAGCACGCTGTACCACAGGAAGCTGTGCCCCTTCCCTCCTACTGCCACCACCCCCTCCCCCTCCAGCAAATATGCCCACAACCCCCACAGATAATTTGGCTCTTCTTTTTGTTCTCAAAAAATATGGCAGTATCTCTAGAACTCGGCTGATTTTGTTAGTGTTATTTCTGCAAGCTCTGTTTCTCCCTTGCTCAGTAGGTCTGCCTCTTCTCTGGGCCTCTGCCTGAAAGAAAACCTCAGTCTCCTTCGATAACATAGAGATGATGTATCACCTGAGCTCATTGTCACAAGCCTGTGATATCCCAAATGGGTGCATCATGTCTCTTAAGGCCATGATGAGGGGAGCTAAGATGGTTTAAACTTATCAGATGAGCACCCACTGACCTTATTTACCCCCCCCCCAATTTCTTGTATCTCAGACACACTCCTCCACTCTGTCTCCTGAAGCCGTACCTTGCTCTGCAGGGCCAGACTTGTCCAGACAAACTGGTGATGGAGATGCAGTGAGACACATGGGCCCCATCTCTCTTGATGGCATGTGTTCCTGACGTATTCCCTTTCAGTTAAAGAAGACAGCACTTCCTTGTGGCCTGTGTACCCCGCCACCCCTGCTAGAACCCCACACTCAACCTCCCAAAGCACAAAATTACTCAAAGCTCTATGGCTCCCGGGGCCTAACCTATCCCCTCAATAGCCGCAGACCCTCTGAGTCCCAGGGTAGCTTGAAAGAGTACAAATATCTGTCTGGGTCATGGTCATGAGGGTGGTTCTATTGGCCACGTGGCATCCCATGTCATAGGTCCCGGTGCACCCCAGACCATAGCAAAATTTTCTCTTTCCATTACCTGGGAACAGAAGTAAGAGGACACCGTGTACAGGCTCAGAGCCTTTGGTCTGGAGGAAGGATGTCAAATCCCAGAAGAGAATGGGGCTGGGTATAGTCCACACACAGCGTCCTTGCCCTCCTGCTCCTGGCTCTCTCAAATGAGTGGGCTGGGTCACTAGCATTTGTTTGGCACACGATGGCACTTTCTTTGCCAAGGAAAGTGGCTCCTTCTTCAAGTGACCCCTTTCAGGCCTCAGAGGTGTGATGATGGAAGCTCTAGGTGGGAGCCTTAATGAGGGGACCACTCTGGGTACACTGGTTCGATTTTCTTATAAAAAAGCTAAAACTTGTTATTTATTTTCCAAACTGAAAAACAAAACTAAACTAACACTACCCAGATTTGGTTGGGGAGGTGGATTTAAATTTGGAGAGTAATTGCTCATTGCTATTAATTTCACCTAGATTCAAGCGATGATATTCCCAGTATAGACTAGAAAACTGCCAGGAAAATCTCCGTGAGCTCAAGGGAGACCTGACAAAGAGGATGCAGGAGTGAAAGAGAAAGACACAGAGGTGTTGAATTCATCCCCAAGGGCTTTGTCAGCCTTATAGGTAGCAGTTCTGTTCATTCTCAAGCATTTACTGATTACCAGATTCTGTCAGGCAGCCCTCCTCATGCAACACAGACAGCTACCCTATAGGAATGTAAACCAATATCAGCTCCTCCGCTTAAGGTCCAGGTGTGAATGAAATGAACAAAATGGGAAATCTTCAAGGTTAAAGTCTGTGTCATTATCTCCTCATCTAAAACTGACCACTTTCATAAAAGCAACGTTCCGTTCCCATCCATAGCTCAATCTCCTGGTCTTGGAAATCATAGTGCTTAGCCTAGCACAGGCTACAAAACCATAAGCTCGTAAGAGGACCATCCCCAGAGCATCCTAAATCAATGTGTGCCTGTTCCAGTTTCAAAACTTTTAAAAAGGCAATGCTACCCTCTCAGAGATTTTTTTCAAAGTCCCTCATTGGGGAAAAAGATGATGCTTAATCTAAATTCTTGAAAGGGCAAAACAAGCCTCTTTCTCACCCATCCTTAGCTATTTTGAAGGGTCCATTTCTTGCTTAAAACACTGCATCTTGTGCTATTGGCCAAATATCAGAAGACAAGGGCACCGCCCTGATCTGCCTGCAGCTTTATTCCTCTGCCCACCTGGTTCTGTCTGCCTTACTTGACTCTCCCGGGCACCATCTGCTTCTTCCCCTCCTGGGAAGGAGCTGTGCCTTCTTATTCCCTATACCTTTCCTTGCAGTGGCTGGCAGGACGTGGCTGGTATGTACCGGAGCCAAAGGTCGGGACTGCTATTAATGGCAGCTCCTGAGGGCAGCAGACGGACAACCGTAGGAGTTCCCCCTGCACACAGCCAACACCTTGTGTCAAGGGCTAAGAATAGACCACATCGGAAATGAGCTGGCAGGACCTCAGGGGCAGCGCCTGCCCTATCCCTTGCAGGACAATATGCAAACCCCCATAGGAGATGCCTGCCCTTGCCAATCCCTAACTCAAACCACAAGACCCCACAGCAGAAACTGAAGTCAGTCAGCTCATCCAGGAAGGATTACTCCTAAAATTTATCCTCAAACCATGAAAGACAAATAAATAATTTCCCTTGGGTGTAGTGCCAATTGCTAACCCAGAAAAGATCCCTCTGGAAGCAGCCTTTGACCATATGTCACGGTAGATACAGAAACCCAGTCACCTATTAGATGAGCTCCCTTTGTCTCCATGAGCCCCCTTTGTTTCTCCATCTTCAACATAGCTCTGGGATCCTCAGGCTAGGGTGGGGTTGGGAGATTTGTTTTAGCTGTAGACTTCCTAGAAGCTCTTTAGACCCGGAACGATCAGGAAATATCACAGGCTGATCCAGGATCCCCACTGTGATCACGGATAATTCACTTCACCTCTCGGTGCCTTGGTTTCTCCATCTGTAAAGTGGAGAGAAAGAAGGCCGACCTCCTTTTTCTCTCCTGCTCAGGGATGCTGTGAGTATTCAGTCATTATTGCTTGTAGTGAAGACATCATATAAGGAATAATGGTGACCTCATTACTTGGGAAGAGGAACCACAGAAGAATAGCATGACCTCCAGGTTCGGGGGCACCTGAAAGCCCACAGGCTGAGCAGTGGAGCTGGACAGGGAGAAGTATCACACACTGTAGTTCTTAGACACTTCACAGCACTGTGAACCCAGCACAATTGTACCCAGTCAGGTGACCGAGGGTCATCTCGCTCAAGCCAGCCACTTGTAATTCTAAAAACGAATGTCCTGATGTTAATTTTTCCTAATTATCAGAGGATATATGGAAGAATCAATTTGAACACTGCTATTCGTTGAGCTTTTGGCAGACAAGAGAATGAATGGATATGGAATATTTAGAGATTCTTTTTAAGGTGGTTAAAAGCTCTTCAGGAAATATCTCTCACTTTAGTTCTTCTTTACAATCTTTCTCAACCTTGAGGCTCACCTCGAATGGACTCACCTTCTCTTAGCCTCTCTGCAGAGTATAGAACAAAACTTTGTTTTTTTAAAAAAAAGTCTCATCAGCCAAAATGTGGGTCCCAGTCATGGGTTATAATCATTTCCCTGGTGTGCTTTGAGTGGAGCCTGCTGGCAAAGATTCGGAGACAAACAGGGGCTGGAGGGGGGGGGGGGGTCACTAAGTGTTTTTATCTAAATCAGGGTATTTTTTTTCCTCATTATTTGAACTGGAAACATTTAGTTGAGTTTCTTTTCCTTTCCTTTTTTCTTTTTTTTTCTTTTTCCTATGGTTTGACTGTTATCAATTCAACTACCAAGATACCCTTTGAGCAAGTAAACAGAACCATCCTAAGAATCTTCATGTTCTTAGGACGTAAACCAGAGTGAGGGCAGGTGGGAGCAGTGGAGGACACAAGTGCTCCAGGAGGGCCAGCTGCAACACCAATTTTCTATTGGCTCTGAGAACCTTCATGGAGGGGAAAATTCTAGAAGCTTCACATCTTCTAAGTCAGTCAACCTGGCTTTGGCGATGACCCTTTCTTTGGAGTTCAGGTGTTTTTCAATGTAAAAATTCTCACCAAAAAAGGCACCTCCTGAGACTGTCCCAAAGGAACAGGTAGCTCACCTAGGCAGGTCCCAGTTGTTGCTGCAAATCTTTCTGCTCTTTGACTGTGGAGCCCTGACAAGAACGCCTTTCCCACCTGCTCTGACTCACTCAGAGATTAATATTATTGTTTTGACAGCGCAAGGGATCAGATCATAGTTTGGAGTTGAATAATGACTTCTGTTTGATTTTGTATCTGATCGTTCCGTGGATAGGCCAAATCCTGACAGGCTTGTTTGTCTCCACAAGATATTTCTGATGGTCACCAGAAGGAAGGAATAAATAAGACCTCAGACTTGACTCTCCGTCCTCATCTGCACTTCTGTTTTGACTGGGATGGATGGTGAATGAACTGTATGGCATTTATGAATGAGAACTTTGAAGATGGACACGTGGAGCCACAGAGAACAAAATGACTCAATAGATGGGTATAAAGCATCATAAAGAAGAGGAGGGCTTCCAGAAGTATGTGAAAAGAAAATAGGTGCAACTATCTAATCATTACTTCCTACGCTCTCTGGGGCGGAAATAGCCAAGCATATTCTTTCCAAACAGAAGAAATTGATTTTACCGAGTGACCTATTTCAGCATTATTGTTTTACTAACGGGCCATAGAAAGCATCTAAAGAAAGGAAAAGCACATTCGCATGAACTGATCATTCATTGGAAGTTAAAAAGGAAAACAGAACTCGATCGTTCTGCTGACCTTAGTCAAGTCACTCTGGGGACCAATTTCTCTTTCTGTAAAGTGGGAAGAGTACTGCTTACTTACCTCACAGGGGTGTTGGGAGGAAGGTAGTGAATGTATGGAAAAGTATTTGGAGGATAAAAGTATTATGGTTATCAAGTTCGCTTCCTACTTAAAATGCTTTTAAACATTAGTTGAGTACCTACTGTGTGCAAGGCGCCATGCTAGGTACTGAGGAGGAAGAGGAAGGTCATCTAACTCCTCTTTTTTTGTTAATGGATATTTTTAAATGACTACAAGAGAACATAATAACAATGATCTCATTGTGGGTCAAGAAAGATGTTCTCTTTCTGCCCCAGAAAGGCTACTTTCCTTTCCTTCCCAAATATTTGGGCAAGAAAGAAGGACTTTAAATGCTTTGGCTTCCATCAGAATGTTCTTCTGAGAAGCAAACAAATATCGGTTGCTCTTCTTCGTTTGAGGGAAAATGAAGGCAAATACCAGTGCATATGTCCTGTGACCAGCAGACACAGTTCTTTTATTTCTGTCATTCTTCCTGGGCTCACCTTCAGTTTTGCCATTGCCTTCCTCTTCTCTCTCCAGACCCAGAGAATGGTGTGATGACACTGCGCTGGAATAGCTGGGTACTTTTTGATGGGTTTGTATCCTTGGAGAGTCTGGTACGTTGTTGTTTGCTGGAAAGTCTTGGCTTCCAAAGACAAGGGTCTTTACTAGAAAACAAATCAAAACATGTGACTTTTTTTTTTTGTGGTGGTGGTGGTGTTTTCAATTTCTTAGCTGCCTCACATAAAACAAAGCCTTTTTAAATTTCTCATTTGTTTTTCTATGTGCAAAGTTCTTGCCTTCCTAAACATACTCAAGGAATCAAGTCTGGAGTCAAAAAATATTCTAAAATATAGCACATCTCAAATTTGTCAAGTGCTATGCCCAAGGTTCACTAATTTCTACAAAGAGCCAAACCACCTACTGAGTTAAGCAGGTTGGAAGTCCAACCCCAAACTAAAGCTTCCTGGAAGCGGCCCCAAAGCCTGGTAGCTTTAGGAACGCTCATTTAGTATTACGAGATCTGTCTCCCTGAATCCTCAGAAATCTTTGTGCCACAAAAAAGAACATCCACAGAGCTCAGCAGGGGTTTCCTCTGTGTTTTAGAACCAGAGTGAAACCACTTGTTATTTTGAAAATGATTATATGATGCCAGCCTCCAGGGAAAGAAGAAAATTACTTTATTTTCCTTTCAGAATTGGAAGAAGGGACAAAGAGAAAGAAATGGCTTGTTTGAAAGCAGCTCTTTTGTTGCTGAGAAAAAACATGAGACTCAGTGGTCCACAGTGGTCCCGTCTAACTTGGACACAGGATTTGGGAGGCTCCATGTGAGTTTCTTTAGGAACCCAAGGTAGTAAGTAAGGAGGCTTTTATGTCCTTCCACAGGCCCTGAGGAAAGGATGGATGTCTTCAGCTTTGCTGCTGCTTGGCCCCAGATCATTCTGCGCTTCTCAGCCACTTCTCTGCCCTTCTCTAGCCTGCACTCATGACAGCTCCCAGCCTGGGTGTTGATTCCGAAAGACCTTGCTTCCATAGGCCAGTCCTTATAGGCACACTGCTTCAGGTCGGGGGTGTTTATCCAAACTCAGCCGCTTTCGCCTTTTCACTTGCCTTGACACCACAATTGCTGCATGCTTCCACCAAATACATCATCAACAGCACAGACACTGTCATTTCACATCCCTCTGAGCAGTGGCCCCAGCCGCTCCAATGGGCCAGCCTACCTGAAGTCAAGGACAGGCTCCCTTTCTTCCTTCATGAAATACATATGCCTTTAAAAGGTATGGCCCTGGGTCCTGAGGGAGACTTATGGGGATGGAGGGCAGGAGAGAGAGACAGATTGTGTGACTTAAGCAGTTGAGGACACTCACCGATGATGACACTGAGGCCGACATGGACCTCCAAGTGAAAACACAAAGTTTTCACAGCCCCAGAACGTTCTAGGGGAATATATCATCAACATACAAAAAGCCCCTGCACAATGTGATGGCTCACAGCATGGTGGGGTCCCCTCCAACTTCACTGTGGAGGCTAACCTACGGCACCTCCTCAGTACTGAGGGCTTCGTTTATATTTGAAATTATAGTGATTATGAAATGCTTGTGCGAGAGAGGGAGGGAGGGAGAGAGAGAGAGAGAGAGAGAGAGGACACACTGCAAACCATATAAGCTATGGGGTGATCTGAGATTTTGAGGTTATCATGAATTGTGTAGAACTAGGGAGCCTGAGTGAAGCACATGAGCATATAATTTCATTTTCAGCTTATTCATCACATCTAGATATGTAAATATGCCACTCTTTGGCATATATATATATATATATATATATATATATATATATATACACACACACACAAACATACATACATACACACACACACACACCTTTTTCTTAAAGGGCTTAAAAAGTGATGGAACAGAGTATTCTGATGTTTAGGGCTCTTGCTGGACTTGAAATAGCCCTGGCCTAGCTGGGCGTCTCTTTCTCCCAGGCCTGGGTCATGAAGATTCCCCGGGTCTGGGTTATATCTTCACCTCCTCCATCTGGGACGGGAAGCCAATAGCGGGTTGTGCTGGGATTTTGAGACTCTCCAGTCGCATCCGGTTTTCTCATAAGGTTCACAGAGGAACCTGGAGACTCTGGGCAGCAGCTGTCTAAATGGCTCCCCGTTTTCTGGAATTCAAATCACACAGTCGTCATCGGAGCAGGTAGACAGGGATGCATACACGGGAAAGGAAGGTGGGAAGTTAGTGGTTGGGGCCAGGTCAGCATTAGTTGTCCTTTGGCTGCCAGGCCAGTGAAACCTGAGCCTCACGGGTCTGGCCCTGCAGCATCTATATCTGCAGATGCTACGAAGCTGGCCCCGTAAAGCCGTCTAGGGGCTCGGGGAATATGACCCCCCTTCTGGTGACTAACATACGGGAGACATTTCAGAGCAATCGCTTTGTAGGAGGCAGAGCTGAGTTTAGATCAGTGCCACATACCTCCCTGGGGCAGTGATAACCACAACAAGTCTGGGGTCTGTCATACAGACCTGAGAAGAAACAGGTAGGCAGGTGACAGCAATCACATGACCCAAAGTGCCAGGGATTTGGTTATGCTGGAAGAGTCCTTCTACAGGAGGGAAAAGAGTATTTGGGGGTTACCTGGAGGGAAAGGGTGCTGATGCAGCAGAACGCTTTGAGCCACGAGCCTTCTTTCCTGACCTGCATCCCCTTCTGAGTAGATTCCTCCCTTGACTGGAAGGGAAGTCACCTGCAGTGATGCGAACCATCTCCTACGAGTGTCTGGGATCTAGGCAGGTGCTGGTGGGATAGCTACTGCTGCCTGAAAGGCCTTGTGTCAGGTGAGAAAAAACCACAGGGTCTGGACAAAGCCCCTAGAAATCTTTTCAAGCCCCACGACACAGGAGCAGTTTTTGGGGTCCCTTCCCTCACCTATTACACATGAAGGCCCATGTCTCCAACCCCCAATCGTGTGGTAGCTGCCAACTTCTGCAACCGTCATGCCAGGAGATTGTGTGATACCTCCCTCCTCCCCTGTGTCGATGTCCCCTTATCCTCAGTGCCAGTCCCCAGGGTATAACACCTCCGTTATCTTTTCCCCTGCATGGACTCTTTTATGACAAGATATGTTTCCAAGAAACCCACTTTTCCATGGGTGTTACAGAAAAGTGGCTCCTTGGCGTACAAGAGCGACGTTGAGAGGTAGGACATGGGAAGACGACAGTACAGTCCTGACGGGGCCTCATAGCACAACCGTGCTTCCTACATGGCATTTTTCCTTTACTTTAAACAAAATGACAGGTTTGTTACCGAAGAAAATATACAAGCAGGAAAGGAAGGAAGGACAGAAGGAAGGAAGGGAGGGATGGAGGAAGGGAGGAGGAGGACAAAGAGAGAGGAAGAGAATCCCCTGGAGAATCCACTGTCAACTCTTGGTGTCTGAGGGTTGTTAAACTGGTCTGCTGTTCAAAGCAGCAGCTTTTCTTTCCCTGCAGCTGGGCACAGCTTTGCAGCATTTCCTAACTCCATGTCTCTCTGAGGACAGGCCACAGAATCGTGGCGCTGGCCTCACTGACTTCCTCCTGCAGGGATGTTTGGGGACTCCCATGTGCTCACTGGTCACTGGCTCTCCCAGTTCACCTGCCTGAGGGGAGGCAGCCTGCAGGGGTCAGAAGGCTTGATCCAGTCTCTCTTCTCAAAATGAAGTTTGTGTTCTTACATTTGTTTAGTTTTCCTGGGATACGTGTATGCTAGTCATTCTTCCCATTTTAACCCCATAAAACTGCTGACACTGCTAACTGACTCTTTATAGAGCAAAGCTGTTTGAAATTCTCAGGTAATTAAAAGTCTTGAATGCATAAAATTTGTAATTTTCCCTAAAGGGCTAACAAAATATTCTCATTGCTTCTATCTACTCTGAGCGTTAGCTGTGTCTGAGAAAGTAGTTTGTATGCAAATATGAGGGTTTGAAGGAAGCAGAGTTATAAACACATTAATTTTGAGATTCCAGCTATTTCCCCCAAATGATCAGGTATCCATCAAAGGAAAATTCTAGAACTTGGCCATTCCAAGCTGCTGGTGTGTGCCCTGGTCCCTCTCTGTCCGTTTCAATGAGATGGGAGTTTGCTGAGGGAGCTTTAGTCGCCCACATGAGACACCCTTGTATCCAGCTGGGAATCTTTTCTTCTTCCCTTTTCCTTTCTCTATCTGATCTTCATCATCAGTGCTTCTGTTCTAGGCGGCAGCTGTGTGAGTAAATATAGTTTCCAAAGCTCAGACCACATCTTCCTTTACTCTTGAGTTTGTTGGCTTTAAAAATAATTTATAGTCAACTATAGGATGAGCCCTCTCAAACATGTAGATATATGGCCACCTGCTATTGACCAAATTCTCCACCTAAGGGAATATAAATGAAGCTATTTCTAGCCCCATCTCTCCAGAGCAGGTCTATGGGAAGTGGCTTAGCCAAAGAAGGGATCCTGCCCTTTATTACATCTGACCTGTACAGGTACTGCTTATGTGAAACGTGTTACAGATAAGGAGAGCCCATATACATTTGACTGAGGACATAAGCTACATAATTAATGTATCCCTTTGGATGGAAAAAGAGCTCTTATTCTTAAAACATAACTTAATTCCATTTAACTGAGCATTGTATGCAAAACACAGTCCTTGCCATGGGTGATGCAGTAAGGGAGGAAAAATATTGAATGAAAATATAAAGATATAAAGGCTAAGAATGATATTGCCACCTACCACAATAGGATAGTGTGAAGACTTCTGGGAGGAAATCAGTAAATCCAAGCTCTGGCCCAACACTATGTGACCTTGGACCAATTATTTAGCCTCTCTAGTCATCAATCTTTGTTTCCAAATTGTTTCTCTGAGCTCTAACACACTCTGGCCACTGTGACATGGCTAAGAACTCCGAGAACTCGAGTGGAAGGCAGAATATGATACATAGAGGCATGAAGCAAATGCTGCAGGAATCCAGCTAAGGGCGCTCTCTTGACTCTGAAAATAAGCGATGACCTTTGGAGGAGGCAGCCTCTGAGCCGAGCGTGTCACTGTTTCCCTTCTCCTGGGCTGCAAACCAATACTCCTGGTAGCCATGGGTTGCACCTTCCACTTAGTCTCATTTAGGGAGCGGTACTAATGACAGATTTGGATTTCCCTTCTCATTGCTATTTCTGTTGGCCGGCGGCAGCAGGAAGAGGTGCAAAGCCAGCTCTCCCTGTTCTAGGAGCTCAGACTGCACTTCGCCATCTAGTCTCCACCCACTGTGGTTTCTGGGACTGTGATCAGGACACCAGTTGACCTTAAGTCAACACAGAGGCAGGGGCTTGGAGGCCAGTAAGACATTTCCTCCCCAGAAGGGAGTTCTAAGAACCCCTGGAAGGAACAAATGGGCAGAGGCCATTCTCCTAAAACCATGGGCAGGCAGAGACTCCCAAACACCCAGGTCTGTCAGGGCAGGAGGTGCGTAGGTGGGAAATAGCATAAAAGGAGACCTAGGGAAAGAGGTAGGAGCAGATGGCGTATCCTGATGGCTTTTCTCTGTCCCATGAAGGTGCTAAAGGAAGCCCTTTGCAAACGGAGGACTCTTCCGGCAGAAGTCTTTTGTTTACCCCTCCATGTCCAAAAAAAGGTTTGGATACATAATTCAGATTGTTGGCAGGTGGTTGTGCTTGGGAATAATTTATTTTTCCTCACACTGCAATGGGAGTATTATTTTTGGTATAGACAAGCATCAGAATTTGAAAACCAACTTAAGCTAAAACCCCCAGCTTGAGGAACCGGAAGGAAAAGCAATAATTTCATTTAAATAAGCATGCCACAGAGACTGATTGTTCAGCTCCCATGTTCGGTAGGAGCACGGACCAGAGTGTGGAAGAGAGGTCCCTGCCGTGAGCCATTCTGATCCTGGCCTCAGGCCTCTGTCCTGTCTCCACGGGTTTAGACAGCAAGTCCTGGGAGCCTTGCAGATCACACCAGCACGGCCTGTTGGCTTTCCTTCTTCTAAGCCAGACCAGGAGTGAGGGAAGGTGAGGAAGACTCTGCACCCCTCACCCACCTTCAGGCTTTCCTGCAACAAATACAGGCTACCCACTGCCACGTGGTGGGTGGCCTCCCCCCGGGAACAAGAAACATAGGAAGGGATATTTCAAGGCCGGCAAGTAACGAGTAAAAATTGAAATGCTGTTGAACATGCACTCGGCAGTACTCACTGCCCTCTGTCCTTTTCTGGTTTGTCAGTGGCACACGTCATTCTTGGTGCTCTGAATGGCCAGTGACTTCCAGTTTTCTTGGCCAGATTACAAGATGGAGTAATGTTGATTCTCAACTAACACTCATGGTTCTCAGTTATGTGGACAGATGTGGACATCTATCTGTCCCCATTAATAACCCAAACCCAGTGCTATTTGTGGTTAATGGTGCCTACAGATGTCATTCCTTCATTTTTCTCTCTCTCTTTTTTTCCCCCTAATGCATTGCCTACAAGGAAGCCTATTAGAATGACAGACTTCCATGTAGGACTTTCCTTAGCACAAAATTTTTGTTCTTAGTCTCAGTTTTTTAGAAGGGCCTGGTTTCCAGTGTCTGGGTTCCCCCTCCACCCCCCTTTTTTTTTCCTGTTTAAGAATGGAAAGGTTTTCCTTTTCCGTAGCCAAAAAGAAATTACAGTAAAAAGAACCACATCAGCCTCTTCCTTCCCTCTTGCCCTGTTGAGTGCAAATGAACAGATGTACATGGGTTGTTGGGATTACGTTTGAATCAGTTACTCGAGGGTCCTTGCTAAAGGTGAAAGGCTTTTTTGTTCCCCCCACCACGGTGAGGTCAGGGCGGCAACAACAAACAATTTAACTTCTCGAAACCTTGTGGTGCCTTTTCTTGTGGTGCTTCTCTCTTGGGTAACTCCAGTCAAGGCGGCCACTTGCAGCAAACAGCAATGCCAGTACTTTTCCTGGGTGTCATGTGCCAGTGCAGTTGAAGACTTTAATGTAAACATATAGAAATAGATATAGAGATATCGCTATAGTTATGTAATTATATCATTGAGGTTCTGATGCAGCTTTGGTGGGAGTCGATCATTCCTCGGCAAACAGAAATGCTATTCAACCGGAACTGACAGCTCTGTGGAGTTTTGACTTCCGGGAAGGGCACCGACACATCAGATGGTTACCCCTGTGACAAGCTTTCTCCTCCCTTCTTGTGAAAGTTGCTGTCTCCATGGAATGTTTGATAAGGGAGCAAAGAGCAGCTTCTTTTGAACTTCCTTTGGTGCTGATATTTTAAAAAATTGTTTGTTTGTGTTGCTTCCTCATCAATGGCCCCTGAACTGCTTTTCCAAAATCTCGACTCACCTATCCAAGGGGACGAGGGGCAGTTTGGGACTAAGAGGCTAGAGGGTGGGCATTTTTGACCCTGTGTCTTAGCCCAGACTGTTCCCTCTGTACCCTGCATACATCTCCCAGGTTCAGTTTCCCCATTTGAAATGGACATCCTAATATTTCCGTACCTCATGGGGAGGGTAACTTAAAAGGAGTCATTGGTGGCACTGAAACACTAAATTATTATTAATTTGGAGACAGCAACTTGACATGTTTTTAAGATTTTATTTGTATGTTGCTAAGATTTTAATCTTGGGGTTTGGTTTTGTTCCCCTCTTACTCTTCCATCTCCAGTGTGCTGTATGCCCTCCCTCTGGCAATACCTTCGAAAATTGTGGAATGGATAGAGATTTACCTGAGGTGTTGGGTAGTGCTAATTTCTCCCAAGGGAACAACATCACTAATACTGTATAAGGTGCTAGAATCAAACCTCATTTTATAAACTTTGGTTCTTAGAGAAAAACAAAACATGCAGAATTCTTTCTGTGAAGCCTTACTATAGATTGTTATAGCCAATTGTTTATCCAAAAAGAGAGAGAAAATAGAAAATAAAGATAAGATGCAGTGATTCTGTGTCAAATGTAACTAAAAGACCTTTGCTATTTCCTATATTAATGTAAACTATCATATATATGTGTATATATATGTACATATATATACACACACATATATATATATGTATATGCTTGAGGCAGATAGAAAGAATGAAAAAATATAAAGTATATTCATCTTTATTCTAATTGTCAGTTGGTTCACAACTTTTAGTATGTGAGCAAGAGAGGTTTACAATGGAATGGGATAAGCGGTGCCCAGTATGATGTAGGAAGTTATTCATATTTCTGTTCTGTTCTATGTTATTAAAAGGAGTTGGATGAATGAGAGGAAAGGGAAATAAATCAAAACGTAGATGTGCTTTCTAAATGTTCTGAGCATCGGTGTTACATTTGGTGTTGTTTTCCTCTTTATTCTAAGGTTTCTCAATAGCTCTGTAAGGTATGTCTGCTACCTAAGGTGTAACAAATAATGTTTACCTCACGAAAGCTTAAAAAAAAGAGGCAGTTGTTTTCTCCCATCTCTTAAAAAAATTGTGAGCCCCTAACCCAAATGTGAGGCATTTCCACAGAAGTTCAATAAGAAAACAGAAGTATTTCTGGTGCTTTTCTCCATGCCCCCATTCTCATCTGCCCCTTTCATTGCTAAAGATGGAAATAATCCAAGGGATGAGTTTTGACAAGAAATGCGGTTAGGCTGCAGCAAAAGTGTATTGGTGAATACAAACTTTGCCTGGAACAAGTGGTGAGGGGTCATTTTAAAGTATGGCTGTGTCATTCAGGTGTTTAGTGCTGCCGTGTGTGTGTGTGTGTGTGTGTGTGTGTGTGTGTGTGTGTGTGTACTGTATATATGCTTCAGTGTATGCAATGTTTGGTGGACAGAGAAAAATACCGTAAACAGAAATGAACAGAAATATATATATCAAATGCTATTTTATCAGATGA
This sequence comes from Rhinolophus sinicus, assembly GCF_036562045.2. Classification (NCBI taxonomy): domain Eukaryota; kingdom Metazoa; phylum Chordata; class Mammalia; order Chiroptera; family Rhinolophidae; genus Rhinolophus; species Rhinolophus sinicus. The sequence goes on from NC_133757.1 coordinate 97,821,386, forward strand.
CGCACTTGTTCACCTTGATGAGAAGCCACTGTTTCACAACTATGCAATCTTCCAGTTTCTCTTCCCTCCCTCCTTCACCTCAGATCTCCATTTCCCTCACAGATTTTCCTTTGTACAAGAACCATGATATCCAATCCCTGGTTCAAGGTGAGCATGCTACAGTGATTCTTTTCCTAAATTTAAGAGCTCCCGAGAAAAGTTTTCCTTTGCTTTCCTTTTAAATGATTTCAATGTAACCCTGTTTGGTTCTGTAAGTGAACTGATGTGTATCTTTACGTTTCAGTTACATGTTTACAACTTGTTTTCATCCTCTTGCTTCAAAATATTTATTTTCCTTGTAAAGTTTACTTTTATAGGATATGTTTTGGGGATGTGTTGACTTAAGGCAAGAACAAAAAAATTTGGCTTAAGTGGAACAATGAGCATGTGACCTCTGGGATTGGGGGTTGGGAAAGAATTTCGACCTGCTGCTAAATTCGCACCTTCACTTTGGTCCTGAGTCAAGACCCTGGCAGGGACCTGGCGTACTCTGGGAAAGATTTGACCCAGGTGTTTTTATGTCCTTATTTGTGATCGTCTATATGGAGTAACCTATCCCCAGAGGGTGAACTAATATGTTCTACCTTAGCTTTAGGCCAAGTGCATCCTTCCCACCTACTCTACCCGCTCTGCCCAGTGCCAAATCCTAGCTCCTTACCTTTGCACGGCTTCCTGCTAACACCCCTCTTCCCCTGCCAGTCATGAGGCAACTTGCCTGAGTGGGATTACTGAATCTGCTTTTATTTTGAAAGTTAGATATAAAGAGAATCTTCAAGAGCCTGACATGACATCCATAGCGCTCAGGAAGTCAGCCCTCAAGTTGCACACCATTTGGAGGTATTTGAAACATATACTCTTTTAGCTCTAGAGCAGACAGTGTGTTCTAGTGCATTTACAAACTACCCTGGAGGCAATTTGGCCAAGCACATCTTCACAAGGTTTGAAAAAGCAATTGCTGGGAAGACGAGAGATCACGGGGTTAGACAAAGCACAAATCAGGCAGGGGAAGCCCTCCACCCAGAAGGCAGCTTCTCAACTTCTCTGGTTGTCTGCACAAGTCTGCGTTTTGCACACAGTGTACCAATCTTGCACAAGGTGGCCGAGCCATCCAGACAGTTGTTTTTTTTAAAGATAAATTTAGACACTGCCGAACTGCTTGAGCACAATATGCTTCCACTCCATGGTTGGTGGGAGCTTAGATGGAATTCCTTTGGAATGTAAAAGGAAGTCAGTCCTTTGACAAGAACGCATTTTCTCTGTGGGCCTCATTCTTCCCTCCCCTACCCTGCACATACTCTTAGCTACTCAGGGGATCTTAACGAAGTGCTGTTCATTTGCTTTTTTGTCCTGTTCCCTAGCTCACGTCTGCTAAGACCCATCCCAGGAATTTATCACTCATTATTTCTTTCTCCTTCTGTAAAGGGGGTCCTCTTGCCCTTGGAAGTAGTATTTTGGAGACCTTTAGGCCTTCATGGGGTCTGGTCCTAACTACGCAAACCCAGGAGTCTTTTCCAGAAGCCAACTCAGAAAATATCAAGGGAATGAGTTCTAAGACATCATGAGATTTCCCAACTCCCGACCCTCCATCTAAAGGGGCCAGGGAGCTAGTGGAGCAGGCTCAGTGGTTGTCAAGGTCTAACCCGTGATCCCACTCTTCTCTGGTCTGTCCACTGGTGCTCAGCCCTGAGATGGCTTCGGGAATGCAGTCTCTGGGTCTTCTGCGAGATTCACAGTTTGAGGCAAAATGAGGAGGGGTTAAAGGGTGGAAATGACCTAGATTCCTCACTCTTCCACCAGAGTCGAATCAGAAGAGTGTCCTATACCTATTTGGGGGCTGTGACAACCTGTTCCACTGGGAAGGGACATGCCCACCTCTGAAGACCGTGGCATTATTGAGTTTCCACCACAAATCTAGACCCAGGGAAGGTGCCCATCCTGAGGCCTGACAGTTCATCAGCAGCTCAATGAGAGCCTTTGCTAAGGAAAGTCTTCCCCATTGGAGTGGACAAGTCCTGCTGAGGTGGCTTTGTTAGGTAGCTTCTTGCCATTGATTGGCACCTGAGCCCCCTCAGGGCCCATAGGTGTAAAGTCATGAATGCCAGGGCCAGAGAAGACAGGTAAAACCCAGAGCTCCCCGAGGCTGGCTGCTTCTGAAGGAGTCCCACCAGAGGTGTTGTGTTTTCTTCTGTGGATGGAAGGGACAGTTCCTTTAGGAGAAAGAAGTATTTAGGATTATTGGAGTCTCAGGAATGTTGGAGGTCAGAGTAAGTCCAACGTGACCTGGGCAGGTGACATTAGCCATAATGAAGCAGAGTCCTTTAGAGAGGACAGGAGAACTCAGATTCAGTGGTCATTAATTGAGTACCAATAATGTATAAGGCCCTTATGTAAATTATCTTATCTAAATCTTTTTGGTAATCTTGCCTGGTGAGAAACCCCACCCCATTTTGCAAACGAGGAAACTGAGACTCAGGGAGCCTCTGTGATTGCACAGGGTCCCATGGTCAGTCAGGGGTACAGCAGGCGGCCAGACCTGGATATTTGGTCCCACTCTTCTTCAAGATCCAGGCTCCCCGCACCCCACACACCCTCTCCCAATGGTTCCCAGTGGCCAGGTAGCTCAGAGTGCCCGACAGGGAGTGCTTGGGACTAAGGCAGCCTTGGCATTTTTGTTTCCTTGCAGATGACCGTGGGTGCTAAGAGAAGAGAGGGAGGTTGTAGGGGATTAAAGGTTTAGTGGTGATTTATGAAGTAAGGTGTCCCCGTGGAAAAGGACACCTGTTTTCCACAGGTCATCCTGAGCATGACGTCTTCCGTATGAGTTCTTGGAGAGCTCCACGTAGCTGGAGCCTTCCTGTAAGCGCTTTGAAATGTCTGTTTTGGTTGTCCTGGAAACTCTGTGTCTCCTTTCTGTGGGTTTGTTGTGGTGGTTGTTGTTTGTGTGTGATCTTGAAAGGTCAGGTGACTTCCAGATAAGTGGATTATTTCTGGAAGGATCTGTTAAAAGACTGGAAAGTCGGAGTCAGGACAACTTCAGAAATTTAAGTTTCATGGGGTAAATTTTGAGTAGGGTTTTGAAGAGAATGGCTATGACATGGTAGAGGGAAGGAGTGATTCTAGGCAGGTCAGGTCATGGCAAGAAGCCGCCCCCTGCTGGGCCGGAGGGGGAGGCAGCCTGGGAACATGCAGTCCACTCTTGTTCCCACGGTTCCTGAGCCTGTCACCTCCCTTCCGTGAGCCTCAATTTCCCTGTTTCTAAAACAGAGGGGTGAGCCTGGTGACCTCTGTGATTGAGCCTAACCAGGAAGGTCATAAAATAGCCAGACAGGAAAATGCATTTGATGAAAGTCTTGACAGCTGACTGGTGATAAATTTGAGTTTGGGGTGATGCACCGCGGAGAGCCACTGTAAATTCCTCCGCCAGGGAATGAAATGACCAACATCAAAGTATTAGGCTTAAGAAAGTGATATCCACTGTCTTGTGAGCTGATTAAGGGAGAACAGCAATATAAATAAGAAAGGAAGAGCAGAGGGAGAGACAATGGGCAGGAAAGGGCAGGTTCAAGAGAGGTGTGGGAAGGGGTGCGATGAACCCTACATATTCTTTCTCCACGGTGAGCCTCATGCTTTGCACGTGTGTCAGTGATGTCAGCTTAATGCCAGCGGGGCAGTCTCTGATTGCACATGCGCACACACTGTCCGAAGCCTGCCCACTCATAGCAGTTGTCCACGGAGAAAAACCCCTCCGTCCTTGAGCACAGCTGGGGCTTCTTCAGAGCGCAAGGAGCAATGGAATCTCAGGGTTTGAAGGAGACTCAGACACCCCCTAAGTGCTGCCCATCCTCACAGCCACAGACCAAAAGGTCTCAAACTTAGTCTCAAAGGCCTCCAAGGAAACAGCTCCTCACCGTTTCTCACTACTGAATGCTTTGCAGTCAGATAACCCTCCCTACGCTTACTCCAGTGCTGCCTATTGCAGTCCAGACCGATTCCTTTTGCTTCGGGTCTCTGAGGGGACAGGATCTAGTCTCCGGAGTAGTGAGTTGGGGGACATTCTGGAAGTGCCCTCAGCCCTGCCTTGCCCAGGAACTCCTGTAGGGCAAGAGTGGAAGTCACTGGAGAGTGACGCTCACACCGTGTCTTTGCCTCCAGAATTAACTGCTCAAGACAGATCACAACCCTGACCCCGACCTTCCGGGCCAGCCGGCTGGAGGCAGTTAACTGCCCAGCTTCGCTGTGACCTCAGTTTTTACACACACTCAGATGAATTGTTTTGAGTCCCTTGCCCCTTGGGCCCTGCTGTTGTTTATTCCCTCTCACTATAATAGTTTATATTCAAAAACTCAAATGTGAGTCTTCCCTCAAGATGCCTCTAGGAAGGCAGGCAGAGCCTCGTGGGTATTGCCATGAGGGGGGATATAGGGTCTTCAAAGCTCTTATTACACTGTAGACACCTTCCCTTCTTCCCCACACCTTGTCTTGTTGCATTTTCTAAAAATGCAATACACTCTCGATAATGCCCTCCGCGTGCCAGGGTCTGTGCTAGGCACTGTGAAGACAAAGAGGGAAGACGGTCTCATAGGGCATTCGCAGTCCAGCAGGGGAGACAAGGCACAGACAGATGGGACACAGCAGCCAACAGTCTGGCTTCTGGAGAACAGGGCTCAGCCCTGCCCAGCACAGGCCGACTTCCAGCTTCCCTGAGGTGCCCTTAGCTCAAGTGCCAGTCTTCTCACCCACCTGGTTGCCTGTCAGTTCTCCTTCCCCATCCTGCCGTTATCCCAAATTCACCAGGCATTCCACCAGGACCGCTCTGTCTTCCTTCTTGCCTGAGGATGACCCGGCCTGCAGCTGATCCCAGCTGTTTCCCAGTAGAGCAAATCCTACCAAAAGCAGGACCACATCCAGAGTAAAAATAATTATTCAACCACCCTAAGGGAGCTTGATTCAGTTCCACTTTTAGCCCCATCAGCGTCTCTGAGCCTTGTTTCCTCCACATTTTCTCTAGGGTCTCCAGGGCCTTCTCGTCACTGGTGACAAACCCAAGTTACTTCTTGGCTTTCTAGTTGGAGCCCACTAGATCTCCATAGGTGCTCTGCACTTGCCAGATCTGACCCTTCATTGGATGGTCATTTCATGGCTCTGTTCTGCCAACTGCTGCCTCCACCAGCCAAGTTGATCTCCTCGTCCCTTCTCCTCATTCCATCCTCCTTCCATCTAAGACATCAGGCAGCTACCAGTGCCTGACACTGCATCTTACAGTGAAAATGTATTTATAGGTAAAATTGAGGCTGAAAATGGCCTTTTTGGTGGCCTTTTAAGCTCTCCGTTGGAAAGGTTGTAAGTGGAAATGATGAGGGGAAAGGGACAATCTCAGTGTCCCAACCAGCAGGTGCTCTTTTCCTCACCTACTAGGAGAGCAGATGATTCTAGGAAGTTAAGCCTTGCCAGAAACTTCATAGCTACATTAATTTCCAGTCATTTCCAGGCATGTTTCAACGCCCCCCAAAGGCTAGTGGTCCCTGTTGCAGTAGCTGCAGAGGTGCAGTTTCCTCAAGGGAAAAATACAGAAACCCTGTTCCCTTACTGTCAAAATCTAGCTGCTAAGCTCCCAAGGTTGCCACATCCCCACCGGCTGGAATAATAGAAGAACCCTATGGGACAGGTTACTCCTAATTAGATAGATGAAAATTACATTTTTCCCCCCTGGGCACAAAAGCAAAAACAAAAACTTTATTTCACCAGGGTTTACAATTGAACACATCGGATTCCCTGACTTTTAAAAAGAAAACAATTTTTTTTTTCCATTTTGGAGCAGATAATTTTTTAATGGGGCTTATTTTTGGATTTGAGATCACTGGGCTTCTTGCCCCGTGAATCAATGCTTGCTGCTGTGTTGAAAATGCATACATTGGTGACCACAGTATTAAGCCAAATTTAAACTCTTTAGTCTCCTCCATCTGTAAGTGTTATGTATCTACCTCATTATGATTTTTTTGTTTTCCTGTGCTTTCGTGTTGTGTACAATGTCAGAGGTGAAATGTAGATAAAAAATATATATATATAAAAATATATATTTTTGCTTTGCAATAAAGTTCAAAGCTATAACACAGAAAATTCATGAAATGTCATAGCCTTCTCTTGTGCTCTATCTTCTTAGTTGTGAATTATCCTGGGGAGCCCTTCTGCCTGTTCACAGAGTCAATATTATTGTGTTTGTCATTTGATGAATTATTCTAATTATTTTAAACTGTACTTTTTCGACACATTGAATAAGACACTAGGATTCTTGAACAACTCTTGGTTCCAAAGGTGCTTTATTTCTGTGGACTCATGTGAATCAAATGGAAGGGAAGTGTCTCTGCAGACTTGAATCTTCCAGATAAAATGATTGATCTCAATGCCTTTGGGCTTTGGGTTTAGAACAAAAGGTTTGTGTGTAGGGGGAAAAAGGAAACATTGGTTTGGCTTTGACTTTTTCAAGCTTTCAATATTGATTTATGTCCAGCTTTTGTTCTTTTTTCAATTTCAACTTCTTGGCATGGAGTGCGGTCCTCACTGATTCCCTAGCGTTCTCGTCTGATTTGGCTGCTTTCAACTTTTTGACTTTGCCGCCGTTTCCTCTACGTTGATTTTATGTGTTGTGCTATTTGATGTTGAACTACCCTGTGCCCAGCTCCCACGTCTTCTCTAAACCTTCTGGAACTCTCTTCCACACCATGTGTTAAGAGGGATGGTGATTTGGAAATATCTGTAGTCTACAAGACAGCGATGCCACAAAGACTCAAGTTTTTCAGAAGAATCCTGACCATTTACAGTACAAGGTGAAGGGATCTTGAATAGAAATTGCAAGGTGGATTGTCTGCAGTTGATTCCTTTTTCTTTGTATTTGGATAGAATTACTTTCCTTTAGCTAAGCACATCTCGGCCGTCACCCTTAGATACCTTGTACGGTTCAACAACCCTTGTTTTGCTGTGTCTTTTGCCAAAATACGTAAGATATTTCTCAAACTCATTAAATATGTTTTAAATGAGATTATTAAAAGGTCTGTAAGTTAGAGTAAAAAAATCCTTAAAAATGATACTTAAGAGAAACTCTATACGTTATTATTAAAAGTAGTAACCGAAGGGGGGAGAATCATTTCTACAAATGGCAAGATTTCCCTTAAAATACAAACCATGACTACAGAAAAGAAAAATGCTTAAGATTCAATTTCATAATATGTCCATTTTTTTTCTACTTTTTTTCTTCTGATGGTCATAAAGAATTACTAGTGTGTATTAATAACAGACATTTTAACTTGTATTTGGGATGTTTGCTTTGCTCTTTAACAATGCTGAACCAGCATATAAAACAACTCTGGTTAGGTTATGCTTTGCCCATTCTCAACTATTTCTCTGTGTATTTCTGGTCTGTGTAGGAATTGAAATGTAGATAAAACATATACTGAAGGTGGAACACACTGATATTGATTTGACAGGAGAAAAAAATCCAATGATAAATAAATATATATATATATATATATATATATATATGCCTGTAAGTAGGTGAGTGGGAATATGTGATAAATTCACACACACACACACACAATGACAATGTATGCTTCCAAAATTGGCTTTTGGTTCTGAGGAATTTACCACCTCACTGAGCTTCCCCAAATCCCAAGATTTCTTTTGATAAAATGAAATGTTTAAGAAATGTTTTGCATTGTTTTTTGGGTACTAGAAAGCACAATTCTTATTATTCCCTGTTCTTTGGGTGACATAACTATTGTAGATTGAGAGTAGCCTGTTCTTAGGTAAGTTTTTGTGGGATCCTTTCTCACATGACCACCTTCCAGCCCACCCAATATCAAGGAAAATTAGCTACAGAACCGTCTACATCCTCCTATCTTGGCTCCGTCTTTCCATTCGTCTCAGGCCCCCGATTTCCCCATAGGGAGGGGGACTTATTTATTGGAGACCCTTCTGAAGTTTGAATACTGGGTTGACTTTTCTGTCCCTGCAGGTTCTGGGCCATTTCTACAGTTGGTGCCACCCTTCCTGGATGCTCACCTATTGCCCCCCAAATCACCTACTAGGATACCAATAACTAGGAGATTTCTGGGTAAGCAGAAGGAACTGCTTGTTGGGTCTGGGATAGAGACAATTTAAGTGTATGTATGTATTGGTAGCCCCAAGCACTAAGTTTAATCTGTTTCTTATAACGGCCCGATCTCTAAAGGTAACCCTAATGGCAGGCATGACACAAGTTCTAATCCAGATCAGCAGTTTTGTTCATGCAGTGACCTACTGCTGGCTCACGAGCAAAGTTCCCTTAGTTGAGACGGGACTCCTGACATGTCAGAGCGAGCATGGGAACGGGAGAAAGGGCATTGAGTCTCATCTCATTGTGAAAAGGTAATTGTTTCTATCACCTTCCTTTTCTGTCCAGAGACCATGTATCTTCAGGGTGGGTTAAGTTTTGGGGCTTGCTGTTGTTGGGTTGTTGTGGAATGTTTTTGCTTTGCTGTGAGGAAGCTGTGGGATTTCTTTCATTGTTATTAGTCTGGATATTTCTCTGTCCCCTTTGAAGGGAGAAGGCACTGTCCAGGGATGTGATCATTCTAGATAGAGATGCTTTCAGCCCTGTCCATGGTTGTTCATTGTTCAGGAATTTCTGGAATCCATTTCTGACTCTTTAGTTGTTGTCTGGGTGCCCTGCTTTGAGATGAGAATAACTTCTATGCTTGAGGAACTTTGAAATCAGAGGCAGGAGGTATACTTCAATGATACAAGAATTTCTCTTACCCTGAATTTGGTAGCCACCAGGTCTGCCAGGCACTGACCCTCCTTGCAAGGACAAGGTGACAGATAATGAATTATTTTTACCCTACTGGAGTTTTCCTGCCAGAACACTATTCCTACTTCAAATTTAGTCACTTGGCTACCAAATATTTATTAATACCGACTATGCCAAGTGCAGGGCTAGAGCTGTAGGAGCTCCAAAGATGAAACAAAACTCAAGAAATTAAATATGAGAGGTGAGCAATGCATATATATATATATATATATATATATATATATATATATATATATATATAAAACCATAATACAGTGAAACATAGAGCCCAAAGAGAGGTGCAAGGTGCTCTGGGCATCTAAAAAAGGAAGCAGTAGTTATAAGGGGCAGGATAAGGGAGGGGTTTAAAAAGACTGGCATTAGAGTTGGATTTTGAAGGATCCATAGGGTGCCTGAAGATGGGTGACTAGGGTTTGCTGTGACTACTGTCATGTTACATCATTCATTCACTTAAGATGTTAATTGCTTTCTGATGAGAAAGCAAAAGACAATTTCCAGCAACACATACTTAAGCCATGCTGTTTCTTTCACTGTCTGTTAACATTTACCCATCCTTGTTGAAAGTCTTTCAAGCTGCAACCCGGTTCTCTTCATTTGGTAACGGGATCCAGAAAATGGCTCCTCCTTGTGGAAGGCTGTTCAAATCGCCTGAACTGGGCGTGTGGGTGCTCATCTGTGCGCATGCGCATACCTTGGCCCCAAGTTTAGTTCCCTGCAGCTTTGGTGTCCCTAACACCCATTCTTTTGGTCCTTCCCTGCACAGTGGAAGCAGGAGGAATGGGGGCCTTACAGTGGTGGTGATTCGTGTATCTCCATAAGTGAGAGTAAAACCAGATTGGGAGGTGGCAGTTGACTGTTCCAGGTTTGATTTCTGGGACCACTGAGTTTTTAAGGCCCAAGAGGAAGAAGGTTTGAATAATACATGGAATTTCTTAAAGCCCGAAGCTGGCTAAGGAGACAGAGACGAGCCCAGTTCCTGTTTCTTACTAAGGTTTCAGTTCAACCCGGTCAGGCCAACTTTCATGAATATTTGAGACCACTGCAGCTTCCCCGAGGACGTCAAGCCCTGCAGATCTCCGTCAGCTCTGGGTGCTCCCTGTAACAGCTTAGGAGCTGGTCGCTGTGGGCATAGCATACGCTAAGGGCGCACTGAGTCTTTGGGATCTGGGCAAAGTCCCTGTTTCTCCTATAATTAGTGCGGTGGTTTAAGGCCTTTCCAGACACCACAAAAAGAGAAACGGGGTTTTCCTGACTCTTTCCCCAGTGACCCCCAATTCCCTCAGCCTTACCCATATATTGTCCCACACTTTGTGCGACTTAATTTCAATTTCAAGGTGTAGAGAAACAGGGCAAGCTTGAGAACCTACCCACAGATGGGTTCATTCCTGGAATTCATATTTCCCATTCAAAGTCCCTGGCCTTTGATATAGACTCAGATTCTCAGCCCGTCTAAGTGGAAATGCAGGGAGTGGCAGTTCTGAAATTAGAATCTATTCATAGAACAAACAGGCTTGGCCTCCCGACTGGAATCCCCTAGTTACCTCAGTCTGTTTCGTTATAGTAATTCTCCCTTTAACCTCCCCAAATGAGTCTATTGTTGCCAATTCATGGCCCGGAATCTTGTCAGAATGGGAGGGGATGGTGAACATCTACGTCCCTAAGGCCAGCAGATTGACCGTATCAGCCCAGCATAAATTCGGAAAAGGTGGGCTTCTATTTTGCACAAATCATTTTTAACTCCAAGCTTCAAGTTATCAAATTTTGAGCACTCCCTATACCTCCCACCAGTTGTAGCTCGGCTGAGCCTGACCGCCTGTGCAGCCCAGGCTGAGAGTGACACCGAGATGCCCGCTGACTTCCATGTACCTGATGCGTCATCTTGTTGGCTCAAGAATGTGTTGCCCACATCGTCATTCATCTTAGATTTAGCTCATAATTACCTAGCACTTGCTTCATGCCAGGCTGTTTGCTCAGTGCTTTTCTATGTATTTTCTTATTTAGATTATCTACCTTATTCTTCACAGTGACCTTATTATTTAGGGGGATTTAACATAGAGCTTTATTTCACAGGAGGTAGAGATTTAGGGGGTTGAGTGATTTGCCCAACTCCCCGTGATTAATGAAAGGCAAAACCATGATGTGGGCTCAGGTGCCTTGACTGAAAGTCCCCTGCCTTTTCCATCACACACCCTCCTTGCTTAAATCAGTGGGGGCGGTTTACCTTTCTTTTTTTTCCCTGCTGCCTAATTGAACTTTGAGGGCTCACCCCAGCAATGGTATGTTTATCTAGCCCTGCGGTAGCTCAAATGGCTTGACCCATGTATAAGCTATTCATATTGAGACGGCCTAGAGCAGGAGCCATGAGGCATCAGTCTGAGTCTGGCATATGGAAAAGAAACCCTTCCCCTGATTTCCAATGATTTTTCTCTGAAAAAAAGGTGCCTAAAACATATCTTATGAGAACTTACTTTTTAAGTCAGTTGATGTTCTGATTTCTCCCAGGAGGCCCTTTGGGCAGGATCCATCAAGGCTGTAGAGAAAGAATCCGGGTATTGAGTGGCACTGTTTGTTTTTTGGAGCTCAAGGTGCTAAAAGAGACTCCAAACAGTAAAACTCTGCCTCTAACAAGAATTGCTGCCTCCATGTTGACTTGAAGAACTGGGAGAATGGCAGCTCTAACTTTGCTTCAGGAAGTTTGTGAAATCCTTGCTTTGCCTCATGACTACGGTCAAAACTGAAGCAAGCTCTCCTAACATGAATTAAAAAAGATCTTCTCCCTTGAGAACCAAGGGCTCAGACTCTTGAACTCATGCCCAGTCTATTCATTCTGTTCATTAATTTAATCACCTTATTCACTCACTTGTCATTCACCCAGCAGATATCCCAGGCACTTGACTAGACTCTGTCCTCAAGCAATTCATGGTCTTGTTAGAGAGCTAAAACCTGTACATCAATGGCTGAAAGGAATGAGTTCAGGTGCAGGTCTCTGATCTCAAAGAAAGAGGAGATGACATGGGGGCATTGTGAGCTCTCTGCCTTTGCCCATCTTTCTGAAGGAATGCTGAGCATTCTTTATGGATCGCATACCGTCAGTTTAGAACCTTAATACAATGTGTCCCTACTGTTCCCCTCTTTTCCCTAACAGTCACCCCTAGTGTAAACCAGTATGTTAGCTCCCTTGACATTTTTAGTAGACGCCTCCTGCAAGATCACCAGGAGCCCTTCTCAAAAGCAATGCTCCCTTAGGAAAAATGGCTTGACTGGAAGGAAGAGACAAAGAGAAAGGAAAATAATAAGATGCTTCTTCCCTTGAGGTAGATTGCTCTAGAAAAAAAGCAGTTTGTTTCACCCATAATCGCCTAGATCTAGAGACATAAAGTGATGCAGATGAAGAATTTAAGAATGGAGTCTGTCTTAGTCAGCTCAGTCTGCTATTACAAAATGCCATAGACTGGGTGACTTAAACAACAAACATTTATTTCTCACAGTTCTGGAGGCTGGGAAGTCCACGGTCAAGGTACCAGCAGATTTGGTGTCTGGTGAGAGTTTATTCCTAGTTTGCAGATGAGTGCCTTCTTGCTTATCCTCACATGGCAGAAAGAGAGAGCGTTCTTCTCTTCTTTTCCTTATAAGGCCATTAATCCTATCATGGGGACTACACCCTCATGACCTTACCTAAACCAAATTATCTTTCAAGGGCCCCACCTCTAAATACCACCACATTAGGGATTAGGCCTTCAACATATAGATTTGGGGGGAGGACACAAGCATTCAGTCCATAGTAGACCCCTCTACTGCCTTACCTCCAGGAGATAGGAAAGACCTGAATTTTAATATCCTTACAAACTTCCAGCTATTGTTTTTAGCCAATCATGTCATTAGGTCCCCAGAGCACATGCCTCCATCCTGAGTTATGGACTTACAGAGTTTAGGTTAAGCTCTGAACATACACAGGGTACAGAGGATAAGAGAGAAGGATAGTCTCTTAAGAATAGCCACGAGAAAACAGGGCACAACAGTATGACGAGGTCAACACAAACCTTGTATCAGTCAACTAACCTTCAAAGGTTCCCTGTGAAATGAGAATTCCTGGGCCATTTCCTGCAGAACACTCTGACAACGTCCCTGTAGGCCAAAAATGAATTGTTGTTAATTCCTCTTAAGAATAATGATTTCTTTGGCACTCTTCTGTTCTCATGGTGAATGCTGAGATAGGTCTTGAGGTGCATTACCGAAAGAGTTTCTGAAGTCAAGACATACCACATCTATTGCCCGTTTCCAAAATATTACATAATAATCTCCAAGTAAGTCCATTTTAAAGCTACAGATTATGTCAATCACTGGTGGTTTTTAAAAAGTCCTCACTGGTTAACAGTGATGAGAAACAGTGGGGTTTTTTGCTAACCTTTAAGAAATAGTGATTGTTAATTCCTTAATCTCCTGGTTCAGTTCAGCAAACTGGACCACTGAAAGTTCACCAATAGTTTATCCAGTGCTTTTCTCTGGGCATGGCCAAGTGAGAGCAGGTTGGAACAACTTCTGTGGATTGTTTGGGAAGCTGTGCTGTTACACACAGCCATTTAGAGTTGACCTCCAGCCCTGCCTCCCCTCTAAGCAGGGTCATGCCCCCCCTGAAATCCAGCAGCAGGAGCCCTGGATTCACCACCAACCCACTCTGCTAGTTAACTCTTCTGCAAAATGAAGATGACACTCCCTAATGTCCCTGCCCATCCTAAGTTCTCATCAATGCACCCACTCATCTAACGAAATGTCTGTGGAGCTCTGAACTGTCTCCAGACTGTGAGCTTCTTCTAAGAAACCCTAGGAGGAAAAGATTAACTTCTCCCTTTTTGACCCATCCTAATGTTTATGAGCATAAGAACCCTGGGAGAGCTTTCTTAAGTGGAAGGTAAACATCTCCTAAATCAATTCAAGTATGTTTTTCTCTTGCTTTCAAAGAAAAGATGAAGCCAACTTCTCATCATCGTAGTAAACAGACTCAATATACATCTTGAAAGTAAAAAGCATTTTGCTTCCTCCAGTCCCTTTTTTGTTGTTGACATCAACCCGTTTAGTGTGTTGGGATAAAGACCAGAAAATCTGCTCATCATGAGATGAGAAGCAACCATGCTGGATGTACAGAAATTATTGACCAAACAAAACAAAAGCCAGAAAACAGTGCCCCCAGAAGCCCTACTGTCTTTTGGAGCTCCACTTAGAACAGGTTACAGTCTTTGGATACAGAAAATTATCTACCTTCAGTTCATGAGGAAGGTGTGATACTCTCCATAGAGATAAATGAGGTTATCCACCAGCATCTCTGGAATGTCTGTGGGATGCTGTCACAGGCAATATCTCATTTCATCTTCTCAACAACCCCGAGTAAAGTAGCATCACGCCCAACATACAAATGAGGAAACTATGGTTCAGAGAGTTGGTCTGCCTGAGATCACATGGTTCCAAAGGAGTAAGGGTCCAACCTGGGAGTCTGACGCCCTAGCCCGTGATGTGCAATCCCCACTCTCCTGGGAGGCAGAAGAGCGGCAGTCCACTTCCGACCAATGTCCCTGGACTGACCATGTCTGTTCTCCACAACACCACTCCTGGGAATCTCTTTCAGCCAGAGACAGCTTCATAATGAATTGTAAACAGTACTAACTAGTCCCAGGGACCCAAAGTGGGGCATTTTCACCAGGTTTCACTTTGGCCTAGGGACAGCCACAGGAAGTTAGCACAGAGGAATCTTAGAGCATTTCTTCAGCCTTTAAGCCGTATTACATATCAACTCATTCCTTAACTTCATTCTGGCCTTTCACTCATGTGATACATTTGTGATCACAAATTCTCAGACGTTATTTCAACCACCAACTACCAAATTAGAAACACACCATTTGGAGAGAGCAAATCTAGCGAGGCAGAGCTTTTAGCCTTTCCTCAGGAGGAACACAGGCATTTGCCAAGGCCATTCAGTCAAAGCAGCTTGCACCTTTTAAAAATCCTCCATTTGAGGGAAAACCTGTGGTCAGTGGTCTCTGTAGACCTTAGCTGGCTCAGAAGTGACCAACCACTTAGTGGCACCCAGTGCAATAAGCAGAAGGCTTATTTGGGGCCCCACCAACCCTGTACGCCAGAGGACCAGGACTTGGGCTGTCTTTTGAGTCCGAGCTGAATGAGGAGCACAGAGAACATTTCCAACTTTGCTACAGGTTGGGGATGGGTACTGAACTCTGGGAAAGCTAGGTAGGAAATGAGATTGGTGCAGGATCTCTTATGGCCAAAGGGATGGGACAGTGTGAGTACCCGCTGCAAAATGCAAGGGGCGTGCACACAGGTTCTGCCTGACTCTACAACTGCTAAGGGGCAGAATAAGCCAAGGGATCCCTGCTATAGGAAGCCATGTGCTGCAGCTGACAATGGCTATCCACCTCTATCCATGAGAGTGGGAACCAGAGCAGTGTGGAAGCACCAAGCCTGCAGGGTCTGGCGGAGCTTTTTCTTCTCCTTGAGGAGTGTAGCAAAATTTGTAGAGAAGCCCCAATTTCCTCCAATGACCAAATTGTAACCAAATAATTGAGTGCTTCCTAGGCTCACAGCACCTCACACTCTATCTCAAAGGTAGGAAAACTTTCAAAAGTGGCAGAGGAATTTGTGTTTCTTCCCTATGTCTGGGTGTAGGTGTGAGTAAAGGGTTTGCTCACTTACATGGGTCCCTCATGTGAGGCAGCTGGATCCAACCACCCAGCCACATCCCCGTGAGGATGGGAGTGGGTGCTACCCACATCTTATGTTGGACGGACAGATTCCAGGTCCTAAATAACAGCCTCTGGCTATCTAAAATCGTGCCCTTTTAATTTCAGCAAACCTGGGAAGAGTTGGCCCCACACCGTAAGGAGGAACTCAGAGAGACTAAGTGAGGGGCAAGTCAAATGGGTCCAAGAGTAGTTTTTATGGGTATGGCCACCAGGATGAGCATAGAGAGGGGCTGAGTGAGGAATGGGGGCTGTGTGGCCTCCACTGGCTTCTGGCCTGGTGCCAAGGTTGCCAAACACCCCTTGTACATGGAGAGAAGGGCTCCTTGAGGCTTTCCAGTGCATCTTGTATCTTCTAACCCATCCTGCACTGGTTGGCTCTACAAATCTCAAAACAAGATGATTCTTCAGTTACCCCTGCTTCTTCTCACGTCCCACAACTTGACTGGGAAGACGGTCACCTGGTCACCTCAGTTGGCCACATTGCTCTCTCGCTTGGCCACTTGTCTACTCCCAAAGACAAAGCTCTGGGGGATGGTGGCTGTCTTTCTCAGATGTGCTTGGGGTTCTTGACTGTTTTCTCTCCTTCCTTTCCAGAACACAAGGCTCTGAGAGGCACAATGGCCTTGCCAAGGGCCATCTTTTGCCAGATATAGGCTCCCTGGTCCCTGTCCACCCCAGGCCCCCAGCTCTGGTTTAACAGTTCCATTTTCTTCTCCTGGAGGATGATTCCTGATGGCACAATGGGGTGTGATCTTCATCACGGTTTCCTTTGATCCCCTGATGTGGTGCCGCTCCCTGTCCCAACTGCCTGGGACAAAGGAGCTAAAGCACAAAGCAGCATCGCCCAAAGAGGCTCCCGCTAAAACACTTTTTATTTTTATATATAATGGGAAAGCTCAGTGATATGGGAAAACTCCCTTCAGATGCTCCACCCTTCAGCCCCAGATTTCCAGTCCTTTTCTTGTTGGAAGTTTAATACCATCCACTTACTTATATTTTTTAATGGAGGAAGAGCTTCATGCTAATGAGCTGTGCAAATGACACCATTCTTTTGTTACTAATTGAAGAGGTAAAGACCGTCATGAACTGTGTTTATGTTAAGCTATCCATTTCTTGTGCTGGGTTGATTTCAGATTGGTGCATTCTCACTTATCAGGGACCTCTGATTCTAGCAGAACAAAATCAGCTACTTACTCTAGTTACTGTAAGCAGACACATAACTTTTACTGTAATTTGAAAAACCTTGCACTGTAATGGTTAAAAAAAGAAGCAAATCTTATTGAAACTGATTTTGTATTTTTGATTACATCTGAATTTTCACATTTTTGTATCTAACTGTGACCACGGTAGTGCTTCCATAGCTTGTGTTCAAGGTCTTGTTTCTTTCCAGGTTGAATTCTTAGGATTGTGTTGATGCCAAATGATTAAAGGGCAGGATTGGGGCCTGGCTAGCAGAACCTGTCATGAGGGTTGTGTCCTCCCTCCGCCAGATCACTGGCTGGCAACAGGAAAACTTGCCTAGACTGGAGCAAGCTGACGTCACATTTCATTGCGTGAATTCCCACAGACAGCTCATATCTCCAACTAATTTGAGGCCAATGGTTTTGGCCAAACCTTTTCCAAGGACTCTCAAAACTGAGCTGCCCCCACCCCTGCACA
The DNA here is from genome assembly GCF_036562045.2 of Rhinolophus sinicus. Classification (NCBI taxonomy): domain Eukaryota; kingdom Metazoa; phylum Chordata; class Mammalia; order Chiroptera; family Rhinolophidae; genus Rhinolophus; species Rhinolophus sinicus. Next base: position 97,838,678 of record NC_133757.1, read on the forward strand.
ACCCAGCTTCCTGGGTAAGGGAGGACATTTTTGGAAACAAAACTTGTGAAATTAATTTGTGATTATGATTTTTTCTTCTTGCTGGAAACGTGCTGGGAACCAGACAGCATGATGTTGTCGCTCTTTCTGCTTTTCCAAACCAATACACCTGTTGTGCTCTTTTGTTTCTTAGTGAAGAAAATTCTAGACACAGACCTAACTATGAACTCTTTTCCTCCTGTGTTTCTGATTAGCAATTCTCCCTATGTATTCCTAACTTGTTGAAGTGTTTTCCTTCTTAGCATTGCTTCTCATATTTTTTTTTTACTGAACAACAACAACAACAAACCCACAAAGGAACAAATAATCTCTCTTTTTCTCTCTTTCTCTCTCTGATGTGTAATGTTGTGTTGTCCAGATTCTGTATAAAAATATGTATATGATGTATCTGATATTTGGCAGCCACTGGCTGTTACTTTAACCAGTATAATTAACAAAAATGCATAATGTTGGTGTTTGATTTTTTTTTTTTTTACAAAAACGAAACAAAACAAAACAACCTAGTTAAGATGTTTGTGTATTTTTGCATGGTTAAAATGTACTTAGTGCATTGAGAAATGTTGTGGAGGTACTCAGTGAAAAGGCCGGTTTACTTTTTGATTCTAATGGTGATTGGTTGTTGGCCAGACTATTTCCTATGATGTCCGTCTTTAATTTAGCATAATTCTATTTATAACTTGTTTTATTACTCAAGATTCAGCATAGTGTATCTATCTATCTCTATTGTATTTACTGTTCCTTAAAACCAGGTTGTGGAAGTTCACTTGTCTGGCACAGATGTCTCCATTGCCAATTTCCATTGAGTTGTGTTCCATTTAATTTGCTGTACAGTCTGGATCTGAAGCACCCCCGCCCCTAGACAAAGGCTGTCATCTCTCCTTCCAGAGGTCTATTCCTTTGAGCAGTACTGTGGTTTTCCTTGCCATGGAACATTTTTTTTCAAACCTAGTTATATAAAGGAGGAGAAAAGGACAGGAAGATAAGCAGGAATCTAAGAATTATTTATATTTTATACATAATATTATATATAATATATTATAGATAGATAGACAGGCAGACAGACTTTAAATGTGAATTAAGCTGAAAGGCAGTGGAAGATATTGAAGGATTGAGAGAGAGAGAATGAGATCCTGAGTTTTCCTCCCAGGCATGTCACTAGATCAATAGGAGAGCTGCAGAAAAATCGTTTGTCCTTCCTTGCACCTCAGTTTCACCATATGTAAGGTGAGAAAATGAAGTGGGTTTTTTTGGCGGGGGTAGGGGCAACTACACTTTCTCATGTCTTCAGTGCACTTAGAGCAAGGGTAGGTCTCTAACTACCTAAGAGAGTTAAATGCTGTGTGTTTGGAGACCATGCTGGCAGCATTCTCTCTCCTCCTCGGGACATCTGAGCCTGCTCAGGGGAAAGAGGTGTCTGAAAAGCCCTGAGCTGTGCTGGTGTGAGATTACCCTGGCATCCAAAGTTGTGTCTTTGGCTGGGTGGCTTCTGCTCAGCTTGGAAGGAGGTGGGATTGGGAGGCAATAGCTCGGGCGAATGGAATTGAGTTTCTATTCCCCGGAGTCCTATCTTTTCTCTAATTGAGTCAGAATCCATGGGTTTGTTTCCCCTGAATACACGTGGAATTTTCCATGCTATATTTTCCTGCTGAAAACTCTGATAGACCCCACCCCCACTCCCACCCCCCCATTGCTGGGAACTGGCATACAGTCTGTATTACAAGCACCTATATTTCCAGTATTTGTGGTTTTGCAGACACGGGTCTTTGGGCAAAAAAAGTGCACCTGTCCTCAAATGGGCCTTTCCTTCCTCCTCAGAGCTGGAGACACAACCCATCCTCTATGGTCTTTGGGCTTCTTGGTTCAGCAGTGAAAAGTCAACTCTCACCGCCATCCAGGTGGAAGCAAGTACCGCTTTTCTCACTCTTCTGAGGGAAAACCTCAAATTCTTCACAAGCATCTTGTTGTGGGCACTTCATCTTTCTGGGACGTATGTGACCGTGACTGTTGATCTCATTACTGACCATTGCTAAGTGGGCATCTTTCAAAATACATTGAAATTTTTATTAGATTTGACTAGCACTTGCTACTTTTCCTCAGTGTCAAGGTTGACTGCAAAGGGGCAGGATTCCAGAGACGTGGCAGGTACTGCTCTTCTGTTGCCTGGCTCTTCCAAGGCCAGAGTTTACCAGAGAGAGTGGCATGAACGTGATGACCTGGTGAAGGGGTGAGTCTCTGACTCCTCTTCCCACAGTGACATTAGTCAGGAGTCCCAAGGAACCTGTTAGGAAATTTACTCACCATCCCCAGGAACAAGACTTGTTCCCTTTGGAGGCAAGGTTAGGAGAGACCATGATTCTAGAATTCAGTCCCTTCCTCTTGTCTATTCCAGAACTGATATGAATGTCAGAGAGGATCTTATATGGCCCAGTCTCCTCCCTTTACAGATAAGGAAACTGAAGCCCAGAGAGAGATGAAATAATTTCCCCAAAGAAACACAGCTAGAAATCAGTAGAAGTAGATTCTGCATTGCAATGCCGTTTTTGTTCTTCTCCTGACCCAGGACCAGTAGTTCAGAGTCCCTTTTTTAATTTGTGAAATTCAGATACTATTTCTCAATACATGTTTTCTATAAATCCCTGAGAAAGAAAAGAGTTTATTTTCTCAATTACTGTGCAATGTGAACATACACATATACACACACCTGTCTCCAAACCCAGCTCTCTATAAGCCAAGTTAAGAGGGTTAGGATTTTGAATAAGAAATGAGCTGATGTCTTATTTACCTATATTTTTGAGGGACAAGGAAGAACAATGAAATACAAAACAGCAGAATCTAAATCTGTAACCTGCCATTATCAAGTCTATTGCTAGAATAGGTTTTCCTAAATAATCTGAGTGGTCCATCCACCCACCCAGCCACCCCAAGTCTCATTCAGCCATTGCAACTTTCTTGTATGTCTTCTATTCCCAAGGCATCTGATCTCTCCAGGAAAACATTCCACAGTTTCTTTTAACTCTCTGTTTCGGGAAGACCACACATTTTTAATCAAAGCAATTCTTCATAATTTTTACTGTAAATTTCTCCTCTTCCTCCTTTTCGTTCTTTCTCTCCTTCTCTGTCTCCTCCTTCTCTCCCCACCCTTTTTTTAAATGCACTCTTTCTGCTGACTTTGATCTCACCTGAGCCACCAGAACCAAGGTGCATTTTCTCATACAAAATGGTGGATACAGGAACTTGCTTGGGTGTCATTTTTCTCAAAATGGCACATCCCTCTTGACCTTACCTTCTCCTTATGGGAGCTTAGAAGCACCTGGCTTATCTGGTCTGTTTTCCTTTGGAAGAACTCTTTGAAGTTTGTCCCCATAGGCTGACAAGGATGTAGTTGGAATGTTTTTATGTTAATTTCCAAAATAAAGTCTATGATTTGCTACCAAGGCCCCATGATTCCCTATTAGTGTCATCACTGAGAAGGACCCAGTGAGTCCTGCCTCCCTTTCCCCAGCCTCCAGTTCTTAAATGTCTTTTTCTTATTGTCTGGAAAAATGCCTTGATTCCAATCAGATTATAGTGCTGTTTCTCTAAAAATATCAAGTAACCTGAGTTGAAGATTTTTAAAGGAATTTATTCTCTTAAATGGCTGCTATCCCAGCTCCTTATACCCTAACCCTGTCGTAAATTGACACTCTCTTCCTTGCACCAAGCCCTCAATCTGGCTCCAGAGAAAACTGAACACTGCCAGTGGCTCAGGAAGGACATTCAGTGTCCTTTCTGTTGGTGGTTTCCCTGAGAAGAAGTGGCTACAGCAACTGTTTTGTCCTGTTCCACCTTAGAGTGAGGTGTCTCTCTTTGAAATGTTGGGGCTGAAGAGAGCCCTCTAAGACAGCGTCCCCTGGTGGCTGTATGGGTACTTGCCGTTATTATGTTCTTAAGTCTCATTGGCAGAATTTTAAAAAACAGTCACCGGCTTTTCCACATGGGAAGAGTCGAGCTGAAAATCATGACATTGATTTAAGACTGTCAATCCAACCAAAATATCCTAATCCCTGAAGGAAGAGTGCTGGGTTCTAGTACTGGCTCTGCATTAAGCCCCTGTATGACTTTGGGCAGTTAACCACTGGGTTCTGTCTGTAAAAATGAGGAATTAAACTACATAATGTCCAAGGGGCCTTATTTTGTACTGTGGATAATTTCAAAACACATATTTCAGCATATATGAAAGTAGAATTGTACAATGAACTCCTACAGACCTACCAATCGACTTCAACAACGATCGACTCCTGGCCAATCTTGTTTCATCTATACACCCACAGCTTGAGGATCACGTTTGCTTTGTTATGGATTTATTATTCTAATCCTTGGATTCTTGGATGAAATTGTTGCCCACTTTTCTTAGGACCAGCAGAAGGTTTCTTCTACCAGAGAAAGGTCAGGCAGGGCACTGCTCCCCCGACAGCTGCCCATGACAACTAGCGTTTCTGCTTCTGGGCATTGTTTACCACATGAATGCCCCCTTTTGAGGTGGTCCTGAGTAATTAAAGCACAGCTATTGCATCTACGCCATTGGGTCTCAGGCCCCAGACATCTCATAGAGAGTTCTTGCATTAGGCTGCAACCTAATGCTATAGGGTGGAGAGGATGTCTGTCTTGTTTACTGAGCTCACCTGTGGTTCCTTTGCTGGGATAAATAGTGGTACCTTTTAGCAACTGCCTGAGAGCCAGTTCTTCAATTCTAGGGTCTCAGCAGTCACATCACCCAGCTTCTTGCCAGTAGCTTGCACAGAATGGCAGGCAACTCTCAAGGTTTATCCTTCCCATGGCATTTCAACGTCCATCTCCTTCAGTCCAGAACAAGGAGAAAGGAAAAGGCCCTTCCACCTGTTCTGTTCAGTCTTCTATGAGTGGATTCAAGTCAAAGGAGTTTCTTTGACTCCACTAAGGACCCAGCCAGGGGCTCACACACCTTGCAAGGACCTCACATTCCCATGGATGTTGTAGCTGTCATTCTACCTGATGTAGGGGGACCATACCTGAACCCTGAAAGGCTAGTTCTGGCTCCAGCTGAGCGTAGGGCATGCGAGCACCATTCCTGGCTTTCCAGGACACATGGTGTTCAGGCCTGTTGGGACGGCCCGACGGTCAATAGCAAAGGACTTGCCCTAAGTGTGCTCAAACCTTGGTGCTTCCACTTTTCACTCGACAGCTGAGTGACCACAGCCTGCCCTCCTGAGAGGACCTCAGGAAAGAGAGTCTGGAGAGTAGAAACTTCAGTCAAGTTGCCCCAAGTCAGGGACGAGCCTTCTCTTCCATGGAGCCTTCCAAAGGGCAAGCCCTCTGCTACTGCGTACTGTAAATTCAGAGCTTCGGAGCCGAGGCCTCCTGTACTTGGGGGGACAGGTAGCTGAAGAGAAAGGGACTCCTTCTCACCTTTTGTTTACCTTCAATCTGGCTGAATTTAGCTGTCCTTAACTTCTAGTTTGCTAAAGTCCTTATTGCCTTAACAACCACCTAATAAGCAGTCAGAACCAGAAGAGAAAGCCCCTTTGGTGGCATTCATTGTTAAGCCCTATACCTGTCCCAGTCTCCCCAATGCTGCCGTGCCTGAAAAGGGTCCCAGCCCTGTCTCCAAAGTGCTGGGTTAGCCTCTCGCTGAAACAGAAATGTTCCCAGGCTGAGGACAAACCCAGAACTGCTCAGGCGGAGAGATCCCCACACCACATTGGCACTGCTGAAAACCGGGTCCATCCTTCAGACTTGCTTTGCTTCAGATTTGGGCTCCTTCCTCACACTCCCTCCCTTCCGCCTCTTGTTCCCGAGACCCTCCACACCCCATGTTCTCGGCGCCGTTCCTGAAGACCATCTAGACTTTTTGTTCTCCTGAACATTCTACCCACCTTCAGCTGCAGCATATTTCTTCAGCCTCTCCACCAAGCTCTTTAAAACGAAAGGCAGTTGCTGTCTTCCCATGGACAATAATGAATGTATCTACTGTAAGTGCAGACCATGTAGAGAAGTGGCTGGGTTAATCAAAAAGAGGGTTTTTTTGTAAAGCCTGTTTATTTTTTTAAGTCAGTTTTGAGCATTTCTATTTTACCACCCTTCACGTGGTTTTGGGGAACCCAAATCGTATCAAGGTCTCATGCCAAAACAAGCCAAAAGTTGTTTTCTTTACCTTTTTCCTCCATGCACCATGATTTAAATGATTGTTTCGGTGTCATTTTAAATGTTTTCCTGTGACATGTACTGACGATAAAAGTCATCTTGACAAAAAAAAAAAAAAAGATTTATACATGAATCAGAAAGTATTTATTTCAATTTTGTACCTTTCCATTTTAATACATTACAATGTATTGACTCAACTGAGATAATATAAACAGTTCATTTTAATAACATGTGTGTGCGTGTGCCTTTTCCTTTAACATGGCGGGGGAGGGGCAAATAATCATGGAGAGGAACATTCTTGGTGCTTACTGGCATCAGGGGGGGCAGAGCGTGGTCTCTGACTGGACCAAAGGTTTTTCAGAGGCAGCTGGCGACCCTCTGGGAGAGGAAGAGATGATACAGGGTAAATGAGGAGGTAAGTGGGTGGGCCCTCCAGGTATCAGCTCTACTGATGTACTGACCCCACCCCCACGGGTAGGAACAGCCATCCAGATGAAGCTACATACTTGTAGAGCCTGAATGCAGGCTGGCAATCAAAGGCTGGGCCAGGGGCCAGAGAGGAGAAAACCCAAAGCACATAGATAAGAAAAAAAGCTAGAGAGAAAACTCAGTGTTAAAAATAGTGGGGTGGGGGTAGGAGAGACAGAAAAGTTCTGGGTTGTATTTTCTGAATACAACACTTGTTTCCCCCCAATACTTTATGTGCTAGAAATTCTGCAAATCCCTGGGGCAAGTTGCTTTCCAAGGAATCCCAATGAAAACAAGCAAAAAGGCTTCTGTATTGCTTCGTTAGGATAATTCCTTATTGTCCTACTAGGATAAAGACAAAATCAAATACAGTGGGCGGGAAGGTGCATTGGGTGGGCACAGGTGGAAGCAAGAGAGGGGAATCCTGGTGAAAGAGGCAGGAGGTGTCAAATACAGCTGCATCTGGAGGGCTTTATGGAAACTTTTTCCAAACATGATTGGCAAACCTGGTGGTATTTCCACAAGCCTCACAACATTAACCTCTGCTTTTCTCTGCATGTTTGGACATGATTCACTTTTAAAAAGTGTCATCTAGGAGGAAAGAGGGGAACACTGCTTGAAAAGAATCCATCAGCCCTTTCTTCCCAGTAGACGTCTGGCTCAAGGTGAACTCCTTCAAGGAGAGAGATTGAGATAGTATTAGATGGGGGTATGTCTAGGACTCTGGGAAGAGAGGTGGCTGGTTCTTCACAGCCAGCCATTTGATCTCCTTCAACATCCCTCTTCTCTGCCTTCCCTCTTCTCCCCTCCTCCCAACTTTTAAACAAGTAACTTTTTACACCTGCCCTTCTCAGGCACCACCCCCTGCGGCCTGGGCCTCTGAAATGCTGGCTTGTCTCAGCCAGCGAGGAGAACACATCTGAGGAAGGCAACTCTGCATGGTGAGTCAAGGGTTCTCCCTTCTCTTCCTTAATCACTCCCACCCCATCTTCATCTTCTGAGAAGATTTTTGTGTCCTGGGCAGGAAACTAATGAATGGATTATTTCAAGTCCTAAGCCAATACTTTAGAAACAAGTCAATTGCCAATTCTATAAATTAAATGACTCTTCAGCTCTACAAAGGGGCATGTTTAGAGACTTGTCTATCAGGAAAGATGTAGACAGCCCCTTTCCAAATGTCTTTTGTGGAAAGAGTTTGTGTTCTGAGGAAAGGATGTGGGAGGCTCTTATTATCTTAAACTAAATCCTTTCTAAATTGAGTTTATCTGCTTTTGCTATGGTTTTATCAAAGGCAATGCAGAAGTCCCTTTTCAGATAACTGAGGAATTTGTTTTTTGGGAATATTTGTCCAGAATTTTCCCTGTGCCAATGTGTATTTGCATTTGGGGATTTGTGATTCTGGATCCTCTTTTCTCTGTAACTCCTAAAAAGAAGTTCGGGCAGCCTTGGTCCCTGTCAGTTGGAGTTGGGTAAGAGGCATTTTAAAGGGAGAATAGGAAGGTGGGTGAGTGGAGGTTCAGTAGAGTCAGAGAAGTGAAAAATCACAAAAAGCAGGAACAAGGTTGTTCAATGGAGCAGCTCTATTGGCCAGCATGTCTCTCTCTTGTACCATGGAGATTTCTTCTCCAACCTCCTTCCCTATCATCCACTCCTCTTCCCTGCATTATTGGAGTGTAAAAATATACCCAGCTCAGCACTAGATTTCCCCCCCATATATTATCTCAGTTAATAATCCTTCAGCCAACCCCAAAGTAAATATTATTATTCCATTTTAGAGGTGAGGAAATTGACTCAGCATGGTTGAATAACTGATGCTTCACAAACACCAAGCCCACCAGTTCCCCTCTACCTAGGTTTCCTGACACCCAAGCACTCCTCCCTTACCCACCTTCCAGACACCCCCTTTAGCCTTCATTCTTTAAAAAGCCGGAGCCAGTGTTGGGAACTTTGTCAAAGGCAGTTCTTGTCCAGTTGGAAAACCCCCACATACCCCTTGTTTTGAAACGGAACATTTATCTGGGCTTTGCTATATAGAGAAGGATGCATAAGGACCCCTGGCCCAGGGAAAGGAAAGCGTAAGATGGAAACTATTTGGCTTGTAGCCAGCTGTGTTCTGGTAGATAGTACAAAACCATATCACAGCTACGAGGTCTACAACTACGTCTTGATCATTTATAATTCACTTTGGTTAGGTATTATTGTCCTCTCCATGTCATAGATATGGGAACCAAGCCTCAGAGAGGCCTGTTGACTTCCCTGATGGGCAGAGCCACCCCTGATTTCCAGGACTGTTGGCCCCCACACCTGTGTTCTTCCCACCACACTGTCACTGTAGCACCTCGTAACACAAACATTCTGTCCTATCAACAACCCCCCACCTCCCACCCTGGAAGAATAGAGGACTCATTGACTACAACGGGGGTCAACCTGGAACTCTGTTGAGTCCAGTGAATGATGGAATTGCCAATACTAGGAACAGGAAACCAGGAAGAAGAGCTCCTGGGGCAGAAAGAGTAATGAAGGCGCTGTTGATGGCAAGGCACACAGCCCTAGAGGATGTGGAAGAAGCTGTGGCCCAGATCCGGAAGTCAAGGAGGGAAGTCCTCTTTGGAGACCCCTGAAAGGAGGGGTGGCTGAAATTACGAAAAACAATGTCCGAAGGTCTGCAAGGCTGCCACATGGAAGAGAGGTACATGCAGAGAAAGTTAACTTGTAATAGGACTGACATTTCCCCAAAGAGGATACAATAGTCCCCATTTATCCATGGGGATACATTCCAAGACCCCCAGTGGATACCTGAAACCGAGGATAGGACCAAACCTTATACATACTATATTTTTCCTATGCATACATACCTATGATAAAGTTTAATTTATAAATTAGGCAATTTCATGGATAGAAGATTCATTCTAACCGTAGGTCTTAGCAACTTCAACATACAATTTTTTCTCTTTCTTTAGAGAGCTTTCAACTTTTCACTCTTTAAGCACTTTGAGGCTTCTCTTTGGCATAACTGAGTTGCTAGCATCATTACTCTGCACGTTGAGGCTGTTATTAAGTGACATAAGGATTACTTGGACACCAGGATTGTGACAGATACTATGACGGTAAATCTGATAACCCAGATGCTACTAAGCACCTAATGGGTGGGGAGCGCATACAGTGTGGAGACCATGGACAAAGGCGTGATTCATGTTCCAGGTGGAATGGAGCAGGACAGTGCAAGATTTCATCATGCTTCTCAGAACGGCACACAATTTAAGACTTAGGAAGTTTTTTTCTGGAATTTTCCATTCAATATTTTTAGACTATGGTTAACCATCGGTAACTGAAACCACAGGAAGTGAAATTGCAGATAAAGAGAGGGGGCCTATTGTATACAGATAGCGAACAGACACCCGAAGAGATGTTCATCATTAGCCACTAGGGAAATGCAAGTTAAAACCCCACGATATCACTATATGACCGAAAAATAGAGACAAAACCAAATGCTGGAGAGATGCAGAGAAACTAGACCACTCATACATTGTGGACGGGAAAGTGAATGGTACAGCTACTCTAGAAAACATTTCATCAGTTTCTTACAAATCTAAACATGCAATTACCTAATGATTTAGCAATTGCCCTCTTAGGCTTTTATCTAAAGGAAATGGATATTTATCTTCACACAAAAACCAGTGCAGTAATAGTCCAAAAATAGAAATAGCCCAGATATCCTCCAACAGGTGAATGGTTAAACAGTGATACAGCTATACCCTGGAATACGACCCGGCAATAAAAAAGGTACATCCATCAATACATGCAAAAACTTGAATGAATGTACGAAAACCAAGGCCATAGATGGCTGGTCCACCTGCAAATACTTCAGTTGTTGTTTTAATCAGAAGGGAGCTTTCAAACCACATTACTAACTTCTTCAGAACTTCTCAGACATCTAGAAACTTCCATAGTGTTGTGTCGTAGGCCAGTGACAGGAGCTAAAAAGGTGGTCATGGTGCCTGAAACCCTAGGGCAGGAGAGGTAATCAAGAAATCAGGGGCCAGAAAACCCAAGAAACTCAAACTAGGATCAAGAAGTGGGAGGCTGGAAGCCAGAGATACCTAAAAGACACAAATTCAGAAGTAGAAGCTGGAAACTCACAGGGAATCAAAGCTGTGGGGAATCAGAGCTGAAGTAATGTGGACTCGTGGCAGAGCAACTGCTACAGGCAGTGTGTGTGAGGACCAAGGGCATCTACATGGGATCCCAACCAGTCTGCTGGTTCCCCATTCGTGTTTCTGCCTCAGGAGCATGCTAAAAGTGTCAAATGTTTTCCGAAATGTTAACAGATTTCTGTTATTTGTGCCTACAATAGTTTTCGGGCATGGCTTGGATTGCGTGAAGAAGGTGGAGTTAAATTTCCAGGCAAGGTACTTATGTGCATTCGACATAAGGACAGTACTTTTAAAGGAAGCATGCATGCTCCGTTTCACATATTAATAAATAGAATATATGTATATATACACTATTCTGATATAATAAAGAAGTAACATGTTATTATGATTTTAAACTGCTGGCAATATAGAAATATATTGCAGAAAATAAAGTCTAATGTAATTCCTTTCCCCACTCCACTGAAAATGCCAGTATTAACTGTTTGGAATATAGTCTCCCCAGATTTTTCCATGCATATGCTAACTGTATTTGTTTGTATAGGTAGACTACTTATTATACATACTTTATTTTTTAAAGTGGAATTTAAAAATACGGGGTGCCTACAGTTTTGCAAATGGTATTATTTACTTAACATCTCTCATAACAAAGTTTTTAAAAGGGACTAAACGTGAATGAACTCTGTGTGAGTCAAAAACGCCCTAAAGGACTTACAGAGATTTCTGCAAAATACCCGCTGATGGGCGTATTTGTGCTTTTCTTCACCACCTCCTCAGGCAGCAATGATCCTGGCTACTGGCTTACCAGGTCTACGATTCTGAGGGGTTCTACATCCAAAGACAGCCTCCCGCCCCAGGAATCTCTCATCTGTTCCCCCCACTGAGATCACTCCTGGACAAATCAAGACAGTGGTCTTGGTGTCCTTAGCTCCTCATGTAGGACATTCATTAAATCACTTCACTTATTGAACCAGCATCACAGCACTTGGAAGCAGATACCATTATCCTTATCAGACAGATGTAGAAAGTAAGCCACAGAACAATCAGTAACCTGCCCAAGGTCAACCACTGCTAAGTGGCAGAAGAAGATTAAAAAGGGACTTAAAGAATAAGGCTGGGGGCAGATGTGGCCCCAAGAGCTGCCCATAATTCTCAGGGCAAACAGCAGTGGCCACTCGCAATGTTATGGTGCTATAGCTCCCTAGGTGTCCTGTTGTGTTTCTACTTACTTCTCACAGCAACCCCATGGAGTAGTGGAGAGGAATCAGAGAGGGGCCGTAACTTGCAGGTGTCAGAGCCAGATTTGAACCCTCTAACTGTGGAGCACTGTTAATTATTGCACCAGGGAAAATCAGTGTAGGGAGGAGAGACTACACCGACAGAGCTCCAGGAGTTTTGGACTACTTACCTAGAGAGCAGCAGAAGCCAGAAAGAAGACGCTAGAAGAGGTCAGAGAAAGCCAATAGTGAGGCTTGGGAAACCTCCTTAGGTGATTCCAGAATGTCCACTCATAACCACCAAGGTAGAGCCCTTGACTGACAGGATGCTTCCCACTCAGGACAGGGGACTCCAAGCAGCAGCTCAGGGCTGGAAACCCTCCCAAGTGGGTAATTAGTTCAGCCACCACCCCTACTCCTTTTATCAGCCCAACTGCACCCTGTGTCACTTTGTTCCCTTTGCAGGCATCTCCCTGCCCCCATCTCCATCACCCTTCCCTCCACCACCTGCCATTCTGAAAACATCTCAAGCTATAAGAAACTAAAGTGTCACCATCTTGCTCAAAGACTACACATGGCTAATGTAAGACAATAAAGAAGACAATTACTATAAGGTAGTGAGGAAATCAGGTTTTTTCACTTGACATCATTACGTGAATTTGATCTCTGGACATGATTTTTCATTGTTGAGTTTTACAGATTTTGTGAAGGCTAAAGCTTAGAGTCAAATATTTTGATGGGAAGTATAAACAGGGGAGGAATCTCAGGCCAGATCTGCTGCCGGGAAGCCAGAAGGCATTTCTGGACTGGGATCAATAGAAAGCCTGCCTTCATATGGCTCTTGGCTGGGTTTCGTCTTCCTATTTGAGTTTCTATAGCATAGAAAGAGAGGACAAGAGAAACGATTACAGCAGGCCTAGAAGAGGAGAGTCCTGAGTTGGTATTAACTGGGCATGTCAACTTAAAAAATATATATATCACTGACATATTCTCCTGTATCAGAGGCATATACAACAATAACTGAGTTGAGTTTAAAGGAGATTTTGCAGAGCAAAATCGGACACTTTCCCCCCAGGAAATGGGTAACTAAATCTCAGCAAGACATTATATCGAGCATCCTTTTCTAGTGTATTGGATCTCAGAGCGGGCAGGTGCCTCTCTGCTCCAGCCTGAGGGAGGCTTTGGTGAGGAACACAAGAGAAAGCCTGCAGGGGCCGATGAGTCTTCCGTTCTCTGGGTAAGAGCAACTCGATTGGCACTTTGGGGAGTTTACGATAGACACAGCTCCCTGGAGAACTGACAGAAACAGAGTCCATGGGCTGTGCCAGTTCTCCTTCGGCAAATTAGAAAAATATCCCCAAAGGTTGGTGAGGGAAGGGTGAAGCGGAAGCCCACAGCCATCAGCCATAGCAGAATTAGCTTTAAATAAAAGAGAAAGGTTTCTCATTCATGTTCTCCTTTCCCTTCAGTCTACTTCCAGCCTCCACTCCCCCAACCACCACAATACACACAGTTCTACTGAAATTCAAAATACTCTTTGACATGCTTATAGCCATTTTCATGGTGGTGGTGGTGGTGGTGGTGGTCTGCGTATGTGTGTATGTGTGTGTGGGGGGGTTAATAGCAGTCATTCAGAGCACAGGATATCTTATTTTCTGCTTTATGTCATTTCAGGTTTATCTGTCTTCACTAGTGAAAAATTGATTTGAAGGTAAAATCTGTTTCATTGGCTTAAAAAAGACTTTCATGTTTCTAACTTGCAAGGTACTGTATAGGACAATTTTACTTTTTCAAGACTTGATTTTTGTAGTCATACACAGCTGGTGCACAAATTGCAGAAAATTTGAAACACTCAGAAGGTATTAGGAACCTCTGCTTCCGGCCATGCTGTGATAACAGAGACTGGATTTACCCATCCATCTTAACTCCCAAACTGGACAAAATATATGAAACAGTGGTACATATGAGTCATTGCGCAGAAGGCAGTGAAGAACAGTGACCCCCTTGAGAAATGGGATGGAAATAAGATGAGCTCTCAGATTGCCGTTTCCGGGTCGCAGCCATGGGGAGAGGAGTCTGAGCCGAACCCAGAGGTCTCTGACAGGAGCAGATAAACACCTGAGGAGCTAGAACCCACAGGGCCGTGAATCAGGGAGAAGAGAACCCACACTAAGAACTAAGGTAGTGCTCTGTATACCTGCAGAGCATACCTGCAGAGGGTCCCCTCCAGTCTTCTAGGGATTGCTGAGCAAGGGACACTCGTACAGAAACTGCTGCAAAGAACCACCCTAGAGGAGCAGGCAGGAAAATCCCCAGAGCTTACACAAGGCCAAGAGTAACTTGTGTTTCTTGAGCAGAAAGAACTCAGAACACATGGCGCATCAGACAGGATCCTAGATGAGTGCTGCCTCAGTAGTGGGAGCAGATTACACCTAAACTAAGACTGCCAGGGGCCCACCTGACAAAGCTTCAAAGAAAGTCTTGGGAAGATCAAATTGTTCCCCGGGAACTTAACTGTTCCCCAGAGCAAAATATTTAAAAGAATACAAAAGCCTCTAGCAGCCAGCAATGTAACACGGAATGCCTGGCATGGCATAAAAAGTTACCAGGAACATAGGAACCATAATCAAGAGAAAAGAATTTAAAAACATTAGGAAGATTAAAAAATAACCCTAACCTTACCAACCAGAAATGATCTTAGTGAATGATTCAGGTATTACCTTTTTGACTGTTACATAATACATTAAAAAAAAAATTACTGAACTTACCTTAACTACGGATCTAAGTAAAACTTGGTATTATAATTTTCTCTCTTTATGTATCTTAAGCACTTTCCCGTGTGTATTATTTCACCTTTTCGGTGATACAAACTAACGCTCACTTGGGTTGCCTCAAATAATAGGGAATGTATTATAAGGTGATTGCCAGGTAATATGGCAATAGAATTATCAGCTAAAAGGACCAAAGGGGAAACAAAGCTAAACTGGACCTTGCAGAAAGTGAAGGAATGAAGGTGATGTCAGGATGGGAAAGCAGATTCACTCAGACCCAGAGCTGCTCCAGCACCTCAGCAGGAGCTGTGAATTTCCCTCCAATGCCCCACCTTAGAGAGACTCACCACTCACTCTCTCACTACGCCTTCTCTTGTACATCGTCTGCATTGCTGAGTAGTGTTCCATTGTAGGAATACATGCATTTGGATAAACACGCAACGTTTATCCATTTGCCAGCTGATGATTACCAGGGCTGCTTCCAGTTCTGGGCTATTGTGAATAACCCTGGTATAAACATTCTTGGACAAGTGTTTACGTAAAAATATGTTTTCATTTCTCTTGGGTAAATACCTAGGAGGGGAATCGTTGGATCATAGGCAGATTTATTTTTGCTTTTAATTTAAATAAATAATTTGAAATAATTAAAAAAAATCCTTCCAGGCATCAGTGTTATTTTTACTTCTTTCTCCAGGGAGAGATAATTATAATAACTTTCTGTAGGAATTCCTTCCCTCACTGCAATTTCTCTCCCTCTCTTGCCCTTTCCTTACTTCCAAGGCAAGATAATCACAAACGGAACTTTGAAAACATACTTTACACACCTCTCTCTAAATAAACTAAATGCCTTATATTCTGTCCTAGCTTTATGTATCTATCCATCGTTTATCACAGTTTTAATTTTACATTTATGTGTGTAATTTGATTCATGTCCATCTTCTCTGCAAACCCATTGAGGGTAGGGGTCATGATCATTTTTGTTCACCTTTGTAACTCTAGCATCTAGTACAATGCCTGAAACAAATATTTGTTGAAATAATCATCCTAACCTCTATTTCCTTTAAAATTATAATAGTGCTTTATTGAATGCTATATTAGTGTTTTCTACATGCCAGACGCCATTCTAAGCACTTAACTTATATCATTTCTTTATTCCTCTTAACAAATTTATAGAGTAGGCACTATTATTTGTATTTTACAAATGAAGAACAGTAGCATAGAAATATGAAGTAATGTGCCCAAGATACACAGCAGGTTAACAAAGCTAGTGAGTGACAGACCTAAGATTTGAACTCAGGAAGTCTGGCTTCAGAATCCAAGCTCTTAACTATAAAGCTATTAGGTATATTGCCTTTATGGCTCGTATTACTGACGTGCTTTTCTGATTAAAGTAATTCCCTGAAATTCTTTCAGACCTGGAGATAATCTCAGAGATCATCCTTTTTTCATAGATTGGAACACTGTTCTCAAAATAGATGAAATGAATTGCCCAAGTTCACACTCCAAGTTCGTAATTTAGGCTTTGTTATATTTTCTGACAGCCTTTTTTTTTTTTTTTTTTTTTTTTGCATTGTATCAGACTGGTGCCTCTTAGGAATGAGCTAAGTTTAACTGGAAAGATTCAGCTCCATTTTTTTATAGATAAAATTTGAGTGATGTATCTGAAATTAATATAAATATATAATGCAATATGTGATGATTCCTTTTTTTTTAGACTTTGGTGAGAATATTCTTTTTTTATTAGTTTCAGGTGCACAAAACAAAGGAATACTTAGACGTTTAAAAAATATGGAACGCTTCATGAATTTGCATGTCATCCTTGCGCAGGGGCCATGCTAATCTTCTCTGTATCGTTCCAATTTTAGTGTATGTGCTGCCGAAGCGAGCATGAGGATTCCTTTTTGTGATTGCACATAATGTGCAACTAGCTTTTATAATAGTGTGTGCGTGCAAGAGAGAGAGAGAGAGAGAGAGAGAGAGAGAGAGAGAGAGAGAGAGAGAGAGATTGAGATTCACCAGAGCTATCAAAAAGAAGTAGCGATTATGTGTCCCTGCTATTGGCCTTTACTTGCCTGAAGGCAGGGGACTAGCTCAGATGACTTATCCAAGTACCATCTAGGTTCAGTTCTTTGAAGTATTTTAAAGAATTTGTTACCATCACCTAAAGGTGTTCTTCCTAAAACACTTTTCTTGAACAGGAATAAAAAAAGAGTATAATTTAATCCTGGTTTCACGCGTACCTTTGGTTGTTTGCCTGTTACACAAAGTAAGGTCTGTGGAGCATTAGCATCCATGTCCTTGGAAGCTTGTTAAAAATGCAGAATCCCTGGCCCCATCCCAGACATGCTGAACCAGAAACTGCATTTTAACAAGATCCTCAGGTGACTTACAATCACATCAAAGGCTGAGAAGCACTGCCCTAAGAGGGTCTGCCAAGAGACTGAAGAATAAGACTGAATGTCTTATAATGAATCACCTTCTTTTAAAAAGTGCAATGTCCACTCCCAGCTGTCAATTCTAAAATATACATAAGATTCTGTAACTTTTTTTTTAAAATCCCAAACTTAACAATAGCTTTCTTTTTTTTTTTCAGTAGCTGATTCTCATAGATATTTCATAGACACGAAGAATTCTAGAGTTGGGACAAATCTTGGAAACCGTTAGTCTATCGTACATGCACCCAAATACAGAGTCCCTTCTACAACATTTCTTTGTGACCTCTTATTGAACATTTCCAGGAAAGACAGCTCACTGCATCACAAGGCACAGCCATTCCTTGCCATTCACTGTCGTATTCACTGTCTTAATTGAGTTCTGACCATCTATCACCTGGACCACTGCAAGTGTTGTGAACGTCTGCCTTGATCTTTGTGACCATCCTAGAGACAAAATTATCTTCCTGAAACCATATACCAACATTAGTGGTGCTTGAAAAAATGCTTACTTCCTGATCAATTCACTATTGTCCACTCTATATAACCATCTTCCATTTTCTCTGGTCTAATCAAACAAATCAGCTAATGATCCTAAGACTAAGATGATCCTGCCTTCCTAATTTTGTGCAAGTCTAACTCCCTACTTTAATCCTGTTCCCCATGTCACAACTTACCTGCTCCCTGCCTTGGATGTGAAAATCCCACTGATTTTGCATCTCCTCACCCTCCTCAGGTATTCACCAACAGCAGCAACTATTCTTTTGTGTTTCTTTTTCTGATTTTTATGAAACCAGAGAAGTTAACCTTGTTCTTCTAGTCTCCTAGTTAAAGGCCAAGTTCATGTAGAACAGGAATCTAGTCCGTCACATAGCTTTTCTTGGCACCTGGCTGCTCTCTTTATGTTCCACTTAGGAGGGGAAAGGCTTCTGTGTATACCGTAATCTGAAGTTCACTGGAGAGTCACCTGTCCAAAAACGTGTCCTCATTGTCTGTCATTCTCATTGCCAGAATCGCATTAGAACTCCCCTGGGGACAGAAGTACTTTAGCTAAAATTCACAAATATCTATATTAAAATTATTTTGCTCCGTGCGGATATAGATACAGAGATGAATGTGACAAAGGCAAAGTTCCAGAGTGCACGTTGTAATGGAGGGGAAGAAAAACAATTTTGTCTTGTTGAAAGTATCGTGTTATTTAAAGAGACACCATTTCCCCCAGATTTAATTATCTGCTTAACTCGGGATCGTCTTTCTCCCTCTTCCTTCTCCCTCCCCCATCTCAGCGAGCAGAGGTGGGACATTAAGAAGTGATGAGGCACCATCCAAGGCAAGTTTCTTAAACTCCAGCTCCACACCGTTTTAATAACGCTGATGACCCTACGGTCTGTTGTTTACATTTCTTTTCTTTATCAGACTGTGAGCTACTTGAGGGCAGAGTTCATGTCTAATTGCCACAAGGAACAATGCTCGGCATTTAGTAATGCATGATGAGAGCGCTTGCTCCGCCGCAGACACTCTTAAAATGGCTTTACGTATATTCAGTCATTCAGTACAGGAATTTGCTCAAACGAAGGTCTCCACTCCTTTGTCCACGTGCTTTAGATCGGATGACCACCGACCTCTCCTCACCTGGTGTCCACGCTGGCTCGCCTCCCCGCCCCGCCCCCAGACTGTCCGCGCCCCGCCCACGCGCCGTGCGTAGTACTAAAGGCCGGTCGCGCCTCAATGACGTAATCAGCGCGCGCCCTCCCCGCTGCAATCCACCTGGCGTGAGAGTCTGGTGGTTCCAATTGAAGCGCGAGCGGGCATCGGGGTAGCTTCAGTTGCTCACACCCGGAGGTCCGCGGCATCTCAAGCTCTGCGACATGTCGATGCTGGCTGAGCGTGAGTGTTGGGCGCGGGGACCCGATCATGCCGCGCGGGTGAAAGTTCCGGGTGACGCGCGGGCCAGACCCTGTGGCTGGGGTGCGGGTCACCGGCGCGCAGTCGGGTGGAGGATGCGGCGGGCTGGCCCCTGGGAAGCCTGCTGCGTGCGGCGGAGATCTCCCACCCCAGCCTTCCCCCAGAGTTAGCTACCGTCCTGCTAGTGAAAGAGTCTGCAGGTGTCACGTTCAGAGCTGGGCACGCGCGCGCTGGGTTTGAATGAGAGTCAGGACGCCCGCGTCCTGGGAACCCGACTTTTCACTTCCCGGGGCCTCAGCTTCCTCCCGTTTACAAAGAGGAGGTTAGGCCGGCAGAATCTCCTTAGGCAGTGAAAGCCCATTCTCGAAGATGTACTGATCCCAGAAAAAGATGTATTTAAGATGTTTTGAACCCCGAAAAGCAAAGGGATTAGTAACATCAAACCCAGGAAATTAACATTTTTAGGGGTGCAGGGCTAAGAAGTGATTCTAAGTAAGACTGTGGCGGTTTTGACTTTGTTGGAATTAGCACGCTTCCATGACACAGTGTCTGCCTCAGTTTGCCTTTGTCATTTATCATCGCTTTGTGAACTAAATAAAATTCCTTAATTCCCTTTCTGGATCGGCTGTTCAACTTCTGAGTGGTACCTGTAGTGAGGTTGCCTGCCACCAGAGGGCAGTCGTGCCTTGGTGTTGAAGGGACGCCTATAACTTTGGAAATGTGTAATGAACTTGGAACAGACAACAGCTTACTTAACAGACGAACAGCAGCTACACAGGGATTTTGTGAAGTAAATGCTGTCAACATCCTCTTATCTGAGAGCATGAAGGAATGTGAGCACAAAACGAAATGGGCAGGGCTCCGTTCCAATCTTAGAGGGGCAAAAATTGAGGTTCAGAGGAAAATAATTCACCCCAAGTCATTGAAGTTGAGATAAAATTGGTCTGGTTATCTCTACGTCTTTATGTTTTTGTTAGGGCCAGCAGTTTTCTACTGTTTTAAATAGGGACTCATAGAAAGGAATACGTTTTAGATGGTGATCTTAGAGCCTAGATCGCTGAGATCTCTCCTGGTTTTAATATTCTTTGATGTGTGCTTAATTCAGCATGCACTGGGGAACATTAGCCCTGGCTCTGCTATTTTTTTATATCCCTTTCCATGATCAGTTTCTGTGGCGGTATTAAAAGCCTCTTTTGTTATCTTCATCACTAGGTTGGCTTAAAAAAATCAACGAGATGGTCAATGTAAAAATAGTTTGAAGTAGGAAGTGGTATATAGGTGCAAAGCCTATGTGTAGACCTCAGTAATTCAAATTGCATGATTTCAAGGGAATATTTTCAGTTCTGCTCTCCCCACCAGGACTACAAATTTTCAAATCGTTGTCATGATAATACGTGATGCGTTGTCTTTTTTAAAAATTTGCTAAATTAATTTCTGTGGCATAGCTTGTGGTTAGATATTTAGGGCTGGTGTTCTTATTTTAGAGATGAGAATATGGAAGCATAGAAAAATTCTAGTCCCATAATCTCACCACCCAGCAATTATTTTCACTGATAGTGATTAAATCAGGATCATTCTGTAGGTACAGTTTTGTATCCTACTTCTTTTTTTCTACTTAACATTAGTGAACATCTTCACTTCCGGAAGTGGACTATATTTTGTTTTCTTTTATCTTCACCCTGTTTTTTACATCTTATGCTAATTTTCTTTGTGTGTCTCAAAAACACTCATTATCTTGTGTTTCTCTAATTATCAAATGTTATAGATAAGAAAACCAGCTTACACAAACCTCCTGCTCTGTGAAACAAGAATTTCATTTATCACTCTCACTTCCCAGTCTATATAATTTGGAGTTTTAGATCCAGATTTTTATATCAAGGTATTACTTTTTGCAGACTTTTTTCAAGACCAATTTTTGATCCTTGGAATCATTACATTTTATAATAAAAAAAATCACAGCACTAGTTAGTGGATTTTAATGCTCATTGCATTAAAATAATATACTGTAGTTTCTTAGTTTTGAATATGTCTTGAACAATGTGTTAATAAGCATGCATGGGTGATATATTTTGTCTTCTTGAACTTCTGAAAGTGTCTTTGGGAAAAAAAAAACACCCCACAAAACTTTTGTCCTTGGTTCTTGAAGCTCAACATACCTTTCAGAGGAAGCTGAATCCTGGCATAAGCCATGTGGTATTAGGCATGGGGTGATTGAAAGGTGAAGTCCTTTGTAGCTGTCCTATGAAGGTTGTTTATTCGAGTTACCCCAAAAGCATCCTGACAGACCTTTTACATTTAGCTCTCCAAATAGGAGAAGTCCCCACCAGAGGACCATTAAACACGTCACCCCAGATAGTGTTTCTGTGAGTTCTGGGCACTGTACCCTGAGGCCCAGTGCTGTCCCTCACGATGCTGTTCTATATAGTGTTTGGATCCCCAAGACCATCCCCAGGTTCAGTGGTTTGCTAGGACTCAGGACACAGGACTCATCATATAGTTGTAATCATAATGGCTAAGATTTATTATGGCTAAAGGATGCAGAGCAAAATCAGCATCCTTTTCAGGAAAAGACACATGGGGTGAAGTGCAGGGGAAACAGGCACAAGCTCCAGAGTCATCTCTCGGGAGAGGCACACGTGTCACACTTAATTCCCTTAGTGCAATTTGTGGCAGCACATGTGAAATGTTGCCTACCAGGGAAGCTTGTTAGAGACTTAGTGCCCAGGGATTTTTACTGGGGGCTGGTCACATAGGCAGCCTCTGCCTGGCATGTACTAACATTCCAGACTCCCGGAAGGAAAGCAGGTATTCAGCATAAGCCATATTGTTTGTAGGAACAGTTATTTCTGAGAATGGTAGAAATCCTGAAACCCAAGTTCCCAGCCAAGGGCCAGCCTTGCAAGGAAGCCTTTTGAAGGGAAGCTATGAGTGAGGCCTGCTGTGTTAGCTTTTTTCTCCATATAGGTGTTAGCAAAGCTGACATCTGGGCACAAAACAGACTGTGGAATAAGAATAACATGGCCCATGTAAAAGTAGATCCAATCTGAACAGACCAGAGACAATCTTTTCCTTGCTAGGATTTCCCAAACCTGGAAACTTCTACAACACTAGAGCCAGAACGTGTTTCAGGGAAGTAGGGTTCTGGCCAAATAAGGGAAACATGTCTGCTCTGCCTCTCCTCTAAAAGGTTCTACATATTTGCATATTAAAAGTCTGGGAAAGTTTGTAGTACGGAACACTATGAAATTTTGTTTTGGCCCAGTGTTACTGTTTTTTAATTTAATGGGGAGCCCCTCCTCGCCTTTCACATCCTCATGTGGGAAACACTGCCCTACCCCATTGGTGAGGATACCTGCCATTTCCTTGGGGAAGAGAAACTGACCTTGCCTACCCATCCAGTCTCTTGTGTCAGCACTCTTGTCTGCTGCGTATACATATGTGACATAAACTACTATATGCAGTTCTTAGGGCAGGGGGTCAGCTCAGTCAGTCTCAAAAAATTTTGTTTCATACAAGCCCCAGTCAGAGCCCTGGCAAGCACCGCTGCTCAGAGACGTGCACTCTGACACACGCTGGTAAGCGGCCTTGCAGAGAGGACACTGGGATTTGTTCATTAGCAGAGGAAACATTATGCTGAGTATTTACTAAGAGAAGGAAAGTGATAACTTAGTCACCACTAGCACTTTTGGGTCACTGTTGTCCTAGAAAACACTACATTTGAGCCCAACTTGCTTTGCTTTATAAGTAGCCTTTTTCTGCCTGCATGCGTGTAAAAGGGTTACTTTTGCTAGGTTGTGTATAGTTACAGGTTTCTTTATTGATTTCACATACAGTAACTTGAGCCTCTTTGACGGGAGGTTGTGATGTTTTTTTAAATTATGTTACGAGACTGAAAAGGCATGAGGTTGATGCTGGTAGTGACATACTGGCTGCCATCGGTGCAGTAGGTGAGTGGTGATGGCACTTGACTCCCACATTTCTCACTTGGCCACAATTTACTTTTGCGTTCTTTTTCTGTGGATTTTTGAGGTTCTATATCTCAGCCATAATTTTCCTTAAAACAATAAGGATAACTTTGAGTTCCTAATGCTTATTTACCTGCATTAAAAAAAAGTACTTAACTTTGAAGAGAATCAGAGCAGTGCCTTAATTCAGTTATGTTCCTTTCTTCCTTTCCCCTCTTCTTGCCTCCTCTTCCTCCCTCTCTCCCTTCCTTCCTTCCTTCCTTCCTTCCTTCCTTCCTTCTTTCCTTCCTTCCTTCTTTCCTTCCTTCCTTCCTTCTTTCCTACTTTCTTTCTCATTCATTTGTACATTAATTTACATACTTACTGAGTACTTACTATGGATAAAGTGTTTTTCATTTCTTGCAATGAAACATAAGAAAGGATAAGACACATTGTGAGCCGTAAGGAGATTATGGTCTAATAGGAAACAAGAGATGGATATAAATAGATATAATACAGAAAATTGTTAATTAAATGTCAAAAAATAAATAGGTAATTTATTCTAGAAGTTTACAGAAGGAGTCATATGACTTTAGGGCATTTCAGTGAGAAGGAATGGTGTCATTAATATCTGTAGATCATGTGTATAGATAGTACAGTTGACTCTCTCCAGGATTATAATGACTGTTGGATATTGTGGACAAAGAAAATAGCTTTGATGTCAGTAGGACCTTGTTTTATGTAAGAGGCTCTGGTTTTTGCTTGGGGACATTAGGCACATTTCTGTCCCTAAGCCTCAGATTTTCTCATCTGAAAAGTGGAGATAAGAATATCTACCGTCATTGGGTTACTCTGAAAATTGAATCTAATGTGTGGGTAGCATTTGGCGCATAATATATGGCAACAAAAACTATAACAGCTGCTGCTGCTGCCACTACAATGGTGATGATGACGCTGGTGTCCTTTAATAAGTTGCTGCCTTTAGCTGAATGTGGAGGACCCAACTGATGGGATAGCTATGTGTTTTGATTCATCACGTTTGGAGGGAATATCTTCATGTTTGTCTTATGAGGTCAACTTGTATGTTGAGAATATATAGTTATTGGGGAAACTGGGGTAAATGATCCAGTCTGATGCTGAATCTACTATCTGTATCTATTGAAACATAGTGTATGTCATATTTTATGCAAGTATATGTGTATGTGTTAGGTATGTTTGTATTTGTGTGGTATTTTTCATATTTGAAAGATAAGTTGCCAATGAGATGCTCTGTCATTTACAGGTCGGCGGAAGCAGAAGTGGGCTGTGGATCCCAGAAACACCGCATGGAGTAATGATGATTCCAAGTTTGGCCAGAGGATGCTGGAGAAGATGGGGTGGTCTAAAGGAAAGGTATTTTGGATAACAGCAAAAGAAATTGGAGCCATGCAAAGAAATTACAAATTAGGAGAATGCATCTTTCTTAGGAGACTGGGAGAAATTTATGTTTTGGATCAATAAGTGATTTTGGAGAAATTAAGTAAATTACGGTGACCTTGTGATGGTAAAGTTAGAATTGAACATACATGTCAGCTCTTTTTATCATTTAAATTGCGTGATTAGCACTTTCATAGCCAGTGCCTTTTAATTTGTTGCACTTGGAATCATACTTAACCATCAGAGTTTTATATTGTTAAGAGGAATGTTTTATGATACATTTTCTCCTTTTCCTCATATTCCACTTATTGCTAACTCAAAGAAGAATTCTACTGACATCGCTACACTTAAATACTTCTTGTCAAATACTTCCTGTTACCAAGTCCAGTGGACCCTTTTTTTGTTCTCACATTGCTTACTCCCTTAGCAGTGTTGGACAGAATGGACTACTTCCTTCTTCAGGGACTTCTGTCGTGGCTTCCACAGTACTGCCCTCCCTCCTTCACTCCTAAATTTGTTGCTGGCTCTTCCTCTTCTAGGCTTTTGAGCTTTGGAGCTCCTGGGGTTCAGCCCCAGGCCCTTTTCTGTACTCCGCTTAGATGAACTCATTCATTCCATACCGTGCTTTGGATTAGCTGAATTCTGAGAGTTATCTAATCCTGTCACTTTTCTGTATCTAGTTCGTGTATATCCTTTGAGCTCCAAATGTGTACATTTGTCAGCCTGCTTGGCATTTCCGTTTGAGGAGGCAGCTAGAGTTTATCATTTTTATTGTATAACTCCGGATCTCCTACATCTTTTTCTTCTCAAGTTTCCCCCATTTTTTGCAAGTGGTACCCTGTCTACCTACTTCCTCAAGCCAGAAATGGGAGTCCTGCTGGGTTCCCGCATTTCCCTCACTTCCTGTGTCCCGAGTCATTATTCTCTAATCGGAGCACATCCTGTCCAAGCCCTGCCATTGCTTGCCCTCAACAGCCTCTCGGCTGCTTCCTCATCGTCCTTCTTTTCCTCCTTTGGGCCATTTGCCATGCAACAGCCAGAACTAGCTTTTAAAATACAGAAATTAGATCATGTTATTCCCTTGTTTAAAAGTTTAGTTGTTTCTCATTGTTTTAAAAAACCAGAAATCCAAATTTCTACCATCATTTATTTCCAAGGTCCTGTGAGGTCTAGCCCCTTCGTATCATCTCATTTCCTCTTCATTCACTCTGCCGAAGCCACCCTGCGTTCCTGTTAGGTTCTCCAGTACACTGAGCTCTCTGGGACACCTTACAAATGAGTGTTAATTTATGCAGGGCACTTGGAGTCTCCCTCTCCCCTTTCTCAGTGTTGTTTTATAAAATTATTTAATGGAGAGAACCATAGAAGATTCGTAATACCTCCAGTGGGCTTCTAGTGGTTTTGTGGCAGAACATCAGAAAAAGGCATATTCTCCGTAGTGTTTACATGGGCCTTCAATTAGGTCTCAGGTTGAAGAATAACTGTTCATTATTATAAGTGCATCCTTGGTGTTACAGACATGTCTGTGAGAATTCATTAGATTGTCCTCTTTGAGGGCATGGATAGTGCCTTGCTCCTAGATGTTTAATAATTAGTTGAATGGTTGATGCAGGACGAGAGAGATAATCACTCTTTATACCTGATCAAAAAGCTAACTCTATGTTTTATCTCCACAGGGTTTAGGGGCTCAAGAGCAAGGAGCCACAGATCATATAAAAGTTCAAGTTAAAAATAACCACCTGGGACTCGGAGCTACGATCAATAATGAAGTGAGCAACAGTGTGCCTGCTGGGGGGTTTCCTTGCATAATTGACTTTCTTGGTA
Organism: Rhinolophus sinicus; assembly: GCF_036562045.2. Taxonomy (NCBI): domain Eukaryota; kingdom Metazoa; phylum Chordata; class Mammalia; order Chiroptera; family Rhinolophidae; genus Rhinolophus; species Rhinolophus sinicus. Next base: position 97,865,004 of record NC_133757.1, read on the forward strand.
AATTTATAAATTTTAATTCAATCAAATTGATTGATCAGTTTTTACCCATTCACGTGTGTATCCTCTGTGTTTTGGCTAAGAGCCCATAACTCCTCATCAAGTGTCGCGCCCTCACCTTGCCTTAGTGTCCTCCTGGCATTCTTCACTTATAACGAAGAGATCCAAACTAGTTTTATCGCTAAACTTTGCCAAAAGTATTCTTTTTATAGAAATACTCATTTCAGGTCAGAGGAATTGTCATCTTTACCTGTGTAATATTAGTTTATATTGTTAAAAGTTGGTGATATTTAGTTTCGGAAAAAACAAAGTTTCTTTTCACAAGAAAGTGGTGTTCTTTTCCTGTCCGATTTTCTATTTCTGACTTTCGGTATACGGCAGTCGAGTTTCTTCAAGCTTCCTCTTAAACCCTGACACTTTGAAAATATGACACTGTAATTAAAATTAATGGCCTATCCTGCTTTTCATTTCAGTATTATTTGCTTTAGAAAGTGTCTAAGCTGAAAGCTTTGTTCTTACATTTCTATAGCTAACAGAATCTGGTAGAAAATTTAAATTACTTTAGGTAAACTGAATTACAGCTAACCCTTGAACAACATGGGGATTGAAACACTGACCCCATGTAGTCAAAAATCCACGTATAACTTTTGACTCCCCCGAAACTTAACTACTAATGGCCTGCTGTTCACCAGAAGCCTTACCAATAACATAAATAGATTAACACATAGTTTGTATGTTATATGTGTTATACACTATATCCTTACAACAAAGTAAACTAGAGAAAAGAAAATGTTGTTAGGAAATCTTAAGGAAGAGAAAATATATTTACAGTATTTATTAAAAAAAAAAAAGAAACAACACATGTGAGGGGACCTGTTCATTCCAAACTCATGTTGCTCAATGGTTAACTGTACTTTGATTAGTTTAATAGCACTGAGTAGTAGACTAGACCAGCTAAAATTTGCTGGACCAACAGCTAAAATTTTAAACCACTAAAGAAAGAGTTTACATAAGGTTGGTTTTGAAGTTTGTTGTTGAGAGATAGATATACAGATTATACAGATGTACTTAATTTTTTAGGAAAAGTATTGCCCAGTAAACCTACTAACCTTAAGCAGTCTTAAAAAAAAGTGTGTATGAGACAAATTCCTACATCGATACCTTGCTTCCCACTGGTTTAGATTGTTTTGGAGATGTTCATTCTCTCTTAAAGCCAGATTCTATTTGGTGTAATGAACTTAGCAGCTTACCACCTTACAAATGGGTGCTGATTGACTCAGGGAACTTCCTCCCTCCCCCAGTGAGATTTTGTAAAGTTGGGTTCGATGCCAGCAGATAGAATTGGGCAAGATGTCCGAAGCATAAATGAACGAAGAAGAGAGCCAGCCCCCAAGTCCATCACTGCCTTTTTCCTTTGACTTGCTTAATTCTCCATTAGTGAGAAAAAAATAATATTTTGTTTTATTTCAATATTTAGCATGCAGGTTGCCTGTTGATTATTTGACTGTAATTGATTATTGATAAATTATGCACATTTGAAATCAGGCCTTAAGCTTCCAGGAAGACCATTTTTAATGCTAATATAAATAAATTACATTTCAAATTTAGATTGTATCTTCTACATTCAAATTTATAAAATATTTTGATGGAACATTTAAAATTTCACATTAACCACCAGACTTCCTTGACTCCAAAATATATCTTATCTCAACCAATATAGGTAAACTACAGACTTGCCTCTAACCGATTCTTTTGGTGTTTTTCAGGACAACTGGATTGCTCATCAGGATGATTTTAACCAGCTTCTGGCTGAACTGAACTCTTGCCATGGGCAGGAAACAACAGGTAGGGAAACCTTTGCTTTGTTATCCATTAAATTTATGGAGGACATAATCTTAAAAATATTTTTACCAACTCGTTTTATTATAAGCGTCATATATCTAAAAGTTAATTGATTGAAGCTGTTACAAATAGTCATTTCTGTTTATATTTTAATGGTGCTTTCATTATATGAACCTTAAGTCATAACCAAACACTTTTTTCCTGTTAAGAGTTAGAGAATGACAAGGTAAATCCATGCACTTTACAACCTCAGAAAGTAAAGTGATCTTTCCAGGGATCCATGAGTGTCACTAGAACATGTTTTGTTTTGTTTTTATGTGTGTGTGTGTTTTTCTGGTAGGTAAGGTAACAGTTTTATTAAATAAAGAAAATAGAAAAATTTTTATTTCAGATATATTATCAATCATGCCAAAGATGTATAACCCAGCATATGCATGTGTGTGGGTGTGAAGTAAACCCTAAAATAGTTTTCCATTTTTAAAGACAGACTACTTTTTCCAAATAGAACATGTTTTAAAAATACAAAGCAAGAAATACCAAGTGGGACCATAACCCAGCAAAGGCTTAATAGAAAAGCCTTTTTGTGTGTGTTGATTCTACCTAGTGAAATTTGTTTTATTTTTAATGTATATAAGAAATTCAGATTGCTCCGGTTATAGTAAAATTTGTTGCAAGGGGCTCAGTACTAGAAATTGTATTCCCAAGCTGTAGGAACTAGAAATGAAACAGTTGAACATTGGTCTTTCCATATTGAATTAACAGAAAGGTAGTACTGTTTGGGGTAAGGGCATGGATGGTGTACTCACACTTGTGGGTCTTTGTTATGATTTTAGAGTTGAAGGGACTTTTTTTTGTCACATGGCTATTTGGAAGGCAAGGATGTAACTTCAGTTAATTCTGCTGGATAGTCATTGAAGAAATCGACACTATTAGCTGTTCTACAAACATTTTTTTAAAATTGTGGTAAAATACACATAATATAACATTTACTATCTTAACCATTTTTAAGTGTACAGTTCAGTGGCATTAAGTGTATTCACATTGTTGTGCAGCCATCACCTCCATCCATCCACAGGACTCTTTCCATCATCTCAAACTGAAACTCTACATAACTTCTTTTTCTTCCCTTCCCTCAACCCCTGGCAACCTCCATTCTAGTTTCTGTCTCTATGCATTTGACTACTCTAGGTACCTCGTGTAAGTGGAATTATATAGTATTTATCCTTTTGTATCTGGATTATTTCACTTAATGTCCTCAAGGTTCATCAATGTTGTAGCATCTAACGTTGTATCATTTCCTTTCTTTTAAGGCTGAATAATGTTCCATTTATGTGTATCCCATATTTTTTTATCCATTCATTCATCGACGGACACTTGGGTTGCAGCTCTTAGCTATTGTGAATAATGCTATGATTGTGGGTGTGTAAATGTCTCTTCAAGTCCATGATGTCAGTTCTTTTTGGTATATACCTAGAAGTAGGATTACTGGAGCATTTGATGGTTCTATTTTTAAGTTTTTGAGGATCTGCCATATCGTTTTCCATAGTGGCTGTACTGTTTTGCATTCCTACCAACAGTGCACTAGGGTTCCAATTTTTCCACATCTTCACCAAGACTTGTTATTTGTGTTTTTTGATAGTTGCCATCCTACTGGGTTTGAAGTGATACATTTTTATGCTTTTGATTTGTATTTCCTTAGAGATTAGTCATGTTGAGCACTTTTCATACTTGTTGGCCATTTGTATGACTTCTTTGGAGAAATGTCTTTTCAAGTTGTTTGCCCATTTTTGAATCAGGTTTTTTTGTTGTGGAGTTGCATTCTGCAAACATTTTTTATAAGGAATTTCTTGTCCCTTTGCACAGTGTTTGGCATGTAGTGAACAGTCAAAAGATGTTAAATTGAAAGAGAAAGAACTTTGTGGAATGAAATTAAAAATTAGATTTGAGTTCAGCAAACATTTATAGAGCTGTGTGCTGAATACAAAGTTAGATTTGAGAATGTACGGATGTATGAGACATGCATAATCCCTGCTTGGGAGGATGCCAGCAGGATATGCTGGTAAAATTACAGCACAGATCTGTCTGGGAAGATTTGTTGCAATACCACGTATGGGAGTGAGCCCAAAAGCATGAGGGGAAAGGTGCTCTGTATTTTCCCTAATTGGATTGGACTTCTTATTGATATCTCTGCTTGGACAGTTTTCCTTATCCATGGGATAACTCTTAGAACTATCACTATATGTGATCCTATTACAAAAGATCGTCATTTCAATGTTAGCTAAAGAAAAACATAAGGGAAATGTTTTGTGAAAATGTTGAGTGGACTGGTATTAGGAAATGCAGGCTACATGCAGTAGTAAAATGCAGGGATATTAGCCCTTCCTAACTAAACAGAAACATCTTTAGATTCAAGATCACAGTTGAAACCAATAGCAATATAGATGTGACCGTGTAAGGCTTGTACGTTTTGACTGACGAGTAACAGTGTAGTGGTGCAGAGAAGAACACCAGAACCAGACTGCCTGGGTCTGCATCCTGATTCTGACTCTTCCACGTGTGTGACCTTGAGTGAATTACTGAAAGTCTCTGTGCCTTGGTTTCCTCTTGTGGTGAAATGGAGATAATAATAGCACCATCCTCAGAAGGTTGTGAGAATTAAATATATTTATGCAGCTAAAGTACCTTGAACACTGCGTAACACACAGTAAGTACTTAAGAAGTATGAGGTACTGCTGTAATGTTTGTCATTATTGTTATTTGCAGAGCTAGAACTCTAAAATAGAGTATTTCCCCTGATTACCTTTACTAATTAGGATGTACTGCCACCTAGTAAGAGAGATACTTTTAGGTGGCTGGATTTTGGTTAGATACCTAGGTGTCATTAATGAAATCCCCAAATAAAAAAATAGAATAATATTCTTAACATAATGATCATTATACGTATCTATATGTAATGACAGCAAGATACAAATAAAATTTGAAATCTATGTACGACTGATGGATGGTCTCTAATATTTTAAAGTAAAAAAAAAAAGAAGGTGAAAAATAGTGTGACTGGTGTGCATTTGTAGGAAAAAAATAGGAAATGTGTGTGTGCTTGGGTATATACACCAGAGGTTCACAACTAGGGGTGATTTTGGCAACGTCTGGAGACATTTTTGGTTGTCACAACTGGGTGTGGGGCTGCCCCTGGCATCTAGAGTGTAGAGCTCAGGGATGCTGCTCGATATCCTACAGGGCACAGGACAGCCCTCGACAGTGGAATTACCTGGTGCTGAGACTGATAAAATATCTCTAGAGTATCTATTCTACGTATTTTATATACGTAGACTATCTCCACAAAAATACTTAAGAAATTGATGGCAATGATTGCCTCTAGGGAAGGGAGTTAATGACTGGGGAACAGGATGCGGGGAAAACTTAGCTTTTACTATGGTCTGTTTGTAACTTTAGAATTTTGTAGTGTGCATTATGTCCTACTCAAAAAAACTGCTTCAAAACTAATTTTAAAACCTTTTTCTTGACCCGCATTTACCTCATTTACTGTTACTTCCTGATGCTTCTGCTCTCCTTTGCTGCAAACCTCAAATTTTCTATGCAAACTGATTTTAGTCCTTCTATTCTCTCTTTTTAAAAAATTTAACATTCCTTGAGTCTCGTGTGTTCTGCTTAGTTTCTCAACCTCTCAGTTGCCTCTTCTAGAGTTGACAGACAATCAACGGGGTAAAAAGCCCCAAATGTCAGACTCACCTCCTCTGGATTTCCTTATCCCTAACTGTGAGTCTGCAATTCTTTACTGCTTTGTTTGCTCCATAGCAATATCTTTCAGCAATAATCCCCCACTCCCACCCCCAGTATTTTGGTTTTCTAGGCAAAAGAGGTGGTTGAAATTTGCCAGTCACCATTACTGGAGGCAGGATTCTGCCTGGAATCTTTTTTTAAAGTAAACTTTATCGAGGTGTGATTTATATACAATACAATATACCCATTTTTGAGGGTATAGTTCCTTGAATTTTGACAAATGTGTGTACACCTTTGTAACCATAATAACCATGATAAAGAAGTTTTCATCACTCCAGAGAATTCTCTTGGATGACCTTCCAGTCAGCCCTTTACTCCTCTACCCGCAACTCACCACTCCATTTTCTGGCCCCAGACAACCATTGATCTGTCCCTGTCGATTAGATGTGTATTTTCTGTACCGTCTGGCTTCTTTTTCTCAGCGTGCTTCTGAGTTTGTCTATGTTGTTGCATTTGTCAGTAATTCATTTCATTCTTGAGTAGTATTCCATTGTATGAGTATGCCACACGTTGTGTATCCATTCACCTGGTGACGGACGTTTGGGTTGTTTCCAGCCTGGGCTGTAGTTGGGCCTTCCTGACATTTTACTGAAGTGCAGTCAGTGAAATGTTTCCAGTGCCTCAGGGAGCTCTCTTATTTGTCAGAAAGGTAGTAAGTACATGGCAGGTTCCAAGCAGTACTGCCTTGCCCATGTTCATTTGTGCAGCCCTGGCCACAGGTTCATTTGTGCAAGCTGACTCTTTTCTGCATAAGACATGGAAGTATCTTAATCATTGACTGTAGGAGTTACTAATCTATAGAGTAAGTTCCACCTCAAGACCACTAGAGGGTGCCAGTGGCCCTGTGTTAGGGAAGATGCAGTAAGCAGCTCTGCTTCCTATCCAGAGCTCAGTCATGTTTGAACCAGACCTTGCTAACTCCAGTCCCAGTACTGAAAAGCCTTTAGAAAATTCCTTTAAGGGAAAACCTGTCCAAGGAATGGACCTGGAGAGCTAACAGATTATTCTTCTGCCATGTCATCTTTGGTAAATACAGTATATTCACCCGAGTGAATTTTTGGTCATATTAAAGCTGAAATTAAAACTGAAGATCAAATGACACAATAACCCAGTAACATTTTTTTGCTATAGTAATATTTTTACTTCCTTAAGATTGCTTACCAAATTCGCATACTTTTCCTTTTAATGAAGCAGAGATTCCATATTGTCCTCTTCATAGATTCTTACAAAGATTCTAGAAATAGCCCATATCTCCTTGTGGTACACAAAAATCAGTATAGTCTTTAAAATTTTATTTTTAGAAATTATCCTGTCTCAATGAGTTATACTCTTTGCCAGACTCAGCTTAGCTTTTTGGTGGACTTACGGTTTTAGGAAATGTTTGTTATTTCCATGAGATACTTTGTCTTCGTGGTTTTAAATATTTTGGGAAGTAAGCTGGGATGCTGATAACCTGTCATGCGCAAAGGTGGGGCTTAGTACAGGGATCTTCACAGTTTTCTGCTCACATATCTTCTAAGGGAATTTGAAAACAGTACCCTATCTCACGTTTTTCTATTGATATCTATAATGTTTTTTAACCATAGCTTTAAATAGTTGCAAAGTACGATAGCTTCTGGTCTATTGGGAAATAATGACATTTAAAAATAAAGTCAAATGTAGCCAGTGGATGATAAATACCAGAGCAATTTGATACCCATTGTTATCTATTTAGAAATGGACAAGTCCTTTTTTAATCGTCAGAAGTATTATATTTCATAGTTCTGTTTCCTCTGAAATAATATTTCCATTGTGTATACCCTACAGTATTTTACGGTAATATTTTTTTTTGGCTTAAACTTTTTAAAATTCACCACCTTATCCTATTTCTCTGCCACAAAACAAATACGTATGATATTTAAGTGTAAATATTTTTCCTTTGGATTAAGTTCTCAGTATAATTAGTGGATCACAATGAACAAAACCAGGAAACATATACATTTTGATAAGTAATTATTATCCAAATCTTTTTGGAAGTGCATCTCTTCATGAGACAGATTGGCATGGGAAGGAGGCTGCTCTTGCTGCTTTGATTAAAGGATGCTTCCCTAACACTAGTACTTTGGCACGTCCCTGTTTATCCCTGGCAAGAAGAGAGTGGTTCCTTTCTTTTGTAAAGTAGAAGGAGGACACGTGGGAGAAGCGGGGAAGGAGAATCAGATCGACGTGTCTACTCTGAATCAGAGCAGTTTTAGGCAAGAGTGCATACGGACAAGAGACAGAAACTGGCCCCCTAAGGACTGTCCCCGCTCGGGTATGCTTTGGGAAGTCTGTGTACTCAGAAGCTGGAGAAGCTCCCCAGGTGATGATCGCGTGCTCTAAAGTGGGAGAGCAGCTCCCCTAACAGGGACACAGTGTAGTGGTTAAGAATATGCACTCTCACTGGTTTCAGTGCCATCAAAGCCACCTCCTAGGTGTGCCTTATGTAACCCCTCTGTGCTTCAGCGCCCTTCTGTGAAGTAAGTTTAATAATCAGACCAGCTATCTGATCGAATGGCTGTAAAATGGAATACAAAAATGTGCAGAAAGCTCTTAATCCAGGACCTAGTATTTAATCAGCCTTCAGTTGATAATAGCTTCTTTAAGCTGATAATCTGCTAGGTGATTGGTGTTTGGACCATCAAAATTAATATAATTAACTCATGTGAGGCATTGCCTAAAAGCTTGAAACGTCTGTCTTTATGTCATTAGAGCCTTGCTATATAATTCACACTTTGCTTGTGAAATTACCAATTCCTAGAAGGGATTACAGTTAACTAACATGTTGTTTGATGGACATGTGCTTGTCTTGCTCCAATATTAAGGCAAAATTTTCCTTTTTTACCCCTTTCTCTAACCTTACATTTATATTTCCTTTCGACATAACTATAGGAACATTCAGTCTCTTCTACCTGTGCCATTCTGTTTCTGTGGTACTCTGCTCCCTGAACTTGATGAATAGATAAAGGAATACATATAGGCAGCTCGTTATTATCCTATAATTGACTCTAATCCCAGATCTACTTGCTCTGATATTTCAGCCAAGGGACTCCTTTCTGGCTCACATTTTCCTGTTTTGTCAAAGAAATAACCCTATGAATTTATTCCTCGATGATTTCTTTTTGTTGCTGTTTTTACCCTTAAAGGTGAGCCTCCAATAAAATCTGGTGTTCGAGGCAGTGGCTCGTTGCCAGTGCTGCTCCTTCACGCTTAACCTGTCTTACCTTTTTTATTCACTTTGTAAAAGAACTTTTTATTTTGAAGTAATTGCAAACTCATAGGAAGTTGCAAAAATACTACTACAAAGAGTCCGAAGTACCATTCACCCAATGGTGACATCTAATATAGCTGTAGTGTAATAGCAAAAACAGGAAATTGACACTAGTGTTGACTGTTAACTAGACCAACAAACCTTATCCAGTTTTCACCATTTTTTTTGGCTTCATTCTTTCAGTGTGTAGTTCTATGCAGTTTTATCACGTGTGTACAAAACGTAGATTCATACAGCTACTGCCACAATCAAGGTACAGGATTGTTTCATCACCACAAAAGAGCTGCCTCGTGCTGCCTCTTTGTATTCACACCCACCTTCCACCCCTCTAACCTCTAACACCCCACTTTCATCCCGTTGCCCTGGAAAGCATTAATTAGTTCTCCATCTCTGTAGTGTTTTCATTTCAAGAATGTTATATAAATGGGATCATATAGTATTTAGCTTGACCTTTTTCACTAAGCAGAATGCCCTTGAGATCCACCCAGGATGTTGTGTATCAATTGCTCACTGCTCCTTCTTGCAGAATAATATTCCAGAATAAGGATGTAGCAGAATTTGCTCATCCATTCACCCATTGAAAAGTTTGGGTTATTTTCAGTATTTTAATATTGCGAATAGGCTTTTCTGAACATTTGTATGTAGATTTTTGTGTAAACACAAGTTTTAATTTCTCTTCCTCGAAGATTTTATAAATTTCTGAAGAATATAGCCTTGCTTGATTTGTAGTACACAGTTTAAGAAGACTATTTCTTATAATTTGATTAGAGTTCAATAATAAATGACGACGCTTCTAAAGATTTTATTTAAATAACACCATGTCACTATAAGAGAATAAATGAGAATGGATTACAGAGAATTTAATGTAATGCTTTTTGTTTTGTTTTTTAAGACTCCTCAGACAACAAGGAAAAGAAATCTTTCAGCCTTGAAGAAAAATCCAAAATCTCCAAAAACCGTGTTCATTATATGAAATTCACAAAAGGTAAAATTAAGCGTTTCTTTATTTGTTGTTGCAAACTCTGTGTTCACAGGGGGTTTCTTAAAGCATTTTTAGCTCTTCACCTGCCTCACTTCTTGTTTTACATACAAAACAGGAAATTACGGATGGCCTGACTGGCTTGATCTAACGCAGTGCTCAAGTTTCATCATTTGTTGTTCATTGCCTGGAGATCTTGTTAAGGAGAGATTCAGATCCATTAGCTCTGAGGCGGGGCCCCAGATTCACTTTTAGAGTAGGTACCAGTCCTTCGGCGAAGCTGAAAGTGGAAGTCAACTTGCTACTTAAAAGAGAAAAAGGACTTTATGTGGCTAGGTCAGAAAATAGTTTAAATTTATTGCTCAACATTTTTTTACATTTTCTTGTTTTTCAGGGCGCAACGTTGGTGTTGAATAGCTCCTAAAATGTGTCAATTTAGAGAATTATGCTCTGTATTGAGGCTCCAGTATGAGAAATCTTGCTCCCAGGTTGACCCTTGTATTATTCCACACCATCTCTTCATTTCATGGGGCGTTAACGTGGCATTTCATGGTCATTATGAACATAATGTTAGGAAGCATGGTTGAGAACTGGATGATAAATCCTATTTTCCTCCATCACCACCTCCCCACTTGCTTCCCATTTGACAGGTATTCAATTGTGAGTGCAGTTGTCTGCTTTAACCACTAGGTGGAAGTCTTGTATTGCGAAGAACAATTTAACTTGACCTCATCAACTCCCCAAATGTTTTCCCATAGAAAAATATGCATGAAGTGCACTCTCCAGGCACAAAAGCCTATTCGTTACATAATATATTTAAAGTATAAATATGATGATAATTTATGTTGTGATATCTAGTCACCGTTGGATAGTTCATCTATGGGAGATTAGATGTATGCTTTTACCTCGAAGTGCCAGGAAAAGCACATCTCTTTGCTTTTAGTCTTGTTGTCATGATTGGGAATTCCCTAACTCCTAGAACCCGCCTGAATAGCAGTAGCAGCTAGAATTCCCACTACTTAAAAATACTAATGCTGTTCTCATTTGGGGCCAGGACCCCAAAAGGTAGGAATGGGCTTGGTTTAAATGAGAGTCTACGGCAGAGCTGAATGGAGTTGGGAGCTGAATAGCTTTGGGAGTGTGTGCAAGGAGATGCCGGTGCTTCCTCCTTCCCTGTCCCAGCAGGTGTGGTTTGTATGGCTCTCGTGTCATCCCTTTCCTTTCTCGCAGCTGGAGCCTTCCTTGTTGCTTTTCTCTATGGCTTCATCTCATGGTTTCTGTCCACCCCCGACCTGCTGAAGAACAGAACATCCTGTTGGCCCCTTGGTCCTTTTGAGGAGAAGCTAAATAGTCACTTCCTACCCAACCCCTTACATACTCCTCCTTTTCTCATTAGACCCTATAGAAAGAAGCAGAGGTGTGGCAGAAGGGTCCAGCTGAGCAGATTAATGAAATTAAAAGTGGCCTGTAACTTTTGAATGGTATGGCAGTCTTTTAAGCTTTCACTTTTGCAAATAAAATCTTCTAATTTTCTTTTAGTAGCTGACTACATGCATGAGTTCGTCTGAAGCAGTTGCTAAAGCCGGATAAACCTCCTTAGTCTTCTTTAATCTAATGGATGCCAGGAGTATTTGCTTTCTATTTCTCGTGAAACCACTCCCTTGCCAGGTGACCCTGTCAATCTGCTTGGTGTGTTGTGCCGTCATTTTCTCTCTCTTAAAATAGGGTGTGCTTATTTATTAGCCTTGCTTGGGGAGAAAAGGGATTTGGTATAAAGGGAAGAAAGTTAGGTAGCAGAGGAGATTGAGTGCAGACTGGGAATAAGTAGAAAAGAGGGGAGAAGGAAGCATGTATGAGAATGCTTACATGCTTACCATCCATCTTAACACCCCATAGGGAAAGTTTATTTTAAAGTTCTTTAATTTACTAAAAGAGATTTTTTCAGGTAGAGCAACTATTGTCACTGGATATGAATGATAAACTCTAAGTTTCCTCCAAGGTAGACTCTCAGGTCACAGGAAACCTGAGTACTGGCCATCATTCTCTCAGACAAATCGCTAAACCACTTCCCTTCTTTCACACTCAGTCTCTTCTTTTGTAAAATGAGGAAAGGTTCTTAAGTCATTATTGAGTTCTAAAATAGGTTCTATTTTAGGACTTATCAGAAATGTCTCCATTATATGGAACTTTTGATTGTTCAGCATTATGGATCATAAGGGTTTTAGCCTGTGGATATGCATATAATGGAAGTAACTACATCACTTATTGGATGAGGATGATTCGTGTTGGAACTCCATCAATGGTCCAGAAAACCAAAACATGAGAAGACTTCACTTTACGTAGCTTGGTGTGAAGAGTAAAGATAAAAATTTTACTTTAGTGAGGTTATAGTAGCATATAGCACTGTAAAATTTATACTGCCTAAATATTGGCTATATCATTTTAGTTCTGATACATAATTATTTCTTCCTCTAGTCCTAAATTTATCATTTTAATTTGAAATAATTTATTATATACTTTTAAAAGGCATTTTCAACTATATTTGTTTAAAAGCCTAACTTCAACATGGTTTCTTTTAACTCGAGAAATGTGTGGCAATGCTATATCTGTAGAGAGGAAACAGTAGGGAAAATATCAATTTCAACAAAACCATTTTTGAAGTTTTTCTGTATACAGTGAGCAGTTGTCAGGAGAGCATTGCTTTTTTTCTCCCCAGTTGTGCAATGGGTGGATAAAAAGTTGCATAAACTGTAGTTGTGCAACTTCATCATGGTCATTTACTCAGACTCCTATCCCGGTGACAATTTGTAGTATTTTGCTTTTTAAACAAGGAAATGACATGCACAACACATGTCCTGGTAGTTGTTACCTTGCTAGTCTGGAAACACGGAATGTAGTGTCCTTAGCATGGTGAAGTCCTCCCCACGGTTAGACTCTGACGGGTGTTAAGTTTCCTCTTTTGATTCTTTTGACATTTAAATATGAAGTCACACCACTGCAGACTTTTAAAAAATTCTGACTATCTTATCACATTTCACCCCCTACTCTGATTCTTTCACGGTTCCTGGTTTTCTGACATTACCCTGTATACAAGTTGTCATAATCTTCTGTCTGAGGCGTTTTATCAGTCCCATGTGTTTCCATTTTTAAAAATTTAATATTATTGGTTTTATCCTTCTTGATCGGGGAGTGCAAATGAATTTTCTAAGCAAGTGGAGCTCCCTACATAAGCCTTAACTGTTTATTTTCATAAACATGTTTCTCAAACCTGCATTTCCTTGCCCTTTACTTTGCGTAGAAAAATGCCAAGATTTTGAGCCTCAGTTATAATATAGTTTTCTCCTTAGAACTTGTTGGGTTCTATATATGACTTCTGCCCTGAAACGAAAAGGCTCTAAATCTCTGTGATTCTTAAGTTCTTACGTTCATTTTTCATAGTTTCATTTCCCATGAGGACTTGGTGTTGTACGTATCTGGTGATAGCAGTAACAGCCCTCCCTTCTGGTTTGCTGCCCTGATAGACTGGAAAACCTGATACTTAATGATTATTAGCAAAACAGCTAAAATGATCATAAATAAAGTGCTTTTCTACCTGCTCATCCTTTCATGGACCTTTGTTACATCAGTTTGGGAACTGGAACCCTTTATCCTTGGTTCTCAAAATGTTATGGCCAATTGAAGACTGATACACAAACCAAATCCAGACAGATAACATGTTTCTCGGCTTGTTTAATTTTGTGATTGTCATTTTTTTCTAAGATCTAAGTTTATCAATAGTATTTGCTGTAATTTAACTACAGTTCAGAACTGAGACCGATAAGCTTTTAAACTCATTTTTAATACGTATATTTTATTTAAACGTGGCCATAATTTTATAACATATTCAACCAGAACCATTAACTAATAACTATTTCTATATTGCTCCCATCTTCCATTTTTATCTACCTTGGGGTTCCTTTCCATTGGTCTCTGACTCTTAATTCTTCTCTGTGTTTTGTTTTCCAGATCAAATCCAGAGCAAGGCCTGTAACAATCGTGGTTTCTACATTTACTTAAGGGAACTTTGCTAGAGGATAAAAATTTCTGACACAAGAACCTATCACCAAAACTTTAGAAACACTTGCAACCTTCATTGGTATAGCTTACTATCTCTACCAGCTTGGTAGTTTTCCCTTTGATTTTTAGATTTGTTTGATCTCTGTGTGTTCGTATTTTGACATCCTGTTTTAAAATTGTCATCTTGCATGTACCTTCCCTTCCTTAATCCCTCCAGCATTCCTTTTAGTTGAATTGCTGTAAAAGAGGTCTTAATTTGCACTTCCTTTAGGGTATCTATTGCGTTTCAGAAGATAGTGTAGGATAGATGGCCAGTACACATTTTGAACTAAGTACAACTCCTTTTTCTGAAACGAATTCCACAGTGTAAAGTGGGCTATGCTAATGACAAACCTAGAATGGGTCTCTAGAACTCCTGAGGGTTTGTCCCCTTCTCCCCACCGCAACCAATTGTATTCCCCACTTCTCTGGTTTATTTCTTGAGTTCCTATCTGGTATATGCTTCATTTTGTTGTGAAGTCGGTTTCCTTTGGGGTCTTTTGTCAGGGTTCTACTTAATAATCAATAAGAACCAGGAAGCCTTCGTTTCTAGCTCAGGAAGAAAGGAGAGAGCCGCATAGGAGCGTGTTCTTCCTGATAGGAACAGGTAGTACTGACTGGACCATTGAATCTGGTACTGCTGCCTGTGAAACTGGTTTTGGCACCTGGCTTTGCATTAAATTGAAGGGTGTTTTGTTTTTTAATTTCATGGTGAGCAATATCATATTTGAATGCCCCGGTGATAGCCAGTGAACTAGAACCTCTGGGTCATGACATTACTTTGCCACGTCAGTTTGCTACAGGAAACCGAGAAGACGAGTGAGTCTGTGACAGTGGAACTCAGCCTTCCAACTCAAAACAGAAATTCCTGTGTCTAACCCAGAGCCTCACTCCCCCAGAGCTTCAAGACTTTACATGGAATAGTTACATTTTGAAAGGCATTAGCCATGAAGCTGACAAATGGGAATAGATTTGGTCGACTGCTCACAGAGTGTTTTTGGCAGAAGTGGAAATTCCAAAGAAGTGAATTTTAAATTAGTTGGTTTGTGGGTTTGAAATTAAGTGAGAGTTTAGTGTTTTTTAATAAGAATCATGGGGTCCTTTGGCCACTGCTTCTGCCAGAAACCATTTCATTTCCTGCTCTTACCATGTAACCTGTTACTTAAAGCTGATATAGCTATAACAATAAAAAAAAAAATTTTTAAAGAAAAATCTAAAACTCACCCTAATACGGTACTTTTTATTTGCATTTATTCTTTTTAAATATGCATTCGTTCAATTGATTATTGAGCTTCTATGTCAAATATAGTATGTTCTCATTCATGTATGTATGTGGGGGTTTGAAGCTATGTATGTAGCAGCATTTTTTATTCTGCATTTCATAATCCTAAGTAAGTAGCTCATGTCTCTTTGAAGTAAATAAGATCTGTTTTATAAATGGGCACCCAGAGACCCAGAAATGATGCCTCTAAGGCAGACCAGTAGGCGAGTGAGCTTTAGAATTTAGTTTTCCTCTCAGTCTTCACACTCTTGGTTGTTTCTACCATTAAGAGAATGTCAGAGGTTCTGCCTCGCAAACACTTTATTTGATTTTTAAGTGATTTTAAAATTTAACTAATTTTATTTATTAATTGAGGAGTTGTAATCTGTGAAGGGGGGACAGAAAGTCAGTAGTTCATAAAATGGCTTCTTTTCCAAAACCCAGTTTGCTTTCAGGAGTTTCACAGCTTGTATCTGTGCTCCGCATTTTAGAAAGAATGGTGTTACTAAAAGGCATCGTATTGTTTTTCTAGGGAAGGATCTGTCATCTCGGAGCAAAACAGACCTTGACTGCATTTTTGGGAAAAGACAGAGTAAGAAGACTACCGAGGTATTAAGCCACATACACCTGATATGTTTTCTTTCTATAGTGTTTGATTTTCAATGGTGTATAGAACTATTTGTTAAGAATAGTAGTTTTCAAAGTTACAAAAAAAACACAAAACTTTCAGTCTTACAAAGGCTAAATGTGATCCTCTTAATAATCGTTGGTAGGTAACATGTTTTATAAGGAATATAGAAAAGGATCTGTGTCATCTGGGTTTTGTTGTTGTTGTTCTATGAGGACTAGACTGATCTTGGGGATGAATCCTACTGCTGATCTGGTCCATCTCCGCCATCTCCAGGAGAGGGAGGTTGCATATCCCGATTCTGTTTGCTTTGCTCAGACTGCGTCGCTCTATTTGGAACATGGTTGGGGAGGAAGGATATGCCCTGTGTACCGCAGTTCTGGTCTGTTCCAAGTTAAAGACATTTTGAAATCGTGTTGGAACAACCAGCATTGAGATGCTGGAAGGGACTTAGATATAGTATTTCTTCCATTGTGTAATGCTGTTTGTTTCAGAACTAGAAGATAATAGGGTGACTGAACTACACCCTAAATCGGATGAATCCATAATTCATCATTGTAATTATTAAATTGGGCTGTGTAATATAGCATAAAAATTTTTGTGTCACTTACAACTGTAAGAGACAGCCCTGGATGTAGTTTGGATATCAATATTAGATTTTTTAAATACATATTTTTAGAGATAATGGGATAAAAATATTTAGAATTGATGATGTCTCCAAAAATCTGGGATGTATGGTTGCTGCAGCTACTACCCAGCTAATCTGGTATGTCATACTTATGTTCTTTTATTGGTTCCTAGCCAGGGCCTGTGGTGACTATAGAACAAAAAAGGCACGTTTCATTTATTTCTGATATTTCCCCAAACTGACAAATTTTCCAGGTTGGTAGCTATTAATATCTGTGACTTAATATTATTTTCAAAGACTCTGGAATTACCAGTTATTAGAAATTTTGTTTGACGATTTCCTTTGCAGGTTGGGAATAAATGTTTATTCTCAGTACTTTTCTGCCCCTACACCTTTAGCAGTGAGGACAAAGCAGGCCCCACCCGGGAAAGGAACTCTGGGCCCCGTGGCTTGCTGAGGGCTGGTGCCTGTAGAGCTCTGCCGAGTCATGTTAAGGCAGGTGGGTCCGTAGGGAGGATATGAGGCCCTACTGGGTGCTTCATTCTCAAGAGGCGGTTGGAAAGGGCTGGGGGTCATCAGACCACCCTGCTGTTGGTCACCTGTGCCCCTCGACGGTTACTGTAGGACCTGGATTCGGCCGTCTGCCTTGTTCACTAAGGACTTTGCATCTGGTGAATCTTAGGCTTTCTCCTGAACCCCTCTCCTCTGACCATCTGCAGTAATTTCAGGATCCTCAGGGATACTCTGTCACCTCTGCTCTGCCCCAACAGCCCCCTCCCGAGGCCACATCCGGAACTTGGCGTTAGCCCCGCATCCCACTCTGCAGCCCTGAGGCCATTCCCGCTGCACTGACTTTTCCAAATCCTTGCATTCGTGAACGCCTTGGTCCTCCCTTTTCTCCCTGCTGCTAACTCCTACTGCCCCCAACCCTCGTCTTCTCCAGCACTCTCTTTGAAATTTTATAGTTGAACAGATTAGGGAAGGAGATATTACTTATGGGCTTTTGGTAGAACTTTAAAAGAATGTATGTGGTTAGCACAGGAAAGTTTGTTCTAGAAGAGCAGAGGTTTCTAATCCTCTGGCAGACATCTGTCTACTTGAGGACTAACTGGCGTTAGGTGCCATGAGGTTTTCAACGCTATTTGTTGTTACTTGACTTTTTGGTGGTGTAGTCATTTGTGATTGTGTTAAAATAAAGTGAGCCCGTATTTGAACGTCAGAAACAATTGCCCAGGGAAAATCTATTTTGGTGCAATTGGTGTCAAGACCAACCTTGATATAGTACCGTTTTGTGCAAGATCTATATCTAAGTACATCTCAATCTCTCATTCTAGTTTAATGTTTTCTTGTAATGATGCATTTAAAATCCTAATTGTTTGGCAGGGCTGTTTTATATCACAGTGCAGCAGTGGTTCTCAACAACACTTGCATTCGAATCTTCTAAGGACCTTTTAAGAAAATGCTAATGCCAGCGCCCCGCCCTAGACCGTTCAAATCCAAGTCTTGGGTTAGGATCCAGGTGTAAGTATTAAAAAAAGAAGAAAAAATTTTGTTAAAAAAAATAGTCTACTCAGATAATTATTCTAATTATTCTAATTATCAGGACTAGATTTGTAACTATACTGTTAGAACTTCTGGCTTTAGGGTCACGAATATTGTCTAGGACAGGGCATCTCAAATCTTAACATGCACATATCATCCGGGAATGTTGTTAAATTGCAGAGTCTGGTTCCTGAGGGTGGGTGCAGCCCAAGATTCTGCATTTCTGGGAGCTCCCAGGTGACGAAGCTGCTGCCCACACCTACCTATACACCGCGTAGGTAGGAGCTCTGTAGTCTTCTGCATATACCTGCATGTGTATATCAGATAGATGTTATTTAAATCTAATCATGTGTTCAGACACCAAATCAGTCTTTCTGCAAAGCAGAGTCACTTTTAAATTTAGATTTTATATACATGTGGATTTTCATATATAGAGCTTGCTTTTATTGAGGCATGCCTGTACCTTCCCTGAATAAACTGTTGCTAAGAAACCTTACCATGTTAGTTACAACAGCTCTTATAGCCAAGGGCAGGAGGCCTTTGATCAGATGTGTTTGAAAATACCACCTCTTTTGGCTCCTGTTCTCAGGTGGAAAGAAGGTTGCTTTGTTTTCACTCCCTTGACCCCCCACAGCAACATTGGCCTGAGTTTATACATGGCATCGCCAAGGCAGAGGTGCGGCTGGAGGTCAAATGCTGATGAATCTCAGAAGCCATGAAGCATGGAATGCTGGAGCAGTAAGACCTCTCTGCGTGCTCTGGATAGGTGCTGATATTGATATTGTCTTTGCATCTAGATTTAAAGAACCTTGGGCACTGACCACGTCTGGCTGGGGGCCACATCGTAGCTCTCACATTAGCCCAAGCTTACTAATGTCTACAACCCCTGACTGTGACAATAATAGAAATGACAGCTTTATTCAGCATCTGTGTGCCGGACATCGTGCTAGACACTTGCGAAAGTATCTCATTTACTCTTCAGAACAGTCCTATGAAATAGGCATTTGTTAGCACCCTTTTAGCAATGAGGAAACTGAGCTCAGAAAGGTTTGTTACAAAGCTCCAAAGTGGCACAAATGGGGTTTAAATCCAGGTCCCTCTGGCCCCGAAGTCAGTGTCCTTTCCCCTCTACCACAATGTCAATGAACTTTGTTCGCCTTTTTAAAAAATCTGCATTTAGATGATTTGAGTTATGCTTTAGGAGTTTTCTTTGAGTTTTTTGTCAAAGACATACGTAGTTAATACATTATCATAATGTGAAAATGATTGGCTGTTATTCTCATTTTGCTGAAAATAATGATTTAACCTTTAAAAGTTTCTTCCTTGCCTTCAGTCAGACTTGAACTGTGATGGGTTCAGAAGCATCTTACCAATGCCTGGGCCAGCTTTGGGAATGACCTTACTTTGTCATTAGAGCTGTCGGCTGAATTAAGAAAGAGCTACCTTGAGTTTCTGGAGCATAGGTGCTTTGTTACTTGTGCATTTTCTGGTTTCTTACATAAATTGAATGATCTGAATATATATTAAAAAATCAGCAGCCCTTGATTAATAACAGTTATGAGGTTATTTTGCTTTGGGGGTGTTTTTGTCAAACTTTTTAATTTTGAAATAATTATAGACACGCAGGCAATGGCAAAGAAAGTTCAGAGGGGTTCCATGTGCCCTTCACCCAGTTATCCCACTGGGATAAGTGCAGTACAGAGGAAAACCAGGAAGTTCACTTTGGTACAATCTTTGTGCATAGTTCTGTGCCACTTTATCACACTTGTGGATCCCGTAACCACTGCATTAGTTAAGATACAGAACTATTCCCCCGCCGCAGAGAGC
Organism: Rhinolophus sinicus; assembly: GCF_036562045.2. NCBI lineage: Eukaryota > Metazoa > Chordata > Mammalia > Chiroptera > Rhinolophidae > Rhinolophus > Rhinolophus sinicus. The sequence continues at coordinate 97,884,893 of NC_133757.1, forward strand.
TCCCTCGTGCTGCCCCCAATCGTAGGCACACCCCCGCCGCCACCATCCCTAGCCCCAGCTACCACTGCTGCCAATGGAATTGTCTAATTTGAAATAAAGTATAGGTGAACCATTTGATTTCCCACAGCTTGGTGCTGAGTCTGTTCATATTAGTAATAATCAATGCCGAAGTTTTACGGGCTGATTGTACTTTCCGTGACTTGCCTCCTGCCCTTATTCATGCTAGATTTTATGTCTTCTGTCTTATGGGTCTTTAGAGAAAGGTAGAAATCAGCTCGTTTGATGTCCTTAAAGTCCAAACCTATTGCTGAAGTCAGTAATTTTAGAAGTACATCAAACTGTAACGTGATATATACATACGAAGTGGTATCATTATTATGTGACAGTTTTGTCGTCTGCAACTCGTAAGTATAGGAAGAGCCTGGGCAGTATCTCGGGGTACACTCATTATAGTGAGGTTGGTGAACTCCTTTAAATTGCATGCAAAATTTGTATGTGGGCATGTGTGCATGTACGTATGTGTGGGTATATAAAGTTCTCAGTGCTTTTATCAGATTTCTAAAGGAGTCCTTGATCCAAAAAGAAGCTTTAAAATCCAGTACTGCATAAAAAAATCTCTTCCTAGTCAAAAAACAAAAAACAGACAAAAAAATCACTTAAAATGAAATTTTCTGAGGTTAGTATATATTGTGTAGTAAAGCAAACTGCCAAGTCAAGAATCTAATTCCTTAATTATTTTCCATATAATATATGAAAATAAAAAAATAATATCAAAACAATTCAAACTAAACCTAAGATGGCTAGGACACATTTATGAAATTTAAATTATGCTTTCTGTCCTCTCTAACCTTCATACGTCTAATGAAGAAGTCAATCCACTGTGTTTTTACATGTGAACTTTTTCATCTGTCACTCACATTGGACAGTGAACTGCTTAAAGAGAGAGGACTTGTGTCATACTCATTTCTGGATCCCCAGCAGGTGATGAATTCAGTAAATTGAAATCTCATTGTTCTTCTCTTTTTTTAAAAATGGACTTGTTACTTATGTTTTGTATTGCTTCAAAGTTTATATTTGAAATAGTTTTTCCTTTTGAAATGCTTTGATCAATAAATAACTATCTCTTCTCTGAGAGTAGGAAATACTCATCAATTAATTTTTAATCCCCTGCCAAGCATAACCCACGGGTGTGTACATAGTAGATTCTTGAGCGAGGATTATTGAATGATTGTTTGCTCTACCATTTTATGTTTTTAAAAATCAATCCCATTTGCCAGAAATTAGCTTTCAGACATTGCATTTCACTCTAGAACAGTTTTTCATAGTCTTGACCATTTTCCACTGCGACGGGGGTTAAAGCCTTCCTCTCTCTTCAGGGACTATACTCAACTTTATTGGCACTTACTTCCCTCCAGCCACAGAGGCTATCCACCGCGCACTGTTTCCCAGGTGAATCTGGGTATTCAGAACTGCTTGCTTAAACAATGAAAGAAAGATCATCACAAACTACCAATTACTCAGAAAACTTTTAATCAACTCTTTATGTGGGAATGGCTGGTTGTACATTTCTAATTTCCAAGTCTTTATGCTATATTAATTGGAAGACAATAACTCTGGATTGGAGTGCACCTAAATTGGAGAAGTATGCACTTTCTACAGAGACAAAGAAATGATCGAATATATTGAATTGAAATTACGAGGGTCCCTTGAGACCATCAGCAGGTACTTGTGCTGGCCAGTGCCTGCCAAGAGGTGTAGATATGAATGTGTGTGTGTATGTGTGTGTCTTTTCTCACTTGGTTTGCAAGTTGGAGTTGGAGACACTGAAAAACAAATTCCATTAGTTCCTATCTGGTTGAACTTCCTGATACTCCATTTTTTTTTTTTTCCTTCTTGTTTTTTCCCTCCCCCACCTTCCTGGTTTCCTTCCTCTACCCAGCTTGTTTCCTGATTCAGCCTTATCACTAGAGAAAATGCTCCTAAACCATATCAAGGATTTAGAACGTGTTACCAGCATTCCTACTTTGTTTCTCCAAACAACATGTTTCTGGCATAGGCTCCTGGCAAAATAATTGTCAATTTTTTCACCCCTATGGCTTGATTGAATTAGAAACCTTGTGAGTGTTTCTGATACTCTCCCAGGATACCCAATTAAGGTTCAATTTCCTTGAATTCTGATGGCTTTTGCTTTTTTGAACCAAAGCATGACTTTTTTGTGGTTTGTGTCCCTTTCCCTTCAGTTATCATGAATCCCCTTTCCCATTTCTTGCTGATTGTTAAATCTGAAAACTAAAGCAGACCTTTCTTTTTTGGTGGGTTAAATTCGTGAGGTATTTTGGGCCACTCTTTATTCCAGTTCTGTCAATTGCCCTAAGCAGCTCATAGGGAAAATCATTGAGGAAAAAAGGGACCTTTTTTTAAAAAATATTTTTACTTGAAATATCTTTGAATCAAAGACTATTTCTCCTTACTTCTGAATTTTCATGTTAGTAACTCATATTCGTGAATTAGGTCGAGTTTTGTAGGTGGTTTACAGGTTATAGACTCTTAAATTTGAAACTTTCCTGTTCTTCCAACCTCTATCGCTCTGTCTTCCCCTCCTCACCCCATTCAAAAGTTGGGCAGCTTTCCTGCCTAGTATTTGCTAAAGTAATCTGCTAATGACACATCTTTCAGTTAGAGATAAATTTAAACTAAGCCCACAAACAAGCCAAATAATACATTTAATATCTAAAGCTTATTTTTTGCCAGCAATGATGACTTCAGTAATTCTTGTCATCATTTTGACCACTGATAACAGAATCAAGGTTCAAAATAATTTCTTTAAGCTGGGACATTTCGCCAAAACTAGATAGATGAAATTTTATGAAGATACATAAAGTCTCATTTAAGCCTGGAAAGATCTAATTTGGTAGCAGCTAAATGAGAATTAACTTAGAGGCTAGGATATGTAACCTAACCATAAGTTTAACCTAAGCCACAGTATGTAGTATGCCAACTACCCTGATGCAGGCTTGAGCTACATTAGAAGGATTGTGCCTGATTGCTGAAGCAACGGTCTTTTTGCTTGTTTTCTGCACTGGTGACTGTATTTGAACTGCTCTATTTGGAACTAAGTGCCATATTTTAAAAGAGTGCATTCAGACAATGTCATTAGGGACATACTGTGTTTCCCCAAAAATAAGACCTAGCTGGACAATCAGCTCTAAGCTCTAATGCATCTTTTGGAGCAAAAATTAATATAAGACCTGGTCTTATTTTACTATAAGACTGGGTCATAATATAATATAATATAGTATAATATGATATAATATAGTATAGTATAGTTTTATGTAATATATAATATAATATGTAAATAATATAATACCGGGCCTTATATTGATTTTTGCTCCAAGTGACACATTAGAGCTGATTGTCTGGCTAGGTCTTATTTTCGGGGAAACAGTGTAGGTATCTGGAAAGCATGTTAGGCACAGGAATAGGTAGATGGTAGATGAGCCATTAGGAAATTCTGCCTAGACTACAGAGAGATCTTGACTTTGAATGTTGGATGCTTTCAGTGTGGTTCTCTAGAAAAGGAACACATTTGTTCGGTGTGCTTCATAAGGAAGAACTAGTACTAGTGGATGAAATTCATAGAACAATTTCTACTCAGAGAAAGGAAGCAGCGTGGGTTGGTAAAACTGGCCAGCTATAGGATGTACCTCATGGTGAGTTTCCTGGAAGAATTCTTGTGATAGGTATGAGTCTGAACTAAATGCACGTGAGTCCTTCAAGGTGTAAGGTTCCCTGCTTCTGTAGTAAAGAGAACAAAGGAAATACTCGCATTTGAAATGGTTCTTGACTCAAAGCTTTGCATTATCTGCTTATGTTCTTTATTCAGGAGATGAATGTGAAAAGTCTTTGTTGTGTTCAAACAAGAAATCGAATAATCTTGAGGTAAAATAGCAAATTGTCTTAGCAATTTAAAACTTAAAAGAATTATTAGAAATTTTGACTGTCCAGGTGACATTAACTGTCTTGGATGTTCCTATTTTATTTGTAAACTCGGTTTTCTTATCCATAAAATGAGAGTGTTGAATTCTATGTTCTTGTAGTAGATTCTAGTTTGCAAAGATGGCCCCAGTGATTGTCTCCCTTTTCACATACTTTTCTAGGTTGACCCTGGCCCTTTTCATCAGGAGTGGAGCCTAGTCCCCTTGCCTTCCATCTGGGCAGGCTGTGACTCGTTTGTAGCCAACAGAATCTAGTGGTGGGGATGCTGTGTGACTTCTGGGCCTTGTTAGCTAAACTACTTGCTCTGGAAGCCTTCAGCCTTAGTAGGAGCGGTCCCGCTGCTCTCAGCCCCCAAGCTGTAAGAAAGCCCAAAGCCCAGAGTAGCCCACGAGGAGAGACCATGCACAGAGTTTTGCAGCTGCCCCAAGACTACATGAAGAGAGAGAGGTGCCTGACCAGCCCTTGCTGTGCCGCTCTAACTACTTTTTGAGCACAGCTTTTAGAGAAATCCTGAGCCAGAACAATCCAGCCAAACTCTTCCTTGAATTGCTGACCCATAGAAATAGTGAGTGATAATGAATTGATTGTTAGTGTTTTAAGCCATTAAGTTTGGGGGGTGGTTTGTTACCTAGATAACTGAAATGTCTCTGTAGGGTCTGTCATTCTATGGTTCTCTGATTCATTGATGAACATGGTAGAACCATCTTAACCAATAGAATGAGGAAATGATGTCACCCAAGGAAATGTTCTATTTGTGTGGTTTCTTCTACAAGGAGGCTCATGCAGTGGAATGTGGTATTAAGAATCTGAGTAGGCACTTGAGTTTGGTAAGCCTGCATTTGCGCCCATGAGTAGTTTGAAGACTATAGATTTGAGGCAAGCTGTTTAACCTCTGAGCCTCAGCTTCTTCACTCATGCAGTGGGGATGGTAAATTATCTAGCGAGGATTAAGGGATAAGCCATGTAAACCTCTTAGCACAGTCCCTAGCATGTAGTAGGTGCCCAGTGTGCCTTAGTTGCTGCTGAGATTGCTATTATCATTGTAATTGTTCACACACTCAAATTTAAGATGGCAAGTAATAACTTCCACTGAAACAGTTTCGAAATGAGAAAATTTTAATCCATGTGCACATAGTCACATGCTGAACAATGTGCAATATAAATGTACTGACTAAACTCACTCATTGTTAGTAAGTCCTCCCTTAAAGTCCTCAAGCAAAGAGACTTTTTGTTGTCATATTGCCATTACAGCCATCACAGAGGACTTCTTAGCACATCAATTTTGTTTTCATTAATATTTATGATAAGCAATAACTAAGGCAGTGATCTTTCCTTTTAATGTTACGTCCTATACAATTTTGAGTAGAAGTATAGGATTTTGTTTAGAGTGTAAAGAACTTACTGCTTTTTAAAAAAATGAAAGAAAACTGAGATAGAAGCTCTTTATCACCATCAACATGTGTTGAGTATCCATGGAGATGATGGTACTGAATTTCATAAGGATTCAATGCTATCCCTATTCCAAGAAGATTTCCAGTGTTTCAGTACTTCTGGAGTCTGTTTGTGTAAAGATAATAGGGTCCCAGGTACAGAAAGACCCTTTGGATCATGCGCCTAGTTTATGCCCCTGTACCAAGTAGGACTGTTTCTGTCGTCATTCTGGAAATGAGTCAAATAACAATAGGAAGGGAAAGCAGATTTTTAATGTGAGTTTCAGAGATGAAGTTAAATATAAAGAATGTATCCCATTTAAAGAGGGAGAAAGCAGTACAAATTATCTGGAGGGGTCATAGAAAATTTAACTTTTGGAGACATTTACCAATGGAATCAAATGCCATTTAAGGGAATTGAGGGGCAGTCCGTTTAGGAGGTTCCAGTATACCATTATCCTATGTTTTCCCTTCACTGAAATCCATCGGAACATCGTAACACCCTCGGAGATAATGAAAACTAATACAAAATAGTGAATAGCTTACCAAAGATACTAAGTTTCAACCAAGACGATTGTTTGTACCTCGTACTGTGTTCACGTTTATTAATACCCTTGAAGCCCTACATAAAAAATATTCTCTTATAGGTAAGAGTTATAGTCACTGTCCTGTTTCTTCTCTTCCATAATATAGTTTGTTGGTATAATGGAAAAGCAGCAAAAACTTCAAAGGTTATAAAAATTTAACCATTCTATGATTATTTGAGTACCTCGTGTGTCCCAGGTATTATTCTGATTGCTTAAACTACAAAGACAATAGTACTTGGTCCCCTTCATGGAATTCGTGGTCCTCTGCTGTAGGAGATAGACATATAAACACATTGAACATAAGGTAATATATTCTCTATGAAAGTCTAATAGAATCTTTTCTACAGTGTATTTTCCCCACGGCAGCTTGAGTGATCTTTTGAAAATATAATTGAGGTCATGTCAGTACTTTGTTAAAAATACTCTCAAGTTTCCCTGTTACGCTCAGAGTAAAAGGCAGATCCTTTCAATGGCCTAAAATCCTACGTGATCCTCTTCTGCCCCACAACTAACTCTCTCTCTCTCTCTCTTTCTCTCTCTCTCTCTCTCCCTCCCCCCCCTCACACACACACACACACACACACACACACTTAACTGCCCTAACTCATCTGCTGTTTCTTCCTTGCCCACTCTGCTCTTCCTCCAGTACTTCAGGATTGTTCCCACCTCAAGTTTCAGTACTTGATAGTTCCTCTGCATGGAATGGCTTACCCCCCACCTCCTTCATATTTTGTAGTCTCAGTCGGTCTTCCTTGATTACCCTATGTAAAATTTAAAATGCAAATAATAACAACAAAAACCCCTGACACTTTTGTACCCTCTCCTTTGCTTTATTTTTCTCCATAGCAGTTACCGCCATCTGATGTACTAAATAGTTCACTTGTTTACTGCCCTGCTTGGAATGGAGCTCTCACATGGCAGGAATTTTTGTACTATCTAACATCTAGAACCGTACCTGGTATCGAGTTAGGTGCTCAATGAAGTTTTTGTCGAACTGAATTTAGTTGTTGAAGTATGCTTTAAACATTATGGGAACACAGACCAGGAGCTACTAATTCTCACTGGGGATGTCAGGAAAAGCTACAGAGAGGAATTGATAATTGATCTACGCCCAAAGGGTAGGAGTCTCTGGGTGGACCAGTCAGAAAAGAAGATGTAACATGAAGAACAGCTTATCCAAGGCCTCAAATTCAAATGCCAATGGTGCCCAGGCATATAACTGTAAATGTGTATGTAGTCTGACTTTAAGATAGCAGGGAATCAACAGACTGATATCCTGTCTGAAATTATACAAGATTCATAAATAATAACGATGATGATGGTGTTCCTGGTGTTCCTGGTGGTGGTGGTGGTGGTGGTGATGGTGGTGGTGGTGGTGGTGGTGGTGGTGATGGTGGTGATGGTGGTAAAGGTGGTGAATTCTCTTCAGGACAAGTGAAATAGGTTTGTGATCTTATCTGACACAGACTGCCAACTTGTAATCTTTGGCTATTTGGAGGTGAGAAAGCTGGGTAGTTTTACGTGCTGAAGTGTGGAATTGCATGGCAAAGACTGGCTGCTCAGACCGTCTCGTGGAGTGTGCTAGGTAGCATAATAAACATATTTAAGGTGAGCTTTCTATCTCCTGGATATGTGCATGTTCACAATTATCCTCTATAGGAACTTGTATTCCTCTGAGATTTGAACTTCTACATCTTTGTGCTCTGGTGACTGTCAAAGGGAAAGGGATAGATAAGAAGCTTAGAAAACTTGTGCCACACAGTAAGCAACTGCCTGCCTGGAGTGAGATGAGTGTGTAAATGGTGCCGGAGATCAGGCTACTCACTGCCTCTTCTAATTCAGCGTGCAGGTGAAATCATTCCAAGTGAGTAAGAAGCATTACAGAGCTAGATTTTCTATTGAGCACAGCTTTTGATAAAAGGAAGAAGAGCTGGATATTGACTTTTTGGTGCCTGTTCTATCAGTGGTCTGTTAATCAACAGAGGATAAATTATTGCTCTTTGGAAACAGGAAAGGATCCCCTTGGTTTGAAGGCATTTCCACCTTTCTTTTCTTTGTTTTTTCTCTTTATTGGTAGAGGATCTTTCCTCCAGCCATTTGCTCCTTGGGGGTTTTGTTAAGGACTGAAGGGAAACTGAAGGGAGCTCTTTTGATTTATCTTCTATCCTTTCCTTTTGGTCACTCCACAGGGCTAAAATAGCCGAGTTGGCTTTAATATGTCTCCATTAGAGACCAAACATTAGCTGGAATAAACCATCATGCCTCACAATGAAAAATGTCCCCTGATTGGCTAATTAATCAGTCAAAGGGGAATGACATGGCTCTCGGCTTGAGGGACTCTGCGAGAGAGAAACAGGCTGTTGATAAATGGTTTTCCAACAAATTCATATATCAAGGAAACTTAGTCATTTTTTAACTATAGTTTGTGTGACTGCAATTTTTTTTCCAACTTTTTCTTTTCTGCTGCTCTTGCTGTTTAGGTTGTTTTGCTCTTGAGTTTTTTTGTTGTTGATAGAAAAATATAGGATTTTAGATATGAGAAAATAAATGCTTTCTACTTATCCATGTCTGTTAGTTTGATTGGTTTTGACGGTCTAGGTTTATCAATAGGTGAATTCAGATAGCTTTTTCCAAAATAATTTATGAAATTAAATTTTCCTTGCTTCCGTCAAAGTTAAGATCTCCAAATGCTGGTCCACACTGCCTGAGTTTGAATCCTGGCCCCATCAGTGGCTAGTGGGCGAATTACTTGACCTCTCTGCTTTTATTTCCTTTATAAATTCCTTTTATATCTTTAAAACAGGGATAATAATAGTGTCACTTAATAGGATAGTTGTGATAATTAAATGATATCATCTGTAAAGCATTTGGAACAGTGCCTGGCACATAGTGATTACTTTTTAAATATTCAGTGTTACTTTTTAATCCAAGTAATATATACACATAGATTTTTAAAACTGAGCTTCATGAAACAGCATGAAAAATGACATCCTTCGCTCATACCCTTCATCTCTTCTCCTACCAAGGCTACTCCCCCCAGCACCTTCAGTTCTTTTTAAATTATGATATTTATCTTTATTTATTTATTTTTGTATTGTTAGTTTCAGGTGTACAAACCAGTGTAATAGTTAGACGTTTATACCCCTCACAAAGTGATAACCCCCTCCCCCAATCTAGTACCCTTCTGACATCGTATAGAGCTGTTACAGTTCCACTGACTCTATTCCCTATGCTGTTCTCCACATCCTGTGACTATACATATATACATATACATATGTATACATGTTAAATTATAGTTGACATTCATTATTATTCAGCTTCAGCTTCAGGTGTACACTCCAGTGGTCAGGCATCTACACTGTCCATGAAGTGGTCTCCCTTGTAAGACAAGTGTCCATCAAATATCTTTATATTTTAAAATAATATCTTACATTGACTTTTTTAAGGTGTTAATTTTTAGCATTATCTGGATTTCTATTTCGGTAGGTTAGAATTTAGACTATTTACTACTCAAAATACTGATGTATTATAATTATTAATTAATTTAGTATTTGGTGTTTATATTTTTATGACTATGTACATACCATTCCCTGTTAAGCCAAGCAGTGTACTTTCATTACATTTCCTTTCACAATTTTGCGCTGTTTTCTGGTGGGAAACAAAAGGTGTATGCGCGTAATTTTTCCCATACCCTCTACTGGCCTCTTAATACAAAACTTTCTGCGTGTCCTACATCAGATAATCTGTCAGGTCAGTCTTTCCTCAGGAGACTGCCCTCCTAAGACCCCCTCTTCCTGCTCACTCTGAACTGGCTGTTTGGTTTGCTCCATTCCTATCATCCCAGACACTTCTCTCCACCTTGCTCCTGTTCACCTACTCTGTCCTGACCCCTGTGTCACCTCACTCATCTTCCAGCAGCTTTCTGAGAAGAGGTGCAGGTGTGACGATCTCTATCCTAATATCAGGGCAGATTGTGTGGGTATAGAATCCTGGGCTGAAAATCATTTTCTTTTAGAATTTTGAAGATATTGCCCTAGCGTCTTCTGATATCCGTGGTTGCTGTACTTATTATGATCCTTTACACATGTTTGTTTTGTCTTCTCTTCGGTTTTTAAAATCTTATCTTTGGATTTCTAAAACCTCGTGGAAATGTGAGTTGGTTAAGTGTTTTTATATACGGGTCACTTGATCAGCCTTCCACTGTGAAGTTTCATAGCCTTCCACCGGTTCTGGAAAACCACCTTTTATTCATTCTTTGATAAATTTTTTCTGCTGTTTTCTCTGGAAGTCATTAGTTACGTGGTGGACTTATTGGATTATTCCTCAGCTTTTAAAACATCTTTTGTTTTTATTCCATATCTTTGTTCTACTTTGGGGGAGACTTTCTTGAGTGTATCTTCTAAACTTTCCGTTAAAATTTTAAGTTTTGCTCGCATATTTTTAATTTCCAAGAGCTATTTTTCATCACCAAATTGTTCCTTTATTTTTACATAGCATCTTGTTTTTGTTCCATTGATGTAGTATATTCCCTTTTCTCTGAATGTATTATGATTGTTTTTCTATCCCCTTCCTCTGAACTTTATTCTTTTGGATTTAAGAATCAACTAATGAGTAGTTGATTAGAAGTTGATTCATAGGCAGCACTGTTCAGCTGGTGAGTTTTGCTGTAGAGTGTTCATGGTGAGTTGGCCTTTCTTTGGGGGACCCCCAGATGTCAGAATTTGCAGGTCTTTTCTTCAGTGGGGTTCAGTTTCTCTAGCAGGCACTCTTACTTGGGAAACATGCCCAGATCCTGGTAAGGAGCGGGGTCAGGAGGTCATTACACACATACTCTGGCCTCCTTCTTGTCAGGCCTTATCTCACCCTGCCCTCCAGCTGCAACCTTGGTCGTCCCCAGCAGGGCCTCTCAAGTTCAGTCTTTCCAGAGATTAAACCTTTTGTCTCCTCACACGTTGTTATTTTAGAGGGAAAAAAATGGCTATTGCTCCCCATTCTGTAAGTGGATAGGGGCTAATGCACAGGGCAGTTCAGCAAATAGGAAGGAAGGTTAGAAACACGAAGATCACACTCTTGCACATCAAAAGAAACATTTGTTTAAAAATTTCACAATCCTTTTCACATCCATCAATTCCAACATGGAAACTATTTTATTTCAAAACTTTTGAGTGGGGCCAGGTAAGTGGGTGTTATTTTCCAATCCTACCCTAGCATTATTCCCATTTTAAAAGGAAAAACAAACCAAAACGTATTCTATTTGCTACTCAGATTTACTTCCTTATAAGGTTTATTTAAACAGGATTGGCGTAGAAATCGTCAATTTAAAATTGTCCCTGCGCTGTCCTGTGGACTTCTTTCTTTACAAATGCATATTTCCTCTTCTCCGTCCTCCGCTGGCCGCATGACTATCTCCTACACAAACCTCTGGAATATGAGCCTGAATAAGATAGAAAAAGCCCCCACTCTGAAGTGAATGAGGTGTTCCGTTTGTCATTACTCTTTATTCCCCCAGCTCTAGTGTTCATTCTTCTTATGAGTGAAGCATAAGTAATTTGCTGAGTGTTTCTGTTGTCTAAAGTATATCATGGAAATACGCAATTCTTAATTTATCCTATAGAAATGTGTGAGTGGATTGCAGAAAATGCTCTGAGCTTCCAGAAATATACTGTTGCTGTTATTACCTTGATAAGGAAGCCTTTTGGGAGTGATTCCCCATAGCCAACAAGCTACATCTATTGTGTGTTTTCTCCAAGCACACGTTGGCAGGAGGCCGTAGGTCTTATGTCTTGCCCCTGGCTTCCATTTTCCTCTCCCACAGAAAGAATGCAAGGTGTTCTGCCAGGAGAGACAGGCCTCACCTACTGTAGGTTTGCCTTTCTTAGAAATTATAATTGCACTATTGGGAAAGATTAATGGAAACTAGTTAAGATGTGAAAGTGGAAAGAGGAATGAACTGAATGACAGGAGTTCCTCCGTTTCAGTCTTAGATCTGTGGATAACTACTCTATTGACCTTGAGCCAAGGCTTCATCTCTGGTTCTGAGGTTTAGAGTGAAGCGTTGGTGGGATCCCTTTCTGTGAGAATGATGATGGGAGCGTTAAATGCACACCCAGAGTTGTAGGGGCCAAAAGTAAAAACAAGCATCGTTTTCATCATTGTATATCTTATTTATCCAGCATAATTGGATAAGGAACTTGAGTATGATCTTCAATGTCTTTCTTAACTTTGACAGTTATGTCCAGTCAGACCGTCACCAACTCCTATTGATTTTGTATTTTTAATATCTGCAGCATTTATCCTGCTTTCCATTTTTACTGATGTCCTGATCGTCAATACTCCCAGTTGTTATTACCCCTGAATTACTCGCCTACTTGGTCCTCTTGACTCCAGTTTTTCCCTTTTTCAGGGCATCCTATTATCATCTATATTCTCCAAATCTCTCCTTGGCAGTGTTCTGTCCTCCTTCGGCAGTCCCCTATGTCCAACAAATGCACATGCCTTTAGCCCAGTGCACTAGACCCTCCGCCATCGTGCTCTGATCTCTGTTCCGAATGCTAATGCTGCTCATCCGTAATACAAATCTCCACCAGGACTGCCTCAACCAGCTCAAGACATCCTTTGTCCTCTCACATCTTTGTTTGTTTCCCCACACCATTCGCTCCATATTTACTGCTCTTGGTTTGTCCGCTCTGCCTGCCTGAATCCTCCCAGGGCAGCTCAAGTCCTGCTGCCCGCCATTGAGGAAGGAAGAGAAGTAATGCACAGTTGTTCAATCGAACAAGCACTGGTCCTTAAAGTCCTGGCTCATTCGTGTGTTCAGCAGGTTTTTATTAAAGGCCTCTGTGCCAGGAGCTCGTGATGCAGCAGTGAACAAAACATACAAGAATCACTGCCCGCAGGGGGCCGACCATCTTCATGAAAGTTTCCTAACCGCCGGCTGTCCCTTCTCCAAACTGCATTTGTCTGTATTTGCGATCACCTTGTGCTGCCTTAGCTTGTTACCTCTTTTACTATCCTTCTAATAGCGTGTGTCTTACTACTCTACCAGAAGGTAGACACCATGCTTTGTGTCCCTTCATAGGCCTTGCCTGGCTCACTAGGAAACTAGGTAACTGTGAGTTAGGTGGTATAATTTAAATGGGTAGATTGAGCTTTTTAAAATACTCATGGGAATCAAGTATATTGTTTTAGTTGCAGGTTAATTTTCCTGCTTCTTAATCAGTACCTATATGTAAAAATTGTTCAGTTTCTGGTTACTACTAATAACCATATGCATTATTCACTTTTTAAAGAGTTACTGAAAATTTACTTCCATAGTAATCTATGGAGATACGTTTCAACAGGAAGAAGTATTTTTCAGTGTTAATAAAAAACCTTGTAGCTCCCAGATCAGTCTTAGTAATGCTAAAAGTAGAACAGGCAGACCTGTGTGCACCTGACGTACGCAATATGAACCTATGAAGTATTCTTGCTACAAAAAGTTGAACTTAAACCTAATCACATCTCGGGAAGTAACGTTCATTCACAAAAAATACAGAGTATGGAGATACAAACGTAATGACCTTATAAAGAAACAAATAAAAATTCAAAATGTGGAAAATTGTTTAAGATAACTGACACAATTTCCATGATAAGTCACTGGCATGAAAAAAAAGGTGGGAGACTGCCAGGGGAAGGGAGACTGTAGCTAGAAAGACCTTAAGAGATGTAAGTAACTAGACATTAACAAGTGGGCCTGGTTTGGAACGTGGTTTGAACTATAAGAAGATACACATGAGACAGACAAGGAATCTGATTATGGATTGTGTGTTAGATGATACCAAGGAATGATTATCAGTTATGATTGGGTAAAAAAATTTCCTTATTTTTTCAGAGGTCTGTACTGATCAAAGTAGGAGTAAAATGATTTGATATTTGAGATTTGCCTTAAAATACATGAGCAACGAATAAAGGAATGATGTAATGTGGCAGAGCCTTGTAAATTGTTGTTGGGAACATTGGGGCTTCACTAATTTTGTATATATTTGAAAGCTTTCATAATACAAAATTTGTTCAAGAATCTGCCAATTATAATATTCTTTAATGTTCCTTTAGCTCTGCTCAAAGAATGGTTTAATTATTTTGTGTAGTTGGTTCAACATGTCATGGTCATCCTTCAACTCCAAAAAGTTGTTAGTGCTGTTTATTTTTGTCCCAGTATGTCCTAGTTTACTCCTTCCTTAAATCATTTCCGTACGTCTTCTTGTCATTTGTATTAGTATTAATAGAAATCAGGGATGGAAGCCAGTGAGAGGGAGAATGGAGGTGGCCCAAAGATAATTGCCACAAGAGAATAAATCCTAATATGTTGATTCTTTCACAGAATGTAATTCCCCTGCTCTGTGAGCGTCTCATCGCCCGGTACCTAGAGGTACCACATCCCTTACTTAGTGCTGCAGCATCCTGATCACATGGGACAGAGCTGAGGCGTAGAAACGATAGAGTACTTGATTCCTCCTGAGTCCACCATCACCTGTGTACTCCTGGCTGCTTTGGAAATCCAGATCTGGGAGTAGCGAGTAGGAAGGAAGATTTAAGAATGTAGGGCAACTAATAGGTTTCTGTCATGATTTGGGTTCTGGCAAAAAGACAGCAGTCCCAGGATGGGAGCAAGTTCAAGTGGTTGTTTTATCAGGGGGTGGAGGGATGGATTGCCAAGCAGTTTCAGGTCTGGAATATCCAGTTTGATTGGTCTTCCAGGGGTGAAAGTCGTTTGCATAGATTGAAGTGTACCCTGGTGTGTGGGGTGAGGAGTTCTGAGGGAATTGGTTTTGGTGTCTGAGTACCTCCCTGTGTGTAAGTCCCAGAGGTTTGTCTCCAAAGCCAAGGTGACCCAGGTGTTGTCAACTCCATGAGCTTCTTCCTGAAGTTATTCTGTATGTTTGGAGATGTATATTAGGAGACATGACTTCTAACGAGCGTCTCAGTTACTCTAAATCTTGTTCCTCTATCTCCCAAGCTGTCTTTTTATTTGTTCATTTCTTTGAAGTTTTTGCATTCTTTCCTTTATTGTACATTTTTTAGTTTATCAGTGGGACACAGTCAGGATTCGTAAGGCACATAGTGTATCTTTTACTTTCACATTGGAGGAACGGTACTGTAAGTTGGCCACATTTCAGTGGCTCTTGTGCATGATGTGATGTTTTCTTCACCACTTCCAGTCTGTCACCAATAGAGTCGCTCAGGGGCCGATGACGATATCCATGGTCAAGGATAGAAACGCTTTTATCTTTGAGGCAAGCTTGTTCATCTAGTAGTTGGGATTCTTAAGATACTGACCACAAGCCCAGAGCATCCAGGAGGCAGGCTGCAATGGTAACAGAAGTTCTATTTTATTAAAACTGGTTTGGCATAGTTCAGTGAGTATTAGTTATGTTAAACATCAGAAAACTTAGATATACGTCCTAGTTTTATCACTTCACCCAGTGTGACTCTGGGCAAGATATGGAATTTTAGAGCTGAAGGAGACTATCGAGTTCTTCCCTTGACTTTCCCTCCAGAAAAGGAAACAGGTCCATAGAGGTTGAACTTGACTAGCACAGGGCTGGGCTGAGAGAATTCTAGTCTTTTAACTTCTGGGATGAAGGCACCATACCACTTACCCGGCCAGTTACCTGCTCTGTGCTACTGCTTCCACATCTTGGAAACATGTGTGAAAGCACTGTGAGACTCAGCGAGGCATGAAGCCAATGTAAAGAGTGTCATTATCTCTGAAATGATGGGAAGTCAGTACCACCTAATACCTGGGTCACATGCATTTTCTCCTACTTTAGTATATGAGAGACAGTTTGAGGTGCAGTGTTACAAGCCATCAATGGGAATTCGTGCCGTTACTTTATTTATTCCCACCTTACTTCTCTCTCTGCAGGATGAGGCATAATTAATTTGTCACAGTAGGAAAAATTTACTTGAGTTTTTATATGTTTCAGGATTCCATTTTTTAGTTGTAGTAGGTACATAAGTTTTTGTGTCTGTCTTGCAGAGCTTGTGATAATACATTGTAGAGCTGAAGAGACCGCCACCAAAGATCCAGCAAGGTGGCAACTTTCTTATATGTACTTGGGGTCTGTCCGTGCAGAAAAGGAGAGTTGGACCAGACTCGTCATCCACATACTTAGTTACATGGGTCCTACTAAGTTCTTTGGTCAAGGGTTTTGGCTGGAGACTCTGCGAAAGCAAAGAGGAGAGATTTCTTTTGAGGCTAGTGTAACATTAAGAATTTGGACTTTGTTCCCCACCAGATCATGGAGATAAACTCCGTTCCATTGTTCTAGTTAACCATCACCAAGAGAAACCCAATTTAGTCATAACAGCGCTTACCGTCAATGAACTACAAAATAATTACTATTGACATTGTATAAAACCCTAACGTCTGCCCTAACGTCTGATTGCATCAGTGCAGTTTAGCAACAGATCACCCTTGAATTGGACAGTGTGTTTATACCTATGCAGTGTCGAAGCATTGACTAGACCTAAGATTCGTACCAAATTCTGTAGAACAGACTCTGATTCAGTAATGTCCCTGAATCTGGGCTTTCACTTCATGGAGGTGACATTGTAGATAGAAAAATGTAGTTTCAACCAAAGCTAAGTAGGACAAAAATCTTAAAGAACAGAGGTAACAAATGCAAAAACGGTGTAGGATTGTGCGAAGAGTTACAGGCATTGTACAGACCTGGGTCTCAGTCTGGCCCTTGTGAATCATGCAACCTTAGGCGGAATTTAACTTTTCTGAGGCTGGGAGGTCAGCTAGTGACAAATAGCCCAGTAAGGACTAACCTAGAACAACTGTTCAGCTTTGTTGGAAGTCACCCTAACTTGGAAAGAATCTACTTTTCCTAATAAAATTCCTTAGGTCCATGTTCAAATCCATAATCCTTAAGCATTGTCCTCTTGTCCCCCACCAACTGACTCTTCTTAGCTCATGGCCCATGGCTGCTTGCTCACATGCCGTGCCCCTGCACTCAGACCGATGCAGACCTCGTGTTTTGTCCACTGCACCCCAACTGAGAGCTAGACGGTGGGTGGTCTTAGACAGCTGTGGGGGTGCTGCCCACTGGGCTTTGGCCCTAGTGGCTGTGCTGTTCCCTGCATGCTTTCTCCAGGTTAGGCCGCTCACCTGTACATTTCAGACCCTATCAGAGATGGACGGTCATACGTCAGGCAGGTGTGATGGGGAGTGAACTGGACTTTTTTATGGCAGTTGTAGAAGGCAGAGTCAGCTGAAGAGAGAGCCAGGCTGGAGAAAATGAAACAGGAACAGACATGTCTGTTTATCGTCTCTGTCAGTCCTGAAGGGGACTGTTCATGTTGTAATGTAAAAGCAACCACACCGAAACACTTCAGGCATAAACACACCTTTTAAAGTCTGTCAGTTTTACTGAGATTTATCTTACATTGATACTGTGTTCAAATATAGTTAATAGTACACAACATAAGTGCAGGTTTATCATACATTTAACTAAGTCTACCATTTTCTGTTGTTTTTTTCTTCTGTGCAAATATAGTAGAATAGATTCGAAGTGCACCGAAATTAAAAAACGAAACAAAACGGAAGACCGTTCTCTAAATGTTGTATTTGATTGCAATAAACTTTAAATATCATGTTGCACTTATCAGTCTTGTAAGAAAGTAAGAAGAGTCCTCATCTATAATTTCTTTTCTGTAAAATTGTGTTTTAGTACAAACTCTCACTTTCTTACAATTCATGTATGGAAAGACTTTTCTTACCACAAGAGAGCAGAAAATGATGTGTAGGCAAAATATATGACTCCAGCCTCCTAAATAATCCCTAACCACATATCTAAGAAGAAGGGAAGGGATTGTCCCCATTAAAATGAGCCTTTTCTCTGACTACTGGTACCGAAGATTTGGGTGATGACTGTTGTTCCAATAGCAAATAATTACCTCTTGTGCACAATTTGGGAAACCTCAGGATTTCCTGAAAAGCCGACACTAAGAGGAGCTACTGAGCAGGAATTTATTCACTGTGTCCAGTTCTCAACTCCAGTTCTTAGCAAGCAGAAGAGTCACCTGGTGAGCTTATTAAAAGTGCATATTGTAGGCTCTGGCTGGACCCTTCTATAGAAACAGGCATTTTTAACAAGCCTCCAGGTAACCGTGATGTGCAGATCTGAAACACCAACTAGGCCATTAGGCTTGAAAGAATTCACCTCTTCTCAAGTTAGAAAAGTTGTTTTTTGATGGGGATGTGGGAGGATTTTGGTTTAACCAGCTTACTGCCAAAAGACTTTGCCTAAATACTCACCAATACAGCTTTTGAATCGCGTGGTCAACTTTCATTAATCACGAATCCTTGCTGCAAGCTTGACGGATAACAAGAATTATACTTTTTAATAATTTCCATTTTATGTTTGGTATGTACAAGTGCAAGTATGCCTTTATATTGACTTTCTTTTTTTAACCATGTGCTAGTTAAAAGCTGGGAAAGTAATATGTAGCCACAATAGCTCATTATGAGTTGTTTCCCGTTATGCATACGGCACATGGATTTGAGAGGGTGTGGAAGGCAACTTGAAATCACTCCTAGAGGCTGACGATTGTGCTTCTCTGAGTAGTTCAGCTACACATGCACAACCACACTTTAGCAGACACTTAATGAGCTTTACCCAGGTCAGGTACACTCTAGGAGAAGTTCAAACAAGTTTTCCAAAAGTTTGGCTGACCAGTTTATTTAAGGAAAGCCTACCTGAGGCGTATGGTCATCTCGGAAGCACGTCTGTCGATAGGACAAATCCAGGTCGGACTCTATCTCACTATCCAGTCTTCATTTCTAGTGTAGCTCTTACGCCTGAAAAATCAAGGTAAGTACTTTACATTTCCTCTACTTAAAAATATTTGCTTTTGTTTCTGATTAAGTAAAGTAGCAGTTACTATTTTGACTTAAATCGTCATTTAGAACTTTATACTTTAACGCATCACTAGGATGATAGGAAATATCTTCTCTCCATCGGGAACTAAAAGGACATTTGTTGCTGTTATACCGTTTCCTAATTACCGAGTGTTTAAAGAAATTATTATGAATGTCTTTCTGAAACCAAAAGTATACTTTCAGTTTTTTCTGTTTTCTTCCTTCAATTATTAGAAAATACCAAAAGGTGGTTTGGGAGCTTTTTGTCATGATGATGAAACACTAGAAATAAAAGTGAATTTCAGATGTCCCTCCCAGGCAACTATGCTTAATTCTTTTTATAAATCTCCAATTCAGATGTTCTTTTTTATTTTGAATAAAATAATGGTTTACTAATACTCCCCTAACTGTAGTAATAGACATGATTTAGACCCTCTTTGTTTTTAGAAAGTTTTGTTTTGTTTCTGGTTTTTTTGTAATAATGATATTGCCTCTTATAACCATGTGTTCTAAACTTTGAGGTTAGTAGAGCATCACTGTTGACTGGCCCAAGCTCTACCTGGCAGGCCTGAGCTAAATGCAGAAGGTCCATACTGTGAAACTACAGCCTTTTATGAAAGACAGGGAGTGGTTCCACAATAATAATGCCTTCGTTTTTATGAAGCGTTTAGAGAGTATAATTTCAGCATTGTTTCATTCTAGATCATTAGACACTCCAACCCTGAGAGGTAGGCAAGATTCAGGGAGGTTAAAGTAACTGTGTTGAAGCTTCAGACTAGTAAGTGTCACAACCTGTGCTTGAAAACCAGGCCTTTTGACTTCAATGCAGCAGCATTCTTGCTGTCATTCTTCATCCAGCTGCTGGCGAATATGGGGAACATGTGCTGGGCTTGGGAGACGGACTGGATCGGCTTCAGTTGCAGCTGTGGTGCTGTTTCTGCTGGTTGGTTCTTACTGTCAGCATTGCTCTAGGGCAGGGCTTCCCAAAAGGTGTTTCCTGGCACGCTAGATGGTGTGAATAGATGTGGGGGGGAAAGGAGGGGAGGGGGCTGGTGGTTGTCATGTCCCATGTTCATGTTCAAATACATTTGGGAAGTACCAGGTGAAAGATGTAGTTATATAACAAGTTGTTTTGTTTTACTGCCTCCTCCTTAGAGCCTTTTAGGTGGTAAGGAACATGGTATATCTCCGAAGCTTCTGTTACTTACTTGACTGTGGACCCCTCTTTTTGCAAAACCCCCTATTTACATCTTTTAGAATAAATTGAGGAAAGCTGTTCTAGGTCACTAAGAGAAGAAATCACCTATAAAAAAGTGTAGGCAGAGTTAGGGATTTTTATAACCTATCTCAAGTCAACAAGTTAGTTTTCTTGGACTTTTTATGTTCTAAACACTTTATGTTTTAAGGAAAACATATCATCCAGAATAAAACTAAAGAACTAGAAGAGTGATGTGGAAGGTGTACCTAGCCAGCTGGGTCATAAATATAATAGAGCATTATTGTCATTTCTTGTCCCGTTCTCCTCTCTGGAACGTGATCTCATGGCCAGGTGAATGTTACGACGGAGGCAATAATAAAGGCAGAACAGAAATAACCCAGCAGATTCTCACAGATGATCTCTACTTTGGTTGAAATTAACCCAATCAAAATTCCTTTAAGCTCCGTTGGGCCCAGGGGACACCTGTGCTTTCCAGTTGCCTGAGGTCTTTGACTCCAAATAGGAGCTCTGCTCCCCAGACTTCCCTGCTACCTGGTTTTTGCCCAAAGTTCCTTAGAAGCCTTTCTTACCTGAGCAAACAAGCTATGTCCATGCATCCAGCAGTCATTGGATGTACTTGTCTCCCCATCATTATCTGCAACCCTAGAAATCATCTGTCTCATTCTCATTTGCGCCCACTAGTTCTGCAAACCTCTCAGCTCTTTCAGCACTTGGCATCCAAAGTCATCAACCAGCAACCTTAACGAAATACCTTTACCTTTTTTCTGTGAGGATAAGTTTTTCTTAAACCACCTCTGGCACTTAAAGCAGTCACTCCGTTTTATTTGCCCATACAAATTCTATGATCAATTGAAAGGGAAGGACACGTAGCATGAAAAAGACTCAAATGATGTGTGTTCACAAAGGCTTTTTTGCTGTTTTTTGGCGACTATCGTATTTGGAATTCCGTATTATAGAATAGATTTTAATTTAAAAAATATGGGATCATTTTAATTTTAACTTTACCTGTTTAGGAAAGATAATAGGCTTTGAGAGTCCTGGGTTTTTTCTTATAAGCAGTGACTATAAAGTAAGTCATGGAGTTACGACATAAAGACTTTTTTTTTTAAATGTAAGGTTACATTGATTGTTGAAAATTTCTGTTGGCACCTTTAGAAAGGTCCCTTTCTGCTTCATTGATTATAGCAGCTAAGAAAGGCAGCCTGGGTGGAAGACAGGTCCTTGGTCTGTAGCCAGGGCAGAGAAATTCTGTGAACTTAATTTGGCTGAGGTGGAGGTTTGATACCATTTAACCAGGTAGGTTTGGTGAATTTTTTTACTTTGATATTAGCACTTTCACCCAGCCCAAGTGATTTTTGTTATTGTTGTGGTTGAGTAAATTCATCTTAGAATTTTGTACTTACAAAGTCAAGAAGCTTTGAATTTTATTTTTCTGATTCTCTAAATGAATACTCACTTTCTCGATGGGCATAACATTTAACCTCTTTAAACATTTGTAAATGTGTGATGTGTTCATCTCTAACTTCCAGCTCCTTTATCTCTGTTTCTCTTCTTCAGTGACGTGAAATGTCCCAATCTGACATGGACAAGGAAGCTTGCCCTGAATAAATAGCATAGATAAATGGTCTTTCTGTTCCTGGGAAGAATTCAGAGCACTTTTTGTATATGATGTCACTAAAAACAAAATGCCGTCTTAAAAATATTTATGCACTCAGATTTTCATTTCCAGTCCTAAAAGTCTAATTTAAGGACATAGATTTTCTTCCCACTCATTTAAAAGTAATAACAGGCAAAAGGATTGATCCTTTTTACTTTGTAATATTGTTTTGGACTTAAGCAAATAGCCATACATAATGAAGTTACTTCTTATGAGAAAAAAGTTGCTTTTCTTCGTCGGTTAGAGGAGGTGTTTGTGTAAATGTTTATAGGATCTGTTTATTTTAAGGCATATTTGTAACGACAAATTTTAATTGGTGGTAAGTTACCAATGAGTGAGCATGAATACTTTGGTTGTTACGAGCCCATTCCTAGAAATACCCCTTCATTGCCTTTCCATAACATTCTCATTTTAAAGAGAATAATCAGTCAAGAGAGTTATTATGTTAATGACAAACAACTGCAAACAATTAACAAACCCATTTTTAGCAGTTTTAAAACCATTTCTAAATCTTTTAATGTAGTCCTCTTATATAAAAGCTATGCTGGGCAGCAGAGCTTTGACGCACACCCCAGTTGACTTGTTTTTCCTCTTGTTTGAATCTGTTAATAGATACTCGTTGCAATAATATTTGTTTTAAGTTTATCTTGAGTTAAATCTGTATAGGTAATAAGGAATACACCAAAATACTCATAAGTGACTCACATTCTCTTGAGTTGTTACAACATTCATTAACTGTATTTGTGTTGCTGCTTTGACAGCGATCCCTGAGGCAAAATGACTTATAAACTCACTCTTATTTTTGAAAATAGAGTCCCTTCTGTTTGGTTATTGAAAATAATGACTTCTCATAGTAAAAATTAAAACAAGTGCTTACATTTCACTGGACATATATGTTCTTCCTTTAGTGTTAGTCCATTGAAGCTTTTTGGTGGGAAAGTCATTGTTTAGGTGAAAACATTTGAACAGACTGAGCTCGGGAATACAGCTCTTTACTCAGAGAATTCTTGTGCCATAAATCATAATTTTGATTGAGATTATTTTATAGACCCACTAATAGAGGCTTATAAATGAGGTGTGATCAGAAAATATGGTGAATGCTTATTAACTAAAAAAAATTTATTACAGTAAAAGACACATTGCCATTAATCCCCCTCAAATACTCCCCCTCACTTTGAACACACTTGTCCCGTCATTCTTGCCACTTTCTGAAGCAGTTCTGGAAGTCCTCTTTCGTGAATGTCTTTAGTTGTGCTGTCGTGGCTGCCTCGATGTCCTGAATTATTTTGACTTTGGGGAAAGAGCCAGAAGTCGCACGGTGCCAGATCCGGTGAATAAGGTGGATGAGGATACCCATCATGTTTTTATTTGACAGAAATTGCCGTATACTAGAAATGATGTGTGACACCAAGTGTTATCATGATGGAGGATGATTTATGGCACACTTTAAAACACACCTTCTCTCAACCGTAGCTCACACCTGACTGACTGCACTGAACATGTTGAAACTTGTCACACACTGTGACTAAGGTTCACCAAGCCGCTTCCCATATTGAAGATCCCTGCCTTTCCATTGGATGGCACTTGGCAGCAGCATTCATGGTATTTTATGCTCACATCTCGTAGATAATGTGCGCATTAAAATAGTTTATGGGATGCAAACACTAGTAGTTACAGATTTGAAGGCAGGAACTACTCACGCTTATACTTGTAGAAGCTCCTCAAGGGCAAAGTGCTGGAACACTCACCAGATGTTGACAGGGTTGGAGTAGTGCACTGAGGAACACATCTGGGGGAATGTGATTTGGCAGATACATGGAAATGGGAAGAAGTGTGTGTGGACCAGAGCTGGGACTGTAGCATGGAGAATCAGCTTCCATTTGGGAAAGGGAGACGCCTACCGTGTTTCCCCAAAAATAAGACCTAGCTGGACAATCAGCTCTAATGCATCTTTTGAAGCAAAAATTAATATAAGACCCGGTCTTATTTTACTATAAGACCAGGTAATATAATATAATATCATATCATATAATAATATAATATAATAAAATATAATACCGGGTCTTATATTAAGTTTTGCTCCAAAAGACACATTAGAGCTGATTGTCCGTCCGGCTACGTCTTATTTTCGGGGAAACACTATACGTGGGGAAAAGATTGAGCAATAACCTAGAATAGACCGTAAGGTGGGAGTCTCAAATAATAAAACGGTTTATTTTGTTTAATCTCACATTATATATTTTAACTGTACAATACACCTTATGATATAAGTAACTAACACAGGTTATTGCTGTATCATATACAAGTATACATACATACATATATATGTGTGTGTATATATACACACGTTCACACACGACATAGAAAGACATTTGTTACTAATTCAGAGTCATTAAAGCCATCCTGTCCTTTAATTAGTTCTTTTTTCTATTACATTCACCTGTCAATATAGCCACTAGTCTGAAAATCCTAAAAATATCATTAAACCTTATATGAATCCCTGCGGTGTGCATATGGCAGGCCATTTGCAAGTCTCTTGTGAATGCAATCACTAAGATTATTTCTTTTTATTGTAAATCTGCTTTGCTTCATTCATTAATCCCATAAACAGTTCTTGGGCATCTGTTGTGTGTGTGCCAGGCACTCTTCAAAGCAGAAGGCCTGATCCCTCCCCCAGGGAGCTCGCCGTGGAAGACAGGAACTGTGCATTTCAGGGCCGTTTGGTAACTGTTGTGCTAGAGGTGCACACATGGCCCCATGGGAACCCTGACAGGACACCTGCCCCTCACATGGGCCCCCGCCTTTCTGAGGACATGGCCTTCCATACAGGACAAATGAGTCATAAGAGAAGAGGCTGGGAGGGTTTTTCAAGCTGTAGTAGCATCACACGCAAATGTGAAGTTGAAAGAGAACACGGGAAGGCTCAGGGTGCCAAGGGAGGGTGTTAAGATGTATGAGCCATGCTGCGCGGGGCCTGCACTAGTCTGATTAAAGACGGATTGGCTATGTCTCTAAATAACTGGACCTTTATCCAGAGACTCAGACTCAGAGTGGAATTCAAATATAAGCAAGCTTCAGTGCTACCTCTTGTTCGTCCTGAATACTAGAAGGGAAGAAAGGGGAAGCCTGGGCAGAACAGGGAGTGGGGAGTGACTCACCACACCAGGCACTGTGTAAAGAGCACCTCTGCAGAGACGAATTGGAAGAGGCTGTCCTAAGAGCCACAGGCCTTGCGAAAGCTAGCTCCTTTCTGGTCAGCCTAGAAGAGGACTTCCACCAGAATCCCAGCGAGTCATACGGCTGCACCCAGGCCAGTGCCAGTCCTTTTGGCCTGGACAGGACCGGGCAGGAGCCATCACCACCCTTTTCTTCTAGCTGCGAAGTCAAACTCTTATCGGAAAATCCTATGCAGCCAGCAGATTCCCCAAGTGTAGTAGCGCCAGCCACAAAGGCAGGGTCTGGAGCGCCCCAAACAAAAATACCCCACCAGTCCTTTTAAAAGAATTTAGTATGTTTCCAACGTTGCACTGAAGCCTAAATGCAAATGGTAGTTGGACAGGTAAGTTTGACTGGCTGATTTCATTTCTAAGGCTGAGTTTAGCAGCCTGTAGATGATGAATGGATGGCAGGTGTGCTGAGATATTGATTCCTCAGCTCTTGGAGTGGCCAGGTGGGGCCTGGAGTAGCTGACATCCCTTGGCTTATCACTTGCAGCTGCCGCCAACAAGCAACCACATATATTTACCTGTGGATGCTGTATGTGTATTATTTGCTCGGTATGCTCCACTGAAAAGAATTGGAAACCACTATAGGCTTCACATACTTTAGGGGCAGTTTGGTAGCAAAAGAAAAGACAGTCTTGTTACAAATTAGTTTTGACATTTGGGGTGGGTGTTAGAAGATGGCCTAATACCCACCCACATGCTCCTAAAAAGGCGGAGGGGGATTTTCCCAGGGAGCCCTATTAAGATTCGTACCAGGAGCTTTGACTGTAGTTTCTCCGTGCATTTGGAAGCAACTGAGGGATCTGAAGCCTAGGAGGGGACATGATTCTTTTTTTAATTTAGAAACATCCTTTTGGCTGCAGGAGATAAAAAAAATAAGAAGAAGAATGAGGGTAGTAGGAGGCAAGACTAGCTAGGCAATCCAGTTAAGAGGCTCTTATTCTGGAGAGTCATGGAAAGCCTGAGCCAAGGTTGTGACAAAGAGCTAGAGAGAAAGGGACAGAGTTGAGTGATATTGTAGATGACCCAGGACTTGGGGTCCAGCTGAATATGGAAGAATTGAGGCTGTGACTTGGCTCACGCAGCTGCACGAATGGACGATGGTGTGGGTCACCGGGATGAGGAATGCCCCGGGAGGAGCAAATCTGTGGGCACTGATCAGTTCAGTAATGAAACACGAGCTAGCAAACTGCGTGTGTCATCCTGGGCATTCCACACAGTCACACCTTTGCTTCCTTTCCACTCACTGTGCGTTCCCTTGCCTATTGTTGCATGGCCATTACTAGTAACTGTCTCACGTTTCACCTCATGCTGTGAGGTCCTCACTGTTTTTCACGGACCCATCCGCATCTGCCAAAGCCCTTTCTCTCCTTGAGCCCTGTCTTCCTGCTAAACCTCCTTCATTGTCATCTGGCTACTTTCTCCTGTCACTCTGTCCCTCACTCCCTGTGATGGAAGGCTTTTTCACTCTGCTTCATTGGAAACCCTATAGACACAAGCTGATGGGGTTAATGGAGGGGGGAGGGGAGAACCTTGAGAGAGACATTGAGGCCATCTGGAAGTGAAAAAGATGAGGGGAGAATGTGGAGCAGTGGTACAGGGAACCGAGAAAATGCCACCTCCTGTGACTAGTTCCACGTCAAAGGCCAACCCTGCCATATGGGCACAACAGCAGTCTGACCTCAGTGTGATTATCCTGGAGGAGAGCACTCTGCCTCAAGCTTGTAGGTCTCTCTCTCTCTCTCTCTCTGTTAATTTCAAACAATTTATTATAAAGCTATAAAGCAGTAAACGTTCACTGTAGAAAAATTATTATCTATAGATAAGAAGAAATATACCCCTGATCCAAACACCTAGTGATAACCATAATTAAAACCTTGGCTGGTGGAGGCATGTGGGTGTGGTAGGACTGGTGTCTACGGTTTCTTGGCAGTCGCAGAAGCAGGATCATAGTGTACCTGCCGTGTTGTAACTTTTTAAAAATGCACACATTTCGTCTCTTCAGGAACTTGCATTTTTAGCTCTGCTACTGAGCCTGTGAAACGTGTCGCTATGGGCCCTGGGCTGACGGACAGCGTTTCTAAACCACTCTTTCCCAGTGCACTCTCTACAGTGACAGGGAGCGCCTTCAGCAGACCTCTCTGTCTCGGTGGCCCATTTGCCTCTTTACCTAGGATCCCCTCAGGTCTACTTGTTAGCTGTGGAGAAGACAAGCGTTTTGAGTCCCTTGTCACGTTCTGATGGTCTGAAGGTTGCCTGGTAATCGAGGGAGAGAAGAAGGACCTGGCTGAAGGGGTGAGGCTGACAGGAAGTTTTCCTGGGCTTAGTCCCTTTAAGGGCTGCGAGTGGCTTTTCCATTCCCCGCCTCCACCTTCATCCTGTCATCCTGTCCCTCTTCTTACCCCTTATCCTGCTTGCCCCAACCTCCTCAGTTCCCTGGTATTACATAATACTCCTGTTAGGATCAGTTCCTGTTTTGCTAGCGAGAGGAATTGTGACCCTTTCAGGGAAAAACCCTGTTCTAACATTAGCAGCAGCTGCTGGTGGCCAATCCATGATCTCATATGGGAAACATACCACTTCGCCGGCTTCTCTGTTCCGGTCTGAGTCAGCGCACAGATGGGATTACCTTTCTGCCTTGGTTGGGTTCCCCTCTGCCTTGTTTCTTCTGTGGGAATCCGCGATGATTTCTCTTATGATAACGAAGCTGTCAGCTTCAGTCAGGCCAGTCAGCAAGCACTTTCACTTGTGCACAAGGGCCTCAGGTTCCTTGTTGCACTCCAGGAAAAATTACAGAGTAGAAGACATGCATTCACTTTTTAAAACATTTTATTATGGAAAGCTTAAAATGTAATAAAAGTAGAGAGAATATTAAAGCGTCCCTCCCTCCCCATTCCCAGCTTAACCGTGATCAGGTCATAACCAGTCTCGGGCTTGCTGTACTCCACCCACTCTCGCCCCAATTATCTAGGAAGCAATTCCTAGACATCGTATCATTTTATCTTATTTAGCATTTCATTATACATCTCTGAAAGATAAGGACTCTTACACACACAATCACTGTACCATTATGACACCTAAAAAATGTAACCACATTTCTTAATTTCTTCAAATCCAGTCAGTGTTCACATTTCCCCTGTTGTCTCATCATAATTTTTCAGTTTGTGTGTGTGTTTGAATCAGAATCCAATGAGCTCTTTTTATATTGCAATTAACTGATAATGTGTTTTAGATTCAACCTATAGTTCTAACTTCCTTCTCTCTTTGTTCCTTCCATGTTCTTATTGAAGAAACCTGTGTTCCTTTTCTCATAGAATTTTTCATATTCTGAATTTTGTTGATTTCCTCTTCATAGTGTCCTTTAATGCATTCACTTTTTAAAGAAACCCTACACTGAATCTTTGTATAACAAATAACTATCCATGCTGGACCACCTTTGAGCATTAATTTCCCTCGCATGGCTCTTCACTAGGTAAGTAGTTCCTGCCTTCATGGAACTTACAGCGTAATCTGAAAGACAGTAGTTAATATTGTAAGCTCTTCTGAAGTAACAATGTCAACTAAAAATAAATATAATAAAATACGTCAAATATAAGCATTTCTGCTATAACACAATAATTGTGTTCATGAAAAAATGTTACATTTTGCAAAATGCCCATTAAAAATAATAGGCTCACGGGGAAAAATCGGGTAAGAGTTAGACTGATGAAATTGATGCATTTTTGTAGCCAGAACACACACGTTGCCTGCCTCCCTACCATCACCTCACACACACACACTTGTTGCCTCATGAAATAATTCACTCAGACCAGGGATAATACTAGGGGATCTCAAACATAAATGCTCAAAAACAATAGAATGAACACGTTGGCTGTAGGTGCGGACCTCTGGGCTGTGGGGCCACTGGGTGAACACTGGGACCTGTGATCTGCTGCCAGCTGAGTGCTCTGTGGGGAGGGAGTCCCAGATGCCAGTGCTGTTGTGGATGGGTTCCCTGGGAAGCAGACTCTAAAGGGGACATTAATTAGCCTGTAGGAAGTGTATTGGGAGGTGCTCTCAGGATTACTAGCTGGGCTGGGGCATTGAGGGGAAGAAACAGGATTGGGCAGAAATTGGGCTTCCATGATGTGTCACATGTCCTCAGCTGACTCTACAGGGACCTCTTGAAAACCACCCAAATCTTTGGAAGCATCTAGCCCAGGGGTGTCAAAACTGCGGCCCACAATCCATTGTTAATTGGCCTGCAGCAAATTCCGAAAATATATTTAGTTTACTTAAATAAACCAGGTGAGGCAATACGTACTTCACCTCGAGTGAGTGGCCCAGCTGTTTGTGTATTTTACCGGAAATGGCCCTTGGTGAAAAACGTTGAAAAAAGCTTGACACCCTGATCTAGACCTCTATGGCCTTGCGTGGACCAGTCACTGGTTAGCCCTCTGTCTTCCCAGAGAGCTCTGACAGCTGAGAGTTGTCAGCCCCTTTAGTCCTGAAGAGAGGATCTGGGGGTACAGCACAGCATTCACTTTGGCACAAGGGTACGCGAAAGGGCTTTGGCAGATGAGAAAGGTTAAGTAAGGACTCCACCGCTGCAGGTGAAATGTGAAAAATATAGTTAATAGTAAGTAATGGCAGTGACGTGATAGACAAGTGAATGTACAGTGAGTGGGAAGGAAGTATTATCAATGCTCATTTTAATTTTCTTAATGCCAAGCTGAAGGAGTCCTGCCTGAGCCGCAGCCAAGCTGAGAGGTTTTGGGTTTTTTCCCCTTTCCTTCTGGTAGTGTGATTCTGCCTACACTATCCAGGCTCCCTTGGCCTCAAAAATCACACAACTTCCATATTTTACTATCACTATTCCCTTGTTTACCAATGACAGAAGAGGTGCTTGGTGTTACAGAGACAGGTGTTATTACAGGACAGACTGAGAGAGGCATAAGGAATAATATCAGGGCCTCTTCACATTTTCATTGACTTCAGAAAGTGTCCAAGCCATTGACAGACTTGGCCTTGGCAGTTAATTATCAGGCTTAATTGTCCCCAAGAAATTCACCTAAAATTTAAGGCACTTCCCATGGTGGCACCTGATAAATTGTACCTAACTTATCCTTCCTCTCCCACCAGACTGTCACAAACTCACATGGTTACTTACTACAAAACAAGAAACTGAGAAGATAATAGATTTCTCTGGCCATCAAAACACTCAGCTGGCTACTTACTTTTAGTGACTTTTTAACTTCAGAAGGAAACAAACCAAAGAAGGATAATTCTATAGCATTACAAGGCATTTTGAATTCATGACAATGTGAAAAAAATGACGAGGGTCGTGAACTCCAAGTGGCTTCTTATCAAGGGCTTAAACTTGTTTTATGTCTTGACGTCAGTCACCTAGATTTGGTGGGGTTCCTTTTTCAACAACCAGAAAAGCTGACCTGGGGAAGCTACTTTCTTTACATAAGTACAGGCCGAACATTTCATGTCATGTTGCTCCTCGCCATCTTAGCCACAGAATCCCTGAGTCACCTAGTGACATACTCAGCCCAGAATCTTCACGTAACTAGTCCTGCCATCTCTAATTTGATTTGCCTGGCAACAAGTCTAAACATTGTCTAGCTAAGAAAGAAAGAGCTATTCACAGTCCATTGTTTGTATTCCTTTATAGTATGCGTTACTCCATCCTTCCCTGGGGAGTGTGTGCGTGTGTCTCTGTATCGATACAGATATATGTACTCTTATACACGCAACGTACATTCATAAACTGGGTACTTAAAAATTGATCTTTCAACACTAGTCTGTTCAGTGTTGTGTTTGCATTCAAGATTTTCTTTGATTTCTTATTTAAAATGGGGGATTAAGGACCTTTGCTTCACAGGGAAAAAGCTTCAACCCCAGTTTATCATTTACTATCCCCATAGGGTTGCTTTGATAAGTACTAATTTAGGTTAGCACAGCAAATGTTTGTCTATAAATGAGCTTTACTAAATTGCTTGAAGCTACCTGAAGGCATTTCTTGAAGTAATTCAGTCATTGGGGTAATTTATCACCAAAATCCTATTGGATGGCATTTAAGAATCTTGTCTTTTGTAGACTTTGGTTCTACATAAAGTATAAAGGAAGATTCTAATTTGTTAATTTGCTAGGCCAACCCTTCCATAGTGAGAAGTAGCTTAAACCTAGCCCTGAATTAGTAGGGTTTCACTAATAGCTTTAAGTGTAGTTTAACATGTTTCTTGATGCCTGTCAGTCAGTAAATTATAATTTTATGTAATTCCATTGAACCACTTTATAACAACCAAAAAATTTTGTTTAAAACTCAATCATTAACCTAAAACTTCATAGGAATTTTCCTTACATTTTTTTTTTAACATAAGATGTAAGTTATAAGTTACCTGTGTTCATTAGGTATCAGAGTGGTGGTAAGTCTTTCTGTTTCTCAAGGTTAATTGTTATCTGAAACGAACTGAGCCTCTAGGACGTTAACTCAGTTTTATTTCTTTGAACAGCACTTAGTCTCTGCAAACGGCACAAAGTTGAAATGGTTGGGTTTTGATTTGTCATCTGTTTTTTGACAAGTTTATCTTTTCTGCATCAGAAAATGTTGTTTTAAGCAAAGTAGTGGGTAGCAGTAATGGCAGCCAGCCTCCAGTCACCGCTGTCCCTGACATTTGTCCAGGACTCCTTTTGTAATTCTCTTTTTTCAGTCTTAAAATCATATGGAGGTTCTACGTTTCACTTGACGGGTTTTTGAAGCATTTTGTGAGCTTGAACTCCAACTAGCTTTCTAACAAGTGCTTAAACTTATTGTATGTCTGGACTTCACTAACCTAGATTGGGTGGGGTTTCTATTTCCACAAACAGAAAAGCTGACCTGGCGAAGCTACTTTACCAAAGTAAAATCTGAACATTCATGTCAGCGCCCTTTCTAAAAGGAAGGCAGCTTTTACAGGAAATTGTTGAGTAGACTCTGGAAGTGAATACACTTAGTCTTATTTCTATGTATTATTGAAATTTGTAAATAGAATATCAGCTTAGATAGTTATCTAATTCTTATTCCAAAGTTATTAAAGTTTCAGATTGGAAATTGTGTGCCTGCTTACTTTATAATCCTGAGAAAATCTTTTTTTTTTTTAAATTTATGATATACTTTATACAGTTAAAACACTGACATTCAGGTAAATCAGTCGTTTAATTTTCGATTGTCATCCTCACACTCATCCCTTCCCTCCTCCCTGTGAAGATGATAAATACATTATTAGGGGGACAAAAGCATGGCATTCATATTGGTTTTTAGTGGGCCCCAGTTACTCAGAGTTGGCTTAATCACGATGCATGACACATTATTATCATTGGTCACAGTTTATTTTAGACTCCTTTGTCCTTATAATGATCTAGAACTGTGTGTACGCTGATACCTTGCGGGCATTTTCTTAAACTTAATGGATAAAATCAACTGTCTGTGAATTGAAGTTATAAGTTACCCCAAAACAGAGCCTACTTTCTAGTCACATGTGCTTTAAAACAATAGGATCAGGCTCAGTTGACTCAGTGTCTTTGCATGAGGCTTAAGTTTTTGTCATGACCCTTTCGGCATAATCTCGCCTTTATTTCATCTTTCTTCTTCTAAGTAATATAATTTTAATTGTTTTCTTCCTGTCTAGTTCCCCGGATCCAGACCCTTCCAATTCCTTTTTCTACTTAGCTCCCCTGTTTGTCCTTGTCACCCAACAGCATTGCTGCATGACAAGTGATTGAGTGAGTAAGACATAATCCCTACTCACAGTCTAGTTGGGAGGTCAGAGATGTACACAACCAACTGGAGCGAAGGCCTCAAGTGCTGTGACAGAGGCCTGGGGACATACATGACGTCTGGGACATACGTGATGTAGTGATGAATTCTGCTTGCAGAGATTAAAGAAGGTGACATATTTGTAGTGCCTTAAAGGAGCAGCAGTCAGCGATGTTGAAAGGCCTACAAGGAGAAAGGAAGACCATATCCACAAAGACAAATCCTGACGAAGCCAAAGGCATTTAGCGGAGCAACAAACATACTAATATGGCTGTAAAGGATAGAGAGGGCAAGTGCCCCATACACTTCTCTTCTCTGTGTTACTTTGAATAGGTCCCAGAAATCATAACATTTCATCCAAAATATTTTAGCACTTTAGTATTCTCTAAAAGTTAAAGGACTTTTTAAAAGTGTGTGACTCCAAGACCGTTATTATACTCCGTAGAAGTTGAGAATTGCATACTATCATCAGTAAGTGTCCACACTTACAATTTTTGTGTCATAAATTTTGGTTTACATTATAGTTTTTTCGTTTGAATCAAGATCCAAATAAGGATCACACATAACAGTTGACTGATACATCTTTTTAAGTTTCTTTCAATCTGGATTTCCTTTCCATATCTCTTTCTTTTTCCTCTTTCATTTTTAGAATGAAATTTAGAATAGAAATGTTCATATATCTACTATTTGATTACCGTGAGGTAATAAATAAATGATAAATATTTTGTTTCCTTTATTTACTGGGTTTTAAATGGAGGAGGTTCTCTAGCATTCTCTGAAAGTAACCAATGAGTTTTCCTTTTTTATTTTTTTTGAAATCACTCATAATTAGAAATAGATTTCATATGTTTCAGTGTGTTGCATTTAATATCTTTAGTGACTATCATTTTCCATCTTTGCCCAGTAGGAGCCTCTTGAAGTTGGTTCCTGAATTCTTTTGACATGACCCTAAATGGTTTTGGTCACTCCTTCCTACCTAGTGTCAGACTTTCCAGGCCCACCTTATACTTATGCTGCCCCAGACTCTGTGTCTTCCATGTCTGCCTGGTTCCTCTTGATGATAAATGATGTTTAGAGGACACAATCTGGGCAGGAGAGTTGTGCTTTGCCATTAGATTGGTCTTTAGTCCTAGGCCTTTTTTACATGGACAGAATGATAATTTCTTTTAATGATAAAATAGATTATGAGTTTCTACTCATCTTGCTGATTCAGATTCAGGACCACAAGGACTTAACTTCAGTATCAAATCTTTTATTTTTTTTTTATCCACAGTAAGAATTCTTGGAATCTATTAATTCCAGAAATAAAAGCATTAAAATATTACATGACTCACTTGCTTATTTCCCATTATATACACAGTAGTGACAGAATAATACCAATAACTTGATTATCAAAAAATAAGTAAATAAATTGAGTTTTTATTGGGTTTTTAGTGAGGGTTGGTCCTCACTAAATAAATTGGGTTTTTAGTGAGGGTTGGCCATTTCTTTTTGTCCTTAGGGGATATCCCATTGGGTTATGTACAATCAAATTACGGTGTTTTAAAGTCACTTGCAATTTTGTTCTGTGTTGAACCAGCTGGTTGCAGAATCTGGTTCATTTGTTTCATCTTTATTTAGGAATTGGTTTGCTAAATGTTAATTTTGTTATGTGTCTATTGATTCTTGATTATTCTATTTTTATTCTTTTGATTATATTATAAATTATTCACTATTCTGTAGTTTGTACAGATTTTTAAAGGGAACTGGATTCCAAGATCTTTCTTCTTCACCTTGGTTATCCCGCTGGTCAGACGCTGCTCCACTGCTTGCACATATCCTAAAAAGAAAATATGGTTAGACTGTAGGAAGTCTTAAAACTTGATCCATGCATACTTGGCACGATTTAAGACGTGTTATTTCTCTGCAACCTTCTTTTCCAAGATGGAAAAGTGATTCTTCTGACTAAGCCTGGATATAGATGTTTCCATTTCAATAATGGGTATCTAGGGAAGAGCTAGCCTCTTCTCCCAAAGTCACCTAGCAATCTGGTGGTTCATAATGGGATGCTTGCCTCATCCTCTTTTCACTTCCCTACCAGGTATCTGCCATTTTTGCATAAAATGTATGGTCAGTGGTAAAAGCCACCCATAGACCAAAGTAAATCAAAGATTTGGCTGTAAGATTTAATCAGAAGAACTAGTCATTTTATTTAGATCATGGCAATATCTGTGTGAACAGACCTTCTCAAAGTAGGTTCAGCAGAAAGCTAATTCCATGGGATGTCAATGGATGTTACACCAAAAAGGGTTCCAAAGTGAAATAAGTTTGGCAAATTCTGAAATTTGAGAACTACTGCATTTCTCAGATGATAAAACGTGCACTGTGAACCACAGGGAGGAATAGGTTGTTTTCCAAGCTTACTTAACCATGAATCCATCCCAATTTCTCAAAGTGGCATGCTGCATTAGAAAATAAGTCTGCCTCTAAGTTCAACTTTATAGGACATACATGCGACACAGGAACATGTTAAACCATATTATAGGGATCTGTCCAATAAAATTCAGATCCTGAGAGAACTCTATAGGACAAATGGCTCGGTTTCATCAACATGAAATTAAAAAAACCAAAAGAAAGGGATGGAAACTCAAAGCCCCAAAGAAGCAAGAGACAGATCAGCTAATCACAGTATATGGACCTTATTTGGAAACTGATTCAAATAAATTATAATAAGAAATAACTTAAAAGCCAATATGAATATAGACTAGATATTTAGTGATGTTAAGGAAGTTTTGTTACTCTTTTTATGTGATTATAGTATTATAGTTACGGATTTTTCTTAGAGCTGTTTACCTTAGAGATACGTACTGAGATACATACTGAGATATTCATAAATGGAACTATATGAGATCTTTGATTTGCTTTGAATTAATAGGAGTAGAGTTAGTAATGGTTATGTGTGGCTACTTGTTGAAGCTGGGGAATGGGTACATTGGATTCGTTATACTATTTTTCCTGCTTTTGTATATGTTTGAAAATTTCCATGATAAAAATGTTTTTAAAAGCCTGCCAAATTGGTATTACTTTCACATGAGTTCATTAGCAGTAACTGAGACCAATACTGATTTTAAATTTCCCTGCTTAGTCTAGATTCTTCTCCTGCAGCTATCTTTGTTCCCCACCCCCAAGAAAGACCAGGATTTCTAAAGCATATAAGCTTTCTTGGATTCACAGGTGTGATTTCTTGCAGAGTGAAAGAGGTCAGCAGTGACGTCCTCTGTATTTGGAGGAGTGTCTCATAGCCTTTCTTGTTCCTTTGTAATATGGAAATGGAATTGTGAGTGCCCGGACCCAGAAAATAGAGGCATGTGTGCCCATAGAAGGCATTCTGTCTGCAGCCTGTGGCTTATGGCACCCCCACCCCCCAATTCCCGGCCTTTGGAGCATGGACAGCAGATCAGTCTTGTGCTACGTGCCCAGGAGCCAGTAGCACACGCAGTGAGGGGCAGGGCTGGAAGCAAGGAAAGTGGCGGTGCATTCCAACCAGAAAGGAAGTTCTTATAAAAACTTCTATCCCTGTTGCTGCAGTTGTAGCAAAAAGAGATATAATATGTGTTTTCTTTTTTCAAAGGCAATTTTATTCGGGCCAGACCAAATAAATTACATTAAAAGCTTCATCTCTTTTACTTATTCTACACCCTTTCCTACGTCACTCCCTCCAATCCCCAAGCAGCTCACACACCCAGCCCCCCCTTTTGGCTAGTTTAGTTTATTGCCAGTCATGGTGCTGTCTGCTCTGGAAAGTAGCAGGAAAAGCTGATAAGGTGCTGAGGACAGAAATCTCTGGTCTTATCTCTCCCTAGCACCCGGTGCCGAGAGTGTATCCTTTTCCTGTCCTAGGACAAGAGACATAAACCGACCATCTCCTGGCAGCAAGACTTCAAACAGAATTTGGGGACCTGCCTCTACTTCCTATAAGAGCCAGAAAGGAGAAAGTGGGTCGTTGAGTTTTTGAAAGTTGTCTTAATAGCAGTAAAAATATGTTGTCTTCTAGATCAAAAATGTAACTTCATAGTAAGACACTTATTTAAAAAGAAGAAGAAGAAAAGAAAAAGAGGCAGGTAGGGGAAGGGCTACCAAAACAACCCAAGTTCTAAGTCACTGAGCTGTTCTGTTTGGTTAGACCTTTGCCAGGACATAGGTTTGGCCTGAAAGGATTAGATTTGGCTTTTTGTTTGTTGACAGACAAGTCAAATGGTTTTTAACAGGTTCTGTGATAATAAGTTGATACACAGATGGCCTGGTGTTGGAGGAGAAGAGTGAAATATTGGCTCATTTTTCCTTCTATCCCTCTGTCCTACCAGGAAAGCAAAAACAACATTCTCTCTCAGATTTTCATCCTGTGATGTAATGCAAATAGGATGAAGAGGAAGGAACCTTCCTTTGGGTTAGAGTGTGGCCAGTGGCTGGTGAGATGCTTTATTCCTCACGCTGTAATCTGAAGGGACTATGGTGGGGGTACCGGTGATGCGGCTTTGGGCGTTACCATCTCCCCTCTGGGGCCTCTTCCGAGCCTCACCAAGTAAAGCTGGAAGTGTCAGCCAACCTTGATATCATCCTCAGCCATCTGGGTCCTCAGAGAGCACCCAGTTTGCAACTTCAGACTTTATAGTATTGAGGAAACCAAGCTTGATACTTTGCTACCATTTTCCGAAGAAATTGGTCATTGGCTAGTTCTGCCAGACAGCCAATTGCTGGAATTCCAGAAGTTAATGACAACTTTCAGAACTGTGTATATGATGTAGTAGTAACAGTACAGTTTTATTCTTGAAAGCTTATAGTCTGTTGGCTGAGTGCTGTGATATTACGTAGGCTACAGTGAATGTTGGAATTGCAATGGCCCTTTAAAACATAACTATTGTTTTTCCAACTTTCTTCCATAGAGCCCTGGGAGTTCCTCACAGTTGCCTCCGGGGCCTTATGAGGGGAGAGGAGGGTTAGGACATGAGCTACGGGTTCCCCCAGCCTCACCTCGGTCACAGTTCCCCTGATGTGTTACACATTGGCCTTCTGTTTAAGATTTCATTTAAACAAAGGTGTGCAGTGCTAAAATTGTGTTTGGAAAAAGTCACTGAGTAGCCCTACTTCCTTGTTTTGTAAATGATCATTTTGAGGCCCAGAAAGTCCACCGACTTGTCCAGGATCACACATTCTGTCGGATGTGAGCTGGAATTTTTGACACCCAGGTCATTGCCATTGCTACACTGAATTCAACACCTTTCTTACTTTCCTTTGGTAGCTAATATTTTATAATAGTGCCACTTAAGGTATGGGCCACACACCAGCCCGTGACGAGGACAGAAATTGATTGCAAGCATTTAGAAACTTTTACAGTAGTTTGATGTTGATTTTTATAAGTTGGAACTTGTGTTTTATATTATTTTTTAAATTTTATTTTCCTAGAACATTAAAATTTTATTTTTTTGGTATTTTATAAAGATCTTGGCCCGCAATGGATTAGAGATTTTAAAAAGAAAAAAATTGACCCTTCACCCCTAATGGTTTGAGAAGCACTGTGATATAGAGCATTGAAATTCCACAGAGATTGAGCCCGTTGGGGACAAGAGTCAGGCAGGTGCTGCTTTATGGAACCCTGTTGGATTCTGAGCAGGTAGGAGGCAGTATTACTTGTTCTTTTTTGCTTAAATTTCTAATGTCTTTCTTGCTTATAAAATAAAATTTAAAAATATATTATAGCTGGTGTAAAACTAAGAAAGATTATATATTTAATATATATAATAACATAAGAGAAGCATTACATATTTAATAGCTGTGCTAATGTTTATTTTTTGTGAGCTCTTTGGAATTGTAATCTCAATTTAAGGTTAGGGGTTTTGTTGAATACGGTTGTTTTGTAGTTGGTTTTCTTATTTAGTTTCTGTCTGTTTAAAAAATAAATTCTCCCAATGTACTTTTTTTTTTCATTGTGGTAAGAACACTTACATGAGATCCACCCAGATCTTATTTTGTATTTTATTTTTTGTAGTCTGTCTCCCTCAGTACCGGAGAGCGATCTGCCAGTCAGGTAAACAACAATGGCTGTTCAATGAGTGTATGTGAGGGACTGGTTGGCCAAATGTTTTTGGACCTCAGCCATCTCAAGATCTTGTTGTATAATTTACTTTTATTATATGACTCAATGAATTCAGATTTATTTAATTTACTCTTACTAACTTAAATATCCTCTAAACATAGAATTATTTTGCCCTACCAAATTTACTCCTAAAAATATTTTTAAAATATTTAAAAAATGTTTTTATTTGTTACTTTGATTTCTAGTCAATTAAAAAGAAGCTACATAAAGATTCATCTTATATAGTATACAAGAACTGAGGGAGGAGACTTTTTATTTGTACCTTTATTTGCCTAAATTAATATACCTTCCTCTTAAAAATAATCCTAACTATTCCAGATAAGTATTCATATTCGATTCCTCGTTTCAAAATATGAGGTTCTCTAAAATCTTCCAAAAATGTTGTACTTTCTATAATAAAGAGCCTAATTTTGAGTTTTGTGATTCTTAAGCAATTTTCAAGTCTTCCTGTGTAGTAAAGGTGGAAGAGACAGACCCTCTGTGAGCCTCTGCTTCTGTTTTTGGGGATTCAGATACTAGCCTTCAACTACTTATGAAAGCTATTTGTCCTGCCTCCAGAGAGCAGGGAAGAGAACCAGTTGACCTAGAATTATAAAATATAGTCAATTTGGATTATTTTTAGACTTCATTCAAAGAAATTGGTGCCTATGTCACATTGATCATTTCTAGTTTTGGAGGAGCCTCGTTTATCTTATAATGGCTAGTGTGATGTGAAATGTCACATGAGTCACTGCAACTTTCCAAGCCCTAGGACCTTTTAGGGAGGCAGGAAACCTGCCCCTTTTTTCTTTTCCCTCTTTTTTCCCCAGAGGCTGCATGACTCTTGTCAGCAGTTACTTGAGAAATTGTTGCCATAGAGAACCATGCTCTTAAAACATGTTTTTGTTGGCTTTTCTTAATGAGTGGTAATTTGAGCAGCTGACTAGGCAAGTGGAAAAAAAAAAATGAACAACTCTGTTAGCACTGGCCTTCATATGAGGAATTTGGCATTATTTGTATTTCTCTACTGGTGTCCAGTGAAAAGCAAGATAGTCTGTCCCTTCTAGTTTCCCACTATCATCTCTGAGATGTCCAGTTCATTTGTCTGAGTTTCTAAATTCCAAGCAAAGTGCTAATGCCTAATTGTTAGAAAGGTATCTCTGCATGTTTATAGGATGTTGATAGTTCTCTTTGATGCCAGATCACTTTATAACCAAACTTTGTCCTTGTCTACCATCGTTTGCTGCTAGAAATCAGACAGCAGTTAGCAGCCTCGCTACCACTCCCTACCATAACTCATTAAGGGAAAGAGAGACTGAGGGGGAGAACATCATCAAAACCCAATGCCTTCCAATGCCGTGTGCATGCATATGTGTATACTTCCAAAGCATCTAACATTTCCGAAAAGCAGATCATATTTCATACTAAATTTATGTATTCATGTAGTCAGCAAATATTTACTTAACACCTTTTATGTTTACTTGTATAGCAGAGAGAAAACAAATTTCCACAAATTTTTTACTGATGAAATTCAAAACTTTATTGACACTGATATTTGAAATTCACGTAATTTTCACATGTCACGAAATAGTCTTCTTTTGATCCCCCCTTCCTCCCATTTTAAAAAACATTCTTAGCTTACGAGGGATACAGAGATCGGCAGCAGGCTGGATTTGGCCTGCAGGCCATAGTTTGCCAACCCAGTTCTAGAGAGACCCCTCCAGGAAATCCTGCTGAGTGGGCTTCTCAGACGTGCCAAGAGTCCCTCGGACCTGTTTGCACATGCATATACTCCCCCCTACACACACACATTGAATTGCTGCGTGATTCTACTTCTGTTATTCTATTTTGGATTTTTAAACCCCACTTCAAATCAAAATTTCCCTTCAGTCAGTGGCGTGTTGTATTTCTTTGTAAGTCTCGCGATGCTTGCTAATACTAACAGCGACTGTTTCCCAGGCAGGTTCCGTAAGGCTGGTTATTACTAAGGCTGTGTGTTTAACTAACTCCAGATGCAAGTGATAGGTATCTTGAAAAACACACAATATTTCACACTTGAATAAACCTTTTGAGAGTGTAAAAATAGCTCTTTATCAGTAAAACACTGAATGTTTTCAATTGTATGGAAACCAAAAAGGTGCGATGGAAAACAAAAGAGGAAACACTGACTTCAAGGCCCAAGTCCTGCTTTCTAACTGACAGTGTTGGTCACTGCTTCGCTTACCCTTTGGAGGCAATGCCATCTGATGACTCCCTAGAATCAGAGGCTTTGCTAGGTCGTATGTTCAGCTCGAGATACAACATACGCTGAAGCTTAACAACTTGGTACCGGGGGCTTCTGGTGGAACTTTTATCCAACTGTCTGTCTTCTTGGAATGAGCTCCTACCTTTGCCTCTGATATGCCCAAGAACTCTCTTGCTCTCCGTTGCTTTCTTTTGATGGTAAGAAAAGTCCTCCCATGCAGGCTACTTTATTGCTGTGTGTAGCCCATCCCACAGAATGAATGCGGCAGTTAGCATACATCACAGCACCTCACTTGTTTCCGATTCGCTTATCTCCCAGAAGGAGACTGTGGTAACACGGAATACTAGCCCAGAGAACATATGTATGGATTGTTTGACTGAGGTCCTCTGCATAGCTAAGGCTACAGGGAGTAACCGGCTGCTTACACCAGAAGGCACTCAAATGTACCTTGTAGTAGTTCGAGAAGCAGTTTGCGCTATGAGGTACAGTGGCATTTGATTAGAAGGGAATGGTTTTGTCTGGATGGAGAGAATGTACACTGTAAAATGCTGATTCTCTTTCCTTCCCACCCTTCCAAGCCTTTTCTAGTCACTAGCCCTGCCTGGCTTGCAGACAAATCTGTGCCAACAAATACAAAGCTTAGGGTTCAGTGGGAACATTTCCCAGCCCTGATCTGCTTGGGCACGATGTCTTTTGTGCTACCCTTGAGCCCTCACCATAGAGTTGTTCCTTATTAGAGAGGATGTGCTCAATAAAAATGAAATAGAAATTGTCTCTGTCCTCAAGGAACTTAAAATTTCCTTGGGAAGATGCTTACAAAGCACATTATACAAAACCAGAAAATAGAGGTAACTAATTGCTAGTCATAGGAAGTAAATAAGAGCAGTGTTCCACAGGGGATCGGGCTCGTTGAAGGAGGCAGTTTTGCACGTGATCTTCAGCACATAGGAGTCCCATGTAGCAGGCGACTGCACCAGCCCCTCCGTCCCTCCTGTTGGCCAAGGGCTCAGTGCACACACAGCCCAGCACTCCTTCATCTTGGTGAGTCATGAAATCACTTCGTACCTGAATTTCTCTCTGTCCAAAGTGGATGGGTGTAGTTTCTACCTCCAGGAGTACGTCAAGACATAATTGGTGTTTGTCAGAACTGTCCTGCTGAAAAGTTTCGAAAAGACACAAAACATTCTTTCAAACGACTCACCACGCTTTCTTACCTTTTCCCAGACTAATCCAACACGGGCTGACACCAGACAGGCTGGGGTGGAAGTGCGCGTTTGTGTCTTACAGGCAGCAACTACCAGCGCTAATAACCCCAGTCGCTAAATCCATTACCCTTGAGCTCTGGTGTCTGCTTTGTCTTTCAATGCACATAGTACGTGGAAGGATTACTGTTGCAGCATGATCTCTGTGTCGATGTGGAAATCAAAAGGCTTCAATCATCTTGTCCCTTAAGATCAGCAGTGACATATGACAAAGGCT
Source organism: Rhinolophus sinicus (assembly GCF_036562045.2). Taxonomy (NCBI): domain Eukaryota; kingdom Metazoa; phylum Chordata; class Mammalia; order Chiroptera; family Rhinolophidae; genus Rhinolophus; species Rhinolophus sinicus. The sequence continues at coordinate 97,927,532 of NC_133757.1, forward strand.
GTGAGCTGGAAGGTTTTGCCTTTGAAACCCCATCTCTGGCTTGATATGCTTATTATAAGTGATAAGTAGTAAGATTTTATCTTTATGGTGCATCTGCCCCAACCACCTCACTAAATTTTTGATACAAAAAATACTAACAACATTCTAATGAGAATAATAGAGAATCCTCTTTCTTTGGGCATTTTACTGGTAACCCTTCTCATTACAGGTGTTTGAGTAACACAGAGGAACCCAGAAGAGCTTGAGCAGATCATTCATTGAGCTGCAAAGCCTCTGGAGAGAATACCTAAAAGAAACAAAGCACAAACTCAGATTCTGTAGACATTTGAGAAAAGTTGGCATGCATAGTTTGGGGCATCTTTCAGGTAGCTGAGATGATTGTGGCATGTTATAATTGATATTTTAAGGATTTCTTTCTGCGAGGTCTTGTTTCCTTTGCATCCACTCTCCCAACACCCCCACCTCCGCCCCAATCCCAGTGGTAAGTTAGCATTGGTAGAGGTAGGCTTAGGCCTTAAGATTCGCCAGCTCTAATCACGGAGCACAACACAGTCATGAATCACTTGAATCTGCCTCTGGCTGAAGAGAAACCTGAGACACAGCAAGTTCGCAGTGGACTGGACGGCGGACCATTCCATGGACTTGTCACACCCAGTGATCCCTGTCTGTCTCGGAAGTGCCCTGGTGGCAGTCATCCGGCATCTGTCCAGGAGCGGCTTCCCTTAGGTGGAAGGTTGGATGGACATGGGTTTTACTTCCTGCTTGAAAATAGTGCCACTTGGCCAAGTGAATTGACATGCTAATTTGACATATATTAAACTCTTAAGCCTGGTTTTAGGCTTTTATTTTATTTATGTGAATTACAAGCTACATAATAGAATTTTTTTTCTGTTTAGAAAGTAGTGTCTATTTCTGGTAACGTTTTTCTCCATATGACGCTTTTGCATCAGTTAACTTCTGCCCTCATAAAGTTGAGCATGGACCTTAGTCCCTGGATTACATAACCAATTGATGTATCTTTCGGTGTTAGTATGATTTTTAAAGAGAGGAACAGGGACAAGTGAGGCTGGTGACGCAGGCTGGAAGTTAGGATGCCGTAGTGGCTGGCAGCCTTGGGGCCAAAGCCCGCTGCTGCCAGCCCCTGTCGTGAGGCCTTCTGCCTGGGAGGTGCTTTCAGTCTTGGTTTCTGCCTCTAAAATGGAGAGGATGCCTCTGCCTGATGCTGTGAGAGTCGCATGAGACGACGTGATGCTGAGTGACTGGCACGTTAAAAGCATCCAAGCCACGACAGCTGCTTTCTTCAGTGCACCAGCTGTGGTCCCTTGGGGTAAACTCTCCTTACGTGATAAAGCAGAGCAATCGCGAAGGGCTCTTCTGGCTTTAAACTAAACGTTGAGGTTCTGTGACGTGGGGAACAGGTCCTCCCGCGTTCTGACCCCCAGAATGTTTATTGGTCGGGTAGAAATGAAGGCCCTAGCTATCCTTTGAGAAAATCAGTCATCAAATGTTTTTAACACATACTATACCCTCATTGGCTCTGAAAGAAACGAGGAGACCGAGGTTTTCTGAGAACAGACAAGATTAACCTGTAAAACCGTTTTTAAGAACAACACAAGAAACTATCTCATTTTGTATTTTAAAAAGAGTAGCTTCTATATGGCATGGAAAATATTCCAGGAGTCTAACTGTGCCTTTGGGTCTTTCTTATTAATTTATGAAAGGGGAGTTAAACAGTGGATGTATTACAGATCCAGGGAGGGATTTTTAAAACTGTTTTGTTAATTGCCTTACCATTTCCCCTCATCCACTGAACTCTTTCTTTGAAAAGCTTCTTCATCTTAGGCATGCTGTTAGGTCCTGGCCACACATGGTTACGTGTGACATGTCCCTGCCCCAGCTGAGTGAGAAGACCGTTGTCAGCAAAAAGCTGGGGTTTGCCACAGGCAGAGCCCTCGCTCCCACTCATACGGACTCTCCCACCTTTATCGTTCGCTGTACCCGAGTAAAAGCCTACATCTCTCCTTGCATATGCTGTTACCACACAGCTATTAAAGTTCTTGGCATCTGAGCAGGGCTTACAGAATGTTAGACTGTGCGGACACAAAAGCCAAGGGAGAGGTTGCCAGGTGATTCAGTCCAGAAGCCCACCACAGTTCCCATTCCAGCCAGAGAGCATCAGTAGCATTTCCCCCATGCTCTGCTTTGTGAGGACACAAATTTACGGGATGTGAAAGATTAGTGGAGATTTTCAAGCCAGGGCATAAAAAAAGAGACCCTTCAAAACCATAACTACAAGATGAGGATATATTATCGTTTCTTAAAGTTCCAGCTTCCTACCACCTTTCTTAGAAGTACTGGGATGATTTCCAGGGCTTAGGTTTGAAATAAATTCATATTCCAGTGAATAGTCATTTTTTGTTTTTATTGATTTTAGCTTCTGTATAGGGTTGATCCTTTTAAACAAATTTTCAAAAAATGCTTCAATACAGACTCGTATTTGGCTCTTTCAGCTCTCTGAAGTGGCATTACTGGATCTGCTCTTTGGCTGTATGCTTTCTTACAGGTGGTGTAAAAACATTTTTTCCAGGCAGGCTGTAGGTGCATTGATGTCACTTGTACATGTTGGCTTGACAGTGGGGTGATAGTTTTCTCTGAACCGAGCTCATCTCTGCTGCCTGCTTATACCACCTCACTATCCTTTCTCTACTCACCTGTGTCATAGAGGAATGGCCAACCCAAATGTCTTTTCAGAGATCAGTAACTTTAGGCCTTTGAGGGACCTTAGAAGTCACCTACTTTAACCTACTGATGTGACTTGACTATATAACTGAGGCCCAGAGAGGTTATGGGATTCACCTAAGGACCTTCTTTAGTTAATAGCAAGGACTGGCATTTTTTAAAAAAGAGATTTCCTGAATCCCTCAGCTTAAATCAAACGTTTTTTAAGATTAGGGGGTTAACCACATACCTGTTGGTAATATTTTGTATGGAACTGCAAGTTTTCAAGTTATTTGTAAATTTATTTTTCTAGTGTTTAGAACACTGTTAGCAAATAAAAGTCACATTTGGTATGACAGATTTTTTTGTGTGTGGTATTATGTGTTGAATGGAAATGTGGGAAGATGCAAGTTGTCTCTATTTCAAAATACAAAAAAGTAACTGGTGCTTTTCTCAGTGCTTATTCACTGTGAAGTTCAGGCCAGGTATGAAAAGTATTAGTTTTCTTGAAAAGGTGTACATTTTTTATATGCATGGCTAAGAACATAGAAACAGGGATTATAATCGCTGTAGTAAAACTGGGTTTATGATTTAGAACATCATAAATTATGAGCTTGTAGAATATGAACCCTAGGCTTTGCTCCTACTGGAATCATATTCGTAACCTGTCCCTCCTTCATTTCCATGGTTTTTAAAACAGACCCATGGCTGTCGTGTGGGAGGGTGGCTGCCCTGGCATTAAAGGGCCCTCCCCAGCAGGTCACTGTTCTGTGTACACTCTCTTCGGGATACGGAGCGGTCAGCTGCTGGCACCTCTCTTGCTGGTCTCCATGCCCTGCTAAGCTTGGTGTGCAGTGGCCCATGGTTATTAAAATCCTTATCACCGGAGGAGTTGATTATGAGCTTAGTTATTTTCTGGGCTTAGAAAGGCCCTCTGAATTCAACAAGTGACTCAAAAATGCTCTTGTATTCCTTAGTAATGAAAAGTGTGATGAATACCAGCAATTAGCTCCTGTTTAACTGTGAATTTAAAGCTCCTGTTTAACTGTGAATTTAACTGTGAAAAGCAGGAATTCAGAAGTAATAATAGGTGAAAAAGGGAAGGAGCCAAAAGATGTACCTTGAATTCGAGTTCCTAAGACACAGGTACACTCCAGAAGAGTTGACCCATGTAAGACAAACTCCTGTTAATGCCACAAAATTAAATAAGACCTACTTTACATAAACAGGCCACCTTCACAGAAACTGTCTCTGTGTGACTGTGTGCTCTTAAATGGAAGGCAAGGCCTGTCTTGTCCATCAAACTGGGATTGGCTCAAACTGAGAGCCTTGAGATTTTCCAATCTGCTACACGGCACTTCAGCTCTTTTTCAACATTTGAGGAACAGAAAGACACAGTGACCTTGTTTTTATTTCCTGGGACACCTGTTTTAAAATTTTTCCCAAAAGCACCTGATGGGATTCCAGCCAAAATTGAATGCTGATAACATTTAAACGTTTCCCCAAAACTACTCAGGTAGTTTATTCCACCTGTTCTGCATTTTACATTCTTAATTTTTAAAAATTTGGCCACGTGATTTTTTTTTTTTTTTTCCTGAATAAAATAAGGTTTGGGTTGATTGGATACGTTGTGATGTTGTTGGTAAGGTTCCCTGTGGTGTGAGCTCTCTGGGGCAGCGGCCACTCAAAGCCCAATTGTCCGTTGATATAATATTGATTCTGCCAGAATTTCAGGTGCAATGCTACTTTAATTCCACTGAGCCGGTTTTCGAATGCTTCTGTATCAAGAAAATGCACGGCCCATTTATATGTGTTGGTTTGTGATAAAGTCAGAGCTTTTCCTGCCAAGTTCAAAATAATTTGTAGAATGCTAATTTGGAAACTGATTTATTCAGAAAATTGTTTCCCCACCTCTCCCTACATGAGAGGGTCAAATAACCAGTCTCTTCCTTGTGTGAATAAGTGAACAGAAGGAGGAAGCCAAGCAATTATGAAAACCTAAGTTTAGCATTATTGTTTAATGGCTTAATTATTGCACAAGTCGCTGTGGGCACAGTTATTCTAGGCATTGATTTTCCTTAAAGCATCGTCCTTGTATTCTTCACTGTGAAGGGACTCCCTTTGCCACATGGGTATTTTCATCACCTTACTGCCAGCCAGCTGCAGCCCATGTGGTGATACCAGCGTTTCATTTTTTGTCCCAATCTACCAGGGATTTTCTCTCGCTTCTCAAGCTTTCCAGTGGTATGTATTTATTTAAAATGAAAATGTAAACCTCACTTAATCTCAGCTGTCTGAGTAATTCCTCCCATTTAGAGGCAAGACTAACACAGCCATGAGGATCTAGCCCATGTCAGCACAGGGATGGGGCTTCTCCCTTCTCCCCATTGCCCAGGGAAGGAGGGCTCTGCATACTGAGCTGTTCTTTCTGGGTGGAGGATGGAACGCATGCATTTCCAACCCTGGTGCATCCTCTCCAGGAGTGGCTGCGAGGGAGCCATGCTTTGCCTTTGGAGGAGAAAGGTGTCCCTGACACGCCAGGAGCCAGGCTGGCATTTGGCTCTTGTTATATAGGAAGGGTTACTAACATATACATGTCGCATCTGAGTCTCTAGGTCAGTGCACGAAGACCTGTGTCATCCATAACAGAGCTGAAACGGTGTCTAACAAAATCACAAAGGCCCAGGACTTCAGTGTGCCTGTTTCTTATGGGACACTGAGAACTTGATCTCCATTTACAACACTGTTGCAAAGGTGCTGTGTACTCAGAATTTCACTTAGGTGACTTGCCAGCTAATTTCTAAAGGAAACTTTGGCCTGTGCAACCCACCATCCCATGTAGTGTTCAACCAAAGTGTCTGGCCACCTGGTTCTATGCTTTGCAGTTCAGCTCTACCAGAGCGGGGAGAAATCAACAAAGAGGAAGGAAGCGGGGCACTCAGCCTGGTCTGACTGCTGAGTGCGAGTGGCTCCAGCTGGAGTCCTCTTGGACGCTGTGAGGATGCTGATGCTTAACCGCTTTTAACTCTTTTCCCACACTTTAGGATGACTCCAGACCCGCCACTCCAGATGGGAACGAAACCTCCACAACGACGACCAGTACCTTCACCATCCAGGAGTACTTTGCCAAGCGGATGGCAGAGCTGAAGAACAAGCCACAGGTCACGGCTGCAGGGCCAGAGACCGAAATGGAAAAGAAAAGGGGGAAGAAAAAAAAGAAAGGGGCAAAAGATAAAAATGTGGAGAGTTATATCCAACCAAAGACTAAGAAGAAGAGGGACCAAGTTGAGCAGCAGCTCGGAGACCCTCACTGGGATGAGAACTCTGATGCTTCTGCTGAGGTTGGCGTGGATGGTGTGTGGCCACTTGGTGACCCGGACATACCAGCAAAGTCCAAAAAAAGGAGAGAAAAGAAAAAGCTACAGAAGCAAGTTGAGGCAGCAGTGGATGCTACGCTAGATGAAACACCAGTAAAAAGGAAGAAGAAAAAGAAGAAAGGTTCCAAATAAAATTCTCTCGAGCCAGGGCCTTCCAACCACTCAGATGTCAGGGCACTGCCAGGTAAACAGACACCTTTGGCCTGAAGGCAGAGCGGAGTTCACCCAAGAGTTTGTGCACATCTTTTAACAAGCCCGTGGGTTGCTGCGTCTCGCCCTCTCACCACATTTGTCCCAAATCGTATTCCCAAAAGAACTTTTTACTGTTCCAAATCATGGTCCCGTAAACAAATAAATTTCGTTATAGACGCTGAGCCCTTCAGCATGAGTGTTCATTTATATTTGTAGGACTACATCAGGCTGTGTGTGTGTGTGTGTGTGTGTGTGTGTGTGTGTGTGTGTGTGTGCGCGCACGCACGTGTGTATTTGCTCTTGATTTCCTTCAGTAACAATGAATGGTGCTTCCTTCTGAAGGACTTAGTCTAATTAAAGGATTAAGAGGCAATAGTTTGGATTCAGATCATTCTTTCTGTTCTATAGCCAACCATACATTTTTTGCCAAGTAGGTATTATATGATTACATTCCCAAATCATAGACTTGGTTTGGTTCGGTTTGGTTCAGTTCGGTTCAGCTCAGCTTGGCTCGGCTTCGATGGGGAAATTGTTTTAATGTCCTCTCTTCCACTGAGCAGTGGCACCCATGTGTTCTCAGGTCTTCTCCCCAAGACTGTGAAGTTTAAGAAGTGAACTGACTCTGGGGACAGTTTAACCTTCCAGCTCTCCCAGGAGGCCCTGCAGTCAGTCCTCGGGGAGAGCAGGCAAGCAGATGTATCTCTGTTTGGTGGTGCTGGAGGGCAAATCCTCTAGAGTGGGATCTGCCTTGTTTATAACAATCAGGAGCTCCTCACAGGGTTAAAAAAACCAACAACGTGGGGACTCTGAGTTCAGGAAATTAATTTTATCTGAAAATCAGTCTGTGAACTGGGACTGCCTTTTGAAAGTTCTTAAAAGTATATAAATAGTACATAAATGTAAAAGATACCTTTCAGTCCCGCCCAAACCAAATGGTGTCATCTTGTTGTGTTTATACTGCCGTCTGCCACACCCGGGCGTCTCCCTGTGTGCTGGTTACCCAGATAACTTCAGACTCCTTCACACCCTCTTTGGGACACAGCCTGAAAAAGAAAATGCATGCTTACAACTTAGAGGTCCAGCCCTATTGTTTTCTCTGCTTGTTTCTCCTCTCTTCCTTTCTTTGTTTTCTTTATCTCTTCCTTCTTTTCTTTTTTGTCCTTTCTCCCCTGTTTATTCCCTCATCCTTGCTCCCTCCTTCCTTTCAGTTCCAGTTTCCTTCTGACCCCCTTCTAGTTGCCTCCTGCCCATCCTGCTCCTGCAGGCTTGGTGATGGCTGGCCTGCTTCTGACAGACCTGTCAGAGTAGCTGCGGGGGTGCGGCCGGGCGGTGCCGGCTGTGTGCTGTTCTCCACTTGATTTATAGATTGGTACCGGATAACACACACAAAGTCTGATGACCTTTTGCCCTTGATTTTTAACTCTCGGGGTCAAGTATTAGAAATGGAGCATGGCCCCGAGATTCTTAAAATTGAGAAAATACATGAAGAATGTTTGGTTTGAGTCTCTTAAGAATTCTGAATAGTGTTAATGGTTTTAAAAAAATGACACATAACACAACCCACAGAGGAAATTCTTATGACTTCAGAATCTGAGGTCTAGTTTTTCAGTTTTATCATGGCCCCCAGGGTTTGGAGTCCCAGGCTATGGTCCAGTCTAATAAAGCACCAAAGATTTTTAAAGTCACTCTTCTTTACAGAAGACACATGCCCAAGTTATCTCTCCCTGTCCTATCTTGTACATGAAATGAGTTCCAGAAGGGAGTGGAAAAGTATGAAACCTAAAGGGAACTCTCTTTTAAATAATATGTGTATAATATATATATCATATTGAAACACAAACAATATATAAACTATATATGTAATATATATGTATGATATATATCGTATATAAAACACATACAATATATAATATATATGTAATATATATGTGTGTGTGTATATATATATATATATATATATATATATATATATATATATATATTGACTGGGATTGTGTTTTTATCTTTTTTTGACTTTATTAACTTTAACTTTCTTTACCAATAAAAATGGGAGCCAGGAGAATATATTGAATTGTGTGCAGGAGGAGGCAGCAAGTGGGTGTTTAGGAAGCAGATGAGATGCATCCAGGTCAGTTCGGATGAAGGGGCCAGCTAGGAAGACGAGAGGAGGGAGGACCTGAACGGAGGCTCTTGGAGTTGGGAATTCCAAGGCAAGATTGGAACACAGCAAGATTGTTTAGAGAGAGCCTGTAGACTGTGAGTTTCATTATTTCAATGGGCTGCAGAAAGAATTTCTGAATGATTTTAGGAATTTCAAGGTGGCCTGAGAAAAGAATTACATGCTCAGCAAAGAGCAGTGTGACCATTTGCTTCAAAGGACATAGAATCTTAATTTTCTCTAGAAATCTGCAGCTTTCATTTCCCCCAGATGTCTCTTTTTTAAGCCACTTAGTTTTCTGGGTCTAAATGCAATTTAAAACAATGAAATAAATACATTTGAGAATTGCATTTCATAGGCGTGATGTTTCTTAAATTGTTAACATACGAATCCTATTTTTTTTGCCTGAAATTATTTTACTTAGTAAAAATACATTTGTTTTCTTCAGTGCTTTCCTTGGCATCCTTCAGTTTTCAGAGGGAAAGCAGATTCCCAGGAAAAGATGTATCCAGTGAAGTGGTTCTTAAATGTTACCCTTAATTAGCACCTTCTTTACTTTTCTGTTAATTTTACTAGATAATAATAATTACTGCATGAGGTCATGTGTGCCTGGCCCTAGGCCAAGCACGTTAAATAAATCAGCTTGTATAGTCCTCCACCCTGTAAATAACCCCTATTGTTATCCCCTTGTACAGATAAACTCTTTTGTAAAAGGGCCAATTTCAATTTTTATAACTAGATTTCTAGCCCCAGAGAACCAGTGATGCTTCAGTCCCCTCACCCTGGTCACAAACCCGGGCTCCTCTTGGCAGTCTCCCTGCACCTGCCACATCCAGTCTCTCCTGTCTTTAGTAAAACTTTCTGAGTCTCTTACTTCACATGTCATTGGTACTTTTAAATGTGAATATATTTGAAAGCAGCTGGCAAACTAAAGAGTTTTACAGTGAACTGAAGTTAGTATTATATGAGCTGTAGAAGATACTTTTGGATACTCTGCCCATTAGAAATTCTCAATGGATTTTCCTTTCCAACTTGGTCAAGAGATTGGTGGGAAATAATTGGGTAAGTATAATAACTCAACTTAACACCTGTTTGCCAGCCTATGGGGAAAAAAAAAAAGACAGAATTTCTTCTAATTTGCAGAAAATACTGATGCTTCTGAAAGAGAAACCAAAATGAGCATTGGTTGTAGACCACAGTGCATATCTCTGCTTCTCTCCTCCCTCACCTGTTGGCTGACTCCGGCAGCAACAAGCTGGGACCTGTCGTTTTTTTTTGTTTTTTTTTTGTTTTTTAGAAACAGCATCAGAGAAATGTTTAGGCACAATCTATCCGAGTGATCTCAGCCGGGACCAGCAAGCAGTGTCTGTATTTAGATTTGAGTAAGAACCTCCCCACCATCACCCTGTTTATCTCGTGGGTTCTGCAGCCACTGCAGTTTGGAGCCTGTTGTTCTAGCGTGTGGGGGTGGGGAGGTCAGATCAGTGTTCCAATGTGCGATTTTATAGTGAACAAATTAGTATCATGTCCTCATAAAAAGGATGACTAGACTCATTGCATAAAAGTATACTGTCTAGTTAGGAAATATTGAATACAGTACAATGGCATGCACAACGCCTTTATGGGACCAGCTAAGAGGGGGGTGGGGAAGACAGGGAAAGAGCAAGTCAAAAAAGGTAGGTGGGAGCAGGGTTGCATTTGGGCTGCCAGAGTGTTGTGTGCAGTTGCAGCGTGTGGCCTAATGTGGACATGCTCCCTGAGCTTTCCTCCCACCTGAGCTGAATTTTTGTATAAACACTCGCAGTGGACTTTTAAGGAAAACTGGTGAGTTATTTAACCGAAGGAAGAATTTTGTAATTATTAAATTGTTGCATCTTAAATTTTCTGTTTGTAGTTCCTGTATTGTTTTTTTGTTTTTTGAAAAAGGTACATGGGTGCTGAGAAGCCGTTATTTGTTCTAACAGCATTTGCTAAGCCCCAACTTCGGACTAAGCCCAGGCCAATTCAGGACTGAGTGATGAATCCATTACGGGGCCCACTCACGGACCAGATCTACCAACTTGTGCCACACCCTGGAGCACCGTCAGAGGGATGTACCCACGAGCGACCGCTGCAGTGGCTAGGTGGTGTTTTGTCACCTGTGGCATTCCTGCAAATGTTAACTAAGTTGGGGAGTAAGCTGAAGCAATACTTTGCTAACTCATTATTTGATTTGAACCTGAGGAGTGACTTTCTACTAAAATCTCCCTCATTAACATTTCTAACTCCATATAAATAAGCAAAATCATACACACATTCCCCCACAGAGGGTGAATTGAAAATGTGTTCTGCCTAAGTGGGGAGTGTGAGAAAAATAGACCCCAGCTTCTCCCGCTTAACCCACCCCGCCCCCATCCCTCCTGTCACCAGCATATCCGCTGAGGGGACTGGGTGTAGAAGGACGGGGAGCGGTATCCAGGAGGTGGCCTGACTTCACCTGTCAACCAGGGGACACCCTTTGGACCCGGATGGAACAAAAACACATTAACAAACGCTTGTTAAAGAAATGTAAAATTGCTAAAGGCAAACTCCAACTCCAGCCTTCCGACGCGGGGAAGATGAGGTTGTGAGAAACCCGGGGGTCAGGACCAAAGTGCCTTGGCTGACGGAAGCGTCCTCATGGTCACCCTCATCCTTACCAGTTATGTGGCTTCCTCCAGGTGAGGTGCTTTATTCCAGACTATTCTCGTCTTCTTCCTTCAACTGTCCTAGACTCCCTAAAACGTCTTTCCTGAGTGTCCTTTCCTGAATACTCCTTGGCTCTTCCTCCTGCCATCAACTAAGTAAGTGTTGTCTGAGAAAGAGACAGGAAGTCCTTGAGTGTTTCGGTCAGAGATTCCATCCTCCCTCTCTGTCTACATTCTGTGTGTGTGTGAGTATCTCCAATGCTTTTGCTTCTTTCTAAACAGTTCTCAGGTCCGTATCTCTGTCCCCCACTGGTCAGTCTCAAGCTTCCATCCAGCGTTTCCCGCCAACCATCGGAGGGCCCCTCAAATTCAAAAGGTCTGAAAGGAACTCTTGTTCATCCTTCCCAGGCTAACCTTCTGTACCCTTTTATTGCTATGGGTACCCCCGTGCTCTCAGTCTCCCTGGCTTTCACATCCAGGGTCGTTTACAACAGTTCAACCCAAATAAGTGACTGTCATCAGTGTCCTAAGTTAAGTCTTTGCCCTAGGAACTCATACCATATCACTCCCTCCCTCTTGAACCCTCTGCCTGGTCAGTCCTGCCCCACAAGTCGCGGATCTATCCCTCCTTTCCATTCATCCCGTTCATTCTGTAAGAATTCTTCCTGGACCATTGCACCCACTGCCGTGAGGGTCCCCCCACACCTGCAGTCTCTCACTCCAGTCGTGACTGCAGCTCTCCTGTATCACCGCCCTGCTCCCTCCTGCTGGCCTTCTTTTCTCTACGTAATAGCCTGGAAGGCTTGCCTCTGGTGTCATCATCAATTTCTGCAGCCTTGCCTCACCCAGCCCCCAGAAACAATCTCTCCGTTTTTTGAATTTTTGTAGGGCCTTCTGATTCATCCAAGTTTGCCCTATATTAGGCTTTTGGATGTCTTATTTCCCCCCTTCAAGACTAGGGCAGGTAGAGAGGGATTCTTAAATGAAGGAGCGAAGGAAGAGACCACAGCTAGACAACCCGTGCTCTGCAGTGCACCCCACGATGAAGATGTCTAATCGGGTGCACTGCTGCGAGCACAGCCCCCACCGGGGGTTTCTTCAGATCCCCACACTATAACCAGTGGAGGCGAGACCTCCTCCCACAGCTTGAGGGCTTGAGGATGAATTCCTCCCTACTTCTCCCTTAGGCCTCCCCTGTGACTGTCACCCTGCCACTGGGATCCCAAATGACCCCCTCCCAGGGCCCTAGTTTCAAGTCTCCCTCGAGTGGCAGCTATAGGATTAAACAAAAAAAAAGGACCTAGCAAAATAACAGAAAGCCCTCTGTACATTTTCCTCTCTTCCTCCAAGCACAAGAGAAAATGAAAAATAAGCATTCCCGATGAACAGTCAGGTACCCCAGTCATAGGGAAGCAGCAGGCATCCTCGCCCTCGCCGCAAGGAAGTTCTTGCAGCAGCTGTCCTCCCAGAGTCATCACCAGAGCCATCACCTGGGCTCCTCAACCACTTTTGACAGCTGCAGCCTCTCTTCCTCTTGACTGACAAGCTGTAGGATGAAACAGCAGGTGCGGTCAGGTCATCCTGAAGACATCAGAGTCCCAGGAGGGCTTAGGGCTCCCCAGGAAAGGAGGGAACCTGTGAGCAGACCCTGGGGCAGGGTGGGGTGTGGTCACTTTGACTCAGACTTCTCAGGTGACAGGCTTCAGGATCCTGCCCCCGTCTGGGACTCCTAGGCGGCCCTGGTCAGGCAAGTTGTTGCAGATTAGCCTTGTGGGATTACAAAATGCTGCTGCGATGGGGCAAGGCACTGCCAATGTGAAGGGAACACAGGATGTGAACTGCTGGCTGACGGAGAACAAGTGTGCTCTGGCCATATAAGCCAGTGGATCTTCCAAATCAGAAGAGCCTGAAACAAGCAATCCTGACAACCCTATAAGAACTGCATTGTTGCATTTTTCCTCATCTTTATACATGAAGAAATAGGTTCAGAGATGCTAAGTGCTTTGACCAAGGTCACCAGTTCATAACGTGGCAGATGGAATGGCTGTAGAATGGAATTGAATAGCTTCAACCCCTTTTTGATCCTGAAAAGGTTATGGATACTATGTTTGATTTTTGTTTTTAAATATTGGATTTATTCTTCTCAACTTGTGACTTAGTCTATTTGGGGATGTAAGGTACCTTCCATAGCAACTACAGTGTAATTCATATGTAAGAGAAGAGGGATACACAATGATGTGGGAGAACACCATCAGATGTGCTCATTCAGTCACTCCACAAACCTTACGTGGCTCAGGCTCTGTGCCAGGGGGCTAGGGACACAGATACGACAAAGACATGGTCCCAGCCCTCAAGGAACTCACCATTTAATGAACCGTGTCATGAAAGTTGGAAAAACGAAAGCCGTATGCTTCCTCTAGATATTCACAGTTTTATGTATCCAAATTCAGAAGGATGTTGTCCACTTAAAAGGTTTTGTGAGCCAAGGAATGTTCATTTGGTATCTGTGAGCAGCAAGACCCCTCTGTGTGGAGCCATGAGTGTGACAAGTCAGGTAGAAGGAGCTGGTGCCAGAGGACTGTACGCCCTTCAGAGAGCAGTGAGCAGTGATGGCCTTGAAACCCCTTGGCTGAAGCTAGACTTCAGTGTTTGCAGTTCTGCTTCGTAGATCTTAGAGTTTTAGAACTGGAAGGAACCTTAGAATTTCACCAGAAAGATGCAACTCAGATCAACAGTGTGGTGCAAAACCACCCCAGACTGAAGGAAAGAGACTAGATACCTTCTTGTGTCCTCTCCCAGTCCCTGGGCTGGGCCTTCTTGCTGGTTCCTAAGTGCTCAGGCCACAAAAACCACTCCACCGCAAGTCCACTGTCTCGGATACAATGTGAGTCTTGAGTTTCTTGGGCCCAGTTTCTTTTCTCAGTCTTGTTTGCCCAGGATGGTAGAAAGAGGCTTGTGCCATAGAGATCTAAATATAATGAAGATAGATAATAATATTGTACTATCATTAAATGTAATGTGATATTGTTACACCAGCAATCATATTACAGTATATTAATGTATCACAGTAACATGTTGTACACCTTAAACATACACCATGTTACACATCATATTTATTCAAATTTTTTTAAAAGAGGCTTTATCATAATCAGGGAGGATTCCTGGCTGATATGTGCATTGCATTGTCAGTTATTAATGGCATCCTTTATTAAGCTGGATGCTGTGTAATTATTTTCTCATTTATTCTCAGAACAACCCATAGGTAGGTATGATTTTAAAAATGAGAATCCGCTTGATTGACGTTTTCTCAAGATCACACATCTGGTAAGTAGCCAAACCAGTACTGGATCCCACAGCTGCCTGACTGCCGAGCCCCCTCTGTTTCCTCCATTGTACAGAGCCTCCGAGCTATCCTGGAGGCTCATCATGTGAGCACGTTTGGGAAGAAACACAATATATTCACGATTCAAAACTTAGCTCAGCAGCCACCTGCTTGCTTCCTTGACCACTCTTGGTATGGATTACATGTCCCTCCCCTTTGCTTCTTTGGAGCTGAGTGTGTGCTTTTTTCCAAACTTACCACTGGAGACACTTTTTCCTGATGTATCCCCAACACCTCACGCTGTGCCTATCCCCTAATCCATGTTTAAGAAACATTTTTGAGTAAATAAATGATGGGATTAATGAGTGAGGAAATAAAACGCTTTTCTCTTATTCCCACATGCCTCTGTATTTTGAGGCAGTGGGCACCTGTAGACCCAAGAAATCTGTACCTGGCACTCAATGTTGTATTTTTAAAGTCAGACTAAAGGAAGTGTAATTTATAAACAGTAAAGTCACCAATTTTAAGTGTGCAATTTGGTGAGTTTTAAGAAGTGACTACAGTTGTGTAATCACAACTAGTGTGATACAGAACATTTCTGTCAGCCAGTAAGTTTCTTTGTGCTTCTTAGTGGTCCCCTCTCCCCATGCCCTGGCCGTCGGCAGCCACTGATATGCTTTCTCTCACTATAGCTGTATTGTTTCTAGGATTTTACATAAGTGGAATCATTTCAACTTAGAACAATGCTTTTGAGATTCAACAGTGTTACTGTATTTGTCCGTAGTTTGTTCATTTTTGTTACTGTATAAATTACATTGTATGAATAGATCAGTTTATCCATCAGGTGAACTTTTGATGTTTTTGCAGTTGTGTATTCTTTGTGCATAAAGCTGCTATGATCATTCAAGTACAAGTTCTTATTTGGACATATACTTTCATTTCTCATGGACAAATACCTAGGAGTGCAATGGCCAGGTCATATGATAAATGTTTGCTTAACTTAGATACTGCCAAATAGTTTTCCAAAGGCTGCCATTTCACATTCTCACAGGCAGTTTGTGAGAGTTCTGTGTGCTCCACACCCTCACCAACACTTGATTTGCTCAATCTCTTTAATTTTAGCCATTCTAATACATGCATAATAGTACCTCATTTTTGCTTTTTTTTAAATTAGTTTCAGGTGTACAAAGCAATGTAATAGTTTGACATTTAAACCCCTCATAAAGTGATAGCCCACTCCACCCCACACCCCCACAAGCCACTACCCCTCTGACATCTTATATAGCTGTTACAATACCATCAACTATCTTCCCTATGCTGTACTCCACATCCCATGACTATATATACCTATATATTTAGTTATAGTTGACATTCAATATTATTCTACTTCAGCTCTTCAGGTGTACAGCGCATTGGTCAAGCATCTACACAGTCTATGAAGTGATCCCCCTGGTAAGTCCAATGCCCATCTGGCACCTTACATAATCTTTACAACATTGTTGCTTATATTCCCCACACTGTATTAACTATCAATTTATATTTCTTAATGCCTTCACCTTTTTCACCCTGCCCCCAACCCCATTCCCTTTTATCACCCTGATAGATCTAGTACCTATTTGGCACCATACCTAGTTATTACAATATTATTGACTATATTCCTTATGCTATACCCTACATCCCATGACTACTGTATAACAACCAATTTGTACTTCTTAATCCCTTCCCCTTGCACCCATCCTTAACCCCCCTCCCATCTTAAAGAAGTCCCTCGAAGATTCCTTGTAATTCTGATTTGGTGGTGATGAACTCCTTTAGCTTTTTCTTATCTGGGAAGCTCCTTACCTGTCCTTCAATTCTAAATGCTAGCTTTGCTGGGTACAGTAATCTTGGTTGTATGTTGTTGCTTTTCATCACTTGGAATGTTTCCTGGCACTCTCTTCTTGTTTGCAGAGTTTCTGTTGAGAAATCAGCTGCCAGTCTTGTGGGGGCTCCCTTGTAGGTAACTAACTGCTTTCCCTTTGCTTTTTTAAAAGATTCTCTCTTTGTCTTTAACCTTTGGCATTTTAATTATGATGTGTCTTGGTATTGGCCTCTTTGGGTTTATCTTGTTTGGAACTCTGTATGCTTCCTGGGCTTGTATGTCTATTTCCTTCACCAGGTTGGAGAAGTTTTCTGTCATTATTTCTTCAAATAGGTTTTCAATTCCTTGCTCTCTTCTCCTTCTGGTACCCCTAATGCTAATGTTGGTACACTTGATATTGTCCTGGAGGCCCATTAAACTCTCAAGTTATTTCATTCTTTTTACTTTCTGCTGTTCTGGGTGGGATTTCCTGCTACCTTATCTTCTACATCACTGGTTGGATTCTCTGCTTCATCTAACCTGTTGATTCCCTGTAATATAGTCTTCATTTCCGTTATTGTATCCTTTATTTCTGATTGGTTCTTTTTCATGGTTTCCATCTCCATTTTTATGAGATCATTGAGCATTCTTATAACCAGTGTTTGGAACGCTGTGTGTGATAGATTGCTTATCTCCATTTCACTTAGTTTTTTTTCTGGAGCTTTGTTCTGTTCTTTTATTTGGGACATGTTTCTTTGTCTCCCCATTTTGGCTGCCTCCCTGTGTTTGTTTCTATGTATTAGGTAGGGCTGTTATGTCTTCCAGTCTTAGTAGAGTGGCTTTATGTATTAGATGTGCTGTGGGGTTCAGTGGTGCAGTCTTTCTGGTCACCTGAGCCACGCGCTCCAAGTGTGTGTCTCATGTGGGTTGTGTGTGCCCTCCTCTTGTAGTTGAGCCTGGCTTGATAATGGCACATCAATGTGAGGGACTGACCCTTCGGCTCACTGGTTGTGAGGACTGGCCTTGACTACAGTGGAAGAGTTGTTGTGCAGGGGCTGATCCTACAGAGTAGAATCTGCCTCAGCAGGACTCTGGTGCCTGCCTAATCCACCCCTTGGGTGTGTCGTACTTGGAGGCAGCTGGGTAATGCTCCAGCTTGTTTTGAAGCTGCACCACTGTGGGCACCAGCCCCAGGACCACTTTGGAGGGGATCCACTGTAGTTCAAGTTCAGCCCCAACCTGTGCCTTACATGGGGCCACCCAGCAGGAGCCGCAAAGCAATCCACAGATGGCTGCCTCCCATGCTGTGCTTGGAAGTACCTTGAGAGGCCGAGCCACGAACCATGGCTGGCTACCTGTAGTGCCATGCTTAGGGTTGCTCAGCCAGAGGTACAGGACATGCTCAAGCCAGATGATGTTTGTCTGGTTTCCATGAACCTTTGAGAGACCCTAGGAAAGTCTGCAGCTTGAGCCAAGGCAGACAGTCTACCTGAAAAAGCTACTGGAAGCAGCCTGGGTATGCCAAAAGTTGGGCTCAGCCAGGTTTCAAATCGCCGGGGTGTGGCAAACTAACAGCAGAGGCTCAAAAATGGCGGCTGCCTGCATCCACATGTGAGGTAGGGGGAGGGCTCAACAAAGAAACAATGGCCTCCATCAGCTCCCCTGTCCAGGAGAAAGTCACCTCTCCAGTCCCCTTCCCAAGCCAGACAACTCAGTTCCACACCGTAGCTCCCTACCACCTCTCCAGCCACTGCCCCAATACTGGAGCTCAGAGCAAGTGACTCCGTTGGTGGGTAAGTCCACGTGCAGTCCCTTTAAGAGGAGAGCCTGGGAGTGCAGCCACTCTCAGTCTCAGTCACAATCTCCACTGGTTTTCACAGCCAGAAATTATGGGAACTTCTCTCCCCAGCACTGGAACCCTGGGCTGAAGAGGGGCTGGGACGTGTTGCTCCTCTGGGGGATGGGGGACCCCCCCACTGCTGAAATATACCTCCTGATCTTTAGTGGTCACATGTGGGTGTGAGACCAACCCATTCCACGTCTCTGCCCTTCCTACCAGTCTGGAGGTGGCTTCTTCTGTGCATCCTTAGTTGAAAGGCTTCAGTTCAGCTTGATTTTAGGTGATTCTTAATAATGGTTGTTTTGTAGATTAGTTGTAATTTTGATATGGTTATGAGAGAAGGTAAACATAGCGTTTACCTACTGCACCATCTTGGTTGTTCCCCCTTGTTTTGGCTTTAATTTGCATTTTCCTCTGATAACTAATAGTGTTGAACACCTTTTCGTGTGCTTATTGGCCATTCTTACAGCTTCTTTTGTAAAGTGTCCAAATCTTTTACCCACCCTTTCATTGCGTTTTCCTGTTAATACTGAGTTGTAAAATGATTGTCTACATAGAAAACCCCTAGGAATCTAACCCCAAAGCCTCCTTTAAGTGAGTTTAACAAGCTCACAGAATACACGGTCAACACACAATTATATTTTTTATGTTGTAATGAACTAGTGGAAATAAATATTAAAAACATAATTCCATGTACAAGCAATCAGAAACATTAAATACTGGGGACATCAGCAAGATGGCAGACTAGGAATCCCTAGGCCCTAGTCCTCCCATGAAAACATCAAATAAATAACTACAGGCTAACTAAAATAACTTTATGGGAGCTCTGAAAACCAGCCAAAGATCTACAGAAATCAAGAGAACACCAAATCAAGAAAGAAAAAAAAAAAAAAAACTTAAAATGGTAGGAAAATTCATGATGTTTTTACTTGCCCGCGCCATGCCCCCACAGTGAAGTCAAGAGGAAGTGGCTCAATCCCCAGTTCTGACCCTTGAGCTAGAAAGAGTAAAGTGGAAATTGTAACCTTCTAGCTTATCTGTGGGCTGCCCAAGAGACTCATATCTCTCTTGCCTGACACAGACCTCAGACAGGAAATGATGGCAAAGTTTGGATCTTAGGCTATAAGCCAAGGAAGGAAGTGGTGGGCACCATAGCATGTAAAACTGCAGAGGAATTGCAGATCTATATATGCCTGAGGGCAAGAGATTGTGGGCAGAGGAATACAACAGAACAAGCTGGGTCCCCGAGAAGAAGCTGGAGTGAGACTCTGGGAAATTAAGACATTTAGAAGCAGCCAAGGAAAATGAGGAGAGAGGAGCCCATACAAATAGGCCCAGTCAGGACACATGCCCAGAAAAAGCCAGAGGAGCTCTTAAGCCTTAACCCTGTGTGGATTTCTAGGCTCAGGGACCTGCCAATTAGTAAAGGTCTCCCATGCCAGTCTGCAAAGACTAATAAGGTGGCTATTTTTTCAAATGCCCACTTTACAGCAACGGATCACAAGGCATGCAAAGCAACAGGGAAACGTGACCCATTTAAAAGAACAAAATAAATCTCCAGAAACAGTCTTTGAAGAAACAAATAATAGAATTATTAGACAAAGACTTTAAAAAACAATTATCTTAAATATTTTCAAAGAGCTAAAGGAAAACACAAAGAACTGAAATGAGGAAACCTATATATGAACAAAATGACATTATAAACAAGGAGACAGAAATTTAAAAAATGAACCAAACAGAAAATTCTGGCCTGAAAAATACAATAACTGAATTTTCACTAGAGGGGTCCAATAGCAGATTCAAATAAGCAGAAGAAAAAAAATCATTGAAGACTTGACATTTAAAATGATTGCATCTGAGGAGCAAAAAGGAAAAACAAATGAAGAAAAATGAACAGAGCCTAAGAGACTTGTAGGACATGAACAGGCCAACCAATCAATGTAAGCAGTATGGGAGTCCCAGAAGGAGAAGAAAGTAAGGAGCAGAAAGAATATTTGAAGAAATTATTACTAAAAACTTACCAAATTTGCAGAAATACATGGATATAAATCCAAGAAGCTTATCAAACTTCAAGTAGGATAAACCCAAAGAAACTCACACCAAGACACATTATAATCACACTGTTGAAAGCCAAAAATAAAGAGAATTTTGACAGCAGCAAAAGTGACTAGTCACATAAGAGATCTCCAGTAAGACTATCAGTAGATTTCTCAGGAGAAACCTTGCAAGCCAGAGGGCAATGGGACGATATGTTTAAAATGGTGAAATTAAAAAACTGTCAACTAAAATTTCTATACCTGGCAAAACTGTACTTCAAAAATAAGGGAGAAATTAAGATATTCCCAAAGAAAGAAAACCTGAAGGAGTACATTGCCACTAGACATGTCCTACAAAAAATTCTAAAGGGACTCCTTCAAGTTGAAATGTAAGGACACTAGAGAGTAACTTGAAGCCATATGAAAACATAAGGTTCTTTGTAAAGGTAAGTACATAGACAAATATACAAAATAATGTTGTTATAATTTTGGTTTATAATTCCAATTTTTATTTTCTATAGTATTTAAAAGACAAATTAATAAAAATAGAAATCTACATTAAGGGACATACAATATACAGAGGGTGCCAAAAAATGTATACACATTTTAAGAAAGGAAAAAACTATTAAAATTGTAATACTCAATATATATCAATAACAAGATGAATACAAGTCACATTTCACTTCTGCAATTATAAGAGGTGCTCAAAGTGGTTGCCATCAGGGTCTAGACACTTCTGATTATGGTGAACTACTGCTTGAGTAATGTTGACCAAAGTGTCCACTTGTATACATTTTTCTTGGCATCCCTGGTATAAGGACATAAACTGTGACATCTTTAACATAGAATTGGGGGGAGTGGAACTGTAAAGGAGTAGTTTTTGTATGTGATTGAAATTAAGTTGATATCAATTCAAGGTAGACTGTCATGACTTTAGGATGGTATATCTAATCCCCATGATAATCACAAAGAAAATATGCATAGAATATACCAAAAGAAAATGAAAAGAGAATCAAAATGTGTCACTACACAAAGTCAACTGAACATAAGGGAAAGCAGTAATGGAGAAAATAAGGGACAAAAAAGCTATAAGTATACAGAAAATAAGTAAAATAGTGAAAGTAAGTGTTTCCATGTCAATAATTACATTAAATATAAGTGGATTAAACTCTTCAATCAAAAGGCATACAATGGAAGAATGCACAAAAACAAAACAAAAATCAGGATCCAGCTATATGCCTAAGAGATGCACTAAAGGATCATAGGTTGAAGCTGAAAGGATGGAAAAGATTTTCCATGCAAATAGTAACCAAAAGAGAGCAGGGGTGCTAAGCTACTAACAGGCAAAATAGATTTTAAGTCAAAAACTGTTACAAGAGACAGCAAAGGACTCTATAATAATATATAATAATAAAGGGTCAATGCACCAAGAAGATATAACAATTATAAACATATATACACCAAACATCAGAGCTCCTAAATATATGAAGTGAAAAATCAGAGATCATAAAATATATAAATATATGACAAAATTGAAGGGAGAAATAGACAGCTCTATAATAATAGAAGGAGACTTCAATACCCCAAAGTCAATAGTGGATAGAACAGCCAGACAGAATATCAATAATGAAACAGAGGACTTGAATAAAACTATAGACCAATTGGCTCTAACAGACCTATGCAGGTCACTCCAACCAACAACAGCAGAATACACTTTTTTTTTTCAAGTGCACATGACATTCTCTGGAGTGACCATATGTTAGGCCACAAAACAAGTCTTAATAAATTTTTAAAAACTGAAGTCATATAAAGTATCCTTTCCAATCACAGTGGAATGAAACTAGAAATCAGCAGAAGGAAAATTTAAAAATTCACAAATATGTGGAAATTAAACAACACATTCTCAACCAATAGGTCAAAGAAAAATATCACAAGGGAGATTAGGAAATATTAAGACAAAAAGTATAACACAACATATCAGAACTTATCAGATGCAGTGAAAGAAAGCTGTGCATTCTTTCACAGCTTTCTTTCACAGGAAAAAGTATAGCTGTGAATGCGTACATTACATAAGAGAAATGTCTCAAATCAACAATCTAACTCTACACCTTAAGGAAGTAGCAAAAAATAAACTAAACCCAAAGCTAGCAGAAGGAAGAAATATAAAGAGCAGAGATAAATAAAATAGAGAATAGAAAAACAGTAGAACATCATCAAAACCAAGGGTTGCTTCTTATTAAAGATCAACAAAGTTGACAAGCTTTTAACTAAAATGACTGATAAAAAGAGAAGATTCAAATAACTAAAATCAGAAATGAAAGAGGGGACACTACTACCAATTTTATACAAATAAAAGTCATATATTTGTATGCCAACAACACACAACCTACTAAAACTGAATCATGAAAGAATTGACAATCTGAATAGAGCTGTAACTAGTAAAGAGATTGAATCAGTAACGAAAAATCTCCCAACAAAGAAAATCCCAGGACCAGATGTCTTCACAGATGAATTCTACCAAACATTTAATGAAGAATTAACACCAATCTTTCTCAAACTCTTCTAAAGATTGAAGAGGGGGGTAACACTTCCAAACTCCTCCTATGAGGTCAGCATTTATCTTGATACCAAAGCCAAAGACACAAGGAAAACTGCAGACTAATATCCATTGTGAATATAGATGCCAAAAAATCTTCCACAAAATACTAGAAAACAAAACTCAACAGCATATTGAAAGGATTATATACCATGACCAAGTGGAATTTATTCCTGACATGCTATATATATGTATGTTCAAATGATTTTTGACAAGTGTGCCAAGACCATTTCAACAAATGATGTTGAGAAAACAATACGGAAAAGCAATGGAGAGACACTCAGGTTCACAGCTCCAGCTTAGCCAAGCCTTTGAGTTATCCCAGCCCCGGTGCCAGACATATGGTGAAGAAGCTTCCAAATGGTTCCAGCTCCTGACCATTCAAGTTAATGACAGTTGTTCATGCCTTTCCAGCTGAAACCTCATCTGACGTCACGAAGCTGACATCCTCACTGTACACTATCCAAATTCCTGACCCATAGAGGCACTGAGCATAATAGGTTGCGCTACTAATTTGGGGGTAGTTCATTACACAGCTGTAGATAACTGGGGCACATCCCTTTCCCACCAGTCACCAGTCAGATACCAGACATACAGAGTGAATGGTTCAAGGACCAATGTAGACACCTAGTCTACGTGGAGATGTTGAATGAGGGGTGTGTTTCCCAGTGATGTCTTTCTCAAAGGATATCTGAGACTGCCGAGACATCCTAACTTTCTGAATAGAAATCTAGGAGCTACTGAATGAAGTCTCTTCACATGAGTTGCTCTGAACAACTCACTTCGGTGCTTGTGGCCAGTGAGGCTATTGAAGGCAGCCCTCTTGTTGCCCAACCAGCTGGCCCATTATACACCATCCCGTCTGCCCTCCCCAGTTCCTTCTTTCCTTCTTTCCTTCCATTTTTCCCCTTTCACTGAGTGCCTGTTATGTGCAACACGTTATTTTAGGTTCTGGAGTGTCAAAGATGAGTGCATACTAGCCATGTCATTTATTGTCTGCATGCTGATGCTTTGACATCTGGGGCTTCGCTGACTGACAGGCTGCTCTCCCAAGGTTAGCCAATTCCTACAGAGAGTAAACAACTCCCCTGCAGTGCGCTTTTCATACAAACCCACACCCCCTACCACCTCCTTGGTGGAGCTCTCACACTCTGGGCCACTATCCACCTGCCCTAATCACCCCAAGGCCAGGTGCCTGACAACTCGGGATACCTCTATGCCCCAGTGCCCACCTAAATTATTCAGGTTAGCTGATCCTGAGCCTGCTTTCCCTCCATTGCCCATTCCTTTCCAAAAAAACTACAATAAGGACTCTTGCCCACAGTTTCCTGTCTCCCAGTGCTTCCCCATATGGCCCTCATAGCTAGACGTGCCCCTCTTGGGAACTGTGAATAATTAGTTTCTCAAGGGTAGTCATCTCCTATTGGCCTTACTATACCTCACATTTTCTAT
Organism: Rhinolophus sinicus; assembly: GCF_036562045.2. Taxonomy (NCBI): domain Eukaryota; kingdom Metazoa; phylum Chordata; class Mammalia; order Chiroptera; family Rhinolophidae; genus Rhinolophus; species Rhinolophus sinicus. The sequence continues at coordinate 97,951,729 of NC_133757.1, forward strand.
GAATGTGCTATATTTTAAAACAGAGTGATACTCAGTCCCTGCCCTAAGGAAACTTACAGTTTAGTGTGGGAGAGGGGACTTTAAAATAGTAAGACTGGTACCATTCTGTTTCACAATCTGAGCATCATTTACACAGGTGCGTTCATATCGTGAAATCTCAGCCAGTGCTCAGTATCTCTGCACTTCTCTGTAGGCATACTGTACTTCTATGAACATTTTATTAAAATAACAAAACATAAAATAATGGTCATTTGCAATCCTTCCCTTAAAGCAATCTCATAAGCCAAACAAGTAAATATCCTCAGCTTCTCACACCAGAATTGTTGGCTGATGACAGAGCCCTCTGTGATGAGCTCTATCGTTGCTGCCTCATAACGTCAGTTATTAGCCTGACACTATTTACGCAGAAATCAGACGTGTATAGGTAGACTGAAGCGTGTTTTCCATGTTGTATTATTTACAGGCATTTTATAGTCACTTTCCCTTCTTCCTCTTAGGCATTTGGAAAGAAGAGTCAATAGGATAACACAATAGAAACATACCCCTTTGAACCAGCTGTTAGTTTTTCTTGTTGGTTTGTTGGTTTTTCCATCTAAATTTGTCTGAAACTTTAGCTTCTGACCAACTAACTAAAGATCATGTCAGTGCCGTAATCCTCCCTCCTTACAGAAGGAAAACTGATTGTTGTTCAGAGTGGAGTGGGAGAAAATTAATGCAGAAAAGGTTTATTCTTGACATGGAATTCGCCCAGCCCTCGGTGCTAGGGAGAAGCACACACGAACCCCAGAGTGAGCACGAGCTTATCTCAGCGCTGCCGTGAGGATGTACACACACAGGCAAGCCTTCCTCTTTCTGGACCACGGGGCTCTCCACCCTGTACACCAGGTAAGTGACTTGGTCAAATGTGTACAGCCAGCAGTGGCAGGTGGAACAGGTATTGTGTTTCCTGGCTCCAAGTCTGGGTTCTTCCACAGCAAAAGTTGGGGGACGCAATAAGAGACAATTGTGCATGTGGAGAGGGGGGATTCTGTAGTAGCCGGGATGTCTGATCTGGTTACTGCAGATCAGGTACGGAGCTGGTTCTGACCCCAAGAAAATGTGGGTTTCTGTACCTCAGTGTTTTATTACTGTTCATTCTCTCCGAAAAAAGGGTTTGGATATTGTCAGGGGTTCTACACCCCCCACATTCAGGAGCAGTATCGTCTGTAAACCCTATTCCTTTTCTCCTGGTCCTCAGGAGAAAAACTGTTAAACCTAAGATGTTGCAAAACTCTGTCCAGTTATCCTTGTGTCCTACCTGCTTCCAGTCCATTCTCATGACTGACAGAGATCTCATCACAGAGGACTCTGTCATCAGCCAACAATTCTGCTGGGGGAAGCTGAGGATATTTCCTTGTTTAGCTTATGAGGTTGCTTTAATGGGTGGATTTCAAGCCTATAGGTATATCTTAAATCCATGCTGTGTGGTTGAATCCCCCCCCCCAAATTATTCTAAATTAGGGACCTTGATGAATTTCTCCCAAATGACTATAAAGAGATTTCTGTGGGTTAAAAGAGAGGAACTCTGAGCGAAGCTTCTTGGAAGAAAGGCAGGGCTTCCGGTTGCTGACTAGCTGTGAAGGGTGGGGAAGAGGGCGGCCGGCAGGCCTGGGCTCAGTATCCTGGCTTTCCATCATACACCTCACCTGTAGCCAACAGGGTTTGCCCATTTGCTTTTCCCATTACCTTGAACTTTTTAAAGCGCCCTCTGGATGAGGAAAGGTCTGATGGAACTTGGGAGAGATGGGAGAGGAGAGGGCAGAGGGAGACCCAGTGGCAAGTTAGAAGCTCTTCCCCTGGTCTGGCGCTCTGGTGGGTGTGGGGCACTGGGAGCTGAGCCCCTGGCAGCCTGAGCCCCTGGGAACTCGGGAACAAAGGCATGAGGGCTAGAGAGGTGTGCTCAGGTCTCTGCTCTGCCACTTGCTGCTGCAACCTTACCTGCCTCATCTGGAAAACAGTTTAATACTAAAACTAGGGCTGCCTACTTTGCAGAGGGCTGTGTAGAGGCCTGGATGAGCCAGAGGATGACCTTTGCGAAGACTGCCAATCAAGTCACAGGGATAAGTCAGTGTGAGCAGCAAAGATGATGGTGATGATTTCCTCCTCCAGCCTGCTGTGAGGAGCAAAAGGCACCAGCAAAACACGGGCACAAACTGTTGCAAAGACAAAGGTCGTGAGCTGTGGCTCCACCAGCCCACTGGAGCGGCACCCAACTTTTTCTGGCCCAGCGCTCTGGTGCCCTAGAATCACTGAAATTCTTCAGTTTGGAATAGAGTAAGGAAATAGAACAAGGAAAGCTCTTCCAGGAGAAAGTTGTGGCGGCAGGACCCCATCAATCTTATTTAAATTTTCATCCATTCATTATTTTATAACAGTTCACAGTTGTTGTTTTTGTCATATATGAGGTGCTTTCACAAATACTGTATATCAGTAATCTTATGTTATCCCCATTTTACAGGTAAAAAACTGTTGAGATCAGGTAAATGAACTATTACGTAGGTGCAAAAGTAGTTGCGGTGTTTGCAATTATTTTCAATTGCAAATACCGCAATTACTTTTGCACCAACCTAATAGCAGCACGCTATTAAGTTGCAGCAATTTGCAGGTTCTGACCTCAAGTCCTGTGTCCCTGGAACCTAAGTTCAGCGAACTACAGATGGGCGGAAGGGGAGGGGGAAAGAAGGAGAGGGGGAGGGACAAAGTAGGGAAGCAAGCAAGGAGGAAAGGAAAAAGTAAAGAAAGGAAAGGAAAAGCCTTTTAAAAGAGGAGCAGAGAGCGCATTTTACGCAATACACACCGGAAGAGTAAGGCACAAGTCTGTGCGCCGACCGGTCCTCCGGTGCGTGGTACACGCGCGGTGCCCACTGTGCCTCGGAGTCGTCACACGCGGACCCGCCGCTCCCGTTCTGCTCTCCCGTGTCTGCGGGAACCCCAGCCCGCCCCGCCGAGGCTCCAAGCACTCGCAGGACCCGGCACCGCAGCCCCTATGTCTCGAGCCTTCTTGGTTCGGTTGCTTGCGGATTCACCGCGCCGAGTCTAAACAGATGAGTCTCTGGACCAAAACCAACTGACAGCGGTCCTGGGCTCAGCGCTGGCCGGAGCAGGTGTTGGCGATGCCTCGGAGGTCACCAGCCCTGGCCCTGTCGCTCAGCCTTCAGAGCCCTGGGCTTTGGGAACACTTGGGGGGTCTACGCGGAGCTCGTGAGGACTGAGGTCGCAATGACCAGAGAGGCTGAGGGGTCACATTGACCCCTCACATTTTAGCACTGCCCGCACCAGCGCACGCTTGCATAGTTACCCAAGTGAATCAAAACATGGGGACAGATTAATGAAGAAATGAAGTCAGCGTAAGAGCCCGGGTTCCCGCGTGCAGACAGCTCACGAGCTCGGGGCCAGGCCCGCACTAGCAATATGGCCATTAACAACCAGATCCTGGACAATCCCGGCTCAAGCGCTCTCCCGGGACGAAATGCAAAAAGTTAAACGATTGGGAACAAGAATCACAACACGTATCTTCTCTGACACCGCCTTCGCTGTTTTCTCCGTTTTTGCTATCAGTCTGTGGAATCCAATTTGACTTCTCTTCGCTCCTGGGGGCCGGCGCATCTTCCTAACCTGGTGCCTGGGCGCGGCCCCATTGCGTGCGCGTTCTGCTCAGGAATCGCGCAAGGAGGGACCAGAGGCTGGAACTGGAGTGGGGACGCCCGTGGCCGGCAAGGGGGCGCTGTCCCCTAGAGGACTCTGACCCTGCGGGCCACTGTCCCCACCCTGGCGCGTCCGTGGGTTAGAAAGGGTCGGTATTGAGTTCTCCCAAGGGTCTTGGGCTTCCGCGCAAGTCCTTCTGTGGGGATCCCTTCTTTCTTCCTTCCTCCCCCCACCCCCAACAAGCCGTCCTTCCCCGCCCGGCGTGGCCCTAGCTCCCCGCAGTTCCCAGGGCATTCTGGCGTAGGATTTTTCTAGAGGAATTTCTGGCAGAGGGCTCCAACACGGGAAATGGTCTAGGCTTCCCGGAGTAGGGAAGTCCGCCTAGACCGTGGGCACCTTCTCTCCGCAAACCTCCCCGCCTGCCAGCTGGGTCCCCTGCGCCAGCCAGCCCCGCGGTTGGTTCCAGGCTGCTCTCGGGCTGTGGGCATCCACATTCCTGCCTGCGCCGCGCCGCGACCCGCGCCCTTCGCTGCTCAGCCCCGCCTGGCGAGAGGTGCGGGTGGAGCGAATGTGCCTAGGGTGGTGCTACTGGATCCTGGCTGGAAGGGAGAGGAAAACTAAACAATCTATTTTATGCGGAAAGCCCGTTCTCGGATGAAACTTACACGGGGCTTTAGAAATTAAAACTGGGACTTTCAAAACGGAGAAGTTGCACTTCTGCATCCACTTGCCGGGCTTTAGCCACGTGGCTTGTCCCAGAGTGCGTACTGCACACGAGGCGCCTGTGAGCTCAGACGCTGCGCGCTGAGACATTGAAATCGGGCTTAGAATTTATGGGCTCTATGTCTAGAGTTATACTAACATCTGCCATCATGTACAGATTTTGGGCTTCACACATAGTCTCTCACCATACTTCACAACAGCCCTGTGAAATCAGTGTTATCATCGTCCTCGTTTCTGGATTAGGAAAGGAGGCCTAGCGAGACACCCTACTTGCCCAGAGTCACGCATTAAGTAACCCAAACACTGAGGACAGTTCCCGACTTCAGACTCCACAGTCTTCCCATAACAATGCTACCTCCTTTCACGGTCATTTCTGCAGAGCACTGCGCCGCGGGTGGGCTCAGTGAACATTTGTGGGTTGAATCTCAGGATCTAGTTAAGCTTTATGATTGCTATGTTTTATACAGTAGGGTGTGTCTAAGCCATATTTACTCATTCATTTATTCACTCACTTCTTTAGCATTTCCTGAGCGCCTACTGTGTGCCAGCGCTGAAGTAAGAGCCAGGGGAACAGCCCTACTCAGACGAAACCGGGTGACATGGAAGCTGTCCACCGAGACAGGGGGTTCGCGTCCTCGAGGACGGCGGTGAGCTCCCAGCTCCCAGCCCTCCGAGTTGAGCGCAGGCCAGAACCTGAAGCCCCGTCTACCCTGGGGTGTCAGGATGAGGGAAACTCGGGAACTCCCAGGTCGTGCCAAAGCCGGAGGGGACGCGGTGGGGGAGGGCTAGAGCAACTCCACTCGCTCCGTGGGAGCTGGTGGGAGGAGAAAATAGAAGAAGGGAATTCCTGGAGAGAAGAGCTAGAGACAAGGGAGCTGGAGACCCAGACACCCGAGACTACGGTGGGGTGGGGAAGGAGGGGTAAGAAGAGAGAAATCAGTAGGCAGAGTGAATAAGAATTGAGAACGCAGCCATGTGCTCCCAGGAGCCAGGGAGCTGCAGGGACATCGAGGGGTCCCTGGGGTGGACCCTGCAGTAGAACCCGATGTGGGATTCAACCCCAGCCCTTGGTAGTCTCTGGTGGCCACCAAAGTTGGCTGGGGGCCCGGGTCATTTTAGAAAAGCTGTAGTGTTCTCTTAAGAACGGTTCTGATGCTCCTCTGGGGGATTCGTGGTCAACGACTCTCGCGCCCCGCCACTCCCAGCGAAACCTCTTTGGCTTCGGTTCTCCATAGGATTCCACGCACGGGAGGCGTTAGTGGCGTCTGGCCTGGGGAGGCCACAGCCACGGGGCTGGAGTCCGGCTCCCGCTCCCCAGCGAGGTGACTGCTGGTGGCGCCTGCCTCTGCGGCACCTGAGCCCGTAGCGGGCGGGACGGGAGGTGGCCTCCGGGCGGCGGGGTGCGGATCCCGGAGAGGGACCCAGAAGGCAGAGGGACGGGCCGGGGGCGGGCGCAGGGAAGAGGCCCTCCTTCCTTCTCCCCCCACACCCCGGCAGGTCGGAGCTGGGACTCGGAGACCGGGAAAGCAGGCCCGGGGGGAGGGGGCCGCGCCGAGACGGAGGGAGGGGCCGTGCCGCCTTCCAGAATCATTGGAGGACGCGACTGCTCGAAGCTGATAAATAAGGGGCCGGGCCGCGGCTGCGGGCCAAGTTGGACGCCCCGACCGGTGCGAGGGCCAGGTCAGCACCCGCCCCGCGAGGCGACCCCCGTGCGGCCATGGCCTCGCTGCTGGGAACTTACCCGTGGCCGGAGGGGCTCGAGTGCCCGGCCCTGGAAACCGAACTGTCGGATGGGCTGTCGCCGCCAGCCGCCACTCGCCCGCCGGGGGACAAGGGCTCGGAAAGCCGTATCCGGCGGCCCATGAACGCCTTCATGGTGTGGGCCAAGGACGAAAGGAAACGTCTGGCGGTGCAGAACCCGGACCTGCACAACGCCGAGCTCAGCAAGATGCTGGGTGAGTGAGCGGGGCCGGCGGGAGCGCTCCGAGGTTGCGGGCGAGGGGCGCGGGAAAAGACAGCTTGGGGCGAGCGCGCCGATCTTGGCAGGACCTGACGTGTAGGGACGCGCGGGGAGCGATGCGAGGTGGGGCATCTATGCGAGCGTGGATGTGCGCGCGGTGGCCGGGATTCAGAGCAGGGACACCTGGGCAAGGCCCAAAGTGAAACCGCGCGATCCGCCGCGGTGCCCCGGGAGGTCCACTCGCGAGGACACTAGCGGAATTGGGGCCTCAAGGGACAGTATAGGCCGGGCAGCGTTCAGGCCCCGGTCGGCCAGCGACGGGGATCCGTGCGCCCAAAAAGGTCGGGACCGAAACGCAGAGACGAGGTGGAACTGGCGTTTACCCAAAATACCGGAATACAGGAATCCCACCATTCCCTGAACTTTACCGCTGGCACCATCACAGAGGGAGAGTGCAACTATTATTAAAGAACACTGTGAAGAGAGACCTTGCGGGAACGCATTCCTGCTTTAACTTAATTGTTAAAGCAATAGTTAAAAAAAAAAAAAAAGTCTACGCAAATAGACTCCATTCAAGACTGTCAATCGCAGGAGTTTAAATACTTTGATACGCATGCTCAGGGCAGCCAGTATCTGTCCCGGAGCCCGGCCGCGGGGCTTCCCGAGCGATCCGTGCAGTCCCAGCAGTGGTGGCGGGACTGGGGATGGGGGCGGCCAGACCGGAGGAGCCCAGAGAGACGATGTCAGGGCCTCTCGGCAACACCAGGAGTTTGTGTTGGGCCTTCTTGTCTCTCCCTCGTCCGGAGCTGAGCACTTTTCCACTTGGCCTTACTCCTAACCTCTTAGTCCCTTGGATGTGGTTTTTATTCCTTTTAACCGATGGAAAGCTTTCAAAGCACTTTGCGTGAGCAGTGGGTGCCAGGCCCTGTGAGCAGGGACAGTGTGTAGTTACCCCAGGCTGGCTCTGCCCTCCCCAACCCCACCAGGCCCAGAAGGATTGGAGCCCGGTTTCTTTTTCCATTGGAGCGCCTGGCTCCTTCCGGGTGGAAACTGTGGGGTGAGGGCTGAGGTGCACCTTTCTGCTGGCTAAAGCCACAGGCCCACAGAGGGGATCCCTCCTGCAGGCTGGAGGTGCTTTCAAAGCACCTGGTAGAGTGCTGGTTTCAGAGCCTCCTACCCACAGCCCAGCCTCCTGGCTGGCGGTGTCCAGGACACATTAGTGGGCCCGGCTTAGTGAGCCCCTTCCTCCATGAACAGTATTTAAAATTGTATTTTACACTGTGTTGGCAAAAAGACATATATATTAATATGTACTACAATAAGTCATTTTATTCTACCTGATGGTTCATATTTCCCTCAAATTGCTAAAGCTATGAAAATGTGTGTTTTTTTTTGTGGTCCCCTAAAGCTTTTTCGGTGGGCCCCAGATGCTGTGCCTAGTACCCAAACAGAGCTCTTGTGACCAGGATGGAGCAGGGTTTCTGCTGCAGACTGGACACAGCGATGGGAGAAGAACTTGGGTTGGGGAGCCCTATAGAGGCCTGCCTGCTCCCAGGCAAAGGGACTTGGGTGACAAATGCCTCCTGTAAGCTGATCCCTGCTGTCTATTTGCATTTAGGCTTTCAGAGGTTATAGTTCATTTTGCAGGAAAGACACAGATTCCTTCCTGCTTAACCACATAGCCCCTGGCACTGGGTGAAGGAAACCAACCTGGTATTGCTTTTTAAAATATGGACTTTCTAATCTGTTCGCAGGGGAGCAGCAGGATGATCTACTTCCATCCCCGTGACCTAACCCAACCCTTTCCTTTCTGACCTAGGAAAGGAAAGGACTGGATGTGAGAGTCCCAACTTTTTTTACTATAAGCTTTCTAATCTTTAACATTAAAACTTCACCCAGTCACGCTAGTATTTTTAGTATACTATGAACGAGAAGGCCCATACAATTACACATTTAGTGGCATTTAAAAATGAACCTACCTTTTATTAATACTGCCATATCCAGGTATACTTAGAAACTAGGGTCATGTTTATATTCAGTCCACAGACAGGGTGTGTTGTGTCTGGATCTTGGGCCTCTTGCAACAACTTTGTGGCCTCAGCCGAGGCTGGGAACTGAGGACCAAACCTGAATCTGGACTTCCTAACACTTGTCAAGTCACCCTTTTAAGTAACAGCTAATTATATTAATTGACGACTCTGTCAGAGTAGCTATAAACTTTCATACCAGTGGTAGCACACCTTTAATATTCACCCTCCACCAACCCCCTTTGAGGGCCTGGTGTACAGCGCCAGCCCGCAGGGACACTGAGGGAGGGTAGCCGCACACACAGCTCTGTACTCAGCCCTGTGCAGAGGGCTCTGGGTGAGAGATGTGGTCCCCTTCCTTACAGGGTTTAGCAAGGCCTACCCTCCAGGTTAGTGGCTCTCAAACTTCAGGATACATTAGAGTCATGGGGGAACTTATCAAAGCTGTAGAATTGGAGTCCACCCAAGGGGGTAACAATCTATGGGGTCCAGAAGCGACCTTCAGAAAACCTGCAGCTGGAGGGATGTGCAATGTACTTTGAGAGAGGACAGAGAGAGACGCTAAAGCAATTTACAAGCAGCATACGAGCAAGTAAGGACCAATAGGAAATACAAGTGAAACCAGCATTTTAGTGGGATACATGTGTGCAATGCTTTTTAAAGAGAGAGTTTCGAGTTGGGTAGCATCACAATATATGTTCTAGTGAGGAAAATAGAGATCCAGGGAAGTTAAAGGGGTTTTCTTCTGTATGGGGAGTCAATGGCTGAGCAGGTGCCCCTGCCATGGTGAACGGGTCCTAAGTAGATGGCTGGGAGCTGTAGTGTGTGTGTGTGTGTGTGTGTGTGTGTGTGTGTGTGTGTGCCTGTGTGTGCCTGTGTGTGTGTGTGCGTGTGCCTGTGTGTGCGTGTGCCTGTGTGCTTGTGCGTGTGTGTGTGCCTGTGTGCATGTGCCTGTGTGCTTGTGCATGCATGCATATGTGACTGGTGCAGATAGATGCGAGCATTCTGATCATGGTCAGGTCTTCATATAGAAAGGTTCTATTTGACCTTCAGGTGTAAGGAATAATCTGCTGTTATCCTAAATTATAGCCTATAATTTACTTACATCTGTGAAATTATTGACTCTGAGTTCCTTCAGGGGAAGGCCTGTGAGGATTATGCCATAAATAATATAGCATCCCTTCATGAGAAACAGCCATAATGAATGAAGGCAGAGAGTTTTCATTTAAATGTATACATAATTAGAATTGCCCCTCAAGGGTAAAAAGAGCCCAAATCAATGTCGTAGTCGTTATATATTTTTGTCCTGTGGCTGATAATGGGTCAGGTGGGCCTTTCCTTGTGAGTCCCCATTGTTTTTACATTCGTGTTATCTGCTTTTATAGGAGAGGCGATGTGACGGTGTAGTTGGTTTTGCGGGATGCAGGCGGGGAGGTTGGTTTGGCCTCACTGTGCTGTGCAAGCTCTGGGCTGGGAAGCGGGTTCGAGGACTGCGGTGTCCTTTGTGGAGAGAGGGTACCGCGGATGGGATGCGGGATGGAGGGAGCCGGCGTGTGCGTGTGTGTGATGCGTGCGGGCACCAGTCTGACACAGGTGCACCAGCCGCCCCAAGCCGCGCAGATGCTGAAAGTGGCCTTCTCTGACTTGTGTGAGCAGGAAAGTCGTGGAAGGCACTGACGCTGTCGCAGAAGAGGCCGTACGTGGACGAGGCGGAGCGCCTGCGCCTGCAGCACATGCAGGACTATCCCAACTACAAGTACCGCCCGCGCAGGAAGAAGCAGGCCAAGCGCCTCTGCAAGCGCGTGGACCCCGGCTTCCTGCTGAGCTCCCTCTCCCGGGACCAGAACGCCCTGCCGGAGAAGCGGGGCGGCGGCCGGGGGGCTCTGGGGGAAAAGGAGGACAGGGGTGAGTACTCCCCGGGCGCCGCCCTGCCCAGCCTGCGGGGCTGCTACCAGGAGGGGCCAAACGGCGGAGGCGGCACCCCAGGCAGCACGGACACGTACCCATACGGGCTGCCCACGCCTCCGGAAATGTCGCCCCTGGATGTGCTGGAGCCGGAGCAGACCTTCTTCTCTTCCCCCTGCCAGGAGGAGCATGCGCACTCCCGGCGCATCCCCCACCTGCCCCGGCCCCCTTACTCACCCGAGTACACCCCCAGCCCCCTCCACTGCAGCCACCCCCTGGGCTCCCTGGCCCTCGGCCAGTCCCCTGGCGTTACTATGATGTCCACCGTACCTGGCTGTCCCCCATCTCCTGCCTATTACTCCCCTGCCACCTTCCACCCTCTCCACTCCAACCTCCACGCTCACCTGGGCCAGCTCTCCCCCCCTCCTGACCACCCCGGCTTTGATGCCCTGGATCAGCTGAGCCAGGTGGAACTCCTGGGGGACATGGATCGCAATGAATTCGACCAGTATTTGAACACTCCCGGCCACCCAGACTCTGCCGTGACCCTCAGTGGGCATGCCCCGGGCTCTCAGGTGCCAACCACGGGCCCCACGGAGACCAGCCTCATCTCTGTGTTGGCTGATGCCACGGCCACGTACTACAACAGCTACAGCGTGTCATAGAGCCCGAGGCCGCTGGTCCAGTCCTGCCTCGCCACCACTCTGCTTCCTGCGCACTGAGAAGAGCCGAGATCTCCGTGCTGCGGCCCGGTGGGCAGGTCTGCACTGCCTGCCCCAGCGACCTGGGTTCTGCTCATCCGAGGGCTCTTCCGCCCCTTCCCCCATCCATTCCACTGCCTGCAGCCTGCATTTTGAGTATATTCCTTCACATGAGTTTTTATTGGCTAATTGGGAATAAGGCAAGGTAGCTGCTGAAAGATGCTGGTCCCAGGTGCAATTTTCACCCATCTCTCCTCCCTGTCCCCAGCCCTGAAACAAATGTGTAAAAAGCCCAGCAGCATTTACAACCCCTCTGAAATCTGACACAACCTCAAGGGTACAGCCTGTCTAATCTTTGGGTTCTCCAGATGGGGAGACCCCTGGGCTGGGATCCACAGACCCAGGATCCTGGGAGGGCTGGTGACACCCTGACTGGCATCTCCTCCCCTTCCAGCCTGTCCCCCCACCTGAAAAGTGAGGCACAGATTTGACACCTAAGTTTCCTTCTTCTCCAGGGTTTTCTGATGTAGGATTTTCTCAAGGCTAACTAAAAGGAAAACAAAGTTTGATTCAGTGAGCTCCTTAAGCTGTAACCTGTGGTGGTTCTGTGCGCACAACCTGAGGACTCATGGCTTTCTGCCCCTGGACTGCCTTCCAAAATGATCCTAGTCTTGCAAAAGGACTCTTTTCCAATTTGAGAAAAAAACACTCATCTTGATTTGGGAAATGAACCAGTAGTGTTGACTACATCACTGATAATGAGGTTGAATTCAAGCTGCTTTACTGAAAATATGTTTTTTAGAGATGTTCTTTTTTTTATTACACACACATTTCAAGAGACTATACACAACCTGAATACATACCGTGTGTGACGCACACACCTTCATGCCCACCCTCACAGCCTAAATCAGATGCTTTTGTTGACATTGGCAACTTCTTGTCAACTCCCTGTTCCTAATGACCCAAAGAGCAAGGATCCTAGAACAGAATTTCCTCCAATCTGGATCTGTTCATTTCTTGAGCAAAATTCCAGCAAGTCTCCCTTCTGCAAAGTGCAGAAGCAAAAGGAGCTTTCTTCCCAATGTCTCCATCTCCCTCTCTCCCTTTCCTGGGAATCCCCCCCCCCCCCAAGTATTTGCTCTTTCTCCACCCCTAAATTGGCCACTAATTCAAAGAGTCCCCTGACTTAAAAATTCCAAGTCCCATTCCCATGGCTGGGATGGGAATGCATCCTCCTCACCAGCCAGCTGTTTCTTCCGGTAACATCTTCAGCCAGCACTTCAAAACAGCTACCCCACTGCACCTTCATTGTACTTCCTTCCCGAAGAACAGAAACGCACAGTAATTTGGAAAATGATTCTGAGCCCTGACCCCACCCCCCAAACATTCCCATCCTTCTCTCAGACCTCCTTTGAAGGAACATACCTAACAGTGAGCGAAAGGCAGTCGTTTGTCTTTTGATGTCAGCATATTATTGCCTGTATGAAATATGTAAGTGTTTTATATATTCTCTTATTATTTTCACCTTATATTTTGTATTGTTGAAAGATCCTTTTTTTTTCCTTCCAAGGAGTCCTATTGTAAAATCACTTATAAGATATGATTAATCTTTATGCTATTACTGTATATGACATTTGGTAATAAATGGTAAATCATTGACAATATGATTGACTGGTGCAGTCCAGAATGTGTATTAATAATCTTGTAAAACACGATCACAGACATTAAGCTAAACTGTTCCATTTTTTTTTGCCAAGAACTACACATGTTTTGGAACAGTTGTAGATATTGATTTGTCTAAAATATTTAATTTAAATAAACTTTTTTGTACCGTGACCATTTCATCATTTGAAATATAGTTTTGCAAAAAGAAAATGGTTTCAATGAGGCATAGATATTATGCCTGGTGCTATCTACAGTCTTGGTCAAAATGTTTTCTATGTCAACTTTTTTTTTTAAGTTGTTATCTTGTAAGGGTACTTTATTTTATTTTATGAGTTATGGTAAAGAGATAAAGCCTAATATTACACATTGGAAACTGCATTGTTATTGTTACTATTGAAAGAAAAGATTAATTTATAGCCTACCTGCATAACAGTTTTCTTCCCAGGATAATTTCACGCTTGTAAACTGGAACCAAGTGTAAATTCAAGATAGGAAGTCAGTTCTGCCTAATTAGTTGCTTACTTAAGGCTACCACATTTTTTCCTTCTTTTTGAAATAGTCTTGAAAAACAGCCGGATTGCCCTTTTTACTGTGTATTTATGGATGTGGTAATAACAAGACACGTGGGCTCTCAAAATTCAGTGGAACGTTGTGGAGACGGCAGGGGAGCACACGGATCAGCAATTAAAGGATGTAACATCTTGTGAGGTTGAGGATTAAAATGCCAGCCAACAAGTGCCTGGAAAAAACCGGATGATTACTCAGCCCCCGTGCAGTTCACCCATGTCTGGCTCCTCTCCGTGGTGAAGCAGTTGTAACTCGTTAGAGTCAAGGGTAGTCTTGTGTTCTCCCAGAGCTCTCCGGGCCAAAGAGTGGGCCTGGGGAGCCCCAGATGGTCCTATGTTCCTTCTCCAGTTTTGACCATCTTCTATAGTCATTACTTTAATAGCACTTTATAGGTGCAGGGAATTTTACAGTAAGTTTTATGGGCTATTTCTCATCAACCTCATTGCTCAGCCAGGGATACCAAGACCGGGGTGGAAGGCGGTGCAGTGCAGCTCCTCCCACTCAGCTGAGGTCACATACGTTGGTTGGCAGTCTCGCAGCTAGAGGCCTGCCTTGTGCTTTCTTCCTAGTGCTTCACCGTGCCATGCAATGACTGTGCCTGCAGTCCAATGCATACCTATCACAGCCCGGGGATAAAGGATGACCAAAGAGGGAAACACAGGGCCAGGGACAGATGAATCCTGAACTCATTGCTGCCCAAGCCCACCAGGGTGGCCCCCTGACAGTGGCGGTCACAGAGTCATCAGCTGGCTAGAGGACTTGTCCAGCAGCATCTGCCCAAGACATGGGCCAGCAGCACTGCCAAAAGGGCACATTTCATTCCAGGACACATTGTGGGGGCAGGGGCATTGTCCCTGCCTCTGGGAGGGCAGGAAACAGGCAGGAGACAGGGCTGTTCTTTCACTTTTGCTCAGCTGAGTGAAACGGTCATGCCCAGAAGCCAGGGGTGTTTTAGAGTTTTAGCTGCCCATTGAAAGCATCCACAACCCCCGGTGACAAGAGCACTTTTTTCTTTGGCTGATGAGATTTGATGGGTATGCACGGTTATAATTTATTTTTCTAAAATGCAGATGTTTCTATGTCACTCTTTTCCTTAAGATCTGTCAGCACCTGCTTCTCACCCCCGGCGCACACAGTGTGAGTGCACAAGTGGGGTCACATGAAGCCAGAGGTTCATGACTCCAGGCCCCTCCCTTCTGCAGGGTCCTGGGAGGGGCCCTGGTAATGTAGTCACATGGCCATTTGTTTTTATAAACCTTGCCAAAAGTCAGATTTGTGTGTGTGTGTGTGTGTGTGTGTGTGTGTGAGTGTGTGTCCTTTCCTTTAAGAGTCCCTCCCTCCCAACTGTACAAGCTTCAGGACCCCTAACACCTGTCTTTGTTGCATGTGAATACCCTTATGGTAGATCCTCTGCTTTCTAGAGCCTCTTACTGTCCCCCCACGCCTCCCATGGTGTGCCTACTGCATAGAAAGCCTTTTGTTCTCTGAAAGTGCCCTCTTTTTCCACAACTGCTGTGTTTTTCCCATGCTTTTCTCTGACCAGGGAGACCCTCACTCCCATTACCTGTCTGATGACATCCTCCTCGCTGTCCAAGTCCACCTCAGACATCCCCAACTTTGCTGGGAGAGGGGCTGGTCACTCTCCTCCTTGAGCTCCTGCAGAGCTTGAGCAGGTCTGTTACGGCACTTACCACCTGGCATAAGAATCATCCACCCATGACACATAGTAGCTGCTGGAAAAATAAATGAATGAACAAATGAATAAACAGTTGAGATGTCCTGTAGGTATTCTGGTTAATTTTGGTGGGAAAGACCTGAAACCTTCTTGGTTCCTAATTTTCTAGCCCATCTCTCTGGAAACCAAGACCTCAGAGCATTTGTGTGTGGTTCTCAGGCTGAGGCTGGATATAATGCAGCCATGGCTATTCACCCTCAACGGCTGGAGTGTAGCCTGGAGCCTGCAGGTCAGGAGACGGGCACAAGGACACTGAAGAAGCGTCTTCTCTTCCATCCTGTCTTAGAGCAGCAGAATAGAGCTTTTTTCTTTCTTTTTTTTTTTTTGAGAAGGTTGTGCTCTTGATTTCATCCCAGTGAAAGGGATTTAGATGGAAGGAAGGATGGAAGGAAGGAAGGAAAGAAGAAAGAAAGGAAAAAAGGAAGGGAGACAGCTCTATCTGTCTATCTATCTACCATCTATCTACCATCTATCTCTCTATCATCATCTATCATCTACCCACCCATTCATCCACCCACCTCACCCACCCATCCATCCACCTATCTATCTAGCTATCAATCATCTATTGATATTTTAATTCTCAAAAGAGACACAGTCTTTATAGAAAGCTTAGAAAAAATAACATCAGAGGAAAAACATAATTCATTTGTTGTCCACAATTTAGAGACATTACTGGTCATTTTTTCCCATATATCTATCCAGTCTTTTTTTTTTGAGAAGGTTGTGCTCTTGATTTCATCCCAGTGAAAGGGATTTAGATGGAAGGAAGGATGGAAGGAAGGAAGGAAAGAAGAAAGAAAGGAAAAAAGGAAGGGAGACAGCTCTATCTGTCTATCTATCTACCATCTATCTACCATCTATCTCTCTATCATCATCTATCATCTACCCACCCATTCATCCACCCACCTCACCCACCCATCCATCCACCTATCTATCTAGCTATCAATCATCTATTGATATTTTAATTCTCAAAAGAGACACAGTCTTTATAGAAAGCTTAGAAAAAATAACATCAGAGGAAAAACATAATTCATCTGTTGTCCACAATTTAGAGACATTACTGGTCATTTTTTCCCATATATCTATCCAGTCTTTTTTTTTTTTTTTTGACTAGCTCTACACATACATATGTCTTTTATAATAGACATTTTAATCATTAATATTAAAAAACATTTTCCTATGCCATTGAACTTCATATTTCTGCAAAAGATGTTTTCTTTCCAGTTGAAAAATCAATGTAAAAGTGTTTGGAAAAAAAGAAATTACCCACACCATGACCTTGACATAACCATTTTCAACATAACTTATTTTTGTATACTGAACTGCCTAGACTTGTATTCATGCGTTCAAACTTGTACCTGGTGCGCTCACGCATAGCCACAGATCCATTGGGATTTGGCTTTATCCTTTCAACTCCTATTGTAGAAGTTTTGCCACGTGGGTATTTGTCTTCATATTTGTCACTTTTGATGATGGCGCTGAACTTCAGGACGTTAACATAGCTTAATTTACCTGATTACCCCTTGCTAGTAGGTGACTGAATTGTTCTATTTTAATTTTTTTTTGCCATTGCAAGTAACACTGCAGTGAACATGTACTTGTTTATGTCCGGGGCTCAATTCCCAGCAGGGTATCACTGGCTCTAAGCCTCTGAGCAAGTTTACAGCTTTTGCTTCAAACTGTATGATTGTTGGCTTTCCCAAAGAGTCTCACCTAATAGTGGAGGCACAAAATGACTCCATTAAATTCCCAGAATGAACTGACTCTTTCTTCACAGGAAGAATTAAAACCCCTGAGTATGATTTATAACTGACTTCCATCGGACCAGGCGCAGGGGGCTTCACTTGTCGTGGTGGCTGTGTCTTCCTGAGGACCTAATATGTGCTTGCTGCTAGCTTCCACTGGCAAATTGAGTGTTCCTTTCCCTAAACACCACAGTGGTTGGGACGGCCTTCCCTGAGTGTCAACTTACCGTCTGGGGGAAAGGATTGTTTTATCAGTTAACAAAGCAACTATAATAGATTGGTTCCCCAGAGTCCCTGGTGCAGAGCCGTCAGTTCTGCTGGCTGTTTGCATGGGGCTCTCAGAGCTCTAGACACAATGGGAGAGCATCTGGAAAGAGCCTGGGCTGAGGTCTGACCTTACTCCATCACTGGATTTTGATTGGGACTTAGGTAAATCCCTGGACCTATTCTCTCTTCCAAGGGAGTGCTTAATGATTTTGTAGGCTCTTGAAAACTTGTAAAGCTTTGTATGTGTGTAAGGATAGCTATGGTCTATTTTAATTTCTTTAGACAACTTAGACTTCTTTTAGGCCTGGAGGCTGGTACCAGTTTGAAAAATTGGAACCATGTGTCCATTGATTGACATACTGGGATTGTTTGTGTAGGAAAAATGAGGGGGCAGGACCACTACAATATGGTTAAAGGGGATTATACAGGGATGCTGTCAGTTTCCTTTGGGCACTGAGCTGGGACTGAAAGAGACCATTTGGGTCATTTAGTATATTCTCCTGCCTCTACCGACGACCGCCTCTGAAGCATTCTTGGCAGATATGGTTTCTATTTGATTTGAGAGTCCTCTAGAAAAAGGGATTTTTCTCTCTGTAAGCAAGTCTCTCTGTAAGCAAGTTCCATCACCAAAACTTCTTTCTTCTTCCACCCCTAAACCCCTCCTGCTTCAGTCTGAGTCCATTTCCGCTTGATGTCATGTGTGGAGATACATGCACTTGGTCTCCATCTTGCCCAGGTAGTCCTCAGCCCTGAAGGCTGGTGGTCGGGCTCCTGCCTTTTTGTTATGGGACCATGTTTGAGGCCAGGTAAGGGTAGCAGTTCCCTCCAGACCCTCTCTCAGGTCTGCATTCCCCTTAATCAGAAGCTAAATGTTGTACGGACGTGGGAGTGGGAGTGGGGAGGAAGGTCCTCTTATCTCCATCGTGAGAGAGGAAGGTGGAGATTTCACCTGGGAGTGGGAGAGTGGATTCTGCGGGCCCTTTGGGAATGTTGTACATGTAGGTGTAGGGTGTGGTCATGTCTCAGAGGTTCACATCACTGGGTCAAATAGTCACCCATTCTCCATCCATCCGAGGCGCCGTGAGGTGGCTTGGGTCTGGGATGCATGGAGCGGGGACCTTAAACCAAGAAAAAGATTCCACTGGATTCTGAAAAAAATCACTAGATTCTGATGAACAAAATGTCTTTGCGGCCTCCAGGGGCCTCTGGGAGCTGCTATTACGTCTGATGATGAAAACTGGGAGGTGAGGCTGTGACTTCCAGGGGTGAGAGGTTGTTCAAAGACAGCAGGTGGCCAAAGGTGGCTGCTTGCTCCCACCTGTCTCTTCACCCTGGTTTTTCTTATCATGTTAGAGAATCCAGGAGCGTTTCAGAGCTCCTCCGTTACAATCACAACAAGGCCATAATTTTCTTTTTCTTTATTTCCTTCCCTGACAAATAGCAGCACCAGCTCCCGTATCCAAGGGGCTGCAAAGGTCAGGGAAAACGTGTAACCTGAAACTCTGGAAGAGCGAGTATAATGAGAGGAATGGATTTGTTCTGCTGAAGACCATCAGCCGTCAGAGGTGTCCTAAAGTACACAGAGCAGTTCCATTTTTATTGGAAAGAACCTGGACCTTGGAATTAGGACATTTTTGTCCCAGCTCTGTGACCTTGAAAAAAAAAAACACTGGCGGTCAGAGCTGGAAAAAATTGTTATCATGCTGTCAACCCCCAGATTTGATGAAAAAGGAAATGGAGGCCTAGAGAGTTCAGGCGATTTGCCTGAGAGCCAGCAGCTGAGAGCAGAAGCCGGTGGAGGGCTCTGAGGTGGGGGACACTGCCAGGGGGTAGGGGAGGGCAGGATGAGACCCCCTCAGGGCCAGGTGGTCAATGCTCCGTAGCAGCACCAGCCAAGGCGGGTGGCCAGACAGGGCTGCTGGAGAAGCCTCCCCACTGCTCTCTCTGCTGGGGCAGCGGCCTCAGCCGCGGGTAGGGGCTCGGGCACAGATACAGGGAGGTGAGTTGACAGGAAGAAGGGGCTGTGGGAATGTAGATGAGAGAGGACGCAGGAGCCTTGTGTGTTAGCCTGCCTTCTGGAGACTTCCCACAGAGTTTCTCCTTGTGCTTCTTGAAGTCCAAGTGGTCCGGATGGTGCTGGCCCAGGAGAGCGAGGCCGGGAATGGGCTTCCCAGAGGCAGGCTCAAGCTCGAGGGGTCCCAGAGACTTCAGGGCACAAATGGTGGCTTCTGAGGGCCAGGGGCTGCCATAGAGGGCCCCAAGGACCCCACCTGGACTTCTCTGGGAGCCAGTGCCCCTTTGTCATATTTCTGCCACCCTTGCCTGCCCCACCCTGAGTGCAGGCTTCAGAGAAAGGCAGCAGGCAGTCCGGGGCCGGCAGAGGGGCTGGGAGGCCAGGGCGCCTGGGCCGAGCTCCCACAGCGGCAGACCGCAACACTGGGCACTCTGCCTCCCCATTCGGCTGGAAGATGAGGAGAAGGGTGAAGGCACACAGGAGCAGCTGGAGAGGGCGGAGGAGCAGCCAGGCTGCTGAGTGTTTTCCTGCCCCTGGGAGCTGCTGTGACCAGGAGGAGAAGGATGTGGCCGGAGCCCAGTGTTTCCTGCCTGATAAGCCGGCCCCTCCCAGGGAGCCCAGGCCAGCCTACCTTGGAGCCTAGAGCCCTGCCCAGGGAGGGGCTGGCTGAGGAGGAAAATCACTTCTCCAGATTAGCTTGCCCAGGCCAAGCCTTCCTCCCCCACCCCTGTCCCTTAGCGGCCACAGGAAATGGGGCTGGGGCCCAGCACGCCCAGCGTTCCCCACCTCAGGACAGTCAGGCTCCAGGCCCAGGGACTCCCGCCTGTCTGGGGGCCCCCCCGCCGTTCAACTCCCCAAGCGCGGAAACCCTCTGGCTCCAAAGTCAACCTTTTCCGAGGAGGGTAGTGTCTGCAAACCTTTTTATGTGTTTGTCAGAGCTTATGCTTGGAATTCGGGCCTAGAAAACTGGTCACTTTATTCATAGTCAATCCATGTACCGAACCCCTCCCACCTGTTCACTTGTCCCAGGACACGGAGTACAGAGGGCAGCGGGCTTGGAAGGCAAGATGCCAGGCAGGCTGTCACAGAGGGAAGAGCAGGGGCTGGACCCCAGGACCCAGCTCCCGCCCTGCTCTGCCCTGATGACCTGTGTGGCTAAGGTGAGACCCCCTCCCTCTCTGAGCTCTGCTTCTAGTCTATAACTAGAAGAGGTGACCCTGTGGGAGCTCGGGCCTCCTTCCGTTCCTCCCAGCATTCAGGATCGAGGACTAGGATGCTGGCTCCAGCACTTCTAGGAGCACCACGGACAGTGGCCATCCCTGAAATAAGGAAGGATGCCTAGAGAGGGCACGCTCACAGACATGAGCCCCACCAGGAAGTGGGCCACTGACCCCCTGGTGAGGCCCTTGCCGCAGCAGCATGGCTTTCCCCCAGGCCCACCAGCCCAGGCATCCAACCCCCAAACTATGGATGCCACTTCCTTCCTTACACCCCAGACTTTCTTCCTGACCCGCTGGTAAAGGCACCCCCTCCACCCTCACTGGGAGCCAGCTCTTGGTAATTCAACACCCAGCACAGAGGAACACGTCCTTGCCTTAAAAACATTTGCATGGGTGTCGAAAGACACCCCGAGTGTGCACACTCACATAGATAAACAGGCAGTACCTCTGCCCTTCACATGTGGGGGTGCCCCGCCATTATCAGCGCGATTTCACATGTGGCATCTCGTGGGATCATCACAGCAATCCCAGCAGAGGTGTAGTTAGGCCCTTTCACAGGTGGGGACGCCGATGCTCGTGTGGGGCAAAAGGCCTGCATATGGTCACATCGCAGGTAAGCAGAAATGGGGACCCTGCCTGTGGAGCAGGACACAAACTTGCCCTCCCCAGTTCCTACCACCAAACCACTGCTGAGCCTGAACAACTGGTGGCAGCTGAGAGGAAGGTGGGGCATTCCTGGGGCACCAAGCTCCCCTGCAGTCCAACTGGTGACACAGGGCTACCCGAGTGCCCTGGCTGCGCAGCCCTCCCTAACCTGGGGTCTGCTGCTGATGGGAGACCAGGATTTGGGAGAGGCTTGGCAGGAAGGAAGATCGGGGTCTATCCCTTTTCATCTTATGCTCTGCAAGGCTGGCACAGCCACTTGCCGCGGTGTGACCTTGAGCAAGTCACTTTCCCTCTCTGGGCCTTTGTAAATTAGGAGGCCAGACTTGACAGTTTCCGTGGGCTAGAATATCCCTGGTTCTCTGAGCCTGTGAGAAGGAAGCAAGAAAGAAAGGAGAGTCCCCTTCTCTCTTCTCCTGGTTTCAGCAAAGGAGTGGTCTCTAAGGAGGTGGCACTGGGGTAGTGTCCCCCTGAGCAGAGCTAGAGCAGCACACATCTGTGTCAGAGCTCTGGCTCCGGCATCCAGGCCTTGAACACCTCCCACTGCATCACCCACTCCTGCCTCAGCTGCCCTGGGCTACCGCCCTGCGTCTGTCACTAGGCCACAGCATGAGGCCCCCAGACACCTGGCCTGGCCCCATTCCCATGCATCACCAGGGCCCTGGCCCCACCTCCTTGGAACTCTGCCCCATCTTGCCCACATCGCCTAATCTCTCTACCTCTCCACACAGGGTGTTGGGCTCGACAGGATGGTGCAAGAGGCTTCTGTCGTCTGAGCCCAGCCTAGCAGGTACTCACGTAAACCTGACACCCAGGAGAGCCCTCCCTGCCAGGCAGGACATGGTGCAAAGGTTGCATCTGGTCTCCCGACGGAGGCTGGGTCCTCCATGGTCATGGATATGCCTGAACTCCGTCCTCCCAGCCCCACAGTCGCTGTCCCCTCCAAACCCTCAATACACTTACTTAGTAGCTATCCCCCTCAGCTTCTCCCCATCCAATTCAGCTGGAGGTTCCATAATGTCTGAAAATGTCACCCTTTTGATTAAACTTTTGCCTACCTGGTACTTCCAACAAGATGAAGCTCAAACTTTTCAGAGGGACTTTCAAATCCCAAGTCACCTGGGTGGCCTCTTCTCCCCTGATTCACTCCCCACAACACAGCCTGAGTTCTGGGCACAGCAAATTTCCAAATAGGATGTATTTCTTCACTCCCCAGTGCCTTTGCCTAGGCTGTTCCCTCAGGCTGGAATGCCCTTCCCTACATCTTCACTCTGTGGATTCCTACTTAAGTCTCAGAACCCAGCTCAAACATCCCCCCTCCCAGAAAGCCTTTTCCACATACTCTCCACCTATCCAAACTACCCTCCCCCAGGGCCCACTTCAAGTGAGTTTCTGGCCCCATTTTTTTTTCTTTTTTGCGTATTCCCACAACCTTCTCACACAGCATCTATACGGTGCTGTTGCAATCTCTCTGTTTTTAAGCCTCTATCCTCCCACTAGTCTGGGAACGTATTTATCTAGGAAAGTCATCTCATTTATCTTTGATTCCATGGGGCCTACTTCATGCCAGGCACATAGTAGGTGTCCAATCAATATTCATTGGATGATGGAACAGCTCCTCAGCTCAAACATGTACTGGTCCGCCCTCTGCTCCGTGTTTGATCTTAGACCCGTCAATTCATTTCTCTGTGACTCAGTGTTTCTCTTTGTAAACTCGTACTGGTTTATGTCAAGAGATTTTAGATTGTGGTAATAAATGGAGGCAATGGGAGTAGCTCAGGAGGTGATCAATGGTGAAGTATAAATTCCTAGTACCATCGCCTTTTGAAGATTTAATTCTACAGTGGCTGTGCCTACCTCTTAGCCTGTGTCCATACTTATCCTTGGCTATTCGTCGGGAATAAAAACTATGTGTCATATTGCCCCCACCAGAGCAGATTAGGAAGAAAATCTGGGCTGCATGTGGAGATGAGACACACACAGACACACACCCCATGACTTTTGAAGGCCTGATATAAAAGACACGGGGATAGCTTGCTTTCTGGCTGACCCCAATGGGACAGATACAGGGACTGACACTAATGATTAGTGTTGAGGTTTATCACAGTAAGGAGCTGGCTGCTAATTCTCTAGCAATAAAAATGCGAAATTATCTTTGGAAGTAAATTTAGCCCTTTGGTAAATTCCCTTTTCCAGGCCTAATTTTAAAAAAAAACAAAAAACTTTAATTCTTTCATTTATTAAACATGTTATATAGGTACATATAGAAAACTTGGAAATACAGAGATACAACAATACACACACACACACACACACACACACACACACACGTATACATTTTTTGGTATCCCCAGTATATATGGAGAGAGAGAGAGAGAGAGAGAGAGAGAGAGAGACAGAGAGATCCCCTATAATCTCACCATGCAAGGACACCTTCTGTTAGCAACTTGTTGTATTCCTTCTAGGCTTTCTTTCTACATGTATGTGTGTGCTCACACAAATATTTTTGAACTTTATTTTAGAATATTAGGATTATATTTTTTTCATAAACTCACTTTTTAAAAAATGTGAAAGTGTACCCTGGATCTCTTTCTGCATCAGTGCATGTCTGTTAGTGGGTGATGAACATTCTGTTGTGGGCTCTTCTACAAGTCACTTTTCTGTTCCCCATGTTACTGGACCCCACAAACACCCTGCGGTTTGCTGCAGAAACCCCAGTTGCCCTCAATGAGGAACTTCCTTTCCTGCTAGAGAGCAGGTCACCTGCTTATCACATCCGATGAGCAAAGGATACAATCCTGACCTTGCGGGGTTTCCCAGCCTTCAGCTGTCCATTTTCCAGAAGTACAGCCACCCCCAGGACACCCTCCTATGCATGTTTCCAACACCCAAGAAATGTGTGGGGCTTTCTTTTCAGTGGTGTGTGTTATGAAAACAAGTAGGCCCTGTTTTCACTTTCTAAATGTAGGTTATGTTTTCCATGGAATATTAGTTTTCAGATGACATGTTTCCCACTCTCCAATATCACGGGACCTCCCTCCGCACTCAACCAGCTGCCAGTGGCTCTGGTGGAAAGGGTCCCTCTGGCACACATTGTGCAGACCCAGACGTGGGTGGTGAGGGACGTAGGGATGCCCGCTTCCAATGCCACACCAGGTGCCCAGGAGGGAAGTGACTTGTCTGAGGGCTGCTCAGTGAGTCAGCAGCTTGGCCCGGCTGTCCTGAGAATGCTGGGAATCGGCCCCAGGCCCAGGCCTGCCAGCCCTCGGCCTCTGACGTGCGCTGTCTTGCTCAGGGCGGAAGCCTCTCTTCCTGGGAAGGAGGGGCAAAGGCCCTGGGGTGTCCCTGGGCCTGGAGATGCCTCCCTGTCCTAGAAACTTCACAGAGGGCTTTTGGGTGGTATTTTCCTGTGTATGTCTCCTCTGTGCAGCCAGACTGTGACTGTGCAGGACGTGGTCTTCCTGTCTCCGCTACCTTTCCAGGTTGAACCCCTTCCAGCTCACTGCTGCAGGGGGAAGAAAGCACACTCAGAGGGCAGAGGCTCGGGCCTGGCTCTCAGCTCCTTCAGTGGCTGTGAGCCCCAGGTGAGTCACTTCATTTCCTTGAGCCTCAGTTTCCTCAGCGGGAAGAATGAGGATTCTGAGACCCTCTCACTGATGGGTGGATTGAGGTTCCATGCTGTCATCAAGTGATTCAAATTAGGCACTTAATACAAGAGCACTTTTCCTCTTGGTTCATCCTGCCACTGCCCTTCTGGGAATCACGGTGGCTCCCTACCCTGGGACACTGCTCAGCCTCACATTTAGGCTCCTTTCCATATTCCTACCCCACCCTTCGTCTGTGGCAAGTGTGGGGACAGAGCCGGGAGTGCAGTTTCCAGGCTCTCGGCCTCACGTGGAAAGGTGCTGGCTCAGGTAGTAAATGGCCGTCAACTGTGATTGCATGGCCATCAGCTGTGGCTAGTTGGCCATCAGCTGTAACCAGTGAGCCATTGGCCACTAAATAACTGCCATGGCTATGCTAGCAAGCAAATGGGGGCTAGCAAACAGGTGGTGACTGAGCTAGGGAGCGCGGATTGCAGTTAGCAAGTGAGGTTGGTTGTTTGGCAGAGAGAAGCGGATGGCAGGTTGCGGATCGTGTGGCCCCTGCTTCCTGTGTCTCCAACCCAGCTGCCAGCGAGACTATAGTGGTATGACTCCCCTGTCTATGGCTCCGTGGGTGTTCCTTTTTGGCCTCACCATGTCCTACCTTCCTATGTGGGGAGCGGGACCAGAGACCCCACATGACACCCTGCATGACAGCAAGATAGGGTTTGTAGGGGGCGGAGGGCACGTTGCCTCTGAGAACATGCAATTTAAAAAAACGACAGAACTTGCTGTACAAATGCACCTTTAAGATAGGCTCCCTAGTTCCCCTTTATAAACTTGGAGTACAGGAACACCCCCTAGCTCTTCTACACAGGATTCCAAGCCCCGGGATTCCACCAGCCAGCCTTACGGCTGACTGCCACCAGCTCTAAGCATCCACCCCTCTTCCCAGCACAGCCTTTGCTCAGGGGGACACTCAGGTGCCCTGACCTATCCCTCTCTCCGAAGCCTCCTAGCCTGAGGCTCACCTTCCTGTGCCCTCCTGGAGTCCTCATGTCTCAGTCCTGCCTCTTTGGTGACTGGCCCACCCCTGCGTGCCTGTGGGCCTGCTGCCCTTGGTCACACATGGCCCAATAGACTGAGTATGAGGGGTGCTGGCCTCTTGTGTACATTGAACCTCCTAGAGGTGGGGGATCATATTGATGTGATGACTGACTTAGGAGAGAGGGTAGATGGTTAGGATTATAGCAAATGGGCCTGGATTTCCATCCCAGCTGTTTGGGAACAGTCAGTCAGTCCTCGACTCCTGCAAACCTCAGTGTCCTCATCTGTAAAACGAGGATAATGACATAAAGTGCCTGGCACTTGGTAGGTTCTGAGTATTAAGTTAGAGATGACAGCATTGTGCTATTTTTGTGTTCTCCTGTATGCCCCGCATATTCCAGGGGTCCCACCCGTGCTCCTGTAGCATGCTGTCGATGGGACAGTAGTGGGCGTGTTGCGCTGGGCCAGGCGGCCACGATGGGCACAGACACGGAACTGGCAAAGCTGCACACAGCGACCTCGTAGGGTCCGGTCTGAGCTCCTCCCTCACGCTGACACCCTCAGCCCTTTCACAGGCTCTCTGTCGTCTCTGTTTCTGAAGAGCTTTCAGTAGCTGCTTACATCAGGTTGCAGTGTGGCATTTCCGGGGGATAAAGACTTGAAAGGGACACAGAAGGCAGGGTTCCTTATGGGGAAGGCAGCCCTTCCTGCATTCCTCCAGCCAGCCTCACAGTGTGGTGGGAAGGTCTGCACTGGGAATTTGAGCCCTGGGTTGGTGTCTGCCCTGCCTATGGCCATGACAGTGACTGTGGGCAAATCCCTTCCTTTCCCTGAGACTCAGGTCCTCGGCTATACTGTGAAGGACAACTTCCTGAGAAACTCTTCCGGGAGGAGGGGGCCTGGATAACACAGTCTCATTCAGAAAACTGTCCCTGTTCTCACTCTAACCCAGGTGCTTTGGAACCTTGACCAGCTGGGAGCCACATTGCTATGTTCTTAGAAGGCTGGAGCGGGAAAGGGCCTCAGAAAGGATACAAGGGTGGCCTTGCTCCTCATTTAAAAAATGTGGGCACTGTGAATGTTCTGTTTCCTCAGCCTGTGGAAGAGGTATGAACAAACTTTACAGAAAATGTCAGAATGACCTTGGGGTTCTTGGAAGAACATTTTACAAGTATCACTGTGATGAGCTATGATAATCAAACGTTGACGGTCGACATAACGTTATGCATTTTGTGTTAGAGACCCTCTGGAATGAGGAGGCTCTGATGCCACTGCCTTTGGGGTGTAGGTTTTCTGAAGAAGGAACAATGGTGATTGGTAAATTCTGTTTAGCGTTGCTCAAATCATCCATTTAACTTTGTGCGTGCAAGTTCCCAGAGGAGAGGTTCTGTTTCCTGGACCCTGAGTAGCTTTCCATCTAAGAGGAGATGCTGAGGTCTTACTCAGAGTCCAGACCGAAAAGAGTGGCTTATACCTAGGAGCCAATATGCATGTGGGCAGGGTGGAGGTTGTGGCTACAGGGACTGTGCCCTTTGAGGCAGTGGATGAGACAAGAACCGTCAACTAGAGAAAGGGTAGAAGTTCTGGTTGCTTCTGTCATGGCTTCACCCCCTATTTGTCAAGTGACCTTGAGCAATCATTTCACCTATATGAGCCTCGTGTCCTCATCTGTCATGGGGGAAGCATTCCCCTGCCCTGCCTGTCTCACTGACCTCAGTCAGATAATGGGTGTGTGCACACTGGCTCAAACCACTGCCAGGGTGGAGCTGCCTCCAGGGTGATTGGATTAAGGAGCAATTTCTCAATCAATCTCTCTTTTTTCTCTTCAGCTTCCATTTGCATGTTCTCTTCCTTCTCTCAGGCTGGACTCAGAACAACCCGGGTTGCTCTGGCCTATTAGAATCCTTACAGCTTTACAACCAAGAGGAACAGAACCTTGCCAGCTGTAGGTAGAAAAATTCCTGAGTCAATCACCAGGGCTGGGGTTGTGGTGAATAGGGAGAGGATAGAATATTTTGATTGGTCTAGCTTGGGTCATGTGCCCATGCCTGGCCCAATCACTGTGGCCAAAGGCAATGCAGTACTACGATTGGTCCCCTTGGGGAATGTGCTCCTCTTTTGGGAGAGGGGCCCTGTAGCTGGGAGCCCCCATCAGAACTATTAATACCTGACTGGGGCAGGAGGAGGAGAACAGTTCTTCAAAGAAAGAGTTATTGATCTGGGCAGTCAAAGCTGTAAATGCCCACTGAGGTGTAGGACTATTTTGTAAGCCTAGAGGTTCCAGGTACCATCAGTATTTTTGTGAGCCCTGTACCTGAGTTCTGTGAGGAGGACGAGGGACTGGGACCCTGCTGTACTCTGAGTATGTGAGTCAAGAATGGAGACTTGAGTTCTTACCCATTGTTGAAAATTCCAGTGTTGGGTACTTTTTATAAGGAGTTGGCTCACATGATTTTGGAGGCTGGCAAGTCCAAAAATCTTTAGAGTTGCTGTTTCAGTTCAAGTCCAAAGGCAGACAGCCTGAAGGGCTGATGTCTCATTTCAAAGGCCATCAGGAAGGAGCAAGTTTCTCTTACTCGAGGGAGGTCAGTGTTTTGTTTTATTCAGGCCTTCCACTGATTGGATGAAGCCCACCCATGGTAGGGAGGGCAATCTGCTTTACTCAGTCTACTGATTCAAATATTAATCTCATCCAAAACATCCTCACAGAAACACCCAGAATAACATTTGGCCAGTCTTCTTAAAGTTACTGATGACCTTTGAGTTAGGTGCTGATGCTTCTTGAGCAGATTTGTGTCTTGCTTTTTATATAATCATTGACATCTCAGGGGGATGGTAAGTGCAGAGAACTATTTTGCTCATGTTACAGTTTCATCATTAATTTTCTTGAAAAAGAGAAAGTCAAGATAACTTACATTTTCATTACTCATGCACTTTCTTTTTTTGTTGAACTCATTGCTACTGAGGGTTATTGAAAAATGAAAATGCCACAGCAAACAGCAAGATAAATAGTTGTAGATTCACTCCATATAGTAAATAGCAAAGTCTCTGCAGCAAGCCTGCTCCCACTGCTGTCTGAGCCCTTCAGCAAGACTCCTGGCTTCCAGCTCCTGTACATGGTGCATATACCCCTCTCCTGTCGCTCTCACTTCCCCCATTGACCCCAAAGCCTTATGGCTTCATGCATCTCACAGTCTGTGGCACAACTAGCAGGAGCAACAACGCTGAGTTCATCTCTTAGCACAATCACAGAGGGAAATTAGCTCTCCTTAGTTGCCTGTGTCTGCATTCATTTCAATGTCTCTGGGAGAGCTGCACGTACTGCCTGAGAGGGTTACGTTGAGTTAGGAAAGGGCTGAGAGGGATAGGCAGGTCAGACGTTGTTACCTTCCAAATGTAGCTTTGAGTTTACATGAAAATTCGCTCACTGCACACGTGACTCACGTGCCAAGAGAGGCAGTCTGGGTGGAAGCTGGAAGTACAAGTAGAGGGGTACCAATCCTATCCTGGCTTCTTTCCCGACAAACCAGGTTGGACACCAGGACAGTAGGTGTCAACCAGGGTGTATGGTCACCTCACCTATGGGGGACTTTTTCCTCAAGCTCTAAGGGATGCTCCAATCTCAGCTCAGTTTTAGGACATTTTCTCAATTCTGAATTTCCATGCCAGCACCCAGGCCTTGCCTGAGCAGGTGAGCACAGGTGGGAACTCTGCCCTCCCACAGTAGGTGCGGGTCCTCAAGTTGGTGTGGAAGGCTGCTCAGTGCTGCTTCCTCAGAAGGGACAGAGAGAAGGGCTTTCCCAGTGGGACCACCCATTCTCTGCTCTTACCTCGATGTAGAAAGCCCTGTTTTAGCTCCCACGGTCTGTGGGACTTGGAGACTCCACTTTTGTCCCTGAGAAGGCTTTGAATCCACTTGGCACTATGGCTTCCCTCCTCATATTTGGTCCCTTGTGATTTCTCTGTCTTCAGCTCCTTCGTAAGTGCAACTCAGCAACACATGCAATAGACATTCAGCATGTACTGTAACCAAGACATCTACATGTTCGAGTAAAAGCTAAATGAGGAGGGTGACTTCTCAAGCCTACTCAGGGCTCTGGGCTTGGAATTCAACATTTCCCAAGGTTTCTCTTAAGTTGGAAGAGCCTTGGGGCTCAGGAGGGTGTCCCTCCTCCTCAGACACCAACCCCCCAGGACCCCTCTGCTTTTCCTTGAACAGATGACACCAAATGAGTGTGGAAGTCGTCTGGGCCTGGGGGTGTTGGTCTCCATTGCTACATGGGGAGATCTTCTGTAAGGCAGAACCTTCTAGTCCAGTGGAGGTTTCCATAAGGAAAGGCAAACTCCTACTTCCATCAACTCTGCTTTTGCCCTTGGCAGGTCTGATGCCATAGGAAAGAATGTCTTATACCTGAGAAGTTTGATGAGCTTCGCAATAGCTCTGTGGATGGAGGAAAGAGGTTCCAGGACTTTCTTAAATTTGTCCTTCCTTCCTTCCTTCCTTCCTTCCTTCCTTCCTTCCTTCCTTCCTTCCTTCCTTCCTTCCTTCCTTCATCATTCAGTCTCCAAACAGCATTTAACACCTGTACCTACTGTGTGATGCAAACCGTAGCTTCAACCCCAACCCTTCCATGTTAGAGAAAGAGCTACCCCTGAGGATGAAAGGCAGGCCTGCAGGCTGACTGTGTGCACACAGGCTGTAGGGACCACATTCTCTCCCTCGCAGCCTCTGCAGAACCCACCCTCTTGCTGGCCACTTGGCTGGTGCTACCATGTTTCCCGAAAATAAGACCTAGCCAGACAATCAGCTCTAATGCTTCTTTTGGAGCAAAAATTAATATAAGACCTGGTCTTATTTTACTATAAGACTGGGTATAATATGATATAATATAATATAATATAATATAATACTGGGTTTTATATTAATTTTTACTCCAAAAGACGCATTAGAGCTAATTGTTCAGCCAGGTCTTATTTTCGGGGAAACACGGTAGAAGGATGACCTTGGTCAGACTGGGGATCCACCCTTTGTGGGTGGTAGCTGGGGGCTCCCATAGCAAGAGTCCTCCTGGGGAGAAGTCCATTGGGAAGGACAATGCCAGTAGTCCACTGTCCACAGCTCAGGGTCCAAATGGCCTTAGTCTGAAAGGGTTCAAAGCCTCGAGGGTCCTGAGGGTATTTCTGAGTAATGGCAGGGCAAGGCTGGTACACTGGGTATGGGTGTGGATGTGGATGGGATGGTTGAACCTTCCTCAACTTGGGAGAGAGGTAAGGGAAGAGAGAGCTGTTAATCCCTTTGCACAGAATTGACCCATCCCAATGTCATCTGATGTTTTCAGTTCCTTCTGGATATTCTCAGTGCTGTCAGCCTAACTTGGCCAGAGCTCCTGATTCTCTCCTGCTCCAGCATGGGGGGTCCCCAGCATATGATCCGGGTTGGAGCAGTACGCACTTGTGCCTTCTACTTCCTTACACACACACACACACACACACACACACACACACACACACACGCACACCCCAGGCTCCAGGAGTGTTTGGGGATCCTGGTCAGGCCTGGGCAGGGTAGGATAGCAGCTCTCATACTTCCCTCTGGGCCACAGCAATTTCAGCCACACAGTAGCTATTGATGGTAAAAAAAAAATGTTTGTGGAATGAAGGATGAATATATAAGTGAATGAATGAAGGGATGACAGATCTAAGAAAACCCTGGAATCTCCTTCCTCTGTCTGACGAGGTATCAGATGTCTAAGGTATAAATCACCGTCACTATAGCATCAAAGTAAGATGGGGAGAGAGTGTGGAGTTGTGTGCCCAGTGAAGCCTCCTTCCAGCCAGGGGTCTCCTGTCCTCTGGACTTCGCTCAGAGGACTCCAGAGCTGGTAACATGTCCTCTCTAAGGCTCCCTAGCTCTATCTACATCCAACCTGGCCTCCAAAAGCAGACCCAGGCACACCTTAGGTGGCAAGACCTAGAAGGCGTCTGTGCCCATGGAGAGATGGACGTGACAACGACAGGGAGAGCTGCGTTATGGCCCATCCCATCGTGAGCAAGGAGCATGGGGCAGACGGCAGAGGTGACAGAGCAGGTCATTGGCCTGGGAAGAGGCAGCAAGTGGCACTGTCCTTTCTGCCCTGACCTCAGGGCCACAGTCACCTGTCAACTAAATGGCTGCAATGAGCCAACAACTATAGGATTTGTGTGGTTGTTTGCAGAAGGCACAATGCTGCGGGGAAAGAGCACAGAAATAAGAACCCAGAAGCCTGAGTTCTAGTCCTGGTTCTTTCAATGCCTCACTGCGTGACTTTGAGGAAATACTCCACACCTCCTTGAATTTTGAATTCCTTGACAAATGGGAATAGCAAACCTTGCTTCATCTCTTTCCTAGGATGTTAGAGTGGGAGGAGGATCTCAGATACTAGCTAGCAATTTCCCCACTCAACAGAAGAGAGAGCGGGGCCCAGAGACCGAATGGACATGGGCAAGGTCACACAGCAGACCCGTGGTAGAGCTGCTGACCTCTAAGACCACACTTGCTCCCCTGCCTCAGTCTAAACAGTGTAGAGTCTCCCAGAAGGAAGAGTTTTCCAGAGGCACGCAGCTCTAGGTCCTCTAGGGGGGGGCCAGCACATGCAGAGCAGGCCACATGCTCTCGAGCCTGTGGTACAAATCTCAGAAAGACACTAGAATCCCAAGACCCGTTCTCCCCATGCTAGCAACAGGATCACTGCATCAGCTGGTAGTCCTTCCTGGTATCTGGTTCACCCTCACTCTTACCTGCTTCAACCCACAGGTGGTAGTTCTGTCTTCAGCGTCTAAGCTCAGGCTTAGTCAACAAGTGATGTTTGCTGCCCACTGGGCACAAAGCTCTGTGCTTAGCAGAGAAGAACGGCCTTCTTCCACCATGCGGGGAAAATCCATTTGAGTTAAATTTTCAGGTGGCAGAAGATGATTTCCAGAAAGAAGAAAGAGATAAGATGATGTGTTCTTTCTTTTAATCGCTAGAAATCTCTGATCTATTGGATACTGAGAACATCACATAATACTTTCATAATCGTCAATGTCTTTTCCTCAGTCTTTAGACAATGGACACCAGGGGCCTCCTACCTCTTGGCTTTTGCTTTCTTTCCTTTGGTTGCTTTGTTGAACTTGAGAGATTCGTCTTGGCCTGGCTGGCCAGTGATTGAGAGTGGGAAAGGGACAGGAGCGTTGAGATTTAAAATCTTCTTCTGAAATTTCAGGTTCAAAATATCGAAAGTTATCTGTATCTCATACTGTAGCAGCTTTTTCAGGCATTCAATCTGGATGTGAATGGCCTCGTTAATGAGATTTTCTAACTCCTGGAAGAAAAGGAACGTGGCTGGTGGAACAGGGCTCTGGAGAAGGTTAAGACCATCTGCAGATAGAGTTTCTCTACAGGATCCAACTCTCAACTAGCCACTTCCTTTTACTGTGTGCTAGGACCTTCCATTCCTCCCCTCCAGGTCTCCTCTCCACCTTTCTCCACCCTACTCTATGCCCTGAGAGGCTGACTTATAAGGGCAGTATCGACTTGCTACCTTGACCTCTAGCTTTTGGTTGAGTTCCTGCAGTGGGAGGTCTTGGCAGGAGATCTGAACATGGGAGGAGAATGAGGTCTCTCACTTTCCGTCCGACCAGCTGTGGGTTGGCCATGGCTACGATGCTGTATCTACAGCCACACCTTCTTTCTCGTGACCTCTCCCATAGCTATATCTCTGTTTTGGGGTTCTAGTAATTACTTCTTTCCTTCTTCCTTCAGGACAACTGTGGCAATCACCCTGTTTGAATGTGTCATTTATTGTTAACATTGTTCTGGGCCTAGAGACCAGCCCCAAAGCCCCTACATTCTGGTCAATGCAAGCTCCATTTGGATATCACCCCCCCCCCCTTTCTTCCCTTCTTGCCCTCATCTCATTGTCACACCTCAAAGGTCTAGTAGCTTTTTTAGAGGGGATGGGAAATTGCTCAGAAGTGGGTGTGCCCCCCCCAACCAGCCAGTCATTATCTGCCATGTTCAACAGGGGACCCCCTCTGTCATCTCAGTCAGGATCCTGGAATCCTGGAATCATGGAATCCTGGAGACATGAACTGTGTAATTGAGTTTCTCCAAGTTCTCTGCTCAAGCAACCAAACAGCAGAAGAGAGTTCATGTTTGCCCTGGGGGTGTTGGAGGACATACCTAGAGTATCCAATTGCCTAGAAGACATTTCTTTGAGATCTCATATTTCACCTGAAAATCTCATTACATTTGCCTTAGAATGTATCCTTGGTTTTTTACATAGAAATCATGTCTTCCCCTACATCCTTGGGAAGGATTATGCTCCATGAGGACGCACCATGTTTATTCCATGGTGTTGAGGTCCCCAGCTCAGGCACACCACCAGGAGCACACAGTGGGGAGGACTCTAGCCCACAATCTACCAGGCATGGACCAGCAGCAAAGTGATGAAGGCCACAGAGGAGCTGGGAGGACGGGGAGGAACAGCTGTGTCGGGGTGGGGGACAGGATCGAGACAGGAGGTACCTCTCCTACCCTGACCTTGCCCATACATTCTAGAACAAGGTCCCTGGAAGGGATGGAGACAGGTTATTGCTTGAGTTCTGCTGGGTTCCTGCCGGACATCTTAATGCACTGAGATTATGTGGCAGCCTAAGGCACTGTTTATCTGGGAAACTTAACCTTAGAAGAGTATCATTCATTCTCTTGTGTTAATCATTCTTCAGAGATTTTTTCCAGTGTTTTACATGTATTTAAAGGAATACTTTCCAGAGCCGTTCACTCCTTGGCTGACAATTCAGAAACCAAAACCCTCTTGGAATTAACAGGCCCTGTGACTCCCAACCCTTCCCCCTGCAACATGCATACACGTATATACACATGCTCATGTTTCTGTGTTCAAAGGTGATATAACAATGATGACGTCAGTGCCTACCAATATGTATCATTAAAACGCAAGTTGAGACTCTGCCAGTCCCTCAAGAAGCTGGCTGCCCTGGGCCAAGCTAGTCACCATGTATTGAAGAGCTGACCACTGGGCACGGTGGATCCTGGAGCCCCAGAGGTCTTGTCAAGAGGACAGCCCAGTTTCTTAGGTCCACACACCAGACTCCTCTAGGACTGCCCCGGACCCTAGCCCCACTCCTTTGCCCACCTCATCACATCACCCACCCTGAACTGTCCCCCATGGCCCTTCTTTCATCATGGCCCCCAGGATGTGGCTCTGTAGGCAGACAAAGGGCACTGAGAGAATTTGTGGTGGTTCAGAGCCTAGGGTCTTTCTTGGTGGAATCTGTCACTCATTGATGATGTAGTGGAAGGAACTTGGATTTAGAGGTCAGCCAGGCCTCAGTCCAAATCTAAACTCTACCATATGCTAGCTTGGTGGCCTTGGACGAGTTGATGAAATTCTCTAAAACCTCAGTTGTCTCATCACTAAAATGGGGACATGAATTATCCCTCACAGGGATGCTGGTGAAACATACATGAAAAGCCTATGGCAGAGGCTCAGTGACTCTGTCCTTTTCTGCCCCCTCCTATGTGTGCAGACAATGGGGTCTCATCTGCGGGTCTGACTCCAGCCTGGACATTCTCTTGGTAGGGACAGGGGTTTGCACGAGGCAGGTGAGCAGCCTGCTGTCTGGCGGGCCCAGCCTTACCTCTCTCTTCAGAACCGCGCTCTGCTGTGCTGGCACCTCTGAGAACTTCTTCTGCAGCATGTGCTCCGCCTCCAGGTGCAGCGTCTCCTTCACAAGCATCAGACTGGTGCGTTTCTGCACCTCAGCCATACTGAGCTCGGCCACCTGCTGCTCGTGCTTCCACAAGGCCTTGTCCATGCCCTGGGCCAGCGGGAGGGGCTGGGGCAGTGCGCATACCTCCAGGTGGTCCACAGTCAGGTTGACTTCCTGGTCCTGGCCCAGGACATACTGGTAGAGTTTGTAGTGGCGGATGAAGGTATTGTGGAAGTAGTCGCAGAGGGCCAGCAGGTGGGTGGTGTTGAACTGCCCCTGGTAATCTCGGAGCTTGTTGCCTAGGATTGTCACCGCCTCAGTGATGGAGCAGCCTGTGGGCACAGAGGGGCCGGGCATCTGGTGTGAACCAGGGTGAACTGCATGGATAGCTCATCAATATAGGCTCTGCACCCAGGCACTTTGACCCCAGAACCCATGTCCTACCAGCTAGCGTTTGGGAGCTATGGAGTGTATCATATTTCCCTTTTTACTTTGGTTTCCTGGAAGCTCAAAGCCAATTTTATGTAATAACTTACATTATCCCCCACCCTTTTTTTTTCTTATATGATGATCCCAACTCCTTATCTATATTTTGACTTCTAACTCTTGTTTTAAAGCCTTACTTCAGCTGTGATTTATACGGTTTCCACGTCAGATCCTTTGGGAGGGAGGTGAGGGTATGAAAAAGGGATTCTGATAAGAGTGGAGCATGAGATGATTGGAGAGACAGATGTCCAGGCAACTATAATACTGGAGATTTCTGTCACAGAGTTAGGCAGATACTGTGTAAATCATGGAAGGATCAGCTCTGAGGGCAGTGTCCCTAACACTATGGAAGCCTAAATCCGACAGCGGCTTATTCATTCCTTCCTTCTGACTTGGTGTCCCCACCCCCACCCCCACCCCTGCCGGTCCCTGGCTCCCGACACACTGGCCTCAGCCTAGGATGGCCTTCTCTACACAGGACTCACTCTTCACCCTCAGGAGGGCCACCTTCTCACAGAGACCTCCTGGACCACCCCACCCCACGCCCCCTATAAATTAGTTCTTTTGCCATATCAAGCAAAAGTTGAAGGTTAAGTGTACTGAAAATAATTTTTAAGAAATTAGTTTTATCAATTGTTTTACTGGAAAACTGACAGCTTTGAATGTATAAGATTTGATTGTCTTGCTATTATGTATTTATACAAGGTTGGACAATTAAGTTCGCGAACTCATCCTAGAAAAAGTGCTACATACCTCACTGCTGAATATCAACAGTCACCTTCGAAGTACTTCCCTGGGGAAGGTACGCACTGACACCAGCACCTAGTCCACCCTTCAAAGCAATTTTGGAACTCTTTTTCTGGAATGGCCATCAGAGCTGTCGTTGTATTACCTTTGATGTCCCAAATGTCATCAAAATGTCTTCCTTTTCATATTTCCTTTATCTTTGGGTAAAGAAAGAAGTCATTGGGGGCCAGATCAGGTGAGTAGGGAGGGTGTTCCAATACAATTATTTGTTTACTGGCTAAACACTCCCTCACAGACAGTGCCACGTGAGCTGGTGCATTGTCATGATGCAAGAGCCATGAATTGTTGGCGAAAAGTTCAGGTCGTCTAACTTTCTGATGCAGCCTTTTCAGTACTTCTAAATAGTGAACTTGGTTAACTATTTGTCCAGTTGGTACAAATTCATAATGAATAATCCCTCTGATATAAAAAAAAGGTTAGCCACATTATTGCAACAATTTTGTGAACTTAATTGTCCAACTTTGTATAAAGTGCTTCTTTGCATATGTAATTTGACAATGACAATTTAGGTAAGTACATAAATTACAGTAAAAGTTTCTCATAAACTACAGTTATAATGTTAAATTAGATGTTGATAAACTTTAAAATTTTTAATTTAACTTAAAAATTGTATTTAGTAATCTTTATCACTAAATCGAATACAAAGAGCAAGATTTATATGTGTATAAAGCAGATATTGTACACATACAGCATGTAAGCAGATATGCAAACTGTGGTATTACAATTTGATAGGGGTGGGCAATTAAGGAAAAGTGTCTAAAATGGTTCCTTAATATAATCCAGCAATCCCATTTCTGAGTATATCTCCAAAGGAAATGAAATCAGCATCTTAAACAGATATCTGGACCCCATGTTCACTGCAGCATTATTCGTAATAGCCAAGATGTGGAAACAATCTAAGTGTTGTTGATGGATGAATGGATAAAGAAATTGTCACACACACACACACACACACACACACACACACACCGTGGAATGTTATTCAGCCTTAAAAAAGAAGGAAACCCTGTCATTTGTGGCAACGTGGATGGACCTGGAGGCCATCATGCTAATTGAAACGAAGAAGACAAATACTGCATGACCTCACTTATGTGTGGAATCTCAAAAAGGGGAACTCAGAGAAGCAGAGAGCAGAATGATGGTTGCCAAGGGCTGTGGGGAAGGGGAAATGAAGAGATGTTGGTCAAGGGTACCGAGTTCCAGTTCTGCAGGACGAGCAAGTTCTGGAGCTCTGCTGTGCAGCATAGTGCCTGTAGCTAATAATACTGTTTTGAATACTTGGGATTTGCTAAGAGAGTCGATCTTAAATATTGTCACTACAAATA
This sequence comes from Rhinolophus sinicus, assembly GCF_036562045.2. NCBI lineage: Eukaryota > Metazoa > Chordata > Mammalia > Chiroptera > Rhinolophidae > Rhinolophus > Rhinolophus sinicus. The sequence continues at coordinate 97,989,604 of NC_133757.1, forward strand.
AACGTGGGAACTATGTGTGGTGATAGATGTTAATTAGCCCGACCGTGGCAATCATTTTACAATGTATCGGTATATCAAAATGTTATACACCTGAAATATTTTTTTGTGAATTATTGACAAATTATTTGTCAGTGACACCTCAATGAAGCTGGGGGTGGGGGAATCACACACACAAAAATTTTTTTTTTTAAATGGCTCCTAAGGTAAACAACAACGACAAGTAAAAGGTTGAGATGCTGCTTTGGCATGCTGCAATGTGCAATGCACTTTCCTCCCCATGTTCTCATTTGATTCTCAAAGCTTCTCACCTGTGTCACGGAGACCCAGCCGGCATTGGGACAGCGACCTCTGCATTCCTTGGCCTTGTGCTGGGAAACAAGCCAGCTAGGTGGCTGATCCTGGGGACCTCTTCACCCATGAACCCATGTCCAAGGTTGATGGTGGGGAGGGGCCCACAGCCAGCAGGAGCCCTATGAACCAGACTCATTCAGAGCTTTCCAAAAATACAGAGCCTCCACTACACACACACACACACACACACTCACACACACATCTCAAAAAAGGAAGTGCAAATTCCGGGGTTTGCAAGCTGGGGGCTGGCTTGGGAAATTTGATCAGAGTTATGAGCTGAACTAAGGCAAAGAACTCAGACATTAACACACAGGAGCCATTGAATCACCAAATGACCAATAGCAGAAGGATGGTGCCAAAGATCCCAAATGCCCTGCTCTGCCGAGTGACCTTGTCATGTGGCACCTGCCCTCAGGACCCTGCTCCCCTTACCTGTGACATGGCTGCCGGCTCCCTTCCTGTACATGTGTGAGCTTCGTGCTGCTCAGGTTTGGTGGCCATTTTGTTCTATTCCTTTTTGCTTTTGGAGAGAGGTGGTTGACAATGACACAATCTACAGTCTCTCTCTTTCTAATGGTGCTCACCTACATTACATAATCCCGGAACAGTAGTTGAGAACTCCTCTAAAGGAAACATGCAAGTGAGTACCTAGGCAGAGGGCAAAACTGGACAACCAAGTACAGAGAGGAGGAAGGGGAAATGCCAAGAGACCGGGTAGGTGCTCAGATGGGGGAGGCGCCCTGACCTGGGACGCTGGAGCTGCGAGCCCGGCAAGGTTTCCTGCAGAAAGGATACTGGGGCCAAGAATGAGGGTGAGTTTGGTAGAAATGACATTCCCAAAGGAGGGAAAGAAGGGATAAAGGCTGGAGGCAAGTGGAGGGCGTGTGCACGGATCCACATGGCTCACAGCTTCTGGGAGGCGAAGCTGGAGTCTGGGGGACAGGCCTGGGGAACAGAGGGCGTGAGGTCTTCAGTGTGCAAAAGGCAAGCGTGCATGTGTAAGCCACATTAAAAAGCTGGACTTCAGCACAGAAGCTGGAATTCATGGAACCGGAGGACATCTGAGGATGGGCTTCAGGCCCCACTGGGACCTGGTGGAATTGCATCCAGAATTTTGCATGCACATGTGTTTCTGGAGAGAGTACGCATAGAGACAATCATCAAATTCCTGAATGGAAAGTTAAGAATTGCAGCCGAGAGCTATTGAACTGTTCAGAGGTGTTAAGACGAGAAGTGAGAGGTCAGATGGGTATTTCAGAAGGATGGTGGTGGTGAGAGGATGGCAGGACGACCAGTAAAAGAATCCCAGAGGGTGGGGGAGCAAGGCAAGGTCGCTGGTTTCTGATAATCAAAGCTGGACTCCAGGCCTGTGTAGAGGTGACTGTGTGTCACCTTTGTGAGGTGAGTCATCGCATCTTCTCTGGGCTCCTAAGAGCTGAACTACTGGAAGATGCCCCGTTCCCCTCCCAGCCTGGCCTGGCAATGCATGGGGCTAGGTCACTGGCATCCTCCACACATGGGGGCCATGACTGCCTCATTGCCAAGGCCAGCCCTTGATGTTCTCTACTCACTCAGCAGGCACACACACAGCCTAGGTTTGAACCAAGAAGTCTGCGAGCCCAGCTGTGCTAAGCACCCTCAGTAAGTTTGTGCACGTGCGACCAGCTGCCTGGAAGAGGCCCTACTATGGGCATGAGCTATGGCCTCAGCCTAGAGCTCATAAAATACAAGTGTGGACCTTGTCCTGCATCAACAGGAAAGGAGCCGCTGGGCTGAATTCTAACTTTCAGCCCCAAGACACTCTACCAGGTCTGGTTTTCAGCAAACCTCGTCCCAAGCTGGCTCATGAGACACATTTTCCTGGCCCCCAAACCACTCTCTATTTATTATGGATTGAGAAGTCCCGATGACTCAGGAAGCCGAGGATTAAGTCTCAGGGAGAAAGCTCTGGCTGCCAGGACGGACAGATCTGTACCTGTAAAGTGGCTCTTCAATAACAGGGAGTGGCCCTCATTTGCATTGGCTGCTGAGAACTTCCTGAAGATGGTCCCCAAGCCCCTGGAGGCCAGCACCTGCGCGGGGATGCAGGCACAGGAGTGGAGGAGGAGGGCCATGAACAGAGAAGAGCGGGGGTGAATTGACAACATCAGACACTCCAGAATCAGGGCAAAAAGGCACTGGGTTTGGACCAGGTGCTCTGGGCTGCCTCCCACTGCCCCGCACATGTGGGTCTGGGCGAGGAGAGAGCAAGGAGATACACCAAGTCCAGGCAGGGGGGCTGCTCCTCCAGGGTGGGCGTGAGGGGGATGATCCAGGTGCCAGTGGTGCCCCTGACAAACCAGTTTGGTTGCCCCCGCCTTGGCTCCCAGGGGAGGAACCAAGTCAGGCTGCAGCCTGGTTGGATTACCAAATGCCTGAGCACCTACCCGGGGTGGTGGGAAGCAGATGAAAGCACAGGGCCTGTACCTCCACCTCCCTCCCCCCGCTGCCCCCCATCCTGTGTCCTGAACGCTGTCCCCTGCCCACCTTTCTGCTCTCAGGAAAGTTCTGCCAAACTCATTTACCCCGAGGGGCCAATGACAGTGACAGCTCAGAGGACTCTCCTTTAGGGAGCTCTCACTGCCCGGCACACCCTGGGTCAGACCCCACCCAACCCCCCTTAGCTCTGTGAGGCACGTGTAGTCACCATCCTGAGTTTAATCAAGAGAGAAACTGAGGCTCAAAGAGGTCAGGGGATTTGCTCAAAGGCACACAGCTGGTGAGTGACAGAGCCAAAATTCAAAGCCCAGCCTGACCCAGGGAGGTCCCTTTCTGCCATCCAGCTCCAAGTGGCTTTGGGCTTTCTTTGTAGACCCTTGGAGGTTGACACCAGAAGGAGCCCCCAACCCTCTCAGTCACAGTTTTCCAAAGGATGTTCTACAATAATAATTACATACCAGTGAATGCTCCATGGCCAGAGACCTTGAAAATATATTGGATCAAGAGAAATTAAACAGAGCCCTTACTTCGCTAATGGGCTCAGCAAAGGGCCAAAAAAAGTTGAGTATATGCAATGTTCCTCAAGTTTATTTGAGGCAAATAATCTCTTGGGACCAAGGAGCGTATTTTGGCAACTATTGAGCTGGTCTAGTCCTGTCATTCTGCAGGTGGGAAACTGAAGCCCAGGGAAAGGAAGGCAAACTTGCCCGCAGCTCACTGTGGGGAAGTCAGGCCCTGAGCGCCAGCCCAGGGGTCTTGTGATTCAGGACCTGTCACCACTAGCGGCGTGGGGAAGGGATTGCTGCTGTTTTTCATCATTGCCCCTGTGGCCCTGTGGCTTCTTGGTAGGTCAGACATGGCTGAGAAAGGTGGGCTGGAGTGCTGCCTGCCCAGGGAAAGGATAAGCTAGGTCAGGAGATGTGCGTCTGGTTCTGTTCCGAGCAGTTTGCTCTGTGGATGCTCTGCTGAGGGCTGGCCCTGGGGACAGGCAGAAATCTCAGGTGGGAGCCTGAGAGCTCTCTGCCTCTGCTTGAGACCACCTCCCGTGACTCCTGCCTGCCTGGGCTGCTTGGGCTGCTGGCCTCCCCTCCTTCTGCTGCGGAACAAGCAGTTCTTTTGGGAACACCCCCCTCCCGGGTGTCCAGTGGCAGAGCTCCCTCGTGAGCTGCAGGGACAGGAGAAGGGATGGCCCGGTTTGGTCTGACTCCCCACCTGGGGAGGGAGGCCAGTAACATCCCTGCGACCTTATCAGCACCACCTAGGATTGGCCAGAGGAGGTCCAAGCTAGCTGGAGGTGAAGCTGCCCGGTCGCAGGGCAGTGACCTCAGGACCAAGGATCTGATGACTGGCTTATTTCACTTAACACAATGTCCTTGAGGATCATCCATATTGTAGCATGTGTCCGAATTTCCTCCCTTTTAAAGATCGAATAATATTCCATTGCATGGACGTACCACATTTTGTTTATCTATTCATTGTTGATGGACCCTTGGGTTGCTTCCACCTTTTGACTATTGTGAATAACGCTGCTATGAACATGGGTATACAAATATCTTTTCAAGTCCCTGCTCTCACTTTCTTTTGGACACATACCCTGGAGTGGAATTGTTGGCTCATATGGCAATTCTATGTTTAATCTATTGAGAAACTGCCATACTGTTTTCCTGTTCACCAGGTTTTTTATTTTGATTTTTAAGATGAACCAATAACCACATTAAAGGAAAAGTCTACCCAAACACTAGGATTAAAAAGACTTTGTTGCCCTTTGAAAGAGTTCCTCTCTGTTTACTTTCCTGGGACTCAAAGGGCAAACACAGAATCATGCGTTTTAAAGATTGTCACAGGCTTTTGCCCAAGCTCTTCTCTTTGCCCACGGTGGTCCCCTGCCTTGTCTGGTTGGCAAAGGCACTACTCACTGTTCCTTGCCCCCGTTTCTCAAGAAGTTGGCATGCTGAATGCTAAAGCGCTTTGGCAGGAAGGACAGACTCTGGGGCCAGAAGGTCTCAAGGTTAAGGCTGGTTCTGCTCTTTACTATGCGATGATTTGCAAGTTACCTAACTTCTCTGAACCTCAGTGGTAGCATTGTGAAATGGGGACAGTAGTACCCACCCACCCAAGATTGCTGTGAACATTAAATGAGCCGATCTACGTGGAGAGCTTAGCGTATCGTGACTGCTGAGTAGATATTCGCTGTTCTCCATGCCTTAGTACAGTGCTCTGTCAACGCTTGCTGCAGAATGGCTGAGTGAGTGGGGCAGGATTAAGCTGATTCGGGGTGGGGGGGCGGAAGGGGCCGAGGGCAGACTAGGATCCATCAGGCAGAAGGCTCGGAGAGACAGATTTCAGTTCAGCAGCAGAAAGAACTTTCTAGAAGCCAGAGCTTTATCAACGGAGCAGGTCTTGTCTTGAGGACAGAGGAGGCATTTAGCTGGAGAGAAGATTTCTGAACGAGGTGTGTGTGCTGCTGACGGTGGGGAGCTTGTATCAGGTGAGCTCTTCAGTCCCGTTTGACGCTAAGAAGCTATGGTGATTTCCACAGAGCTGACATTTCCCGATAGCCACATCTGGAGTGTCTCAAGGTTGGTGAGGTGAGCCCTGACTTCGGATCTTTACATCATCCTTCTCATCATCCCTGAGATGGAAATGACTAAGTCATCCCACTGTCTCAGGGACGTGGCACTTCACATCCGTACTTTGTCTCCTTTGATGTTGGGGGGCTCCTAGACCACCCAGCATGTCCAAATGACCGAGGAAAGGTATGGAAAGTTAGAGACAAGGCATGGGGTCACTCCAAAAGGCCAGAGGTCTGGTCTCAAGAGCACTGGTACCTTCTGCCCACACACAGGTGGCACCTCCAGGCCAGAATACATTAGCCAATGGGCGTAGCTCTTTCTCTCAGCTGGTCTGCACCACCCACCCACTGGAGTCATCCTGCTGGGGGCCAGGATCCCAGGCTCACACTGTGGGTAACTCCAGGTGACCCACTTAAGGAACCCAGCCCCCAGGGGTTCCACCTGGTTCTTCCAGGTTCTAAGCTCTTTCTGCACGGCAACAGCTGTGTTCTGCTTATTGCAGAGTGTTCTCCTGGGCTATGTGCTTCCAGGCCTTGAGATGCCCAGTGTACAGATCCCTCTAGGCAAGCTGGAAGGTCGCATGGTGAGGCTTGTGCTCTGCAGTCAGACAGACCTGGGTTCAAACCCTGACCCCACTTACTAGAGGCGCGACCTGGTACGAGTTATTAATACTTAAATTCTCTGGGCCTCAGCTCCTTCCTTTTTAAAATAATGCTTATGATGCACGATTGTAGTGAAGATTACAGTGCTATGTGTGAAAATGCCAGGCCTGAGCAAGCCCTTGCTCTTCATCCCCCTGCAGGGTATACCGCCCCTTGGGAAGGTCAGGGAGAGTTTCTAAGGCACAGTTTTGATTTCTGGTCTACTAAGTGTCACAGCCTTTCCTGGGGAGCTGTGACCTCATTCAGTGTTATGGGCTGAATTAACACGATGTCTGCCCCTCACACCCCCCCAATTCACATGTTGAAGTCCTAACCCGCAGGACCTCACAATGGACTGTATTTAAAGATAGAGCCTTTAAAGAGGTGATTAAGGTTAAATGAGATCATTGGGGGGGGGGCTGATCCAATAGGACTGGTGTCCTTATAAGAAGAGATTAGGACACAGATACACACAGAGGGAAGACCAAGTCAGGGGCATAATGAGAAGACGGCCATCTATAAACCAAGGAGGGAGGCCTCAGAAAAACCAACCTTGCTGACACCTTGATCTTGGACTTCCAGCCTCCAGAAAGAAGTATGAGGAAACAGATTTCTATTGTTGAAACTGTCCAGTTTGTGGTACTTCGTAGTGGCAGCCTGAGCAGGCTCCGGGAGTTCCCTCTGAGATGACAGTTGCCCATTTGCCCCAACAAGGGGTCTCCCAAAGTCTCAATCAGTGGCCTCTGTGGAAGCTGCCTCTCTTCATCAACAAAGAAGTTGCCTCCAAGGGCCTCTCCTGCGAGTTTAGTCTGAGTGGCATCAGGTTCACGCTGGGAAGGTGAACCTGCTCTCTGTTCAGGCTGGTCCTGAATTACTGGAGACTCCCCTACGTGGGGCGGGCATTTGGGGGCTGGCAGGTAGACCTGGTCATGGCCATGAGGGTGCTGGGAGGAAGAGCTCATGCAGGGAAACTCAGGGGAGTTATTGACTGCTGCCGGCCTCGAGCTGTTGGAGGTGGGCAGGCTGGCTGCCTGGATGGCATTTCCTGGATTGTCAGAGTGGCCAAGGGTGGAACTGCAGATACCAGAGCTGTGACACACTTCACCGGACATTGGCCTGACCACCTTATACCTCCACTGACCAGTCATCAAGTCCCACTTCTTCCCACCCCCAGGGTTTGGAGACCAGGCCAGCAGGAAAGGGTTCTTCCTAGCCCAGGCGTCTACGTGGAGCATCAGAGAAAGGCCTGTGCTCACCAGATGATGACAACGAGAAGCAGAAGCTGCAAAGGGGCTGAAATGATGGCTGGTGCAGGGAGCTCTGCAGATGAGTAGTGGTCGTGGGTCCCGGGCAAGTGTCGGCTCTGCCCTGGCATGTACACTTTCAGCCCTCCATTCCCTTCTGAGCGAAGTCTGGGGCAGAGAAGGCTGTTTCCCCTCTCTAGCCCCCCTGCTGCGATGTGCCAGTCACAGACCGGAAGTGCAGAGCCTCCTGGGTTCCCTGAATCTCTGCAGCTCCCCCAGGCCCAGGAGGAGTCCTCAGGGTCCCCATATGCCCAGCAGCTCTCTCCTTCTTGCGACTTCTACCCACCAGGATGGAGCTGGCAGCCTCTGCCCTGCCGTGCCTTGCCTGGTGACTTCACCCTCAGGCCCACAGAGACAGGAGGGAAAGGAACTACCCATGGCGTTCTTAGGGGCTGGCAGAGGAAGTGCAATGAAAGAACTTTCTTCTGGCCTCAGGTGGAGACCAGAGTGTCCTGGTGAGCCAGCCACCCTGTCCCTCTCAGTCCAGGCCTGATTGGGTGGAGAGATAAGCTGAGGTGTCAGCTGTCCTGGCAGAGCTCTGATTCATTGTTGTGCAAACATGACTCTCCTTAAACGCTGTCTGCCAACTTTGTTATCTAGTATGCAAGCTCAATCATCCTTAGCCCCAGATTAACAACAAAAAAAATCCTGGAGAAGCTACCTTCCAAGATGAGTGACAGCCCAGTGTGGACTTTAACCGAAGCAGAAGCTTGAATGTGAGCTGGCTGGCCAGGGCACCCTGGCTCTCTGCATCCGGCACATCACCACCTATGATAGATGGGACATGTGCCCAGGAGAAGGGGCAGGGTGGGATGTGAGATGGGAAAGACCTGACCTGCTGTCTTTGCCAGCCCTTCCTGCCCCTTACCTCCTGGATCCCTAACAAGGGCAGTGAATAGATGCCTTGGGCAGGGATGCCTCCTCACCTGTGTGCTCAAGGGTGGGTCACACATGTGGGCCATTAAGGGCCAGGCTGGAGGGAGCCTGGACCTCCATTCTACTGGCCTGTGATTTGAAGCCACCTTCAGTCCTGCTTGCAGGGTCAGGGTACAAGAAAGGGTACAGACAGCCCGCCCCCCGAGGGGCAGAATGTAACAACGTCTCGTCTTGGACTGCCAGCATCTGCTCTTCATCCCTCCTCAGCTCCATGCACGATGGGCACATGGAAGTTAAAGTTTGCTGCACCCTTACAATGTGCCTGTCACTTTGCAATATGTTTGTGTGCCCTGTCTCATTTAATCCTGCCACACGGCCCTATGCGTTGAGATTATTATTGCCCTCATGTTAGCGATGAAGAAATGAAGGCACAGAGAGGTAAAGTAACACTTTCAAAGTTACACGGTACCAAGTGATGGGAATGGGATGTAAACCCAGATCTTCTGACTGCAGCATTTGGTGTCTGATCACTCCACTGTGCTGCCTCTCACGTCACCTGGACACACCACCCTCAAGGGAGTCACCCTGGGATGAGTCAAGCGCCCTAACCTCCTCTGCATGCAGAACAGATGGCCTCCATGAGCATCAAGAATCTACTCATGCATTCATTCATTTCTTCATGCACTCCCCCTCCCCCCACTGTGTGCCACATGCATTGTTTGGCACTGAGAGAACAGATAGAGGGGACAAAAATGAAAAAGCGTAGATGTCCTCTCCAGAGGTTCCAGCCCCTCATGGTTGGCCTTCCTTGTACAATTGTAGGCCTTTGGGGGAGGGATTCAGATCTGCCTAGAAAAGGAGGGAGGATGGCCTGATGGAAACAGGGCCTGAGAAGGATGAACGAGGCAGCCATCACAGGAGCATGCCTGCAGGTACCCAGAGGTGCACTGCAGAAATCCAGTTCTTTGTCCCTGAGGTTCCCTCCTAAAGATAAGAGCTAGCACTCACTGAGCACTTACCAGGCACTAAGGGCCATGCTGTGGGCTTCACATACTAGCTCATTTAATCTTTAAGACAATCCTAGCAAGTGGGTGCTCTTGCCTTTCCCATATATACATGTGTAACCAAGGCTCAGAAGTGATGTGACTTGCCCAGGACCACACATCCAGTAAGGAACTGAACTGGGATTTGACTCTTCTCTTTGGGTGCTGAGCCTCCTGATGGGTTCTGTTTTCAGGGAGCTGAATTCCAGGCAAGGGGAGCCCATGCAAGAGCCTATTCCTTTCTACTCCGTGTTTATACCAACCATGCTTCACAAATTTTGAGATGATTTAAAGGTAAGAGGAAGAGCTTGTAAGCTGGATGGTCCAGGATCTAGAGTTAAACGGTCAGGAGGAAGGAAAGATGGATCAACATTGACAAGATGGAATCAGTGGGGATGATTGTAAAGTCCCACATGTACCCTCAAAGTCTCCATTGCACAGGGGCAGGACAGGAAAGACGGTTCCCATATGGGACTGCCTGACCAATATGAATCAATGTAACCTTGATGCTGATAACGTAAATGCACCCTTAGGATATATTAACAGGAATATCATCACTAGGACAGGGGAGATGATAAAATCCCTGAGTGCTTCCCTGATCAAATCACAGCATGTGTTGTGTTTGGATCTGGATGCCGTATTTAAAGAATGATATTGACAAACACAAGTACGCCCAGAGAAGGGCAGCAAGAAAGGTGGCAGTGGTGGGGAGCTGCGGAGAGGGGGACTATGGAAATGACGCTGTGTTAAGAACGATAAAAGGCACGAGGGGATGGCTAGTTTAAATGTGAAGACATGATAATCACATTAGATAAAGCTCATTAAATCTCTCCAGGGCCTGCACACTGCGTCTAGAGGACAGACGTCAAGTAAAAGGTGTAAAAGGCAGATGCAGGAAGATATTAAAAAGAATTTCCTAATAACAAGAGTGGTGCACAAAGGAATGAATTGCCTCTGTTCCCCTGTTTCCTGGATGTTCCCCGTTTCCTGGATGGTGCCCACAGAGGCTGGAAGAACTTTATTGGCTGGCTGACGGGCTCCCTGCAGAGAGGGAGTTAAGTTTTCTGATCATGAAGTTTCCTTCCAACTCTAAGGTTTTAGAAGCCTACAAGACACCGACAGGCTGTGTTGGCAGGATGTGCGATAACCAGAAACGCCGGCAGCTCCAGTGCGATCTCATCTCCTCAGTATGAAGTTAGGTTTGCATCATCATCGACTGTTTTTCAAGGCTTTGGCCGGTGGAAGGCTCTGATAGACACTTGAAAGAGCCCGAGTTCCCACCTGCTTGGAGCTGACGTTCTTCTTCCCGCTTCTCCGTGTTTGTTCTGGCCCTGGGCCACTGCAGAGCTCCGGTGACGGGTTGAACTCTGGTACCCATGTGTAGCTGTGCGCAGTGGGGTGTGGGACCCAGAGGGATGCCAGGAAGGCCGCGGGTGTGCGGAGTTGTGGGGGGGGGATGAAATTTCCCCGGGATCTCTAAAACCAGCCCTTGCGCAATGACTCAAGCTTTCAGCCTGGGACCGCTGGGAGGGAAAAGCAGCCTATTGAAGAGAAGTTGAAGGGTGCATGGCAGCTTAAGAAATAAAAAGAGGCCGATCCAAGTGCACGTAAAATGTGTGATGGGGACACTGAATAGCTTGAAGCAGAAGAGTCATGGGATTTACTTGGTGTCTGAAAAAAAAAAATCACTATACTCTTTGGGGAATGGGTGCAGAAGTACAAGATTTGAAGGCAGTGGATTGGCCAAGAGATGGAAGTGGGTTAGAAAGGGTAGTGGATGAGGAAGTGGTGAAAAGTGGTGTGATGAGGGGAGGCCGTTGAGGTGCTGCCGATGGGACGGGTGGATGAGCTCTGGGGACGACGGGGATGCCAGGCCTCAGGTCCCATGAGGTGACTTGCACACAGCCCTGCGATACCCCCGCAGCCTCTCTGATAACGGAGGCGGCTACTAAGTGAACAGTGGTGGGGAGTGTGTACAGTATGGACACATGGAACAAAGTGGTGATTCACATCCTGGCTGGGACACAGACGGACAGCTCGAGATGTCATCCCACTACTCAAAATGGTGCGCAATTTGAAACTCAGCAACTATTTATTTCTGTAATTTCCCATTTAACATTTTCAGACCACCGTTGGCGGCGGAAAATTGAAACTGTGGGAAGCAAAACTGTGGACAAGGGGGGACTACTGTATACAAGCAACTCTTAAAATTCAACATTAAGAAAACAGCCTGGTTTTAAAATGGGCAAAGACCTTAACAGACACCACACCCAAGAAGACATACAGATAAGTACAAGAAAAGAAGCCTCACATCATATGTCATCAGGGAAATGCAAATGAAAACAATGAAACACCACTACACTCCTATCAGAATGATGAAAATCCAGAACGCTGACAGCACCAAACGCTGGTGAGGCTGTGGAGCAACAGGAACTCTCATTCAGTGCTGGTGGGGGTGCAAAATGGTGCGGCCACTTTGGAAGACAGCTTGGCAGTGCCTTACAAAACTAAACATGCTCTCACCATATATGATCCAGCAACTGAGCTCCTTGATATTTACTCAAAGGAGTTGAAAACTTATGTTCACTGGAAAACTTGCATGCAGATAGTATTGATTAGAGCTTTAGTCCAATAAATTGCTCAAACTTGGAAGCACCAAAGTGTCCTTTGTCGGAGAATGGATAAATAAACTGTGGGACATCAAGGTGATGGAATATTATTCAGCTCCAAAAAGAAATGAGCTCTCAAGCCATGAAAAGATGCAAAGGACACTTAAATGCATATTACTAAGTGAAAGAAGCCAAGCTGAAGAGGCTACTTACTGTATGATTCCAACTACATTCAGAAAAAAGGCAAAACTACTGAGACAGGAAAAAGATCATCGGTTGCCAGGGGAGAAATGAATAGATGAAGCACAGGGGATTTTTAGGAAAGTGAAACTACTCTGTATGATACTGTAATGGTGGATACATGTCATTGTACATTTGTCCAAACCTGTAGAATGTACAACACCAAGAGTGACCCTAATGTAAACTGTGGGCTCTGGGGGATAATGACGTGTCAGTGTGGGTCCATGAATTATAAGAAATGCACCCCTCTGGAGGGGGATGTTGATAATGGGGGAGGCTGTGCCTACGGAGGGGGGTAGGGGGTGTATGGGAAATCTCTGTATCTTTTGCTCTATTTTGCTGTGAACCTAAAACTTCTCTAAAAAATAAAGTCTGTTAAGAAAAAATTAGTACAACCTGAAGCCATAAAACTCCTAGAAGAAAACAGGGGAAAAGCTCCTTGACACGGTCTTGACAATTATTTTTGGATGTGACATTTAAAGCATGAGCAACATAAGCAAAAATAAATACATGGGACTACATCACACTAAAAAAGCTCCTCCACAGCAAAAGAAATGATCAACAAAATGAAAAGGCACCCTGTGGAATGGGAGACAATTTTTGCAACCCCATATCTGATAATGGGATAATATCCAAAATATATTAGAAACTCAGACAACTCAACAGCAAAAACTCAAGTAATCCAATTGAAAAAATGGACACAGTACCTGAATAGACATTTTCCCAAAGAAGATATTCAAATGGTTAACAGATACGTGAAAAGGCACTCAACATCAGTAATCATCAGGGGAATGTAAATCAAAACCACAGTGAGATGTTACCTCGCATCTGTTAGAATGGCTGTTATCAAAAGATGAGATAACAAGTACTGGCAAGGATATAGACAAAAGGGAACCCTTCCGCACTGTTGACAGGAATGTGATTTGGTTCAGTCACTGTGGAAAATGGTATGGAGGTTCCTCAAAAAATAAAGAATAGAATTATCATACAATCCAGAAATCCCACTTCTGGGTATTTATCCAAAGATAATGAAATCACTGTCTCAAAGAGATATCTGCACTCCCGTGTCCATGGCATCATTATTAGAATAGCCAAGACATGGAAACAACCTATATGTCCATCGATAAGTGAATGGAAATGTGATTTTACACACACACACAACACACACACACAAATATTATTCAGCCATAAAAAAGACGGAAATCCTGCCATGTGTAACAACATGATGAACCTTGAGAGCATTATGCTAAATGAAAGAAGTCAAAGACCAAGACAAATACTGTATAATCTCACTTACATGTGGAATCTACAAAAACGGAACTCATGGAAACCAAAAATAGATTGGTGGTTGCCAGAGACAAGAGTGGGGGTTGTGAGGGAAATGGGTGTAGTTGGTCAAAAGGTATCAACTTCCAGTGATAAGTAACTTCTGGGGATGTAATAAACAGCATAGGACTAGAGTTGACATACTGTATTGCGTATTTGAAATTTGCTAAGAGAGTAGCCCTTCAAATTTCCCATCAGAAGAAAAACATTTTTAATGAGGCATTTTGCAATATACACATATCTCAAGTCATTATGTTGTACACACTAAACTAATACAATGTTCCATGTCAATTATATTGCAATAAAACTGGAAAAAAATAGTACAAAGAAAAGTTTTCCAATCTATTTAGAGTGACCCCCATGTTACTCCATCATCCCACCATCTTTTCACGTGCATTTCCTAACATGGGGTCGTTCGTAACCACGACCATCAGAATCAGATCATCTTTGACATATTGCGACTGTCTAATCCCCAGACCCCATTCAAGTGTTTTAAATTGTCCCAGTAACACCCTTTATAGCAAAAGGACCCAAACTGGGGCCACATGTCACATTTAGTGGCCCTATCTCCTCCATGCCTTTCAGTTTGAAACTATTCCTCTGACTTTCCTTGGCTCCCATGACTTTAATGTTTTTTGAAACTTACAGGAGAGGGACTCAGTTCAATGTCCATAATGTGATGTTTCCTCGTGATTAGATTAGGTTCTGAGTCTTTGCTGGAACCATCACAGAAGGATGGTGGGTTCTTCTGCCTCCTACCAAGTGCCACAGGAGTCTCAGTGTGTCTATCCTCTTACTGAGGATGCCTCCTGGGAGCTTTTGATTAAGGCGGTGTCTGCCAGGCTCCCTCACTGTAAAAGTATTCCCTTTCCCTGTGATCAGTCAGGATGTGGGGAGCTCCTTTGGAAGTATGGAAATTCCCCATTTCTCATCCTGCACTCGGCCACTGGTGTTAGCACCTAGTGATGACTCTTGGCTGAGTATCACTGTGGGGGCCGTAGAAGGGCGGCTCCACATCTTTGCTTAATGAATGAATCTGCATCTCACAGCCCAAGACATTGACAGATGTGACTACAGCCCCTCGTGCCAAAGAGTGACAGTGAGAGATGCTCATCCTCTTCTCCTGAAGCCCCAACATAGGCAGGGGTTCCCTCTCTAATCCGTCCGTAGATGCTCCGTCTGTAAACTTACCTGCCTGCTGGTCCCTCATGCCTGCCCGCAAGCTGATACCCCCAAGAGACTCCCCCAAGACATGCAGCAGAGCAAAACCTGACACTGGGAACAATTTGCAGTCTTTCAGGACTGCAATGGGAAGTCAATGAAGGGTTTGAAGTGTTAGAGTGACATGTTTGATTTAGGTTCAGCAAAAACAAAACTAAATGAAACAAAAATTCTGAATTATGATCCCTCCTCTCTCTTCCCTAAAACAAAATTTGACTTCCCTCTGGGCTTTTTCTCAACAAGCTACCCCAGAGGTATTGATCTGATGATGAAATTCACACTAAAGTGTAAACGTCTGTTGTGTGAACAAGTTAGGAGTGGTGCAAGATTTTCAGCCAGGGAGACCCGTGAAAAGACTCAGCAAGAACATTCTGTTTGTTCCACTTTCTGGAAAACCTGGACAGGGGCCCTGCTGTGAGGAGACTAAATGTCAGGGAACAAAAGGAATGGGCTCCTGGCTCTTCAGAGGGCTCCTGGGGCAGTGGACAGCAGGGGGGGAGTCCTGTGCGGTCCCCTTACCACCCCCCCCCCACAAGCCTATCTGACTCGGGCCGTGGATGCCCCATACCTTTGGTTTCCTCGAGCAGCTCTTCTGTGAACTTGACCACTTTGGCCACCTCCACCCACGGGAAGCCTTTGCCCACAGCAAAAATGATGCTTTCATAGAGGGTATCCAGCAGGATGCTTCTGCGGGAGTCTCTCAGTTCATCAAACTCCTCCCAGTTCAGCAGTCTCCGTAGGTGCTCCCGACCCGCTGCTTTCTGCAGGGCGTGATGTGAGGGGTGGAGGGTGAGACTGAGGAATCAGGATGCCATCCTCAGTAGGCAAAACAGTCCCGGGGACCCCACACGCTCCCCACCATCCTGAAAAATTATTGGGAATGTGGGAACACCTGGGTAGAACTATGCTTTCATTTCTGGACAGCTTTCTCCCTCCCCTTTCTGGGAATGTATTCTTCTTTCGAGTACAGCTTGTTCCTCTGAGAGTTCTCGTGCTGGCCATGGCAGCCGTGGTTTTGGAAACCTCCAGCAGGCCTGAAGTTTTGAAAGATGGTCCTCCCTTCCTCTTTCCTAAAACAAAATCCGACTTCTCTCTGAGCCCACTCTCAACAACTCCCCCAGAGCTAGTCATCTGATAATGAAATTCATACTAAAGTGTGAATGACTGAAAAGAGGTGTGGTAAGGCAAGAAGGAATGCATCTTGCTGGGTGAAAATGCAGGCACCCTGGCAGGCTAGTGGGTAAAGACTGATCCGGGTACTTTTTTTTCCTATCTGTAAGTAAGAATCCATTTTACTTGAGAGTTCGCCTGGCCCTTCCAAAAAGTTCTTATAGGTTACCAACAGATGTTGGAGAAACAAGTGCCTTTAAAAGAGGGGTAAGAAAAGGTGTGTCATGAAGTGGAGACCCATGCATACAGGAGTATTGCTCCCCTGGGGTGAGCGGACGCTCTGCCTGGAGTGACCATGGATGGGGGGACTGATGGCTGACGTGGTGCCAGAGGGGGCCCACAGCCTGGTCCTCAGCCTCCTGGGACTCCTTTCCCACCAGCACCGCTCTGCCGCCTGACGCAGGCAGCCCTTCCCGCAGCCCTCACAGATCCCCGGGCTGGTGTCTGACGGGACAGCTCGTTGGAAGATATAGACAAGGTGGTTAAAAGCTCATCTCAAGGTGGAGACAGAGGGCCCCCAGGGGCAGCCTTCACCTGGTGCCTGCCCATCTGCTCGTAGCTGTGGGTCCGAAGCTGACCTGAGCACACAGTTGGCAGGAGGCCCACTTGCCTGAGGTCAGCAACAGTGCCAACACCCCCTGTGGACAGCCCTGTTCTGGAAAGAGCTGACCGAGAGGTCCAGGTCCTTCGGATTGGATCCTCTACAGGACCTCTTGTCATGCCTTTCAGCCTCAGAATTGGTTCTGAGAAACTGATGAAATCTGCCCCTCTCCCTGCCTGAGAGCAACAGACCCTCTCATCACACACACACACACACACACACACACACACACACACACACACCCCACCCAGAGATCTCACAGGGCCCTGTGACCAGCCGTGTGGGCCTCCAGGGCCTCCTGGAGTGGAGGCAGGCACAGCGTCTGCATGTCCATCTCCTTCCCTCCAGGGACTCTGCCACATCATGGGCTGTCCCTGTCGGCCCTGAAGACCTGGAAGGGCTGGTGAGCCTTTGACCGGGAATTCCTGCTCTCTCACACACACCCGCTGCAGGCCTCAGAAGTGGTACGCTGGGAAAGCGGTGATGCCCGAGGTGTTTGTCCAAAGACGCACCGTTGAGGGGCCGCTTTTCGCACACAACGCAATGTTAGACCACTCTGAGCAAACTTCCTTAGAAAAGCCACATTTTCTCTTCACCTGAAATTGGAAGACTTTTTTCACTCCCTGGGGTGTTAAGAGTGCCATGGCCCCTGCATCCGGTTGCTACGAGACCCAGCCAGGACTGACTCAAAGTTCCCAGAACCTGGGGGTAAGGGTGCGGCTTTGTGAGGTCATGAAGACCTGCTTCAAGGTAGCTTTTTCTAGTCTTTCCTCTCAGCCCCTCCTCGCTGCCTAGAGTCTGGGTCCCCCCCTCCCTCCCTGTCTGGGGACACTGATTCCTTTCCTATCTCCCACGTCTCCCTCGCAGACTGTTCACCTTCAGGAGGTGAACCTTCTTAGGCTTTCCTGCAAGCACACACACACATGTCCCCCCATCCTCCATATCCTCTTCACCCTTTCTCTCCTTACTTTCACAGCCAAAGATTTGAAAAGATTGGCCTCCATTTGCTCTCTTCACATCCACCCTGACTCCTCATCTACTAGGATCCGGCTTCCACCCCACTTCTTCTGGCCGGTGGCATTCATGACTCCCTGTTTCCTGCTTCTTGACTTTGCTTTGGGGTACAGGAAACAGCTCCACAAGGGTGTCCCCAAGTGCAGTGCCCAAGCACCCACATGTCGATGTTCGTAGGGCTTCAGTCTCTCTCCTGGCTAGTTTTGTCCTCCTCTGTCCTGGAAGACCTGGTGCCCGCTGGTCATCTGAGGGGCAAGTCCTGCTCTGCCCTGCCTCCCTGCCTGTAAGCCCTGACTCTGCCCAGCAGCCTCAGTGAGGAAAGACCAGGACGTTGGCTGCGGTGGTTGCTGAGCTGTCTGGTTCTGGGGCTGCTTCCCTTGGTACCTGCCCAGGCCTCCTCAGCCCTCTGGGCTTCAGCCTGGCCTGGGGGCTGCTGGCTAGGACAGCTTTCAGGTTACAGCTCTTCCCCCAACCGGGGAAGGAGTAGGAGATCCCAAGCTTACAGCATCTACCCCCTCAGCCCCAGAGCCATCATCCCTGTCGGCCAAGGACTCCATCAAGACTTCTTCCGTGGCCCACCTTCCTTGTCCTTATGGGAACGTAACTTCAGGGCCCTCACTGCTTTTCCCACCAAGAGGAAGACTGGTTAGGACCACTTTGTTCTCCCTTTGCAGATGACTAGGGGCAAGGCAATGGGGTCCTCCCATGAGGCTCTTGGGTTCCTCACGCAAATGTCCCCGTTTTCTCTTCAATGACTTCCACCCTCTCGATTATCTCATGTAGGGAATGAACACACAAAGCGCGCCCCGTTGCAACACGTAGTTATGTCATAGATCCCTTCCCGTCCTCGTCATCCTTGGTGTTTGTTTCTTTTGGACATATTTACTTCTTGGCTTCTAATAAGCCGCTGTCTCCTGAATGAGCTTCTGTTTCTCCACCATTCCTTCCCTGCCTTCTGTGAAGACTTCTGTTTGCCCCTTACAGGTCGGTAGGGTTCTGTCCACACCTTCTTTTCTTTCTCAGTCACATATTCCTTTTTAAAAATTCTGTTATGGTGAGAACACAACATGCGATCTACCCTCAATATATTTGTAGGAGCACAACACAGTGTTGTTTCCAACAGGCATGAAGCTGCACAGTAGCTCTTTGGGACTTATCTGTCTTGCATCATTGAGACTTTGTGCCTCTCGATGAGCATCTGTCCATCCTCCACGCCCTCCCAGACTCTGGCAACCACCATTCTACTCCTTGATTCTATGAGTTTGACTAGTTCAGATATCTCATAGTAAGTGGAATCATGCAGTATTTGCCTTTTTGTGGCTAGCTTCTTTTCTTTAAATTGTTTTTTTAAATTGGGGAACATTGTGTTTTTCCAGGACCCATCAGCTCCAAATCAAGCCGTTGTTTTCAATCTAGTTATAGAGGGCACAGCTCACTGGCCCATGTGGGAATAGGACCAGTGACCTTGGTGTTATGAGCACTGCACTCTAACCAACTGAGCCAACCAGCCACCCCTCCGGCTTCTTTTCTTGATGGGAGTTTTTATGACAGCTGGCTTCCTTTTCGGCCATTGCATAAGGGACATGCTGGGGAAGACTCTTTGACTTTTAGAGCTTTGGGCCCCAAGGACCACATCTTAGACATGATAGAGAGGAGAGCATCACCCAGAGATCCTTTGTGTTCCTTAGTGGAAATGTGAAGTGTATGTGAGTATGAATATGAAGAGGGGTATTTATGGATGATGGGTAGCTCAAGAGGGTAGACTCTGTCAGATACTGCTTGCGGTCTGTCCACTATTTACTCTCCACTAGTCTTACCAATAGAACTCCAATTTTCCCACGGACAGCAGTATGCACAGCTGAAAAAACATTTCCCTGCCTCCCTTGTGGATTGGAATGGTCATGGACATAGGCCCTTGATACGTTTTCCAGGCCTTGGAAAGTCCATTTCACCTTTATCTCTTTCTTTCTTCTGATTGGGAATGCAGAGGTGATTGCTGGAGCACCAGCAGTCATATTGTATGTATGTGAATGAGAATCCCATCTTGGATTCCCTGATGATAGCCAAGGTCTGCTGACCTCTGCAGTTTTTCGTTTTTTGTTTTTTTAAATTAAAGTTTATTGGGGTGACAATTGCTAGTAAAGTTACTTTGGTTTCAGGTGTACAATTCTGTAATACATTATCTATGTATCACATTGTATGTTCACCACCCAGAGTCAGTTCTCCTTCCATCACCTCTGCTGTTTTTGTGTATCTCTCAAGCCACTTGTTTTGGTTGAGAGTTACATGTAGCTACATTCAGTCTCTCAGTGCTAGAGAGACTAATTTCTGAGGCTCAAGTTGGGTCAAATGAGGTCATGAGATGGACCAGGCTGTGAGGGGTTCTTTTTCACAGAAGTAAAGTGATTTGCCAGAACGAGGAAGTGGGGGCGATTAGGTTGCAGGATATGTCCCCTGGTCACCAATGTGAGCTGCACGTCCGACTTCCTGTCAGGGCCCTGAGAAAGGGATAGGCATCTTGGAAGACTTTTCCAGGTCTGGGGGAGGGTGGGAATTCTGCTTATTAACATTAAAGGAGCCCCATCAAGGACAAATCATCATGATGAACCAAAAGTCCACTATTGTGGACACTTCTCAGAAGGTAAATTTAGGCTTTGTAATCAGTCAGCCTGTTAGACAGGTGGGAACCCTTAGTTCCTTAGGAAAGAACCTTTGGAGGTGGTGGTGGAGAGAGATTCACATTTGAGAAAGGTCATTTTTAGGACACAGTAAATCTCAGCATGTTTCTAAGTGATCATTAATTTATTCACTCAAAAAATGTGTATTGTGCATGGAAGAGTAGCCATTCTACCAAAATGATGAGACACAGAGTTGACCTGTATAGTCTTCTCTGATGTGGCACCCTGACTTCTTCCTCCACCTTGTTTAATAGCACTATCCCTCACACCTTCTCTTTCACTTTATCTGCACTGCTGGACTTTCTATGCCTCGGGCACACTCCTCAGAATTTCTGTACTTTTTCTTGCCTCTGTCTTGAAGGCTCTTCTCCCAGGTACCTGCTTGGAGACGCTTCCCCTGGCCATGCTTTCACAGTGACAGTCCCTTCCTCTCACTCTCTCTCCCCTCATCCTGCTTTATTTTCCTTCACAGCACTTATTCACCTGACATATATTCATGTACGGTGTGTTTGTCGCCCCCACTAGAAGGTAATGTCCATGAGGGCAAGATCTTTGCTTTGCTCACTGTGGGACCCTGTGCCTAGGACAGGGTCTGGCATGGGACAGACGCTCCATATGTATTTGTTGAATGAATGAATACCGGCCTGGAACCCCAAGACGTGCCCAGTCCAGGGGAGAGCAGACCAAGTTATAAATATGCTAAGTGTCACGACTGTGCATCAAGGGGCTGGAAGGGAAGAGAGGAGGGGAGCCCAGTCAAGATGGGGACGGCTTCCTGGAGAAAATGACGGCTGGAGACAGAGTGGGGCTAACGAACTGAGGGTCAGTGCAGAGACGGAAGATAGCGTCTGGTAGATTCGTTGTGCAGGGCAGGTTGGGGACCCCTTTGTCCCCCAAGTCAGGGGAAGTGGATGGAGGATGAGACAAAGAATGGTAGGTGGGGGTGTGGGAAGGTTGAGAAGGGCCATCCCACAATGTGACTCATTTCAAAGCAGGAAAGAGAATGTAGAAATTAGCTTTAGAGCCAGGGATAAAATTCCTGTTGGGGAGAGATTTTTTTTTTAGTAGCTTAATGAGCCTCTTTGGTTGTAGAAAGAGGGCCCTGGGGAACACTGGAACAGAGGACAGACGGCTACACGATTGCTGAGTAGCTCAGCATAAGAAGTGGGTTGGACTTGCAATATTCAAGCCTCCAAAGTGGGGTTCTATTGGCAATGAAGAAAGTGGGTGTGGCAATTTGGTAGGCAAGCAACCTCACCTGCCCCAGCAACAAAGCCTTTTTGCCTGGGCGTAAGAAAGTATTGGCTGGGGGGTGGGGGTAGAAGTGTCAGGACCTTGAAGTTAGATGAGGTGAGGGATGTGGGGCTCCAGGGAGGAGGAGAACACAATGGAGGAAGCTGGGGACTGAGGGGAGATGTCACCAGGCACAGTCCTCAGTGGTGATGATCAAGGGGCTTTCGAATATAGGGGTGTGTCGGAGTCACTTAAAATATCCTTCTCTGCTGGGCTGTGAGGTAACCTCAAGAGCCCTCCCTCACCCTCAATATCACAGATGTCTGTTACATACACTGGTCTCATTATGGAGAATTTGAGATCAACGTGGGGCATAAAGGTAGCAACTCAAACAGCACTCCGTGAAGGATGGGGAACTTGGCAGCAGTAAGTGAGACTCAGGGGCAAAGCGGTAAAAGTTGTAGCCCCTCAAATCCTTTCAGTGATACAGGGAGGGGTGCCGAGTTTTCCACCCAGGTGGGTTGCGGTTGGAACCCGTTTAACTTCTTCTCTCCAAAGAGAGTGACCCCAGTCTGATGTTCACTTTACAATAGTAGAGCACAGATGATGGCATCACTGAGGGTGAGAGGGCAGGGGAAGCAGAGGTTTGGAAGCACAGCTGTAGAGAGTAGGACGGATTCAAGGAGAGCCCTGGATCTCCCACACACAAACTTTGGAGAACTTAACTCAGACAAAGCCTTTACCACCCTGGGCGAATGCCTTTGTTCAAGGTCTACAGTTTCCCAAAGACCTCTCTCGGAGAGAAGGGTGTGGCAGAGAGGTCCGAGGAGGGTTCCAGGAGCCAGAGGCTGGCAAGGAGTGAGCCTGGGGGCCTGAGAGATGAAAGACTTGGTGGGAGACCCGGAACAGCAGCCTGTGAGAGCACTTTTGTTTATTTGGCACCTCCGGTGACTAGGACAGCAGCAAGTGCTTCCTAAGGACTAGATGAATATTTTTTGAATTCATGAAAGAAAGAAGGTCCCTGGATGATAGTAATTTTGCCCCCAGTGACCCTGTTGGTTTCCTGTTTACAACTGCTCAGACCCTTCCAAACTGAGCCAAGGCCCTCAAAGTCCTGCTGCATCTGCCGTTCAGAGAGCTAAAGTGTTGGTGAGTGTGGGGAGTAGGGTGGAGAAGGTAAGAGCAGTTGGGAGGCCTACGTCCTAAGTGTGTGACTTCATTTGTATTATGAGCTGAGTTGTGTGGCCCCCAAATTCTCATGTTGAAGCCCTAACCCCCTAATGTGACTGCATTTGGAGATAAAGCCTTTACAGACAGAGGTTATTAGAGAGAGTCATTAGGGCGGGCCCTAATCCAATGTCACTGGTGCCCTCATAAGAAGAGGAGATGAGGACAGATACGTGCAGAGGGGTGACCATGCAAAGACATGGGGGACGTGGGGGAAAGAGCCACCTACAAGCCAAGGCAAGAGGCCTCAGAAGAAACCAACCCTACTGACATCTTGGGCTTGGACTTCTAGCCTCCAGGACTGTGAGAAAATACATTTCTATTGTTTAAGCCCCCCAGTCTATGGTATTTTTTTTTATAGCAGCCTGAGGAAACTAATACAATGTGGTTACCAGCCCTTTAGGGTGGGATGGGGTGAGATATGCACAATTATAAGTAGGTTTCCTCCCTTCAAAGAAAGGGGAAGGATGCTGGGACTTCTAGGCCGGGGAAGTGCTTCTTCCCTGGGAAGAAGCTGTTTGTTTGTTGTTTCAATTTACAATCTGTTGCAGGTCAATATGCAAAAGAACACAATAAAATGCATTATTGGAAAACACATGAGACATACAAAACACAGGTCAACCATTTTCACACTTGGATATCCCCACAGGTCAAATTGTTATAAAAGTTTCTAAATGTTTGTTCTTAGTGTCTGTCCGTATCTCATTTTGTTCAGGTAACAAGCAGTTCCTGACGTCACTTCTAGCTGCGCTCACTTTTAGTAGCACTGGACGATGGCAAACCCCCTCATTTTTGAAGTCTAGCGTCAGAGGTCAGGCAATGGCTGACCTGTGTCCAGCCAGGAGCTCCCAAGGGGCCCTGCCAGCCACCTTTCCAGTGAAGGGGCCCTGCTGGGGTGGCCAATGGGTGGCCTGGCTGTCTGCAGCTGGGGGGCCCTTCTCTGTGGTAAGGAGAAAGGAAATGGGCTTCCTTCTCTCCCAAGAGTAGGGAGGAGTGAAGAGGCAGAGGGAAGAGGAGGAGAATCTAGATGATGAAGAGAAGACAAAACTCCTCTATCCAAGCACAGCAGCCATCTTAGATCTGAGGGCAGGACCTCAGGTGGCTTTCCTGTCGAAGCTGACCTGAACGCCACAGGACTGCAGAACGTAGCTAGCTGGGCTATGATGACTCATCCCACACGCGGCCATGGAGATGACACTGCAACAGGACAACTAGCATTTTCTTTAAAGGGGATTTTCTATTTCTCTGCAAGTAGGAAAAGTTTTAACCCTACGGACAAAAGGCCTGGCTCTTGTTATCATAGATATTTATGATCAGAGAGATCTGTTGAGACAGTGACTTGGGGAAACTGGTGATGGCTCGGAATAGCTACAGTGAGGTGTGGGCCTGACCAGGAAACGATGGAAGAAGCACTGAAGAGTCACACTGGAGGCTCAGTTATGTTGAGACCATGAATTTGAAGGAACTTCAGTCCATAGGATTGAGTGAATTCCTCCGGAAGCTTCCAACCCCTGGAGGTAGAAAAAAGGAAGGAAGTGGCTGGATTGATCAGCAAGAGAGTGGCTGAAGCAATGTCCCATAGGCTCTAGGCTGTGGGCAGAGCTGGGAAGGGTTTAAAGGGACTTGAGGAGGCTGACTAAGGTCTGCTGAGGGCGCAAACTGATGTGGTGGGAGGAAGAGCAGGAAAGAAGCCAGAGATAGAAGGCCATGGCCTGAGACTGACCTTGTAGAATTGAGGTTCTTAGAGCTGAGCATGTCTGGGTGACAAGGCTTGGGGGATGGGCAGGGGAGTAGTTTGTGAGGTGGTGTGTAGACAAAGGGTGTTGAGTCAAGGGAATTTGAAGCCAGGTTGTGGGCTGGATGCCACACACGTTGATGTTAGCTTCTCTGGGATTTCTTTGCATTTTCCATAGTAGCAAAGAAGACACTGGAATATAGTAAGTATTTTAGAAACACTGAGTCATAAATCTCTTAGTAATTGACACAAAGGCCTCTGAGAGTCAGGCACAAAAGTGCTAGTTACCTTTTTAGAGCTTTGAATAATTTAAATAGGTTATCTGGAGGACAAATCCTATTTGACCATGCAACTCATGGAATCATAGGTATTTATGCATGGTCTTTTTTAGAGGTAGGGTAGTCCCAAGGTCCAAATTGCCTGGGGAATTCTGGTTTACTCCTGTTGTCCCAAAGTAATCAATAGTGTCCTGTTTCACTTCCTAAAGTGTCTTGCTTTGGCTGATAAAATATACATATAGTCACTCCTCCTGGAGGTCACCG
Source organism: Rhinolophus sinicus (assembly GCF_036562045.2). Taxonomy (NCBI): domain Eukaryota; kingdom Metazoa; phylum Chordata; class Mammalia; order Chiroptera; family Rhinolophidae; genus Rhinolophus; species Rhinolophus sinicus. The sequence goes on from NC_133757.1 coordinate 98,014,466, forward strand.
GTTCACTCCCTCCATTTCATAAATGTGGACATCAAACAGACTTATTTTCCCTTTACTTGCAGTGATTCCCACATTCTTCTGGAAAATGAAAAAGCTAGTGAGAGGTTTGATTACCCTTGTGTGCTTATTCTCATGTTCAGATGAAGTGGCGTTTGTCGAATACCAAGGCATCTTGTACGCCCTGCAGGTACACAGTGAATGTGAACCCACACATAGCACCTGGAATTTCTTTGAGCTGCCCATATCCTGCACTTTGCCTGAAGAATCTGGATTTCAGCCCGTGACCGTTGTGTCTGACAATGTTTATTCTAACTTATTACAATTACTTGGGCAAGCCCAGGGTGATGGTTAATTTTATGTGTCACTTTAACTGGGCGAAGGGATGCCCACATAGCTGGTAAAACATTATTTCTGAGTGTGTCTGTGAAGGTGTTTCTGGAAGAGGTGAGCATTCGAATTGGTAGACTGACTTCTCTCACCCACATGGGTGGGCATCAGCCAATCTGTTGAGGGCCCCAGGAGAACGAAAAGGCAGAAGAAAGGTGAATTTGCTGAGGCCTCCACCTTCTCTTGCCCTCAGACGTCAGCGCTTCTGGTTCTTGGGCCTGCAGACTCAGACCAGGACTTACCCCATCACCTTCCCTGGTTCTCAAGCCTTCAAGCTGGGACTTGAACTACACCTGGGTCCTCCTGTGTTTCCAGCTTGCAGACGGCAGATTGTGAGACTTCTCAGTCTCCAAAATTGCATGGACCAATCCCTCATAAATTTCTTTCTTTGTGGCTGTATATATCCTACTGATGCTGTGTCTCTGGAGAAACCTGACGAACACACCCAGTGTTCACATCCAGAGGGATCTCCACTCTGCAGCCCACATCCAGGCACACCTGATCGTTTGGACTGAATTGCTGCATCTGGCAGCCAGCAGCAGCCTTGAGTGATTTTGTTGGCAGAATTGATCAGTCTTATTGATGTTCAACATACATTGGCTCAGTCTTTGCCTCTTGATGACAATACAGTCTCAGGCCCAATTATGTCCACAGGTGGCTCTTTAACCTAATTAACTCCCAGTGAGGAAACAACCAGCTTCAGGTCACATGGTTTATCTCTGCCTCCAGGCAACTGTGCGCCTAAACATGAATATTCTAAGAAAGAATCGTTTTTCTGCCCACATAGAGTAGATGTGATCATTCTGGACTGTAGCAGTTCCCCGCTAATTGTTGCCAACATAAAGCCCAAATGATCAATTTAGCCTAAAATGAGGAAAGAGGGTCCTCTGAGGAGGAAACTGGTTATTCAGCATCAGTATAGTAAACAGCTGATGGACAGGTTTCCTTGTCAGCTGGTTCTTTCAGGCCTCCATATACTTAATTCCCGATTCATGCGGTGGCATTGTATTTCCTTTTCTCCTTTATTGGGGGAGATGGCAACCAGCCAGCCACCTTTTCCCCTGTTGTGCCCCACTCAGGACTTGTGTTTCTATGGGGCACCCCCTGTGGACCGGGCACCCCCAGCCAGCACAGACTGCTTGTGGCCCACCCAGGTGGCTGGAATTGGGTGGGAGCCCTGGGGGCTCAGAGGGTTCCCCACAAGCCCACGGGACTGTATGTAACAGTCTTGAGGAGTGTACCCCTGGGCAGAGGGCCAGGAACAATCTGCGTAACCCACTAAGCTAATTATTCTCTGCAGATGGTGTCCCCCACTAATCCTCTTTGGGGTTGTTATAATCCAGCCCTGTTCTGGGAGAGCTGCTGGGTGGCTAGCCTCAGTGCAAATGGGGTGTCTGCTTGCGCTGAGGAGGCAGGGTGCCTGCTCTGTGGAGCTGGCATTCTGGGCTCTTGAACCAAAGAGAGCGGCTGTGAGGATCGTCCAGAGGAGGGCTGCCAGCCTTGTGGCCCCTGGAAGTCGAGCCAGCTGCGAGGAGTGAGGTGGCATCTAAAGTGGCCTGAATTTCCTCCACGGCACGTTCCCCTGGGGCTCTGGGGGCTCCAGGAGCCGGCCATGCCCTTGTGCTCCCTGGAGAATGGTGAGTCTGTGTCCCTGGGGTCACCCACCCGAGGGCAGTGTGTCTTGGCATTGGGAAGTCACAGCCATTGGCAGGCATTTCAGCCTGAGACTCTGGAAGGGATGTCTTGAGAAGGATGCTCGTGATGATGCAAGATTGGGGCTCTTCCCGCAGCCTGCCGGGCTGTTTGGTGTTAGGTCGTGTTTCAACACGGCACAGCTGAGAGTCAGGCTCCTGCTCGTTGATTTACGGGATGTTAACATTACAGCCTGTCTGGTTCTCCCACCTGGACCTGGAGTGTGAACAATATAGGCACTGGTGCCAGGGAGGGAGAAATCCCTCCTGAGGACCCTCCTCTGGTTCTTGGAGTGGTGGGGGTGTGGGGGGGACCCCACTCCTATGGGGTGAGACCAGCCGTGTGGGTGGCTTGGGGGACATGTTTGCTTCTTGAGGATCAAGACTTTAAGAGAGAGCGATCACGAGCCTGGGCAAATACAGAGCATGGAATGGGGTTCGGGGTCCCTCGACATGAACTCACTGAATTTTCTCTGTGGCTTCCAGATGAGCATCCTGGGCCCATTTCTACAGAAGAAGAAAGTAAGGTGCCCAGAGATTAAGTTAGGGAAGGCCCACAGAGTCAAACTCGGGTGTGTCTGGAGCCTCTTCCCTCCTCACTGCTCTTTTTATCATCTTCCCTGGGCAAGGAACGCACCATCCTCCTGCCTTGGGTTGGCTGGCCACGAGGCCGAGGCTCGGGGGTAGGTGACTTGCAGAGGGCACAGAGCCATGAGGACAGGCCCTTGGCCACGCCCAGAATGATTGCCACTAACTGTCTCTGTCCTGACTCTGTCCCTTCTGTACCCCACACTGAAGGCTGTCTCCATAGAGGAGGAGATCCACCCACAGTGCCAGAGAAGGGGGTAAAAGCCACTGCCTCCCAGCCGTGTAACCAAGGAGGCAGCCCTGGGAGAGCCCTGGTCCCACGCCCCCGGTCCCTCCCACCGCCCGGCCCAGAGTACACCTCAGATAGTGAGAACATCTGCTCGGGGCAACCCTCCGAGAGGTATAACCCACATCATGCTCTGTTTACCCTCTTAGGTATATAAACATCGTCCAGAAATCCTCTTATCAATTGTGGTGACTTCAGACAGGCCTGCTCTCTATGTCTAACACTGAGGGGAGAGAGAAGAACTAGTTGCCATTTTCAGCTCCTTGGTGCTTCAATGTATGTTTGTGTATGTGCACGTGAGTCTGCATGCTTGCAGGTATGTGTATGCACTTGTGTGTGTGTGTGTGGGGGGGGGGTTTGTGCACATGCTGGTTAGAAAGATCTGGTGTTATTATGGAGAGAGCACTGGACCAGCAGTGGTAAAGCATAGCCTGCTCTGGCTGGCTATGCAGTGCCCCTGCTCTCTGGGCCTTGGTTTCCCAGGTGGGATGCGAGCGAGTTGGACTAAACCAGCCATCGCTTCTTTCAGGGTGACAGCCTTCAGCAGCTTTCTCAACTCCAAGTTAAATAACCCCAGTCCCTATAACCTTTCCCTGTAAAGCACATTTTCCAGTCTTTTAATCATCTTGGTTATTTTCCTCTGAACTCCCTCCAAGATACCTATGTCATTGGTTAAGTATGTCATATAAATTAGCCAGCAAACCAATCTGTCAACAATATCTCTTGAGCAACCACCCTGTGGCTTGCAGGAGGTGCTGGGCTGATACAGTGCAACTACAGGAACAAAAAAGAGTTTTCACTCTGGCTCAGACCAAGGGTTCATTTGTCCTGCAGTGGTTGGAGGCACTGGGGTTATGCTGGGAGGACATCGTTTCTTTTAATGCCATCATCCCCCAAAGATCAGGGCCTTCCCCCAATATCAGTGTCTGAAAATGTTTTAAGTAAACATTTAAGGGCACCTGCTCTGTTCAGAGCCCCTGCTAGGCTGTGCGAGGGTTACAGAAATGAGGGTGATATAGTCCCTGAACTCCAGGATGAGAGGCAGGTGTTCAAGGTGGAAAGTGGGGGTACAGAAGCAAAAAGGGGCCATTGGAGTTAGATGTGGGCTGCTCTGAAAGGTTTTGTCTCATGCAGCATGATCCATAACAAAGTGGAATAGCCAAAAGAATTCAGAATTTGGAGAAAACTATTCCTTTACTTGAATAGTGGTTTCCGCATTCATCAGCTGGGCAAACCTTGGGTGACTTATTGAAACTTTCTGAGCCTCAGTTTCTTTAAGGATAACATGGCAGGATTACACCTTGGAAGGATTGTTTGAGCCTCGATGACATCACAGTGGGGAAGTGTCTGATGCATAGTAGGTGATCCATGTGTATAATCATCACTCTTCTCAACAGCAAATTACAGATCAGCTTCGGAAGAGCCTTCACCGCTTCTGATTGGATATAGTGTTGACTGTCCCACTGGCTGGGGTTCTAAGTTCTGTTAGGTGACCATGGGTGATGTGCACAATAGCATTGTCTCTGCTTATTGATCCTAAAATAATTTTCTTCGCGGTTGAAGGACTGTCTTTTATTTATAGTCTAGCATACCATTCATGATTTTACAGTCTTAGACCAACAGCTGTGATCTTGACTTTAATCTTTGTGGTTGGGGAGAGCCCTATTCTTTTTTTTTTTTTTTAAGTTTAACCTCAGTTTTCTGTGTTTGAAAGAGCACTTGACCCTTGGCTGAGATCTCTGGCTAACCTGGCAGGGTAACTTTGGACAAGTCACCAAAAAAAAAAAGAGCCAGCTGTGGCGCGAAGCAAACGCTTCTCAAACATGTGTGTGTATCGCCTGGAAGTCTCAGTAAAACACAGACTACTGGGATCCACCCCAGAATTTCTGACTCGGGGAATCTGAGTGGAGCCAGACAATTTGCAAGCTCCCCGGCGATGCTGAGGCTGTGGTCCGGAGCCGGCATGTGAGAACCGAGAATGCTGGTGTACGATGAGCAGCCCAGGAGCTGAGTGGACCGTGGCCAAGTGAATTGACCCTTCTGAGTCTACTTTTTCATTTATAAAACTTGTACCTTACAGATTAGATTTAAAGGTAATAATTAGACAAATTATGGTGCGGAAAGCACTTTTTACACTATAAAACACAATACAGCTATTAATAGCTTAGTATTCCCTGTGCCGGCCCGGTGACTCAGGCGGTTGGAGGTCCGTGCTCCTAACTCCGAAGGCTGCTGGTTCGATTCCCACATGGGCCGGTGGGCTCTCAACCACAAAGTTGCCAGTTCAATTCCTCGAGTCCCGCAAGGGATGGTGGGCAGCGCCCTCTGCAACTAGGATTGAACACGGCACCTTGAGCTGAGCTGCCGCTGAGCTCCTGGGTGGCTCAGTTGGTTGGAGTGTGTCCTCTCAACCACAAGCTTGCCAGTTCAACTCCTGCAAGGGATGGTGAGCTGTGCCCCCTGCAACTAGCAATGGCAACTGGACCTGGAGCTGAACGGCACCCTCCACAACTAAGATTGAAAGGACAACAACTTGACTTGGAAAAAAATAGTCCTGGAAGTACATACTGTTCCCCTATGAAGTCCTGTTCCCCTTCCCCAATACATTTTTTAAAAAAATAGCTTAATATTACCCATGGTTTTAATTTACGCAGCTATAAAATGAGGATATTAATAGTAATTTTTATAAAGATTAAGTGAGATGACCTATATAAAAGCAGTTTGTGGAATATAAAGAACTATAGAGTCTTGTTCTTATAACTCCCCTAAGGCTCAGTTTCCTCATCCACAATACGACAGGATGGCCACCCCAGCAGAATCTTGAAATGCTGTTTAAAGCGGTGTTTGTGAACCTTCACAAGAGAAACTGAGCTCTCTAGGAGCCGAGCACAACCATCCAGCCCCCTGTCCTAGTGGGGCAGGTCTAGAATGTCAGGGCAAGACCACAGCCTAGTGAACTCTGACACCACAGGGTTTTTCCCAGGCAAAGTGCTTGATCCAGAGGGTTCATAAATCCATGTCCCAATGTTACTCTTGTGTGTGGTGTTTCCTCCTGAATCTAACATAGTACCAGCACCACAGCAGGTGCCTGACAAATACCAACATGTTTTTTTTTCTTAAGAAATAAACTCTAACTGCGATAATTGAAGTAGTTTGCTCAAGAAGTGGGGATGGGGAGAGTGAAGAAAGCTTTTGTAGGGGACTAGGTTTCACAGGCGTTCTAAGAAAGGTGCATCTGTGGGTTGTTCCAATCTCATTCTTCCTCCTCTGTAGGAGTTTTGTGAATCCATTACAGTTGTGGATCCAGGGATTTTCTAAGGGACAGGAAGGGAAGACCCCCACCAGGTTTTTATTCTAAGGAGCAGGCTCCTGTCTGGGCTCAGGCATGGCCACACTCTGGAAGGAAGCCGGGCCAGGAGGGGTGGGGGTGGCTGCAGCCTCACTGTCCTGACCCCTCCTACCTGCAGGGTGCTGTCTTTGGCCCTGCAGCACCTCATTAGCTTCTATTCAGTGTCATGGGAAAGCTGTGAGGTTGGGACCCTTGTGGGTGTCTCTTGGGGAGGTACAGGGAGGATTAAGGGGGATAAACAGTGAGAAGGTGGAAGATTGTATCCAGTTCCCCTATGCGTGCGGTGTCTGTCCATGCTCAGCGAAGGGGATTTTTCTAAATGAGTTCCTAGCCGAGTCTCTCACTCCATTTAAGAGTCACAGTAATGCAAAGCCAAAGGGAACTTACTGCTCTTCTGGTTCAAAGTGGCTGTTTTACTGGTAAAGGCGTGGAGGGCACTTTAAAAGAGACAACGAACCCAGAGCCTTGGACATCAGGGTCCCAGGCCGGCCCCACCATTTCTTAGGATGTTTGTTTTAACAGTTTGGAAATATGGATCTGATCCATGCAGGAGAGGGTTGCTGTGACTACTGGGTTTCAGAGCCGAGGTTCTCAAACCTATTTGGGTGTCAAACCTGCCTGGGGCAGTTAAAAAACACAGCATCTCTAGGAGGGGCCGGAGAACCTACACTGAAAAATAATGGCAGCCATTAGGTTGGCTACTATTTTAAAAAAAAAAAAAAGAGCAAGAGATGGTGAAAATGTGGAATAACTGGAAACCTTGTGCACTGTTGATAGAAATGCAAAATGGTGCAGCTGCTGTGGAAAACAGTATGCCAGTTCCTCCCAAAATTAAACATGGGATTACCATATGATCCAGCAATGCCTCTTATGGGTGTATACCCAGAGGAATTGAAAGCAGGATCTGAAACAGATATTTGTACACCCATGGTCACAGCAGCATGATTCCCAGTAGTCAAAAGGTGGGAGCAACTCCAGTGTCCATTGATGGAGGGATGGGTAAACAAAATGTGGAACACGCACACACACACACACACACACACACACACACACACACGGAAATTCTGACACAACCTACAACATGAACGAAACTTGTGGTTGTTCTTCTAAGTGATATAAGCCAATCACAAAAGGACAAATACTATATGATTCCACTTAGATTCCTGGAGTATTCAAATTCATAGCGGCAGGAAGTAGAATGGTGGTTTCCAGGGACTGGGAGGAAGGGGGGATGGGAAGTTAGTGTTTAATGGGGACAGAGTTTCAGTTTTGCAAGAAGAATTCTAGGGTTGGATGGTGGCAACATTAGCCCAACAATGTGAATGTACTTAATACCACAGAACTGTGCACTTAAAAATGGTTAGCATGGTAAATTTTATTTTATGTGCATTTTACTGCAATTACAAAAAAATTTAGTAGCAACAGCAATAAAAACATGCTCTCATGTGTCCCAGATTGGATTTCCCAGAAAGCAGCCTCTGAGAGGAAGGATAGGGTGGTAAGAGGAAGGTTTATTCGGGAGTGGCCTTGGGACCAATCCCTGTGGAGAGAAGAGAAAGAAGCGGGATGAGCAGGAGAAGACAGGCTACCATGTAGTCTCAGTGGAGACTCAGCCAATGTCACAGGGATTCCTGAAGGCAGGACAGCTCGTTATTACTGTCCCAATTTGGGGTGAGGTGACAAGGCCGTGGTAGCGAGGCCTGCATCTGTCTTTGGATGTGTGCTACAGGCAAGGGCGTGGCCTCGGGCAAGGCTGTCTTCTGCTGAAGCAGCTCCTGAGGGGACTGACAGCTGAGGGCTGTCATTTGAGAAAAATGGATGCAAAGTGCCTGAGAGCCTTCACACCCGTCCTTTAATCCTCACTGTAAACTTCGTAGCCCTCTCTGAGGAAAGCAGCATCTTCTTGTTTTGTACGTAAGGCCCTGAGCAGTTAAGTCACTTGCCTGGCCACATAGCTAATAGTAGCTGAGCTAGGTTAGAGCTCCAACCTTCCTTTCTGAGTTCAGGGCTCTGTCCATGCCTGCTACTACTCTTAGGTGTGGGCAACAGGGGCTCTGTCTTGGGCCCTGGACATTAGATGGGCTGGCTCTGGCCCTCTTCCTATGGGACGAGAAGTCCAGAGGGTCACGGGACATGTCCCATCCGGAGAGCATATCCTTCCCTCCCTTCTTGACTACCCACTGGGGACCCGGAATTCCCTGAAAGGTTTTAGGGCCTGTATCCACCCTCCCTAGTAAGGTAAGCAAAATCCTTCAATGGCTCAGAAATGGAAGACAAGATCTTCATATAGCACATCAGGCACTTAGCCATTCAGAAACCAGCAATGGTTTCCATGCTTCTGGGTGTGAAGCCCAGCTTCACTCCTCAGCTGCTGCCTATCTCTAGGTAATTTAAATCTCTAAGCCTCCGTTTCCTCCACCATAAACTGGAGATGATGATAGTGGATCCTGCAGGGGTATATGGATATCAAGCTAGCAGGGTAAGTGATCCACAAGTGGGTCTGAGACCCTCATCACCAAAGGCTCTCTCGGCAATATCCGGGGTCCTATGCCCACAGGGCTGCTCCCACAGAACCTTCTGCTTCTCCTGGCACAGCCTGGTCCTCGCCCATCTCCCAGACTCTGTCGTGTTCTCAGTGTGGAGCCTGGGCTCAGTCTGTGTCTGCTTAATGAGGGAATGAAGATGGGGCAGGGTGGCCGGCAGGGTGTCCTGCAGGGTATTGAAGGAATCAAAGCTTCTGAGTGCAACAAAAGGCAAGCAGGAAAGAGGAGAAAGCCAATGTCAGCAAATGCCTCCTACCTCCACAGTGTGGAATCTGAGTTCGCTGGTGGCCAATGTACAATGGTGGCCAATATCCTCCACCTGGCCTGGTTGTGACATGGGAGCCGTACTCCCTCGTGATGGGAAACAGCCTGTGGGGTATGCCAAACTGGTTGCACGGCCAGAGCCCATCATTTACAGGTGTCCCATTTCACAGTTGGGAACATGGAGGCCCAGTAAGCGGAAGCTGAAGGCTCAAGGTCACACACCCACTTCCTTCCCTGGAGGCCTTTTTTCCTGGCAGGATGTGCCCGTCCGGGAATGTATTAGCAGTGATTCTCTGATCTGGCCATGCTTCAGAATCACCGGGGGCCATGGCTCATTCCCCACCTACAGGGGTTTGGATTCAGTTCTATGGTGTTTGGAAAATTTGTGATTTCAACAAAAATCTCCAGAGGGTTGCATATATTTGGTGTTAAAGACTGATGTTTGGGAACCACTGGTTTGGAGGAGATCTTTACAGAAATGAGTTTAAGATTTCATTCTTTTCTATTTGTTTAATTTCTCATTCCCTCAAGAATCTGCAGCACTATAGAAATCCAAGAGAGCACTGACTAGGGTCACTCAATTTTATGTCGAACAATATTAAAATAAATGGTCATTAAAACAAAAGTCAGTCAAACTGGTGTTAGTATTGTATAAATTGAACAATTGCTTGGCTGAATTTTTCATCTTTAGTGGCAATAACAACCCCTATATTTATGCAGAGTTGGAGAGAAGTGGTTCTCCTCCCTGGCTATACATTAGAATCCCATAGGGGAACATTAGAAGAGTGACAGTTCAGTGGGGATCCCTGAGCAGAGCCCTGGGTGGGTCCTGATGTGCAGCAGGCTTTGAGAAGTGCTGCTCTGGCATCGGCAGAGCTCCCCCTAGTTACCAGCTGCACAGTATTCTCAGGACAAGACTGTGAAATAGGCAGGAATTTTGTTCTTATTTTATTGATGATAAAGGATGAAAAGGCTGAGGCCCAGAGAGGTGACCCAACCAGCCAAAAGCTACAGAGGGAAGGGGATGCTTCTGTGTCTCTGTTCACGGATGTCGTAACCTCTTCCTTGACCCAGTGAAATCTGTCATCGCGGTTCTCCATATAGTTGAGGACAGGGGTGAATCAGACCTGTGTAGCCTCGTGCACACCTCCAAAAGGCAGGAGTGTGGCAGGGGTGGGAAGGCGTGCCATGGGCTGTCTTACTCTGGGAAATGCAAGTCAGGAGAGTCGCTGGCTTCCCGCAGAATCACAGACTTTCAAGACGTGTCTGTCCCTTGTCTGTCCTCTGCTGTTTTTGGAGAAGAAATTAGAAGTCCAGAGGTGGAGTGTGAAATCCCCGAGTCCTCACTGCTCTGGCGAGACAGCATCTGGGTCACCTGGCCCCAGACCTGAGCATTCCCTGTGACTGGGCCAGCCAACCCGTCCTCGAATGGAGCCTGAGGGCCCAAGAGCAGCCGCAAGCTTTCCCAGGGCGCAGAATTGGCCTGGAGGCTCTCAGGACCCAACAGGGCCTCCTCGCATCCCAAACCAGTTTCTGGCAACTTGCCTCTTTGTTGACACATACTAGAAGGTTCTGCTACCCTCCCTGACCACCACCCCCTCTCCTTCCGCCCACCCCTGGCCATGTTTGCCAGAATGACGCAGACTGTATCTAGTTTTATTGCTCTGGTCTTGTAAATGTTTCTTGTAACATTCCAGTTGCTTCCATTCTCTGAATTTCCAGGGATCTATCAACATATTCCTAGAACTGGATGCTTTGCCATATACCACCACCTGCCCAGGTGAGAGGTAGCCCACAAGCCCCCAGGTGAGGAAGAAGTGTTTTTCTAGCACCCACATTAGGTTGTTGGCTGAACCAAGGTCTTCTCTTTTTTGGTGCAGGGACTGGCTTTCCTCTCCCAGGCAGGAAAGACCACATTCCAGCTTTTTCCAGATTCTTTGTCACCTGGAAAAAAAGAGACAGATGGGAAGACAGTGTTGTTTTTCAAGGGCGCTAATATAAAATGCTTTCCCCTCTTTTCTGAGAAGTTACAAGTGGATCTCTCATCACTGATCCCCGAGTCTTTCAGCTAGCTCCCAGCACGCTGGCCCTCTGATGGACGAAGTCAGCTCAGGAGCCGTCAGAAAGGAAAGAACTAAGATGCGCACCTCCTGTGTGCCAGGCATTTCCAAATACACGCTCTTGTGTAAAACTTGGGGTAGTTTTTATTTTCTTTTTCAGATGAGCAAACTGAGGCTTGGGGATACTAGTTAATTTACCCAAATTATATAACTAGTAAGTGGGGAGGAAAACACCCATAATTTGGTTGCATTTTGCAACTCTCAGTTTCACAGTGCCTTGATTGAAGCTCTGCATTAAAAAACAAAAAACAAAAAAAAAAAAAAACCTCCCTGAGTTTCCTCTTAAAAACTATGTTTTGTGCTTTTTAAAAGTTGATCATAATTTTGCTAGAGCAGATGTTCTCCACTTGTGCCTCCTAAAAGCTCCCTGCTTTCTTCTTAGCTTTCACTTAAGTTATTGAGCATCTAACTCAGGGGAGCCTGGGCACATAGACAATTCTTGAGTGACCTAAATGCACCTGGGCTGTCTGGTGCACTTCACAAAATGCTGTCAGAATCAGAGAAACACCATTCTGGTATTTTAAAAATAATTTTCTGAAAACCAAATCATTACGAAAATTTCCCTGAAAATGTTACCCAAGGGAGTAACTTCAGAGCAAACCAATCAACAGATCTTCTTCATCGATCTTTTCTCCCCAGATTTTCCTAGAAGCTCCTCAAAATTCTTTGTCTCTGAGTCTTCACCAAATACTGCTCATTATTCTCTCGTGTTTTCCCTCACTTTCAGCTTTGCCATTATTTTTGCTTTTCTTAAGTTTCTCGAGAGCTTCCTAACATGAATAAATCCAGGCCTTGTCTATTCTTTCAATTCTGCAGACTTGCTCTTTGCCCCTTAAGCACGGCTAAACCCCAGGCTAACAAACCACCTTCCCTCTGTGGGGATTGGGGACGGTTGAGCAGAGAGAAATGTGGTAGATTATATGGTACACCAATTCGGATTAGGTTTGACTGCAGACAATGGACAATCACCTTTCAGTGACTTCACTGAGAAACTCAGAGGCAGTCCAGGGCTTGGATTGTGTCACCATGGCCATTGGCATCTAAGCTCCTTCTCTCCATTATCCTTAATACGAGATTCTACTGTGGTGACAAAATGGTGTTTATAGCCCCTGCCATTACATACATATTCCAGGCATCCAGAAGAGAAAAGAGCAAACTTGAAAGAGGTTTCCTAGAAGCCCCTCCAAGTGGCTTCTGCATAAAACTCATCTCCATTTGAAAAGCAATTGGGGAAATGCAGTTGTATTAACTTGATGTGTTGCAGCCCCCACTATGTAGTAGCCCCCAATCTACTCTTCTGTACGAGTTGAAAGCAACAATGGACATAAATGGACTCTGCCACACATGGTAATTATTTTTGTCTCTGTCACTCTTGGGACTTTTTTAAGGCCTCTTTAAAAAAAAATTAAACCTTTCATTTGGAGATAATTGTAGATTTATGTGCAGGTGTAACAAAGGACACAGAGAGAGCGCCTGTGCTCTTTATCCAGTTTCCCCCAATCGTAACATCTCATAAAACTGAAGTACAATATCACAACCATTGATACAGTCCACATACGGGACATTTCTATCGTCACAAGGCTCCCTCATGTTGCCCTTTTATAGCCACACCTCCTTCCCTCCTTAACCCAGTAACCATTCATCTTTTCTCCATTTCCACAATTGTGTCATTTCAGCAATGTTATATGAATGAAATTGTAGAGCATGCCACATTTTGCATCACCATTTGTTGTGCGAATGGACAGTTTGTTTCTTTTCATTGCTGAGTAGTATTGCATTGTATGGATGTACCGCAGTTTGTTTAAGTGTTCAGTCTTTAAAGGACATCTGGGTTGTGTTCAGTCTTTGGCTATTAAGAATAAACTTGTGTCCAGGTTTTTGTGTGAACTGAAGTTTTCATTTCTCTGGGATAAATGTCCAATAGAGCAAGTGCTGGGTTTTATGGTAGTTACATGTTTAGTTTTATTACAAGATTCCAAACTGTCTGTACCATTTTACATTGCCACCAACAGTATGTGAGGGACTCAGCTTCTCCACAGTCTCGCCAGCATTTGATGTGGTCACTGGTTTTATTTCAGTCATTCTGATAGGTAGGTAACAATATCTCTTTGTGATTTTAATTTGTATGTCCCAATGGCTAACGGTGTTGAACATGTTTTCAAACCATGCCTATCTGCCATCCATATCTCCTCTTTGATGAAATGTCTGCTCATATCTTTTGCTCATTTTCTAAGTGGATTCTTTGTTCCCTGTTGTGTCTTGAGATTTCTTTATGCATTCTAGATACTAATTCTTTGCTGGAGATATGGTTTGTAGTTTTTTTTCTCCCACTCTCTAGCTTGTCCTTTCATTCTCTTAACAGGGTCTTTTGTAGAATAAGAGTTTTAGATTTTGATAAGTTCTAATTTAACCAATTTTTTTTCTGGATCATGTGTTTGAGTTTAAGAACTTTCATCTAGATCCTGACAATATCTTTCTGTTTTTTTCCTAAAACTGTTATTTTTTTGAGGTTGAGGTTAATAAATAATATTTTTTTACTATGGATGTCCAATTGCTCTAGTACCAATTTGTTAGGAAAGCTAACTTTTCTCATTTTGCATCTTTGTCAAAAATCAGTTGAGTGTTTTGCTGTGAGACTCTTTTTGGGTTCTTTATCTTGTCCTATTCATTTACATGTCTATGCCTCCAATAATAACTTTTGGGGCTTTTAAAAGAAAACTATGTTTTTCCCACTTAAAATAATATATTACATTATAAAATACTGAAAATACACACACACACACACACACACACACACACACACACACACACACACACACAAAGTTTTAAAAATAATTACCTGTAAGTACCATCATCTAAAAACAGAATTATAAACACTTTGGAGTGTTTTCTCCATGCATTGAAAACAATCCATATTTTTATTTTTGTTGTTCTCATGTTTACAATATGTGTTAATGTGGACAGGATAGGTTACACTGCAGCAACAAATCTCAGTGGCTCAGTCTAAAAGAAATTGATTTCTCAATTACGCAGGATCATCAGCAATGCAGGCAACCCTGAGAGGCTGTGGTCCTGGAGGTGGTGACTCAAGGATCCAAGCTGCTTTAATTGGCCCCGCTGTCCCCACTTGACATCTCCAATTTCACTGCCTCCGCATAGTAATGATACATGTCATGTCTGCCCCTATTTTATTGGCAGATACCAAGAAGGAGGAACATGACACAAGCTTTGGTGAGCCAGGGCATTGCATCTGTTACATAGTATATGAAAAGTGTCGTATTTTATTTTGTAAGTTAATATTACAACAATCTCTTTCCTACTTACCAATTCTTCAAACATTTTTGTAGAATGATGTATAGCCTAGAAAAAAAAAATCTTAGTATTTTATGAAATAAAACTTTCATTACCTGGAAAGCTGACTTTTGTTTAAAATGGCTGATTCTCCAATTATGTGAGATATATGAGGCTTCATTGTCAGAACAGTGTCATTGCAAAGTTCAAAGGGACAGAGTTAAGCATTTGGATCATGCAACTCTATTTCTTGGGCCAACCTAAGGCTCCTGTCAACCTCCCTCTAAAATCGGCCAGTTTCCATACTTTCTTTCTTATGACCGGTGTCAATACAAGGTAGCTTTATTTTTTGTTTTATTTTATTTTTATTTATTTATTTATTTTAAGTTAAAGTTTATTGGGGTGACAATTGTTAGTAAAGTAACATAGATTTCAGGTGTACAATTCTGTATTACATCATCTATAAATCCCATTGTGTGTTCACCACCCAGAGTCAGTTCTCCTTCCATCACCATATATTAGATCCCGTTTACCCTCATCTCCCACCCCCCTCACCCCTTACCCTCTGGTAACCCCTAAACTATTGTCTATGTCTATGAGTTTTTGTTCCTTCATTTGTTTGTCTTGTTCTTTTGTTGTTTTCAGTTTTATATACCATGCATATAGCAGTGAAATCCATATGGTTCTCTACTTTTTCTGTCTGACTTATTTCGCTTAGAATTAAAATCTCAAGATACATCCATGTTGTCACAAATGGTACTATTTCATCTTTTCTTACTGCCGAATAGTATTCCATTGTATATATATACCACAACTTCTTTATTCAATCATCTATCAAAGGACATTTTGGCTGTTTCCATGTCTTGGCCACCGTAAATAAAGCTGCAATGAACATTGGAACACATATATCTTTATAGATAAATGTTTTCAGATTTTTGGGGTAGATACCCAGGAGAGGGATTGCTGGGTCATATGGTAATTCTAGTCTTAATTTTTTGAGGAATCTCCTCGCTGCCTTCCATAGAGGCTGCACCAATCTGCATTCCCACCAATAGTGTATGAGGGTTCCTTTTCTCCACAACCTCTCCTCCTTGTTACTATTTGTCTTGTTGATTGTTTTATTTTTAACTAGAATAAAGTAGACCAAAAAGACAAATAAACAGAAACCTTGACCCTTCAGCATCCTGTAGTAAATACATCCCATGCACCATTCTGCCAATAGCATCCCCTAAAAAGAGGGGAAAAAATCACAGCCTTTATTCATGTCATTCCTTCTACTTGAAATGCTTTTTATTCCACCTTTGCCAAGTTAAATCTATTCACCTTTCAGATTTGTTGTGTGGGAATACCTTGATGCATGGCTAGTCTAAGTACAGCTCAACCAAGCCTTCCCTGGGGTCATAAAACAGAAAGGCTCATGATAAGATGCTCAAATAGTGTGGTTTATTAAGTAAATTGAATGTATTGGCGGGAAGCAAAGGGAGAGAGGTGGGCCAGGTTAACACAAATTCATTACCTGAATCCTGGATTACACAATGTCCATATGTCCTGTCTGTCTGTCTGCTCTCTTCTTCCTGCATTGCCTTTCCCACTGATGATGGAGTTACAAAGACCAGAACTGAGGGTGAACAAAGGGCCTCAGCAGACATAACGCATGCTTGCTCCATCAGAGAACAGAGGCGAGAATGCCTGGCCCCAGCTGCCCAGCTGTAGCTCCTCCATTAATCTGTTGAGCAGCTAATGGGTTTACCTGTGTCTTTCTATCTAATGAGCCCCCTTATTTGTCCACAGTTCTGCTCCTAACAGTTCCAGCCCTCAAACAATTGAGCAGAAATTTTAATCTAATTTTGTGAGAAAAAAAGTCAAGGGAATGAATTATTGCAATTCTTCCTTTAATTTTTTTCCATGTGAAACACTCAAATTCCTGTTTAAGTCCCTAGCATCCGTGGGAAGTTCCTACTTCATCCTTCCCAAGTGCCTGTGGATAAATGGAAATGTGTTTGCATGTGTGTTGAATTTGCACAGGCAAGCTTAGCCAATATTATTATGTTCCCATATTTAATCTGTGTCGCCATACCTGAAACTAACAAAATATTACAAAGCAGGTATTTTCCAATTGTTCTTTCATGTTGTGGATTTAGGGCACATTCCCCTGGTCTATGGCTGTGCTTCCTAAACTGCTCTGGCCTCTCAGGACACCAGCTCCAGGAGTGGGTGCTATTGCCACTTGCTGTAGAGGGGACGCGGCCCTGGGGTTGCAGACAAGAGGGTGGGGCCATCCCAAGAACTGTTCCTTATCAGAAGGATACAGAGTCCTGAAAATCCCCCCACCCCCGGAGCTTGTATTTCCTTTTAGATCTCGGAGCATCTTTTGATCTTGAAACTAATCCATTTTTCCTCTCTCTCTTCCTATTTCCCCCCCTCTCTATCCCCTCCTGTCTCAACCAATTTAGGGAAAGAAGAGCCTATGGGGGAGATAAGTTCCCACAAATAACAGCTATATTAACTCTTTCCTTGCAGGAAAGCTCAGCTGAGTTGTTATTAACTAGAGCATCTAGTATGTATCACGTGGGTTGCCTCACGAAAGGGGGGTGCTCTTTCGACTACATTCTTATTGATATGTTTATTCCTCCATTTAGTGCCAAAAAGACCAAGAAGAGTCTTCTGGTCCCCACATAAGATCTCACACAGTTAAGTGTTCATTAAATTTATCATCTAATTGGATTGATTTCAGTGTATTAGATAAACACTGAAGGAGATTGCGGGCTCTACTTGGGGGCAAGAGGGTCCTGTCACTCAGCAGCTTCTGTGACAAGCCTGGAGTGTTGGGGAATGTAAAGCTGATGCTTCTGACTGAGCTTTGAATTTGGGTCCAGAAACCCGACCCAGGAGGTTCTGCGCTTTCCTTACCTGCTCCCGTGGGCCCTGAGCAGTCCTTTCCTCTCTGGGCCTCATGGCCTTGTGCACTAAATTCTCTCCCTGTCTGTCTGCCTTATAAGGTTGCTGGGGGATCAGCTGGGAGTGGGTGAAAGTGCTTTGTATACTGCAAAGAGCCTCCCCAAACAGGGCCTTTGACATGGCCTCATAGCTGGGCTGGCTGGGGAGCGGTCTGAGGGGTCTGTGCAGAGAGGAAGACCCTCACCCTGTTCACTCGCATTCGTCTGGGCATCTGGCAGCTTCCCGACGGGCATCTGCACCCAGGCGCCTCAATGCCAGTGAGGATGGGTTGGTTCCGACCTGCTGTAGGCATTAGGCCCAGCTCTGAATTACCTAATCCCAGCTAAGAGCATTTCTGATTGCTTGACCGCTGACCTCCTGCAGCTGGATTATCAGATGTGGCTTTGGGGAATAAGCTTGTTTATAATGTTAGAGACAAAGGGAGGAAACGCAGAGCAGTTAAAACAACAGTCCTTCCTGTTGCCCCAGCGCCTTTCATCCAAGGAGGTCATTATGAAGCAGACTCCTGGGGCTGGCGGGCCCCTGAGATGCCATTCGAGGGGGAAGGGGAAGAAGGAAGGCACTGACTGTTCAGGAAGGACGCAGGTTATCCCCACAACCCTGCAGGGCAGGTGTTGATGTCTTCATTTTATACAGGAGTGGTGACCAGGTTCAGACAGGATCTTTCCCAAGTCCAAGTTCAAGGCTTTACAGCTGCTAAAGGGTAGCACTGGGGCTTTGAGGAGGTCTGGCTGACTTCAAACTTGCTTCTCCTCCCTTTGCCTTGTGTTGCCATCTTCATGCTGGACAAAGCAAGCCTTCAACTGCTTTGAATGCCCTCAGAACTCCTCTTCAATGCCCAGACATGAGGTGTCCTGGAGCCTTTGTTACAGGTGCAGAAAGGAGAAGCACTGGAAGGACCCATGGCATCACTGAGTCCAAATAATTCATTTTATAGATGAGGCCAGAGAGGTAAAGTAAGTCATATATATTCACACAGCTTTCCACACCCTACCTGGCAGAAGGCAGGTCATCCACAGACAGATGCTGAATAAATCATGGAATGAGGGACAGAGCTGGACAGGAGTCCGAGCCCCCATCTCACAGTCTCGGCCCGTGTTGGCCTCTTCAGTAGGGATGGTTTTGTCCGCAGGTCAATGCTATGGCTAAGCCTGGGGGCTCTTCTTGTGCCTGCTGCCCCTAAGCATTCCACTCACTGGCCTCCAGCTGATCTGGAGTCCTGACTATTCATGCTTTTAAAGTAACTAATATTTATTTTGAAGGAGTTCCAAGCCTACTGAAAAGTTGTAAGAACAGTAAAAAGAACTCCCGCCTCTCCATCATCTCTGCAGGAACCTATCGCCCTCACCACTTGCTTCCTTGACGAACAGCTCTGTGCAGGGAGGGGAAGCGAAGAGAAGAATGGAAGAAGCAGGACACTCTTAGTGTTTAAATCAAAGGGTTTTCCCTTTCTCTGTTTCATAGTTTCTCCCAGAGTACAACATTGAAGAGCTCTGTCCCGAGAAGTCTTTTTTCCTGCAAATGCCCTGGACTTAGTAGGTATTCAGTAGGTAATTGTGGAAGGAATTGGTCTCATACAAGGATATGAGTTTTATTACATATGGTTCTTTAGGGCACGCAAGAGAGAACAGAAGGTACGTGAGGCATAGGGTTTGTAGGGATGTATCGGGATAACAACGCATGATAAGGTGAACAAGGCCCAGAGATTAACTTGGGGGGTTGCTGGATGCCCAGAAGGAGCTCCTCTGGGAGGAGGTAATGGACTCCGGAGCTACTGAGGCTCAAGGGTCACTTAGAAAGTACCTTGGGCTCCATCTCCTCCCCCACTTTTCCTAGTGAGGCCAAGTGACTTCCTTAAAGGTAGAATTAGGATGAAGACCTAGTCTTCGGACTCCCAAGCCTTTGCTTGTCCCCCCACCCCACCTCCAGTTTAATTGATCTGTGAATTCATTATTAATGATGCACGCTGATGAAGCAAAAGGGAGACAAAAAGCTCCCAAACACTCTGTACACTTCCACCCAGGCATGGCAAGAAAAATGTGACTACGAAGGCTGAACACTACCTCGGGCCTGGGTGGATGCATTCCCGAGGGAGGGGGGCCTCTAATTCCTGGTGAAGAGGGTCCCAAGAAGACTGGGGAGGCCCTACCTGTTGGTGTTCCTTGAAGAGGGGGAATCCCATTTAGGGTTGGTGGCCTCGTACAAGGTGGAAAAACCATAAGGCCTGGTGGTGGATGTGCTCTGCCCATAGGTGGGGTGGGGTCTTTGGCCTGGTGGGTTCTATATGGGGCTCCAGTAATGCTGGAGCAACCACACCTATAGATTCAATTTCTGTTGGGATGTCCCCTAACTCCTTGGATGGCCTCCTAATCCAGCAAGAGCCCAGGGACTTGGTATTCTTCTGCCAGCTGCCCTGCCACGCCTACAGCCTCCTTCAGCTCCAGCAGGCAGCACCCAAGCAATGCCAGTAACTTTGGGGTGTCCCTGGACAGTCACGGAAACCAAGTTCCCACCATGTAAAAACACCAGACCTAATCCCCAGTTTCCACACACTGGCTGTTTTGCTCTCTTTGATGTGCTCTTCCTTAATTGGTCCCGATCACAGAGGTTTAGTTCATATGTTTGTAGAAGCATCCCAGATGCCAGTGAGGGTGAGGTTGTCCTACAGGCAGCATCTTCTCCTGGAGGTCCACATGCTGAGCACCTTGCTGCCCTTGCTCATGGCCATGGTGGCTCCTCCTTCTTGGGTCCCGGGCGAGCATGTATTCTGAACTGTTTGCAGAAGAGAGGAGCAGATATACGGTTGAGTTCATGTAGAGGGTAAGTGAGTGGGGTTGTGTCACAGAGGAGCCAAAAGCACCTTCTCTCCTCAGCAGCTGCTCTGTGGCCCCATTTCATGCCCCCCTCACCTCTCTTTCTGCTCAGACACGTGTGATGTGGTCCAGCCCGACCCTTGGAGCCCTGTCTGCTCTACTTCAGGAGCCTGAGGCCATGTCAGGCCCCCAGTTGGGGAGCAGGGTGAATCTGGGAGCCTGGTCAGGCCCTCAGCCACCCTTCTTCACAGACAAAAGAGAGGGTAAGGTATTTAGAGTCATGAAGCCTGGGTTCCCCTCACAGCTTTTAATCAGTTTTCTCATCTGAAAAAAACGTGGGGAGGGTGGAGAGGGATATTAGTTCCTATGTCCCTCATGGGGTTATGTGGGAATTATATGTGATGATATGAAAATGCCTTGTAACAGTGACCCACCATGAATTCGTGTTTACTGAAGTTCATATGATTTTGTTGTAGGCCTGCACAACTTTCAGGGGTAACTTGGGTCACAGACTAGAGGTTTGGGACCCTCCTGGTGCTCTGGGTTGACACCAGATTCAAGAAGGACAAAAAAGGGTGACATTTTGCTTTTGTCCCAGGACTGTGAGCAACTCTGGGTAGGCATATGATTCCCTGGTGCCTTCCCAGTGCCTGGCACACAGTAGGGACATGGAGAGTGTTTATGGAGCTGAAATGCACTCAAGATTTCAGGGTTGTTACTGATGCCCCTGCCCAGGGTGTCCTTTGGCTGAAAGTAGATTTCACTTGGGGTGTTTGGTTTCTTAAGTACCCATCTGCCCCTCTAGATCTATTCTTAGTCCTTTGACCTAGGAGTTTGACCTCTATGGATTGCTTCCCAGTCTCCTTTGCCCTCTGGCCTCTTGTTGAGTTTGCTAATAGAAGCCACCAAGGAGATCAGGGGTGAAAGGAGAGAGAAGCTGGGGAATGTGTTTCCCCATCCCCTGTCAGGCCACAGCTTTGGTAGCGTCTATATTCCTCTGCTCAAGGCCATTGGGTGGCTGCTCTGTAGCTTCAGCTTTCACTGGTCCAGAAGTGCTATCTTCTGTCCTCGCTCCTTCAGGCACAGGGGGCGTAGCAGCTTTCCCCACTGCTATCTCCTCGGCACATCACCATCCCTCTTTGGACACAGAGTGTCATACACTCTCCCCATGTTTCTTCTCTAAACTCTCTTCAATTAGCCTGTGCCCTGTGTTTCCCATGGGAACCATGACTGACGCAAGCGGGTACTATCAGATGCCCTCGCTCTCAGAGTGACTCCTAGGGTTCAGTGGCTCTAGGCCTGAGCTTCGGGGAGGTCCAGCCGACCATAACAGATAGGTGAGGGCAGTGGCTGGGGTACCATTCATTATATACCACAGTCTCAGCCGAAGGAGGAGTGAGTAGAAACTAATGACTCTGATGGAGGGGCTGAGCAGTCTCAAAGGGTAGGTCATTTTTGGCTCCAAATAGTGTCAGATCCTCAAAGGGTCCTCAAATGCTTTTCAATCCTAACATTGAGTCCATTGACCCTGTATTAGGTCAATCTCAGACTGAGAATCATATGGCCATTCCTCCAAAGAATGTTCATCCATTTACTCATTTGGGCACTCAACAAACATTTCCTGAGCACCTACTATGTGCTGTGCACTATGCTACCCACTAGGGACCCCAAAACGGCCTAGTTCTCACTCCCAACCATCTCCTAATATAGTGGGAGAAATACGCTGTGAGCACAGTTATACAATCAGCATGAGAATGACAGAAAGAGATGAAGTGCTATAAGAGTTCAAGGGAGAAAGAGGAAATCGGATGAGATGGGGCATCACCTCCCCTGAATTTTGGGTGGAGGTAACTACATAAATATATAAATTGTATAGCCAAGAGCTGATTGTTTACCAATATGCTAAACCAAAACCTAATTTTATTGATGTCCTACTATGTGCCACATGCTTCATAACCATTATCTCAGACCTCCTGGTAAACACTACTATCCCCACTGCCCAGTAAGCTTCAGATTCCAGGTCTGTCTCTCTGCAGTCTCTTTTACATCCATACATTACAGACGAATTGCTTCCATCCATTTCCCGGAGAAGGAAAGGCTAAATAGAATGTTCCATCGCCACCCCAACGAAGGGTCATAGAGAAGAGTGCTAGTCAGTTGTAACTAAACCTAAACAGGGGAAACAGGGATTTCCTGCCATGATTGTACCTGGTGGTTGCCCCAGACTATTTTACGGCATTTGTTAGAATCAGCGTGTGATGGTTAATTTTATGTGTCAACTTGACTTTGCTAAGAGGTGCCCAGATGGCTGGTAATACAGGTAATACATTATTTCTGGTGTGTCTCTGAGGGTGTTTCTAGGAGAGATTAGCATTTGAATCAGTAAGCTGAGTACATACATTGGTGTCCCCACCAATGCAGGTGGGCTTCATCTAGTCCATTGATAGCCTGAATGGAATAAAAAGGTGGAGGAAGGGAGCATTTTCTCTCTTGTTGAGCTGAGATCTCCATCTTCTGTCCCTGGATATCAGCGTCCTGGTTCCGGGGCCTTCAGACTCCACTAGGACTTATAGCATTGGACTGAATTATATCACCAGCTCTCCTGGGCCTCCAGCCTGCAGACGGCAGATCTGAACTTCTCAGCCTCCATAATCACATGATTCAGTCCCTCATAATAAATTTCTTTCTATGTATCTATTGCTCTCTCTATCCTATTGGTTTTGTTGCTCTAGAGAACCCTGATAACACAGTGTTAGGACTGTGAAAAGCAGACCCTCCCAGCCTGCACCCCTCTGCCTCCTCCTGGGGCTAGGTCTGTCCCCATCTTTGCTCCTTTTCCTTTCCAAACAGGACCTGTCCTCTGGTGGCCCTTTGCAGGCCCCCTCCCCCACCAGCTCCCACTGTGTGAAGCATGATGACACAATGACAAAAACATTCTCAAGGAAACAAGCTGCTCTGCTCGCTCACGGAGGCCACTGTAAGTGTCCGAGAAAGCAGGGTTTGGAGGTATTCATTCTGCTTTCATGGAATGAGTCCAACTCTGCGCTGGGCTGGTTCCCCACCTTCCTGTTTTTGAATCCAGACACTTGCGGTCATAGTATTGTCCCCAGGGTGGTACAGAATCTCTAAAGGCCAGTCATCCTTGGTTTCTATTTCATCAAGAGTGGACTGTTTCTCTTCTGCCTTCAACCAGTCCTCATCAACAGATCGAGGCCCGAGCTGGGGGCAGAGAACGTGGCATTTGCCGTCCGAAGGCCCACTAAGCCTGGCCTGTCACTTATGACCGGGAGGCCAAGGGACAAACAAACACTGGAACTATGCCAGGCCTTAGACTTCTCCTTTGTTCGATGGGGTTTCCCGGCTTCTCCTCTCCTTGTAGGTTCGCCATCCTTAAGTGTGCTCCCAATCTCGAGTCCCCCCCTCCCTCATGAATAGAACCATTGTCCTCTATGATAATAGCATAGATTCATTATGCCTGTTTGGAACCATTTGAAAGATTCTATACTGTATGATTTCTTATGTACAGTTAAGGATTTTGTAGGCTTTGTGAACTTTTGCTGAGTTGTGGCTATAAATTCATTATGTATTTCGAAGAAGTGCCCCATCTCTAGTGTGTGTTTGTGTGTGTGTGTGTTTGTGTAGTTACTGTTGCTATGACAATATCTCCACCTGGATGTTACTCTCCACAGGCCCTCCATCCATCTTGCTGGTTCATTTTGGGAGATCACCACTTTTATGACATCATATCCCTGCTCAGAAGTCCACGATGGCTCCCAACTATGGAGCCTGCTTTATATAACCCCTGCATCCCCATCACTCCTGAGAGTCAGGCATCTGTTCCATCAAGCAAGGCTCCACTCCCACAGTTGCTGCAGCCCTCACCTTGCTCTGTCAATGCACATCTTCCCATCCCCCAAGGGCCCACTGGGAAGTCTCTGTCAAATTCTCTGGCTGCGACGACCAGTCTCTCCTTTTATGAACCTCTGTTGCAATTAGACTTAACATCACACAGGATGGCATGCAATTGGCATCCAGTTGTGTCTGGGTATTGCTTTAGCTCAGTGGTTTTCAACACTGGCTCAGAATCAGCTGGGGAGCTTTTAAAAGAAACTGAAAATGTTTTAAAATACTAAAATATTGTTTGGGCCTCAGGCCAAGCCAAAGGCTATGAATCTCTGAAGGCGAAGTCTGGGTGTCAGTACTTCCAACAGCTTTCCAGGAGTTACAGGCTGAGCTGTGTCCCTGTGCCCCTGCCCCCACCCCATCCTGTCACATTCATATATTGAAGTCTTAACCTCCAAGCCCTAGTGCTTCAGAATGTGACTATATTTGGACACAGGACCTTTAAAGAGGTAATTAACTTAAATGAGGTAATTAATTAAGGTGGGTCCTACTCTAATATGACTGTGTCTGGAAAGAAAAGGAGATGAGGACACAGACACACACAGAGAGGAAGACCATGGGAAGACACAGGGAAACGCAAGTCATCTGAAAGCCAAGGAGAGCGGCCTCAGAAGAAACCCCCCTGATCTTGGACATCCAGTCTCCAGAACTATGAGGAAATAATGTCTGTTATTAAAGCCATTGGTCTGTGGTATTTGTTATGGCAGCCAGAGCAGACTAATATACTAGGTGGTTCTACTGCACTTCCAAGGAACAGCCCGTCTTCCAGCCACTCTGTTCTCCCCCCACTTCCTCCTCCCGACCGGATCAGAATCTCCCTGAGGCCAGGGATGGAGCTATACCTTTGATTCCCTCTGTATATATAGCTGACTATTGACCTATCAGTAACTAAAGGCTTATTATGTCATAGGACATGGCTTTCATGCAATTCTCTCCATGATCCTTTACTCCTGATGGTCCCATCACACTCTGAGATGCTTTGGACTTTTCTTTCTTTTTTTTTTACAATGTTTTTATGCTTATCATCTTGGCCAGTTTTACGTAAACAACTTCTATCATTGTCTGTTAAAGGCCTTTCTCTGTTCCAGGGATTCCAACCTTAGCTGGCACGCTTAATATTTTCTCTTATTTTGGGCAAACACCTGACTCTTCTGACCATCTTTGTCTGGCATGCTGGCTTGGCCCATATGCCACTTCCTCCAACGACTTGTCATTCCCGGTAGGATTTTCAATCTTATTTGGTGATGCCGCTGGCCTCACCTCACTCACTTCTCTCTGGGTTGTCATTCAGTTTACTTCTCCCCTCTGTACATGCAGGAGACAACCTGACCAAGGGCTCACCCACCTCTGCCCACCTTGTATTTCTCAAGACCATCACACCCAGGACAGCTCCTCTTTTCAGAAACAGGACAGTGCTGAGAACCACTGGATTTAGAGTTTGGAAGTGAACTTAGAGGCCGTTTTACTGATGGGAAACTGAGGCCAAGGGATGGAAAGTGATTTGCCCACAGTCATAGGGGTATGCAATGGCCAGGCCCGTTTTGGAGGCTGCCTACCTGACAGTGCAGAGATCTTTCCTCTGACTCGCATTGCTACCCTGTAGATGGGGATTTCTTCTCCTGGGAAACAATGTGGGCATACACCGAAAGCAAAACCCTCCATTCTCCAGAATTTGTCTTGAAGTTTTCTCTCAATCTGTTCTTTCTTGCCCTCAAACTTTATACCACTTTTTCCACTTGAATGCTAGGGATGGCCCAGAGTGGTCATCGCTGCCATACCTCATCTCCTGCCTGCTGCTGCGGTCACCTCCAGCTCCCGTGTAGATAGCAAGGGTCACGTAAGTAAGTTCCACAGTGGGATGTGGACAGAAGTCCGATGAAAGTGTCAGGTCAACTGTCCGTGGGACTACCTCAGTAAGTGCCTCTGCCTGTTCCCCTTCCTCCTGCCTGGAATGTGGAGGGGTGGCAAAGAGAAGGGTGTAGAGCTGGAAGAAAGCAAGACAAGGCTCTGGTTCCTAGCTCTCCACTCTCCACTCACAGCTTAGGGTCAAGTGCAGAAGTAGTGGGGATGCGGAGTGAGAGAACTATTTAGAGAAGGTGAGAAATACTCCAACAGGAAAGGACTTTTGTCCAGCCAAGGCCCATGACTGAGCTCTAAAGGAGACCTCCTTCTGGACTCCCGTCACCCCACTCCCACTCAGGACAGGACCTCATCAGGTATGTTGGGAGAAATCTACTGGAGGAGGCTCTGATGTTCAGCTTTCCTGAGCCACTTGGGTGCGATGGGGTGTGGACAGGACCACACAGGAGCTCAGGGGCTGCCTGTCAAGCTGTGGTAGGTGGTCTTGGTGAACACAAAGACTGAGGAGGCAGACCATTCGTACCCGGTGGAATGAATCCCAGTCAAATTGCAGGGCCCACAGCAGCCATCTTGTGATGTTGAGGCAACTTTAAGAGGAAAATCAGTAGTAAGGCTAACAGGGTAGAAATATGGAAGGTGCCAGGAACGTTGATGGCATTGTGGAACTTCTGTACCTGCTCGAGAGTGTCTATTCTCTATCCTTCTTTTATGTAAGTCATCAACAAACTTCTCCCTGGTTTGTCATTTTGGGATGAGGTTCTCTGTTACTTGCAGCCAAAGGCAATTTCTGATACAGCAGTCATTTTGAGGTCACTCCAGTTGTTTAAAAGTTGTTTCAAAGTTGAGCTAAGATCAGCCTTAGTATCCTAGGAAAGCCCTGGCTATTCTTAACTCCCAGTTCTGTCCTCTAGGGTCACCCCAAAGAAATGTAGTCCCTTACTTCTCTCCAGCATCTCCCCAGTTCCTTCCCATTTGACTTTTTCATCTTAACATCTTTATTCCATCTGTTTTACCTGCAATTGTATGTGTGTTGGACAACAGGCCCTCTTAGTTGCTCTCTCAGCGGCTCAAGGCCATGGGCAGCCTGAGGGTGGGCATCTTGTCTGTGCACTTCACAGATCCTCCCAGCTACCTCCAGTCCATGGCAATTGTTGGATTTCCACTTTCCTTGGCTGTTTATACTCGTATGTTCCCTCCAGGCACGAGCCTATGGTCAGACAAGAGATCGTTCTGCCCTTGGGCTCGCCTGCCCTCCATTTTATTGTTTTACTCTTTGCTGACTGTACTCCTCACCCGGTTCTCACCACGGCATGGTCTCCCAAGCATCGTTTATTCAGCATCAGGGACAGAACCAGAAGCACTTACTGCCTACAAGGAACTCAGACATCCCACTTTGCATTTTAAGCCCTGTAAACCCAGGCCGTCTTATTAGCCTACTTCCCTTGTTGATAAGCTATCTGGAGACTATTAGCAAGTGTGTGTGTGTGTGTGTGTGTGTGTGTGTGTGTGTGCGTGCGCGGGGGGGTATAGGGAGGCAGGCAGGAAGATACTCTAATGCTCTTTTTGGTTTTTTTTTTTTACACAGATTCCAAAGGTTTTACTTTCTGTGTCAATCTTAGGGTTCTTCCAGTCCTGTCTCTTTTCCTAAGTCATCATGGATGTGTCCTTCCTTTATCAGCAGAAAGAAAGCGAACCATCTTTAGGAAAACTTTTCCCAGCAGCTACAGGTTGAACGAGAGAGTCTGCATTCACCGACATGATCTCTTTTCTTCTTTCTAAGTCACACCACAGCATGTATTGGTCAGCCCGGAGCTCTATGGTGTTTTTCTCTTTTTTGTTCCTCCTCCTCTCAGTTTCCTCATCTCCCATGACTACATCAAGGGTTCTTTTTGTTGTTGTTGAGAGCATTTAAATTCTACTCTCCTATCAAATTTCTAGTATACAATACAGTGTTATTGACTATACTCGCTATGTTTTACATTAGATCCTCAGACCCAGATCAAACGTTCTTAACCTGGGCTTCATGTATCCCTGAGAGGCTTCTATGGGTGGGCTTCAGAGGCCTATGAAATTCTGTGCAATATTTTGTGCATATGGGATTGTGCTCATTTTTCTGGATGGGGGCATACTTCATGGTTTTCAGACCACAATTTTGAAAGGGAAGGGTATTACCTGGAAAATTTAAAAAATGAATGCCTTTGATATTTTCTTAAGAGGTAGGTCTTCCAGATTCAAGGTAATCATTTATAGCACAGAATGATGTGCTGTCTTTTCCTACAATCTCCTCGTGTAACCTCCATTACATGAGGCCCTTTTGTTTAGCACCTGCATCTTATGATGAAAGTAGCTCAGAGAAGTCAAGTAGCTTGCTCACAGCCATCAGCAAGTTACTGGCAGAACCAAGGGGACTCCTGAGCCTGGGGCCCTCCAGAAGCAGCAGGGACACTCATATGCCAAAGGGTGAGGACCCAGGTGCAGAAGTTCTGTCTGCTTTCCTGTATTATAAATTCCATGAAGCATGAGCCCGTCTCTCTGCGTATCACCAAATGTCCGGCACATACTAGGGCTCAATGTTGGTGGCTAGATTGCTTTGTACCTACTAATAAACAGTCCTACTGCTATTAGACATCTTTTCTTTCACTCTGTTTATTCTGTTCCTGAATCCACCCCTCAGACCCTTGAGCCCAGGGAGTGCCTGTTCTGCTGTGTGGAGCCAGGGAGGTGTTTCCCTGACCCCTCACCACCTCAGCACCAGGTTTCAGAAGTCGTCATCATCCACCAAAGGGCCTTTCTTAAAGGACGATTCATCTCACCCCCTCCCTTTTAATTTTTCCATTATTTTATTTGACACTTTATTATGGTAAAAGATACATAACATAAAATTGACCATTTCAACAATTTTAAGTATACAGTTCAGTGGATTAAGTACATTCATGATGTTGTGCCAACCCTCCATCCACAGAACTTTTTTATCTTTCAGAACAAACTGAAACTGTGTTCCTATTTAAACACTAACTCCTCAGGTCCCCGTCCCCCAGCCCCTGGCAACACCCATTGTAATGTATGTGTCTATGACTTTGATTACTCGAGGTACTTCATATAAATGGAATCCTACAGTATTTGTCCCTTTGTGTCTGGCTTCTTTCACTTAGCATGATGTCCTCAAGGTTCATTCATATTGTAGCAGGTTTCAGGATTCCCTTCCTTTCTAAGGTTGAATAATATTAATCTGTATGGGCATACTACAGTTGTTTATCCATTCATAAGTCAAGGGACACTTGGGTTGCTTCCACCTTTTTTTTTTAAATTTTTATTGGGGAACAGTGTGTTTTTCTGGGAAACAGTGTGTTTTTCCAGGACCCATCAGTTGTTGTCCTTCAGTCTAGTTGTGGAGGGCGTAGCTCAGTTCCAAGTCCAGTCGCCATTTTCAATCTTAGTTGGAGGGGGCGCAGTCCATCATCCCATGTGGGAATTGAACCGACAGCTTTGTTGTTAAGAGCTTGCGCTCTAACCAACTGAGCCATCCAGCTGCCCCCCACCTTTTGACTATTGTGAATACTGGTGCTTTGAACAAGGGTGTTCAAACACCTGTTCAAGTCCCTGCTTTCAATTCTTTTGGATATCTACCCAGAAGTGAAATTTCTGGGTCATATGGTAAACCTATATCTAATTTTTTGAGGCACTCCACACTGTTTTCCACAGCAGCTGCACTAGGTAATATTCCCACCAGCAAAATCTCCACATCCTTGTCAATAGTTGTTGCTTTGTGTTTTTACTTTTTAATAATAGCTATCCTAAGAGGTGTGAAGTGATACCTCATTTTTCCTGTGAGTCACATTTGCCCATCTGACCATCATGACACGACTATCAGGTTATATAGCACACTGGCTCCCTGATGCTGTCATAACCTAAAAGTTAACCGAAATCAAACCTGAGTAAGTACTGTGGCTTTATCATGGATATATGTACAACCTATGTTCTGCTGTTTGTCATATTCACTGACTTTAATACACACAGGTTTCTTTCCCTCCAATGTTTTAATATCTCTGAGATCAGGATGCATCTTGAAGTTAATAGCATGTCTTTCTCTTAGTTTGTCACCACCTTTTTCTTTCTTTCTTCTCAGCTCATAAAATAACAGTGCACCTTGGCAAACTGGAGTCACTGAAAGGTGGCGTTGAAAACGGCCTAGACCCCATACAGCCTGTGTAGACCCTACGAAGGGCTTAGCAGCCTGCGGAATAACAGCGGTTCTTGTGTTCTCTGCAGGCTGTGTGCTGTAAACACTTTTCTCTGAGACCTGTGCTACTCACATCATCGTCACTTTGTCAGCCCTTCACGTGTAATATCAATCAACCCTTCAAGGTTTCGGCCACAGCACTCTCCCCACCCACCCCTTCCTGCTCACTACCTCATAGGTTTAGCTTTGGTGTCATTGTCACTTGTAGTTTTTCTTCCACAAAGCCCAGCCTCCATCCTGCCTGCAGACTTCTCCTACCCTATTTATTCTCTTCCTGAATCCATCACTCTTGCTGCCTGCTCCTGCCTCCAGCCCCTCACCCTGGCCTAGTTCACTTCCAGGACTGATGACAAAACTGTTTCCTCCCCTGCAGGCCCACCCTGCCCAATTCCTCCGCCGGGGCTGTCACCTTTTGGAGCATTTCCTGTGACTTCTATTTTTTTCTCCTTTTGCCCCTTAATCTGTTTTTCTCTGCTTCCCTCCCCCACCCACACACAGCTGGAATGCCTCCTCTGTTTTCTTGGCCTACTTCCTCTT
The DNA here is from genome assembly GCF_036562045.2 of Rhinolophus sinicus. Taxonomy (NCBI): domain Eukaryota; kingdom Metazoa; phylum Chordata; class Mammalia; order Chiroptera; family Rhinolophidae; genus Rhinolophus; species Rhinolophus sinicus. The sequence goes on from NC_133757.1 coordinate 98,045,296, forward strand.
GAAATCCCCTGGCACCCATCCCCCATCCTTTGCTGTCTGCCCTAAACAAATCCCACAATTCGTCTGACTGGTTGGTGCTATGAGATCTAGGGTTTGCTGGGACCCATTCAGCACTAGTGATTTGCCCCCCAATCTCTATGCTCCTCCAAGACTCCCTACCACAGCTTGACAGTCAGCCCCTGAGCTCCTGTGTGGTCCTGTCCACACCCCATGGCACACAGCTGACTGAGGAAAGGTGAACATCAGAGCCTCCTCCAATCTGCTCTGCCCACCATACCTTGATGAAGCTCCATCCTGAGTGGGAGTGGGGTAAGAGAAGTCCAAAAGGAGGTCTCCTTCAAACTTAGTCATGGGCCTTGGCTGGACAAAATCCTCTGCTATGGGAGTGTCTCTCACCTTATCTAGATTTCCCCCAAGACCAGTAATCCCCCACTGGACTCCAATCTGGGATTGGAGTGTGGAGAGCGGGGAACCAGACCCATCTTGCTGCCCTCCAGCTCTTCACTCTTCTTTGCCCCTTCTCCTCAACGATCCCTTGCACCCAGAAAGGTCAGGCTCCTTCCTTCCTTCATAGCCTTCTCTTGCTGTCCTCGTCCCCCCACCCCCACCCCCTGAGTGTTTATGGGGGAAGGCTGTCTTCCCTCTACTGTGAGGACAGTTTGCGATCACATGGCCTGTCTGGTTCATGATACTGCAAAGGGGAGCTAGGTGGACTTAGGGAGCCCTCTGTGTGGGACTTGTCTGCCAACCAACCCACTTGCTAGCTGCAACCCACTATCCGCTTCTTTGCCAACCAACCATCCCTTGCTAACTGCAATCTGCGCTTGCTAGCTTAGCCACGGCAGTTATATCAGTGGCTAATGGCTAACTGGTTACAGTAGATGGCCAACTAGTCACAGCTGATGGCTGTGTACTGCCTGAGCCAGCACCTTTCCATGGGAGGCCGAGAGCCTTGAAACTGCTCTCTGGACTCTGTCCCCACAGCCTCACTGCCAGTAGGGCCAGTGCCAGAAAGAGTCCACCTGGTCCTAGGAAACTGCCCAGGCCCCACAGTGAAGGCAGCGGAAAAGGTGACAAACTGTCCCAGTGAGCTGGTGACCAAAGATGTTGGGGAGGATTGGGTCCCTGAATTAGGACTTTCAGTGTTAAGATTGGGGCAGTCCCGGGTACACTGGGACGAGTGGCCTGCCATGAAACCTGTTTCTTATTTCTCCTCTGTTTTGCCTCCCTCTGTTACTGGTCTCCTCTTCTTTATTTACTTCTTCTTGGGTCTAATGTAGGAACACCTGAGTTTGCTTGCCAGGTGTTGGCCTCGCAGACTTCAGTGGAGAAGGGCTTTTGGTGCTGCTGTTGAGGTAACTGGGGCCAGAGCTGATCTTACTGTGTTCAAGGATGGCAAATGTCTGGCACCTGTATGGCCCTTCTCTGCCCTGACGCTATGACAGCATTTCTAGCTGATCACAGCCTGGGCACTTTTTTCTCCCATTCCCCCAACCAACCACAGCCTGTCACATTTGACACCAAGGCTATGTCTAGTTGCCATGCCTGTCCTAACTTCGTCCTTCTCTGGCTAATCCCTAAATTGTCTTTTCGGTCTCTTCTCAGAAGGCTCCATGTCACCTCCTCCAGGAAGTCTTCCCTTACTTGCCGTTCTTCTTCTTTCAGTCATGTCCTCTGTATAATCTATACTATATCTATCTCTATCTCTGTCTTTATCTATATATCTATCTCAGAACATTTCTTATGCTACAGTTAGTAATGTACCTACTTGTCACACTAGAATGTGACTTTTTTGAGGATGGGTGCTATATCTCAGTAATTTTTATATTTCCAGGACCCAGCATAGAGCCTGGTATGCAATAGCTGCTCAGAAACTTTTGTTGGGTATACAAATGAGTGAATGAATGAGTGATTGAATGAATGAACAACCTGGTTGGACTAGGCTGTTTTGAAGGTGAAAGAATCAAAAGTGCATTAAAGCCTCTTTGAAAAAGAAAATCGATGGGCCGGCCTGGTGGCCCAGGTGGTTGGAGTGCCCTGCTCCTAACACCAAAGGCCGCCGGTTCAATTCCCACATGGGCCACTGAGTTGTACTCTCTACGGCTAAGATTGTGAACAACAGCTCTCCCTGGAGCTGGGCTGCGGTGAGCAGCTGGAGGTTGGCGTGGGCTGCCACGGGCTGCTGTGTGCCATCTTGAGCGGCCGGTGGCCAGTGTGAGCGCCGATCGATGACTGGAGACCAACTGCCTCAGCTGGGGGGTCGGGCAAGGCTCATCATACCAGCATGGGGCAGGGAGCTGTGTCCTACACAACTAGACTGAGAAACAACGGCTTGAACCTGAGTGTGTGTGTGTGGGTGTGTGTGTGTGTGGGGGGAGGCAGAAGAAAGGGGGAAAAAAAAGAAAATCAATTTGCTTCTCCCTCCCGATGCTGCAAGAGGAGGTCATAGTTCTCAGTGACTTGTCTTGGGGATGAAGGTGAACCTGTCTATTTCTATTGATGAGGCTGGAGAGCAATCAGTCATCTCATCTGCAAGCAGTCGTCTCATCTTCCTGCAAGGATCGGGGTGATGTTTGTAGTTTTATATGCCCTCACCCTTCACAGTCCATGGGTCCAGGCTACCCTGGCTCCCTCAGCTCATTCTCTTGGGTCCTAAATTTTTTCAAACTTGTCTGTGTACATGTATGTGTGTGAGTGTGTGTGTCCCCCATATATGTGTGCATGTCTGTGTGTGTGCGTGCGTGTGTGTAAGCCACCTGAAGTTAATGCAGAATTTTGTCAGTTATATGAGTGCAAGCAGGGGGATAATTTCCCTCAGCCTCTCTCCGGGCTGTGTACTTGGTCTCATGTTGGGAGGGACTTTTCATGCTGGACCCCGGCTGCTATCAGCCCGATTTTTGGTACTTAGGATACCATGGGTCACATTCTCTTTTTATTTTGAAAATCCAGTCAGAGACTGGGAATTCCATTTCAGAAAGATGTTCTTTCCTAGGAGAATGCCAGAAGAAGGGGGCAGTCGTCCACTTGAGTGTATGTTGCGATATGCTTTTGCCTGGGTCCTGAAAGAGTCACCGAGTGGTCTTTACTTGGCTCCGGGCCAGGTGCCTGCTTTCCCCTTGAGCGCTCTCCCTTGCCCTACAAAGCTTCTGTCCGGGAGGGCTCTAGACAGGCCCTCTCTGCCCAGAAATGGGCTGCAGGGAGCAGAAGCCCTTCAAGGCAGTGGGGGTCCTGGGGGACATGGCAATGCTGCGAGACATGATAATACTGGGGGGGGCACAATGACACTAGAGGACCTGGTAACATTGGTGGTGATGCCGGGGGACGTGGTGACTATGGGGACATGGTGATGATGGGGGGCAGAGTGCTTCTGGGGGACACGGTGGCACTGAAGGACATGGTGAGATTGCGAACACAGTGATGCTGGGGCTGTGGTGACATTGGGGGACACAGTGACATTGGAGGACAGGTAACACTGGGGACACGGTGACCCTTCTTTCACCTCTCAGTCCCTCGGTGAGGACCAGGAAGAACGTTCATTGTCACACGTGAAAATGAAAATCAAATGGGAAGAAAAGTCAGTGCTTCAGGAAGGCAGGGAAAGCAGCAGAGTAACGGTGATCACAGCTGCATGGCTGCTCCTGGGAGGTCTGCGAAAGCAGCTTAACGGGCTTAGTGGGGAGGGAGGGGAGTGAAGAAGCTAATTATAAAGTTTGTGCCAGAGATGAGAGGATTATGAGGCCTCTGTGCACCAGGACTTTGAAAATGAGAGAAGAGTCTTCCCCCTAAGATGAGTGGGGTAAATAGGGAGCAGCGGTAAGGACGGGAGAGGCTGGCACTGGAGGAACCGGAGCAGGGAGCGTGCTGCAGGAGGGAGGCCGTGGTTCCCTGCAGGGCGCGCATTAATGAGGGTCCCGCCATGGTCTGAACCACGGGCAAGTGGGGACCACTCCTCACCCGATCATAATGGCCCAAGTGTCAGTTTGTTGACAGGCCTGGGCTCTAGTATGGGGCTCTGGGAAATGTCGGCCTGCTGAATCAGTCTGGATTTCCTGGACCCCGGCTGTGCCAAGCATGGGGTTGGGTGCCCTGAGGTTCTGCTGCCCAGGCCTGGGCGTAGCTGGTGAAGAAAAACACAGTCCTGGCATGTGGGAAATAGCAGAGGAGTCATGTTGAAAATGGGGATTGCCTCAGACTGGGGGGCTGCGGAAAACTCCATAAAGGAGGGAAGCCAAGGCGGAGAGCAGAAGGATGGGGGTTGCCAGGCAGGGGGAGCCCCGAGTCAGGCGGCCTGATTGGAGTGAAGAATTCCTGCAGTAAAGAACAGGAGCTGAGGCTTAGGGGAAGGATAAGGACAAGGGGAGAGGCCTGGCACTGTGGGATAAGGGGCCTGGGCTTTTTCTGCAGATACTGTGAACCACTGGAAGGGCTTGGGACATAGGTAGCATCCAGGTGAAAACGGGGTTTCAGGACAATTTGGCTGGCAGGTGCACAGAAGAGCATCCGGTGGTGACAGGAAGAGTCAGCGGCAGACTTCTGCAAGAGTCCGGGTGAGGCCATGGGCTCCACTGCGGTGGGGATAGAAACACACAGTGGGATGGATGGCCTTACCCAACCACAGCTGGCCTGAGCCCCCACTCTTCCATGGCAGTGGCAGCGGGCTGGGGGACTCACCCATAGGGTTCATCACGCATCCTGCAAAGACTTTGGAGGGATGTGAGGGGGGGCATTCTTTTCATCTGAAAGCGAACATCACCATACAATGGGGAAAACACATGGCATCAAATGGTGGCATCCTCTTTGGGTTGCCAGCCGTCCCTAAGGGGTTTGGGATGGAAGAATCAACTCCAGTCCTCTCACCTGGCAGCTGGAGGATGACAGTCCCGAGACCTGGGCATCCCCAGGGCCGCACATGAGACTTTGCACTGAGATAGCGGGTAAGGTGCCCAGGCCTCCTGACCGTTGGCTCCGTGTTCTTGCATCTGCTCTACATGGTCTTCCCTTTATTTACCCACTTCTTTAGGAGACAAACCCTAAGGTATTTAAAGGAGGTTAGGGTGGTAGAAAATGTTAAGAAATACAGCAAGAGGAAGGAAAGGAATCAAGATGTACCGGTGCTTGCTCTGTGCCACGTGCTCTCTAAACGTAAACGCATTTACTCGTGATAACCACTCTGCAGCGTGAGCACGGCTGCATTTTACAGGTGGGGTCCACCAAACACAGAGCACATCATTCACTTCCTGGGTCACACAGGGAGTAAGTGGGGAACGGGATGGGATTTGAATTCAGATCTGTCCGATGCTAAACCTTTAGCCTTCCTGCTCTTCCATCAAAATGGATTCACCTGCCTCTACTGAGCAGAGTGGAGCAAATTTGGGGTGGGCAGGAAGCACCTCTATAACGAAGGAGAGAAAGGAAATGCACACTCTCTCGGCTACTCTCTGACTCTCTTCCTTTGACCCGTTTCAGCTGCCTGGGCTTCCATGCCATGAACAGCACCCTGGGGGATGCCCAGGCCCCAAGCTATCGCAAGTGCCTCCTGCCTTCCATGGCCCGGACCCCCTCTGTCACCCAGGTCACGCCAGCCAAGAAGATAACTTTCCTCAAGCGAGGGGATCCCCGGTTTTCTGGGGTTCGCCTGGCTGTCCACCAGCGCACCTTCAAGAGCTTCGGCACGCTGATGGACGAGCTTTCCCAGCGTGTGCCTCTCTCCTTTGGGGTGCGCTCTGTCACCACACCCCGGGGCCTGCATGACCTCAGTGCCCTGGAGCAGCTGGAAGATGGTGGTTGCTACCTCTGCTCCGATAAGAAGCCACCCAAGACCTCCAGTGGGCCAGGCCGGCCACAGGGGAGCAGCACCGCCGCTCAGCAGTCACAGGATGTGGAAGACCAGTGTGAGGCACCAGGGACACCCTCTTGCCAGAGGGGTCCCAAAGCCCCAAGGAGGATAATGCTGGTTAAGAATGGGGACCCTCGATTCCAGCAGACAGTGCTTCTCAGTCATAGAAATACAAGGAGCCTGACGGCCTTTCTCAGCAAAGCCTCAGACCTTCTGCTCTTTCCTGTGAAGCAGGTGTACACAACCAGTGGGGAAAAGGTAGGCTGTCAGAGTGGGCTATTTCTTTTAAAAAGTTCTCTGGGTCTCAGATCACAATACTTGGATGGAAGAGGAAGGTCATCCTTAAAAAGAGGCACTGATTGTCTTGCTGCTAATTAAAGGTGGATAGAGTAGACGCATTCATTCCGTCAGCTCATCAAACAAGCACTTGTCATTCCTATGTGTAGTTAGCATTTATTGAGCATTCAGTGCCAGACACTATGCTTTGCACGCTTCCGTTATTTTCTTATCCAATCCTCCTGTTATCCAGTCTCACCTATTGCAGTGAGAGTTCAGTGCAGGAAAGAGATACTGCTTGAAGTACCTTAAGCAGAAAGCAGTATAATACAGGGCACCAGGGGGCTTCCATATCTTTGGACAGCTGGAGGGACAAGCTCTAAGCTGGGTCTATAGGAACGGCTCCCAGCATTCTGCAGGAAGCTACTACCTCTGCTTGAAGCAACTGTGATTACTGAGTTCCAGAGGAATGCTTGGTAGTGGCCTCCAAGCAGATAAAGCTGGGCTCAGGAAACAGTCACATCTGCATCTTGACACCAAGACACACTGGGGTGCTGGGTCCCGCCACGGTGGCTTTAGCTGCCATCGCCTCCTGAAAAATGTGTTTGGAGCTTTCTAAGCTCTGCAGTACTGGACAGCACACCAGGAAGAGAATAGACTAGAGATTGACTAATCTAGGACATAGCACCCACCACACAAACTCATGAGGCAGTTTATATTATTATACCATTTGTAGAGATAAGGAAATTGAGGCAGAGAATTGGATGGCTGGCAAATGATAGGGCTAGCCTTAACGATTCCAGAGTCCTGAGGTAAGAATGCTTCTAAATTATGGTGCATTTGCTATGTACTGACATGTGCTACATGCACATTTTACAGACAAATAAGACTAAGTCCATACCTTCAGTTTGGCTATACGTAGTTAAGTGGATGTGGTGAGAGGAAGAGAGCAGGTACAAAATAAATTAATTGGAGAAAAAAAAATAGCATATTTTCACATAGACTTACTACAGGGTTATTAGAGTTTCTGTAAACAAAGTGACCTCGTTGCTCCCCATGACAGGCTGTGTCATGGTTATCAATTTGCAGGTCCTCTACTGGGTGGACACTCTCGATAATGCTCTTTTGTCCCCATAGATCCTAGATCTCTACCTCTTTCTAAAATGGGAGTGTCATTTAGGCCTCAATTCTAGTTTCTTCCTTGGAAACGTCTGATTTCCTAGAAGCATGGCTATATGTATAAATCGATAGACTTAGGTCATGTTTGTATTTCTGTGATGGACTGGAGACCTTAATCAAAACAGGAATGTACCTAGTAGTTTGAAACAAGCTCCGAATTAACTGAGCTGAAAGATTTGCTGTACAGCAATCTTAATGTCATTTTGGGAGGAGAAGATGTAGAGTTCTCCCTTTTCTTCATTTCCTTATTAATAAACACACCCTTCTAATTTGAGAAAATGAAAGAGAACAGATACAGCCCTTACAAGATGGAACTAAATCCCCCCACACTGCTAATTATAATGTAATGTTATAAGTAGTGGAAAGGCTCAAATATGCAGAGGCCTCAGGGCCAGGTGAGATTTTTTCGGAAAGCAGGGCCCTGTTTCCAGGAATGCAATCCAGGACTGATTTGCCCGCTCAGCTCGCAGCTCCGGACATCCTGCTGGTGGGTGTGTGGGTAGGTGGGGAGAGGATGACACCAGCATCTGGGCAGGAGACTAGAGAATCTTCAGAACAGCCTGGGAAGGAAGGGCTACCTGTGGAAAGAACAGTGCCTTACCTTTCTCCGCTCCACGTGGGGCAGAAGCAGAAGCGATGGGCTCGGATTACACTGGAAACCACAGATCAAACCTAAGAGAGGAGTCTGCTTGGGTGAGATAGCGAATCAGGTCTCCACATGGAAGCTGGAAGGCTTTCTGCTTTGGTTCCTTTAAAAAATGCCTGTTCTGGAGGGTGCAAGTGTGGGCAGGGGAGCAGTGTGGGCAAAGACCTTGTGAAGTCTTTTCCACCTGAAGCATTCAGAATAACCTCTAAACCACAGGCCTCACACCAGGTGGTGGGAGGGTGCAGGTAGAGAGGAAGATCATGGTTGTAGGTCCTCAGCCCCCAGCTGGTTACAATGGTATTTCGACAAGTGGATAGGATGCTTCCCTTGGATCAGAAATCTGAGGTGAGATGTGCAAACATCAGGAAAGGGCCAGAGTGAGTGGAGTCTTCCTCTCACTGTGTCTCCCCAAGCAGAAGGGGGGGTCCTGCGGACCAGGCCTCCTGACTCAACACTCTCCTTCTTCAGGTGGACTCTCTGAAGGCTTTACTGCGCGGCCCCTCGGTGCTGGTGTGTGCTGGTCACGAGTCCTTCAGACCTCCGGCAATGGAAGGTGCCAGAAAAAATGGGACTGAAACATCATCAGGGCAGACTTCAAGGAACAAAAATGGTGAGTTGGTTTTGGAGTTTCCCCCAAGTTATTTGCACTGGATAGTGGTTCAGGAGGGCTCGGCAGATATCTTTTCTAGATAATTTAGGAAACCTGCCTTTGGCCCCAATTCTTGGGCAGCCCACTTGTTTTGGGTCTCTCTTGCCTCTTCCTCCTTCTTATCACCATCAACCTTAACTGGATTGAACATTTGACTCGGGTCTGAGAGAGGGGAGTCTGGTATTTACAGAGAAAAGGGATGAGGAGATCTTCAACTCTAAGTTCTTAGGATCTGAAATAAGCGTTATCAAGCACGATGAGATTATGGAGGCAACGGACCATGGGAAGGGGGCACTGGCATCTTTCAAGAGTCGTGACTCTCTTAGGCAATGGTGGGGGCCAAATGGACTAAAACTCATAACAACCATCATCCATCCAATCCATTAATCTATACATCCAACCATATAGCCACCCCAAAAGCCTACTGTGTGCCAGAGTCTAGGCTTTGTTATTAAAAAAACATTATTTTAAAAGCATCATTAAAAACTGTAGAATAAAAGTTTCAGAAAAATTATTGGAATGACAATGATCAAATTTTGACGAGTAAATAAATAATATCCTTTATAAAAAGATGTTAAAGAATGACAATAATGGTTGTGGTGATTGCTATAATACATGCCAGGTGCTAGAGGTACAAAGACCATGAGCCACAGCCCCCGACCCCCGGAGGAGCCCCCAGCTGGTGCTTATGAAAGAGCAGAACTTGACAAAACCTTCTTTCCAGGTGGTGTCAAGGAGGTCTGTTCTTTTGTTGGCCCCAGGCTCACATGCCCCTAGCCCCTTCGTCTTGTCAAGTGTTAGCTCAGGAGATGAAATGAGAAAGGGGCTTCATTCTCTCTTGAAGTCATCTCTTTTTCTCCTCAGTGGCTCCTTCTTCTCGTTTTCGTGGCCGGGGTGCAGGCTTGACTAGCAGGACCTGCTATTGTGTGTCTAGGTCCTTCCTTGCAATCATTTATCAACCCTAGAGCTTGATGAATGTTAGGATGATAAATCACCACTAATAATTGCAAAGCATTTTACAGTTTACAATCTGGTGTGTATGCAGCAGCTTATTGATTTTGCTTCCTGTGGTGGGAATGGGCATGAGCAGGGGTCGGAGTTAGCGCTGGGCACCGCTGCCATGCCTGCCCCCTCTGCTGTCTATTGAGAACCTACTCTGTGCTAGCAACTCAGCAGGAAGTTTTATATGCATTACCTTGCATCATCAAAACACACTACCAAGTAGATACGATTATTCTTATTTTACAGCTCAGAAAAGAGGCTCTGCCAAAAACTACACAGCTAGGAAGTGGCAGGGTTGAGAGTGAATTCAGGCTTCAAGTGCATCTTGCTTTGCTCTACTGCGTTCACAAAAGGCAGAGTGTGGATGTTTGTTCTAGAATGGTTTCCGCCCTTGCTGTGTGGTTCTGGAGGCGGCAGGGGTGTTGAGGTGGCCTTTATGAGCAGCCTTTATGCTCCTGCCCTGAAGCTCCCCCCAGTAACTCACTGTCTTTTCCTCTTTCCTCTTACTCTTCACTGTGTGCCAGGGAGCTGGGGGCCAAAGACCCAGCAGAGCGTGATCCACTCGAGGCCCAGGTCAGGCAGCAGGCCACAGCGGTCTTCCTTGCTGTCAGAGAGGTCTGGTCTCAGTGACTCCGTGGTGTCCCTGCATCGTGCCTGGATGGGCCCTCCTCCTGAAAGGCCCCCTCAGGACACAGCCGCCCAGCTTGGCCCATTGGTGACCGGTGACGATGTGGAGAAGAAGGTCCACGTGAATGAGGACGGCAGCCTGTCTGTGGAGATGAAAGTCCGCGTCCACCTACTCGGCGATGACATGCTCCTTTGGTCCCAGAGGGTCGGGAGGGCTAGCGCCCTCACAGCAGCCCATGGGGAGGCAGACCCCCGCCACTGTGTGTGGGAGGGCCACCCTGGGGGCTCCTCAGAGCCTGGGGCACAGGGACAGAAGCCATGTGGAGCAGGATGCAAGGAAGCCTTTGAACAAGGCCGGTGGCAGCCAGGGTCTAGATATGAGATCTGGACAAACCCCCTATACACCGCCCAGGGAGACGCAACAGCTTCTTGTAGAATGTCTGGGCTGACCAAGCACTCCCACTCCAGGGGTGCCTGGAGCCAAGGGGTCACCAGCAGGCAAAGAAGCATCAAGGAGAGCGTCAGCCCTGCCTCCAGTGACAGACCCCCCGAAGGCTCTGAGCCGAACTCCTCCTGCTGCTCCAGGTCCCGAGAGGGCAGTGTGGGCAGCTGTGACCTGTATCTGGCCTCCAGGGCTGCCTCCCAGAGGAGAGCAGGGCGGGAAGCTGGAGGCACGCCCTGCGCTGGTGAGGGCCCGGGTCCAGAGGCAGCAGGGCTGGGCAGCAGGGAGCGCCACTGCCTGAAACCCAGCACCCAAGGTGTGGCAGGTACTCATTCTGACTCTTCAGCAAGTGACAGGTCTTATGAGGAGTCCAGTGAAAGGGATAAGTGGCACCAGGGCCACCTGAGCAAGACAAGGGATGTGATTTCCTCATGGAAGGCCACCCAGAGGGGAGGACCCAGGTACCCCATCACGAGTCCCTCGCCTTTGAGGAACAAGGACCCACAGGCAAAGGAAAACGGGAAGGACCCTGGATACCCCCAGGCCAGGGGTGGGTCTGGGACCAGGTTGCCCCTGGCTGCGGACTATTTTGGCTCTGGGGACACTGCTGGAGGCTGTTCCCCACCTTCGGCCCATCCCTCAGCCACAGGTGGGAGAAGAATGCAGGAGAGCAGAGTCAGTGCTGTGTCCTCACTCAGCATTTCTGGCATCAGCCAAGGGGCCCAGAGAGACTGCCCTGGGCATCACCACAACCACAGGGACACCCACTGTCTGCTGCACTCACCTGTGTCCAGGCAAATACCGGGGCCTCCCAGCATACCCAGGGCTAGCCCAGTACCACACCATTCTGGAAGCCCTTCTAGCACCAGGAACCGGGCCTCCCAAGACCCAGAGCCGCCCTCCTCTGCCTCCCTTCATTCCCAGGATGCAGAAGGGGTCAGCAGTGTCCCCATTACACCTGTGAGCAATTCAGACTGTGCTTCCAATTTCTACCCCCTATCTTCTCCCTCTGCTGATACGGAAGGGGACCCTGAGTTCAACTCTTTCAGGTCCCAAGCTGATGGCCTAGGCAAAAAGGCAGGGGGTGACCTCCCCAAACCTCCCCGTCCCTTGATTCTGCCAGTTGGGCAGCATGAGGGGGGAAAGCCAGGAGCCCACCAAGGGGCCTGCTGCTCACAGATGGGCATATCTCCCATTCACAGGACCCTGGGTGGTAAGACTCAGGCCCTGCATGTCTCCCAGCCTCAGGGCAGCCAGGGATCCTTCTCTGAGGCCAGCTTGGTACATAGCAGGTACTGTCCCACTCCCCCTAGGGCACAGCCCTCTGTAGACCACAGTACTGATTGGGGGCCACGGGGGGCCGAGCCAGGGGAGGAAAAGCTGGACTTGCTGCACCCACAGGCCTCCAGCTCTCAGTCAGGGTCCGTGGGGGTGGTAATCAGAGCCCCAAGAAGGAGCAGCCCTAGCCTAGGTCCTAGGCCTGGAAGAATGTTCCAGACGCAGGTCACTGGTGCAGGGGAAGGCCTGGAGGAGCAAGAGGATGATGGCGGCATGACACCAGGCACTCTGCCCCAAGCTCTGCCAGAGGCTGTGGTCCGTGAATGGCTGAGCAACATCCCGGAGGAGCCCATGCCCATGAAACATGAGGTGGTAAATGATAGCACGGATGGGTCTGGGGATAGCCAGGAAGGTCCCATGGAGGTCCCTGTTGAGAAACATTCCCTGGGAAGCCTGGAGGAACAAACCCAGGCCAGACGACCGCGTCTGGAAGGGAGCACCAGTGAGAAAGCAGAACCAGACGACGGAACCCTCCCAGCGATGGGTGATGCTCGTCCCCAGTCAGGAGAGGGTCTTCCTCACGGTGGCATTTCAGAAGCCACCAAGGAGGCTGGAACAGGACAAGGGATGGCTGAGGGCTGTGGCATGGGACAGTGTGTGCTGCCTCGCAGGGTCTCTGCCTCCATACAGATCATGAAGGTGCTGATGGGCGCGAAGCAGGGCCGGCCCAGCAGCCTGCCCGAAGTGTCCCGCTCGGTGGGCAGGAGGCTCAGCCACTCCGCCCAGGCTCTCATCACCTGTCTCACCAGGCTCCACTTTTTCGATGAAGATCTTGGGTCTCCCGCCAGCAAAGTGAGGTTCAGAGACTCTCCTCAGTACCAGGAGCTCCTGAGCACCTTCCAGGCCCTGTGGCCAGGGTGTGGCCTCCAGCGAGGTGAGCCGGACTCGGACCTCGGGGAGCTCGATGGGTGCCAGGCTCTGCCGGGCCTCAGGTCCCATGCTGTGACTGAGGACTTCACGCCAACGTCCTCATCTGGCGTGGATGTTGGCAGTGGCTCTGGAGGCTCGGGGGAGGGCAGTGGGCCCTGTGCCGTGGGCTGCATCCTAGTCCCTGAAAGGATAGAACTGCCCTTGAAAATCCCCGACCAGAGACCTGATTCCAGAACCTCAGAGAACCCAGTGGATCTGGGAAACCAACAGCCTAGTGGTTCCAGGGCCTCCCCGAGTCCCCAAGCATGGGTCTGCGCCACCGGGAAGGATGGGGCAGAAGGAAGCAGCAGGGGGCAGACACTGGGCAGTAACCTGGACCAAGTAATTGAAAACACGATGCAAGAAGATGGAGTGCAAATAGAGAAGAGAAAAGAAGAAAAAGAAAGAGCAGAACCGCAAGGACAGGGTATCAGTAGATTTCCAGAAGAGGGAAGGGACCTGGGACAAGAGCCATCAGGGGCTGGCTCTCAAGACAGGGAAGGTGCATTGGAAGACGAGAGAGTGCAGGAAGAGACGGGAAGAGACCCTGCCTCTGCCATGCTGCACCCTCCAGGGAGGAGAGAAAAATGGACAGAAACCCTTGGGAGCCTCAGGGAGAAGGACTCAAATGCCAGCAGGAGTCAAAGTGGTCCCTACGCTGAGCCCAGGTTGGAGAAGCCGCCCACGGCAGCTGAAACAAACCATGAGCAAACCCAGGCCAAGTTCACTCAGGGGGCTGGGGAGAAGGGCACTGCTAGGGCCCACAGAGCATCTCTGGACCCTGACCCGCTCTGGGTTTCCAGGTTACTGAGGAAGATGGAGAAGGCCTTCATGGCCCACCTGGCCAGCGCCACGGCTGAGCTCCAAGCCCGCTGGAGCCTGCAGAGCAACGACCTCCTGGACCAGATGGTGGCTGAGCTGCAGCAGGATGTGGGCCAGCGACTTCGAAACAGCACAGAGAAAGAGCTCTGGAAGATCCAGAGCCGGGCAGGGCGGAAGGCCCTGAGGCCCCCGAGGGCAGCCCTCAGGTGGGAGATATCCCTGCAGACAGAGCTGCGTAGGCGTCGCCTCCAGGGCCTGCATAACCTCTCGGCCTTCTCTGACCAGATCCGGGTCTGGGGTCCGCCCTCCTCCTATCTGGAGGACATGCCACCTCTCAGCAGAGCCCTGGAGACCTGGCCGGGTGGGGAGGCCGAAGGGGACGAGTTCTGTCCCTGCGAAAACTGTATGAAAAAGAAAGTGACCCTTGTGTCCCAAAAGGACACAATAGGCGTAGCCAGTGCACCCATCAAAGAGGCCTTTGACCTGCAGCAAATTCTGCAGAAGAAGAAAGGAGGCTGTGCTAACGGGGCGACAGCAGCAGTGGCCCCTGAGAACACAGGGATGGAGCCGTTTCAGAGGGACCCCTCGGTGACAGGGGCTGTCCAGGGAGCTGATGGAGGCCTGAAGCTGGGGTCAGGCTGGGGCCCTGGGGTGGAAGAGGTGGATGAGGGTGAGGGCAGCCAGTCCCTTGGCAGAGATGAAGATCTGGGGAGGGGAGAGAAGGGTGTGGCTCCTCAGAAGACAGAAGGGAACAAAGATCCCTGTGTAGACTGCCCCCCAGAGGCCATCGAGTGGGAGAAGCAGGGAGTGGGTGCCAAGGAAGAGAACACAGAGGAGGGCTCTGGGGCTGAGGACAGTGTGGAGGGTGAAGCCTCTGCAGGAAGTGACCAACATCTAGGAGGACAGAATGATGGTGCTGACAGCTTAGAGGCCCAGGAAACTGAAGGAGAGAGACAGCCAGAGTCCAAAGGAGGAAAACAAGGTGAGAAAGGGAGCCCACAGGCTGGCCCCAGATGGGGCCAGTCAGGTGAGGCTTCTGGGCACAGCAACCCAGACCAAGAGGGGAGGCCCACGCCACCCCCTGCCCCAGGTGGAGATGCCCCCCACCAAACGTCAGGCCCCCAAACAGGCCTTTCCTCATGCAGCACGTCATCTCTGGGCAACTGCTCTCAGCGCTCCCAGAAAGGCTCTGAAGAGGAGCCGTCAGATGGAGGCATGAGGACCACTGGAGATGAGCCCAAGGGAGTCCCTGGTCCAGAGAGAAAAGTCACAGGCATGTATCCACAAAGCTCCACTTCAGAGCAAGAAGGGGCCGGTTCGGGCTCAAGGACTCCAGAGCGAGGGACAGACAAAGGTCTGACTCCAGAGACGGGCGCCGGCCAAGGCTCTGACTTAGAAGCCAAGAAGGTAGTGAGAAGTCTCACACGGACAGAAATGAGGTTCCAAAACCTCACCACGGACAGGACAGATGGCTTTGGCCAAGACGATTTAGATTTCTAGAGATCCAGCTGCAAGACGGTCATGAGTCTGGAGCTCTGTTTTTAACTCATATTTTGTATGTGAGCCTGAGCATGACTCAGCCCATTAGAGATGTGCCCAGTGTGGGGAAAAGACCAAAGATGTGTCAAGGACACAGCCACACCACTCTGCCCCTGGGCTCTAAATTCTGGAGCTTCAGAGGGCCTGCTGGCCTGTTCCACACGCTGTGTGAAGGAGGTTATCTCCGATACGCCCTGTTACTGGAGGTCAGCGGCCCCCCTGCATCTGCCTACTGAGCCCAAGGATGGAACTGATTGGAACGGTTCCAAGAGAGTTTTTGTTTGTGTTTGTTTTTTTGCTAGCAAGTGTTTCTCTCATTCTTTTGCCTATTGATCTCCTGTTATTTTTCTCCTTGGCCTCTCTTGGCACTCACCTCGTTCGACTTTGAGGTGCTTTTCTCTGGTCTTGAATATAGTTGGTGACTCTGCAGATGTGAATAAATTCAGGGAGAAGCAGATAAGTTCAGGGTCATTGGATGGACAAAGTTTGTTCTCAGCCCAAAAATCCAAGTGTATTTCCTTGATTCATATTTTTCTCTTTAGGTAATGGAAAAAAGTAGGAAAATGCAATAAAGCGGGAAGAAGGAAAAGTAGTCACCCATGAGCCCGTCACTCAGAGATAACTTGTGTTAGCAGTTTGATGTTTTCTTTCCCAGTGTTTTTCTAACCATTGGGTAGTGGAGGTCGTCCATATATACTTCTTTTTTTAACTTAACAGTATAAGAATGTGGGGACAGAGTCCCAGAGAGCAGTTTCCAGGCTCTCAGCCTCACGTGGAAAGGTGCTGGCTCAGGCAGTACACAGCCATCAGCTGTGACTTGTTGGCCATCAGCTGTGACTTGTTGGCCATCAGCTGTTACCGGTTAGCCATTGGCCACTGATATAACTGCCGTGGCCACGCTAGGGGGTTGGTTGGTTGGCAGAGAAGCGGACTGTGGATTGTGGCCAGCAAGTGGGGATCCTGTTTCCCGTATCTACAACCCAGCCGCCAGCGAGAATATAGTGGTGTGACCCCCCTATCTGTGGCTCCAGGGATGTTCCTTTTTGGCCTCACCATATCCTGCGTTCTTGTGCGGGAAGCGGGAGCTGAGACTCCACATTACAAAGTATTTCCTCAATTTATCTCCAAATCTTCATAAACCTATTTTTAATACTTGAATCATGTTTTTAATATCTGAGTAATACATGATGAGAATATAAAATACTCTACTACATCATTTCCCTCTTGTTGACCATGTACATGGTTTCTATCATTTTTTTTTTTCTTAAAACTTTGTTTTCCCCAGAACTGCAAATGATTTCCTTAGGATAGATTCCCAGGCATGGAGTTACTAGGTCAAAGGATATCGACTTTTTTTAAGGCTGTTGCTATCCTGCTGCCAAATTGTTTTTCTAAAGGTCTATACTAATTTACATCACCTGGCCCGACGCCCTCGCCTCAGTGTTTGGTATAGTCATTACAATGAGAAATCTGTTTGCTTATTTTATAGGCAAAAAATAGTATCTCATTTTAATGGGGTACTATTTTAGATATATTTGATCACTAATGAGATTAGAGCGTTTTCTAGGTTTTTGAAAAAGCTAGTTGCATATGAATTATATGTGTATGCTTCTTGCGCATTTTTCAACTGACATCCTACCTTTTTTTTTGAATTGCTTTACATGTGCCCTTTATATTATTTTAAAAATATTCTATTTATCATTTTTGAGATTAAAAACAAAAAGCCCTTTCTCCGTATCCTTCTCCAGCAAGCCTTGGCCTGGGCTCTGTCTGCGTAGGGAGCATCTTGATGGAAAAGAATTTCCTTGACTGGTTCTCACCAGCATTCTGCTCATAACATGACCATTTTGTGTATTCAGACTTATTAAAATGGAATTCTATATTACAAGAACAGGCGTTGTTCACTGGTTGTTTAAATGTAAATGTTACTAAAAGAGAGAGAGAGAGAGAGAGAGAGAGAGAGAGAGAGAGAGAGAGAGAGAGAGAAAGTAAAAGAAGAAAATGTTGGGTGTAGGTTGTGGCCTCAGGCCTGCAGTTACTCGTTCTGCTCTGTTTCTCAGCGCTGAAGATGTTCTTAATAAAATTTGACATTTTTAAATTTCTGTGGAAGTGATTCTTTAAAGTCTTTATATTAAAAACATACACACACACACACACACACACACACACACACACACACACACACACACATATATTATGAACTTGTATTTTAGCTAGAAGCCCCCAGTGGAACAGAACGCACTGTGAGCTTTGGTTTAGATATGGTGCTTGGCAGGGTTGTCACTATTGGTTGACATAGAGCTTCGTCTGTGTACCTCTTTTCTGACCTAGATCCCCAGCCATCCCCTAAGAGATATTCCAATCTCTTTGTTTCATAATCTATCTCACCCCAAAAGACAGAGACAGCCATCCCTGGCGCTCACCGATGTGGCACTTACTAAAATGGCATTGCCCATTCCTGGTCAAGAGAACGCAATGGAAAAAGCATGGGACTTGCAGTTGAATGACCTTGACTCAAGTTACAGTGACAGCATCTCAGTTTCAACATCTGTGAAATGGGTGAAGTAATGTTTTCTCCACTGCATTGTTGAGGAGTAGATGACATATGAGATAACATATAAAACTTCATCGTTCGTGATGGGAAAATATCAATACTTTAATTAGAACTGCTACGTTTTCAATGCCATTATGTGTCAGGTACTACATCAGACATAAGTTACTCTTGTCTGCGAAGGAGGCAAATTGACATTCTCATCCCCATTTCACAGATGAACTGACTGAGGCAGGGAAGACTTACATACATGTGTTCAAGTTCACATGGCTGGTTAGCGGCAAAGCCAGGATTTAAATGAGGATATTTCAGACTCTAAAATCCATGCCCTATTCCATTGCCTCATATTTTCTTCATTTAATTCAGGCTCCATAAATAAATAACTTGACTAAAGGTGATCAACACTTTGCTGAATAAATTTATTGCAAAATAGTTAAGACTTAGGAAAGTAAATTAGATGGGCCTTTTTTGCTTAACTGATTGCATTATGTCCACAGTAATGATCTACTCATGTAGATAGCAGGAGCTGGAGATAACCTGGCTTTTTAAAGCTGAGACTTAAACTGAAAAGTTATCTATCCTTGGAATTCTTTTAGTTACAAACTCACCTGCTTTAAGCCCTCAAATATTTCTGACATTCATATATATATGTAATTTGCTGTTAATGGAAAACTGTTTTCTTCTGACTTGGAGATAAAAGCGTTTCAGGGCCATTGGCTAAGGGGAGGATTTTTGTTTCCCCCCGCCCCACCTGAAATTTAGCCTCTGAAATTTAGCCCTGCTTGAAATTGTTGTCATTCCTGTCGCCTCAGTCCATCCCTGATTCAAAACTTGATTCATTCGTCCTCCGTCACTGAGTGTTGCCAAAGCAGTTACAGCATCAGTAGTTATGCAAACGTTCTCAGTCAGTTGGTTCTCCTTGAAGTAAGTGAGACAAGGAAGTAAGTGGTAGTGGAAAGAAACGAAGCTCTTGTCCCCTATCCTTTCGTCTAACTGGTGGGGCTCAGAGAGTCCAGCTCAAAAGGCCACCTTTCAGTGGCTGAGAACTAAAGACCCGGGTCCAGGTCCCAGGCCCAGAGATTCTGGCCTTGTTGGTCCGAGTTAGGGCCCCAGCACACTACGTTGTCAAGCTCCCAGATGTGTGTCCTGTTCCATCAAGGTGGTCCATCACTGATGGAGTCTAGCTTTCTTTTTCCGGGTGAGAAGACAGACCTACCTTGCAAAAGAGAATTGCCTGAATCACGTAGCTGGGTAAGTGGCCATGCTGAGATCAGACAGCAGGTCCTTTGCCATGTCTCACTTCATATTCTCCCTTCCCAGAGCTCAGGGATGCCCTGCAGAGAAATGCAACAAGCTGCAAACCCTCTCCTTTGTAATCCAGACCCCACCTATGGTACCTTCCTCTTCACCCCAAGTCCCTGTGTCTGAGTCTGTCCCTGAGACCCAGGCTCTGTCTCCAGAAGGGCCCTGCCAAAATGTCCAGGGAAGTAACCTGCCTTTAGTCTTTGAAGCCCTCGGTACAGGACAGCTTGGAAGGGGACATATCCTGAGAGGTTTCCAAGCCAAGCATGGGCCCGGTTTTCTCTGTCACTGTAATGAACATGTACGGTTCCATGGATTTCATTAAGATGGGCAGTTCCACTCAGGAAATTCTGTGTGTCTGAGGGTGGGCCCAGAAATGTATGTTACAACAAGCACCTGGAGGTAAACCCACACAGCCCCCTACCCAGTTGCCTGCATTCTACACCCGGACCATCCCCACAGGACCCGGGGGGCCTCAGAGAGGCTGCGCACCCCTCACCCACCCTGCCCACCCGAATGAGCTCACACACACGAGTGCACACACACCCAGTTAGCTTCTCTGCTCTCCCTCATTATGTTGTCTCCCTGAGGGACAGTGCAGGTCTGTCACAGGTGATTTCTCTGTCTGTCTCCCTCTCCTGAGAGGCAGTTAGGGTGGGGAAGGAGCAATCTCCCTCTGTTGGCCCTCCCACTGGCTTGGTGTCCAGAGGCACAGCTGGCAGCCCCAGCTCCTGGCTGTCCATGGGACTCACCCAGGGCAGACACGGAGCTGGGCTGCCAAGGTCCTCGAGCTCATGCCCTCACTCACCCAGCTGCCCAGGCACAGTGACCCAAACCTGTTTCACGACTTCCATTGGAATGAGTCAACTTCCTGTGGTGCTTGGCCCAGGATTTCAATGCTTTATCCAGGGACACTTCACAACATCTGAGCTGAGCCTCAGCATCCAGGAGGAGAGGGCACTGCCTCACGATACTCCTCCTCTGGGCCAGGTCTCTGGCCTCCCTCTGCTGCCACATCCTTATTCCAGAGGCACTTCCAGACCCCCACCTGGGACTTCATTCCTTTGGGTTTACAGAGACCTACCTATGTCCTCCTGGGTTCTAAAGTTTTAGACATGACTGGAGGGTGATCATAGCCCAAAGCACCTCGTTCGTTGATGAGAAGACAGAATGGAGCCGCACATGTCAGGAGAACTCCCCACCTCCCACCATGGTGCCATCTCTCCTCCACTTTCACCTATGTCCGCCCTCCATCTCAACCCACCTCCCCTGCTACCCTCTTGACCTTGAAATCACTGCTGGTTGCTTATTTTCCAAACACTGGGACCATTTTTTGGTCGTCATCTCTCTAGATGTTGGTGGCCCACACTCCTAATGACACCTCCCTGGCTCCGTGACAATGTCTCCTCATGGCCCTCACTAGCCCAGCTCTGGCTCTTCATCCTTGGCCTGCATTTTGAACCTGAAATGCTGGCGTCTCCCCATCCTCAGCCCATTGCTCTTCCCTCCCCTTCGTCTCCCTGGGTGATCCCACCCACTCCTGCTGTTTCCACTCCTACTGTTGGCTGATGACTCCCAAATCCAGGGATTCATCCCAGGCCTCCCTCTGAGCCTGCAGCCACCACATTTCCCGAAAGAGCAGCACACCCAGAGCAGAGCTCATCGCCCTCCCTCAGGCTGTTCCTCTCCGTACACACTCACCTGGCACCACCAGCACCATCCTACATTCATCTCCCACCCCATCATGCCCACGGCACGACCAATATCCCTCCTGGACTCATCTCTCCCCCACCCCACCATGACAGCACGATGTGGATAAAACACATGGACACTTGAAATAAGCAAGGTTCCCTTCCAGCTGGGCTATGTAGGAAAGAGCCAGGTGGACAGTGACACTTGGCCTGGGTCTTGCGGGATAAACTTTAGTTTGAGGAGATGAAGGGAAGGACACTCCAGGTGGAGGTGATGGACATTAGGAGCAAAGCAGCAGAGAAGTCAAGCATGGACTTGGATGATAAACAGTGAATAGTCAGGGTCTCTGGAGATAAGGGTGTAAGAAGAGACAGCGCCCAAAAGCAGAGGCAACTGGAAACCTCGGGCTCCAGGACAGCCCTGACCTTTGGTAAGAGGCATGAAACAGCGCTGGGATCAATTTGGGCTGCTGCCTTTCTGTTGGGCTCAACTCTTTGCCTTGGGAATTCAGCTCTGTCCGGAGCGCCCTTTGATAGAGGGTCTACATTGTTCTTGAACGTGCAATTTCCCTTTATCCCCAAGAAAACCAGCAATGCCTATTGCACTGCTAATGTGTATCAGGAAGAGGCTCTTATGTATATTGTCATCTTTAATCCTTGCCACAACCCTATAAGGTTGTCCTATCGTCACTTCATGGATGGAGAAATAGGTTCAGAGGTGAGTTGCTCAAGGACATGGGCTCATAGATCCTGAAGCCCTGATTTGAAGCCAAACCTGACTCTCTTGGGCCTGGGCTTCCTCTTCCATGCAGCCTGGCCCCGAGCCTAACACTCTGAGGGTCCTGTCACCTCACATCCCTGCGCTGGGCTTTCAACCCCACCATCTCCCCTTGGAGCCCCACTGTCAGATGCCAGCTGGGGTGGCTGTGCCTTCTGGGCTGCACCTCTGGCCACATTGCAGTCCTGTCCTTGGTCTGCTGGCATGAGTCTTCCAGGCTCTCACATCTTGTCCTAGCTGGTGTCTCCTTACCCCAGGACCGACCCTTCTAGGGGGCATCCCTGATAAGGGACAGAGAATGTGTGATTTTCCAACTGTGGGAAACCTTGAAAAAGCACTGAATGTGTTTGTTTGTCACAACTGGTCGCACAAGTGATGTTTGGTGTGAAGGGACCAGGATGCTGAATGCCCTGCAACACACGTGGGCCGGTCCCTCACAAGGACAGGTAGTGTCACCCTAAATGCCACAGGTAATATTAGTGTTGCATTTTGTAATTGAGGAGACTGAAGTTCAGGAGCAGAGTGGCTTCTCCAGAGTCACAGGGCTAGGAGCGGATAAGCTCTCCTGATTTCTGACTCTTCCCACTGTATCCCAGAAAAAATAAAATGGCAATCACCTCCTAACATTTCCAGGCTAGCTTGGATGCACCCTGCCTTAAGGCAAAGGGATAAACTGGGTGACCTCTCAAAGCTTCATCAGTCATAGTAGTTCTAGGGAAGGACAAACCCAGGGACAGACACCCACCGGGTACGATGGATGGAAAGGGTGGGAGTTGAGGGCATCGTTTGACAGATGAGAACACAGAGGTCCAGAAAGGTCACGCCCTGGCCCAAGGTCACACAGCAAATCAATACAGAGTCAGGCCTACAAACTGGGTTCCCTGATTTGCAGGCCCACATTGGCTCCAGAGCCCCAGAGCCCCAGCCTCAGAGCCCAGGCTGCCACCTCTGCTCCTGTGGGTGGAGAGCGTGGGCAGGGAGGGCAGTGTCCCAGCCTAATTAGAAGCTGTAGAGGAGCGGGGACATGGGGGGCCGTGCTCGCAGATTAGTGCCCCCTCCATAGATCATAGGCATGCCAAGGACATAATAAATAATCTGCCCAAAGGTTTTAAAGGTAAAAATCAGCAAACCATTAATAATGTCCGCGGCACCATACATCACACTGAAATCTTCCCATTACCGCTCTCTGAGCCAATACGCATTTTCTAGGCTGTTTTTTTCCCCCCTTCCCTTTCCAGTGTGTGCTGCTGCAGCCTTGATGCCCCTCCCTGCAGCCTGCTGAGCCTGGAAAGATGGGAGTGTGAAACCTTTTCAGATGTACTGTGGAGGTTCTGCTCAGGCGTGTGAAGGGATGAGCGAAGGAGAGGCATCCACGTCCCTTTCTTAGGACCCCGCGCTTCTGCTTCCATGTTTCCTTTTAATGCATGAGATGGAACTGGCCTACCTCCCCCTGACTCTTGGCTTTAAGTAGGAATCACTCTGTGGCTTCTCTCTCTGAGAGGCCGAGGAGGTTTAATTAATTAATGCAACAGGGTCACTTTAAATCAGAAAAGTGCTGACAGCTACACTTTCCAATCCCTGGTGTCCCTGAGCTCTGAGGAGGCAGCAGGGGCGACAGCAGGGAGCTGGGGTCCAGGCTCTAAGATTTGGGTACATTGGACACTGATTATAAGTTGAGGTAACCTGTGGTATCAAGCAAATCAGGAACGGGAATGAGGACAATTAGGAAGAGAGAGGCTAAATCAGCAGACTGATGGCTCGTGATGTGGGAGGCATTGGGATATGGTGACAATGCAACACGGCAGAGAGTCAGGCAAGTACACTTGAGTCTCTTCTGCAGCAAGGCTTGACCACGTCACCCCCATGTGGCCTCAGCTTCCTCAGTTAGAAAAGATAGTCCTTTGCAGTGGCCACGTGCCACCCTCCATGAAGCCTTTGAAGGGCATGTGGATTGAGTAGCTATGAAAACTGCCACAATTAAGTGGTTTCTTGAATGCAGGATCTACACTGAAGACAGAAGAAGAGTTTTATGCTAGCTAGTGGTCCATCCTAGGAGGGTCCCCTATGGGACCACCATAGGGGCACTCTCCTGGCAGCGTGGGGAAGGGGGCTCCTGTCTTAGCTCTTTCGTCATGAGCTGGGTGACTTGAGACCAGCCCCTGCACTCCTCTGGGCCTGCTTCCTCATCTACAGCATTCCTAGAGTCTCTTCCTGCTCTGCCTACTAGGCTGAGTCATGTCCCTGACTTTCCCATCACAGAGCAGAGCCAAGTGCTGGTAGGTCTGCAAAACCTCTGGAGTAGTCCTGGGTTGGGGCCTGGGATCTGCCAGCCTCAGCCTTTTTTGAGCTTGGCTAAGACATGGACTTCTCCATGGCCCAGGGTTCTGTTCTGGTTCCCCGTCCACTTCCACAAAGTAGGTAGTGAGAATCTACCTGACCACACCTCACCTGTGAGGGGCATTGCACATTTTACAAAGCCCAGCCTGATTTCCTTTGGCCCTTTGCATGACCCAGAGAAAAAGCAGGGTAGTCTGCTGTACCCATTCGATGGATGGGGAAACTGACGTGAGAGAATGAACAGGAGGATTGGAGCAATAAAGTGAAAGGCTTCCTGTGGAAAGCACCTCAGGTTGTGACAGCCAGTAGTGGGGGCTTCTCAGAACCCGAGGAGACTGATGCCTGCTAGTCAAGGACAGTCCCTCTCCATGGATAAATTATGTGTCCCTTGAACATCTTGGGGTTTGGTGCAAACCACGCACACTGTGAGCCAGCACTCAACTGGGAATCACAGTTCACAAGAAAGACTCAAATCCCCTAGGCTTGCAAGCACCATACCAAGTTGCCTCTGCAGGGTAACCTGAAGCAGGGCCCCAGCAGTCAGAAAGGAGATTAGGCTCCACAACCACCAAATGTGCTGACTTCTCTTTCACCCATTGTACTCGTGAAAGGCCAGAGTCCTCCTGGTGGAACTCCTGGACCCGATCACGTCAGCCTCCTGTGTCCTGAGGGAAGCCTCGATCTAGCAGGGGCCACAGCGGCACTCGGCAGACCTCAAAGTCCCCGCTGCAGACCCCCTTTGTCGTGCCTTCTTTGGACCAACAATTCACCCATCTGCTACATTCTACCTACCAACCGTGTAATTTGAGGCAAGTTACCAATGCCTCTGAGCCTCAGTTTACCCATCTATGACAATGGGCCTAATGCCCACCTAAGTAGTTGTGAGAATTAAATAGTATAATAAATGCAGACATGCCATAGTAAATATTTAACACATAAATTATTGTGACAGATTGGGAATCATTTGCCTTAAGAGGCATAAAATGCTCCTGGAGTTCGGCTGGGGAGAGAAAGCATATTCAAACTGGAGGGGAGTGAATTGGGAAAGGTTTCACAAAAGAGATAAAGCCTTTGATCGGCACTTTGAAGAAATAGCAGGGCTTGACCTGGAGGAATCAGAAGCTGAGACGAGGAGATCCTAGGGGAAGGGACAGAAGAGTCAAAAGCCAAGAGATTTAGGAGGCAGGGAAGGTCCACCTTCACCAGACACAGGTATGGGGGGCAGGGGGCGCATTTTGGCCTGGATATCTGGCTCTGAAAGTCCTGGTCCCTCATATTGGGCTATGCTCTTCAGCCAAGGCATCAATTCTGATGATAGAATGTGCTTTGCCACCAGCTGTCCTGAGAGACTCTGGCTTCCTTCAACTAACTGTCACTGTGACAAACCCTCGGCCCCCTCTCAGCCCTTGATGGATGGCCCTCACCCTGGATTTCATACATCTCCGTCTTCCCCAGAAGCTGTGACACAAGTAATTGGTGTCACCTTTGTTGATTGCATGCCAAGTGCTGACAAAACAGTCCGTAACAGGGAGCTCTGTGTATTGCCCTGGATTGTGTGGGTGAGGGAGCTGCCGGGAACTGACCCAGCATGGCCCCCCAGCTCTCTGGGGGTAACCCAGGGAGAGGCAGCTGGCCCAGCTGGACCAGTTGGAAGCAAATGCAAATGTATCCTGGCCCCAACCTAGAGAATGTGCTAGAATCTTTCTAAACTGATACAGCTTGGTGTTTGGAATCCAGGATTTGTCCCCAAGGCTGCACCTGGTATCTGACACACACCTCTCTGACCAGTGCAGTCCGTGGCTGCTCAGCATCCTGGGGATATGGAAGTGGAGGCACTGAGAGGACCCCTGCCTCCTGCCACAAATCGGCTATCTTTCCCCTGTACCAATGACGCATCTAAGGTTAATGAGTTTCACCTACAGGTGGAGGTGTGGCTGAGGGTGGGGCTTGGGAAGGTAAAAGCCAGATCCCCTGCTCATGACCAGGACACCTTGCATTAGGCCAGGCCCTATCTGGCTGTGCTGCGCCTTGACCTTTCTGACCTCCAGGGTGGAGAAGGGCCGAGCTGCCTCTCAAACATCTCATGTTTCACAAGAGGAGGGTGCCCCACCCACGGTAATCAGCTTAGTAGAGAGGCCTGCATTGAACCAGGAACACAAGGGCCCTCCCAGGTATTACCAGGGAGAAACACCTCCTGCCTGAGTTCAACTGAGAGAAACAGGATCGGCAAAGGATTGCCTGGGGGGCTGTGTGAACCGTCCTCTTCTCGCGATACAGTAGAATCTGCCCTTTAAAATTCTGCCTTAAAATGAAGCCTAAACAGCAGACAGCTGGGTCCATGGCCCTTGCCTGACAGGGCGAGAAGCTCTGGGCCACAGGCTCCCCTTGCTGGGAAAGGCGGCCATTGCCTTCCTCTGAATTCTCTCCATGAGGACTTTGGGCAAAAATTGGTCTTTGGTTTTAGTCGCAGAAATAGCATTTTGGTACTTAGGGTTTTTGTTGTTGTTTTTGCTTTTCCCAAGCAACAACTTGTGAAAAGTTCATGTTCCTCTCTCATGGTGACGGCTGCGTGTGTGGCTCCCCTCCCCTGCCTGCTGCCGTGGAGGGGCCCTCTCTCCTGGTTCCATCTTACCTCCCTTCCCCGGTGTTCTTTCCACCTCTACTTTCTTAGTTTATTTTATGCTGTTATATTATCTACATCCTATAGGTTGCTTTAAATCCTTTTTAGCATAAGGTGGGCTAAGCGATGAATAAACAGTCTCAGTACCCTTGGTCTGGATTTTGTACAGGAACAAGATAAATATTCCTCAAGACGCATCCTTTATCCCCTGGACCACCTCTCCTGGGGTCTCCAATTCTGACCTGGAGGGGGATTGATTATCTACTCTGCACACATTTGCTCCCTACGTACCATATGCTATGAACCATAGGAAAATGGCAGTGGCACTGGGGGTACCTCAGTGGTCACTCCTGGCTGAGAGCAGAGGCAGGAGTGAAACAACTGTGTCGGTCCCTGCAGGCACTCAGCCACTGAGATGACTTAGTCTACTGTTTGGCCAGACCGTAAGATATCTGTGTATCTGCTGCCCTCAGTGGCCAGTTCACCTGAATGATTGGCAGGCCTGCTTGGGAGTCCTGTGTGCACCCTCTCTGAATGGCCTCTGGGGTGTGGAAGAGCCCTCCTTCTGGGTGTGGGACAGGCAGGGAAGCAGGAGAGTGAGTTAGAGGTCACAGGGCCTCCTGGGGTCAGCCCTGTGGTCATCCTAGGAGCCACTCTCCCCTTGTTCCAGCTGTGGGACACTTGCCCTCCTGACTGCGGAAAGCTGGAAGGTGCCCTCTCTGGTGATGCTTCACTGCCTGCACCTGCCCCACCCACAGAGTGAGAGGGTCTCTTGGGGGTTAGAGCAGTGTGAAGGCTGCCCTGAGGAGGGACGGCCGCCCGCCAGCCCTCCTTCCTAGGACACTGGGGAACCCCCTAACCGCCCCGCCACACAGCCGTCTCCGGCCTGGCCCTTGGGACCTGCAGATCCTTCCTCGATCCCGCCTGGCCTGGGAGAGTCCCCATGGCCGGCTCATTGTCCCACTCTTGCCACTTTTCCTCTGCTGCATTGTTCCCGTTATCAGCATCCTACACACTGCAGCGGCTGCACAGGAAAGCGTGGCTGCTGCTGAGGCCGCTGCTGAGGCCGCTGCTGGGGCCCAGGTGTCCTGCTGGGGGGGGCTGCCTGCACAGTCATGTCCCTCCCAGGCTGGTCCCAGAGTCCCGGCCCTCTGCCCAGCAGGTGGAGTGCACAGTACGCAGCAAGCTCTATTTGGGGTATCTTGGTTCTTGGTGCTTGGGGTGGAGGGCAGGAGACTCTGGGCCCAGGCCCCCCACTTTCCAGCTATGATATTGGGAGGCATACACATGCTCCATGTCTCTTCATCAGGTTCCCTGCACAAGTTAGAATCCCCGTGTCCCAGTATCCTTCTCCGTTAAGCACAGGCCTGTCTGTTTTATTGACAGGACCAAATAAGGCCGAGGAAATGGAAGTGTGAAGAACACTCCTTGCTCACAGTTGCTTCACTTTCTGAAGTGAGGGATTTAGATTAGAATGGGCCTAATAAAGCAGCTCCTTTCCAGAGTTTTTTGGGAGAAGGGTCTGCAGGAAGGAAAAAGGAACCATACTTTTGATCCGCACTGGGCTAGAATATTCTAGGCATCTCAGGAGAGCTAGGTGGTATAGATTTAGCAAACAAAAAGAAAGGACAGCCAAAGAATATTTTTTTTTTTAGTGTATGTTCCAAATGTTGCATGGGATGTACTTACATTTTACAAATCATTCTTTGTTTATCTGAAATTCAAATTGAATTGGGCATCCTGTATTTTACCTGACAACTTTACATAAGACCCCCTTGTGGGGTCCAGAATGCTGCAAAGTCTTTGGGATGTTCAGACAGGATTAAGAGATGGGATGGGGTGCGGGGGAGGGAATCTTTCTGGATTCGTGTCATTCACTAGAGCTTCTCTGGAGCACCTTTTCCAGAATCTTCTAAAGGAGACCTACAGGCTGGAGGTGGCTCTCCAACCAGAGCACAGGGGATGCTCCAAGTCTAATGTCCCCAGAGCAGCCCAGGCCAGACCTTCAGGCCCAGGGCTCTTTGCAGCCTCCTCAGGTGGGGCCACCTCCCCAAGGGGTGCAAGTACATAAAGGGAAGTCTGCAGAGCTGGCCTGGTAATGGAGGTGGACCACGGAAAGAAACCTGGCTATGGAGCCAGTTTTATTCCTACCTGTGGGGATGTCTCGCCCTCTGCTGGCAGATGCAAATATGATGGGGTTTCTCATTCAGGGATAGTCTCTGGAAGAATTTTGCCAGATAGACGTCATATATGGCCTATCTTCAACGCTTCTTTAGGCGTTCTGGGAGAATCTGAATTGTGGCTTTTCTGTAAAGAAAAATTCATCCGCCATTTCTTTTACTCTAGCCAAGCAGGAACTCAGAGAAAACAAAAATATAAAGTTCAACTAATTTTGTCTCCCAGAAGGAGTAAACTCAGAAACTTCTAGAAACAGAAAAGTACACAACAGTCTGTGAGGGGATGTCTCTCAGTGTCTTTAATAGCAGTAGGAGCATCAGGATGCGATGAGCACACGGAAGGCCCTCTTCAAACTTCCTGACCCAACCGGGCCGGATGCCATTTTCTCGTTTACTGTACTAGGGACGCAATTCTAAAGTCACTGGCTTTCGTAGTTCACTATTTGCTGTTCTCTTTCATGACAAAGATAATTACATGCTTCCTTTGAGCCCCTTCTCTTTTAGCTCAAGACACCCTAAGTGACCAGAAATCTCAGGACAAAATTCTCTACCCTCTACTCAACGGACCTGTGACGCAATTCCTGCAGCTACCAGCCCATGGAGTGTAACGAGAGGGGTCTGTCACCTCCAGGTAATAGTTTTATTTCATGTACTGAATACAGGAAATAGTAGATACTTTTTCACCATCAAGATATTTATCTGAATGGAAAAATGACATAGTTATTAGTTAATATAGCTGCAAGGATTTATTACATACAAACAGGTCAGACCCACATTTTTTGGGGGGAGGGGCTCAGCTATATGGAGACTACTTAAAAAAACATAATACAAGATTGGGAATGCATAAGTGGACTCCGCAGTGAATATTTATTTGGAATGAATAAGTGAATCACAAAAATAATTGCATAGTGTTAATAGACTTCATTTTTTTTAGAGCAGTTTTAGGTCCACAGCAAAATAGAGCAGAAGGTACAGAGATGTCCCCTATAACCCCTGCCCCACACAGCCTCCTTTATTGTCAATTCCCCCACCAGAGGGGCACATTTGTTACAATTGATGAACCCACATTGATATATCATTATCACCCAGAGTCCATAGTTTGCAATAGGGTTCACTCTTGGTGCTGCGCATTCTGTGGGTTTGAACAAATGTGCAATGACATGTATCCATCAGTACAGCACCATAGAGTAATTTCACTGTCCTAAAAATCCTCTGTGCTCCACCGATTCAACCTTCCTTCACCCTAACCCTGGCAACCACTGATCTTGCGACTTTCTCCATAGTTTTCCCCAAATAGGGTTGTTTTTTCCCCCAAATAGGGTATTTTTAAAAGGTGAAAAACTCTGCAAGTATCATGAAACCAGAAAAATAATTCAGACAAGCTTCTGGCTCTGTATATTTCAATTCTTGTGTCTCTTCTGATTGATACATGCTTCTAGGGCTGGGAGCCCTGAGATGTGTTCGCACCAGGGCACGACTTCTGGCCTCACTCTTTCATCTCATGGCACTGATGGGTCACTGGGGTGTGCTGGGTAGCCACGTCTATGCCAGGACAGTTAGCAAATGTTTAACTACACAGAAGTGACTGAAGCGTGTATACATATGGCAAATAGGACGGAGGGAAAGTCAGAGTGGTAACAAACAATGGTCTCCACCAATTTGTCATTAAAATATCTTACTTTTGCAAATTTCACAAAAAACATATGCCATTTGACTATGTCGTTAGGGCACTTTGGCTAGTATGAGGGGCCCTGAGGCTTAACTTTCATTGGCTTCATGGTAAATTTCCCACTGCCTGCAGACCAAGGCCGAATCTCAACACAAAGGTAAAATGTGGCTAAATATTTAGAGAATAACACTATGGAAGTCTGGTCATTTTGAGTGTTTCCAGCATCTTGTGGGCATTTCCCCAAGAAGCATAGCCTTGTAAGTATGATTCTGAATTTTGCATGTGTTTTATAGAAATCGGGCTTCTGAACTGTAAGCCCAATGCATAACCAAATGCTCTTTATTTACTGTTTACAAGATCTAGCTTTATCCTGAATTATCAGAAATGTTCAATTTAATCTGTCCATGTTCAAATTAGGCCCAATTTGTACTGTCCCAACTCTACCCTATGCCCCCTACCACAGGGACATTAACATGGAGGGAATGCTGGGTAAACAAGAATAATAGAGGGAAGGCATCTTGGGGAAGTAATTCGATCTTTTGCAATGTGAACATGAGGTTCAAAGTCGTCAGTGGAACAGAACAAGAGGAAATGGAACACAATGGGTGCAGGTTGGTTTAAGGATTTCTTGACAAGGAGGACGGCTACAACAGGACAGAGTTCCCGAGTAAGGCAGGAGAGGTCTTGTGAACTTATGACCTCATCCATTGGGCTCGTTTGGATATATGTTTTAGAGGAGACAGGAGAACCAGTTAGATGACCACTCTAAGGGTGTCCGAATTTTTCCTTTTGTCCTGGGTTCATGCTTGGATTGTAGGTAAATAGCGCCCTCTACTGCTAAACATCTTTCATGACAGCCTGCAAACAGCTTTCCACATGGAGGCTCTGTCTACAAGGATTCCCCCAAAGGAAAGCGGAACAAGGTGGAAATGATGGTTTGATCCAGAGGACGCCAAGAGACTTCAACCAAAACAGAGATTTATGGGTCAGATTTAAAGGTAATCAGGAGACCCTGCCCCAAAGAATCCAGGCTGTTTTCCCATCTACAATGCATCTTAAGGTCTCCTAAAAGTTCAGGTCAGCAGGCACTTACCCCACCAGGTATTGAGCTAGGGAGGCCCGTGCCCTCCAGGAGCTCCCAGCCAAGCTCTAAACACTTGATTCTCTGATGTGCCAAGTCTCTGCTGTGAAGGAGGCAGTTCTCCATGGAAATCTCAGACTCTTCCAGCCGCTCTCCGTTTGATTTCTTCTCTAAGCTCCTTGGCAGCTGAGGACGGAAGAGGAAAGCCGGATAAAATCAAAAATAAGTCCATGATATTTAATCAAGTGCCTAGAGGGGTTCTTGAAAATGCCCATGGGCATGGAAACTACCTCAGAAGATAATAAATAATAGTGACAGACAGAAATAGGGCTAAATGCCTCCCCTTTGATCTTCTATTTCCTCCATAAGGGTCTTGGCGCCTGAGTTCAACATTGACCTGAGCGTTTTGTTCTACTGTTTGGGCCTTGGTATGGAAACAAAAACGCCAGCTTCCTTCTGAATACACGGCAACCTGATGAGAACCAGGAGGAAATTCTCCCGGGACAGGGTCCTGCTGGTACCCTCCACCTCCAACTTTAGCAGGTCTATGTCTGGGGAATGTCATCACCCTAATCTTTGCTGAAGTTCAGGTGGAGAATTTGGAAAGTGAAAAGCCAGGCCTAATATCCTGTGCATGCGTACACACACCCACCCACTCACCCACCCACCCGCACACACCGCTCAGACTGTAAATACAGGATTCAGCCTATAAAAGAAACAATAAGAGCTGGATTCAATGAGGTTCCCCTGGCAAATGGAGTGTTTAGGGTTTTGTTGGGATTCTATTGTGTAGACTGGAGTTTCTTAGCACAGTAAGACAGCAAGCGGCTTCCTGTTATGGAAACAGCCAAACCCTGACATTCAGAAAGTCAATCTATACAGCAACTGGATAAACAACCAAGATAATGATCAGCCATAATCGGCACAATAGCCAAAATGGGATTGCTTGGAGAAAAGGGGCTGGCACTGCTCCAAGCTGAGCAGAAGAATACAAGCCATCTCCTGCCTAACAATCCCCATTCATTGTGCCTGAGCTTGTGCACACCGCCCTGTCCGCAGTGGCCGGGAGTGTGCAGGTACACATCCCAGGGCTATTTATAGGCGGCTTGCCTGGAACCGGGTGTCTGGCTCCCTGGGTGACCTTCAGAAGACCTGGGGCATTGTGCCAGGACAGGTGTCCCTTGTCTTTGCCAACAGTGAAATTGGTGTCACACTCCAGGTCTTGTCACTCATGAGTGTGAGTTCATCCACGTCAGTCCTTGAATCCGGGTCTTAGTTTCCCCATCTGTAAAGAGCCATCATAATAATGTGTCCAGACCATTCTTCTCTGTTTCTTCTGAGGGCTGCGCAGATGACAGTGCCTTTGGATTACAGAAGAAGGGATAACAGAAATGGCTTTGTTTTATCACGTGTCTAGGCTCTGGGCTCAGTCCTTTGGCAGTTTCAGGATTAGGTACAGTGAGATTCACCTTCTGCCCTTCAAACCACTGTATCACTGAGGGGATCCTGGTTCCCCATCAACTCTTACTTAGCACATACCCAGTGAGCTAACCTGCCCTGAGCATCATCAAACGAGCACTGAGCATGACTCAGTCCCTCTAACTAGGTGCGCTGGGTGGTCACCCATGTGATCTAACCTGGAGGGCCCTAGAAGATCTTGCCGACCCCTGAGTCTTTCACTTACCAGCCAACTTCATCTGAAAGGAAGTGCCCACCATTTGACTCACTTCTTTGGGTTAAACTAAAAGTTGAGCTGCATTGCAAGTGGGGACATTGTGTCAGAAGAGCCTCTGTCAGCATGGACATAGCCTGGGAGGGAGATCTAGGGCCATCAGAGTGCCTCACGTCTTTCTTCCATGACTAAATCTCTTTGTTTGGGAAAAGAGAACAGGTCAGACATGGCCTGGGAGGTCAGAGGATGGCCACTGCCAGGGCCTGGATAGGACATGCCAGTATCAGGAGGGACAGACAGGTCTAACCTCTGTGACGGGGACGCTTGAAATTATTCAGTGGGGCAGAGGGGAAGATGAAAACTGATCAATAGTTTTTCTTGCCTGTAGTGTTAAATTTTGAGGTCTAAGAGCAAAGGGGCCTTATTTTGAAGGGCCAGAATTTACTTTTCAAAGCCAGTATTTCAGAGCTGGCAAGGATCTTAGAGATCATTCCAGGCCAGAAACAGAGGCTCAGAGGGAGGGTGTGACTTCTCCAAGGCTGCAGGTAATGTGAACCACAGGGCTGGAGCCATAGTCCCAGCTTTGCAAGTCTATCCTTCTTGCCGCCACATCTCACTGCTTCCACCCCATAGAGACTGTAATGGTGGCAAATGCCCTATGAGCCACCAGGGTGTTCAACCCCAGAGAGGGCCCTGCTCAGGAATCTTTGCATTCAGGATTCTCCCAATCCCCCTGGCATTTTCTGCCTCTATGTGAGAAGGAGGGGAGCCCGGCTTCCTGGATGCCCCCTCCAATCCCGGCCCAGGACAAGCCCATGACCTGTTATGCCCTTCATTCCTGGCAGCTCCACGTTCCCTCCACCCCAGGAGAGTGGGGGAGACAACGGTGAGGGCCAATGGATGATGATGACCTTGAGCAAGAGAGTCTTCAAGTCAAGAAAATCAACCCTAGAACTCAAAAAGCACAGCGCTCCTCATTTCTACGGCATTTTATGGTATGTGAAGCTCTTTTACGTCCATATCCCTTCCAACACTGACAACTTCCTTATGGTCATAGTGTCCCACTGTCCCATTTTACAAAGGAGAAAATCTAATGCCTACGGGCCCAAGGAACTTCCCTACATCCATGCGCTCAGTGAGTCCTAGAGTCAGGATTCCATCAGGTCCGTTGACTTCAAGCCCAGTGCTCAGCCCACGAAATCTCCCCAAATCTGAATCCACAAAGCCGCCACTTAAACACAGTGTCCACTGACACCAGGCTGAGTGTTTATCTTGTTGCCGATATTCATTACAATGGATACCTTTCAAAATTATGTTAGATACCATTGTTCAACGGCCATGGGTTCAGACTGAAACCTGTGGTCCTATTAATCTAAACTCCTTGAGAGTAAAATAAAAGCCCATGTTGTCTTTGTTCTCAAATAAGGAGAATTTGGCACCAGCCACCGTGGTCCAGATTTCTCCATGGTGGAGAAATCAGCTGCCTTCAATTATATAGAATAAGAAAGACTTGGCCTGAGCCAGGGGCCAGAGGAAAAAGAAGTGCCTCTGGCCACCCCCACCCCCAGCAGGTTATTTGCGGGATGCTGGTTTCCAACTTCTTGTTGACTAAAATCAGCTCTGTGACTTGGAAGACAGAGCAAATAGCTTCTGCTGTAGGACTTGGTGTCACCATCCCGTTCTTTCTTTCCTTACGAGGCTCCTGGTTGGAGCAAGGCCTGGACCCCTTCCCTGCGCCATCAGCTCTTGCTAATGATCTTAGACCGCAGATTCCAGTTTTCCATCCAGCCTGCGTTTTCCTGTGGTGTCCATATCAGGTGTTTAAATCCATTGCTTCTGGTGGCAGACAAGTCGGTATATTCGTGTGCTTCTCATCACATCCTTGAAAGGGCAATATCATTATTATATAGTGCAGCAGGTTAAAGCTCATAAAGGTTTCATCTTTTGTTTCGCA
Source organism: Rhinolophus sinicus (assembly GCF_036562045.2). Lineage (NCBI taxonomy): Eukaryota > Metazoa > Chordata > Mammalia > Chiroptera > Rhinolophidae > Rhinolophus > Rhinolophus sinicus. The sequence goes on from NC_133757.1 coordinate 98,080,393, forward strand.
CCCTGGTTCAAAGCTAACCAGTGGCTGGAAAAGAAGCTGAGCTTGGCTTGTTGAACTCCAGGTCTGGCGCACTTTCTCGCACGCTATGTGGGTTAAGCCCATCCTGGTCTTAACCCAAGGAAACTCCTGGCCCTGCTGGCTCAGCCAGACCTCTGGCCTGAAATTCTCTTGCCCTGCTGGCCCTTGGTACCCACCTCTTAGAATGACCAGATCATACAAGGTCTGACGATTAAGTTTGTGAACTTTTTGCAACACTATTGCTAACCTTTTTTTTTTCTAATATCACAGGGATTATTCATTATGAATTTGTACCAGCTGGACAAACAGGTAACCAAGTTTACTATTTGGAAATGCTGAAAGGCTGTGTGAAAAAGTTAGATGAAAGCAACATGAACTTTTCGCCAACAATTCGTGGCTCTTGCATCGTGACAATGCACCAGCTCACACAGCACTGTCTGTGAGGGAGTTTTTAGCCAGTAAACAAATAACTGTATTGGAACACCCTCCCTACTCACCTGATCTGGCCCCGATGACTTCTTTCTTTACCAGAAAATAAAGGAAATATTGAAAGGAAGACATTTTGATGACATTCAAGACATCAAGGGTAATATGATGACAGCTCTGATGGCCATTCCAGAAAAAGAATTCCAAAATTGCTTTGAAGGGTGGACTAGGCACTGGCATCAGTGCATAACTTCCCAAGGGGAGTACTTCGAAGGTGACTGTAGTGATATTCAGCAGTGGGGTATGTAGCACTTTTTCTAATTGAGTTCACGAACTTAATTGTCCGACCTCGTATATTTCCACCCTGACTAAAGAGACTCCATTACGCACTCCTCATTACTATTCTTTGCACATTCTCAGGGGCACAACTTGCAGGGACTTCATCTGTCTTTCTCTGCTTTCCTTGGCATTGCCAATGTGGTAGGAATAATGAGAAAAAATTCCTAACCGGCCAAGTTCATGTCTAAGCTACATACACCTGTAGAGAGGCGTGAACAAACATGAGACAACCCCAGGCTCTTTAGTCACTCTGCCAAGAATGGATCCCCCATTGCAGGTGGGATCTCTGTCTTCCCAGAAACCATAGCATGACCTGCGGTATCATGAGGTCACTCCCAATACAGGCCAAGAAACTCAGTGCAGGTGGTGTCCTTGTCTCTTGAATCTTCCATGCTTCCCTTTTGCCTACAGAAAAGAGTCCTGGCTGACCGGCAGGCAAGACCTCCATGATCTGGCTCCCCCATGCCCTCTGACCAGCCAGGCTCCTGTCCTTTCTCTCCCCTTCTCCTCCCCCTCGCCCCACGCAGCCCTCCCCCTCTCCATTTCTCCAAATCTTACTCGTCCTTTCAAGTCCAATTCACATGATGGCTCCCTTGTGAAATCTTTCCTTATGACCCTATTTTGCAAATGAGGAAACGGAGGATCAGTGGGATTAAATAACTTGCCCAAGGTTACACAGCTAGTGAGCGATGAAATACAGATTTCAAACCAGGCCTGTCAGATTCCAAAATCAATGCTTTTTTTTTTTTTTTTTTTAATAAACCCTACCTCCCTATGAGGAGCATATGGAATAATACACTTAGTGCAATATCAAGTAGGAGGTGCCAAAGATCTGTAAGTTCCCTTCTCCAACCTGCCTGAGGGCAGGAAGCACAGGATGCAAATATGGCCATGCCCACACTGGGTGTTCAGGTAGTACGGTTCCCTCGATAGAGACCACAGTATTGATTGATGACAACAGCTGTTACTTACTGTCTTTATCGATGACAGCTACTGCCATTTATTGAGACCCACTGCGTACGGAACACTCTGCTTACTTTAAATGCATCAACCCATTTAATCCTCACCCCCACCTGACATATTAGGTACAGTGGTACCTCGGTTTTCGAACATAATCTGTTCCAGAAGACCATTCGAGTTCTGAAATGTTCGAAAACAGCCGACAGCGAGGCCTCAGGATCTTGCACTCAGCGGAAGCCGTGTGACCTGTTCGATTTCCGAGGTGTGTTCAAAAACCGAAGCATTTACTTCTGGGTTTACAGTGTTCTTAAACCTAAATGTTCGCTAACAGAGACATTCGTAAACCGAGGTACCACTGTATTATTATATCCATTTTCAGAAGAAGACGGTGCTTAGGAAGACTAGAGCTAGGCCATTTCCTCACTACTTCTCCTAACAACTGTGTGAGATACGGATGGTTATTTCTATGTTACAGTTTGCAAAACTGAGGCTCAAAGAACTTCAGTCACTGGCCGTTACATGTGGTGGAGTTGGCTGAGAGTCGGGCCCGATAACTGTTCTCACTGGACTACTCTGCCTCGACTGATGAAGGATGAGACGGAGACTCTGCAGAGGGGAGCCCTGCACTGACTCAATGTGCATCCGTCACGGTGACCTCTCTATGACCCGAGTGGGTTTCCACTGTTGAACTGAGTGGAGGAAAGGAGGTAGGAGGTGAGGAAGGGCACAGTGCCCATTCACAGGAGAACAGAGAGTTCTAAGGAAGGTCCCATGAGGAGCGGCAGGCAGAGACATATCCGTGTAGGCCAGGGACCCAGGCTCTGGTGCTCAGGATATGGAGTAGTCTGGAGGCAGAGGCTGGTGGAGAAGGAGGCATTCCCTCAGATGGGAACTTACCCAAGCTCTCCTCTCACGCTTGGCATGTAAAAGTCAGGGGCCCTGACTGCATCCCGGCAAGACATCTCCAGCCTCTACTCCCTGGGAAGAGACACAACTGGGAGAAAGGAAGTCTTCTTCTCTCTGTACCTCCCTTGCAGAAGGGATTAATTCTGCCTCTGGCCTGCAGAAAAGTGGAAACTTTGTTGCCTAGGGAAACAGGCCTAATGTAGGATCAGTCCAGGACCCCCTGCAGAAGGAACCTACTAGGCAGGCGGGGCACCGATAAAGGGAGCAGAAGATTTGGTTCAATTCCACGCAGGTACTGAGCCTGCTGTGGTTGGGGGATGAGAGAGACACAGTCCCTGCCCGAAGGTGTTGAGTGTCAGGGAGGGTCCATGAGCCAACCACAGCTGGGCCCAGTTAAAAGAAATCTGTCCTTACTTCATATACATGCGGTGACCTCAACAAATATTTGTTGAACTGGATCAAAGTAAAGAAGAAAACAACTGGGTCAACCCATAACTAAAATGCAAGGCATTGGTGGTAGAGGCTAAGACAAAGGGTGGTGCAACCTCCCTGACTCTTGGGCTGAGGAGAGCTGAGCAAGCTTCCAGAAGGAGAAGGCATCTGACTTGGGCTTGTCATTGCTTTCGGGAACAATGAAGCAAGTCTCATGATACATGAGACGGTTAATTGACTGGGGGAGGGGGTCTCAAAACCTGTGTTCTTCTGTCTGTCTGCTCCTGCCCCCACCTCAAAGGCATGAAAGCAGTGGTCTTGCTTGTGGTCATATTCTTGTCCTCCTTTCCAAGGGATTCTGTGACTAAATTTTCAGCCCTGGGGATGGCTATTTTGTTCCTAGTTCAGCCACCTCACAGCCCTGGCAGCAACAACAGGCCAAGTCAGAAACCCAGGTGCAAAACTACATCTGCCTGAACTCATGGTGACTTCATCCCACTAGTTCTCCCCACCTTACACCCTCCCTTTCCAAAAAGCATGAGGAACAGAAGGCAATCCATGGTCAACACAGCCATACCCAGAGTGTGGTAAGTTCTAGGCCAAGGGGAGCCTGGAGGGATCGAGGGTGGGGTTGTCCTGGTTTGTGCCTGTGGAGCTTTCTGGAAAGTGAGAGTCTGAGCTCAGTTTGGAAATTGCAAAACTGCAAGTGATGTGGTTTGGCAGTAGAAAGGGTGGGGAAGACAGTGCCCTGGGGTAGGAGGGAGAGCTGGGGCCAGCGGGGACGTGAGGGGGTGGGGGAAGCCTGGATGTGGCAGCTGCATTTGCTGTTTCACTCCAGAGTCTGGACCTGAAAGGTGGCTGGGATTTGGATGGCTAAGCACAGATGGGAAGCACCTTTTCTGCTCAGAGCAGCACCTGCTTCCTGCACTCAGGTTTTCCTTCTTCCAGGTAAGAGAACGGTATCTTAGCAAACTTCACTGGCCAGGCTTCTGAAAGGTGCAAGTGAAATCCAATCCCCGAAGGGGGCCGGAGCCATTGTAGAATCAGTCAATAATAAAACTGGAAGAAACTCCAAGAGTATCCAATTTAATTCCCTTAGTTCACAGATGAGGAAACTGATGGTCAGAGGAGAAGGTGCTCACCTAGGACCACACAGCTGATAAGTAGCTGCCTTGTAACTGAACAGATTTTTGGCCTCCAGCTTGGCATTCTTTTTCCTACCACATCCGTCATCGGCTTTCTGCCTGGTGGTCCCGCACCCAGCATGAGTGTATAGACCATAGCGAGGGCATTGTCGCCACGCTTCCAGGTCTAGCAGAGACCCTGGGCCTGCTTAGCTTCTCGAGGAGGGAGGACCAGGCCTCCCATGTTTGTTGTAAGAAACACTAAAGCCTTCCAGTCTCGGCGGGGTTCAGAGCCCAACAGATTTCCCCAGTGTGCACAACAGTTTCCAGCGCACTTGGCATCTTCTGGCAGCCCCTGTGGCAGACAGTGCTTTGCAGCTCTGACTGTCTTGGTTGAGGAAACAAAAGATTGTCTCTGCCACTTCCTAGGTATGAGAGCTCTGATGCACATCTGACTCACGTGCTTCTGTGAGCCTGAATGTGCTGGCCTGTACAATAACGTACATCCTTCCTACATCATGTAGTTACCAGACCCCAACTAAAATATATGATGTGAAAAGTACGCAGCTCTGTAGTCACTCTGAAGGTGTTTATCTATGTATCATCGAAGTCACCTTTACCATTTTTATCATCATCATTGTCGCCGGGGAGAACGGAAGATGTACATTACTTTGCATGTAGTGATGTGGAACTCTAATGGCTAATTACCAAAGGCCTTAGGTGACTAATAAAGATATCAGTCCGACCCCTGGGCTGTTCATAGTCAGAACTTGCTCTCCAAACAATGGCAACCAGAAGCCTCCTGTCCTCCCAGGAAGTTCCTAGTACATGTTTATTGCTTGGCTCACTGACCTGTCCTGCAGATGGAAGCAAAAGAAGCTAGAAGAAGTAGGGTTTAGGGTTTCCAGCTGGAGGTTCTTCCACTATTAGTGATGCTGCCAAAATGGAATGATCTTGACCAACATGTTCTAGTGACTACAGGGTCCACTATTCACGGATTTTAAGCCGCATCCCTCCAGGTTGGGCAGTCACGACAGGCTTCCTGGAGGAGGTGGGATTTCCTATTTGTGATGAGGGAGGAGTGACTGATTCCCTACACAGGGGTCAGGGCCATGGCCGGGCTGAGATTTCTTGTCCATCCAGCTAATGTGTGTTGTAAACCATCTACTGTGCAAAGAGCCAAGTCATTTATGATATATTTTCTACCGCAAAAGAAGAAACCCACCCGACCCTCCCATTTCAGAATGACGGAGGCTCCCCACCCCCACCACCCTGCTATGGCAGCAAATCTGTGAATCTGCTTGATGAAAACTGTTAAAGTGCGGCCTTGCCTTCCCAGCAGCTTCCTTAGCGCCTGGTGACAGGAAGGCTGCCTTGGTGTGGTGGAGTTCCTCACCTGGCAGCAGGCAGGTGTGTGCTCACATTGGACTACACAGACAGGGCAGGTGGACTCCTGTCCCCCACGGTTTCCCTTCTTACCCCAGGCCCACCTCACTCATCTGTGTTCCTGCCTGGTTCCTGTGGGCATTTGGGACTCGAGCCTCCTTTTCCCTTTTGGTGAGAAGCATTCTTGTCTTAGAGTCTGATTTCCAAAGGTAGCACTGGATGGGCAGCGGGTCTGCCTTTGTCATTTGGGAGATAATGGATGGGCTCAGCAGGGAGTGACGCACTCAGGGTCACAGGGCCAGTTAATGGTAGACTTAGCTAATGGTGCCGGCCTCCAGCAGTCTCCATGCGCGCGCCTGTGTTGACATGTCAGCGTTCCCTCACACCTCGTGTCATTCTCAACTTCTGACCCAATTCTCCCCACTGTTGGGGAACTTCTGGCTCCTGGCCCGAGTCCCTCGTCATGCCTCTGTCACCCATAGCTTGTGACCACCTGTCTCCATGGGCACGTGGTTTCCCTCTCAGGAGCTTTTCTTTTCAAACCGAGTGGGGCCTGTAATCTGGTGACTCCATCTTCCCTCCGACCCCTTGCCCTCTCCTTCACTCCAGAACAAATCCCACAGAGATGGTGTCCTGGGGTGAGAACATGTCCATCATGGAGTCCCAAGTGGCCTCCACTGGATACAGTGAGGTCAGGGGAATGGAGCAAGGGGCCGGGGTGGGGGCCGGGAAGGTTTGGCACCCGTGGCCATCCCCAAGCCTGAATGAATAGAAGTCCCGGCGGAAACACCTGGTGGTAACGGAAATCCAGGACAACTTTTATTATCCCTGTTCACAGGTCCATTCAGACTACATTGGGGGCTTCCTATTTCCTCTGCTGGCACTTCACACTCATTCATAACAAGAAAAGCCATTGTACTCCTGAGTTATGGGCCGAGGAGCCCCACGGGGCGGGCATTAAACGCACTGGCCGGGAGGCTTATTTTTAAAATTGTATTCCCTACTGAATTGCAGGTTCTTATTTTTTCCTCCTCCCACAAAGAAAACTTTAGTAAAGGGTAGTTTTCTCCCAACTGCGAAGGTGAAAAATAACTGTGAAATCCATGTCTGAGTGCCCTCAGCAACAATGATATGGGATCCAGCTAACCCGAAATGGAGCTGTCCCTCGCCCCGGTACTAGATTCCGTTCCCGGCTTTGGCCACACATTCACTGGTTGACGTTGGGTGAGGGATTACACCCCATGGTTCAGTTCCTAACACTCAAATGGGGGAGTGGGGACAGATTTGGGGACTCTCTTTTAGTTCCCAAGTGCTGTGAATACAAATAGCGCACACTGAAGAGTCAAATCCTCCTCTTAGATGTGACCTGTGGACAGAAGTCTCTGCTTAGAGAGGGAAAGACCATTCTACCCCTGTGGCAGTTCGTCTCCAGGCGGGAGCCAGCCAGAGGCCAGACGCTCCACCATGGTCCTTGGGCAGCGCCCTGTAATGGTAGGAGACTGCCAGAGGGTGAGGGTAGCTATGAGCTCTGGTTCCAGTTTGGGTCAGATCCTCAATAAGCAAGTATCCAGCTCTGGTAGCCACTACACATGGTGGTCCCACTCTGCCAGGGAATCAACAGCAGGGCTGAGGACTGGAGCTGTTGAGAGTTCTGCCCGTGTCTCTAGATTCTTCTCCCTGAAAGAGAAATCCGACAGCCTGGACTTTTCCCCCCTGGTCATGGAACAATCCTGATGATTGTTCCCCAGGAGTTGGCCAGCTAGACAGCCCATAAAACTCATCAGCAAAGACCTGTATTCAACAGAGCCACCCTAACCAAGCAGGTATTTGCTCGTTTGCTTGCTTTTAATATTACCTGTTAAAGGAAATATTATTCTGACACTTGTTAAAACAGTAAGGAAGACTTCAGGACTATCATGGTAAGTGTCAAGATTATCAAGGTAGGGGAGAGAGCTGGGGCTCACCTTCAACTACGACAAGAACTAGTGAGCCCAGCAGATGGGGATTACTAAGAGGAGATATCAAGGTAGGGGTATTCTTGCTAAGATGACCTAAGAGGATTGTCACTGAAGGCAGACCAGGGTGATCAGATATCACCTGGCGGTGAGCGTGGGGAATGAGAGATTTGATCAGATATTGGGGGTGATCAGATACCAGGGGTGGAGAAGTCTCTAAACTGACTTGGCAGGACACTTGCTAAAACTGGACTCTGAAAGGACAGACACAGAAACCCAAGACAGAGGCCTCATCAAAATGGAACTTGACCTTTTTTGCTCTTCATTTTTATTCCTGTCACCGCTTAGTAGGTTGGTGCAAAAGTAATTGCGGTTTTTGCAATTATTTTTAACCTTTTATACCGCAATTACTTTTGCACCAACCTAATAGCTGGCAGAGTGGGGAGACCTGGATGGTTAACTCTGGGAGAAATGGGAGGGTATGGGGCTGTTCTCTGCCATGGGCCCCGCCTTGCCGCTTATCCACACTGGGGCTCAGTGAGGAATGAATGAATGCCGGAATGTGTGAAGGATGCAGATATGGGGAGGGGGGGAGAAGCAGGGAGGTGGGTCATTCACAGCATCTGAGCTGCTGTTTGACAGACCCCAGGGAGGTGAAGCTCTGTGAGGTTGGGGGCCCCTCGGCCCACCAGGGGTTCTGAGAAGGGTCCATTTTACCTTGTCTCTGCCTTCTTAGTTCTGATCTGGTATTTTGCTGGTTTGGGGGCCACTGGAAGTGAAAAGTGGGAAGGAATATTCTGATCACCTCAACTTCATGTTAGTCCCAGATTAAGAGACAGTCTTGAGGTAGGATAGCTGAACAGAGAGATTTCTAGAGACAGGCAGAGGGTGGATGGAGGAAATGTGCTCCTGAGTCTTCGTCCTCCTGGCTCTGCGCTCCGTGACCTTGGGCCTCCATCTTTGAAGGAGGCGGGAGGAGAGATGGGCTGCCACACCGACTCCGGCTGAGCTCCATGTTTATATCCTTCATCTCATCAACTGCCACAAAACTCCATCAAGTAGTAAGAGCCCCATTTTAGGTCTCAGGAAATTGGGGTTCAGAGAGGTCAACTTTGCCTTAAGTCACCTGTTGCTCAGTGGCTGAGCCAGGACCCCAGCCCTGACCCCTTTGGCTGCCAAGTCCCAGGGCCAGCATTCCCAGCCAAGATGCAGTGGGGACAATTTGCACTCCATTTTCAATGCCATTGTGAGAATCACATGAAGGAACTCACGGGGTGTGTCTTTGAGCTCCAGAGCAATGTGCTGTGTGTAAGGCTTCTCAGCATCCCTCACGCTGATCCTGGACAGAAGACACCCCCACTCTCAAATTCTGATGGTCTCTACCTCTATAAAGCAGGGGTTTCTTGGAGAAAAGCAAACAGAGCAACAATGAGCTGGAAGGAAGGCTTTGAAGGAAGGTAGGCTGTGAAGAGACCTGGGTGCTCCCACTTGTTCCTGGGTGAAACTGGGGGCTTGGTGTGCTGTGGCCACTCACTGGCAAAGAGCAACCTGTGGCCTGAATTGCGGTCTCCCTACTCCAGCTGGGCCAAGTCCTTTTCTCACCTTGTCTGGGACACTCGGCCACTTGCAGTGCCTGAGTGTGTACACACACACGTGTACACACATAAACGTGCACACAAGCATGCAGACACATGTGCACGCACACACACAGGTACACATGTAAACCTGTACCCATACACAGGCATACACATGCATGTGTGTGTGTATACAAACATGCACACACTTGGCAAGGCAGTTTGGAGATGGGTGCTGGCTCCCCATCAGGAATGCTGGCATTTATAGGAAGGCGTTTGCTTACCCTGCTCTTTGTGTGACCTCTGTGGGTCAGGATTAGCAGCCTTTCTGGGCAGATCGTTAATCCCTAAATGTTCCAACCCCATGCATCCCTCCCTGCCTCCAGGGAGGCCACTTCTCTCAATGTACTGTCCACCCCCCAAAGGTGGACCCAACCTCCATTTAGCCCATTTCTGTCACTTCACAAACATCGTTACCCTGGTACCTAGGCCTGACTGAGACCTCAACCAAATGGCCATAAATGGCCATGGGTGGGCTTCAAGCCACCCAACATGCTAACAGGTCAGACCCTGAGGAGACAGCCGAGGTGGAGGGATGTGCTTCTACAATGAAGGTTCCAGGGCTCTCCAGACATTAGCCCTCACCCCACCTTTAATTTCAGATCCCACTGTTCTTCTTTTCTATTTGTTTGACCCCTTGACTAGTCACAGAAGCAGCAAGCTCCTGGGGATGATCTGAGAGAAAGAGAGCCTCACACCCTCCTGCTCTAGGCTGAATTGTGTTTCCTCAACATTCAGATGCGGAAGCCCTAAAGCCCCCATCCTATTTGGAGATAGGGCCTTTCAAAAAGTAACTAGGTTAAAATGAGGGCGGGCCCTAATCCAATCTGACCGGTGTCCTCATAAGAAGAGGAAATGAGGACAGACACAGGCAGAGGGGTCACCATGCAAAGACACAGGGAGGGAAGACAGCCACCTACAAGCCAAGGAGAGAGGCCTCAGAAGAAACTAACCTTACACCTTCATCTCCGACTTCCAGCCTTCAGAATGGTGAGAAAATAAGCATCCATCATGCAAGCCCCCCAGTCTATGGTATTTCATTATGGCAGACCGAGCAGACTCACACACCCCCAATGCCTGGATGACTCAGGACGTACAGCCCCCCACGTGAGGAAATGGGGATGTCGGGGTGTATGCTCAGTCTGAGCTGGCTGCTGTGGGGAGCATGGAAGGTGCTGTTGACCTGTGGGCCCCGTGAGGCCATGGCCACTGTCTTCCTTGTATCTGGTTATAGCCCCAAATGCATGAGCAGAAGTGAGACTTTGTCTCCTGAAAACGTCCACGTTAACTTCAGAGTAGAGCCCTAAACGTCGGAAACTGTTTAGAAACGCCTGGGACACAATACATACATCTGTGGAGGCAAATGGTACATTGCAAAGGGGGGTGTGATTGCTGCAGAGGACAGAGGCAAGGACTCACCAGAACCTTCAGGAGCCATCAGGGAACATTCCTTGGGGGTAGGTGAGCCATAAAAATGTTAGACTAGGGGCCTCATGGAGGCATGGGGCATGAGGAGGGGCAAACTGGGGAAGGGAGGTAGTTACAGAGAGGGGCACAAGCTGGCAGGGAGCCCCAGGCAGCCCGCAGATTTCCTGAGCTGGAGCCAGGGATGCAAGGAGAGACGGTGTGAGGTCTGGCGGACCAGGTCAGGGAAGAAATGGATCTAAACGAGCAGGTGTCAAGAAGGAAGAGCAAGCAGAGTGAAAGGGTGAAGTCAAAGAATCCTTGAAGCGTTAGGTCTCACAATGGAAGGAGCTTTAAGCTCCTCCAGGACTGCTTTTTGTCTGTAGGCTTGCACCCTGGTGGGGGCAGCCAGCCTCAGTTTGAATACGCAGGTGGGAGAGTACTGCTCCAGGAGTCCTGGGTTCTGGTCCTGGCTCTGCCCTGGGCTCCCTACGCAGCCCTGAGCTGGTCACACGGTAAGCTGCAGCTTTCTGGTCCCATGATGCCTGGGCTGAGTGATACCTGGGCGTCCTCTGGCTCCCTGATGCCCAGACTCTGCTTCTAATGTCAGGGTTCATTGCTTTCCCAGGACTGCACATTCCACCTTCAACATCAGGGAGCATCTTTTATTGATGTGAACTAGGCCTCCTGTACCTTCTATCCTGGTCCAAGTTCTGCCCTTTAAGTTACTCAGAGTAAACCTTTGCCCCATGACAGTCCCCGATATATCAGGGAGCCTCCATCATGGCCCCCTGATCTTCTTCATGTTGGACCTCCCAAATCCACTTAACTGTCCTGCTTTCAGCCCCACTTCCAGGCGTTTAGGCCTTTCATCAGCTTTCAGCCCCTCCTGCACTCCCCCTGGTTTGCCAGTGTTCCTTTGAAAACGTGTATGCTCTCCTGGGGGGCCGGGTCCTGTGGCTTGTGGGATGTGGGCCCCTATTCAGGATAACCTCAGTCCCTAACACCCCACCTTCTCGCCCTGCAACCTGTCCCCACGTCCCAGCAAAGAGGCATTCCAGTATCTAAATCTGCGATCCCAAACTGCCTCTCTCCCAAGCCCTTCCTGGGACCCTGTGCTTCTGTCCCCTGCAAATATGGGGGAGGTGGGGCGGGAGTCTCGGCCTGCTGTGCGAGACTGTGGTTGGAGGGGAGCCAGGTTCCCGCTCCTCGAAGGGTTAACAGTCGGGAGCCAACCAGGCCAGGATAGGAAGCTGGCTCCAGGAAAGGGGAAGGATATCTTGCTTTTTATCTGGGTGACAATGCTGAAAGTGAGCCAGTTGGGGGAGGGGCTGGAGGCCGAAAAACAACCACCCCCCAAATAAAATTATGAATGGGCTGACTCCACAACAATACGTGAAGGTTGTGGGGAGAGGAGGGAGCCCAGGGCCTGTTGACAAGCAGCAAGGTCACGGCCCCCGCCAGCGCAGTAAACAAGGGCTCACAATGCCCTCTTTTCCTCCAAGAGCCGGCTCCTCTCCTGGCCCTGGTCCCCAGGGCCCAGGCCTGCCCTGTCCCTCATCCTTGCAGGAGTCTGTCACTGAAAAGCCACCGCTGCTTCCTCAGGGAAAAGCCCGGCCTTTTGTGAGCTCTTACTTCCTCCTCCTGTGGGAACCGCTCCTGGGCCTATGACATCTGCTTCAAGGCGTCTTTCTCAGGGGGCCCAAAGTGGGAAAAGAGGAGGGGTGCTGGCTGCAGGGCAGGGGGGCTGCAACCTGTCCGGGGCTGGGATTGTCATCACTAGGCCTGGGGAGGGAGAACAATGAGGGGACCCCTGGCCCCCCCGCCGAGTAGATGCTGGTGGGAGCTTCCTCTTCCCACAAGCCTGCTCTTTTGTATGTGTTATTGGGGGGTCAGGGGAATTCTTTTGTTTGCTTTTGTTTCCCTTTTTTTTTTTTGTTTGGCCTTTGGCTAGCCCCAGGTTCCCTGCGTGCAGAGGGGCAATGGTGCCGGCACAGAGGGACTTGAGAACACTGAAGGAGCCAGCGGGGGTTGGTATGGGAGTGGGGTGACCACAAGGTTCGTGGGGAGAGTTTGTAAGGGAGAGTTTGGGGGCTCCGTGAGGAGAGGAGAGTAAGATGCTGTGACATGATCACCAGATGTATTTCTGTTGGGTAGCGCACCGTAGGAACTGTGTGTGTGCTGTATTTGGGGCAAAGGCCACACACGTGACAGGTGCCAATGACTAGCTGAAGGGTGGGTGGAGGGGTGCAGAGTCACGGAGACCCATTAGAGGGGAATCTAGAAGCAGCTCGGACTCTGTGACTCAGTCACTCTTGCTTCCATGCTTGCCTTCCAGGAAGTGGGTCCAAGGAAGCCCTACCAATGTTCTAGTGCAAACGCTGCCCTGTCTGCTCCCCACGGCTGGCAAAAGACATGGTAGATTTATCCCAGCACACCCAAGGGGCCCAGAGAAGCCACACCCCTTGGGAGAGAAACTGCCCTGACTTTGGTTCTCCAGGGTGGGGCTCAGGGCGCTGAAGACTCAGCTGTCTCGAGAGAGCTCAATTCTCTAAAAGAACTGCTTGCCCCCAAGACAGGGGTGGCAGGAGTCAAAAGGGACAATTGCCCTAGCCACAAAGCTCAACCTGACTCCCAACCAGCTGAATTTAGGCCAGTGTTCTACTGCCACTAAATCGTGTGTAGATGCCAGAGTGGACACTCACATTTTTCTTGAGCTCATATCTGAGCGGACCGCAAATAAATAATTAGGAAGGCGGAGGGAGCAGCCCAGTTGGGGAACGACTCAGAAAGATTTCCCAGGAATTATCCTTGAGAAAACAAAGTGGAAGACCTCAACTCCATTAGCTGAAGTTCCTACAGCTTCTGGGAACACCTCAGCTTGACTTCCAGAGCAGCAATGCTTAGCTCCCGTCGCACAGTACAGTCAGGTGTGAGTAAAACACAGCGTCAGACAGCCACTCTGCAACAGTTGTTTCTGAGAGAACTGAACATGCAACTGCCATATGGCCCAGCAATCGCCCATTTGGGCACTTATCCCAGATCCCAGGGGAATGAAAGCTTGTGTGCACAAGAAAACCTGTACATGAATGTTCTCAGGAGCTTTATTTGTGATAGCCTCAAGCTAGAAACAACTCCCAGGTCCTTTCATAGGTGGAATGGTTAAACACAGTGTGGTACATCCATACGAGGGGAGACCAGTCAGTGACAAAGCAGTGAATTATCAATACGTGCCACAACTTGAAGGGATCTCAGAGGAAGTATGCCGAGGAAAGGAAGCCATTCTCAAAATGTTACAGACTGTCTGATTCCATTCATATACCATTCTTGAAGTATTCAAATTATCGAGATGGAGAACTGATTAGTGGTTGCCAGGGGCAGGAATGGGATGGTGGGTGAGGTTAGAAGGGGTGGCATGAGGGAGCCTTGTGGTGATGGAGCACTTCTGTATCTCGATCATGGTGGTGGACACACAAATCTACACGTGGGATAAAATGGCACAGAGCTACACACACGAACACACAGGTGCCAGCCCGACTGGTGAAGGCTGCAGTTCGGTGGATTGTAGCAATGTTACCATCTTGGTGTTGATGTTGTCCCGCAGTTACATATAACGTTGTCATCGGGGGAACCTGGGTGAAGGGTACACAGGACCTCCCATACATTACTTTGCACCTTTCTAGGAATCTATAATTGCTTCAAAATAAAGAGTAAAACCCACAATCAGAAAGGAAACATTCCGGGCTTTGTCCCTATCATCGAGTCAGATTCTTGTGAAGCACTCCCGTGAGACAAGGTGAAGACTTAATACGAGGAGCCACTGTTAGCCAATTTGTTTTGTGCAGAGATAGAAAAAAGAACAAGCCATCTCCCGGTGAGTCCCATCTCACACACCAAAAAGGACAACACGGAGACAAAAGGGGCCGATGACTGCAACAGGGAATGTCGCATGGCCTCGGAGCAGGTCCTCCCAGGCTGCCATCCCTAGTGTTCTGGATCACCACAAACTGTCCTGCCAAGACTCACAGGCTGTGCCTCACGCCATTGCCTGTACGGCCTATGTGGGTCTGTGTAACTTGCCAGGGCACCACGGCAGAGCCCTTTCCCTACGCCTCTCTCAGAGAGGACCTGTGCATCGATAGTTTTAAAAATCTCCCTGTAATTCTGCTAGCAAGCTGGGGTTGGAAACCTAGGTCTAGCTAGCTCTGCCAGTGAGGAGCCTGAGGTTTGCATCTGAGTCTTCCAGTGGTTCACCCTTGGGCAATTCAACTCTGGCTGGAACTCAGTTTCCTCACCTGTGAAAGCGGGGGTGGCCGGCACTCAAAAGGAAACCGTTGGTTGTAGGATTTGGTACCTGCTCCCCGGGACACGCCAGCACCAGCTGTTATGAGCACAGCCTCCCTATTGCCAGAGAAGTGCTTAGGACATGCAAAAGGCACATTTGTTGGCCACGGGTCCCCGCAAGGCTTTCTCCCAGATGTGAACAGGAAAATGAAAAAAAATGAAGAGAGGGAGTGCTTCGGAGAGAACAGGACACCTGATGAAATATGCCACCGCTGTGCGTCCACACATAGAGATTTCTAGAGCAATTCCTCTCTTCGATCAGAGTCCTTTGCACATACACATACACGAATTTAAGGAAGAACATCATGGTCTTGACCTACATATGGAAATAAATCAGAACGATGTCCCAGATCCCAGCTCACTCACTTTCTCCTTTATTCAATGAATTCATTTATTCATCTACTTGGTCATTTGTTCAACCCACAAACATTTTAAATGTATCTCATCATTATTTGGCACTGTTGAAATCAACGTTCAACTTCTCATTTGGAACTGCACACTCAGATTTGAGCTCTGGGCCTTCCAGAAAGCCCAGATAATTACTTGATATTATCAAGGCTTGAACTATAAGGAAGTAACTGAGGGCAAACAATAAGGCGGTAAACTCAGTGAAGGAGAGCAGGGGACTGGGCCTGGAGTGTCTAGGGAGAAAGCCAGTATGTGTGCCTGGAGCCAAGGTCTCCGTGCTCTGCTGGGGAAATGCATCCCGCACACCTGTGTCAGATGCTTCAGCTGCCTGAGCCGTCTGTGGGACGTTCTCAAGCGTTATGTGGAGAAAGGCCTTCCAGAGTCATAAAAGTCTAGAAAAGGCCAGGTCTGCCAAGTCGAGGAGTAGCCTCTTCCGTGGAACTTTCTAGAACCTTTACTGTGCTAACGTGCACTGTGTATCCCCAAGGGGGAGATGCAGCCAGGAAGGTTTCCTAAGCCTACCTGGACCCAGAGCTTTTCACGAGACCCTCGAAGCAGGATCCATTGGAAAAGGGAGGGCTGACTCTGAACTCCAGGAGAGGCAGGCTCATGCCAAGAATAGACAAGGCCAGGCAGCCAGGGGCAAAGGACAGGTAAAGGAGGAAAGAGGGTCAGTTGGGAAATTTTTGTAGGATTTGGGACAAGGGACCTAAAAGCTACAGAGGGACATTCTGTCTACTTTAGAAGAAGAAGCTGCTTCTTCCTCCTGGGACCTGGGAACTTGGGGACAAGTGTGAAGCCGAAAGGCTGGCTGAGAATGAAAGTCAACTCAAGGGACCGAGAAAAGGAATGTAAATGTCACATCTGTTGCAGACAAAGATCCTGGTGAGAGAAGGGGCAGCGCTGAGGTGGCCGCCAAGTCTTCTCCAGCAGCGGGAGCGTCAGGACTCTGAGCCCAGGCTGCAGGAGACCTGACTCACCAGTCTGAACCAGAATCCTCCCTCCCCTGTAAAGGGCAGTTCCCACAGCCCCCAAAGTCAACCATGAACACCTGCCACCTAGTGACGGAGAGAAATGCTGCTTGACACAGATTAGCGCACTGCGGATAAACATTTTCACAGGTTCCATGTGGTTTAATTGAATCTTATTTGAATGCAAAGCATCTGCTGAATAATTATGAGCTGCCGATTGGTTCCAGCTGATCACATTAGCACATCGGGAAGAGCAGTGCTTACTCCCAGAGCCCCACTGCCCTGTTCCAGGACGGCTCGTCCTTCTGTGCTCAGGCCGCGGGAACCCTAGGGTTCCATAAAATCCTCGGGAGATGGCCGGGCCAGGAGTTACACGAACCAGAGCCCTCTCAGCAACTCTGGGGTTCACTCAAGGAGGACCTCATGTCCTGGTTGTCCCTCAAAGCCCTCCTTGGGGATGAATATATATGCTCCTGGCACAGACGTCTGAGTTAGGGGAAGCTCTTGGCTCTGGGCTCTCTTTTCTCCTCGACAATTGTCCAGTTACAGAGGAAATTTCCACTGCGGGATAGTTGGAGACATGTAAGTACTTCACGTTTTCAGTTCTCCGGGTTTTAGTTTCGGTTCTTGGCCAGTATGTTGGGAGTTGTCTGTGGTTCAGCAGGAGATGTGGCTCTTCTCCTTGTTTTGCCACTGGTGAAGTTCTAGCCAGTGAGGGGACTTCCCTCTTCTCCTGCCTCGGGGGACCTCAGAGAAGCGCCTCCTACTCCAAGCCTTTGTCACTGTGCATTAACCAATAATACCCCATTCATTCATTCGTACATGCAATTGTTCCACAGAAATTCCAGCATTTGTGTCCTCCTGGAGTTGGGGTGGGCTCTTGGGGACCCCTTCTCAAGTTTCTCGGGGTTCAGGTCGGCTGTGGGGTCTGCTGTGCCAGGCTGCAGCTGTGGCCTGACCACAATGGACAGGACCCCGAGGCTGAAGGAGGCAGAGGTAGCCCTTTGAGTTCTTGGTGCCCGGTGGAGGCCAAGCATCTGTCTATGGGAACCTTGACCTTGCATTCAAAGGCTCCAATGAGCAAGCAGCGTGCTCAGGGTGATTGAGGCGCAAAAGTTGTCTTAGCTTAGGTCCTTGCTGGGACTTCTCTAGGTCAGCAACAAAGTCTTTTTGACCAGATTCTTTGCCTCTTATTAGGCAATAAGCCCAAATTCCCAGCCTGTGGGACAAAGCTCTTAGAAGTGGGTAGGAAGGGAGGGGGGACACAGTAAAACTTATCTTTAGTGAGTCAGGAAATCAGACTGACCCTGTGGCAGGGCTCTGTGGAACAGGAGGAGGTTCTGGAACTCGAGGTTAGCTGGGATCTAACTCCCTAATCCTGGTGGGGACCCCGGAAGCTGGCTTGCAGCTCTGGAGGTCTTGAGAAACATCAGCACCCCTGGACACAGTTGGGCCCAGGTAAAAGTTTGCTGAGACAAATGACCTTAGTTCTGAACATTTCAATCTCTGCCAGGAACTCCCATAGCAACCTGTAGGGGATGCCCGTCACCCAGCTTGGGTTCTGTGTATTCCTGGTCTTTCAACCCTGAGAGAACCTAGAGTGATGGGATTTTTTATAGATTTCAACAGAATTTGATAAGAGTCCAGAAATTTTGCAAAAATGTAAGCTTTTCTGCTGATAGAGTCTGCCTTTATTGTGCATATATTATTTTATTTTCTGTGCATGGTTGTGGTGGAGGGTGGGTTGGCTGGGGACAAGGAGAAGATTTTAAAGGTCATGGAAATAGACTGAGGAGCCATGGATGGCATCTAGTTGCTGAAGACCTCAGCAATGGCCAGAGCCTTTGCCAAATGTGTAGATTTGCTTCTTTAAAACACTTGTGAAAATCACTCAGAATAGAAAGGTGTTCAAGTCTGTTACCCATTGGCTGTCCTCAAGAATGGGGACAAAGTCTGGCCAGGTAAATGTGCATTCACTTTGGGTCGCGGTCTGTTTCCAGCCTAGCTGACTCTCCTTCATCTCTGTCTCAAGGAATTGCATTCTCTACCCAGAAATCTAGATTCCTTTCTTGCCCCACCAACCTTTGTAGAGTCTATCATCAATTCCCATCAATTTGGCCTCCGAACTAGCTCCTGAGCCTATCAATTTCATTCTCCCGCCTCGAATGTCCTCCTCCCACCGCCCCCCATGCCACCTGCCCACCCAAGCCATGACTCTCCCCTGCACCACATCGCAGCACCAGACTGATCCACAGGCATCCACTCCACTCCACTCCCAAATCTCCTCCCTGATAATATAGCCACCGAACCCTCCCCCAAATATGCATTTGGTTACATCACCCCCTGCTGAATCCCAGGCATGCTCCCCTTGGCTCACAAGAGGAGGGCAAAACTCTGTACCATGGCCTCCTTGGTCCTGCGGCTCTGCCCTTGCCCAGCAATCCAGCCTTGCCACCACCTTGCATACCCCGGAGTTCTCTCTCCACAGCCATCTGTCCTACCTCATTGGGTCATGTGAGTTTTAAATGGAATTTTACAGCACACATGGTATTTAGCAGCACCCACCGCGCAAGTTCAATGAGTACCATTGTTATATTAACCCTTGATTCTCCATGCTCCCTCTTGCTGAGGTCTGTGCCTATTGTCCCCTTTGCCTGGAATGTCCTTTCCTTCACTGTCCTACTCATACCTTTCTATCTCAGTTTCAATGTCACTTTCATGGGAAGCCTTCCAGGATATCTCAGACAGGCCAGACCCTCATCTCGCCTCCACTTGGTCACCGGTTATCTCTCCAGCATCACATTTATCACCTCTGCAGCTTCCCCAAGGATGCTTGCCTCTGGTATAGTCTATACATGCTCACCAAGTCATGGTTGTTTGCTTTTTGCTCTCTGCCTAATTCCCAGCATTTGGCCCACGGATGGTCTCTTAGCAGGTAGTTAAATGGATGAAAGACAAAATAGAGGCCTGAAGGAAAAGGAAATGGGCAGTGTTGGCAGGGGTGAACGTTTAGCGTGAAGGGATTATAATCAGACTTCTCTCTCTCTTTAAAATAATTGTTGGTTTTTTTTCTCCAGATAACAGTGATACACATTAATTAAATGTGTGCATCTCAGTTAGAAGATCTAGAGGCCTGGAGGGTGGCCACAGCGGCAAGGGCAGAAGGAGGCCTCAGAGCACCAGTCCCTAGGGTAAGAGACCACATGCAGCTCAGAACCAAAGCCTGGCTGGCTCCATAGGACTCACATTTCCTGGGTGGTGCTCAGCTACCTCGTGGGGGTGGCCCAGGAGTGGGAAGTCCACACTTGCCCCTGTGTGTCCCGGGACAAGCTATTTCATCCCCTATGTGTCTCATTTTCTTCATCTGTCCAATGGAGATAAATGTGAGGGCCTACTGCCTTAGGCCATATGGATTTTAAATGGGCTTTTACAGCACACGTGGTGTTTAACAGCACACATAATCCATGTTCAATAAGTGCCATTATTGTATTAGCCCTTATCAATGGGATCATCAAAGCAGACTCTCGGCCCTCTCACCTGCCGTGGAATAAAACCAATAGAGTCGCGTAAGAGGCCTAATTCTCCTTATCAGTGTAACTTGTTCCTTTTCCTAGTAATTGCCTGAATTTTCATGTGTAAGCGGGAAACATGACCCCTTTAACAGCACTTTGCGGCTACTTCTACCACAAAGCCAGAGGATCACCAAACGGAGAGGCTTATCTTGACTTTTTCATTCATTTGCACAGAATAAGTCCTTAAAGGTTTTCAGTCTGACACTGCGCCTAAGGAATGTGTTTTCTGCCTGATAAATGGCTCCTGTAGAAGAAAAAGAAAAACACAGATTTTGCAGATGAAGGCACAGGATCCCCATGGCCCTTGCCTGCTTATTTCCTGGGTTCAGTTTTTGCAAAGTGGGAACACTTCTTTGCTTTTTCAATCCAGTAGATTATCCGGTAGATTCGTGTAGGAAGATGTTCCCTGGAGCCCGTCCAGCCATCGCTGGCTTTGTGATTATTAACACTCCTATGATTTCAGGCTCTCAAAGAAAGGGATTTCTCAAAAGTTCCAACTTTAGGGCATCAGTAAGCTAGCAATGGGATCTTTGCTTTAAATCAAACAGCCCGTAGCCTTTATACTAACAGGAAGATGAAGAGCTTTTTCAAAACCAGTAGCTCCCAATACTTTCTCTTCTAACACAGGAAGACGTACCAGTTTACATTATTCACATGAAGCTCTACTGAGATAAGGTAGGAGAATGGGTCTTTTCTCCCCAAGTAGTAATCTCCAGCCATTTTCTGCAGTGCTTCTCACCGCTCGGTTGCTGCCCACTGCTGTTACCCAGCTGTGCAATGGTTCTGTTGTTTCACTGTCTCTTTGGGCAGGAACATTTGAAAGCAGGGATTTGGCAAAGGTTCTGCCTTTGGGAGTTGTTTGTTGGCTCCCCTCAAACAGACCCATGGGAAGGAAAGGGAATCCAGAATGCTTTATAGCGAGGAGAGTTTGGGACTTGACCCAGGACAAAACAATGTGCAATTATTTGTTTGCCCCCTAAAGGGATGGCCTTCTCCCTGGTCATCGAGAGCCTCTGGGTCAGTGCAGGATGAGGAGACGCTGCTCCATCATTCTTGGCTGTTTCTTTCAGCCCCCACTCATTGATACACTGGTCAGCATTGCTGGGGTTAGGAAGGAAAGCCCCTCTATGCAGTTCCTGAATCTTGAACAAGGTGACTCAGGCAAAGAGTCACAGGAAAGCTTGTCTTCTATCCTCCGGGACACAGGTTGTCAGTTCATGCCTCCAACGTGGCATTACTTTTATTTCTCCCCCCATAGACCTCTGATGCAGCCAGGGACTCGGCTTCCCCCCGATGTCGAGCTCCCCCAAGACAGTAACCGTGCACTGCCTGGCATTGTGTTTCCCAGCACAGAGAAAGACTCAACACTTATTCTGAGTCAATAACAAAATGAATGAATGAATGATTGAGTGAATGACGGCACTGGAAAGCCAAGGGTGTTTCTGCCTCACAAGGTCATTGTCCTGTGAGGAAAGAAGGCAAATGAGGAGATCAGTGACAAGTCCAGTGTGCAGGATTGCTTCCTGTGCCTTTTGACCTTCAGCTATGAAGCATGACCTTTACTGCTTGTTGAGCACAGACTGCTTTTAAAGGATATCCTTCCACTGCCCTCCCAGAAGGAAGGGGAGATTGGATGGGGCTCAGAGCCCACCACTTGCCAGACCTTCTGAGCATGCTCAGATATAAGAAGACAATAAGGGAGGGTGGCAGTGGAAGGGAATTTGAAAGTAGTCCTGGAGTGGTGCTGGGTCCATTTTGGCTGATGAGGTAGGAAAAAGTCTTAGTGGAACTGGTTGTTTTCTTTGAGAGTCATCTGAATATGAAAGAAGACAGGATAATTAAGTTAACACCTTTCTCTCAAGCCCTCCCTCCACCTCATACAAATGTGTGTATGCACATACATACACGCACGAGTACACACACGTGCATTAATGCACACACACAAATGCACACATATGTCCTTTGGGAAGTAGATCATGTTGTGGACACAGGTATCGAATGGAAAGCCGCTTCTTTAGAAGAGACAAAAACCCAATACAGTAAAAACCCAAGATGACATAGCCCAGGGCAATAGGAATTTGGATATAACACAGTTGGCATCAAATGTTCTCATGGTGGGGGGACAGGCTGGGAGGAGAGGGCGAAGCTGGGTGGAGAGACTGCAGGTAATTCTGATACAGAAAGAGGGGAGGTAGAGGATGGGTCTCTGTGTCTCAAATTTCTCCAAAAAGGCCAACAAAAGGGCGCCAATTAGGGGAGTCCTGTAATCTCCATCTGTTTTGGAAATCCCCGCAAAGGTCCTAGGACCCAGAATCATCTCTGATGTTTAAGCCAGAGCAGACATCTGCCACCAGGGGGCACTAAACAAGACCCGGAGCTGGGGCCGACTGTATTGTGCCTTATATGGGGGGCGGCCCATTCATTCATTGACCTTATAACACCCCAGTGTTGCATTTTAGGACCTTGGATTAATCGGCCCCCATTTAATGCATCATGGTATGGTTTTACTATAGTGATTCTCAATGAAATGATGATGATGCTTTGGATATCTAAAATGCCTTGTCGTTTATCACGGGTTTACCATTGCCAGAGACCCATCTACGAGAGCCAATCTGGAGGTGACAACCATTGGGAAGATGAGGGACTCCAGGGGCTCTCAGGAAGCTCCAAACAGTTGCCTTCTTTCTTTCCTTTCAAGGCTGCTCCTCCTTTGTAGGATGAAAGAACTTTCTTCCCAGACACCTGCTAGACCTTTTGTCTGAAGTCACTCTGCCACCTGGTGGCAAACCCTGGAAATTGCAGCGCTATCCTGGCCAATTTCACATAAACCTTGTTGGCTGGGTTCTCCCACCTCCAAAACCCTCCCCAGCAACCTAATCAAGTCCTGTTCATTCACTTGGTAAAGCTCTGTGAAGCTCTATTTTGTAAAGGCACCCGATACCATCTATGATGCTCTTTTCCCGAGTAGCGACACAGGCTGACCTCTCAGAGCGGTCACCCCATTAACGGCTATAAAGCAGCCCATCCTCCTCCCCACGTGCAGCCTTCCCACCCTCTCCCCCTTCTTTCCATCCCTTCACTGCACTGTCTCCACTTGTCACATTCAGTAACATGTGTGTTAATTGTGTCTGTCCCCCCGCTAGAACGTTGGCTTTCTGAAGGTGTGCTGTCTTATGCACCATTCTATCTCTGCCGCTAGAACAGCACTTGGCACACACAAGCACCCAGTAACTGTCTGATGAAAGAGTGAACTGCCTGAGATGCACACCAGTCCGTGATGACTTTGCTTCTTCTAAACACTTGCTTTCTGTTTTGTGAATGGTATGTCATTATGTGCCATCTTGTACGTAGCTTTATTTATGTAATCCCTCTACTACCTCCTGGATTCCATCTTCTGGAGAAGATTACCTTTGCATTTTCTAACTGAAGCAGAAGCCCAATAAATAAATATTTTTATTGTGAATACTATCATATTACCATCATTAGTACAAGTCCTCACATTTATAATCTGTTTTGTAGTATCTATCACTTTCTATCCTGGATCTTCTTAATAATTCTATGAAAGATTAAAAACAGGAATTACGAATCTTATTTTTATATAAGGAAACTAAGGCACAGGGAGATTAAATGAGTTGCCCACGATCACACAACGCCTGAGAGGACATGCTGGCACTTCTGACTCCAGACTGAGCATTGTGTTCTCGGCTTTCCTTGATTAGCACCCAAATGGGGAGACTGTCACTCGGATTAGATTGTTGGGAGAAAGTGGCATTATGCAGCAGGGTATGCAGCGGGATCTGGGCAAAGAGCCAGTGGTCTGTAGAAAAGTGGATTCTCCCGTATTCTTTGCCCCTGCTGTATTAATCCGCCCAGGCTGCCAAAACGAAGTACCACAGACTGGTACTTAAATAACAGACATTTATTTTCTCACAATTCTGGAGGCTGGAAGACTGAGATCAAAGGGTCACCAAGGTTAGTTTCATCGGAAGCCTCTCTCTTTAGCTGGTAGATGGCCCATTTCTCCCTGTGTCCTCACATGGTCGTCCCTCTGTGTGTGCTCATGTCCTAATTTCTTCTTTTTATAAGGACACCAATCAGATTGGACTGGGGTTCACTCTAATGACTTCATTCTACCTTAATTTCCTCTTTAAAGGCCCGACCTCCAAACACAGGCACATTCTGAGATATTGGGGATTCACCAAATTCAACATATGGATTTTGTGGGGCACAATTCAGCCCATATCACTTCGCCCCCTGCCTTGGACCCCGATCTGACGACTGTCACCTTCTTTCTCCAGGGGTCTGTGCACTCTTTGGAGAGCTTCTGGATGCCTTTCTGTCTGTTCAGAATTGCCAGCTGGTTGACAGATGACTGGACTTGCAAGGGCAAGGTCCCAGGCCATCAGTGACTGAGAGAGGAAAATCCCAGAAGCCACAGAGACCCCTGCAGGCCAAGCAGCTCATGTATATTATGGCCACTTTACCTGGCAACAAATTAAACTCCTGAGCAAGTGGTAGGGGACTTCCCTTCTAAGCGGAAGTTGGCTGGAGGGCCCACATCCAGGGAACTTTCTGTATGCATGGAAAGAGGAGGCTAGCCCTGAGAGTTCAATGTCAGACACCCAGAAAGGTCTCTAAATAGGTCCCCATGAATGGACGCCTGAAATTGATTTATCTCCTTGTGGGGCAAATCTTTTCATGACCCTTGACCTCAGCTTTTAACTTGTAACGTGACTTGATCTAGATCTAACAGTAAGATTTAAAAGAAAGATTTGAAAAGATAAGAATAAAAATAAATAAAAGAAGGGTTAGGGTCGCAGCTCCAATCCAACTAAGTGACTGTGACCCTGGTCAAGTCACTTAACTTCTCTGCAACTGAGTCCCATCTCATAAATAAAGAGTAGAATCAGGTAATCTCTAATGCAGTGCCAGCTTTGAAATTCTCTTTGTTT
The DNA here is from genome assembly GCF_036562045.2 of Rhinolophus sinicus. NCBI lineage: Eukaryota > Metazoa > Chordata > Mammalia > Chiroptera > Rhinolophidae > Rhinolophus > Rhinolophus sinicus. The sequence goes on from NC_133757.1 coordinate 98,105,224, forward strand.
TAAAAAAAATTTTCAAGCAATGATAAACTTACAGAAAAGTAGGAAGTACAGTTATATAATAAAACGTTTTTCTTCCCGATCATTTGAGAGTCCGCTGCTGACCAGATTCTCCATCAGCGTGTGTTTCTACAAAGACCTTCTCCTTTACAACCACAGCACCCCCATCAGTGTCAGGAGGTGACACTGACACACTACTGTCAGCCTCATCCTCAGACCCCATGAAGTTTTACCAGTTGACCCAATGAGGTCTTTCATGGCAAAAGGATCCATTCAGAATGACGTGCTGCCTTGAGCTGTCACTTCTCTTTAGTCTTCTTTAGTCTGGGACAACTCCTCCATTTTTCTCTGATACTTTTGCAGATTATGGTCCAATTGTTTCAATGCCAGGCCCCCTCCATGAGGACAGCTCGCTTGGACTCTGACTTCTCACACTGCTCATCCTGCTGCATGGACGCCCTGTTGCCCCATCCAGGCTCTGACTCTCACTCTGGGCCACCCCTCCTTGAGGAGGCTCCTCACCCAGCCTGGGCTCCAACACCCCTTGCCAAGCCACCTCCCCCTGCATACAGCCTCCTGGTTTCTCTCATGCAGCCCTGAAACGTCATGGATCTCCTGACCCCGAATTGAGGACACACTAGGTGCTCCACCCCATATCATGGCTTTAGGACTGAATTGTTCTGGGTGAAAGGGAAGGGAAGGGAAAACATGGGACAGGAAGGGAAGGGAAGGGAAGGGAAGGGCAAAGGAGGGAAGGGGAGGGAAGGGGAGGGAAGGGAAGGGAAGTGATAGCTTAAGACTTTACTCCTGAGCGTGTCCCCTGAATGTGGCTGCCTGCTGAGTGGGAGTCAATAGGAAGAAGAGAAGGACCAGGAAGCCCCAGGATTCAGGGAGAGGCAGCTGTGATGTTAAAAAGAAAGAAACAAGGAAACTGAGGGCGCTGAGACAGGTTTTGCACATTCAATGGTTTGGAAAGATCAGGTGTGAGGTCCACTTTTGGGGTCCACAAAAAGAACCCCACAAAAGCAGGATAGGGATGGGTCTCGCTTTGGGGGGCTATTTCATGTGGGGGTGTGTTCTGAGGCGAGTGAGAGGATGGTGCAAAGTGCAAAACTATAAATAGGAGACATGACAGGGAGTCGGGGCTGTGCAGCTTAGAGACATCAAGGCTCTGTGAAGCCAGAAGCACGGTCACCAAGCATGCACACGGCTGTCTGCTGGCCCCCAGGAGCAGCACCCCGTGTCTGTGCAAGACAGCTACAGGGAAGCCCACTAATGAGCATGGGACTTTGTTTTCCCAGGCAAAGCTGTGCAAAGCTGAGAAGGCCTGCTCGGAGGTGGTGAGCTTCCCGTCCTTTGTGGCATTCAAGTTAAGTAACTCGTGAGGTTTATATAGAGAACTTCAAGGGGACTCAAGTCTGGGTCAGGAAGAGGGCGGGGAGAGGAGAGAGAACTCACTAAGGGCCCATCCCAACCTGAAGTTTTGTCATTCAGCTTTGCCCCGTGACAGGTGTTTGGGTCCCCTGTATGTTACCTGTGTGTGCCAGGCTTTGCTCATCACTTCAGCTATGTCATTGCACCCTGCCATTGTCCTCATGTAGTCTATGTGACAATTCTCCCCATTTTCCAGGCATGGAACCTGGGGCACAGGTGCTCGTGTTCTTGGGGCGAAGCCCTGAGTCTTGGCCAGTGCGATTCTGGACCTGACCCCATAGCTCAGGACCACTGCCCTCAAGGCTGACTCAGGCCAGGGGAGCCCAGGCCTTGCCTGTGGTGACACTGAGATCTGGCTCTGCTCTCCAGACCCCAAAGGGAAGCTGCCTTTCTTCTGTGCGTCTTTGCTCACAGCTGCTCACACAGCATCTGAGCCTCCGGGTGATCTGGGGACAGTGCTTTGGAAGGATGGGCCACAGGGAGGGGTGGCCCATTCACACGTGCCAGCACAGAGAGATGAGCAGGGACCAAAGATAGAAAATGCTTCTTACTGGGCCTCTTCTGATGTAAACACGCAGAACTCAGAATGAAATAGGCACTTTGCATCGCCAAGCAGTTGTGCTCAATGAAGCTCTTCTGGGGCCTGGGGCTTTTAGGAATTTTGTGAGATTTTTATTGCTCAAACAACAAATAAATACGTAAGTCTGTATAGTCTCAATTCAAATGACGACCCAAGAGTCACAGTGCAGGCTTCATTCCAAGCCAATCCAGATTCTAACACGACCTTCCTACACTTCAGAAAGCCCACGCTTGGCGGCCAGCCACTCCCTATTTCTTGGTTATTGAAGTTTGGATCTTTCAGGGAAATACTTCTCAAAGTGTGAAACATAGACAGAGCACTGCTGGTCTGCAAACGTCTTGTTCCTGGTCCGTGAAGAGATACTAAGTACAGACATGGAGACTACATGCTTAGACGCCTTTAGACCGGAACCATTGAACAGAATAATTTTATATGGGTTGACTCTAATAACATAAGGTTTGGCTTGCATTTTATATGCTCATTTTTTTGTTGTTGTTCGTTGTTCTAATAATTCAATTGTATTATGTTTTATGAAAGTATTGGTTTGCAATGTTAGAAATTTAAAACAACAAAAAGCTCTGTTTTGTGTGTGTGGTTTTTTTTTTTATCCCCACAGAGGGTCTAAGAAGTATAAGTCCACGGTCCTCCCTGCTCATACCGCTGAGTCTGCAGAGCAGACGGTCAGTTTCATGGCCCTCGATGCCCAGTTACAGCAGAGCCACAGGTTCACGGGCTTGGTGAGGAGGAGGGTGCCATTCACTCACTGTGTGGCTCTGTGTCAGGCACTACACTGGGCTCCGGCTGTGTTACCCCTTAGCTCATGGCCACGGCTGACCTTCCTGGAGCTGCAGGGCCCTCCTGGGACTTGCACACCAACCGCAGAATCAGGGTGCCCGAGTTCAAACCCAACTTCACCACAAAGTAGCTGGGTGACCTCACGCAAGTCCCTTCTCTCTTTGGGTTTCAGGTTTCTCATTTATAAAATGAAAAGATTTTCGTTTTAAGGGCCCTTCTAGTTCTTTCATTTTATGACTCCAACATTGGCTCTAGGAACCACTGAGGTGCCCGTTTTAAAACCACAAAATCAAGGCCCAATCTCTAAACAAGTTATCATAGTACATTGAAGACAATTTCTTAATCTAGACACAGAAGAGTCACTGACATCCAACACACATATTTTCTTATACTTCTATAAGGTTTAATTTAATACAAGCTGCACATATCTGAAGTGTAGACTGGGGTGTTTTGAGATAGGCAATCACCTGTGAAACTGCCATCTCAACCAAAATATAGAAAATTTCCATGACTCCCAAAGGGTATCTTCAAATCCACTTTTCCCTTTCCCTCTGGACCCCAGGCAACAACTTATCTGCTTCCTGTTACTAAAGATGACTTTGCATTTTCTAGAATTTCATATTAGTAGAATCACACAGTATACATGTTTTTGGTCTGACTTTTTTTTACTCAGCATAATGATTTTGAGATTTATCCATGTTGTTGCGTGTATCAACAGTTCACTCCTTTTTATAGCTGAAATGTATTCCATTGTATGGATGTACCACAACTTTTTTATCCACTCAATAATTGATGATCAACATTTGGGTTGTTTTCAGCTTTTGCTATTACAAATACAGCTACTGTAAACATTCATAGGGAAAGTCTATGTGACCATGTGCTTTCATTTCTCTTGGGTAAATATATAGCTGAGTGGCTGAGTCCTAAGGCATATGTTAAACGTTTTAAGAAATTATCAAACTGTTTTCTTAGTGAGTTCTACAATTTTACAATTCCATCAGCCTTGTAGGAGAAGTTCAGTTTCTCTATGTCCCTGTCAACACGTGGCACTGCCAGTCTTCAATTCCAGATGTTCTAGTACACGCATAGTCGTACCTCATTGTGGTTTTCATTTACATTTCTCTGATGACTAATGAAGTTGGGTATCTTGTCATGTGCCTACTGATCGTTCGTAAATCTTTTCTTGCAACATGTCTGGTAAATATTTTCCTCATTTTTAAATTAACTGAGTTGCAAGAATTCTGTACATACTCTGGGTAAAGTCCTTTGTTTGACATACGTGTCGCAAATATTTTCTCCCAGTTGCAACATGTGGTCTTCAGTTTTGTGACTGAACACAATTTCAAGTTTCACAGCTCATTATAAGGTCATCCATGAGCCTGAGTCCTAGCCATGGGCCCAGGTGAAGAACTCTAAGGTTACAGGCCTGGCTGGTGCCGGTGGCAGAAATAGGCCCAGGGAAGGGAGAGTACATCTTGTGAGAAAGTGTGTATAGTTTCAGATCAATTGAGTTTTAGGAGAAGACAGTAAAAATAAATGAAAACGTTCAACAGAAAAAGGGTAAATGAGAGTCCCACTGTCCCTACATGCTATCCAGAGAAACTGCAGCTGAGGAGGCAGGCTTGGTGGAATCTTCAAGGAAGACCCAGCTGACTCTGTTGAGAGTAATGCAAATCAAGTTGCTACAGCTGGGAGACATTCCTGGTTGAAGGGGTCCTCTAACCAAGAGTCTACAGAGGACACAAAAAGAACAAGAGATTCAGGACTGAAGAAGGAGGGAGGGAATACCCCCCGACCAGAGAGAGGAAGAAGAGGGGACATGGAGGAGTCACAGGAGGCTGAATGTTCTACTTGGTTTTTGTGAAGTTAGTTGGGGAGATGTGTGCAAAAGTGGACGTGGAGAAAATGAAAGAATCTCAAGTGATATGCCTACGAGCAGGCAGGTAGACGCTTGGGGAGGAGAAAAGTGTGGGGGAGGGAGTTTGCCAACAGAAGAGGCAGGAATGGGGAGGAAGTCCAGGCTAGCTGGAAATGTGAAGAGGAGGAGGGATGAATGTGAGCAGCTGCTGGGAAACGCACGTTTTGGAAACGAGCTGCCTCTAGAGGATTTGTGGCAAGTTTTGATGTGTGTATCTGATGTTTTCTCTTTTTCATCTCCCCTTCAGAAATTTCCAGTAAAGACTTCCAGTACATCTCAAAGCTTTTGGAGTCAGATTTGTATTTATTCCGAATGCAATAGCACGCGGAGGCTGGCCTCACAGCCCTTCCGTTTTATGCAGGTTACACAAAGCTTCAAGGGTGAGTCGCGCTTGGTTCAGTGCAGGGAGACCTTGCACGTCTTGTTCCTTGTTTGGGAAGTGTTGGCACTTCGTATGTTCTCAACAATCGATGGTTGCATGTTATTGTAAAAACACTGTAGCTATGTACTGTGCACTGCCTGTGGGATAAGTGTAGGGGAACCGACCACCACTACAGAAGGCATTAAGCAGTTAGTCTCCAGGTTAGACACCTGCTCCTCATCTTCATTTTTTCTTCTCCATGTGACCAACCCCCTTTTTTATGTAGATAAGTGTCGCTTCTCATGCTCCACAGGTTTGCGTATACACTCATGACCCTGTTCATCCCAACAAAACTACCAAACAATTCCCAGAGTTTACCATGCTCTGAGAGGTGGTTGCAGACTGCAAACAAATGACTTAAATCCCGGACACTTCTGGAGTGCCATAGGAATTGCAGTATTTTAGCAACATACGTGTCCTACAGTGAGCAGGAACTTCACTGCTCTGAAGAACACTGTGTGGGGATTATGGTGAGGTGGAGAAGGGAGGTGCTTCCTTGGCAACTTGTCCGACATCTTCGTTTCTCAAATGTGTCTTCCCTAACCCTAGTCTTGGTTAAATCTGCCATGGAACTCCGGGCTTCCCTTCAGTGAGATTTGTCCCTGTGTCATTTCCTATCCAGAGCTGGCTTCCCTACCACAAAGCAAAGCTCCAGGAAAGCATTCACCAGGCCCACCTTAATGGTAGTAATGCCTGTACCTAGGAAAACTGTAGCTGCTTAATAAACGTGTGTTGATTGAATGGTGTATTGACTGATAAGCCAATCAAAGTGGAAGAGCTCCCGAGAAGAATGAGGACCCTCTGTCCCTGTCCCATTGCTCCTCCAGGATCCAAGACGGGGCTTCCCACCTGCTAAATAGCTGAGGTGCTGCCTCGACATTCTGTGCAAAGGTAAAATCATGGGTTTTTACTCTGTAAGGGGCTCTTAGAGTTTCTCTAGAGATTCCTTCTACCAAGGAGGACACAAAATTTGAGATTTGACCAATCCCTCAGAGAGTAAGTAAAAACTGAGGCCCTGTACCCAGGTATCAGACCCACAGCCCGGTGTCCTGGCCTTGGAGAACGCCCAGAGGCAGTGTGGCTCACTGGGGAAGTCCTCTGTCTCTAGGACCAGGTGATCTAGATGTGAATGCCAGCCCTACCCCCTCATGGATGTGTGACCTAGGACAAGTCACTTCCTCTTTGGGCCTCAGTCTCCTCAGTGTGTAAACAAGGCATGATAATAATGCCTACTTCATAGGTTACTCTGAGGATTGATGGGGATCTTAACTCATCTAAAAGTATTTAGAAGAGTGCCTGGCATGTGGGAAGCATTGTATAAATGCTAGCCATTGTTAACAAAGAAGATTGCACAGTATTTCTTATGCCTGCTCAGAGCCACTCAATCGTGTGATTGGAGGGGACCGAATCTGAGACATTTCTGACTTTAGCAGCAAATGAGGGGTTGAATTAGAACTCAGGCCACTGGGGCTCATGGGGTGCTCTAGGGCTTCATCGTGTTTGTCCCCCCAATCCTGGTTTTTAGCACTATTTACTCTGAGTGAATGCCTTCCATTCTCTGAGCCTCAGTTTCCTCATCTGGACAAAGGAAGTGGTCATCTCTGCCCTGCTACCTCCAAAGGTGACAGGGATGAGTGACAGGGTGCTTGTGAAGAATAAATGGTTTCACAATTATTTTCCAAATGAATGAGTTGTCAGGGGGAAATGCCAACAGAGTTTTGAGTTGGAAATGCTTATCCTGTAAGGAATTGCCAAGAATCTGCTTCTTAGGAAACCAGGTGACCTCGAATGGCAAGCCAACAGTTCATTTCATTGGCTCCATCTGTACCCACAGTGGGCACTGCCAGCGGTGGTGGCAGAGCGCCCGGGCCGGTTGACACTGCCACTCAGCAGCCAGGAAAAGGCGGTGACATCTGTGTGGGGGTGGAGGCGGATGCGACATTTATAGTTGGAAAACAATATGCATTTGTCAGGGTTTTGCTCTTTCTTTTCTAAATTCAGAACATTTAGGGAGAGAACAAGAGGGAGGAATACTGATTTCCTCTCCAGGAAAAAATGTTGGATGGCAGGAGCTGGCAGGAAACGTGGACATTTCCTCTCCCCATCCGCCCTACCCATCCCATCTCTATCTCTTCCCTGGCTGCTGCCTGCTCTTTTTCTCTTTCCCTCCTCCCTGTCCCTCCTCCTGTGCCCGTTCTCCCTCTCACTCTTTCCCTTCCCTCACTCCCTGACCAAAACAAAGATGCTGCCTGAGTTCAAGATTCCATCAGGTCTTGGAAGGAGCTATTCCCCACTGGGTGTAATGGAATCTCTGGGAGGAGAGAGGTGCAGACCTCAGTATGGGTCATCTGTGAGGCCTGGGAGTAGGGTGGGTGTTCCCAGGGGGCCCAATGGCCACATCTGTGTGTGAGGAGGCATTTTTCACAGAAATAGGAAAAACAATCCTAAAATTTGGATGGAACCAGAAAAGACCCAAAGAGCTAAAGCAAACTTGAACAAGAACAAAGCTGCAGGCATCACAATTCCTGCCTTCAAGCTGTACTACAAGGCTATAGTAATCAAAACAGTATGGTACTGGCATAAAAACGGACACAGAGACCAATGGAATAGAAGAGAGAGTTCCAAAATAAACCCACACATATGTATATAGGCAACTATTTTTCAACAAAAGTGCCAAGAATATACAATGGAGAAAGGATAGTCTCTTCAATAAATGGTGTTAGGAACACTGGATAGCCACATGCAAAAGAATGAAGTTGGAGCCGTATACTATACACAAAAATCAACTCAAAATGGATTAAAAACTGAAACATTAGATCTGGTACTGTAAAACTCCTAGAAGAATACATGGGGGAAAAGTTAAAATAAACAAGTGGGGCTACATCAAACTAAAAGGGCTCTATACAGCAAAAGAAACAATTATCAAAACGAAAAGGCAACCTACAGAACGGGAGAAAATGTTTGTAAATCATGTACCTGATAAGGGATTAATATATAAGGAACTCATATAACTCAACAGTAAAAAACCAAATAACGCAATTTAAAAATGAAACTGAATAGACGTTTTTCCAAAGAAGACATACAAATGACCAACAGGTATATGAAAAGTTGTTCAACTAATCATCTAATCATCAGGGAAATGCAAATCAAAACCACAATGAGATATCACTTCATACTTGTTAGGACGGCTATTATCAGAAAGTTAAAAGATAAGTGCTGGTGAGGATGTGGAGAAGAGGGAACCCTTGTGCACTGTTGAAAGGAATGCAATTTGGTGCAGCCATTATGGAAAATAGTATGAAGGCTCTTTAGAAAATTAAAAATAGTACTACCACATGATTCAGCAATCCCACTTCTGAGTATATAGCCAAAGGAAATAAAATCATTATCTCAAAGAGATATCTGCACTCCCATGTTTATTGCAGTGTTATTCACAATAACCGAGCTATAGAAACAACCTAAGTGTCTATTGACAGATGCATGAATAAATAAAATGTTATACATACAGAGGGTGCCCAAAAAAGTATACACAGTTTAAGAAAGGAAAAAACTATATTAAAATTACGCTGATGGTAATCACTTTGAGCACCTCTTGTAATTGCAGAAGTCAAACACGTCAAATGTGACTTATATCCATCTTTTGTTTTCAGTATATATCGAGTATTACAATTCTAATACAGTTTTTTCTTTCTTAAAATGTGTATACATTTTTTTGGCACCCTCTGTGTGTGTGTGTGTGTGTGTGTGTGTGTGTGTGTGTGTATATATATATATATATATATATATATATATATATATCAGCCTTTAAAAAGATATGGTATTCAGCCTTATAAGAGAAGGAAATCTTGCCATATGCAACAACATGGATGAACCTGGAGGACATTATGCTAAGTGAAATAAGACCGACACAGACAAATATCACATGATGTCAGGTACACGAAAAATCTAAAAAAAAAGAAAAAAAAGATGAACTCACACTACCAGAGAGTAGAATGGTAGTTACCAAAGGCTGGGGGAGTGGGGGAAAAGGAGAGGTATTGATCAAAGGTTACAAAGTTTCAGTTATGAGATGAATAAGTTCTGGAGATCTAATGGATAGCATGGTGACTATGGTTAATAATGATATATTGTATGCTTAAAATTTGCTAAGAGAGTAGATCTCAAGTGTTCTTACCACACGCACACAAAGGTAACTATAGGAGGCGATGCATATGTTAATTTGCATAGTTTGATTCTAGCAATCGTTTCACAACATACACATATATCACAATAGCACAACGTACACCTTAAACATATACAATTTTTATTTGCCCAAATAAATAAAAATTTGTAAAAAGTGTGCAGGCTTGAGGCTGGTACACTTTGTATCAGTTAGAACTCTTCCAATTGCAAGACATACGTGGACACCAAACTTTAAAAAAAAATTTCATTGGCTCATAATTAAAAACCTGTGCTTCATTTTAGCATCTTGCAGTGCCAGAAAGTAAGAAAGTGCTTAACACACACACACACACACACACAGACACTGGTAGGAATATGTCAAAAGGGCACAGGGACAAACAGAGAGCTCCCAATGATGACAGCTGGAAAATTTGAGCAATAAAAAACAAAAAAGAGAGAGACAGTTTGGGATTATAGCCCATAGTAAACAATAAATATCCACAGGTCCATGCTGATATATGTAAATGATTGAATAAAGTGATAAATGGGAGAGAAGAGACAAATATCTCATGCAGAAGAATTCCATACTGTCCTAAAAGAGGTGGAGCATAACTCATCACTCCATAAGCATGGACTGTACATTGTGACTTCCTTCCAAAGAGCACAGTATGGAAAGGTGGGACACGAAGAGTGATGTTACAGTGGAGGAATCTGACTAACACTGCCTCAGCCAGGCGATCAAAATCAACATCAACTGTCATAAATCAGTGTGACAATACGTCCTCTTGATATGACGATTAAAATAGCATTTAACCTCTGTGACCTTCCTCTCCCCAACCCGTAACTCCAATCTGATCATGAGAAAAAGATCAAATTCCAATGGAGTGGCATTCAGCAATAGAGTTGATTAGCACTTCCAAAAACGGTCAAGTGCATCAAAAACAAGGAAAGTCTGAGACACTTGTCACAACCAAGATGCACAAAATTACTGTAACCGCCCACGCTTTATTCTTAAATACAAAATATTAACACCAGCAGGTATCCACTAGGACATGGGTGCCCAAACTTTCTCAGTGTGGGCCTATAGTGTCTTAGTAATTTATTTCACAGTCCTCTTAGGCCAAAAGAAATACCTAACGACTGCATTTATTTAGTTAGGTCCAAATAACTTAATAGTAGCAGTCTGCTCAACATCCGACAGATGTTGCTGTTTCCCTCTATGTCCAACAGATGTCTCTGTGTTTCCACAGTGTCTCCAAGAGTTTGTGGTCGTGCCCTGGGCACCTCAGCACACAGGATAGGAATTGCAGCTCTAGGTATTAAAACTCTGACGGGACATACATGATAATCACAGGACATGACGAAGCACAGTTGATTCACTGGATAATGTTTAAACTCACAGTTTCCGTGTCATGATAAAGTGTCGCATTCGTTAGTTAAATGGGAACTGTCTACATTGCCCCCACCTCATTATCACAGCAGCCAGATCATAACGTGGTTCCCACCATAATATCCCTCACTCCACAGGCCCGGGAACCAATGTGGGGATTCTGCCAGCTGCTTAGTATGCCTATTCCGGTGATACATTCTGGAACCGGAGGGTGGGGGTGGGGGGTGGGGGGGACCAGGATGAATTTGGGGACCCACTGGGCTCACTGTGAGATGGACTTGAGCTAAAACACTCCACTAATCACTTGATTTCCAAAAATCCTCCCCCTCCCCCGACTGGTGGGACACAGGGCGTCTCCTGGAATCAGTGTCTGTTCAGAGCCAGCGTGCAGGAGTGCCTAAAAGTTCTGAGTATTTCCTCTTCCCTAATGCGCAGTTACCCTGCTGAAAGGCCGTAGGTCCCTTTGGGGAAGGCTGGGAGAGAGACGAACAGTATAAATATTTGGTAGTGCACGGGAGTCCCTCCTGAAGGGGACCCAGCCTCCCTCTCATTCAAGGGGTCCTGGGTCTGTCGCTTGGCTCAAGTCTGAGGATTGATTGAGGGGCCATAGCTCTGTTTTCATGATTCAGATGAGACTTTGTTCACTTGACCTAGAGCTTTTCTGTTTATACAGAACAGGTAAGAATTTAGTGGGTTCCGGTATCCATTTCCATTCTAGGAACAATGCGATCAGCTAGCTGACACCCAAAGTCTGCGTGTCAGACTGTTCTGTTCGCTGCTTTGACTCCGCTGTCCATTCAGGAACCACGCCCACCTGCCCTTTGGAGGTTGAGTGCCACCACTTGGCCCTGCCCCCCCAGGATCCAATTACCCCATTGCATTTAGGTTTCCCAGTTCAGTGACTGCAATTCCCACTGTGAGGTCTGACCTACAGAGAGAGCGATCATAGCACCCTGCAAAGTCGCCAGGGCTCCCCTCACAAATCTACTTCTCACCGTAAGGTGAAAGGCATGTGCTCTGCACCTTCCCAGTGTGGGTGAGTAGGTCTCAAATGACAAATCCACTCTAACATTCCAATCTTCCTAAGCCATTAATCCCTTCCTTTACATTAAAGCAAGGCAGGTCTGGCATTTCAAACTCACCACTGTGGGTCTCCTTTTGGCCCATGTTTAGTTTGCCCAGCCAACCAACCAACCAAACTGTTAGCGCTTTCCCTAACTCTAGGAACAGTAGATACAGATGCAACATTAAATGCAATGTTAGATGCAAAAATCCCTGCTTCGTGAGCCCATATCAGCGTGCTCCAACTGCAGGTTCCTTCCAGGATTATCCCAATCGTAATATCCATTCCCACACGTGTTACCTCGATTTCTATCTGTATAAATTAGAAAACTCAAGTAGTTCTTTTGGCGTGCAGTGCCTCTCCTCCTGGGTTACACTTTGTACCTCACCTTTAGGGGCCTGCTGGCACTTGAGTCTAGTTATGTGTCTAGAAGCTGAGTAGGCCATGGGGGTGGGTCTTGAGGGTCAGCCTTGTCTTGCTCAGCAGCTGCCTTAGGGGAAGCCATTACCCTTTCCCAGGCAATGCAGGGTGGAGACTTCTGCCACTGGCAAAGAAGACTCAGAATTTAGAGGCTCAACGTTCCCAGCTCCATCAGGGTCTTCTCACTCACGACCATCCCAGCTTTCAGGATCTCATTCCTTTGCCATCCATGCCTTCACTTTAACAGTAGACACCCCGCGAAGCTGAGAGCGCAAGTCTGTAATTCAGCCAGTTACAGGATGAGATTGTGAGTTTGAGTTTTAGCCACCTCAGCCCTGTGGCTACAGGAGATAAGGGTCTCCATCAGGGCAGATGTAAATGCTTTCAGGGCCTTAGGCATCACAAGAGTTACACCACAGACTTTAGCTGGAATTCCCAGGAACAAGGCTCTCTCTTCCTACTGGGGCTGTTAAGCTGGTAGGATCCAAACTGGAGGTACTGGTGGTCATTACGGCCACCCCTTGGAAGCTGTTTTTGAGACCGTCCCTGTCAAAATCTGCTGAGCTCCTAGATTCAGCCATGACTGAACATACCACTCCTGGTTTTTGCTGTTATGTACATCGACAAACCTTTTTGGCTTTGGATGGTTTGAGTTCAGTAACTCGCCTGTAATGAAAAGAGTCCTGACTAACGCAGGGTCCCAGAAGCCAGTCCCCAAACAAGGGCTCCAGCCTGCCTGACTTTCTGGTCCTACTTTCTGTTATCAGACTCAGTTTCTAGCGCTTAGCTCTAATCTGTAGTCAGCCTCTGCTGGTGGCACGTTCTCACAACCCTCCTTGGTTGAGGAATAGCATTTGCTTTATTATCGGTAGAAAATGGCCTAGAACAGCACGTAGGACAGAAGGCAGGGCAGGAGCCAGAATTTGGGGCCGCGTGGCTCCAGGGATTCTGAGGCCTGGGATCTCATTCGTTTCTTTCGGAGAGGAGTTCTCATTTTCTCGGCGTTATAGGGCCTTCCCTCTAACTCAGTCACCTTCTTGATCCAGAGGCCGTAATTCTCTAACAAGGTGTATATTCCTGGAGTGTTCTTCTTTCCGCAGCTCCTTCCCCAGCTGATGATGCCCACCTGGTACCACTTCTTGTCAGACTCTGGGGTGCAGACGAGAGGCCCGCCGCTGTCACCCTGGGGCAGAGAACATAGTTCAGTAGCAAGTCCCATTCTAAACTGTCATATGAGGCAGGGCCCTGCTCATTAATGGGAGAGGACGCGTGGACCTCCCCTACTCCAGGCGGCCAAAGGAGATCGGTCATTGCTGACCAATGCCAGCCCCTATCCCAGGTCCGTGGGAGGAGTGTGCTGCTGTCAGGCTGGTTCTGGGAATTGTGGGGTGTACAGGAGGGGCAGTGGATGGGATAGGACTGCAGAGAGAGGAAGAAGAAGAAGGGCTTGGTGAAAAAATACTCCGTCTGCAACACAGTGAGACAGGACCTGGAAGACGGAATAAATGTTGCAGAGGCTACGAGAAGAGTGGGGACTAGTTGTATGGGTCTTATCCAATCAGAAGCTCTGTAAAGGGCTGTAAAGGGGAAGGAGTGAAAACAGATATGAGAAGTGCTATTGGGGTTATGGATATGAACGGGATCTCCTTTGATGGTCTTCCAGAGGCATGAGGGAGAATCATATTCCTCTTTAATTCTTTAGTGTGGGTGTTTGCAGGAGGTAAATGAGCTAAACTTTTCTGAATGTGTGGTCCCTCCAGGGTGGCATCACATGGTTCTATGACGCACATGGTTATTTATACAGAAAATATGATCCAAGTCCCTACCGTGTACCACACATATCCATGGCTTCCCTTCATCCATTTAATACAGGGAAATTGAGGCTTAAGGAGGAGGAAGGGTTTGCTCAGCATCAATAGTAGCTCGGCCAGAGTTGGAACCAGGACTTCTGACGCCAAAGCACACGTTGTCTCCACCTGGCTACTCACGTCTCACGGAAGGAGCTGCATGACTATAATCGTTCAAACCATCTTCTTCAGTGGAGAGACGGCCTCCCTTTCCACGATCATAAACAGGTGACTAGAATGAAGGACTCTTATAACGGACTCTAACAGGGGGAGGAGGAGGATTACGGGGCACTGTGTTAACCCCTTGACTTATTTTTCTCATCAACCTCACCACCTCTCATCTCCGTTGACGTAAGTATTTTGATTCTCATTTTATAATTAGCAAATTGAAGGTCAGAAGTGGTTTGATCACTCCCACTGAACAAATGTTCACAGAGGAAAAACTAATTGTCAGGCATTTGGGATACATGACTTTATGGTCTAGTGGAGGAGATAAAAATGAAAACGAATAGGACCCACTGTGTTTGGTGGGGCAGGAGCAGAATGAAGAAGATATGGAGGCAGTGCAGCGGGAGATGAATTGATTCTGTTGAGGGAAAGTTCTGTCCGAATAGACTTCAGAGCATTTCATTTGGAGGGTGAATAGGAATTTGACCGAGAGTGTGTGGGACCTATTGGAGAGGAGTGGGACAGAAGTGAGAGGGACTAAGAGGAGGTGAAAATGATGAGGATCTGACCCAGGGCCTGAGAAGGTCAGAGAGGCAGGGATGGATTGAAACCCACATGATCTGGTGACTGGTGACACTGGATATGGATGTGTGAAGACTAGTTCCAAGGTCACGGGGTATGGTTAACAAAGATAAAAGGCAGGGGAAGATAATGAATAAATTGTGTTCAAGTGGCGTTTGGGTGGACTGTGCAAAGCATCCCCAAGCAAAGGATTAAACAGTGCAGAATTAACAGAGAAATCGGAACTCAAGGACACCCAGTAAGTATCTATGGGCCAAAACCAAAATGACCCTTTCCAGTACGAAACGTTGCCTCTAACACTTAGCTGCTATTTTTTGTAGGTTTGTGCTTTTCTTTGTGCTAGGTCTGTTTCAAAGTCATGGGGCAAGAACCCCATCCACAGGATTTCTACTCAAATAGCTTGTTCCAATTTCTACACAACTAGCTTGTTGCATAAATGCTGTTTTTATAATTTTCCTCAATTTTATGAAGGCATGAATGTTATAATAAAAATTTTTATTAATACATTTCCTTGATTGTTATTTACTTACATAACAAGGAGAGAACTGTCCTTGGGCAAATAACTTTTATAAGTTATTAAAATGTCATTAAAATGGAGATAATACCAACTACTTCCCAAGATTGTTGACAGTGAAATTTAAAAAAAATCTATCAATCACTTAGCACAGAGTAAATGCTATATAGTAAATGATCCAGAAATGTATTAGTAGTATTATTTGACGCTTATGTATTACAAGCATTACTTGTATATTTAGGAAACAGAGTCTCTTCATGGACTGCTGGGACCCAGAGGGACATCTATAAATAAATAAATGTCCTTTCATGCATAAAGCCTTTACAGTTGTTTCTTCTTCCTCTCGGAAATAAAGGATTGCCTAAAAGAAGGGTCCAGCTTCAGCCAGCCAGCACCTGGGACAGATGACAGCCCACCTGAGGGGGACTTTCTTTCAAGGACTACGGCTGGCAGCTGGGGACCTGTCTGGTTAGAGCCTCCCAGCATCACAGCTGTGAGATAATTACACCATGTACTCACTCTTGTCCTTTTTGGGATAGAAGCACATGACCCGGTTTCCAGCCTGGGCCCCCCACTACCTGGACGAAGAACGGGAAATCACTGAAATTCTCATGTGTCTAAGCAGGGAGAGTGAGACCTGCCCAGTCAATGTTACAGGCCAGTGGCGAGAACAACATTACTGAAGGTGTGGGAAAGAGCAAGGAAGTTAGCGTACCGCTTTGGATCCATTCAGATAGTGAAGGAAATGATTGGTGATTAAAATATCCATGCTTTCTCATCTGTGAAACAGAGTTTTGATGAAATATTTTCTATATTCCTTGTCAGCTCTAAAAGTCTAAGATTCTATGAAACGAAATAAGATGTTTGTGCAAGTGTCATGAGTGATATGTTCAAAGTAACACCCTGGAAAGTAGCCCAGGGCAGTGCAACTACTGTATGATATTATAATGGTGGATACATGTCATTATACATATGTCCAAACCCATAGGATGCACAACACCAAGAGTGACCCTATGGGCTCTGTGCGATAATGACATGTCAGTGTGGGTTTGTCAGTTGTAACACATGTACCCCTCCCATTCGGGGTGTTGGTAGTGGAGGAGGTTATGAATGTGTGGGGACAGAGGCCATATGGGAAATATCTCTACTTTCCTCTCAATTTTTCTGTAAACCTAAAACTGCCTTAAAAAAATAAAGTCTTATATACCACACAAACAAATGAAGAAATAAAAACTCATAGACAGACAATAGTTTATGGTTACCAGAGGGTAAGGGGGGAGGGGATGATAGATGAGGGTAAAAAGGATCAACTATATGGTGATGAAAAGGAGAACTGACTCTGGGCAGGGAACATACAATGTGATAAATAGATGATGTATTACAGAATTGTACACCTGAAATCTATGTAACTTTACTAACCATTGTCACCCCAATAAACTTGAAAGGAAGAAAAAGAAAGAAAGAAAGAAAGGAAGGAAGGAAGGAAGGAAGGAAGGAAGGATGGAAGGAGAAAGAAAGAGAGAAAGAAAAAGAAAAAAAGGAAGGAAGGAAGGGGGAGAGAGAGAGAGAGAGAGAGAGAGAGAGAGAGAGAGAGGTTTAAAAAAAGTAGCTTGGGTCTAAACCCAGGTCAGCGTGGTAGCCCCATAAGCAGACTGTCCCACAGCCCAGCCATCAGCCAGCTCATAACCTCCTCTCCACCTGCAGACTCCCTGCCTCCTTCAGGACCCCTCTCAGATGTCTCCTCCACGAGGGCTCATTTGCTGGCAGATAGGTGCTGGCTTCCTTGGAAAGTTCACCTATTTGATTAACATTTGCTGAGCCTTTTTCCCAAGCCAAGCACTGCACTAGGCACTGAGAATTCACACATGAATAAGACATTTCTGTTGGAGCTGAGGAGACAGTTGACAAAGCAGCGTGGTTCACTGCGGCGGCCCGTGCTCCAGAGGGAGCTAGTCATTCAGAGAAGTACCGTGTCACTTCTTGGGATATGTTTGATTTTGTGTTTTGCTTGACTATGCCACTTAAAAAAATTATTATTTTTTAAAATCAAATGTTTTTATCCCCCATAGTATAATCTTAGGACATTACAAAGAAGAAAAGTGCTGGGAAAAGTAAATCCAAAATCCAATTGTTTTTCATTTTAGCATTTACTTTTAATTAGTATTTTAAGCATCATATAATCTTACTGCCATTATTTTGAACATATTTAAATGTTCTTTTGTTATAAAATTATGATTTCCCTTAATTATGTGACTCCATGCCTTTTTAAAGTTAGCTAACTTTAAAGATGTGATTTTACTTGCGAGGGCCATTATTTTTAAACTTTAAGGGACCCTGGCTTATCTGTTTTTAGGTGATGATAATATTGTGTAATTTCTGAAAAATTTCCTTGCCCGCATCAGTGTCAGCTTATTGATGACAATAGACAGCTTTCTAAACAGACAGCGAAGCTTTCCACTTCACAACATTTTTAAAAAGGGCTTACAACAATAACAGCATATTTATTTATAGCACTCTTAAGGAATCGATGATTAATTTTAGAAACTTCCATTAAAGTACATTTTGATAGGGGAGGGATTGAAGCAAAATTCCTAGATTCCAGATGGTTGATCCAGCCATTGAAGCAAAGAAAGGGTACAGACAATGTCAGCAAAGATGACACTTGATGATTTTAATTTTGCCACAGTTGTCTTTGGCCATTTGGATATGGGATGGTGTTGAATCAAAGAGACTGAAAGGAGAGGTGGGAGTACGGGTGGGGCCTGAGTCTAATATTCTCCGGTGAGACAGAGGAGCGGCAGGTTGGGATAACAGTGAGCTCTGCTCACCTCTCCAGAGTCATCGTGTGTTACCTTTGGCTTCTGAAGTATTGGGAGTCCCCTGAACACGTGATGCTGTTTCAAGCCTCTATGATTTTTCCCAGGTTCTCCTCTGGAATGCTCGCTCTTTCCAATCACATTGTCTATTAAATGGTGTCTCCCCTTGTCTATTGATACCGGAGCGCTTTGTCTCCTGTTGCATTGTGAACTGGTTGTTCCCTAGGTCTGTGGCATGGCTATGATCTGAGATCTTCCTTTAACTGCTTCCTAAAGTTTGGAAAGCTTTGTCTTCTCTGCTTTTATTTTGGATATAATTGTAGATTAAATGCGGTGGTAAGAAATGATACAGAGAGATTCCATGTACCCCTTTCATGTTTCCTCCAACAAAAGCATCTTGCAAAACTATAGCACAATAGTACAACTAGGATATCCATGGAGATACAGTCAGGATACAGAACATTCCCGTCTCCATAGGGACCCCTCCTGCTGCCCTTTTTATGCTACATCCACTTCCCGCCCACCCCAACCCCTCCTTGACCCCCGTGGCAACCACTAACCATTTCTAAATTTTTTTTATTTTTTTATTTCAAGAATGTTATGTAAGTAGAATCATACAGTGTGGGGCCTTTGAGAATTGGCTTGTTTCACACAGCATTGAGTCTGGAGATCCATCCCCATTGTTGCATTACCAGTAGTTGTTTTTTGTCATAGCTGAGTGGTTTGGATGTACCACATTTTATTGAACCATCCACGTCTTGAAGGACATTTGTTTCCAGTTTGGGGCTATTATAAATAAAGCTGCCACACACACACTGCTGTACAGGATTTTTTGTGAACACCAGCCTTCATTTCTTTGGAATAAACGCCTCCAAGTGGCATTTGCTGGGTTGTATGGCAAGAACACGTTCATTCTTTCAGGAAACGCAAACTGTTTTACAGAGCCCACCAGCAGTATGTGCGTGATCCAGTTTCTTTGTACTCTTGTCAGTCTTTTGGTTTTGTCACTACTTTTTTTTTTTTTTTTAAGCCATTCTGAGAGGTGTGCCAGTGATCTCATTGGGGTTCATTTGTTTAATGGTGGATGACGTTGAACATCTTTCCATGTTCTTATTTGCCATCTGTATGTCGTCTTTAGTAAAATGTCTGTTCATGTCTTTTGCCCATTTTCTAATTTGATAGTTTGTTTTTCTGCTGTTGAATTTGAGAGTTCTTTATACTCATATATTCAAACTATAATTCTTTTG
The DNA here is from genome assembly GCF_036562045.2 of Rhinolophus sinicus. NCBI lineage: Eukaryota > Metazoa > Chordata > Mammalia > Chiroptera > Rhinolophidae > Rhinolophus > Rhinolophus sinicus. The sequence continues at coordinate 98,124,577 of NC_133757.1, forward strand.
TTGGATATTATCTCCCGTTCTGTAGCTTGTCTTTTCACCCTCTTAATCGGGTCTTTTATAGAGCAAACGTTTTTAATTTTGATGAGGTCTGCTTTATCAGTTTTTCCTTTTCTGAGTTGTGTTTTTGGTGTCAATCTATGTCCAAAAGATTTTCTACATTTTTTTCTAAAATTTTCATAATTTTACAGTTAAGTGCGTGATTCATTTTGAATGGTCTTAATTGAACTTAATCTAGGAATTAATAATTCTCAATTTTTTATAAAAAGGATTCTTTACTCAGATTGTTAGCTTTATTTTTCCTTATCCTATGCTTATCAATAAATTGAATCCATATATGTTAGTGCAACTATTCTAGTTATGACACGTCCTGTCTTGAGAATTGTCCTGAGTATTAGGTTACTAGAGTCTGGTTCTTATTTAAATCTTCTGTGTTACAGACCTCTTATAAAGCTGGAGTAGAGGAAAGAGGATACCAATGCTTTACCATTGGATTGGGGTGGAAGTCCAAATTCCGCACTCAGGCCGGCGATGACACCAAGGGGTGGGGCAGGAGTGCTCAGGTACCTCAGCGTGGGGTGAAAGGCCTGCCTCTCAGGGGGTCTCCACTGCCATTGAGCAGGGGCAGAGGACGGCTCATGACAACTAGATGGGGGTCAAAGTCCTGGCTCTCCGCTTAGCCGCCTCTGACACCACCATGGCAGGCAGCGGCAGGGGACAAGGCGAGGTTGTTCACTTGACCTTGGTTGATGGGGAAGGAGGACTGGCTGGAATAAAATATTTATTGTCAAAAACTTTCTGCCTTGCTAGGTTGCCCCTTTCCCGGTCCAAAGAGAGAGAAAGCTTTCTTGTTTGGTTTGGTTTGGTTTTTGTCTGTGCCCACTGGCATTTCTGAGTTGCAGGGTTCTCTAGAATCCAGTCTGGGATATATCAGAAGCCAAAAGAAAATCCAGGGAACCCACTGCTCTTTCATTCCTTAAATATTAGGATATCCTGTCAGTCTCTCTTCTTCTCTCCACCTTCAGAGCCTTTATTTTTATTTTATAAGATACGGCCCACTGCTTTTAGCTGTAGTCAATGGAAGGGATGGGGAGAAATATGCCTACTCCATCTTGTCCATAACAGAAATCCTAATTTAATTGTCTGTTTTGCTATATTTTAAGTGGTCCAGATTGTGAAGAAAACACAAGGCTCCTGTGACATTGATTCTGTCTCTCGTTTTGGTTTTCACAGTATTCACCACATGGGGACTCCTTTTTAAACGTGGTGCCATTGCTGCTGGAGTCCACTCTGCCTTCCTCAGAGCCCCTTCTCCATTCTCTGCTCCATTCGTGCCCCTAACCTCTATCCCAGCAACTCCCTCCGAAGGCCTGATCTCATCGTCTACTAGGGAAAAATACAATTTCCTAACATTAAACAGTGATAGCTAATTCTGTGGATAAATACTCTCCCCTTCCATGAGACAACCTTCCATCACCCCACTGAATACTTAACGCCTGCGTTTATAGTTTTACACCAATGACCAGATCCACTGTCTAGCTGATAAGTATGACTCAGTGGGCTCATCAGGGGATCCCTCCCAAGACGAAGACAGCATCTTTGAGCTTTAAAGATAAAGTCCATCACCATCCTCAGAGCCAGAGGAAGCTAATTTCTGAGTAGTGCCTTTCTATATTTTCTAGCATCAATCAAAAAGTGATCTTATTTTTTGATTTTTGTGTTCATTTTATTAAAGAGAAACTAAGATACCACACTTTGGTTCAATGAAACACACATGCATCACCCAATATATTATAGGTATTTACCCACCTATCTGCCCAGGAGCTTGTGGGCTCCCTTAAATGAGAAACCATGTCTCATTCACGGTTAAATCCCCAGGGCTTACTATGCTCAAAAAAGATTGCTCAATGAATGAATTAAAATGTTTCCCTGTATGGATTTCAAATCCTCCTTGGATTTTTGTTTTTTTAAGAAGTCTTAGTAATGGAAAAAGTCTAGTGTACCTGGGAAGACCTTCAATATTTATGCAGGTGGCCGCATGCTGACTCCCAGGCATGTGCTGCTATTCAAGGACCTGACGACGAGTACTCCCCAATCCGTGTCCTTGTTCCCATAGCCAAACCCTGATCCCCACACATTTTCCGACTCTTGTTGTTCGTTCCCAGTGGAGAGAGGATACCCTTGTATCAGCAGCCCTGAGGGGTAGGGACCTACAGGGTGAGGGTGGGGAGATCCCTTAGTTACCTGGCACGCGTCATAGCTCTCATTCCCATATCCAGCGCACAGCATATTTTTGGTAAGTTTGGGAAACAGCTTGGAACATTTCTCCCAATCCATGATGATCATTGGCACTTTCATGAGATCAGTTGTCATAGAGTTTCTGTCATCTGGCCCCAGAGAAAGCACATTAGAAAAGTCCCTGGACAGCAGTCCCGGTGCTGATAGTGCAGCGGACCGTGCCCGCCATGACTCTGAGCATCCTTGCCTCCCACCAGCCCCCCTCCACCTTCTTTCACATCCTCACAGCCCCTCACACTCTACTTCCTTCCAGTAATCCCACACAGTTTACGCACTCCACCATCCCAGGTTTCCCCAAACGATTCTCCACCTCCTTGAATCTTTCCTCTCGTTCAAAATCATATTCCTGCTTCCAAGAAGACTCCCAGCTTGACTCCAGCCTGACCTATAGACTTGACTTCTTGGAACTGGCTATTGATCATTCCTCAGCCTAATCCCGCCTCTGCATCATATCTGCCGATTACCACTTTTAATGAGGAGAGAATGGTGGTTCCCTAACACAAGGCTGCTGGGAGTGGGGTTGCACTCCCAGTGAGAAAGCTTCCAGGTCCTCTAGGTAAGGATAGGTTGGCTGCAAGTCTTTACAGGGGATTTGCCATGGCCCTTTTCAGACAGCTTCCAGGAATTTGTCTGAATTTCCCTCCACCTCATTAACTCTGACCACACAAAGATTTCAAAATTCTTCTCCTTACTGAGTATTTTAAATCTGGTAGACCTCCTCCTCCACTTCTAACTTTTGAGTAGTGCCTGGCGCCCAGAATCAATGTTACACCACATGCTGTCCAGCTATGAAACTCCTGAAATACCTCCCATTTTCCAGACCCCAGCTCATTGCAAAGCATCCCTATGGACCTGGAGTCTCTTTCAGGCCTGAGACAGTGCTGTGCTGTGCCCATCCCCTCCCCTACCCATTGGCTCTTGGTTTTGTTGAGTTTTCGTTGGGGACAGTCCAAGGTTTTATTGAGTTATTTTTTTTTTTTTGGGGGGGGTAGTTCTTTCATAATCCCTTTCTGCCCTCCTACAGTTCCTTTTATTTTGGCCAAGTAACAATGTAACAACAGGTAACAAGTAACAGCAGATTAATTTCTGAGGGTGGTTGGGCACCATTCCAGGGCCATCAAACATCTAAGCCAGGGCAGGCGTCCCGAATGCCTGTAGGAACTTGGTGGGAAACGTGTGTGAATCAATGTGTGATTCAACGTGTGAATCAAGGGAGATGTGAAAGAATGGAGAGTAGAGGGGCCCCTGACAAACTGCAGAGTTTAAATTCAATTAAACAAACAAGACTTTTCTGAACTGGCTGCAGTCTTGGGGACTGGCTCAGACCTGGCATCTCAGCTTGGGGCCTTGGAGAATTGCCTCTTTGGCCCTCGGAAGAGGCTGAGATTGGGCCTCTGTGAGCCTCTGCTGTGCAGGGATTTGTTTGAACCTCTGTTGTGCAGGGATTTGTTCCAATGCAAGTCCTTTTCTCGTTCCTCCTTCCTCTCCCCTTTCCACTCTCCTCCCTTTGTTAGATTGAGTGGCCCATCCTCAGATGCCTGGGATGTGGCTCCTCCCCCAGCAGGTCTCAGGAGATGCTGAGCAGTCACGTACCAGTTTTGGTCTGCCCCCATCCTGCCACCCAGCATTCGCGCCATGTGGAGGGGCTGGGCTTCCTCGGCATGCAGATGGGTTCTTTCAGGCCACTGAACGCGATGCGTGAGTTCAACAGCAGCAAGGCGATGTCATTGTCCATGTTCGGCTTTTTAAAGTCCTTGTGAATAACAATGCTGGAGACGCCCTTTATTTCCAGGGATGGGCTCTGTAAGTTGCCGGTTCCCAGCACAACACTCAGGTCTATTGGACTGGGAGCACAGAACCAGGGAGGGGAAGGTGGGAGGGGAAGGAAAGTCACAAAGCACCAGTGCTTAAAAATACCTACATCCTATATAGTTCTAGAGGTCTTTAGGACTTGTCCTACTGAGGCTGTTGCTCAGGAGATGTGAGAATTTGAGAAGGGTCAAGAAGGAGGGTGAAGCAGCTGGTGTGGCCGACCACAGCTACATGGCTGCCCCAGTACAGGCTCAGAGATGTGAACGAGATACCTACTCCTGCCTCCTGGTACAAAGGCTGCTCCAAAGAGCCCACAAATAAAATAAAAGAATATAATAAATAAAATAGAATAAAAATAAAAACAACACACAACTCCCAGCACAAATCAAACTAGCCCTCAGATAAGTACGGTATTATTACATTGATGTGTCTACCAGCAACTTCGAGACCCTGGGACAGAATTTAGTCTAGCCTTGCCACTGATTAAGCAGAAAAAATCCTCAGTAATAATTCAGGAACTCCCTTCAGACGGAATTGTTGGGAACTTTCCAATAGTCAGTCTTTAAGTATCCCACGGGATCAGGTACGACTAGGTTTCTTGGCCATGGCATGATGAAACTTGCCCCAGGTATTTGATTAGCCCTTTAACTTTATTTAGTTTGTGAATCTTCAAATGTCCTTGAGGGGGTGTAGCAATTGTAGCAGAAAGCACAAGCACTGGACCCCGGATTGAAATCGTGTTTCTGTCTGCGTGGTGTGTACCTTGGGTCACTCACCCATCCTTATTGGACCTCAGTTGCCTTCTCTATAAAATAAGGCTGTTCATTCTGCCTGCCCCCAGCGGTTGTTGTAAGATTGAGTGAGTTAAAAGGGGCTTGTACATTCTATGTGTCTCAGGGTTGTGGCAGGATTAAATAAGTTAACACAGGTAGTTTTTTAGAAGGTCACTGGCACATGATTAGCCATGAGTAAATGCTAGATTTTCCACCAGTTGGCTGGAGCACAGAGAAAACTGTACAAGAAGTAGGGAAGTAGGATGGCCCAGAAATCCAGACTTCCAGAATTAGGGAAATGTCCTCCTAAAAGGATTTCACTGACCTAGGAAAGGTAAAGGGACCAAGCGCTTTGGCCCCACCAGGCCACAGGCATTCCTAGGACCACCGTGTGTGACCACAGGGAAGCCATCGTTTTTGGCCCTGGGTGACAACGAGGAGGGCAGAGCAGAGTACCAGCGTGAGGTTCGCTGCCTCCTCATCCCCAGGGGTAGAGGGGATGGGTGGCCGCCACAATGTCTGACTTAGCACTGAGCAGCCCTAGGAGTCCCCTTAGCAATCAGCTCTGGCTGAGTGTGGGGATGCTTCAGGGGGGAGCCCTGTCAGAAGCGACAGGGATGGGCTCTTGATACTTACACTAGCTCCTCATTAAATAAGCAGTGAGCAGCAGTGACAATCCACCACTCGTTGATGATCGTGCCGCCACAGAAATGTTCATTTCTTGCCTGAATACTCACCAGCCATGGAAACTCACCCACCTCAGCCTCCATCCCCTCTATGATTCTGGAATACTGAGGTTCTCCCTCAAAAATGGGTCTTATACCACATTCTGGCAGAATGGAAGGGAAAAGATGCAACACTTAGTCAACATCCATAGGAGGCTTCTAAGTAGCTACCATTATACCCATTTTAGACATAAAGAAACTAAGGTTGGCCCAGGGAAGTAGCCCAGGAACACGAGTAAGCTAACAGATACGTAATTTTTGAGACATGGGTCAGAAATATTGGCTCCATACCCCCTCCAGCATTGTGATCTCGGGCAAGTCACTTCACTGAGCTTATTCCTATTCTCATCCAAGAGAAATTGGAGGAAAATACTTGTCCAGTATCAACTATGGAGTGGTGGGCAGAATAACACCCCCCAAAAGATGTCCACGTCCTAATGGACCATGCCCTGGGACTTGTGGATGTTGCCTTACAAGGTGAAAGGGATTTTGGAGATAGAATTAAAGTTGCGAGTCAGCTGACTTTAAAATAGGGAGCTTATCCTGAATAGTCAGAGTGGCCCAATGGAATCACAAGAGTCCTTAACAGTGGTAGAGGGAGGCAGAAGAAGAGAGATGAGACTATGGCAGAAAGGCACGGAGAGATGCAATTGTTGGCTTTGAAGAGGGAAGAAGGGCCCACAAGCTGAGGAATGTGGATGGCCTCTGGAAGCTAGAAAAGGCAAGGCAAAGATTCTCCCAAGAGCCTCCGCTAGGAATCCTGACGACTTGATCTTAGGCCAGCGAGATGATGTTGGATTTCTATCCTGTAGAACTATGAGAAATGTGTGTTATTTAAACCACTAAGTTTGCGGTCATTTATTACAGCAGCCGTAAGAAACTAATACACGTGGGAAACCAGAGGGGTGGCCCAAAAGGGCCTGAACCTACTGGAAGACATGAACTGTTCTAAGTTAGAACATTCTGCTCCAGGCAGAGCAGCTCCATTTCCTGGGAGGCTGAGAACAAAGGCTGCAGCTGCCTGTGCAGAGAAGCGACATCTGCCTTCTGGACAGAGTCCAGGTCCAGCTCTTTGCCCCCAGGAGAGGAAATACTCCATTAATATTTGTTGAGCCAGACTCTTAGTGGCCAATTGGTTAATTAATGAGCTCACTAACCAACTGTCTCCCTTCGCCCCTAATGATCATTAGTGACTGGGTGAAGGGGATGTGAGCAGGGTCATTGTCATGGCCGGCCCCGCATGGGAGAGCTGCTCTGGCCACTGAGAGTGGAGTCCACATACCGAGATGTGCGCCCTTGGCTTGGGACATGAGCAGCAAAACTGATAACAGGAGCATGGCCTGGGGCTCTGCTGTTGGCCTAAGAAGTGATGGAGGCAAGGGCTGAGGGGAATGAGCCTAAGAAAGCCCCTGGCTGGCGATGTCACAATGGACTGTGGGTTTGAGAACTCAGAGAGGTCATGCAGGTCTCTCTTTTGGCCATTTGTTTCTAAGATGGTTCCACAGAGGTACCTCATCCTTGAAGCTGTCTTGTCTGCGCTTCCCTTCCTGCTGACCTAGGCGTGGCCTCTCTTTCATCAAGTCCTTGAGGGGCCCCTTGCTTTTGGCCCGACATGAGCAGCCTATTTGAAGACTCAAACGCCTCCTTTTCTATGGAGCCTGCAGCTCCCCGGTGCCCAGGGGTCCACTCACAGGGTTGGGCCAGCCTGTTGTGTGGCCACCAATGGTGCTATCCCCACCTGTTCTGAACAATACTTCACCTGCTTTCTCAAACAGAATATCCTGGCCCTGACGGAGGGCTAAGGCTCTCTTTAATGGCATGTGGGTAAAGGTCCCAGAGGGCACCAGGTCACCTGGCTCTGGTCGACACCGGGAAGATCCAGGCTTTCCCTCTGCACTTCTTTTGGATATATCTCTCTCCCTCCCCGGGCCCTGCTACCACTGCCTGAAAAATGCCCATGGCTTCTCCTTTGCTCAGGTTCTGTAGGTTCTGGGGGTGTGGAGGGAAGGTGGAGTCTGGGCCCGGGTATGATTGGGAGGATGGAGGACGACAGCTAATCTCACTGATGGAGAGGCAGTGATGACAGGCACAGCCACTCTAAACTGCTACTCATGTTCTACAAAAGTATCTGAACAAAATCACAGCTCACCTCTAGGAAGATCCATTTCTTTCTGGGTCTATTAATCTCTCCTGTTAACATGACTTGGGCTTTATTTCTCATGAAATATTCATTCACTGTCCAGCATTTCTTTGCCAAGCTTCTTTATAATAACAATGGACTGCACCATGCCTGAACTGGTGGATGGATAGATGGATGGGGACAGAACCACCGTGCCCAGCAACAACTCCAGAGGGCACTATTCTTATAGACTGCAATGAGAATGGCTATTTCTGGAATTGGGCAAACATGGGGGCCTGGGTGTGGAGAGAAACTTCAGTGCTCTATAAGGAATCCGTAGAAATTCAAAGAAGAAAGGAAGCACATGATTACATCGTTTGCCCAGGATTCCTGCTCCAGAAGCGCTCAGGGTGGCATTACTGTAGTGACTTTATTTACTATTGTCCCAGCCAGTAATTCTGTAACTTTGGTGTCCAGACAAGGGAGCTTGTTCAGTGCAGATTAAGGTTGCCAGATTTAGCAAATAAATATACAGGATGCCTGGTTACATTCGAATTTCAAATCAAGAACAATGTTTTCTAGTATACGTATACCCCATGCAATGTTTGGGATATGCAGTGTATCTGCCTTCTAATCCTACATAGCTCATCAACCACAATACTTTCATATTCAACCTCTTTAGTATCTCTCAATTACATCTGTTTCTTGGTAACTCCACTGTTATGGGCTAAATTGGGTCCCCCTTAAAATTCATATGTTGAAGTCCCAACCCCCAGTACCTCAAAATGTGACCATATTTGGAGATAGAGTTTTTAAAGAGGTGCTGAGGTTAAAATGAGACCCTCAGGGCAGGGTCCTCATTCAGTATGACTGGTGTCCATATAGGAAGAGACCCCAGGAGTGGGGGTACACAGAGAGATGACCACATGAAGAGGCAGCAGGAGGGTGGCCATCTGCATGCCAAGGGGAGAGGCCTGGAACAGATCCTTCCATTATGGCCCTCAGAAAGAACCCAACCCTGTCGGCACCTTAATCTTGGATTTCCCAGGCCTCCAGAACCAGGAAATGTCTGTTGTTTACGCCATACTGTCTGGTATTTTGTTATAGCAGCTTTAGCAAACTAATATAACCACCTTCCTTCTTACTTTACAACCATCTTTCATCTGTATGATGGAGCCACTGCCTGAATGATATTCTATTTTCTAGTTTCATCTTCTCTAAAATAATCTCCATGTTACATACAGAATAATCTTTTAATGCACTTATAACTATATGGTCTGCTTTCATTCCACCACTCTCCTCAGTAACCTCACGATAAATCCAAGTCTCCTAATGAATCATAGTAGGCTCTGAGATCTGGTTCCACAGACTAGGAAAACTTGCCTAAATACCCAAAGCTCCTTAATGCCAAAGCAGATGCTAGAATACATGGTTCCTCAAGATGCTCAGAGTCAAGGGTGAAGGGGAAATGTACACACAGAAGTTTGCCTGAAACGGTCCCTTGAGTTCCCATTGCAGCGGGAACACAGACAGGGAAAGATTGGGCTATGACGAGACTCAGCCATGCCAGGCTACCTTTCATCCCCTGCTTCCTCCCTGACCCCAGGCTTACTGTGATGCCACCCATGACCAGCTCTGCCATGCCTCTATGATGGCCCCCACGGATGCAGCTGCAGCGGGCATTTTATCAGCTTTGGCTAGAGGCACAGGTTGGGCAATTGGACTGGAATTAAAGGAAGATGCTCCAGTTTCTAATTTGACTTCTCAAGGGATATGCCCAGGAAGATCCACGTCTGTGCCAGGCCAACCCAAAGCAAAGGATGGGGAGAGGCCTGCCACCTCTTCCTTGGCTCCTGAAGAGTCCATTCAGAGGCCCAACGGGGTGCTGAGTTAGAGTAAATGGCTCAGGAAATGAGGAGATTACAATTAGTTAATCAAAGTAGATGCATTGGGCTCAGTGAATATGCCATTTAAAAAGATCCCCAGGGTCTGGACCCAAAGTTCTGGAAATACAGGGGACTTGGAGTAACAACTTAGCTACTGCCTTTGTTTCTCCAGTCTCTACTCCCCTCTGTGTAAACGCATCAAGGATCTTTCTGGGCCTAACACTCTGGGAGAAGCTGTTAGGAGCTGTTGTGGTGGAATAAGGGCCTTATTCAATTTAGGCCACCTGCATTAAATTATGTAACCTCATAAAGAGGGTAAAGTTATAGAACTATTGTAGGAGCAAATGAATTAATGCTGAATTCCCCCCACGTATGTTCTATAGAGACTGTCCTGTTAGAAACTGCACAGCAAAAAGCTCTATGGACAAGATTTGGAGGTGCTCCATTTGATACTTTTTCTGTAAAGTCATAGTGGATATTCACATTGTAAAGGTTCTGAGAAATCTCATAGTAATGCAAATGGTTTAATGTTATTTAATCCAATATTTCTGAAATGTATCTGGGCACAAGCTCACTCTACCCCCACTCCCAGCCTTATTCATAATATTTTCTACTTTTATGAAAATTACTAGTTCATACATTTTCCCATGTTTCCTATTTGAGTGGATGTTGTAAATTGATTTGCAGAACCTCATTTAAATTTTATTTTAATGACATTAGCCCTCTGTCTCTATTATGTGCTGCAAACTCTTGTTTCCTAATTTTTTAATGCTCTTCCAACTCTATTTTGGATAAAACAGCAATTTAAAATTTATGTAAAATTCAGAAATATTTTTACTTATGGTCCTTGCCTTGTATTTGATGCATTAGAAGGGCCTTTTCATCCCAAGATTATAAACACAACCAGACCTATAGCATAATGTGAGTGCTAAGATCAGGAACAAGACACAGATGCCCACCCTCCTTACTCATAGTCAATATACTACTAGAGTCCAAGCCAGAGCAAGACAAAAAAATAAAATACATCCAAACCAGGAAGGAAGAAGTAAAAGTCTCACTACTGTGTTTCCCTGAAAATAAGACCTAGCCAGACAATCAGCTCTAATATGTCTTTTGGAGCAAAAATTAATATAAGACCCGGTCTTATTTTAATATAATATAATATAATATAATATAATATAATATAATATAATATAATATAATATAATATAATATAATATAATATAATAATATAATACCAGGTCTTATATTAATTTTTGCTCCAAAAGATGCATTAGAGCTGATTGTCTGGCTAGGTCTTATTTTTGGGGAAACACGGTATATGCAGATAATATGATTCCGTATATAGAAAATCCCAAAGACTCAACTAAAAAAACTGTTTGAACTTCTCAATGATTTTAGTAAAGTTTCACAATACAAAATCAACAAAAATCAGTTGAATTTCTATACATTAAGGATGAAACATCTGAGAAAGAAATAAAGAAAACAATCCCATTTACAATAGCATCAACAACAGTAAAACACTTAGGGATAAATTTAACCAAGGAAGTGGAAGATCTATATGATAACTGTAAGACTTTGCTGAAGGAAATCGAAGAAGACACAAACAAATGGGAAGACATCCCATGTCTGGTTTCAAACTATACTACAAAGCTTCAGTAATAAAAGCATTATGATACTGGCACAAAAATAGACACCTGGAACAGAATAGAGATCCTAGGGTTAAACCCCTGCTTATATGGTCAATTAATATTCGACAAGGGATCCAAGAGCACCCAATGGGGAAAGGATAGTCTCTTCAACAAATTGTGTTGGGAAAACTGGATAAACACATATAGAGCAATGAAATTGGACCTCTATGTTACACCACAAAAATTAACTCAAAATGGATCAAGGACTTAAACATAATACCAATCCTATAAAACTCCTAAAAGAAAACATAGAGAAGAAGCTCAACATTAGTCTTGGCAGCAAATTTTTTTTATATATAAAAAGGAACAAAAACAGAAAACCAAAAGCAAATATCAACAAATGAGAGTATATCAAACTTAAAAGCTTTTGCACAGCAAAAGAAACAACAAAATAAAAAGGCAACCTACAGAATGGGAGAAAAATTTTGCAAACTATATATTGAAAAAGGGATTAATATACAAAATATACTAAAAAACTCCTACAATTTGAGATCAAAAGCTCCAAACAATCCGATTAAAAAAATGAACAGAATAACTAAACAGACATTTTTCCAAAGAAGACACATAAATGACTAACAGGTACATGAAAAGGTACTTGATACCACTAATTATCAAGGAAATCAAAACCACAATGAGAGAGTACCTCAAACCTGTTAGAATGGCTATTATCAAGACATGAGATAACAATCGCTGGAGAGGACATGGAGAAAGTGTGGAGATCTTTCTAAAAATTTAAAATAGAACTAATATATGACCCAACAATCCCACTTCTGGGTTGAAAATCAGAGGAAGTGAAAACAGGATCTTGAAAAGATCTGTATTCCCAAATTTACTGCAGTATTATTCACAATAGCCAAGATATGGAAATAACCTAAGTGTCCATCAATGAATGAATGGATAAAGAAGATACACACACACACACACACACACACACACACACACACACACACGGTGCCAAAAAAATGTATACACATTTTAAGAAAGGAACAAACTATTAAAATTGTAATACCCAATATATACCAATAACAAAAGATGAATACAAGTCACGTTTGACTTCTGCAATTACAAGAGGTGCTCAGAGTGGTTACCATCAGCGTCCAGACATTTGTGTTTACAATGAACTACTGCTTGAGCAACGGTGACCAAAGTGTCCACTTGTATACATTTTTTTGGCACCCCTGGTATATAATGAATTACTCAGCCAAGAGAAGGAAGGGAAATCCTGTCATTTGCAGCAACATGAATGGACCTTGAAGGCATTATGTTAAGTGAAATAAGTCAGATAGAGAGAGATGGATACTGTATAATCTCACTTATATGTGGAATCTATAAAAGCCAAACTCATAAAAACAGAGACAAGGGGCTGGTAGGGGGGGATGGGGAGATGTTGGTCAAATGGTCCAAACTTCCAGTTATAGACGAGCAAGTTTTGGAGATCTAATGTACAGCATGATGATCACAGTTAATTATACTTTAAGTTGCTAAGAAAATAGATTTTAAATGTTTTCACTACAAAAAAGAAATAGTAATAATGGATGTGATAGAGGTGTCAGCTAATACTATTGTAATTGTATTGCAATATGTAAGTGTATCAAATCAACACATTGCACATTTTAAGCGTACACAACATTATATGTCAATTGTATATCAATAAAGCTGGAAAACAATAGCATCCTCAGTAGAAGGTGCTAGAGAGATACTGTAGAGGGAAGAGCCTCTTCTTTCTGATTCTGTCTAGCAGGCTTTTGTTTGCTTCTCCTTGCTCTTAAGGCATGACTGCCAGGGGCAGGGGGCACACCCAGTGGCGCTATGCTCCGGCAATGGCTCTCCCTATGAACTCGACACCTGTCCCCTGTTCAGTGACCTCCTGTTATGTAAATGGCCAAAAGATGGCCTGTGTTTAGTGGTCCCTAGATTGTTTATTTCTTCACAGCAAGCTGATACCCATCAGCTCAAGCCCACCGATGCCAAACTTTTTTACACATCTAATTGTTTTCAACATAGCCCAACGGAGTATTTTTTAGCCGTTTAGAGCCTGCCCGCTTTGGATACTCCATGAAACTGCACCCAACATTGGTTAGCTACAGATAAGACAAAGCCTGTGGCTACAAAGACCCCCTACCTCTACTGCCCATTGGAGCTCGCTGACCCAGAGACCGCCGCTGAGCGACATTACGTAGATGTTAAGCCCCTTCTGTGCCCTCTGTTTCTCCTCCTCCCCTTCTGGATGGTGGTTCCCGCGTCTTACCCTCTCTGAATGGTCTCATGCTGTAAAGGGCTTCTCCTGCATGCAGACCTGCCAAAGCATCTCTCAAATAAAGCTTGTGTGCGCTACTGCCACCTCGTGGTCATATCTTTTCCTTTGCTCATTCCCCCAAATTCCTTGAACCCCCTACACCTCCTCGCTGCCGCTGTCCCACACTGGTATGGACAGCCCAGGCCTGGTGCGCCCTGGCTGATGATGAGAAGGCTCTCAACACCTAAGCTCCCTCCACGCACCTGCTCACCAGCCCTCAGTCTAACTGCACCCAGGAGGGGAGTTCCAGCCTCAGCCTCGCTGTTCTCCAGAGAGGTCTTTCCTGTGTAGGGAGCAATGAGGACTAGCTCTGCAAGGGGACAAGCAAACTCCTGCCTTCCCTTGGGCTGCGAACACACCTTCTTCAGTGAGTTCTGAACTCCAACCTTGGGGAGGGGCTCCCCTGACAAGATCCTTCTCCCCTCCCCCAACCCTCTGGCATTCCTGGAGTCCTCTTGACCCTTTGTAGTTATTCCGCTATTATAGTTTGTACTTCTTGATATGAAACTTTCCTTGTTCAAATGCTGCATGGTTTCTGTTTCCCAAATGGACCCTGCATGTCTTTGGTCCTTCTCCAGTACCACCCCAACCCCTGTACAGCTTCTGATGGATCCCTGTCCTGACTTCTCCAGGTCTCAGGGCTCTTTTTGAATGTGAGGGACAGACACTAAAGGGGGTGTGTTTTGCTGGTGTTTTCAGAGACTTGTCCCTTCCGTGCCTGCTCTCTTTACTCAGCTCCAGCACAGGTCTTAGCTGGGAAGGTGCTTGGAGTACAGGAGAAGAAGGATTTCTCATTCTCCTTACGTACAAATAAATGGCTCCTTCTGTTCTTTTTCAGACAAAATCAGTGTGGCTACAGACCGGCCTTTTCAAACTCTTCATCGTTACAAATTCATGAACTGTTTGAAGTCCAGGAAGGTGAGTTCCCACGGCAAGTGAGTATCCAGATCTCACAGAAACACCACTGTGGAGGCTCAATTATATCTCTGAGGTGGGTTCTGATGGCTACACACTGCTTCCCAAGAACCCTGTTAGTTTCTGAGGCATTTTCTTAATTTACATCGGGTCTCCTCAACATTTTGGTCTGGGCTGGGAAGGTTAATGGGTTAGCGCACAAGGCTTGTGGAGCCATGGGTTCTACACCCAACTTTTTCCCATTGGCTTTGTACCAAAAAGTCTCTGTTCTATACCCAGTCGTCTGAAGTTAATCAGATCCAAAGGTTGGCCGCTAGTGGCAGCTATGCTTCCAATATTGGAAAATCAGTACAAAGCTTCTCTTGTCCTGCCTGCCATCTGCATAGCCAGTACACTGTTCTTTCCTTGTACACATTCTCACTGAACACCTACTATGTGCTGTTCTAAGTGCTGGCGATAGAGCGGTCGACAAGACGTTTAAGTTCTTTGTCATCAAGGAGCTCACATTCTATTCTTTTGGATGGAATACTTCCATTTCTTTTGGGTCAGGGATGTGCCCCTGGGCTGATGGTTCAGTAGCTCAGGGATTTGCCTGAGTTTGGGCCCCTGACTCCTGCCACTTGGATCTCCAGCCACGCTGTAGGCCCCTGCACACCCACTGTTTCGGACTTCTCAGCATTCAGTTGTAAACACTACCATTTACAAATGTGTCTACCAGTCTACTAATGCAAAGTGCCCTGTAACTATTAATATAGTTTGGAGTTATGATATTCATTGTTTAGATTAGAAATGGCATTGGGAAATGTCACTGTTGTCATGGGAACCAGAACATTCAGCAATGTCCATGTGGAAAGAAAGCAAGTGCAGAAGATAATTATTCACAAAGATTATAAACCGACTGACCTTGACAGTGACCTTGCCTTGCTTCTGCTTGGATCACCAGCACAACTCACTAACTTCAAAATGCCTGTCTGCCTGCAGAAGAAGGAAGGTATCTGGCACCAGTGTTGGATGACAGAGTGGGTGACAGCTGATGATGAGTATGGTAGAGGCCTTCCCTTCAGCATCCACAGAAAGCCCACATTTGGGTTTTCCTGGGCTGGCCAGCCTGATGCTTTGGAAGACTCGGCCTGAATTTTGGCCTCACTACTCTAGCTTTGTGATCTTAAGCTAGCTCTTTCACCTTCCTCAGCTTTACCTTTTCTCATCTGCAGAATGACAGTAATATCTCCCTCAAATAAGTGGTGTGGATTCAATTAAGTGAAATTATACATGTAAGGTCCCTAATATAAGCCTGGAACATAGAAGAATCTCAAAACATGAGTGATGATAATTTTTTTGTATCCCAGAAGCATCGTAGCAAGCCAGTTTGGTTCTTCCTTTATGGGCTGTTTTACAATGCACATCTCCCCGTCTTTTTATCCTCTGATGTAGCCCACATAGACCACCATCCTGAAGCAACTCTGAGCCAGAGACTCCCCAACCATGCTTGGTCATCAGTGACCGCTCCCTTCCCAGGGCACCAGGCTGGCCAGACAGGAAGGACCGCTGGGAGAATAGGAGGGTGATGGGGAGAAGGCCAGGAGCAACTCTAGGATTGTGGCTGCTTCAAGATGGCACTTATAGATGTTTCATCTTCCTCATTCTTCGTTAGCCTGGCAGAGACCCTGGATGACAGTGATTGAAAAGTTGGGCTGCTCTGAACCTCTGCACAGAGACAAAGCATGGCTATTGAGAGATGGTGGGGGCACAGAGAAAGCTCATTTCAGGTTCTCCTGGCAGGAGCTAGGGCTGGGGCTAGAGGTTTAGTAGGCTGCTTCCAGAAGTGAGGATACATATAAGTAGAGATGAAGGAGCCACGGATTGGGGATACTGGAGAGGAGACTGAGTGGGGCATTAGTCAGTCACCTCTAAGGCCTCCATCTCTTGTGAGTCTGTGAGTTGCTGCTTGTCTGCATACTTCCAGGGCTTCCATCTTGATCATCTGTGGGCCTGTTACTCTCGGTGGTTGATGCAGTCAGTGCTCATTGTCACACTAGCTGCCTGACGTGGCCAGAACACTATGAGGGCTGAAACGTGTACCTGCAGAAGCCAAGAGTGGTGCTGGTTAGCTGCAGAGGACACAGGAAGAGGGTCGACCAGCTCTCCAGGAACATGCTTCGTACCTGGAAGGAATCAGCCACCAAAGGCAACTGCCAGGTATTCAGCCCCTGCCTCAGCCCAGACTTCTACATGACCCACCATTTTCTAGGTTTCAGGAAAGAGCTCAGGGGGAGGCCTCTAGCTTATGCCACTAGGACCCTCTCACCCTGCCCTCTTGCTACAGCTACTGCTGATTGCTTGCAGACTCTTCCTTCTTCCTTCTCTCATTCTCAGGGAGACAGTGGGGCACCAATGGTCTGTATTATCCGTGGATCCCAGAGGCTCTTCCAAGTAGGTGTCTTCAGTTGGGGCATAAAATCTGGCTTCAGGGGGAAGCCTAGTATGTTTCTGTCTGTTGCTTGATATATTCCATGGATCCAGGAGGAGACAGAAAAGGAGGGGAAAGCCTACACCATCTCAGGAGCCCGGAGAAGCTCCCTGCCTCATGCTCCTCAGTACTCCTTATTGCTAGGCTTGGGATATGGAATGCTGCTCACCATTATGTTTACCACTGATAAATCAAATCACTAGGCTTTGGACCCACACTTTCTTCCTCTCCATTTCCTTTCTTCTCGCCCATCCTTATAAAACATCTATGGAGCATCTACTATGGGTCAGCCTCTACACCAGACCCTGGAAGTTGGATGTAGACATAATTCTCCCAAATCTCACAGTCTAATAAAGGAAGATCAAACACAGTGCTAAAAAGAGGTATAGGCCATGCCTGGAGGAGCCCAGGGGAAGAAACAATGACCTCTGATGAAGAGGTCAAGGAAAGCTCTTGACAGCTTTGGAAAACCAACCTTGAGAAATCACTTCATGTTTCTAGACTTCGGTATCTTTATCCACGAACAAAGAGATTTGATCAGATGAAACTTAAGGTCTTCCATCACTCTAACACTCTGTTTTGCTTAATATCTTCTTTTATTCCTCTCATAAAATACAATATTACCTAGCCAATGACTAGCTTTAATTTCATCAGTTTAGTGCTTAACAAAGACCCAAACACAGAGAGCTTCCCATCTGAGGTACAAATTCTTTAATCTCCTGGGCCATTCAGGAAAGAAAATCTATGGTAGTGTGAAGATCAGGAGTTTCTTGTCCTGTTCGATTGAAAATGGTTAGATCATGTCTTGGGTCTTAGAGACCACACCTTTCTTTCCCTTCCCTTAATACAGCCAAATAAAAAGTTAGGATAATAAAGTGGATTGGAGGAAGCAGAAATATCTGCCCTCACCATATATGTGGATAACCGAATGTGGGCCAAGCAAGCAGCCTCGTCACTGAGAGGAAACAGAATAACTTACGTGACCATATTGAATACAAAGGATAAGAATTTCTTTTTATAAAATTATGAGACAATGTTTAAAGGTCAGTGCTAGAAAGTGCAGTCAGGGGTTAGAAGCACAATCTTTTCTGGGTCTTGTCTTGGTTATGCCTACCTGGCACAGGTATGATCAGAATTAGAAGATGTAAAGGAAACAATCAACCACATGCATCCCCACATGAGTCCCCAAAGAGAAAAACATTAATTCATTCAGATACCTGTGAACGCTGAATGTGTATAGAGCACTATAAAGATATGGGGATGCAGTTGATATAGGTGGTTCATACTTTCAGATGCGTATGTCACATCCAAAGTGATGTGTCTTTTCACAGGGTCTCCTAATGATTAATTTTATGAGATGGTATTGTTTTACTGTCTATATTTGGGTTCTCCAGAGAAACAGAACCGTGTGTGTGTGTGTGTGTGTGTGTGTGTGTGTGTGTTGTGGAGAGAGAGAGAGAGAGAAAGGGAGGAGGAGGAGGAGGAGAAGGAGAAGGAAAGGAGAGATTGGAGTTTTATTTTAAGAAATAAATGCAGTTGTGGGGGCTGGTAAGTCTGAAATCTGCAAGGCAGGCCAGCAGACTGGAGACCCATGGAAGAAGTGATGTTGCAGTCTGGAGTCTGAGGACTGTCTGGAGGAAGAATTCCTTCTTCGGGGGACATAGTCTTTTCTCTTAAACCTTCGACTGATTGGATGAGGCCCACCCACATTTAGAAAGTAATCTGCTTTACTCAACTAACTTTGATGTTAATCACATCTAAAAAAATCATAGCAATATCTAACTGGTGTTTGACCAAACAACTGGGTACCATAACCTAGCCATGTTGACAGATAAAACTAACCATCACACTGATATGTTGCCATCACTTGGAACTGCTGGGAAGAATGTGAAATACAGGTCTGCCCTCTTTGGAGCTTAATAAAATATAACACACATCAAACATTAAATGGTAAAAAGAAATTGAAATTCCCCTGCGTCTCTGAAACACCATTCTTTATGCCCTCTATTCTACAGACAGAGACTCTTGTGGGTTCTTTTCTCTCATGCCATTCAGATCAGTTTCCTTGCTCTCTTTCTAGATCTCCCAGGCTATTCTGCTCTCCCTGGCCAGTCCACTGGGTTTGCTTCACACCTGGGCTACTGTAAGTCCTGCTGCTCATGTCTTAGAACAGTGTTTCAAATGTGCATCAGAATTACCTGGATGCCTGTTAAAAATGCATATTCCTAGACCTTATTTCAGGCTCACAGAATTAGGAGCTCTAGGAGTGAAGCCCAGGATTAAGAAGCCTCTGGATCATTTAAATTTTTTAAATTTAATTTTTAAACAGCTCTATGTGTACAATAAATTGTATACATTTAAATATAGAATTAGGTAGGTTTCGTCATGTGTATATGGCCATGAAATGATCACCACAATCTAGAGCGTGAATGTACCTATTAACCCAAAGGTTTCCTTGAGACTTTTGAAGCACAAAAGTTTTTCATTTTGGTGAAGTCCAATTTATCGATGTTTTCTTTTATGGTCATGTTTTTGGTGTGGTAACTAAGAAATCTTTGCCTAACCCAAAATCACAAAGGTTTATTTTTCTTAATTTTAGTTTTTTTTACTATTACATTTAAAAATTAATAGACCTTTTATGGAGCCATTACAGGTTTACAGAAAAATGAAGTAGAAAGTTCAGACAGTTCCTGTGTACCCCCACCCCCTCCCAATTTCTCTTATTTTTAACATGTTGCAGTAGTGGGGTACATTTATCACAATTAATGAATCAGTATTGATATACTGTTATTAATAAAAGTCTATAGTTACCATTAGGGTTCATTCTTCGTGTTTCATAGTCTATGGGTTTTAACAGATGTATGATGATGTGCCCACCATTCCAATGTCATACAGAATAGTTTCACTGCTTTGAGAATTGCCTGTGCTCCTATTCATCCCAAATTTCATGTTTTCATAATGTTATTCTGTAAATAGCTGTATAATCTTTATTGTTCTTTTAACGTATGTGTCATCTGTAGTGAATTACTTTTCTCATTCCTGATATTGGTAATTTGTGCCATCTGTCTTTTTTTTCCCCTCTGACCAGTCTGTCTGTACAGGTACATCAATTTTATTGATCTCAGAGAACCAGCTTTTGATTTATGAAATTTCTCTATTATTTTTCTGTTTTCTATTTCATTGACTTTTCATCCTGTAGTCATCATTTCCTATTTTTTATTTACTTTGAGTTTCACTTGCTTTTTTTCTAATTTCATAAGTTGGAAGTTGAGTTCACGGGTTTGAGATCTTGGTTATTTTCTAATGTAGAGATTTAGTACTATAAATTTCCCCTAAATACTGTTTCAACATCATTTCCCAAATTCTGCTATGTTGTGTTTCCATTTTCATTCAGTTCAAATTGCATTCTATTTTCCCTTTTGCTTTTTTTCTTTGACCTATGGATTATGTAGAAGTATGCTATTTTGTTTCTAAATACTGAGGGATTTTTCCAGATATCATTATGTTATTGATTTTTAATTTAATTCTACTGTGGTCATAGCACATAATTGGTATATCTTGAATCATTTCAAATTTATTGATACTTATTTTATGCCCAGAATATAGCCTATCTTGATAAATGTTCTGGGACACTTGGGGGGAAGGGTGTGTATTGTATTGTCACTGGATGGAGTGTTTAATAAATGTAAGTTAGATCAAGTTGGTCGATCAAATTGTTAAAGTCTTTTATATACTAACTGATTTTCTGTCTGCTAAAACAAAAAAACCATTTGACCCTCTTCCCATAGTGGGGAGCCCAAAGCCTCACAAGTCACAATATCTATCCCTGGAGGGTAATCATTGTTTTTTTCCAGTTCAATCATAATTCCACCTTCATATTTTTGTGTCAGTTTGGGTCCTCTGAGAAGCAGATGCTAAGACAGAATTATGTGTGAAAGAAATTTGTTGGGGGGAAATGCCTGGGAAAAGTGAAGGGTGGAAGGAATAGCAGGAGGCAAGGTGTCTTCAGACCCCAGTACAGGTCTGAGAAAGGCTCGATCAGGTTGATAGGAGTTCTTCAGCAAAGCTGTGTTGGGCTGTAACAAACTAGCTCTAATATCCCCTGTCACTCTCAGTCATTGGTTGGGTGCAGCCAAAGAGAAGTGTGGTTGTGGTCTGTCTGCCATTATGGATCCAAAAGGGCAATTGCTGAAGACTGTCATCACTTATGCTCCCTGCAGCGGGTTTTCTCAAAGCAGATCTGAGCAGTACACCTCCATGACCACCACAATCTTGTATCCTAAAGACTAAATAATAAATTTGACCACCAACATGACATGGGAAAAAAAGGGAGTAAAGGGAAATTGGTGTTTGCAAATACCTAACAAAGCAAACATGAAAATTTGGGCGGCTACTATAGTTCTCAAGTCTGCAATTCGTCCTGAAGCCTTAGTTGGTACAGTGGTACCTTGGTTTTCGAAGGTAATCCATTTTGGAAGAACATTCAAGTTCTGAAATGTTGGAAAACAGCCGACAGCTAGGCCTCAGGATCTTGCACTCAGCAGAAGCCACATGACATGTTCGACTTCCGAGGCGTGTCCAAAAACTGAAGCATTTACTTCCGGGTTTACAGAGTTTGTAAACCGAAATGTTCGTCAACGGAGATGTTAGAAAAAAGAGGTGCTACTGTATTTGTAAATTCCTTCTTTCAACTTGAATGAAGCTCAGCTGATTGTGGTTCTTTCCCTGGTGTGGTGACCCAAACTTTCATTTCTGAGTTCTCGGTGGTTTTTGTCTGTATTGGGTTGCTATAATTTTCCATTAATTTCTCCCTTTGAATAATGGAATGCTAAGAGCATCCCCAGAGGATTTCATGGATTCCGGACACATTCCTTCTTGTCTCTGTTGCGTGCTGCAAAACTCTATTCTCTTGATAACCAGGGTCAATCTTCTCAGTCAGCTCACGAACCTTCTTTGCTCTTTGGTCCCATGGCCTGATGAGCCCCAAATGGCCAGGCAGCAGTCTCAATTCTCAGGTCAATAAAGCCACTGTGTCCCCTGGGAGAAGCATTCCTCCCTTGGGAACTAAGACCTCTAAACCTTCAGAGTTCAAAGTTGTGATGCTAAGAAACCAAACATTTTTTTGAGTTGATCAGTAGCGACTAGTAAAGAGAACCAGTCTCATTTCTGTCCCTTGATTTACAAAGCCACGTTTTCTGGCCATAGGAGAATCAGCACCATATATAGTGTACTGGTTCTCAATACATGGCGTACATTGTAAAAGAGCATCCAACCTCACAAGTAGTTAGATCTCGACAAGCTAAGTGCCACAACCTTCAGTAGACCATTACATTGTTTTACCAAGTGTACTGCTTTTGGGTGGTGGGGTGCATGATGATATCAGTGAATCTCATGGGCATCAGCTCAGTGCCTCATTTCTGTTGCATTATAACCAGTTGGTCACCAATAGTGCCAAATGGAAAATCAACATGATGAATAACTAGGCACTTCGTTATAAGTAGGCAAAAGCACTGTGGGCAAGGCAGGCACATTCATACATAGAATAGATGACTATTATTACCATGATGAAAAACTGCTGTCTACTCCACGAAAGACAGGGTCAAATGCAATCAACCTCCCACCAGATAGGTTATGTGTCACATCATCCTCAGCCTACAGATGACGGCCACAACAGTTTTTCAAGGATACTGATGCCCCCCTTGAAACTATTTTTCAAAGCCCAATTTAACACATTGTCCTCAGGACTCACGTAGGGATAGAGTTAGAGGATGGGTGAGCAGGTCACAATAAATCTATTCCAACATTTCTATCCAAGACTGATTTTTTTCTTTTATATTATACAAAAATTAATGTAGGCAATTTTTTGTCCAAGGTTTTAGTCTGTCAGCTAAACAAACAGAGCCACTTACAGCTGCTCTAGCTAAACCACCGAATCCAGAATTTCTCTTAAGTGCACCTAGATCGATCAATTTGGCCCAATCACATTTTACTTTATTCCTCATCTAACTCCCTTGGAATCCCTTCTCACACACAATCCTTGAGTTTCTACAAATATACATTAGCAGAATGTGACAGTTCCTTTAATGCACATACTATCTTCTCCTGGGTCAGAGTTGAACTGGTCCATTATGAGGTTATTGGAATGACTTTACTTATGGTTCTGACTGCCATGAGAGGTGGTGGGTGTGGGTTGAGGAGAGAATCAGTAGCCCCTGGGAAAGCACTTATTTCAGGTAAGTCATTGCAAAGTCTTCATTAAGAAGAGACTAGCCTCCCCAGACAAGGGTGGAGGGGCTGCTTCTGATAGGAAGGGAAGCTCAGCAGGATTTGAGTTTTTAAGGCACAGTATGATTCATCTTAACCCACTTAACTATTACATTGCAATTATCTTGGGCACCTTTTTCCCCAATTAATCGTCTGTCATGTAAGCATCTAAAGAGGCTGTGAAATCAAGTTATGTTGGAATTTTTCTACCTGCAGGAACAGCTCTGGGTCTGATTTTTGATACAATTGATAAGAGATTCTTTTAGGATAACTGTAGAAGCTTCTCTAGCTCTTAGATTATGCCTTTGAGGTGGAAATGTAAACCCCAAGATTGTTGGGTTTGTTTGTTTTCTGTAAGCTTTCCATGGCGTTCAGTACCAGTCACCCTTGTACTTATCTCTTCTACCAGAACATTCTATTGCAAAAGCCACTTGGTCTCTTTTAATAGGTAACTGATTCCAGGAATGACAGGTAAGAACTTGAGAAACTGTTTTGACATTGCATACTATGGACCCCCAGAATCCCATTTTCCACTAGTGATGAGGTCATCACTGCCTTCAAATCAAACTAGGCCTAACAACAAATCTTAGATTCTCATCTTTGTGATTGTATTTCCTGGAACCAGTTTCAGTACCAAATGCTGTATCAGTCAGGTTTCTATCAAGAAAACAGAAAACCCTCTACATCTCAAGGATGCAGATTGAGTACATAGAAACAGATGCTTACAGAACCATTAAAAGGGCTAGAGGGCAAAGGTCAGGAAAAAGAGTTACTTGCTTTCAGGAGCTTGGTAAACTTCAGCAATCATAGGAACTCACTGTTAATGATGTTATTATTCTCTTTAGCATTAGACTGACGATATAAAGGAGGATACCCCAAGTGAATGGCAAAACCTCACAATTGTCGCCTGCTGAAATCTGCATTGACCTGCACACCGCGAGTACAGGAAAGAAACGGTTTCTCCCTGACCTCTGTCTCCTAAAACTTGGTTGAGGATCTGAATTGGAAGGCTGCTGGGATTCTGAGAAATGTGACTCCAAGCTTTCAACTTCTACAATTCTTAAGAGAGTTTAGAAAGGCAGAGATAGTGCTAAATATCAAGACACAATATCTGGCATATTGATCTACTCAGTGGGGAAAACAAGAAGAGTAATTTCCTCAGATAGTTGCTATGAGGATTAAATAAGATAACACTTGCAAAGTCCTGAGCACAGTATATTGTACACGATAAGGCTTAATGGGTAGCTTGATAACTTTATCAGCCCTAAAATAACAATGGCTCATAGCTTTCTATTCTGTCCCCTGGGAGAGAGCTCTAGATGATTCGGCACAGTTATTTTCTATTTGTCCCCATTTTCCCACTGCAGATGCATTAGCTGTCCCTCCCTGGGTCCTGGTATACTGGCTCCTAGGAACCGAGTCACCTGGGATCCTAAATGTTACTTGGCTTGCCCTTGGCAATGGGAGGTACTGATAGAGGGTACAGGCAGGAAGTGAGAGGGCTTGGGGTATTTCCTCCCTGTCCCTTCCTGTTGAGCCATTTTGCTGCCGGGCACAGGGACCCTCCTTGACTCTGTTCCTGCTCAGGGCCCCTCCTCCACCTGTGTCACTCTCACTGGATTCCAGTAACCATCCTTTCTCTCTTCTTTTTGCTCATCTCTGGAGCTCCTTCTCCTTTGTTGGGTCCCTTTTACTTTTTCTTTTTTTTTAATAAACACTTCTTTTTTTATTATTTATTTTTTTATTGGGGAAGGGGAATAGGACTTTTTTTATTGAGGAACAGTGTGTACTTCCAGGACTTTTTTCCAAGTAGAGTTGTTGTCCTTTCAATCTTAGTTGTGGAGGGTGCCATTCAGCTTCAAGTTGTTGTCCTTTTCAGTCTTAGTTGTGGAGGGCGCAGCTCAGCTCCAGGTCCAGTTGCCGTTTCTAGTTGCAGGGGGCGCAGCCCACCATCCCTTGTGGGAGTCGAGGAATTGAACTGGCAACCCTGTGGTTGAGAGCCCACTGGCCCATGTGGGAATCGAACCGGCAGCCTTCGGAGTTAGGAGCATGGAGCTCTAACTGCCTGAGCCACTGGGCCGGCCCCTGTTGGGTCCCTTTAGGATGCCCACAACTCTTAGTCCCTTCATGAAAAAAGTACCTCCATTTGAACTTTCTCAGTGGAATTCTATTTCCTGGCTGGGACCCTCCATAATTGATACACTCAGGGTCATCATGCGAAATATCCAGGGTCTGTGTTTCCAGAGCCATTTGGTCTCTTTGACTCTGCTTCAGAGGGCCAGTTAGAAAGTCAGAAAGTCAGCAGAAGTCCAGGCAGTGGAAGAATGCTGAACAGAAAGACTAGGCCCACCCCTATTGACAAATGTGAATAGACTTCATCTCCAAGAGACCAGCGGGCTGTCAGCAAACAGGCAGTTTCCTTATGGAAACACATCCCGGACCCCACCTTGCCCACCTGTCCAAAGTGGAATCAGTGAAACTGGGCACGACTCTCTGTAGGCTTGTGCTCAAATACTGCAAGCAGCCTGGAACAGGGAAGAATGAGGGCACAGCTGAAATCGAAAAGGGAAAGGAAACGGGCTAAGATCCATGGGGAACGATGTCTATTTCTTAATCCGTTTCCTGCCCCAAATAGCTCCGCTCTCCTCCCCCAACTTGTGTTTACGTGTCTGTTTCTTTCCCTGGCAGCAGATGCCACCCGGCCTTCAACTAGGTCACAGACAGTGAGGAGGAGGCCCTCAGGCCACATCCTCCCCTGACCTGGAGTGCCAGAGCCCAGACCTCACATGACCGCTTACTCCCCAGGGCATCCTGGCAGAGTCCCTATTCCCTAGGACCATGGCGAGTGAGTGGGGGACCCTCTGTCCTGCCTGTGAGATGGCAGGGGGCCTGTCTCTGAGCTGGTGGCAGAGGGGACGGCACTGGACAGTGCTGAAGCCTTCCCTGCCCCATCCTGCCCATGCCCCTTCCTCTCATCCCACTGCAGCCGGGACTGAGCACTCTCAGGGACCCCCATTCTTCCCAGGTGCCTGCTGTTTCCCCTGGGAAAGCCCTGGGCCGGTTTCACATGGACCCACATGGAAGGCCAAACCAGGGCTCCCAACGCACATGGGGACAGCGGTGATGTAACAGGTAGAGCGTAAATTACAGGGTCAGAGAAGCTGATTCAAACACCAGTCGCCTGAGGCACAGGGAGGGAGGTAAGAGCTTGCCCAGATGAGCCAGCTGGGAAGTGGCAGAGCCCGAGCCGCAGGACCCACTGCACACCTCGAGCCACCTGCATCGGCCTCCCTCACAGCCCTGTCCCTGTCCCCACCTCCTGGGACCATCCCTTCCAGGATCAGGTCCTGATGGAGTCTCTCTCTCCACAGGTCCTGTCGGAGCACGGCCACGGCCTGATCACCACGGACATCCGGGAGGGACAGCCTTTCTACTACGCCAAGAATTACCACCAGCAGTACCTGAGCAAGAACCCCGACGGGTACTGCGGCCTCGGGGGCACTGGCGTGTCCTACCCGCTGGGGATGTGTTATGGCTGAGTATTTGTGATAGACTCAAAATTCCTATGATGGAGCCTTAGCCTCCAGTGTGGCTTTATTTGGCGATGGGGACCAATAAGTAAGTAAGGTTAGTAATTATAAGTAACTAAGGTGAAATGAGGTCATAAGGGAGGGGCCTTGATCCTATCGGTTTAGTGTCCTTGTAAGAAGAGGTACCAGTGTGCGCACTGGAGCTTGTGCTCTCAACACTCCTGAGGAAGGCCCCTGTGTGGGCACAGTGACAGGTGGCTGTCTGTAAGCCAGGAAGAGGGCCATCACCAGGAACTGAAGAGGTTGGCATCTTGATCTAGAAATGCAGCCTCCAGAACTGGGAGAAAATAAACTACTATTGCGGAAGCCACCCAATCTGTGGTATTTTGTTATGGCAGCCTGAGTGAACTAACACGGTATCAAAAAATAATTTCCCCTTACATGCAGGCTGTTGCAGTCACAACAAAAAGGTTTTTCACAAACTGGGCCATTGTTTTGTGGTTCACATCAGTGGTTTTTTTGAAGCACACAAAGCACAGAGGCATTTTAAAAATTCTGGTTTTTGAAATACAATTTATATTTATTTAGTAAATTCACCTTTAAGGTGTATGGTTCTGTGAATTTCGACAAATGCAAATGACTGTGTAACCACCACCACAATCCAGACATAGAACCTTTCCACCACCCCCAAAAGTTACCCAGTGCCCCTGGTAATCCATCCCCTTCCCCAAACCCCAGTTCCTGGCAGCAGCTGATGTTCTCTGTGCCTGTCATTTTTGTCTTTTCCAGAATGTCGTCATCTCAATGGTATCATATGGAATGTAGTTGAGTGTGGCGTCTTCAACTTAGCATAATGCATTTGACGTACACGTTGTTATGTGTATCTGTAGTTTTTTTTTTCTTTCTGCTGAATGCTATTGTTGTTGTTTGGTGTACCATTGTTTATCCATTCATTTGATGTTGGATGTGTAGGTTGTCACCAGTTTTTAGCAATTATGACTAAAATGTCTACAAACATGTTACTGGGTTTGTGTGGATATATGTCTTTATGCAACAGTGTTTTGATAAAATGTAAATTCATCTACTGATGTGCTGGGAGACTTGGGGATTCTTTGGGGTCTGAATGAAGATAATGTGGATGTTGCATCTCATTCTAAACTCTGGGGCCGGCTATGGAAGCTCCATGGTTAAGCTGGCAGGATCGAGGATGACGCTGGGAATTTCTTATTCATGCCGTTCCACTGCATATAAACACATGCCCTCCATTGGCCCACGTTTGCAAACACCTATAGCTGCAATGAAACGTTTTGCTCTACTGAGCTCAAGTTCATGCTATTTCCCAAAGAACAGAGGCAAGGAGGCTTTATCTCCATTTTTAAGCCCGCTCCTTTCAGAGAAAAGATATGAGTTACGCTGATGAATTCTAATGCTTTGCTTACAGCTATGAGAAATATAGTAAATGCTTGTTTTGTTAAAACTTTACTACATCTAATAACATGAGCGAACTTCCTAATATTTCATCTGCCTTTCACTTATTCTGATAGGATACTTCCAGGGGTTTTAAGATAAAGTTTAAAGCCCCCAAACAGCTAAGGAAAGAAAAAGTCCCACCGTTATTTCCCCTAAAATGGAAATCCATTATGCACAGAATTTTGGAAAACATTTGCACCTCCAGCTCTTTAGTAATAATACTTGTTTTCCACACACCTGTCACATCCATGATTTCTTATGAGAATTATTCAGTGGCTTCCTAGAAGTGAAGACTGTTTATTCAGATTCAAACTGTATTCCCTACATTGGTCCCTGCCACTCAACTTTGTACAACATTCCAACTCAGTATTGTAGTTTGAACCATTTGAATTTGCCAATATTAGACTAAAACAGCAATTACATATGGTTTAACTTAAATGTTCCTACAATTCCCATACAGCTCGGTACCTGTGCATGTTTTCTGGCCATCTAGAATGCCATATTAGTTTCCTAGAGCTGTCATAACAAAGTACCACAAACTGGGTGGTTTAGAACATCAAAAGTTTATTGTCTGTAGTTCTGGAGGCCATAAGTCCAAAATCCAGCTGTCAGTAGGGTCATGCTCCATCGGAAGGTGCTGGGAGGGATCTGTGCCAGGCCTTTCTCCTAGTTTCTGGTCGTTCCTGGGCTTGTGGCAACTTAACTCTTGTCTTTCCATGGTATTCTTCCTGGGCGGGTGCACATATCCAAAATTTCCCTTCGTCTAAGGATATCAGTCCTATTGGATTAGGGCCCACCCTGCTCCAGTATGATCTCATCTTAACTAATAACATCTGGAACAACCACATCTCCAAATAAGGTCACATTCTGAGGTGCTAGGGGTTAGGACTTCAACAGATGAATTTTGGGAGGACACCATTCAACCCGTAACAGATGCCTTCCTGTTCTCCCCCAACGCCTCTTCTCTGTACATGGACTCAGTCCAGATAGAGCTTATTTCCTCTACAGAATCTTCCCTAATGGCCTCTTTCCCCCATTTACCACACACCCAAACTCCGCCTAGACTTGGTAGGGTGCCCCTCCACAGCTCCCAGCAATACTGATGCTCTTACCCCACTGTACGAAGGCAGTGCCTTTGCTCACATGTCTCTCCCAGAGTGGGGTGAGCTTCCAGGAGACAGAGAATAAATGTTGTTCATCTTTGCACCATCCTCCAAGCCTGGCATATTTGGAAAGGGCTCATAAAGTGATAGCTAGTCTAGTGGATGGACAAATGAATGAACAAATGAATGGACTGCACCAACACAAACCACCTTGCTGTTGATCTCTGTGTGCATCTATACCTTATGCGTGCCTTATTCATAGAAACTGCTGGTCAATGTGCCTTCCTTTGCTGGAAGACTAGTAGAGATGCAATTAGCAGAGAGATATTAGGAGAGATGAGATATTAAAATCACAGGCTTTGTATTTGCCAGGATCTGTGCTAGGATACACACATTACCTCATTCATCGTCCCAACAATATAATGATGGAAGTATTATTAGTATCCCAATTTTACAGATGAGGAATCTGGGCCTCAAAGTTCAGTATCTCCCATGAGGTTCCAGTAGTGATGCCAGCTCTCTTCCATAGGAGTCTGAGTCCGTGCGTACCACCTGACCTGTTTGGACCAGCAACCTCAGATCCTTTCTCTTGGGGAGTGCTGTCAGCTCTTTTGTCCTGAGGCATTAGTGAATCTGAGATGCCCTGACTTGCAAGAGCCCAACTGGTATGGAGTCCTCCCACTCTTCTGCCTCGGGTACCCAAGTTTCACACTGATCTCCAATCCCAGAGGAAAGGCTCACAGAAACCATGAGAGTCCAGGATGCTACCTGGCTTCCTTGCCAGCTCCACCCAGTGCCCTATTGTGACCTCGGCGGTCAGGCTGGGCTGTGAGATAGCAGGCACTGTGGGTGAACCCTGACTCAGTCCCTCCAGATTGAATGCAGTCTCACCTGAAGCATGTCCGTTGACTTGAGTAAAGACTGGGGCCAATGAAAGGATGGAGGATAGAAGAGCAGTGCTTCTGCTGCCTGTGGCCCTGCTGCTTCCCTGGGCACACAGCTCCCTGGACCGTAGGTCTCTCATGGTGTTCTTGTGTCTGTGTTTCGCCTTGGCAGGAGAATCACCGGGGAGCTTTGTTCAAAAGGTCAAGTCCTAGGTTGATGATTCTGTAGTTCCGGGTGGCTGCACTTACACCCCTCAGATGAATGCGATGGCAGGGGGAGGCTGGACCAGACTTTCAAATTATTGTTCCTACAACACCCCAACTTTAAAGTTACAGGTAGAAGAGCCAAGTGTGTGTGTGTGTGTGTGTGTGTGTGTGTGTGAGTGTGTGTGTATTTAACATCTATGTTAGGTCCCAGAGTTTCCCAGAATGAATGGTCAATGTAAGTAAACCTTTGAAAGGAGTAACCAGATGTCAAGCTGGAGATGCCACCTAGCCATGTCCTCTGGCTTTAAGGCCACGTGTGATCCTAAAAAGGTATTTCCCTGCTGCTTTCTCTCTGAATATATTCTGAAGGACCATGTGGCACTTAACTGGTCTAATGCAAAACCATAACATGATATAACTATAATGAAGGCAGTGTATTAATACCTGCTATGGCTTCAGCTCCGTGAGTCCTGAGAATTTATGGAGCCTTGTGTTACGTTCAATTTGTTGGTTGACAAATATCAAACCTCTACCACATGCCGGGAGCTGTTTTAGGAGCTGGTTTATTACAGAGCATGGCATATTCATTTCCTACCCTTAAGCAGTTTTACTATCTAGTGACAGGAAGGAAGTATTAAACACATAAATGAGTCAATAAATAAGTTAATTTCAGTTCCTGTTAAATGGTATGAAGCAGACGAAATAGGCTAATGTGATGGAAGACCTGCGGGTTGTTGTTGAGCCTGTTCTAGTGGGTTGTCACAGAAAGCCTTCCTGGGATGACGAGACTCAGGTTGAGACCCATCTGATGAGAAGCAGAGGTGACAGCAAGAGCAGTTTCTGAGCAATGAATGAGCTAGGCATGTTTTAGAGGCTGATAGGTCAGACTAGTAGGGGCAGAGTAAATGATAAAGGGGCACTGGAGAAAGATGGGCTCAGAGAGGTCGTTGGGGTCCAGATCATGCTGAGCCTCATAGAGGCACAGTAAGGACTTTGGGTTTTATTCTGGTTACAATGTGAAGCCATCAGAGAGTCTAAATGGGAGAGTGAGAAATGAGAGGTGCTTGAGAAAGATGCTCTGGCTGCCACAGAAGATAGACTGGGCAAGAGTGGAAGGAGAGAGCTGAGTGAGTGGGCATAAGAGGGTGGTGGCCTGGATGGGTTTATAGCAGTGGGGATGGAGAGAAGTGGTTGGTTTCTGGATGTCGATTAGTCATGCTGACTGAACGCATGATGCCTTGGATGTGGGAATGACAGAAAGAGGAAGTTTCAAGGGGAAGTTCCTGCCTAAGAAAATGGATGGATGCTGGTTCTACTTATTGAACTGTGGGAGGCTTGTAAGAAAGCAGATGGGGAGTGGGTTTGGGTATGTCTATAGTTGAGCCACATTAAGTTTGACGTGCCTCGTAGACATTCTTGTGCGATACTGAGTCAGGAAGTTGGTGAAATGAGTTGGGGGAGGTCTGAGAGGGATAAATGTGAGATCATCTGTATAGAGTTCACGTTTGAAGTTATTGCTGGGATGAGATACTCTAGCTAAAGTGCCTTGAGAGAGAAGTGGTCTGAGGATTGAGCTTTGGGTTTTGGAAGAGAAGAAGGATTTGTCCAAAGAGTATGAGAAGAAATGGCCACTGATGTAGAAAGACGACAACCAAGTGCATTGTCCCAGTGAAATTTTGCCCAGAGATGACCCCAGATTGAACCAAGAGTCTTGGGAAAAACTTAGACTTCTTTTTTTTTTTTTTTCTGGTGGTGACTTTTTATTTTGTAAATTATTTATTTTTTTTCATTTACAGTTGACATTCAATAGTATTTTATATTAGTTTCAGGTGTACAGCATAAAGGTTAGACATTTATATAACTTATGCAGTGATCCCCCTGATTAGTCTAGTACACACCTGGCACCACACATAGTTGTTGCAACATTATTGACTATATTCCCTATGTTGTACTCTACATCCCTGTGACTATTTCGTAACTACTCATTTGTCTTTCTTTCTTTCTTTCTTTCTTTCTTTCTTTCTTTCTTTCTTTCTTTCTTTCTTTCTTTCTTTCTTTCTTTCTTTCTTTCTTTCTTTCTTTCTTTCTTTCTTTATAATTTATTGGGGTGACAATTGTTGGCAAAATTACAGATTTCAGGTGTACAATTCTGTATTACATCATCTATAAATCCCATTGTGTGTTCACCACCCAGAGTCACTTCTCCTTCCATCACCATATATTTGATCCCCTTTACCCTCATCTCCCAGCCCCCTGCCCCCTTACCCTCTGGTAACCACTAAACTATTGTCTGTGTCTATGAGTTTTTGTTTCTCATTTGTTTGTCTTGTTCTTTTGTTGTTTTTGGTTTATATACCACATATCAGTGAAATCACATGGTTCTCTGCTTTTTCTGTCTGACTTATTTCGCTTAGCATTATATGCTCAAGATCCATCCATGTTGTCACAAATGGTCCTATATCATCTTTTCTTACTGCCGAATAGTATTCCATTGTGTATATATACCACAACTTCTTTATCCATTCATCTATTGAAGGACATTTTGGTCGTTTCCATGTCTTGGCCACTGTAAACAAGGCTGCAATGAACATTGGAGCACACGTGTCTTTATGTATAAATGTTTTCAGATTTTTTGGGTAGATACCCAGGAGAGGGATTGCTGGGTCATATGGTAATTCTATTTGTAATTTTTTGAGGAACCTCCACACTGCTTTCCATAGCGGCTGCACCAGTCTGCATTCCCACCAACAGTGTATGAGGGTTCCTTTTTCTCCACAGCCTCTCCAACACTTGTTACTATTTGTCTTGTTGATGATAGCCATTCTGACTGGGGTGAGGTGATATCTCATTGTGGTTTTTATTTGCATTTCTCTGATGATTAGTGATGTTGAGCATTTTTTCATATGTCTATTTGCCATTTGTATGTCCTCTTTGGAGAAATGTCTCTTCAGGTCCTCTGCCCATTTTTCAATTGGGTTGTTTGTTTTTCTGTTGTTGAGTTTCATGAGTTCCTTGTATATTTTGGATATTAGCCCCTTATCGGAGGCACTGTTTGCAAAAATCTTCTCCCATTTAGTTGGTGGCCTCTTTATTTTGTCGATGGTTTCTTTTGCTGTGCAGAAGCTTTTAAGTTTCATATAGTCCCATTCGTTTATTTTAGCTTTTACTTCCTTTGCCTTTGGAGTGAAATTCATAAAATGCTCTTTGAACCCAAGGTCCTTAAGTTTAGTACCTATGTTTTCTTCTATGCAGTTTATTGTGTCAAGTCTTATGCTTAAATCTTTGATCCATTTTGAATTAATTTTGGTACATGGTGACAGATAGCAGTCCAGTTTCGTTCTTTTGCACATGGCTATCCAATTCTCCCAGCACCATTTATTGAAGAGGCTGTCTTTTCTCCATTGTATGTTTTTGGCTTCTTTGTCAAAAATTATCTGTCCATATTTATGTGGTTTTATTTCTGGGTTCTCAATTCTATTCCATTGGTCTATGTGTCTGTTTTTCTGCCAATACCATGCTGTTTTGATTATTGTAGTCCTGTAGTACAAGCTAAAGTCAGGGAGTGTGATACCTCCAGTATTGTTCTTTTTTCTTAAGATTGCTTTGGCTATTCAGGGTCTTTTGTGGTTCCAAACAAATCTGATGATTTTTTTGTTCTATTTCTTTAAAAAATGCCATTGGGATTTTGATGGGGATTGCATTAAATCTGTATATTGCTTTGGGTAACATGGCCATTTTAACTATGTTGATTCTTCCAATCCGTGAGCATGGAATGTCTTTCCATTTCTTTGTGTCTTCTTCAATTTCTTTTAAAAATGTCTTACAGTTTTCAGCATATAGGTCTTTCACATCCTTGGTTAAGTTTATTCCTAGGTATTTTATTCTTTTTGCTGCAATTGCAAAAGGAATTGTTTTTTGCATTTCTTTTTCTGAGATTTCATTGTTAGTATATAGGAATGCAATGGACACTTGCATGTTGATTTTGTAGCCAGCAACTTTACTGTATTCGTTGATTGTTTCTAATAGCTTTTTGGTGGAGTCTTTAGGGTTTTCTATATATAGCATCTTATCATCTGCAAAGAGTGACAATTTAACTTCTTCATTCCCAATTTGGATGCCTTTTATTTCTTTCTCTTGCCTGATTGCTCTGGCAAGGACTTCCAACACTATGTTGAAAAGCAGAGGTGATAGGGGACAATCCTGTCATGTTCCTGAACGTAGAGCAAAGGGCTTCAGTTTTTCACCATTAATTATGAGATTAGCTGAGGGTTTGTCATATATGGACTTGATTATGTTATTTTCCTTCTATACCAATTTTATTAAGTGTTTTAATCATAATTGGATGTTGTATCTTGTCAAATGCTTTTTCTGCATCAATTGATATAATCATATGATTTTTGTCCTTTATTTTGTTTATGTGATGTATCACATTGATGGATTTGCGGATGTTGAACCATCCTTGTGTCCCGGGGATGAACCCCACTTGGTCGTGATGAATAATCTTTTAAATGCATTGTTGTATTCGATTTGCTAGAATTTTGTTTAGGATTTTTGCATCTGTATTCATCAGAGATATTGGTCTGTAGTTTTCTTTTTTTGTGTTGTCCTTACCAGGTTTTGGTATCAGGGTAATGTTGGACTCATAAAATGAGTTAGGGCATACTGTCTCTTCTTCAATTTTTTGGAAGAGTTTGAGCAGGATTGGTATTAGATCCTCTTTGAAGGTTTGGTAGAATTCACTAGTGAAGCCATCTAGTCCAGGACATTTGCTTTTGGGAAGGTTTTGGATGACTGATTCAATTTTGTTACTGGTGATCGGTCTGTTTAGATTTTCCAGTTCTTCATGGTTCAGCCTAGGAAGGCTATATGTTTTTAAGAACTTGTCCATTTCTTCTAGGTTATTGAATTTGGTGGCATATAGTCCTTCATAGTATTCTTGGATGATCCTCTGTATTTCTGTGGTGTCCATGATAACTTCCCCGTTTTCATTTCTGATTTTGTTAATTAGTGTCTTCTCTCTTTTATCTTGGTGAGTCTGGCCAAGGGTTTGTCAATTTTGTTAATCTTTTCAAAGAACCAGCTCTTTGTCACATTAAGTTTTTTCTATTGTCTTTTTGTTCTCTATTTCATTTAGTTCTGCTCTGATTTTTATTATTTCCTTTCTTCTGCTGACCTTGGGTTTCATTTGTTCTTCTTTTTCTAGTTCTTTAAGGTGTAACATGAGGTTATTTATTTGGGATTTTTCTTGTTTCTTGAGATAGGCTTGTAATGATATAAATTTCCCTCTTAAAACTGCTTTCGCTGCATCCCCCAAATTTTTGTAGGATGTATTTTCATTGTCATGTGTTTCTATGTATCTTTTGATCTCTCCTCTAATTTCTTCTTTGACCTGGTCATTCTTTAAAAGTATGTTGTTTAATCTCCATGTATTTGTGTTTTTTCCTGCTTTCTTTTTGCAGTTGATACCCAATTTCAAAGCTACCTTTTTCACTCTGAAGTCTGTTTCATCTGATATCAGTATGGCTACACCTAATTTTCTCTGGATACCATTTGCTTCGAGTGTCAATTTCCACCCTTTCACTTTGAGTCTATGCTTGTCCTTGTAGCTGAGATGTGTCTCTTGGAGACGGCATATGGCTGGGTTTAGTTCTTTGATCCAATCTGCTACTCTGTGCCTTTTTATTGGTGAGTTCAGTCCATTTAAATTTAGGGTGATTATTGATATGTGAGGATTTCCTGTCATTCTATCTTTAGTTTTCTGGTAAGGCCGTGTCTCCATTGTTTCTTTGCTTTTTTGTTGTTGTCTGTTATTTCTGTGTGGTGGTATTCTATGATGTTTCCCTCTGTTTCTTCTTTTATTACAGTATATATTTCAGTTGTGGATTTTTTTATGAGTGGTTACCCTTAAGTTTATGTAAAAGGAAGTTTGATATTTAGAGTATTCCATTTTCTTCAGCACGCTTACTTACTCCATTCCCATATTCCATATACTCTCCCCCTTTTTATGTTTTGGTTGCCACAAATTGTCCCTGTTGATGGTGGTCAAATAGCCTCCTTTGGTATTTCTCAGACTTCTTTCTCTTTGGTCCAGACTAGAATGAAGCCAAATGCTGCCATCGTAAATCAATATTACATGAAAAAATAGGCAGCAGTCTGAGTTAATACTTACCTGTGTGTTAAAGACGAGGACATAGAAGCTCAGAGGTTAAATTAGTGGCTCCCAGTCGTACCGCTAGCAAACAGGGGAGACAATTCAGAACTTCTGCCTCCAAATCCCACCTCCTTCCCTCTTCACCAGGTGTCCTGCCAGCTAGGACAGAGCTAGGGACTTTCCATGCCCAAACCACAGTGCCTTCTGCAGACAAGTTCAGTCTCTCCAGTCATGCTTCTCTTTCTCTCATAGTCACCAACACCTCAATATGCTCTTTTGGAGGAAAGAATTTCTGAGACACTCGGATAGTACAGGCAAAGAGAAGCCACTCTGGACTAAAAAGCTGACCTGAAACCTCCTTATCTTGATCTGATTCATCACATCTCTGCATCTAGATCATTCAGTCATTTGGGAAAAATCTAGAATCTCAAGTGATTTCATTTCAGGGGGACTTGCAAGGGAATATCTCTGAACTTCTCCACCATAAGTTTTGCTCGGTGGTGCTGGCAGACCCAAGAATTCATTTGGCTCTCTGTCTACAGAATATATGTATAAGTCACTTGGGCTCGCTGGGACTCTCCTAAATTTCACAACCACAAGTCTCCTATTTTTCAGGTTAGCTCCAATTCTATGTAATTAAAAAAAAAAAAACTTCAGACATTAAGTACATAAAAATATGGAAGAATTTTTGTACTTGCATAAGACCTTTTATGTAAATATATTCACTTTGCATGACCATTGATAGCCTGATGTCAATAGCAATACAGCATCTAAAATGGTGTAATTGAAATGAGATACCTCTTAAGGAAAAAATAAGAATAAGGAAGCTAAAAATTCCTTCAATGTTTATATGTAAGAATTTAAATAGTTATGTGTTATATTAATGTAATTGAAGTAAAAATATTTCCCCCTCACCATTCTGAACTATAAAAGTAGAGTGTTTTAGAACTGGAAAGAAACTTAGAGATGATTTTATCGAATCCCTCATTTTATAGGTGAGAACACTGAAGATCCTAGAGGTAACCTGTTCCCATATTGAGAAATTCCGCAAAATTCATTTTTATATTAAAGGGGGGTGGGGGGTGGGGAGTGGGAGATGAAGGTAAGGGGGATCAAATATATGGTGATGGAAGGAGAACTGATGCTGGGTGATGAACACACAATGGGATTTATAGATGATGTAATACAGACTTGTACACCTGAAATCTATGTAATTTTACTAACAATTGTCACCCCAATAAATTTAAAAAAAAAAAAAAAAGAATATACAAATTTCTTGGGCTCCCAGGGACTCTCATAAATTTCACAAACACATAGCCCCCAGATTGTTCAGGTCAGCCTCAATTTGATGTAATTTCCAGCAAAGTGCAATATAACAATATAGCTTAATTTTTATACTTCTCTAAGAATTTTCATGCCACCCTGTGGTTTCCACTCACTGATGCTGGATCTAAACAAGCTTGATGTCACATCTTTAAGAAAATCCTGCAGGAGCCTGAAGGCCCATCTGAGTCTTCCTGCCTCCTATGTTGCTTATAACATAAGTCTTTCCATTGTGCTGACTACTCACTCTAATTATTAATGCTGTTCTTAGACCGCGAAGTCCCAGCCCAACAACCACTCAAATGCTGCCATCTATGAGGTAGAGAGTTTTGCAATCAAGTCATCTTGCCAGCATCTTGTGGTTGATATTGTCATATAAAAAGCTTCCAAGTCAAGGTGTCCTTCACAATCTTAAGCTTTGAATCTATTACTTTTATAACCAGAGTTACAAGACTTTGCGTCAATTCCTTGTTGAGTTTGATTTTGATGGTTCATGGCCAAGATTCAGATCTGGACAGATCATTTTCAATCTCAATTCTGTAATCTATAATATTATTAGTTCTAGCTCAGTTTTATTGTCATGTATTATTAGCAC
This sequence comes from Rhinolophus sinicus, assembly GCF_036562045.2. NCBI lineage: Eukaryota > Metazoa > Chordata > Mammalia > Chiroptera > Rhinolophidae > Rhinolophus > Rhinolophus sinicus. The sequence goes on from NC_133757.1 coordinate 98,163,086, forward strand.
TTTTCCTTATTTCTTTCCTTCAAAGTTTAAGATGACATTTACACATTTAAATTTTAAAGGCATCTATTAGTGCTAGCCTGGCTTGGTCTCCTACTGCCAGTCCAACGCCTTTGAGCTACCTTACCACGATAGATCACAGTACTCTTTTCTGCAGAGCTTAGTTAGATGCACCTTCAGACTTGTTCTACACAGAGGACCGACCTCAGACAGCCACTGCCCACCAATCAGATTTAGCTCTCCAGGGAAGACCTTCTCCCTGCCTCACTCCATGAAACTTTCCTTCTGGGTGGACACAGAGTTAATGATCAATGTTTTGGATGTAATGTCTCATCCTGTTTGACATGCACCATGGAGAGCAAACATCCAAACCAAATAAAATTCTCAAAAAATTGAGCAGAGGCTTTGTTGAGCTATAGACACACCATGTATGCCATGGGCAAGGTGAAGAAAACAACTGGGCTTTAGAAGCAGACACACCTGGCTGAAAATTCCCCATGTGCTTCTCACAGGTGGAGTGTTCTTGGGCAATCACAGGATTGTTTCTTTGTCTGTAAAGTGGGATTGATAAGACATATCCTAGAGGTTTGCTGGGGTTATTAAATGTCACACACACACACACACACACACACACACAATGCAGAGGCTGACTCAGAGTAGGTGCTCAATAAGCGATACCTATCATTCTGTATCAGAAAGACTAATAGTTTGGGGCTTTTAAATTGTGAATCCACTCTGGCTTGTGATCAGTAATTTTGTTTAAACTTTCACAAATTATTATTTTAATTAAGTATTTAAAATTTTTCCCAGAGATTCAACATTGCTTCTTTGTATATTAACTCCAAGATTCTCTTGTTGGCCCTGAAAATTTTGACATTTCTATCTGAGATTGGGTTGCAGGTTTCAGAATGCCAAAACATATCTCCCTTGATGGGAACAGTGGGGGTGAGGAATATTGCTGGGTACTAGCTACTTATTCTCTCTTTGCATCTTCAAATGAGATAACACCTCTATGGACCACTTAACTCTTCCCCACCCCAGACTTCCTGATTTAGAAACTCAAAGGGCAGCTGCTTCCATTGGATGTGGATGGAAATAGCATCTTTGAACTGAGGTTCCTCAATCCACTGATCACCTGTAGAGGTCACTGGTAGGATTTTACCATTGATGTTGATCTTTATTGTCCATCCCATCCATCCATCCATCCATCCATCCATCCATCCATCCATCCATCCACCAATTTTCAATAAGTATGTATTGGGCTTCTACCATGTGCCAGTCTCTAAGGTGGGTAATGGGGATATAGAGGTTAGCCAGACACAGTTCCTGCTTCACAGAGAGTACAATTTAATGGGGGAAATAGACTTTGAAACTAACAGTTTCACAAATGCTTAATTACTGTTGTTAGTGTTCTGAGGGGAAGAGAGAATGATGAATAAGAAAGTTATACTGAGGGTAGCTTATGTAATCTTGAAAGGTGAGGAGGATTCCTAAAAGGATGTAATAATTGAGCTAAGATGTGAAGGATGCATAGAAATTAAATAGGTAAAGAGGGGTGAGACAGATGAGGGAGAAACTAAAGGCAGAGATAAGCAGAGGCAGTGGTGGTGACTGCTAATGATGGTGACACGTGGTAGTAAAATGTGGTAGTTAGTAATGTGCTGATGGCAACATGGTGGGGACATGTGGTGTGGGGTTGTGCAGTGGTAGAGTTGTGTGGTGTGGAGATGTGTGGTGTGGGACATGTGGCGGTGGGGTTGCATCGTGTCGGGGCAATGATGTGGGGATGTGTGGTGATAGTCATGTGGGTGGCAGTGATGTGTGCTGTGGGGATGGTTTGAATAGACATATGTTTCTATAATAGATACATTTCTCCTGTGAAAAGTTTTGAATGTTATTGCCTTTCTCCCCATGTATAAGCATGGTTAACACCTAGAAGGCAGTGTGCCCAGTGGTTAGAAGAACAGACTTGGGAGCCAGATTGTCTAGTTTCAAATTTTAGTCATACATTAACTGTTGGGTCTTAGCTCAGAGCTGCAGGTGTCCTAACCTTAAAGTTGCCTCTGTCGTCTCACATTTAAAATGGGGCAATAATAATTTCAGTGATCTCATGGGGTTTATGTAAGAATTAAATGAATTACTTGAGACAAAACAGAATGGTGCCTGGCAAATAGCAAGAGCTCAACAGTTTCGATTTTATGATGTATATTTTTCTCATTGCTCAAAGGACATTTGAAAGACATCAAAAGATGGCAAAAGCAATCCTCTTACATAGGAAATGCCACAATGTTGATTCCTCTCAAGGTGCCATTGGGATGATCCCTAGAATTAAAACTGGGTGAAAGACAGTGCCACTAATCACAATAAAAAATACAGGAGAAGAATCGGTAGGAAGGGAAGGGCTGCTCAATGTGCCTTTGCTGTAGAATTTCTAGTGTCTGTGTCATCCACTTCGAGAGGCCCTTGAAAGTATCTATCCAGAGCTGAGGAGAGTTTTATGGTCTATGCCAAGGCAATCTAGCAAGGCCCTGTTTTTCCAGAGGACAGTGAGGCCTAATAAATAAATGAATGTTCCCACTTGGGCTTCTTTACTGGGGTGCAACAGCAAGATCCAGCCCCCGGGTTGTAGTTGTGTCCCCCTGCCCATAGGCCCTCCGTGGGAGAAGCTTGTAAGAAGCAAAGCTATGGTGAAGGCAGCAGCCATTGCTCCCCCAGGCACATTCTCACAATTGTGGTGCCCTTGCCAGACATGGGGGAGCCTCACTTTTGTCTGATTAACCTGGCTAAGCCACTGCTATCTGTGTGCTGGGGGCAGGTGGGGAGAGGAGAAGCGGGTATTGCCTTTAAGTTTCTTGCAAGCCAACCAACCTTGACTGTTGGCTCTTCCCACCTCCTTCTTTCTGCTTTTAGTGACATGTGGCCAAAGAATAATTACCAAATCAGAGAAATCAAAGATTCCGAAAATCACAGGTGGGGAACCGGCAGACATTATAGAGTTTCCATGGCAGGTGAGTATTTTTCACCAAGGGAAACATCTTTGTGGAGGATCGATTCTCAGTGAGTGGTGGATATTAACTGCGGCCCATTGCTTCATAAACAAAAATAAGTAAGTATTGCAAACAGATTTTGTTTTAAAGCAGTGTGGTAGAATATTTGCCTCTACCTGTTTATTATTCTCCTGGACTCTCCATCCATGTTTGCCAGCCATAGAACAAAGTCCCAGGAGGCTAAATATATGCTCCTGTTGCTGAGTATTACGCTTTGCAGGTGGGAGAGACGATACTCTCCTCCTAGGAGGGTTTACATCTTGTTGTGTAGGACCCAAATGGCAAAGCAAATGTTCCGTGGGCTTCTCAGGATCTTGCCAAGTGTGTCCAGGTCCAAACCTCTGGAAAGTACTTTTCTAAGCATTTGTGCAGAGAGAGAGAGAGAGAGAGAGAGAGAGAGAGAGAGAGCGAGCAGGTTGGCAGTGACCACAGAGTTAGAGAATCCTAGAAAGGACTAGAACCAAAGGCAGGGCACCAGGCTTGGCTGCATGATAAAAGCTCCTGAGATGCTGTCTTAGCCTAAGTCCACAAATCAGTATTTTTGAGAAACTTCCCAGGTGTTAGATAGCCATTCCAACCTTCTTGCAAATCAAGGGTCAATTCCCTCAGTTACTTGTGCGTAGCATGGCTTCCCAGACATTTATTGGTGAAATTTCCAAGTGAATTTGCTGCAAGTAAGAGACCATCAGGCCAAGAGCTGGTTGGCAACATGGTAGGGCTAGAAGTCATGTCTGTCTCCTCCTACCCATTCAGGTCTCTTTACCCGGCTCTATACCAAGTACATAGCCCCAGATGCCTCCATCTCCTCAGCTCTCAGATCACAGCCTCAGACTGGTGGATTATTTTTTCATAAGTCTCATCTTTTGCCCTTCTACCACTTACCCTTTTTCTCTTTCTGTTTTTAAATAAGATCTGCCTTGGAGATCATTCACAGTGACAAAAATATTAACACCGACAACGTGACGAAGATGAAAGTGGACAAGCTAATTATTCACCCTTATTTTGATAGCTGGCTCTTCGATAATGACATTGCTTTACTCTTGCTCAAATCCCCATTGAACCTGGGTGTCAAGACAGCACCCATCTGCCTTTCAGAAGTCACTAACATAAAGAGATGGAGAAACTGCTGGGTGTCTGGATGGGGCATTACCAGTGAGTTACTATAGCCCAACCCAGGGGGGTGGGTGTGGTACTCTGGCTGCTGTTTGTGATGAGAAGCAAAAAGCTGGAGGCTCTGCTGGCCTTGGGAATCAGCCTGGTGAATTTGGGGACTTTAAGTTCTCATTTAATGTCCCATGATGAATCTTCTCCTCAGTTCACATGGAGCTGTCCTTCCCGGGCTTTTCTGGGTTCCTGTAGCAAGTTTTATGTCCATATTGTGGAACTTAAAACTTAAACAGGGTGTTAGGGATAATCCAGGCAGAAGTTTTCAGAGTCTGAGGGGTGACTTGGAGAAATTTTAAGGGACATATTGATAGGCAAAAGGGGGTGTGTGTGTGCAAAATGGACTGGGTTCCAGTAAATCCAAACCAATGTCAGCCAGAGCAGCTCTGTTCCAGTTGATAGTGTCAGTTCTGTTCCCCTATGATAAAGGGCTCTGTGGCCAAAATATCTGAAAACCATAGGCCAAGAGAAGGGGATAAACCGAATATAAATTTGTCCTTGTAGAGTCAACATTTAAACTACTCCCGCCACTTTTTCCAGCCAACACACAAAATGGTGGCCTTTTGTCCTTCATCTTGGTAAATGTGTCCTGCCCCATAATCAACAGAGCAGAAGAAAACATATTCCAGTCAGTGCTGCTCTTCTGAGTAGGCACCCAAATGTCTGTACATAGATTCTCATGCGGTCCCAAACTCAGAGCTGTTTAGAATTCCTTGTTGGGAATTACCCATAGAAGGTTTTCATGAGCTTCAAAAAAGGCCACCCTTCTTAACTTAAGAGTTCCTCATGCATCATTCAGCCCATATTCATCAAACCTCTTCTGTGATCCAGACAGTGTTCTAGGCTCGAAAGATTCAGCAATATTATACAAAGAGAAAAATATCCCTGTCTTTGGGGAGTGAACATTCTAGGTTGTTGGGCTCACCTCTTCCACAGGCAGTGAATGCATCAAGGGCCCTGACACAATTCAAGGCCATATTTATGTGCCATGGGCCTCAGTATAGAACTTGTCATCATGGGTTCTCTTTACATCCTTGCGGGTTTAAACAAAACAACTTTTAGGACTCTAGCTGGATCCTGGAAGCTTTCATGGGGTGAGAAGAGGGTACATTCAGGCTGAAATCTAGTAGAGGTCCTGTCTTGGGACCTCTGGACTCAGAGAGTGAGTTTGAGAGTCTCCTGGATATCCCTCCCACCCTTCCTCACGCAGTCCAAATTTGGGTTGTTGTTTGGGCCATAAGGCAGTTCTCTTGTTGGTGTGAAAAGACATGATGTGGGTAGGTGCTTGACCTCTACTCAAAAGGGACCACTTTGAGCTCAGGGTCCTCTCCCCATCTCCTTCTTTGGGTCAGTTCCTATGCAAACTATAGATTTAGAGCTGCGGAAAGTCAACCTCAAGTTGGTCAAATGGAAAAAATGCTACCGTGTTCTGCCTATGGTCACGAGGAACATGCTGTGTGCTGGGAGCCCTGAAAAGGGGAAGGATGCCTGCCAGGTAATGCACCTTGTCTTTTGCTGGGAGAGGGGCTGCCACAGAGGGCTGGCCAACATTTCCAGAATAATTGGCTCCCCTCGTCCTCCTCTGGATAAGTTTCCTAAAGCTGCTAACAGGGTGGATTAAAACAACAGAAATGTATTCTCTCACCATTCTGGAGGCCAGAAGCCCCAAATCAAAGTATTGGAGGGCCACGCTCCCCTTGCAGCCTCTAGGGGAGGATCCTTCCTTGCCTTTTCTAGCCTGTGGTGATTGATGGCAATCCTTGGTGTTCCTTAGCTTATAGGTACATCAACCAATCCCTGCCTCCATCTTCACAGTGGCTTTCTCCCCTATGTGTGTGTCTATTCTATTTTCTTAAACGGATATTGTTGGATTAGGGCTGGCCCACCCTAATCCAGTAGAATTTCATCTTGATTTAATTACATCGGCAAAGACCCTATTTCCAAATAAGGTCACAGCCTGAGCTTCCAGGTGGACATGAATGTGGGAGGGATGCTATTCAATTTAGTACAGATGCTCTGTAATCAAAGGGGGGCTGTGCAGGGTAGTGGTTAGGGGTGCAGGCTCCTCTACTTTCCCTTCCGGCTTCTCTACTTACTGCCTGTGACTTCCCTCTGTGCGTGCTTTTCAGATTTCATCATCTGTAAAATGGGAATAATAAGAGTTCCTACCTTTTTAGGATGGTGGAAAATTGAGTCAATGTACACGAGCACTTAGCCCAGCACACAGCAGAGGAGGGTTGTAATAAATGCTATGAATCTCGTGTTCTCCCCCAACGTCTCTTACACTTGTTCTGAGCTCAATAGCACACAAACTGCTTCCACAAATACTTGAAAGGGTTATGAACTCGCCCTAGCAAGCAGGGGAAACTGAGGATCAGGGAAGCTGACAGCTTTGCGGAGGACACACCAGCTACCATGTTTCCCGGAAATAAGACTGGGTCTTATATTAATTTTTGCTCCATAGGGGCTTATTTTCAGGGGATGTGTTATTTTTTTCATATACAACAATCTACATTTATTCAAATACAGTCATGTCATCTTCTGGAACATCGTCATAACGTACTAAATGCGTCCGTCTGGCTGATATCTAAACTGGGGCTTATTTTCAGAGTAGGTCTTATTTTCGGGGAAACACAGTAGGTCAATTAGACACCCCGAATTCTAACAAAGGCATGCTGACTTCTGGGGGTAGAGCCATCTTTTGGGTTCCTGTAGAAACCGGTAGTCAGCTTGGCCATGCCCATATTTGGCTGGCTCATCAACTATGAAAGTGCTGAGAGCTACCATGGAGTAGAGACTTGTCATCTATCCGGCCAGGCTTAGTGCTTAGGGCTGTCAATGCCTCCCATTCACACAGCTGTCCTGTGAGAGAGCTTCAATAACTACGAGCATAAAACACTGAAGAAAATTTTCACATTCTCTCAACTAAATTTTCACCCTGGGGTTTGATCCAAAGTCTCCAGAAATTTAAGTTCTTAACTGTGCTGCTCTTCTGCCCGTCATGTTTCATGATTCCCTCTTTTCCAGAGAAGTGATTATAATTATTCATTTTAAAGAAAGGTCATGGAATTTTCCAATGACTTCAAGGAATTTGGTAAAGGACAGTTTGGTTTAAAGTAAGCTGATGGGCACAGCAACTTGTTCATGATGACATTCTGGTTAAAAGGAATCAAATAAATGCATATCCTGTATATGTTTTTTTGTATTAGGACTTTTGGTATATCATTGAAGGGTGCTCCTTGTCAACTTTTTATGGGTCACAAAAATAAATCTTTGTAAACTGTGAGATGATATGTACCGCCTGATCCTATTTCTGTAAAATAATAATGTCATATGCATATTTGCACACACAAGGCTGTGGAAAGTTGTATTGGACTAAAAAGTTGCCTCTGCATGGTTGGAATTAGAAATGTTGTTCATTCATTATTTGAGTACGTGGTAAAAAAAATTCAGACGGTACAGATGGGTGTAGAGAAGGGGAAGTTTACCTCTTACACTTGTTCTTGCAATGGTTCACTCCCCCAGAAAAACCATTGCTACAGGGTGACCATATCTTACCTGAAACATTCTTTTTATATACAATCGTGTATGTTTACATATAAATTTAATTATTTACATAATTATGGGTATTCTTTATGTTCTTTTTCCATACATGAATTTTCTGTTTTTCTTTTCTTTTTTTTTTTATGAATCTGTTAATCTTTAATAGAATATAAGTGGTCCAAAAGGTTTGGGGGCATGAAAGGTGGTATATGCCTCAATTTTCATGTCACTGATACCTGTTTTGCTCACCTGTGCTTATTTGACAATCTTTTCCATGATGTTTCAAAATTTGTAAGTTGTTTAAAATTTCATGTTTCAAACTATAATATAACCCTTTAACTCAATTTTTTTTGTTGTGTTTTTTTGCATTTTATATACACATCAGTTTGTGTACCTGCTGTAGTCAACCCATGACCTATTAGGAGGCATAATGGATTTTTGTGTTTGTTTTTTTCACTTTTTGCTATTGTGAACAATACAGAAGGAGCAAAATAGGCTGGCTGAAATTGGATTTGAAGTAAGAAGGTGGGGGACAATTGGAAGAATTCTGAAAAAATTTAACAAAAGTGCTTAGAGGCAAAATGGATTAGAAAATCATTCCTTTGTACAACAAAATGAATGCATACAGATGATGATGATGATGATGATGATGATGATGATGATGATGGAGATTCGCTTTTTGACCAAACTGTCATTCATCATCATTGCTTTTGACTAAATTGCTTGCTGCCTTTTCTGACAGTCACAGACATGGGAACATAGTCATGTAGTTGGAGAGTCTAATCAAAATTTAAAATGTCTGCTCATCAAAGGATGCCACAAGTGCTTTTTGCCGTGTGCCAGGTGCCCACACCTCAATAGGCTATTGGAGTAACTTGCTACTGTCCCTTCCATTCCCAAACAACTTTTCTCTCCTAGGGTGACAGTGGGGGGCCTCTGGTTTGCCAGAAAAAAACCAACAAAAGCTTATGGTACCAGCTGGGTATTGTCAGCTGGGGAGTGGGCTGTGGCCGGAAGAATCTGCCTGGAGTATACACAAAGATATCTAATTATCTGTTATGGATTAAGAAGGAGACCACAAGGGCAGGAAGGTCCTACATTCCTGGTACAGAGTCAGACTCCGGATACAGTTTGCTTCTGTCATCCTGGGCCATCTTGTTCCTGTATTTTGTGATGCTTCTATTACCCTTGTGACTAAATGCTGTATTGCCTCAAAACCAAGTGTCCTTCTCAGTTTGTCGAGTAAGGTCAAGGATGGGGTGAATGTTGTGAGGAGAGAGTCTCATAGGATTAGCTGTGTCTGAAATAATCATATACCTATAGGAGTGCTTAAGAAAGCCTGGGTCCCCCAACAAGGCCTCTGGTTGCCCTGGAACTTGGGAGGCAAGTTAACAATTTCAGGTGAGTCCTCTCCAAAAGTTTGGATGGAGCCCCTTCCATGGGGAAAGGCATGTCAGGTGTCTCTGAAACAGAAAGCCTATTCTTTCCTTTCTTACAAAAAGGTGTCCTTCCACAACTTAGTTCACCTTTCAAAGGGGTAGACAGTTCTCAAATTTCCTGAAATAAGAAACATTCCAACTCCTCTCTCTCCCTTACTTGTAGCTCATCCTTGAGACCTACAGATTGGGTTTCCAGAAATATCCTTTGTCTTCGCCCTCCGTTGCCGCTGTATCTATCACCTTGTTCAGAGCCCCCAGTAAATGCTGCTTTCGGCTCCCAGAGATCACAAAACAATGCTAAGATTCAGGACCAGGAAATCATTGAAGTAGAAATGACCTAGAGATGAGGCGGGAAAGAAACACACAGCTAATGAACGGGTTGTAGTAACCAAGGCACCTTTGCTTACAAGCATCAGAAACTCAACCAGAAGCAAAAATGGAAATGAGAAATACACTGGGGTAGCACAGAATCAAAGGAAGAGCAGCATAGACTTGGGAGAGTAAGCACTAGTAAACAGCTCTGAGAGTCTGACTTAGTCCAAGGATATATTTTGGGCCGTCTGGAAGAACGAATGGGTGGACTCTCCATCCTTCATATAATCATCCATGAGCATATTTTTCCCAATCAGGCAAGATACAATAAATGGCATTCTTTTCTGAGACAATTCAGCACATTTTTGAAGAGAGAGGGAAAAGCTGTAGAGTACTCCAAAAGATGTGTTTTTTATGAGTTTGCCTTAAGTGGAATTCCTTGAGCTGTGAACAACAATAACAACGAAATAAGAAGAAATCAACTTCTGTGCATATGCATTCTACGAAGGAAGAAAAGAGGATGAAAAGACAATTTCTTTGCGCTGATCTTCATCAGCTACCTCAGAGCAGCTTGGCTACCATTGGAATCTAGAGAGAGGGTGGGTGAAGGAGCATTTAGGTGGGTGAGAGCAGAAAGAATCAGTATGTAGTTACGTTTTGTCAAACCTGAAGAGTTACCACAAGAATTTTGGCTGTTGGAAAGCAGGGAAAATAGGGCTACGAGCAGAAGGGTTAGTGTCCCTGAGCAAGACAGCTTGAAAAAGAATTTCCTCTTTTTCATGGAAAGAAGAGGCAGTGATGGCAGCCTGGTCTTCAAAGTTCAGAAGGCACAGGCTGGAAGAGATGGAGGCCATGGTCTTGTGCCATCACCTCAGGGCAGCAGGCTGACAGAGAAACTAAAACTGCCAGGACACTCAGCCAGGCTATGAAAGGGAGTCTGTGCAAGAGGGGGGCTGCTTTGACTCCATCACAAAGCATGTGGTCAAACTTTCAGATTTTTGCCAACCCTGTAAAGAAGAAGTAAGAACTCAAAGTAGGGTGCTTTTTCTTCAAACTGAGGTGTAATTTAAATAGAGAAACACTCTCTGATCTTACGTGCTTATCTGATGAGTTTTAAAAATGCTTATAGCCATGTAACCCATAGCCTGATCGAGATACAGAACATTTCTATCACCATAGAAAGACCCCTCAAACCCTGCCCCTACCAATCCCAATTTGCTCCCACGAGGGTCCAACACCATTTTTGTTTCTTTCATTGTGTATTAGTTTTGCCTGTTACAGAACTTTCTGTTAATGGAATAACTTAGCATGAATGATTTTGTGTCTGTTTTCCTTAGTTTAACATATTTTTGAGATTCCTCTATGTTGTTGCATGTGTCAGTAGCTCTCTCCTTATTATTGCAGAGTGGTATTCCATATTTATCTTGATGGACACGTGGACTGTTTCCAGTTTGGGGTTATTATTTAAAAAAAACAACCTACTACGAAAGGTCTTGTAAAAAGTCTTTTTGTGTACATGCTTTTATTTCTCTTGGGTAAATACCTAGAAGCAAAACTGATGTGTGTCCCTTTGGGGCCAAGGCAGCTAAGAAGTGGATGTGCCTCATCCACTCTCTCTTTCCCCGTATGTTAGCTGAATAGGGGAGCCTGGGGCCCTAGGGATAATGGAACACGATGAATGCAGTCTGTATCCCTGTATTCCATATGCTGGATCAGTGTATGGAATAAATCAACCATTAAATATGGAATAAATCAACCATTAAGTAGGGTTGTCCACATTGGAATGCTACTTGAACTAAAAATATAATTTATTGCATTAAACCATGAACATTTTAAGTTGTGTTACAGCAGCTAGTGTTATCCTATTTATTAAACCCAGCGTACATGATACACTGTCAAGTAGCTGTCTTCTGAAAACTGGGGAGGACAATATCAGATGCTGAGGTTGAAATGGGCTTCATTGATTAATATAGGGATAATCCCGGAAAATCAAAATCATCCTGGAAAGTCAAAGGCCAGAGGGTGACCTTTGATGATTAGGAATATGATGGACACGGAAAGCAATATGATGGCAAACAACAGTACAAGCAAAATCATTGTAATGGTTTGAACAACAGGCATCTTTGGCAGTGCCCGCTAATCACGGGGTCCAAAGGACTGAAATAAAACTTACTGAGGTCGTAATTGACCTGTATAGCTAAAAAAAAAAAAAAAAAAGACTACGTGTGATGACTAGAGGCCTCCTTGAGCATAAGTTATGAACAAACACTTCAAAAAGAGGAATCTTCAAATAGCAGATAAACATATATAAAATGTTTTACACTTATTAATTATCTAGGAACTATAAACTAAAACCACAATGAAATAACTCTGTAACTTTCCAGAGGGCTAACATTAAAAAAATTGATAACACCAAGCGTTGACAGAACGTGAAGAAACAGGAACTCTCAGACTCTGTTACTGGGAGGACAAATTGGTACAACCACTTCAGAAACAAGTTTGGCTGTAGTTACTCACAATAAAGATAGCATGAAGCTAATGCTGCCTCTCCACCACAGGAAAGGACTCTTCCATCTCTGTCTTTCCAGAAGATGCTTGGAACATCTGCCCCCAGTCAAATTCAAAAACATCAGAAGGTTCTTCTGGAAGGGTCCCCTTGACCACCTCAAAGCTAACTTAGAAGCATGACATATTTTGGGCTGACACACCCTTCCCACCTGAATACTGGCTCTGGCTTCTAGCTTTTCCAATAGGAGCAAAACCATCTGTGGAGGGAGATTCCAATATGCAGGCTAAGAACTCCTGGATCCATATTTTTTTAAAATCTCAATTGCTATGGTTGGATGATCACAACGAGAATTTAAAGATAGGCCTTCTTGTACAATCACAATGTAATGAGCCGGATTAATGACAGGTGGAAGGACACAAAACCCTGGCCTCTGGACCTGCTGTCCAGGTTCTGTGTGCTTAACCAGGCCACGGGCATAACTGAAACCAAGGGTGGCGCCAGTGCTGGGACTGCAAACACTGTGTGAATCATCACCCTTGTCCAACCCCAACACACAAACTGAGACAACTGGTCTTGACACAATGGACAATGGAAACACTGGTATAATAGAATCAATACAAAACATCAGGAATAGACACAAACGGTGCTGGTGCATGATTGCTTTTTGGCTTCCAGAGATTACTGCCTCCTGTGGCACATTGTAAACTCAAAGCAGATAAGGGGTTAGCTATCTATCCTGGTTGTTTTTATTTATTATTGATATTTCAAAGACATTCCGCAATTCGAATCTGTATTTCCACTTTGACCCTTTGGTGGCTTCATAACATGCTTTAAAATTCACAGATTTTGCATTTCTCTGATGATTAGTGATGTTGAGCATTTTTTCATATGTCCATTTGCCATTTGTATGTCCTCTTTGGAGAAATGTCTCTTCAAGTCCTCTGTCCATTTTTCAATTGGGTTGTTTGTTTTTTTGTTGTTGAGTTGCATGAGTTCCTTGTATATTCTGGATACTAGCCCCTTATCAGACACACAATGGGATTTATAGATGATGTAATACAGAATTGTACACCTGAAATCTATGTAATTTTACTAACAATTGTCACCCCAATAAATTTAATAAAATAAAATTTAAAAAAAAATTCACAGATTTTTTTTAAAAAGCCTTTGGTTTTATCATTTCATTTTGTTACTGATTTCTAGCTTTATCACATTATAGTCGAAGAATATTGTGTGTATTGTTTCTAATTTTGGGGGTTTATTGAGGTTTTCACTGTGGCCTAACTATGTTCATTTTCATCTATGTTATGTGCGCTTGAAAAGAAGGAGAATTTTCTTTTATTGGGTTTCAATATATATGTATTTATGTGGTCTAGCTTATTGAGTATGTTGTTTGTTCTTCTATAATATTCTTACTAATTAAAAAATGTTCACATGATTTCTATAGGTTTGAGAGAGATGTTTAAAAATATCCCCCAAAATAGGAATAACATATCTTCACTGCATATTATAGCCGTAAACATTATGAATTATCTTCTTTGTTCCTTTAATGACTTTTGACTCTTTGACTCTTCATTGTTTTAACCATGTTGTTTCAACCATGTTGAATATCAATATCATAACTCCTATCTCCTATGCATTTGCTTCATATATCTCTGCCCATTCCTTTAGTATGCTTTCTGTATTTCTTTTAAGAGTGCCTCTTGAATACAGTGTAGTGTTGGATTTCAGTTTTTGATTGAGCTATATTTTTTGCTTTTAATAGTCCAACTAAGCCACTCTAAACTTGATATATGATCATAATATTTGGCCTCAGTTTTGTCATGTTGCTTTATATTTATATACAATGAAAATTTACTTTTCAAACTCACGGCTACCTTTACACCAATATTTAAAAAAATAATTCCGTAACTTAGTTTATAAAACAGTACTACCTTAATGTCAAAGGCAGATAAAGACATCACAAGAAAAAAAAAGAAAGAGATCACAAGAAAACAAAACAAATCAAGACCAATCTATGCATAGATGCAAACTACTTGATAAAATATAAGCAAACCAAACCCATGATACATGAAATGAAAAGGTTGGTTTAAAATCTCAAAATCAATTACTATAATGAACTATATGTAAGATAATAGAAAAAAACATCTGTATTGGTCTCTACCTCTGGATCCTGGCACAGAGCTCCTAAAATGCTTGCAATTTCCTAAGTGATAAGAGCACTGGTAGCATCTCTTGTTGTAATATTTGTCTTTGACCTCATCCCTGACACTAAAGTTAGGGCTTCTAAAATGCTTTTAAGTTCCTAAATGATAAGAGCACTAGGTGCATCTTTTGTTCTAAGGAAGCAACTTTGGGTGAACTCCTGGATGGTTCCTGGGTGGGGGCTGGTCACCAAAAAGAACAAGCCATGGTCTTTACAATGCTCTCCCCTCACCCCACTTCTCTGGAGAGGAGAGAGGGGCTGAAAATGGGAGTTAATAATTGATCATGTCCACAGGAGGGAACCTCCATAAAACGCCAATAGCATGAGACTCTGAGAGCTTCCGGGTTGGTGAACACATCCACACAGGGAGGGTGATGTACTCTCACTGGGGACAGAAGGTCCTGCGTTTGGGACCCTCCCAGACTTCACCCTGTTTATCTCATCACATAGCTGTTCATATGTATCCTTTAATAAACTGGCAAATGTAAGGAAGTATTTCCCTCAGTTCTATGAGCTGCTTTTGCAAATTAACTGAACCTGAGGAGGGAGTCATGAGAACTCTGATATGTAGCCAAATCAGACCTCAGTTTGTCATGTTGCTTTATATTATATTTATATATAATAAAAATTTACTTTTCAAATCTAATGGTTATATTTATACCAATACTTCACAAAAATAATTTGTGGGTAACCAGAAGGTGTGGGTAATCTGGAGACCTACTATTTGCAATGGCATCTGAAGTTGGGGGCAGTCTCATGGGACTGAGTCCTTAACCTGTGGGATCTGATTCTATCTCCAATTGGATAGTTTCAGAATTTAGTTAAATTGTAGGACACCCAGCTAGTGTCACAGAGAATTGCTTGGTGCAGGGAAAACCCCACACACATTGGGTGACCAGAAGTGGAGCATTCTGTGTAAGTGTGGGAATAACACAAGTAGTAAAGGAGAAACTCAGAAGGGAAAGACTGGATTTTTCCCTACCCAGAAGGTGGGAAACAAGGTTTTTCTAATTCACCATGTTAATAGAATAAAGAATAAAACCACATCATCATCTCAATAAATGAATAAAAAGCATTTGAAAATACCTAGCACCCATTCATGATTAAAAACTCTTGACACACTAGGAATAAAAGGAAACTTCCTCAACCTCATAAAGGGCATTTATGAAAAACCCACAACTAATATCACACTTAATGGTGAATGGTTTATACTTAGGAGACAAGGCAAAGATGGCTGCTTTCATCACGTCTATACAGCGATATACTGGAGGTTCTGGCACTTCAATAAGGAATAAGAGTGGGGGTAGTGCAGGGACAGAGAAGAAAGTGAAAGCATCCAAATTGGAGAGGAGAAAGTGAACTCTTTTTATTTCTAGATTAAATATCCCAGATGTAGAAAACCCCAAGGCATCCACAAAAACAAACAAAAAAGGAGCAAGTAAAAGTAATAAATGAGTTTAGTATGGTTGCAGGATACAAGATCAATGTACAAAATTAGATTTCTATATACTAGCAATAAACAACCCGAAAATAAAATTAAGAAAACAATTCCATTCCCACCAGCATCAAAAAGAATACACTTAGTAATAAATTTAACAAAAGAAATATAAGACTTGTACAAACTACAAAACATTGTGCAGATAAATTGAAGAAGATCTAAATAAATGGAGAGACATTTCATAGATTGGAAGATTCAAAATTATCAAGAAGGCAATTCTCCCCAAAATGATCTATAACTTCAATGCAACCACTATCAAAATCCCAGCAGATTCTTTTGGTAGAAATTGATATGCTGATCCTAAAATGTATATGGAAATATAAAGCACCTAGAGAAGCACAAACAATTTTGAAATAGAAGAACAAAGTTGGAGGACGTATACAAAAGAACCCCCTCCCCAAACTTACTATAAAGCTACAGTAATCAAGACAGTGAAGTGTTAACACAAAAAATATGGATCAATAGAAGAGAATTGAAAGTTCTGAAATTTATAGTTAAGTAATTTTTTACAAAGATGCTAAGACAATTCAGTAAACCAAAAGATAATTTTTATAATAAGCAGTCCAGGGACAATTGATCAGCCATACGCAAAAAAAACAAAACAAAACAAAACACAAAACAAAATGAATATGAACCCTTAACTAACATTATACACAAAAATTAACTCAAAATGATCCATAGACCTAAATGTTAAAAACTAAACCTACAAAACTTCTAAAAGAAACATAGGAAAAAAGTCCTCATGACCCGTGTTTAAGCAAAAGATTTAGATACAATGACAAAAAGTATAATCCATTAAAAAATTGATAACTTAAATTTTATCAAAATTAAAACTTTTGCTTCAAAAGTCACCATCAAGAAAATGAAAAGTCAAGCCATACACTGACAATTTGGAAATTTTGCAAATCATATATCTAATAAAGGACTTATATCTAGAATATATAAAGAACACTTCAACTCAATAATACAAAGGCAAACAACTGAGAAGATCCAAGATGGCAGAGCAAATAAACACTGTTCCTGCTTCCTTTCATGAACACATTAAAATTACAACTAAATTATAGAACAATCAACCTGGAGAATCATCTGAAGTCTAGTTGAACAGAAGTTTTATAACTAAGGATATAAAGAAGCCACATTGAGACTGGTAGGCGGGGTGGAGACATGAACCTCTGTATGGTGGTTGAGAACCAGGAAGGATATCTTGGCTATGGAGGTCCCCTCACCCCCCCGAGGAGTGAGGGACCTTAGCCACAACCAGTCTCCCCAGCCCCGAGCACTGGTGCCAAGAAGAGGAGCCCACACAATATCTGGCTGTGAAAAACAATGGAGATTCTGACAATCCATGTGGGCTGGAAGGCTGTGGGAAACCCAGACATCTTCTTAAACCCCCCATGCACAGACTCAGTCGTTGGCAGTCACTTACCTTGAGCGCCAGAGGAGGAACTGTGACTCAGTGGCCTTGGAGACATACAGAGGTGCAGACTGAGGGATGTAGCTTTGTGGGGAGGACGGGTGGTCACTCAGCATTTTCCTGGTGAGGGATCCACTTTTCTACAGCCGGCAGGCAGGTGCCATCTTTCCTGTGTTGAGCCCGCCCCCTCCGGTCAAATCTGAATCTGATTGGCCTGTTGAGCTCTGCTGCTCCGCCCTGCTGACTCAGCTGGGATCCCGCCCCAACCAACTAGCACACCGCTGGAGGCACTTTCTCTGTGAGTAGCCGTCCCCACCTGCGTTGCTCTATGTTTTGGAAAACTATCAGACAAGTCCCAAGTGGGCAGCGACTGGCTTCCGTGTGCTCTGAGACTTTTGCTGAGTAGCTCCAGGCTCAGCATTGGAGTCTACAGTACAGAGTCTACAGAGTCTACAGTAACCTGTTGACCAGAACTCTTCCCACTCTAGTGACCTCCTGAGACCCTGTTTCACCCAACTTGTGTACTGTATGAGGCTTTATCAGTGGCTGAACCTTAAGGGAGCTGGCAGGTGGCAGCAGGCCTCAGGTTGTCTTGGCATTTTGTAGCGCTATCCCAGGCCCGGTACTGGTGGCAGCCATCCTCAGTTCGCAGTGTGGCCTCTCCCACATGCCTCCAGCACAGGCAGCAAACAACTGTGGACCACCTTGTAGCTCCTACTAGGTAGTCCCCAGTTGGTCACAGAAGTGAGTGAACTGGGCTTTAACTGGAGACCTTTGCAAGAGGATCCAGAACGAACATACTTGGAGTTTAGCTCAGATCACAGCAGAGCACCACATAATTAGTCCTACAAGTGGCATACCCAAAGGGCAGTCTCAAACAAGCACCACAGCCCACTGGAATGAATCCCGCTCAGTGGGGTAAGTCTTCCCTCATAGCAGCCATGGTAATCTATAGACATGGCCAAAACCCACAGCTAATCAGCTCGAGAGTCAATCCCACCCACTGATGTGTCAATAGCAATCAAGGCTCAACCAGAACAGGAGGGCAAATACAACCCGCACAAGGGACATTCCTGGAGAACCCAGACAGGTGACCAGGGAGACTGTGCCAAGGACCCACAAGGCACCTACTACATAAGGCCACCCAGCCAAGACTGGGAGACACAGCAAATCTACATAATAGACTGGGAGACTGGGAGACACAGCAAATCTACCTAATAGAAACAAACAGAGAAGCAGTCCAAATGAGAAAACAAAGAAATATGTCCCAAATGAAAGAACAGGAAAAACTTCCAGAAAAAGAACTAAACAAAATGGAGGCAAGTAATCCACCATAGACAGAATTCAAAACAATGGTTATAAGGGTGCTCAAGGAACTTAGTGAGAACTTCAACAGAGAGATAGCAGGCATAAAATAGGACATAGAAACCATGTAAAAGAACCAGTCAGAAATGAAGAATACAATAACTGAAATGAAGAATGCACTAGAGGGAATCACCAGCAGACTAGATGAAGCCGAGGATCGAGTCAGCAATTTAGAAGGTGAGGTGGCAGAAAACACCCAAACAGAACAGCAAAAAGAAAATAGAATCCAAAAAAATGAGGATAGTTTAAGAGCCCTCTGGAACAACAGGAAGCATACCAACATTTGCATCACAGGGATACCAGAAGAGAGAAAGCAAAGGATTGAGAACGTATTTGAAGAAATAATGACTGAAAACTTTCCTAACCTGGTGAAGGAAATAAACATATAAGTTCAGAAAGCACAGCGAGTCCTAAACAAGATGAACCCAAACAGGTCCACACCAAGACACATTATAATTAGAATGGCAGAGTTTACAAAGAGAGAACCCTAAAAGCAGCAAGAGAAAGGCAACTAGTAACTTATAAGGGAGCTACCATAAGATTGTCAGGTGATTTCTCAACAGAAACTTTGTAGGACAGAAGGGATTGACACAAAATATTCAACGTGATGAAAAGCAAGGACCTACAACCGAGGTTACTCTACCAGGCAAAGGCTATCATTTAAAATTGAAGAACAGATAAAAAGCTTCCCAGACAAGAAAAAGCTGAAGGAGTTCATCATCACCAAACCAGTATTACAAGGAATGTTAAAGGGACTACTTTAAGATGGAAAAAAAAAAAAAAGGATCAAAATTATGAATAATAAAATGGCAATAGCTACATATCTACTAACAAATACTTTCAATGTAAATGGATTAAATGCTCCAATCAAAAGACATAGGATGGCTAAATGGATAAGAAAACAAGACCCTTACATATGGTGCCTACAAGGGACTCACTTCAGATTGAAAGACACACACAGACGGAAAGTAAAGGGATGGAAAAAAATATTTCATGAAAATGAAAACAAAAAAAAACAAACAAAAAAATGAAGTAGCAATACTTATATCAGACAAAATAGACTTTAAAACAAAGGCTATAACAAGAGACAAAGAAGGACCTAGTAATACCACTTTGGGGTATTTACCTGAAGAAACCCAAAATACTACTTCAAGGGGACGTGTTGCATCCATATGTTCATTGCAGCATTGTTTATAATGGCCAAGATGGGGAAGCAGCCTGGGTGTCTGTCAATGGAAGAATGGATAAAGGGGAGATGGTACATATATACCACCCACGGAAGGGAATGCGTTCTTGCCATCTGCAGTGGCATGGATGGACCTGGAGGGTGTTGTGCTGAGTGGAGTGTCAGACAAAGAAAGATAGATGCAATGTGATTTCGCTTATATGTGGAATCTAAAGAACAAAATAAACAAACAAAACAAAAATAGACTCAGAGGATTTTGATGTTTGACAGATGGGAGGTGGGGGTGGGTGAAAAAGGGGGAAGGGATTAAAAGCATAAGTTGGTTGTTACATAGTAATCATGGGGATGTAGGGTGTAGCATAAGGAATATAGTCAATAATATTGTCATAACTATGTATGGTGTCAGATGGGTACTAGATTTGTTGGGATGATAGATGGAAGGGGTTGGGGGCAGGGTGAAAAATGAAGGGATTAAGAAATACAAACTGGTAGTTACAAAATAGTCATGGGGACGTAAAGTAAAGCACCAGGAATATAGTCAATAATATGGTGATAACTATATATAGTGCCAGATGGGTACTAGACTAGTCAGGGGGATCACTTCTTAAATTATGCAAATGTCTAACCACTATGCTGTACACCTGAAATTAATATAAAATAATGTTGAATATCAACTGTAAATGAAAAATTAAAAAAGAGGGGAAAGGTGAAGAGGAATAAGAGATCCAAATTTCCAGACATAAAAAAAATAAGTCATGGGGATATAATGTACAGCATAGGGAATATAGTCAATCATATTGTGATAGATGGTACGGTGTCAGGTGGTTGCTGGACTTACCATGGTGATCACTTCTTTAGGTATATAAATGTGGAATAACTATGGTGTACCCCTGAAACTAATATAATATTGCATGTTGGCTACATTTTAATTAAAATCTTTAAAAAAGGCAAACAACCCAATTTCAAAGAAAAAACGTGACAAATTATTTAAATAGGCATTTAATTAGAGACGATAAATGAATGGCCAAGAAGTATATGAAAATATACTCAATATATTAGGGAAATGCAAATTAAACCCACAATGAGATACCACTCCACACCTACCATAATAGCTATAATTAAAAAAACCCAAAAACCCACAATAACAAATATTGGCAAGGATGTGGAGAAACTGCATCCTCCTACTTTGCTGGTGGTGATATAGGATAACAGTTTGGCATTTCCTAAAATGGTAAACCAAGACGCATCACACAATTCAGCAATTCTACTCCTAGGAATCTATCCAAGATAAATGTAAAATGTAAATCTATGTTCATGCAAAGACATGGACGTGAATGTTCTTAGCACCACTATTCGTTATAGTCCCAAACCAAAATAACCCAGATTTTCATCAGCTGGTAAATGGATAAACAAATGTGGAATATCCATATAATAGAATACTATGCAGCAACATAATGGAACGGACCTCTGATTCATTATACAACATAGATGAATGTCAAAATCATTATGCCAAGTGAAAGGAGCCAGACACATAGCACTACCTATTGTATAAGTCAATTTACATGAAATGTTGAGGAAAGGCAAATTAACTGAGACAGAATGCAGATCAAAGGCTGAGGTGGGAGTGGTGATTAACTAATTGCAAAGGAGCATGAAGAAACTTTCCCAAACTGGATTATGGTGATGGCTGCACAACTATAAACTTACTAAAATTAAAAAAAAAATCATTGCACACTTATAACAGGTAGATATTATGATATGTAAATCATGCCTTAATAAAGTCATTTAAAAAATTAAAAGCTAAAAGTCTTAATGAAGAAACAATTCAGACATTGCTATGCACATTTAATGATTAGTAACTTTGTTGGAAATTACATTAAATTTGTCCTGTCCTACAAAGTTTGAGAGCTGTGATTGCTGTTATTCTTACAGACTTCCCAGGGAGCTCAAATATTTGGGGTTTTTAAGCAGCAAGTGAGGTCATAGATCCACCAGTATCATGAGACAAAAAGGAGTCACAGAACCTCCTAATGCCCAGCCATGGGGGATATAAAACGTTTCTTCCTGGTGAATTCCAGATGTCTCTAGAATTAGATCATCTCAGAGCACAGATTTTTCCCAAATGACCATCCAGCCAGAGCAAGGGACGGATCAGAGCAGATGGTATGAGCCTGGGAGGTCTCATATCAGCTTTTGAATCCAGTTGGCTTCCTCCATCAGTGCTGTCTCAGAAACTCTTATTCCCCAAAGTTGTCGATGCTTTCAGAAGAAATGCTTTCAGAAATGAGAGTGAGAGAAGCGTGAATGGAGCGGCAGAACTCAAGTCTGCAGAAACCAGTGTGGTTTGAGCATGGAAAATTACCTGCTCTGGCCTAGCTCTCAGGAAACTTGGTGCAGTTGGGAAAAGCGTATCATTTAGTCAGAAGTCTGGGTTCATGGTCTGGCTCTGGTCATGGCACTCGCAAGCCATGTGACTTTGGGCCAGTAATTTAACTTCCCTAAGTCTCAGCTTTATGACTTTAAATATAAAGATAAGTAATACTGATGCCTTCCTTATATTTATCAGCAACAGATTCAGAGAGACCGGTCTACATGTCAGTTCTGCTCTGGACAAAGGAGAATGAAGTGAGACAGTCTGAGCTTTGCCCTGAATCATGATGCAATCTAGGGTCTGTCTCTTTGCTTTGTTTTCACTGGGACACCGCAACTTGCCCGGAGAGTTCCCTGACACTGGCAGAAGCTCAAAGTCCTTGAATTCTATTTACCAAACCCCACCTTTCATGTTATTGTTATGCATTTTGGTTCTCTCTCTCTATTTTAAATTCCAAAAGACATTATAGTTGTTGCTTTGTACTATATATTCATTTATATTTACCCACACATTTATTCTTTCTGCGTTTTTGTTTTGTTTTGTTTTGTTTTTCATCTTGTGTTTTATATTTCCATCCAGGATCATTTTTCTTCTGCCAGAAGTACTCCCTCTCATTACTCTTTTCATGCAGGCCTGTTGGCAACACATTCCCCCCGTTTTCATTTGCTTCAAAACATTTTTATTTTACCATCATTTTTGAAGGATGTTTTACTGGGCGAGGATTCTAGATTGTTTCTTATTCTTCTTTCATCACTTTAAAGATGTTATTACATTACCTTCTGGCTTCCATCATTTCTGTTGAGAAGTCAGCTGACATTTTTATTGTTGTTCTCTTGAAGGTAATATGTTTGTTTGTTTGTTTGTTTTTTCCTTCTGGCTACTTTGAAGATTTTCTCTCTTTGGTTTTTACTAGTTGTGGTATTTTTGTGTTTTTCTTGCTTAGGCTTCTCTGAGCTTCTTGAATACAGGGATTCATATGAATGTTTTGAAAAATGCTCATTCAATACTTTTTGAATATTGATTTTGTCTCCTTTTCTTCCCCTCTCTTTCTGAAACTAAAATTATACATATGATAGACGCTATGAATGTGTCCCACATGTGTCTTATTGTCTGCATATTTCCTTTTGTCGTCTCTTGGCACTTGATTTGTCTTCTAGCTAACTAATTCTGTGTTCTGCTGTGTCTACAAGGTCAGACAAGTAAGTTCGCGAACTCATCCTAGAAAAAGTTCTACATACCTCATTGCTGAATACTACTACGGTCACCTTCAAAGTACTCCCTTTGGGAGGCTATGCACTGATGCCAGCACCTAGTGCATCCTTCAAAGCAATTTTGGAACTCTTTCTGGAATGGTCGAATTTCCTCGAGCTGTGGTCGAATTTCCTTGATGCCCTGAATGTCATCGAAATGTCTTCCTTTCAACATTTCCTTTATCTTCAGGTAAAGAAAGAAGTCAATGGGGGCCAGGTCAGGTGAGTAGGGAAGGTGTTCCAATCCAGTTAATTTGTTTCCTGGCTAAAAACTCCCTCACAGACAGTGCCATGTGAGCTGGTGCAATTTTTGTGATGCAAGAGCCATGAATTGTTGGTGAAAAGTTCAGGTTGTCTAAATTTTTCATGTAGCCTTTTCAGCACTTCCAAATAGTAAACCTGGTTAACTGTTTGTCCAGTTGGAACAAATTCATAATGAATAATCCCTCTGATGCCAAAAAAGGTTAGCAACATCGTTGCAATAAAGTTCGAGAACTTAATTGTCAGACCTCATAATCTGCTGTTGAAACTGCCCATTTCATTATTAGTTTCAGACATTGTATTCTTTGAGTTCTATAAGATCCACTGGTTCTTTATAAATTACAGTTCTCTTTTGAAATTCTAAAACTTTTCACTCATTCTGTCTACCTTGCCTCTATTTTATTTAACATATTAATTATGGTTTATCTAAAGTTCCACGTCTGTCACCTCCAATGTCTGAATCGTATGTGATTCTGTCTCCCTCCCTGCCTTAAGGTCTGCTTTGATATTAGTGTAGCTTCACAAGCCATCTTTTAGTTAGTGCTCACATGGTTTCTTTCCTGCTATACTTCCAACTTTTCTGTATGTTCTTATATTTAACACAGGTAAATTGTATAATTGGCTTTCTTTTTAAATTCACACTGGAAGTGTTAATGTCTAAATTGTGGAGTTCTATTTTCTTTCTTTTTTATATGGTTAATAATTTCTATTTTTTATTTTCATTAAATTTAATCAATTCAAATACTTGAGATTGCGTATATAGAAAGAGAAAGGGAAAAGAGGTTCCACACACTGTTTGCTGTTGTCCACATGAAAGGATTCCCCTGGTCTCTGTTGGGCAGATAAATGAAAGGGCTGATCATCTCAATCCAGTCAGGGATTTACCTGGCTATGGCTGCTTTTGCAGTCAAACCTCAGATAGACTCAGTCTTTTTCTCGCTAACCCTTATTTTCTGGGCATGGCCCTTCCAGGGTCCTGATTGAGAGGCAGGCAGGTCTCAAACTCCTCGGCCTTGAAAGACTGCAGGAGATCTGGGGTTCCATCCTCGATCTCCAGCTTCTCACCTCAGGCAGCTTAACCCTGGCAGCTTCCCTGAAGAGGACGTGAGCAGCGATCGCGAGGCAGATTCCTTCTGTTGGTCCATCTTTGTTCCCTGAGCATGGAGACTGCAAGATGGTTCCCTCCGACTTTTGGGAACATGTTAGTCTAGCTTGTCAGTCATCCATTCAGCTCAACATTGTGTACTAGAGGCCTCTGAAGTTTCCAGTTTCTCCTCCAGACCCACACAACAACTAAAAGTGTTACTGGTTTCCTCTGATCCTGTAGATGTTCCCTTTCTGAACTAAGTCTGGTTCTCAGCCTGTAGTCAGAATTCGAAAACCTCTCCAGAGAAGAGGAGGGATAAAAACCTATTGGCAAAGTCAGCTCATTTTATAGCAATGCTGAGCCTCTGAAATTTTAGTTAATTCAATCCTCATTGCTCTCATAGCTTTCCTATGTTGTGATTGAAAAAAAAAAATTATTCAGATTGTTCTGTCGATACAGTGGGAGCCCTGGTCTACCATAGTTTATAGCATACTATCCAGAAGTAAAAATTGAGAGATTATTTTTTAAATCCCATTGGAAAGGAAAATCCCTTGCCCCAAGTCTACAATATCCCAACAGGGTCTTTACTTCAACACTGCTGATGGCAATCTTGAGCATAATATAATGTCTTTCCTCTCAATTATTAGTCATCAGCATGTCTGCTATTCTCTTAAAGGACATCTTGAGGAAAAGGAAAGATTTGAACCTTGATTCTTAACAGAGGTAGGTAATCCAGGAAAGAGAGAGGTACTCAGCAGGAATGCAAGTTTTAAATGAAGTAGCAAAAAGTCAATTGGAGTAGGAATTGTCAGATTGCAGTTGGACATTGGATTTTGCCCCTTGCTGGATTACACTGGGAAAGCGACTTAATTCTCCCAGTTTCTGTTTCCTGGAATTTGAAATAAGGTTTGTTTGACTCTAAAACCTATTCCTCACGACACCAACGCTGTCACAATTGCACATAGGGGAGCTCTGACTTAGGTCTTGCCTGTCTGTTTGAAGTAGGCCCCACTGCAATGCAAGTGCCACAAGAGAAATCTGGTTTGCTGGCTGCCATGAAAAACAGATAACTGTCCTCTGAAATTCTTTCATCAGTGCTAGAGTGGAATGAAAAACGAGAGGACTCAGGATTAGGGAGAGACAAAAGGGCTGAGAAGAGTAAAGATCTACCTTACTCTCTCCTTCCAGCTAAGAGGGCGGAAAATTTGCAAGTCAAGAGTCCTATAGCTGGACAGAGGATTCCCCAAACCCCTGAGGTTCTGGGGAATGGTGACCACCCTAAGATGCTACAGAAAGCAGGCCAGAGAACTGGAGGGGACTGTGAGGATAAGGCACGACACAGCCTGAGGACCTGTGTCAATCCATCACCACTCTTTGACCTAGTTTAGAGACTAACAGTCTGGTGGCATCTGCGTCAAGAGAAAGGAACCTAACACACAAACACAAATTGGGGGAAGAGAGCAAAGCTATTTGGGACAGGAGACAGATTAAGAAATAGAAAGTTTTCCCTGTGGATTTTAGCCTGTTTCTCTTTCCACTTTTGTATTTGAGCTGTGTCCTGATTCTTTCTTGTTACCAGCCAGCTAGGGCATTTGAGCATAAGATGACAGAGACTCGACTCCAGTTTCATTAATTCTCTCTGGGACAGAGTGGGAAAGGTGGGTCCTGGGCTTGTGCCTTCATTCAGGAGTTAATTAGATTGTGATTGATTCTGTGTAGAGTGAAGAACTGAAGTCTTCTAAGCGTGTTAGATCTAGTTTCAACACTGAGCTTGTTCCTCAGTTCATTTTTTCCCGAGCACTCACATGGAAACCTGAACTCTATTCACCCTCTGAGCTGAGAGAAAGGAGACTGATGGTTCCTGAAACTAGGCAGTCAGTGATGATAAAACCAGGACCCTGATCAAGGCCAAAACAGGTAGAACCAATTCACCCGCGTCCCTAACTTGTTAGAAGTGAGATGGAGGAGTCAGTCATTCTAAGTTAGGTCTTGGGAAAACTGTCTTTGTAAGTTAGCCAATTCTGAGGACTAAGGACTTCCCAAGTGTTCGTGTCATTGTATCCTCCTGACAACCACATGGCGGAGGTAGTCAGTGGTCATGCACGTTTACTTCTGTGTGCCAGAGGCTGGTTTTGATGCTCAGCGCCACGCCGGCCCTCTTAACCTCACCCAAGATTACAGTGACTGACCTCTCAGAGACCTTATTTCCCAGACTTTGTGTGTGGGTGGGGCCCTGTCCAGGGTCTCCTTCACACGAATGTCTCAGATGTCTTTGATGCCTCGGTTTCTTCCTGTGTGAAAGTTGGATTCAGTGAACTCTCCCAGTTCTATCATTCAGTGACTCTTGTACCACCCACCTCTTGTAGTCTTGGATTCTATTACTTAAGAGCTTTCTTATTTCTTCAGTCACAAACACTTGCAGAGAGTGTTGTCCTGTACACTTTTGCATGTGTCTCCTTGAATGCTTGAGATGCTTAGGGCACAGCAGAAATCCAAGAGGGCAAAGAAAGGGGCTAAATATACTATATGGCCAACAATGTCTATTTCTTAATCTGTCTCCCGTCCCAGAGAGCTCTGCTCTCCTCCCCCAACTTGTGCTTTTTGTGTCTGTTTTGCATCATTCAGATCATTCAGTTCTCAATGTAGGTTTTCACCACCTCACGGAGCCTCCCCTGACCAACGCTAAAACAGCCCTCAAGGAGACGCCACAGCCCCACACACAACTTACCATCTTTTCCTACTTAATATCCCCGTTACCATTTCTTAGGACCTGCGGTTATCTTACTGATTCATGTGTTTACATGTTTGTTGCTTATGTCCCCCACCCTTTGTCTTGAATATAAAGACTGTTAAGGGCAGGAATTGCATGTGTCTGTTCTCGCGAATTAGAATAGTCCCCGATATGACGGATGTAACATGCATGTGGAAAACAGCTATTATTACCGAAGTTGCAAGGAGCCAGAGGTGTATGTGTTTTCCAAAAACCTTCAATCATATTTTCCATTTGGAGGAAAATGACTCTGAGGCTTTTATCTCACAATACTTAGAAATATCCTATCTAAACAAGTAAAAGACAGATGAGACATCAGGCAGTTTGTATTATTAGACTGTAGACTTTTATTAGAACAAGCATTTCTCATAGCTGTAAGCAATGCCTTAGAATGAATCCAGCTAGCTCCCATTTTCTCTGCCACAGGACTTACCCAAGTACAGGATCAGTAGAGCTAAGTATTTCAGTGAGTGACTCACTGAGGCTATAACTGTTTGCAAATTTTAAGGCACTGGAGGGTGAAGGGCATGTGAGATGGGACAGGGCTCAGATAAAGGATTTCCAGCATGCTCTATCCTGCCCTACAAGCCGGCTGCCCTCCCTAGCTCCCATGGCAGGCACCCAGCCAGAAGAAGGGTGAACGCAGCACATTCACTATCCTCATTCAGACAGACCCTAAACGATCCAAAACATTTCACAGCTCTACTCCCACCACAACTGATTATAAGACAAATTACATGTTATCAACTCACCATGGTACTTCATGTAAATTATACCTCAATAAACCAGATTTTTACCAAAGCCTTTGTGCTTTGTGCACTTCAAAAAGGCATTGACGAGAGCCACAGAAGAATTACCCCATTTGTTGAAAGCGTTTTGCTGTGACACGAAGGGCCCGCCACGTGGGAAGAAATTACTTTCTAATCCCCAGTGGGCAGGACACGCCAGTGCCCCCGAGGCCGCAGTACCCGTCGGGGTTCTTGCTCAGGTACTGCTGGTGGTAATTCTCGGCGTAGTAGAAAGGCTGTCCCTCCCGGATGTCCGTGGTGATCGGGCCGTGGCCGTGCTCCGACAGGACCTGTGGAGAGAGAGACACCATCAGGACCTGATCCTGGGCAGGGATGGTCCCAGGAGGTGGGGACAGGGACAGGGCTGTGAGGGAGGCCGACACAGGTGGCTCGGGGTGTGCAGTGGGTCCTGCGGCTCGGGCTCTGCCACTTCCCAGCTGGCTCATCTGGGCAAGCTCTTACCTCCCTCCCTGTGCCTCAGGCAACTGGCATTTGAATCAGCTTCTCTGACCCTGTAATTTACACTCTACCTGTTACATCACCGCTGTCCCCCGTGTGCGTTGGGAGCCCTGGTTTGGCCTTCCTTGTGGGTCCATGTGAAACCGGCCCAGGGCTTTCCCAGGGGAAACAGCAGGGACGCATGGCTCTCTGGCTGCCCTGGGAAGAAAGGGGTCCCTGAGAGCACTCAAGCAGGGCCGCCGTGGGAGGGGATAAAAGGGCACCAAGAGGACAGGGCAGGGAGGGTGGCAGGACTGCCCCTTACTGTCCCCTCTGCCACTAGCTCAGAGACAGGCCCTCTGCCATCTCACAGGCAGGACAGAGGATCCTCCACTCACTTGCTGTGGTTAGGGAGCAGGGAGCCTGCCAGAACACTCTGGGGAGCAGGGGGTCATTTGTGGCCTGGGTTTTGCTACTCCAGGCCCAGGAGCCTGGGGAGTGAGGTCAGAGGAGGTCGTGGCCTGATGACCTTTGCCAGCTCATCACCACCCTCAGTGACCTAGTTGAAGGCCGGGTGGCATCTGCTGCCAGGGAAAGAAACAGACACGTAAACACAAGTTGGGGGAGGAGAGCGGAGCTATTTGGGGCAGGAGACGGATTAAGAAATAGACATGGCTCCCCATGGATCTTAGCCCGTTTCCTTTCCCTTTTCGATTTCAGCTGTGCCCTCATTCTTCCCTGTTCCAGGCTGCTTGCAGTATTTGAGCACAAGCCTACAGAGAGTCGTGCCCAGTTTCACTGATTCCACTTTGGACAGGGGGGCAAGGTGGGGTCTGCGACTTGTGTTTCCATAAGGGAACTGAGCAGTCTCTGACTATCCATTGGTCCAATTGAGAGGAAGTCCTCACATCTGCGGTGTTGGGAATCCAATATTAATATTCAGCATGATTCACTGCCACCGTTTTTTTTCCCCTGAGCACTTTCACCCTTTTCCCGAATCTCCATCCCGCCTTCGGAGCCAGCACGAGGCCGACTGAGGATCTGAGAGGCAGGCGGGGATGGTGAGGGAGAGGATGCTCGCCAAGGCAGGTGGGTTGGGCCCTGCAGCTCAGAAACAGCCAGTTTCCTTACAGGGGTTAGAAATGACAACGAGGAGCCATTCTGACTTCAGTTTTGACACTTTTTTGTAAACTAGCAATTATCGAGGGTTTACCATATGCCACACTCTGCACAAAGACTTCACAATGTTAATTTTAGCCTCACAACAGCCATACGAAGGAAGTACTATTATTATCATCCGTCTTTAAAAGTGTGTGTCAGATCTTGTGTCCTGATCCCTGACATACTCAGCTGGCCCTGGTCCTGCATAGGCTGAAAGCTTGGAAACCACATTTCCCAGCTTCGGTTGCCAGCAGCACTCCAGTCTCGATGCCACCGATGAGAGGAGCACACATGAAATCTGGCACGCTCAATCAGAGGAGAAGCCATTATGTGCAAGGTGCAGCTGTGACAGTGGGCGCGGGGATCTGCCGAGAGCAGACTTGACCCTGCCCGTTCCTCCTGAGAACCATTCGCTCTTGCGCTACAGGCAATGAAAGTCGTCGGCAATGAGGTCTAGCAATTCCTGTGACTTCTTGGTATCCTGAAGTCCAGCGGTGCTTCTCCCTGACCTTCACTGCAACAGCCTTTCTAGTGATTCTGGAAGCACCAAATTCCCTTTGGAAAACCCACCCTGCTTGAAATACCTCAAACGCTTTCTGTTTCTGTGACGGAACCCCAGCTTACACAGCCCTGTTTTCAGGAAGCAGAACCTCAGTGAGAATGAGAAGCTGGGATTTGTTAACTGTCCTAGTTAGAGTTGGGAATGGCCTCCCTGGGATGGAAATGGCCTCAGTGTGTATACACAGTGCCCACAGCGTAGACTGGCAATGCATTTATGTAAATTATCACTGGTATTTGCCTGGGAAGAAATGCCACTGCAGGGAGGCTTTGGGACACTAGGTGGCTGTGGCCATGGAATATTCTGGTGAAGATGATAAGCACAAGGTCAGGGGGGTGAGCTGGACTAGAGCTTGTGGGAAGAAAAAGACGCAAGGTCAGGACTTGACATTCTTGGCTCAAGTTCAGAGAGCCAGAGAATGTCTTGGGCTGATTTATAATATAATCTCTTGCTTCTTGTTGCTGGGTCCAAATACCAAATAAAAGGGTGGCCCCAGAAGTTTCCAGATTTACAAGTGGAGTTCACACCCTCACTAGGGGTGAAACCCAGGGATACCCTCCGAGAGCTCATCCACTCACACTGTTCCAGACGCACCCACTGAGCCATGCTCCTCCTCGGCTCTACCCAAGATGCTCTGTGCATGTAACAGGAGTCTTCCCCATTCCAAGGTCATCTCATATTTTGATCTCAGAAGTTGCCCCATTATGGCCACACTGAATGGCAGCTTGCCCACGGTCGAGATCCTCTGCCCGTCCGTCTCCTTCACCCTCAGGGCCAGGCTGGGTCTGCTGACGTCTCTGCTCCCTGCCTCATCTGGGCTCTATGCTCTCTGAGGGCGAACTGCCCTCAGACTGCTCACCCTGGCCTCTCTTTCACAGGTGGATGTCCTCCTTGAATAGACAAGGCTGACATTCCCAGAAGCTTCTCTACCAGGGGCAGGGAGACCAGTGCCAGTGAGTGCTATTGCCCAGGCTCCCCTCCTCTTCACACCAGCTCTCACTGACCCCCACACATGGACAACCCCAAAGGGTCCCTTTTGGGGAACAGTGAGAAGGAAGCTATGAAGATGGGGACCCAGGCAGTACCAGACCTCTGCCACAAGATGGCAGACACTTCACTTTTATTTGAGATGAAAAAAACCAAGAATAAACAGTGATGAAAACCTACAGAAGACAGAGCTATGCTTCCCTCCTCCAGCCTCCCTTAAACTGGGACATCTGGCCAGGTTCTTGGGGTGGCAGACACTGGGCCCGTGGTGCACACTGTCCCCTCTGCTCTGGGCCAGCCAGCCTTAAGGCTGAGACCGTCATAGCACAGGGCTGTGGCTGTCCACAACCCTTGCTCTATAACTGGGGGGCAGGGGGACAAAAACACGCAAAGAAACTGGATGTAAAAGAAAGAGAAAGAAAATGAAAAATCCTATCTAGTCTCTATTTTGCCTTCTTCCCCACAGCCCCAGCTTTCTCACATTACAAAAGCAAGTGACTCCCCTCAGCCACCTCCCAGGGCCTGTTTCCTCTGCTAGGTCTTGCCAGACACACGCCGCTGGATGCAGGGCAAGGGATTCCACGTGACGTCCTCAGTCCTCTCTATGCATTTGTGTGCTAACTGCGACTGTAAACTGTGACGGTCAGGTTTGCAGTTGTCCACCCCTTCCACTGTGTGTGCCTTCTCTGTGCTGGGCGAAACGACAGGGTGAACAGAATGTGAGCTCTCCCTCTAGGATCTTGTCTGAGGTGGCAGCCTCTCCCGGGTCCCTCAGGAGGACCTGCCTGTCCTTCCCTACTGGGTTCCACTCTATCTCCTCAGCTTCACCTCCCTCAACCTTTTCTTTCTCTTCCTCTATCTCCTCAGCTTCACCTCCCTCAACCTTTTCTTTCTCTTCCTCTCTGAGTACTGTTTTCTTTTATGTATCTCCTGAACATTCTATCCCCTTGAACATGACCTCCTAGGAATGTTCTCTCTTCACTTCTCTTCCCGATTGCATGAACTCCTTACCCATCTCTCAGCACCCAGATCAAATGTTCCCGCCTCTATAAAACCTTTCCAGATTCTATCAGGCAGAAGTTACACCACCTTCTATGCCCCTGCAACCCAGTCCTTGTGACACTGCATCATTTTAATTGTCCTTTGTTTCTCTAAGCCACTCCCACTCTTCACTGGCAACACACACACTAGATTGTGTGCTCCTTGAGTGGGGATGCTCTTATTTGTCTACCTCAGCTCAGTGCTTAATCCATAAGAAATGAACGAATGCATTTAAAAAAGAACAGTTGAGTCCTGGGATCTCTTAGAGATTCTCCTGACCTTTGGGACTCCATCTGGATCCCTGCTGCCACCCTTGTGGACCTGGGAAGGAAGAGCGGGAGGGGGCTCGTGGACCAGGGTGCTTGGGCTGCCACTTTCCTTGTCACAGGCCCTTGGCCAACTCCGTGGGTTGGTTTACGCTTTAGACAGGGCATTGTGGCAGTTGTGTCCACGCGGGAAGGACCAACTGTGTTTCACAGAAGGTGGCCTCAGCATTACCCCCAGCTCCTGAAAAAGCCCATTTGCCCTTCTAGGGGTTGAATGGGGCGTAGGGGAGGGGGAGCAGCAGAGGGAGGTGGGAGATGAAGTCTCAGTTCCTGATGGTCCCTCTGGGCCTCCAAGTCCACAGGTCAGTTTGGGCCCCTGCAAGCTCTGCCGGTGCTGCCAGGGGCACCTCAGTCTTCTGACGCCTCCTCCTCCAGCTTCACCACACACCAGATGCCCTGCTCAATTATGGCGGGGCATACGTCATTTGTTACTGATCATGGCGAACGTACCAATGATTGTGAGTAACTTATTTTTCCTGAATGAATTAGAGCCGATGGAAAGCTATCCTGATCGTAGCATCACCTCCATTTACTTGCCCACTAGAGCAGAAGGGAAGGCAATGTCAGAAGGGCTGGCGACTGGGGTACACATGTCCTCAGCCTGCACTATCTCACCCACTGTTCATGGGGGTGACCACGCCAATGATGGACCATTACTGACTATAGAAATGATGAAACACATCACCTACAGTTTTCTGGTATATTATAAAAAAGGAAGCTGTACCCATGAGAGTGGGTTGCCCATAGGGAAATCATGGCGGATAAAGAGTTGAAAGCGGCTTCAGCAAACACTCTGGTCTCAAGGGTCGCTGTCCTCACAGGATGAATCCCTCAGGGGCCCCCAAGCTGGTGGGCCCGACCTCCAGCTCAGGGCTCACGCCACCCCCAGGTGTGCTCTTCCTTCAGGCTTCACAGCACCACCTTGTGGTTTGGGGAATGAGTGCAAATCATGAAGGATTTGCCTGGTCAAAGTGACCACCCAGGTTGATTGGAAACCCTGCTATGTGATGCTGCCAGAAAATATGCTCTCTTGCTGGCCAAACCCCAGGGCCCAGCGTGTCCTTCAACTCTCCAGGCTCTAGGGCGGGGTCCACTCACCGCTACACAGAAAGCCAGCCCTGCTTTTCCTCCGCGAGGTTCCTCAACCAGGACCAGCTCCAGGGGAAGAAATGATTTGGGCCTAACTCTCTCACCCCTCATTTTTCTAACTCTTACTGTTGATGATTCCAAAACAATTATCTAGAGCTCCTTGTATGTGGCTTTTTTGTTTTTTCTTGCTGACTTTTTCTTGCTGACCTTTCCCCCCGCAAGCCCCTAGCAACCACCATTCTACTTTCTGTCTCTGTGAATCTGACTGCTCTAAGTACTGCATATGAGTAGAATCACACAGTATCTGTCTTTTTGTGACTGGCTTCTTTCACTTAGCGTAATGTCCTCAAGGCTCATCCATGTGGCAACATGTGTCAGAATGTCTATAAATATCACATTTTGTTTAGCCATTCATCCATCAGTGGACACTGGGGCTACTTCTCATGATTTTTTGTTTTGTTTTGTTTTGTTTTAGCTTTCAAATAATACATCTCGCCACATGACAAGCACACCCATGACAGTTATTTAGATACTTCTTGGCCTATTCATGTCAGCAGCCTCCTGTGAAGATGCTGAAGTCCCCAAAGAAGTGCAAAGAGTATAATGGTGAAAAGACTTGTTTCCAACATGTGATTCCATTATTCTTTTTCTTATCCCACCTCAACTGATCCCATGTACCAATGACAATATTATAAAGATGCTGAAAACGAACACTGAAAGCCCATTTAAGGTCACCTACCAGAGAGAGAGCGGGAACTGCCTGCTTCCCCTCCACTCAGAGGGACAAATGCCCTCCAAATACGAATTTCATGAACTTTCCAAGTATCACCTGATGCCAAGAGATGACAGAAGACCTACTCAAAGTGTCATAAAGCAGAGTTTGCATTTTAAGTGCCAGGTTCCGTATCGAATTTCTAATGGAAGGCAGAGGAGTTTGCAGGGCCCCTCCCATGGTGCAGACATGAGCTGTAGGGGTGCCTTTTCTTCCATTTGCTCATTTCATCATGCCAGCGAGCCTACAGGGGAGGGGTGTCATTATTCTGACTTTACCCTTAATGAAACTCAAAGAGGTTAAGAACCATGCTCTGATTCATGTACCTGGAGAGTTAGTGGTGGGTCTGGGCCAGGAATCCAGGTCTGCCCAGTTCTGGATTCCATGCTCCTTCCCATATATATGCTGTCCCTGGAATTTGGGGATGTAGGATAAGTGAGACGCAGGGAGCTCAGTCTGTACTGTCCTGCAGTGTGTTTGAGGTACAATAGGTCGATATGAACCCACCAAGAACCTTGTACTGGAATTCTACAGATCAGGGCAGGGAGGGAGAAGAGGGGGTTGGTTCTACAGACACTGACACATGCGTGGAAGAAGCGTGTATGTGCACACTGGCACGAGTGTGTACTCATATGTAAGTGTATACAAGTGCTCATGAGGCTGCTACGTGATACCTATTCAACCTCCACCGTAGATGGAGTTAATTTTTCTTTTTAAGAAAATGTATCATAAAAAAGAAACTTGAATTTATGATAGTGGTTCTTAACATCTTGGGGTAGGGGTGTCATAGATTCTTTTGAGAATGCAATAAACACTATGGATACTCTTCCCCCATCAACTCACAATCAAATATTTTCTCATAATTTCAAAGCCTTCTATGGCCCTCTGTCCACCCCCGGCCCTGTATTCAGAACCTTTACACAGTGCCACCCAGTCCAAAGTCATCATGGCAATTGCCCATTCCCTATTCATAGGGTTCTGGAAACATGCAGGCATATCTAATTGGCAGTGAATATGTTCAAGACAGATGACCTTAATTCAATCACAGTTTGAAGGCCCAATGAGAAATGGCTATGTTGCCAATGGGAAAGTCACCAGGAAAGGAAGGTACCTACAGTGAAAACCTCATCAGATTTATATTTTTAAAGCCTCATTAAGTCTGGTCCAAGCTAATCCCATCTCCTCCACCCAGTGAAATAATTTTTACTCTTATCTCGAGTGTTGGGTTTTTAGGTAATTATTTGTAAAATGTAAATGTGTGTTTCATTTCATTTTAGCATCACTTTTTAAAAATATTTTAATGGTAAAAAATTCGTCCTAGAACTGAAATCCAATTTATGATACTGAGCCTGTAGGAAATTGGGGTTTGACTTTTAAGAGCTCAAGCTGAAACTATTGCCCCAGGGCCAACCAGGTTTGCTTCAGAAGAGAAGGCTCTGGGGCAAGAGACAGGATTCTATTCCTCACTGCCCTCTAGTGGCAGCAGGGAGCATGTACCAGGAATAGCCCACTCTTGGTTCTTCCTACTTCCTGTCTGAACTGAGAGACCCCTTCAGTTCCTTCCAGATCCAATTCCATCGAATCCCATGCTATGATTCTATCCTGTGCACATGTGGGTGTACACACACACACACACACACACACACACACACATCCTGTTCAGGCTTAATAAACTCAGCCAAAGCCAGTGCCCAAGTCAGCAGTTTTATTCCATTGGCAGATTCTGGCTGACCAGATTGCCATCAATCAAAACTTCTGGGAAAAGATATAAAATGACTGGCATGGCTTTGAAAGAAAGCCACTAGGAAGAAAATCGCCATCTATTCTGAGCTGAGCTGAGGCTTGTGTTTCCAGCTCAGGATGGCACAGAGCACCCACAACCCTGCAGGTATGTGGGGAGCAGATCTGCCCCTGCCCACAGTGGGCCCTGGAACAACAGAAAGTCCCGGCTTTGGAACCATGGGATCACACCCATGAGTTAATCAGTGACTGTCAGCACAGTAAGGGGGACAGATCGGGGGGAAAGATCCCT
This sequence comes from Rhinolophus sinicus, assembly GCF_036562045.2. NCBI lineage: Eukaryota > Metazoa > Chordata > Mammalia > Chiroptera > Rhinolophidae > Rhinolophus > Rhinolophus sinicus. The sequence goes on from NC_133757.1 coordinate 98,199,698, forward strand.
GGAACGGAGACATGATGCCAATAGGGAGAATGCTCAGAGGGCTTATAAGGAGGCCCAGTCAGAGCGGTATTGACCCTTCACAGTGTTGTGAAACTAAGGGAGGCAAAGGAGAAAAAGAGGTGACACAATTAGATCTCATGTGGTCCATTTACAAAACCTGCTCCAGCAAATGGTGGTTCTACACAGAATGGCTTTGGCTTCTTAGAACAGCTACAGCATGCCTCTGCCCTCTCCTTCCCCAGACTCTGGAGCTATGTCTAGCAGTTAATGGCTTTCATCGTGTATTCCTCTGTGCCCTTTACCCTCGAGATAAATCCCAAGTGTCCTTCTGACCGGTAAGGGCATTTTTCTTGGTTTGCAATGCAAAATGATAGAGCTGCAATCTGAGTTTTGTCTCTGCAGAGAATAGGGAGAGGGAAAGAGTTCAGTTTGCCTAGTAAGGATTAAAAGCTTTACCCTTGCTCCTCAGAGTATGGACAGCGGGCCATCAGCTTGGTTAGAAATGCAAAATCTGGCCCCTTCCCCAGACCTACTGAATCACAATCTTCACTTTCAAATCATCTCTAGGTGATCCACGTGCATGTTAAAATTTGAGAAGCTCTCCTCCAGTGGACCAGAGTGGCAGATAGCGTTCGTGGTTCCCAACATCCCTTGCCCTCCCTCTTGAAGTCAGGTTGCCCATTTGACTCGCTCTGGTCAATGGGCTGTGAGTGGAAAGACCTAGGTCACTTCTGGGCAGAAGCTGTACAGCACCAGCGTGGGCTTCCTACTTTCCCCCTCGGCCTCAGTGGCCAGCGCTGTTCCAGCTAGTGGTGGCTCCATCAGCCTGGGTCCTGGCGTAAGGGCAGCGACAGCCTGCAGCAGAGTCCCCAAACAGAATATTTTCTTTCCTCTACCAGAGTTCCCTGGTTTTCCCTGGTTTGGACTATGATGCTGAAAGGTCAGGGAAGACAGGCACACCTCAGTGAAAGCCAGTCACAAGACGTTTCTGCAGGGAGCTTTTTTTAACTCTCTGCCTTCACTTAGTTAACTAGTTTCAGTAATCATTGTGGGGCATTGGCCGTGTGCTGTGGACTATGCTAGAAATCAGTAACACAGAACCTACTTGTCACTTTTCAGGGGAAGCCAAGGACGCTGGCTTTCACCTTGGGGAGGAAATGCAGATTTCATTCAAAGGAAAGCTCCTTCATTCTGAGAGGCTGAATAGAAAAGGACGACAAGCAAAACGCCAGCTGAAGTTTGAGGCACTGCATTCAGCAAGGTCCAGAAACTTCCCTAAATACCACCACTTCTCATGTGTGCCTGAGTTTCAGGGATTCAGCATCGCAGGAAGGAGGAGTCATCCTATTTGAACTGCAGATGGAGTGGTCAACTGTCGTGACTTGCCCAGGACCAGGGGCCGGCTCAGGAAGGCACTGTCAGTGCTAAACCTAAGGCAGTCTGGGGTCCACCGGATGGTCGTCACTGTCCCTGTAGAGCAGGAACAGAATTTCGTGTCTGTCACATCACAAGCCCTGGGCAATTTGGTTCACCATCGAAGCCTCAGTTTCCTCTGTTTTAAACTGAGAAGGGTAAATGAAGAGGTCGCCCTCCTGTTAAACATGTTCTCTAGTTGAGCCTTGAGTTCCAGAGCACCTTCTAAACTGTGCTTTTTTTTTTTTTCAGATAATGTGTATTGAGATATAGTTCACATACTATAAAAGAAAAAGTTTATACTTTAGTGGTTTTGAGCATAGTCACACAGTTGGGCAAACATCACCACTGCTTTTCATTTCTGTTCCTCAGATCTAGATAATCTCAATTAACTTCATTGACTCATTCTTTCTTCAGCCGACTCAGCCCCTTTAGGGATGATTTTTTCATTTAAGTTATTGTACCTTTGAATTTCCATTTCGTTTTTTATACATATAATTTCTATCTCCTTATTGATAGTCTTTATTTGGTGAGAAATTATTCTTGTTTTTTTTCCCTTTAATTCTTTAGACATGGCTTCCTGTAGTTCTTTGAGCATATTTATAACAGCAGATTCAGTCTTCTCTAGTAAGTTTTACTTTCGAGCTTCTTTGTCTCATCATTTTTTCTTGAAAACTGGACATGTGCAATAAAATAATGTAACTCTGAAAGTCAGACCACCCTCCCCATCCGTTTGCTGTGGTTGCCGCTGCTGCTGTTCATTTGTTTAATGACTTTCTTGGACTAATTCTGTAAAGTCTGTATTCCCTTTCATGTGCCGACACTGAAATCTCTGCTCGGTTAGCAAATAACCCAAATGCTTGGGCACAGGCTTCCTTAAGTGCCATGAGGCAGTAAGTCTTCCACCCTTTGGTCCTGTGCGTGTGTTGGAGCAACCAGAGCTTCATGGCTACAGAGTTTCCAGCTCTGTCTCGTCTTTCTCAAGGTCAGCCAGAGTTGAGAGATTAGGGCCTTCTCAGGTATACACGTACCACATTTTGGTTATACATTCAACCACCTGAAGGACATTTTGGTTGTTTCCAGTTTGGGGCTATTATGAATAAAGCTGCCAAAAGCATTTGGGTATAGGTTTCTGTGTAAATATAAGTCTTAATTCTCTTAGGTAAAAAGCTAAGAAAGGAATGGCTGGGTCACGGGCAACAAATGTATATTAAACTTAACGAGAAACCGCCAGATGGTTTTCCAAACAGGCGTACCATTTTGCCTTTCCACCAGCAACGTCTGAGCTCCTGCTGCTCTGCATCCTTGCCAGCACTTGGTATTGCGATTATTTTTTTAATTTAGCCATTCTAGCTGCTGTGTAGTAGTCTTTCAATGTGGCTGTAATTTGCATTTCTCTAATGACTAATGCTGCAAATGAAGCATTTTTGTATGTTCTTACTGGTTCTTCTGTATATATTTTTGGGTTAAGTGACTATTCAAATCTTTCACCCAGTTTTTTGTTGTTGTTGTTTTCTAATTTTATTGGGGAACAGTGTGTTTCTCCAGGGCCCATCAGCTCTAAGTCGTCGTCTTCAGTCTAGTTGTGGAGGGTGCAGCTCACTGGCCTATGTGGGAATCAGACCATAACCCTGTTGTTCAGAGCTCGTGCTCTAACCAACTGAGCCATCCGGCCGCCCTTTTTACCCAGTTTTTAATTGAATGGTTTGTTGTTATTGTTGAATTTTGAGAATTCTTTATATATTCCAAAGTTGTGTTTTAATTTCAAATGCACAACCTTTGCCCTGAGACTCTGGTATTGAGCACCTTGGCTCTACATCTGTAACATAATGTTTTATATTTTATATCATACGTAATACACACACACACACACACACACACACACACACACACACACACAGTGCCAAAAAAATGCATACACATTTTAAGAAAGGAAAACTGTATTAAAATTGTAATACTCAATATATATCGATGACAAAAGATGAATACAAGACAAGCTTGACTTCTGCAAATACAGGAGGTGCTCAAAGTGGTTACCACCAGCGTCCAGACACTTCTGATTACGGTGAACTACTGCTTGAGCAACGTTGATGAAAGTGTCCACTTGTATCCATTTTTTTGGCATCCCTGGTGTATGTATGTATGTGTGCATGTGCATGCACACACACACACACGTGCACGCGTATATGTATATACATATACATATATATATGCTCACACATACATACATACACACATATAGCTCCTTTAACAATCTTCCTTTTCAATTTAGTTTGAGAAATACTTATAGTGTCCCTAACAAGGCATTCTACAAGGTACTAGAGAGCCAGAATTGAATAGCATATGACCCCTGCAACTGAGGAACTTTCAGTTTTAAGAAATGTGGTTTTAAATCAGATTAAATTACAAAACACGTTAAGAGGGGCAGTCGGATGGCTCAATTGGTTAGAGCGGGAGCTCTCAACAACAAGGTTGCTGGTTCAATCCCCATATGGGATGATGGGCTGCACCCCCTGCAACTAAGATTGAAAATGGCTACTGGACTTGGAGCTGAGCTGTGCCCTCCACAACTAGATGAAAGACAACGACTTGGAGCTGATGGGTCCTGGAAAAAACACACTGTTCCCCAATATTCCCCAATAAAAAAAAAGTTTAAAAAAATAAAAGAAAGAAACACGTAAGAATGACAGCACGTAACACATCAACTTTTTGTAAATAAAATTAATTATTTGTTCAGGCAAAAGGTTGAAACGTGTTGATTCTGACATTATCAAGGCCATTAATCATCATCAGTAAATCCTTTCTTTATTCATAGAGATATCCCTCAATATAGACCTAAACCAGCATATATGCTGAAAGAATGCAGTTTGCATTAAAAGATTTCTGCTGCAATTTTAAATGGATACTCCTGCAGTCTGAGCTCATGAGATGGGACGAAAGCCAAGTCATGTTCTCTTCCAACCAAAGCACAACCACTCTGCACATCTCAGGCCACACCCTTTCCCTGCTGAGGAGTGGGGTCTACAGCACAGCTCAGCCAAGTTCCACTTAACTGCAGTGTGACTCTATCTGCAGAACTGCTGGATGAATCTTCCCAAACACAGAGAAAATGCACTTTCCACAGTAACTTAAAAGGCAATTGCGCTTTCTTACAATCCTCTTACACCGAGTTTAAAAGATGAGTCTTAGCAACTTTATTGTTTTTTTATTCACTGATTAAGATAATAAAAGTTGTGCTCATTTCAATATTAAGAAATTAAAACCTCCTTTGGGACTTTCTCTGCCCTGGGGTTGGTTACATCTGTCAACTGCAAACAGGCCGGCCAGCTTGCAAGCAGAAATTCTCCCTGGGGCTGAAATATGTATAACCTCACGCTGTATGGTCTAGGACTGAGAATTAAATGATTGGACATTTTTTTTATTATTATTATCAAAGGAAACTAAAAATAGGACTATAACATAAAATATGAGCTATAAGAAAAAAATTCATTTAAGATATATTTTGCTTTAATGCTTTTGCTTGCAGTCTCACATGGTAGAGAATACATAATGAGGTGAAAGAAAGAAAAGAAGCTTTTGTTCGTTTGCTCTAAAGCTTTAAGATGACACAGTGGGAGTAGATGGAGGACGGCCCACAGAAGGCTGTTTCCCTGTGATACCGAGAAGTTGCAGGGGACGAGCACTTTCAGGCCACCCCATCTCGACTTGTAAGCAGGCGCCACTGAAACACTCGCCTCTACGGCCATTCTAATTGCTAACATGACAACGGGAAAAGTAAAACCCAAGTGGAGATAAGATGGAGGGGTAGGGATTAATGCAGACTGTCTATTCAGGCTGTTTAAGCTTCTTAGCAATCCTGAAGTACAGTCAGGATTTCTTCTAGAGAGGAAAGAAAAGGGGGGAAGGAGACGGGGAAGGAGGGAAAAGGGGGAATACAAAAAACAAAGGATCCAAAATAGGCTACAGGGGCTCTCTGCCAAAGCGTAATTTTAATTTTCTTCAAGGCTCAGAACCAGTGGAGGAACTGAAACTCCCTGAAGAGAAGACGACAGGAACATAAGCTAATTTGACAACTTAAATTTGGTAATACAATATCATTGGCATGGTTTCTGGTTAAGGCAATATAAATCCATGTCAACTGGAGTTACAACAATGGCACTGTATGTTTAAAGTAGCACTTTGCATCTCTAAGTATCAAAACTTCCTTATAAGACCTCCAGGGGTTCTCCAGTAAGTCATGTTTGTCCAGATATTCGAGACGAGAGGGATCTAAGTGCTACCCCTGGTTCTAATACACCCCATGACCTTGAAGCCTGGCCTTCTCTTCTGTAACATGGGGATAAGAGACCTACCTCTCAGCATTATTTTGAGGAATAGATGAGATCACACATTCAAAATAGTATGTTCCATTTTAGTAGCACTGCTCCTCCTGTGTTTGTTATTTTTGAAGGTATTATGATCTTTTAAAGCCCTTGCAATGTGCACACTTCGGGAACGTGAGGTGGCAGGGATTCTGCTTAGAGAAGGTGGGAAGACCAGAGCCTCCTCACTCACAGAACCCTCGTTCCTCCCTTTCCTGTTTTTCCCTAGCACAACAACAAAATGAGTGACGTCCTTCTTCACCAGTCATGCAGATTTGGGGTACTCTGAAGACACAGTCTGTGCACCGGACTTCCCACACTAGAGTGCTGGTGGGCCCTGGCCGAGCTCTCAGCCCACACATGAGCAGGGCATGGCACAAGTCGCACAGCATGGGTGGGATTGGCAGGGCCAGTGGGGAGAGCCTGGACCCAGCCCTCGGAGGATAACCTTCTTTCCTTTCATTTTCTCTGTGAAGAAACATCGTGACTGATGTCTGTTCAGGCCTCGAGGAAAATCGTGCCTCTCTGGAAAATCAGGAATAGGATGTGTGTGCTGGGGGGAGGGGGGAGATGGAGAGGAGCTAAGCGCTGACATTTCCCGAGCACTGACGCTGTGCCAGGCACGGCCCTGTGTGCGTTACTTATGTGATCCTCATACTAGCCCCTCTGATGAAAGGAATATTATTAACCCTGTTTCTGCACGGAGGACACTCAGCACAGAGAAGAGGGCAGCCAGGATTGGAACTCAGACAGTCTAATTCCTGAGTCCACATTCTTAACTACTCACCATAGCTGTCTGCTGAACTAAAAAGTATTTCATGTCTGCTGTGTGACAACATATCTGGCCCATGACAGAATATTTACTCACATTATCTGCTTTCAGCGTGATGGAAGAGATTAACTTCATCTAAAACCTTGAGTGTTTTAATTACATATCCCGCTTTGACCATCACTATACAGATGTAAAATAGGACGGGTCCACCTTAATGAGCCCGAGAACCTTGATTTTTATGCTCCCCCCCCCCCCCCAGATGTGGCCATTTATCTCTGGCTTTGTTTCCTGTTAGTAAGTCAGTTCCCTGTTTGTGACAACACAGATTTTCTGCTGTGCTCCTGACCTCATGATCACCCTTGAAACAAAATTAGAATTTGGTGTAGAAGCTTATCCTCCTGTCCACTGCTTTTTTACTGAAAGTCTAAGAAATTCATACCTATCGGTTCTTCTTTGCAATCCTATCGATCCACTCAAAGAATCCTTGCATTGCCAGAGTAGCTTAAAGATTTCCATAATGCCGGACAAAACGCTCAGAATTGGTATCTGATCAGGATTCAGAAGGCAATCATCACAGGATGCAGAATAGGCATCCAAATATAAACATAATGAGCAAGTAAGAATTACAATACAAATGCAAACTATCCTACATTCCAGGTACTGTGTTGTTTAGACCAATGAAGACTAAGACTCCATACGTCCTGGGAGCCAGACCCTTCACTTTACTTCTTACTGAATTCTGCTGCTCACCCTGCCCCGTGCGTGTCCCAAACTGGAGCCATTATTCTTCCTCTCCCAAAGCTGTTCGTGTTCTCCTGTCCCCTTTCTTGGTAGATGACATCATCAGCCACCTATCCCTCAAGCTATACATCTCACTGCTATTGTCAACTCTCCCCTGATGTCTCATTGCAAATTATGTTTATCAAGCCAATCGTGACACTGTATCCCGAATGGTGCACGAATCGGCCCCATCTCATCGACGCGTCCCAGGCTTAGCCATCACCACCCTTGCCTGGGCTGTGGCCATCACACTCCATCTGGTGGTGCTGACTCATTTCATGGCCCTAAAATCTATCCCTGAACCTGACCATAGACCAAGGAGGGGCGCTGATGAAAGGCTGGCTGTGAGAGCATGGGGGTGTTACATCACCTCCACATTGTGAAATACATGTCTTGTTTAGCACATTCACGAATGACACAAAGAAAATGTCACATCTGAGATGGCGAGCCTCAAGGCCATGCCCAGCATGCACCTCACCTTGGTGCCTTGAGCCTGATATATTTCAAGGTGTTCTCCGCTGGCCAGAAAAGTAGATCTAAACAACAAGATGTTTCAAAGAGATAAAGAAACCTCTGCCCGCTTCAAAGAAATCAAAGGAAAAAGCACAGAGCAGGGGAGACACAGGTCATATGTGAAAAAACAACACATTTTTGTGTGTGGGAGTCGGCTGTCGGCTTAATTTATGCCATGAGAGAAAGATAAGTGGATGCCTTGAAGATACGGAAGCAGTGCAGAGGGCCAACTTGGGGGAGATAACACCAAATGCCCTGGGCGACGCTGCCCATACCTGACGCTCCTGCAATGAGTTCCAGCCTGCCTACTCTTGGGCATCCCCACGCCACTTCTCCCCTTTCTGTGTTAGAACAGCCCACTTACCTGCATGACCTGGGCCAAGTCCCTTAACCTTTCTGTACTTCACTTCCTCTCTAAACGGAACGTGACAATGTTACCTTGTAGAGGTGCTTGTTGAAAGTTCACAAGAACACTCTTTAAGAGGCTATTCTTCTCATTTTCCAGATAACTAACAGAGGCTCATCGAGGTTAAGTAACTTTCCCAAGGTCACACAGCTAACAAGTTGCCACGACTGTTGGGTACCTCACTCGGCCTGCCAGGGACTTTCTCTCAGTGCCCCTCGCTGAGCACATGCACCCCCCTCACCTCCTTACCCAGCACAAGTGGATGAGTCTTGTTTCTAGTTCCAGCCTGGCTCACAGGCCCCAGGCTGGGCTTGTCGTTCTATGAAGAATCAGCGACAGTGCGAGTTATTACTATTTCTCCTCAACGCTGGACAAGGCAGGAAACATGACACTTAGTTCCTCCTGTCGTGTTCTTCATCCTATTCAGTTCCCTAGAAATGCACTCACTGTAGAGAGCCTTACCCATGGCAGACACTCAGTAAACAGTGCCTGTCACCTCTCTGTCCCTGCTGATCCGTCACGTATGTGTGTGCCTGTGTGCATTTGCCTCAGAGTTCACCCCTAAACCTCCCTCTGGCCCCATGCGTATCACTTACTCCAATGCTTTGATTGCCACCAGGTAGGAAAGTCTGCTCCAAAACAGTTATGGATTTTGGGTCCTTCAGTGTCCAAGTTCCAGGGAAAGAAAAGTGACAGCTGAGGTGTCAGGGTAAAAAGAAGAAAAAAATGTGGGGGCGTGGAACTCTCTCCCTCTCTCAGAATCTGGCACAAAGAGCTCACCTCCTTCCTGCCAGGGATGGAACAAGAGTTACTTGGCAACAGTCTTAAGCCAGATGTCACCCTCATCTGGTTGCCTTGGCTGGTGAGTTGTTTGGAATGAGCAGCCCAAACACAGGGCAGGCGGGGCTCCTGCGAGGCTGTGGGCGCCAAGCAGGGTGTCAGCCCTAGCAATGCCCCATCCTGCAGGGGTGGGGGGCAGGTCAGTTACTGGGCAGTTCTCCGCTCAGGGCGGGTCGGAGGGAGGCAAAGCGCCCTCCGGAAGGGCACACTTGCTTATTCCCTGCTGGCTTTCTCCTGAGAGTGAGCTGCGAGACCCTACTTGTCTTGCTCTTTTACAAAGACGAGGTTCCCAGTGCATTTGGGATCTAGTCCACAGTGGGGCAGCCCCTGCTCCCCATGGCCTCTTCGTCCAGTGTGCAAGGCCGCACTCCAGGAAACTGACGGTGGGAACAAAGCAACGCGCAGCCTTCGCATCTGGAGTCCTGCAACCTTGGCCCAGTGCACTTTGGCCTTCACGGCCGTCGTCCAGGCTGAGTCCAAAGCCATTGTGGGGCACCTCGGGGAACAGTCACCCTCCTGGGCAAACATACCAGAGAGGAGACACGTGGCTGCAGAACGGAGGAGGCAGGAAGCTGCGCCTGGGAACAAGCACGTGCCCCATTCACAGTCTGGTGGCCAAATACTGAGGGGTCTCAGACTGAGGGGGATGGCCCTCCGGACCAAGCTTGTCCTCTGGAATGAGCCCCCAGTGTCACCTGAAACCTGAGGCAGGTGCCTTTAGAACAAAGCCGAGCTCTTAGATGTGTATTTGCACACACATCAGTGTGTGTGATGGGAAGGAGGAGGGTGGTACAACCTGCCAACAAGTCCATTTTGGTCACCATCTGCCATGGAGAGCCCGAGCACCTGTCGCCAACAGCTGCTGATGGCAGAGCATAGGTGAGGGAGGGAGGCCGGGAGGGAGGGAGGCGGCCCCGCCCCGGGATGGCCTATTGCGGGGAGCACAGGGCCTGTCCCCACAGGAATGCCAACTGTTCATTATAAGCCCATGCCATTTAGGAGGGGGTGTGATGAAATCTTGGCTGTTCAGTTACTTCCTGATGGGAAGGGTGGGCAGAATGTCACTGTCCTTGCCTCCCTGGTACCAGGTAGGACATTCACTTGTCACACATTTTCTCTTCCCACTGGGAAGAGAAACATTCCAGGGTAACTCTTCTCTGGAGGCATGAGCCCAGACACTCCCAGGGTGAAGTCCCTGCCTCACTGTCTGTGGAGGAAGAACAGTAACACTCCATTTTCCTGGCCCCACTGGGAACGAGATGTTCCATCCGTGTCCCCTGGTGAGAGGATGGGTTGAAATGAGCATCAGAGGGTGACATGGCTCAGGGCTGGGTCCTCTGAAGCATTTTCTTCCAGGTAAACAAAGTTGGCTTCATTAAGATAAAATAGAAACTTTTAATATTGTAATAACCTTTAGTGAAAAAGGTTTCTAAAGTGAGGGATGTACTCCCCTGACCACTATGTTTTCAAGTATTTGTTCTGTATTAACTGCTCATCAGTTATAGGTATTTTACTACCTAATTTTTTAACTCCTCACAACAATCCTATATTGTAGGTGCAGTTTTTATCCTATTTGCCACATTGGAGGACTAGGCTTAAGGACGTACTGTTACTCACCAGCGACACACAGCTGGTTCACGCAAAGCTGGGGCTCCCGCCCAGCCTGGGTGCCTCCAGGCCCCGGATTGGAACCAGTCAGCCACCCTCCGACTTCCTCCCATTTGCATCCTCCAAGCAATTTCAACTTTGTGAGGCCTTCATGAACACCCACGACTGTGCAAAGCACACTCATGCTGGGCCTCTGTGGGACACACACATACACACACACACACGAGATACCCACTATGGGTTCTCCTGGAAAGCTTTTCTACACAGAATCACCTGACAGCCTTTCCCTTGAGAGTCAAAGCCAGCCTGAAGCCCCATTTTCCCAGCAATCACTTCCGGATTCCCAGTCAGAAGTCCTCCTTGCCCCCAAGGCTCACAAAGCCCCCCACAGGCTCTCTTCTCCCTGCACTGCCTTGGTTGGCCTTGGGTCTGAGGCACCCCGGTACCCCCAGTGACCTTCTACTGGCCTGGAAGCTCTGTGCAGGCAGGGACCATGCACCCCAACTTTCAGCAGGTGCACCCCAAGTTTGGCCTGCCTTCTCACACAGCACAGTGGGACTTTTTCTTGTTGGCTGGGTCAATGTCATTTTTCTCCTGGGATGTTGCACAATGAGGCACCTGGCTTCTGGAATCTTCATTTGTTTTCCACTGTCTGCTGGCTATTGTTGCTTTCCTCTCGGGCTGCCGAGCTTCTAGAAGCTTCCCTGGTGCCTTTAGAAGGCCTTTCTCAAACCAGTCCTGAGACATTTTGATCTGTGGCTTCTAACTTGTAGGGGCTGGTAAATACGAATTTCACGCTTTATATGTATGTGTGCCTCAAACCAGAGCCACACAGGGGTACAGTGTCCTGGCTTTAGTGCAGGGACTTGGTGACTTATCTTTAGCTTGTTTAGAAGCCGTTTTCTGGTTTTCAGATACTTGGTGGTTGCCAGAGGGTAAGGGGGGTGGGGGGTGGGGGGTGGGGGGTGGGAGATGTGGGTAAGGGGGATCGAATATATGGTGATGGAAGGAGAACTGACTCTGGGTGATGAACACACAACGGGATTTATAGATGATGTAATACAGAATTGTACACCTGAAATCTATGTAATTTTACTAACAACTGTCACCTCAATAAATTTAATAAAAAAAAAAAAAAAAAAAAAAAAAAAAAAAAAAAAAAAAGATACTTGAAAGGACTCTGCTACTTGGGAGGCACGTACTTTGGCCACAGGTTCAGGTGCCAAGGACGGGGTGGGCATGCTGTTCTCTTCGCTTCTCAGAAACAACTCCTCCAAACAGCAGGAGGAACCAGGCTTGTCTCCAATGTCAGGGCAATTCTGACATCGCTTAACCCAAGCCTGGAAAATCCCCTACCGATTCCACATTGCAAAACAAAGTTGATGATAAAGACCACCCCAAAGTATTACTCTATTTCCCTTGTGATTTCTGAAGTTTATCGATATTTTCTTGTTACGTAAAATGGAGTAGTGATACCCATATTTCTGCACTGTGATACACTTGTCCAGGGAGGCCTGGAAATGTATAAAATTGGATTACATGTCTTAGAGTTAGTGTTTTATCCATAGATCAGTTTTGTGAGCCATCTCTTCCTCAGATATAAATGATATCTAGTTAAGTGTTATATGGAATAAAGTGGACATTTTAAAACTTTAAAAAATATATATATAGTGTGGCCCTCTATAACTCAGCCTCTTGTGAAAGGGGCACTTCCAGCCACAGTGTGACCAGGCCTCTGTGAGTACGCACAAGCTAGGAGATATCTTTGGAAAGCATGATATGGGTGCCTTGGGCTTCCAGCTGCCTCCAGGGGCATCCTGGGCTAAGGGATGGTGCGAGGCAGTGGGGTTCTAAATGCTTGCCCTTTGGAATGTTGAAGCACAAAATACAGCTTCTGGGCTCTCCTCTTAGGGAAAACTGTGGGTGGGAGGAAGTTGTGAAACGGAGGAAAGATGTCAGCCCAGGAAACAGCTCGTGGCTGTAGAGGACGAACCCCGGTTGGCGCTGCTCTCAGTGTGAGAGGCCTGGCAGGGCTCTCTCTGTCCTGTCCAGGCAGAAGCTGGAATGGGGGGGCCAGGACCCTTCAGGGTAGGCTGACCTCACTAGAGCTTGTTCCCCCCAGTTTAAGAGCAACTCCTTCTCAGCCGAATGCCCGGGGGTGGTGGGGTGTGAACCCACAGCACGGCCCTGGGTAACAGGAATCGTGCAGGGAGTGAACTGCAACCCTCAGCCATGTCAAAGCCCAAAATGCACTCAGATGGAAGAACTACCGGAAGCTGAGCAAAGAGCCTCTCAAGTTCAGGGCCTGCCCTCCCTCCCTCCCTCCTGCCCTCCCTCCCTCCCTCTTTCTTTCTTTTATATTATGGTAAAACAAACACTATAACATTTACCATTTTAACCATTTTTCAGTGTACAGTTCAGTGGCACTAAGTACATTCACACTGTTGTGCAACCATCACGACCATCCATCTCCAGAACCTTTACATCTTCCCAAACAGAAACTGTACCCTTTATATAACAGCTCCCCGTTTCCCTTTTTCCACAACTCTTCCACTTTCTGTCTCCATGAATTTTCCTATTCTGGCTACTTCATATAAGTAGGCTCACAGAATATTTGTCCTTTTGTGACTAGCTTATTTCACTCAGCACACTGTTTTTAAGGTTCGTCCATGTTGTAGCACGTGTCAGAACTTCCTTCCTTTTTAAGGCTGAATAATATTCTATTGTATGTACATACTACCCTTTGTTTATCCATTCACCTGTTGATGGACACAGGTTGTTTTTACCTTTTGGTTATCGTGAATAATGCTGCTGTGAACACGGGTCTACAAATATCCAGAAAGCAGGACTGTTTGAGACCCCGCTTTCAATTCCTTGGGGACATACATCTAGGAATGCAATTGCTAGATCATACGGTAATTCTACATTTAATTTTTTTGAGGATCTGCCAAATTGTTTTTCACAGTGGCTGCATCATTCTACATTTCTACCAGCAATGCACAAGGGTTCCACTTTCTCCACAGCTTCACTAATACCTGCTTTTTTTTTTTTTATAATATCCATCAGAATGGGTATGAAGCAGTATTTCACTGTGGTTTTGATTTGGAGTTCCCTAATGACTAATAATATTGAGCATCTTTTTATGTGCTTATTGGCCATCTGCGTATCTTCTTTGGAGAAATGTCTAGTCAAGTTCTTGGGCCATTTTTTAATTGACTTGTTTTATTGTTGAGTTGTAGGACTTCTTTATGTATTCTTAGTATCAATCCCTTATCAGATATATGAATTATAATTTGCAAATATTCTCTCCCATACTGTGGGTTGTAGTTTCATTCTTTTAATAATGTCATTTGATGCACAAAAATGTTTAATTTTGATGAAGTCCAGTTTATTTTTCTTCTGTTGCCTGTGCTTTTGGTGTTATATCCAAAAAATCATTGCCAAATCCAATGCTGATTTGCGTTACGTCCACTGCTAACCCAATGAAGATTGTCCTCTACATTTTCTTCTAAGAGTTTTATGGTTTTAGCGCTTAAGTTTAGGTCTTTGATTCATTTTGAGTTAATTTTTATATATGGTATAAGGTAAGGGTCCAACTTCATTTTTTTTTTTTTTGTACTTATATTCAGTCATAAAATTGGATATCCAGTTTTCCCAGAACAATTTGTCGAAAAAACTGTTTTTCTCCCCATTGAATGTCCTGACACTCTTATCAAAAATCAATTGACCATATATACTATATGTGAGGGTTCAGCCTTCCTTTTTAATACTGTTGCTTACCCTTCTTTTTCTGCCACCACTTCAGCAACGTGAAGTGCTTCCCCAAAGGGCTGACAGCTGCCTATCCCCACATCCACTAACCAGATCATTACTACCCCCAGGTGGCAGCCCCAAAACACAGGTGCACCATTCAAAGTCTGCACACATCAACATAATGCTGTTCTCCCACATCTGTTCCCACTCCTGTCCAGCCATACAAGGGGAAACCATAATGTTATTCTAGGCTTTAGCCCTGCTCATTCATTCCTCACTTGTAACCCCTACCCCCCCATATACAGATTGAATAGGTCAAGGTCATGAAATTCTCTTCATCTGATTTTTTCCCCTTAAATCTATCTTCTCTCTTCCATGCTTTCTACCACTGCCTTCATCCAGTCTCTCTCACGTCATTTCCCACCCTTATCCCACTTCCCTGACCCTAGGTCCACCCAGTTCCAGCCCAGCTCCCCCCGTTTCTCCAGAGTGATTGTGCACTATGCCAACCTGACTCTACCTCTGCTGCGAGTCCCGAAGTGCTCCACTGTCATTCTCACTCTGTTGCACATGACTTTCTTCTTGTCAGGAAAGCCCTTAGTCCTGGGGTCCACATTATTGTTGTGAAGCAGCTCACAGTATCATCTCCTTTGTGACAATTCTGGATTCTCCCCCAAGGCCGCATGAAGCCTTCCTATGTGTTGTGTTGTGCATTCTTTGCAGTTTATTAACAAAAACAACAGCAACAGTAATAACGGACGCTACCGCCCCCATCACCGTCTTCACAACCATTGCTTGCAGGCCTCTCATGTAGAGAGTAACCCCTGTAGAAGACGTATCACAGTGAAACCATACTCCTTTGTTCTCTTGTCCATTTCTTCCCCTAGACCAGGGGTGTCCAAACTGTTTTCAACGTTTTTTACCAAGGGCCATATGCGGTAAAACACACAAACAGCTGGGCCACTCACTGGAGGTGAAATATGTATTGCCTCACCTGGTTTATTTAAGTAAACTAAATATATTTTTGGACTTTGCTGCGGGCCAATTAACAATGGATTGTGAGCCGCAGTTGGCCCGCGGGCCGCAGTTTGGACACCCCTGCCCTAGACAGGGAGAGATTTGAGGACACGGACTGCCCTCTGTTCATCTTTGCAGCCCCAGCACAGTATCTGGCACCCAGCAGGTGCTAACACACAATTGCTAAATAAAGGAATGACTTCAAGCTCCTACTTTAAAGTTTTGCAGCCCTTGGAAAATTCTGCGGTTTGGACAGCTGCTCATGTCCTCTGTGCAAATAGGCAGTTTATCAATCCAAAGGTTGGCAGCAGAGATGCTGAGCCAAACTCAGTCCCCAGGCTTTTTCCCAGAGCCGTCTCTCCACACAAATGGAAGTCACATGGGATGCTCTAGATAGGAGCTCTGCCAGGGAAACAGAAAAGGTTCCATGCAGCCCTACCACTTCTAACACTATTTTAAAAGCAAATTCAGAACCAATGGTGATATTGTTTTGCCCTTAAGAAGATCACTCTTTTGACATAATAAGGTTAAAAAAGAAAGGAAAGCCTCATACTGCTTTTCCTTTCAGCTGAATTGAAAAAAATCCCCAGTCTCCCAGTTCCAGCTGGCAGACCCCTGGACTCTCAGCTTCCGAGAAGAAGGGGAGCGGAAAGATCAGCCCTCAGCAGCTGAGAACTTATTTTTGGCTGAACAGCTGGTGGAGGAATTGCTGGCATCAGGCAGCGTCTCCCCCACGCATCATGCAGGGGCAACAACACGATCTGGGCAGAACACCCCTGTCCGGACCTGGGCACCCGCTCTGACATTGACAGTCAAAGTCTAACCGTCTCGGAGCCAAGGCAATCTCAGGGGTCAAGGACCTTCTGAGGGACCCTTCCAGGAGAAAGGGATGCTTCACCCCGCCAAGCAGAAGACTCCAGAGGAACTTCATCGCTCCCTTCAAAGGAAAAGGGGAGAAGACCTGTCCTGCTCTCCACCTGAGACTAGGACCAGCGAGAGGAATTACCTAGAAGCAGAATTGAACCATTTCATCCCAATGTAAATCTCCTCTGATTAGAGGTCTCTGCTGGTGGATGGGTTGCTCCAGAGCTGTTCAAACAGAGGCTGACTGACTGGACATCGCCAGGAATGTCATAAGAGGGATCTCTGGATGGAGTGAAAAGAACTTAGCTTCTTAAAGTTGGGAAGGCCAGTGGAGACCAGCTGGGAGTCGATGGAAGCTACCACTGAGGAAAGGCAACGGGATAGTGACTGCCAAAATTTTAATAGACTCTAAGGTGGAATTTTACAGTAAATTATAAATTTGTTGATTTGCTCTGATTAAACCCACAGAGTAAGTGCCAGTCTTCTTTACTTTGTACTGAAGCCATGCTACCTTTTATAGTGTTGATGTTATAACTCAAGTTCAAGGCTTTCCACATGAACACAAGGGAGAATAATAGAGGGCCTCTCCCCACATCTGTTCTTTACCAAGCTGTTATCATGGGCTCAGCTCTTTACTTCTGCTTTTTTCTTATTTAGGAATTTAGAACAACAAGAATAAAAAGTCCTGAAGACTATGAGAAAACAGAATGTTCTTCAAAGAAAGCGTTTGCGTTTATATTCAATCCAGATATCCAGTTCTCCAAAAACACCTTCGTATTCAATGTGGCATATTTTTAAATGGAAATCTAAAGCAAGAGAACATGACGTTGGTAGAAGAAAACGTAATTTTCACTTGGCGGAGAGCCTTTCAATTCAAAGATGACAATTGGTTATGTGCCCGGCCCGAACTTAGATGAAGACATGCAAAAGATGTGGCCCCTGCCCTCCAGGGACCTCTGATCAGCACACTGACGCCAGCACAGCAGTGCCCCCAGAGAAGTACACACGCTCCAGGGTGCTCACACCTGTGCTCTGCTCACACTGGGCTGTTCTCACCTCTTCCTATACCAGCCCCATGGGCTCTCTGCAGGTCAACAGGTTTGTCCTCTGGCTGCTTTTACTTCAAATGAGTGCAATCCAAGCAACATTTGTTAAATTCCCACAAAGTACCAGGGTCAATGTCAGAGCTTTGGAGAAGTACCTTCTAAATGTGTGTCCATTTGTTTGTTTATGCCTCTGCTTTATTTCCCAAGCATTAGAGGTGGCTTACAAAAATAAAACAAGACCAGGGAAAATACATATTCTAGGGGACCAGGGTAGAATGAGCACACGCAGGTCACAGAGTCCTACACAATTGCTGAAATAGAACTGCAAATTTGACTCATGGATGAACAGGACATAGTCTAAGCTGCCGGGGGATGGAGAGCAACCCTTATACCAATTTCTGGAGTATAAAAGCATAGAAGCTGGCACACAGTGGATGTTCCAAATGTTCACTATTTGGACGCTGCCTGGGGCATCAGCACATAACAGTTCATGCCTCGAAGACAGACATACAATTGAATAACTTTGGCTGGTAGGGTCAGGGAAGGCTTTACCGGAGAGGTCCTAGCTAAATTAGGTTACTTTGGTGGGGAGATTGCCACATGTTGCCAAGCCAGTAATCACTCCTGCCACTGACAGTAGAGAGAAAAATAAAGAAAAACGTCACACAATTCCTCAAGCAATGGTGGTCCCCACTAAACAGGGCAGGCTGACTGCACAGGGGCTAAAACCTCAGTTTCGGGGCCATATCCCAGATCCTCAATTTCCTTTGGCTTGGGCAATTTCATTCACTTAACCTTGAGGTTCTAAGTGGAGGTATTGGTCTTGAAACATTTCTAATAGCATATTCTTTGAGTAAAGATATTTGAAGGTCATTCAACAGTCAAAAAATTGTCATCCTTCTAGAAAGTTCTAATCCCAAAATTACCTTCACCCCATACCTGAAGAAGTCCTTATACTCTAGGGAATCTGAAATGACCTATAACCATGCCCCAAAGTATTAACAACCAGGACACGTTCAGGGAAGCACAACGTGAGTTCTCAATGCATAATCTTCAAACATTAATCCCATTTAATGTCCCACTAAAACACTTATCTGGTTTTCCTCCAAACAGTATTTTGTTTTAATGATACAGCCTCTTATCGCACTGAAATCTCCAAATATAGGAACATGAGAAGTTATTGAAGTGCTACACCTTCTTCCACTGAAATGCTGCATCTTCTTTCATAGCCCTTGCTACTCAATGTGTAAAGAAAAGGGGGGTAGGGAAGGGAGAGGACTTCAAAGGTGAAGAAAATGATGTGTCTGAAGATCAGCAGCACTGGCTAAGTGTGTGAATGTTGCTTCCTGGAGGCCTGGCACTTGTACCAAGCACAGAGACCACCAATAACAACACCTGCTTGTCCCTGTAATTCAACTGGCCATTGGTACCAGTTAGCAAAAGAATGAACAGAAAAAACAATGTCCTGATGGAAAAGAAGGAGGGCGGTGTTCAGGCCTCGAAGGAGGGAGATGCTAGCCTGAGAGATAAAAGGTTGTAGCTACGGACACACACACACACACACACACACACACACACACACACACACACACACACAGGGCCCGCTTGGGCTTGACCCCGCTCAGAGGGCCTTGTGAAAATTGACGGAAACAGGAATCTCTGTGAAATGTCAATTCTGATTTCAGCTTTTGTAGAGAAAGGGGCTGTGTACTTAGGAGTACCACTTTATATTTTTACTAAAGATATTTGCTTCTGAGACTTACAGAAGATAGGTCATCTATGACGGCAAGGACTCTAGCACTCTTCAGGGATGCAGGGCAAAGGAAGATGAAAAACACTCTCAGAAGTAGGCAAATGCATTTTCCCGGGATCAGAGAGGGTTTCAAACTGTCCTGTGCTGATAGGTTAATTTCTGTAGCCAGGGTGGACCTAGGGTCAGCAGACATTCAGACATTCTCAACAGGTCACTATAAATGGAGGGGCAGTGACAAGAAGCCTTGTCACCGTGAGCTGGGATGACTCGCTAAGGCTCTTCCAAGACCCCTGCAATAGCCTCCAAAATGGCCTTAGAGTCTGGCATCTACCTCCTCTGCTCCATTCAGCTCGCCACTGTTAAAATGATATTTCTAAAACACATCCAGGGATATACAATCCCTGCTCAAAAACATGGCTACATGCTTCCTCCACATTTTGGCCTCAGCCAAACTCTGCAGTCTCAATTGCTCCACTCTCTACTCCTTTCTACACACATCCTGTGGTTCTGCCTCGATGAACACATTGTCTTCCAGAATCATACCTTTTTACATTAGTCCTTCTGGCTGGAATGTATTCCCTCTCCCCTACCCACGACAGTCCTTTGTAAACACGTGTGCACACACGCACACACACACAAACATACACACACACACACACACACACACACTTTTGCTTAAAAATCCTATTCATCTTTCACGGCATACTCCTCAATAGGAATGTCCTCTGGAAAGCATTCCTGGTTTCTCCAGGTCAGAATTCAATGCTTCCTTATGTGTGTTCCTGGCATATCCTGAACGGATCCTTGTTGCCACATTTATCAGTGTTCTAGGGGGCCATTGGTGTCTGCCACTTGATTGTGGGTCAACTTGGAGGCAGAGACTGAGCTGAAATCATTATTATTGGTTCCACCACCTTTCTACACATCCCAGGGTCTAAGACAGTGTCTTAAATATGGTAGATAACTTGGTTTGTGTATTGATTGAATGGCATATAGAAATGCAGATATTACTGACTTATAACCAGTAAGAAGTATGGACAATATTGAAAAAAATCTGGATCCAATTCAGACAAATAACCCAGTATGATATTAGGTAGACACTGGACAAGCCCATTCACATTTGTACCTCTCGGTACAAATTATTTAGAAAGTTACTGATGCCATTCACTGGAGCAGACTGGAAAGAAAGTGCTCCTAGTTCATTATCAGTGGGAGGTATGGAAAATGACCTGGTTGTGGAATTGGCTCTCTCCTAGCAGCTGTGTGACTTTGGGTAAGTTTCATTTCCTCATCTATAAAGTGGATATGAGAATTCTGCCAATCTAACATGGCGGCTCCGAGAATCGATGAGATAATACACAAGAAAGAAATTTAAGAACTAAAAATGCGTTATTCTATTCAAATGAGAAAACTTACACAATTATTTTTGTAAATCTTACTGTGATGAGCACATTTTTATAGTTACTATAATGTTAATCCCCCCCTTTGTGTGGAGACTGTATAAAGAAGGGATGGGATGGGAAGGACGGGGAACTCTATTTATGGTTTAACACCCGTGTGTCTGTAAAGGGTCTGACACTTTGGGACAGCTTCTTTGAAAACAAAAAGGATTATCTTTGAGGATCACAGAGTTGTGACTGCTAACATATAGATACATAGTGCTATCTTTTTTTGCTCTACAATAAAAACATTCGACAGCCTATTCTGGTTTTGGAAAGGTCACCGAGACAATCTCATCATAACCAGGAAGATGAAGAGACTGGTAAAATATTTCAATGTGATCAGCACCATACAAGACACAGATGCCACCTAGCTAATAATTCCCATCAACTTCCTAGAAACCCAGTGCCAACACTGGACATGCTGTCTTAGGGTCTCTCCCATCTGCCGTTCACTTTGCCACTGATCAAAGAAACCTTACACAAGGCCAGTGGGCTGGCCACGCGGCCACGCATACATTACGCTGTCTGCAGACAGGTGGCATCTTCATGCCAGCCCTACATATGTAAACACAGGAACCCTGTCTAGGGGAAGGCGCCATGCTGTATATGAGATATCTTGTACACTGTCTGTGGCTCAGCAGACAATTATAGTATCTATAGCATCGTGGATGATTAAACTAAATTCATATCTTTAATTAAGCCCTATTCAAATATTTCTCACCACTCGCTGATAATTCTGTGGGCATTTTACTAATAATAAATCCAGTGATAGAGGTCACGCAAAGGGCACACATGATGCTCAGGCGCCAGTCCCAAAACTGTCTCAATTCCATATCTGCACACGTTCGCCTGTTAGCCACGTCACTGCACACGCACCACCCACGTGCTGACTATAGAACTAGAGATTCCTGCTGCCTGAGCACAGGTCATAAACTGTACAGGACGGCGGCATGCCTGGCGGTCCTGAATATGTACAGTTCTCATGCTGTACCCAAAGGCACAGAGTGTTTCCATATACATTCTGTGCATATATAACTATAACTTCTGTGTCTGTATGATGGCCAAGTAGCGGTACATCTGTAATACCTAGGTGCTGTTCACACAGCGTGTTCATACAACACCCAGGAGTGCATAGTGGCACATGGTGACTGAGGCCAGGCGAGGGATTATTGTGCCAGTTCTCTTCAAGATGGCATCCTTTTGCCTAGAACACAAGTCCTACTTTCACTAAAAGCCAAGAAAAGCCTCTCAGCTATACAGCAGGATTTGCTGTAATAACTTTGTATTCAAGTCTGAAAACTCCATTATGGCAAGTTCAATGGAAAAATAACACAGAAAAATGTGTCCAACGCACGGCAAAGAAACAAACATCAAGCTGGTGTTGTATCCACTGTGCAAGCAGAAGAGGTCTTGAGTCTTCTTCACATGATGGGGATAGGGGTGGGTTGGGGAGGGGGAGGCTCAGCTTTCCGTCCTCCCACCCATTCTTCTGGGACTCAGGCGTAGCCCTGGGCTGCTGAGGTCAGTTCTGTTCTGCCTGTGTAACTCAGGGCTCAGGAATTGCGGAACATTTGTCTAGTGTGGGGATGCTCCTTTGAGGTCAGCTAGTTCAACCCTCCTAACATCATAGATGAAAAAACTGAGGGCCCAGGGATAAAGTGATGGCTGAGGGCTACACTGCTGATTAGAGGATGAAGTGTATTCACAGTGACATACTTAGCTGCCAGATTAATTTTTAATTACAGAATATACTTGGCTACTGAGCACATTTACTGATAACAAAAAGAGCATCATGACGAGATCCAGAGAGAGGGAAGAAGCAGGAGATGAGGGTGGAACGCGGAGCTCGGAACCAAGAGCGGGCTGGAGGTGGGGACCAGCAGGGAGTGACACTGGGCTGGGCTCACTGCCCGGCTTTGACAGTGACCAGCTGTGTGATCTCAGGGAAGCCATCTTCCCTCTCGGGCCGACCTCTTCCTGAGCTGTAAATGCAGGGAGTCAGCCTCCACAACCCCTTCTGACATTCACAATTCAGATGGCTGCAGGAGAGATAAGCACCACTGGATGTGTAAGGAAGCCCCAGCACACTGGCTGCTGATGTGTAAGGGAAGGAGGCAGATGTCCATCCTTTCAGCCCTGGCCAGCCTAGATGGTGTGCCCTCACCCCCCTGTTTCTCATCATAAAGGTCTCAGGGCAATTGTCATCATCACACAGAAAAGAACATACTCACTTTCCTTCTCAGAGGTGAGCCTTCTGCTACCAGGCTAACGGGGGATGTTGTGATTCACCAAACCTTCTTACCTTGCTTTCTGAGCACTCCATGTTCATGCAGTGAGGTTTTGTTTTTTGTTTTTGTTTTTTTTTAATCTGAAAGGCTGAAAACTAAGCCTAAAATACCAACTTTTAGAAATGTAGACAAATGCTTCAGACATTTCTAAAGATCAGGAAATAGTCCCTGCAGGACCAGCACTGTGGCAAAACTAGGCCAGCGACCCAAGACCCTAGTAAGTGAAACGAAGTATTTTTTAAAAGATGTCATCATCTGCCCACTCACTACTCCATCACTTCCTGTTACATGGCACAAATGAAGTAATGAACAAATGAAGTCACAAGTTACTCTTTTGGGACTTAAGGGCAGGGTCGGCTAGGATGGTGGGTGACAGATGTGTTAGGTGTTATTGTGCAGAAGTAGAGCTGGCTTCTAAACCTGGCTAACCAAGGTTCAGATAGCCAGATGTGTGATCCACACCCCCACCTCTTCAGTCCTTGGCATTCTCATCTGTGTCATGTCACTGTTGGTTTCACGTGACCTCTGTGAAACCTTCTGGGGCTCATTCATTAAATTTACTATTAGTAAAATGCCCACAGAATTATCAATGAGTGGTGAGAAATATTTTAATAGAGTTTAATTAAAGATATCTATTTAGTTTAATCATTCAGAATGCTATAGATATCTACAATTATCTACTGGGCGCGAGGCAGTGATGAATAAACCTCTTTTCTAACCAGGTTAAGTAAGGGGTTGTGTTACAGATAATTTAAAGTTTTAAGGGGGAAATAAAAGTCAATGCAAAATGAGGTTAATGTTTTTTTAAAAGTGTTCTTCCTGTAGAGTCAGTATATTGATAAGTAGTTCAAGAAATACTTCCCTCTGTTTTTGTTCTGTGAAATCCCAGAACGTGAGCGACATTTGAGAATGGGTAGAATTCACCTTGTAAAAACTCAGAGCACAATACCTCGTGTTATTTTCAAAATGCAATTTTATAGCCTTCATTTATTTCTTCACCTTTGAAATGGAGTTAATGCCTGTCTACAGCTCTCAGGAGGCTCAAGAAAGGTGATTCATACAAAACTCATAATTCGCTGAACAAATGTGTCATTTTATTGTTGTAATTATTACTTGGACTTGATAACTATCTAAAAAGTTTCCCAAATCAACATGTGACAGCAGTCAGATATACAATGGTGTGATTTAAGTAGAAGTTTTTGTTTTACTTTCTATTATGCCGTCTGGGCTCACACGGATGCCCCTGGCTTCCTGGGGTGGGTGGGGGAAGGGAGCAGAAGCTGGGCTGTGAGATCCAAAGGGCAAGGAGCCCTAATGGATGGGCCTGATCAGAGCTGACAGCTACCCAGACGCGTCCGGCTGGTCATCCATCCTTGATGGATCATAACCAGATCATTACCAAGCCCCCAATTTTGCACAAGGAAACAAAAGGCCATTAACACGTGACCACCAAGGACCCCCTCCACTCAACTAGGACATGCCCACTGCACATGGATGCCTTTGTGCTCTCACAACAGGACCCTGTGCTGGGCATGACGCAGAACACATGGGCACAGATCAGCCCTCAAGTCAGAGAGACCCTGAGAAATTCTGCAAGTGGCCCAGCCGGGAACCTCAGGAACACAGAAGAGGGCAAGACTCGATCTAACCAGGGGACACAACAGAGGTGGCAACCGACGTGGGTCTGCAGCACGAAGGACAATGTGGGCAAAGTGACAGGGAGCAGAGCTTGCCACCCCAAAATAGGCCCTTTTGGGGATATTGATGATTTTAAGGTGGTTATTTTAAGAAAGAAAAAACTCAGGAAAAACCACTGACCTTCCCCTTAACTGCCTAAGAGAATGTAGGTGGAAGACCTGCTCCAGGAAGGGAGCTATCGCCACAGATAACTATAGTTTAACAGGAACTAGCGTGAGACAGGGAGGAATCTACAAGGCCCTTTTGTTCAAAGTCCTCTCACGTCCCATTGTTAACAATGGCCCAGAAATCATTTGTGTGGGAACCATGTGCTTTTCCATCCCCATGGGAATTGCCTTCCTGCCCTTTGAGTCCAAACTACTACCCCTGAACCCTTTTCCTTAGCTCAGGATGGCATTTAAGTCCCAACTACCCGATTTGTCCTTGGGTCCCATATTCTTATGAAATCCCCATGATGTACGTGTGTAACCAAATTTGGTTATTTTCTCCTGTTACACTGTCTCATGTCAGTTTGATTATTACATCAGCCAGGAGAACGAACAGGGAAAAGAGGGGAACTTTCCCCCTCCCTCACAAAAGCATGGGAGCTGGCACAGGAGCGTCAAATACCTGGACCCGCCTGGTAGGTTAGGTTTGTGCACAGGGGGCTACACTGTGAATGACCTTGAATTTCAGGCAAAAGAGTGTGGTTGTGGGGAATGGGAACCACTGAAGTCTTTTAAAAAAAGGCTTCTGGAAAAAAAAAATAAAACCATCTTCTGAACAAAGAGGGAAGCACAGGATGTAGCGAAAGGTTAATCTGGCAGCTGAGGCAGCTGACTGGGAGGAGAAAGGCAGGCAGAAGAGGAGGGCAGGCCTTACTCCAACACAACCCAGGTGCAGCAGGAAGAGAAAAGACACGCTCAGGAGGAAACCTGTCTAGGGTCCTTATAACCACTTCCCACCCCATTTTTTTTTTTTTTTTTGAAGAATAACCTGATTACTGAAGTAGTAACAAGAAAGTTCCAATTTGATGAGAAAACACAACAATAAATTAATTTCATGGGTTTTTAGAGCACAATAGCTACTTTTTAAAAATACTGCAGGGAGAACCAAATACTTTTTTTTTTTTTTAATGTCTCACACTATGATGGTACTGTCCTCTCGTCTCTCACTGTGCCTCAAAAATAAGCTATTTTTGCTACAGGCATATCACTCCTCAGTTTAGAAGATGATTCCAGTGGTTCTGAAGCCTGGCTATCCATGTAGCATCAGCTAGGAAACTTTTACAAAATACAAATGCCAGGGTCCTTTTCCTCAAAGCAAACACCGATTTGGATTGTCTGGGGTGGGGCCCAGGTGGTAGTGATTTTTTAAGCACTGCAGGCAATTTTAATATACTGACAGTGCTCTGAACTAGCATTCTAGGTTAGTGGCTCTCAACTGGCGACAAGTTCCTCCCAGGGGACATTTGGCAATAACTGGGGACATTTTGGGTTGATTCAACTGGTAGAGGGTGGGGGTGGGGATGGGGACTGAACTATTGGATCTAGTGCGGTACAGGCCAGGGAAGCTGAAAGAAGGGAAAAGCATTCGTTCTACAATGCACATGGCAGCCCCCACCTCCCTAACAATGAATTCCCTGGCCCAACGCCAGCTGCTGCTGTGAAGTCCTGCTCTTGTTAAATACAATATTGAGGGTTGTGTTGTGTGTGTTATTTGGTGCTTGATGAATGGAAAAAAGCCAGGATTCGAACCTTGAGCAGGTTCTTTACGTCTCCCATCTCCAGAAAGCCACCCCTTTTCTCCTGGTTTCCATAATACATGGAACCACCTTCTACCCCATTTTCTTTTTTTGTCCTTCTCTGTCGCTGATTATTTACTCTTTGTCACCTTTGCAAACTCTTCTGTTCTCCACAATTGTTGATGTTCTGTCCTTCACCTGATTTTAGAGGATCCCTCCCCTGGGTGAGTGATACAATTCACAGTGCACCCCCTTTGGCTGAAGGAACCGTTTACACAGTCTTTAAATGCTCCTGAATCCTACCTGTGTAGCTCCTCCACCAGCATCCTCATCTTCAGACCTTTACTTTGTGAAAAATAACATAAGTGGAGCCATTTTAAATGGAGCCAGAGCAGCCATTCCAGAGGAACTATCTTGCGGGTCCTGTTTCCTGAATCTTTGAACTGAGCCAAACCACTAACATTCTAAGGTGTCAGCAAGGATGAGAGTTTCTGGTCCAAAGGACCGATAAGAGTGGTCTTTTACCTTGTGAGCACTTCGCCTGACTGACCAGTGAAGTACAAATCTAGCTTTGTTTGTCAGCACCAATGAAATTTTCTTCAAAACAACTGACCTCATCTTCCTCTTTTTTTTTTTTTCCTATAAAATTCCCTGATTCCCTCTTCTATAATCAGACCACTATTTGGGTTGCTACCTAAATCTGTGTATTCCGAATTGCAATTCTTTGATCCCAAATAAACGACTTGCCTCTTGAACTGAGTATTGATTTTCTGAACTGACATTTCCACTGCCTCCTGGAAATCTCCCCCTGGATTGTCCAATGAGGGCCTCAAATGCCACATACCCCACACTGAACACAGTCCCTTTCTCTGAGAGCCAGGCACCCCTCAACCTCCCAAGAAGAGAATAATCCTTTTAAATCGCAGACCTGATCTTCTCACGCCCCTGCCCCGACCCTGCCCCAATCATAAAGGTCAAACCCATCGCATCACATCTCCTACCCTTCGCTCTGCCGCACTCGGGCTCCTCTGAAATCTTCTCAAATAGGCCCTGACTTTTGGGCTTTCATATGCATCTCTGTATTGTCCAATTTTAGCAAGAATGATGCTAAGTTGGTTTCACACCCCTCCCTGCCCCCACCCCCTCAATATCTGACCAGTAACTGATTGGGTCCTCTTTCCCCACCATCCCCAGGTGATGTCTGATCACCCTGGCCTGCCTTCAGCAAGATCCTGTTAGGTAGGTTTACCTTTGACGTTTCCTGTTAGTAATTTTCCATCCATAGCCCCCAACCCTGCTCCTTGGCTAAAAATTCCCACTTTTCCTTATTGTATTGGAAGCTGAGCCCAATCTCTTTCCTACTACAAAACCCCACTGCAGTAGCCTCCCTTGAATAGAGCTTTTCTTACACACTAACAAGTATCATGAATAATTTTACTTTTCTTTAACAGTTGCCCAAGTAGGACTCACATGTGAGTCTTCTACCAAGCCCAGCAGTTCTCAATCCTGGCTGCATCCTGGAAATATCTGGAAGCTTCTTAAAAAAACTCCTCATGCCTGGGTCTCTCCTCAGACCAGCTAGTTAAACATCAGAACGGGGGTGGGGAAGCGGGCAGGAGGTGACCGAAATGAGAGTTGAGAACCTCCAGCCTGGACATCCTTCCCTTTACGTGGAGAAAGAAAGCACTTCTGTCTTGAGAGGCTCACGTTGACTGTCATTAGGGCATTTATCACATTGTACTGTCATCACTGGGAGGGCAGAGATTCTGGGTTTTCGTCCTGTGGATCCCTAGCACTGGCAGGGTGCCTGGCAAAGTGTTTGAACTGATCTGAAGGAGACAGAGCAGGCAGGGTGGAGTAAAAGGAGACTCTCCCATTTCAAGGCAGCCTGCCATTCCTCCCCATCTCTAATCTCTAAGGGCACAGGAGTTATCACATAGTTCTCCAGGGTGACACAGCCCTACCTGTCAGGCATTTCTAATTTAAGGTACAAGCTCTGGGCTCGTAGCTGTCCTAAAACTGGCAGGTAAATGTCATAGTTAGCATTTTAACATGTAGTTTCATGGATCAAGGGTGGTCTAGAGTCATTGATTTGGGGGTGAATCTCAGCAGTGTGAAAGCAGTGACATCCTTCCCCCCGAGCCCTTGGGAAAGGAATAGGTATAAGAAGATGAAGAAGGTCCCTAAAGTTCTTTCCATGTGTAACATCCTACAAGCTCTGACAAACAAAATAGAAATGCTTTATCCTTAGCTATGCACAAATGAAGCAGAAGTCACCAAAATGAGGGTGACAGCGAGCGGGAAGGAAACTCACAAAGGCAACCAGCAGTTTTACAATCCATCCCTGGGCTTTGTCTGAAAAGATTGTTGAAAGAAGAGAGCTATGACTTGGAGTGGCCAGAAGAATAATTCCAATTGTGCTTCTGGAGTAATGTATTTTATATTCCTTTTGATTCCAAAGTGTCTGATATGGTTTCCAAAACATTTTTACAAATGTCAAATTCACTGTCAATCCTAAACCACCTGGATGAAAATAACTGACAGGCAGCTAAATTAAGGAGCTATAATTTTGCTCAAGTGTTTCAGGGACCTTTTAAGCTACAAAAATCAAATTGAAATTGCTTTAATAGAGCCCAGAAGCTGCTTGAGTTAGAATAGACCACAAAACTCCATCTATCTAGCTCCACCCGCACCCCACACACACATTTTTAAATTGAACCAAGTGCGCGTGCACACACACACACATACAGTGGTAACTATCAGAAGACATGAATATATTAATTAGCTTAAATGTGGTAATTGTTTCACAGTATATATGTATATCAAATCATCAAATTGTACACCTTAAATATGTACAATTCTTAACTGTCAAATATACCTCAATTTAAATAATTGAACCTATATGAGATGAACGGGAACATTTTCTCATCACAGGACCCCATTCACCCCATTTGCCATTCTAAGCTCCCCCTTTATCCATGGCTTACCCGGGCAATCATGTTGAAGCTGAACCCCACCCTCTTCTCCTGCAGCCTCCTTGCTTTCTGGATGGCAGCAAAATTGGCTAGCACTGTTCCTTGGGCAGTCCTGACTGTCATAAACTGTCTCTATGGACCTGAGCACATCACCGGGCATGGAATGTTCCGCCTCAAAGGTCTGGTGGCTGAACTAGGTTTTCTCTTATGGATGCTTCCATAGCTCCAGGAAAGCTCCTCAGTCTCGCCCTTTTCCGAGAATTCTATTCTCCCATCCAGCACCCCAGGAGATGACGGAAGTTCTACAAGAAGAAGATACTTTTAGGAAGCTGAATGCCTACAAGAGAGTTGACTTGGGGGTGAGGGGAGAGTGGGATCTAAGCGGGACGGGATGGGGAAATCACCAGGGGGCTGATTGTGTGATTTCAGTCTGCACTAACAGCTAGTTGGTGGCAGAGTTGGACCTCTTTCTAACATGGCATTGTCCTTCCACAACTGGGAAGGTATGGCCAATTGGGGAAAAGGGTCTGGAGACGCCATTCTGGCCACTGAATGACCTTCAGCCCACTCAAGACCTTTGCCACCTGCCAAATATGAAAATAGATCCAAGATCTTTGTCATGTGAAGCTGTATCTAGTGGACCCCAAAGGCCCATTAGCCAGATTTTCATGAGATGCTTTGGCAAAGCCCTCTCCTGGCACCACCTTTACGAGTCTAGATCAGGCGTCCAAATGACAAGCAGGTGTAGAATGATAGCCTCTGGTCATTTTGCAAATGTGGCACTCAAGGTGTGCCCCCCTCCCAGGTCAAGCTGAGCCTCTATACCAGCTGGCTGCTACCGATGGGTCTGGGCACTAAAAACAGTTTAAGGGAGACTCTGGTGACAGGCATCTCCCCAAAGCCAGATTAAGGAGATCACAGCCCTGGACTCTCATCCTAAAGACAAGGGAGAACCACAGTGGTGGGGGGAGGGGCAATGTCGATAAGCAGAGCCATTTTCAAATTCAAAGGCTCCTCCACTGCTGGCAGTGCTCGACGCCTTGGAGAAGCAACCAGAGAGGGTAAGGAGATGGCCCCATCTGTTGAAATGAAAATAAAGTCCTACAACCAAGTAATGCAGAACAACCCTTGCCTCAGCGCAATGGTCACTGCAAGCCACTTAACCTCAGTGGGCCTCAGTTTCCTCACCTGCAGAGTAAGGAGGACCCCATGTCATGAAGAGCAGTGCGGAGCCACTGGTAGGGTACACATGCAGATTGCCACTAACAGAAGAGACCGTGGCATGAAAGATGCCCTAAAGGGTTACCCTGAGACATAGCAATCCCGTATGAAGGGATTTACCCCAACAAAATCATTTTGAAAGATACAGTGTTATTTATGGCCCAAGAAGGATTAGTGGTGTTGTCAAAACAAAGGGGCTACCACTCGGGGCTGTGCTGGTCAAGCTGTGTGCTGTGGACTGTCACCCAGGCTGGGGAAGAAAGAAGACGAGAGGGTCCACAGCCATGGGCTAGGGAGACGGTGGAGGCAGCATGAGAAAGAAGGGGAGGCCTTCCTGCTGGGGACCAGGATGCTCAGGAAATGACCGACAGCAGGCCTGGCACAGGGCAAGGCCATCAGGGCAGGGGAGGTGCCCATCCCCACCCCACACTAGACCCCCCTCTGCTGATGCCACCTGCGAGAGAAATGAGAAGATACTCAGGTTAGCAAAATTCGGCAGAGCAGGGATCTTTCAGATGTGATACATCCCTGTAGATTTAGTATCTGTTATAGGTTTTTATTATTATTTTTTTCCACTAAGTAATCTTTGTCAGATAACCTCATGTTGAGGACTTCAGGGAGGTCAGACATTGAGCTGATGGGAGGTCACGTGGAACGCCCCAGAAGCTGACCTCGCCCCGACAGGCAGGTGACTTCTCCCATCATGAAAAGCAGCAAGTTGCCAAATGTCTAGGGGCAGAGCGGTCAAGCACACAGAGCCCGTCACATGAGGGATGTGTTCTGCAGTCACTGAAAGTGACAAGTATGAAGGTTATGAAGCAAGGGGGAAGAAAAGCACTAAAAATGTAAATGAGAAAAAGCACAACACTATAAGTCTCCGTACAATGTCATCTGTGTAAAAGTGTGTGCAAATCGACAAAGACTGGAAGAGAGCCCAGAAAGTCGAAACGGGTAATTTCTCAAAGTATCTTTATTGTTGTAGTATTGCTTTAATAAAAAATACAGCTTTAAATAAGAGAGAGATGCATACAAGGGGTTAGGCCGGTGCAGGGGTTCTCAAATGTCACCCTCCCTTGAACTACTTGCCGGGCTGGTTAAACACAGATTGCTCGGCCTACCTCCTGGGCTTCTGAGTCAGTGGGTCTGGGGCAGGGCCCGAGAATTTGCATTTTTAACAAGTTCCCAGATGATGCTGGTACCACGGGGCCTACACTTTGAGAACAACTGGGCTAGTTCAGGGTCTCTATGGAAGTGTGAACTCTGAGCGGTTGCAGAGGGTGCTGGGAGCCCATGTGGTAAGGCTGCAGGAAGCCCAGGACAGGATGCCCATCTGTGTTCTGATGGACGCGGCGAGCCCTGTGCCGTTCATGGTCGGTAAGGTAACTGGGGTTGCTGCCCTGGTGGGAACACCCTCATGGCTCCCAGAGACTGAGGGATCATTATAAGCACGTTAGCCACCAGCTCCCCTAGTTTCCAGGAAGCCATGAGGCCAGGAGACATTCCTTTGGGGCAGCTGCCCGCTTGAGGAAACCCCGCCTGAGTGAATGCTCTTCCCGTTCTGCTCCTCCCTGGATCCCCTAGAATGCAGACGATAGGCTAGTAGCGCCAGAGGGACCCGTGGGTGATCTAACCTCACTGCCAGCTCTCAGAGGTGAAGAAACCAAGGCCCAGAGGGAAGAAGCTACACAGCTGACTAGTGGAAGCCTGAAGTTAGAACCCAGGGCTCTGGGCGCCCGGGCCACAGTGCTTTCTCTCTCAATATGCCCTGTGCTCTCAAAAGTAAGCAGAGCTCCTCTGCCCATGTTTAGTCACCAATAAAGACATCTGCTGGCCTCGCCACCTGGAGCCTTTCACCCTGAGCAGGTGTCTCTGATTAGAAGCTTCTGTGCTGGGGCCAGCACTCCCAGTGTGGGGGTCACATGCGTGCTGCCACTGCCGAGCTCAAACTGAGACCCTCCTGGACCATGGGCACCAGCACTGCCAGGAAACTTCTTCCTGGCAGGCCTGGGGTTCTGTGCTAAGCAGCTCCCAGCTGGCTGGCCCTGGGAGATGCAGGGCCCCCTCCACGCCCAGCACTTTGGTATTTATGACCCTCTTTTGAAAAAGGGTTTTCCCAGCAGGAGTTTGCCCTGTGAACTCACCATAATTAAGGCAGCCCAGAGAGACCCAGCAGAGGTTCAAATCTGATTTCAGAGCCTGAAATTAGTCAGCCCAGTGTTCTGAAGGACGCACACTGCCCTGCTGTCCCCAGCTCCAGTTCACAGGCTTCCAGCGGTCCCCATGAGCCATTTTGGTACTACATCTGGCTGGGCAGATGCAAAAACAAAAGGTCGGAAGGCCAGAATATATTCCTAGGTAAAAATATCTACACCCCCTACTTTATTCACCCCTATGCCCCTTTCTCACCCACCGAAGGATATTGCTACAGAGAAGCTATGCCTTCTAGTAGAGTCAGATACTGCAATTGTAATACGCTTTTACTGAAGTGAAAAAAGATTCAAGATTTGCAATGGAAAAAAAGACTGCACCTAGTAATATCAAAGGATCTGGTTCTTAATAGGTCAAACTGTGCTTCATATCAGAGGCCCACATAGATGCTGGCAGAAGTCTCCTTAAAGGGGATTCAGGCCACCTTCAGGTTTGGAATTTTGCCAGCCAAGAATGTCAAATGCAATTAATGTAAAATCATGCAGGCAAGCTGGCCTGGTTTTTACCCTCCTAGATGGGTCCACCTGTATGACAGGTGAATTATTCCAAGAAAACCCTTTTGATCATTACTTTCAGCAAGGTAGATCACCATGGTCCTTCCACAGAGCTACATAACATGAACTACCATTAAAGTTAAGGCATGACTTTGTGGCCCCGTTTTACAGATGGGGAACCTGAGTCAGATCCAGAAAGCTTGAATGGCTTAACAAGGTCACAGAGTGAATCAATCTGGGCCAAGACTCAGTCCTCTTGAACCCACACTCCTCCACTTCTGTTTTTAAAGTTCTGGCCAAGTTTTTGTTGTTGTTTTGTTTTCTTTTTTTAACCTAAGTGCAAACATACAGCACAGAAAGCTGTATTGGTTGTGCTATCTCCAGGAACCCCTGCGTCTACCAGACTAAGCTCTCTTTAAGGAAAAGTACTTTCCCTTGTTGGTCTTCACATGTCCGCACTTAGCATACATGGCAGCCTACAACGCCAGTTCACTATATGTAGGCCTTGCACATTTGTAGTTATGAGTTGACAACTCAAACTCAAACTAAACTAAAACCAGCTTAAAAATGCCAATAAAGTGAAAAATAGGATGTCCTTGGGGTTTGAAGTGCTTAATAATAGCTAACATTTAATGAGCACTTCCGCTGTATCAGGCATCATTCTATGATTTACATGGAATAATTTACGTTTCACCAAACCCTGGGAAACATGTGCTAGCTATCATTATCCTCATTTCACAGGGTGGGAAACTGAGGCAGAGTAGAGAAGGAACGTGCCATGCCCAAGAGCACATGGTAAGTGGCAGAGTCGAAATTCAAGCCCAGACAATATGACAGCAGAACCCATGACCCTAATATTGTGCTGTACGCCTCTAATGAGGCATTGTCTTCCTCTGCACTTGACTAGAAATGTAGGTGCAGTCCTGAAGATGTCTTGTGGTTAAGCAATCCAAGTGGTTTTTGCTGTTCCTGGGTGGAGTGTGGGAAGAAGGGCTTCAAGGACCTGCAGAGAACATGCCGGAAACATCAGCGCCCTAAGGAGCACATCATCTCCTGTGTCCAAGTTGCACTACCATTTGCCAGATGATTCTGTTAAAGGAATGGATGATCTATCCACTAAGCAACAAGGAGCTGCTTACTTAGACTGACAGAAATGTAAGCGTGCAACCCAGAAAGGGAAGTCACGAATAGAAACCTGCACGAAGTCAAGTCAAGTTCCAGGAAGACGCAATGATTCCAGGGCCCTTCAAAAGAAAGTCCTTACTCGTGCGGGAAGGGGACAGTATGATGACTAGGAAACCATATTAATAACTGCCCCATCTGAAAATCTACACAGAAACCTCCAATATAACGCTGATGTCACTGACTACTACTCAATTCCACGCCAGTGCAAAGGAGGGAGGGGAACTTCCCTCGAGCAGAGTGGCCAAGGCAGGACAACCATAGTTATAAGAACAGGAATCACTGTGGCCTGGCATTGGTACAAAGTCCTGACTTGGCACCCCCAGCTCAATGCTGGTCTTCGTGGGGTGGCAGGTAGCTGGAGGTGTACCTGTGAGTGTGTTCCCCTGGCCCCATGAGTGGACTGGCCTTCTGCAGGCAAAGGGACAGAAGCAAGCCCGGGGCCTTACTGATCAATGGCTTACCATTCTGAAAAATCCAAAGCCCACGGACCTGTGCCTGGCTAATGGGCGCCTCCCATTAATCCTGCTGGCACTCGGCGGCTGAGAACATGCCACCCGCTCTTGGTCCCTGCTCCCCAAACATGGCCTGTTCCTACTGAGGCATCCACAGAACCTACCAGCTGCCTAAAACATCATGCCATGGGAATTAAGAAAAAAAAAGAGCACATGCATTCAGTTCTGCAAGTAGATTTGTGGTAGTGCCCCAGTAAGAAGCTCTGCATCCACCTCGAGGGCCAAGGATCCACCGCCAGCGTCCAGATGTGGTGCCTGGAATCATTCACTCCTGCTGGCGGTAAGTCTAACAAAAAGTCAGACTGCTTCTGAGCTGATGCTAGCCTTGTTTTTTTCTAAATTTATTGGGGATGGGGAGGAGGGAAGACGCCAGAAAGAGGGGGAAACACAGAAAGAGGAGGAGCGGCTGTGTGCCTGTACAAGCCAATTCCAGGAGTCTTCTGTCTATTCAAAAGCACAAGAGATTTCAAAGGCACAATTGAGGGGGAAATGCCCACAAAATGGTTAAGCTCTGAATGTTTCAAAGCAAAGAGCCTTGACCCCCACCAACTATATCTGCGTCATTATTTTCCTGTCCACGAAAAGCGGGAAGGACACAGAGAGACCCGCAT
This sequence comes from Rhinolophus sinicus, assembly GCF_036562045.2. Classification (NCBI taxonomy): domain Eukaryota; kingdom Metazoa; phylum Chordata; class Mammalia; order Chiroptera; family Rhinolophidae; genus Rhinolophus; species Rhinolophus sinicus. The sequence continues at coordinate 98,235,181 of NC_133757.1, forward strand.
TATAATTTTACTTGTCATTTACTAGCTGTAAGACCTTGGGAAGGTTATTTAATATTTCTGGGACTTACTTTACTCATCTGTAAATCGGACTCCTAATACCTTCCTCATAGAGTTCCGTAAGACACATATGGAAAGCACCGAGCCTGGGGCCTGGAACCCAGGATTTGCTAAGTTAATGGTTGTTCATCTCATCGTTAACACAGCACAGGGGCCACGCAGGGGTCTCCCCATCCCACTGATCCCACATCACAAGGCCCCAGATTTAGGAGAATCACTATTTCCTCCTACACGAACTCTGTCCATAATCCCCAAGTTATATTCTGCAAGTTCACTTCTGTACTTTCCTATCATAAACTCCACAGGCGAAGTGTTCTGGGACCAAAAGGATCCTAGGAATTTGGCCTGGAGAACAAAAGCCCATCAGTTCACTGCACTGAACAGAAGGAGGCTTGACTTCTCCATCAATCAGCCTAATAGCAGGGGAAGCCATCCCTACTGGTGTCCCCTGTGCTTGCATGGAAGCCAGGAATGGGGCGTGCAGAGTGCCGGGGGAGGGCAAACACCCTGGTGAAGGCGGCTAACGTGGCACTGAGTCACACACCTGCCCTCAGGTCTGGCCCATGGGCTTTTTGTGAATTCTGAAAGCCAGTGGCTACCACACGGACACCACAGCCATGGCTTTACTTCACGTGGTCCTTACATATGCCCCCATCTCATGTCCTGCACATGCTCAAAGCCTCCAAAGCCTCCATGGCCCACCCCATCTGGTCCAAGCTGCTCTGTCTGGCTTCGAGGTCGCATCGTAATCCAGTCCATTCTCACCGCTTCCCATTTGCTCCCCATAGCTCCTGCTCCCCCTGACATCTGCCCTCTCTCCTGGGGTCCCCATAAACTGTGTATGTCCGGTGCTGGTGCCTCCGGTCACATTAGCTGGCTGGCTTCCTGGAGCACCTGCCTCATCTCCCCAGAGTGCCAATTTTGACCCCAGTTAAAGGTCAAGTTCCTGCCCTGCTTCTTCCACAAAGCCCACAGGCAGCGGCACAGTGTCTGGTAAAGCACAGTCAGACAGGCCTGGGTGGGAGCCACACTCCCAGCTCACCGGGTCACCACAAACAATGTACCTAACCTTCCCATTTGGAAAATGACAATGACAGTCCCTGCCTGAGGGACTGACTGGATTGGAGACTAAGGACTGTGCTGGTAAACACTCTCTTAACACAGTGCTTGGCACACAGGCAGAACTTTATAGGAAATCCGACTTTGTATTGGAGTTTCTAAACCAGTTTTAGTTGTCTGCCTCAACTTTTAAACCCTCAAAAATGGCAGCTATTATTTTAATGAGAATTCCCTGACTCTTCTAACCTTCTCTTGCAAATTCCAGTAGCGCCTATCATCTGTTTCACATCACTCAGTGTTATTCAGTCTGGTTTTTCATATCTTCGCTCTGTTTAATTGTAGGCTTACTCCCTTTGTTCACATCCAGGGAGAGAGAGGTGGGAGCAGATTTGTGTCAACTGGATGGTTTCTGTCTCTAGGAACACAGTGGTTGTATAAGTCAGATTCTCTGAGAGTCAGTTTAGTTATCTAGAAACGGGGGAAACAGCATTTGCCCTACTTACCTCGTAATGCTGTAGGGAGCAAAATGAAATACAGTGGTATACATACAAGCATATTATAACTGTAAAGCACTACACGTGCATAAGGAATCTGTTTATCTTATTTGCACGTGTGGTGAAAACAATCTCCATGGAGTTCACTTGGAAAATTACTCTGAACACTTTCGGCTCAATGAGGCCTGTGATTGTAATAGTCAATTTCTTAATTCTTAATTGGACCCCTCTGGCTCATATGGCAGCAGCTGCCCAGCAGGGCCAATGACACCCAGTGAGAAAGCCCCGAGCCGTGCCTGAGGTGAAAGGTGGTGGGGCCCACTGGCTAAGTGAGAACAGCTCACAGTGAAACCCCGTGTGCAGAGGCACAGAGGTATCAAAGCAAACACGGAAGCTCAGGGTAGAATAAACAGGAGCTGGCGGAGAAAAGGGAGTCTGGCAAACTGTGGACAGCCTTGCACGCCAAGCTAAGGAGTCCAAATGCTAGCTTAGCTAGGGGACCAATGTCCTCGTCTCTCTTCCCAACTGGTAAGAATATTTCCCCTTGCGGCTGTTTACTTTTGCTCCCGCAAAAAGCTGAGAACAAGACACACGATTATGTCACTCTCAAGTATGGGGCCATCTGGGCAAGGCCTGTGTCAATCATGCATTTATTACGTGTGGAGGCAGGGAAATTGGGGAGTGAGGTGCCAGCCGAGGTTTGGGGACTGGTGACACGCTTCCCATGTCCAACACGAAGGAGAACCCATGGAAGCAGACTTCTCCCATCACATATGGGCTTCCCCAATCTTAAATCTGTACCGTCTCTAAAGGCTGAGATGGTAAACTACTTCCTTTTGACTGACTTTCAAGTGCCTTCTGGTATTTATCTTCTCTTCCTGATCTTGTCCCAAAATCATATGCCCTAGAAATACTGGTGAATTAAGTTTTTATCAATCACCTATAAGGACATAGAGAGCTCTGTTTTAATTGGAGTTGCACAGAGGGGGCAGTGCAATAGCATGGCTTGAAAACGTCCCCAGGGGGTTATGAGCTGCCCAGGTTAGGTAGCAATAGCACAGGATGGTGAGCAAATGATCTGCATTTCTAGAAAGGGCTGAAGTCAGAAAAGGATTAGAACTATGGGGAGCAGGCTTGGCTCGTTCCTAAGACACATTTTCTAATGACGTGCACGTGCGCCTGTGGATGTGTGACAGCACATCCCAGAACAAAGTGCCAGCATCTTTTTTTCTCCAAGGCAACCCTGACACTTATCTGCTCAAATGAATGTTCTGACGTTGACTGGCTCATTTGGCAGGAGAACAGACCCATGCGCCAGTCCACAGGCTGACCAGCGAGACCTTGTAGGTGAAAACCATAAGGCACTTTTAACAAAGTGCGTTTTCCTCCTTGTTGTTCACCCTGACAAGCAATTCCCCTCCCGTTTTCTAGGTATCTGATGTGGACTGGAGATGGCAGATGAAGATGAGAAAAAGGGTTCAGAACGAGGGAGAGGCGTTTTACGGGTCATCAAATTGTGAGCCCCTTCAGGCTATGGGCAAGCCCTTTGTTGTCTGGGCTGACAACGCAGGAGAGATGGTTGCTTCTCTTACAATCATTAGTGCTGGGTGAATGAATGAATTAATAAGAACTGACATTTCACTAAAAGAAGGGTATAAGTAAGAGTTGCAGTAAGAAATCTTTCCTGAGAAGCTTCAGACACTGGATGCTTCTCTGCCTAGCTTGCTATGTCTTGACTGGCCACGTAAATGCTATGCTACCATAACAAACAGAATCAAGGAACTCCATCTTAAGGAAAGGTCTTCTCTTGGGCAGCAGTGCCATACAGTAGAAGGAGAATGAAATTTAGAGCCAGAAAATTTGGATTTACACCCTCTGCCACTTACTGGCTATGTGATCTTGGTCAAGTCATTTCACTTCTATGAACATAATGGTTTCTTCAGCTGTAAAACAAAGCTAGTAACTATCTAGCGGTTGGGAGAATGAAAACAATGTGCAAAAGCATTTTGCAGCTGCAAAACGTAATACAAATGTTGGTTGTTATCAAACCAGAAAGCAAAAATAACAACAAAACAAAGTTTATAAAAGTTTCCCCATCTACCCACACAGAGGACTCAACATCAAGTTTCTTCTTAAACAAGAATAGAACATTCGTGCCAAGTACCCACCAAGGATTAGATGATAGAACTCTGCCTGCGTGGACAGGTACGAACTCACAGTTTCATAACCACATAGGAGAATGAGTGAATGGCTGCTCCTTCTTTGTCTGCTATAAGTTATATAAGGATGATTTTAAACCTGGAAAACCGATGAATAAATCCCATAAATGTATTTTTCTTCCTAGGACTGCTTTTTAAAATGCCTTTGTGATTAAAGGGCCCTAATTAAGTTAAATTATTGAACTATCAATAAACCTCAAATAGGATGACTATTGATGACCATTACCTAGCCCATATTAATAATTATTTTAACCTGTATTCCATTTTAACATTTGTTTTCATTCTAAAATCAAATTTTGATATACTGTAAATTCTTGAAATTCTTTTACATTGTCTTAATAATGTCTGACGGACTTTTAAAGCATAAAGCACCACAAGTCAAAGGCAAGCAAAGGTCAAGACAACCCCTATTAGTTGCATCTGACAGTAATTTATGCACTGTATATAAGTCTCCATAGGTGGCATTTGGTTTGCTGTAATTATATTTAGTTTTGAAATCTTAGTAGTGTCTGCTTATTTCTTTAGGTTCTTGGTCTGCAATTAAGGCACTCTACCATTAGGTGGCAGTAGTGTCACAATCATGCTGTATCCAAATAAGAGTCTGTGGACAAGAGATTATTTCTTTGCTAGGAGGGACAATCTATTTTTCTTCCTTTAAACAAACAAACAAAAAACTCTTTGCAAAAAGAGCCACAACTCAACAGTATTTTAAAAACCAGCTGATTTTTAATATTTAATATAAAGAAATATCAAACTGTTATAAAATTTACTTTATCCTTAATTACTCAGTCACTACTTAACATAATTCGTTTTTACCCCAGAATTGAATGCAGAGTTCATCTCAAACTCAGTGAGAACTCTGAGCTTAGATTCTGACACTCTGAGCTTTTGAAATTCATGCCCATTGTTTCAACAGACCTGTGAGAAATGTTCCCTTGTTAGCAAGGCTGTGCCCTATAATCACAAGAACTCTTTTTTTCTTTTTCTTTTTTTATTAAGCTCTTAGAGACAACTAGAGGGGAAGCCTTGTTTTGCTTTTCTGGCTACTAGATCAGCTACAAGGCTCTTCAGAGTTGACGGTCCTATCTCCCAGGCAGAAGGGAAAAGCAGGAGAGGCAGGTACAAGCACCTGTGGGTCCGCTTACTACCTGGAAGGAAGGGACGCTCCACTCCTTCGTTCGGGAGAAACATCCCACCTGCCCTGGGGAGTCTTGAGATGTCAGCTCATTTAAATATAATCTCTCTCTCTCTTTTCAGTTCCTTTAGTAACGACACTAACTCAGGGTCAGATACAAACCGTCTCACAACAGCTTTATAAAGGAGCTTTTATCTTTTATCACAACACAGTGCATCGGGCAGATAGCATCTGTGCAGATAGCTCAGCAGAGTTTAAAACTCAAATCTAGAGGGTTCCTGCACTAGAAGCGATCAAGGACGAGACCCTGTTACAGTGGCTTTGGCCTTCAGTGGTACCCTCTTCAGCCCCTCTGCTGAGCAGGACCTGCGGCCCCTGGCCAGGACTTCTGTGGCTCGACATCTATAGTTCTTGGAAAGGATCACTCATCCATCTTCCAATTTTGCAAAGGAAAACGCCTTTTAGGAAATCAAATGGTACTATTGCATTTGATCTTGTTTTTACATTTTCAGGTTTTTTGTTTGTTTATTTGTTTTTAGTTGAGGTTCATCTGATGAGATTTTCAAGGCAGGGGGAGGAGAGGAGGCCTTAAAATGACTCATTCTATAAAAGTGAGTTGACTATTTTAAGCGTTAAAAATGTTTCCTCCTAAGCACCATTGTTTTATGTACTAAAGTCAGACTACAGGACTAAGGAGTTGTGGAGTTGGAATGGATGTGTTAGTTAAGTCCCACTAGTATGAAGCTCCCTATCAGGGAGGCATCCTTTCTATGGCTTCACAACAAATGGTCACTCTGCTGCTGCCTGATTTTACTGTGCAGGGCACTCACTCCTTTGTAGGGAAGGGGATTCTACTGGTGGGCAGCTCCATTCACTTGGAAATCCGTTCTGATGGGCTAACACCTGCCTCACAGCCACTGTCACCCCAGGTCCTGCCCCGTCCACTGGAGTAAATGAGCACACCCTTTCTTGCTTCCAAGCACAGCCTGGCAGAATCATGAATGCAAACTTTACCCCTCACTTCCGTGTTTTCTTCTCAGGCTAAACAGAACGGCTTTCTCAAACCTTTCTCACAAGGCCCCTCTCTTCTGAGTGACCGTCTTCCAGGAGTGCTGTGGGTGTCAGGGCACTCCAGGCAGTTCCCAGCTCTAGACACAAAGCTCCAGTGTGAGGAGCAGGGTGAGGCCCAAGCAGTACCAAGCACACAGCAGCAGCCTCCATCCAAAAGGAGCCCTCACAGGCTTCGGGGTTCCAATCTGCCTCGGGAAAATTCACACCTCTGTGCCTTGGTTGGCTCACCTCTATAACGACAGCAGTGACTTCACCGAATTATTGTTAGTACATAGAATGCCATCACATCAGCTAAGAATATGTATGTAAGCTAGTAACAACACCAATTGGCACACAACAAAAATCAGAAGAGTTCAGGTAAATAAAACAGCTTTTGTAGGCAAAATACTGTGGAACTGGGTCTACTGGTCAGCACAAACAATGAAGTCCTACATGATCTCAGCAACTCATTGATTCACTTATTAAATGAGCATGAGTTGCACACGAATGGTGCTCAAAATCCAAGCGATGAGTAAGACGGCCTTGACCACAAGAAGTCTAACGGGAAAGGCAGACACTTCTAGCAATGAAGAGAGGCTAGTGGGGCAGGTATATCACAGCCACAGGCAGGGGGCTGTGGGAGCATGAAAGATGGACCCCTGGGTTGAGTGAAGGCATCCAGGAGGAGATGCCACCTTCTGGCCCAAAACCAAACGTAACCACCACTGTAACCACAGTTCCCATTTCTGACATTCACATCAAGACACAGGCAGAGCAGGCAGCTCACCTGGACCCCAGGATCTCTGAGTCCATGTGGGGGTGATGCCCGCCACAAGGAGAATTCTAAAGCGGCTGCACAAGGCCCGGCTCCGGGGTCACCCAGTGCCCTTCCAGTCCCAGACTCCTTGTGTCTTCTCCACTCAGGCTGGCATGCCCATGGCACAGGGTGCCAAACTGTAGGCAGGTGGCTTTGGTATAAATTTAGAGCCCTTTGCTTCCTCTGCCCACTCATAAATTCACACTTTTCCCCAAGCTGCCTTCGCCTGGAACAGCTTCCTTAAAAGAAACATGAAATCTCTCCTCTTTTTCTTTAAAAAAAAAAAAGCAAAAACTCCTCTGAGCCCATCTGCTCTGGAAAGCCATCCAGATTTAATGGTTGCTCTTCCACAAGGCCAACACCACAGGTCCCCAAGTGTTCCCCAAATCCCTTTTCTCCTGTCTGCCCTGAAGCAGTGGGGGAATAAGGCATGATAAGGTTGCTAGATAATAAGAACTAAACTAGTCATCCATAACGACTAGTCAAGACAAGGAGAAAGGAGGAGGCAGGAGGATATGCCTGGGAGCCAGGAGTTCCAAGTTCATGACTTCATTCTTCCGTTAACTAGCACATGACCTTGGACTAGGCATTCTACTTCCATGCATCTTAGCTTTTTCAGCTGAGCAACCAGGGAGGCTGACGAGGAGAGGTTAAGACAGGTCTTCCTTCCCTGCAGCCAAGGATTATGAAGACATCCACACTTCTGGTCACCAGGACAACAGCTCCCACCCTGTAATTCTGATCCTCTTCTAGCTAGAGTTAGGCAAGTAAAAAGTTAATGTTCTCAGTCTATAAGTAGTTCCTGCTGTTGCAGATAAAATGAAATGCCATGGCTATTTCGGTGGAAAAATCAGGTAAAAATGCTGAAAAATAAACTCTGCGTCAAATGCCACCCCCCTCCCCGCCCCCCCGCCCCCAGTGCCATGTTCTTTTTTATGCCCATTTGGTATTTGTTTTTAATTTTGGCTGATTGTCAATTTTAAAACCTGATGCATAGAGTGGCTTGCTATTCCGGAGGCGTTATTTTAAGATGAAACAATGTAAATTCTGACTTTGGATGGCAGATGGCTGGCAGTTCGCTGTTTGGCAAACCAACTGGTATGGTATGTTGGAAATTCAGAGCAGCAGGTATGCAGTTCAATTTGAAACCACCACAGATGCTCGGAGGGAGCGGGGGAGGGGCACAAGCTGGTCAGGAAATTAAGAACAGTGCTCTGAGCTCAGAGGGAGAAAAAGAGGATAATTAGCTGAAAGTTTGCTTCTTCCAGTCTCTACTTTTTTCTTTCTTTTCTTTTCTTTCTTTCTTTCTTTCTTTTTTTTTTTTCCTTTCCATTTTTGGTTGCTTCTTAGAAAACCAGGAAGGATTTTAGAAGTCAGCCCAGTGAAAAGCTTCTAATTTTGCTCCAGAACTGTCTGTTCGGCAAAGCTCAGCGTCCATGAGGAATTCAAAGGTGAGGAAACAGCAGATAAACAGAAGCTTAAACATGTTCTTCAACAGAGAGGCACCAAGAACAATGGTGTGTAAGGAGCCTACCTCCAAGCTGATTTTGAATCCATATCATTAATATCGATTAATGATTATTTCAGGAAGGAAGGAGTCACGGTTTAGCAAAGCCCTACACCCATGAAATCGACACCTTCAGTGCTTCTATAGCCAGGGAATTTCCCAAAATAAAGTTGGAGAGCGGTAACGTCTACTGCACATTTCGATTAGATTCTCGGCAGTGTAGGCGACGGTTGGTGTGCCCATCTTGCAGCGGGACTGAACTCTGCCCAGATTCACCCATCAGTAAGTTCTATTCAAAGTCAGTGAAGACACAGTATACTTTTAAAGAAGGTCATGCAGGCTGCAAACCTCAAGTTGTCAGCCTCCTGTCAAGTGGAATGTCAAAACAAGTCATTAGAACAAGAACTCTTGATTTGTGTGTGTGTCTGTGAAAACTGAGCTGTTTCTCATTTCCTCCAAGTTCACACGATGGCTAAAAGGAAGGAGGGAAGTACTATGTGTTAAGTGCCCACCATTCTCTTCCTACGGGGCCGAAAGTGAACAGCAGACCAGCAAAGGAACTGGGGATAAAGAGCTACCAGGTAAGATTTTGAGACTGAACAGTATCTCTCAAACTACTCTTGAATTAAGGGTCCTCTGGTACATTCAAGGCTTGCGAAGCTTGCTTTGATGGTTCTGAAAAGAAGCAAAACTCCCACTTTGGGTGTTCGTGGGTTTACAAGCTAACTAAATTCAGAGCATCAGAGTCCTAAGGACTCTGAATAACTCAAGTGGGTGGGGATTATCGCGGTCACTATATTGCAATCAGGGGTTTGGGCCAGAATGAGAAACTAATTACAATTCCCTTTCATAACTTAGTTGCTCAGCTAGACCTTTTGTAGAAGCAAAGGGGTTCTGGGATTGAAATAATGATCCAAGCCTGTGTGCAGCATGTCTTCAGCAGAGCATTGCCAGGAAGAAGTCTGGAGGAAGTAAGCACTTCTCTCTGCTTCCTCCTCGCACACTCAGTGAGTGAATAAGTAAGTGTGTGTTCTTCCTTTCTGTAAATGTACAGTTCCTACAGGGTACCATTCTAGGCACTGGAGGACGAAATGATGAATGAGACATGGATCCCGCCCGAAAGAATTTTCCAGTCTAAGGGGAATAAGAATATATGAATATATATCATCACAGATGGAGCCTGGTAGAGCCTGGAGGAAAGAGACAAAGAACAAAGGGAACCCCCAGTTCCTGGTTTCCTGAAAAGAGCAACTGTTTCTTTTTGGAAGGGAGGTCACGATGCACGCAATCTAAGATTCCACTCATGCTCTACACTGGCCCTGTGAGTCAAGGGGGGGCGCAAAGTGTCTCAAGCCTTTCCCTCCACCTCGTGGCCCAGAGAAATAAGCCGGACTTGACCGTGTTCCCTCATGGTTTTCCTGAGAATCTGGTTCAAAGCCCTGAGAAGGGGCTAGATCAAGATGGATCCCTGGCTTGAAAATAAATCAGGAATTGCTGTGCTTCAAATACAGCATTATCTGAAAGACAAGCCAATCTAAGGAAGGAGGACACAGATGATAGGAGAATGGACGTTTCTGGGGGAAAACGTTGTGCTTGTTCTATCACCAACCACCAAATGTAAACCACACCAGTGAAAGAGGCTGGCGAGGGTCCCTGAATACATTTCTTGTGAGTGCTCTTAACACCAAATGGATCAAAAATTTTTTTCCCTGAGATGTCACAAAAACAGCATGTCCTTCTGTTGTTTCAAAAATGACATTTAGCAGCAATGAAGCTGAGTGTATTGGGGGAAGGCATGCAGTGGCAGGGACAAAACAAAAGAGTTGGGGACTGGGGGGCGCATATATCAGGGACAGAATAGGTTGGTGGAGGGAACTGTGTTTAAAAATTGACAAGGAGGAAAAAAAAGGGGGGGGGGGACAGGAGGCCAGGAGAGAAATCAGGACAAACATGCATGAGCTTGATTTTCTAGTTTCTCATGCAATATTTTGCAGAAGGACCCCCATCTGAGACACCATCCCCTTGGGAGGCAATGGTGGGGTAGGATGGAGAAGGGGCTTCTGTGTGGCCCCTGGGCTCTAAGGGGACTGCTTGGCTAGGAGTCATGTTTATGAAAAGAGCCCATCACATATATGAAAAGAAAACAGTTGAGGTGTGGAAAACTCAGAAATGGGAAGGGAGCCAAGAGAAGTCACAGTGACCCCTCCCCCACCCACCACCCACGTTGTTAAAGATCCACAGCCACCTTTTTGGCTTGGGTTTCTTTGCCATGGTATCACTGTGAATGGGTACTTCTGATTTGTTTTGGTGGCTGGAGATACATTTGTATGGAGAAACACATTCTCAATAGTACAGGAGGAGAAAAGAATGAAGTTCCACTTCTTAGGGCAGAGAGAGTGAGAACAAACATCACAAAGTATTTTCCTTTGGCAAGAAGTCACATTTTCATTGGCAGGAGCACTCCCAATTAAGGGTAATTATTTTGGGGGCATCTACATTGTGCCAGACACCAAGTGCTTTATATATGTTGTGACATTCATCCAGCAGTAACAAAGTGATGCAGAGACTTTCATGCCCATTTTACAAGTGAGAAAACTAAGGCTTAGAAAGCTTTACTAGCTTGTCAAGATCTCACAGCAAGTTAGGGCAAAGCTGGATGGGAACCTTAGGACTCTCTTACTCCCAAGATTTTTCCTCTGCTTCCTCACAAACAAGAGATTCAAACAAACGAAACAATGCTATAGGAGATGAAAAGAGAAGCCACATACCTCATGTGAAGGAAACTACTTCCCTTTCCAGGAAATGGGAAGACAGTGGGAAGAAAAAGAAAGAAAGAAAACACAGTTTTGTCTTGAAGTATGAACAGTGTGATGTTAAAAAGTTGGAATTTTAAGATGGGTAAATTAGGGAGACATTGTTCACATTACAAGTTATATTTACTTAACAAAGTGATTTTCTTAAGTTACTTTAAGAAGATGGCTTTCCAAGTAATTTTAAACTAAGGGCCAAATAAAAATCACACATAACTTCTGAGGAATACAGGGGGGTTCCTGAGAAGGAAGGACAAAACACGAGTCCTCAAATGCCTCCAATGTGTCTCCAAGCAGTAGTTTTTATTTGCATCCAGTTTCCAGCCTTCGGGAATCCTAATAAGATGCAAAAGTATGTGCCCCTAAACCCAGGACATGAGCTTACAGTAATGAGAGATTCAAAAGGGAAGTTACCTATTTCACAGTTGTATCTACAACCAGCAAACTGGAGTTACAGCCTAAAAAGCTGAAAGAAAAGACTTAGAACCGCAAGTCCCAAGTACAAGTCTTTCAGACAAATGTTTAATAAACTTTAGAGACAGACCCCAGAGCCTTTCAGCCAAGGCAGAAACACAGTATTATTAATATGGCTCGTAATAGCTAAAGCAGTCACTGATCTGGGCTAAATCTTCCCCCAACACACGGCATTTCAAAAGGCCTGTTTTCTCAGAAAAGGTTGTATTAAGTGTCTCTCATAATTATGTCCCCAAGAAACAATACTATTCTCCTTATTAAATGTTTCAGTGGGTGGCCATGCTGTAGGCAACAGGAACTTAACCCTGGAGTCACTGAACATGGGAGGACAAAGGAAGAGGCCACCAAGGAGTTGTCCAACTCTATTAGCCAGGGTGAGGCTGTTTACTGGGTTGAAAACAGCTTTAATTAGGAACCTAAGCAAAGAAGCAGATATAAAGTGCTTTAATAGGCTATGCAGCTGGGAGTCACAACTTGCCCGGCTACTTTTCATCCTGGTCTTGGTTCAAAGTGGAAGGCTATGAACTCTAAAAGCCAATTCAATGTTTGCAACTTATTACCTCCAAATAACAGGCAACCGAGAGACACTCTCCTCCCACCTCAAGACTGGCATCCCAATGAACAGAAGTCTCTGGAAATAAGATGAGGCACCCAAATCACTCTTTGTGGGCTGGGGTTCTACTCCAGAGAGAGACAGCTTCATGTTATTCCACAACACTTATCGAATCCATGTTATACACAGGACAATGTAGGAGAAGTGCTGCTAGAGATTCAACAACGAGCCCTGCCTTCCATCCACTTAAAACCCTGCTGGGGGATTCTGGGAAGAGAGCAGCTACAGTGACATCTTCCCAATGCCTCACAGCAAAATTATACAGAGAAACTAAATGCAAAGTCAAAAATGCAAAGACAACGCTTACAACAAAACTAGGGGACAAAGTAGCCCCACAAACCCCCCAAATACAAGCCAATGGACGAAACCACCAACAGCCACAAGATGTGAGTATCATTAGCATCTGTGCTAGAGAAAGCAAAGGGAGGGCACAGGGCATCTGATGAACTTGATATCCACCAGGTATTCACTGGAAAGCACAGATGGCCCATATTAAGACAGTGACTAAAATTGGGAGCAGTTCTGCTCACCCTAAAAGTAGGCGCATGTAAGACCTGAGTTAGAAGGTCTGAAGTGGAGAGGCTGCAGATGCATGGTCCCTATGAACTCTCAATGAACTCTTCCAGGACTCCACTGCAGGGAGTGGAATCAAAATTGGACACAGACATTACAAAGATAAAGGAAAGATGGACTTGAAATAAAAGTAGAGGAGGGGAAGAGAAACAGGAAATCTCAGGAAAAAAGCTGCCATATGTTTTTTTTAACATGATGTGAAACAACAGAAGAGGGAGCTAAGTTAGAAAAGCTAAATAAGCCAATCCTCCACCTGAAAAATAAAAAAAGTAAATTCATATTTTGCACAAGACCCCCATCTGAGACGACCCTCCTCTTGGGGAGGTTTGGTAGGGGAATTGGGAGACGGGGTCTCTCTGTGGTAGTAAGTATGCAGGTACAATCTCATACAAAGCTGTGTCAAAAAAAAGAAATTAGGAGAATAGCATCCCTACAGAATAAAGGTATGCCACAAAAATGGGCTCACAAAACTATCAAAATTGTAGCATATTACTTCAACATCAGCTAAAGGCCTTAAGAAAATGATGCAAGATGATCTAAAATGACATTTTAAAATTGGTTTAGAAATGAAAAGTAAACTAGAAGGAACACAAAAGTTAATACATGAAACAAATGATGTCTTAAGGGAAATGGAAAGTTAAAAAGGATAAAATTTAGTTTTTAAAAACCAAAAAGAAATGATTAAGAAGATTTTTAAAAAGATCTCAAGAAAGGGACAAATATTAAAGATAGGGAAAGAAGATGCAACCAGTAGAGAATAGGAGTCAATCTCTGAAAAAGAAAAACAAGGCAAGTGAACAGGAAAATATTAAAATGTATGACGCAAGACAATTTTCCTGAAACTCATTTTAAAAAATTATTTGAAACTACACATTGAAAGAGTGCACCACATACTTGAAACTATTCACCTAGAACAATCTACGTCAAGACATAATCTAGCAAAATTACTGGGCTTTAAAGATAAATAAAAATTTATTTACAATACATGACTTATAAGGGAAAGAAAATTAGATTATCACATGCTTTTTGAGAGCAATATTTTATGCTAGAAGAAATTGGATTGTTTTAATATTTTTTGATGCTCATATTTCCAATATTTAAGAAAAAAAAGTGTGAGCTAAGGATTTTATATCCAGCAAAACTGACTTCATGTAAAAGAACACAAACTGTTATAATGTGCAAGAATTCACAGAATATTATTTCCATGAGAAGAACCCTTACTAAGGAATCCACTAGAGAATCAGCTTTAGACAACCAAAAATGACTAAATTGGCATCAATCTAAGGATAATGAGTATTAAATATATAGTTACCTGTAGAATTAAAAATAAATGAGGGTTAAAAGGGAGAGATTACAGTAGCAATATGATCTGATAACACAAATATAGTAATACAACCATAAAAATTGGGGAGAGGGAAAAGAATACAGAGATGAAAAATTTAAACTGTTTAGTAATCATAATTGATGGTGATAATGTTCTTATTATTGTTATTCTGAGCCTTCTGTAATAATGATGGGATATTCTAATATAATTCTGTGTTTTTAAGCACCAGGATTTGGGGCTTGGAATAAAGGAGACACAAATGTAATATAAAAGTAGTTAAGTAAAAACTCTGTAGTGTGAATCTGAGTCTAAAATAGTTTGAACTCACAAAGCATTTGATCACACACATCTCCCCTCCCACACAAACATTCGATACGTGTGTATGTTATGTCTGCTGAAAAAGCTAGACGCAATAACCCACCCAGTAGGAATAAGCATCCGTAGTATCCAAATTGTGGTCTTGACATACCTTTTCCTATTAAAAGAAACCAGGCTTCACAGAGAAATGGCTGATTCCAGATCTGGGGCAGGAAATACACAATATAAGCCTGGAGGCTCTTCATATACCAGATAGTAAGGAAGATTAGAAACCTCCTCAGGTCATGTCAAAAGGACCCAGGTACCAATTAAAGAAGCTCCAATAGGCAATGGATTGAAACCACTGATATGTATAAATCTATGAGTTAATAATACCATTTAAAAAGAATGAATTGATTACATTCTAAGGATGACAGGAAGCTAATTTATTATCTTGAAAACTGGGTGTATGAATGCATTGAATATTTATGCTGCCTTTCCTGTAAGAACTGTACCACTGGGTAGCCAAATGGTACATGAAGGGAAGCCTCTCCTTAAAAAAGTATCCCAGACAATAAATGAAAACAGAATTATAGAGGTATTTACACATTATGCAGCCCTCAGTGAAGTGGGGGATCTAGATATTATTGAGCATCACTGAGTCTTAACATGAATATGGCAAAACCACACATTATGTGCTTCCAGGTGAAAAGCACCATTACCTTGCCAAAGCGATGGACCAAGAGTCTCGTCAAGCCTCTGGATGCAGCTGCCAATGTGCAGGAAATACAGAAGACAGAGGAACATGTTGAACAGCACCACAAGTATACAAGCTTGTGGAACTCTACAGATTAAAAAATGCCTGGGTCCTTCCACAGAAAAAGTATAAGGAAAGGAAAGGGATGGAGAGGATGTTGCAGCTTTCAAAAGTGACTTCAAAGACATATCTCTTTTTTTTAATGGGCAAGGCTAAAAAATTAGCAGTGAAGAATATTCCTAAGTAGAATATGTCACATAAGTAGGTGACAAATCTATAAAGAAATGCAAGAGTGATTATTATAAAGGTTGAAAAGGGAAGGGGGGGTGTGATGGGGTGGGGGGCAAATGCAGGGGCTTTCAGGAAGGTTAGCAAAGTTCTATGGCAACAAGAATATCTTATAAAAATTCATTAAGCTATAGATTTGTTTAGTATTGCTTTCTCTATCTGGTTTATTTTACATTGAAAGATGAAAACAAAATTTTTTAAAATTACAAGAGGGATTAGTTTTAAAGGCTGTTCAGAGCGCTCCAGGCTCTATCTAGATAAAAGCCAAGACATAAGGATGCCGACTAGAGAGTTAATGGCGAATGTCGAGACTTCCCGACTCTAACCACTCCACCTTCACAGCAGGCACTGCTTCACCCCAGCTCCCCAGTTAAATTAAGGAGCTTTAGATCAACAGTTCAGCAGTCTGGCTGCTGGCCCTATCCTGACCACAGTGAACAGGCCCTTCCTTCAAATCCCAGTTCTAGCATGGGACACCAGTTTTCCTGCTGCTGAGAATCTAAACCCTAGCTCCTATGAAACAAGGCCAGGCCTTGTCATCTCCAAATCTCTAAGAAACTGGCTTTCTACTGTGAATCCTAGTCTCATGAATGTTGTTGGGTCTCCCTGATGCAGGACATCCGTCTGGCTAGACCTCTGACCATTTCCTGCTTCTGGAACCGCCCCCATCCAGGACCACTGCCAATCATCTGCCTTCTGAAGGTGCCCACCAGGAGTGTGAAGCTGGTCTCCAGCCAGTCAGGACTTTCAGATGCTGCCTATTTCCAAGAGCCACCCTAATGGCCAGACTTCCCAGAGTAACTGTCTGGCTGCAGTGCAGGCCCTTCTGTTGTCATTTATGTCCTGAAGGAATTTACCCATTAGGCAAACTTCCCCAACGTCACTGCAGTTTCTCTTCAATGTAGCACACGACCCAAGCCAGCTTTTCCCATCCCTTACATATGATTCACAATAAAAGATTCATACATTTGCAGTTCTGGAAATGCTCTCAAAAATGCCCTCAATTGTCTTTTTTAGTTAGCTCATTTGCTTCTGTTAGGAAATTGAGCATCAAAGAAGTGATGGTGGGTTTGAAAAGATCCCACATTGATCAGTGATAAATCTTGTACCAGAACCCAGGAGTCTCCAACAATGACTCTCCCTCCTTCCTCTCCATCCATTTTGGCCATTGTCCCTTTTCAAATAGGAGTTAATAATCAGTACTTCCATGTAAGTCGCCATTAGCTCTGTACCAGGAATGATACTGGATAAGAAGTGGTGGTGCTGGAGGGGGTTGGCTGGGGATTTTGGTACCGTAGGTTGATGAACAAGGTACACACAGTCATGCACTAACACAAATCAAAATTTAAGGGAGGGCCATAAATAAGTAAAAAAAGAAGAAGAAGTTACCATAGGCTGACACAGATTCTTCTATTGACCAAACTCTACCCAGGCTCCCCTGAACTCTTTTTCAACTAGGCCTGACTTTTGGGCTTCTGTGTTTTGTCTATGCATTGCCCAATTTTAACAAGAATCCTGCTAAGTCAGTTTAGCCAGATCTCCGACCCCCAATATCTGATCGCTTTGATATCTGGTTGGGTTCTTCATCTCCCACCATCCCCCAGGTGATGTCTCATCACCCTGGCCTGTCTTCGGCAAAAATCCTGTTAGGCTGGTTTAGCCAGAATTCCCTTACCTGCCATGTTTCCTCTTAGTAATGTTTCCTCTTAGTACTTTTCCACCCAATGACCCCGACCCTGCTCCTTGACTGTAAATTCCCACTTGCCCACGCTGTATTTGGCATTGAGTCCAATCTCTCTCCCCCACTATGAGACCTCACTGCTGTGGTCCCTACACCTATCACCATGGTCCACTTGAATAAAGTCTGCCTTACCATCTTCAACAAGTGTCGTGAATACTTTTTTCTATAATAACATCATTGTACAAAAAGGACATGAGGCTATTGACACACACACGTGTCAAAGTTATCAACATCTGCAAGCCCATATATGCAGCAATTCTTCTTCTTAGAACTGATTCTGGGGAAATAATCATGGATGCGTGAAAAGATTTTGCCACAGGTATGCTCATCACAGCGGTGTTTATGATCATGAATTGTCGGAAACAACCCAAATGTCAACCATACTGGACTGGTTAAATAAATCATGGTATATCCATTCAGTGGACACTACGTACCAAAAAAATAACATGGAAAATAACATTTAATGACATGAAAAGATATTCATTCAATATTGATTAGTGAAAAATGTATATTACAAACCGGAATGTACACTAAGATTCTATTGTTTAATTATATTGTATTTATTCCCACAGAGAATGGAATAGAAGTATATATACCAAAATGTTTAAATATGATTATTAAAGATAATGTTTATTCTCTTCGTTTTGCTTATCTGTGTTTTCCACAATAAACATATATTAGTTGCATAATACAAATCAAAACAAAATCTCTTCCTCCAGAAAACTCCTTGAAAACTCGTCTGATTCTCTCACTCATTCTCTGTGTGTTCTCGAATTTGTGACCTACAGTTGTATCTTGCCAACAAAGTGTATTCCTCCAACTCAGAGATAAAGTCCAAAGGAAACATATTATAATTCAATTAATGTTGTAACAAGACTTTCAGTGAGCTAGCTTCTTTGCATATTAGAAGATGAGCTTTCCTACGTACCAGAGAATCTTTATTCAGGGCTTTAAAAAAATCCAACAAATTTAAACTCGAGTGCTATCCAAAGATATGCAAAACAAAATAAAGTGGTACATATACTTCTATTCCATTCTCTTGTTTTATGCTTATCATATCAGCAAACATTAAAAACAATGATCACACCTGGAGCTATTATGGTTGTAATAAGACACACTGCAATGCAATGCACTGAATAACTCAATACTTTTAAAAGTGAACCCCTTGAGAAAAGAAAAAGAATTGCTTTTAGCTTTCTTCACAGCATTGAGCAAATTTTCTTGCAAGTCAGTTATCCTGCTTTCCAGCAACAATAAAGTTGTTTGCATCCATCTTTAAAGTCCTTTGCCTCATCTTTTTCCTTCATAATTTTTGAAATACAAAGTTTCCCAAGGCCCATTACAAGACACTGAAAATAGCTATTTATTTCTGTGTATTATTGACCTGTGTGTGCTTCAAAAGAATTTTCCAGTGGAACTCTGCCCTCTGCTAGGCCTCTTAGAACATAGAAGGGTGGGGAGTGGGCAGGTGCAGAGACAGAGAGGGATAGCCACTAGTCACATCTTCCTCGATGGACAGCCCAGTCTATTTCATCTCCTTCGGTGAAACATGCATGGGGGCCTTAAAGAGAACTGCACAGGCAGAAAGATGGTACTTAGGGAAGCATTAAAGAACAGAGGCCACCCAGAAAATTGCATTACCTAATCACAGAAAAGTCAGCCATGCTGCTCTGCAGTGGACATTGACCCCTAGTTTCAAATACACTGACCCTAGTTTCAAATACAGGAATCCCAGACTCTGAGTGGAAGGAAGCCTCAAGCAGACCCACAGCCCCTCCCAGGTCCTTGTCTATACATGCCAGTAAGGGGTCTGGTGGCAATCGGTAAGGAATCCGCACAGCGATGGATTATCTTTCTTTACATTTTGGTGCGCACTCTTCAACAGAAAGCTAGCCGCTGTCGAGGGGGTTTTTATTAGCAAGGCTGCAAGGAGCACTCACTCTCTCTTCCAGAAATGGGCTATTTGCAAAAGACGGTTCTCCTGAGAATGTCCTGCGGTGTGTCTGCTACCTGCAGTATGGCTTTGCTTTGTCTGACGGTGAGAATGTGTGTGAGCACACACTGCACGCATGGGGGTGGCTGTAGCCTCTAGTTACAGAAAAGTGCAGGGAAAGGGACGCTAACGTTCTCATTCTCCTCGCCACCCCTCCCAAGCGGAGATGGTGACAGGGAAAACGACTTCATCTGCGGAAGCACACCCCAAAGACAGCTCAGATGGGCAATGACGGGAAAGCAATGTGGCTCGCCAGCTGAGCAGCGCGAAACGCTCTGATATACTGCAAGGCGGAACTGGTTTTTAAAAATAAAAGAAAAAGATAGTCAGGGCCCTTTTCTCCCCCTGGTTGTTGTTGACTCTCCAAAACACTGGGTCTGGCACGGGCTCTGATCCCTGGAGTTTGATGCACGTTTGATTCACAGACTGCTGCGTGTCTATACCAGATGGCCTCAAGTTAATGAACACAAACTCATCACTTTTCCTCACCAGGGAAATGTGCAGCTCAATCTGATTTGTACTCTACAACTAAAAATATTTGAGTATTTTTAGGGAGCATTTTACTGAGACAAAATGGCACTTCAGGAAAGCATTAAAAGAACAGAGACTAACCAGCAAATTGCAACTGCAATCTTCCACACGTGGATAAGCCAGCCCGCAGGTCATTCTGTGACCAAAACTAAAGTAACCTGCTATGAACTGTACAGGAATGATGGCCCCATTCTCCCCTCTACCCCTTTCTTCCTCTCCAACCCCTCTGCCCTGCCCTAAGTTCAATTTGTGGTCCCAAAGCACAGCACAGAACTCATTCCAAACACTAGGTTTTCCCATGTATAACACTAGCAAAAATATTTTGCATGGGACACACACACACACACACACACACACAGAGTCATATATGTTATTTTAATGTGTTCTTATCTAATGTTCTTATATGTAGCAACAATTTGAGGATTCAAAAATACTCATTCTATTAAACTCTCCAAGATCTCCACCTTGTCCAACTGTGATAGAACTTTGTTCAGCTGAATGTTTTCCTGCTCATCAGCACCGGTAAACAAAACAGTTGACTCCTAATAACAGTTTAGGAAACAGGAAGATGTTTCCTATAGCTCACTTTTCCCTTCCTTAAACTCCCACATTTCCTGCTGATTTACTAAATATGACTGACTTAGCTCACGAACATTAAAGCCACAGCTTCACAAGTCGGCTCAGTTCTCATCGCTCTCACAACAAGCCAGCAACCGCACGATGGCATGCTTTCCTCCTGAACTGTGACTGTGGGAGCTCCAGGGTCCAGATAAAGTTCCTTGTAACACTGAAACTGGGTCTCATGTGGGCGCTTGTTAGGACTGTGGGATCTTAGGCCCCATCCCAAACCTACTGAATCCCAGTCTGCATTTGAACAAGATTCCCAGGGTACCCACACATCAATGCAAGTTTGAGAAGCGGTGCCTCCTAGTCATGTCACCATATGAGAAGTAAGGAGTCCATGGATGCCCTCCTACCCTTAGGGGACTTTGCAAATTTGGAATACTGAGCAAGAGGTGATGCTTGAGCTGCCTGAACACACACATAGAAATAAACACAACACAACGAACGAAGCAAATAAACAAAACATGAGGAAGACAGGAAAAAATGGATGAATTATGACTTGGTATCAGAACAGGCTGTTAAATAGTTAGAGTAAATAAAAACTTGAATTACCTAAAATGCCTTCATTTTGAACAAAAGCTGCAACCAAATGGTGGATTTGACCTTTCAGTCCCCTCCTATTGTGCTTAACTTCATGCAAGCACACCTTGATTTGCCAAACTTCTTTAGAGTGAACTTAAAACACCAGAAAAGAAATAGAATCATGAATAAGATGCTTCTTTTAATTATGCCATATTTTAATAGATATGTTTACAACCTCATTACAAGTGGTTTTGAAATTTTATCAGATTTCTTAATAAATATTATTTGTAATAATAAATTACATTTGTATAGCTCTTTGTCACTTTCAAGATACTTTCAAGCACATTTGATTTTCACATTGTATAGGAGATGGAAAAGGGTGTGTGTGTGTGTGTGTGTGTGTGCACGCGTGTGTCTAAGCCCTTGGAGCACTTGGTCCATGACTTTCCCTTTGGAAAGTCATGGACCAAGTGCTCCAAGGGCTTAGACACACACACGATCACCCTACGCCTACGATCACCCACATACGTAGAAATAGACTGGACATGAAAAAAACAACAACAAAAACCCACATCTCATCACTCCCAGGATGGCCCTCTGCATTCTTAGTAACCTATTCCCATCTTATTGACCAGAAAATTAAGGTTAAGTGTATGGGGGGAAAGGCAGAAGGCTACACAAATAGCCTCAATGAATCACGCCACCTGATATCCAATACTCTTGTGCAGTCACCTCCCACATCAACTTTGGGCTTGACAATGTGACTTGCTTTAGCCAATGGAACATCAGGAAAGGAAGCAGAAGCTTGATGGGCACCAGGTTTCCGCATGCCGCCCCCACCTTGTGAGGCAGCCAAGACTGGGCTAACCTCCTTCAAAAGGAAAGACCATGTGAAAAGAAAGAGAGCCAGACATCCCAGCCGCCCTGACTGAGCCCAACCTCCAGGTGACCCACCAACTAAAGGGAGTCACAAGAATAAGCTCAGGCAAAATGACCCAGCCAACCCACTGAACCATGAGAAATAGAAAAAAAAAAATCGTTTTGGCTTTAAACGACTACATTTTGGGGTGGTTTGCTATGCAGTGACAGCTAACCAGTACTAAGGGAAAAGAAATCTGTCCGCAGCAGTAATTCATAGGCCCAAGAGTGGAACTGAAGTCTTTGAAATCCATCACCTCGCACAGGACTGGAGAACGTCTGGGTGAACTCAACTATCCCTGACTTGGAAACCTTATATTCCAAGTTCTAGATTCACCAAAATCACTGTAGTTAGCTCATCCAGCTGCTACATTTTATGCAACATACTCCTCCCCTCAAAGACATTGGATATGGCTGGCTTTGGATGCCTGAGGGTGGAGGGAACCAGCCACCACTCTCTAGACTAATATCAGAAGTGATGGCTGCTGAGACATCTTTGCAAAAATAGGGTGAAAAGTGACCAGAGAGACAAAGGCACTTGCCTGAATCACACAGCTGTTGATACAACAGACAGGATAAGAACCCAGGTCTTCTCATTCCAAAGCTAATATCTTTTAGGGGATCACGCTACTTCTTTAGCAAGAGGAAGACGCTCCAATCCTTAGAGATAATGGTCACATGTCAATTCTAGGCATAATGCTGCCATTTGGGACCACAGAGGGGGCTCTATCTTCAAAGACCTTTGTGTGACCAACAGAGTCACAAGAGGTATCTGACTCAGCAAGACTGAGGATGAATTCATTCATTCATTATTAATAACCACATATGTCTGAACAGGGTCTGAGAGAGCAGGGCCATGGATTATAGATTACCTCATTTGGCTGGATAGATAAAACTAGTTATTTGTAGGACATTATTTAAAATCTCTGTTTTTTGTTGTTCTTTTGTTAGTGAAGCCTTCAAATTCATGTATACTGTTTAAAAACAATATTATACGTTTTGCAGTAGAAATCTGTTGGCTTGTATGCAAGGACCACCAGGGACCCCTCCCGCCCCAAGTAAGAAAATGCTAGATTTACATTTGTCAGATAAGAAGAACTAGGTCACCTACCATCACTAAGCTCTCTCATGAACTGATTAGTAGACAATTAAAAAGTGGCTTGGGAATGCAATTTGCAAATGGATGGTGCTACAGAAAGAAGCAAACATTCCACTTTGGGGGAAAAAAAAAGAAAAACATATGCTACAAACAAATTTTAATCATCATAAATCATGCTTCAGTTTATTCAACTGTAATAATACTATTTGTTGGCTCATTATGAGGTTTCATACCACCTTGAAAACACTGATCACGCCTGCGTGACGTACAGCATGGATTGTTGGGTCTGACATGTAAACTAATTATATCCAATTTTTGCTCTGCCTTCAGCCTGCTGGGAAGGTAGACAGATAGGGTGTTCGCCACGAAGCCTGGAATCCCCTTGCTTTGCTCAGTTGCGCAACCAGCTTGAAGGTTGTCAGAAAAATGGAACCATTGAGGCCATAATATGGGGAGAAATTGGTAGTAATTCCTAGGAGTGGTGACTGCTATAATATTATAAATGTACACCTCCAAGAGTTAGTTGATTGAAGCTAAAAGAGGAATATAAAAATTATTAACAATTCAGGGGGGTTCTATCAGAGTGTCATTGTGCCTAATATTTATTAAATGCTTACATAAGATACCATTCCCTTTCTGTACATTGTCTCCTTTAATTTCCCAAGCAAGCCTATGAAGCAGATATGTTTATTATCTACATTTTACATAGGAGGACATTGAGGCCGGCGAAGTTAAGAAACTTGCCCAAGGTCACACATGGCACAGCTGGGATTAGAACCCAGCTTTCTTTCACTTGAGCCTGTGTCCTAAGCCATTAAACTGAGGCTTAAGGCAAGCAAGCCCAGTGGTCAGAAGCTATAGGTTATAAACTCAGTTTGGTGACTGGTCTCTCAGGCCTTCTCTAAGAGCCTTTTCCAGCTGTATTGGTGAGTGATTCAATGACGCCTGCTTTATCTCTGTGCTTCTCTGTGAGACAGATCAACAGGGCAGGACATGACCTGTGCACTTAAAGGTCAACAGTTCAGTGTGGTTCAGGGGTCTTTAAGGTCCCCAAGATGTTTCTCAGGGTCCACAAGATCAAAACTGTTTTCATACTAATACTCAGGTGTATCTCCATTTTTCACTTTCATTCACTCAAGAGTATAGTAGATGGAATTTTCCAGAAGCTACACGAAGTGAGATGATATCATTCTGATGGCTAATGGTATGTGTGCTTTTGTGTTTTAAAAAAATCTCAGTTTTAATTTCTAATATGGTAAACATCAATAGATATAACCATCAAAAACAGAAGTTCATTGGGGTCCTTGATAATTTTTTAATCATTTAAATAGGTCTTGAACCCAAAAAGTCTGAGAACTACTATTCAAGGTCACGCCTATTAAGGTCAATGGAAACAAAACAGTCTAAAACCTCAAACACTGGAGAGCAGAACTTAAGGAACCAGACGACGGGTGCTTTCCTTTTGCTTTTGCACAGCTGATTACTAACACGCTATTTTAATGCCTTGACTTGAACAGATCCAGCTGACTCACACAGCACAGGAGGACTAGAGTGGGAAAGAGACCTTTTGATGAGGACTTGGTGGGTTAACTCTTCCCTAAAATCCTTAGCCATAGATTGAGAGCCCACCACTGAGTAGGCGTAGCTTATGTCAGGGCAAGGAATGTGCTGGCAGAAGACTGAGTTATAAGCGCACCTCAGTGAGCAACTGCCCTGACCCAGGCCTTTCTCATCAACAGCTGAGTGTTCGAGATTGGCTCCCTTGACCGAGTCATTGCCTCTCTGTGCCAGTTGCTGACGTAACTGAAGACTTTAATAGAAACTGAACATGATGTGCCAGGATGGAAAGAGCATGAAGAGAAGGGAAGACAGCTGACATCGATCAAGCCCTCCTGCAAACCATGTTATCTTATTTATGCTACACAATAAGCTTCTGAGGTACATAGGATTAGCTCCCTTTTGGTTAAGTTAGTTATCCAGGCTCAAAAAAACTAAGACGAGGGAGTAAGGATTGACCCCCAAGACTAAGGACTCGTCCACTACACTAAGGTTCCCAAACCTGGCTGTGCATCAAAATCACTTGGGGAGCTTTAAAAATTTCACATTTCTTGGCCTCACCCCTAAAGATTCTAATTCCGTCTGTGTGGGTCGGGCTCTGGAATTCACAGAACCTGAGTCGACATCTAGCTTGGCTTTTAAATAGCTATATGATTACTTGGATAAGTCATTTCACACTGGAAAGCCTTTTCTACACCAGCACTACCACCTGGCTTTCTTTTCAGGAACATTTTTTAGTTTCTCAAAGAAACAGTATTTTTATTATAGTATCTTGAGCATTGCTGTTCACGTGAAGCTAAGTGAAGACTAAGCCGACAGAGAAGCAGACGCAGATGCCCTTCAGGTTCTGAGTGGCCATGCACACGGCGTTTTTAGATTTTGATTCTGCATTTGGGTTTCCACAACATCCCTTCCCCCACAATATGCAGGTTCTTGGTAAATGCTTTCGAAATGAATTGAAATGTGACCGTATGTAATCCTCACAACCTTGCAAAATAGGTTTAATACAGACCTTCCCTGTCGTGATTTTGTGGTATGTTTCTATTTTGACAGTGTCCAAACCATCCCAAAATAAGTAAGTGACCAAAATAAGTCTGCGAGAGGGAAGTAGAGGGGAGAATAATTTTTAAATTTGTCTCACTGGCTCTGGCACAAATCCCCTCCTTGTCCTTAGTTAGCCAGGAGCCTTTACTCCTCTAAAGGACATTGTGTGTGGTGCTTTTAGTCAGACCACAGCCACAAGCAACACCCGAAGGAACAACATGTTACATTTCCTCAAGCCATTAGCCCCTGATCTTGACAAATTAAACACTAGTCACACATTCTTATTAAATGTAAAATAGGCACGATGAAGCATGAGCAGAAATGGGAGGAATTATCTAATACTAGCCCCCCTTCCCCACATATAAATCTGTCCAGGAACCTACCATGGCTGTGTGACAGAATGGAAAATGCACGCACAGAGTTTGGAAGCAAAGAACCTGAGTGAGTATCCCAGGCACACTCATTTGCAAGTTGTGTAACCTTGGAAACTATCAGCATCTTTGGTCTCCTGTAGAGCAAGGATTTGGAGGAACCACCTCAGGTGCTCACTGGGAGCAGCAGATGAGAGAATGTTCATGAAAGGTCCTTCTCTACCTTCAGCTATGATGATAGGTGCTGTCAGTGTTGGCCAAGGTGCAAGGTCACCAGCCACAGCCAAATCCCAACTGGTACTGGGCTCTGAGGTTAAAGGTCCTGGGTGTGGCTGGGGCACACAGGTCTCCATCACTCATTGGTGGGGACCTCAAACCCCGCCTGGAGAAAGGAGCCCAAAGACACAGCTTCGGTTTGGCCAGCAAGCCTTTCATGGCACTTCTCTACACCTGTTTGATTAGCCAGATGCAAGACCAGGCCTTGAGGACATTGATTCACTTGGCCATGGGGTAAGGATACGACTAACCTACAGCTATGAGGCCAGAACAGTGATTCCAATCCCATTGTTCAATTCCAATGTGACTCCAACAAGAGGAAAATGATTTTCAAAACAATCAGGTTCAGGTGTAGATTTAGAAATGGAATGCTGTCCTCTTTTCGTTTTACAGTGACAGGGTAATGGTCAAGGTAAATGGAATCTGATAGAGGCTTTTATTCTGACAGCTTAACTGGGGCCCAGGCCCTCTCACTGTGGGGATGGCTGAGAGTAGAAAGGGTCATTCTGTGAATTTCAAACCCACACAGCACAAAGGAAAAGAGAGCTCAGAGGAGTTCAAGGTGAAGGAAAAGGCAGCCCACTTTTCTTTACGTGCTCTGCTTTTGTCCTTCACACACTTCACACTTGAGGGAGAAACTAATGACATTGACCTTGGGGCCCCCATTCCGCTTGGTGGTGTACACAGCTGTGGCGGGCAGTCTCTGTGGGCCTCTGCCCCCTGCAGCATGCTCTGTTAATGTGGCCAAGCTAGCAGCTGACTGAAAACAGTGGCAGGCGGGCACTAGGCACATGACCCCTGACACGGTGGGCCTTTTTTTCCTCCTCTCCACCAGCAGCCAATGGGTGGGCTCACTCCACCGGCTGCCATGGCAACGAGAAGGCTGCTGTGCAGTGCCCAGAACAGATGTCACATGAGCCAAGATGAATATGGTGGGGGTGGGGAGCATGTGGTAGGGGTGGAGGGGGACCGGGGGATGCATTTGGAGCTAAATGGTCCCACCAGAGGGAGTGAGGCATATTTTGAAGTAAGTGCAAAACGGTAACATCTATTTTCTTTCCTTTCCCTGGCCTTTAAGTTCTAAACACACATGCACACACACAAATGTCCTTTTCATCTCCACTACTGAGGTGCTGCAGCTCTCTGGCTTTCATGGCAACCATGAAAGCTCTGATTTCTCAAAGCCTTAAATGAACATCACCTCTATCGCAGAAATGCAAGCCGGGGTTTAAGAACAGGCTGGGAAGCCCTGTTGAGGTGAGCTGGAGAGAACCACACGGAGCGGGGACAAAATCCACAGGAATTTTAAAGGCAAATGCACTGCCTCTGTAGGCAAACAACAAACCCTGTTTCACTCTGGTCGCCACTAAAACGGAAGGGCTCCTACTTGCCTCTGCCCTGGCTAGGCTGTCTGACTGTACCACTCCTAACACCATTTTCTATAGACTAAACCAGGGCCAGGCTTACAAATCTATCTGCCTGAGCAACAAAGGCTCTTCTGTTGTCTCTACAATAGATCCTATCCTAGCTGAATTCAAAATGTTTCCTCTGCCTTTCATTTATCTTCTACTGAAATTAGCAAGTAGAGCATGTGTATCCAGGCGCACCAGAGAAACCTACATTTTAGTTGGTAAGATACCAGCGATACTGGCAGGCAGGCACTAGACATTGCAGGCCTTTTTCCCTCCTTGCTCACAGCCAATGGGCAGAAAGCGAATCCTGTTCCCCTTATCAAACCGCGTGAATGAGGGAGACAGGAGAAACGTATAGGTCTAATCTGATGGATGGAATGCGCTGAATGTGTCAGAGGATGGGAAAACGTTGCTTAGAATTATTTTGCACCTGTGCTTCATTCCCCCCACAAACACTCATGGAGTGCCTGCTTAGTGCAAACGATGCAAAGCAAGTAAGATTCTACTTATAATCAAGAGGGAAAAGAAACATGGAAGCTCTTAGAATAGGTTGGGGCCAGCTGAGCATGGCAAACATGGAGGGAGGCAGGCTCTGCAAAGTGTCCTGGGTTGTGGGGAGATGAGAGTGCATAGTCTGTGACAGACACTTGACATGCATACCGTTATCGTATAATGCTTAGAACACCCTAAGAAGTAGCCATTATCCTATTTAACAAATCAGGAAACCCAAGCTCAGAGGGGTTAACAGGCCAAGGCCGTACCATAAGCAAGTAGCAGTGGCACTATTGTCCCAAGTCATCCCACCCACCTCCATGGGGGGTTTTGTTCCATCAACCAAGTGACACATTGCTGCAAAAGTGCAGCTGTGCGTGTAGGCACCATCTCCTGGTCTCCACCTAAGCAATAAAGTCCATGAAATCGTGGACTTTCAATACTCACTGCACATTTCCTAATACACGGTGAAACAAACACATGACTATTAAAATTTAAAAGTTTCATCTGGATACACCCTAAAGTCATCTTGTGTACCAGACGGGGTACATATGTCACACTTTGGGGGCCACTGCATTTTCTCATGCTGGCTTTGAAAGATGAGTACTAGGAGTGTGGCCTGTGGACAGTTTGAATTCACTCAAATGTCACCCTATGTTGGTCAGGGTTATTTTGTATATATACCGCCACTAAAATGAAAATGTCTCCGAGGGCCTCACGAGAATGCTTTCTTCTATTACTATTTGGGCCAGTAAGTGGAATCCTAGGGTGCTTGCAAAGCACTTGAATGAGAAGCAGTGAAGGTGAATAAAAGACGGATGTCCCAGCAATGCCCATGTCTGCATTGCCCCTAGAAGCTGCCACCGCAGGCTAAACTCCACCCCAGGGACGTGCTTCTGTGCCATTGCAGCAACAGACTATAACCACCAGAGGGCAGTAACACAAACCAGATTTTTCATTTGGACCCAAATGTGGATGCACGCAGTTTAATAATATGTAAAGCCTATTATTACAAGCTTCTCCTCTCCCCACCCCCTATTAATGAACAAATGCCCAGGGGTAATGCAGATATTTCTAAATACAGTGCAAGAAAGGGCAATCTGTACTCATACACAGGGAGTCTAACACATAGTAATAAGTGGGAATGAAAATAATCACCCAGGTGCAACTAAACCATTAAGACTAAAAATTTAGCCATCCAAATGCCTGCATACACAGAAATAGATATGACTGCCTCCCAGAAATGGGCAGTTTTAAAACATTTATTTTATAAGTTTTTATTTAGAGTTCATAATAATACCTGTAATGATAACCACAAAGCTACAAGAGGGGTAGGAGAGGATTTCATCTTTATAGCTGAGCATACAAAGGGGGATTTTTCTTTTTGACTAAGATAGGTAAATGAATTATTCAGGGCCTTTCCAAAGGCATTTAAAAACCATAACTCCGTGCCTCAAACAATAGCACAAATTAAAAAAAAGTTTTTTGTTTTTTGCTTTTTTTTTTTTTTTTTAAAGAACTGGCTAATCCCTAAACCATAAAATACCAACTGACATTTACCTATGACATTAACCAGGGTCCTTTGATGCAAATAAATGAATTTTGGTGTTGGTGAAAGCAGAATCTTTCACTGCTATTACTGGTTTTAACATCACCGCAGAGAGAATACAAACAGACTGATGGGGAATACTTCTGGTATGCAACCTACCCATTTCCCTGGGAACAAAGAAACAAAAATAACCCTGCCATTTTCTCAATTCATGACAGAAAGGAAGATCCCCCGATCCTATCTTTTCACAATGGTTTGAAATTTGAGGGCCTCAGGACAGGCAGGATACAGACAGCCTTGTCTCTGGAGTCACCCATTAAACCCTGATATTTATGAAAATGCTTGACAGATTACCACAGACTTCCACACAGCGTGTGAGGAAAGCATATGGAGTTCAAAGTCAAATGACTAACTCTCTACATGTCCTACGTGGGTCATCTTGGGAATGTGAATGAAGCCCTCTGAGCTTCAGCTGCTTCCTAAGGCAGCAGGAGAACAGATCCTGATCTACCTCCCAGTGTGAGGCTGAGGGGCACTCAGGTAATATAACAGCACCAAAAACTGTTAAGATTTATTAAAAGTTTTGTTGTTCTTATTTTCCCCATTTTATAGACGAGGAACTGGAGCTTGTCCAAGAAAAGACTTGTCTAAGATCAGTCAGTAAAGGCAGAGCAGGACCCCAGCCATGTGTTCTCCTCCAAGGCCGTGGTTCTTCCCACCCCTCCATGGGCTTCCATAACAAAGTACCAAAGACTGAGTCGCTTAAAACAAAAGACATTCATTTCTCACAGTTCTGGAGGCTGGGAAGTCCCAGCTCAAGGTGCCAGCAGGGTAGCTTTCATTGTGAGGACACTTCTCGTGACGTATAGAAAGCCACCATCTCACTGTGTGCTCACATGACCCCTTCTTTGTGTGCATGTGGAAAGAGAGCGAGCGAGCTCTCTGGTGTCTCTTCTTATAAGGGCACTGATCACATCATGGGGGTCCCACCCTCACGATCTCATCTAACCCTAATGACCTCCCAAAGGCCCCATCTCCAAAAACCCTCACATCGGGGGTTAGGGCTTCCACATAAGCACTGGTGGGTGGGGGGACACAAACATTCAGTCCATAACGAGGGGTAACAACGGTCTTCTTTATCCAGCTTCATACATCTTTTCAATTCAGGTCAACAAATATTTCTTGACAATCTGCTAGGTGCGAAGCACAGTACGGGGCCGCAGGGGAAACAGGATGAATAAAAGAACTCACTTAATGTCAGGAAGGTTCCTAGGAAATGGTCTACAAGAAAGAACATTTATGACAGGGGGCTTTTGTGACTGTGTATAGCACAGGTTAGTACAATACACTTCATTTGAAACCTTGATTTTGGCCCAGTGAAACTGATTGTGGACTTTCGGCCTCCAGAGCTGTGAGAGAATAAATTTCTGTTGTTTTGAGCCTTCAAGTCTTTGGAAATTTGTTCCAGTAGCCACAGGACATTATGACAGGGATAAGAAGTCAGATTTGGAAAATTAGAGAAGGGAAGACAATTTCATATGCCAAACACTAACTTTGTCTCAGCAAGTACCGTTTGATGATTCTGATATTTAGCAATTTCTTGTGTCAAGAGAGTTTGCAAACGAGGTTTTGGGGTAAGGAACACTAGGATCAATGCAGTAGTTAATTCCTACAGGTAAATAACACATAGTAAACAAAGCGGCAATTCCTCAAACCTCTGACTTTGGTCTCTTGGTGGCAACAGGGAGTCTATGCAGAAGTGAAATACAAAGAAATATAAAACTATTTTTACAATATTCACTGCACAGCTATAACATTTTCTATGAGGGAATATGGTTCTCATCCTGAGTCCCCAGATCTCTAGACGTTCTCGAGCTTTATTCAAAGGTTCTGAGCTCTGAACAAGAATTAGATGTTAATCCTTAGATAGGCCATGATTAATTAGTCACTCTGCCTAGAAGTTACACGTGTCTTATGAGAAGACAGCAAAATGACTGTGTGGGACCTGGTAGGCTAAGGAGTTTGGATTTTCTTCTAAATGTCACGGGGAAGCCATGGATAAGTTTGACATGGGAAAAGGACACGATTGGAATTAGATTTAGGAAGATGCTCTGGCTGCCCTGTGGGGGTATGTGGTGTGGAGAGAGGTAAGCAGCCCACTGGTCCAGGAGCAGATTACAGTGGCCTGAACTATGATAGTGAACAGGAAAATGAAGAGAAGCAGGCACACTGGAGGTATATTTTAGAGGTAGAATCTAGGCTGATCCGATTAATTGGAGGTGAAGAGTGAGGGAAAGGGGTAAATCAGGGATGAGTCCAGCCTAGGCAAGTTAAAAGATGACTGAGAAGGCCGTCAATGGGTGGGGTGGGGGAAGGAGCTCTGGGGCTTGTTTGGGGGGCAGGGTGGGAATCAAGCCTCCAGCTTAGGAAATATGATGTTGACAAGTAAGTAGAAATAACACACAGGCAATAGAATATGGAGATCTGGAACCCAGAGGGTAGTTCTGGACCAGAAATTTTGAGCACCATTGGTGTAGAAATGACATTTATGATGGTGTAGAAATGACTATGCTAGAAAAAAGAAGCTAAAACTTAATTGGTAGAACAGATAGGTAGGTTATTTGGAAATGAAAGCTGTTTCTCTCTCTCTCTCTCTCTCTCTCTCTCTCTCACACACACACACACACACACACACTCATACACACAAACACACAGTGAGCAGCCAAACAATAACTTGCCAGGGTTTAACTGGAGAGCATGGGGAGTCACTGACTGTTTATTCTGAGTACTTTGGGAAGAAAATTAAATAATCAAAGCTGAACAAAACTATAAAATGAATTTAAAATTTAGGGAAGAAAATTAAATAATCAAAGCTGAAACAATTCTAAAAAAATGCTGTTGTGATCCAATCATTGCATACTGATTTTATCTTTCACTTTATTTGCCAAATAATTGAAATTTAAGATAAAACACGATAAATACCTAAGAGATTATAGCAATGATGAAGATATGGATGGATGGATGGATGGATGAATAAAGAGACTGAGAAAATAATAAAGACCGATTATAAACACTGTTTTATGTTTGCCACATAGTAGGGAATTTAACATCCACCCGAAAAAGTTATCCAGAGGAAGAGTATGCTGTTTGAAGATTTGAGGAGTCAGGAAGGAGGCAGGTCATGTGGCCGGGAGAACAATCTTTAGATTTATGAATTCTCTATCAAATTTAAAGAAACATAATCTATCAGTGATCAAAAGATTTAATTCTTAAATGAGGAAGAGTTGCATTTTCAGGACGTAAGAATCACATGTGCACATTCCCCACCCTTGCCAGAGGCCACAACTCAGTTTAGAATATTAGAAAACGCTTGTCATGACAGGTTCACTTGGGAGGTACACTATCAACATTTGATAATCCAAAAACAATTAATAATACATTAGATTATCCGCTCCAATTAATACCATAAGCAAATAATTCTACCATGAAACTCTGAGGAAAAAACATGAAAACACAGTTAAGAAATGATTACGACGTCTTCATCCAAAGGCAAGAAACACCCCCACATTTTGTGCAAAGTCTTCAGCTCACCAAAGACACGGAGCAGCTGTCAAATTCCATGAGCAGAATCCAGCACTTTCAAGGTCAAGGAGGAAGTATGAAGTTTGTTTCACCCTCACCCTCTTCTGTAAAATTCTCCAGCCTCCTCTAATCTGAATAGAAATTAGCAAACTTCTTCAATCCTTTTCCGTTTCCTAGGCTTGTGGGTGAGCCTGGTATCTACACCCCAGCCAACTTTGCACAAAACCGCAGTTTAGATGGAAAATCACTTCGGGTTTCTGGCTCATCAGCAGTACTACACATCTAATTAGCTCAACAATTGGTCCCTGTGATAAAATCAGCTAATTTTATGTTCAAATGGCTGCTTCGCGGTAAGCAATACTGTCACTCTAAACTTCACATATAAAGAAGTTGCTGAAGAAGCTGATTACTAGGAGGTCACTGGGGGCAAACTAGGGAAGACTATTAAATTAGTAACCTAAGTCAATGTTATAGTTAAGGCATAGGGGTCCCCCCAGGGCTCAAAAAAGATGAATTCCCAGAATGTAGTGACAGGGGCAGATATGCCAACTCTTAAAAGGGAAAATAGTATGTTGATATAAAATGCATAGAAGTCATCTGCAGGATCTCCCTGCTCTTAGAAACAAACCTAAATGTTTATGATGAGATTGCGGAATCCTAGACCCCAATCTACCATGTTTCCCCGAAAATTAGACCTGGCTGGACAATCAGCTCTAATGCATCTTTTGGAGCAAAAATTAATATAAGACCCAGTCTTATATTATATTACATTATATAAAACCCAGTCTTACATTGTAGTAAAATAACATGGGGTCTTATATTAATTTTTGCTCCAAAAGATGCATTAGAGCTGATTGTCCGGCCAGGTTTTATTTTCGGGGAAACACGGTAGTATTGTTAAGAAATGACTCATCCTAGATTACAGACCTCTTATTTCAGGAATTTGTTCAAGGTTACCCTAGATAGAAAACACTGGTAAACCAATTCCAGGGGTCACCTATTCAGTTTCCTCCCCTCTTTCACTCAACTATTAAAGCAACTGGTGGTATGAGACTCTCTCCCTACTCTGTGGGATGTATTAGAAACTACATTATTTTTTAAGGTAAACGTAACAGTACACATCAACTTCTTTATGGTGTAAAAGATAATTCTATCACCTCTCATAGGCATTGCAAATTATTGATTTTTTTTTAAAATTAGCAATTATACCAATTGAATGGACATTTGGAAACCTATGAAAGTTTCAAAACTAGAAACAAGAGATACATGAATGCATATAATTTTACATAAAGATAAGAGAGACACATACATACCTATATCTAAATATATCTATTTTACCTATGTGTATAGATAAATATGGTCAGAGATATATAAATGACCTCATTTAGACTACATTTATATAAAGTGCTTAAAACAGTAATTAGCGTGCAGTAAGTACTCAGTTGGTATTGTTGTTGCGGTTCTATTATCATCATCATTATTACTTAGCTATGTATATATACATATAAATATATTACACAAACTACATGTACATGTGTAACTGTATATTATGTAAGTGTATGATTGTAGCAGGATTCCTGCTGAAAATCAAACTTGTTTTTTCTTTCTCTGCTCTAACAGTGGTGCCAGAAAGTCACTGAATTGTGGTAAACCATCACTGAGACACTGTAGTCAGCTGCCTGGCCTGGATTGGGTGGAGTTGGGTGAAAGACCCCTTGTAGATCGTCATATTGGGCACCTCTCATGCACCAGCTCTGATCCCCCTGGTCTCACCTTTTTCTTCTCCCCCGCTTCAGCGCTCAGCCCTGCATGGACTCTAATTAGCTTTATGCAGGTGCAACCCTACAGCACCCCACCTCACATGCATGCCTTTTGCCTTGTAGCTCCTGCATCCTCCCCCGGGGACACGGTACCCTGGGCCTACACACGTGCAATGCAGAAATGTAGCGTGAACCCACGGGAGATGGCATCCAATGGACATAGGCTTTCCTTCCTCCCCCAGAATAACTGGCCATTTCATAAGGACCAAACAACTGGTTACAGATACCAGGGGCCAACTTGAATTGGTTCTCCCTCCTTTTCTTTTCCACTCTCCCTTCCCTTTACTCCTGCTCCACGGCACCATGTGAACCAATAAGTCCTCACACAGGAGGCTTTGTCATAGATTCTGCTTTCCGTGGGTACCCAGACGAAGATAGAAATCACAGGGGTCACTCATGTGCAGGTTCAGTTAGCTTTCCTGCTCACCAAGGTAAGTGACACAATGAGACACTTTGGTCCCTGAAAAGGAAAATGATTTGTTCCCTCATTGTGTAGATCTGAAAAGGGGGGAAAGAGGGCGGTAGTTCCTGGTGCTCAGGGGGTACAGAAGGATCAGTCCTGACCCCGGGCTTCCTGGAGGGGGCCCTTGGGCAATGGCTGTGCCAGGAATTAAAAGAGCTCTGCACTTGACAGAGCTCAGTCAAAGGGCCCTAGGGCTGTGGTTTACAGTAATAGCTCTTTCCGGTGATGGCTGAAAGGGAGAATATTTGACCCTCATGCTGTGCATCTCCAGAAAGGAAAAGGAGCGAGCAGTTCCTGGGGCAGCATCTCTGATGGCCATGAGGACCTGTGCTCCACGCAGGCCGTGCCCCGGCAATACACCAACACAGGCGTACACGGTTTGGAATCTTGAGTCTCCCAGGCAGGGAGCCAGACTGATACACCCTCTGCCTTCAGTGGAATCCAGGGCCAGTTTTATTTATGTAATCAAATAAAAGAAGCGTGACAGTATTTGTTCTCTGAGTTGGTGATAAAGCTGTTATATATAATTCCCACATGCTTAGGTACAGAACACCTAAAAAGCATTTGGTTAGAACAACTATCTAGAATATAAGATTAAAATTCCCCAAATCTACCAAAAAATAGAGACATTATTAAAACAGTTAATTGATATTAAATATCCAAGTTTTATTTCATATGTGTATCAGTTATTTAATATCAATGTGGGTTCTACTCAAAGCCACAGGTAAGAAACTATTGGGGTAGAAACCAGAAAATTTGGTATAAGTCAGCCTCTTCATCACATGAGAGACCATTTAAACTTAAAAAATCTTCATTTGAATGAACACCAGAATATCATCTCATTTTGAGACATTCTAGAGGGAAATTAATATCCTTCCAGAGTCTTTTAGTGTTACCATTGGTACCTTAAAGGACTGTGAGTCATTACAACATTTATGTGTAGCATTAATTAGCGGTAACTTTAAGTGTCAACTTCTAACATTGCCTTTATCATTCAATACAGTGAAATTAAACCAAACAGAACTAATTTTTCAGTTCTTGCTTGAAGTTGACGCTCTCTCATCTTTATCACTATTCCTAGTGATCGTATCAGAAATATGGGCTTCCTGTACCACATATAAGTTAACCCCCATTTGTTGGGCTACCACCATTTGCTGAGCACCTACTAGGCGCTAGGCCCTGTGCTTTATAAGCATTAGCCCAGTTAATAGTCACAACCACCTTCTCCGCAAGGTAGGAACAGACCATGTTTCCTCCTAGCAACCATCTAGATATCCACATCATGGGTACCTCAAAGTTCACATTTCCAAACTGAACTTACCTCCCCGCCCCCACAAGTCCGCCTCTGTTCCTCCATACCTTTATACAAATCACCACCAGCCTGAAACCTGTAAGTCACCCTGGACTCCTCACTTTCATTTATTCTCCACTCCCAATCAAGCTCCAAGTTCTATGAGTTGTACTTCCTCAATAGCCCTTCATTCCATTCATACTTTGACCATCCTCGACAAAGCGCCCATCATTTCTGGCCTGGGGTCCTATAACCCTCACTCATCTCTCTGCATCCAGTCTTATTTCTCTAATGCCACTAACTTAACCTCAGGGCTTTGGGCATCTACAATATGGAGATAATAATGAGGTCTCTCATCCTTATTATAGGTTTGCTTGAGTAAATAAGATACACGGCTTTCTAAGTGTTAGGTACTTGATAAAAAGGAACACAGCTGACATACAAATTGAGATAACTGGATGCTAGAGACTACATGTGTAACTGTTACCACATCGTGTGTCTAGGTAAGCCCACCACTATCAGAAAAAGCAGGATGAAAAGGGATATGAGAAAGGAAAACTTATAGTTAAAAGCTTTTTAGAATAGAAATAGGAATATACTCCAAAACTCAGCAGCTTAAAAAAACAAGCATTTATTATCTCATGATTTCTACATATAGCACAGCGTAGTTAGGGGCCGCTGGCTTGAGGTCTTTCACGAGATTGCAATCTAACTGTCAGCGGGGGCTACAATCTCATCTGAAGGCTTGACTGAGGTTGAGGGGCTGCCAAGCTCACTCAAGTGGTTCTTGGAGGCCTTCATCCCTTGCCACATGAGCCTTTACACAGGGCTGCCTCACAACATGGCAGCAAGCTTGCCCCAGGCCAAGTGATCTAAGAGATAGTCGGAGGAAGGGGCCCCCAAGAAGGAAGCCACAATCATTAATAAGCTCATCTCAGAAGTAATATTCCATCACTTCAGTCATTTGGCAGGAATGAGTCATTGAATCTAGCCCATACTCAAGGAGAGGAGATTACACGTGGGCAGAGACGCTGAGGGCCATCCTAGAGGCTGCCTACTATTGTCACCCAGGTAGACATCACAGCCTTAGGGAGGGAAGGGGGGCATGTTAAGGAATAAATGAGGGCCCATTAGCATCTCCTTTAGCCCTCTCTGCTTTTCTGACATGAACTGACCATGAGTTGCATGTCCTGCTACTTTTTCATCAGTAGATAAACTCTTGTCCTTGCCTCCTTCTCACTGCCACCTCTGCCACCATGGGGAGTAGGTGGAGAACCCTCACACTCCTGGGAACTGCTGCATATTACACTATTTACATAATTCTAAAGTAGAGCAGCATTACAGTAGCAACTGGCTAAATGTTGTTAAATGTGAATCCAAGTCAGAAAATATAACAATAATTAAAATGTAAACATGATCACAAAGTCCTAAAAATTAAAGCAACTGAGGTTATTTTTAAAAGGGCTAAACTTCTATTGAAGGAGATTTTTTAAATATAATAGAAGTTACCAGTGAAAATTGTTTTATGATGTAATGTCTATATTTCTGAGAAATATTTGTATTATAATTCAATCTACTGGTATGAGCAAGAGAGAAAGAGCATTACGAGTTGAATTGTGTGTGCCCCCCAAAGAATTGTTGGCGTCCCAACCCCCAGCACCTCAGAATTTGGAGGCAGGATCTTTACAGAGGTAATCAAGTTAAAACGGGATCATCAGGTTGGGCCCTAATCCAATATGACTAGAGTTGTCCTAAAAAGGGGAAATTGGGACACAGAAACAGACATGCATAGAGGGAAGACGGTATGAAGAGACACAGAGAAAAGAGGACCATATATAAGCCCAGGAGAGAGGCCTGGGGCAGATCCTTCTATCACAGCCCTCAAAAGGAACCAACCCTGCCAACGCCTTGATTTTGGACTTCCAGCCTCCACAACTGTGAGACAATACATTTCTGCTGTTCAAGCCACCCAGTGTATGGCACTTTGTTATGGAAGCGTGAGCAAACAGAAAGAAAGAAAAAGAGAATGATTCAGAGAGACAGGCAGAGAGAGATAAAGAGAGAGGGAGAAAGACTATATGTTAAGTGACATATTCATCCGAATAAGTTGATTTTAAAGAGAAATGCATAAGGGCCTATTCTTAAAATCTCATTTAGCACATTTATGGAGCAGAGTGGTTCTATTCCAAGAGGCTAGCAGAAATGACCCAAAAATGTGCAACTGGAACACAGTGCTAGGTGAAATGAACCAGATGCTCCCTCTACAGGAGGGCTCACCCAGGCAGGGCCAATGGCGGGGGGCCGACAGCGGAGGGCCAGGAGTGAAAGGAGACCCTACCTTCTGGTAGTCTTCTTTGGACCGCAGGGCCACCTCCATGTGCGTGGGGGAGGTCGGATAGATGGCTGAACGGTACTGAGAGCCGTAGTCGTTGCCTTGGCGCATGCCTGGGAAAGTGGAAAGCAGAAAGGATTACTGGGGTGGACTGGACCACAAGGCCAGTGTCACACGTTCTCTGTGACTTGTGTGCAGAGAGCGGCTTTCAATTTCATCTTGACACCTCTCACCTTAAATAAGCATGAAATGTGTCTGTTTTGCTTTTCCTATTTTAATTTTAACAAATATCTCCACACTTACATAAATTCGTCACAATCTTGGATCAGACCAGGTGCTCTATAAATATGTATTTTTCTGTGTAGATATTTAAATCATAACCTATTCCATTTATTACTTGCAAAGCACCGTGATACACATTATTTCTTTGGGTCCTAATAAGACACCCTGTGTGGCAGGTATTACTGTCCCACACTTGGCAGATAAGGAAACAGGATAATGGACTGGCATATAGGAGGTGCCTATAAATGACAAAGTAATGGATACGTGGCGAGTTTAAAGAGTTGGCTAAGGTCACATCCCTCATCAAAGGAAGACCTGGGACTTAAAGTTAGCGGAGGGCACCTCCCAGCCTGTTGCAGCAGCTCAAGTGTAGATGGTGGCCAATTTCTAACTGAATAACTTAGTCCCCAAAGTTAAACAGCCACAGGCTTAATATAACTCTTCATACTGTTGTGAAAATAAACTTCTCATGTGTTTCCTTCATCATGCAAGAATCAGTTTCAGTTTTAAAAAGTGTTCCCAAACTCCTCCAATAAAAGAGTCAGTCTTCCAAAAGGAACAGCTTGGTATTTTCAAACTTAAATACACATGCGAATCACCTGGGCATGTTGTTAAAATGCAGGTTCTAGTTCAGTAGGTCCAGAGTGAGCCTGAGATTCTGCGTTTCTCACCTGGGTGGTGCAGTTACCAGACCACACTTTGAGTCGCAAGGGTTTAGTGTTTGCCCAGATATTTTCAAGGTTCCTGTATAACCTGTCAGCAACATTTTAATGCCAGTAACAGAGTGAGGAAAACCTGAATCTTCTAAAATACTCTTTCTCAGGTACATCGTAGACAAGGCTCCATCCACCCCACCAGATCATGCACGCGCGTTTCATTGAACTTTTTTTCAGCCTTTAAGACTTAGCATTTGACCTCTGCAACACCTTCCCGAAACATCCCTCACAGCTGTGACAGTCACGGACTCCTTGGGTCTCCATTGGGTCTTGCGGGTCCCTCTCTTACAAGTTTCATCGCACTGCACTGTCATTGTGTGGTTGTCCCTCTTCCCCCTCTGTGAGCCCTCAGAGGGCAGAGCTTTACAGCCATAGCACCTGGGATAGCACCAGACAGATTTACTTCCACAAATATTTGTTGCATGAAGAATATGAGTTTATATCTTATGATTCAAGGCCCTGCAATCAATACTGGAGTGTTTTGTCACATTTACCTTGCAAATGTAAATTCAAATGTAAATAAAATAGTCTTTCTTAAGAGCTGGAGGAAATAACTACAAATGAGCTCATACAATTGACCAGTAGAGGTTAAGGGCAGTAGTTGAGGACACCAAGGGTTTATTATGGCAATTAATGGATGGACAAGCTAGAATTCATGACCAAAACTGCAGACCAAAAATAGAGGTTTAAGTAGTAAACTAGTAGGATTTAGGGTCAAGCCATAGGCTATCTATGATGTGTATGTATATATGTGTGTTGCGGGGGGGTTTCTGACGTGTACTTATTCACACCCCCAGCTTAGCTGACTTCCTAGAAATCCCACTCTCCCACCTTCAGAATTCCATCCTCTCCTGGATGCACAAAAGCTATACGGGGACCAGGAACTAATTAGTGGCTTAAAGAGCCAATACTAATAATGACACCAAAATATTAATTTAATAATATATAATAATAAAAATGAATCAGCCCATGCCTCTAATAAACACTGCATAATACCAAATTAAAATATCTAATTCATTTCTGTGTAAACTTACATAAGTATTATAGTACATAGTATATATTATTGCAGCATAAATATTACTTATAGTTTGTACTGTATAACTATTATTATAATATACACATTATTTATTAAGCACCTAACACGTACTAAGTACTTTTTCAGATGCTGAGGATACAGCAATAAATAAAAGCAAACCCCCCCTTTCACAAAGCTCACATTCCAGTGGAATCAAAGAGCCTGGATAAATATACATTCCAGAACGACACTTTGCCTTCTTCAATTTTTCCTCCTTCACTTATAAGTAGGGCTTTTCTTGCATGACTACTTCCCATCCTTTTGTGCACAAAGACATGATAGTAATAGCATTATTGTTCCTTCTGAAATATTCTCCACGAAGAAAAAAGATTGCTAGCTGGATGGTTTTTGGTAAAATCTGAGCCCTCCCCATTCAGCACAAGATATAGAAAAGCAGGGTCTATGTGTGGAGTTGTTTATATATATTTAAGTTTTCTTTCTTTTGAGAGAGAAATTAGTATGTGAATAAAAGAGAATCTGCAGGTGTGACTTATTCATATTCTCAACGAGTTTTACTAAGATTCTGTATGTCTTATACACTGAAGACAATAAATAGCTGTGTGTTTGGTTGAAGGTCTTTGAATTAGCAGAGGATCATGGGAAATAGTTGCTTATGCATAAAAAGTGGCTTTTTAATCAAAAAGGATGGGAATAATGAAGAATTATTTCAAGGAAATGGTATAATAAAGGGCTCTTCCACTGGTAATATTTTCACAATAATCTGGTAGACGAAGTGCACAATGAAATCCTTAAGCTTACATCCATATTTAGAGCTTTCTTATAGTGACATGACAACCTAACGGGTAAAAAGATCTGGAAGATTTCACAAAATTGTGTGGTTGGGCAAAAAATAAAAAAATAAAAAAGTACGTCATTCTAGGTAAGTATGTAAGGCAATGCATTTCTTTTAATTATCTTTTTCTAGATTATTTTTTTAAATGTATTTTTCAGTTACAGTTGATATACAATATTATATTAGTTTCAGGTATACAACACAGTGATTTAGACACCAAGTGATCACCTCTGTAAGTCTGGTACCCATCTGACACCATACATAGTTATTACAATATTATTGACTATACTTCTGTGCTGTACTTTACATCCCCATGACTATTTTTATAACTGGCAATTTGTACTTCTTAATCCCTTTCACCTTTTTTCCCCATCCCCCCAACCCCCTCCCATCTGGCAACCACCAATTTGTTCTCTGTATCTATGAGATGTTTCTGGTTTGCTTGTTTGTTTATTTATTTATTTATTTATTTATTTATTTATTTTTAGATTCTACATATAAGTGAGATTACATAGAATTTGTCTTTCTCCATCTGACTTACTTCACTTAGCATAATACCCTCTGTCATCCATGTTGTCGCAAATAGCAAGATTTCATTCCTTTTATGACTGAGTAATATTATATTATATATATGTAGCACATCCTCTTCATCCACTGAATAAAATACCTAGGAATAAATTTAACCAAGGCGGGGAAAGACTGTATTCAGAAAAGTATAAGACACTGAAGAAAGAAATTAAAGGAGACATAAGTAAATGGAAGCATATACTGTGCTCCCAGATTGGAAGAATTGAAATCATTAAAATGTCCATATTACCCAAAACAATCTACAGATTCAATGCAATCCCTATCAAAATACCAATGACATTTTTACCAAGGCAATGAATTTCTATAAAAATCAATCCATGGATTATTTATGTAATTAGAGGTTGTTCTATGACTGCAATCCAGGATAGGGATTTATGGACCTTTCTCTGAAGCCATGATCCCTTTAAATTCTGACTTGATCATCTGTTAATTGTAATACTACAATACTGATATGGCCCCTGTCATTGTTGTCTTTATCGTTTCGTGCAGATATGCGCTGTCCCCTACGCACTCTGGGCAGCTTTCATGACCAGTAACATCGTGTGCATTATCCACAGCTTTGCACCTTTCCCTTAGCACAAACTCAAACTGACAACTCATCCACAGCATTACTTACAGAGTTCCAGCCACCACTTGCAGACAGAAATCTTACAGAGCTGAATTTACAGTCCTGACCTTCTAATCCCAACCTTTCCTGAATGTTCTAATGAAACTAAAAGCTTCCCATATAAGAAACAATACAATATTGTGAATACCAATTTGTGCTTTCTAATCCCTTCACCTTCTCCTTCATCTCCACACCCCTCCCAACTAACCACCATCAGTTTTTGTTTTTTTCCTCTATATCTCTGTGACTATTTCTGTTTACTTTGCTCATTTATTTAGTTCTTTAGATTCCACATATTAAGTGAGATCATACGGTATTTGTCTTTCTCCATCTGACTTATTTCACTTAGCATTATGTTCTCTATGAAAGACAGTTTGGGGAATATAATCAATAATGTTGTAAAGATTTTGTAGGGTGTCAGATGGCCACTTGTCTTATCAGGGAGACCACTTCATGGACAACGTAGATGCCTGACCACTGCACTGTACACCTGAAATGCACTGTACACCTATACAGTTGAAGCTGAATAATACTGAATGTCAACCATAATTATATATATATATATATATATATATATATATATATATATATATATATATTTTATATATATAAACAGGATATAGAGTACAGCATAAGGAATAGAGTCAATGGAATTGTAACACCTATGTACAATGTCAGAGGGGCAATAGATTGGGGGATGGGGGTTATCATTTTGTGAGGGGTGTAAATGTCTAGTTATTACATTGTTTTGTATACTTCAAACTAATTTTAAAAAAGAAAGGAAGGAAGGAAGGGAGGGAGGAAGGAAGGAAGGAAGGAAGGAAGGAAGGAAGGAAGGAAGGAAGGAAGGAAAGAGGAAGAAAGAGAGGAAGAGAGGAAGAAAGAGAAAAGAAAAGAAACAATACACATTCTCTCCCTGGTCACTCTGGCTTATCCCCTGCTTAGCCAGGAAGGAAGACAAGAAAAGTGCTGAA
Source organism: Rhinolophus sinicus (assembly GCF_036562045.2). Classification (NCBI taxonomy): domain Eukaryota; kingdom Metazoa; phylum Chordata; class Mammalia; order Chiroptera; family Rhinolophidae; genus Rhinolophus; species Rhinolophus sinicus. The sequence continues at coordinate 98,279,307 of NC_133757.1, forward strand.
GAGCTACAGTAGGGGATGGAGAGAAAACATCAAAGCCTTTATTCAGATTTCCTTGAATCTTAAGTGATATTGTATAAGACATTAACTCTCTCTGGTCTACTCATGAATAAGAATGTTAATTTGATTGATTTTTTTTTTCCATTAAAGCTCATCCTAAGAAAAAGTTATAATATCTTAAAACAAAACCATACACACATATTCACATACTTCTGTGTGTGTTTGGTTAATTTCAATGCATGTACCTTTCATTTCACTGATGAAGGGGCTTATTAAATGGATAGGGTCTTGAAATTTGGAAGCAGATGGTTCACTGGGAAATATGATTTGATGCTCAATAGACTGAAAAACCCATAGAACTGTGGATATTCTTTTCTTGTTATTTTTAATACATTGCGGTTACAGATGTTTAGCATCATTAAACTTTTCACCATTTCTTTCAACCTCCATTGGTTTATGTTATGAATGCAAAACAGTAATTCACATGTGAGAAAAACCTGTTTACTAAATCTCTTCTAAGAAGCCGAGGACTTAGAGCTATAAGATCTTGTTTTTTAAGTCTGACTCTGCCACTGACATGCTTTATGCAAATTACATAATCTTTCTGAGCTTCAAACTTAATTTGTAAAACAGGGATTAGAAAGTCCTAACCTCTGGATTTATTGTGAGGAGTAAATAAGATAAAACCTGTAAAGCACTTTGCTGACTATAAAAAATTATATAGGTGTTAAGTACTTTTGTTTGTATAATAAATCTTAGAATACTTCAGAATTACTAGTTTGAAATAAAAATAACAAATGACATCACACAAGATACTTTAAGAGTAGCCATTTTCTCCCTGAAAAGCACTATTTGTATTAATCTCTGATATCCACACAGCAGAGGTCACACAGATAAATCCAAAGAGAGGATCAAAATATATTTTATGTGTGTAAAAATGTACTATTTAATTTTTAACTCTTTTATTACATCTTTTTAGCAGAATTACCATCTTTAACTCTGCTAGTCTCCAACCCAGTTCTTCATTTCAATGGAAAACAAACCCAAGAAAGAGAACAAAATTCTCTGTGTGAATTCTCCTACCCCTGCCCCTACCCATGAAGAGCTTTGCAATGCAATGTCCTCACTGTCCTCACAATGTCCTCTGATCTGAAGTTTGTAAAAATCAGGTCTGTTGGTATAATCTTATATCTCCTGAGCTCATGCCCACTGGTGTGCTTCCATCCATTTATCCATCCTTCCCTGTCTCAGGAAAAATACTAGGTATTGGGATTCAGCAATAAGACACAGTCTCATTTTTCAACTAGGTCACCTTCCAAGTACAGTAAGAGGAAATCGATAGAAACCAATAACCATAATCAAGTGTTAGAGCTGTGTCTTACTATGCTCAGGCTGCTATAGAAAAATACCATAACCCATAAACTGGTGGCTTATCAACAATAGAAACTTATTTCTCACACTTCTGGAGGCTGAAGTCAAGATACCAGCCATTTTTTGTCTGGTGAGAACCTTCTTCCTGGTTGCAGACAGATGTCTTCTTGCTGTGCCCTCACATGTCAGAAAGAGGGTGAGCTGGATCTCTGATCGCTTCTTATAAGGGCACTAATCCCATTCATAAGCCCTCATGACCTAATTACCTCTCAAAGACCCCACTTAGAAATTCCATCACATTGGGAATTAGATTTCAACATATGAAGTTTGGGGAGATACAAACGTTGAGTCCATTGACAAGAATTTATGTACAGATTAGAAAAATACAGATTCAGATTTCTGGTCAAGATGGTGGAGTAGGTAAAAGCTGTGCTTACCTTCTCTCTTGACCACATCAAAATTACAACTACACTATAAAACAACCATCACTGACAATTGCCTAAAGTCTTGCTGAACTGAAGCCCTACAACTAAGGGCATAAAGAAGCCACCTCGAGACTGGTAGGAGGGGCAGAGATGCAGAATGGGCTGGTCCTACACTCACGTGTGACTATTAAAAATCAGGAGGGATATCTCAGATGTGGAGTTCCGTCCCCTCCCCCACCCAGGAGGAACAAGGCGTCCCAATGCCACACCAGGCTCCCCAGCCCAGGGTTCCAGTGACAGGGAGAGAAGTACCCATAATTTCTGGTTGTGAAAAACAGCAGAGATTGTATCTGAGTGTGATGGATGGCAGCTATAGTCCCAGGTGCTCCTCTTGGAGGGACTTATTTGCTGACAGACTCACTCACTCTGAGCTTCAGTGCTGGGGCTGCAGCTCAAAAGACACCAGAGACATAAGGGGAGGAATTGAATTGTCGAACTTCAGGGTGAGGGCTGGAGGGGCAGCTTTCTCCCAGATAGAGGAGCTGGCAGGAGCCACTGTTTCTTTGGTGATCCCTCCTCCCTCCTGGTGTGCAGACACAGGCAGCTGCCCTATCTGAGTCTCCATCAACCTGGCTAACACTGTTCATTCACCATAGCCTGGTGATTCTGATACCCCACCCCACCCAACATTTGGGCATACCCAAGCCATTTCCAGTGGCTTTTTTTGTATAAACTGCCTGCCTTGGCTCATGCTGAAGACTTTCCTAAAGTCTCTCAAAGATTCACAAAACCCAAACAAGCAGCATTTGGCTTCAGCATGTCCCGTACCTCTGGCTGAACAGCCCAAAGCCCAGCACTGGTGGCAGCCAACCTTGGTTCATGGGTTGGCCTCTCAAGGCACCTCCAAGCACAGCACAGGTGGTAGCCATCTGTGTATTTCTTTGTGGTTCATGCCAGGTGGCCCTGGGCAAGGCACAGGCAGCAGCTGAACTTGGCCTACAGTGGGTCCTCTCTTAGATGTCCCTGGGGTTGGCACGCCCAAGGGCCAGCTTTGAACAGAGCTGTAGCATCACCTGACTACCTCCAAGGATGACACACCCAAAGGATACCCTGAGCAGGCACCAGAGTCCTGCTAAAGCAAATCCTGCTCCATAGGTTTAGCCCCTCCACAACAGCTCCTTCACTGTAGTCATGGCCAGTCCTCACAACCAATGAGCCGGAGGGTCAATCCCTCCCATTGATGTGCAACAGCAACCAAGGCTCAACTATAACAAGAAGACACACACAACTCACACAAGAGACACACCTGGAACACATAGCTTGTGACCAGGGAGAATGTGCCACTGGGCCCCACAGGGTACCTACAACATAAAGCCACTCTACTAAAACTGAAAATCATAGCAGCCCTACTTATGAGAAAAAAACACAGGGAGGCAGCCAAAATGGGGAGACAAAGAAACATGTGCCAAATAAAAGAAGAAAACAAAACTCCAGAGAAAGAACTTAACAAAATGGAGACAAGCACCTACCAGATACAGAATTCAAAACACTGGTTATAAGGATGCTCAATGATCTCAAGGAGAACTTCAACAAAGAGATAGGAAACATAAAAATGGAGATAGAAAACATAAAAAGAACTAGTCAGAAATAAAGAATATAATAACTGAAATGAAGAATAGATTACAGGGAATCAACCGTAGATTAGATAAAGCAGAGGATCAACTCAGTGATTTAGAAGAAAAGGTGGCAGAAACCACCCAAACAGAAGAGCCAAAAGAAAAAGGAATCCAAAAAAATGAGGATAATTTAAGGGGCCCCTGGGACAATATCAAGTGTACCAACATTTGCATCATAGGAGTACCAGAAGGAGAAGAGAGCAAGGAATTGAAAACCTATTTGAAGAAATAATGACAGAAAACTTCCCTAACCTGGTGAAAGAAATGGATATTCAACCCCAGGAAGCACAAAGGATCCCAAACAAGATGAACCCAAACATGCCCACACCAAGACACATCATAATTAAGATGCTGAAGGTTAAAGACAAAGAAAGAATCTTAAAAACAGCAAGAAGAAAGCAGTTAGTTACTTACAAGGAAGCTCCCATAAGACTGTCAGCTGATCTTTCAACAAAAACTTTGCAGGCAGAAGGGACTAGCAGGAAATATTCAAAGTGATGAAATGCAACGACCTACAACCAAGATTACTCTATCCAGCAAAGCTAATATTTAGACTCGAAGGACAGATAGAGAGCTTCCCAGGCCAAAAAAAAAAAAAAAAAAAAAAAAGCTAAAGAATCTTACAGAGACTTCTTTCAGACCAAAAAAAAAAAGATCAAAAATATTAATAATGAAATGGCAATAACTACATATCTATCAGTAATTATTTTAAATGTAAATGGATTAAATGCTCCTATAAAAAAGACATAGGGTGGCTGAATGGATAAGAAAACAAAAAACTGGGGTGGTGATACTTACACCAGACAAAACAGACTGTAAAACAAAGGCTATAACAAGAGACAAAGGATCTAGTAATCCCACTTCTAGGTATTTATCAGAACAAATCCAAAATGCTACTTCGAGGGGATGTATTCATCCATATGTTCATTGCAGCGTTATTTACAATAGCCAAGATATGAAAGCAACCTGGGTGTCCCTGAATGGATGAATGGATAAAGAAGAGGTGGTACATACATACAATGGAATATTACTCAGTGATTAGAAAGAATGAAATTTTGCCATCTGTGACAACAAGGATGGACCTAGAGGGCATTGTGCTGAGTGTAGTAAGTCAGAAAGTGAAAGACAAATGTCATATGATGTCACTTATAAGTGGAATCTAAAGAACAAAATGAACAAATAAATAAAACAAACAAATTCATAGGTACAGAGAACATTTTGATGGTTTCCAGATGGGAGAGGGGTTAGGAAGAAGGGTAAAAAGGGAAGGATTAAGAACTACAAATTAAACTGGTTGTTACACACTAGTCATGGGAATGTAGGGTATAGCGTAAGAAATATAGTTAGTAATATTGTAATAATTATGTATGGTGTCAAATGGGTACTAGACCTATTTGGGTGATCGATGGGAGGGGGCAGGGTGAAAAGGTGAAGGGATTAAGAAATACAAATTGCAAATAACAAAATTGTCAACGGGATGTAAAGCATAGAGAATATAATCAATAATTTGGTAATAACTATGAATAGTGTCAGGTGGATACTAGACACTTCTTCAATTATATAAATGGCTAACCACTATGCTGTACACCTGACGTAATGTACAGCATAGGGAACATCGTCAATAATATTGTGATGACATAGTACAGAGTCAGGTGGTTGCTGGACTTATCATGGTGATCACTTCTTTACGTAAATAAATGTTGAATAACTATGGTGTACCCCTGAAACTAATATAATATTGCATGTTAGCTATATTTTAATAAAAATCTTTTTTTAAAAAAGAAAAAATACAGGGATTCAGAGGAAGGAGTGGGTAAGTTCACTTGAGCAGTGTGGGAGGGACCTACATCCTGCAAAATTGTCTAGAGGTAGTAACTCTTGTCTGAAAGAGCAGTGGATGGGCATGAGGGGTGAAAGACATCTCCAGGATGCCAAAGGTAAGGATCATGGAACAGCATGGCGCCTCAGGGACATGACAGAAACCTGTACCGTTGGCAAAAGCAGCAGCAGCTTTGTTAGCATCTTTTTCAAAACCCTGGAGTTTATCCTTTCCAGCAAGCTTGAAGCCCAGATGAGAAAACTAACATCCAGGAACTGCTGGAAATACAAGAAGTGGTCCTGCTAATCCATCAAATCACAAAATAGTAGGTATTCTTCACCCTCTTTGACACAAAGGAAGCTATGGATCAGAGACTTTAAGTGACCTGCCTGATGTCACATAGCAGGTGAACAGCCATCCTATGATGTAAACCTAGATCTACCCGACACCAAAGCTCTTTCTCCTTTCAAAACTGATACATAAGAAGTTAGAGCAAAACAATCAAAGACAACAGAACAAAGAGACCTGTAGGTGGCCTATCTGGTGGGGAGAGGAGTCTCAGAGTCACAGGCCCAGAAATAAGAACAAGCTTGGTACAGGCTGAAGAGAATGCGAAGAGACAAGACGGGATTCTGCCAAAGGGCCTGGAGGGAAATGAAGCTGGACACTTGATTATGAGGCCACATAGGTATCTTGACAGGACACACCAGGGACCAGAGATGTATGGAAAGATTGATTTCAAGGGAGCGACAGAATTCTGTGGAACCCTGGGTGGGCACAACCGTCAAAAATCCAAAACTCTTTCACACAGATTCAGCAAGTGTTACAAAGTTCACTGTGCCCATTTGGCTTTGGAAAAATCTAAGAGGATAAATTACGGACATTATTGGGCTGTCATCATGTCCCAGGAAAGCAACTAATGGGCTTTCTGTAGTTGGTGAAAAGAGAATAACTGGCTCAGAAACAATATCCTGTGCTTAAAATTCTTCCATAACACTCTCCAAACTGATTAATGAGGACTGGGATTTGGGGTATTCTGGAAAAGAACTGACCTCTTGGCACCTACCAACTGTTTGAGATTTCTCCATCCACCTTCTCCAAATAAGATTTGAAAAGGACAAACCATCCTGAGACTGCTCTAAGATTTCTTTCTCTCTCTGCAAAGCCAGAGAAATGGAGAAATGCTTAATCTATAATGAAGCAAAAAGATGGATGAATTATCATCTGCTCGACGGGCCTTCTAAACTTTAGCTCATCTTGGGTACCAGCCCTAGCCCTGCTTTAAACATTCTGACTGGAGTGATAAGACATACACTTGAACATGGGAATTGTAAAGGGAAGTTCACACTGTGAGTTGTTGTGAGGTGATGACTTTAAGAAATTTCACGAGCCACCAGCTGATAGTGAGCAAAAGGGTAAGAAAAGACATATTTCTAAGAGCCGGAAATTACTAATTCTGTGGTAGGAAACTTCAAAGGCGCAACCTCATTAGAGGACTATCCATGTTGGTGCGTAGACAGGGTGACGACCACCGGAATGAGTCCATATTCTTCTCCTCTACACACTGTTGCTAGGAAGAAATGGATCCTGACCGATAGACTGCTGCGTGAAGCAGAGAAATAGGCAAGTGCTTTGTCATGAGACAGTTCTGGATTCTAATTCCAGCTCTGCTGTTTATTAACTGTGCAACCTCAGCCATTACTAGACCTATCTGAGCTTCTGTTTCCTCAGTTGAGAAAATGTGGATGATGATACGTACATTACACGTTGTTAGGCATCTTACCTAGGAGGTCAGTAAACATATTTCCTGCCTCCCCTTGTGACAAGGTTGTCACCAGTTGAGACCCACTGGTATAAATTAATGAACGCTATCTTTTGATATCATTGCATATAAAGCCTATTATTGCATATAAGGCATATTCAGGCAGCTAAATGAAACAACACGTATGAAGTGAAAGTTCTAGGTTAGGTGGAAAACAATAGTTATTAAAGACTAGCAGAGGTCTTTACTATTTATATTTTCATTTGTATCCGTTAGTTTCAGGGGTTACCAATGTGGTTTCATTTTTTTTTATCTCCACATTCAAGAGAATGGAGATTTTTTTTTCTTTTTTGGTAAAATAGAATGTTAAGTTACGTATTGAAAGTCTAAAAAGAAGGGAAGAAGATATTACAGATTTTAAGTGAATAAGCACAAGTTGAAATCAATATGTATGCAGTTTGAAAGATACAGTTTTCAATGGTATGGAGAAAGCAAGAAAACTATTGTTTTCCTTCTTATTTAGCAGTTTGGGCAGGAAAACAAGAAGCATTAAAGTTGTCATCATATGTTTTCTGGTGACTACAGCATCTTACCATCTCTCTCAGAAAGTCTCATCTCTCAGATATTGGTACAGTCCTATTTTACAGTATCAATTAGGAATTTCAATCAGTTTAACAGAGAACAAAACTAAAAGTGACTTAAATGAGATAGAATTATATTTCTTTTTCACTTTAAGTGAAAGCTATTGAGATAGGTGTTCTAGGGCTGGTAGGGTGGCTCTGGGATCACCTGGGGCTCAGATTTCTTCTTTCTACTCAACTATTCTTAGCTTATGGCTCTCATTCTCAAGGACTTAAGATGTCTTCTGGTGCTACAGCCATTATGTCCAGGTTGCAGACTAGAAGAAGGAAAAATAGGGCACATCCCCTATCTTGAAAGAGGCTTCCCAGAACTTCCAGCCCACACATTCACTCATATCTCACTGGCCAGGACAAGTCACATGGCCACATGGCCAGACCTGCCCTGTCAGCAGTGTGGAGCAAGCCAAGGCAGAAGCACCTGAGGCCACAACCTTGCTCAGCTTCTTCCCCTTACTTCCCTCACTCCCTTACAGGTTCCTTCCTTTTTCTTCAATAAGTCACATGTACTGAATTCCTGTCTCAGGCTCTGTGACCAGGGAAACTAACTTAAGACATCAAGCTATTCATTCAACTAGTTTTGCTCTCACTCAAGCCCATCTCTAGTGCTTTTTCGTTTCCTACATTCTATCACTTTCATTGTTTAGGGGTCTGCATAAACTCCTACTAGGTATGTTTATTAATGTATTATTAGACAATCTTATTAAATTGCGATAAATTAAGGGATCAAACTTCTGTGGTCAGCATATGGCTTACATCCACATGAGGGATATGATTCTCAGCTAAAGACCACTGGCCTATGTGCTGCATTGGTCACACTCAGGACGGTATGTCTACCTTACATTACTTGCTTCTCTTTGTGAGATCAGCATAAGGAAAGGCTTAGCTGCTATTAACTTTATTTATTAGATTTTGAACACTCCCACTTGCTTCTTCAAAATTTATCTCAATGAAAATGAAGCAACCAATGAATGACTCATAATTTCAAATATCCTACCATGTTTCCCTGAAAATAAGACCTAGCCGGACCATCAGCACTAATGCATCTTTTGGAGCAAAAATTAATAGAAGCCCCAGTCTTATTTTACTATAATATAAGGCTGGGTCTTATATAACATAATGTAATATAAGACCGGGACTTATATTAATTTTCGTTCCAAAAGACGCATTAGAGTTGATGGTCCAGCTAGGTCTTATTTTCAGGGAAACACAGTGGGCACATAAACTGAGTTAATCCCTCTATTCCTTGTTTCTTAAACTGACCCAGCTTCCACACAGATGGCACAAAGAGGCCACATGTGTGCTGTGGTGGCACAGGAAGACCACCCTGGATGACTGGCATTAGTGGAACAGCTTACACAAGAGCCACTTCAAAGATGGCCTCCTGCCTTCTGTTGGAAAATAGGGCTTCTGTGGGAAAAACATTACAGGGTACTGACGTCCTCCAACAGGAAATGAGCCTGCATCCCTCACAGCGATAGACAGCCCTTCTCATCATCAGCCACGTGACCCTTCCTGGCACACCTGGCCTGTAAGTCAGGTGTTTGAGACAAACCTCATTAATGTGGATCTCACTTTACCTGACTGAAACATTCATCCTATCAATTTTAACTGACATCTCATTTTAAATTTAAAACACTTAACAAGTGGATGGATAGCCCTAGTTTTATTACAAGAAAAGAAGAAAGGGAGGGAGGAAGGAAGGAGATATATGTTATCTACTTCTTCAACTACCTGTTGTCTTCCTATGGAGTGTGAAAATAACTCTCAAGGAAAAATAAATGGGTGGAGAAACTATGATGAGTGGTCCCCTATGAAACTGGCTATTCAGATTTAACAGAGCAGTAATGGCCCATTTCAACCTCTGGCTAAGAAGAATGTAAGCCACACCAGTTAAGGAAAACTAAGTGATCTTTTTCACTTCTCATGTCTTCTGAACATTACACATAATATTACAAGGTGTGACCAAAAGATATGGTGAATGTTTAAATAAAAAAATGTATTACAGTAACAGACACATTGCCATTAATCCCCCTCCAAATACCTCCCCTCGCTTCAAACACACTTATCCCATTGTTCTCGCCACTTTCTGAAGCAGCTCTGGAAGTTCCTCTTTCGTGAGTGTCTTTACTTCATCCTCCATTATGACAACGCACCGTGTTACACATCATTTCTCGTATGGCAATTTCTGTCAAATAAAAACATTACAGTGTGTCCTCATCCACCTTATTCACCGGCTCTGGCACCATGAGACTTCTGGCTCTTCCCCAAAGTCAAAATGACCATGAAAGGAAAGCATTTTGAATTGATTCAGGACATTGAGGCAGCCATGACAGTGGAACTAAAGACACTCACAAAAGAGGACTTCCAGAACTGCTTCAGGAAATGGCAAGAACGATGGGATAAGTATGTTCAAAACGAGGAGGTGTTTTTTTATTAGTTTCAGGTGTACAAAACAATGTAATAGTTAGACATTTACACCCCTCATAAAGTGATAATCCCTCTCCCCCAGTCTACTACCCCTCTGACATCGTATATAGCTGTTCCAATTCCATTGATTCTATTTGAGAGCAGGTGTATTTTGTGGGGGATTAATGGCAATGTGTCTTTTACTGTAATAAAAATTGTTAATTTAAACATTCACTGTATTTTTTTATTATACCTCATATTCACACTTTTCCCAGTTAGTTACAATTACACATATACTACATGCCTATTAAACTAAACATACCTTAACTACAAATGTAATTACTATTTATTCAAGTGATCAACAAAATGGCTAATGATTCTACAGTCCTTACTGTGCCACTGTATTTTATTATGTTATTTATCCAATTCTCCAACTACATAGAGTATTATTACCAACCCATTTTTTTTTTTAAAGATAGTCGACTGATACTCAGAGAGAGGTTGAATATTTGCCCAAAGCGAGTGCTGGATCTGGAACTAGCTCATGCCCTTAACTACTACTATCCCAATTTGTAAATAATACATCATTTAAGGAAAAAAATGAAGTAGAATATGGTGAACTATGAAAGATATTGTGTGGCTCTCTTCAAAAACTAAATGCCCTATGTTCCCTATCATTTTCACAATGTTCCTTCTATTTTTTAATACAATGCATCTCAAGAAAGATAAGATAGCTATATAACACAGGTGTCAAATAGTCACTCTGTACCTAAAAGGAAGGTTTGATTTTCAGCAATGAGAAAACATTACTTCTATAATCATAAACAATTTTGAAAAGATGTGGTGATTTCTTCCTAAAAGGTAAAAAGTCTTAGTATAGATTTTGCTTCTATAAAAGAGAAATTATATTTATGGCTGGCCAAAGGAAATATTTTATTATTACATCTTTCTTTGAATGGGACTCCATATCTGTTTATGCTACAGATTTCCAAATTTGACCAAACAATGAGTTTTAAAATTTTCAAATTATCATAAAAATATATAAGAAAACTTTCAAAATATAAAAATTTCTATGTCTCTATTTCTTATCCAGATCTTAAAGTTCTGTAGCAATGAGTCAGCCAGAGTACTCCATGACAGAACATCAGACATGCAAATGATATTTATAAGATGTTTACATTCAAATCCATACCGAGCACACATGTGCACACACATTTGCAAAGCTAGTCCCTTATGATGGACATGGCTACCAGGGTAGCAATCAACATATTAACCTTTGTATTTTCTAGATTTGACTACAGAAAGATACATACATGTACAAAAGTACATAAAACAAATCACAGTTTATTGAAGTGTTCACAGTAATATTAGTATATTATACATATGCTGCTACGGTGTTTCCCCGAAAATAAGACCTAGCTGGACCATCAGCTCTAATGCGTCTTTTGGAGCAAAAATTAACATAAGACCTGGTCTTATTTTAATATAATATAAGACCGGGTATAATATAATATAATATAATATAATATAATATAATATAATATAATATAATATAATATAATATAATACCGGTCTTATATTAATTTTTGCTCCAAAAGATGCATTAGAGCTGATGTTCCAGCTAGGTCTTATTTTCAGGGAAACACGGTACATATATTATTAAATTATTTATCATAAAGGGAACCCTCATCTAACCGCCACTTATGTCAAAACATGGTGCCATGCCAGCACCAGCACCCCTGAAAGCCTCCGTTGTGTCCCTACAGATGACAGTATCCCCCTGCCAACGCCTGATTTTTGTCACAAGAATTTCCTTGGTACATAGACATACCTAGAAAAAAAATGCAGTTTAGTTTTGTCTGTTTTTGAACTTTATATACTTAAAGTTATATTTATTATATATAAAATTATATTTATACATAAAGTATATATATATATAATATAATATTATATTTTATTTAAATATGTTTATATTTATTTATTAGACCACATTGTTTCCCCAGATCACTGAAATGCCAAGTGTGTTGCCTGTCATATCTATATGTGTGTGGGTCTGTTTCTGGAATCCCCAGTTCTCTTGCATTGGTTTAGACGTCTGCCCTTACATCAAATTCACACTGTTTGAATAAATAACTGTTGCTTTATAACAAATACTGAGATCCAGAAGAATAAATCCTCCCATTCTCTTGTTCTTATCCAAAAGCGTCTTCGCTTTTCTTGAACATATGCATTTCCATATAAATACCAGAATCCGGTTTGAAGATGCACAAAAATAACAACAAAAACTGTTGAGATTCATGCAAACTGTTCATTCATTCACTTGGGTTTGTACTGAATTTATAAACAATTTGGAGAGAATTGATATCTTCACAAACCATAAGCAAGACCCAGTAGTGGGCCTTCCAGCTGCCCAACCACTAAGCCAATGACACTTTTTTTTTAGTTTTGGTAGCATTCTACTTCAAGGTACCAATTCCTGGTAAATAAATAAATCCTGAAATTCCAGCGCCTTAACTTACTAGAAGTTTATTTCTTGATCATGCAAAGTCCCATTAATAAAAAGGAACTTGGAATAGTTCTGTTTTATGAACTCTTCAGAGGCCTAGACTCATAGACATTAACGATCTTCAAGATGTTACTAAGGTTTCCCTTGGTGCCCACATTCAGCTGGCAGACAGGTGAAGAGAGGAGTTCAAAGACCATGCAGGAGGTGTTTATGAGCCAGGCCTGGAAGTGGCACACGTCATTTCTGCCCACATTCCATTGGCCTTCTGTCATGTGGCCACCACAAGGGAGGATGGAAAGTGTTGCCCAAGTGAGACAAGCAGGTATCTGCCACATTTTTCAATCATTAATATATTTTGTTTCTTTCCTTGACTTACTGCATGAGTCAGGACCCCAAGTACAATGCTAATTAGAAGTTGTAATGGCATCAATGTTTCAATGTTAAGAATGATGTTTTCTGTAGGCTTTTGCTCACATGCTTCATCAGATTAAGAAAGTGATTCATATATATCTATATGTATAGATAGATATCTAGATATATACAGGATTGCATTAAATAACTTTCTTGTATCTATTTGATAATCGTATGATTTTTTTCTTTTAATCTGCTAATGTGGTGAATTACATTGTTTGATATTAAAATGCTAAACCAAGCTTGCTTTCCTTGCAGGAACTTAAATTGGTCATGATGTATTATACTTCCTATATATTACTAAATTCAGCTTGCTAATACTTTAAGATTTCTGCATATATGTTCATGAGTAAGGTTGAACACAATTTTCCTAACATGGTCAGGTTTTAATATTATGTAAGATTATGTAAGAATCACAAAATGAATTGTATCTTTCTTTAATCTCTGGAAGAGTTTGTGGAAGACTGAGATTATTTCCTCCTTAAATGTTGGTAGAAGTCACTAATGAAGCCATCTGAATTTAGTGGGGTTTTTTTATGAGAGGATTTTTCAATATTGATTTAATGTCTAATGATATAGGCCTATTCAGTTTTGTTAAAGTTATATTTTTAAGGAATTTGTTTTAATCTAACTTTTCAAACATATTGACATAAAGTTGTTTATCTGTAGTGATATCCCATTTTTTAATTCCTGATATTGCATATTTGTGCCTTCTCATTTTTTCCTTGATCAGCTCGCAAAAGTTTTATTAATTTTATTAGCTATTTTGAAATATCAACTTTTGGCTTCATTGATATTCTCTACTATACATTTACTTTCCATGTCATTTATTTTTGCTCTTTATTATTTTTTCCTTCTTCATTGTTTGCTTTATTTTGTTGTTGATTTTCTAAGTTCTTGAGATAGATGCCTGGCTCAGTCTTTCTCCTCTTCTAATATATAAATTTAAGGCTCTATATTTCCCTCTAAGAACTGCTTTAGATAGCTATGCCCTATAAGTTTTGATGTGTAGCATTTTCATTACCAGTCAGTTCAAAATATTTTCTAATTTCCATATTGACTTATCTTTGATCCATAAGATATTTAGAAAATTTCTTATTTTCTAATATAGGAGGATTTTCTATGTATCTTTTTTTATTGCATAATTTCATTATTATACATAATTGGAGATGTGTGTGGTACCAAACCCTTAAACCCTTATAGCACTTTCCTTAGAGGAAAAATGTTAAATATAAGCTCTATAGTATTATGAGAAAGAGATTTGAAAGTGCAAATAGCACATTTGCAAATACCAAAGATACTATATGCAATATTAGCATAATTGTATTCTGGTAAGAGAAACATAATTCCTATGATTTTAGTCCCTTTGCAACATATTGAGACATTATGACCTAGTATCTATTCCATGTGTGATTAAGAAGGTCTAAGGTACCGTGTTTAAAATATGTCCATTAGGTCAAGTGCTTTAATTGTGTTGATCATGCCCTCTATATCCTCTATATATCTATATATAATAAGGCCCCCAAAACTCAACTTTTCTGGGATTGGCAAATTCCCTACAATAGTCCTCTGCTTACCTATCTGGTAAATTTTACCTGGTAATTCCTAATCATTTTGTCAGCTCTTTGATGTGACACTTTTAATATATTTGTATATTTTATCAAACATTTTGGGTTGCTTTTGATGAGAAAGTTGATCTGAATAACCTAGCCTGCCATGTCCAGCACCTGGAAATTCTAGTTCTTGCCGATGTTATCAGCTCTGATTTTGCTCTTATCTATTTTAACACTCTTTCATATGAAGTAATGTAAGTCTTCTGACTTCATTTCCTTTTATTGATTTTATATCATCTTAGCAATGTATTCATATTTTAAACAACCTAACCATTTCCACCTAAAATATGTGGAATTCTTCCTGGACAAAAGTTTTCAAAAGCCTATTTGAACTTCTTCATCTTGCAAATCCTTAGCAGGATTATAAAATTGTAATGGGTATTACAAGGAGCCCATGAGGACAGAAACTCTTCACTGGATTATGTGCTACTGTTTCCAGTCATGGGCTGTTGAGTTTTCTGTTGACTGACAGCATTGTGTAATAATTTGGGACAATGTACCATAGATGGAAAGAATACAAGGTTTGAAATTGTGCCCGTAGGTCCAAATCCCAGCTCTATCCTATAATGTACTAACTGGCTCATGGCAAATCACTTTACCTCTCTGGGCTTGTTTGTTCATCTGTAAAATGGGTCTAAGACCCCAACTCACAGGTTACATGCATGTAAGCACCTAGCACCATGCCCAGCCCAGAGAAAACACCCAGTAGAAGTCTTTCATTCAGTTTGGAGACACCATGTCCTTAAACCCGTATAGAACTAGAAAGGCAAAGGAAAAATGTTAAATATAAGCTCTATAGTATTATATGAGAGAGAGATTTGAAAGTGCAAATAGCACATTTGCAAATAGCAAAGATACTATGTACACGTATGATAATGTTATACAAGGAAAAGTGCAACTGAAAGAACAATTAATAAAGAAAAATATCAGTTAAATTCTTTGTTTCACTTTTTTTTTTCTTTTCTGAAATTCTTAAAAGAATGGAGTCCCTTTCAGAATTCATAATGCTGGGTTTGGGTCGTTTTTGCATTTTATATGTGTGCAGCTGTTGCTCTACTCTAAGTATGCACATCTGCTCATTAGCAATACAATATAATTTCCACTGTCTAATTATTTGCAGATGATTCCTTGTACATGGTCTAAAATTAAAAAAGATAGTCCTTCAAAACTGGTGACTTATTTAAAACAACTAACTTAAAAGGGTCAGTGCAAGAAAGTTCAGCTATTAATTCGGCAAGTTCAAATATATGAACACCACATGTAATTGCCAGCTTGATGAGAAACAGAAGGAAAATAGGATTTTTCCCTCTCCATTTAATGTATCCCAGTAGATAGCAGGGTGGGACTTGCTCCTTCACCGTGCACCTGAAAAGAGGTTATGGAACAAACCTGCTCAAGATGGAATGGACCAACCCACCCCCGATTCTCTGGGGGGAGGGGTGGCACCTGGGAATAACCTGCAATGCTTCACGGCGAGTGGGAGATGTGGGATCAAAAGGCACGGAATGGAGAAGAGCCCCGGGGGTCTCTAGTTCCAACCATGGCTGTGGAGCTGCATTCATCCCCTACTCATGGCTCTGAAGGCTAAGGCAGCAGGCCAGGTCTGTGCTCCTGGGGCCCCATGACACCTAACACCACAGGTAGTGTGGCCCAATGGGGCAAGCCAGATGAAGCTTTCTGAGGACAACTGGGAGCTCACTGTGGGAGGGCGGTGTGGAAGGGAAAGGGCTGTTGACTGAAAATAAAAGGTATGAACCAAGTATAGGAAATGATCAGCAGTATTCAGAACACTTACTGGGGAAAAATGATAGAGAAGAAGTGGAGAAATACTGGGGCTCAAGCAAGGCAATCAAACAGGAGCCGGTGACATGGCTCTTACACAGGCAGTGAGTGCAGTGGCTGTTACATATGGCATGCTTACTTTCCGCCCAACACTGGGCTCTGCCCAGCAAACTATATCCACTCAGATTTGATCTGGTTTTTGATGATTGTGGTGTCAGCAGCAAAGTTAAGGAGGCTTCTATCCACCAGCCTCACCACCACCACCACCAGTAACAGTTGCAGGATGATAACATAAACAATGCTGAAATCATTCCAATTAAGAGCAAGTACAAAAGAAACTCTATGGAAAGAAAACCCACACGTTAGTAGATGAAAAGTAAATATTTTCCCACAGAAATCAAGGGCAGTGTGGATACAAAATAAATCAATAAATCTGGGGAAATCGTATTGTTGCATTGAGAAGACTATAACAATGCCTGTCATTTGCAAGGTACTTAACCATTTTCGAGCTATTGTCACATTATTTCACTTAATTCTTATGATAGCCCATGAAGTAAACCGTACAGACATTATTATCCCATTTTCTTAGATGAGAAAACAGAGTTTCAGAACGAGTTAAGTGTCTTAGCCAAGGTTATGATGTGGTTGGGAAGAGGTCCCACTGGGGCCTGAACCCAAATCTAAATCGCAGGCTCTGCCATGTTGGCTGGAGAAAACTGGGGTAGTTTGGGAACTACATGATCAGGAATGGGCTTCAGTGTACCCTTGGAAGCCTGGCAGAACTTTATTCGTCCCACGAGTAAGACAGAAAGCCAGGATAGGGCATAATAGCTTAAACAGTGGTATCTGAATGCTTCGGCAAACGTACAGGTTTTGTGGTAATTGGTAAATTAAGAGAAAATTGACTATCCCATTTACCGGCCAAATGTATAATGATGCTATTAGGTCTGTTACTTCACCTGACACTAATCCATTGAGCGGCACTCTCTCAGAACTCACTGCATATTGGCTGTGGCATAACAGGTGTCTGGTCCCACCTACATCTGTAAAAGCTTCACACTGTCTAATAGTTCTCTTACCCTTCAAAATGGTGGACCATGGCGACTTCCTCCTTTCCATTACGTACCAAGAGCTGCCCTCAATACCTCGAAACAGTGAAGGACATGCAGGATTTTTATCTGTCTGGCCTATGCTGTGAAGATCTGATTTAACTGAAAGGGGACTTTATAGCTTCAATCCTTGCTGCTTCTACTATAGTGCACCTTTGACGTTAGCAAGAATCCCCACATTTGCAGAATCATTTTAGGATACTGGTCCTCCCACAAAATGAAGTAAATTACAACTAAAACACTTAAGTGGCCCCTTCAAATCCTTGATGACTTTATAAACAAGGTACTAAAGTTTTTCAACGTTAGTACTAATTCAATATATTTTAATTAAAATACATTTCTCGTGAGTCATACTTTTGCTAAGAATCATGTGTTTCCTGGGCATCTCTTCACCTCAAAGGTCAATGCCTTCTCAACGTTTACTCAATTTTTGTCTTTTTGCAGCAGTTCAGGTACAGGCAAGAGCATTCCTCAAGCAGTTTTTACGAATCACTTACTCTTGTCTCTGAAAAAAAAACCTAGAATGGGCTATTGCTTCACAGAGTTCAGAGGCTCCACCAAAATCAACATGCTGCTGTCTTCTGAAATATCCATTTTCTAAGTAAGAGCAATCAGTCCTATGTGCCTCTACTTCCATCATCTGCTCTATTAGGTTCTTTTCTGGGCCACTTTTCACTGGGAAATGGGACCCGAGTTACTATGTGACTCCAAGTAGAGAATTAAGACGCTGTCATCAGATGGCCAAGTTCACCTGAGCCTAGCTGTCTCCTGCTGCACGCCCCTCCTGCAGGGGGTGGGCTTCAAATTATTACCTCAGAAAAATTACAGGTGATTACATGTTTCAGACCTTCAGGATTCCCCGGGACTATACATCCATTGATACCAGAGTCCTTGTGAACTTAATTTTTTTTTTATTATTTTAATGTTCCAGTATGAACATATACTTGTTTTAATGATTTCAGGTTAATATTTTGGCCTGTGGTCTTATACACATTTATCTAAATGTTCATTTAGTCTCGGTACTTTTGGGATTAAACTATTTTCTTCCTCTAGCAATGTATTTTCCCTGTGCGTTAACCAAGAGGTTGGACAACTGCTACTTATTCGAGACTACTTAGTGATTTAGCACAACTCAGTAGAGCACCTGGCAAACAGTAGAAACAAGATATCTGCCATTAATAAATGATTGTCTTTTATAGTAGTTTAGGAATGTTGAGACGTGATCTGATATATTCTCAGGCCATATATCCCAAATCTTAAATCACAATTCTGAATTCTGAATTATCAAGCAACACTCTAAGCAAACCACCACGAAGCCTTGAAAAAACTGTATTTAGTGTCCTCCATTCCCTGTCTGCGTCAGTGATAACACTATTAACCAAGTGCTTCAGACCTCTGGTTTGTAGAGCCAAGTGAACACGGTTAACTAACAGCTCTGAATATAATGAGCACAATGATTGTTCAAGTTGAATAAATAGATTAGTCAGGATTTTTGTTGTTGTTACAAATAACAGAAATCCAACAAACTAGCTGAAGTTAAAACAAAAAAAAAAGAGGTGGACACCTAGTAGTTCTCATTGCTTAGAAAGCTATAAGGAGAGCTCTCACAATTGTAGGAAGAGCTGTAGGGACAAGAACCTCAGAGTCTCCTGTAGGTTCTCTCTTCCCGTCTCTCATCTCTCAGTGTCTCTACTCATCTTCTTCCGTTGCATCTCCTATGAACAGGCTCTTTCCACATGCAGAGCACGGTGACCTTGGCATCGCCAGCAAAGTGAAAACACTTTTTTCTCTCATACAACAGTTCTAGGGAAGGACTCTCATTGGTCCTGCATGGGTCACATGCCTATTTTTTGGATCAAACATTGTCAACAACAGGAAAAGATACTGTGATTGGCCAGGTCTGGATCATGTGATCACTCCTTTGGCTCTATTTCCAGAAGGCTCATGGGAAACCCTACAAGGCAGAAAAATATTGTTACCGTGCCCATTACACTGAACTATCCAAAAATTAATTCTAATAATAATGTGGAAAAATCAGATATCTTGTGATTTAATACGTGTGACTGTATATATTGCATCAAGCACCGTTCTAAGCAGGAAAACATACATGTGAAAGGGAAGAAAAACTCTCCTCTTACATGTGTAATTTGGCCAAATGTCAGTGTAAAAAACATGTTGCTCAACAGTCAAAATCCCATTGTCCACAGACCCCATCATTAGCAGTTTCATGGTTTGATTTATAGACTTGAAGCTGAAGCTTAACCAGATGACCTCTAGAGTCTCTTCCAGTCTATGAGTCTCTGAACCCCATTAGAATAAAAGCACCTCTGGAAGAATAGTATACCAACCTATTATATTATTGGGCAGG
This sequence comes from Rhinolophus sinicus, assembly GCF_036562045.2. Taxonomy (NCBI): domain Eukaryota; kingdom Metazoa; phylum Chordata; class Mammalia; order Chiroptera; family Rhinolophidae; genus Rhinolophus; species Rhinolophus sinicus. Next base: position 98,299,193 of record NC_133757.1, read on the forward strand.
GCTAACTTGTATCCCCCCACTACTCCCAATTCATATGTTGAAGTCCTAACTGCCAGTACCTCAGAATGTAACTTTATTTGGAGAGAGAGTCTTTAAAGATGAAGACGATGTCATTTGGGCGGACCCTGATTCCACCTGACTGGTGCTCTCATAAGAAGAGGTGATTTGGACACAGATGCACGCAGAAGGAAGATGTGGGAAGACACAGGGAAAAGACAGCCTTCTACAAGCCAGGTCAACACCAGCCTGGTCACCACCTTCATCTCAGATTTCCACCCTCCAGAACTACGAGAAAATAAGTTTCTGTTGTTTAAACCACCAGTCTTTGGTATTTTGTTATCGTAGCCCTGGCAAAAGACTACAGATAGTAAACCAAGAATGTCAAAAAGGAACAAGGCAAACTTGATATGTGGGATGGGGAAACCGAGAAATTCTTTTAAGGTTCTTTTAAAGGTAGAATTCCCCGAGATTCAGGGTCCAGTACTAGTGACCTAATTAACTGACGTGTGCTGGCAAAGATGTGATCAAATGGGTAAGATGCTAAGAGAAGGAAGGAGAGAAAAGTGGATAACAGACTTCACCGTTTTCCAAATATTACCAGGGTTAATTAAGCATAAGGTGATTCTATCAGGAAAGGGCATCATGGCTGCCTGGCAAAGGCCACATAGCCAACTCTGTGGGCCTGTGGGAGCCTGTATCCTACATGACGGCAGGCTTCCTGATATGAGTCTCCACTGGGAATTTTGGAGCTCTCAGTATCCTGCCCCGACCCTTGCCTTTGAGAGGCAAATGGCTGAATGGCTGCTCCATCTGCATCCAAGGCTTACCAGCATGAGTTCCTGGCCCTCACTACCTTTATTTATGATGCTCACCAGTCAGAGCTTCCCGCTGAGACAAGCTTAGCTAAGCCTTTAGGCCTGCTGTTCTCATATGATGAGACAGAACAGTAGTCCAAACTCTGGCAACACCTGAACTTCTGATTATATTAGGTCGGTGGAAAAGTAATTGCGGTTTAAAAGGTTAAAAATAACTGCAAAAACCACAATGACTTTTGCACCAACCTAACAGTATTCTAGCCCTACCAGTCCTCTACCGTCCCTGTCCTATACTTCACTGCCCTTCCACCAGGGACTCATCCTCGTATGTCCAATCAGACTTCACTACCATGGGAAGCCTGCTCCTGGACTCCTTCTTGACCTTCACCCACAGTGGTGGATTTACCTGGATGCTGGGCCTGCCTTACCCTGGCTCATTTATCATTTTGTGACTCTTGCCTTTGGCTCTGACTTTTGCTCTCTGGCATGTCACCCTGTATTGGGTGGTTCTCAGACGCAGAACTTAGGGCCCATCAACCTGTGCTGCTGGAATCAAACTAAGGTTCCACCACAAAACACAATGCACATTTGGAACAACACATCCCTTCATCAGGAGACAGCCAATACAGCATACCTGCTACCCAAAACCCTGACACCAAAAGGAAACTATTTTTGTTAAATAGACTGATTGCCAAATGAACAGGGTTTGTGAAAATCGCATCTGTGATACAGGACTTTTCCGTTCATAACCGTCATAATAGCAGATCCTCACATTGGCAAAGCAGCTAAGGCTGTTAGGCTGCAATCAGGAAATTGCTCCATTATTGAATATTACAATGGTATCTGCCAACATAGGATTTTTGCTTGTGTGTGCATGCAAATAAAATTTCTGGCCACTATTGTTTATAGCCCAAATATAGTAATATCTCCATATAACAAATTCCACAGAAGAGAAATGAAATATTTAAATAATGCAAGCAAATTCACCTAAGTCCACATATACTTCTAGAAGAGCATGACCTGTAATAAAGGGTTAACAACAACAGCAAAAAATAACCCAAGCATTTTGGACCCACTGAATACTGCATTTTACCTTTATGTTCTTTTTTTTTTTAATCACCTACCGACATTTAAAAGAAAAAAAAACCTGATAATGTCAGAAGATGAGAAAGGCTAAATTCAGGGAAATAAAGGAACCATAAATCAGGAAAACTTTGGAACTGCTAGAAAGACACTTTAATTTTGTAGACAAAAGACTGCATTAAGGAGGAATAATGCAATAATCAAAGGTGAACGAATCTCTATTGTCTGGCGTCTTTCTCTGTGGGAATTTTCCCACCCCAGACAGCTGTAAAGGGGGGAGGGGTGCCGATGGTGGCTGTGCCTTTATTCTCTCACCCTTTTTCTCCCCAGCCCCTCCTCTTCTCCGTCAATAAATGTCTGCAATCATATTCTTGAGCTCCTGTGTGATTTCAAGGTTCATCTCTTCCATGCAGCTCAAACACTAATTATCCCAGCTGTAATTAGTAAGATAATTAAATACTGGCTCCCTCATCTACCTTGGGTCGGGTCATGATTCTCCCAGAAGACCTTGAGCAGTTCTTCAAAGCTGATGTGTTCTGGCTGGTACACCACTCGAACTACTTCTGCATGGCCCGTTTTTCCTTGAAAGAAACAGAACCAAAATTTACAACCAAAATTTATTGACAATATCAATTTATTACAAGTTATTTGTGGGTTTTTTTTTAAAAAAACACACGTACACCTGAAATCTATGTAATTTTACTAACAATTGTCACCCCAATAAATTAAAACACACACACACACACACACACACACAACAAAACAAAACACTAGACCAAGGCTAAAATTCTTCCCACTAAAGGGTGAGAACATAACTGTCCTTTAGCTAATGGTTTCATTCTAAGTCTCTGTCACTGGTTCTTTTTCCATACAATCAGTTGTCCTCTAGCAAGCTTCCTGAGGATGATAATGCCTCCATCGTGCTCTAATTTTTTTTTCAATTTCATGAGAAAACAAACTCAGGTTTTCGTTTTTCCAACCTCACTGTATGAATCATTATGGATCTACTCTGATACAGTGCTCAAGATTTGAAACTCTGCAAAGGGGAGTGAAACAATTTATTTTTATCATCTCCCCATGCTATATGTAGTAAGCTCGGCTGCAGTACAGAGTGAGATGGTGCCAGATAGAGAAATCTGTAAAAAGCAGGCTTATAACTTGTTCACATTAGATACATTCCTTAACGGAGGGACAATTTGCTGCACTGTTAACACCCAAGCAAGGGTCAGGTTGAGACACCCAGGGGGGCAATAAGTGCTTTCCCGGCCTAATTTGTCTCTGTGGTAAACAACTACTGTAGCAAATGTCTCTCTCTAGCACCCGTACCCATTCTTAACGGTGTCGCCCACGTTTCTGTGGATCAGCAAAGTACGTATCTGCAGTACCATGTGTACCTGTGGGATTCATGGCCTTCCTTCCTTTACAGTGTTAGCGCACAGTAAATAACAGACACCTCCACACTAATATCGTCTCCATATTTAAATTTGTTTTCCATCTCTTTTCGGTCACCTATGTGTAGGAAAGAATTTAGCCTTGCCCAAAGAGATATGTGGCCTTTGTTTTGGTCTCTGGAAGGAAATCTGTATCATATCTGATCAGAGTGTCCTTCTTTAGGCTGAGGCTGGCCACACCAACAGTCTTAGAGTAGGGCTGGCCGTACCCAACAGAGATAGCTCAGGGCCGGCTATGCCGGAAAGACCAACCATGTGACTAAGAGTGGGGGCTTTGGTAACATAGTTGTCCTAAAGACTAAGTTCAACACTATGGACCATCAACCAATCACACCTATGTAATGAAGCCCCAATGAAAACTCTAGATACCAAGGTTTGGAGAAACCTCATGGTTGGCAATACTCTTTGCATATTGTCACATATGGATGTCACGAGGGTAACTCATCCTGACTGCATGAGAGATGACACAGAAGCGTTGCCTTAGAACCATTTCAGATTCTGCTCTATGTGTCTCTTCCTTGGACTGATTTTGAACCTTACCCTTTCCCTGTAATAAACTATGCGGATAACAGCTCTCGCCGAGTTCTGTGAGTCCTTCTAGCAAATTATCAAACTTCACAGTGGTTTTGGGAATGCCTTGAGTTTGCACCTTAAGTTGCAAAAGTGTTTTCCCGTCTGTTGGTAATCTCACCTCAATTCTCACAACTACCCAATGGTGTAGGCAGGGAAGGTAGAAATCCCTATTTTTTCAAATAGGAAAACTGAGATACATATTTAAATTTGCCCAAGGTTGCATAGCTACTAAATTTCTGGACCATAACTTGAAAAACTACCTCCAGACTTCTTGTCCAGTATTCTGTCTAATACATCACAGCAATAAGAACATGAAGAACCCAGAACAGGAAAGAAATCTAGTCACTACCTTTAATCTTTTGTTAATATTTAAAGTTATTTCTGATGTTAGAAATAATAATTTGCAAACAATATGAAGCTTTAAAAATGTGCAGACGTATAACAAAGAAAATAAAAGTCACCTATACTCCTACCACATAAGTACTATCAATGATTTTTTACCCATCTCTTTCTGGATAGGTACAAGATACACACACACACACACAACACATATCACCACATAGACTTGTTTTATTTTAATCAATACATCACGCTTGTTCCAGTTTCCAGCATATTGTATTTCCTCATATCACTGCAATTTTTTTTTAAATACCATTTATAATGACCATATACCATTGCAAAGATGTTTGTACTATTACTTATTCAATGGTTCCCTGTCATTGGGCATTTAAAATGAATCCTATTTTTATCCATGAATGTAAATATTGTTTTCTCATTTCTGAGGCTGCCTCAAGCTATAGTTATATAAGAGGCATTTCTAAATCAATGTTTATAAATATTTTTAAGTTTCCTGATACCTAGTGCTGAATTGCTACTCAGTAAAGTTGACCTGATTTTCTCCCCCATGGGCAGTATAATTGAGGGCCACCCTCAGTCTGGCCCTAAACATTTTACACAATTGTCATATGTTTTTCATCATTACCAATTAATAGCTGGAATACAGTACTCTATAATTTTATTTTCAATGAATTTAATTATTAGTGAGTAAAAAAAAGTCATGTTTACTAATAATTTTAATTTCTTATGTGCTCTAATTTTTGTGGTGTCCTTTTTATATTGGGTAATTACTATCGTATTAATATTATTAATTGGTCAGTCTACAAAATTTTAATTCAAATACAACAGTTACATGAGTTAAGCATCTAAGCAGATATCATACTAACAGACATGGAAAGAATGATGGGGAAATTAATAGGAAGAAGACATACCAGGTATAATCACGTTATTATAAAACGATTTTTGATGTACTTTAAAAAATTACTGTTTTGTACTTTGAAATGTTTAAAGGAATGATTTAACTACATAAGACTTAAAACCCTCTGAATATTAAAAATGGCAATAATATGTTACAAACATGACAAAATATTTGGTAAGGAAGGCATAGAAAGCACACTAAAAATAAAGGGAAACAATGTAAACAGGCAATACACATAGGACGACAAAAATGTAAATGAAGACAAAAAACACTCAATATTTTTAGTGATAAAAGAAATGCATACATATTGAAACATTAACATGCCATCTCTTACTTATTACATTTTGCAGATACGTAAAAGTGTAGCTAGTGCTGATGAGGACACAGTGTAAATGACTACACCCTTTGGAAACTCCATTGGCTTACGCAGCACAAGCCACAAAGATTAAGATTAATTCACCCTAAGTGATCCTGGAAATCTATCTCAAAGATATAACTTCTAATCATGGAAAAGATATATACATACACAACAAAAATTCACTGCATCATTATTACAATGGTAGAGTACTACAAGAACACCCAAAATCAAACAAACAAACAAAAAAATTTTGGTATAGTCACATGATGAAATATCACACAACTATTAAAATATAATGTCCTAACTCTAGTAAAAACTGTTACTATTTACTGAATGCTGACAAAATGGCAGGCACTTTACCTACTTGATGTTTTTTAATGCTCACAACAAAATTTTTCCCAATTTTGTTTTTTTCTGTTGTGGGAAATACATATAACAAAATTTACTGTTTTAACCACCTTTAAGTGTACAGCCCAGTGGCATTAAGCACATTCACACTGCTGTGCTACCATCACCACCATCCATTTCCAGAACTTTTTTCATCTTGCAGAATTGAAACTTTATCCATTAAACACTATCTCCCCATTTCCCTCCTCCCCCCTGCCTCAGGTGAATACCACTCTACTTCTGACTCTTGAATTTGACTACTCTAGGTACTGTTTATAAGTGGAATCGTGCAGTATTTTCTTAGTGAATGGCTTATTTCACTTAGCATAGTGTCTTCAAGGTTCATCCATGTTGAAGCATCTGTCAGAATTTTGTTCCTTTTTTAAAGCTGAATAATATTCCATTGTATGTATACATCACATTTGATTTATCCATTCATCTGGCAATGGACACTTGCGTTGCTTCCACCTTCGGCTATTGTGAATAATGCTGCTATGAACATGGTGTACAAATATTGCTCACAACAATTTCACATGTGGTCCCCATTTTACAGATGAGAAAACTAAGGCCTCTGCACAAGTTTTCTCACACAGTGTCTTACAGCCACTAAGTGGCAGGATGCAGTGAAGAGCCAACCAGGTTTTAATCAGAGGTAAAGCTTGGGTTCCTTCTATGACCCGGAGCCAGGCTCTTAAACATAGATTCCTGAAGCCACCAAGTGACAGCAAATGTCATATAGGCAGTGGCCCAGATGAGAAATCACAGCAGTAGTGTAATTGACATCCAGGCTATCATGACTGTTTTCCAGGATTAGGCTCTGTTTTTGTGGCATCAATAAGAGGTCAGGAAAAATTTCCACTCACCAACAAACACTTTCAGACATAATCTAAGCACTGACATTATTTGTGGAGAGGTTTTAAAAAGTGTGGTTCTTTCAAAGAAACTATTACCATTAAAATTCAAGATCCACCTGCATTGATAAACAGTGTGGAAAAGCCCTTGTCAAACTCACCTTTAAGTTTCTTTATTTTATTTCTCCAAAGAATAAGAGCTAGTATAAAAATACACAGTGCAAATGATCAAAAGGATTAAGGGGCTAGGAACCACACACAGAAACGCTCATCCTGCAGGAATTCACCCATGTGCTAGGCTAATTTGATTCCCGAGACCAATCTGCAAATACTTTCTCATGCTTCCAGAGTTAAAAGGCTGTATCTTAAAAATACTTCGAGTTGTTACTTCCCAGAACTTCGTGCAAATAGCAAAATAGATGTGATGTGCAAATGTGCTTGTTAACAATTCACAGCGCATTGCAGTGCTTTCACATTGTTGCTCAAAAATATCTTGAAAGGAAAAATGAAAATGATGAACGTCCTCCCTGGGCATTTTCCTGGGTCTCCTCACCCAGTGACAACAAAGGAGGATGAACAAATGCACAGGGGTAGATTATGGGCACGCACTCCAATCAGACGAAACATTCCAGAAGAGACATAGGCAGTGTTCCGGGGACAGAAAAATCAGACTTCTGGAGTCATCTAGAGCTTTGTAGAAGCCAAATCATCGACAGAACCAGGTGTTTTTAAAAAGAACCCCAAGATAAATTAGACAATTCTTAAAGTTTTATGTCGCAGCTTTCCATCTCATGAAGGAAATGTTATCTTCAACTACTTCGATGTTTGCATGATTAGTTTTTGCTATTAGGTTGGTGCAAAACTAACTGTGGTTTAAAAGGTTAAAAATAATTGCACAAACCGCAATTACTTTTGCACCAACCTAATACCTTGTGCTGGTGAGAAGAGAAGAGAGAGCAGGGACATGGCCTACCCAATAGGACTGGCTGAGTGATCTGACATTAAAAAATACTTACATTAATAGATCAGAGGCATCTTTGTGCTGAAATTTTCTGCCACTTACTTAGTCCTCACCTAGATGAGCATCCATGCTGAGCCCAGCACTGTTCACCTACCTGAGAACCAATCCCCTAAACGGAGTCATACATACATGCTCTGCCCTGCTTCTCTGGCCCTAACTGCTAAATTCTATGTAAACCTCACCACATGTCTTACAAGGGCCACAGCTACTACTCAGAAGAAAGTATTAGATACAATTAATGCAACTGTAACACTTTACTGCATGGGTCAACATTACGTTTTACTTACTCATTGATTAATAAATATTTACTGAATGCTTACTAAGTTCCGGGTACTATGCCGAGTGCTAGGGATTCAATGGTGACAAATGTTAATACGGTGACAACAAAAGACTCCTGCAGCATGGATATTGCCTATAGTCTGGGTCCAGGTAAGGAACTACTCTTTCAAAGAAAAAGACCCCATCTAGTTTACGTATCCTACAGGCAAGATGGCAGGTGGAAATGAGCTATAGTTTATAGTTTTTATATTAAATAATAGCCATTCTTCAACTCTCCTCATCTTTCCCAGCCAACAAGACCCATCTAAACTGTTAATCCCAATCAAAGAGCACACAAAAAGATCCAGGTGTTTGAAGGGAAAAGGGGACCAGTGGATGACTAATGTCTCCCTTTTCCCATACAAGATTCAAAACACTACTTTCCTCGTGCTAATTAACTACAAAGAGGTAAGATGTCAGCTCAGTTTCATCTCCAGCTCCTGCAGATAGAAAATGTGATTTCCAACAATGTACTCATTATAAAAAAGAATCCTAATACATCAAAATTGGATGCCCTGTGGAGTTCATTATAGGATTTGAAGAGTGTCTATACTGTCATTTTATCTTGGCTTTTTTTCCTTTTGTCTCATCAGTCACTTAAAGTGTCCAAAGAGAAACGTAAGCTTTAAAAAGCATCCTAAAAAAAAAGAAAAAGAAAAAAAGCGTCCTAATGATGGAAAAGTAGAACAAATATTGTTAGAGCAATTGTGGTATTTTTTGGTCCACCATGGGGAGACATTGTGGGGAATTGATAATCCTCTGGTGTATATTTAATACAGATACATCCTTCAGAGATTATTCTCTCACAGGAGTGCTATAAACACAGTTGAGTACTTGATCAAGAAAATTCCTCCAGAAAAACAATAAACTACAACCACGAATTCTTCATGCTACTAGAGGTTTCTTACTGCTACAAAGCTAACTAGGAGCTAACTAGTCTCGGAGTGAGCAGCTCACTAGTTTCTGTATCCCACCTGCTGATTATAGATGTTGGCCCTTCACGTCCTTTCAGCTATTTTTTCCAGAACATGAAGTGTATGTGATTGGGCAGAACAATGCCTGTTTCCTAGGCCAGCACCAGCTCCCACTCCACCATGAGATAGGCAGGCATTATGAGATAGTAGCAAAACCAACCAGCCAAGTAAGGAATCACGGTACTCTTGTAGCCAAGAGAGAAAACACAGCTTTATTAAATGGCTTGATTAAAACTTAAAAGGGTGTTGCACACTGAGAAATTATGACTCCTCGATGCTGCTAAATTATACTCACCAAGTCCAAAACGAGTCCTGCTTGTACCTTGTTGTGAGTGGGCTACGCAGGAAGAGGGGTTCCCAACCCTATGCTTTAGAATCACTTGTGGAACTTTTTGAAAAATACTCACACCTCCCACTCCATTCCCACACAGGGATCCTGATACAGGAGATCTGGGGTCCGCCGTGGGCATATGCAACCTCACAAAACGTGATGTGTGCTTTTGATGCAAAGTTGGGAAAGGAAATTGTGAAATTAAGCATTTTATATATGTGGCTACACCACAGGAGAGAAACCAGACAGAAGCTGGGTTTGTTTGTTTGTTTGTTTGTTTGTTTGTTTGTTTGTTTGTTTTTTAACAAAGTCTCAGGATTGTCAGGGACTTGAAAGGTCATCCAGCCAAATGACACCTGGCTTCATCCCACTGCAACATCCAGATGACCACTTAAAGGGACAGGACACGTACTACTTCACAAAGTAGTCCATGCCATTGTTGGAACGTCCCCATCGCTGGGAAGTTCCACCTTTCCGGAGTCAAATCTACTTTCTTCCACTGGTCCAGGCCATGCCTTCTGGGGCCTCCTCACTGCACAATGACTGCCGAGAAGGCTGAAAGTGGAGGACATCAGGGGGCAGATAAATGGGCACTGACTTCGGAGTCAGAAGATCTATATTTGAGGGTAGAGTCTGCCAGATAAGCCACTAACCTTCTCTTCATCACAGTTCCTCATCAGTAACACGGGGACACTGACATCTGTCCCGTCAATCTTAGAGTCGGCTGAGAGCATTAAATAACAGACATACTGGGGAAAGCACTCGGGTAGTAATCAAATCTATGATGTCTGTGCTGGTCTTTCCATATCGGTGGACGACTCATGATGAGCCACGTCATCATGGAATTTCACTGTGAAAAGCCAGAAGCTCTCCAACATTTACGATCTAGGTGAATACAAACAGAATTATACGGACTGCTTTATACGGACAAGCAAAGGTGGGATTCTTTGGGTCAGCTGCCCAGGGCAGGTTTTCCTAAAAACGCATGTGTTCCAAGTAAGAGTAAAAAGATGACTAGAGAACCCCTGAAATCACGATAAAAGAAGGGGTCTTTAAAACCAAGTCAACCAGAGGGTCAGGGGAGAGGCGGGGGGTCGAAGAGGGTAGAAGAGGGTCAACTATATGGTGAAAGAAATGACAGGGTGGTGAGCACACAATGTGAGCGATAGACGATGTGTTATAGAATTGTGCACCTGACACCTATGTAACTTTACTAACCAATGTCACCCCAATACATTTTAATTAAAAAAAAAAAAAAGTCAGATTTTTTTTTTTCTACATCTTCAATAACTATTCTCAACTCATTAATAACATGGAGGAGAAAAGGCAGCCCCACTGAAGCTCATCATCACTAACACGCTGCTTAAACAGAATTTCCAGAAGAGCTACTTCAAGTCATCCAAAGAGAATAAAGATAATAACTGCCAGTTCATTTGGCACCCGAACCACATTACAGTTGCTTTTTAAGTGCAAGTGGTAGTACAGTCTTCTCCCAACTTACACAGGACATTATTTATAAATACCCCCAACAGGGATGATTTGCCAGGATCATCCAGAAAGCATGGCTCTGACTTATTTAGATGTATAAACTCACTAACAGGAAAGATAACTTTAGGCATAGTTTCAATATTTCTGAAAAGAACAGAGCTATGAGCTACAAGCCTTCAGATTTGTGCATTTCTTAGCCCCAGGCTGAAATACTGTTGCTGGTCTGGGAAAAGTCTTGCCTTTGTCTAGCTATTCAGTATCAAAAGCATCAGTCATTTTGTGTAGTAAAAAAAAAAAAAAAAACCCAAACCAACCAACCCACAGCCTTATCTGGCTGGAAAGCATATCAACAAGATGAGAACAGGCTCAATCTTAAGTTTGTAATTGACTATGTAAGTATCACCTAGAAACTCTTTAAAATATCTATCTGCACAACTAAACCAGCTGATTCTACAAATTTAGGCAAATAGAGTCTAATTTGGGCATTCTCAATGGTGTGATATCACTTCCAAGGGAGGAAACACTGGCTCTTGGAGGACAAAATCATCTTACATATCAAAATGGTGTGGCCTTCCAAAGGGCCACTGTACGTAAACTGCCATATAGTAAATCTCTGATAGTAAATGTCAATGGGGGGCAGGGAGAATAATTAGGAAAGAAATGGCTTAAAAAGTCTCCCTAGGGTGGCTATAATTTTTTAAAGGCTGAGAAACACTGGTGGTCACATTCATTCAGTGAATGCATCAGTATCCTCAAAATGATCAAACAACTCACCCTAACTCCTGCCACATCTTCATTCTGGATGCGGCTTATAATGGAACGGAAGCACCAGACGAGGGATTCATTCAACAAGTACTTATCGAACGGCTTGCATGAGCTCTGCGCACTCTTTGGGGTACAGCGAATCCAACAATGAATAAGACAGTTCCTGGCCTGACGGACTTCAGAGTCCAGGAGGGCAAAGAAACATGTAAATGGGAACTGACAGGGTAAAGCAATTCTTGCTAGGAGAGGGGTACGCTCTGGGTGCTGTGGGAGTACATGGGCAGAGCACCACAGCTGCCCTTGAAGAGTCCGGGAAGACTTCTCAGAGGAGAGGATGACTCCCGCGCTCTACCACAGCCTCCGTGGACCCCTGGACCTCTCTCATGACAACGTCACATGCGTCAGACATCCAGGCAGCCCAAAACAAAAAAGGGAAGCATTTACCCAGACTATATGCTTTTGCCTGTAGTTATTTTGACTTATGAAGGGAAACAAGGCCCTGAGCAAAAATCCATCAGTCCGGGACACTAATAGCAAGCCCATCACATCAGAAGGGTGTATGTCTCAAAGGGGCTCCTGTAGTAACTAACAGCAGTGTCCCAATTTCAGACTTAAGGTAGCTTGTTCCATATTAACCCAAACACTGTATTGGACTTCTTGTTCCTTAAGATGAATGGTAATCGGTAAATGTGGGACGACAACGACAATATTTTAGATTTGTACAATACTTTTATAGATCGCAAAGTACTTCCATATTCATCAATTATCTATTAAGTCTTCATAGTAACCCCGTGTATCATTATATCCATTTCACAGATGAGAAAACCAAGACTCAATGAGGTCAAATGGTTTCTTTAATTAAGATCACTCAGTAGGTGGCAGAGCACAGTAGGTTTGAGTCAAGGCTCCAACACAGTCATTGATTCTATAACCTCTCCCCATAAACATTGGAGCTAAGGGTATCCACTAAATGATTGTTGCCCATGGCCAACTATAGATCCAAATTCATCTGTAATTTGACTGATATTGGGAATCTTTTAGCCTTAATTAGCAGATCTTTGGTGACAGCCCGTAATTAAATTAGGAGCCCAAAGACATGCCCGGAGGGACAAAACCAAATGGTTTCAACAATGACATGCTGAGCCAGTGTGCCAGAAGTATTGACACCGCAGTCACAACATTTGATTTGGATAAAGTACTTCTCTGAGTCTGAGTTTCCTCACCTCATCTGCAAAGCAGGTACAATAAAAATGCCAAAAAGACACACTGCGAGCATTACACACACACAGACACACACACACAGGCTTTGATAACTATAAATTGCTCCAATTCTTCATTTCCTCTTCTCATCTCTCTGTCCCCATCCTGGCAATGCCGTAATTCAATAAACGTGGGCCTGAGTCATGGCTACATGCATAGCACTAAGCCCATGACAGGAGAAATCCAAAGACACATGCTACAGAGCCCGCTCTTGGGAAACTCAACTAAGAACGCAAGACAGAAAGAGTGAGGAGCCATTGGAGAAGTCCAGGTAAGTGCTTCAGAAGTTTGGACAGGAAGAGAACAGTGAAGGTTTCATTGAGGAGGCGCATTGGACTGGACATTAAAAAACAGGTGTAATTTAGACATGCAGAGCTGAGTGTGAGGGTTTTTCAGATGATGAAAATGACAAAGCACCATGGTGCAGACAAGGGAAACCACAGAGTGGCTATGGTGGCCCAGATGAAACAATTCACAGCTTTCCTTCTGGCAAAGGTGCCAATGCCCGCAGCACCACAACACCCATGGCACTACCGGGTACACCTGCACCCTTCTTTCTGCTCCTACCAGTTGAGGGGTACACTTACTAGTCAGTTGTGTTTGTTCCCTGTTTAGACCAATTTTACTTTACCTTGTGGTTACAAAAGTTAATTAAATATCACATACAGAAGAAAAGACATAGAGTTTTGTTTCTGTTAAGAATTAAGTTGAATGCTTTAGAAAAACTCAACAAAAGGAAGTTGTTCAAAAATACTATCAAAATCCGTGTGGGCAAGACATAACATCGGGAGGGGTGATTGTCAGGGGCTGGGGAAGGGAGGCAATGGGGGAATTGTTTAATGAGTGCGGAGTTTCAGTTTTGCAAGATGAAGAGAGTCCTGGAGTTGAATGGTGGTGATGGCTGCCCAGCATTGTGAATGAACTTAATACTACTGAACTGTACACTTAAAAATGGTTAAGTTGGTAAATTTTATGCTATGTGTATTTTACCACAACTAAACAGATAAAGGAAAAAAAAGATTGAAGAAGAAATCATAAAAACCTAGATAAATTCTGTGCTTAGATTGTTTCACATCTTTAAATTCTCACTTGATTTTACAGAGCCCAAACTAGAAATCATTGATAATAATAATGGCAAACACTTAGTGCTTACTCTGTACGAAGCACGGTTCTAAGCAGTATATACGTATATTGGCTTATTTGATCTTCCCAAAGAGCCAATAAGGGAGGTGCCACGGCGCCCATTTTAAAGAAGAGGACCATTAGGCACAGAGAGGTTCAATAGCACGACCAGAAGAACAGCACCAGTAGTGGGTGGAGTCAGAATCCAGATGGACGGGTCTAGATCCAGGTTGTGCACTGCTAACCCCCACTGTGCTTAGGAAGGAAGCCAAGGAGTCACTCTAGGGGGAGGACCCCCCATCAAAAGAACGACATTGACCCGAATCTGAAGGTTGGCACAAGAAGGTACGTTTATTTAAAATTTAAAAAATTAAGGTTTCTGCGAACCTTTTCTTTTTAATGATTCACCCTCCCTTTAATCGATTTCCCTAATGAACTAATTATCATCCAAGAAAAGCCACGGATAAGACACTTCTTCATTCTACTAGAGCCAAGGATACTACTGCAGCCCGGGAGGCCAGCAGTCAGCCCACACTGGTAATCCACACGAAGGGATGGCTTTAGCTGCCCGAGCTTGCAGGGATTCAGTAGTCCTCTGACAAACACGGAGATGGCTCTGAAGTCAGCTGGTAATGATGTACTGTTTTTATATGACAAAATGTAGGCTTCACTGTGTGTCACTGGAACTGAAGAGAGTGTCTGGATGCATCTCACATGGTTGACTGGAATAGAAACTCCTGTAAGAAACCTTTCCAGCAAAGAGAAAGCTATGTGTGTGTGTGTGTGTGTGTGTGTGTGTGTGTGTGTGTGTGTGTGTCCACGCTCACACAATATACAAGGTATGTACCTATGTACATATAATGTGTCTGCATCTATTGTTTGAACTACCTGGGCTTTCAGGGAAGTCTTTTGGACTAGGTGTAAGGAAGTTCCCAGAACTAAGAATGAGATTCTCCTGCCCTTTGTCTTCAAAACCAATCTGCAAGCTCAATGCATGTTTCCATGAGTCAGCATGACCTCAATTTTTATTTATTTATTTTTTTGGCTAGAGTGAGAGTGGAAGGAGGTTAGTTTTGGATGGAGAACCCTGGATTCCAGAATCATGAATAGAGATCTGGTGGCAAGAAAGTGAGTGGATAAGAGCGGTATTACTTCAAGATTCCCTTCACAGCCCTGTGTGGGCTGTTTTGCTGGCGATGGGTCTGGAGGCAGAGATAGTGATTAAAGAGCGTCCCCACTCTTCTGGGTTTACCCTCCTCCCCATCACTCACTGATCTCAGCACAGGGGAGAAAATGCACAGGCTTTGCACCAAGCACAGTACCCCTATACCTGCTTCTATCACCTGGGACGGCAGGGACCTGCGGGCTGGTCACCCAAGCGGCACAGAATGGACGTCTGTCCCCCAAATGGTAATGGTGCTGTCAAATAGGAGCTGCTCCACGTTTGCGAACACTGAAACATCTGGATAAATGAATTTTCCAGTTTTCGCTTGATCGATACCCACGATGTAGGTCAGTATAAATTATATGCCTTGACCACCAAAATAACTAATGAACATTAAGTTCAAAGTGACTTTCAAAATATAAACTTGAAGCTGCAGCTACATCAGTAACGATTTCTGTACTGTGGTCTCTATCTTGGCCCTCCTGCAAATTAGGGATAATTGTACTTGCCAGACGCTTACTTCAGAGGTTGGTGAGAGGATAATGTGTGTAAAGCTTGTTGGTTTTTGTGGATGAAAGGTTTTTGATGAGTACAAATTATAAATTATTACTATTCATTAGAAATCACAAACGAATGATTCCAGCTCCTAATGCATCTCTGACATCGGCATGCTATTGTACACAGGGAGAACACACCCAGTTCACAGCACGGCTATTAAACAAAACTACATCCCTCTACCTTAAAGGGAACACTTCACAGCATCCTGAAAAACCTGAAAAGTAAGTCTCACATTTCTTTGTCCCTTTACCTCAAAAGCAGAAAAAACTATATAATTAGAAATGTGGCTAAGAAGCCTTCCCCATTGTCCTTGGTTATAGGCTTCAGATGTTTGGATCCCAGCTTGATAATGGCCATCATCTTGATCAGCGCCCCTTTACAAAGCGGGCTCCTACTTCACAGACAGGGTGGGGTCAAGGTCTCCAGCACAGAGAATAAAGTGAAATTCTCCACAGAGGAGCCACTGCATAGAACCCAGTAATTGTGTACATTTGATACCATTCTCCCCGGTGGCACATGCCAGAAATTGTCTCTTAAAGACCATTTCTTAGCTACAGTATTTTCTGAGGTACGTTATATAGGGTCCACTTTGCTCCTACATTCCCTGCACTTACATCATTTCAGAGTCCCGCTTTCTCAAAATTACACCATTGGTTTAAGCCTTATGAGCTAGTTAGCAAGTACTGACATATCCTCAAGGTTGTGTTATCTCAGTCTGTTTGCATACAATTTTATATGAGGGTGGAAATTGGAAAATTACGTTCATGTCAACGTTCTCCGTTAATTTTCATTAAATCGATCCTGCTTAATGAATAAGTTAAACTTTGTTATTGAACATTGCCAATGACAGGAGAGAAGGAGGAGAAAGAGAAGGAGATGGAAAGGAAAGAAGGAGAGGGGGAGGAGAGAGAATAGGAATTAGTACATACAAATTTAAACTAAATAGCTTCGAGCTATTATAATTTATTGGCAATTTCAGTAGAAAATGCTTTTGTTTTTGGGTAACAAGTTTATTGAGATAAAATTCACACACTGTACAATCCACCCATTTAAAGTGTGCAATTCAATGGCTTTTAGTATATTCAGAGTTGGACCATCATCATCACAATTCTGAAATATTTTCATTACTCCAAAAAGAATCTCCAAACCCTTTAGCTTTTATCCTCCAAACCCTCCAACTCCTCCAGTCCTGGGTAACCATTGATCTGTCTGATTTCTGTCTCAATAGATTTCTGTATTCTGGATATTTTAGATACATGGAATCATATACTATGTGGTCTTTTGTGACTGACTTCTTTCACTTAGGATAATATTGCATGTATCAGTATTTAATTATTTTTTATTGTCAAATAATATCCCATTGTATGTATATATCACATTTTATTTATCCATTCATTAGTTGATGGACATTTCAGTTGTTTCCACCTTTTGGCTATTATGAACAGTCAAATAAGGCTGCTATGAAACCCATGCATCAGCTTTTGTGTGAACACTGGTTATCATTTTTCTTGGGTATATATCTAAGAGTAGAATTGCTGTCTATGTTTAACATTTTGAGGAACTCCCAGATTGTCTTCCAAAGTGACTGCACCATTTCACCTTCCCACCAGCAATGTATAAGGGTTACAAATGCTTTTCTAACTTAAGACTATTAAACATCAGTATTGAATTTAAAAATTCAATAACTCAAAAATAAATCACTAAAAATTTTAAAATACTTAAAACTGAATTATAATGAAAACACTATTACCAAAACTATTGGGAGGCAGCAAAAGTGGTTCTTTGATGGAAATTTATAACTTTAATCCAATTACATTATGAGGAAGGAGCAAAAAGTAAAAATATCAATGTACAAAGTAATAAGTTAGCAAGAGAACAACAGAATGATACAAAGATATTTGAAGGAAGGACTAAAAGAGGAAAGGATACACTAATGAAACATAAAACAAATATTCAGTAGAAAAGGATCATGAAGCCAAAAGTTGATCAAGAAAAAAGAGAAAGGACAAATTACATTACAAATGAAATGGGACCATAACTATAGATGCAGCAAAGATTTAAAAGATGAGAAAAACACTATAATAACTTCATATCAATACATTCTTTAGAGAAATATCTTTCCAAGACTGGCCCACAGAAAAAGGCTGAATTCTCTTTAATAACCATTTAAAAAACTGGATCCTTAGTTAAAAAAAAGAAAAATCTTCCCAAAAGGAAAGCATGAGGCCTAGAGGGCTTTACATGGAAATTCTATAGAACAGTCAACAGATTATCCAAAACTTATACAAGTTCTTAAAGTAACAGAAAAAAGGGGAGAGGCAAAATACAAAACGCACAGACCATAAAGAAAAAAGATCAACAAATTCAACCACATTAAAATTAAGAACTTCTTATCAAAAGACACAATGAAGAATGTGTAAAAGGAAAGCCACTGACGATAAGAAAAATACTCATATTTGTTACACCTAGACATGTCAAAGAATTAGCATCCAGGATAGATAAAGAACTCCTTAAAATCAAGAAAAAAAAGGACAAAAATCTCAATCGGATAAAAAATTTATACCCTGAAATAGGTCCATCCTACCTTGGAAATCAAAAGCTTCAAATACTCAGTATTCCATAAGGTGTCTAGAGATATTCTTACACACAGGTACCAGGAGATGTGCAAGGATGTGCCAAACAGCAATGTTTATAACAGGAAAAAAAAATGGAAACAACACAATCTATAGGAAAATAAAAAACAAATTGCAGCACAGACATCCAATGATATACCCTCAGCAAAAAAAACAGTGATGAACTACAGCTATGTGGTTCAATGTGGATGAATCTCAGGAACTAAATGTTGACTGTGAAATATAATTCATGAAAGAATCCGTATGGTATGATACCACTTATAAAATGGTCCAAATAGGCAAAACAAAATAATATATTGCTTTTGCGATATACGCGCACGTGGGAGAACTGCAAAGAAAAGCAAAGGAACAATAAATACAATGTTCAGAGAGGGGGCAGTGCTGGAAAGAAGGCCTGGGAATGCAAGGGGGGACGGAGAAGCCCAAAGCTGTGACATTATTGGTAAAGCCCTAGATCTTAGGTTGAGTGATGGGTGCCTTTTATTATTAGGCTGTACAATTTAAATTTACTTTACCGTGCTTCCCCGAAAATAAGACCTAGCCGGACAATCAGCTCTAATTGCATCTTTTGGAGCAAAAATTAATATAAGACCTGGTCTTATTTTACTATAATACTTTGCTCCAAAAGATGCATTAGAGCGGATTGTCTGGGGAACAGCTGCTTTGGGGAAACATGGTACATAATCCCTTTCATGGATCAAATATTTAATTTTATTTAAAAAGAAACACTTGTCCTGCCCCTGGAAAAGCAGGCTTCCATTTGTTGTTATTAAAAGAAACTACGGATATTAACCTTTGTTTTTCTTTTTAAGAGCAAGTCATTGCAAACACCTGACCTAAGCATTTAACTTTGATTATACATATAAGTACACACATTAATTATAAGTCTACTAAATTTTTTTAAGTTATACTGTGCCAATCCAGAACTGAAAATAATCATTTTCATTACACAGGCCATGATTCAAACCTCATTTTCCCTATTCTATTAAAAGCTACTCTTCAAAACCCTTGTAAATAATAAAACCCAAAAGGTAGCTTGGAGGTTGTTCAATGACTCTTGAAGGGTGTCTGCAAGGCAGTTAAATACGATTGCCTTCTGTAGTAAACCTTAAAATGAACAATGTATTTTCCTACCACAGGCTGTGCCTTCATGGAATGACTGGATTAATTAAAAACTCAGACCTTGAAATAGGAGTTATATCATTTATGGCTGGCGAGGTCTTAAGACCTCTCAATGACAGCCTTCTGAGAACATTATAACTCCTCTTCCTAACTGGGACTAGGAAGCTTGGAGGGGCGGGGAGAAAGTGGTCTGCTTCTTCCTGCTCCACTTTATTGTCCTCTGTCATTCTGACCCTTCCATGGCTAAGCCCAGAGAGACAAGATAGGGGAGAGAGAACTCAGCCTTATTGCTAGGGGACATTTATAATCTGCATGATGGGCTGACTGGAGTCCCCTCAAAATTCATGTGTTGAACTTCTAACCCCTAGTACCTCAGAATATGACTGTATTTGAGATAAGGTCTTTAAAGAGATGATTAAGTTAAAATGAGGGCATTGGGGTGGTCCCTAAGGCAATCTGACGGGTGTCCTTATAAAAAGAAGAAATTAGGACACAGACACACACAGAGGGAAGACCTTGTGGAAGACACAGGGAGAAGGAGGCCGTTTACAAGCCAAGGAAGGAGGCCTCAGAGGAAACCAACCTCGCTGAGGTTCACCTTGGACTTCCAGGTTCCCGAACTGTGAGAAAATCAATTTCTGTTGTATCCGCCACCCAGCCTGTGGTATTATATTTTGTTATGGCAGCCCTAGGAAATTAATACATCTGGTACTGGAGTTCCCTCTAATATATGGTAGGTGGATAATTAACACTTCTTTTCCTCACTGGGAAATTTTACGGGTATCTGGGGGATCTCCCCTCTGAGAACCTCTGGCTACTGCTCGCTGTAGCTGGGCAGGGCCCCTGTACATCTGCTCCAGCTGGCTGTTCACAACTGCCCCTTTCTGCTCCCTACTACTGGGTTTCCAGCGATCCACGCCACAGATTTTCTCTGTAGGTTCCCTTGCCTCCCCATGTGGTCCTCTTGGGAGAAAGGCTTGGTTCAAGATCTCAGGCTGGCTCCTCAGCACAGGGTGCCATTCTGGAAAGCACACACCTTGCCCCACCATAGGGGAAAACCAACTAGATCCCAGGCTGGGTGTGTCTTCTTTCCATTCCAGGCAGCTCTTGCCACAGCCTTAGCTTTTATCATGCTCAGGCAGGAATTACACACCAATCCGTACATTTCCTGAATTCTAAGAACAGACGTTAAGTTCTGCAGGTGCTCTCCTTGAGGCCTCCTTCCCTTGGCTTGAGGTAACATTAAAATATCACTTCACTGGCTCTCCTCAGGTGTTGGGTGGGGAGAGAGCCTCATTCTCCTACAACTCCTCCCGAGAAACTTCCAACCCCCTCTGTCTAATGCTGGTATAAAGCATTTTACACGTTCCAAGAATGTCCTAGACAGGTGAACTATAACCTCCTTACAGAACATGGGCGTGGTACCACCTGCATTGTTCTAGGTTCTGGGCTCTGCTGGCTGTGGTGAGTAGAATTAACCTCCAGTTCCACTTGACTTTCCTGCTGCCCACTTCCCTCGATGACAGCGTGGAATCTAGCAGCAGTAGTGACTGATAGACCGGAACCAGATATAAGCCAACAAAGGGGTGCGCCAGGCTGGCGCTCCACAGCTTCTCACTCTGCAGCGTTAGCCCCCATTCAGCTGGCCTGGATCTTTTATTCCCCAGAATGTTACTGTTCCCTGCTCCCCATGGAACAAGATAGAAGAACTAGCCTGTTCAAAGGGAGAAGTTTTAGACTAACCCTAGAGGCCAGGGGACGGTGGAGCATGGGATTAGCTGACAGGGGAACCCTGGGACCCCACCTTAAGGGCAGTAGCTGAATCACATTCTGCCTTCAGACCCCAAGCATCTAAGATCTATGCCTTCCGTCCAGCAAATGATCACTGAATGCTCCTTAAATTGAATTCCAAATACACAGGTCTTTGCGAGCCCAACTAAGCTGGGGTTCATAGAGAAATGCATGAAAACTGAAGGCAACTGATGAATTATTATTACCTTTTGACTATTTTAAAACACATTTTAATATCTGGGGAATTAGTCAATGCCAGAATATTACAGCTACGCTGTTTCTATGCCATAATATTTACCTTAGTCTTCCTTTCCTGCCAGCCTTTCCCACTACTTCCTAACCCCATTCCTCACACACACTTAGTGCTTTGATCTGGGCTCCCCTTCCTCTGCACCACCCTCAATCTGCCCAGAGTCAGCACCTCCACGACACCCTCCTGATTCCTAGCCAGAATTCCCCTCGCACACTCTCAGAGCTCTCCACCTGGACCTGTCTTGTGGGCCTCAGAGATTTGTGAATTGTCTTCTCTGTTCTACTAGATGATGAGTTACTTGAAATACAATAGTTACATCTTATGGACTCTGTACCCCTCATCGCACCCACTGACAAATATGTAGAATGGCACTCAACGAGTGTTGAAAGAATTTTTGTATACATGCGTGTTAACAATGCACATAATTTATTCTTCAGTGATAGGAAAGACTGATAAAAAAGATCAACTCATACATTTGATTTACAGGTTTGATTTTACAGTTCTTTTGCAGTAGAACAAAGTCATGTTTATTGATTTATTTTTTTTCAGAAAGCAAAAATACACATAGAAATGCCCAGAAATATTTTTTTTTAATTTGCTATTTGCCTATTAGCAAATCGCACTTATATCAAGTCTATAATAATGAGTAAAATAAACTTGATCATCTTACTATCGACCCAACAGCTATCCTCCACCCACGTTTTCCTCGCTTATAGAATACCAAGTTGGTTCAAGGGTCAGGCAGTAAGGCAATGGCAGCAGGCCGGGCCCCTCTGATGTACCGGGGTAAGTTTTGACCGTTCTAAGTCTTCATGGCTATTGTATTTCTGTTTTCAGTGACTGGTCTATGCACAGGCACGTGAAAAATTCTAGCCAAAGCGACATAAGGGGATGTCTTCTGAGGGGCTTCTAGGAAACTCGTCTCCTCCTAACAAAAGGACACAAGAATGGAGTGTTAACCCCGTTTTCTTGACAGTGGATATTGAAGCAGAGGACGAGGACTCCAGAAATTGTGGCAACCATCCAGGACCAATGAGAAATGCTGCCAAAGCTAAGAATGGCTGTGTAGAAAGACAGGAAGAACCTGAATTCTTGATTTTTTTTTCAAGCCACTGAATTAACTACCCTGGAACTTCTTGACTTTTAGCTATGTAAAAAAGTACACGTTCCTATTTTTAAGCCAATTTCAGTTGATATTTCTGTTTCTTGCTGCCAAAAGTATCCAAAACTATCTATATATTGGATCTCATTAAATACTCACAACAATGGTGTGAAGCAGGCATTTTACAAATGAAGTAAATTAAATAGCAAAAAGTTAAATGGCTGTGCCAAGGTCACACATCTATAAATGGCATAACTGGATCTCAAACCAGGTCTGATTCCAAATTTGGTGTTTCTTCCCATGAAACGTGATGACACGCTCAAAAGAGCCTAGAGCAAGAAAACATCCTGTCAAATCATCCTGACATCCTTCACACGTCTAAGGCAACTGTGCCATCATGGAGATGGAGACTAACCACCGAGTGCAAGCATTAATTCTGTCAAAGACTCTGGGATTGTGACTGAATCACTTAACATTTCAGTTGAAGGCTCATATTCTTCAACTGTAACTTAAAACAAGTGAATTAGAGACAAATCCAAAAATATTAAGTGCCAAGCATTTGTGTACAGCTATTTGGCATTGTGGGAGACACACATCAAACCAGATAATAGCCTGCCCTTAAAGCATTTATTCACATGAGAGTCTGGGCCATACATACTTGAAATAGCTAAAGACACACACTAAGGATTCCTTCATATATTAGCCTATATGATGTCAATGATGGCATAAGAGATACTGATAGAGCATGAAACTCAAAAGTTGCATGGAGCCCACATTCAGGTGTCAAATGTCACTCAACAGCCAACAAAAGATCTTGTGCCTACAATGGATTAGGTTCGACCATAGGAAACTGCTAATATCCAACCATTTTTTACTACAAAAAATGGCAATTTGGTACGTTTCAGTCTTGCTAAGCCCATAGATACAGCAGAAAATAAAAAGCACTTGATATAGGGGGAGAGTCAGAAATGTAAAGTGGCAATAACAGTACAGTGGATGAGTGACCAGAAGGAGTAGGGATACAGAGTGGGGTTGGAGCACATGGGAAGACATTGAACCCAAACTTGTGGGGTTACGGAAGGTTACCCAAAAAAAGGAACCTAAACTAAGTTCTCAGTGGGAATCAACATTGATATGACTGATTTCTTAAAACTCTAAGGATATTTATTTCTAAACAAATGTTCATACTCCCTCCCTATTTTCATCCATGACATATGTCTGGAGAACCAGCTATTTTCTATTAATCATTTTAACAGGGTTATATTGAGTAGCTGGCATAGAAGAAATGTGATGTGTGCTTTAATTATCACCCCATCCATCAAAGTGTGAATTAGTATACCTACTTTTACTAATCAAGACACAGAGGCTCAAACAGATACCCAAGATCGTGTAGCCATTTAGTAACAGAGCCTGGAAAGAATTATGGACAGATAAGTTTTGACAAAGAGGCTAAAAGCATACAATGGAGGAAAGACAGCCTCTTCAATAAATGGTGCTGGGAGAATTGGATAGCCACGTGCAAAAGAACGAAACTGGACTGCTATTTGTCACCATGTACCAAAGTTAATTCAAAATGGATCAAAGACTTAAGCATAAGACCTGACACAATAAACTGCATAGAAGAAAACATAGGTACTAAACATATGGACCTTGGGTTCAAAGAGCATTTTATGAATTTGACTCCAAAGGCAATGGAAGTAAAAGCTAAAATAAGCGAATGGGACTATATGAAACTTAAAAGCTTCTGCACAGCAAAAGAAACCATTGACAAAATAAAGAAACCACCAACTGAATGGGAGAAGATTTTTGCAAACAGTGCCTCCGATAAGGGGCTAATATCCAGAATATACAAGGAACTCATGCAACTCAACAACAACAACAAAAAACAACCCAATTGAAAAATGGGCAGAGGACTTGAAGACACATTTCTCCAAAGAGGACATACAAATGGCAAATAGACATATGAAAAAATGCTCAACATCACTAATCATCAGAGAAATGCAAATCAAAACCACAATGGAAAAAAAAAAAAAAAAACCACAATGAGATATCATCTCACCCTAGTCAGAATGGCTATCATCAACAAGACAAATAGTAACAAGCGTTGGAAAGGCTGTGGAGAAAAAGGAACCCTCATACACTGTTGCTGGGAATGCAGACTGGTGCAGCCGTTATGGACGGCAGTGTGGAGGTTCCTCAAAAAATTACAAATAGAATTGCCATATGACCCAGCAATCCCTCTCCTGGGTATCTACCAAAAAATCTGAAAACATTTATACATAAAGACACGTGTGCTCCAATGTTCATTGCAGCTTTGTTTACGGTGGCCAAGACATGGAAACAACCAAAATGTCCTTCGATAGATAAATGGATAAAGAAGTTGTGGTATATACACACAATGGAATACTATTCAGTGCTAAGAAAAGATGATATAGGAACATTTGTGACAACATGGATGGATCTTGAGAGAGTAATGCTGAGCAAAATAAGTCAGACAGAAAAAGCAGAGAACCATGTGATTTCACTGATATGTGGTATATAAACCAAAAACAACAAAAGAACAAGACAAACAAATGAGAAACAGAAACTCATAGACACAGACAATAGTTTAGCGGTTACCAGAGGGTAAGGGGGGTGGGGGGTGGGAGAAGAGGGTAAGGGGGATCAAATATATGGTGATGGAAGGAGAACTGACTCTGGGTGGTGAACACACAATGGGATATATATAGATGATGTAATACAGAATTATACACCTGAAATCTATGTAATTTTACTAACAATTGTCACCCCAATAAATTTAAAAAATAAATAAAATAAATAAATAAAAATAATAAAAAAAGACATAAAAAAAACAATAGCATGATTCCCATATATTCCAAGACTTAAAAGCCCTTAAAAAAAAAAAAAAAAGAAAAAGAAAACTCAACCACTGAAGGAAAAAATTATTTTAAATTCTACTTTAAGGCAAAAAATCTGTTCTGGTTACTGAGCACACTCACAGACCACCATAATGCCCTGTCTGACTACCAACCAAATGGTGCCAATAAGCTCACTCCAACAAATTTTCAAAGGTCGAGGCCAGAAGTCAAATTAGCCAGAGGGGGTCTGGAGATGCCTAGATCCTTTAAAATCAACTTCAAAAGACTGTCTGAAAGGTCTAAAGCTCCATAAAGAGTTATACTCACACACAGTAACCATTTCAGCACTTTCTTCCAGGATTTACCATGAAATTACAGGAAGACAGAGCTGAACATGACTTAGGGATTACAGCAGATTTTTCAAGCTCTTCACTAGAAAGCTACTTCCTCGTCTTCAGAAGCCCACCTTCATTGCATTTCCTGGCTTCCCTGGCAGTTGGTGTGGCCATGCGATTGAGTTCTACCAAGAATGGGAGCAGAAGCAATGTGTGCCGTGTCTGAGCCAAGGCCTTTCTTTAAGCAGCAGGTCTCCCTCTCCGTGCTCTTGCCACCTAACTGATAGGCTAGATGTAGGTGACAACAGAGTCATAGGGAAGGCAGAGCCACAAAATGGAAGCTGCCTGGCTCCCTGTATCACCAGGAGAGGAAAGCTGCCCACGGACCAGGAAGTCTCGCTTTCAGCTATTACATGAGCAAGAAGTAAATCTGTACTGTGCTTGAGCCACTCCACATTTTTGGGGTATACTTGTTATAGCAGGTAATCCAACTGCATAGTGGCATAAACAGGTCAAGGAGCAGGTGTATGCTGCCTGTTGTGTAGCAAAGTTATTTATGGAACAGATGGCTCAGACACAGCCCCAAGGGAACTCAGCAGCACTTGTGACAGCGACCAAGGGGCTATCCCCTGCTATCCCTGGCTCCCAGGCACAGTCTCCCTCAGTCCAGGGCCACTGCCACAAAGCATTTTTGGAACTGAGATCTAATAATGAATAAGTAAATGAATGATTCAACTAATGGTAAAGTATTTAACCAGACAGGGAACATCAGAGTTATAAGAGATATCAAAATACTGGGCAAAATGGGAGGAAAACGGTTTTAGAATTTGCCTCTGAAATAATACGTATTACTCTTTAATACGGGTTGTGCTCACTTCGGTAGCACATATACTCTTTGATACGTGTTTTTATTACCCACGTGAAGAGACCTTAATGCATACAAATTTTATATCAATAAGTAGCCAAAGAACTATAAAAGAGATGACCATTTATTTATAAGAAATGTATCTCTAAGTATTAAATCCTGTAAAATCTTTAAAGTTTTTTTTTTTTTTTTTTTAATGAAGATTGCTTTTAGACATATACCTTCAAATGAAACAGGACTAAGGAAACTTGACTTATGTTTGTATGAAATGAACACCACAGGGAAGGAACACGTCTGGGATTTTAGATACAAACAAAAGTATATGCAATGATACTGAGTTATTTGAGGCTCTTTGACTTACAGAAATTACCAGATTTGACCCAAGTATCAGTAAAGTTGTAAAGAGGAAAAGCAAGAAGACAACAACACTGAAATCAGACCCAGTCAATCATATTTTTTTAATGGGGTAAGAAACCTTAGGAGTTGGATATGTAGAATATTAGGGCTAGAGAGGATTTTAGAAATTTCCTCAATTTCTTAATTTTATAGATGAGGAACCTTAGGCACAGAGAGGTTGAGTCACTTTCCCAAGGTAACACAGCCTGTTGATGAGAAAAAAGTCGAAAAACTCCAGGTTTGCTGACTCTCAGGCCTGGGTTCTTTGGCTCTGCTAACATAGAAGGAAGATCATCCTTAATGTCAGAAAAATACTTGAACTATACTTTCAGTTAGCTAAATTATACTAAAGGGAAAAGAAATGCGACCTAGAATTAGTACCATCCTATGTTGGCCAGGATACATTGTATAAGAATTTCATTGAGCTTAAAAGATTATTAAAGACATTTTTAAAACATTGCCCTTATTTCTTGTACTATCACCCACCACTGTTATTATAAAAATCTAGGTCTCAAGTAACGAGGTATGTATTTTCTTATTCAGAAAAGCTAACAGATTATTTTTAATCATCATAATGATTATACACTTTCAATTATATTGAGAAAAAAATCAAATCCCATTTAATTCTACCTTTCTTAACTCTGATATTTCTTCCAGATTTAACCAGCTGATATAATTCAGATGAAAAAAAGATCCTTTCGTTATTACTTAAAGGGAGCTGTAAATCCAATGCAGACCTCAGGGGGGTGGGGAACAAAGAGCAAGAAGGAAAGAAGATTCGTTTGCTTATTAGGTTTCCATAAAAAATTAAGAATAACGAGCAGATCTAAATCTGCCCACAATTGAAGCCTGTATCAGTTGCTACTGAAACATTAACGACTTTTCTTACAGACAAATTGCAATCAACCTAACTTTCTGTTGTCTGCCATACAGACATGGCTGCTCCAACTGCTGAGATGTTATTAATAAAGGAAGAGATGGCTACAAATTAAAGCAAGCCCTGCTTAATCACATTAATCCAGAGCAAGTCAAAGGCTTCAATTTTCGAAATAATTTTGGGCTTAATGCCTTGGAGATAGGCAGACTGCTCCATTGAGGCAGCAGCTGGTCCAATTTAAGCTGCATTGTGATGCCGGAATTGTCAGGTCCTTACAGAAACAAGGAAGCCTGACAGTTTTCAGGATGCAACCAAAACTGCTGAGACAAAGGAAATTGCAAGAAATTGAAAGGGCCCTGTAACAATTACAAGGCGGCCCACTGTTGGTGGGTTGTATATAATTAACCAACTCTCACTGTCACATGGGGTGGCATGCACTTACTGCGACTGTGCTCCCAGCCATTGAGCCCCAAACAGCTGCTGCAGGAAGCACAGCCATGAAACATTACTTTGGGTTACCGATTAGGAAAAGTCCTGTCCATGAAAAAAAATGGAGTAAGGAGCACTGTAGAGACCAACTTACACCTGTTCCTGTCTCCTTCATAGAAGACGGTGGCTGCACGGACCCAGACAGACAGGGGGCTGGATAGGCACCAACAAGGAAACACGGCCGAAGCATTAGAGGGACAGACGGGACTAAACCCTGAGTGCCAGAGAACAGGTTTTCAGCTACGGATGGGGGGTGGGGGGTGGTCGGGTTATTTTCCTAAGCAATTATCTTAATGATTTTCTATGCAGCAAAAGGAAACAAAAGTGGTAAAAAAAAAAAAAAAAAATGTTCTGGGTTGTGAATCAAATCTCACTTCTAATCCCAGATGTGCTGTTGGAATTCAAACTCTGCCTGTCTGAATGTTGGGCAATTCCTTTTATTCTCTGGGCTCTAGTTTCTTCATGAATCAAACCAATGTCCCAGCTTTGGGTTACACCGCTTGTCAACAACACAGCTGACCAACTCCAAACTTCCCAGAGCATCCCCCATACTTCACGTGCTCTAATGTACTGGGCAGTGCCACTGCACAGTGATGAAGAGCAAGCCATCATCAGGACTTACTTCACCACGGAACAACGAAGAGGCCCTACCCAGGAAGCACGTTCACGATTTCATGTCTGCGTCAGCACCCCAATTCCTGAAAACACGTCCAGTGTCAAACAGTAGACTCATATCATTAACTCTCAGGCAAGGCTTGAACGGAGGCAGTAAGCCGTGCGAGACGGGAAAGAAAGATCCAGATCCCAGTCCCAGATCGTCTGCTTAGACACCTGGAGGCTACACTTCTGAAACTTCAGTGTGGAATTACCTTGGAGTCACTTAGTTCATTGCTCAATATGCTGTGTTTTCTCATGTTAATAGTTTGGTTGTATAAGGTTTTGTTCATTCTCTTTGCTGATATTACTCCTGTCTTTTTTGGCATATTATGAGAAATGTTTAGAAAAAGGACACCTGGAATATAAGAGAGCAAATAAAATTACTCCAATATTTAAACCCAATAAAAATAGTGCATTTGGATGTAATGTCAATTAATTCCTCTATTAACGTAATAGACCTAGGGAGCCAACCCATAAACACTGGTCAAAAAAAAAAAAATGGGAGTGCTAATGGAATGAAATAAGTTCATTGAGTTTTTAAGCAACTCAAAAAAGGATAGATGGATGGACAGGTGAATAGATAATGCACAAATAAATGGAGAGGGGTTGATGGATAGATACACAGGCACCCTCACTTTAGGTAACAGGTATTCATCAAAAGTCCATAGATTCTCCAAATTGGAAAGGACCTTGAGATCACCCAGTTCAAGTTCCTATCCTGGTTGGACCCCCACAACTTGACAAAGAATCACACTTGCCTCTGTTTCATCATTCTTAGTGTCAGGATAATTGCAACATTTGGAGATAAGCGTCCAAATTCCTCAAGGAATTTTCCAAATTCTGCTTCCCTCTACCTTTCACTAGTTTTGTTCCCTCCAAGCAACACACAATAATGATGTCCTCCCTCACGTGGCCATTCTTCTAATATTTGAAAATGACTAAGTCTCCCCACCTCCCATCACACATTCCCAAGCCTCTAACTTAGCACCTGGAATTTAATTATAATTCCATGTTAGAGCGCTTCTGACTAATAGGCATGGCAGTTCATTACGTCATTGCCTCTCAGCTCCAAATCCACCCTTCCTTCCTGCTCTGTGATAATGGAGGCGGGCTTTGTAAATATTCTCCTCTGCCAGATGCCGTGATGGTAAGCCTCGTCACCAGAGGGCGCTGGAGGGACACTTAGAGCAGGAAAGGGTTTTTCTTTTCCAAGTTTCCCTGTGCTTCCCCCACCAGGCTCCTCAGCTGTCTCCAACCTTGACCTCCTGTACAGCAGTTGCCTCTCCCAGGGCTCATGCGGGCCTATGAGGGTAACTGCCTCCTCATCCATGGAGAGCACGCTGCTAAATGCAGTGCTCCATAGGAGGCTTTGCTTAAAGTAATTTAAATAGTTTGTGTTATCTGCCAATGAACCTTCACATATACAGTATATTATCTACTTCGGTTGAGAACACATTTACATAGTTATAATGATATAATATTGTTTACTGATTTACTGAAAAATTGAAATTTATTGGAACAGTTATATAGGAAAAAGGAGAGGAAACGAGATGGTGGGAAGTGAGGCGGTGGTGTAAGATAGCTAAGTTTCCATTACCATTATTACTATTCTAGTTAAAACTTACATCACTCTTACTACATACCAAGCATTTTACATCTAGTAACTCATTTAATCCTTACAATAATATTATTTTCCTCCTTTTACGAAACTTGAAATTGGGGCACAGCAAAGTCAAATAATTTGCCTCAAGTTAGATAACTACGAAGGGGTAGCATTAATGTCTAAAACGGGTACATTAAGGAGCAGCAGCATAAATGTATGATTTCAAGACATAGAGGTCACTAAGCAGAAGAAACAAGTAACATAAAGTAGACTTCTGGGGAGCAGGATTTAAGGTAGAATAGAATAAGGAGGAGGAATATTGCTTTTATCTTAAGGAGTAACTGATTTTTAACTATGCACATATAAAATTTGATCAAGTAATTCACTATAGTTAGACTAAAACAAATAGATTCTATTGGTCATATCTATAATCTCAAATCTGTATGTGAATTGTTTTTATTTTAAGAATGAACTTGATCGCTTTATTTTGCTTTTATTTGGTCAACTTTTGAACAGGCCATCATCCTTCATTGTTACTTGTATCGACCCTGAAACCCATCCTCTTACTAGAGTCATATTTAAATTTAGAACATTAAAAGCTGATGCTTTCTAACTTGTGGAGTTTCTCCTAATTCTATTGCAGATGCAACCATCCATCCATTCATTCATTCAACAGACATTTATGATACCTGTTCTATGTCAGGTCCTAGTCTGGTCTCTGGTGACTGGAAGATGAGTAAGATACAACCTCTACATTAAGGAATTTACAGGCTAGAATAAAATACAGACATGTAAGTCTATATAGTACCAACAATTGGAGACTTTACTACAGAATGTGTATTTGTGCTGGGTCTTAATGCATGAATAAGTGTGATGGTTAATTTTATGTGTTAACTTGAATGGGCCACAGGGTGCCCGGATATGTGGTCAAACATGATTCTGAGTGTACCCATAAATGTGTGTGTTTTTTAAATTAGTTTCAGCTGTACAAAGCAATGTAATAGTTAAACATTTATACCCCTCACAAAGTGATAACCCCCCCAATCTAACCCTCTGATAGCATATATAGTTGTTAAATTATCATTGACTATATTCCCTATGCTGTACTTTACATCCTGTGTGTGGGGGGAATAATATATAATATATATATTATATTATTATATAATAATATAATAATATATTATATATATTATATATTATATATAAAAATGGCTATATATATACATACATATATATTAGTTATACATATATAAAATATATAAAGATACATATAATTAAATATATCTATAATTAAATACATATACATATAATTATAGTTGACATTCAGTATTATTCTACTTCAGCCTCAGGTGTGTAGCGCAGTGGTCAGGCACCTGATCTACACAGTGTATGAAGTGATCCCCCTGATAAGTCCAGTGTCATCTGGCACCCTACATATGAGGGTGTCTTTGGATGACTGCAACATTTGAATCAGTAGACTGAGGAAAGCAGATTACTCTTCCTAATGTGGGTGGGCCTCGTCCAATCAGTTGACCTGGGTAGAAAAAATGCTGAGGAAAAGGGAACTCCTCCTGGACATCCATTTTTTTTCCTCCCTTCACATCGAACTGAAATATCGGCTCTTCCTGGCTCTGGAGACTATTAGCTTTCATACTGGAACTCACACCATCAGCTCCCTGCATCTCCAGTTTGTCAACTATGGGTCTTAGGACTTGTCAGGCTCCATAATCCTACGAGCCAACTCCTTATAATAGCTTTCTTAGGTAGGTAGGTAGATGGATGGATGGACGGACGGACGGACGGATGGATGGATAGATAGATGGATAGGCAGATAGATGGAAAACCATCCCATTGGTTCTGTTTCTCTGGGGAATCCTGATAATGCAATATGCTTTTGTGAAATACAAAGTGAAGAAAAAAACTTCAGGTATAGAAAACAAGCTTCCATAAAGTTTTGGAGGCATGAAAGGACTCTGCATGCATGGTTGGAGAGTAGAAAAGACTGAGGAAAGAAAAAGGTTAAAATGTGAGGATCTGGAAAAAGAAACTCATAAAAATTAAATAAATCACTTAATGGAATTCCATGGTAAGCCATTTTATGAGAGAACAATCCCCTTTGTAATGCAAATAGACAGTTGCCAAATCTGAACTTTTTTTAAATAGAGATAAAACCATTTTTAATTGAATTTATGGGCAGGTGTTTCTTGCACAGTAATCTATTCCTAAAATTATATCTATTTACTTATATTTTATAGTCTGCATAATTTCTAGAAAGATGGTTTTAAATAATTTTTATTTAAAAAGAAACACTTGTCCTGCCCCTGGAAAAGCAGGCTTCCATTTGTTGTTATTAAAAGAAACTACGGATATTAACCTTTGTTTTTCTTTTTAAGAGCAAGTCATTGCAAACACCTGACCTAAGCATTTAACTTTGATTATACATATAAGTACACACATTAATTATAAGTCTACTAAATTTTTTTAAGTTATACTGTGCCAATCCAGAACTGAAAATAATCATTTTCATTACACAGGCCATGATTCAAACCTCATTTTCCCTATTCTATTAAAAGCTACTCTTCAAAACCCTTGTAAATAATAAAACCCAAAAGGTAGCTTGGAGGTTGTTCAATGACTCTTGAAGGGTGTCTGCAAGGCAGTTAAATACGATTGCCTTCTGTAGTAAACCTTAAAATGAACAATGTATTTTCCTACCACAGGCTGTGCCTTCATGGAATGACTGGATTAATTAAAAACTCAGACCTTGAAATAGGAGTTATATCATTTATGGCTGGCGAGGTCTTAAGACCTCTCAATGACAGCCTTCTGAGAACATTATAACTCCTCTTCCTAACTGGGACTAGGAAGCTTGGAGGGGCGGGGAGAAAGTGGTCTGCTTCTTCCTGCTCCACTTTATTGTCCTCTGTCATTCTGACCCTTCCATGGCTAAGCCCAGAGAGACAAGATAGGGGAGAGAGAACTCAGCCTTATTGCTAGGGGACATTTATAATCTGCATGATGGGCTGACTGGAGTCCCCTCAAAATTCATGTGTTGAACTTCTAACCCCTAGTACCTCAGAATATGACTGTATTTGAGATAAGGTCTTTAAAGAGGTGATTAAGTTAAAATGAGGGCATTGGGGTGGTCGCTAAGGCAATCTGACTGATGCCCTTATAAAAAGAGGAAATTAGGACACAGACACACACACACAGGCTTTGATAACTATAAATTGCTCCAATTCTTCATTTCCTCTTCTCATCTCTCTGTCCCCATCCTGGCAACGCCGTAATTCAATAAACGTGGGCCTGAGTCATGGCTACATGCATAGCACTAAGCCCATGACAGGAGAAATCCAAAGACACATGCTACAGAGCCCGCTCTTGGGAAACTCAACTAAGAACGCAAGACAGAAAGAGTGAGGAGCCATTGGAGAAGTCCAGGTAAGTGCTTCAGAAGTTTGGACAGGAAGAGAACAGTGAAGGTTTCATTGAGGAGGCGCATTGGACTGGACATTAAAAAACAGGTGTAATTTAGACATGCAGAGCTGAGTGTGAGGGTTTTTCAGATGATGAAAATGACAAAGCACCATGGTGCAGACAAGGGAAACCACAGAGTGGCTATGGTGGCCCAGATGAAACAATTCACAGCTTTCCTTCTGGCAAAGGTGCCAATGCCGCAGCACCACAACACCCATGGCACTACCGGGTACACCTGCACCCTTCTTTCTGCTCCTACCAGTTGAGGGGTACACTTACTAGTCAGTTGTGTTTGTTCCCTGTTTAGACCAATTTTACTTTACCTTGTGGTTACAAAAGTTAATTAAATATCACATACAGAAGAAAAGACATAGAGTTTTGTTTCTGTTAAGAATTAAGTTGAATGCTTTAGAAAAACTCAACAAAAGGAAGTTGTTCAAAAATACTATCAAAATCCGTGTGGGCAAGACATAACATCGGGAGGGGTGATTGTCAGGGGCTGGGGAGGGAGGCAATGGGGGAATTGTTTAATGAGTGCGGAGTTTCAGTTTTGCAAGATGAAGAGAGTCCTGGAGTTGAATGGTGGTGATGGTTGCCCAGCATTGTGAATGAACTTAATACTACTGAACTGTACACTTAAAAATGGTTAAGTTGGTAAATTTTATGCTATGTGTATTTTACCACAACTAAACAGATAAAGGAAAAAAAAGATTGAAGAAGAAATCATAAAAACCTAGATAAATTCTGTGCTTAGATTGTTTCACATCTTTAAATTCTCACTTGATTTTACAGAGCCCAAACTAGAAATCATTGATAATAATAATGGCAAACACTTAGTGCTTACTCTGTACGAAGCACGGTTCTAAGCAGTATATACGTATATTGGCTTATTTGATCTTCCCAAAGAGCCAATAAGGGAGGTGCCACGGCGCCCATTTTAAAGAAGAGGACCATTAGGCACAGAGAGGTTGAGTCACTTTCCCAAGGTAACACAGCCTGTTGATGAGAAAAAAGTCGAAAAACTCCAGGTTTGCTGACTCTCAGGCCTGGGTTCTTTGGCTCTGCTAACATAGAAGGAAGATCATCCTTAATGTCAGAAAAATACTTGAACTATACTTTCAGTTAGCTAAATTATACTAAAGGGAAAAGAAATGCACCTAGAATTAGTACCATCCTATGTTGGCCAGGATACATTGTATAAGAATTTCATTGAGCTTAAAAGATTATTAAAGACATTTTTAAAACATTGCCCTTATTTCTTGTACTATCACCCACCACTGTTATTATAAAAATCTAGGTCTCAAGTAACGAGGTATGTATTTTCTTATTCAGAAAAGCTAACAGATTATTTTTAATCATCATAATGATTATACACTTTCAATTATATTGAGAAAAATCAAATCCCATTTAATTCTACCTTTCTTAACTCTGATATTTCTTCCAGATTTAACCAGCTGATATAATTCAGATGAAAAAAGATCCTTCGTTATTACTTAAAGGGAGCTGTAAATCCAATGCAGACCTCAGGGGGGTGGGGAACAAAGAGCAAGAAGGAAAGAAGATTCGTTTGCTTATTAGGTTTCCATAAAAAATTAAGAATAACGAGCAGATCTAAATCTGCCCACAATTGAAGCCTGTATCAGTTGCTACTGAAACATTAACGACTTTTCTTACAGACAAATTGCAATCAACCTAACTTTCTGTTGTCTGCCATACAGACATGGCTGCTCCAACTGCTGAGATGTTATTAATAAAGGAAGAGATGGCTACAAATTAAAGCAAGCCCTGCTTAATCACATTAATCCAGAGCAAGTCAAAGGCTTCAATTTTCGAAATAATTTTGGGCTTAATGCCTTGGAGATAGGCAGACTGCTCCATTGAGGCAGCAGCTGGTCCAATTTAAGCTGCATTGTGATGCCGGAATTGTCAGGTCCTTACAGAAACAAGGAAGCCTGACAGTTTTCAGGATGCAACCAAAACTGCTGAGACAAAGGAAATTGCAAGAAATTGAAAGGGCCCTGTAACAATTACAAGGCGGCCCACTGTTGGTGGGTTGTATATAATTAACCAACTCTCACTGTCACATGGGGTGGCATGCACTTACTGCGACTGTGCTCCCAGCCATTGAGCCCCAAACAGCTGCTGCAGGAAGCACAGCCATGAAACATTACTTTGGGTTACCGATTAGGAAAAGTCCTGTCCATGAAAAAAAATGGAGTAAGGAGCACTGTAGAGACCAACTTACACATGTTCCTGTCTCCTTCATAGAAGACGGTGGCTGCACAGACCCAGACAGACAGGGGGCTGGATAGGCACCAACAAGGAAACACGGCCGAAGCATTAGAGGGACAGACGGGACTAAACCCTGAGTGCCAGAGAACAGGTTTTCAGCTACGGATGGGGGGTGGGGGGTGGTCGGGTTATTTTCCTAAGCAATTATCTTAATGATTTTCTATGCAGCAAAAGGAAACAAAAGTGGTAAAAGAAAAAAAAACCTGATAATGTCAAAAGATGAGAAAGGCTAAATTCAGGGAAATAAAGGAACCATAAATCAGGAAAACTTTGGAACTGCTAGAAAGACACTTTAATTTTGTAGACAAAAGACTGCATTAAGGAGGAATAATGCAATAATCAAAGGTGAACGAATCTCTATTGTCTGGCGTCTTTCTCTGTGGGAATTTTCCCACCCCAGACAGCTGTAAAGGGGGGAGGGGTGCCGATGGTGGCTGTGCCTTTATTCTCTCACCCTTTTTCTCCCCAGCCCCTCCTCTTCTCCGTCAATAAATGTCTGCAATCATATTCTTGAGCTCCTGTGTGATTTCAAGGTTCATCTCTTCCATGCAGCTCAAACACTAATTATCCCAGCTGTAATTAGTAAGATAATTAAATACTGGCTCCCTCATCTACCTTGGGTCGGGTCATGATTCTCCCAGAAGACCTTGAGCAGTTCTTCAAAGCTGATGTGTTCTGGCTGGTACACCACTCGAACTACTTCTGCATGGCCCGTTTTCCTTGAAAGAAACAGAACCAAAATTTACAACCAAAATTTATTGACAATATCAATTTATTACAAGTTATTTGTGGTTTTTTTTAAAAACACACGTACACCTGAAATCTATGTAATTTTACTAACAATTGTCACCCCAATAAATTAAAACACACACACACACACCACGTATCACCACATACGACTTGTTTTATTGTAATCAATACATCATGCTTGTTCCACTTTCCAGCATATTGTATTTCCTCATATGACTGCAATTTTTTTTTTAAATACCATTTATAATGACCATATACCATTGCAAAGATGGTTGTACTATTACTTATTCAATGGTTCCCTGTCATTGGGCATTTAAAATGAATCTTATTTTTATCTATGAATGTAAATATTGTTTTCACATTTCTGAGGTTGCCTCAAGCCATAGTTATATAAGTGGCATTTCTAAATCAATATTTATAAATATTTTTAAGTTTCTTGATACCTAGTGCTGAATTGCTACTCAGTAAAGTTGACCTGATTTTCTCCCCCATGGGCAGTATAATTGAGGGCCACCCTCAGTCTGGCCCTAAACATTTTACACAATTGTCATATGTTTTTCATCATTATCAATTAATAGCTGGAATACAGTATTCTATAATTTTATTTTCAATGAATTTAATTATTAGTGAGTAAAAAAAGTCATGTTTACTAATAATTTTAATTTCTTATGTGCTCTAATTTTTGTGATGTCCTTTTTATATTGGGTAATTACTATCGTATTAATATTATTAATTGGTCAGTCTACAAAATTTTAATTCAAATACAACAGTTACATGAGTTAAGCATCTAAGCAGATATCATACTAACAGACATGGAAAGAATGATGGGGAAATTAATAGGAAGAAGACATACCAGGTATTATAATCACGTTATTATAAAACGATTTTTGATGTACTTTAAAAAATTACTGTTTTGTACTTTGAAATGTTTAAAGGAATGATTTAACTACATAAGACTTAAAACCCTCTGAATATTAAAAATGGCAACAATATGTTACAAACATGACAAAATATTTGATAAGGAAGGCATAGAAAGCACACTAGAAATAAAGGAAAACAATGTAAACAGGCAATACACATAGGAAGACAAAAATGTAAATGAAGACAAAAAATGCTCAATATTTTTTAGTGATAAAAGAAATACATACATATTGAAACATTAACATGCCATCTCTTACTGATTACATTTTGCAGAACTACATAAAAGTGTAGCTAGTGCTGATGAGGACACAGTGTAAATGACTACACCCTTTGGAAACTCCATTGGCTTACGCAGCACAAGCCACAAAGATTAAGATTAATTCACCCTAAGTGATCCTGGAAATCTATCTCAAAGATATAACTTCTAATCATGGAAAAGATATATACATACACAACAAAAATTCACTGCATCATTATTACAATGGTAGAGTACTACAAGAACACCCAAAATCAAACAAACAAACAAAAAAATTTTGGTATAGTCACATGATGAAATATCACACAACTATTAAAATATAATGTCCTAACTCTAGTAAAAACTGTTACTATTTACTGAATGCTTACTAAGTTCGGGTACTATGCCGAAAGTGCTAGGGATTCAATGGTGACAAATGTTAATACGGTGACAACAAAAGACTCCTGCAGCATGGATATTGCCTATAGTCTGGGTCCAGGTAAGGAACTACTCTTTCAAAGAAAAAGACCCCATCTAGTTTACGTATCCTACAGGCAAGATGGCAGGTGGAAATGAGCTATAGTTTAAAGCTTCTTATCCCTTTAAGGACCGACTTGGTCTCCACTTCCCCCATTTAGTTTTCACTTCAATCTCTTCAATACACTGGCCCATCTGTCTCTTGAACTGACTTCCTAGGACCCTATATATTGGCCTCTCACTTTATTCCCAAGTTACTTCCTTGGACTTGAAATACAGGATTGTACATCAATCCTGGCCCATTCATCAAGTCTAAAGGTTTCTCACTGATAAGTCATCTAAACTTAATAAGCAGGTACTCCAGAAAATATCCTTCATCCTACCTGCTCTTCTCTTTCTTCTTCTTGGACACCCCCACCCCCACCCCCCGCCCCCTGCAGAAGTGCCCTTAGTCGTGTCCACCTGTTCACTCCTGCTTATCCCAGCATCTCAGGCCCAGCAGATAGCCAGCAGCTCCTTGCTGCATCCTCCTGGGCCCAACCTATAGCAGCTTTGCCCAGCAACTCTGACTTTGTCCCAGACAGCCACAGTTCCAACAAATAAGTTAAAACGTATCTGGAAAAGCTGCAGAGAAGAAAATTTTGAAAAAGATGCAATGTGGAATTTCTGGGGGGGGGAGGGGGAAACAGAATCAAATATATCTTGCAATTATTTTAAACTATGTGCATGCCATTTATAATAGTTTCATTCGATGATAAGGTTGTTTTAGACAACTAAGGAAATGGTATACTATTACATGGGGTGAAATGCTACTTGCTATTATAATAGCTGGAGTACTCATACGTTAGTGGACATGAGGGGCAGGCCATCTTAACTATGAATTAATGACACAGGTATAGTTTGAAGGTGAATTAACAAAAAATGGGCTTTTGAAGAGTAGCTCTCTAGTCAAAGCTTTTAAGCTATCTCTGAGTATAACTTTGGAGGTTTTTTTTTTTTTTCCATCTTCGTAATAAACCATTAGCCCATGAAAGTAAAATGTACTTTTTGTGACAAGCAGATACACAGACTTGAAGTTTGTAAAGAAATACTTTTTTAAAGTAAAGAAAAACATGGTCAAATCATTATTTACCTGAGTGAAGAGGAGGAAATGATGGTACGAATAAGTAAATGACAAAGCTTTTAAAATTACTAAAGCTTAGTTTTATAATGAGTTTTGTATCTAAATTTGGTTTCTAAAAGCATTGGCTATTCTAAGAATTCCCTTTAAATAGGATAACAAAATCATGCTGTGAAGATCTGACTATAAAATGGATTGAAAAGTTATCTGGTCCTCTCTCCTCC
Source organism: Rhinolophus sinicus (assembly GCF_036562045.2). Lineage (NCBI taxonomy): Eukaryota > Metazoa > Chordata > Mammalia > Chiroptera > Rhinolophidae > Rhinolophus > Rhinolophus sinicus. Next base: position 98,339,445 of record NC_133757.1, read on the forward strand.
TCTGTTGCTGCCCCAGGACAGTGTCTCCGCAATGGGCCAGCCATAAAGCCAGAGCCAAGTCTGTACTGGCTGCAGCTGGAATAAAAAAGAAAAAAGACTTGAGAAGCATTTCAGTGTTTAGAAAAAAAGTCAAAGAATCTTCCCAGATTTGAGCACTGAAAAGAATCTTGGAGATTGTCACAGATTGGAAGATATAGGGTTTTCATTAAAATGTACACGGCATTAACAGAATGCCTGAACATACATAAATATCTTCCGGGGATAATATGACATTTTATTTTATTTTATTATCATGGCAGAATACAGGTCCTTTGATAGAGTGAATGGCCAGCATTAAAAGACTCGGGTTGGAGAACAAGGCCACTAATTGTCTGCCCGTGGTGAAGGCAAAGGATAAATCAAAGATAACCCTGGGGTTTGTAGTTTGAGTTACTGTTAGAAAGGTGAGGCCATTCATGGGGGGGGGGGGGGGGGCGGGGAAGGGAAGTCAGAAACAGTAAATTGAAAGTGAGAGTGATAAAGAGTTTGGGCTTAGCCATGTGAAACCACAAACGCCTAACTTAAAAGTGGTTTTATAATCAACCACTGAAAATACCGTAACATTCCTAGATGCTCGGCATCGGGGTAAGGCAAGATGAGCTGTCATCAACAAAACCCAAACCAGTACACAGGCGTGACAGCAGCAACCAAGGGTGTGTGGACGCCGCAGGCAGGCAAAATGAGCGTAACTCAGCACGCACAGCCAGGGTCAGCTACTACAATCTGCAGAAGCACAAAATGACCAAGGGAGCAAAACATGAGACAGAAACACCATGGGTGCAACCCAGCGTCAAGGTCAACAGGCGCAACTGAAAAGGAAGGGTGTGAATGACGGCACTGGGGTAGGGTACAGGCCAAGCAGACTTTCTGGGACAATCCCTGAGGTAACACAGCCTGCTTTGAAGGCTCACAACAAACCGTCCCAGGGCCACTCTGGTCTACCCACGCCTGACAGGCAGTTAAAAGGTCAGAGACGTTCTGTGGAAGAAACTGTTGAGAGAATGAAAAGACAAGCCACAGAGTGGGAGGATATATTTTCAAGTCACATATCTGATAATGGGTAAAACACTATTAGTAAAACTTAATAAGAAAACAAGGAACCCAAATTAACACATAGACAACAGACCTGAATGGACACTTCACCAAAGGAGATATACAAATGGCAAAAAAAAAAAAGCATATAAGATGATGGTCAACATTAGATGTCATTAGGGAACTGCAAATTAAAATAACAATGAGATACCACTACACATCTATTAGAATGGCCAAAATTCAAAATACTGACAACATCAAATGCTGGTCAGGATGCGGAACAGCAGGAGCTGTCATTCATTGTTGGTGGGAATGCAGAATGGTGCAGCCACTTTGGAAGACAGCTTGGCAGTTTCTTACAAAGCTAAAATAACCTTACCATACAATCCAGCAATCATGCTCCTAGGTATTTACCCAAATGAGTTGAAAACTCATGTGCACACAAAAGCCTGCACACAAATGATTACAGCACTTTTTTTCATATCTGCCAAGATATGAAAGAACTGGAAGCAACCAAAACGCTTTTCAATAGGTAAATGGGTGAACAAACTATGGTACAGTCATACAATGGAATATTATTCAGTGATAGAAAGAGATGAGCTATGAAACTACAAAAAGACATGGAATAACCTTAAATGTAGATTGCTAAGTGAAAAACGCCAGTCTGAAACGGCTACATACTGTATCCCAACTATATGGCATTCTGAGAAAAGCAAAACTAAATAGTAAGAAGTCATTGGTTGCTAGAGATTTGGAGACAGAGAAGTGGAGCACAGGGAATTTTTAAGGCAGTGAAACTATTTGTATGATAACGTAATGGTGGATACATGTCATTATACATTTGTTTAAGTCCATATAATGTACAACACAAAGAGTGAAACCTAATGTAAACGTTGGACTTCAGTGAATAGTAATGTGTCAATAGTAGCTCATCAATTATAACAAACGTACCACACTAAGGCAAGATGTTAATAAAAGGCAGAACGTATTGGGGTGGGTGGATAGTACAGAACGCTTTGTACTTCCTGCTCAATTTGTCTGTAAAACTAAAACTGCTCTAAAAGTTAAAATCTATTTTTTTATAAAGTAATAGGAGTAGCTTCATAAAAACAAAACAAAAAAACACAAATCTGCCCAGCTCATCACTGTATCTGCCACCTAGCACAGTGACTTTCACAGAGTAGGTAATGAATTTTAAAAAGCTTTCAACAGACAACTCCTAACATGAATGCGTGCATATACTAAATGTATATAAAAGTGCTGAGTGTACGGCAACTTAAAAACACGCCAATTCATTCATTTCATCATCAAATGAAAGGTTATCGGTACCATCAAGCAGACTATAGTTTTTATGGTACACTATTAAAGTGGCCTAAATATAACCTGACAGAATGATTTTTGTTTAGTTTAATACTATTTGGTTTTTAAATGAAGGCTTCATATTTCATTTTATACTGTATTTTGAAACCTGAACCACATTCCATAATTATTTTCAAGAAACTTATTATTTTCCAGTTTGTGCTTAGAGTGAAAATTCAGCTTTAAGAAAATTTATTTCAAATATATTTTACATATATATCACATATCCAAATGTTATTTCTTCTGCCAGTGTTCTGAATGTCACGATTACAACACATGATTACAAGAAGTGACACAGTAGCATCAGGTCTTATAAATTAATGAAAGATACAAGTTTGCTTATAAAAAACATTTTTAAACAGAGAGAGACAGACAGACAGAGATAGAGACAGAGACAGAGACAGAGACAGAGACACAGACTGTGGGATTGCCTCCATTCCCTTACTGAAGGTCATTTGTTTTACTCCCCACCAGTGCACGATCCCTTTCAGATGATGGGCACCATGGTTCTAACTGCCCAGGTATATTGTCATTGGGTCAACCTGATGCGTCCTTGGATTTCCTTACAGGCATTGTAGTCCCTGGGTATCCAATTTATGTGACGAATCATCCATCTGCTGCCCTAACTCCAGGCTACGTGACCAGTCCATCTGTGCTAGCTGACATCACGGCTGCCTTGCTTGTATGCATGTGCTACTAGAGTTGCGGGGTTTCTTCTCTCTTTCTCTCTCTCTCTCTCTCTCTCTCTCTCTCTCTCTCTCTCTCTCTCTCACACACACACACACCCCTACCTCTTTGGAAACTGCTCCATCTCTGTTCCATTGATCTTGGGCTACCTGCGGCACTGGCCCAGGCATGGTGGTGTTAAATAGCTTTTGCTTGCTTGTCCTATGTGACTCTTCATCTAGAAGTGGACCTTTCATTCCGCTGCAACTGGTCCAAATTATAGGGCAAGCCTCATTCATCAGTGGCTCACCGACACACAGCTCTGATTTCTTTGCCATTTATTCTGACAGATCGTGTAGTTCTTGTGTCCCTCTTGTCTTGGCCGTGTATATTTCCAACCCAAATTTGGAAACAAACCTAAGTAACCAGGACATATTTTCCTTTCTGGAAATTCTGTATCTTACAGAATCTCAGGGAAACAAGTCCAAGCCCCACTGTGGAGTGCGTGTGTGTTGAGGTTATCGAAGGGCATAGCCCCAAAGCAGAACCACAAGGAACAGAATCATCCATCCATGAGGGCCTCCAGGTGGGGGTGAGGCAGACAGAGCGTAAAGAAACCAATGTCAGGAACACCACTGAGCAGAACAGAGCTACAGATCACAATAAAAAAAAATATGGAAGATAAGATCCAGGAAAGATCCACACCTTGATTCTGATCTCAGCATAGCCAGATCACTTTCCGTTAGTCCTATATTCCCTATTAGAGTGTATATTCCTGAAGTATAATATTCAATATACCCTTTTCTTAATTTTCCCAAATGCCCAGGAGAACATTTTTCACCTAGTGGATACTCCATAGGTATATGAAGGAAAAGAGGGAGAGACAGTAACTTAGGAATCCCACTCAGAGGACAGAGAGGAGAGAAGCAGGTCCCTGCAAGCTGTAGAATGAGGCAGGTCCCCAATCACCTGGTTTCACCATGAAGCGTATCCTTTACCACCTGCATGATTATGAGCTATGTTCCTGACCATTTTTACAGGTTCCTTTCGCCAATCGGTGAATTAACGCTACTTCATGTTCTTAGATTTCATTTTACAGGTTCAGTGTTTAAAATATACTCCAGAGGCTATACAGCTGTATTTATTTAGCTTCTGGAGCACTCCAGGAACTACCTGTGACAATTTGTGCTGCCTTGCTACATACAGCAAGATGCAGATGTTGATACAGGGATGATTTTAAAACTCCCTGCTCATTACCAGTAAGTAGCCACGGAGCTTAGTCCATTTTCTTCAGGGCACTGAGAATTTCACTAGATTTGACAGTGTCAAAGGTTAACAGCTGAACGAGTATATTTGATTTTTTAAAATTTCTTCAATAATCGATAGGTCCAATACTGAAAAATCTGAGGCAAAGTCTAGTTTTATATAAATCTCTACTCTTTAAACATTCAGAAGAGTTGCAGCCTGTGAGAAGGGAGAAGACTCTTTAGACCTTTTTCATGGTGTTTTTTCCATTCTTCTGCTAATCACTGAGGGCTCAAATCCACATGTTCCAGGGCCCCCCCAAAACCTTCAGGTTGGATCTGCAGCCTCCACCTCATTTAATACATGTGGATACCTGATAACTGTGACATATTCGATCAACATTGACTGGGCACCTACTGTGTGCAAGGCCCTGCTGTAGGTGTTACGGGAGGTGAAACGAAGGAGTCTCTGCCCTCCAGGAAAATACAGTCTAGTAGGAAAAGGGCCTGTGCGTAATAACAAGTTCTGTTTCCCAATCAGCCATGAAGTCTAGTTGAGTGCTTCATATTTCTTATTTGGGAAGACTGTTATATAGCTTCTGAACATACAGTTCTTTTCATTGTAACCGCTTATATTTCTAATTATCTTTTAGGGAAACCTAGTTAAAAACTCTAGACACAGACCTTCGCGACGTCAGTTCTGGCTCTGCCATTACTGGTTATGTGGGTTTAGACAAATCAGATAATCTCCCTATGCCTCTATTTGCTCACCTTTAAAACATGCATATTAGCACCTCCTTCAGAGAGCTCCTGTGAGAAATAAAGATAAGTTGCAATATGTAAAGGATTTAGAATTATGCCTGGTACATGGTAGGCACTCAGCCATTATTTTTCTTTCTCCAATCTCATATTTAATGCCCACCAAAACATATAGGTGGTAATCTCATAATCTCACCTCCTACATCTAAATAAATGCTTATGCTCACCTGTCTGCTATATTGATCCGGCTAGAGAAATCAGTGACATCAAGAGTGTCCAGTCAAAATATGAATAGAAAAAATATCTATATCATCTATATCCATATCTATATTTATCTGCCTCTGGTTCCTTGCACAGAGGTCCTAAAATCCTTGTAATTTTCTAAGTGATAAGAACACTAGGAGCATTTTTTCTTCTAGTATTTGGTCTTTCACCCTGTTTCTTAACAGAGAGCTCCTAAATCTTTTGGAATGTCCTAGGTAACAGGAGTGTCTTTGAGGTGACTCTTGGTGGGTTCCTGGACAGCTTCAGGATGGGGACTGGTCATCAGAAAGACCAATTCATGAGTAGAAGCTTGGAACTTTCAGCCCCAACCCCCCTTCTCCAGGAAGGAGAGGCTGGAGTTTGGGTTGATGATCAATCATGCCTTTGTAATGCAGCCTCCACAAAAATCCCCGAAGTACAGGCTTTGGAGAGCTTCCGGGGTCGGTGAACACATCTGCATGCCAGAAGGGTGGCATACTCCAAACTCCATGGAAACTAAAGCTCTTGTGCTCAGAAACCTATTTATCTCACGCTGTATGTCTCTTCATCTGGCTACCCATTCATATCCTTTATTACAGCCTTCACAATAAATTAGTAAACATAAGTAAGTGCTACCTTGAGTTCTGCGATCCATTCTAGCAAATTACTGAACTCAAAAAGGGGGTCACAGGCACCCCAAATTATAGTTGGTCAATCAAAAGTACAGGTGACAACCTAAGACTTGAGACTGGCATCTGAAGTGGGGACAGTCTTGTGGGACCAAACCCTTCAACCTGTGGGATATTATGCTAACTCCACATAAACAGTGTCGGAACTGAACTGAATTGTAGTACACCCAGCTAGTGTCACGGAATTGCCTGGTGTGTGGAAAACCACACATCTGGTGTCAAAAGTGAAGTAGCGTTGAATAGAGTATTGAGAGTAGGGGAGGGGCATAGGGGTGTTTTTTTCTTGTATACAGAAAAATAAAATGAGGTTCTAGGGAAGAGAGTGAATTTTGGGACCAAGGCAAGTCCACTTCTAAAGGAACTCTACTTCTCATCAAAGCCATGAGAAATTAGCCCAGAGATTGAGGTAAAATTGTACACATTTAACACCTATACACAAATGGTAGGTCATCAGGGTGAAATAATTTAAAATACATGAAAAAAGCTCATAGACAGAACAGAACACATGGGCTGATGGAAAAATCTAAGCTGCCTGATGCATTGAGACGCAAGGTCTCTGAGATCAAATTTTACTGGCTTAAGGATAGTCCATATTTAATTACCCTGTTTTGCTTGGAGCTGGAAGAGACCTCTTATCTTCCTTTTACCTCTAAGCTGCCCAAGGAAGCTTCCAAGTTCCTCCTTCCATCTGTTCAGGCAGGTGCCTAGCCACGCCTGAGGGCAATGGCGTTCCCACCTCTCAGAAACCCAAGTTTGTCTCTGAGTACTAACTGTTCCCCGGAACAAACCCTGGCCAAGAATACCGCAGTTCATTATCCTTTTTTAAAGTAATTATTTATTTATTTATTTTTTACTGAGGCAACATTGGTTAACAACATTATATAAATTTCAGATGTATGACATTGTAATTTGATATCTGTATACTCTGTGGTGGGCTCACCACCAAAAGTCTAGTTTCCATCCATTATCATATATTTGGCTCCCTTGAGTCATTCACCCTCCCCCACCCCCTTCCCCTCTTCCTGTCTGATATAATTAAAATGTTGGGTAAAATATATTTTTTAATCCTTTAAAAATTCTTCTAAGCTAATATGAAAGAAAGAAACATGCAGAAGCCAAAAACAAGGTGAATGTAAGAACCGCAGAAGGGACAGGAGCTTCGAAGGTCTGGAGGTTTCCTCTGAACCTACTTTGGTAGCTGCTTGGGGTGGGGAAGGAGGAGAGGAAATGAAGCCTAGGGTCCCCCAAAGTGAGGATATAATAGGAAACACCTCCACAGAGGGGGAACTCCAAAGAGCTACCCCCCCAGCATATGACTAAACACAGAAAAGGCACCTGGGCCCTAAAAGGGCAGCACAGACACCTGCCTATCTGAACACAGGTACTCTAAGGAGAGAAGAAAGCTACCGTCCCCTACGATCTTATAACTACCAGCCACCCACACACACAAAGGGGTGCTGTCCAAATTCTTGTTACCTAGCGGCTCCCACACACACACAAAAAAATTCAAGTAGAGAATTTAACTTAAAGTGCTTGTGGTAGATAAAGCCCCCAAGTGCCTGGCATTAGCTAATAGGAATTCTCTCTGGTGGGACGTCCCTTCTACCTAGGCCTCTGGATGTCCTCACCCAGAGTTCCTGCACTGATCCACCTGTTGTGTGGTTAAAAACCTGCTTCCTAGGTTTGTAGAGGCTTTACTCATAACTGCTCAAACTTGGAAGCTCCCAAGATGTCCCTCAGTAGGTGAATGGATAACTAAACTGTGGAACATCCAGACAATGGAATATTATTCAGTGCTAAAAAGAAATGAGCTATTAAGCCATGAAAAGACATGGAGGAACCTTAAATGCATTGCTAAGTGAAAAAAAGCGAGTCTGAAAAGGCTACCTACCGTATGATTCTGTGACATCTGGAAAAGGCAAAACTATGAAGACAGTAAAAAGGTCAATGGTTGCCAGGGGATTGGGAGGACAGGGATGTAAAGGTGGGGGGCACAGAGGATTTTGAGGGCAGTAAAGTACTCTGTATGATACCATAATGATGGATATATGTCATTATACATCTGTTCAAACTCAGACTGACAACACGAAGAGTGACCTCTCATGTAAACTATGGACTCTGGGTGATAATGACATGTCAATGTGGGTTTATCAACTGTAACAAATGTACCCCTCTAGTGGGGGTGCTGATAATGGGAGAGGCTATTTGTGTAGAGGGGGAGGAAATACATGGGAAATCTCTGTACCTTCCTCTTAATTTTGCTGTGAAACCAAAACTGCTCTTAAAATATATATATTAATTTAAAAAAATTACTAAAGATCAGAAAAAGTAGCTTCTTCCCAATGCCCACCCCCACCCCTACCCCCTGTATGTTGCTTCACCATTTTACAACCTGACTTTCAAAAGTGGACAGATGGTTTTCCCTGGAGCATTTTCAAACTACAAATACAACCTACAAAGCCTTAAACAAGGTGACAGATTTTTTTTCTTGTGCACAAAGATATACAAGTTCAGTCACCTATACGATTTTTTTGTCAACCGACCCTTCAGGAGCAGAGCAGCTCCGCTGACAGGGGCATGGGTGTTCCAGTAGCTAACAGTTCCTTACCTCCCAGGACTGAGGAGGGGAGGGAGGGCTTTAAAATAAATACACTAAACAAGTCAGAGCTGAAATTTAAAATGGAAGGAGCATACGCGATTGGGAGAAACTGGATATTTCGGGCCCTTTGGCTACAAGACCTAGAAGTCATACAAAAACACCTATGCTTAGAGGTCCTAAGTACATTGAGGTGCCTGGGTACATTTCTAAGAAGGCAGAGAACGAACAGTCCCCTTTCTCATGCCTTCTAGCACTTTTTCTCTGGGTGGCCTCCGAGACGACTCTGGGGATTTCCATAACTTCCAAAGGGTTTCTCAAGGTGGCGGAGCTCTTCTCTTTACCACGTGTTTCAGCCCAGAATCAAGTTGTCTGGGCTGGTTTTCAACTGCTTTCTAGATTAGCTCCAAGGAGGCAATTGCTTGGCCTGAAGAATGAGGACAGTGTAGGAAGAAGCCCCCCACCCCCACCCCTTTTCTACTCAGAGTATCTTGGATACCGTTTTTTATATAAGACTTCTGTGCAAAATTTTTATCTGAAGAAAAAGATTCTAATGCTTAATACAAGTTTCAAAAATCACTGGAACAGACAATACCTAACATACATCCATCCCACTGGAATAAAAAGAAATCCATGTTTCTACAGATCAAGTTAAGTTCATCTAAATAGTTCCAGACAACCAGGTTTTTTAATAAACCATTTTCAAAATTCTACTTTATTCCTACAAGAACTTTACAAATTAAGCTAATATCTTTTAAAGTATCCCAAAATGCTGAAGAAAGGCATGTGAAAATTGTCTGAACCGTCTGAAATCCAAACCCTGTTTCTAAAATAAATACCATCAGAAGAGACGGCTGTTACCTCTGATGAGCGGGTGCCACGCTGGGCGACTGACTTACTGTTTCTGAGCACTTTGCATTATTGCAGGTGGGAGTCACAGCGCTGCTCTATTTCACAGGCCTGTGAAAGATCAGCCTGTGCAAATATTGTGTAGATACTATAAACCAGCAATTCACATAAGCTACTACTGTAATACCTGTTGAGGGGATTGCTATAAACTTTTCTAAACCGAAGATGGGCACTATATACTGAGTCATCAGTTCTTGTGAATTTTCTTTTAAGATGATGATGATGATAATACTAGTACTAGTGCTAGTACCAATAATAGTGGTACTGGGGTAGAAAAGCAACATATCCCTGACTGCAGGAAAGAAGGAGAAAAGGAAGAAAGAGGAAATGACCACACACACAAAAAAAAGGAAGGAGACAACTACAAATAAGTGTTCCGACACACAATGTGATATATAGATGATGGATTATAGAATTGTACACTTGAAACCTATGTAACTTTATTAACCATTGTCACCCCAATAACCTAGCTTTCATTTGTAAAAACTGGAGACATGGAGGTCAGTTCTGTCCTTCCGTGTTCCATGATGGAGCCCGCAATTCCACGCAGCAGAGGCCAGGATTTATTAAGCGAAGCTGAGCCCACACGTGAGGGACTCTGGTTTGTAACTGGTTCACATGCTGGTGAGGCCCAGGCAGACCGAAAGGCTGGCCGAGCGGACAGCAGTGACCCCTTCTGAGCTGCTCCATTCCTTCGGGGCGATTCGCTCAGAGGATGGGCCACGGTGTTTTCTTATGAATCCCTCTGCTATGATTTTAACTTGGCAGATGGGGCAGTCATTGACCCAGATATTTATTTTTAATGTAACTTAGGGGGAAAAACCTCATTCTAAGGCTCTAAAAATTGTCAGTCATTATGAAGTAATTAAGACCCAGAGTATCACATAAAATTCTTCGAGACGCTCAACCCCCTATAAGGTTATTTGCTCATAGTCCATGATAGCTTCATTATATGTGATTTGGAAAAAAAGAAATCAGTGTAGGCACATTCATCAATTGTTTCTGCAATTATGTTTTAAGAACTGCTTGCTATAGCAAATTCTTCTTAATCTCCCTTCTAAATCTTTGAGAATATAATCCTGAAACAAAGAAAAAAATAACCAATTTCTAGTGCTGAATGAGTATGAAGAATGTTTTTATTATCGTTCCTGTTCATTTAATTTATTTTCCATTTAAATGGCCGATTAGAATTTTACCATCAAATGTGCTGAAATACTGACATATTTAACTACTTCCAATCTGTTGGTCTGTTGACTTTTGACCACCACACCTGTGCGCAGCAGTGATTTAAGCTGCTCAAGGAAAGAGGTGAATTGAACAGCCAAACAAGGTACAGACTATGAAAATATTAAGGTCATATGATGAATACAATGAATATACAAGTCTTCAGGGAATCCATAAACCATCAAAATTCATTCACCACAATCACGTACTTAAATGACAGAGAACAGACACCATCATAACCGGAGGCTTGGACCAATGGACCCTACAAGGAAGAAAAGGCATGAACGCTTCCTTTACCATCTGAGGATGGAGTTTTGTGTTGCCTGGTGTTTTGGTGCTTGCCAGCTTTCTCTGCTGTGAAGCTACTAATATATAAAATCCTCATCCTCTGTGATGTCTAATGCTGGATTGAAATACCTGGGTGAACTCAAAATATCTCTAGCAAAGTATGCTTGTATCTATTTCGTTTCAACTTGGGGAACTTTGAATGACACTTTATCATGGTAGGTTCATCCTTCTGCGAGCACGAGAGACCATGTGGTTCTGTCAAAACGCTATGTACAGTCACGCTAATTTTGGAATCCAGGGGTGAAGGACACATGTGATGACAAAAAGTTGCTCTGAGTTCGGGAACACCGAATGAATGCATACTTCACTTCTCACAATGTCATCTCCCTTACAGATCGAAAACTGGAAAACAGATGTGAGTGAGATGATTATCAAGGTCTCCAGACCAGGCCCAGTGGATAAATCAATTAGCAGACTGTTTGTCCTGACTCTGCAGGCCCTTGGGGTCCACAGCCCAGGCTGGAAGTCAGATCTGTAGAAGCTTTGAGAGAAAGTGAGGCAACAACATTCTTGTTTAATGATTTTCCTTTCTCATTCCTAGGTCTGGGGGAAATCAGAGATGCCAAAGCATTGGTTAACAAGAGGGGCTCCTTGCAGACTCAACTGTCACACTCAGCTCTGCTCCTGGCTGTATCAGACAGCACTTAGAGCATCTAGCAGACATAACAACTGTTTATTAGAAAACCCAAGTACTCAATTTTTGGAAAAGAAAAAACAAAAAAAAAACAGCCCAACTGAAATGATAACCAAGACCTAGTTGACAAAAATATTGATGTCTTGAATTTTTAGCATTTCAAACTCAAAAGGCACTGTCACCCTGAATCCTGGATCCCTAGCCTCACTTAAAAAAGCATAATGGACACAGATTGTCCATTTAGGCTTCTAGCAACAGTGTGATGTAGGAAGACAAATTTTCAACCCTTCTTCTCAAATGTATCTCCCCAATCACTTTCTTTCTGCCTCAGTTTCCTCATCTGACAAAATAGTCACGGTGGTTTCCAAACATTTTAAAGAACTTTCTAAAATGAAATATTAGTCAAGACTACAATATATAATATAACTAAAAGGGTGAATGAGTTCTCCAAGCAGCTTAAATCTTTGCTATTTTGTTAAAGCATTTCATTATTCATGGACCCCCGAAGCACCTTCCTGGAGTCTGAGGGTTCTCTGGTCTCCCACTTTGAAAGCCAATGGGTTACAAGATGGCTAAGTCCCTTCCAGGTGTGAAATTGCCTTCACCCCTACCCCCACCCCCACGGCCTGTGCCCCAGGACTCCTGATGTCAGTTCTTCAGATGGTGTCCTTGTCAAGAAGTCAAGCTTGTCTTTTCTGGTGATTGAGTCTTAGAAAGTAAAACCTGCAGTTTTCTCATGACCTATATTTTGTCCTTTAAGGCAATGGGTCCATTCACTGAACTAATCTGTCTTGAACAGCTACGTGGATTTGTTGGGTGGAAGAGTTACATTTGGTCCTGGAAGTTATAACTATGAGTCACAGGATCCCTGATCTCAGGGCTTGTTTTCTGCCTGGTGGCTTGAGAGAGAGAAGCATTTTCATCCTGCTTGACTATCCTGCTACATGTTCAAGGTCAATTTTATGTCTAACATCAGAGAAGCGAAAAACAATCAAAGTGCTTAGCGCAAGAACGGAACACCAGAATTCTTGTATTTTCAGGGATACGTCAGTAACTTAGTAATTTACCTTGACTGACATTGAAATGAGTACAATAAGACTTACCATGCACTAAAAAGAGATTTAATGCAGTCTGCAAGGAATTTAGTTAAGAGTTTTACATCGGTTGGTAAAATCTGCTAATAACAACTCATCACCACTTCAAAGAAAAATGGGATCATTAAGCTCATGGAAGATACACAGACATGTACATCCACCCAAACACTTCAGAATAAGTCAAACTGAAAAAGTATACTGAGTTGCTCTATGGTAGTGGGGAAATTATTCAATGCTTTGTTAGAGCTCTGAAGCATCAGGGGAACGAGGATATGCATTTGGAGAGGCATGCGGGTATGAGCTGCTAAGAACACAGCAGAGGAGAAGAAGAAAATGGCTTCCTTTGTAATGCACGGTGCACAATTTGTGGGCTGACCCCCGTCCCCTGCCAAGCGATGTTGCATAACCCATCATTTTTAGCTTCAACATGCCCAAGAGCTAGAGTGGTCGAACATGTATATCCTCCACTTCCAATTGGAAATAATTTTATTTTCAAATAAGAACCTCATCGCAACTCGATTGGCTTCATTAAGCGGCACGGCCCCCATTTTGCAAGAGAGGAAACTGAGTCCAAGAAGTAAACATGACCTGGGCACTGACACCACTAGAAGGTGACATGAGGATTCCCACGCACCTCCTCCCGGACCCAGGCTCCTGCTCAGGACTTCTGCTGAACATGTCGCCTGAAAAATCCCCTGGAGTATTCTGTTGATAAAGAATCTGGGCCTCAGATTTTCTGTGGTGATTGTGTAAATCTCACTCACGAGAAAAAAGTTATACAGTCCCTTTCATGCTTCTAGTTTCGGTGCCTCTTGGCTGGGCAGATTTCTAGTAGCTTTTGAATAGACTACTAAACATGGAATTGTTCTGAACATCTGTAAGCAAAATACGCAAAGATATCACCCAGTGAATGAACATCCTGGGTTTTCTTGCCAGAAGTGGCGTTATTTGTGTATTAGGCTAATGCACTGACATTAACCCAGAATGCTTATCCATTGCAGAATGTCTTTTCATATTTTCATCTGTATAGTCATTATTATAAAATGTAAGAATAATTCTCTATCAGGGTATTCAGGAATGTGAATAGCTCAATTACTTCTAAAATCAATGTAGTAAAGCAACAGCATGCCAGTTAATCAGTTGGTTTGCATAACAAATGTTTGAGAAGGAGGGAGGGAGAGAGGGAGGGAGAGAGAGAGAAGAGAGAAGAGAGAAGAGAAAGCCAGGGTCTGCACAATTCTTTAAAACAAACACGAAAGCTCAAGCTCTTATTTGACTATAGAGAAAGAATTCTGGAAGACAGGTACTAGCATTGCTCAACTTGGTATCATAACCTGCCCCTAATTCCTACTACAATGTATGTGGTACATTCTCAATAAAGGGTGGACTTAATTCATCCAAGAAAATCTACATGCAATCTAGGCTCCTCGTGGCTGTTCCATTCCAGGTTTCTGTGGGTTCTCCTGTGCCACGCAGACACTGAGCTTTCAGAGAACACCAAATGAATGAATGCATCCTCGGAAATCATTTTAGGAACAGAATGCTGGCCACTAAGACTTAAAATTATTTCTCAGCATATCTCTTAGAGACAGACCTGAGACACAAGAAAGGGCTGCCAAACGGTGGCTGTGAATGATACCACTCGCCTTCAAGCTGAGACTGGCCTCCTCGCGCAGGAGTTGGCAGCTCTCTGAGAGCTCAGAATTCAGGTCTGAAACATCTAGGGGAGGTAACGTTCTCAGCCTGTGAGCTCTGGGTATGGTGCTAAGTGATGAACCCAAGGAAGAGAAGTTTAAATGCCTGTTAGAGGAGGATGGTCATTTTGGAAACAGGTTTACATAAAATGATGACACATGTGAGGGGTGAGGTGTCTCCAGCGAAAGGCGAGGAGGCAGTCACAACCTTTAGAAAATCACGGTGGTCTGACTTCTGACTCTGAGCTTTGAGGTCGAAAACTCCACTCTCTTCATTTAATTCAACCCAAGGTTAATCCAATATGGAGAGAATGACCTGTGTAGACTAAACTCATAATAGACTGAGATACACACAGCTCAGGATGGCATTTAATTGAATCCGAAATGAGAATTAGAACTGCCTGGCTGACTGAACTGGTCTCTTTATTGTCTTTCTGCAAATAACAGCCACAGGAGGGCAAAGGAAAGATGAGAAGTTTCTATAGAGCGTGAATCAGAAGAAGAGGAGTTAGTGATAGAACTTAAAAGCATCATGGTGTCAGGCTCTGGGAATGTCCAGCAGTCAAACCTTACAGAGTAACCCACAGGGTACCAGCAGGACTTCCCCTTTCCCAGGCCGGCCTGGCTGACCAGCCTCCCTACCGAGATCCTCTGTTTTTCCTTTTACATATGTCAGGGCATTCCATCAGCTTACTCTGAGGTCCTACAGACCTAGAAGCCAAACTCTCTCCTAAGCGACTGCGTTATAGGCTTATTTTATACTTTCATTCCCAAAGGGCAACTTGATTGCAAATTCTTGAGGGATGACTGTCCCCTTATATCTTCTACATATATCAGGCAGATCAGCCAGCATGGAAAGGACCCATTGGTGAGCCTTTAATGAATGTTCTGCTTACATGTCAGAGTCAGCTCTATCCATGTGTCACCATGGGGCTCACCTCCTCCCTTGTCTGTTAGAAGACATATAGCTTTTCTATGTTCCTAATTGCAACACCAGCTCAGGTTTGAGAATAACAGGGCCATCCACAGCCACACAGAAATACCACTCAGACATTAATATGAAGCCCGCTTTTACACTGGTTCATTCATTCATCCCAAAGCTGTGCACACTCACGAGCAAGCGGGCGCGACAAACTACAGTCAACAGTTCTGGTTCCATGCTTCTGATAACTGACCTGTGTGTCAAGACAATGCTTGCGGAAGCTCTGACATTCGTCATCGTGTGATAGTTTAGCAGTGGGAGTGTGCGGAGTGGCAAAGCAGGTCCTAAGGATTTTGAGAACCCCCTCCTGAGTGCTACCCCTGTACGTCAGGCACCAGCCCCAAGAAACCAAATGGTAATGTAGGCTCAAGTGTATTGCTATATGAGACGAGAAATTTGCCAAGCAACTCAGGTCCTTACGCTTCTTGAATGAATGAATGAATGAATGAATGAATGAATGAATACAGACATACATACATGCATGCATACATACAGACATACATACATACATAACTTTCCAAAGACTCCTGGGTTGTGACCAAAGTTTTACAAAGTTAATTATAAATACAAGAATAAGTAATTTTGAAATTAATGCAAATACTGAAGCATAGACTGATACTTCTCTCGCATGAAACCTCAGCAATTATTATGTATCCTAATGGAGACTTGGTTTTTCTTCCGTAAAAGTTAGACCCCTCCAGGGCTGACTTGTTCAACAAGGCTTTGAGCACCTAAGGTTTCAGTGGGGAGGCCCAGCCAGTATAACTTGCTTTCTGTCTTCCCCATTCTCTGCTCTGTCAAAAATCTTTAATTAGCTGGTTACCATAATTACTCTAGCTAGGGACCTTGTTTGTTCTCCTTCCCTGCTATTCCCAGGGATCTAAAGGCTCTACCACTTCCGAGCCAGAGGGACCTTTCTATCACAGCTTCTCTCTGCCTTTTTGTTTTTCCCTTTCATGATCAGAACAACAACAAAAAAGCCTAGGGAAAGAAATCATCTCTCCTTCTGTGTCTGGGTAAGACTCTATAACTATCTATTCCCAATCAGGAACAAGTTTCCATGACAACCATGCTTCCTGATGCCACCTCTAACTTAGCAGACAGTGTTCACATCATAGACGGTTCTTTACCAAGCTCCCGGGTTTCTATACTTCACTATTGCTAGAGGCCTCTAACACACCAGCTGTTTGCGTGAACTGTATCTTAAAAGGGTTTTGTCTTTTTCCCTTCTAAACATCAGAACGACAAAACAATGCCTGGAATGTTCTTCACAGTAGTTATTAAAAAGCACACCAATATATTAAAAAGTATAGGCATGAGGGATAGACAAGAAAGAGAAGATGTGAATAGGTGACTGGAGGATCACTGGGACACGATGACACTTGGGTGACTTACACCACGGTCAATAGCACAAACTTTGAGCTAAGAGCTAACAAGCTTGAGATTCCTGCTACATAGACCCTGGGTAAGTTACTTTTTCTCTGAGCTGCAGCACTCCCTCTATAAAAGACAGACACTGAGACACCTTATGGAACTGTTTGGAAGATTACATGGTAAAAAACGAAGATGCAAAAAGTGCTTATTACAGTATCTGGCACATAGTAGGAGTTCAACAAAGGGGCATTATCATGTCATTGTGAGGATGGAGAGTTGAACTGGAACGAGTCTGAGCAAACAAGCAATCACAATATTCTAATAGATTATTAACATATTTTGCTGGGGAATAATAGTATACGCAGTAGATATTTGGAGATTTTCTTAGCAACCTTTTCTCTTAAGCTATTAAATCATGTCTGCAATTACAGGAAGGCATCTATTTATTTCCATTCCTGAGACTTAAGAGGATACACCTGGGCAATCTCCAGGGTTCATCTAAATCTTTCTATTTATAGCTCTGCATAAGCATTTGTTTAATTCTGAAACTGAAGCAAAGTAAAAAAATGGATTAACTATTAAAGTATTTGTTCAATATTCCCCACATTCTTAACACTAATCAAAACATTGCAATTCTCTAGAGGCAAGAAAAACAAGAACATGTATATTTTTATAAAATTTTCATTGCTGCACAGCTCAAATTTCATTTCAAAATAAGAATTCATATCGTAGAAAACATTCAACATGCTCATTATTGAACAAACTTCCATATTCCAACTCCTCCCCCACCTTCACTCCACAGTACCCTCAGCTGAGAGGGCCCTCACAAGTAAAACTAATTCAAAACTTATTTTACAAGGTAAAACTGTTTTTGCATTTTTAAAATCCCTTTTCTGTCAATATGGTGGACTATATATCTAGATAAACCCTCCTTATTAAGAACTCTTATGATAGTGAATAAAATATTCTTTAAAAATGTGTTTTATAGTATGGACATTCCTCAAAATACTAAAAATAGAATTATCATATGACCCAGCAATCCCTCTTCTGGGTCTCTCTCCAAACAAAATGAAATCAGTACCTCGAAGTGATATCTTCATTCCCATATTCACTGCAGCTTTATTCACAATAGCTAATAGCCAAGAAATGGAAACAACCTAAGTGTCCATCAACAGATGAATAAATAAATCGTGGTATATACACAATGGAATATTATTCAGTCTTAAAAATTAAGGAAATCCTCCACTTGCAACAACATGGATGAACCTGGAGATCATTAATGCTAAGTGAAATAAAGGCAGACACAGAAAAAAAAATATTGCATGTGAGATACTTATAAGTGGGATCTAAAAAAGTCCAGCTCAGAAACAGAAAGTAGAATGGTGGTTACCAGGGGGAAGAGTAGGGGGAATTGGGGACATGTTGGTCAAAGGATACAAACTTTCAGTTACGTAGGATAAATTAGTTCTGGAGATCTAATGCCCACCATTCTGACGACAGTTAATAATACCGTATTATATATTTGAAATTTGCTAAGAGGGTAGATGGCAGGTGCTCTCACCACACACACAAAAAAAACAGTATGTGATGAGATGGATATATTAATTAGCTTGACATATCATGTTGTATACCTTAAATATATACAATTTTTATTTTAAAAATTTTAAAAATAATTAAGAAAAAAATGTATTTTAAATGCTACCTGAGCTGGCAGAGAAGTAAAGGAAATCCTTGAAGGCCAGAAACAAAAAAATCCAGAGATGGGATCTGGATTTTGAGCTAGAATGTGCCATGGGGGCATCTGCCTATCCTAGCCACCAATTTTTTTTTTTCTATAAAAGGCCAGATCATAAATATTTTAGATTGTTAGGGCATACAGACTCTTGCATCTGCCATTGTGGTATGAAAGCAGTCATAGATAATATGTAAATAAATGAGTGTGACCATGTTTCAATATAATTTTACTTATATAAACAGGCAGCAGGCAGGATTTAGCCTGCAGGCCATAGTTTGTCAATCCCTTCATTATAGCCTGGCTTTTAATATTTTTAACCTCAGGAAAACATGTCTGGTATATGACATGCCTGTCCCATGTGCTAGGCTTTTGCAGTAATGGCCCCAATTTCTTCATACCTTCCTGTACACATGCCTCTGGGAAGTCCCTCCTGTATTGACTCTGGGCTAGACCACGTGACTTGTTTTGGCCATGGGACAACAGTAAATGTGACAGCAAAAAGACTTGAAAAGTGTTAGCAGAACAGGGCTTGTCCTCTGTTGCTGCTCTGGGGACCTCTGCACCCAGCCAGGGTGACCAGGCCAGCCTGCTGATGACACATGGTACATCATTCCCATGGCCACAGCCAACAGCAAACATTGAACAATAGCTATCAGTTGCCAGACATATGAGTGAAGCCATCCAGAAACAACTAGCCCATAGGCAACCCACTAGTTGACTGAAGTCACTTGAGTGAGTCTAGACAACACCAGCAGAAGAACCGCCAAGCTGAGCACAGCCTAAATTGCTCACTCACAGAATCATAACCTAATAAATGGTTGTTTTAGTGATTACGTTTTGGGGTGATTATTCTGCAGCAAAAGCTAAATGATACATTCCATAGGATGTTTGTTATCTTCTAAAAATATAGAGGCCAAGAAGTCTATTTACAGAAATGGGAAAGAGAAGACAGAGAAAACACAAAAAAATTAGTATGTCCATTTTAAAGATCCTATTCACCTGCCAGCAGAGGCAAGCGCTTCCTTGTTTTTGTTTTGTTTTTTAATATTAAATCAGTGTCTGTTTGTTTGTTTGAAGGAGGGTGCAGCTCACAGTGGCCCATGCGGGGATCAAACTGGCAACCTTGGTGTTATTAGAACCATGCTCTAACCCACTGAGCTAACCGGCCACTCCTCCTTGCTCCTCCTTGTAATATGATAAAACAAATTCCTCCTACCTGAGCAGACTTCTTCGTAAGTAGGATTAGAAGTGAAGCCTCCTGCAAAACCAACTTGAGTTGAATATACTCCTTTCAGGGTCCAGAATTTCCTCTCAGCTCCCCAAAAACAGCCCATTCCTAAGAAAAACATAAGATACTGATTAGTCCTTTTGCATATTAGAAGCTCTGTTACACTAGAAAAGAGATGTTGTTCCTGTCATTTAGTAATCAAACATGACTAAGATTTTATCTTTTAAAGAAGAACTTCTAACATTTAAAAATAATTTTATTTAAGATTATTTGCATATAATGTCTGCTTTACAAAACATAGAAAGCCTCCCATTTTATTTATTCATTCATTTTAATTAAAATTTACTAGGGTGACAATGGATAGTAAAATTTCATAGATTTCAAGTGTACAATTCTGTAATACATCATCTATATATCACATTGTGTATTCACCACCTAGAGTCAGTTCTTCTATCACCATACATTTGACCTCTTTTACCCTCATCTATTGTCCCTCCTCCCCCGTCCCCTCTGGTAACCACTAAACTGTTGTCTGTGTCTATGAGTTTGTGTTTATTTGCTTGTCTTGTTCCTTTGTTGGAAAGCCTCCCATTTTAATGGAGTTAGTAAAGCTACACTTTTCCAAATAACATAGTAAAAGGATAACTGTATTTGATGATGACCACACTCAATTCATTATGGACTCATCAAACATAACAACTTGCATTAATAGTAGAAAAAAAATAAGAGCGGTAACACTATAGAAAGGTAACACTAAACTACTGATTTAAATGGGAAAACTTCCCAAATCAACACAGATTGACACAGTATTCAATTAACAATTTCACATAAGTGTCCTGTTTTTTTTAATTAAATCATTCTAAACTTTCATGTGATAAATCACTGTTCCCCAAAAAGAACATTTTCTGAGTTCTGTTACCGAATATAATGAATGAGGAAAGAGAGAGAAAGACAAAGGCAGGGAAAGAGGGAACAACAAACAAAGAAACTCACAAAAATAGCATTCTATTCAATTAGCAAACATGGTGCTCATACCAGTAGTTACTGGATTCCTATCATAAAAATTAAGACCTATATCCCAAGAACACATGTACATACACACATCAAAATTGGTGACTTACATTTCCCTGAGCTCAAAATAAAGAACCCTCATTTTCTACCATGAATTTCTGAACTGTCCACAAGTACTACTTGTGGCCAATTTCTAGATGTAAACAAGTTTAGTGTCTCACTCAAGTTTTATATGGCATTAGTAAGTCATATATAATTAAGACGTTGGGTAGAACAACAGTTGGCAAATTAATGTATGCCTCCTACTTCAACAATCACTATTTGCTAGATTTGATGCCACAGCTGAAAGAAAAATTAGAAGTTACTGAAATTCTTGACACTTATTGATATTCTACCTTAAAAATTCAGAGCAGAAATAACCAAAAAACAATGTGCATAATGTTACATATCATACAAAAATATATTTTCTCATATGTGAGGGGAAATATACCAGCCAAAAATAGGTTAACAGTTAAAAAAATATAATAGAGCCAAATGATGAAATTTGATGCAGTTAAAAAATCACTATTGTGATAATAACGCAACTTGGAAATATGTATATGAGTATATCATTATTACCTAAAGCTAAATTTACAAAGAGAAAATAATTATGTGCATGTTTTTATTACAACTATGAAAAAATATTCAGACCAAAGTAGACTAGAAGGAAATACACAGTTATAACCATGATTGTATTACCATGGTGAGAATATAAAAATATTTGTTCATTTTTCAAGCTTTTCTGTAATAGATTCATATTATTTTACAAATTAAAAATGTATACATTGTTTAAAGGAAAGCAAAGAATTCAAAGACAAACATAAGCATATGCATTATTTGAGTTACACACTGCTAGGTACCATTTTTTCCTGTTTGCAAGGGAATTGTTAGCTGCCAGTGAATGTAACTATTTACTGAGTACTTATAAAAACTGAGTATCCTCAAGTCTCTGGAACAAGGACTCACTATTAATTTTATTTCATTGCATTCCTGGGGTGAGGGAATTACATTAGTCAGGATTCTCCAGAGAAACAGAACCAATAGGACATATGGTGACATATACAGGGAGAGGTTTATTATGAGGAATTGGCTTCCACAGTTATGGAGGTTGAGAAGTCCCATGATCTACAAACTGCCAGCTGGAGACCTAGGAAGCTGGGACTATAATTCCAGTCCACACCCAAAGGCCTGATAACCAGGAGCACCAATGTTCAAGGGCAGGAGAAGATGGAAGTCCCAGCTCAAAGAGAGACAATGAATTCACTCTCCTGCTGCCATTTTATTCTATCCAGGCCCTCAATGGATTGAACGATGCCCACCCAGGTTGGTGAGGGAGGCCTTCTTTACGCAGTCTAACGATTTAAATGCTCATCTCTTCCAGAAACATCCTCAAAGACCCATCCAAAAATGATGTTTTACCAGCTATCTGAGCACCCTTTAGCCAGCTCAAGATGACACATAAAATTAACCATCACAGGAATAATAACAGGAAAGCTCTGGAGAAGGATAGGCAAAAAGTGAACTGGGCAGCATTACAGCACATAAAAGGTCACAAATGCACCGAGTTGTGCAGTGTACCAAGCTGAAGGCACTCAACTCCCAGAAGTTCAGAGGACGGTGGGGTTCGTTGAATAAAATTTCTATTTCATACAATGACTACCAGCGACGGTACCAGGAGAACTGCAAGCCTTCAGTATTCTATGCACAGGGTACATGATGGGCTATTTTGGCAGTCAGCTTATATCCTGACCATTGTCTACAGTTCCACACAGATGGCCCCAGACTATGTCCTCTGTATTTTCACTATATCCTCATGGTGTAGGTTTATAAAATTGAAATGGTCTTGGGCAAACCAAACAAAATACTTGCTGCAAGTAGAGAGATATTTAATCCCCTTTTGATGTTTAACAGGAATCAAGAAAAGACCCCTGCTAGAGGAAGTAAGACCTCCAATGTCCCCAGGGTGGCCCACGTGTGGCAGAAATAATAACCTCCAGAACCTGGTGTGCAATCAATGTCAAAATTCCTGGAGACGAATTTAACTTAGAAAAGGGGTTGTTGGAAGAATAAAACTCCTCCTTGAAGCAATCAAATGTTGTATCTACTGCCTTCCAGTATAGCCTAAGCATTCTATTATTTGGTTGTGTGTGTGTGTGTGTGTGTGTGTGTGTGTGTGTGTGTGTGTGTTGTGTGTGTGTTTAAACAAAGAAAACAGGATTATTTATGGCAGAGTTCTCAGAATTTACAATTGCCTAGTGAACATAAATATCATCAAAGAAGATACAGTATGTACTATTTTCTTTAAAATATTTTATATTTTTAACATTTTATTATAAAGTAAAACACAAATACAGAAAAACCACACAAAAGAAATGCACACATCAATGATTATTAGGTTAATGTCCTTGTAACCACCACCCTAGTCAAGATATAAAACTATGCAATCCACCCCAGAAATCCTTCTTTGCATCACACCTCAATCCCAACACCTTTCCTCCCCTCAAAAGTAACCACTATCTGATTTTGTAACAGTCATTTCCTTATGTATCTTTATATTTTTATCACTCCATTTGTCCATCCTAATACTATAGCTTGGCCTTGCTAATTTTTAAAATTTTGATGTCTTTAAGTTCTTTTAATCGACAAGTTCCCTCTCCATTCTTTTCCTTTTAATATCCATTGAAGAAAACATGGACCACTTAATCTGCAGAGTTTCCCAGTGTGGGTTTTGTCATTTGCATTCTCATGGCCAATTCAACTTCTTAATTTACCCTCAGTATTTCCTGCAAATTTGCAGCTGGAGTCAGAGGCTTGATCAGACTCAGATTTCATCCTTTGGCAAAACTATGTGGTACTATGTCCTTTTTTTTAACTTAAAAAAATATTTCCAGCTTTACTGAGATATAACTGACGTATGGCATTGCATAAGTTTAAAGTAGACAATGTGACCATTTGACACACACACACACACACACACACGTATATATGTGAAATTATTACAATAAGGTTAATTAACACATCCATCACAAGAAGCTTAGTTTCTTAAATGAGAAAAGGCATTTCAAGATCATGATCTGGGTACTTGTGATGCTTATTGCAGAGTGCCCCGCCATGGGACACCAAGACACCAGGTGGTTGGAATTGCTCATCAAAATCCAAGTCCTGTCAGACCCACCAAATCCTAAGGTAATAGGAATGCAGCAAGAATCCATCATAAAACAGCCATTGTACATCAGGAATCATACGTGAAGAGAGCCAGAGGGCGTGAGCAAGCAGGATGACTAGGTAGCCAGCCTCTCAGAGCATCCATCAGGGATGCCCTCTCACAGCATCCATCAGGGATGCACCAACCACTCCCTCAGTTCACACCTGTGGCTGTATGAGGATGCTACACACTCAGCTGAAGGATGAGAAAAAGGTTGGATTTTTGTTTTATGATTGTTTGATTTATACGTTAGGATGCAAGCCAAAAATGCATAGCAGCCTCACTGTGGTCCCACTCAGGAGTGGCCATAAAAGATAATGGTAAAGGAAAATCCTCCCAACTGGTGACCTTCAAGCAGTGTACCAGTCACCCACTTCATGTGGAAGGAAAAGTAGCCCAAGTGTAGAATATATATGAATTCATAGGCCGTAGCCATTGGCTTAGCTGGCTAGTGAGAATCCAGAAACAAAATGACTGAAAGATCAGGAACAAGGAAATCTGAGGTAGAAGCACATGGACACACATGCAGGAGTGAGTGTGCAACATAAAGATGTTTGCGTCACATGTTGATGCCAGCCACAGGGCCTCCACCAAGAAAGAGGCACCAAACAGCAAAGTGGACAAAATGACCTGGCTGGTGGACATCAGTCAGCCTATTTCACTGCCACACATGGGCACAATAATGGACTCCTACATACCAAGTCTCATCCACTATCGCCACCACCAAATGTCCAACCTTCTAACAACAGATCTTCTCTAAGTGCCTTATGTAGCATCATTTCTCAAAGGGATCAACCAGCCACTAAGTGACAAGGGGGGAGATGCTGGGCTTCTTCCATGCTGAAAGGGCCAGTGGTTTGTTCTCAAAGTAACACACACATAGTTCAAGTAGGGGTTTCACTTTCCCACCTTCAGAATTTCAGCCAGATACTAGCCCATAGAATATTACGTCAAACCAGGGAACCCAGTTTAGAGCACAGAAGATGCAGCAGTGGACCCATGACTACCGTTTCCACCTATCTTATTATATCCCACCCCACCCAGAAGCTGCCATTGATAAAGCACTGCAACAGACCAGAGCAGTTCAGAGAGAATACTCTGGGAGGTTGGGGTGATACCTTTGAGAACACTGAATATGCCCTGAATCAAAGACCCCAAAGGTACTGGGGCACCATGTTCCCCAGAAGAATACATGTAGTAGGAAAACAAGGAATGGAAACATCACTGTACTTATCATCATCCCAGTGAACTATTAGTGGACTTTGTACTTCCTGTCCCACAACTCTTTGCTCTGCAGTTAGAGGTCCTGGTCCCCAGAAAGGTACACGTTCATCAGAGAACACAGCAAGAGTTCACTGAATTATATGCTGCCACTGTTGCCTAGGCATTCTGGGGTCCCTGTGTCCAGGGAAAAACAGGCAGAAAGAGCTTACAGGCAGAACTGACCCACAAGAAATGTAGGCGATCTCCATTGGGCCTTGCAAACATTGGGTGTTAGAAGTTACACAATTATTTGCCAATCATATGGGTTTAAAAATTGTAACTTATTGTGATTTTAACATTACTTGGCTAATTACCAGTAAGGTTGAGCATCTTTTCATATTGTATATTGGCCGTTCATGTTTGCACTTTTGTAAATTGCTTTTGTTCATTTTTGTATTAGGTTATTATATTTTTCTTGTTGATTTGTTGGAGTTTTTATATATTCTGAATACTAATTTTTTGTCAATTTTATGTTTGCACAGATCATTTTGTATCTGATTTGCCTTTTACCTTCACTTATGACGCCTATTGTCATGCAGATGTTTTAAATTTTAATTGTGGTTAAATTTCTCTACATTTCCCTTTTTTTGACTTTCAAAAGTTTTATTTCCTTCTTAGAAAGTAGCAATTATCTTTTCAAATTTTTTAAATTTAACTATCAAACTTTTTCACCAATTATGAGAAAGTCAGGATTTCCTAGCTCTTCTTTTTAAGTTTTATTAAACTTTTGGGGTGACATTGATTAGTAAAATTACATAGCTTTCAAGTGTATAATTCTGTAATACATAATTCTATAATACATTATATAATACATTATGTGTTACATAATATATAATATACATTGCATTGTGTGTTCACCACCCAAAGTCAATTCTCCTTCCATCACCAAATATTTGACCTCCTTTCCATCTTCTACCACTCCCCTCCCTCTTTACCCTCTGGTAACCACTAAACTATTGTCTGTATCTATGGGTTTTTGTTTGTCTCGTTCATTTGTTGCTTTCAGTTTTATATGCCACATGAGTGAATTCATATGGTTCTCGATGTTTTCTGACATATTTCACTTAACTTGATAATCTCAAGATCCATCCATGTTGTTACAAATGGCAGTATTTCATCTTTTCAGATGGCGAGGAGTATTCCATTGTACATATATATCACGTCTTCTTTCTCCATTCATCTATCAAAGGACACTTCGGTTGTTTCCATATCTTGGCCATTGTAAATAATGCTGCAATGAACACAGCAGTACATATATCTTTATAGATTAATGTTTACAGATTTTTTGGGTAGATACCCAGAAAAACTTTTTTTGTGTATCATGCATAAGAATTCTTTCCATACATTAAAGTTCTAAAGATAATATCCTATATTTTCAGAAGTTTTAAAGTTTTGATATTCATTTACCTTGCTAATTCATCTGGAAATAATTTTTTGTGAAGGAAATGAGGTACAGATTCAATTTAATTTGTTTCCATATAGATAACTCAGTATCAAAATAAATTATTAGTTATTAATCCATTCTTTCCCCACTTATCTCTAATGTTATCTCTATTATGTCTTTATAAGTGGTCCGATTTCTGGGCTACCTAGTATGTTCCATTCATTTGTCTAGTCCTGCACCAATAATATACTGTTCTTCATTCATTTACTCAACAAATATTTATTTATTCATTGCCTACTATGGGCTGAGAAGTGCTCTAGGCACTTGGAATACACGAGTGAACAAAACAAAGACCCTACCTTCTTGTAGTGCTTACACGCTAGTGGTGAAAGGCGGATGATAAACACTAAAACTAATAAAGAAGTACATGATATAGCAAGTTAAATGCCATAAAGAGCTTTTTCTTTTTTTTTCATGTAGAGCAGAGTCAGAGGGGTCAGGAGTACTGGGGAGGCTGCAATGTTAAATAAGGTGTTCAAAGTGGGCCTCAAAGAGATGGTGACTTCAAATGAAGACTTGAGCACAGAGAGGCAGTCACCCATTCAGATATCAAGGGTACAGGTGTTCCAGGCAGAGGAAACAGTCACTACAAAGGCATCAAGAATATGCCTGCTGTGTTTAAGGGGTGGGAAAGAAGCCAGTGGCCTGGGTGGAGAGAGTACGGAACGTAGTGGGACATAATCAATAATCCAGATCATGTAGGCCTTGTGGGCTACTATAAGGACTTGGGATTTTTTCCTCTGAGTGAAATGGATTGCCATTATTGAGTTTTGAGCAGGAGAGGGATGATGTAACTTATGTTTCACAATGATAACTCCAGCTTTCCTCTACTGGGAAGAGACTGGAGTGGACCAAACACAGAAGCAAGGAATGGTTAGACCAGGTGGTAAGAAAGGAAGTCACAAGGCATGATCAGATTTTGGATCTGTTTTGAAGATAGAGCCAAAAGGAGTTCCTGATAGATTGGAAGCAGGGTTTGAGAGAAAGAGAGAGTTAAGGATGATTCTTAAGATTATTGGCTTGAGTGCAGGATACAGGGCGTAGATCAGGTTTGTAAGGAAAGTCAGAGGTTGTCGTCACACTAATTTTAATGAGTCAGAGTACCTAGTCGAGCAAATCTTCTTATCGGATACTTCCTCAAAATTTGCTATATGTGGCCCATTATTATTCCAAATGTAGTGTAGTATTAGCTTGTTAAGTTCCTAAGATATCCTGTTAAGATTTTTATTATAGTTACACTGAATTTATAGATTTGAAAATATTTTATCATATTAATAACATTGAGTCTTTCCATCAATGAACATAAGACAGCTGTACACTTATTCATGTCTCCTTGGATGTCTGTCCTTCAGTATCACGTTATCATTTTCTCCATAAAAGTCTTACACATTTTTATTACATACAGTTCTATGTATCCTATGATTTGTGTTGCTTCTCTAAACATTTTTTTCTAAAACACTTTTATATTGCTTATAGCTGGGATATAAAACACCATTGATTTTAGTATGCTTTCCGTATAGTCAGAAAACTTAAAAGAATTCTCTTTTTTGTTCTAATGGTTTGTCCCCATATTCTCTTTGATTTCCTATAGAGAGAACGTATTTTGTACAAATGGCAGTTTTATGTCTCTCTGTCCAATTATTATTCTCCTTTCTTTGTGTCGCGTTATTGCATTGGCCAGGACCTCTTGCGTAATGCTAAATAATAAGGATGACGGTGGGAATGCTTGGCTCCTCACAGTGAGAATGCTCCAACACTAATGAGGTTTGCCGCATTTTTGGTAGATACCCTTTTTCAAGCTAGGAAAGTTTCCTCCCATTTTCAGTTTATAAAGATATTTTTATCATGCATGAGTTTTGAGTTTTAACAATGCTCGCATTCTTTTAAGATGATCTTATGGTTTCCCTCGTTTGACCTCTTAAAGTAGTATACAACATTTATAGTTTTCTGAACTATCCATCAGTAGACCTTACCTACTCATAAAGCATTTTAATATTGAATAATTATTTTGCTAATAGTTTATTTCAAATTTTTTCACTTATGTTCATATGGAAGATTTGTCATAATTTTATGTCCTTGAACTATCTTGCCCAGAATAAGTATCAAGGTTATATTGGCCTCATAAAACAAATTGGTTAACTTTCCCCTCCTCTTATGTAACATTGCATTTGAAAAGGATTATTCATTCCTTGAAGATACAATAAAAGTTTCTAAATTACGTTGTGTCTTTGGAGAGAAAAAGGGAGAAATTAGGGGTGATTTTAATTGCTTTTCATTTATTCAAATTTTCCTATTTCTATTTCTGTTTTAGAGGTTTTCATTGCAGAACTAACCTTGGCTTTCATCGATCCTCTTCTTTGTTTCTGTTTCTGCTCTTTCTTTACTATTATCTTGTTGTGCAGTTTGCTTTTAGTCTGTTCCTTTCATACCTTCATGATACGAATACTTAGCTTATTCATTCTCAAGAGTTCTTGTTCTCTGATAAATGTATTTAAGACTATACATTTACCTCTAAGTTTTGTTTTAGATAGATCCCACATATTTAAATATGTACTTTTCTTGTCATTCATTTCCAAGTGTTTTATAGTTTCCATGTTATTTCCTTTTTAACCCATGAATTATTTAAGGGTATTTATTTTAGTTTTCAAACATATGGCCTGTTTTTTAATATACTATCTTCTCATTTTGATGTAGTTTTATTGCATCATACTTAGGGAATGTGGTCTTTATGGTCTTTTGAAATTTGTTGAGACTTTTTTTGTGACCTATTACAACAAACAGGTAAACCCTAGGGTCCTAGAGCATAGGAGGTGTCTTTTACAGAATAGAACCAAGTGGCTTTTCAAAGAATATGTTATCCCAAAGTGATACTGATCCCAGTGGTCTGCAGACTGGCCTTTGGAAGTCATAAATTCAAAGAATTTACTTGTCACCACCATCACTCCACAACTTCTGAAAGACACCTACCTTCAACAGAAATAAAGTTTTGAATTAGAGGGAAAGAAGATTAAAACTTACATCATAATCTAAGCACCTAAGAGATTTAAAGAACATATCTAAATTGCGACTGTGTCATTGCACCAGATTTACATTTTTTGACACTATTATTAAAAATATCTTGATAACAATCTTCCAAAAGTCCTGTTATTTTTTTTATTTTTTTTTTAGAAGTACTTTTAAATTCCTACATTTCTAGTCAAACTTTTTAACCTGAATATTATCCGTGGCTTATGGGATTTTTTTTTCTATTTGTGAGAATTACTTCACTTTCCCTTACTACGATTTATGATACTCAGCTGAAATCTTCAGAAAGAACTTCAGGAAAACTTCAAAATTCCATAAAGCTTTTTGCATTCACACTGTAATTTCTGACCTGATTAGTAAAGATCTGTAATTGCTGAAATGCTATTTTTCTAAAAATAAGTGAGAGACTGACTACAACTTTGGCCCTCTTGAAAGGAAGTCTGACTTACCTGCCTCAATACCCTGCAGGCCAAGGTATCCTCAGTACCCTGGCCAGGCCAAGTTCTGCTCACTACTGCATTCCCAGCTAGGCTCACTAGCACACCCCATCTCCCTGTGAACTGCATTCTCCAACTCTGCCTACTAGGGGTGTCACTGGATAAAAAACCCTCAGACAACAGATGGGGTAGGAAGAGCAGTCTGTCCTGTCAGAGTGGAAACCAACAGGGAGGCCCAGCTTTCAAAAGAACATGTGCAGTCACCACATGTTCCTTTAACATTTTATCCAAATGTTCCCTCTTCCAGCTCTATTCCCACGTTTAAACTTCACACAGAACACGGCTGTGTTCACAGTCATTTCCAGGGCTGCCCCCCAAAAGTTAGACAGGATAGCAAGAGTGACACCCCCATCCCACTTCTGAGACTGCATACTTCTCCCCCAACTCCTTACAGTTTCGGCAGCTCAAGGTCACAAAATCACTTTGCCTGTTTAGCTTGCTATAAGGTACATATTTACACCTTCCCTTTTACACTTTTAAAGCAGCCTTGTGTTATATCCGGGGTGCCAAAAAACTTGTATACAAGTGGACACTATGGTCAACGTTGCTCAAGCAGTAGTTCGCCGTAATCAGAAGTGTCTGGACGCTGATGGTAACCACTTTGAGCACCTCTTGTAATTGCAGAAGTCAAACGTGACTTGTATTCACCTTTTGCTATCAGTCTATATTGAGTATTACAATTTTAATACAGTTTTCCTTTCTTAAAATGTGTATACATTTTTTGGGCACCCTCTGTAGTTCTAACCACATGTCACCTATTTGAAAATGGCTCTTAATCTAGAGGCCTAACCCCTGACCATCCACCTACAGAAAGCTTTAGAAAGACATGCATTTCCAACTCCCTGCTGGATATCTCCACCTGGAAGGCTCCCTGACACCTTGAATTCAATGTATCTAATGACTAATGGACCAACCGAGCCAGCGTCTTCTGATGTCTCTATTTGTTTTCCTAGACCCTTAACAGGAAAGCTGGGAGTCACCTCTCACTTGTCTCAGCCTAATCAGTTTCCTGGTGTCCAGTCCCTCATATTCTTGCTCCCTTCCCAGCACCATCACCCCAGTCCAGTAACATACCAGTTAGTTAACTGCCTCTTCAACTGTCATCCCACCTCCGCTTGCCTCCTCATCTTTCACATGGCTTTCAGGCTGATCTTTACCACATACACTTTCAAACATGTCATTTGTCTTCTTTAAAACCATGAAGAGGTAATATGCAAGAATCTTAAAAGTAATAACACCGTTTGTCTGAGGATGCCACTGCTAAGAAATGGTTCTAAGAAAATATCTTTTTACTTGACAAATACTGATTTTTCAGGAATGTTTTTAACAGCATTATTTATAATAAAAATTTTGAAACAACCTAAACATTCAATATTAGAGAAAGCATTTAATAAATGATGGTTTACTTGTACATAATTTGTAATAAAGTATTATACATCCAGTTTTCTAAGATTATTTAATTGCAAAAAAAAATACTCAAAATATTACAGTAAGGGGGAAAAAGCAGGATATTAAACTATATGAAGAATGTGTTCATATTTGGTTTAATGTATACACTTTGAAAAACAGACTCAAGGGGAATAAACCAAAATGCTAACAGTAGTTATTATCTCCGAGTGAGATTACCATTGATTTTTATTTCCTTCTTTATACTCTTCAGTATTTTCCAAATTTCTACAAGAAGTATGTATTCTAACTGTCATAATCAAAAAGAAGTTTTTAAAAAAATGTTTGTATAGATTGATTGACAGTCTAAAAGGAAATGCAATAAAATGCTGGAATGGTAGTTGCCTCCAGTTGTTCTCTTTTGTATATATTTTTAATATATTTTCCAAATTGTCTCTAATGTACATGGGTCACTTTTCTAACCAACAAAATTAAGGTAGTTATTACAGTCCTGATACCCATTCTCCACCTCAGCCAAACTGAACACTCAATCCCATCACCACCCTCCCTGCCTGCCATGTTATCTGGCCATGCCCTGCGTTCTCCACCCCCACTTCTGCATTTGGAAATCCTGCCTATCCACCCAGAATAATTTCAGATCATTTAGTGAGCAAGCTGGGTGTTAGAAATAATTTAGTTCTACTCGTTTTTCAGATGACAAATTGAGTATTAAAACATACTAGTCATCCTCCTTAGGGCTTTCCAGAATGCCATTCACATACAAAGTTTCTCTTCTTGGAACCCCAAAGCACGTCCAAACCCTCATAACTCAGGCCTTCATATGTCTATCCCTTGGGATGACTGTTGGTGTCTGTGCTGTGACCTCCTCTCTACACCATGAAATAAGAACATGGAGCCCGCCTCTCTGGACATAGCTAGCGTTCCCTGTGTCATTGGTGTGGCACCTTGCATGCATTAGGCCCCTAAGGTGGGGGGGGGGGGGAATCTGTCGAATTGAACTGGAATTCTTCGGAAATTTAATGGGCTATCCTTTATAATGATGATGGGCTTTATAATGGAGGTATTCCTAAAAACCATAGAGCTAGTTTATGGAGAGCTCAGCTCTTCCTTTGAGGCTTCTAAAGAGAAATGTCAGTGATTACATGGAGGGGAAAAAGGCAGTGCTGAACACAGAAAGGAACACTTCACTTATCTCTTTCCTCTACAAATTCCTGAGTTGTTGTAGACAGGGGTTTGTGTATTTCAGCCAGGCCTATGTTGCTGAAAACTGTGTGGTCTCGGGGGAGCTGCTTATAGCCTCTAAGCCTTAGTTTCCTCATCTATAAACTAGGAATAGAAACAATCCTAACCACAGAGTCACTGAAAGAATTGCATGGATAACATATATAATGTGTCAAGCATACAGTAGGTACTCAGTCAGTGTTTGTCTCTGGCCTCTCCTCTCCTTTTCGCTGCTTACTCTACCTTCTCCCTCCCAACATAAATGTGCACACTCTCAAAACTCCCTCTCTCAGTCTCCCCAAGGCCAAAGCTGCTTCTCGGGTCACGCCTGGTCTCTGAGATGCCACATCATCCTGCGGTAGAACCTGAGGGCCATCCCCTCAGGCCTCAAATGAAAAAGGCTGCATTGTGGTCTCAGAAGCCGCCTACCTAGATTCTGACGACAGAATTTCTCTGAGCCACCTTCTCCATTTCCTAAGCATGGAACTTACTGGTCACCACTCAATTCAGACATTCTTTCTCTGTCAGCTATTTCTGAACCCATCACTTTAAAAAATAAAAATAAAAAAAAAAGCTTAACATCTCTTCACATTTCTGCCTTCTCACTCTCTCCTTCTTGCCCAATGTCACCAGCCTGGGACACGGTAAGTTGTGTGCCTCGGGTCACTCACTAGTAAGTTTTAACACTCAATTTGTCATCTGAAAAATGAGTAGAACTAAATTGTTTCTAACACCCATCTTGATCACTAAATGATCTGATGTCTCTCCTGAGAGAATAGTAAGGAGAATTGAAATCTATTTTCCTCTTCTCAACTTTAACAATGACTGTTTATGATTGTGGTCAGTGAGCAAGTAAAATGTTTCCTACAAACAGTACATAACCTGGTATCCTTTTCCTTATGTGATAAGAAAAGGGAGCCACACATTGTACTAATATCTTTGTATGCATGGAATCCCCCAACAACCCTCAAGGAAGATAGTATTAGCCCCTCTTTAAGGATGAGAAAAATGGAGATTCAGAGAGGTTAGATCACTTGCCCAAAGACACAGAACTAAGGCCGACCCAGGATTCTGACCCAGGCAAGCCTGAAACCCAAAGCCGATGTTCTTTGCATGATACCATGCTGTCTCCCTAGAAACAACCTCAGAAGCTAGTCTCTATGGAAAGCTGTGGACACCTGTAAGCAAGCGGAATTAAGAGGCTCCCTATTACACACCCAGGGTTTGAAGGATGATTGTTGTACCACATTATTCATTACAGAGAATTCAATGGCACCTGCTAAATAAAAGGCAGTCCACGTGGGTCTCATGAAAACAGCATGATTTTATGGAGCACTCTGCTGGAATTACATTTTCTGTAATGGGATTTTACTGGAGATAAATAAAGCCTATAGAGGGTCGATAGCAAAGACACAGCACACTATTCACAGCACATTTCCAAGACACTCCTTTCCATACATCCCTGTCCTCTTTAAAGGCACAGGGGTGACATCCAGATGGTGTCACTCCGGTGATGTCACATCTGGTCCAGATGAGAGCTCTGGAACCCAAAATTCCAGCCACAATCTGACAGGTGCGAGCAAACACTTTATAAGAAGGGGAACCTGGGCAGAGATGGGGCATGCCCTGGGTTAAATTCTAGAAACACAACTCGGACCTGAGACAAGAGATGGCCAGGGACCCTGATCACAGACACACATTCACAAACCTTGACTGTGTGTGGCCAGGGGAAAACCACTGCTGTTCAGCTATCCAGCAGACGATGGGGCAGGAAAATGGGATTTGCAGATAATTTTCAGCTCTACAATGCTGATTCTCTCCCGAAGAAGATGGATACAAGTGGTAGAAATGGAAATGAGGTCTCAGTGTATTTTCTTTGTGAGCTTCACTTATTAGCAAACTCACATCATGTTAAATAATTTAATGAGACACTTTCCTTATCACTCCCCTTACTTGAAAACTGCAAAATTTTAAAATACCTTCTGCTAAAAAAAGAGCCAATAGTAATTACAGTCTGATTGATAGTTTCAGTATTTGATGACAATTGCCTTCTGTCCACATCATTTCCTAATGCTGCTTTAATTTGATTAATTGTTCTTTGTAGTCTCTTCCCTAACTTAAAACATGACTACTGGTATATAGACACAAGTAAGATCCACTGTACCTTCATACTGTGATTAATGTGGTTCCAGGTTCTTTACACGCATGGCTTTGTTTCAGCAGTTACCCTGGGAATGATCCCTGAAGAGTCCTAGGTCATTACTCACCAAGAGGGTTCAAGAAACAGTCCAAGGTTTGAAGCAACCTTACCTCTAATCTAGCCTAAATGCCCTGCTAATATTAAAAAAAAACACCTCAGCATTACAGCAAAAAAGTGTCCGTCAAAGCTTCTAATGCCCTCTACCTCTTCAAACAGTCCAGTCCACCTCTGAAGACCTAATGACAATTAGAAAGCTGTTCCCTACATTAAGCTGAAAGCCTGGAATGTTCCCTCTTTTGCTCTGACCCTCTCCATTAAGATCATAAAGAGCAAATTAAGCTGCTCTTCCTCATGACAACCTGTCAACCTGCTGACCATTTGAAAACGGCTCTGGTAACTCCACGGATCTCCTGTTGTCCAAGCTGAATACAAAGTCCTTCATTGGCTCCTCATTAGACGTAGTTTTGAATCCATTCACTATCTCCTCCTCAGAATGAGCACCAGTGTGTCTGTGTCCCTTACAGGACAATGGAGCCACAACTGCTCCCCAGGTATGGGCTGATGGAACTGTGGATTCCCCTGTAAAGGATGATCACTGACATGCCAGCACTGAGAGAGCCCAGGCTTTGCAAAATGAACTTGCTGGAAGCAGCACAGTTCTCGCAGCTGCTGGAAGGAAAGTGGTTGCCAACTGGACTAGAGAACAGTAAGTGATTAATACACAGCAGCATCTCAATGCAAGAGAACCGAACTCCTGAGCATGTGAGCATGAGGCTGGAGATCAGGCAAGGTGAGAGTGAGCTATGAGATTTTTATCGGGATCTGATAAATATGTTCAATGGTTTGCCTGGGGCAAAGAAAAGAAAACCTTAAGAAAAAAAATAGCATTCAGTTTTCCTAAGATGGGTCCTTCAGTATTTTCCCATTTCCCAGATGTGTCTGTTCAGGGGCTCAGAATTCTCTAAGGTACTTGCAATTTTATTTTCCCTTCTAGAGTGGGTAGGAGATTTATGGAATTTTAATGAACAAATGACCATGACATTTGCCAGTGGGTGTTAATTAACACAGCAGAATGCTTTCAGTTCCAACTCCATCCTAAGAGAAAATGTAGGACATACGGATGTGGAAAAGAGGTCCCAGATGAAGGAAACTTCCTGAAAGGTTTCCCAAACAATCTGCAACTACAATGTGACCCTCCTATTCTTCTTCTTGAGAAGCAGAAAAATATTAGAGGGGGGCTGTGGTCAGCCTGGATCATTTCACTTCATCAAGAAGGAACAGTATTGTTGGGTGGGCTGTTAGGTAGAGAAAGAGGATGATAGATAGATTGGCAAAGGGAATGCATGCCCACTGCCACCACCATGGTCCAGGCCACCATCATCTCTCACCCTTTAAAGATGCAGCATCTCTAACCCCGAGGAAAGAGGAACCAGATTTTATTTTTGCTGATAATGACTGAGGATGTGATTTAAATGGTCAAAGCAGAGTCTCTTGTGAAAGAAAAGGAGATAATACAGCTAGCTGTTTGGGAAGAGTATAAGGAGAGGCCATGTACAGGCGCCTCCAACAGCCTCCAATCTAATCTTTTCAAATCTTATTTCACATTCTTCTCATTCATTCTTTATACTGAAGTTTGAGTGTCTTTTCTAACATTCAACCACGATTCTATCATTTCTTTGGCTCTTGTTGCCCTTAAGATAAAGTATAATTTCCTTAACCTGGCTAACTGGGTGGGTAGTGATGTCAGAGAACCACCATGGGGATGGGTTCAGCAAGACAAGGAAACTACTATCTGTTGAGGGCCTAGCTATGATGTGGCCAGCAGCACCCTATAAAATAGTCTATTCCATAGAGGCCTGCCTTGTGAGAAAGTTACCATTATTTTCATTTAACAAATGATGATCCCAGCATGCAGACTGAAATGATTTGCTAGTGAGAGGTAGACGTAGAGTTTGAACACAGGTCTGAGTCTATCTCATCACAGTGTCACCGTGGAAACTGAGGAGGAGGAGCAATGTGTTCTAAAAGGAGTGTGGAAGTGAGAATAGGGTGGTCTTTAAACAATATGGACCTTCCCTGTCATCTATTATTATTTAATCTTCATCCCCACTTAAAACTCGTTGTCCCTTGGTCCTAATTTGATCCCTGCCTTTGGCCCTCAAGATTTGGTATTCATCATGACTGAACCCCAATAATATTTCATCAAGTCTTTGGTTATTTCCTCAAATACATGCTTCTGCCCCAGTATCTCTCTGACAGTCCAAGTGCACATATGAGACCAATTAACGTTATTTCATAATCCCAAAGATTCTCTTCATTTTTAAAAAAATATTTTTTCTCTCTGTCCCTCAGTTTGGATAGTTTCTACTGACATGTCTTCAAGTTCACTAATCCCTTCTTATGCAATGTCCAATTGCCTGTTAAGTGTAACCAATGCTTTTTTATTTCAAATTCTATATTTTTCAGTCTTAGAAATTCTGTTTCATTCTATTTTAAAGCTTACAGTTTTGGTGGTATTTCTCTATTAACTCATTAGGTCCATCTTTTCCTGTAAATTCTTTAATGTATTTGTAATATCTGCTTTAAGTCCTTCAACATCTGACTCATCTCTGGGCCTAGTTCTATTGACTTTTTTCCTTTAACTATTAAGCATATTTTCTTGTTTCTTCATGTCTGATCATTTTCGTTGCATACTAAACACTGGATGATATATGTGCTAGATTTTTTAATTTTTCTCCAAGGCAATTAAATTACTGGTGAGTCATTTTGATCCTGTGGAAGCTTAGTTTTAGATTTTACAAAACTGGGTTTATTTTGCTTTTCCCTCTTAGTCCTATCATGTAACCCTTTATCCTGGGTTTACTCCCTAGGAAAGACATGGCCCTCCCATATTTTCAAAGAAAAGCCTAAATTTTTTATAAGTCTCTCTAAGTTGGCAGACTTGAATTTCAACTCTCTCCCAGAATCAAGCAGCTGCTGAAATCTCAGCCTTCCAGCAGCTGCTTTTTGCTCATTTCCTTAGAGTCTCACATTGCAAATGCACAGATAGGGGGAGCCATGGATTTGAGAGGAATTGGTACAGAGATGTTATGGCTCCCTCCCTATTGTTGTCCTTCCAGAATGTTTCCCATTGATTTCTAGCTACTCTATCAGCCCCTAGATTCACCTTCTGTCTCTTCAACTGAATATGATCGCCACTTTCTATTTGTGTTTTTTGTTGTTGTTTGTTTTTGTTTTTGTTTTTATAAACAACTGTGAACTGGGGAGTGACCTCAAGAAAAACTGGTTAAATATGGTGCTTACCAAGTTTGTTTTCCTTATTTCAAGAACTATATTCCTTCCAGGTTCTGTTCAAAGACCAACATTTGGTTGCTCTCCAGCCCCTTCAGACAACCGAATTTTAAAAAAATGTTTTGTCCAGAGATAAAATTATCATCAGCTGGAGGTTCAGAAATTTATTCAAGTTCAGAAATCAGTGGAGTTAGGATTGAAACCCAAATTTAGCTGATAACAAATATCTGACATTCCATCCCAACAGTTTTTGGAGCTGGAAGAGTTAAGAGATTTATGCAAATGATGATTTACTTCACCAATAAATTTTAGTCTTATTTTAAGCACTGATTTCATATTTTATATCACATCACCACATTCCTTTGACCTGTGCTAATTCCACACTTTGTGCATACCAGAAGTATGATGTGAAGTGCTTCTAAACTGTTCAGTGTATTGTGGAACAACCTACTTTGAATGGAGTCGATGCACACATTCAACATGATTCCCAGTGATTTAATTCACTCCATTTCATCTAAACACGAAAGTAGTACTGATAAGTAGAGCAGTAATAATACCTAAATACTCTCTATAAAGGATTTGTATCTGTTTTTAGCTAATGTGACATTTAAAAGGGCCGTTTAAGTTTTTAACACATAGGGATAGAAAATACAGTTGACCCTTGAACAATGCAGATTTGAAGTGCACTAATACGCCCTTTGCAGAGTTTTTCAATGAATATATATACTATTGTAAATATATTTTATCTTACTTATGATTTCCCTAATAACATTTATTTTCTTTAGCTTACTTCATTGTAAGAATATGGTATATATTAATAGAAAATATGCATTAATCGATTATCTATGTTATCGGTAAGGCTCCCCATCAACAACAGTAGGCTATTAATAGTTAAGTTTGGGGATCAAAAGTTATACATGGATATTTGACTGCAAAGGGGGTCAGTGCGCCTAACTCCTGTGTTGTTAAATAGTAAACTGTATTCTAAAAACTATGAAGATATAGCATTTGAGGAAGATACACAAGGGTGTAGTTAAAGATTTATTGTTATTAATTAAAGGCAATGTGTATTCAAGCCAAATGTACTAGACTAGGAAGCAAGAGTCTCCTAAATTGTATCCCTGATTCTTAACTCACCATCCTAAACATTCTATCTTCAACATAGCAGCCAAAGTGATTCTTTAAAAAAAAAAAAAAATAAGTCATATTATATCAATCCTCTGCCCAAAATCCTCTGAAGGCCGACTATAGTGGATAAATGAAAGTTCCCACAGTTAACACCAGGTCCTTTATGATTTGACTCCCTCTTAATCTCTGGCCTCAGCTGTCATTCCTCCCCCCTTGCTTACTACACCCCAGCAGACAGGCCTCATGCCAGGCCCATTCCTGTCTCAGGGCTTTTGCACTTGTATTCCTTCTGCTTAGAATGCTTTATCCATAGATCTCTGCATGACAACCTCCCTCACCTCTTTCAGGGTTTTGCTTAACTATTACCAGTTCATTGACACCTTCCCTGACTATCTTATTTTAAATTGCAACCCCCCACCCCAACCCCAACCTGGCATTTCTTAGTCTCCCATTTTATTTTAATCAACAGGACTTATCACACTCTGAAATCCCATACCACATACTTTACATATTTATCTTATTTACTGTCCTACCCTACTAAAGTATAAGTGCCTTGAGGGGAGATGTTTTTTCGTTTGTCTCCTGCTGAAGTAAGCAAACAATGTGATGAATACGTGAATAAATCATCTGAGTGCTAGACCCAGTTCTACCATTAATGTGGTAGAACTGTGGGTACTGTGTTTCCCCAAAAATAAGACCTAGCCTTACAATCAGTTCTAATGCGTCCTTTGGAGCAAAAATTAATATAAGATCCAGTATTATATTATATTATATTATATTATATTATATTATATTATATTAATTATATTATACCTCGTCTTATGTTAAAATAAGACCAGGTCTTATATTAATTTTTGCTCCAAAAGACGCATTAGAGCTGATTGTCTGGCTAGGTCTTATTTTCGGGGAAACATGGTAGTCTGACCCTGTCCAAAGTCACTTAACCCTCTGAACCTCAGTTTTGTCATCAGAGTTAAAAACAAAGAAAAAATAAAATTATATATATGAAAATATAAAGTGAAAAGTACCACCTAAATATAAAAGTTGGTTCCTGTTGGTGGTGGTGTTTTAACAGCCACGCCATTGTTAGGTAGATTAAAAATGTTCTCCATGGAAGAAAAAAACAGGGACAATTTTTTTTGTCCAATTATGAATGCATTAGCAGCAATTGAAAAGCTATTTGTCATTCAGCTGGTGTACCTGCCTGGCTGCTTGTTATGTGTCACTGAAGACCTATGTACTGGCACCAGGATTAAAACACAGACTATTTGCTTGGGAATACAGCTCTTATTTTTTTCCATGTGGGACAGCAAGGCCAGATGCTGAATCCATACCTACAGGCCCTTCTCCATCTTGGGGTCACCCTGTTGCACATTTCTACTACAAGACTATTAAGGTCTGGCCAAAGGACATTCTTGCCAATCACAATTTATTCAACCAAAAGAAAGAATGCTAGGAAGTAGGTCCCATGCCTTCCTGACAGCTCACTTGCTCCTGGGGTAGTTCTTACTCTAAGCTCCTAGTATCATCCTATTCCTGAAATTTCCCAGTTCTTACTCTAAGCTCCTAGTATCATCTATTCTGCTTACTCTAAGCTCCTAGTATCAGCCTCTCCAAGACCACCCCCATTAATGTTCCCTATGAGAAAATACTAACTCTTCCACTCTTCCCAATGCAAACGTCACTGCCACCTGGACAAAGGTCGTACACCGAGGAAAAGGAAGCCTGGTGGAAGAGGGTGACGATAAATATTCCCAAGAACTAAATTAATACATGGATGTCATAAGCCAGATTGATGCAGGCTTCCACAGGAGACATTTTCATCATGACCTGACAAGTGACAATATTACAGAAATGAAGAGACCAGAAAATGGTCATCACATAGACAGGCATTTGAGATCCCAAGGACTGCATGGGGGTGGGGAGGGTTAGGAGAGACCAGAAATGTGGCTAAAAAATAAAATAAAATTTCTTTTCCCACGAAAGAAACAGCACTGATTCCTGAGTAAGCTTGATTCTGGAAAGTCACAAGTGAGGATGTTTTCACTCACCTTATAGTAAGCATATTTTTAAAATATCTCTTTGAGTTTATTCATGATTAGGTTCTCCCATAAACAATCACAACTTCTTTCCATATTATCATGAGTCTTGGAATCACAGCTAAGACTTGGAAGGATACATGGTAGGACCTATACCAGAAAGACATCCACCTGGCAAGCACCACTGTTGATCCCAGTGTCACTGGGCTCAATGAGGAAACTTGGCTTTAGTGAATTATAATCCTTTGTCTAAGTCCGGGGGATTGATGACACAAGAGGAAGATGAAAGATGTTCTGTGTAATAGCTCCTGGTATATATGGACACCTGGGGTTTTGCGACACAAAATTCTATAGAATTTAGGAAAAGTCCACAGGGTCTTTCATCCTTGTTCACACATTTTGGCCAAAGGTATGCTGAGCTAAACAACTATTTCTCAGCATGGATCAAATATGTTGCTTCAACTGAATCCCACCTTCATAGGGCTTCAGTGTTAACATCTCCAGTTATTTCTGGGAAAACAGAACTGGCACTGCTGGATTTTGATTGCCTTCAAAAGTAACTGTACACTATATTGGACCCACGAAATTTCCTTCTTGGGAGTTAATTTACTTTTGTTTATTTATACACAGCATCATTCCAAAAGAAGAATTTGAGACAACTTACAAAAAGACATACAATGAGATAATAATAAAAACAAAATGTGATTTAAAAAAAAAAAAAAGAAGTGGGTCAGTAAATAACTCTCCTTCTTAAATCCCAAAATGCTTGGCAGGGAAAACTGTGGATTGTTTTACCCACTCTGTCCGTGAAAACTGGAAGGCAGAGAGTATGGAAAATGCACTCTGATAAATATGTCTCTTGCTACCCTCAAACTCATTCACCCCATGAAGCCAAAGCATGAAAAAGCGTTACAGGTGAAACAGCCCAGCTGTTCTTGTTCAAAATGGGCAGCATTCCTTGGGAGGCTGAGTCATTTCTTAGCTGCTTATCCATTTCCATCACTGGAATACTTTGAAAGCATTCCACATCCA
This sequence comes from Rhinolophus sinicus, assembly GCF_036562045.2. Taxonomy (NCBI): domain Eukaryota; kingdom Metazoa; phylum Chordata; class Mammalia; order Chiroptera; family Rhinolophidae; genus Rhinolophus; species Rhinolophus sinicus. Next base: position 98,382,095 of record NC_133757.1, read on the forward strand.
GAAACAAGATGCTCCCCAGCCCTGATGCCCTCTCTGGAGTTGGGTTTTTGATCCTGGGTCACTGAGGTTCAGGACAGAGACCCACACAGCAGCATGTCCCCTGGTCACAAGATCTGGGGCGAGGACATGAGAGAAGATGGCTGCTCCTTAGATCCAGCTTTACCAGAGACATAACCTACTGCCACCTGACTCTGTGATGCTTCTTGGTTTTACCCAAATCTGTTGAGACAATCTTTCTATTCTGGTTATATTTTCAAGCATTTGACTAAATGGTTACGAATTTCAACAACTTAGCTAAATGCCCAAGTGAAAGTCATTCAGTCAAATTAAAGAGGTTTCCATCACCTGTTCAATCACTTTTGACTTACACAACTATACGTATATATGCGTATGAGTCATGAATATACATTTACCCCATGCTCAGATACATGGAGCAAAATGGTAAATATAGGAAAAAATGAAACTGCTTTCCTAATTACATTAGCTATCAAGGTAACTAAATAGTTGATAAAGGGTAAGTTTCTTTTTCTAGAAATATTCCAGTTTATAAATACAGGGAAATGCTAAAATTAAAATACCACCATCTTGCAGCCTCTACTAAAATAATGGATCGAGGCAATGATCACCAAGGGCTGCTAACTTTACCAAAAGAGGAAGAACTGGTCATTAAATGCCCGCTGAATGGCTACACACCCCACCTATAGATTTTCCTCAGGCCTCTAACTCCCAATTTGTAGAAAATACAGAGTAGAGGCCTGACAAACATGATCATTCAGTCCAGACTGAAGGAAACAGTGCAGGATAAATTATCTAATTTCTTGAACAAATGAACTACAAAGGAAAAAAGAGAGAGAGAGATGAACTTATACATTAAAAGAACTAAATATTTATACCAACGAATTGCAATGTATGCATCCTATTTGGATCTTACTCACACGAATAGTTTTAAAAAACATTTATGAGACAATAGTGAAAATATGGATTCATGGGATATTCGATGATATCAAGGAACTATTCTTTTTTTTTTTTTTTTTTAGGTACAATAATGGTATTGTGGTATGTTTTCTAAAAACTTCTGTCTTGGAGATACATACCAAAATATTCATGGCTGAAATTATATGATCTTTCAGACGTGCATTGACATAACCCGGGGTGAAAGAGAGAGGAAGTAAGTAGGAATATCGATGAAACACATTCGGCCCTAGCTGGTTATTGTTGAAGCTGAGTGAGAGAGGCTTCATTCTATTAGTTTCTCTGTTTTTGTTTATGTTTGAAATTTTTTACAATAAATAACTAAAGAATAAATATATTTTAACATTCACTGAGAGAAATAACATTGATAGAAAATTCCCTAAAAGACAACTACTCCATTGACTGTTTTGGATATGATACCAGCAACTTCTGGGTTAAGCCAGGGCCCATCAGAGAAGCACACCAGCACCCACAGGGGTGTGTGAACCAAATTGTCCCTGGTGGATGTCAAGACCCCAAAGAGAAGAGCAGTGTGAACGACAGCTCACAAATCTCCTCACACTACTCACTCTAAGGTTATCATTCGCATTACTGTTGATTATCCTATATTACACAGTGTCCTCCTTATAACTATCCCTGGAAGAAATTTCTTTCTGGTTCTAGAATCAGGAAATCTTATGATTCCCCCAAGTGCATAGCTTTTCAGTATCATTAAATAAAACTGAAATCAATCACCATTTCACACCCATTAGGATGGCTATTAACAAACAAAATAACAAGTGTTGGCAAGGATGTGGGGAAATTGGAACTCATGTGCTTTGCTAATGGGAATGTAAAATGGTTTAGCCATTGTGGAAAATGGTATGGCAGTTCCTCAAGAAATGAAACATAGAATTATCATATGATCTAGTGATTCCATGTCTGGGCATACAGCCAAAAGAACTGAAAGCTAGGTCTCGAAGAGATATTTGTACACACGTGTTTATAGCAGTGTTACTCACAATAGCCAAAAAGCAGAAGCAACCGAGTGTCCATTGATGGATGAATGGCAAAACAAAATGTGGTCTATACATTCAATGGAATGTTACTCAGCTTTAAAACAGGCAGGAAATTCTGACACATGCCGTACACAACAGGGATAAACCTTGAGGACATAATGCTAAGTGAAATAAGTCAGTCACAAAAGGGTAAATATTGAAGGATTCCCTTACAGGAGATACCTAGAGTAGTAAACCTAATAGAGACAGAAAGTAGAATGGTGGTTGCCTGGCATTGGGGAAAGGAGAAATGGAGAGTTTTTATTTAATGGGAACAGAATTTCAGTTGGGAAAGATAAAAAAGTTCAGGAGATGGATGGTGGCAATGGTTGTACAACAATGTAAATGTACTTAGTACCACTGAACTGCACACTTAAAAATGGTTAAAATGGTAAATTTTATATTATGTATATTTTATCACAATTTTAAAAAACTGAAATCAATCACACAACTAATTGATCTTTACATTGCTGCCAGAAAATACAGTCAAATTTGTGGCTAACTTTTATAAATTACATTGTATTATGGCATGCGCTGTTTGTATATTTCACTTCTCATAATTTTCTCTGGTCTAATATTTATCTAATTCTAACATATGTTATTTTGCCATGTCTTGTATATACTTTAATTTTTCCTTAATTTATTTTACAACAAGGCACAAGATAAATGGTTGGGAAGAAAGAGAGCAAGAGAGAGAATATTCTGTTTTATGTCATCTGCAACATGGGGCTCAGTATTTATCTTTAAAATGTCGGTTGAATTAGATTGAATAACAATTAATTATTTTTAGTTCTTGTTGTATCTCCATTTCTGTTTCTCTTCTAAAAAACATTAACAGAGAAACAGTAGAAATATGATTTTTTTTCTTGTATATCCTATTGAGCGTATTTTCTCTGTAGAAATTTAAGAAATTTCTGCCAAATTTGTAAAATAAATTAAATAAATCTTTCTCAGTTTCAAAACTTTATTTAAAAAGTTGGTCAATTGGACCAACTGTATACTAGTGATATTATAATAGTGAAAAAAATCAGCCCAAACTAATCAACTCTATAGTTGAGGCCAAAAGATAAATAATGGTATTTTCTGAGCACTCTATACTGATTCACAAGGAAGAAACCAGTCTAACTTAATTTAGACCAGTGATGAGAGTGGGCCTCATAGAAAGTTTAACATAGGCTGGCCAGTACCTAGCCAATATTAGATCAGTTTTCAACTAACGCTATTATCCAAGATCCCTAAGTTAAAGGACTCATTAGATCTTATGCAGGAGAGATAATGGATCAACTGGAACTGACTATTGTTGGGGTCACTGGCTTGGGGCCTTGATCAAAGCTAGCTCTGACTGGGAGAGCAGGTGGCCCCCCCAGGGGGCACCTCACTCTCAGGGGTGAGCAGCAGTGCCTGAGATCTAACAGCACATTCTACACCCCTGTCCTAAATGCCTTGATGATCTCATGACATTGTGACAACAATCCTATCAGGTAAATATTCTTCCCCTCAGGTGACCGATGGGGAATGGGGCTTAGAGCCTTAAGAAACTTGTCTGGAATCACACACCAAGGTTTACCGGACTGCAAAGGCCTCTTTGAATTCTGAATTCTTTAGGACTTCTCCACAGCATTGGTTTGTTTAGTTGGTTGGTTGGCTTTTTTTTTTCAGGGGGATGCTTATTTCCCGGCTTTTAAATGCGTTCCAAATGGTTGAGGCTGATGGATACATGATCTCTAAACAAGGGGAGCATTACTTTATCAAACATTTGATTTGCTCCTTTCTACAATGGGTTCAGTTCCATTCTCTAAGCGTAGAAATCCCAACTCACATTCCAGCTTCCATCCGTTAAATATATTCTCCCGCTCTCCCCTGCCCCCACCAGGATACCCTCTGACTCCAACTGTGCTCTCCAGGACAGGGTGGGGCTGCTCCATCCCAGACAGGCAATGCCATGCAAACCAAAAGGGATTTTCAACACAGGCTTCGAAAGGTCTCGTCCCCCTCCCCTATATCATCTGACCTGTCCACACTCAAAAAGAAAATAAAAATTGAGATGCTCACACATGAAAAAGATATATAAAATAAAGTGTGTCCTACAACATGGTTCCAAATGACCAATTCTTGTCCCTTAAAGGTGCTCTAGGTTCCCATGAGAGGAAGGCCTATTTTTGTTTCCCCAAGTACTTCACCACTGAAGACGTTTGCACCAGTTAGCAGCCTGCTGTTCTAACAGTCTTGTGAATTTAGATTGTTTGGTTAATTATAAACACATTTCAAAGTCATTCTTTCTGGCCTTTTTCCTAGAATGAGTGACTGCCACTCCACAGCTCACAGAATGGTCTTCAATAGTTTTCAGTCAAGGTTCAGGGAGAAATATGCCACACCGGGATTTGATTATTTACCAACATAATGTTGGATTCAAGCCAATGAGACACCAATATATTTTCCTTTGAAGTCTGACATATTGCCTGCTGTTTTCAATGCTGCTTTCTTGGCTGGCAGACAAAATAACTGTGGCTGTTTCAAAAATCACCTCCAATTCAAGTCGAGGGGGAAAAGTGTCTTGTGATTGGCTCGTCTTACAGACACTGAGCTCATTCTCCTTTGGGGTGCCGAAGGTGAATCCCCCAACAGCTACTGGGCCCTTGCTCTGTGATCAGTCCTTCACGCTATTCAAGAAAGAGTCTAGCAAATTCTTGGCACCTTGGCTATAAACAGAGATGTGTAATGAGATCACCAGCACATTTTCACGATGTCTTGGGTTGTCTTTTGCTCCCTCTTGTTTGAAGAACCCTAAGAGAACCTGACAGAGAAAACGTGTGTTGCAGGGAGGGGTTCGAGTTCACAGAGCCATTGCTGTCAGGCTACTGGGAGCCAAACAAACCGCAACAACCCTAAGAATTCACTGAGGTATGTCTGCTCCTGTCCCTTGGTATGCATTCCTCAACATTACACTGTCTCGCTGCTGAATCTTGCCTCTCACCAAACAGCCTGGAGGTCGGTTTCTAAATGGCAGGATCAAAGAATTGCGAGTTAGAAGTAATTTTGTCAAAAAGATGGAGCAGTCTGAAACAAAGTAAATTCTCGTTATTGAGAAGAAAGGATCTTAAAGGCTATTTAGTCTTAGTTCCCAATTGGTTAGGAATGACTTCTCTATCATTTGAATACCTCTAATGATGGAGAGTTCATTACCCTATGTCATAGTATAATATTAAAATTGCAAGAATATAATCAGATCAATCCCCCCTCTCTTGTTAAAGTGCTATGAACCAGGCCTTGTAAGTGTAAATTAACTTTAATTTCAAGTCATTCAGAAAGAATATAACAATATACACTGAGTAAAATCTTACAAGTAGTATAACTACGTGTGTTATGTTATATTACATATAAGTATTGCATTGTAATTTTTCACTTGTTAACTTCTTTTTATATATTTAATTTCATTATTTTCCACTTCAGCTTTACTCAATGTGTATTTATTACTCTTGACACAACATTTTATAATATACATTCTCATTACAGGGAGACATTATATCCCAGTTGTCTGAAATCCTCCAGGTTGATACCTCATTATATTAACATAATTTTTAATAGCACCCTTTTCACTCTCAAAAGTATCCTTGCTTGGATGATAAATTTTATGGTCAAGTACTATACTTTAAAGTTGTTTTTTTTAAAAAATTGGACTTCATTTTTTAAAATTGTACTAAAAAGCTTCACAAATTAAGACTGGAATCCCAACTCCCTACTTCTCTGCACTCTTCTCAGTGAATAAGCTTTAACTTTATTTTGAAATGACAGATCTTCTTGACTATGGGGCATTTTTAATAAAATGAATAGCTGTTCCTTGTTGAAGAACGACCACCACAGAGAGGCTGGATGGAGCCTGTGCTCTCCGTGTGGATGGAGTGGCCCACTGCCAACGGGATGTCACTTTCATTAAGTTATTGAGAGCCGGAGAGATCTTTCTAAGTCGGGCACCGTGTGCTGGCAAATGTAAGTGGATGTCCTCGCGCCCGACAAAGCATTCCCTCTACTTGACTAGATTTCTTTCATCTATGTGTGCCTCAGTTTCTCTGTCTAAAAGCGCACAATAATGCCCACTTCACAGAGCTGTTGTAGGATTAAAGGGACGACAGCCATAGGGCCCTCTCAGCTACCAGGAACAAAGACATTAAGTAATTGCAAAGTGTTCGGTTCTGCTTCTCCAGCGTGTGAAAAGGGGACTCCCGCTGACTTGAAAGAGAGCATCATACACAGATAAGGAGAAACCCATGGGGGAGCAGAGCCTATTACCTTCATTATCATTGTCCTAAAGTGCAGAGGAGAGAGACGGCAACAAAGAAGCTAAAGCACTGTGGTCACTGAAAAACAAGACAAGGACTAACCAACGGGCCACAGAAGGAAATCTGAAAAGACTGAATGTCCCAGTTTAAAATTAATCTGTGAAGACGGTATGCCAAAAACTAGGGAACCATCTAAATAGCCTCTGGTCACTTAATATAATGACACATTCGTGTCATTATATGCCCCTGTGCCTCACTCTACCCTTCCTTACATTATCCACTCAAATACAAATGCCGAATGACAGTTCAATGGCCACTTTCAGAGTGGATTAAATTTTAAAGCTCCGAGTCGACAGCAAGGTACATTCAAATGGTTAAGCAATAGATAATGAAATTGAAATGCGTAATACTACCTAAGCATAAAATATTAAGACCTCCGAAAGTGAAGAATGAGTTTGGACAAGTAGAAAGTGCCACTGTTGCTTTGGTGAACTCACAGTCAAGTAGATGTAAGACATTCTCCTGTACATTAATATATGCTACTAAAATCAAATAGCAAAAACGATAAACAGTAGGAGATGTTGCCCCAAGCAGTATTTCCCCAGCAAAAGCTATGTCTTAAAAGTCCTTCAGAGCACCCAGGGAAGCCACAGAAATTCACAAATCAATTTGCTAGATTGTATTGCCTGGAACTCACATTTTGTGCATGGATCTTAGCTGAAAGGCACTTCTGAATTCACCTGACTCTCCCAGGGCATCTTCAACCAGTGCCAAGAGTTGGGGGACATCATAAAAAGAGCATGGACTTCAGGGTCAACTAAAGTTGGGCTAAAATTCTAGCTCCACCATCTCACTGGCTGAGTGACTTGGGACATGACCTCCCCGATAAGTGGATTACATAATCCTACCAGCCTTACAAGGTGCTGAGAGGCTTACATGCCCAATACATGTCTAAGAGCCAAGTGCTATACTTAGTTTGATCTATTCCGTACAGCTGTAAACAACCCAGAATGAGAAAAGCCCACCCCAAAACCAGTGGCTCCTTCATTCCACTGTAGGCCAGGTGGACAAGTAATATAAGAGAGAACAGTTTTTAAAACATTAACAATAAACTTTAACAATAAGTTAAAAAATTAACATAAAATGCCTGCATATATTTGACCAAATAGGGGCTTTGATTTAAGCATCTGGAAGAACCAAAGGGTGGTTCTGATAATGTAAAAATTCTTAGATGCCAAAAGGTATTCTATTTTACAATCTGTATAATTCTGCACTTATAGAAATTATGCACACGATCCATCTCTTTTAAAACTACACACTTCGGCCACCATTCACAGTGAGCTTCTCAGGGCTGCCTTTGGTTCTGAATACGTAAAATTAAGAAGCAAAGGGAAGGGCCTCAGAGCATCCCATCAGCCTTCTCATTCTTCAGGTGAAAAAACTAAGGCTTGCAGATGGGAAGTTGCTTGCCCAAAGTCCAACAGTGAAGGATTTTGGGGAAAGCCACTATAAACCAAACCTGGGACAAAAATAATAATAATTTCATCACAGAGCTTTATTCATGGATATTTCCAATTCTGTAGCCAAACAATGTCATTGGCCTGCCTGGTACCAGCTCCGTCCTTTGGGAAGGAAGTTTCCCTCCAATATCACAATTCAAGGAAACCTACGAAGCCAGGTCAGTCACACTTTACATTTCCCAGTATGACATGGAACCTAGTTTCTATCATATCTCAGGGGTTGAAAAGTCTGAAAGACAAAAATAATCATCAAAAGAACCCTTTGAATATTGATGTGAAATTTGCTGTGTCCTGGTAACAGATACTGCGCTAGGCCTGCAACTTAGGTAAAATGTCATCATCTGAACATAATTTCTCAGAGGAAAGATAACAAGTCAAATATTTAGCACACATTTTTAGAGTGTCCATTATGCTTTTTCCTATGAAAATCAAATTCTCGATTTAAATTTCTGAGCATAATAGTTTCTAACCACTAATCAGTATAGTCTAAAAGGTGACAACTCATATGGAACAAGATTTACAAACACCTAAGCAGAATGAGTTCCCTGTTTCACAATTCTCCAACTGTTAATCATCACTGATTATTAATTCTGCTTCTATCTCTGGGATTAGGGCAACATTTTATCCTCAATATTCTAATTTAGAGATGGGTTGTCCTGAGACTAATTTCCAGAACAAAGACACTTCAATGCTTAAAGCAGTATTACATCAAAAGCCCTTGCAGGAAACTACCGTCAAGATCAGGGTAGGATGGAAGGTAGAGGGCGTGAAGTCTGGGACTTCAGGTTTTCAGGAGGGGATAGATCACAGAATCTGTCTAAAGGCTGAGGGGAAGGAACCAGAATTGACAAAAAGTTGAAAATTCAGAGGACGGAGATGGAAATCCCTGAGAAGGTGATTAGGAATGGGTCCCAGGGCATTGCTGAAGAGAAGATGAGGGGAGTAGAAGGAGAGGCCAGAAAGGAAGAAAACGGAAGGAGGAGAGGAAGGGGAGGGAGGAAGGGAGGAAGTGCCAGCTGTACAGACATTCTGAGGGAAGTTTAGGTGACATTTGCTACGAAGGTGAGAAACTATGAATTAAAAAGGGCCTTCCCACCAAAAAGTTTAGCATCTAACAGAGAAGTTCTGCTCAGCCATATCATTGTACATTGTAAATACGTACTCAGGGATTAGATTTTATTCTGCTTAAAACTTGTTTATTAATTTCAGGTGTACAAAACAACATAATGATTAGTCATTTACACCCCTCACAAAGTAATAACACCAACAAATCTACTACCCCTCTGATATCATACCCACTTATTACAATATCATGGACTATACTCCTTATGTTGTTGTACTTTAAATGCTATGGGGGGGGGAATATAGATAATAGTTGATATTCAATATTATTTTATATTAGTTTCAGATGTACAGTGGTGTTTAGGTATTTATATAATTTATGAAGCGATCCCCCTGATAAGTCTAATATCCATCTGACACCATACATAGTTTTTACAACATTATTGACTATATTCCCCATTACTTAAAACATTGTAATTGACGTTTTCTCCTAAGGAACATACTTAGTTACTGATGGAGGAGAAAGAAATCATTCAATTAGATTGATTTTTGTAGAATAACAACTCAAAACTACTTGAATCCCCACCTTTAGCAAAGTTATATATCAATGTGGGGGTAAAAAAAAAAATCTCTCCTAAGAAAGAAAAACTCAAACCCTAAATTATCAGGTTAATTCATAGTGTGAATGTAAGAAACAGCAAATACACAGTTTGATATTTGGTTTGCAAAGTGAGAAAAGAAAGCATATTAAATTCTATAGAATCAGCTTTTATGATCCCAGAAATACTAAGAACTCAATAGTTTTTTTGGCTCCGATGATTTGTAAATATCCAGAAGAGCCCAGATTTTGAAGCCCTGAGGACACTTGCTAAAACTCAGAAATTTGGCACTAGTCTTTGCACACAGTTTGGGTTTTCTTTCAGAGTTGATATCTTACCAAATAGAGCCATCTGTGTTCCCTCTGGGAAAGGTTCGACTGTTCTGTTGCCATTGACATGATGTTTGGCTAGAAAAAAGAGAGAGAAAGAAAGAAATGCAAGTTAAGTGTAAAGTTCTACACACATACTAACACATGTCATTAAATGTGTCTCATTTTTAGTTAGAAATGGCACCAAAGATTACCCCGTTAAAAGAGTTTCAATTATTTTGTTTTTCATGTCAGTTTCAGAAGAGCCCAAAGATGCCCGAAGATGGTCTAGTTTGGGCATGTCATTTTGCAAATGAATGTGCCGAGGCTAGACCTTATGCAGAGTTGTACAGCTGGTGGTGGCAGAGCCAGCCCAACCTGAAAGCTCCCGATGCCTAGCCAGAGGGTCCCCACTGTGCCAGGCCATCGCCTGGGGAACAAGGGAAGCTCCGGGTTCCAGGGTGAACCGGGGTTGCTTCCCCCGAAGACTCCTGATGATCAGAATATTGAATCGATCAGTCAAGTGAAGTCATAAAAACAGCAGCATCACATTGGGACCAATTTTTCAAGAAACAGAATAGCAGAACACATCATTGCACTACAATTCGCGCACTGTTCCCAGGAGCCAAGGACACCTTCTTTTAGACCAGACAGACACTCTAGTGCTTGTTACTATTCTTCATCCACCCTGGTCCCCTGCACCAATCACCCTTTCCACCCCAGTGCATATCAAGGATTTAGAAACACAAAGTGACGAGGGCATGGTTTCCCAGCATTAACGTGTTCTCATAACCCCCAAACTGCAGCCAGATAGAGAATATCTGAGTATGGTCCATCCGTAAGTATTTGAATAACAGCCTGAGCAATGTTTGAATATAGGCATTAATGTTGCAATTGCATAACAGAAGAATTGCTAAAATGCTCTGACACTGCATCATGTAGCACATATATTTTGATTTAATGGGTCACATCAGATTTATTAAACTCTGGCAAAAGGCTCAGCACTAAAGCGAGGCTTTGAGGGGTCGAGGGGGAGGATGACATCGTTCTTGCCCTCACGGAGTCATCTCCCAGAGATGAAAATGTCAAAGGCAAACCTTACAATTATGTGCTAAGTCCTGGAATGGGGACTGAAGGTGCTGTAAGAGTTCACCGCAGAGGGACAGTAAGTTGGGAAGTCAGAGCCAGTGACCTGAAGGAACGGCAACTAGTATAGAGTTTTGAAGGAGACAGAGTTTGGCAAGGTGGAGAGTGAGGAAGCAACTTGAGATAGAGCCAGGAATAGACAGATGTAAACAAGGCATCGTCCTGGACCAGACTAGAGTCGAATCTGGGCGTAGTAGAGATGATATGTTGAGAAGTGATGGCCAAGAAGGACAGATTAGTCGGCAGGAACCAGGTCATGGAAGGTCCTGAGAATCCCATCCACACCCTTGGGGGCCTCAGGCAGCCTGCACTACACAACACCACTGCCGTCTTGCAGAACCCGAAGGACTCCAAGATTCAGTCCAGTTTAGACAATCCCTTCAGAACACCATCAGTTCTGGGGCTTCCACTGGTTCTTGAGTAATTGGGGCACTATCCTAAGAAGACAAAACCTAGGAGGATGGAAGGAGCCAGCCCAGGGTGAACAGAGAGCAAGTCTTACAGTAATCTCTAGGCATTAACTGACACAATTAGCAGACGCAAGATGAAGGGTCCCAGGTGGCACGCGACCTTCCCAAGCACTCACTAACATGGTTAGGACCACTGGTGACGGAATCCAACGAAATGTAATGAGGCCCCAAGTGGAGATCCCAGTTCCCTTCTATGATGAGCATCCCACAGCCCTGCCATTGGTTTTAAAAATGTCTGCCTTTATACATTATCAAGAGTTATAAACCCATTCAAACTCTGACCCACTACTCCCACTCAAAAGAATTCAACCTAAGGGAAAATGCAAGAGGAAAACAAGGTGATACACATAACAATATTTATTGAAATATTATTACTTCTAATAATGAAATATTAAAATCTAAATATTCAAAAGTAGAGAAATTTCTTATGAAATTATAATGCGTGATTTATCAAAAGCATGAAATATTATGCAACATATTTTAACTACAGCATCTGAAAGCTATATAGGAATGGGGAAAAATATTTGGGATAATGGTAAGTGAAAGCAATCCTATTATACATTGGCTGTAGATTATAATGACAACTAATTAAAATATGAATGCTTATGGGAAAAGACTGCCAGAGAAACATGCAAAAATGAAAATAACTAGGGAGATTATGCAAGATATTTACCTTTATTAATTTCCTTTGTCATTGTTAGATTCCTATTTCTAGATGAAAACGTTTGCTTGGATTTTTTTTTAAATCAACAAAATTATGGATTAAAAAAAAATTTTCCCCAGTACAGAGTTTCCCAGGACAGTTCATCAAGGCTTATTTACAGCCCAGCTGAAATGTCACACATTTACAATCAAAAGTGTATCCTAGTTGACATCTCCTCTGGGACAGCTCAAAACCACCTTCAACACAAGATGACCTTCTACTCCAAAACGGACCCTCTTCCAGCATCCCGACCTCCGGGAATAAGACCACCATCCTCCTACCTGTTCTCTTGCTAATTCTCTCTTTCTCACCACCCACATCCAATCTATCACCAAATCTAGCTAATTTTCCCTTCCAGACGTCTTTAGAATCCTTCCGCTTCTTCCCTTCACCACCAAAACCACTCCAGTCCAACGGTTATGGCCTCTTTGCCTGGACTCCTCCAAGTGCCTTTAGCTCTTCCTTCTCCAATTCATTCTTCCCAGTGTAGCCACAATTCCCTTTTGAAAAGAAACAATAACTCTGATTATAGGACACAAACTCCCCAACATCCTCCCCACCGCCCATGGCTCACTGTGCTGAGGCTAAGTCAAAATTCTAACACAGCATTCAAACACAGCATTCTAACACAAAATTCTAACACAGACCCACATGGTCTGGCCACCTGGGTCCCTCATTCCTTCCATTATAGGGACCAATGACCTTCTTCTGCAGCACTCACCAGAGCTGCACCTTATACTTGGTCATTATTTGGACAAGTAGACTGTAAGCTCAGAGAGGGCAGGATTCATACATCTTTTGGCTCATCATATCCACAGTCCTATTACAGTATGGGATATATAATAGGTATTCAATAAATAGTCATTAATTAATAAAGGAAGACACAAATAGTTCTTAAAAGTCTCTCTTTAGCCATTATGAAAGATACATTATTTGATACACTAAAAATCCCACTCTCTTTGCATGTACATGTATATGTCCTTTATGTAAAAAGGATCATTAAAAATGGCCATTCAGAAATACATTCCCCAGTCAGGTGGCCTGGAGACCAAGGAACTCCTCTGTTCCACTCCTTAAATGCCCATCCCTCTTCCTTCCTATTCACCTACTCTCACCTGAGAAGGCAGAGTTGTTGGCAGAGGTGGAAAGATTAGAAATGCCACCTGAACTGGAGAGGAAGGTGGAAGTTCTCCTGGACTCCTGCTCAAGTTCTCCTGGACCCTGTCTTATCTTTTATTCTAGAGCTTGAGGCCCAAAGATAACAGGGTCTATAATATAAACTTGATTTTGCATTTCCTTCTCAGCTGTAGCTGAGTCTTACATCAGTCCCTGGACAGCAAAGACAGAGCATTAGCCAACAAGATGTATAGTACAGTATCAGCGGCTAAGGGCATGGGTTCTGGGACAAGACTGCCTGACACTGAATTTCCGCTCTCCCACTTCCTAGCTGTATGAACTTGGCTTAGTCATGTAAGCTCTTTGTGCCTCCGTTTCTTCTTTTGTAAGAGTTTCTTCATTGTAAGTTTTCCATTTGTACCTACGTTGTGGGTTGCTTTGAGAATGAAATGAGTTAATATTAAAGCACTCGGAACAGTGCCTGGCACATAGTAAACACTACTTAACTATTAGGCTAACGTTATTATCTATTTTATTTTTCACACGACCTGAATCAGGAATGACAAATATGTGGCCTATTTTTGCCTACCTTCCACTTTCATGCCCTCGGCAGACATCACTAATCAACCATAGCATACTTTTTCAATCCTCAAAAGTGGCCCCAAAATCCTTTCTCAATTTAGCACCCCATAGAGCCTTTCATTATTTAGACAGAGCATATGTGATGAAATTGTTATGTCCTTACTTGTCTAGGTGAATAAAACAGAAAGATGGTACAAAGAAGCCATTCTCCTCATTTCTACAGAATAAATTGCAATAAAAGGAAGATCTTTTGAAAATCTCCAAAACTCTACCTATATATAGCTTTAGGGATAAAAGAATAGGGGGAAATAGGAGTGCTACTTTCCACTCCATGATGAGAGATCAGTGAGTTCTTAAAAACCAAGCAATGGCAATTCTATTCCTGGGCCAAGGCTGAACTTCCAAGGGCACTTTCCCCCTGAAACTCTGCTGAGGCTACTATTTGGGAGTCAAAGAAGCAGAGATCCTTTAAACACATTACATAGGTCAAATAAGACTGAGTGGGGGTGGGGGGAAACTAACCTGGGCACCTAATAAGCATTATAAATTTTTTTTTTTTCAAAATCGGTGGTACATTTCACCATAGAAACAATCAAACTGACTGAACAGAAAAGTCACTCATTGATTGGCTACTAACTATTGATTGGCAGCAGAGCATGAAATGGAGACAGGAGGGAGTCTCTGACAGGGACATCTGTTGCCTTGCCGCAGCAGGGTGTACACCTTCAATCTGGCTGGTTGGGCAAATGTTCCCGTCTCTGCTCCATGGGGGCACGTTCCAAAACCACAGGTTTCAGGAGGACAACCTCTGCGGATGGCCATGATGTGTCCTCAGTCAAGGGTATGTGAGGACAAGGAATAGATTTTCATTTATCTCGAAAGCCCAGTGCTTGAGGAGCAGCAAGGTTAATTAGAGCAAGGCTGGGTCAAAGTCAACCATTGGAGAGATTTTTGAAGGGGATTCGGGAGCGCATGCTCAAAAGCTTTTTGTAAGATGACACTGACACTATTTTTTTCTTTTTTGAATGTCTATTGCAGTTCAAACTTTATGACTGCTTTCTTCCTTAAAAAAAACACACAATAAAACTGTTTGATAATATAGTTGCAATAATGCAAATTCAGACATAAACCAACCAGTGATTAGTTTCATGTCCTGTGCTCAAACTGAGATAGCTAAAATTCGTATCTTCTGGGGGAGGAAGAAGGGGGGGATCAGATAGTTAAATGACAGGGAAGGGGGTCTGGGGGGCTCCCAGACCCTCAGTATTCTCCTGTACGTCCAATCTCCTCCAGCCATGGCAACACTACCTAATTGGACAATTCCGCTGGACCCAGAATCATCCTGGGACGGGAACAGCCTTGTATCAGACTAAAGCTTCAGAGCTGCAGATCAGCTAGCAGTGCAAGCCCCTCCCCCGTCATGTTACTGACACCACGAAAAACCCCACGCCCACTTGTCAGGGGCTCCTATCAGGTATTCATGTCATTACGAAGCTTATCAGTGGTGATTAGGTTCAGTTGGGGACTGGAGGAAAAGTGCATTTATTTCACTAATATGGCAACAAAAGCCTGTCAAGCCCCAAAACAAAATATGATCTCACAGTTCCCCCCACCCCTGCCACCCTCATTGTCTGCTTCTTTGTGGCTCTTTCCCCACATCATACATTCCTGGTGTCTCAAGGTACAAGCCAGCTTGGGACTAAGCAGGGTTCCCATTTGGCCCACAAGCTCTAACTTTGCACCAGCCTCTCCCGTCTCCAGCAGAGGGGCCCTTGATCACACTGACCAAGCACTTTGGGCCCTGGTCTTGCCAAGACGCCCTCCACAGCATTTTAAGGATGACTTGATGACTGTAAGTGTTGATTTGTAAAGAAGGGGAACCAAGAGTCTTGAAGATGCAACTGACACCCATCACTCAAATGTGGAACAGGTGCACTGGAAGAGGCTCGGTAATGATGCTTTTGTAATAATGTAGAAGCAGGAAAAGCAAGACACAATAAAAAAAATTCTACCCAATTAAGAACAAAGGCACAGAAAAATGACTAAAAGGAAACGGTAAAAATGTAACAGTGGCTGCTTCTACCTGCTGAGTTATGGGTGATTTTTCTTCCTTCTTTATACTTTTATGTAATTTCCAAATTTTAAAGCAAAGATGTCTTTGATAATCTGTAAACTGTAAAAAGAAAAAAAAAAACCTAAAAAGCAGACTTGAAAAACCATTCCAATATTGTTCATTTCACTAGGGAAGAATTTTATTTTCACTTTCAGAATACCGTAATTAATTACCACATTTAAGAACCATGTCTAGACAGTTTTGGAAACATGGAGGAAAAACAGAGGGTTGCTAGAGGGGCGGGGGGGTGGGGATAAGGGGAAGGTGAGAGGTTTTGGGAACGTACAGGGGGATGGTGGATGGGGGAGGGGGGTTCACACAGTGTGAGGGATGTAAATGATAAACGTCTAAGTTTTGCTTTGTCTTGTGCACCTGAAACTAATAAAAAATAAATAAATAAATAAATAAATAAAATAAAAAATAAAAAGAACCATGTCTAACTTAGGCACCTGTGATAAGCATATAATACTAATTGATGGAAAATTTCCACCTGACCTTTATGAAATTTCCCCACCCCTCCCCCTTAACACATGTAATTCCTAATGACTACCAAAGTTAGATCATCTTGAGACCAGAAATTCCATGTAAAATAAGGTTAAGGATTAAAATCTTTATGTCAGTCTGATAAATGTGACATCCCAGTGAATAACAGTGATGAAAACAGCTGTACTGAAAATACAGCTATAAACCACATGATTTTCTTATATTCTAACGTACATGCTTCCTATTGATCCTAAACCATATTTTAGATTTTTAAAATGAATGTTAAACATATCTATAAAGCATCACACAGAAATCACACATTTCAGTATTCTTTTTCAAATGTTGCCCTTTGAAGACCTGTAGGGGACCCAATGTTGTGCAGTATCCTAATCCTTTGGATGTAATTAAAGCAGAAGATCCACAGAGGTATTTTCTCATCCATCGTCAGAGCTCTGTTACCACTATGGAGCCTAACTCCATGCCTCTAATCCCACTAAATTAGCTTTTACAAACGGTTCTATACCCCACACGGAAAGGTGGCATCATGTGGCTCTTGCAAGGTACCATAGCAGAAAGCAGGCCTTCCTTCTTCCTAGTGCACGTGTCAGCGCCCTCCCGCAGGAAGCGCACTGCACATCGATGAATGCTGTATGAGGCAACATCAGCTGTCAGTCAGGCTGTGGGCAGGAATGGTCCAGTAACTCCTCCTCCCTCCACGCTCACCCCTTCTGACAGTGATAAATGATCGGGCCCTCTGCTCAGCTGAGCCTGACGGGCCCAGACCTCCCCTTGCAATCTGTTCCAGGCCAGCACCAGCGTCCCAGCCTCAGCCCCCCACATCCCCTGTCAGCATTACAAAGCAGGCCTGTTCTGGTGTAAGGTCAGATCTATTTGCTTTCCTGTTGCTGTTCTTTCATGAAAAGGAATTATGACTTTATTTCTAAATGGAAGCTCCTAATCAAAATGGAATATGTTGTTACAAACCCTACAGGAAACTTGTCTTGATTCTCTTTTTACATTAGAAATGAAAAAGACACCAACTAAATATGGGCCTTTAAGAAGAAAGAAAGAGACACAGTCATAGTTAGAAACATAGATGTTAATTTGGCTTCCATTAAAATCAATAAGCTTTCAATTCATTAAATTAGTATCTGTGTTGGAGGTAAGGAGGAGATGAAAGATTCTAAGGGCAACAAAATATTCATAAAGAGATGGAACATTAACACTGAAGATTAACAAGATTCATCAGAGATCAGCTCCTACATACATTTTGCTCATGTACAAAGACAGTCATTTCAGTATTGTTAGTAAGAAGACTGGCACCAACCTTTTGTATAAAATAATTTATGCTGTGGAATAATATGCACTCATTACAAAGAATAAAGTAACTACATACGTATAGACATGGAACTATCTACAAGATGCACTGTTCATTGAAGAAAAAAGATCAACGGGCAAGATAATATGTTTAATATGCTACAATTTATTTTTTTAATATTCTGTTTTTACTTTGTGAACTTTGTTCCATGGGATGTATGTATTACATTTTCAAAAACAGAAATAAATTTTTTTTAATGTCCCCAGTCTTTGCTACCCCGTGATTACCCCTGCATCCTGAGAGCCTCTTCCCAGGACCGAGGGCCATGCCAAGACACAGGAGTTGGCCAGTAGTGGGCAAGCAGGCCTGAGGTCGGACCAGCACGATGCTTACATTTTACCCAGGCGTAGCACAAATGCCAAAGACGATCCCACCTGGGTCTCACAGTAGCAGAACTGCAACCAGCTTTAAAATTCTGGGTAGTTCATAGTATCCTCAAGATAGAGATATCACTCCCTTTCCTCTAGAATTGATCTGCACTCTCCAAAGCATTATGGTAATTGTCCTCTTTTTAAGGGAGGAAGGATTTTAAGAGGATCAACCATTCCAAAATGTAGATGGAATTTAAACATTAGTTCCTTAAAAATAAAATAAACATGTTTCTGTGTTTATATTATTTTTATTTTAGAGGCAGAAGAGAGAGAAAGAAGGAGAGAGGGATGGAGCAAAGGAGGGAAGGAGGGAGAGAGACGGAGAGAGGAAGGGAGGAAGAGAAGGAAGGTGGGAGGGAAAGAGGGAGGGAAAAGATAGACTAGTATATCAGCAAGTTCCTTTCTGGAATTTGGTACGTATTTTAATTATTTCTCTGTCCCTTCTGCCTCTCACCCTTTCTGTTCTCTCTCCCTTGTAAGTTTCCCCCACAACAGAAGATAAGGGAATTTTTAAATCTATTTTAGATTTACTGAATAGCGATTATGCTCACCATTCCTAATTTTAAAAGCAGCTGAAACATTTTATATTCCCTCCAAAAAAAAAAAAAAATGATTAAATCAAGTTTTGACTGTGAAGCCTGCAACTGATCTCAGTAAGTCAGTGAATTTTTTTTTTTTTAACCCAGCTCTTACAAAAGAAACAACACATATAAATCATCTACTCTGAAAATTTCCCCTAAGGACCTGTCATTCTGAAAGAGCAGGCTTGGTCACGTGGCTGAGCAAGTACATATTCATATTAAGAAACATCATGGACAAAATCTTCAACTACAGTTCTACAAATTACACAGAAAGGCAGTTTATGATGTTTTTTCTACTGTGTCCCATGAAAGAATAATGCAAAAGTGAACATCTTAACTCAGGAAAGTTAAGTGGAGATGGGGGGCTCTTAAAACTTGCTATTGGTCGTCTGACTTAATGAAAAGATAGAGATTAGAGGTGGCAGTGCAAAGCCTATTTGATTATCTTCCTTGAATATCTACTCAAGGAGATCCCTGGATATTCAGGCAACATGGGTTGATTTCTGGATGAATTCTCTAATGACTGACAGACTGGGGCATAGCTCAATGAAACGAGAGTCATGTATGAAAATATCAAGCAAGCGGGACGCCAAGGCAACCAGTCTTCCACTGAGCTCACCCAGAGCCTCAATAGTAATAATCTCTCGCAGTTGGAAGGCCGTCGGCTTCCATGTAGATATGGGCTGAAGGGAGCATAAAGCAGGCCAAAAATGTGTCGCCTGTACTAAATCTGATCAAGTGTTTTTGGAAGTCCCTGATTAAGACCCTAGACTTCTACAAAAAGAGAGGATAACTGTGACCTGTCATAATGCAACTGTAAAGGGACTTCAGTGCAGGCCTTGTAGAAAATCTGATTTTGCGTAAAATTATGTCTTGATAGGTCTGCCAGGCTCTTAGTGCTAAGAGTAAATTATAGTAATCTCTATTTGCTGTAATGTTATCTTCCCCAAAGGCTGATAGCTCAAAATGTAAACTACTGTGGGGAAGGTAGCTGAAGAGGACCTAATGAAATACAGGCAAGTCCCCAACTTAAAAATGAGGCACATTTCAAAACCATGTTTAAAAGATGGACGTCTGGGATATAGAATCCATTTTCTCATGAACATGCTGTTACAAATGGAGGTGAGCTAGCCCACAAGGGCCTAC
The DNA here is from genome assembly GCF_036562045.2 of Rhinolophus sinicus. NCBI lineage: Eukaryota > Metazoa > Chordata > Mammalia > Chiroptera > Rhinolophidae > Rhinolophus > Rhinolophus sinicus. Next base: position 98,401,959 of record NC_133757.1, read on the forward strand.
TCAACCGATAATGAGTCTCAAATATAACTTTTTCCTAGGATTCTAAACACCACTTATGGGATATTGTCTCCATGTGAAATATGCTCTACCGTACAACATTAAAAATACACCCTTTCATACTGGTCAAGGTGGTTGCAAGCTACAGGTAAAGGGGGGGAAAGAAAACACTTCCCTACTTTCCCAAGCTACCCAGCTACTAGCTTAACCATAGAAAGTAACCTCCATTTTATTCCTCACTGTAAATATAAGGTTTCCTCCCAAGAAGAGGAGGAGATCCCTTGTTGCACAATAACCACTGTTCAAACGCAAGGTACATTCTAAATTCAGTGGTCTCATTTCACATGAGAATGGAAGGTGCGTAGTTCCGGCTCAGGGGTTCCTAAACTGGAATTCAGATGAGACTAGCTGGGCCTGCAGTCTCGTTTGAAGGCTCGGCTGGGGTAGAACTGCTCGCAAGTGCATTTGATGACAGGCCTCAGGCTGACAAGAGACCCTGATCCAGGGGCACCCAGCTAAGCCATGCTCAGATTCCTGATCCAAAAAACTGTGAAATAATAAATGATTTTTTTTAAGCTGCTAAATTTTGGCATAATTGATTATATAGCAGTAGATAACTAACACACTAACATGGTCTAATAAAGGAAAAATAATGTAATTTTTAGCAAAGGAAAACTGATGGCATAAGCCAGGAAATCAAACCATCTTTTATCGAGCTGTTTTCCACAAGAAAAAAATATTTCCAGTCTAATTAATTTATAAATCAACCCCTGGAATATGATCCATTTCTAAGTTGGAGACGATAAATTTATGGTCGCCACAAATTTTGTTCCCTAGTATGTCAGGATTGCTAAAACAGGCATTCCTAAACCACTGAAGTCTAGGAACAGTGTATAAAATATCAAAGTAAGGCTTTTAGCACTTCTGCAATAATTCTGGCAATTTGTATTCGTTTGCATTATCCAGAGAATTGTTAGTTGCTTTTCCTGCTGTTTTGTTTGTGGAAGTTATATCTCTGCCTCACAGGGCTTACAAAAACAATGAAGAAAGATGTTTTTCCAAAATTCCCAGGGAAGCTAAATTTAAATTCATGCCAAAGGCCTTAACTGCGAAAGAGAAAATTTTCTGAATTTTGATGGGATTTTGTTTCATTGATTGGTTGGTGGGTTGACTTTGGGGGCTTTTTTCTTTGACTAGATAGAAGTAAGAAGACAACGGGATTATTTCTATTCATAGTGGTACCTTTAAGAGATACAGTTTTCCCCTTTTCTGTGGGAATCAAAATCAAATCTAAAAATCCAAACTGTTGTGGTATTAAACTAGGATTTTTTGGTTTTTTCATTAGCCTGGATACTTCATCCATAGCATCTTAAGGACACAGCACCTCTATTCTAAGCAGCAAAATAGTGTAATCTTATTACATCCAGTGCTTACTCTCTACCCCAAGAAATTCTAACTATCTCTGCTAACGACCATGAAACACTGGAAGGCTCAAGCTGGAGCTGATCGTTTCAGTGATGTAAGAAAATGTGCTACTGGCTCACTGTTTACTCAACTTCAGCTCTTGCAGAAATATCACTCACCACACTCTGGTATTCCCCTCCCTCACTTTAGTTTAATCCCAGGTTAAAATGGGGAACAGGGTGAGTGAGAAGAGGAGAAAAAAATACCAGTTGAATACAGAGCAATGTCTCCCACCTTTCTTGAATATGAGGACAAAATCCATAGGTCACAAAAGTTTCAACTCAAATAGCGCTTACAAGAAATTCCTGTGTAGCAGCCTTGATCCAGTGAGGAGAGAGAAACCACACAGTAGATTATAAACAGCGGAAGTCAAACATAAATAATATTAACTATGATTAAACAGTAACTACATAATCTAAGGGAATTCTCTATGCTGAGAGAGTTAAAGATTAGAAGACTTTGGTATCCTTAAGACATCAATTCTCCCCCAATTAATCTACAGTGCAACACAATGCCAATGAAAGCCTCAGGAAGTTTTTGTAAAAATTGGCAAGTTGATTCATTTGTACAAATTGACAAATTGATTCATTTATATGGAAAGTAAAAAGACTTAGAATAGCCAAAACAAGATCTCTACACCAAAAACTTTAAGACATTGATGAAAGAAACTGAAAACACAAATAAATGGAAAGATATTCCGTGCTCATAGAGTAGAAGAATCAATATTTTTTTAAATGTTCATACTACCCAAAGCAATCCAAAGATTCAATACAATCCCTACCAAAATTCCAAAGGCATTTTTCATAGAAACAGAAGAAACAATCCTAAAATTTGTATGGATCCACAAAAGACCTTGAATAGCCAAAGCAGTCTTGAGAAAGACACAAAGCTGGAGGCATCATACTTCCTGATTTCAAAGTATACTACAAAGCTAGAGTAATTAAAACAGCATGGGACTGGCATAAAAACAGACACACAGATCAATGGAACAAAATAGAGAGTCCATAAATAAACCCACACATATATGGTTAAATAAGTGACTACAAAGGAGCAAAGAATGTATAATGGATAAAGTATAGTCTCTTCAACAACCAGTACTGGGAAAACTGGACAGCCACATGCAAGAGAATAGAACTACACCTAACTTTCGTCATATACAAAGATCAACCCAAAATGGATTAAAGACTTGAATGTAAGATCTGAAGCCATAAAACTCCTAGAAGAAAACATAGGGGGTAAGCTATTTGACATTGGTCTTGGCAATGATTTTTTGGGATTTAACACCAAAAGCAAAGGCAACAAAAGCAAAATAAACAAGTGAGACTACATCAAACTAGAAAGCTTCTGCACAGCAAAGGAAACCATCAGCAAAATGAAAAGTCAACCTGCCAAATGGGAGATCATATTTGCAACTCATATATCAGAGGGCTAATATCCAAAATATATTTTCTAAAAAAAACTCAGGTTGGGGGAGGTAGAAAAGGGTCAAATATATGGTGACAGGAGACTTGACCTTGAGTGGTGACACAGAATGCAATACACAGATGATGTATTATAGAATCGTACCCTTGAAACTTATATAATCTTATTAACCAACATCACCTCATAAATTTAACAAAGTTTTTTTAAATAAAAATTTAAAAAGCTTTTTAAATATTAGAGGAAAAAACATATTTAACTCAATAAACAAAAACAAACAAAAAAATCCAATTTAAAAAAATGGGCAGAGGACACGAATAGACATTTTTCCAAAGAAGAGATACAGACAGCCAACAGGTAGGTGAAAAGGTCCTCAACATCACTAATCATCAGGAAAATGCAAATGAAAACCACAATGAGATATCATTCACACCTGTTAGAACAACTGTCACCAAAAAGACAAGAAATAACAAGTGCTAGTGAGGATGTGGAGAAAAGGGAACTCATACACTGCTGGTGGGAACGTAAACTGGTGCAGCCACTATGAGAAACAGTATGAAGGTTCCTCAAAAATTAAAAATAGAGTTCACATGTGATCCATCAATTCCACTTCTGAGGATATATCCAAAGAAAGTGAAATCACTATCTCAAAGGGATATCTGCACCCCAATGCAGCATTATTTACAATACCGAAGAGGTGGAAACAATCTGTGTCCATCAACAGATAAATGGACAAAGACGATGTGGTATGTCTATACAATGGAATATTACTGAGCCATAAAGAAGGAAATCCTGCCATTTGCAACATGGATGGACTTTGAGAAAATCATGCTAAGTGAAGAGTCAGAGAAAGACAAATACTGTATTATCTCATATGTGGAACAAAAAAAATAAAGAACTCATAGAAACAGGGAACAGATTAGTGCTTGTCAGAGGTTGGGTTAGGGGGCCGGGGAAATGTGTGAAGGCAGTCAAAAGTAGAAACTTCTATTTATAAGATAAGTAATTCCTGGAGATGTCATGTACATTATGGTGACTATAGTTTACAATACCGTACTGTGTATTTGAAAATTGCTAAAAGAATAGGTCTTGAAAGTTCTTATCGTAAGAAAAAAAATTTGTAAATGGAAGGTAATAGATGTTAACTAAACTTACTGTGGTGATCATTTTGCAATATATACATAAATTAAATGGTTATAGTGATAAGGAGTGTGGTATTGGCATAGGATAATTTTATAAATGAGTGGAACAGGATGTACAGAGTACAGAATTGAATTTTGACAAAGGTGCTGGTAATTCAATAAGGAAAGGATAGTCTTTTCAACAAATGGTGCTGGAACGACTTGACATCTATATAGGACGAACATACGTATACCTCAACCCTTACCTCACAGCTTACACAAACATTAGCTGGATTTGGATTGTAGGTGTAAGTGTAGGAGTTTCCAAACCTGAGTGTAGTTCTCCATGCTTTTCTCTCATTCCCTTGAAATGCACTACTGTGGAAATCAACTGAAAACTAAACACTTTCCCCAAATCTACCTCTGCCTTTTCTAGTTTCACATCCTAAAAAAAACAGTCTGAACAAAACATTGTGACTAAAGGGAAAGTGACTACCAAACAGCAACTTACGGGAGTTTTTCAGTAGTGATGGAATAGTTTTGTAGGCTGACTGTGGTGATACACAAATCTAAACATATGATACCATTTCATAAAGCCATACACCCAAAAAGTGCATGTAGTAACTGGTGAAATCCAAATAAGGTCAATATTTGAGTTAATGTATTATACCAGTGCCAATTTCCTGGCTTTGACAATGTATTATGACATGTAAGATGTTATCACCAGGGGAAGCTTGCTGAAATGTACATTGGAATTCAGCACTATTTTCGCAACTTCTCGTGAGTCTTAAATGATTTTAAAATGAGTATTTTTTAAAATCTTGTGAGAAATTCTAAACATATTAATATTCCCTGATTGAAAAGAAAATCTGGGGATACTCAAAGCTTATAAAGCAAATTAAAGAGATTTTCCTTCCAGAATATAATTTGCAAAGTTCCAGAGTACTAACCCATTCATTTAAGTTAAAGTCCATGTGTTTGTAGTTTACATGTATAATCATTTCAAAGGATTGAATAATTGGCCATTCTATTTATTTAATACAACAGAACTACTATATTACTGCCTCTGAATAGAAATAGCCAGAGTATATATAAGCTCCATACCGGTAGATAACATGATGTGTAACTAATACACTTGAAGGATCTTCTAAGCTTAATTTAAAAATAATAATAGCAAGCAAATACTACTACTTGCTAGTAAATACTTTGTATTATCAAAGTAGAAATCTGCTAAACAAATGGCCTTGGAATGGTCATTTTTTGGAGGTGAATGTGTAAGTGAAGCCCCTACCTAGTATCCTAGGTGCAGCATTCCTAGTAAGCTTCCTGACACACAGCACAGGGCAGGGGGTGGAGGTGGAAGACAGCCTGGGTACTAGTGAGAATCAACTTTCTTATTAAGCCTCTACTTCCTTGCCTATGTGTCTTTCCACATTCCACAAACAGGCATAACATTCCATGAAAGTTTTGACTCTAGGATGCACCAAAGAGTTGGTAAAAAACAAACCCTTCAAGACACTCCAGAGATCATCACCCAAATTTCAAGCAATGCATGGTCACTGTGGGTTATCTGGAGACCACAGGTGGAGAGAGCTCAATCACGTGGTCTTCACGCGCAAGAGAAGATAGCCAGCAGCTGATCTTTTGCTGAAACGCTCACATTAAAGAATTCCAGATCACTCCCCTGTAGCATAATGGCAGTTGCCCATGTCTTTAAAAATCTAAAATCTGACATAGAAAATATAGCTAAAGCTAAAATTCAATGTAAGTCCCTATTAAAAGGAACATTTCATGAAATTTTTCAGAAACAAAAGCCATCCCCCTGTCAGCACTAAAAAACATGAATTTACAAGATCAACAATCAGAATGGCTGACGACAGTTCACACGAAAAGATCTAAGCCTGGCATTTTTACAAGAACCAAAGCAAGACCTTTTTCTCTATACAAAGCGCAAAGATAAATGACATATAGGATTCAAATTTAACATTTTCACCAAAGAGACAATAGAAGCCCAGCAGGACTGTCCTTATTTGACACAGAGTCAGCTCTCCCCCTGGCATCACCTCTCCCACCCCACCACCATCCCAGCTCCAGCTGTCCAAAATCCCTTTAGGAGGTGATAACGCCTTTCACTTGTAGTTAAAGGCTTAAATTGTCAGTACTTCCAAGAGAACCAACACAGTGACAATTTCACCAAAAGGTAAATGATTACTACCCAATTAGTTCTAGAACAGAGGTTACCAAACTATGGCTTGCTAGCCAAAGCCTTTCACTCTGTAATGGCAGAGTAGATGTGACAGAAACTGTACAGTCTGCAGCGCCAATTATATTTACCATCTGCACCTTTGTGGAAAAATTCTCCAGCCCCTGTCCTAGAACAAAGCTCTGGGAGGCAGAGCAAAAGAGGATGAGAATGAATGTCATGGGGAAGCTTCTTCTTCAGTAAACAGGTAGATGTACGACAGGAAAGGGGCTACATGATGAAGGAGCCAGGGGCACAGAAGCCAAATATAGCTATCTTGACACTGTGTCAGGGCCAGTACAGGAATATATTATGAAAGAGTAAGATACAATGTGCAGTATAATTGGAAAGAGCCGTGGCTAGAGGGCTGCACTCCCCACCAGAACTGTGCCTTGGAGCAAATCACATTACCTCTTTGGGCTTTAATTTCCTTATCCAAAAAAAAAAAAAAAAAAAAGAATGGAAAAATATCTATCTTACAGAGCTACTGTAAAAATTGTGAGGGGATGATCCACACGAAAGTACTTACATGTTAGGGCTCAGCCTCAAAAGATGAGTACGTTTCCACAGGTAGAAAACTAGAGAAGAAAGGAGACATCTGAGATGGAGAGAACACAGGCCTCAAAGGTCCAAAGGATTAAGTGGATGGTCAGTAGCCGAAGCAGAAAAGGCAATCAAGGGCCCTATCCTGAAGGTCATAAAGTAGCACGTACAACTCTCCTTCATCCTCCCTTTGGTTAGTTCTCTCCCTTCTCTGTTCATATCCCTCTTCCCAGGGACTCCCAAACATGCTCCTGAGTGTTCCTTGGCCCATCAGGGCTAAGCTGTGCCCGCAACTTTAATTCCCCAATGGCATCTTCAGAGCATCTATTCTGAGGCCTAAACAGGCTTTTCTGTTTTACCTCCACCCACTCATCATCAGATCATTTTACCTCTTTGCCCAATACGCTTAGGTAGTCTTTGGGGGAAACCCTAGATCCACAGCTGGCAGCATCTTCCAGCTGCTGAGTGAGAAGTGAGATTCCTGGGACTCTGAGTAATTTGTAATGAATCCTAATGACTGCCAAGCTGCAGTCATGATGTAGGCTGATGAACCGCCCCTTGCAGCCAGCTATCCCTCAATCACCAATTGTCCACAGGGGGATTCCTATTCACTAAGGCAGGGGTGTCCAAATTTTTTTCAACGTTTTTCACCAAGGGCCATATGCGGTAACATATACAAACAGCCGGGCCACTCACTCGAGGTGAAGTACGTAACGTATTGCCTCACCTGGTTTATTTAAACTAAATGTATTTTTGGAATTTGCTGCGGGCCAATCAAAAATGGATCGCGGGCCGCAGTTGGCCCGCGGGCCGCAGTTTGGACACCCCTGCTCTAAGGGCACAGCCAGTGTCCAGAGATGAGAGAGTAGTAGGGCTTCTGCAGAAGAGAGCCACAGGCCTTGACCCTTCATGGTAAATATTGATAATATTTACATAAAGCCGAAGGCATAAGGAAAGAACGATTAAGAACCAGGTCTGAGCCCTGTAATAAAAATCACAAGGCTACATATGCAAACTACTTATTCTCATGTTTTATTCATCATCATTTACTGTCTTTCCCTTCATTCAACCTTGCTTTCTCTTCTTTCACAGGCTAGGTGATAAAATCTGGCTATTTCCTGTTCAATTTGAGCATTGGATTTGGAGTGGGAAGATCTAGGTAGGAATCTTGGCTACGTACAATTATAAGTTATATGACCTACAGTGTGTATGCGTTGACATACGTATCACCTAACTTTTCTGAATCTAAATCTCTTCACCCATCAAATTTGGGCCATACCTGCTGTACCTGCCTGCCAAGGTTATTAAGTGCATCAGGTGAAAACATATGGGAAGAAAGACATGGTAAGCATAAAGCATCAGACAAATTTAAGGGATCCTTAATATTGTTTTAAATATGTCTTCATCTTTCAGGATTTCTTGCCAGTTTCAAAAAGAACTTGGTCAAAAATAACTTAGTCAAAGATGAATTAAAAAAAATATATATATATATATATATATATATATATATATAGAATCCAATGTGAACAAAGCCATTTAATCCTAGCCTGGAAAGAGAAGAGGGATTTTCTAGTTCAGTGGAAAGAAGTTTAGGAGAGAGGGAGACACTTAGAGGTTGGGTATTATTTCAGAGGATGACAATGTGAGAGAGCAGTGAGGGAACTAAAAACTCCACCCCCAGCACCACCAATAACACCAACACCACCACCAGCAATAAGACTACCAATCCCAATAGCACAAGCCTCAGCTTTGCCTCCTCTAATGTGACACCTTCTTCCTCTCCACTTAGCAGAAAGGACATAAGACCTCCATATCTAGGCCTGGGCTTGCACTGAAGAATTATTTTAAAGAATAGAAAAAAAGACTAGGGACAAATATCCTTGCCATGGATTGCCCTGCCGCCTGTTCTCCGCTCATCAGTGTTGTTATTTTACTCAACCTGAACTTCTATATTTTAAACCAATTTCTGCCTTGACTGCCAATGCTTCCAGCTCCCAGACTTTTGGTCTCCCATTAATTGAGGCTTCAGTAGATCCCCAAGCACTGCTCTGACTTCAGTGTAGGATCTGTGCATGGCTCCTAACAGTAAATTCCAGGGGGCACCACAAGCCATTTTCTAAACCTCCCACTTCCTGGCCCATTACTCACATGTGGCCCTGTATCAGGTGACATGCTGCAGGTCTGTCTTCTATTAGTTCTCACGTATTCCCAGTCCTGAGCGTAACTACCCTGTCTCTATTTCCTCCTACACCCTAGTGGGTAATGGCCTAAACTGACACACTCATGGCCAAGAATGAAGGGGACAACGTAATGCCAAATCCAGGGAACCAAGCTGGCCTCAAGAGCTAAGCGCTAACACAGAATCAAGATTTAAAATAAACTTATAGAACTCAGGGTTCCTAACATGGTAGTCAATTGCATTAGGTGAGACTCTAAAGAAAATATTAAAAACAGGTGTGATAGCCAACTGGATCGTGGGGTGTGTTCTTTTAAAGACTCAGTCTAAACCATATTTTATCCTTCAAAGACATGTTGACGTAAAGGGAAGAAAAAGCATAGAAAACACAGAACTTAAGCGGGATAAGCTTAGGAAGAGCCTCTATACCTTGGGTCTCAAACAAAGGCCAAGATGGGCCATTTATATCCCATACAGATCCAGACCTGGGATCACCCCATGGTGGCAGGGCATTCACAATGCACAGAAAAATAAATCCCCTTGGGGCTGAAACTACAGATTTAAAAAACTACAACTGGCCAGTTTGGCATCCAGTCTACAGGGTTTTGTTATGGCAGCCCAAACTAAGACAATATTTGTCTTAAATATAATCTTCATTATCACTTATATGTGGAATCTAAATAAGCTGAACTCATAAAAACAGAGGGTAAAATGGTGGTTACCAGGGGCTGGGGGTAGGGGAATAGGAGAGATGTTGTTTATAGGTACCAAGCCAGAACCAGGCAGAAAGCACCCAATTCAACAAAAATACATATGCCATCTCAAGAAAAAACCATGCCAAGACAAAAACCTTTCTTTTCAGAATGAATGAATTGCACAGATGCAGCATGCATTATAATTATAAATGATAGACTATTAGAGCTGAAAGTAACCATAGAAATCACTTGGTTCCAACCCTTTACAGAAAGATAAAAAGACCAACTCCCAATAAGTGAAAAATGTCTAACTATTACACTGTTTTGTGCACCGGAAACCAATAAAAAAATCAATTAATTAATTAATTAATTTTTTTTAAAAAGACCAACTCCCAGAGCCCAGAGTCCCACGACTAAAGAGAGAAGTTGAACCCCTTGTCTTATGTCCGTGGTGTCTATTCAGCGTGCAGATCCAAATATTTGCAGCTCCTACAAGAAACTTGATTGATTCAAGCTTGAAAAGTTTGCTATATTTTCAAAAATTGATGATCATCCTATCTTATCACCATATTACTAGAGCGGCGATAATAATAATTTTATAAAAATAAAATACTATAGAAGCAAAAAATAACAACTTTTTTCAATTATTAAAAGATACAGCTGAGCTACAGGGCAGCCATGATAAAGGATGGGGCACGGACTCACCAGGGTTATCAAAGTGAAAGGACACTGCAGAGCGGACGCTTGTGATGAAGGCGGTGTTTTAACTCTTTCTAATGTCTCTGAATCAACAGAGCATCCAGTAACTTGCAACCAAGTATAATTACTGAGAGCCATGTCCCGCTAGTGAAACTAGGACACCAACAGAATTACCATGAAACAAAAGTCTTGATGAAGGAATCTCTTCATTGGGAAGCAGTTCTGAGCAATAGGTTCATCTGGTACCTCAAATCGGACAATAACAGTTATCTCCCGTGCCTCTTCACCTAGTAAAACATCCTACAGCACCTCAACTTAGTTCCAATCCTTAATAAAAACAAGAATTTCCAATCTTTCAACATCAAAGCCTTCTTATCAACCTTGGTTACTTCACATTTCAACTGAAGAAACAAGGGCTAAGTTACTAAAATGATCGTGATTGTCACTGATGCTTGTGCAAAGTAAATATTTGCTTTTCATTTTTCTCAAAATATATTACATCTTCATCGCTATACTTACAGCTCTGTGGTAGCTTCTGTGATACAAAAGTAGCAGTATTACAATTAACAGGTGTGTGTTTTTTCTTTTTAAATTACTTTCCTGCTTGGAATATTATTGTTATTGAACAGCTAAGATTCATTTCGCTTTTCCTGTCAAAGTGTGCTTCCTGTCAGGAAGTGTATACACCCCTGAGTCTTCTGATTTTCACACTCTTAGCTCAAGGACAATGCAGACATTTAAAATGTCATGGATAATTAGTCAGCCTCTTTACAAATAAGATTGCTTGCTCTGGTAGAAATCACAAAGTTTGCCAGTCTCGGCAATAGATGCGCTCATGAGGAAGTGATCAGATGTAAAATATTTGTTTGTGTTTCTGGAATAAAAGAAGTGGGTGAAGTGGTGGAAAGGACGCAGACCTAGAGGTGAAGAGACCCAGGTTCTTACTAGACCTAGTTCTAAGTGATTCTGGAGAATTTACTTTGCCTCTTGATTTCTTTTTTCTCAATGGAGACCCAGAAGACTCCCTCTGGTTCTTAAAAAAGTCATATACCTCAGCTACCGATATACTTATCCATAAATGAATAAGGTCCTATACAGCTAACATGGACTTTCAACTAAGTATCCCTGCATCCACAGCTTTTCTTCTTTTCAAGACTGGTTTTAAGAAATTTCAGGGCTGTTCATATAGATTCCTGCTAGAAAAAGCTCACCAATTTATAAAACATCAACAAATACCAGATATAAGCTGAGAAGTTTGTTACCAAAAAAGATCTTAAATGTCCCTGATGGTGCACAGTGTGTCGCCAAAACGTGTCCAATACCCATAAGCCACTTTTCAGTCAATGCTGATATACCACATAAAACCGTTATTTCTACAGCCGTTCTGGTAAGTACTAAAATGTGACCATTTCCTCCCAAAGGAGGGGTTGCTAAAAACACACTTGTGATGCACCTAGCAAGCTCAATGAATTTAAAGAAATTTATCAACAAAAAGTATCAAAGCCCAGGAGTTAAAAAAAAAAAAAGAAAAAAGCAGTACACAAGCAAATACAATACAATATAAGCACCTTGGGTTCAGAGAATCTTACTTTTTATCCCTTAAATCCATCAGAGTACCTTGTCAGTTATATCAGATCTAATGCGTTGTTGCAGAACAATAATTTATAGTCACGGGACCCACACCACTCCCTCACCCATGAATCGCCATTAGTCTATGGTTGGGAATGGCGTGGAGGGTTTTCATGCTTGGCGCACTTCACCAGTAAAGACCCTCCACATCGTAATGACCCCACTCGGGACAGCTACCATTGGCAAAGATGCATGAGACTCATTGAACCAAAAAGAAGAGCAGCCCAGAATCAACTGAAGGAGTGTGCAAAACCACGTGTCACCCAAAGGTCTCTACTGAAAACCAGAGCCTCATCGTGACCCTGCTTCACTTATCAAATATGGTGAAGTTATAGCCTCCATTAATGAGTCTCCAGACAAAACTCGATTCTAAGAGAGGAAGCTAAGTCATTTAGGGCCATTTCCCAGTCAAGAAGGATACAGGTTAGTGGACACGACTTGAAAACATAACTATTGGGCTGCTCACAAGGCTCTATTGGGGCCACAAAGAACATACTTCTAAACGTGACAGCAGGAGCCCGGCAGAGGAGCTAGATTCTGCCTCCAACCCCTTAAGCAGCAGTAATGACGTATCTTCACTGATCTGGTCTCCAGGTCTGCAAAATGAAGAGGATGGACCATGATTACTAAGCACCTTTTCACAGAAGTTTCTTGAGTCAGAGTTCTTCTATCTTGATTCTTCCCATGAAAAAGAGAAAGAAGTATTTGTAGAAGAAAACCTGAAGTCTTCCAAAACTGAAACAAGGGATGGACTAAGATACACAAGTACGAGTGTTCAGTTCTGGAGCCTACCTCGACACTGAGAACAAGGGACTCTTGACTTTGGTACATTCGCTAACTTCAAGACTTCAGTTTCTGGGACGGCCTCCAGGCACCACCCAGGGCCTCCACACCTGGTTTCCTCGCCAGCCTGTCCGTCTCGGGTCCTTGTGGACTGAGGCCCTCTTCTTCCTGATACCACCCGCCCTACGGGACTGCTCAGACAGGGCTCTCTTCTCTAAGGAGGCTTGATTTGAGATGAATAAATGCTTCTGATTTTAGAAAGGACAGATTTGAGAACTTTTCCACAGGCAGGCTTCTTCTGAAACGTCAGTTCTCATCCTGAATTTTAAAACCATAATGTGACATTTTAACATATGGCAAAAAGAGATGAATTGGAGATCGTTTCGAACTGCTTAAAAGATCTGCATTAAACACAGATTTCCATTATTACAGATCTAATAAGTCCTATTCTCATCTGGGCTATCAGCAACAGAGTAAGTAATTACCATTCAACTTGGGCCGTTCCAGTCCATTAGCCCAATACTGATGACTCAGGCAAAGCTATACATGAAGAACAAAATGCTGATAAAAGATAAAACAGAATGGAAGAAAACGCTGCTGCTTTATCCCATTCTGCTACATCAATTGTACGGAATGAATCAAATATAGATAAACTTGATAGAGTGATAAGTCCAGAAGTAAATATTAACATTATAAAACAGCGTTGTATCTACCTAGATAAAAGGGGAAAGCAAAATGCCTCCTTGAACACGTCGTAGGTTTGCAGGACCTTCGATCATCAGTTACAATGTCTACCTAAGTACAAGGACTGAATCTAAATGGTGCTAAACATCTTCAACATGAAAAGCTGAAATAAGTCAGGTATTCATTCAATAAACTTTTGCCAATAAATCAGGCTCCATGGTAGGTACTGGGAATACAAATGTTAATGAGACATTATCCCTACCAGCAAGGAGTTTTAGGACTGTTAGGGAGAAAAATAAGCATTCCAACTATTATAACACAATGTGATATGTGTTTGATAGACATACGCACAGGGTAGATCTGGACCGTATCAGGGTATTACTGTATCTTCTAACCCAGAGCAGAAGGAGTCATGGAAGGATTCTGGAAAGGGTGCCTGCCAGAGACGAGCCTTGAAAGGCAGAGGCATTAAGCCAGGTGAAGAAAGGTGCTTCCAACGTTGCAGGCAGAGGATGTGACAGGTGCACAATGAGACGGAGCATGGAGAGCGAGTCACCGTCAAGTACACATGCACAAGAAAGATGAGCTTGGATTGGAGAGAGTGGGGAGTCTAGGAGACTTAGGATTCTGGGGAGGCAGGAGCCAGACCATGGAAGGTTTCAAACACTATAACAAAGAGTTTAGATTGTATCCTGTTAACATTTGGTTTTTAAGCAGGGAAGTCACATAATTATAGTAGGAATATCTATTCATTTGAGTGGGGCAGACATGAGATTGATGACGAAAAGATTGGTTCGCAACTGCAGTAACGTGGACAGGACATAAGGAGGGAGAGGGGAAGAGAAGTTCGAGATAGTCATCTTAACCATACTCCAACCGAGGCTGTTTTCCACCCAGAGTTTTACGTTCATTAGATGAAAACTTTTCTTTAATTCAGAGTCTCAGTTATCACTTAACCAACATTTGTTCAGTCTATTTCACATTCTTGGCATTTGAGGGACTACAAAGATAATGATCATTGTGATTTGATAACAGTGTATGTTCAATTTGGGGAAATAAGACTAATATACTTGACATAGAAAACACCAAACATATATGGTTACGTGATACATGGTTTAGTAGGAATTATCAGTTCTGAAGAAACAAAGAAAAAAAAACACAGAATGATCAATATATGTCTTTATCTTTCAGGATTTCATGCCAGTTTCAGAAAGAACTGGTCAGGGATGAATCTTAAAAAAAAAAAAGAGAGAGAATCCAATGTGAACAAAGCCATTTAATCCTAGCCTGGAAAGAGAAGAGGGATTTTCTACTTCAGTTGAAAGAAGTTTGGGGGGGGGGGGGCACGTAGAGGTTGGGGATTATTTCAGAGGCTGACAATGTGGGAAGGCTTCCAGGAGGAAGTGAGTGAGGTGTGCCCATCACAGCACCTCATGCATGCAGGAAGAAGGGCCTGATTCCAGAGCACTGAAGGCACCCTGGCATGATTAGAGTACAGAGAGGTGTACGTGTAGAAAAGTTGTAGGAAAAGGGCCTACAGAGGTAGAAAAGACTTGGTAACACAGATGGTGAAAGCAGTGTTCAAGAGGGGAGCTTAGGCTAACAGGGTGAATCACGGAGAAGATGAGGTGATTCAGAGAAAATCAGATGTTCAGGAATAAAGCTCAAAACTGGTAATGATTGTGCGGACGAAAGGGAAGAGCTAGATTCAAGATCAACAAGGCAGTGAAGGGAGAGGAAACATCAGTGATAGCTGCAATCTACCAGTCTGCCAGTAATACGGGAGGGCTATAAGGAGGGGGTCTCTACTGAGAGAAACAAGACACCAAAAGGAAAGAGATTCAAAGAGGTAAAGATGATGCGTTTGTTTTTTGACATAAGCCATGGAAATTCAGAAATAGAAGACATCTTAGAGGACCCTGAATTAGACTCCTCTGGTTAGCTGTGGGAGTATACTACACTGCATCTGAGGGGATAGTGGGGCAGCCAGTGGAGATTTCCAATGAACAATGAAAAACAGGTGCAGGATTAAATGAGAGGTCCAGAAAGCAGACACAAATTTGGGAGTCTGTCAACACAGAGGTAATAACTGAAGCTAGGAGCACGTATAAGCTCAAGGGGTTGTGGGGTGGGGGGAGCTGAAAGAGAGAGAAGAATGCAGGACTGCGGGCTGGGATCTGAGTTCAAGAAAGAGCAAGAGGGGGAGGTACGTTGAAGTTGTCTTGAAAAGAAACCATCAGCGGGGTTAGGAGGAGAACCAGGATAATGTCATAAGATCCGAGAAGGAAGAGTCATGGGAAGGAATGGTTGCATGATGCCAAATACCAGGGGTGCCAAAAAAACTGTATACAAGTGGACACTTTGGTCAACGTTGCTCAAGCAGTAGTTCACCGTAATCAGAAGTGTCTGTCTGGACCCTGAAGGTAACCACTTTGAACACTTCTTGTAATTGCAGAAGTCAAACGTGACTTGTATTCGTCTTTTGTTATCAGTATATATTGAGTATTACAATTTTAATAGTTTTTTTCCTTTCTTAAAACATGTACACATTTGTTTTGGCGCCCTCTGTACACTGGCTTGCTACGTCCTGAGTCCACTCCTGGCCATCCCTTCTTCCACCTACATGACCCATGCACTATGTGGGACGATTTGGCCCACTATCTCTTTTCTAGCTGCCTCCATAACTCCTTCCATTTGTGTTCCCTCACACCCTCTCCCCTTTTACAGGGTTGGAAACAAGCTCCCTATTTCTCCTTCTCCATATCCTCACCAATACTCGTATATTCATTAATGAGTACCCAAGTCCCTTTGTGTAATGTGCAGAGAGCTAAAGCTATTCCAAATTCCCTTTACCGAACCTTTTGCAGATGACCATGTGGCTAGGAGTCCTCCATCTCAGCTCTTGTTTTGGAAATCTGTTACTAACACTCTGGTTTGGATGTTGAACCCAGGTGACCAAGCCCACAGCACCCTGGGAGGGCTAGCCCAGTTCCTCCATTTTATGTGCAGTCCAGGTATGTTTCTTTATGCAGTAGACAAAGCTGCCTCCTGCAAGTTAAATGTAAATGTAGTCATTTGCAAATGCAAATGCCTAAGATGGGACAGACTATGAACACAGATGACTGCAGGAAAAACTTAAAGAGTGACAAGAAAACAGTGACAGAGAAGGGGCTGCAGATTGAGTTAATCAAGGCAGGATTTGGAAGACAACATCTTGAAAAGTTGAGCCTGGCTGCAAGCCCAGAAAAGAGACAAGCGGAAAGATTCCTGGGCATGGGGCCCAAGGAGGGCTCAGTTTGAGGTGTCAGGGAGATGCCTGAAGAGCACTTGTAGCCTCAATTTGTGGGCAATGCCTGGAACCGGCCAGAAGGGCTAATTCCCCCAGTGATGGAAGGAGACTACGTGGCCCAGTATAGAAAGAAGCAAGATGACATCGATGACTGAAACAGGACCCGCCCCCTCTCTGTGGCTGCATAAAGTGAAACCATGACAGCAGTCCATTTCAATTTGACGTCTACACCCTCCGAGTCTTCACCAGAATGATTTCTTGATTTCAAAATAACAGGGTGAGCCACTGCTGATACCATTTTTAATCTCTCCCATGGCAAAGAACAAAGACTACATATAGTCAAACATGGACAGCCTTCAGCTCAGAGGTGCCCTGGCATTTAACTTCCTTCTCTATGAAAAGCTAAAACCCATGTATATGAACCAAAGGTACCAAGATTTCAAATGAAAGTTTCGAGCAGGAAGGACTTTGAACAGAAAGGATAGAGATTGCTGTGAGGAAAAGCAACTCTCCTTCCATGCTCATCTAGTTACATAAGTATTAGGTTGCTGCAAAAATAATTGTGGTTTTTGCAATTCTTTATAACCTTTTAAACTGCAATTACTTTTGCACCTATGTAATAGTATGCGATTTTAAAAGACTTTTCTACATGCTTGCTCTCCAGAATGTTCTTTCTTCCCCTTCCTCTCTCCCCTTCACCTTCCAAACTCTTTAGAGACCCAACTCAAATGTCACAGCTCTCTTTACTCCTATCTTTGTTGTGGTAATTTCCACTTAGTAGCATTGTATTTATAATTACCTGTTCAGTCTGTCCCCTTCTCACATACAATCCCAAGACTCTTTTATTCACCTTTGTAATACAGCAACTACGTCTGGCACATTATAGGTATTTGGTATGTATGACCCAATTAATAAACAAAAGTTTCCACTTAAGGAGAAGGTGAGCTCTAAGCATGCAGTCTCCTGCTGCTCGATTATTTTGCCTAATCCTACAGCACAATCCGCTTCTCCAAGGCTCCTTGGTTCCCCCTCTCTGGTGAGCCAGTTCTTCCAACCAAGTAACTCTTTGGTCCTAGCTTCTCCTTAGAAGTTCATCCTAACATCCCAATACCAAGTTGGGCTATTTCTTTTGCCTCCTTGGCCTGAGTTTCCATTCCTCCTCTATTTCAGGGCAAGGATAATATTCGCTCCATCAACGGTTCCTCAACTGGCACATTCCCTAACCTCTGCTTCTCAGTTAATACTTTACCATCCAGCCAGTTTCCCAAGCTAGAAGCCTTGTGGCATCCTTACCTTTTCCCTCTTTCCTTACCTGCCTACTCAACTGACCACAACTGGACTCTTCTACTCCGGCGGCAGAGTCAGTCCCAGAAAGAAGTCCAGTAGCCAGGACCTTCCAACTGGCCCCATGTCTCATCTCTTCTGTCCCTGCAACCTCAGGCAGCACTTTCTGAGTTCTCCTAAAATGGCATGCCTTTGCTCTTATGACACCCATGAGCTCCTTTACTAGCCCAGCATCATCTCCCATGCAGGGTGCCCATCACTCCAGCCACCCCTTCACCCTAGATCCCACTGCCTTTGTCCCTGTCACCTCCTTTTCAGACCCCTGCATGGAAGAAATGTATATAGCCCTGCTGCACTTCCATCCTTCTGATGGTACTCCCTAGGCTAGGTGGAAATCTGGGAGGGAGTTTGGTATTACCATAGCCGTCGTCATCATCATCATCATCGTATATGGGACATTACTTCTATGCCCCTGTTCCGTAACCGGAATTCTTCCAATTCCATAGCCTACTTAAGATTTCAGATACTGTGTTATCTTTTTTAGTCACAAATATATAAATATCGTGTAACATTATTTTTAAAATGCTTTGGCAAATCCAAACAATAGATGTAATACTTTTTTATTTCAAGTATTAATAGTTAACAGAACTGTAATGCTATTATAAGGATTAATATTTTGCACAAACTCTACTACCAGCTAAACAAATTGCAAAGACATTTTTTAAATGATTTTAAAAGTGTTTTCATACGGCTGAGTTGATGATTTAGCTTTTTCCAGTAATATAATCTTTATTTAATTAACTGGGTGATTCCATATCAGTAGTGTGCTGTTGCTGCCAGTGCTATCAAATGTGCCGCAATTTAGTCACTGGGGGAAGAACACCAGTGACAAATTAAAAAGTATATTTTCTCTTACAGTTTTGTTCATTAATAACAGTTATTCAACGTCTTATCAACAAAGATAAAAGGACCTTGCTTTCTCTCACAGAAACTAGAGGGTGAAAAGTTGGTAAGAATTCTTGCTACAAATACAAGGAAATGTAGAGAGCTATTCATTTTCTTAAAGTTCTATTTTCAAAAAGTAAGGTTTAAATTGGAATCATGCTCATAAAATGCTAGCTCTGACATTTTTCTCAGGGCTAGGGAGTAAAGGGAGAAAGAACAAAAAATACACCGTGGGGGGGGTACGCCTCTACTGGCCCGCAGGAGAGCAAGATCAAATGTTTCTAAAACAAATTAAAACTGACAAAAATAGCAGCTTTTCAAACAGGACTACATCTGGCCCAGCCTTTCCTTTCTTCTACCCTTCAGCACAATGTTAAAGTTATTGGGGAAAAGTCAGTAGGGAGACTGTAACCTTCCCATCAATATGTCTAAAGTAAAAGTAAATGGCAGAAAATCTAGCTAGGTGCTTGCTAGCAAAGGCCCAGCATCGTTCTCAATGGTGAAAGACTAAGTACTTCTCCCCTAAGATCAAGAACCAGGTGAGGCCTATACATTGTATTCCATCTACCATTCCTATTCAACACCATGTTAGAGGTCCTCGCCAGCCCAATAAGATAAGAAAAGGAAATAAAATGCATTTAGATTGGCAAGGGGGGAAAAAATCAGACTATCATTATTCACAGAAGACAGATGGAATATATAGAAAATATCAGGCAATGGGCAAAAAAAAGTTACTAGAACTAATAAGTGAGTTTAACAGACCTCAGCATAGGAGGTGAACATACAACAATCATTCATTTTTATGTACTAACAATGAACAGTTAGAAATTGAAAGTTTTTTAAGGTGTTATTTATAATAGCTTCAAACAAAATGAAATGGTTGGGAATAAATATGTGAAAGATTTGTCTTTTAATTTTCTTAATGTCTCTTGAAGAACACTTTTTTTTTTTGGAAGTCTAATTTATCAAGGTTGTTTTCTTTCTTTTTCTCTTTTATGGTTTGTATGTTTGGTGTCCTATGTAAGAATTATTTGCCTAACTCAAAGTCACAAAAATTTTCTACAATGTTTTCTTAGGGAAATTTGATGGTTTTATGTTTATGTCTACAGTTTCTGATCCATTTTGAGTTCATTTCATAAAGAGTAGTTCTGAAATAAGTAAACACTAATAAACTAAAGTGGCATTAACACAGTTAACTGAGAAGTGGATAAAAATCACAGGATACACAAACAGCTAAATAACCCTTTCTGCTAACTTGTCTTGGCTGAGGCCAAGAGCTGTGCTTTATTTACATAGTAATGCAGGTTGATGAATATGCTAAGGTTTTTTCCAGTTTTCCTATTGTATACATTCTTCAGTTGAACAGTTAGACCAATAAAGAAGTGAGGGAATACATTAGTCCCTAACACCAGTGACAGACAGACTCAGGATTCCACTGTTGTCTTTGCTACATCATCTCTCAGAAGCCCTAGAAGGTTGTTACAGCTGATGTCCCAATTTGAGTATCTGGATGAGAGCTGTCTCCTGCCACCGTGAAAGAAGGTTATGAGAAAAATTATACAAATGCAAAAGTATGTATAACATTCCCTTCACTAGGTTCCACTTCGAATCCTGCCCATAACACGTGGTGATTAATTTGTACATCTTTTGATCATGAATATCTATACATGTCTTGAAGTCAATTAGCATTACCTGTGACTGGAAACAATAAATCAGATACACTGATATACACTTAGCATATTCAACAAGATGCTCTTCTAAATTTATGACTTCTTCAAGCAAAGCCTGGGTTATCACTTTGCAGGTGTATTGAAGAAACTATTCCTGCATGGGTGGAGGTTCAACTAAGTGAGCTTGAAGCCTCTTAAGTCTGAAAATAGATGCATTTTGAATCCCAACCGAACCACTTATGAGCTATGTGACATCAGCAAGTTGCTTCAGTTCCCTCAGCTTCATTTTCCTAATCTGTAAAATGAACTAAAAGTGCCTTATTGCACAGGGTTTATTTGTTTTTTCTCTAGGATTAAATGGCACTATGTAGATAGTTCTTTCCTTCCTACCTCCCAGCAATCACATTCACGCTCCAGAATTCTCTTAAATTTTTTTTTTGTTCCAAGTTGCAATGTTCTTCATGGGAGTGGAGGGAAAAGCAGTGCATCTGCCTGAGACATCGGAGCTGGCCTGGGGGGACCTCACCCCAGTGATGTAGACTGACCAAAATAATATAGAATCGATATGTTCATATTATTTGCCAGACTGAGAATTCCACACATAAAATCACACAACTATATGGAACCTAAAGTATCAGTAATACTAAAAGTGGTAGCAACAGTAACTGTAAACATATGTGCCTGACACAGTTTTGAGCACTTTACATATATTAACACACTTGACCCTTACAACAACGCTTTGAGGTGGATACTTTCATTATCTCTATTTACAGGTAGGAAAACTAAGGCACAAAGAAGATAAGGGTCTTGCCCGAGGTCACAAAGATGTGAAACCCCCGCAGTCAGGTTCCAGAATCCCTACTACTTCCTAAAGATCGGAAAGGAAAGGAACCATCTTCTGGTCAAGAAGTGGCATTGCCAAGACATAACAGAGCTTTTCCATTCCTGGTCACCCACGTGCCTGCTCTACATGTCTGATTTTTTTCAATGACATAAGAGAGCCTGGAAGGGAGGGGTCTTCTAGGGTACTGGCAATACTCTTTTCCTAGGGGAAAGAGGGTGGTTACATGGGTATCTATAATTATTCATTAAATTTCATGCACTGTTCTATTTGTGTATCTCACAATATTACGATTAAAAAAAAAAGTGGATCCATAGCCATGCAAGGACCCACCCATGTAGTCTTTGACTTTGCAAAGCTTCCGTGTTCAGCTGTCCCCGACACACCCAGGACACAGCACAAAGGTTGGGAGGGAGACGAGCACAAGCCTCCCGTGCCTGCTCTGCGTACTTGGAATTTGCATGCTGGAATTACTGGAGCACACGCTCAGCTAATCTCCTGGCTGGCGTGACAGCTATTATCATGCAGCGCACACATGCATATTCATCCAGATTTAAAGGGAAGAAATAAGCCTCCCTCATGGCCCTGCTGATAAACAACCCCCAAAAATCTTTTTCCCTGTGCTCAAATGAAACACATTTTGAAGCCTTGTCATACTTAAAAGTGATTTGCCCATAAGTCTTTTATATGTTAATAACATTGTTCGGTGAATATTTTCATTCCCAAGATCATTATTTGATTGGTTTCCACGTGACGTTGAGCACAATGGAAATGGACACGGCCATATCGGGTGTGTTTGGACACCAATCTCCATGTTAAAGCTTGCATCGCCAGCATCCCAACACACGGAACACAGCTGCAGCGCGAGCCCTGGCTGTGTTTGTCAAGTCCGCTTATTTCCAGACAAAACATTTTAATTCCTTACGTGCGAGAGGGAGCTTGGGGGCAAGGACTATGTTGGAAGAGGATGGAGAGGAGACAAGGTGGATAAAGGAGAGAATGGGAAAGGCATTAACCCCGCGTTAAGGTATTTGGCTCTGCCGCATTTCTGCAGTTGTTGTAATATGATTTACTTCTCCGCGGAACCCTGTCCTCAGCATAGGTTCGGTATACGCAGCCAGGGTTTGCCAACCCTGGAAGAACACCAGATTTACCCAGGACCCTCCTTCACTGGGCCTGATTTCATTAGCAGGGTCAGAGGGTAGGGAGTGGGGCAGGCAGACTGGGAGCAACCTGGACACCAGTCCCACATGAGGCTATCATGCGTCCAGTGTTGCAATTTGGCGGTAAGTCCATGGGCTCTGCAGATATCCAAGATCCAGGCAGGCCATCCAGCTGGCAGGCAGAGCTGCTCACAGCCTCCAGGAAATGGGCTGAACCAATCATTTAGTGAGAGGAGAGCTGAGAAGGCGAGATGGCAAAAACAGCATCCAGCTCTGAAAATAGGATCAAGTGGATGACTGGGCTGGGCATGCAAGATTCCACAAGATAAAATGTATGTCCACCAGCTCAAAGAATGCAAAGTTTAAGGATGAGACCAGGTTACTTGCCAGGTAACTCTCCAACACACAAACATACATTTGCACTAACAAATACACATATGCACACGCAGACACCATTATTCATCTACCCCTCAACTTAGGTAATCAAAACCTCCAAAACTTCTAAAAAAGCTTACTTCCACCTCTACCACCTACCAGCCTACCCACCAGCCCTGCCCCATGTCAACTCTCTGTCTGAGTTCTTTGGAGTGTGAACAGGATCACCTATGTTCCCTCGGATTTTACCAGCCCAGGTTCATTCATTTCCTGAGGGTCTATCCTGCCAGGCATCATCTCAGGCACCTCCGTGTGCCCTAGGTAATGCAGGAGAGGTTGTTTGTTTGTTTATTTGTTTTGTTTTAATTTATTGGGGTAACAGTAGGTAATAACATTATATAAGTTTCAGGTGTACAACTTTGTAACACATCTGTATACTCCACTGTGTGCTCACCAACCAAGGTCTACATTCTCCCATCACCATAGACGCACGTTTGACCCCCTTTACCTTCTTTGTCTACTCCCCACCGCCTTTCCCCTCTGGTAACCACCATTCTGTTGTCTTTATCTATGAGTCTGTTTGTTTGTTTGTTTGTTTGTTTGGTTGGTTGGTTGGTTGCTTAGTTAGTAGGTTGGTTGATTGGTTGCTTTTTCGACGGATGATTGGATAAACAAGATGTGGTACATATACACAATGGACTACTACTCAGCCACAAAAGAGATGAAATAGTGCTATTTGCGACAACATGGACGGATCTTGAGAGTATCATACTAAGTGAAACAGGTCAGAGGAAAAAGGACAAGAACAATACGATTTCACTCATTTGTGGGATATAAAGCACAGAGTTTTTTGTGCACAAACCCAGGAATCATACTGCATACGTTAAAATCCCAGTACCCCATGGACCAGCCCTGGAATCTCAGGCAAGCTACTTAGCCCCTCTGTCATTCGGTTTCTTCACCTGGAAGAGAAAGATGACGATGGTGCCTATTCACAGAGTTGTTTTGAGAATTAAATATTTAATACTTCTTTTTTTAACTTAGAAGGGTATTTGGCACATACTCGTATGAAGCATTCGGTAAATGTCAGAAATTATTTCATCCTCCCTGCAATCCCATGAGGAACTCCTCTGTGCCCCCAGTTTACAGACGAGGAAACTGAGGTTGCACTTCCAATGACAATGCCCTCTCTATACTCGCTCATTTATAAGACTGTGTGTCCTGATTTGGGGATTAGAAAGTGCACTGAGCCTACAAAGACCTAAAGAGCTTGGTAAAGTGTCATTAGGAAACTAAAGCCACCTAGGCACAAACTGCCCCTCATTTCCTGGTAAATAATCCAGGTTTGAACTCACTTTACCCCCCTTAACCCCCCAACCCTGGTCTTACGCCCTGGTCTGCCTTCAGGCGGGTTTGCCAAGCAACCATTTGAAATCCATGATCTAAAATCTTGTCTGAATGCAATTCAAAGGTTCTTCTCTGAGGTGAGCTTAGGTTTTTAATTGGAAACCTAGATTAAAAAAAAAAAAAAAAATGAGTGCTTAAGCCAGAGAAAGTGGGTATATTATTGGAGAGGGGGTATTAGTTCTCATTAAGTTTAATGCAAAACAAATTCATTACATTGTAATGATATTAGCCCTAATTAGAAGCCAGGAGCTCGAGAACTATAAAACAAAAAAAAGGCCAGTTGCATTTTTCCAAAAGCTGTGTTTCTCAGCTTAAGCTGCACATTAGAATTACCGGGAAGCTTTCTAAAACTATTAACACCTAGACCTCACCCTGGGAGATTTTGATTTCATTGGTGGAGCCCAGACTCCACCAAAATCAGTATTTTTGTTTAAGTTCCTCAGGTGATTTATATGTGCAGCCAGGGTTGAGGATCACTGTTGTAAAGGGAAAGGAAACTAGTATTTTTTAAAGTCCTCTCGTGTTCCATGTATTGCATGCTGCTTTCAAATATATTATCAAACTTTAAAAATTCTGTTACGATTTGGGTACAAGTATGTAATCCCAAGAGTTTTTCCATTTTCAGTGACGTGAGCTTGCTTATTACATATTTTACTTTTTCTTTGGCCCTCTACTCCTAGAGAAGAGGGGAGAGATCAGAAGCAGAACAGCATAAAACTTCTACAAAGCTGGAGAAGCCAACCAGGGCCATCTCTTTGATTGCCCTAAACAGCAGTGAGATGGGGGACCTGGGCCAAATACACAGCTAAGAGAAGGGGTCTTGTGCTGAATACACTGAAGCCCCAAGGCTGTAAAAAGCCCACAGAGGAATTTTTCACCCAGGAGGGATTTACAGGAACTTTAATAGGAACATTTTAATTGAGAATGGATGTCAGGAAGGAGAAGACTGGGATTATATTCAACTGTGAATGATCATAGCTCAGAACCAGTGAGAAAGACCTCTATTTACACCTTAAGACTCATTTCCTCTGTGTGTCCAGTTAAAAGTGCTACTCTGTGATATGTTTAGCTCTCGGGAGTAGATGGTTTTAAGAAGAAAATTATGATTTCTTAAGAGCAGAATCATTGAAAGAAATAAAATTTACCGGAAGGACCTCAAGAATCAAGATAAAACAGATTTTTATATTTCCAGGGTGGGTCTGCAGTATGTCCCCTTGTGCATTCAGAACACAGAAAGCAGCAAGGCTAGTGCTATAAAATAATTTCAGTGGTGAGATTTAAACAAGTGGCAGCTGACCACACTGACCCAAGGCAGAATGGCGGAGGACACCATGTTGGTCGTGGCAATCCTCCCAGCTGCCTCCTGCCCCTTGGAACATCTGCTGCCACACGGACACCCAGAGCCCATCTGTGTCAGGTCTGTGGCCCCTGCTGGGGTTCTTAGCCAAGCCCACCTTCCCCCATAATGATGCCTCTGGCTCCCGCCTTACCCATCCGGTGCCTCGCTCTTATCAACAGATAGGTGGTCCTTTGACTGCACAAGCACGTGACAGAATTCTCTTCTACCCAATGCCATCCTGATTTCACTCTTACTCTCCCCACTTCCATATATCTACTGGCTTTATCTGGGCAACAAAACAGGAATTTTTCTCTACCACTCCCAAAGGCACAATGCCCCACCTCCAAGGGAATGGCAGACTAACGAGCTGTGGTTCAATCATCATCAGCCTTATGACATTTTAATGGAACGAGCACTTGCAGTTGCTTAACAGTACACACAGCAGTTTCAGACGCTTGGCCTCACCTCCTTGTCACAGCAGCCCGGAAAGGTAGGCACTGTTTTACTGAAGAGAAGAGTGAGATGACGTTGGGGACGTTCACTAACATAGTTGAGGATCCACCCTAGGTTCTTAGCACAACAGTCTCCTGATTCTAAAGCACCATGATTCTACGTGAACTCCCATTACACGTGACCCAGCTGTGCTTAAGGGTGTGCGCGCTCTGGTCAGCATGACTGCACTTGAATCCAAGTTCCCCTCCCTGTGTGACCTTGGACAAGCAACTCAACCTCCCTCAACCTTAGTTTCCCCATCGATACATGGGAGTGAGACCTACCTCACAGGGAGAGGTAAGCATTAAAGGAGATCGTATATATAAAGTACTCAGCACAATGCCCCAAACACAGAACCCAGTCAGTAAATATAAGCAACTCTTGTTGTTATCATTACCTTTGCTTTATGGATATATGTGTGTATATATGTACTCACACGTACCTCTTGAATTTACAAGGGGCCTTGACTGAGGAGGCTACTGAATTTTGCATTCCTTCTTTTTGTTCTTCAGAAGCCCCCACACCACCATCGCCCAAATTCCACCTCCAGGCTATTGCCTTCCATCTCCATCCCCCTTCTCCCAACGTCTCTGAGGAAAGAAGGGCACAGCATAAACATCGGAATAATAAGGATGGTCCTGGAGCCAATGAAATGACAGCAGCACCAAGAAAGTGACTCTTCTTGAAGCAATGGAAGTCCCTGGGTTAGGAACAGATATAGTCATATGCTAGGATCTACCTTGTATTCTGAACTGCAAGGGAGATCAATACTGCTGGATCCAGGCCTGGGAATATAAAAGGAAATTATCTTCTGAGTCTGCCTCATCTTCTACTTGATTCTTGAGGCCAACCATCATCACTACAGATGTCCCCTTCGCCAATTTGAAAAAGCCTGCAATAAAAGCCTCTCTGCCCTCCTCCAGAGGAGCTGCCAGGGTCCCTCACAGCCAGCCGGAGGTACCTCCCTCATAGCACCTCCAGAACCTGGGCACTCCCAGAAAGCAAACACTTGTGAATTAAAGGAGAAGCACTGTTGGCACTCCATAATGACAGCAGGATGCATGCAAGACCACACACCACACCCCCAAAGAGTCAATTATGTCAACACTCTTTCCAAAAATACAAATACATAAGAGCTTTGGCTCAGAGGTATAGGAATAATTCAGGCATTGTTCCGTTGCAGACCACTTCTCTGTCTCATGCCAAACTCTGTCACTTTATTATTTAATCACCACTCATGTCAAGTCCTGAGACCCTGCCTCAAAGTCGCACTCTGCATGCCTCACAGACTCTAGGACATGAGAAAAGGGTGGGAACCAGCGTTCTGTGAGCACCTGCGGGAAGCCAGGCTCTGTGCAGTTGCTTTCAGAGCATTTTCTTGTTGTATCCTTACAAGCACCCTGTAACGAGTGAGTACAAGGGAGCGGTGTGTCCCCATTTTACAGATGCACAGACTGAGGCTTAGAGAGATTGGATGACTTGCCTAAGAGCCACGCTATCAGGGCCAGGGACAGGATTCACACACAGGTCTGTCAACTCCAAAGCCTGGTTCTTGCTGGAAGGGGCCATGGAGAGCCACCAATCCTGTTTCCTTGCTTCTCAGACACAGAAACCGAGACCCGAAGAACTTGTGCCTCCTGTCAGCAGTACCAGTAGATTCAGAACTCAGGTCTCCTGTGTTTTTTTTCAAGACATCATGTTCTTCATCCACCTTTCTTTATCAAAAAGGATACAAGGATATTCAGTATCACCAATTTGTTGACATCATGTAAAAGGAGGCTCTTCTAGGAGAACAAAGTATGTCCCAAAATTGCTTCCTAAAAGAACAACTTCATTTCTGTCCCTTCTTCAAACAAACCGGTTTAAAGCTGCATAAAACCTGCCCTACTTAGAGCTTCCGCAAAAGGTTCAGCTTTTGTAGGCGGTAAATCAAATTCAGCATTACTCAGGGACTCATCACCCCACGTAGCTAATGAAGATAATCCATCAGAGCTGCGGCAAAGTTATTGAGCCGTTCCTGCCCAAGGAAACGGCAAACACAGCCAGGGAAAAAAAAAAAAAAAAGCCACCCGGAATTAAATGAGGAAACAGATGATATTTAATTATATAAATATTCCCAGCAATGCTCTGAGGAATGGAATTATTGGCTTGCTGGGCAGCCCCTCACTGAACCAGGCGGCAGAAGAGATTTACACCCGAGTTCATGTTTTCATTAGAATTCATGCAGCCTGTACTTAGAAAGTAGGTGTCTGGAAGCTTGATGATACTGCGTGTTCATTATGTGACGCTGTAATGTGGTGGCATTAAAGAGAGAAGGGAGGCTCCTCGCATATTCATTTGATATTTACATTTTATTAGTGTTATTATTTGACATTACATACAAAGCAGAAGCAATGTCAATTAAGACTGCACTAATGCAGTCCTAATTACTTCCATTTATGCTAGAATATAAGTGAATTTATAAATGTATTTATTTGAAATTCAAGTGACATCTTGGAGCCACATATTTTTTAAAGCTAAAATCTACTTGCCCATCCTCTATAAATAACCCTGCAAAAGAAAAAAAATTGTCTAGAGTTTTAGCTAAAAAGGGCCCTCTGGCTAACTTCGTGAAATGGAAAAATGAGGTCATTTTAAGAATAAGCCATCGATTCACCCCAACTATGTTTCTAATTACCTGTTGTGTTCGTTTGATATTATTTTTCTCCTGCTTCCACTGTAATGAAGCTGAATTGAGTGGCCCAAAGAGAATTTCAGGTGGACTTCTTTGCACATTTTCAACTGACAAAGGGTGAAAAGAAGAAGAAGAAAAGCACTTCATTTCAGCCCCCTGCTAAGCATTATACTGACCAGTGTTTCTAAAGGATTTTTAAAGATTTCAAGTTATAAAGGTATCTTCCTGAAGAAAACCAAGGGAAACCCTATGAGCATTTTCTTCCAAATCCAACAGTGAAACGTCAATTAAGAATTAATAACCCAAAATTAGGACTGTAGCTCCTAAAAAAAAAAAAAAAAGTTAAATATTTAGAGGCAGTTTTCTACCAGTGAACCTCTTCATGAAACGTGTTCCACTCATCATTTAAATCCAAACAGCACGTTAACAAGATTTTTGCGGAAATAAAGACTTTAAGAGATAACGCCAGGCAAATTCTGCCTTACAAGAGGCAACCTCTCCCCTGCCCTCCCCACCTACACACACAAAAATCTACTTTACTAGATAGCTTTGACAGAGATATTATCCTGGAACAAATTTCAACAAATTGAAGGAAATTCGGTTCTTTCACCACATTCTGTATTGAGTGAGGATAGTACATTTTACATTTATGCATTTTTAAAAAAGGGGGGGGGGGGAACGGCATCTCAAGGCTCCAGAAATGAAAGTTACGCTCCCTCCACACACACCCCAGGACGGTGGGTTTAGAGCCCCTTCGATGATTCTTATATCTGAGACCTGGAAAGGATTTGGAGGTCATCTACTCTGGCCGACCAGTGCCAGCCTGAAACTGTCGCTGATTGGTTACACGGCAGTAGAAAGAGAGCTGAGGAGCTCACCTTCTTGTCTTTCTAACACTTTTTCCTGGAGGGAGCACATTCCATGTGGGTTGAGGGGATGCATACACCTCCCTCCCCCCTCCTCCCTTCCTCCCTCTCTCCCGCTAGAATGCTATGGACCCCCAAATGCAGGCATTCTGTCCTCATCATCTCTGCACTCTAGCATCAAGTACTGGGGCCTGGCACAAAGAATGCCTTGCTTTCCTTTCCCCATTGCCCCTCCTTGAGGGTAGAAAAAGGGTCTTATACCTCTAGTTCCCCTTGCACTTCCGTAACCACAGCTCAGACACACCACAAATTTTGTCAAATTAATTTGAAATATTTTGGAGTAAAAAGAAAGAGTCCTATTTGAGTCATACTTCAGATTTCACTTCAATATCTAATTAAGAGCCTCTATTCATTTTCCATTTTTATAAAAGCACCTAGTTAAACAGTGATGCATTGAAATTATAACGCTAGTTGTACGGGAGAGTCAACTGCTTCACCGGATCAAGTCAACTAATCTGAGTCATCAAGATTTTCATTTCAGCATTTTTTTCCCTCAGGTTTAAAGCCCACCATTTGAAATACTTAGTAGTTTATATTGTCAGCTCGTGTTCACAGCCCAAAGCAAAACATTTGCGGTTGCTTGTTAAACTGTGATAATGAAAGGCACATTCCTTGTAGGTGCTGGATGCCACCCCACCCCTTTCCTTTCCCATGGACCCAACCCAATGGATGGCACCTTCTGTCTCCTGTGCCTTCAGCAGCTCCCTTGCAGCTAGGTTCTTCCCATCGGCATATAAACTGATGCTCCAACAAATCCCCAATTTAGAAAGAAATTAATGCATCTCCTTCCAGCCACTGCTCCTTTTTTCCTTCATTCAAAGCCAAGTTCTCAAAAGGGTTTATCTCACTATACCCTTTGCTTCCCTCACTCTTAATGCCCAGTCTACTCTCTACTTTGCCTCTCCTTAATCACTCAACTATCAACCAACTTTCTTGGTGCTAAATTCAGTGAATACTTTATGGCCATATCTTTTATTCAACTACTTAATGGGGCTGACCACTCACTCCATCTTGAAGTGTTCTTTCCCTCCCCTTCTGTATTTCTAGAACAATATACTCTGTCCAAATCCTGGTCTCTTCTTGTTTTCACAATTTCATCCACTCCCAAATCTTGAGTTGAATTAATTATCATCCGACATAAAGTTCATACTCAAATTTCCCCAACTGTCTCAAAAATGTCCTTTATAACTCTTTTGTTTGTTTTGATTGGATTCCAACCAAGTTTCATAAACTGCAATTGGCTGTTATTTCTCCTTGGTTTTCCCTAATCTGAAACAGTTCCTGCACTTCCCTCTGTTCTTCAAAACATTAAATCATTTAAGAGGCCCAGGCCAAGGCTGCAGAAGTCGTGTACCTTCCCCCACCCCCACTCCATCACATCAAGACTGTCCCTATCTGTGATGCCAGACTTGACCATTTGACTAAGATGTTACATAATAACCAATACTTCCACTTCTCAGGCACAGTTTTCTATTAACTAGTCTGGACTAATACCTTGAGAACATGAGTATATTCTGTTCAACATCAACAACCTTTCACAGTAGTTTTAGCATCCATCCTGAGTCAACCATTACGTTGGTGTTACAAAATGATGATTTTTTTTTTTAATTCTGTAATTCCTTCTGTATTTGTTACCTAACTTTCTTCTCCAAAGTAGAGCTTCTCCTTACTCCCACCTTCCTGCCACTCTCTCATCACTGTGGACTCATGATTTTTTTTTTAATTTAATGTGTTATAATCTGTGATCATCAATGTTCTTTTTGAGGTGCCAATGGTCCCAAGTTTGGCCAGTGAGAGTTCCTCTCAGCTAGTCCCTGGACATGACCTCATTAGTCTTTCAGTACTTCCCTGCCTCTGGCACAAAGAACTATCTCAGGCTCACAATTTCTCCAACGGTTTCTTTCAGGGGAATGTGGAATTTAGAAACCAAGATTTGAGAATTAGAGATGCTCATTACCAGTGGCACAATATAGCTCTTCCACTTTCAGTGGTTACAGCTTGTGTGTGTGTGTGTGTGTGTGTGTGTGGCGTCTGTAGGTTCTTAACATGAGTTCATACTGATACTTTCAACTTAGATCTAAAACCATGAGATCCTTCCTTACATTCCCTCTTTCCATATTTGTGTCCTTCCTTCTTCCACATTAAAAATTCTGGCTTCTAACAACACAATATTTTACTCATTTGCTCTCTCCTAAATAGGTACTTCCAGAATTTCATCACCAATGTCCCTACCAATACAAGCCTACTAAAAATAAGTTCAATGTTTCTTTATATTTCCCTTTGTCATTAGGCTATATCCAGTGTGGCGACAAGTTTTTAAATACAGACTCTTTGGCAAACTTAGAATAAAAAGATCTTTTTAATGATTCTATTAATCATAAAAGTAGCTTGTTCTCTCAAAACATGGATTTAAGATAATATAAATACATATATTCATGCAAGAATCACTGCCTATTAAAATTAGCCCTCACATTAAATTTTACAGTACCTATGGTATTTAAATAGGTAATGTTAAGCTTTTGTGAATCAACACTATAGAGCATTTAAAGGCTATGGTTCCAATTTCCACAGAAACAATAGATCACTATTTCCAAGAAAAAAATTAAAATCTTTTCTAATACCTAAATAATTTTCTTAAGATGAGCTTTAATTAATAGGTCTGACCCATGCTTTAACATTATTTCACAAGAAATAAGTGAGATTGTCTTATTTAAAATGGAAATTGATTGTCCCTACAAACACAAATATGGCCTTGAGGCTTTCATTTTATTAAAGAAGATTTTAGTAGTATCTTGTTAGCTAGTGCTTTTAATTGGGTGGCCACACCCAATGTAACCTTGGTAAGATGGCTACTCCTCTGCAAGGTTCCAAAAAAAGGTTCAAAAGCACAGATTTAATGAGTGAGTGTGTTTTGACCATGTCTCATCCCTGAAGAAGACCAGATCTTACCCCCTCCTTGCTTTCTACTTTCAACAAATAAAATCTATATTGTGTTAAGAATCCCGTACTATTGTTGCCTCTCCTCCATGTCTGTCTCTGAAGGTATAGATTCCTTAGGCCAAAACCATAGCAGTTTTATTTAAACTTTGACTACAAGGCATTGGCCATACACATGAAAACAGTCCAAACACCACTGTTGTGTTTCCTTGTGTTTGAGCTTAAACATCTCGATAATTTGTAATTAGTGATAGCAACAAGAGGCATCCTAAAACCTTGAGTCTAACTAAAATGAACTTTAGATTGAATTGAGAATACAAAATTCAAAAGCCAATTTCATGTCTCTTTCTCACATGTTTTCTAAATCTCTTTCACTTGCTTCTTCAAGAAGCATAGTTAGTAACACAATAGCACACTCTTCGTAATGGAAAAGCTGCCAACGCACTTAATGCATTTCTCTGTGGCCAATATCCTCACTTGTGCTATTGGCTGCTGTCACTTTGGGAAGTGACCAACATCAAAATCCTAACTTTCAGCCAAAAAAAAAAAAAATCATGACTAGAGCTCTACCCCAACTGTTGATTTTATGCCTTAAAAATGGAAAAAGAAACTAGAAGAGTGAAGCAGAAGAAAGATGCTTGTGTCAGTGTTCTCCAAGGAGAAAGAAGACTAAATATGGGGGGTTAAAAACAGACTGGGTGAATGAAGAGGTGAAAAGGGAAAATACAGAGGGTACCAAAAAAATGTATACACATTTTAAGCAAGGAAAACTGTATAAAAATTGCAATAATCAATATATACCGATGGCAAAAGATGAAGTCACACAAGTCACATTTGACTTCTGCAATTACAAGAGGTGTTCAAAGTGGTTACCATCAGCGTCCAGACACTTCTGATTATGGCGAACTACTGCTTGAGCAACGCTGACCAAAGTGTCCACTTATATAAATTTTTTTAGAACCCCTGGTATATGCAGTGGGTTAGTGAGAAAGAGACAGGATAAGTTATTAGGAGGGAAGTAAAGGTGGAAGACGTGGTGAAAAGAACGATTCAGTTGGAAGAAAGACTGGGTGCCTTCTTTGCTCACCTCACGGCTCATCAATGTTTCCATATCAGACAACACCCTGGCCATGCCAACTTCTCAGGCTTCTGCTCTCTCATGTCCTCAATAAAACGTTCCACTCATTTTTTAAATTGTGCTACGATACACGTAACATAAAACTGACCATCTTAACCATTTCTAAGAGTACAGTTCAGCGGCACTAAGTACATTCGCATTGTTGTGCAGCCATCACCACCATCCATCTCCAGAACTCTTTTCATCATCTCAAGCGGAAACTCTGTCCCTATTTAAACACTAACTCCCCATTCTCCCTCCTCTCTCCGGGCCCGGGCAACCGCCACTCTACTTTCTGTCTCTACAAATCTGACTACTCTAGGTACCTCCTGTAAGTGGAACCAGACAGTATTTGTCCTTTTGTGTCTGACTTATTTCACTGAGTATAATGCCTTCAAGTTTCCCCCATGTTGTGGCACGTGTCAGAATTTACTTCCTTTATAAGGCTGAATAATATTCCATTCTGTGTATATACCACATTTTGTTTATCCAGTCATCCGTCGACGAATGTTTCCGTCTTTATCAGTGGGTTGTGTTCACCTTTTGGGTACTGTGAATCACGCTGCTATGAGCATGGCTGTGCATGATCCCCCACTCATTTTTAACAACCTCCTTCAGAATGTACAGACAGCATTACCTCTTTATTAATATTTTTTAAAAGACACTTCGGTACTCAGCAGGAGATCCACAGAATCTGACAAACTGAAAAAATATGTATTTGTTTTGATGACTCCCCAGTCGACCCAGATATCCAATCACTGATTTAGCCAATGTTTCTAAATATCCAGCCTGAAATAAGTTTGACCCAGGATTGTTTACAGCCCTTATGATTCAAATCCAGTGACTCATCTTCCTGTCAAGAAGATGAGGAATTGGGCTAAAAGAAATTGACACACACTAGTTCTGGGTCTCAAAAATACCTCTTTATTACACCTCCCTTCTGAGTCATAAAAACAAACTCCATCTCTAATAGATTTTAAATTTGACATATATATAGTTTATGAGTCAATCCAATTTTGTTTGCTATTTATATACACACATACTTATGCCTACGTTTATGTATGTTATGTATGTATATAACATTTTATACACACACATATACATTTATTTACACAGAGTTCTATTTTCCATCCATGCTTTTCAAGCTTAAGTCTAATTTGCTGAATTTTAAAAGGGATTTTCCACTTCGATACACAAAAATATATGCTCACAACTTAACTGCACATAATAAAATTGCCAGTACAGTTAAGTGAACCATGTTTCAGAGTGGAGGTATGCACCAATTAAAATAAAGGACTATTTTAGAAGCACCCCCAGCTTTTTTCTGAATAACACACAGTCTCACAATAAATTAATCATAAGAAACCAAGGAAATAAGGGTCAAGTACTGGGGACGTCGATGCTATGAAGTTGTGTTACACATTTTAAGTCACACAAAAAGGCCAGGTAACCTCTGAAATTACCTCATCCTTGACTTCAGGGCTAAAACATGGTCTTCTCATCAAGTGGCACATGCAGAATAAGAAATAAGATTGATAGACTCATCTTCCCAGTCCATCAAACGTCACCACTGCTTTACTTCAATGATTTTAAATTCCACCCAAACTTGTGTCCTGACCCAATTCAAACACTCTCATCTCTTCTTTCTACTAGAATGTTCCCAACCCCCAATCTCTTCCTGTCTAAGTCCTTTCCATCAACCACGCTTCTACCATGAAGCCCTTCCTGACACCCCACAAGCAGGCATACGTGATCCCTCCTTCTTCTAATCCTCCTCATCATGGCTCCCAACTGGAACAAAAGGTATGTGATGAAATGCCACCATGTCTGGCCCCACCCCTCACCCCTGCCCTCCAAATACACACAGGCACACACACTAGCTTGGGCTCCTTGAAATCACTTACACCAGTTGTGTTCAAGCAGCTGCATGAATCATCCATTCCCTACCTTATTTATCTATAAAATGAAGAGATCACAGTGCAGGTTCATGGGGCAGCTGAAATGGTGCTCTAAAGGGGCCCACCTGACAGCGCAACGCAGGAGAGAGATGATGCATGAACTGAAGAGAACGTGGTTGTGTTTTAAAACCCTGTGCGCTTTTTATGCAGCGGCTTCAGAACAGAGGGGAGAATAGGCTGGCTTTTTTGATATAAGTCAAATTACCAAGTCAGACACAAAAACAAACTCACAGATACCTGTCAATCAAACTAGGCCATAATTGCTATGTGAGGTTGCTTTTTTGTTGTTTGTTGCTAGAGATCTGAGGTCACATATTAACACATTAATTGAAATTTTGGTCATAATTAACATGTATTAAGCTGTTGATTACATGGTTGCATTTTGAAATTTTTAATTGGTTTGTTTCAATTGATAAAAGGTAATTTGTTTGGGGATGATGTTTAGAATTATGTATTTAATTATCATTGAATAGATAATTAATATAGTGTAGCAATAGTAAACAATGACTATGGTAATTATCATTGAAGTGCACGTATTTGCACAAATATGATAGACTGATTTTCCTTCTAAAGTTGCTTTGGTCTTTTCCTCTGAGCTTGTTGCACCATTTCACTTCCTTCACAGACGTAATTAACAACATCTCCATGTCATCCACTTGCTTCGATTTAAAAAGAGCTTTAAGAAGCTGTAAGGACAAAGGACACCCTAAAAGCCATATGGAGCCCCATTTTTCCCTCTCTGCAGATCACTCACGCTAGGAACTTTTCCGCATGATTTTCAGTTGGCTCTCGGCATTCCTGCAGTATTAAACTGAACCTTATTATTAAAGAATTCCTGTATCTCTAATAAGGGCACTCATTTCCTCAGCCTAACAGAGTACAGTCATCCCCCCTTATCTGTAGGGGATACATTCCAAGACCCCCAATGGATGCCTGAAATTGCGGACGGCACTGAACCCTATGTAATATACCGTTTTTTCCTATGCATGCATACCAATGATCAAATTTAATTTATAAATTTGGCACAGTAAGAGATTGACAATAATAATAATAAAGTAGAACAATTATAACAATATACTGTAATAAAAGTTCCATGAATGTGGTCACTCTCTCTCTCTCTCTCAAAATATGTTATTGTACTGTATTCGCCTTTTCATTTAAAGGGAGCCCTTTAGGGCTTCTCTTTGGCACATCCAAATTGCTAGCATCACTACTCTTGCACTTTGGGACCATTATTAAGTAAAATAAGGGTGACTTGGACACAAGCACTGTGACACCTCGGCAGTGGATCTGATAACGGAGATGGCTCCTCAGTGACTCATGGGTGGAGAGTGAATACAGCGTGGAGACGCTGAACAAAGGGATGATTTGCGTGCTGTTGGGACGGAACGGCACTGCGTGATTTTTCATCATGCTACTCCGAATGGCATGCAATTTAACTTATAAATTGTTTATTTCTGGAATTGTCCATTTAATGTTTTGGAATCACGGATGACTGTGGGTAACTGAAACCATGGAAAGTGAAACCGCAGATAAGGGGTGGGGGACTACTGTAATCATAATCCAAAAGTGGTAAAGCCTCCCACAGTAGCTAACATAGCACTTACCAGTGGGCTGTGTATCACTATTTGCAAAGTGACAGATGAAAGTGGTAAAATCCGCTGTGTTGTCTTTGAACTGCTCTCCTTACAAAAAAAAAAAAAAATATATATATATATGTATATCCCCAACTCATGAGAAATAATCATAAATGTGATGGGCTCAGTTTTAAAGTCCTGCTTATCTATCCCTCAGCAAAGTTGCTATTACAGACTGGGGTCTCCTGTAAGACCAGGCCCATGCCTGTATTTCTGGGTCCCCGAAATACCTGAGACATCCCAGAAGACATGTGGGCTAGGGCTCCCCTGACATGTAGGTGCTGCAGAGGTTGTTCCTATACCTCCAAGGGGCAACCAGATGCTACCAGGGAAACTGCCCCTGTGCTTGCTCTTTTGGGACCCTCTCTCTGTCTTCATGCCCCTCTCTCTCGGC
The DNA here is from genome assembly GCF_036562045.2 of Rhinolophus sinicus. NCBI lineage: Eukaryota > Metazoa > Chordata > Mammalia > Chiroptera > Rhinolophidae > Rhinolophus > Rhinolophus sinicus. The sequence continues at coordinate 98,439,859 of NC_133757.1, forward strand.
ACAGAGTGGGAACTCAAAGGCAGCAGCAGTGAAAAAAGAAGTGACTCCATTAACTGGTGCCAACCAGTCTTCAGTCCTCATTGCCTCTAGAGGAGAAGAAGGGGGGCCTGCCTCCCCCTGGCCATAGCACCCCAGGCTGTACATAACACACGTTTAGGGATGCCCCAATCTGCAATTCACTGCTTTCATAAGATTATTTTTTTAATGAGCAAATGTGAGTAAATTCCTAATTTAATAAACTTAAAGCTAGTGGAAAGGGGACATGATTGGCCAGAATGCAAAGTGAACCATAGAAAAAGCCAGGGGTGGGGAGAGGAGGGGAACCTATAACTCTTTCTTAATTTACATGAAAAGGAGATCAATAATGCCATCTGAGACTTAAGAAGACAAAACTAAAATATAGTTTGTTTGATCTTATTCTAAAATGCATTCTTTAATATTTTCCAAAATTCTATAACAGTATAAAATAGCTTCTTTTAAGAGTCATCTTGCATATGTAAAAACCCAGTTTAATAGAGGGGCATTTTAACAGTCTTAAATGATATAGGCTGCACAAATATCACCTCATTTGAGCCTCACAATAATCCTGTGAAGGAAGGAGAATGGATGTTGTGATCCCATTTTAGAGATATGGACACTGAGGCTGAATGATCTGCCAGTAGCCACACCCCCAAGATGTGATCACGCCAATCCCAGCACTACTGACAGAATGCTATTTCCCATAACACAAAGAAAACACTATACCCATGCTACGGACTGAATGTTTCTGTACCTCCCACCCCAAATTCCTACGTGGAAGCCCTTATCCTCAATGTGATGGTGTTAGTTGGTGGGAACTTTGGGGGGTGATTAAATTTAGATGAGGTGATGAGTTTGGGTCTCTGTGACGCGATTCATGCCTTTGCAAGAAGAAGAGATCAGAGTTCTCTCTCTCCACCATGTGAGGACACCGCAAAAAGGGGGCCATCTGCAAGCCAAAGAGGGACCTCACCAAAACCCAGACCATGCCAGCACCCTGATCTTGGACTTCCAGCCTCCAGAACTGTCTGTTCTGGAAATTCACGTCTATTGTTCAAGCCACCCAATCTGTTATTTTGTTAGGACGGTCCAAGCCGACTGAGACGACCTGTTTTTGACTAAATGAATGAAAGCCAAACATGCCCAGAGGTAGTTTCGTCAATGTTAGTCATTTCACTAACACCTCCATGAGGTTTGCCAGCTGTAATCTTGTTTATAAAATATCTTTCATGCTATCCACTTTTTAGGTATATCTGCATTTATTTTTCAAAGAGAACTCCATACCATGACCATAAATGGAAAGCCAGTATCACTGGCCACTAACGGAAAGTAGCAAACATAAATTGAATGAAAACCAGACAATGTCTTTAAAATGTCAGCCTACCCAAGGTTTCTGAGGCTTTCTCTCACTTGTTAAAGAGGGAAATGAGCAAGTATTAAAGAAATGTTGTTGTAGTAGGTTAGGTGAGACCTCCTTTCATTAAGCAGAGGGACTAAAGGTGACCTGGGAGTCCAGGAGGAGAGGCAGGACAGAAGTTGCTAGAAACAACAATTTAACCACCAACACACACACTCCTGAATCACCTGCTCTCTCACTCCTCATTCGTGCAAAGTCCCCGTCTCAGACTCACTCCTCGACTTTCTGCCTTCTCCACTTCAGCTTTTCTTTTTAATTACCTCTCCTTGTCTTACCAAATTATAAGCAAACTAAGTATCTAGAACTCATAATTCTTTAAATACAATTAAATTCCTATTCTTAATTTTAAAAGCAGCATTTCCATTTCTGAGTAAAAACAAACTCTTCAGCCTCAACCCCAGAATTAAAATTAGGTGAATTTCATTAGGGGATAAATTTTAATGTACTTTTTAATGGATCAGAGGCCACACCATTCAAGAAGGTTCATCTCATCCTTGTGTTCCCAGAAATAGGATATTATCTGTAACCCTTATTCTAAAAAGACTTCCCCTTTCCAGCTTCATGGAATAAAATCAAATATGCTGCAGAGCTAAAAAGATTCATTTCTGTCCACTCCCACCCTCCTTCTCAGTTTAACTGAGCGTAGATCTGAGGTCACTCTGAAGTCACTTTGCAATGTTGCAAAATAGATAAGTACTGGCAGCAAAACTTCAGGTGATGAAAAACATACGTCCTTTTCCAGTCCCTCCACAGTTATTTCTTCTCATTTTAGAGCTTTGCGTCATAGACCAGCATTGGGGACAACTGTTGGGTCAGGAATCTCTGCCCTGTCCCCCTGGCCTCTCAGAGTCAGGGACAGCAAACCCAACAGTGACAGTCCAGAGAAACAGGGCCCTGTCCATTTTGTTTCCCTGCCTCTGGCACATAGGGGTACCCCCAAATGTTGAGTGAGTGAACGAATCCTCCAGGCAGCACAAGCTTCCTTGACTCAAGCTTGTACCTGCCTGGCAGCTAAGAGCTCTTCTCTTCAGACTTCTCCATGTTGGTGACCACACTGTTCTATTTCCTAATTTCAGTGCCGTGCCAGGAATCAGGGTGTGGTAGCCAATCCCCAGGATAGCCCGCAGGGGTTCCTGGTTCTCCTGTTCCCCTGCCGTCCCCTGCAACCCTGCGTCAGGGTTGATCTGTGCGACCAAAAGCAGCCTGTAGAAGAGATGGAATGTCTTCCATCTCTTCCAGGCTAGGCCAAAAAAGACATGGTGACGTCTGTTTCACTCTCTCGCTTGCTGAACTCGGGTCACTCACTCTGGAGGAAGCCAGCTGCCAAGTTGTGAGCACACTCAGGCAACTGACGATGAGCCCCCAGGCGCGCCTGCCAGCAGCCATGCTGGAAGCCGCCTGCCCGAATCTCCAGTCCACAGACTCCCACGTCGCTGTGACCAGCCTCTTCCCTAGGATCACAGCCACATTTCCATCTCCGTGCTGGACATTTGCTTGTGGACAGACTACGGGCCCTGAGTCTGGCACATACAAAACCACACGCCATCTCTTGTAGACCTCTTGCTGGCACCTCCACCTCCTCCTCTGGTCTGGCTCCCCAGTCCTCCCCCGAACGCAGTTTGGACAGCTGAGGATCCCTCAGACTCTCTCTCCCCCTTGCAGTCACCAGGCCCTGCGGAGGTTCTGCTTTCTCGATGTCTCTTCTATTGTCCCCCCTTTTCCATTCTCATTGCAACCACACCCCATTTGAGGGCGACTCTGTCTCTTTGATGCTAACCTGAAATAGCCTCAGCGGGCATTCCAGCTTCCAGAAGCCAATGTCTATACGTCTGTGAAGAGCTTTTTAAAGAACAGTTTAAAAAAAGAAAACAAAGAAAAACAAAAAAAGGGGAAAAAAAAGAACAGTCTCAATGTGCCACGCCCCTGCTTTGAAACTTACAGCGATTGGCTGGAAGAAGCACACACCTCTCAGCAAGACCTCCAGGCTCTCTAAGATAGAGCCCACCTGTGCCTCCACCCTGCACTCCCAGGGTCTCCTCTATGTGCCTGCAGCCCAGGGGTATTTGACAAAGCTCAGTCACCTGAAGGCCTGTCACAGACGGTCACCATGCCCGAGATTCTGATTTCATGGGTCTGGCGTGGGAACCAGGCTGCAATAATTTTTTATAACAGTTTTAATGAGATATATAATTCACATACCCTACAACTGACCCATTTACAGCACATAATGATGTTTAGTCTATCCAGAGTCGCGCGACCATCACCACATTCAATGTTAGAACATTTTCATCAGCCCAAAAAGAACCCCCATACCCTTTAGCAATCACTCCCCATTTTCGTCCAGCTCCCCTCCCCCCCGCAGCCACTAATCTACTTTCTTTCTCTATAAATTTCAGGCAGCAGTTAATTTTGACTACCAGTTCTCCAGGAATACAAAAGCATAGCCAGAGGTGAGAACCTCCAGCCAAACCAGACCTCTCACCCATTCAGCTCCCAGCTTTTGCTTACATGGTTCACTCTGCTAGGGATGTTTTTCTTCCATTTCTATGTTTAAAATTCTCCCCCCACTTCAAATACAACCTCCTCCATGAAGACTTGATTCATCCCGCCTCTCTCTCAGTTCACCTTTGCAGCACCTGAACAGCTGAATAGCAAAGCAAACATCAGCTCTTCCTCTGCAATCCCACCATTCTTTGCCCTGATAAACTATGTGGGCGTGTGTGTCTCTTCTCGTCTGGATCACACATTCCTGAACTTCAGGAACCATTTCTCATCCACCTCTGAATCCCCACAACAACTACAGTGCAGTAAGAACGGAAAATATATATTTCGAGTCAGTACAAATATGGTCTGTCTACTGCTCTCTCTAAACGCTGTCCACTGTTATAAGATTTCAAATTGGAGGACACCCTCATCTCTCTCCCATCCACACTAAAACTCCCTTTTTTTCCCCTTGAATAACAGTAAGAATGAAACAATGGTATGCAATAGCCTTTCGAGTTAATTACAGTGTCAAAATACATACATAGAAAAAGAAAATACATACACCCATGCTGATGTATGTGTGTGTGTGCATGATTCTTAAACTTCCATCACAGTAAGCAGGGACAGTTATAATAAAGTATATATAATTATTAACCTGTCATATGAGGCACCACTCCCTAAAACATTTCAGGAAAGACACATGCGAAGACCCCCTTTGAAATGAAGGATTTTGAAAACGAACAAGCCACATGTTCACATCATCAGAATGTATAAACAGCAAAAGTACAACAAGGGCACTTGCCCTGTACGTTGGGCGATCATAAGCCAGCATCTTCAGAGGATACGTGTGTGGGGCGGGGAGGAGAGAACGTGGCAGTAGGAAATGAATTATGCAGGCAGCAAGCAAAATGAAAAATCGAGACAGAGCATTCTTCAGCTAAAACACAGGCTGACTCCATAATCTAGATGTGGCCTTAAAATGGATTAAATGCACTTGAAAAATCACACATGGTAATTTCACAAAGAACCTTATCTAACCCAAATGTCTTATTTCATCCCTGATCCGTTGGCCTTTCTTTTCCAACAAGATATTTTCTTTGCATTAATTATTTTGTTTTTATGGTTTGTTTGCAATAAGGAAAAACCCACCCAATACAGAACAGGGGCCCCGATTGGGCCTTCCTTCCCTCACACTAGGTCCTGCCTCTGTCACTTGAATTTTGACTCAGCTCCGTCAGTGAAAAATTAGACTTCATTTCAGTATGCTAATAGCAATCCCTCCAAAACAATGTAATCAAGGCCTCATGTGCACCTATAATTTCATCCTTGACATAAGCCTGACAGCTATTTATTGTCTGAAAGGGAAAGGGGGGGAGGGGACTTCTATAGACCCCCTTCCCAAAACAAGCCCAGCAGCTTTATGTTTGAAGGCAGAGTCTTTGCAAAGTCCAAACAAATGGCAATAATCATGGGGTTTACATACGTCTTGTCTTAAGCAATCAAGGCAGAGGGTTAACAGAGAAGCACATTCAGATGCGCCAATTCCCAAACTGCCCACCTCTGATGAGCCAGCTGTGAGCCGCAATTGTCACATTATAATTTAGGCAAAGGGAAAAAAAAAGGCATCAGAATACACACTGGATCAACATAATTATTCACAGCAGGATGCTGCAGAATTAATTTAGCCAATCAGAATTATACTTGGGGGTTGGGCACATTGCAGAGATGAAGAAGAGAAAGCAGGGGGTGGGAAGAGGGGGGTGAGGTGAGGGGGGAGGGGTGCTGTTTACAACACCTTATTAATATTTGGATAATCTGATCTGGAATATATTGTGAATACATGGAAGCGCAATGTTGTTTCTTTTTCGTTTATTTACAAACACCTATACGGCTCGGCACTCACAACATGCCAGGCAGTAGTCTGAGCGTCATTCGAATGTAAGTTTATTTAATCCTCATGACCAGGAGGTAGGTGCTATTATTATCCTTGTTTTACATAAGGAAGTTCAGAGAGGTTAGAAAGCTCGCCAAGGTCACACAGCTATTAAGTAGGAGATCTGAAAAAGGAACCAAGGCAGGCTGGCTCCAGGGGCTATGTATTAACCAGCAGAGTTGAAAGATTCTTGCTCCCAGACAAAATGATGAGCAATCAGAAGGCGCACTATGACCGGTGATGGACCCTTAAACCATGTAACATTGTGCAGCTGGAGCTTTAACATTCTCAGATTCCTTCAAGCTGATTGTCCTGAAGATGGTGGAGATGTGACACTGCTAAATCTGGCATTATACTTCGGGGCTGGTCACTTCCCCGTACAGATGATGTCATCACCCAGCTCTCCAACGTAAGAAGAGCAAAGGGTTACCCCCACATGCCCCACAGCGCTCTCCGGTTTAGGACAGATCAGTCACAATGGGGCAGCAGCTTGGGCTCCCCTTCTTGACAGAGTCTTTCTATAGAAAAGCAGCAGCTAGGAATCCAAAAATTAGATTGAAAAGAAAGGGAAAGCCGGCTGCTCCAAGGACAAGAGTTCAGTGAAAGGCCTGATGTACACACACAGATAAAGGATTGAAGAAGTCAGAGATCACACTGACACAAACTTCCTGCTTGGATTTCTATCTGCAGACTCAGGTTTGCAGTGACATAAAAGGATGGCTTGCCTTTCCGGCAGGCACAGGTGAATTTAAATGAAAGTAGCCCTCTTCCTCCCCGACTTGGCATTCTGTCATGAGGGTAGATAACAGGAGCCAAGAGGAGCCTTGATTTCCTTGTAAAAGTTAGACTTCAGCTGGCGTTCTTGGCTTCTGGTAATGGGGGGAAAATGACAGGGAGCGGTCCGGGGTTTTATGTGTGGCAATAATGTTTGATCTATGCCACTGTCAATGAGAACTGTGATTTAATCCATAAGGATATAGAGCCTCATGATGAAAGGGGAATAACGACAAATCCTGATTAACAATCACTGCTACACTAAAGCAGGTTTCCATAGTAACAGGGCTGAAATTATACAACAAACTGGGATGCCATACCAGGCAAATTACTCCATGAAGGGGCCCTGTTCTGAAAGCATTTGGCTTTCTGTGTTCTCTTAAAATTAAGATGCAACTATCTTACTTTCAACTTGTATTAGTTTTCCCCTTTTTTCTAAACATGCCCTCTTTAGTTGGTCTCAGATAATATGAGGGATAAATATGTACACAGAGGAAATGTAGCAAACAATTAAACGTATTTCAGCCCCTCTCTCCCCTGCAAGGGAAGGACAAAACAAAATTATGGCAAAGGGAATCTTCCTTTCATATCATTTGTTTGATAAAATCGTGCTTAATTTCTCGATTTAGGGAATGGGGGACATCAAAGTGTGTCCCAGTAAAATGTTCCACCTCTCACTCCATATAACAAAGTTCTCTGAATTTAGAGGAGAGAGGAGCAAAAGAAAAGCAGAATAGAGGTCCAGACAGGGAAGGCATTTCCTTTGTTCCCAAGGATGGTTAATTTTCAACCGACATTTAAAAAAAATAAAAACACGGTTTTAAAATAATGCTTTTCTCCAAAGCTTACTCAAAATAATGACAAAAACTGGGTAATAGGAAAACCTGCATTGGAACTATTTTAAAACTCTTATGGCTATTACTGCAACTGACTTTGACAATGAACCTTTATAAAACAGATCCTACCAAATAGCCTGGGAAAAGTCTACTGCAGTAAAACATCATACTCAATGTCCTCCTTCAAATGCAGAGGAACAAAAAGTGAGACATTAAAAATAAACAGAAAAATCATAGTCCTAAACATCTTCTTTAAAGAGGTTAAAGATGTGAAAGGGGGGTATGGAAATTTAAACACTGCAGATTTTTAATATTCCTCCTTCCAAGATAGAAAAAAAAAAATCAGAGCTTTACCTTGTTCAGAAATGCTGCAACTCTAGAAGAAAACACGTTTCCCTTGAGATTTATGCATGGCTTGCAGTTTAAATCATTGAAGGGCAGTGTGGCCCAGTGGAAAGAACCAGGATGTAGAGGCAGAAGCCCTTGGGTACTGGCTCCATCAGTTGCAGCTATAAGCTGCAAATCACATCATTTAGCCCTCTGGGTCTTGGTTTCCTTGTCTGTAAAATGGGAATAACAATACATACCTCGCTTACCTCAAGAAGTTTCTGAGATAATTAGTAAAATACTACATGTAAATACTTTCTGAAAATTATGAGACTATCTATTGTTAACTGCTAATTCTTGTGATTTCAATTATTCAACACTTACTGAGTGCCTACCACAGGCTAGGCAAAATACACCCAGGATAATCCATCTCCATCTGGCAAAAAAAAAAAAAAAAAATTGCTGCCAATTGTCTCAAGCAAATTCATACTGTCACTTCAAGTTTACATGAAGCCAAAATAAGCAAACAAATAATAAAAATAAATTACAGAGCAAGCATTTGCCAAAGAGTGAATTCCTTCACCCTGGCCCCATTTATCTGTATACATTTAAGAGGTTAAAAAAAAAGTGTTGATGCTTTAAAATCACGATACCAACTGTGTGCATGGCAAAAGGTAGAAGGCTGGGGGGTTATCACATGAAAGACCAGCTCCAAGGTTCCTGTGCTCTTGGTCTCTGCCATATCTAAGTCTGCACTTCTAGGTGGTGGGTGAAGGGGCAGGGAGATGGCTGGGCCCGTGTGAGTGCCACTGTATGTCTCCTGCCTCTGTGTGGATTCTCCTTTATATACACAGCCCTTTCTGGAGCCAGACTCCTTGGGTTCAAATCTCAGCTCCACCACTCATCAACTATGTAGCATAACCTCAGTTTCCACACCTCTGAAACGGGGACAAGGACAGAAGCATGTGCCTCCAGGGATATTGCGAGGATTACAGTTATTAAAGGGAAGGCACATGGAGCAAGGCCTGGCACATAGTAAGCTCTCAGTAAAATTAGCTCTTATTTCTGGAGGTGTTCATAACCCAGGAGTCTAAGTAACCTGGAAGCCGGTAGGTGACAGGTCAGCAGTGACCTTTGGTCAGCAGTGTTTCGTTTTGTTGGATTTGGGTGCCTTTAGGGGTGATAGGCACTCCACAATTCACATTTGTTCCCACCTCCCTTTAGGTTACATCATTACCTGCCTGGCCCCCAAAAAAGATTTCAGGTTTTAAGCCTTGCATATGTTCCTATATATTCACCTTTGGGTGTCTGTTTTGTTTTATCTCTGTCTTTCATTCTAGGTCTCTCTCTCTCTCTCTCTCTCTCTCTCTCTCTCTCTCTCTCTCTCTCTCAGCCCTCTCTTCCCTTTTCTTTATTTTCATCCTCAATATCTCTTAAATTTATCTCCAGCATTTATTAAATAGAGTTTTATGTCCCCTGTTCTTATGTGTTAAGGCAAAGGAGTAGAAGACATTTCTCAAAGAAATTAAGTCGCTCTTTACTTAGGAGACCTTGATTCATTTTTCCTGTGGATCAGTGACTTATGATTAGAAAAGTGCTCTGCACCTCTGCTGCAAGAAAGTCCGAATTATAAAACACATAAATTGGGAAATTATGTATATTAAAAAACAGTTCACTCAGGGGTTTTTTGTTTGTTTGTTTGTTTGTTTTTTTGTAATATTGAGCCCTTAGTATAGTGAAACATGAATTTATTACAGACCATTAAGTATACTAAATCTGATAGACAGAGAAAGGTAAGGCTAACGATTTAGGAAAAACTACTTGAAATCTGAAAATGAATTAAAAATAACAAAAGGAAATCTTTGAAAACCTATGCAAAAAAAAAAAAAGGGAAAATACGGGCACTATACACACAACTTTCAGGAACACAGCTGTCTACTTTTTACCCTGGAGACAGATTTATCAATGCCAGTATCATCCTAAGACATAAAATAGAAAGTATATACATTATTGTTGCACCATCTAATAATCAGATCAGTATTTTTAATGCACAGATTACATGCTCTTCAAATATATTAGCAAATCTGGCCCAATTAACATCATAACATTCTCAGATTCTTTCTGAGAAAATTCCAACAGTGAGAAATTCACGAAACCTAAGAAATTCAAACTAAAGTATTCTTCAGCATTATCTACTCAAACGCAAGAAAGTCAAATTACTCATTCTATTGGGATAGCTCAATGAAAAGCTTTAAAACAATCGAATCTTGGATATAAAAAGAACAGAGTGGCCTAATGTGCCACAGATGTAGATATTTAGTCTTCAAGCTCAGGACTGGTGGTGCCCAAACTCTACATATTTCCAGGGATGGCGAGCCTGGGACCTCCAGGTCACCCACTCCTGGTACCAGCTCTGTGGTCCTAACTTTAAGGCTGCCGCTGTCAGGTTGAACCCAAATCTCTCTCACTGGATTTTCCACCCTTTGGGCTTAACTCTGTGCTAGCATTGCTGCACTCAGATAGATGTTTTTGTTGTTGTTGTTGTTGTTTGTTTTTGCAAGTGACTTTACCCAGATAAAATTATAAATCAGTGGTGAGCAACCTCTTTTACCAAAGATGATTCAGGAGGGAGAAGAAAATGTTTTTAGAGACTTTTATTCCATTCAAAATGCAAATAGCTTAATTTAGTCCCATGGGGAAATATACAATATTCTTACAATTCGGATTACCTACTGCAGTGAATAAAAGACTGTCATTGAAAACAATTGACATATTGGAGAAGTAGAAACATGAAAGCAGCCTTCTGATTTTTATCCTGAAAAAAGAACAAAGGCTGCATTTTGAAAACTGGGGGGCTGCACATGTCCCCTGGGCCTCAGAATGCTCACCTCTGAAGTTACAGGAAGTTTAAGTCTCCCTGTCTTCTCACTCTCCCTTCATTGCGGTATCCACTCGCTGTCCTAAGAACCCCACTTCCTCAAGCCTGGAACCCCTCTTTATATATAATAGCTTCTCCTGCATTTACTGAAACCAATTCACACCAACGAATTAGCTCTCAAAGAGATTTGCATTTATAAATCTTCTACTTCTATCTATGATATGAAGGACTGTATCACAATCACACACCCCCACCCCCAGACAGCCTGCAGTTTACCATCCACCACTGAACAAAACATTCCAGAAACAGTTTCATCAGTTCAAGGAAGTCTGGGCTTTTATTTCATCCATAGACAATCCTATGATTCAATGAAATGAGCCCTAAACTAAGAGTCAGAAGAACTACATTCCAATCACCGCTGCCTTACATAATTAGCTGTGTGGCCTTGGACCTATTACTAACCTCTCTGATCCTTGGTTTCCTTTTACAAAAAATGGAGACAATAGGGATAATAAAGCCTTTGCTGTCTGTTCCCCGGAGTCAAATAAAATGATGTATAAAAACATGCCTCTAAAATTATGACACCTTTTGTTTACTTACGAGATTACTCTACCTACATACTTAATGCATTAGCACAAGGGTATTCATGTTTCTGAGGAGATTTCCTAAGGAAGAGAGGGGGAGAGCAGGCTGCACTGTCCAGACTCTGGGCTCCTTACACACCACCAATCACCACCAGTGCTTCTGTCTGTTTTAAGCATAGGATTCCAAGATTTCCATTGAGAAAAGTTTTCTCCCACTCTGTACAAAATTGAAACCCACTGCATTAACTATTTTAGCTCCAGTATCACATGACTGATTCCTATTAAGCTTACGGTCAAGTCTTCCTAATGGCTTAGCTCATTTACTCTGAAATGAGTTTTCACTGAATTCTTTTATTTCCCCGTCTATCACAGTCCTCTTACAATGAAACCGGCACAGAAAACAAAAATTAAATGCTGATTCCAAGTGCGTATTTGATGCTCTCAAACCCTTTTTGCTCTCAAAGAAGGGAGTGAACAACTTCTAAATATCAAAAGGATCTTTCAGATGATTGCTGTGAAAAATGGCGGGCACCTCGAAGTTCCTAAAATAAAACCATAAAATAATTTCTTTACACACAAATATGGAAAACCAAATTTTTAAAAATATACTAAGTTGGGAAATAAAGGCAGAAATGCTATTTTCTAAAGTTGGCATGAAAATGAGAAAGGCACCGATGATAATTTCCTGAGCGGCCCATAATCCCAGCAAAGAGGACGGGTTTGTTCTGTTCAACGTATACTTTGCGGCACAGCATTTGAGATCTTACTTCATATGTCATTAGTTTGGCTCCAATAAACTCTTATAAAATTTTTTTAAAAGTATACTTTGCTAACAATTGTCACCCCAATAAACTTGAATTAAAACAAAAAAAGTATACCGTCTTCAGTACACAACAAGGATTTGAGGTGGAAGCAGATTTTCTCTCGGGCCAACACACATCATAAGTTACTGGAGAATTTAAGAGAAATATATATTTGACCTGAGTAAAAGCGCAAAGAGTATTTGCAGGCCCATGGGGACAATGACTAGAGGTATTCCTGACATGACTATATGCCTTCCACACTGGACAGCCAGCAGGGTGAAATTAAGTGGGGACAAAAAGAAGAGACAATTTCTAATTTTGAGAAAGACATACAGAGAATGGTGCGGGGAGAGGGGCAAAGGCATAATCACAGATACACCTCCAGAGGCAATACAACATGTGCTCCAGAGATGATGCAATAATACAAAGAGTTTTTGCAAACTCCTTATGCTCTGCGCATGCATTCCTGCCCCAGCCGCAGAATTCCCGAAAGATGTGTGCCCACAGCTTTCTGAGCCCCTTGACTTGGTAAGCACCGGTTTCCACTATGTAAAAAGAAATATGCTCGTATTACATACAGGTTTACATCTGCCCAAAATTTTTTAACTGAACTGCACTTTTTAAATTCGCAAGCCCACAGTCCCTGTGGAGAGGTATGCGTTCCATATGGCTACTTATTATCTACATGTTTTAATTCAGTGGTCTAATGAAGTGGAACTTTATTCTTGCGCATGGGAGAGAGTAACCACAGATATGAAGAGCTTGGTGGTTGCGGGACACAGGGTGAGCAAGTTTGCAGAAGGAGTGCAGAGGCCCTTGTGAGAGAAAAGGAAATGTTAGGCCTTGCGCACTAAACCCGTTCTCCCCAAAAGTCACAATTACCGAAGGCTGTAGAGATGGACAACAATGGCACCAGGGGCGGGGAAGGACCATAAGAGCCCCTGAGGCAAAACCCTCAAGAGAAGAGAGAGAGACGAACTACAGGACCACTCCCAACCAGCAATACAGCACAGGCCTGCGTCCCGGCCACGTGGCCGTGTAGGAACCTGAAGCGTATCTGCCAGGGCAGCAGGAGGGAGCACCAAATGTTCCACGGTGTCATGTGACCCCACCAGGCCCCGTCCTCATCCTGCTGGCGCTCCCAGGAGTGAATGCACAGGCCCCCTGCTGTGTGCTGGCCCATCCCTCCTCACCCGACATTCGGCTTCGCCTCCAGTAGAATGTCTAACTCCCTTCCCCATCCTTCTTCTCAGCACCACACAACTTCCTATTGCCTAGAATCCCTGTGCCTGGAATAACCGTAGGACCACACCTGTTAATTTGCTTCTAAGTCAGAGCCATCGCATGCAATATTGGCTTTGATGGCCTGTAACGGACAAGAAGTCCATCAGGGAAGGTTGAATATGTTATGGAAGCCACACAGGCCTAAGGGCCAGCCGTACAAGGCACTCACTGACCGCATGACCACAGGCAAGTCCCCTCACCTCTCGGAGCCTCGCTTCTGTAAAACGAGCGAGGGGTTGTGGCCACCACGCAACCCCCAAGGAGCCTTCAGTTCTGTGATTATTAGATAAAACATTTAAGAGTTTTATGTTCCTGCGTGGTCAGTTATACATTTGTGGAAATTCCCACAAGTTCTTATGCCTGTGAAACATGTCACAGATGTCCCAAGGAAATTCTAGAACTATGTCTGCCAGTTCAGAGATACACAAATGTGTTTTGGGTTGCACCATATGAAATTGCCGATACTTGACTCTCAGAAAATGGCAATTTCACATGGCGCAATCTAAATATATTTAGGCCATGGGCACACAAACGTAGAGAATATTGCTATCATCCTATGTTCAGCTGCTGTGCATTTTATATGTTTAGGGTCATGAATTATACCTTTGTCTTATCATAGTATACATTTAAGTGTGATAATGTATATTAAATTCCTAATATAATACCCAGCACATTAGCCATATCCCAATATTACTAATGAAATCATTATTACTCATTGAAATTGCTTTGACTTTTTCAGCACAAAAGAAAATTTCTTCTTTCTATCTAGTATGTAAGGGGAAAAGGAAAATGGAGTAGGAATTATAACAGGCAAAGGCTAATGAGATAGGCAACCCTCATGAAATGAGCAAAAAATGATTTTAGGTAGAACGGAACTGGCAAAATTTAGGTAGAATGAAACTACCATCCTCCCAAAAACGGCACACCAAGTAAACTGTGCAATTTATTTTGTCACTCTAGAGATTTAGGTTTCAATGACTAAAACACTGGAGAACAGTTTCTTCTTCATCTCTCTCTGAAGGAAGTAACAACCCCAAAGATGGAAACCATGTTGAGGCATAGCCTGAAAGGCAAGGTATCTTTGCAGGTACAGCTTCTCTAGGACCATTGAAAAAAAAAAGAAAAAACAGAATTACTCATCAAAAGAGGAAAATATAAATACTAATGGTAGAGAGTTCTAAAATGAGGGTTGCCTATCTCATTAGCCTTTGCCTATTATAATTCCTACTCCATTTTCCTTTCCCCTTAAAATAAAGCTTGGGTCAGATATTACATGAAATTTAAATTAATAGCAAGATTTATACCTTTAAATTCCGCAGTTGATTCCCATAGCAACAGCTCTACCTTGTATAGCTTACCTTGGATACAGAACACTCCAGAAAGAGTTCTTTGGGATTGATTTCTTAGAAAGCTCACATTGCAGTCAGAACCCAGCTTGTAAAATAACATTTGAATAGAAAATGAAATGGCATTTTTAAACAAACATTAAACTGGGTTCATCCCAGACATATTTCAACCAAACATTTAGTTTAGTTGCTCTGTTCTGCCATAAAAAAAGACTTCTCTCCTAAACATTTTATTAATACCTCTCTAAAGCAGAAAGGCTTTCTGTCAGAGCCCTAGCATGGCACATGCAGTCTTGTCTGGACTGCTGTCCATGAAATGACAACGAGCCATGGGTAAACTTAGACCAGAGAATGTGCAGAAAAATGAACCTCTTTGCAAAGCAATGACAGTGCTTCGGTGTGTGTGGGTGACACAGACATGAATATGTCACACTGTCACCTGTACTGGGAAGCAACACTGACAACAGGTTATCAATTAAAATTCCCATTTTGTACCAACTGGTTGAGCATGAAAAGAATTCATCTCCAGTTTGAATGCTGACTCCACACAAGCTCAACACTGAAAATTTTTAAGTTTTCCAACTGGTGAACATCAGAAAGCAGTAAGCTATTCTTTTCCTCATTTTCTTATATGGTAATAGCTACTGATTTGCACCTGGAAGTCTGTGAAACTCTCCTATAACAAAACAATAGAAAGGTAGAGAGAGAGGAAGGGTGAGCGCAGGAAACCAGATGGCAGGGAAAACGCATGACTTAAATTCTTTTAAGACAAGATCTAAAGAGGTAGATTTATGGATCAGGATATGCCTCTAGTTAAGATTCAGCCTCAAAGAATCACAATAATAACAGTCACTACCATTGCTTGAGTCGCTCATGTTTTTCAGTCACTCACTTCTTGAGCATGAGCCAGGCTACATACTTTCTCATTAAGCCTAACAGGAACCCTATGACTTAGATATTTGTTCACCTTTAGGGATGATAAAATTAAGGTTTGGATAGGTTCAGGCTTGAAGGGCCTCATAGCCAGTAGGCAGAGAAGCCCAGATCTGAACCTCAGCTACTGAACCTAGTACAGGCTGTCTCTAAATCATCTTTCCTGGAGAGTCAGAAGGGGCAATCCTAAGACCTAGCCATGCCCATGGCCAGGACTTTGTCACTGAAGCACTGAGGCAAGAGCAAAGCAAGACCTAGCTGTGGACCATGCACCTTCCTGAGTGGGGAGGCCACCAGGACCATCCTTGTTCCAAATACGTGTCAATAATACAAATCTTATAGAGTGAGGACCCAATGAGCTAGAACACAATGTACGACACTTAGCACCACGTAGCTAATGCTCAATCAGCAGTAATTCCTCCCCGCCAACCACCCTCACCATCTTCCCCACACAGTCCATGAAAAACAGATTCAAAATATGGGTCTTGCTGACAATGGATCCAGGGACTGTGGGCATCTTCCCAGAGCATCCCTGCCCAGTATGGCTTTGTTTCCCTGAGAGGTGGACAGTTCCAGGCCTTTGTAAGGCACTCTTGTAGGACTCAGCTCCAAGGTAAGATCCCATGTTGCACCTATTATGAGTAAAGTACAAACAATGTGAGGCCAGGCCTGCTGTGGAAATTTCCAGCAGGTCCAAGGGGCAGTTAGTAAATGGCCAAGGCCTTATTCCTCTAAAATGTGGGATCCATCCAGACTAAAAGTCAAAAGCCATGCCTCACTGTACTAACTCTGCAACGGAATTACTTTATAATTTTGGGTATATCATTTAACCTTTCTGACCTTAGCACAGCATCTGACATACAATAAATAGGCATTCAACAAATAGTAATTAGTATGCTTATTACTATCACACATCTTGCAGGATTGTGGCAGGGCTCTGAAGTGGACGGGAAGTGCTTTGTAAGGCGAATGTCAGGAGAGAGCGAGCAGAGCTAGAGCAAGCTGGGCAGCAGGGAATTGCTTAGTCAAGCTATTGAACAGCAGCTCTTGATGTTTCAGACACGACTACAGGGCTCATTGGCTGGCAGAATGCTCTTCACACTCGGGTGGGTTACACAACCTCCACTATGACAGCCAGACCCTGGGCTTGGGGACAGGAAACCCAATTAGGGCCAAAGATGCTACAGGGCAATCCACTGACAAAAACAGCAGCCAGTGGCCTGGGCATGGATCTGACATCACTAATGTCAGCTCAGCAACCAGAAAGCCCAAATAGGTTCGTGAAGGGAGACACTTCACTTCCTCAGGTTACATTCTCTATTTACAGGACGATCAGGACCAATGTCACTTCATTGAAAAGCACTGCTCAGATAAATTAAAAATAGCAATCAACCTTGAGAATTTTATTGGCAAAGTGGGAATAATTTCACTCTATCTGAACCATGAGAGAATATAACACATGTCAGTCTTCCCTCATTCTTCCCTTTATTAATCAATTAGGAGACCAAAAAAACTCAATAAAAAATCATATAAAAGGCTTATAAACATCACTCAAATCTTCTTTACCAGTCATTTGCTTTCATTTAGTATAACTGGTTTTCCCATTAAAAGAAAATTAAATAAAATATGAGATGTTATTGTAGTTGCTTAAGAGGAGATTTGGGGATTATACTTCTTAGAAAAGTAATTTCCATTTCCCTCCTGTTCCCGGCCCCCCCAGTGTTGTGCCCCCACCTTGGTGACACACACCGCAAGGGTCTCCAGTGGCTGGCTGCTGGGCTGACACGGGCCACAGCAGTGAGGGACAGCAGAATCTCTGGAATCTTCTAAACCATGGTGTGTGGAGGGGCTCCCAGGCACTGGAATTTTGAGCAAGTTCTATAGGAATTTCTGTGGCACATCACAACGTGAGGACCAGAATTCTAAATTATTAATGACCAATAAATACAGATTGATTCTCTAAATGATCAGAAGTACATACCAGGAACCTCCTATGCCTTGGCTGTCCCCCCATGTCAGGCCACTCCTGTCCTAGCCTTTGCAAAGCTATCTGTCGGCTTGGGGCACCTTCCCTTACAATACCCCCTCCTTTCTTCCTGCAAGCTAATTGCTACCTGCCCAAATCTTACATATTCTTGAAAACAGTTAAATACCATCTCTACTCTTTCCTTCATGCAGCTTTCTTTGATCCTATCAGCCAGAAGTAATTTCTTCTGCGGCTAGATTTCCACTTAATTTGTGCTTTATTTGCATCATGACTGCCTTGTACCTTGCACTGCAGATATTACCGCACACGTTTCTCGGACATTAGACGGCCAGCTGTTGGAGAGAAGAATCCACATTGGATTCCCCTTTGCATCCACAGAACCCAGCACATGATAGGGCTCTCTTCTTATATAGAGCAGGAAACAAATAAGGAACAAAGAAACAGAGAAAGGAAGGAGAATGTGTGTCCTTTCGGATAACTTTTATAGTTCTGTAGTTTGCAAAAACAAGCTGAGCTTGCTGCACAGACCATTAACATTTCTATATACACACTCAGCCTGCTAATAAAAGCACACTGAGGATTCTTAAAGGCCCTATAAGAAAGGTTTTATATCCTGGCTTTAGCATCGCCGGCATCTGTGGCATCTAAAACCTGAGAACGCTATTCCTCTGAGGTGTCATTAGCTTTCTGTGTGCCTTCAAAGGCTCAAAGACAATTTCCTGGACTCCTATAAGAATGCCAGTTTCTTTCCAGCCACTGCAAAATATATCTTAGCTACCGCTAGAATTGTCATTTGCTTTCTATGCCTTCAAAAGCACTGTGAGAGACATAACCCAGTGCTATTATTGGCACTGTCGGTCTCCCTATGTCATATCAAAAGAGCCCTCCAAAGTTTCTTTGTGTGTGCAATCCCTGTGTGGGTGCACAGTGACACTCAGATTACTTTTCTGGTGAAATGCCTTGTTCACAAAGCCTACCCAATTTTTGATCTAATAGCTCCCCAACGAAAGAACGTCTGTGGGGGGCGGGGGACGGGTCAAAAATCCAAACAGGAACAACGCTTATTTCACCCACACTGATATTAAAAGAACAATAATAGCAATGCCCTAAAATCTGAAATAATATTCACATATAGGTAAGAATTTAACATACAGTATCTAGAATTTCACAGCAGGGATGAAGAGGTCGTCACTATTCTCGCTGTGTTAATATCATTAATCAAGGCAGAGGCTCTCTTCCTTCCCCTGAAAAGCTGTGATCCTGTAGGACAGAATTATAAACCGTCTCTAATATTCACACTGTTGTTGAGGGTTCTTCCATACTGGAAATGCACGATGTTTTTCAATGGGGATGCTACTCGCATTTTGGGCAGTCCGGTTCCCTGCTGTGGACAGCGGTCCTGCACTGTGCTGAATATTTTGCATCCCTGATATCACCGGGGGCCATCCCCGGTCATTGTGATGACCAGAAATGCACCCCCCAAATATTTCCACTTACCCAGACTCCTTAGGGAGGTGAGTGCCAACAGTGCATTGGCCAATTGGACGGACACACACACACACACACTTAAAAATCTGTATCGCTACTACATACTATATGTCATGGGTTATATACATGTATGTGTCACTAGAGAGATAAAGGAATACAAGGGAAATGGGGAGAGTGGAAAGAAGGTTGTGTCAGATGCCAGCTGTGGGCACGCCAGACGTGCACTGCTTTCACAAGTACAAGCAAATTCAACTCGGCCATTTACAAACACAGAAGGTCTTTATTTTTCCTAATAACTTGTATCTTTGCTTTTTTGAGCTTCCCGGGACTCAGCGACAGGGGGATGGGAGGAGAAAACCTGAAATCGCCATTTCTACCCCCTTTTGATGCATATAGTCCTATCGGTGAATTTTGTGTTCTAATTCTATTGTGAAAATCAGGCTTCCTTCTCTAAACTGGTCTTTCTCCTTCTCCTTCTCAGTGTCCTGCTTCTTGGTGCTCATGGTTCCCCTGCACCCAAAGCTGGGGGGGAAATGGGCATCTGCTTGAGGGCAAAAGAAGTAAATTGTTGTTTGAAGTTAACTGCCACAGCAATTTCTTATCACTGGACACATAGATTATTTCATTTAATTTTCATCATTAAGGTCAACTGAGTTTTCCAAGTAGGACAGCCAATCTGTTCACTTGAAAGCTATTGTCACTTCTCTTCAAATCTCTGCCTCTACACTACTACAGTACCACCACCACTGATCATAACAACAAGAATAACAATAGCACCACAGCGTGTCCTTAGCAGGAAAGAACCTGTGGCATCTGACGGCCTGTTTCCAACTATGGTCTCAGGCGGCCAGAAGCTAGAGGAATAGATGTCCTGGTTGATGGAATCCATCAGTTAGCTACAAAGTGCTCTGTCTGTGCAGAACAGAAGTGGGATAGTGTTACAACAGAGTCTTCTCCCTTCTCCACTCAAGGGGCTTGCAAACTTGAGTGAGAAAATCAAGATTTAGGAAGAGCACATATTATACAATGTTGCTGTCTAAGTAGGGCTGACAGCAAAAGGCATTTGGAAGTTTACCAAGGAGATTTGAAAGTCTTCCTCAACTCCTGTCCTGGAAAAAAATCAATTTAAATATAATCAGCATAACAAGCTTTTGATATGATTCATTATAACATTTAATAAATATTTGTTGGATGAATGAATAAATGAAGCAATAACTAGTAGCTTTGATGAAAAGGAAATGTTGAACAGCAAAGAACTTTTCAGTCTTTAGCACTGTCTGAAGGGAAAAGATACAGCAGCCCCTTCCCCTTCTGGAGACTGCCCTAAATTTGGAATATTACCATAGGCACAATTTCCCTCCTAAAATGTACTCGTACAGACAATAAAGGCAGACTGAGAGGTGAATGCTGAGTAGCTCAGTTTCTAGGCTCAGTTAGCAGCTCAGGGAGCCACGCCAGCCCCAATAGCAATGCTTTGGAAGAATTATAAAATTAATATGAGTCACAGAAGTTTGGATATACCACTGAAAGATAGTCAAATCAGAAATGGCAAAACCAGTAACGCCACACGATCTTGAATATGTTAATGTTTTATTATCATCGCAATTAATATAGAAACTTCTTAAAGATCTCCTGAAGAACACGTCAAGAGGGAGAATGTATGTTTTCCTCCTGTCCCTCCATGCACCACAGTCCTCAGGAGGGTCCACAACTCGCTCCAGCTTGAGGAACACAGCCCTAGATGAAAAGACTGAGCCAGTGGCAGGCCTACATGCAAAGAGAAACCATTTCACAATTTTATCGTGGGCAATAAAAAATTTACTCTTCCTGAATGCCTGAAAAAAATTATCTGAAACCAAGTAAGATTTAAATTTCTACAACACCATAAAGATAATAATAGGTGGTTTTCATATCTGGGTTTCTCTACTTGTATTTATTCAAACTCTAACATTTTTTAATGATGTATTTCTTCTACTAAACAGCAAGCTTTTGAATTTTAATCAAGTTATCTACAGTACTTGCTAATTTACTCAATTCTCTTTTATCAATAAATATAACAAGCGTCCTTAATTCCAGTATCAAATATTCATTGATTGTTTGAATGCTAAGTGGTAAGCTTCAGGAAGGATCGCTAGAGAATATCATTTAATACATCACCTTCTGTTTATTCCTTGTGGGTGACGTAAAATGACCACTAAATACAAATATGAACTCAAAACCAAATTCAAAAAATGGGTCATCTAACAAAATGTACTTACAAAGGACTATTATTCAGCCTTAAAAAGGAATAAAATTCTGATACATCCTACAACATGGATGAACCTTGTTTTCTATTTCATGGATACAGTTTCTGTCCGGGATGATGAAAAGTTCTAGGAATGAATAGTGGTGATGGTTGTACAACATTGTGAATGTACTTAATGCCACTGAATTGGTTAAACTGGTAAAATTTCACCATAAAATAGTACGTACATTTTACCACAATAAAAAAGTGGGTTATCCAAATCAAGGGTAATTATAAATGATCCAGTTTCTCCTCCCCCCAACTGTACCCTATATTTTATTTGTTTGTTTATAAAACAAGCCAAGGAGTGTAAAAAGAAACAAAACTGAATATAGTCCCTAATTTAAGAAACTTGAGAAGAAGAAAAAAAACATAATAATGGATATTCTAGTGAGGGGAACAAAGCACTCTGGAATTTACAAACTGAGAGTGGCAGAGAACACAAAGCTATGAATTCTACAGCAATGTCTGGAAGTTATGTTCACCAAAATGTCCTCTATGGTGATCTCTAGGGGATGAGAGTTTTTCATTTCTTTTTTACTTTCTTTGTATTTCGGGGGTACTGTTTCAGTTCATTCATAGTAATCATGTATCACTGAACAAAAACAATAGTGTTTTTTTTTTAAATGACTGAGATACTGGGAGCAATGGAGTCCATTTGTCTGTTGTCTTCCTCCATTTTGTCTGGCTTCAACAACTTGGACACACTCCACTCATCAGGCAGTATTTCCTAATTTATTAATTATAGGAACCTTAGATTCCTACCCAGGTGATAGTATTCCCATTATAGGATGAAAGTAGCATGATTTCCAGGGTATTCCTGTCTTTCCTTTTAAAGATGGATAAATATAGAGCCTTATTCCAAAGTCTGGCCAATTCTAGAGGAAACCTGACCCTTGGGGGCCTTTGATAAATCTGAAATCATAAAAGCTGGGGCAAAGGTCTTTCAAGGGGATGATGGCTGTCTTACTATAAAATGGCCAAAAGGCTCTAGTAGCCTAAGAGAGGACAAAACATTGCTGAGTAGTAACATTTATTGGTATGAATTTCTGTGAATGAAATTCTGGTCATCATTAAATGATGGCAGAGGTTAAGATACAGCAGCATCTATGCAATAATACCTTTGTAGACCAGTTTTTCATTTCTGCGCATGTGAAAATGTGTAGGGGGAAGAACTTTTATTAGACACCTTCAGACACCTTTGAAGTACACAGAATGTATCCATCGTTCAGTGTCACTTAGTGGCTCCCACTTTGCCTTTAGGATCCAGTTCAAGCTCGTTAGCCTGGTAGCTGAGGTCCTTCATATCCTGGCCCTGAATGTTCTCCAGCTCATCTCCCAGCACTTTCCCCATGTTACCTCCCTCCGGCAACAGCCAGCAGGTGCAGACTGATCCCCTCTCACCTGAGTCCCACTGCACAGGTAATTCCCACCCCGGAAATGCCTCCACTTCTCTCCTCTCTCCTTCTGCTTAGCTAACTCCTACTCCCCCTTCAAGGCTCAGGCCAAGCGTCTGACTATCTGGGTTCATTTTTCTATTAAAACTTGTATTAGTGCCTCCTAGCTCCTGGCTCCTGACCCTACCACGCCACCCCATCCAACTCTGTAAGAAACTCACTGAGCCTTATTCACCCAGATGTGCCCGTAGCCTGGGCTATCCACAGGGTAAGCACACAGTAAATGCTTTTGAACAAGTGAGTCTCATTGTTGAACTAATGACTTTCCATGTTAAGAAGAATGACAATTCCCACAAGGTCAGGTTTTCTCTTTTTTTTTTTTAATTAAAGTTTATTGGGGTGACAATGGTTAGTAAAGTTACATAGGTGGGATATCAAACTGAAAGGAACAAAGGAACAAGACAAATAGTCAGGTTTTCTAACAAGCTATCCCAAGCAGGACCAGATTCAAATCATAACGAAATGTGCAAAAAGGCTAGCTCTCCACCTACATCAGGACTCGGCCCAGTGGCCCAACCTCATGCTCTCCTCTGGCAAGGATTTATAGTTTAACCGGAAAAAACGAGATGCTCGGCCTATCTAGGGACAAAGGAGTGAGGGGGTCTTCCACGTAGTCACGGGCCTGAGAGGCCAGCCCCAGAGGACAGACCTAGCCAGAAAGTCGCCCTCTGCTCTTTAAAGGAAATACCTGGCACCCATCACTCTCCCTAGAATGTTTTGGCATGATTACTGGCCCTATCCTCCAGATCTGGAAGGCTACTGCTATAGTCTTCTGAAATCACTAATGACTGACACATACGTGTAGCAACTAGTGGTTTGTCAAGCAGATGGAAGGGGTGACTTGCATCAAAGCCTCTTAGTTCGAGCTTTATACTTTCCTTCAGTCTTACAATTTAATATCTCTATTTAATCATAAAGTGAATTATCTTCCAAAATAATAAATGTTCACTACCTTTCTAAAAAATAAAACACATTTTCCCAGCACATAAACCAATAGGTTTATTTTTATGCTAGAACTGATGTGAAATTACATGTCATGAATTATTCATGCCATCCAATTTAATTCAATTATTTTTACTGAATTCGTATCTAATCCATAAAAATGTTTAACTCAACAAAAAAAAAATCGTCTCTGCACCTTTGACTAATAGATTTCTTGCAAAATTTCAGGAACGATCAGTGGATATTGAAATGGCAAGGCATATTATAATTGTAATGATGAAAATACTTTTAATTATTTAACCATACATTCTGTTCTATTTACTGACTGATGTCTCATAAAGGAAAACTTATTTAATATCCAAGTAGAATCACAGGAGCAAGAAGTGAGTCTTAGCTCCAATTATGGCACCAAAGTCACGTTTAGATTTTTCCATGATTCATACACATAGCAGGCAGATGCCCCCTCAGATGGAAGCAGATATCTTGCCCAATTAAAAGCATGAATTTTGGGCTTACAGAAGAAGAGACCTGATTTGTCACATAGAAATCAGAAGGAGGAAATCATCATTCCCCTCCTTAGTGGAAAAACCCTTTGAGGCTCATGCCTCTTACCTACTGACCTCCATGGAACCGTTCCCACTATGGTTGATGGCTTTGCCAATTATCTCCCTACCTACCTCTCTATCCCAAATCCTGGCATCATCTGGCAGTTGTCTCAATGTCCCCAAAGAAGGCATCAGAACTCCCTTGCCTCTAAGTTCCTATATGTCTGCAGTCCATTGACCTTCACCATCACTTCACTTATACCACCCACATGCGCAGCCATACCCAAGCCGAAAATCCTTCCAGCTCTGCCATCCCAAATGCCAGTGACCCATTTTCTGACCGCAGCCTCACAGAACTCTCCCTCCCATCACACGGGCTCTCTGATCTCATCTGGATATCCAGCCCCTTGGCCTCACTATGTTCTCTGGACCTACTTACATTCTAAAAAGACTACACATTACAACTTATCATTTAAATCACTTTTTAAAAATCAACTGGAACTTTTTTTTTAATACCTATTATGCCATGCATTCAGAAGGCGTAAGTTCCAGCAGCTCAGGCTGCTTTCCATTGGTTCTCACAAACTGTGCTTCTCTGGGCAGAGAAGTCTGGTGCTTGAGGTACCTTTCTCTTTGGCTTCCTCCTTTTTCTGATTATTTTCTTTCCTGAGTGTCAGGGAGCTATCTTGGCTCTTAGAGTGCTTTAATATGCTCACTACGTATAGTAACACTCTTGGCAATAACCTTGCCCTGAACTTGTGTGTTTACAATGACACCAACAGCATGCTGGGTACACTGTAAATTCTTCCACTTTTGCCATGGTAACATTTGTGGGCCATTTCTTTTTGAACAGTGCCCATTCCCTTGATGTCCACAATAGCACATTGCTTGTAGATTCACATGTCTGCTGCCAAAGGAACAACTCCATGTTTTCTGAAAGGCCTAGAGAACGAATAGCAAGTGTCTTTCCGCTTTTCCTTTGTGTTCATCCTTGGTGAATTACAAGCATTCCAAACAAAAGGCTTAAATCAGTCTTTGCCCCCCAACCTCAACTCTCTTTTCCCTTTAAACTTCTGCCACACCTGCCCACAAAATCCCACGCCTGGATCACCACAAGCATCTATTTTTCCATTTCAGCACCAGCCTACTGAGCACTGCTAGAGGAAGTCACATAGTCAATTAGGTTGGTGCCATCACAAGGGCATGTACCCAGCCTCAGGTAGACTATCAGCCCCACCAAGAAGTCCTTCTGTCGCCTCCAATGAACCCCCTCCCCCACTCTCCACATCATCTATTTCAGACGTTCTTCACCCTTCACAAGCCCCCACTCCCTCATTTCACTGCCTATTCCTACCTCACAGAAAAACCTACTAGAAACCATCAAGAAGGTACTGTCTTCATCTTGCCCGCCATCAACAAATTTATCTGTGGCAATATCATCTTCACTGCCAAGTTCAAGGGATGAGAGGCTGTCTTACCTGTAACAATGTCAAGGGCATTTTTTAAGTAACGAGTCTTTATTAAGTTTTTCCAAAATGTTTCATTTAATTTTACTGCAAACAAAAGCTTTTTTTTACTGTTATATTCTGTTGGCTTGACTAACGTATAATTCAGTTGTGTAAACTTAGTAACAAGCACAACTGACATGAAAAGGTTTGGGAACTCACACAACAGATTCTTGGTAAAGCACACAAGTTACAGAAGTACACAAGTATACGAAGACATAGCTGGCTAGCCGAAAGCATCCAGTCTAGCAAGCCCACCAACCACAATGGTTTGAGAGAGAATGAGGTCTTACCAATTAATATACTGAGTCTATTAGGTGGAAATAGGTCAAGAGAGTCCCATTTTACACTTACCTTGCTTTACTTTAATTATACAATTTGTTTCCATAATCATCTTTTCCACTCTGTCCTAACTCCCTGAAGAAAGGTTCTGTGCCTTCTCATTTTGGTGTCCTGAGCAGATCTAGCACAGTTCCCAGGAAATTATAGATGTTCAGCCAATGTTTTGAACTGAATTGAATTACAATGAATTACACAAAATTGAATTAAAGTAATACTGGCTAAAACATACAAGAATCCAAAAAGTTTTAGATGCATTTTTATGTGACTGAGCCATACACGGAGAGGTAGGACTTTAACCCTTGGTGTCACTACCCTTTTACACACATCCCATGGTGCTAGTGTCAGAAAACAGACACCAATGAGTAGATTACAAGTCTTAGACACTGTGGCATCTCTTCCAGCTAACAGAGAAAGTTCTCCTTGATCAGCCGGTGAAAATCCCCCACCCTTCCTATTTGGTACGATTACAAACTCATTGTTTCCAACCTCAGCACAGCCCTTAATGTTGCTGAATATTACTCTCACCTTGTGCCTAGTAAGTTCCTCTGCTGGATATTGTTTTATCTTCCAGAGCCACTGTCCACTTTGTTCCCTGTATGGACGATCCATCAATGGGCTCCCTTGATCTCTGGCTTCTGTCTGGGTTCAGCCAATGAGAGGCACTGGGGGGGAGACTGGACAGCAGAGAGACTGGCTGGGCATTTCCCTGGTTGTCTCTCCCTGCCAGGCCACAGCTTGTCAGTAGTTGTGTTCCTCTACAGAGGGGCCCAATTCCTGCAGGCTGATCCTCTCCTACAGCCCAGGTTCCATTCTCATAATTGCTCCCTCCTCTGGTCCCCTTCGGTCTAGGAGTGGTAAAGTTTCCGCTGGTTCCTGGGTGTTCTACCATCCCTTGTGGTTTCTTTTAACCCTGCCCACACCTTTGCCAATAGTGCCTTCATTCAACTTTGTCCAGTTATACCCTTTGACTATATTTCTGCCATGACCCTGACGAAAACAGTCCCTTTGTCAACTACGTAGAGAGACATTTCTAAGATTTGACTGTTCTCAGTATTCTACTCAAGGCCCAAATTCTGGGACGTCTTCCCCTCAACCCCATCTCCTCTCCTGCCCTAAGGCTGCTCTTCACTGACAACCTGGTACTCTCCGATAATCGAGCCCATGCCTCTATTAGAGCACTCAACACTCTTCTTTGTCATGCATTTCTTCAAATGCTTTTCTCTCCTAAAGGGCAAGGCTGTATATTAATCATCTCAGTAACCCTAGTGCTTATCAGAGAACCGAATATATAGAGAAATACCTTGCCACGATTGCTTTTTTATGCTATAGTAATTCCACACTTCAATCATTCAGCTCACTGCAAACCACTCCCAAGTGTAGGACTTGATCACAATTTTCTGAGGTTGCAGCAGAAAGCATATCAACCATTATTTCCTCCTCTTGATGCTAAGGAATGTGACCTAATGAAGACTTAAATAACAGACTCTTAGAGTGTCCTGTCATCATCTTGTTCATCAAAAATCTTTTTCCTTCAACAGACACCCCTTCATATTTTATTATGAAGACATGCATTTTATGGACAAATGATAGAGCAATATTAAAACATACTAGAAATCATATCCAGGATAATAGATCTCCATGGAGTAATAGCTATAATTCACTATCATGTCTCATAGAGAGTAGTTGTGTAGACACAGCTATGAACTATAAGGAAGCAGAACAATTAACAGCCTGCACAGCTGTATGAGAGCTAAAAGGCACACTCTAGGTCTCCCATGTTTACAAGGGATTCCAGAGGTCCTAGGACTAGGGGGAGTCTCCTCAAGGGTCTCTAGAACTCTGCCTTCATGAATACTGAGATCCTCCTGGAGAGGGCCAACCCAGCCAGGACTAAACCAGGAAGCCAAAGATTGTTACTTCAGATATTCTAGGGACCCATGGATTCTACCCAAAGTGATCCTACATCCCAGATGTTCTAGGATGAGACTAACTCTGTCATTGGTGGGGGAGGCGTGAAGAGGGGGTTGGGAGAGGGGATACTGGATAAGAATTTCACAAAAAGGTAACAGAAGAGCTGGTTTTAAAAAATGTGTAGAACTTTACCAGCTAGCGAAAATGAGAAAGGGAAGTGTAAATAAAGAAAACAGACGGTACAAAGGCACAGAGGTAGAGAAAAGCATGGCATCTGGGCAAAGGGCAAGAATCAGGCACAGGGTATGCGGAGGCGTGGAAGGAGATGGGGATATCCAGATGGCTTGGGGTAAGGCTGTAAAGAACTGGAATACTCGGATGACGAGTCTGGGCTGTATGGCGTGGGAAACGGAGAGCCACTTGAGGCCTCTGAAAAGATTAGAGATGACTGGGCTTGTCGTTTTTCCTCAGTGAGATTATAAACCAGTTGAAGTAAAGATACATCTGCTATGATTATTTAGGTCAGGCAGGTGCCTTTACACATAGGTGGAACCATGATTTACACATTTTTGTTTCCTCTTAGCATTTCCCACAGTTCGCTGCACAAAGCTAACCCTCAGTCGATGTCAGATGAATAAATGAATGAAAGCGTCATTATTATAAAGTCCTTCCTACAATGAAGGATGTACACCAGTGACTCATTGTACCTGCCAAGGCTATATAGGCAATGAACTGAAAACATTACTCCAACACAGGAGTGAGGTGTGAGAAAACTATAGCGAATGCTCAAAATCTGCCTACCAACATTAGCCCAGGGGGATAGTTAAAACCCAGTGAAAATAAAATAACCAAAAGCTTTCACTAAAATCTGGTAAACACCTTTGATTTGGTGTCTGTGTCTTTCCTGACTGATGAAAATTAAACATCTCCTTAGAGTGATGAAGTGCTTCGTCTAGCTTTGTTTATGTTCAACCTTTGGTATCTTCTGATCCAAGATGGAATGTTAACGCTTGTGTTCATTCAAGCAAGGAAGAGGGAACCCAGGATTTTCTTTATCACAGCAATCAGAGATTCATTCATGACTGAAAATGAGAGTAAGTTTTCTCTGACAACATTCCTAACTGGTTCATCAGAGTAAAGAGAGTTCAAGTTATCGAAAATTAAAATATTTGAATGCTTGCAAGCAACATTCACAGCTATCACCAAAAAGCCTGAAATGTATGTGCTTGATCTTGAGGTAACTGGACAAGTACATGTATTGATTTTATTGCACATCAGCACCACCAAATCACTGACTATCCACATATACAAGACACTTCATTGGATGAATAAAAGACAAGATCCCTACAGTTAAGATTCATCATAATACCCAGAATACAGAAACTTCCATTTACAGAAAGCCCGTCTCTTTCTCCATTCCCAAAGAGAAGGCCCTGAGTTCACACTTACACAGGAAAGAACAGCCCACGCTCACCTTTCAATGCACACTGTAGCTGTCCAAAGGGCTGGGAAAGACCCAGCCCATGGAAAAGCTGTGGATTCTCTACACTATCTTTGGTACCCCTCCAAGGGGCTCTCTCTTCTCTTTGTTGGCAATCTTCCCCATAAATGCCCAGTGCTCTCCTGAGCCCAGGGAGCCCTCTTCGCCAACCTCTCTCGAGACTTACACATTCTGTGTCCCACCCTTTGCCATTGGCCCTTCCCTTGAAAACCAACTTGGGGAATCAATCCTCAACAAAGTAGGAATGCCTAATGAGAATGGCTCATGGAGTCCTATGGAGGAATCTGTGTTATAAAAGAGCATGCCTGGAAAGTATAAGGCAAAGAAATAATTTTCCAAGGTAGAATTTCAGGCATCATTCACAAAATCATTCAGGTCATTTTGTGCAGGTGTTGCATTTCAGCACTCCTCATAGTATCCCATGAGGTAAACCAACTAGTTTGCCAATATCCAAGCCTCTACCTCACCTACAGCCCAAACAGAACTTAATCTTTTTTAAACGCTGTGATGCCTATTCCACCTCTATGCTCTATGGCATCCTCGGCTTATCACAACGGCATGTTATCACCCTGTGTCAAAATGACCTACTTACTTGTCTAGCCTCTTGCTCCCAACAACCTGAAGAGTCTCTAAGGGTGGGGACTACATCTTTGATCTCCGTACGCTAGAGTCCAGAACAGTGCTCAGCATACAGTAAGTGCTCAATAACGGCTTGCCAAATAAAGACATTTTTACTCAGTACGCAAAATGAATGGACTATTATTATTATTTGGTGTATTGATACTATAATTTAACTTGGGTTTTAATGCCATTAGTAGCAAGGATGGTTCCTCTCTTTCTTGACACACAGCTTTAAGCCACGGGACATGACAGCAGATAACAAGGCCACCATTTCAGCAGCCCGGGGTTACGGCAATGGCTCCAGCTAGGAACTGACACCTCATTCTCCTCTAGTCGCCATGGGTTATAAATTAAAGAAATGTGTAATATCTATGGGGATTGTAGCTATTCTGGCCCTACTATTCCCACCACAGCCTGACTTTTTCTCAAAAATCAATGTCTTAGTTGTCTTCGTTATTTTAAAAACTGCCACAGTTTGTATTTTTCTATTTATGAATTCATTCACTAAAGAGTTGTTGAGTGTCACTTCTATTCTGTTCTAATTGCTCTAAATGCTAGGGAAACCATGGTGACTGAGACAAAGGGCACACCCCCGTGGGACGGCTCCAGACTCCTCAAATTCATCACGCAGATCTGTGAGGCCGTCTTAACCATGAAATGGAACTTCTCTGTCCAAGAACTGCATAATCGAACACAGCATATAGTATCAATCTTTTGGAAACTCAGTAATGTTTCTGATTACTCCTATCAAATCAAATCTGATTACTCACTGTCTTCATTCGCTAGGGCTGCAGTAACAAATTACCACAAATTTGGTGGATTAAACAGAGAAATGTATTCTCTCGCAGTTCTGGAGGCTAGAAGTTCAAAATCAAGGTATCAAGCAGGGCCACACTCCCCCTGAATGC
This sequence comes from Rhinolophus sinicus, assembly GCF_036562045.2. Taxonomy (NCBI): domain Eukaryota; kingdom Metazoa; phylum Chordata; class Mammalia; order Chiroptera; family Rhinolophidae; genus Rhinolophus; species Rhinolophus sinicus. The sequence continues at coordinate 98,470,967 of NC_133757.1, forward strand.
TCTACAGAAGCATCCTTACTCCGCAGCTTTCTAGCCTCCGTTGTCTCCTGGTAATCCGCAAAGTCCTCTGTTTGAAGCTGCATCACTCCAGTCTCCGCCTCCATCTTCACATGACCACCTTCTCTGTTTGAATTCATCGGGTCTGTGTTCCCTGTGTGTCATCACATAGCCTTCTTCCTGCGTGTCTCTGTATCTCTGATCTCCCTACCATTCGACAAAATCTAATCCCCACATAACTGCCAAAGTCTCTCTTCTAAAGTTCTATGGATAAGCTCTTCCTCATAAATATTTCATCTATCTCTAATTTATTTTGCTACAAGGTGTGAAATAGGGCTAGAACTTCACTTTATTAATACAAAGTGTGTTCAAAACATACAGTGAATGCTGCTGCCAACTGCCATCCAATGGAAAGGCAGCAATCTTCAACACGGGAAGCTGTGTGACAAGTTTCCACTTATTTGGTGCAGGCAGGTGTGAGCCTCGGATAAGAGAAGGTATGTTTCAAAGTGTGCCGTAAATCACGGATTATGAAAAATGCATTAACAGGAAATGGGCAAACGGTTTTATCCTCCCATCATGATAATGCTCCGTGTCACACATCGCTTCTGGTATATGGCAATTTCTGTCAAATAAAAACATTATAGTGTGTCCTCATCCACATAATACACTGGATTTGGCACTGTGAGACTTCTGGCTCTTTCCCAAAGTCAAAATGACCATGAAATGTAAAGATTTTAAGTCAATTCAGGACAGTGAGGCAACAGCAACAGCACAACTAAAGACACTCACAAAAGAGGACTTCCAGACCTGCTTCAGAAAGTGGCAAGAACGATGGGATAGGTATGTTCGAAGAGAGGGGGAGTATTTTAACGGGGATTAATGGCAATGTGTCTTTTACTGTAACACGTTTTCTTTACTTAAACATTCACCATATTTTATGATCACACCTCATATAATTAAATTAATTGTCAAGAGTAAAAATCGAAGAGAGATTTTGAAAGCAGCAAGAGAAAAGCAATTCATCATATTCAAGCAAGCCCCCATAAGATTATCAGCACACTTTTCAACAGAAACTTTGCCCGCTGGAAGGGAGTGGGATGATGTATTCAAAATGTTGAAGGAAAAAAACTGTCAACCAAGACTACTATGACTAAAAAAGCTGTCCTTGAGAAATGAAGGAGAAACACTTTTCTGAGCAAACAAAAGCTAAGGGAGTTCATCACCACCACACATGCCTTCCAAGAAATACTAAAGGGCATTCTTCAAACAGAAATAAAACATGCTAATTAACATAATAAAAACATATGAATGTGTAAAATTCATTGGTAATGGTAAATACCATGTTTCCCCAAAAGTAAAACCTAACCAGAAAATAACCCCTAGCATGATTTTTCAGGATGACATCCCCTGAACATAAACCCTAATGCGTCTTTTGAAGCAAAACTTAATATAAGACCCAGCCTTATTTTCAGGGAAACACTGTACACAGTCACAGTTAGATTCCCCAACATTGTAATGTTGGCACATAATTCACTTAACGGTCTAGTTTAAAAGTTAAAAAACAAACATATTAAAAATAACCATAACTATTAAAAATAACCAATAATTTGTTATTGGATACACAATATAAAAAAGATGTAAATTGTAACATCAATAACCTAAAATGTGAGACAGTAGAAGTAAAAGTATAATGTTTCTGCATGTTATCAAAGTTAAGTAGTTATCAACTTAAAACAGAACGTTATAAGATATTTTCTGTAAGCCTCACGATAACCACAAAGGAAAAACCTGTAGTAGATACACAAAAGAAGACAATACAATAAAGGAGTCAAAGCATACCACCACAAAAAGTTATCAAAACAAAGGAACACACAAAGAGAGGAAGCAAGGATCTACAACAGTCAGAAAATAATTAATAAATCTATCAATAATTACTTAAAACGCAAATGAATTAAATTAGCCAATCAAACGACACAGAATGGGTGAGTGGATTAAAAAAACAAAATCCAGTGATATGCTGCCTACAGAAGACTCATTTTAGCTTTAAGAACGTGAAGACTGAGCTAAAGGATGCAAAAAGAAATATTTCAAGCAAATGATAATCAAAAGAAAGCAGGCATAGCTATACTTATACAGACAAAATAGACTTTAAGCTAAAAATGGCCAAAAGAGACAAAGAAGGTCAATCCACCAAGAGAATAACTAAAAGAAGTTCTCTTTAAAAACTGCTACTATCTTATTTGGGCTTTTATTCTGACTCTCCTTCCTTAACAGGCTATGCCAGTCTAATAACATGAACAGGACATCTTCCTTCTTTCTCTGTGTTCTGGATGGTTTTAGATAATCTAGGCATGTTCTGTTCATATGCTTGGCTTTTAAAACCACGTCATTCCAATGGCACTTTAGATTCTAATTTCTTAACAGCTTTCTCAATTTCTTTCCTTATTTTTGAGCTACTTGTGTCCTACTACCTCCTTGAAAGCCAATTTTGGTAATTTCTATTTTCTTAGAAAAATTATCCATTTCACCTAAGATTTTCAATTATAAAGTTTTATAGAGTATGCTGGTTATGTCCTCTGCATCGGAGGCTGCCGCTACAGCAAGGATCCTAACATTTTACAGCAAGGTCTTCAACATAATAAACTGCAACATCTCTCTCACGTTATCTTCTAGAATTTTGTCAGGCCCCAGATAGCCTATGTAGTTTTGTCTTTGTGTCTTTGCTGATGCATTTCCCCTGTCTGGATTATTTCCTTCTATTTTCTATACTTGATGCAGTTTTCATCACTTAAGATCCAATTCAAATGCCAATGAAATTACAAAGCAGAACTGGTCATTCCTGCCTCTGTATGTGGGTCACCCTCTGCTCATAACATTTCTCATAGGACTTCTCACATTGTGTCATAATTGTTGATATTTCTCTCCAGCTAGGTTTTGGATTCCCTGATGACAGACTGTGTCTAATTAAATTCTTCTGCCTTTTTAACATCCTTGCTGTATCTAATGCTAGCTCTTAGCAAAATGTCTGGCACATAATAGTAGCTCAGTGATATGTTCTCACAGTATGCTGCAGCTGTCCTTTATAATTTGCGGACGTATAGCGTACACACATACACACACAACACATATTTGATCTGCTCCCCCACTGTATTGAGGACAGAAATCTGAATGTTACTCTCCACTGCATCCACAGCTCTCAGCATAGCACCAGGCACATGGTAAATACTCAAAACTTATCTGTTGAATGAATATTGTTAGAAGTAAATTAAGCAGGGCTGAATCTATATAAACAACCATTTGTCTAAGAGAGAGAGAGAGAGACAGAAGAATTAATCTAAGCAGCTTCAGGATTTGACATATTAATAGAGATTTAAGAGACCCTTATACTATAGCCACCCAAGTGTGGCAGGTAGGTACAGACCCATTATGAGTCTCCAACAGAGAACACTCTGCCACACTTGTGGCATAATAGCTTTTGAAACAATAGTGGCCATAATGTAGAAAAGTTCCGTCTCATTCACTCATTCAACAAACATATATTGAGTGCCTACCATGTGCCAGGAACTTCTGGAGAGACTGAACATTCCCATATTAAGACACTTCCAACCCCATCACATACCCTTTCCCTTGAAGATAAGGTATGACATGTTACTGCTATGTTTTTAAAAATCCCCCCCACAAAAAAAAAAAACCTTTCTGATCATCCCCCCCTATGATGATTCCACTTGCTACAGAAGAGATGGAGGAATCATAAATGGAGTTAACCTGGGGATGGATTTTATCATATACTCTGAAAACCTAGCATCCTATTGCTTTGGCTTTTACAAAGTGTTGAAAAGGGGACAAGATGAAGTGGTCCTGTGAGTGACAAATAAGCAGTGGTGCAGCACTGCAGTGAGGAAAGGAGCCACGGGGAGGTGGAATGATTTATGTTCACAGGCCACATCAGCATTCCAGATGGTTCCGTATTTGTCATCTGCACCCCCCACCACCACCACCAACACACCTCACATCACTCGCCATTGATTCATGCACCACAATGACATGGCCACGTAGTGGGTACCAAGGAATGACTGAAGCCAGATCCAGATGTGCAAGTGAATCTATCACAGCCCAGAAACATTTCATCTGTCCCTGGATACAAGAGAAACCCTGTTGCCCTCCTGGGAAAATAAGGTGATCTATTTAGTCCAATGAAGCAAACAGGAAGTTGTCAGACTTGGCTTGACCTCTAACTAGGACAATGACGGTCTGTCCGGCTTTCTCGGCACTGTCAGATTGCTCCTAGGTAAAATGCTGCTCTCCTTTCCGCATGCCACTCCGCAATAAAGAGGTAGCTAAACTGGAGCAAGTTAGGAAAGCCATGTAACTGAATCATGTCACATATAAATGGTTGAATACAGAAGGCGCATTTTTCAAGTATGTGAAAGAGTGCCATGTTTCAGAATTAGACTTTGTTCTGTATCACCCCAAAAGGGAAAAGGAGGATCCGCGGATGAAAGTAATAGGAAGAAAGATCACAGCATCCCAGCTCAGTAAAATAACTTACCAAAGACAGCGTGGGTCAGCCAGCCTGTGAAAAAGTGACCTCTCTCTATTGTGAAAACCAAGACAGTCACTTGACACAGATTCTGCAAAGGAGATGAAAGATCAGAGAAGCGATTTTGCTAGATAATATTTAAGTTATGAGAGTCCATTTTAAAAAGTGCAGAAACATCTAAAGAGAACCTTCAAATGCTCTCATCAGACAATGACATGAATAACAAGTGTTGGCTTTACATTGTTTCTCCCAACGAAACTGTTCTCCCTACTTCTAGCCCGCAGTGAGGCTGACTTATTCGAATCTCTTTTGGCTCCAGACACCCCCTGATATGATCGTAGTGGGCAATAAAATGGGATCGAGGCTAGAACGCAAGACACAGATCTGGACAATCCACATCCTTGAGAAAAAAAAATCATCCAGAAATAATTAAGAATTGAGTAAAATAAATCGAGGAGGGGGCTGCTTCTCTTAGAATCTGAACACAAAAATATAACGAAATAGGCCAATCCTTGCTTCTTTTGCACACCCAGCTTCAAATAGATATTATTATAATAACTAAATAATTTTGATGGTGCTACAGGGAACAACGCGGGGCCTAGATGTGGGCTTTATTCAAGGCAACATCATAACCCTGGGCAGGAGCGCAGTAAATGTCTGTTGAATTAATGAATCGCTCAATGAGGCAATCAGGCAGGCTTGGCCTTGCATCTGAGAACCAGGGACTAACTGAAATCTACGATCTTGGGAACAAGAGGTGATACACTCTACTAACAGCAAACGTGGTAAGTAGATGGCCCTGTATATATCTCGAAGTCAGAAATTATGGTACCCTATCTTTCACTGGCTAGTGATGGTAAAACCCAGAGCTAGGTAAGGTCACGTTCAGACTGATTTTGGACCACATGTGACCATTTGATCACTACCTTGGATAATTCAGCTGTCAAAGAAAAAAAGATGTCAAATGAACTTCAATAAATTAATGATTTCAGCCCCTCGTTAACATTCTTCAAAAGAGACACCAAATTCCTATCAGAGACCAACTGTTTCTTCAAAAATAGTATGATATAGCTTCAACATGTGTAAGTACAAATGTAAAAGTACATCATAAGAAAAAAGAAAGCATTTATACACTTTTGTATTTTAGTACTCCAAGTATTAATTTAAATAACATTAAAATTAAGTGCTAGGGAGAAAGGGGTTAAAATTGATAAATAGTGCCGGCCCAGTGGCTCAGGCGGTTAGAGCTCCATGCTCCTAACTCCGAAGGCTGCTGGTTCTATTCCCACATGGGCCAGTGGGCTCTCAATCACAAGGTTGCCAGTTCGATTCCTCGAGTCCCACAAGGGATGGTGGGCCGCGCCCCCTGCAACTAAAATTGAACACGGCACCTTGAGCTGAGCTGCTGCTGAGCTCCCGGATGGCTCAGTTGGTTGGAGCCTGTCCTCTCAGTCACAAGGTTGCAGGTTCGACTCCCACAAGGGATGGTGGGCTGTGCCCCCTGCAACTAGAAATGGCAACTGGGCCTGGAGCTGAGCTGCGTCCTCCATAACTAAGATTGAAAGGACAACAACTTGACTTGGGAAAAAGTCCTGGAAGTACACTGTTCCCCAATAAAGTCCTGTTCCCCTTAAAAAAAATTGATAAATACATCATTTGATGTCAAATGTGGTTCCTTTGCCAAAGTATTTATTTTAAAGGCAGGAACTATACGCATTTTATCTCCTGGTCTAAATTTGTGTTTTGCTATGCTCAACAATTTTAATGCCAAGAGAAAGAAACTAAGTGAGAAAGAGAATGTACTGGTCCGAACCTGGAGAGTTGATCTAATTGAACTGAAAAAATTAAAGCCCGTCTCCATCTGTTCAGTACACCTGCTGATGGAGCACTACCACAGGTAGGGAGGAAATCCATCAGAGACCAGTTATAAATAGATTTTTATTTCATCTGCTAAAAGCTTGGCAGCTGAGGTGGGAGGGCTGTCCGCACTGGCAGCAGTCAGGCAAAAGCTCTGAGCTGCTTTTATGTTTAGGTGAAAGGAATGAGGAGACAGAAACCCGAAAAAAAAAACACAAAATGAAATCCATTTCCCAACAACTCATTTGACAACCAACAAACCGTCATTAAGTTTGTTTAAAAACGTGTCGGGCATTTCTGATGAGTGCTGGGGAGATAGGAAGATCAACCCCACCCCCTTGTGAAGATCGCATGGAAAGAGGGGGTGCAACAGGCGTGTTGACCCTCATTTATGTGGCAAAGTGTATGTTCCAACTTTCCTTGTGGTATTTTAAAATTAAATAAAGAGTGGGGAGAGCACTGATAATGTGATAATGCCAACTGGATCGATATGCCGTATCTTTCTGAGCAGGAGGTCTATGGAAAGGCTCAATGTACCAGAATATCTATCGGAACAAAACGTGCTCATGGAAAAGGGAAATCAGCAGGCCCAACCTACACACTACCAGAAGGACTATGAGTGGCAAGGGCCATCTGGGTCCCTTCTTCAAGGTGTAAGTCAGACACAGGAACTCCACCTCATGTCCCCTTCAGCCTCTAGAATGGCACCTCACACCTGGAGGGAGAGCACCCGACGGCATTTAAGGGAAGTGACAAAAAGATCTTGCTCTTTGAGTAAAAACGGAACTAATGGATGTCTCGAGACAGGCTTGACGTGACTATCTGGATCAGATACTTAAGAGTGAAACGTCAGAGATTATACTTCCAAACAAGACCTTTGCGGAAGGGGCGTGGGGGAGGGAGAAAAAGAGAAGGTTTATTTCACTGGGGGGGAGCGCAGGCTTAGGGAACACTTCCTGATGCCCTTCAAGAACATTAAGGACATTACCGAGAAGATAATGACCTGCCATCCCATCGCCATCAAGGACAACAAGAGAAACGGGACTGAACCGTGGCAAGGGAACCCTGGCTTAAATATGAGGAAGAATTTCTTGACAGCAAAGGTGATTCAACACCAAGAAGGGGAACTAGAGGCAATTTAGGGATGCTCTCTGGGGGTCTTTAAAAAAGTAGAATAGCTTTGCAACGATGTGGGGGTAATTTAGGTACAGTTCTGCCCGTGCCGCTGGCCTTTATCAGTGTTCTAATTCATCCCCCGGCCCAGACAAGACACATTCACCACAGTAAACTCCTGTCACACTCTCTCCATAATGAGCTCTCTGAAGGAGAATAAGCATTAAGAAAATGGCAAAAGCTCTCTTGGAAGTAAAACTCATTTTTCTTTATTTATACTGCACGTTGGGTTTTTGTGGTTTTTCTTTTTCTTTTCCTAATACTTATATCCAGAAATAGCCAAACAAAACTCATCTCAGCTGATCTGTTATTCCAAAGTATTAAAAGGAATCCAGGTGGAAGATTAAGTGTGGAAAAGGTTCTGAGTCCGAGACACACAGAATAACTCATTACGCACCTCTTTACTAGGTGCTGGTTAGCATGGCAAAATGCTGCCCGGAAAGTCTGGAATCTGCTTCTCTGGAGGCTAAGAAAGATTCCCACTGGTTTGGCTACAAAGAGGCAAACTAAATGACCTCTAAGATTCTAAAATCCTAGAGTCTTTGTTTCGATTACGGCTTTACACTTGGTGTGATGTTTTAAAAAATCAGAAGAGTCTCACATTCCAAAAGGTCCATATTCTCTAAACACATGAATGTGTACTCTCCCTCTCCACTGAAGAGGGAAAGGAGGCTTTTTAAACCAGGACCTCTTCTCCTGTCATACTCATCATTACACTTGATTGAATTTACTTGTGGTCTTTCTTCACTGGTACACTACAAGCTCCACGAAGGTACAGAGTATTTATGTTTTGTCCATCACTGTATCCTTATTACGTGGCTCTAGTAGACACTCAAATATTAAAAGTATGATGATACACCGCTTGAATGAATGAATGAATGAATGAATGGAGGGCAGAGGATTTACCTAAATACACAGTCCCAAGTGGTGTATGGAAGGGGCTACTATAATAGTAGCAACTTGCTCTTCTAGTGACCCCATCACAGAGTGAACAAACGCCAAACAATGGAATAAACAAGGTATTTGGAGGCAGAAGACTTGATTTTAGCCCTAGTGTTGTCACTAACTAGGCCAGGCACTGAGCCTCTCTGGACCTCAATTTTCTCACCTGAAGAGAGAGAGAGAGAGAGAGAGAGAGAGAGAGAGCTGCAGTAACTTAGATACCAGAGAAAACACAGGTTGTCATTAAACAAATGATACTCATTATTTTCACATATTCTTTATTCAAGTTTTCCCTAAAACTTTTAAAAGTGGAGGAATGACTATTGCCAAATGCTTGATTCCAGAGAAGAATTCAGAAAATAGAAGAAGGAAGAATTATAAAGCTTGGCCCATGAGAAGACATTTAGCGGGTTTCCTTCTGTGCTGTTGGGAGGTTCATTCACTGCACTAAATAGCACACAAACATAAGACAAAAACGCATTGAGCAAAGCACAAAGGCCACTGCCCTCAAGAAAGGCAAGTCGGCAAAATCCAGATCAGGAGGGTTGTCCTATAGGTTTGGATTTGCAAGTCCAGTCTTTCATTAGTTATTAATTTCTACCTAAAACTTTACCCTTGGTTATTGCAAACTACCATCCAACAGGCAGTGGTGCCAAATGGCCTGAAGAACTCAATTTCCTATCAGTGTAGTGACGAGTGTATACTTTCACACTCAGATTTTAAAATAATATATAATGACTACAGCAGTCACATATAAATAGCAACTAGCTGGGAAAGGAGAGGGAAGGTTGCCTGTACAACACCCAGCACCTGCCACCAGTACTCCTGGTTTCTGTATCTTCTGTGTGTTCTTTTATTCTGCAAAGTGATTTGGGAGGGTTTTGTTGAGGCAGGACAGCTGAGGAAAGTTGGTGAATAAGTGCTACTTGATTGCACAACAAAAGATACACAAGGAGCCTGAGCCACAACTCAACTCCACTTGTCCCAACACTTTGAATTTCTCAATTAAGTTATTCTGTAGCAAGAGGACTGGTTACAGAGAGGAGAAAGCACTTACTGCACTGAGATTATTCACTGTATAGAAACCACTGTAATCAGATCAACAGAACATTCTTTCTGAGAACTCCTATTTGGTAATGTTGCTGGTGTAATGGGAATGTGCCCATGTTATTGGCGTGCTGTAAAGGGATCTGCAAATAACAAAATAAAGCTTCACAGTGGTCATTAATTCAATAACTGGTACTGAGGTACTAAGAATCTGACAAAGATTTCAGTTGACCAAAAGTCTATATGGAAAATAAACTTTATCCTCTGGAAATTAATTAAGGGGAAAAATCTGGTGCATTCCAAGAAATATTAGTTCCATCAGCTCTCTCGACTACATCCAAAAGCATGGATTGTAAGTATTATCATGAAAATCATCTCTGAAAATGAAAGTGTTACAATTTTTCAAACATATACCATAGTTTATTTCAAAAGTTGCTACAAGGAAAATGAAAAAATAAACCAAAAATTGAGAAGATATTTTCAATCCATGTAATAAAGGATTAGATTATAAAATATACTACAAATTAATCAGAATAAAACAAGTCAAAAGAAAAATGTGCAAAGGATATGATGATACAATGTACAGAAAAGGAAATCAAAACTGTCAATATAGAAAGACGCTCAATCTTACCAGAGGGTAATGGGAGGGGGGGGGTAGGTGGTAGATGAGGGTAGACGGAATCAAATATGTGGTGATGGAAGGAGAACTGACTCTGGGTGGTGAACACACAATGTGATATATAGATGATGTATTATAGAATTGTACACGTGAAACCTATGTAACTTTGCTAACCACTGTCATCCCAATAAACTTTAATTTAAAAAATAAAAATAAAAAAATTAAAAGATGCTCAATCTTACTAAGTATTCAGGTCCACAAACAAAAATAACAGAAAAATATTTCCTGTCCATCAGATTGAAAAAATTTTCAGTCTAATACTACCAAATATTGGTGAAAGTATAGATTCAGAGACATGAAAACTTTGATGCCCTATACAGGAATGTTAACTGGTACTGGCGCTTTGAAGAATAATTTGGCATTATTGACTAAAGTTGACATATTTGGCAACTCAGCTCCATGTCTAGGTAATTCACCAAGAGATCACAATATACGTGTAGAAGACATGCAACTTGGCCATTATAGCACGGTTAGCACAAGGCAAAAAACAGAATGTCCATCAACAGAGGAATAGATAAACTAAAATGAAACACTGTAGCACTAGACCTACAGTCGCAACATGGCTAAATCTCAAAAAATATCTAATCTCATTTGCAAAAGGATAGCAACAGTATAAAATCATTTCATATACGTTTTTAATTATGTAAAACAATAGTTATATTGTTTATAGCTACATATATATGTAGTAATAGTACAAAAATGTTCACAGAAATGGTCTACACCAATTTGAGGGATGAGAGAATCGGGCTTTAGTTAAATCCCTAATGTTCTCTTTTCTTTAAAAACAAAACCAAAAAAAAGATCTGAAGAGACTAAATATGGCATTTGTTAATTCTGCATAATGAGTAAACGGCTATTCATTCTGTTTTATTCAGTATTTTACTATGTGTTTGGAAGTTTTCCATAATTGAAACTTTTTAAAGCATTTAAAAATACATGTGTATAACCCATCGTCTATTGGTACACAGAGCTGAAAATGATACAGAATTAGGTGCATTATCTTTACCCCTCACAGTCCATGTCTGAAGTCGCTAGACTAGATAATTCTCTCTCAGGTTTGTGTAATACATATCAGTTAAATTGCTTTCAGGCATATTATCTCATTTAATACTCTTAGTAACCTTTGGATTTAGGTATTATGACACCAAGTTTTTAGATAGGAAAAGGCAACCCTTAGAGTTTTGAAGAATTTTCCAAGATCACCCAGTTAGTAAGTGATCCAGTCCTGGGGTCCAGCACTGTCATTACTATACCATAGATAACCATTAAGAATCCTGAAAATCTGTTACTCTGAAGACATACGCATCACCTTTAAGATCTGTGTTATTGACCTGACACCATAGATGTGAGTTAGCAAATGAAATAATCAATGAATTTTTTTAAGCCTCCAACCAGATGCATGTCTTCTGACTATTACTAATATATTGATCTCTTCTAAAAACTAAGTTACAAAAGTCTGAAAAACCTAGCATGTTACTAATGGGAAAAATGCAAACCTAGAAGAGACCGACTTTGCTCTCCTTTTAAAAATGAATTTCTGAAGTTATAATAAAGTAGAAACTATAATCCTATTTCTTCACTTAAAATCTTTTCTTTTGATGTGCTAATGGTAAACACATACAAATCTTCAAGGATCTAGTGATTAGAGAGGGCTCAGTCCCTAATTTGAGAATTTGACGATCATTAAATAAGTTGTCAAACACAAGTATCACCAATATAAGCTAAATTTAAGGAATACACAGCTCAGGGACTGTTCAGGTTATTTCATCAACTAACTACAAAAATAACGATAAAAATAACGGTATTGCCTATAAGGAGCCTGAACTTTACCCCAACCCAGCAGGAACAAGACACCCATTCCACACCGGGCTGCAAATAAAGGCCAATGAGGAGCCTGGACTGCCACCTCCACCTAGTAATAATGAGGGAGTGGTCCCTTTCCCCCTGCTGGAATGATGTCAGAGGAGGGCTGTTAAAACAGAAGATTTAAGTAAGATCCGGAGTCTCATAACATAATACCCAAAATGTCCAGGGTATAATCAAAATGACTTATCACACCAAGAACAAGGAAAAACTCAACTTGAATGACAAAATACAATCAACTGATGCCAACACCACGATGAAATGGATGCTGAAATTATCTGACAAGGATTTTAAAGCAGGCATCATAAAAACATTTCAATAAGCTATTATGAACACACGTGAAAGAAATGAAAGAAATCGAAAGTCTCCGCAAAACAATAGCAGATAAAATACAATAGCTGAAATTAAAACTCACTAGGTGGGATGAAGATGACAGAGGAAAGAATCAGTGAATTCAAAGATAGGAACAATTGAAATTACCTAATTTTTTAAACAAAAAACAGATTTAAAAAAAATGATAAATGTCAACAACCTGTAGGACTATCCAGATGATCTATCATTCTTGTCATCCAAGTCCTGGAAGGAAAGGAGAAAGAGGGTGGGCCTAAAAACGTACTTGAAGAAATGATGGCTGGAAACTTCACAAATTTGGCAGAAGATATAAATCTGAGTGAACCCCAGGATACATCCAAAGAAATACATGACAAGATACATCATAATCAAATTCTGAAAACTAAAGACAAGGAGAAAGATTTTGAAAGTAGTGAGAGAGAACAGCTTACCTAGAAGGGAAAAACACTTGGAATGATAGCAGGTTTCTTATCAGAAACCACAGAGGCAGAAGAAAGTGGCACAACATTTTTCAAATGCTGGGGGGAAAAAAAACAGACTGTCAGCCCAGAATTCCATATCCAGCAAAAATATCCTTCAGGAAAAAAGGGAAATCAAGACATTCCCAGATGAAGGAAAATTAAGAGGCGGTGGCCAGCAGACCTACCCTAAAAGAATGGCTAAAGGAAGTTCTCTAAACCAGAAATGGTAAGAATGCTAAGTAACCACTTTGTGTAAAAAAAATGAAATGACTATTACATCCCATGATAATGCATAAATACTATTTTATAGTAATTAGACTATTGCCCTGATTAACACACCATGAAAAACTCTATTCTACAAAATAATTTAGAGATGACAAACGTGGTGTTTGGGTTATTTCCACAGAAAGCTAGACGTCATGAGCTCTTAGTCAAGTCTATAGCCTTCTATTTATTATACCACTATCTATGCTGGAACATCAAATTCAACTTACATCATTTCAGCTTACAAGTTTTTCAAAAATGTAACTTGATATGAGTGCTAATACTGTCTATTGATCCAGCATCTCCACTTCTGGGTATATGCCCAAAAGAATTGAAAGCAAAGACTCATACAGATATTTGTATCCCCATGCTCAAAACAACATTATTTGCAACAGCAAAAAGGTAGAAACAACCCAAGTGACCATGGACAGGTGAAGAAGTAAACACCATGTGGTATACATAACAATGGAATATTTCTGAGCCTTAAAAATGAAGGAAATTCTGATGATACATCATGCATGGATCTTGAGGACACAATTCCACTTATATGAGGTACACAGAGTAGTCAAATTCATAGAGACAGAAAGTAGAATGGTGGTTTCCAAGGACTAGGAGTGGGGGGCATGGGAAGTTGTTGACAAATGGGTAGAGAGTTTCAGTTTTACAAGATGAAAAGATTTCTGTGGATGGATGATGGTGATGACAACACAATATGAATATACTGAACGCCATTGAACTGTATACTTAAAAATGGTTAAGATGGTAAATTTTAGGTTATGTATTTTTACCACAGTTTTTTTAATTTAATTTAAAAAATGACAATATCTACCATTTATTGAGTACTTACTATGTACCAGGCACTATGCTAAGAGCTTTGCACATATTTCCTTATTTCTCCTCCTAAGAACCTTTAAGGAAGATAATATGATCTCTGTTTTACAAATGAGAAAACTGGAGAAATATCTATTCAGGTCCTCTGCCTATTTTTTAATTGGCTTGTTCTCCAAAGAGACATACAGATGGCCAATAGACATATGAAGAGATGCTCAACATCACTAATCATCAGAGAAATGCAAATAAAACCACAATGAGATATCACCTCACACCAGTTGGAATGGCTATCATCAACAAGACAAATAATAACAAGTGTTGGAGAGGCTGTGGAGCAAAAGGAACCCTCATACACTGTTGGTGGGAATGCAGACTGGTGCAGCTGTTATGGGAGGCAGTGTGGAGGTTCCTCAAAAAATTAAGAATAGAATTACCATACAATCCAGCAATCCCTCTCCTGGGTATATACCCAAAAATTCTGAAAACATTTATCCGTAAAGATATATGTGCTCCAATGTTCATTGCAGCTTTATTTACAGTGGCCAAAACATGGAAACAACGAAAGTGTCCTTCGATAGGTGACTGGATAAAGAAGACATGGTATATATACACAATGGAATAATATTCGGCCATAAGAAAGATTAAATAGTGCCATTTACGACAACATGGATGGATCTTGAGATTATTACGCTAAGCAAAAGTTAGACGGAAAAAGTCAAGAACCATATGATTTCACTGATACATAGGATATAAAACTGAAAACAACAAAGGAATAAGACAAAGAAATAAAGAAACAAAAACTCATAGACACAGACAATAGTTTAGTGGTTACCAGAGGGTAAGGGGGGAGTGGGGGTGGTAGATGAGGGCAAATGGGATCAAATATGTGGTGATGGAAGCAGAACTGACTCTGGGTGGTGAACACACAATATGATACATAGATGATGTATTACGGAATTTTATAACTGAAACCTATGTAACTTTACTAACCATTGTCACCCCAATAAAAAACTAAAAAACAAACAACAACAAAAAACTTTTGTTGAAAAAGAAAAATCAGAAAACTGGGATTATGTAACCTGACCAAAGTTCAACAAATTAAAAATGGAGTCAACATTTTCAGACTGAGGTTGGTGAGACTGTGAATCCCATTCTCTACACCCCTTGTTGGTAAAGGACTATTTGTTTCAAAGGCACTGGAATAAAGCACTCCTGAGTCTCTGAGAACAATTTGATCAAATTTTCAAGTAAGGGAAAATAACTTACAGAGGCTAATGGGAAAAGAGATACAAATACCATTGACGTATGAGGTGAAACCATGGTATCACTACAGAGGGACTAATCCTTCAAACCCTAAACTGTAATAACACAATATTTCCCATAAAACCACAAGATCCATATATTAGGGGTATTCTAATGACACAGCACCAAAAGATTCTTACCTATAAAACAGAAAATTTTAATTCTCATAACATTGTAGAACACAGAACATAAACAGGTAACACTTTTCCTTTTCCACACTTGCTTTTAGGGACATAAAATGACCTTAGCAAAACCAGGGACCAACGAGAGTCACGCCTCGCAGTTGGTGCTATTATTCACACTCTGTTGGGTTTCAGAATAAACTCCTAACTTCAGTATTCTCTGAACCTTTTCTTTCACTTTCCCAACATTTCTATACACTCATGTCTCCTAGTTTCAGCATGTTCTCTGGAACTCTTCTAGTAACATTTCCAACACCATCTAGACACCGACAGTCACATCCTGGAATGCTGCCCCTCCTCCCCCACCCTGGACCCTCTGACCTTCTTCCATTCCTGTTCATCCAATTCTAAGCTTGGATTCACCTCATGCCCACTCTCTCCAGGGCCACCACTTGCACTCATGTTGACTATGTACCTTCCTCTAGCAGACCAAGGCACAGGGCTTGGGCAAGAAAATGGGGACTGAATTTCAGCCCCCACACCTCCTCAGTACACACAATGGTCCTGACTGCCCCTCCCTCTCCTAGTTCTCGAAACACCCCTGGTGAAAGACCTAGACAGATGCTGTTCAACATGCACTGGCCTCAGCAGCCCTCCCTTCAGAATGCTTATCATACTCTTGATGCGGGCTGCTTCTGATATTCCAGCCTAACCCCAAGGTCCCACACTCGCCCTCACGCACTCAGCAAAGTTAGTGATGGGACTGAAGCCAGCTATTGAGCAGTACCCTCAGCTCCCCACAATTTTTCCTCACAAATCTTTCTCTTCCTCTCCCCCTCTCCCTCTCTCTCTCTCTCTCTCAATCCCCTCAGCCTTCTTCCCATGCTCGTAAGAAAGACTTTAAACTTGTTAGACCATCAGTTGGTCTGCTCCATGCTTAGGCCACCCCACCAAGGTACAGTGCTGGGATCCTTTGGGGACACGGGGAGAGGGGAAATGCAAGACGATGGAGGGCCAAGTGGGAGGGACTCGTGCTCAGGGTCATTGTGGACCAGCCAAGTCCTTATTTTATATTGTCTCCAACCGCTACCTGGAAGGATTCTAACTTGGTCACAAAGAATGTGGCCCTACCCTCCTCCACACCATCTAAACACAAACCAGCAGCACAGACTCAAGATAAAAGCACAGTGCTTTTTGTCTCTCAACCATGAGAAGAAAATTCTCTTGATCAAGTAAGACCCAAGAAGATAATAATCTGGTTTACAACTTGGTTTCTTCTTCCAAGAAATCCTTATTGGGTGGGCATTACGTACCAGTCTCTGTGCTAGGCACTGTTGCTAGAATTAAATGAGGCAACAGGTAAACTATAAAGAGAAATACATTTATCAGTTATTCTTATCCTTCCCCCTAGCTCCACTTAGACTATGAATTCCTTATGGGCAGAAATGACATCTTAGTATCCCCTATATCCAGCATAGTACCTGGCACAGAACAGGTCCTCTAGGAATATTTGTTGAGTGACTTCCGCAGTCCAGACCTACAGCTGAAACATGTCTCATCCCCATTCCATCAGCCACCAGCCCATCAGCCACCAGTCCTGACGCAGGCCTTGGCAACCATAACAGCTTCCAAGTTCATCTCCCTGGTTCATGTGACTTGTATCTCCTTTTCAGAATCTAAACCTATACCTTCTTTTTATATTAGAAAAAAACTGCATGGAATAAATAAGTTAAAGGCTCATTTATGTCTAGAGTCAACAGGTGTATTATGCTAATGAGTCTGTTATTGAACAAAGCTAAAGAAAAAAACAAAACAAACAAATAAAACCATAACATTAGAGATTACAGAAAGTAAACTGATTGGTCCATTTAAAATAGACCTCCCCCAGCAAATTTACTTTCTAAGGACCATGCTGGCTTACAGATGTAGGGTAGGGTAGGGTGGGGTAGGATAAGGTAAGAAGAGGAGGAGAGGGTAAGAAATAGAAAGGGAAAAGAGAAAGGAAAGGAAGAGAAGCGAAAGGAAGCGAAGGGAAGGGAAGGGAAGGGAAGGGAAGGGAAGGGAAGGGAAGGGAAGGGAAGGGAAGGGAAGGGAAGGGAAGAAAATCCCTCATAAACAGGCCATGGTTTTTTACATAGCAGCCACATCTTTTAAAGTCCAACGATACCTACTTTGACATAGGTAAAATCTAGAATGTGAGCAGTGGTTTAATCTTCCCTATTCAATTTCTTCCTCACACTATTTGAATTGTTTATTTTACACATCTGTCAGAAGACTTGAACAACTGAGGCTTTTTGGCCAATAAGATGCAACAACCTAAATAATGGTAAAACAAAATCGTATAGCTGTACAGGTTACAACTAATCTCCTGATTTTTTTAATAATAACACTCTATAATATATATGTTGTGCAATAAAAGTCAATATATTTTAATCTACTGAAATAAATCTTGTTACAATAGTGCTCTTTTCTCTCTAGGCTTTTGTACATATACTTTAAATGTATTCCTTCCGCCATGTATATGGCTTCCTTCCCCATTACCCAAAATAACTTCATCAATAAAATATTAGCATACTTAAGTGGGTACTCAATAAGCATTTGTTTAAATGAATAAATGAGGGGATAATTATAAAATCCTGGACTAAGTTCTCCTGAGAGGTTTGCATTAATTTATAGAATTATGTGTTTATACGCTCAGGTATATACATCTAAATAGGCTTAATAATCGGCATCAAGTAGCAGTTAAATATTAATCCACTTCTGTCCTAATAATTCTACTTCAAAACATTATGAAATTCAAACTACAATGAATATATGCTGAGGTAGAATTAGTTCATTTACAATCATGAGTATTTACATACTTTAAAATAAGATTTGAAATATTAATACTAATAGGAAAATAATGAATAACCTAAATGTCAATGTTTTTGTAATAGAAAAGTTCTAAAAGTAAAGAAGAATGCATTATGTTAAGCCTACACGCACGTGTCTGAAAATGTAATCAACACAATTTCTTAAAATACCTTTAAAAAAAGGTTATACAAAGGAGTGTCTGTTATACCCAGTTAACAAGGAGCATCTTAACATGAGACTTTTTTCATTTTAAGATATGTAACAAGTAGACGAGAGAGAATATGTTGGTAAGAAATTTTATTGGGTATTACAGCTAATATTTATTATCAAATCTTAAGTCTAATACATACTACAAAACATAGCTTTACCACTCTCGAAAAATTTAATATTTCTTAAGGTATGTTCTGACACCTTTGTTTTTTAATTGGCTTATTTTTTATTATACTGGTAGAAAATAATTGGACATAAAACAGTCTGAATATAAAATAAGTTTGTTGTTACTGAGTTCGCTGCAAAGAAGTTAGGAAACAAGCTAGCAAATAATTCTTTTAACGTGAAGGGCAAAAGGTCTTAAACGAAAGAAGTTGTATATTTAGCAAACCTGGTTAAGAAGTAAATTAAAGTACATAAAAATCGGTAATAAGACGGTCACTATTAAAATGTAGCTCAAATTTAAACTTATTTACTGAACTTTCTTTTTGTTTCACATACTGTTGGTTTTCAGTATAGGCGCACAGGAGCCTGTGATCAGTTCAAAAAGGAAGCCTGTAGCCATGCAAAACACCTCCTTTTCCAGTGCCTACCAGCATTGCCTTTTATGTCTTGGCGTCCATTTTAGGAGCATCAGCGAGGTGGTGGATAAAGAAGCTTATAAGACAAAGGTTGTCATTTTGGCAACCCACATAACCATTAAGTGATTTCATTGTATGGAAGATCAAGATGGTGATTAGTAAAAAAAAAAAAAAGTTGAAGGAAATACTTAATCTTAACTATGCAAACACCTTTCGTAGGTTTCATATATTTTTAAATAGTATTTATGTATTAAATGCCACTCTCAGAATTGCTATGTCATTATAATACTATAAAAACCATTTCAAACAATTGATTATTGAAGGCGCACAGTAATATAAAGCTATAAACAAACAAAAAAATTTTTTTTGTGAAAGGATTAACAAATCCATTACATACTCAAAACAAAAGCATCCTGGAGCAGTCTTTTATACTGTCCAAAATGATTAGCACTTATGTGAATATATATGATTTTCCTGTATTCTTTTAGCATATAAAGTAAAAAGAAAATATAATATTACAGGAAGTCAGAACCTACTACAACTCAAACTTTCTTCTTTCAGAAATAGAATACTTACAATGAGGGTGGTCCACAAAAATACGTGCCTTACAATTAACCTCTCCTACTACAATGCTGATTTTTAAGAGCAGAACTATCATAATCCAACCATAACCGGGCCTAATAGGAACTATTTATTGTTAAAGAAATTAGATATAAAGTATACATGTAAGTAAAATACTGGGTAGTATTGAAAAGAAAATCGATGAACTTTCTATATTTTCCTTCTACTTAAAAACATTTTGAGAGAGCCGAGCTATAGTAATCGTTTTATGATACAATCTAATCAGCTAAAATTAATGCAATATTTCTCCATGTATTTCAAGCACAACTTATTCAAAAGATTTAAATTTCTATTCTCTATCATTCCCAGCCATTTTTGCCAACATCATAAAAATTACCTTTTACCATTTCCTTCTCACAATGAGAATTCCCTAATCGCACACATCTTTTAGACTTAGACACCTCCCCACCCACCTCCCCACCCACCTCCAAAAACTGGTTCAGAGCAAAGACACACACAAAAATAATGACCAAGCTCACATTTCTTGTTTGCCCTTCAAGCGAAGTCGGGTGTCTTCAGCTTGCCTTTCTGGTCTTCAGTGTTGTCACTCATTGCTGGGGGATGTAGTTTAGGACAGCACGAAGCAGCAGAAATAAAAGCTGTTGCTTTAAGAAAACGTTTTCTTAAACACATAGATAAAACAACTTTTACTCTGCCTTCCTGGCTAGGTTGCATAAAATCTTAGAAAGCCTCCTTGAAAAGTGAATGTCTACAAATGGGAAAAATAAAATAAAATAAAATCTAAAAACTTACGTTCTGAACACATTCCGAAGGATGTCTGATTTGATTTGAAAGCAGGTTTGTATTGTTGAACAAACTTTTATTTTGCAGAAAATTAATATCCTCTCTAAATACAAATTTGCCTTGCCATCTTCTACATTAATCCTGTCTCTCATGGTATAATCATACATGCAAAAAATCAAGTACAGTATTTCCCAAATGCATGGACACTGTGGAAGCTTCATTTTGAAACAGGCTTTTATTTCCCTTAATACTGGTGACTAAACGTCATTATATGTACCAACACTTTCAAATAGCCCAAGAGACTTAAAAAGCCTTCTAAGTTTGAAAACCAAAAAGTTCTGAGTTTTTCTGTACCCCAGGACGGTTTTCTTTCCTGAAGCTCAAGCCGAGAAAGCAGACAAAAGAAGCTGATTTGACTGAGCTGTGCCAAGTCTTGCCTTTTTTTCTTTCCTCAGCTCTCCCTCTGCCTCTCTCTCTCTCTCTCTCTCCCTCTCTCTCTCTCTTTCTCTCTCTCACTCTTTTGCTCCCAGTATGGCAACCTTCCGAGCAGTCTTGGCGGGGGTCCAGCCTGTGCCAGTCTGTCTGAATTCTTGTCTCCAAAAGATGTCCTTTGCGGATCAATTAATACATCTGAAAACAGGAAACTGCGGCACGGTACCGAAATCCTGGCACCAACAGCATCGACTTCTGCCAAATCACCTTACAGATTTCATGGTATCCTACCTTTCATAATCATTACTAACGTGTTCCCAGAGCAATAATGAAGTACTAGAAGCCATTCACTGCTCGGCAATGAGGAATCTGTTCCCTAGAAATGTCCATATGCGACATGTGCACAACCTGCAGTTAATCAAAATTCTCCTGTGAGAAGAGATGTACGTAACTTTAATAAGCACCACATACTGTATTTCTTTTTATAAGACTTGCTTTCTCTTGCCGTGCTGCAAAGAATCATGGGAGAATAGAAAAGGAGGCATACAGATTAAAATTAAAACTCTATGCCCAAATAAATCATGCTTTACCCTATGGGAAAAGAACAGTTTTGAATGAGCTGCGATTCCTATTATTAAGGAAACTCTAATATAAACTGTATCAATCCAAAATTTTACTGGAGATGAAGGGAAGAAGGAGTTTTTTTCAAAACATAAATATCAATTAAAAGGGAAAGAAAACAGGTTGGATTTAGTAAAATTACATGTATTTTAATATTTTTGAACCTCAAGTTTCATAATCACTTGTTTACTAAATTCATACGTCTAATAAGTATAAATAAATACTGTTAATTTTATTTGTAGCATGCACATCTTTTGAAGTAAAATAGCTGGTCTGCGCTTTCACACATCTACATGTCCTTTGTGGATCAATTAATACATTTGAAAACACGAAACTGGGGTACATTACCCAAGTCCTATCACCAACATCATCAACTTCTGCCAAATCATTTTCTGCCATTTCATTTAAGAATTCTTTTTGCTTTTGATGCTTGAAAATACAGAATAGCTACACTCTATAATCACCATCGTTGCATAGAAACAACCCAGAATAATAGGTTCTAGTCCTTGGCTCTGTCTTTCTAAATTATGTAAAAGTCTCAAATTGCTCAATCTATATAACCCTCAGTTTGCTTATCTATCAAATATAAAAATCAGTGACTTCCTCCTCTGTGCTCCAAAAATACGGTTTATACTCAGTACACCTCCATTCCAATTGTATAGCAGTTAGTTGAGTATGTGTCCTCTACCATCCAAATGTGTCATCCTCACAGGCAGGACCATCTGTCACTTACCTAAGAAAACTGAAAGTCTTGCATAGATCTCTTCATATGCATGTGCTCAACCAATCTATTAGGGGAATGAATTACGGCAATGGATCACATAACTATCCCTCTATAAAGTTTCATAAAACAATGAAATATGATAATGAAAAACAAAACCATGTATTACTAAATCATAAAGTTGATAGATCAGAGAAATGCTACAGAGATTCAAGGGTTGAATTAAAGCACTAAAAAAATGTTCCACGCTATCCTTTCAAATAGGGATGGTGAAACATGGGCAGGATGACAGGGGGTTTGCAATTTATAATAAAATTATTAGAAACTAGAGAAAAAGAGAGAATCTTGAAAGCAGCAATGAGAAGTGACTCCTTACACACAAGGGAGCCTCAATAAGATTAACAGCTGATTGCTCATTGGAAACCATGGAGGCCACAGGGCAGTGGATGACATATTCAAAGAAAAAAAAAATCCACCAAGAAATCTACATCAGCAAAACTCTCCTTCAAAAATCAAGGAAAACTTAAGACATTCCCAGATAAACAAAAACAGAGTTTATTGCTAGCAGATCTGCCCTGCAAGAAATACTAAAGGAATTTCTATTTCAGGCTGAAGTAACAGGAGATTAGACAGCAACTCAAACCACATGAAGAAGCAATGAAGAGCACAAATAAAGGTAAATATAAAAGCAAATATTAAAGACTGTGTACACGTATTTTTTGTTTGTAACTCTTCTCCTATCTGATTTGAAAAAGTAACAGCATAAAGCAATTATGCTGTCTTAATTATAAATCTGTCTTAATGGGTACAAAATGTATGAAGATGTAATTTTTGACAACAGGATGAAGGAGGGATGGAAAGTACTACGTAGGAGCAAAGTTTTGTATACTATTGAGATTAAGTTGATATTAATCTGAATTAGATTGCTATAAATTAAGACATTAACAGTAATCCCCAGAGCAACCACTAAAAAAAAATAAATAAATAAGAGAATTAAAATGTTACCATAGGAAAATAATTTAAAATATTTATTTAACACAAAAGAAGGTAGTAGTGGAAGAACAAAGGAGAAAAAAACAAAGATACAGAGAAAATAGCAAAATGAGAGAAGTAAATCCAACTTCATCAGTATTTAAATTAAACTTAAATGAACTAAAGACTCCAATTAAAATCCAATTGGCAGAATAGATAAAAATAAATGATACAACTATATGCTGTCGGCAAGAGACACATATTATACTCAAAGATACAAAAAGGTTGAAAGTAAAAGGATGAAAAAATATATACCATGCAAACAGCAACTATAAGAGAGTGGAGTGGTTACACTAATATCAGACAAAATAGACTTAAAGACAATAACTGTTACTAAAGATAAATAAGACATTCTACAATGACAAAAGAGTCAATTCATCAAGGAGATACAACTGTTACAAACATATATAAACATGTACATGCATATACATTATATATATGTAAACACATATACACATAACAAAAGAGCATCAAAATACATAAAACAAAAAATGAAATAACTGAAGGAAGAAATAGACAATTCTAGAAATAGACAATTCTCCAATAATAGTTGAAGACCTCAATATTCCACTTTCAATAATGGATAGAACAGCTATATACTCTGTTTCCCTGAAAATAAGACCTAGCCGGACAATCAGCTCTAATGCGTCTTTTGGATCAAAAATTATAAAAGACCCGGTCTTATACTATAGTAAAACAAGACCAGGTCTTAACGTTAATTTTTGCTCTAAACGACGCGTTAGAGCTGATTGTCCGGCTAGGTCTTATCTTCAGGGAAACATGGTAAAAGACCAGCAAGGAAAGAGAAGACTTGCACAACACTACAAAACAACTAGATCTAACAGACGTCTCTAACAGCATAAAGCAATAATTATAAATCTATGTTGATGGGCACACAAAAGAATACTCCACTCAACAACAGCAGAACACATTCTCAAGTGCACACAGAACATTCTCCAGGACAAAACATATGTTAGGCCATAAAACAGGCCTCAATAAATTTGAAAGTATTGAAATCATACAAAGTATTTCTCCAACTATGATGGCATAAAAGTAGAAATCAATAACAGCATAAAAAGATTAGGAAAATCACAAATATCTGAAAATTAAATAACACTCCTAAATAACCAATGAAGAAATAATAAAGACTAGAGTGGAGATAAATGAAATAGAGAAAACAATAAAGAAAATCAGACAACGATATTGCAAGAAAACTACAAACCAATATCCCGTATGAATATAGATGTGAAAATGCCAAACAAAATACTAACAAACTGAATCTAGCAATACATAAAAAGGGTTATAAACCATGACCAAGTGGGACTTATCCCAGGAATACAAGGTTAGTTCAACATAGAAAAATAAATTGATGTACTACCGCATATGAATAGAACAAAGACAGAAAACACTTTATGACCTCGGTAGACACAGAGAAAGCATTTGGCAAAACCCAACATCTTTTCATGATTAAAAACAGATCTGCATTAAAAAGAGCACTGAAGAAGGAGTAAGTGAAGGTAAAATAAAAAATTTTTATTTTTTTTATTTTAAGTAATCTAACAGATAACATGTTGTTCAAAATAATAGCAGCAATATCCTTGACTATATCCTTTGTGTATACGTGTGTGTATATACACACTTATGCATGCTTATATATAAGTGTAATGAATGACGGCGATGATACAAGGGACAGGAAGGACAAACTAGGATTATTTTGTTATTACAAGGCACTCACACTACTTGTGAAGTGGTACAGTGTATTTGAAATTGGATTTTGGTGAGTTGCAAATGTTTATTGCAAACTCCAGAGCAATCATTTTTTAGAAAGTGAAAATAAAAGATACATAATTGATACTGAGTAAGGAGAAAAAAATGGAATCATATAAAATGCTCAGTTAAAGCCACCAAAAAGAAAAAACGGAGAAGACAAAACCAGGAACAAAGAACAAGGGCAACAAAATAGAAAACAGTAACAAATAGGGTAAATATTTATGTAACTATATACCAATAATCATTCTAAACGTCAATGCACCAATTAAAAGACAAGAGATTGTTAGAATGGGTTAAAACATATCTACAGAAAAATTTGTACATAAATGATCATAGCAGTATTATTCGTAATAGCCCCAAAGTGAAAACAATCCAAATGTCCATCAATTGTACGTAAACAACATGTGGTCTAGCCATACAATGGACTAGTTATTCCTCAGCAACAAAAGGAAGTATTATTTAAATATCTCCCCAAATCCTGACGCTTCCATGTTTCTTCCTGGTGTCATAACATAAAAGATAAACTGCCTTTCCACAAAGCTCTAATATGGAATTGTGGTGGCCATTTATCCTAAAGCCAATCCAAATTATAACCCCTTTCTCCCGTCCTCTTCCCTTCCCTACCTTCCCTTTCCTCCCTCCCTCCTTCTCTCTCCTGTCTCTTCTCTCTTTCTCTTTCCTCTTTCTCCTCTCTCCACTGTCCATCATTACAAATTTAGTCATTACCTGTATTCATTTATTTCTTAAGTCAGTATTTATTGAGCACCGCTTATGTACAAAACATAAGGTTAGAAGCCTCAACGAACACAAAAATGAAATAAACAAATGGTAATCATGCAATAATAATAACCATGACAATAAGGACTTTCACAGTCATTAATTCATTCACTCCTCACCCAACCTTTGGAGAAAGACAGGTTATTTTACTTTATGGATGAGGAAACTGACATCAGAGGAAGTTATGTGACTTGTGGAGATCATCGGATACATATCTAGCGTACAGAAAATTGAAGCAATTATGTAATGAATTCAGGAAAACGGAATAAACACAGGCAGCCTCAGACATCCCACTACCTATTTAACAGTCCCTCTGAATGGTTAATAGGCACCTCAAAATCAACTTGGCCAAATCAGAACTTTTTATTTTTCTCAAAAAAGTTCATTCTCCTTTCAGCCTCCATTAAATGGTAGCACTGAACACTCAATTGCTCAACGTGAAAATCCAAGAGCCATCCCCACATCACCCACTAGAATTGATTCACCCCACATCACCCACTAGAAAGGAAAAAAGGCAGATAATACCAAGTGTTGGTGAGGGTGCTGCAAACTGGACCCTCGTATGTTGCTGGTAGGAATGTGAAACGGTAAACAGTTCAGTAGTTTCATTAAAAGTTCACCTTATACTTATCAGAGGAGCCAGCAATTTCCACCCCTAAGTCTACCTGGGGGAAAACAAGTTCACACAGACTTGCACGTGAACATTCATCAGATAGTTATTCCCAATAGCCCCAAACTAGAAACAAACCCAAAGCCCACTGCGTGGGAAATGGATAAACAAAAGGTGGTCCATCTATTGCTACAATGCAATAAAGAGGCACAAAGTGCTAATACACGCGACAACATGGATGCATCACAGGAACACTGCACTACATGAAAGAAGCCACACAGGAAACACTACAGATTATATGATTCCATGTCTGTGAAATACCTTTAAAACTACAGAGACAGAAAGCAGATCAATTGTTGCCTGGGCGGGGGTAGAAGATGGGATTGACTATAAATGGGCAGGAGGGAACTTTGGGGGTGATGAAAATATTTTAAACTGGACTGTACTGGGTTCACAACGGTACACATTTATTAAAAATCATCAAATGGTATGCTCAGAACAGATGGATTTTATGGTATGTAAATGATACCTTAATACAGACACACAGAAATCATTTAGCAATATTTACTGCATCCGAGGCACTGCATGAGGCCCTAAAGGGGATTCTGAGATGACTAAAACACTGTCCCCACCCTAAGGGAGGCTTCCAATCCTTTTCTTCCAGTTGTAGGAACAGGACATGTATATGGCAATCATAGATATCATAAAAAATGACTGCCAAATAAATGGAACAGGTAACGAACATGATAAAGTCTGGAGGAAGGAGAGAGGATTGGAGTAAGGTACTCAGAGAGGACTTACAGAGGATGTTAGTTTTAAATAAGGCCTTGAAGGATGAATGAAACTCAGGAAAGTGGAACATGGAGGGCATTCTTGAGAAAAAATTCAAAGGCAGGAATGCTCAAGAAATGTTAGCATTCAGTGGGACAGGACAGCCTGGCTAAAACAGTGGCCCACCAGGAGAGAAAAGGGTCTCAGACCAGCTGAGGACCAACCAGGAGGGCACCAAGCACGTGCTTCCTCATGGAGTTTCCTTAAACTTCAGGCATGTAAGTACCATGCTCATGACTTCTGCCATATTTGAAATGATAGCCTGATTTGTTCGTGATTAACTCAACATTTTTATGAACTCAATTCTTTTTTTTTAATTTATTGGGGTGACAATTGTTAGTAAAATTACATAGATTTCAGGTGTACAATTCTGTATTACATCATCTATAACTCAATTCTTTTTAACCTAGATTAATTTTTAAAAGAAACTTTATAATACCGCTATAAAATAAAACCAGCATCATTTGCCAAAAGTAGAAAATAGTGTGAAAATGGTGTTATTAAATTCTCAAAGCCTGTAGCTGTCTCTAAGTGAGAGGCCTACCTCTATTAAAAAGAGAGGTTAACAAATGTTAGAGAAGTGTTAAAAACGTTCTAGTACCAAACGGACACTTTTACCTACCGTGTTTCCCCAAAAAATAAGAACTGCCCAGACAATAGTAAAATAAGACAGGGTCTTATCTTACATAATGTAATGTAATGTAATGTAATGTAATGTAATGTAATGTAATATAATACCGGGTCTTGTATTAACTTTTGCTCCAAAAGACACATTAGAGCTGACTGTCCGGGTAGGTCTTATTTTCGGGGAAACACTGTAGATACAATGAGAAGAGTAGAAAGAGAGTTTTAAAAAGTTTTCTCACTGTGGTCCATGTTATTGAATGCCATATTCTTGATCCATCTAATATCACCCGGTGTTAGGAGTCCCACATTTTGGGAAACGTTGCCCTACAGTAAATCCTAAAAGGAAGCGACTGATAAGTATAACAATAACTAATATTTATTTAGCACTTATTATGTGCCAGATACTGTTCTAAACTCTTCTCATTTTATTTCATTTAATCCTGATAATAATAATACTTACCTCATAAGGGTATTATCAACCCATTTTTCAGGCTAGCAAACTGAGGCATACAGAGTTTAACTAATTTGCCCAAGGACATACAACTCGCCCAAAGGTATACAGTTAATGAACGACAGAGCTGGAACTGAACCCAGGCTGTCTCCAGTCTGTGCACCTAACCACTACGACTGAGCTGATTCTCATGTGAAATGATATTTCAGTAAGACTTATCTGGCTATGATTTGTTTAGTGAACTAAACGAAGGAGCAGCCAGAAGACTACTGCAATGATCCAGGCACCAGCTCCATGGGCC
This sequence comes from Rhinolophus sinicus, assembly GCF_036562045.2. Taxonomy (NCBI): domain Eukaryota; kingdom Metazoa; phylum Chordata; class Mammalia; order Chiroptera; family Rhinolophidae; genus Rhinolophus; species Rhinolophus sinicus. The sequence continues at coordinate 98,499,581 of NC_133757.1, forward strand.
ATCTGGGCCTGGAGGATTAATCGCCACTCGCTGTGGGCAGCAGAGGGCAGCAAAGGGCTGTGAGTAAGAGCTGGGCCCTTGCCCAGACTTCCGGCCAGCTGGCTTCCAGTAAAGAAGGGGAACCTGAAGACAAGGCTCATGTCAGAGATGCAGAGCCTACCCCAGGAAGGGCTGGGAACAACACGGTCCCTGGGGGACCAGAAGACGTAGACCCTGGAAGTCAGAAGGAGCCTGGAGAGAAGTCAGAGGTGCTGGAGAAGCCAACGCACTAGGCCCTGCCCCATAATTCCTGGATGGCCACCCAAGATCCTCTTAGAATCGGAAACTGCCCAAGTTCTTTCATGTTTCACATCCAAAACATAATATTGACATCATAACATCTTTTTATATTTGTAAACGGATTTCAAGTCTTTTAAAGAGTACAAAATTTGCCTATACCTTGGCCTAAACCTCCTCTCTTAAATTCAAACTATGCACTTAGGACTAGTATCTAATTCTCATACAAAGTGCTTTAAAATTAAAATTAAGAAATACATTTAAATGCCATTTGCAAGCTTCTGACAGGTCTGCAACATATTGAACACAGATACCATTAATACAGAAACATCAAATTGCTTTATTACCTTAGATCTCCCAAAATCATTGTTTGAAAAATACAGGATAGCAGATAAAACTGTCAGAATAAGAAAAAAATAAAACCTCTTCAAAGAAAATTTCCTATGCATACTTTGAAAAGAAAGACTCAAAAAAATTAATTACAAAAATAACTGATCTGGACGACCCAATTTGATGCTTAACTCAGGCCGCCTTAAATAAGCGGGAAAATTAGACATTGTAGGTCTGTGATTTTCTTTTGGAAAATGTGATTTCTTATGTCCCAAGAGAAAAGCTGTAAGAGCATCAATAGATTTCTCTGGTTATCAAACATTACTCCATTATTGTGAGTAAATTATATTTAGATCAAAATCAGATGAATAAAATTTCCCCTAAAATACCCAAGAGATTTTAAAAATACAAGGAAATGTGTCACATATCCCAAAGTAATATTTTATCCTAAAACCTCCATGGAAATGTCTCCCCATTCAAATAATTAGCCAGAAAACAAAACTAACCTGAGTTTTAGGTGTATTACATCCAAAATAACTTACTAAAATTAGATTGTCATTTGCTAATACTAAAATGAAATTTATAATCTTTGGTGCCCTTTAAAAATCCCTGGAAATAGGCCTTTACATTTTTGTTTTTAATCTAGGGGGGGGAAATGTATCTGAATTAGTGATAAGTCAGATAGATACAAGCCCGAATTTTTATTTAAATGCTACGTACACGACTAGGCATGTAAATATGGTTAGGCATTTCCAAATTCTTGAGAAATTCGCCCTCTCATTCACAGCCACAAGGTTCATGGCTTAATTATTCTCTTCTATGTTATTTTCGCCTTCCGGACTCAACTATTAATCATCCATTAGTATCACATGAGCACATCTATTTGTTCCGTAAATACCGTGTTTACCCGAGAATAAGACTTAGCCGGACAATCAGCTCTAATGCATCTTTTGGAACAAAAATTAATGTAAGACCCGGTCTTATACTATAGTAAAGTCTGGTCTTATATTAATGTTTGCTCCAAAGATGCATTAGAGCTGATTGTCCAGTTAGGTCTTACTTTGGGAAACACGGTATTTACTGAACATACCTACTATGTTCAAGGGTAGATGCTCAGAGATAAGATAATGAAGCAGAAATAGTCCTTGTCTTCAAAGATATTACTGTCTTTGAAGTAACGAGGGGGGTATAAAATGTATGCAAGTGACAAGACTAAGGCAGTTCAAATACCCTTTAGTGGAAAGAAAGGTCCTTTGAACCCAATCACTCATTACCACCCCTTTTCCCCATTCTCTCTCCTACTTAGTCTGGCATTCAGTTCAAACTCCAGTATTACAAAATTTATTCCTAGGTCAATGTAGCAAAAATCCACCATCTCTGACAAAGTAACGTACAATGGTTTTTGAAATAGAAGGTGGGGCCCTTAGAGCATGGATGCTAGCTAGAACCCATGCCACAAAGAGGTGGTAGATCTGTTCTGTGTGAGAAGTGTCAAATTTTCTTAGAAGGAGGGAGAAAGGAGGGAGGAGAAAAGTGGGAGGTGATTGCAACCTCAGAGATGTACGGCTGTTTGCTGCACGAAGGGCCAGAGAGAAACCATGAATGGGGAGGGCTGGCTGAAAGGTGCTTGGGAGCAGGAGTATCTGAGGGAGGATGTTCAACTTTTTCATTGCACAGTCCCTCCTCCATTACTCCTGCCCCAATCTTCAGTAAAGTCTAGGACATTCTCACCTGTATTCATTATGGCGATAATTAATAAATAATAAAGGGGTCAATTCAGTGTGAAAAAGAGATAGTATCTGGGGATGCAAGAACCTAGAGGCAGAGGTAACCAAGAGAACATAAGCGTCTCTCTCTCTCTCTCTCTCTCTCTCTCTCTCTCTCTCTCGAATTTACAGGAATCTTAAGGATGGCTTTGGACTTCCATGGTTTGGAACTGGGTTTTCAGCTAAGAGCAGGAGGCTTCAAATGGCAAGTCGGCTCTTCCAGGTTCAGACCACCTAAGGGGTGCCGGCAACATCAAAGAGGGACCCATCTACATGTCCTCATCCAGACTGTCCTTGCTTTGCAGTACTTCTTACATGATGCCTCCTGATTAACCCCTTCCTTCTTGACGGGGATCGGGTATTGCCCTCAGATGGGATCCCATGTGCAGCCATGGCTGGGTCTGCCACACCTGCTGTGCTCACCTGGTGTCTGCCCCTACCCCACCCCAGCCCCACTACTGCCTTGGTCTGCATTGTGACATCTTGCTCAAGCATTACCCCAGCACCCAACCTCAACCTGACTCTGCATTCCGTCGCTGTTTCTCCTTCTAGACTGACAGTTTGTAGGACTATGGCTTGCTCCGTGGCCCCTGTGGTGAACCCGACACCCAGTGCTTACGGGAGAACAGTCTTTGGAAGGGAAAGCTGTAGATACATCTCACTGTCAGGAGGTAGAGCTGCAGGCTAATACGGAACCAACACTCTGCAAACAGCATGGCCCTGTGCAGTCCTGTGGACACTGAGGTCACAACGGGCGCGGCTCTACCTCTAAACTGGGTTTGCTCCAATTGTACTTTCAAATATTCAGATATGGGGGGGGGTTGGTCTCTAAGAAATTTCAAGAAGAAAATCAATTTTTTAAAAAAATCTGTAAGAAGCCATCCCGACAAAATGAAATAATAATGAGGAAGGATAAAGTTACTTCAGAGGCAGAGAAACGGATTCACAGTTGCCAAAGTAACTTCCTCCAGACTGTGCAAGACACTATCAGGAGAAGTCATAAACTGTATTTGCAACCATGTTGCATGCCTCCATTTTTTTTCTCTTTCTTTGCCTTTTCCTCAAGGGGAAAAAACAAACCCACAAGAAAAAAAGGTGGGAAAAAAAAAAAAACACAGCAAGTGCAACCATGCAAGAAAGATGCAGGCTTAGAGCTAGAGTTAATAAACTACTGAGAAAGGAGATTACTTCTGAAGGGAATAAGGGAAGTGTTACGCAATATAAAATCATTGCACGAATGGAAAAAGAACCTCCAAGAACTTTGCTTTCAAGCACTTTTTATAAGTGGATGGGCAGCCAGAGAAGGTAATTATATTGCACAAAGTTGCACAATGAATTAGCAGCACAGCCAAAGCCCAGAACTCACGAGGCCACCCTGCAGTGGTCATTCCACGGAGCTACAGTGGCTTCTCACTTGGTTTGGCGAGCAGAACAACACTGGCCACAGGAGAAATGCTTTAAGTGGCTCATGGGAGTTGCTGTATAGCCCCTGTGATTATTAACTTCTGAAATGCCAAATATGGAAGATTAGTGAAAGTTAAAAAAAAAAAAAAAAGCCAAGCTTTTACTGTACAACACTTGACAATAGTTGGGCTTAACAACAAAGCTGTTAGTGTATACTGGGAATTTGCATATCTGTAAATGCTAGCTGTAGTTAACAATGCTACTTTAATAGAGGGCTTCATTTTTCTAGAAAGAAAACCTAAGTACAGCATCATATTGTTAAGCCAAGTTCTACCATTCACCTGCTTCTTGCAACTGAAATGTGTACATGTCACATGCCTGGAGGAAACCCCTCAAAGTCTATGGGTAAGGCCACGAAGAAGCAAATCTACAGCCTCCAGGGCACTATTGCAGGGTGGGCTTCCAAGTGATGCAAGTGAGCAGGAATCCCTACCAGTGGCAGAAGCCCTGTTTATCTATCATAGCCTTCTAAATGTGACTCTTGTGAAAAGCTAACTAGATAGAGACCACTGGCTCGAAATTGCAATTTCTCATTTGTTTTCCATTAAAGTCAAATCCAGAGTTAAGGGTAAGGAAGGCACCTTTGATTACAAGTGACAAAAATTCAACTTGAACTGGGACAGAGATAGACAAAAAGAGGAGAGGAGAAGAGAGGGAGGGAGGGAGGGAGGGAGGGAGGGAGGGAGGGAGGGAGGGAGGGAGGGAGGGAGGGGAGGGGAGGATAAATAGAGATGAAGAACTTGGTTTTTGTGTCACAGATTCCAAGGAAACATGGAACAATGAAACAGAAGCTGTAGGAAAGGTAAGAAAGCACTTAGTTATCAGAAGCAAACAGTGAGAACATTGAATGCAGCCATAACTATCCGCCATCTCCGCCTCCATGAGCATGGAACTTCCTCCTCTCCTAGTGAAAACAGACCCTCTCCAGAGAAGAAGCAACTCCAGAGCAACAATGGGTCCTGTCAGCTCCAGAACTGTACAGTTTACAGCTCCTGTCTCTAGAGCAGAGGCACCAAGCCCTGAGAGGGAGACTCAGCCCAGAAGGGTCATATCCCACCCCAGGTAATCCGCAGTAGCCAGGGCAGTCCCAGTTGAAAGTCTAGTTCTTGCAGGAGTCACGTGAAGGGGACTGAAGCAAATCCCAGACAAGAGTACCAGGCGGACAATCCCCGGTAAGCATAGCACCCACCCCCATCTCTATGACACAGGGACCAGGTTTGTATATAAGCATATTCCTACACAAACTGCCTATACACATTATCTCATATCTCAGCTTCCATTCTGGTTTCCAACGTGGTTTAGTACATTATATTTCAAGTTGGCTGAGAAGAGAAGGAATAGAAGGAAGGAAAGAAGGAAGGGAGGGAGGGGAGAAGGATAGAAGGAGAGAGGGAGAAAGAGGAAGGGAAGGGGAGGAACAAAACAAGAAGTTTCAAAACTGCAGAGACATCTTCATGGCACTCACCTCGCCCCCTCCAAAAATAAAAAGTTATGATATACTTATTGGGAAACAGTAATTTTTCCCACATTGGCTTTGTAAATCAGTTCTAAATCGAAAACCTATTTTGTTCATTGATTTTCTATGCTACTGTTCTGGACAGAAATTGGTTGGGCTTATATCCTAAAAGCTTCAAAGAAACAAATATGAAAGTGAAAAAATTTAGGCAACACACAGCGGTAAGCTGTCCCTTAAACGTCCCCATTGGACATATGATACTGCAAAAGAAACATTCTGCACATCTGCCAGAGCCAGGTGTCATGCTAGGCTCTTTCTCCATTATCTCATCTGTTCCCAGAAACATCCATTTGAGGCAGGTGCCACTGTTTCCATTTTATTTGTTCAAGGTCACACAGCTGGTAAGCATATGAAGTGAAGTTCAGAGTCACCATCCAGACATGAAATGTCTGTGCTTTCCACCAAACCAACTTGTCCCTCATTGGAGAATACATTTCTGAATGCTGCCTATTTATATTGAGGCAGCAAACATCTACCTGTTGTCATGAAAAGTCCTATAGAGAGAGATAATAGACAGGCATTCATTTCCTAGCATCATACACCGCAGCATAAATGAGTTTCCATATCTTGTTATTAAGTCAAGAGAGGAAAGTGGTACCCTCGGGAGAGAAATATGAATGATACTAAAGGAATGCAGCAAACTCAATAAATCCAGGGACTAATACTGCTATGTGATCTCTTGGTGGAACTTGTTAAATCAAAACTTCTGGGTGGAACTTGTTAAATCATAAAATCATCTCTTGATTCTAGAACATAAAACAATGTCTTTTTTATGTAAACACAACCTTGGGGAAACTGCAGCTAAATGCAGATCTTTTTTAAAGATATTCTCTTCTGTCACACTGGGAGCCATTTCCTTCACTCACCAATATTTTTACATATTTGTAGAAAGACTTCTCTCCCATAAATATTAAACACAAATCGTAATGTAGCAGCAAAGAGCCCAGATCTCCTCTAATAACAATTTGGAGAGTCGGCCATTGGGTTCAGACAAGCAGTCATAATCAAATTTCTAAAGATGGATAGTTTGTGCTGGAAGGTAAGTTAAAAACAGAACATCCATTTATCAAGATTCATTAATATTAATATCTATTGACCTGCACCATACTAAAAGGATTTTATTGAGCAGACAACTTCCAAACATAACATTACACAGAGTATAAGCTCAATCATTCTTTCATTCATTTAACTAATAATTATTGTATAACATAAACATGCATAGGCACCGGGGAATACAAATAAGTAATTAAATAAGCCCTCACTAAACTTAAAATACAGTTATAAAGAAAACGTATACGTATATTCAAGTTAAATCACTATTATAAAGTGAAACAATAAGACAACAATACAAATGTCTTTAAACAATATGACTGCATGTCAAATGAGTAGTAAAGAAAAGAAATGCCAGAGGTTTATAAGAGAGGAGGGTTAAAATGGGTTGGCGAGTAAGAGAAGAAATCACTTAGTGAGGCGGGGTTAATTGGGTAAAAGGAAGCTTGGCAAAGAGAAAAAAAAGGTTTTATCAGTAAAAGCATGTTCTAGAGAGAGCAGGTCAAGCAAGCTAGCACAAAATGTGTGTGTAGAGATGTAGGATATAATATTTCTACCTATTTGTAATCAATAAGCACACAATCAAAGGTAAACCACAATGGTTTACCTTTCAGGGTTCAAAGGATTATATGCTTATTTCCTAAGTTAAGGACTCACACCATCCTTTATCCATTGTAGACAATCATTTATCATTTTCAGCCAAACCAACAAACCTGTCAAAGACTTTAAAACTCCCTTCGACGAACAAAATATAATAAGTAAGTAATTACAGGATAGTCATCAAGTTTAGCAGGCAACGCTCCACTGGACCCTTTACAGATCAATGCGGTCATGTATCTCCATCATGCGAACATTCTGAAACGCAGCAATGCAGACTACGGTAAGACTCGAGGAATCAGGGCAGGAAAGAAGGCTCAGGCCATGAAGTAAGTGCAACGCTAGTACTTTGTTCAGGTTGACGATCAAGGTAAGGAGCTAACAGAAGTGACGAGGCTAAGAACGACCCAAAATACTACCGCTGATAGAAATACAGACATGTCAGTGTGGGCAGGGCCTTTGGAAGTCAGCTAGAGCTACACACACCCACAGTCTGCTTTCTTTTGAAGCTGGCACCAGCCAAGGACGCAAGGTCTAGGTCTTGGTCGACGGTAGATATACATGTGGAGTGATTAAGAGTTTGCAGTAATCTCGAGGTATCAAGATATAGGAGGAACTCTGACCAAAAGAAATACTTCATGGAACTATAGCAGCAGTCAGAAAACCTTTTCTATAAAAGGCCGGGTAATAAATATTTTAGGCTTTGCGGGTCACATGGTCCCTGTCACAACTGCTCAGTTCCGGTGTTGTAGTATGAAAACAGACATAGACAGTGTATGAACCAATAAGCATGCCTGCGTCCCAATAAAACTTTATTTACAAAAACAGGTGGCGGAAGACCCATGCATGATAAAACTCTCAGCAAATTAGGAAGAGAGGGGAATTACCTCAACTCAATAAAAAAAATCTGCAAAAAACCTACAGTTAATATCACACTTAACAGTGAAAGACTGAAGGCTTCCCCTAAGATTTGGAACAAGGTAACACAGAACTGGGAGTTCTTCCCACTGCAATAGGCAAGAAAAAGAAATGAAAGGCATACAGATTAAATTTCTATTTCTAAATGACGTGGTTGTCTAGGTAGAAAATTCCAAGTAATACACACACATACACATGCACACACTCCTAGAACTAGTAAGTGAGTTCAACAATGTTAGAGGATACAAGATGAACACAAAAAAATCAATCATGTTTCTATATACCAACAATCAATATATGGAAATTGAAATTAAAGACAATACCATTTACAATCACTCCAAAAAGAATGAAAAACATAGGTATGAACTTAACAAACATGTACAAGTTCTATACACTGAAAACTACAAAACACTGATAAAGGAAATCAAAGATAACCTAAATTAATGCTTATAGATTGGAAGATTCAACATAGTAAAGACAACAATTCTCCCCAAATGGATCTATAATTTTAATACAATTCCTATCAAAATCTTACAAGGTTTTTCTGTAAACACAGACAAGTTTATTCTGTGTGTGTGTGTGTGTGTGTGTGTGTGTGTGTGTGTGTGTATTCCTTTTTATTGTGGTAAAATACACATAACATAAAATTTCCCATCTTAACCATTTTTAGGAATGCAGTTCAATGATATTAAATACATTTATTCACACTGTTCTGCAACCATCACCACCTCTTTCATCTTGTAAAACTGAAACTCTATGCCCAGTAAACAATAACTTCCCATTCTCTCCTCCCCACCCCAGCCCCTGGTAACCACCATTCTACTTCCTTGATTTTGACGACTCTAAGTACCTTATTAAGTGAAATCATAAAGCATTATAGACAAGTTTATTTTTAAATGTATATGGAAAGGCACAGTCCTTAAAATAGCTAAAACAATCTTGAAAAAGAGAAGAAAGTGAGAGGCATAACTACCCAACATTAAGACCTACTGTATAGCTACAGTAACCAAGACAGTGTGGCATTGGCAGAGAGATGGATACATAGATCAATGGAAGAAAATAAGAACCCAGAAATGGACCCACATAAATATGCCCAACTGACTTTTGACAAAGATGCAGAAGCAATTCAATGGAGGAAGCATTTCAACAAATGGTACTTTAGCAATTGGGTATCTATAGGCCAAAAAAAAAAAAAAAAGAAATTCAAACTAAACCTCAAACCTTGAACAAAAATTAACTCAAAATGGATCATGGATTTAAATGTAAAATGTAAACTTATAAAACTTTTAGGGAAAAAAAAGGGAGAAAACCTTCAAGATCAAGGCTAGGCAGAGTTCTTAGACTGAACACAAAATGCATAATCCATAAAAGGAAAACTTCATAAATTGGAACTCGTCAAAATTGAAACCTTTTACTCTGCAAAAAGGCCCTATTAAGGTTACATGCTTATGATTCCTTTTATGTAACATTCTTGATATGACAAAATTATAGAAATGGAGAACAGATTAGTGGTTGCCAGGTGTGACAGATGGGCAGAAGGTGAGGCAGGAGGTGGGTGTGGCTGTAAAAGGGAAACACGGGTTCCTTGTGGTGATAGATCTGTTCTGTGTATTGGTTTGTATCATTATCAATATCCTAGCTGTATGCAATAGATTTGCAAGATGTTACCAATGAGGAAGCTGGGTAAATGGTACACAGAATCTCTCTGTATTATTTTTACAACTGCATGTGAATCTACAATTATCTCAAAATAAGAAACTAATTTAAAAAAAAAAAAAAAAAACAGGCTGCAGGCCAAATTTGGTCCACAGGACATATTTTGCCAACCCCTGGTTTACAGTAAAGTTGCTAAAATTTTGTAGTCCAGTTCATCAAATGTAACTCTAGATGCAAATTGACCTTTAAGTTCTCAGAATAAACAATACTATAACCTGGCTGCCAAGTTATATCTAGAAACCAATTCAAAAGCACTGGCAAGCATCAAAGACTTGTAAGATGTTTATACTTCATGGATCGGGGGTAAGCACCTGCCTACCTGAACCTCTGGTTTCTCCCCAAAGTACGCATCATCACAGAACCTGCATTCTTTCCATTTTTCATTTTGATCCAAACTCTTTACTTAGGCTGGCTTCAAAGCATTGCATAACCTAGCACCAATTTTATTTCCTTTGACTAGATTTACAAGGAAGGTATTTTTAAGTGCTTGCCATACATGTACCACATACCATGATTAATAAACATTAGCTATATTATTACTGAAGCTGAACACTTAATAACTGATCAAGAGGTGGGCTTTGTTTTGTTTTGCTTTAATAAACTGTGGTACATACACACCTTGGAATATTACGGGGCCATTAAAAACAATATATTAACTTTCAGCAAACTTGGATTAAAAGGAAACTTCCTCAACCTAATAAAGAACACGTACCAAAAAAAAAAAACTACAGCTAAAATGATAATCAGTGATTATCATATGCTTTCTCACTAAGATGAGGAACGAGACAAGGATGGCCCCTCTCACCACTCCTATTCAACATCATACTAGATGTACTAGCTAAAGCAGTAAGATAAGAAAAAGAAATAAAAGGTATGGATTGGAAAGAAATAAAACTGTCTTTGTTCACATATTGCATGATGTCAATGAAGAAAATCACAAAGAAAGGACAAAAAAAAAAAAAAACCTTTCTGGAATTAGTAAGCAATTATAGCAAGATTACAAGATACAAGGTTAATATACAAAAGTTAACTGCTTTCTTATACGCCAAAATGAGCAACTGAAATTTAAAACAAAAAACATAATACCATTTACATTAGCACCAAAAGAAATGAAATACTGCTGTATAAATCTAACAAAATATGTAAACGATTTATATGAAGAAAACACAAAATTCTGATGAAAGAAATCAAAGAATATCTAAATAAATGGAGAGTTATTCCATGCACATGAATAGGAAGAATCAATTCTGTCAAGATGTCAGGTCTTTCCAACTTGATCTACAGATTCAATGCAATCCCAATAAAAATCCCAGAAAGTTATATTGTGGATATTGACAAATTGATTCCTAAAGTTTATAAGGAGAGGAAAAAGAACCAGAAACGCCAACACAACATTGAAGAACAAAGTCAGAGGACTGACACTACCCAACTTCAAGACTTACTATAAAGCTACCATAACAAAGATAGTGTGCTATTGGTGAAAAAAATAGACAACTGGATCAAAGGAACAGAATAGAAAATCCAGAAATAGACATAAACAAATATAGTCAACCGATCCCTGACAAAGGAGCTAGGGCAATGCAATGGAGCAAAGATAGTCTTTTTAATAAATGGTGCTGAAACAACTGGACAACCACATCCATAAATAAATAAATAAATAAGTAAATAAGTAAGTAAATAAATAAATAATGAATCCAGATCCAGACCTTAAATCTTTCACAAAAGTTAACTCAAAATTTAAAATACAATCCTATAAAACTTCTAGAAAGTAAAATAGGAGAAAAAGTAGGTGATCATAGGTTTAGCAAGGCTTTTTAGATACTATACCAAAAGTGCAATTCATGAAAGGAAAAAATGGTAAGTTGGGCTTCAGGAAAATTAAAAATGTCTGCTCGGCAAGAGACATTGTCAAGAGTATAAGAATAGGCCACAGTTTGGCAGAAAATATTTGCAAAATCTGATAAAGTGCTGCTATCCAAAATATACAAGGAACTGTTAGAACTCAGCAATGTAAAAAACAATCCAATTAAAAATGGACAAAAGATACGAACAGACACTTCATTAAAGAAGATCTACCACAGACAATAGTTTAGTGGTTACCAGAAGGTAAGGGGGGTGGGGGGTGGTAGATGAGGGTAAGGGGGATCAAATATATGGTGATGGAAGGAGAACTGACTCTGGGTGGTGAACATACAATGGGATTTATAGATGATGTAATACAGAATTGTACACCTGAAATCTATGTAATTTTACTAACAATTGTCACCCCAATAAATTACAAAAAGATCTACAGCAGATAAATAAACAAATAAAAAGATGTCCATCATCATATTTCATTAGGAAAATGCAAATTAAAACAATGATGAAACTAGACTGCTATCTGTCACCATATATCAAAATTAACTCAAATGGATCAAAGGCCTAAATATAAGACCTGAAACAATAAGTTGCACAGAAGAAAGCATAGGTAGGTACTAAACTAATGAACCAGGGGTTCAGAGAGGATTTTATGAATGTGACCTCAAAGGCAAGGGAAGTAAAAGCAAAAATAAATTAATGGGACTATATCAAACTAAAAAGCTCCTGCACAGCAAAAGAAACATGAACCGAACAAAGAGGCAACCAACCAAATGGGAGGAGATATTTGCAAACAAAGCCTCCAATAAGGGGCTAATATACAAAATATAAGGAACTCATACAACAATAAAATCCAATTATAAAATGGGCAGAGGACTTGAACAGACACTTCTCCCATGAAGCCGTACAAACAGCCAACAGATGTATGAAAAAACATTCAACTTTACTAGCTATTAGGAAAATGCAAATCAAAACCACAATGAGATACCACCTCACACCTGTTAGAATGGCTGTTATCAACAGGACAATAGCAAGTGGTGGAGAGGTTGTAGAGAAAAAGGTACCCTCATACACTGCTGGTGGGAATGTAAATTGGTACAGCCACTACGCAAAACAGTATGAAGGTGACACAAAAAGTAAGAATATAATTACCATACAACCCCACAATTTCTCTTCTGGGTATCTACCCAAAAATTTTGAAAACATTTATCCCTAAAGATATATGTACCCCTATCTTCATAGCAGCATTATTATTCACAGTGGTCAAGACATGAAACAACCAAAATGTCCTTCGATAGATGACTGGATAAAGAAGATGTGATATATGTACAATGGAATATTACTCAGCCATAAGAAAAGATGAAGTATTGCCATGTGCGACAATATGGATGGATCTTGAGATTATCATGCTAAGCAAAATAAATCAGACAGAAAAAATCGAGAACCATATGATTTCATTCATGTGGGATATAAAACTAAAAGCAAGAAATGAACAAGACAAACAAACAAAAACTCATAGACACAGAGGGTAAGTGGGGAAAGGGGTGGTAGAAAAGGGTAAAGGGGATTAAGTATATGGTGACAGAAGGAGAACTGACTCTGGGTGGTGAGTACACAATGCAATATAGATGATGTATTATAGAACTGTACACTTGAAACCTATATAATTTTACTAACCAATGTCACCCTCTAATAATAAATTTACTAAAAATTAAAAGAAAACACCAATAATGAGATACCACTGCATACCTATTAGAATGGCTAAAATCCAAAACACTGACAACACCAAATGCTGACGATGCTGTGAAGCAACAGGAACTCTCCTTTACTGCTGGTGAGAATGGGAAATAGAACAACCACTTTGGGACACATAGTCATACCATATGATCCAGCAATCATGCTCCTTTGTATTTACCCAAAGGAGTTGAAAACTTACGTCCACACAAAAACCTGTACAAGAATGTTTATAAAAGCTTTATTCACAATTGAAAAACTTGGAAGCAACCAGAGATGTCCTGTAATAGGTGATGGATAAATAAACTGGGACATCCAGACAATGGAATATTATTTAACACTGAAAAAGAAATGAGTTATCAAGATACGGAGGAACCCCGAATGCATATTGCTAAGTGAGAGAAGCCAATCTGAATGGGCTACTTTACTGTATGATTCAAACTACATGGCATTTTTTAAAAGACAAAATGTGGAAACAGGATAAAGATCCACGGTTGCCAGGGGGAGCAAAAGGTCAGTGGTAGCCAGAGGATGTTTAGGGCAGTGAAACTATTCTGTATGATACTGTAATGGAGGATATCCTCATACGTCAGTACACATTTGTCAAAACCCACAGACTATATAACACAAAGAATGAACCCCAACATAAAGTATGGACTTTAGTTAATAATAAGAATTTAGTTAATGTATCAATATTGGCTCAGTGACTGTAATAAATGTACCAAACAAATGCAAAATATTAATAATAGGGGAAAGATGGTGGGGGGACGTATACAAGAGCGCTAACACTTTCCACTCAATTTTTCTGTAAACCTAAAACTGCTCCAAAAATCAAGTCTACTAATGTTTTTTAAAACAATATTTTAAGATACACCAGCTTACTTGGAGATATTTCCATGATATACTATTGAGAAAAATGAGATGCAGAGACTATAAGCTAATCTACTTTTATAAAACACCAATTATAAATAACATGTGTGTTTGCATGTGATTTTATGAATATGGAGAAAGGTACTAAATGCTCTCTTGGTTTTGGACATTGGTTACTTTGGAAATTGGGAGAAGATTAAAACGACTAAAAACTTACAGATCAAATTTTGAGCAAAAATATGAATAAAAATCTAAGATTTAGGTGATAAAGGCCCTAAAGCAAGGAGAAGCCATCTCGGCATAGACTAGGTAGGACCAGCTCACTCTGGGCAGTGAGAAGAGCCTATCACCAGACTCACTCAGTACAGACACTAAAAACTGAGAGCAAAGACCACTTTGGTTCCAATTAGGTTCCTTTCTAATTGGTTTAATACAACCACACGGTGTAAACAATAGAGAATGCTTATTTTTTAAATTATGTCAATTTTGTTTGTCAACCATCCTACAAATTCCAAAGCAAATGTATACATAAAATGAAGCATACGCTTCAGCTCTTTAATGAATCTTATTCTGGGGGGGCGGAAAAAAAGGGAATAATTGAGGATTTTCAATGAACGAAAATAGTTAAGGCTTAAGTTCTATCATTATATTAATTGAAATGCCTTGGTTCATATCTTGCCCCTGGAGATTCATATTTAAATTTATGTAGTCTATTCGTGAAATCAGGTGTGTGTTTCCCCAAAATTACTGCAGCACACTTATATAATCATATTCATCCCACTCCTAATTTTCACCAGAAAAATCATTATTCCCTTTGATTTCACTTACAGAAATCAATCCACAGAGCTCCATAGTAGGAGCATAACCCTGAAGAAGAAAATAATTTTTTTTTTTTCATTTCTTAAAATAAAAGTTATCTACAAGGGGCTCCTCAAACCTCTTTTACATTCAGAGGCAGGTGGGTGCAATTTCTGCTCTTGGAGGGATGTGGTTGGTTCCCCAGCAACCAGCCTCAGGTTGTCAGGGAGAGACCCTGTGTGAGCTCAGCTGTTATCAGGTCCTCTGCAGTCCTCGGTGCGGGGAGCGGGAGCTCTGTGCGGTATGTTTTCATGCCAGTGCACACAGCTCGGTGTGCGAGGAATGTTAAGTGGTTAGCTAGGAACTTCAGAGACCAGCAGCAGGAGTTGCTGCAGAGGGCTTACTGCTAGGTGACGTAGCTCTTCCCGAATTGGTTCTGAAGAAGAGATAAGGAAATGGAGGTTTTCAGCAATGCACGGTTTTCTCAGGGGCTCTGTTTGACAGCTGGCTACTCCATTCTGCAAACTCGAGTGTGGTTTTCTTTTCATCTGCTAACTACAGTACACTCAGGAATTTTTACTTTGTTTCATTTTTTCCAGCTGGAAAGCTATGAATTCCCTCATATTTCATTTTCATGACTTTTGGGTAAAATCTGTTCTATAAAAGTATCAAATCTTTTTCAGTTGGCCAAAGAAATCATTTTGGGCCTCCTGTGAACAATGCTTTTTAGTTTATCACATTGTATTTTACCTAAGCAAACTATAAATTACCTCATGGTAAACCACAAATTAAAAAAAAAAAAATCAAAGGTGAAATATGAAAAAGTTACAGAGGAAAATTCAACACTAATGTGATTGATTATCTTACCATGGTAACATTTTCAAAAGAATTCATTTTATATACGTGCTCTGGGAAGACATTCAATGTCTCGAAATTTTATTCTTCATTTTTTAAAAATGTAATGATAATATATTCATCGAAACAATATTGTAGCTCTGTATTTCTTCTAGTTTCAACTATTACCAGTCTTGGCTATATTATAATGCAAATTTAATACATTTATTCAACAAGCTAGTGGATCAAAAATATACCATGCTGAGAAACACTGTAGATATGCTCTAAAGAAATGACACAGAAGTGCTACAGAAATGTAAGGAACCATGTCTTTCTGAAGGGCAATAACTGTATTCAACCTTTCATAAGAGACCCAGGTTACAGAAGAGGTCCCAATTGACTCAGGATATGGCAATCTCTGGTCAAGAAAAAAAATCAAGCATTTTGCATTGGTATACACACATACACACACACACACACACACACACACACACACACACACACACACACACACACACCAGGCCCAAAATGGAGTCGCTTATGCTAATCCCCATGTCACCAAAGCAAGACTTAACTTAGTTACAGTTTTGGCTCTCCCAGAAGTGAAATCTTAAATCAGTCTATCAGGAATTACCTGATCAATCAAGACTACTGGAGAAGGCATATACTAAATGCAGAGGTAAGGATCAAAGATGAATGCAGCTCAGACTTGGGGGACCTGGTGGCACAGCAGTGCAACTGGCAGAAACAGGGAAATTAAAATACGTATCCAATGTTTTGAAGAAAAACTGGCAAGTTGCGTTTTAGAACCGAGTTTGGGGTATTGGCAGGACATACACATGCTACAAGTATTTGGAAATAGAAAAGTGGAACTTTTGCAAGATGAGATATGGATTTCAGGAGCCAACCACAGACAAGAACGGAAGGGAAGAAGCTAACCATCAATGAGAAGAAGGGTAGAAAGAGTAAAGCAGTAAAATGAAGACAAAGAACGGGGTGACGCCAGGAAATGCCAATTCCATTTACTCAAAGGGAAGCTTTGGCTCTCCCAGAAATGAAATCTTTGACACTCATGTTCAGACACTCCCAGCCTCTTACCATCTCTTGGCTTAAAATTTGGTAAGGAGATAGATACAAGTTAAAATAACTGAACAGCTATCTGAGACAAACCCACGGCCCACTAGAAATCTGATGTAACTGAAGCTCTGGGCAGCATGGCAGAAACTGAGCTCTTGCAGCCAAGCCTGGGCTGATGCTCTGAACTACAGGAAAGAGAGGAAGTAGCGGGTAAAGAGAACGCCTTACGTAACAGGCTGGACTGACACTCCATTCTTCAAATACGGCCCAGTCCTTATTACATAATTTCCATTTGGCTGCAGAAATTCTGTCCAGCTAATAATGCTTTCTGGTAT
The DNA here is from genome assembly GCF_036562045.2 of Rhinolophus sinicus. Taxonomy (NCBI): domain Eukaryota; kingdom Metazoa; phylum Chordata; class Mammalia; order Chiroptera; family Rhinolophidae; genus Rhinolophus; species Rhinolophus sinicus. The sequence continues at coordinate 98,516,719 of NC_133757.1, forward strand.
AATTAAAAAAAAAAAAAAACATGGAAATCAGCAAACAATGGTAATCCTAACGCCCCAAACCCCTACCTTTCCTGTCTTCTTCTATCCACTGTTCTCTCTATTACTCGAACATTTACTGACTATCTATTATGTGCCATAATACATAATACGTGTATGTCTATTATGTATGAGACTGCTCAGAGGGGCCCACCTCTCAAAGAGCTCACCACACAATATACCGGAGTCATTCAACAAATGTTTATTGTCAGCCTATTGTGTTCCAGGCACAGAGAATAAAACAATTCCTACCCTCAAGTAGTTAGCAGTCTAATGCTCCATTTTCACAAAACATTAGCTATTATGATCCTCTCTGACAAACTGGGAACTAAGGATGGAAGAAAGATGAAAGAATAGGGGATAGATGACCCACGGCTTCCATTCATCATACACTGACACCTCAAAGCCATCTCGAAACCACAGAATTCAGTCTTTCGTACATCGCCAGAATTCCATTATTTTGGCTGGCACAGGATGGCCGGGCCAGCCAGCTGCTATGGCATGGAAAGGGGGCTGACCCCTGCCAAGGCAGCATTGTGATGGCTGGCAAGCCGCTGGGACCTATAATGGGGCTGGACCAAGCTCAGCAAAGGGGCTTCCTAGGGGCTTTCTGTTTTTGCTTCCTCCATTGGGAATATCTAGGGCGTCTTAAGTGCTTAGCTGAATTTCTACTTCCTGTTGCCAGGAAGTGATTTGAAGTAGTTTTATAGAGTTAGAAATCAGTAGCTTCCTTTGCTGTAGAATGATGGTTTGGAATAGCAGCATCAGTATGGCATGAGAATTTGTTAAATTGCAAATTATTGGGTCCAAATGTAGACCATTCAGAATCAGAATCAGAAATTCTGAGAATAGGCCTGGGTTTCAATGAGCCCTCCAAATGATTCTGATGCCTATGAAAGTTTGAGAACCACTGTGGTTTCTAATCCAGTAGGTTTGGGTTAGGGCCTGAGAATATGCATTTCTGACAAGTTCCTAGGTGATGGTGCTTCTGCTCTAGCACTTTGAAAGCCACTGCTGTGGAAGAAGCTTTATCTTCCATACAAGCATCATTCCATTCTCTCAACCTTCCTCTAATGTTCTTTCTTGCCTGCTGACCAAGAAATTGAGTGTGAGTCCTGAACCAGCTAAAGCATATTATATCTGTTTCTCTTGCTCTCATTTTTCTTCTCCTGTAAACAGGACTCTCCATTTCTAAGCCCAACATGACCTCCTTATTGGAGCAAGGGAAGGAACCTTGCTGAGGGCCTCGAGGCTACTGGCTCTCTTGGGGCTCATTACACAGGCTGAGGTCTCCTCACCCAACCAACCTCCCATTCCTCACCTCAGCTGTCTGCACTCTCCTGTCTCCCCAACCTGAGGCGGGGCACACTGTGACCCCAGAACTGAGGGTAACAGGTCAAGATCCCCACATGGATCGTGCTGAGTATAACACCTCTTTCCCCACCTCTGCTGCAGATTCCTAGTAAGTCCCCACTCAGAGATTTAAAGATAAGGGGCTCCCCACCATTCATGCTGGCCAGTAGGAAAGTTTACCACTGGCCACAAGAGTAATCGAGAGAAAAGTGAAATCAGCACAAATCCATCACTACTAGTGGGTAAACAAGAGTATGTACCCCACGGTCAAAAGGTCACCTACTCTCTGTGTCCCATTGGTCCCACGATGGTCACACAAAAAGACCACTGGTTTTGGTCTTTGTTTTTAGGCATTAACCACACGCTGCCTGATATCCATACTGAGTGACTGATGCTGAAGTGCCCTTGGTGAAATGCAATAGACTAGAGGATAAAAGAAGCATCAAACACAGCCTGGCCCCTCCTTTCCAGGAGTGAAACATGGCTCCTCCTCTGGACAGCCATCTTTCTGGGGAGCTAACCCTCACATAGGGAAATAAGACGTAGATGTAATAACTTGGATAACAACAAAGGATCTAAGTAACAATGCAAGATCCAATAGAAGGATTCATAGAATAGTACATAATTATTTGTCCAGGGGGAAAAGAAGGATCACTTAGGTCAGAGAGAAAAGGGAGAAACAGAATTCAAATTGGGCAAGTTTTGAGGAAGGACTATGATAAGGATATATGGAAAGCACAGTATTTTACCTAAGCAGGCATCTAACAGACATTTCATGAATGGTTAAATGGAAAGCTAGGAGTGTGGAATTCAGAATCACCTGAGCAACTCCAGAAGCAAAACACTGAAACCCACATTAGCCAGAAAGTGGGGTTCTGTAGGGGCCACAATGGGAAGACAGGCTGAAGGAAGGATCAGACCGTGGGACGTATGGCGTACCCTTCTTCCAGGGACTTCAGGGAAACACTGAGGGTCTGAAACAGGGTGAAATAGTTTTAGACAGGATGCGAAGAGGAGAAATTATACTTCTGGGCTCTGCAATTTAGAAATTAATCACACATTGGGGAAAATTTTTCTAAAAGGAAAACTGTTTTCTATCATTTTCTTTTAAAAGTCTATGTACATCACTGAAAATAAAAGAAGCACACATAATGTCTTCTACATAATAGTGGAAGGAATTTGTCCCCAAAGATCTTTTCTTTGTGTAAGTGATGCCACCGCAATTGCTGCTTCAATAAAAATGAATATTTATGAAATGTAAAATGACTTGGGTTAACTTATTCCAATTCCACCCTCTAAATTTAGATTTTTAAATCATGCCAAAATGTAGATTTTGATTACAAAAAGCAAGTTAGGGAGGAGAAAAAGAGCTACTTGACAAGAAAAAGAAAGCAAAATTTAAAAAAAAAAAAAAAAACTTGAAAGAGGGATGACAAAAGATGATCGAAAGGTGGTCAATTAGACTAAAAACAACAGAGAGAGATCATCTTCAAAGTGGAGCTATTTAATTCAATAAAGCAGTCACATTACAAGAATCAAAAGTTATTTTAGAAAAACCAAGAAGTAAAAAGTCTCCTACCCACCCTCAGCTCACTGCATAGCTCTCTCGCCAGCTAGTAGTTTCTCAGCCACCCTTTCAAAGTTTCTTTGTGCATACATATTATTTTCCTCCCTGTTCACACAAAAGTTAGCCTGCTATAGAACACTATTCTGACCTTCCTTTTTTCACTTAACACTATATCTTGGCAATCTCTCCATACCCACTCATACAGATTTTCCATGTTCTTTCTACAGCTGCATATTCCATTGTGAGGACGAACCATAATTTATTTAACTAGCCCCTATTGATGGGCATTTGGGTTGTTTCCAATCTTTGGCTATTGCAAACAAAGCTGCAGTGAATAACCTGGTACAGTCATCACTTGGCACACGTGCAAGAGTTCTGTAGGATAAATTCCCAGAAATTGCATTCCTGGGTCAAAAGGTATATGCAATTAAATTTTTGATAGATATTGCCAAATTCCCTTCCCTAAGAGTTGAGCCAATTTATACTCTTGCCAGCAATGTACGAGAGTGCCTTTTTCCTTAAGGCAAACAGAGTGTATCATCAAAGCTCTGGATTTTTGCCAGTCTGAGAAATGAAAAATGGTATTTGCATTCTCCTCATTATGAGTGAAGCTGAGCATCTTTTTATATGTTTAAGAGCCAATTGTACTTCCTTTTCTGGAAACTGTCTGCTCGTAACCTTTGCCTATTTTTCTAATGGATATTGGTGTTTTCTTATTCATTTCTAGGAGTTTCTTATATATTACGGAGATTAGTCCTTCACCCTTGAGTTACAAATATATACCCCAGTTTGTCTTTTGAAATTGCTTGTAGTAATTTTGCCTGCAGAAGATTTTTATTTTGATGTGACCTAACGAATCAATCTTTTAAGTCTTCTGATTTTCAAGTCACGATTAAAAAAGCATTCCTCACAGTAAGATTATAAAGGAATTCTCCCTTTCTCATAATGAAATTGTTTCGTTTATTACATTTAACTAAATGGAAAAACAATATAATAGTTAACATCACAAACTCTAGAGCCAAACATTCAGATCCACCACTTATTAGCTCTAAGACCTTGAATAAGTCACCTAACCTCTATGGGCCTCAGTTTCCACATTTACACATGGGGAGTAATAATAGTAACTATTTCATCAGGTCATTGTGAGAATTAAATGTATTAGTAAATATAAGGTAATTACTACAGTGCTTAGCATACAGTAAGCACTTAACAAGCGTGAGCTACTATCATCATAGATCTCTTTGGACTTATCTTGGTTTAGGATGGAAAGTACAAACCTGATTTTTTTTCCCATGTGGCTACCCAGCTGTCCCATAACCATACTGAATATTCTACCTTCTTCCCACTGATTTGAGATATCACCTTTATCATATAATACATTCCCACATGTATTTAAGAATTTCTTATCTTTCTATTCTACTCCATGACCTATGTATTCATGGACCAATAAGTACCACACTGTTTAATAAATCATAACCTTTATTTTATACTGTGTGCTAGCTGTCCCTCTTTGCTCTTCTTTTACAGTTACCATAACTATTCCTGTTTATTTTTCTATATAAAATGTTTTAATTAGTGTGTCCAGTTCTAGAACAAAACAAAAATATCATTAGTATTTTGAATGGGAACCGCATTACCTTTATAAATTAACTTAGAGAGAAGTGATACATGTTTCCTCTTCAGTCATCTATCCAAGAACCTGATATGTCTTGCCACTTGTTCAAGTTTTCTTTTGCGTCTTTCAGCAGTGTTTTAAAGTTGTCTTCACATAGGTCTTGCATATTTCTTGCCAAGTTTTATTCCCAAATTTTAACTTTTTTGGTTGCTATTAGAAATGGGGTGTTTTCTTCCATTATATTTTCTAACAAGTTGTTTATATAGACTAAAGCTATTGGCTTCTGTCTAGTAAGTATATACCCTATAAGACTGGGTATAATATAATAATATAATATAATGCCGGGTATAATATAACATAATACCAGGTATAATATAATATAAGATAATATAATATAACATAATACTGGGTCTTATATTAGTTTTTGCTCCAAAAGACGCATTAGAGCTGATTGTCCGGCTAGGTCTTATTTTTGGGGAAACATGGTATATAATCTTACCACCTGTAAATGGTGTTAGTTTTACCTTCTCTTTTCCAATCTGTACATCTCTAATTGCTTTCTCCTGTCTGGCTGCATTAGCTAACACCTACAAAACATGTTAAATAATAACCAGTCATCCAAACTAGGCCTGGTCATGCTTTGATCCACTTTAGGCAGCCTTGGAAAAATTACACGTTAAAAAAGTTTGAAGGTTTGAATTTTACCTTCTACTTCATGCAAAGTAGAAACCCACTAGGCCACAGTTTATAATGTATTTAAGAATTTCTTAATGGAATGGAAGAATGGAAATTTTCTTAAGAACACAAAAATGGTAAGATTAAAGCTTAGAGATAACGCTTAACAACAGAAGTATTTAATAATAGTGCACGCCTGCTACTAGGCTGAGCAAGAGTGGACCATCTCCACAATCTTTCTTGATTGGGACTTTAGTGGAAATCTCTAATGTTTCTTCATTAAGCACCATGTTGGCCTTTGGGCTGAAACAGGTATATTTTATCAGGTTACGGAAGTAGCCACCTCTGAGTGCTATTATCAAGAATGGTTGTGCAATTTGGTCAAGCAACTTTTCAGCATCTAGAGAGTTATATCATTTTTCCTTAGATCAATAAAATGATGAATTATATTAATAGATTTCATAATATTGACCCTTCCTTGCATTCTGCGACTAAATCCCAGTGCTGGATTCTCTTTATTCATAGTTATTTTGCAGTTTTGCAATAATATTCATACATAAGATTTTTTTGTGTGTGCAATCTTTATCAATTTTGGTTTCAATGTCATACATACTTCTTAAAAACAATTTAACAATTCTTTCATTTTAAATAGTGTTGGAATTACGTGCTGTTTAAATGTTTAGTAGAAATCCCCTGTAAAACTGGATATCATGCTTTGGGAGGAGGCAACTCTCTGACAACTTTATTTCTTCTAGAAAAATCAATCTGTTTAGTTTTTGGGTTTTTGTTTTTTTTTTCGTCTAGGAGGGCGTATCAAAGATCCTAGTGTGTAAAGAGGATGTTCGGTACAAGCTGGGTAAGTTCAACATTGAGAAAGCATTTTAATATCCGTAAACCACTTTAATATCCATTTCTGAATCCTGGTTTGTAAGAGAATTTATTTTTAAGGTAAGCAAGTGAAGTTTAGATAATTGGGTTAAATATAGAGAGTTAAGGATAACCTGGATTTTTTTTTTTTCCCCAAAACTCATTCTGTGAATTTGAGTTAAAAATAAAATAAACTTTTAGGGCTGGTGATGAGTTGGAGGTGAAGTGATGGTAGACACAGAAAGTCGCACTGCTAATGTAGGTGAATGAAAAACGGGTTACATAGTTTCCCAACTGCCTCAAATCCAAACAAACTCTGCCTTTTCCAATCTCATCCTGAGTATTGTACACGATATGCATTCCCTCATTATGACCTCCTATATATACTCAACAATTCTTTCAGAAGAAAAAAATAAGAATTCCTAGGAAATTTCAAATGCAGGATCTATCTTGAAATTGAGCCATATGTAAAAGATTAATCATCACTTAATCCTCCAATTGCTCTAAGGTTGTGGTTTACAAACTATGGAGTGCACTAAAATCACCTCTGGAGGGCTTGTTTAAAAGAAATTAATGGGGCCACACTTTGAGAAACACTGCACCAAGGTAATCCTACTTAAAATACGGTCCTGGGGTTGGTGGACCTGAGCTCTCTGCAAAGCACTAAGGGTCTATAACAGGACTGGAGAATTAAACTTTTGAACTTCTTTTTACAGGAGTTTAACATTACTGGGCACCCAAGCACGTGATCACTTTTCTAGCATTTCACTTTTATTGTATGTTCCAGAACTATTGGTATGAGATTGGAAAATCACGTTTAAGTTTGGGAAGCCCAGCTCTAAAATAGACACCGCCGCACGACTGATTTAAATGGGCAGGGAACACGGACCCTGGAACACAGGGCCCGGGCAGCTCCTGCCAACTGGGGGAAACTGGGCGGTCCTGGAAGATAATGGAAGCCTGAGGATAAGTCCTGAAACCAGAACACTGGACTGAGCTGCTATTTCAAAACTGCAGTTTTCATCGTTCTGCATCATTACATTGCTTCCAGTGACAACACAACACGGCACCATAGCTGCCAGCAGCCGGCATCGCCAGCAGCCGGTGCAAAACTGAAAGGAAAGGAGGCAGAGAACCCAGGAATGCGAGTGAGCAAGGATGGAAATCAGGTCAGCGCTTTTCCTGCCCAAAGTTTGCAGCCGCCAGGGTACGTGCACTCTAGATGAGTTATACCAGCATACTAGATTCCGTCAAAGCGCTTGTATTTTTTAGGGAGAAGCTAAACAAAGGAAGAGGAGGAACCCCTCCACCTCCTCCCCTGCCGGCGACTCTCCGCGCCTGCGCAGACTCCAACCTAACCCTGTGGAGGCCGAGCCACCGCTTTCTAACCGGCAAGCGGAGGACGCGCGGCAGCCCGGCGCTAACGCGCGTGCGCAGTACCGACTACCGTGTCCTCTTCGCTCGCCCGCAGCCTTACCCGCTACGACGATCGCTTCCTTCCGGCCGGGCAAGGCCTCCTGGGGACTGATGATCTTAGAAGTGGAGTCGCCCATTCTCGCGACGGGAAAAAGGCTATGGAAGAGCTGGCGAGCCGTCCTGGGGGCTGAGGACATGGGCGGGCCGAGCTGCCGCTGCGGGACCGGCGATCAATCGACAGCTGGCGCCCGGCGTCGGGTCCGGTGCGCACTGAGCCGCTGCCGCCCCGGAATCGAACTTACCTAAGGCTCCCTCCCCACGGGTGGTAACTGGGGGCGTGTTCTCTCCCCAAGGGAGTCCGTGGTTCTGGAGACTTGAGCGAGTTTTTCTGGCTCGGCTCCAGCACAAAGTTGAAACTGAGAACAAGTGTTTTGATGGCGGTACAAAGTACGTGAAGCATCAGGGGCCAAAACAAAAAACAAAATGCCTAGTCTTTGATTTTTAAGTTCGTTCCCATTTCACGACCTCCTTCGCAGTTGTTCTGTATTCCCAATAAGATACAAGATGACCTACCTTACAAACAAGTAGGAAGCTGTCTTTTTCCATCCTAATGATAAGTTGTCAAAAAGGTTAGCACTAGATCCAAAATGAAAACTAAGCGCAATTTTCAAAAATCCCAGAATGGGGAATATAATTCAATGTAATGCCATACATGTACACACACATGCATACGTATAAATAATATATTGATAAACCCATTTTTATGAGGGGGAAAATAGAGGAGCAGGGCACTAACTACCACGAGCAGTTTAGGTGAATGTAAAGGTGCTGTTGGATCATTTTTTCTCAAATCATGGGAGATAACATTTGTTACTGTGACAAATTTTTAACCCAAAAAATAAGGTGGGTGGAGCCAGATGGGTGACTTAGGAGTTCCATTTGTGAAAATTTGATTTTACACAAATGTTCTGCCAATATAGATACATAGTCTCAGATGAGGAAAGGCCCTTCCGATTACGCCTACAGAAAAAGAGAGGCCTTTGACCCAGTCTCCTCTTAGGTTTAGTAGGTTTAGTTACCTCTTCGTTTTAGTGTGGTCTGGACTGTAATGTAAGGACAGGGGAATTAGTTCTACTATATTGTAGAATATGACCACAGATGTAGCATTAAACTTAAAGTGTTTATTTTGTAATTTACATTTCCTCTGGGCAATTTGCCTCAGTTTTTATATGGATTTATTTGTTTTTACCATGAGATCATACAAAGTAGGCTCTACAGGCCTTTCCCAAAAAGTCTACTGTCCCTTCTAGGCTTGTAAAGGCCTAATCACTGCTAAGCATTTGGAAAAATAAGATCATTCTTCTGTTAAAGGAAGTACTATATGGAGTTGTTTTTGTTGTTTAATTACTGCCTTTTGATACTGATCTGCTTCTATGTTTTGTGATTGATTGTATGAAAAGAAACATGTTAGAAATACTTGGCAACTAAACTGAATTTTTCATGTTAACAAATACGTACTCGTATATAATGTTAAGTGAAAAAGCACTTAAAAGTATGGGGGATGTAGCTAAAGTATGTGTACTATGTAGTATGTAGTATATATGTGCTATGTAGTATGTATAAAAATTCATATACCATACTTTGCCATATATAATGTGCAGGTTTTTGCCCAAATTTTTGTAATTATGTAATTATTTGTTATATAAAATTTCTTGTACTATAATATGTTAAAAAATAAATGCTAAAATTCCTTTATAAAACAAACAAAAAAAAACAGTACCTAAATGTAAACAAATAAAAATTTGAATTAAAAAATTAAAACGAAAGATTTTTTTTCCCCTGAAAGTTTGGGCCATAAACATGGGTGCGCATTATACACAGCAAAATGCGGTCCCTCCACTTGCACACCCACTGAAGACTAGAAAAATTTAAAAGGATGTTTGTAGTTTGTAGGGTAACCCTCTACTGATTTTCACTCTCTCTGAACTTCTTTTTTTAAATGTTCTACATTGTTAGTGTTCTCAAGTGTTCCAATGGCTGTTACTTTTATTTTTTTTAAATAAATATTTTTAAAGCAAAAATACCTGAATTAATTTCAAAGCTTGTTTTCATAAAACGGAATCGTTTTATTCATTTACCAGAATAGTTACAAGAAAAGTTACATTGAGTTTTGTTTGTCTGTTGAAGAGAGAATTAAATATTTCTGCCCTCAATGATACCATTTTCACCACTAGAACGTCCTTGTCTTCAGACTCTTCTAATCCCTTTTGAGCTTCTCCACACTGAGAGAGCCCTTTTTTTTTGTCCCCATGGGGCCTACACCGTTTTGATTTGTCATTTTTGTGATTATGCTCTAGTTTTCCAACAAATTCTAACAATGTATGTTCTTCAGGCTGCAGTCTAAGCATCGTCTTTGGTATAACAAAGACCCAAAATACAGCAGTTTAAAAAAATAAACATTCAATTCTCTCTTATCTAACAATCTAGAAATAGGTAGTTCAGTGCTGAGCAGGACCATGTCTTTTCTTCCATAATATCTCATACTGGATTGGCTCACATTAACTCTTCAGTGGTTACGTATTTGGTTTAATTGGTCCAAAACCCTGACTTAGATTAGCAAAAGTTTCTTTTCCATTTGTTCAAGGCTCTACTTGCCCCTTGGAGACAAGAATACTTCATACCCTATTCCAAAATTAAGCCTAGATTTCAGTTGGGATACAGATTAAGTTGCTTTAAGAGAGACCCAAGGTTACTGTATCTGAAACAAGACAGTTTTGTTTCCTTCTCTCATGTATTGGTCCAGCGATAGGTAGTCCAGGACTGGTAAGGCAACACTGCTGTACTCATACCATGACCTCCGTCCCAGAACCTGCCATCGCATCACCTCTGTATCTTAGCCCAGCAAAAAGGCAGAAAGGGAAGAGGTACACATCTCAGTACTTCCCTAAGGGTGTGTCCCAGAGGGAGCTTACGTTATTTCTACTCATTCCAGTGACCTGATTAGAGAAATGACCCCACCTAGCTGTTGGGAAGGTGAGAGATGAAGTTCTCTAGCAGGGCAACCACGGGGCCTGCTAATACTTGGCAGTCCTAGTAACAAAGGAACAAGGTGAGAATATACTCTGCTGGACAACTCTGTCACAGTCCACTGTTCTGGCCACCCACATGGACCCTTCTTCTGACACATAGAACACACCCTCCTCCAAAAGGAAAAAAGCCAGAGTTCCAAGCAGTTCAAAGTGCATGATCTGAAGATGACGTGCAGCCTTGTATAAGTCTGCATGTAACTCTGCATGATCCAGTGACCTAGAAACTAAAACCTGAGGTACCTATTCCCTTCTCCCATGCCCTTCCCCACACACCTGGTGTACAATGGTGAAGTAGGAATTTGAAAACCAATTTGGAAAAAGAACGGGGGAAGAAGAGTAGTCATGGTTCGCAGTCTAACCAAATGTCGCAAAAGGGAACGTTCAAAGAATGCCTAGGTGATGGAGTAAATTCTCGGTGAGACCCCAGTTCTGCTCTCTAGAAAGAACTCCCTTGTTTGTTGCATCTGAAGGTACAGGCTTCACCCACTGGGAGGCTCTTAACCATGATCCTCTTTGATTCCATCTGAAGGGTATATGGAAGAATATGCCCTCCTAGGAGGTTGCATGTCATTTTGTGCCCAGTTTCTTTCTGGTGCAGTTTTGAGGGACTGGGGGCTACTTCAGAGTCAAATAGACACAGGCATTTGCAAGCTAGGCTTGTAGCTTCTCTGTCAATTCAATTTTAAAAGCTACTGAATAGATTTCTGGCGTGTCTGTTCCTTTTACAATTCCTTCTATAAATAATCACAGCTAAAGACCTCAACTAGTCATATTTCTTCTGCCTAACTACTCTTCATTTTTATTTACTAAGCTCTATGTTTGTCGCACCTATCTTGTATCTATTAGCCCAATGGCAGTGCCCTTGCAGCCAGCAAAAACAGCAGTTTTGGTTGAGAAGGCAGTCCCCTTAATATGATCTTCACTGCATGTCATCTGGCAGATAACACTTTGTTAATAGCCCTTGAGAAGGGCTTTGGGTCACAGTTCTATCTTCTGCTATTGGGAGTATAATAGCTTTTGGCTTTATCAAAACTAGGAGGCTCTAAATAACCACTCTCAATCAATTTGTATTGTAGACAACAGACAGAGAACTTCAATCTTAGCAGAGCTTTATTTTCTTCCATCTCTGTTAACAAAATGGCTAGCTTTTACCTGAGTTCATCTTTCTCAAAGGACTTTCCTAAAGAAGACAGGCAACAGCTAATATTCTGTCATTGGTCAGAGAACCATCTCTCTGATCGTTTCCCTACAGCTACAGAATCAAAGAGCATGTGGTCTGCCTTTCAAGGAATTAGGTTGACAATTTTATCAGATGTTTTGTGGTGGCATAAAAAGAATTGCCATTTTCCCAGCCTGCAATATCTGTGTTCTTGCTGACTGCCAGTGAAACCGATGCCATGTAGTTTAGGTTAATACTATGGAGTCTACAGAAAAGCTACTAGAACTATGTTGGTTTCACAACACTGATCTACATACAAAAATCAATTGTATTTCACATGTCTACCTCAAAAAACAAGAAAAATCGCAAACAAATGGAGCCCAAAGTTAGTGAAAGTAAGGAAATAATAAAGATCAGAATAGAAATAAATAAAATAGAAGCCAAAAACACAATTAAGAAGAAAGCTGGTTCTTTGAAAAGATAAACAAAATATGCAAACCTTTAGCTAGACTAACCAAGAAAAAGAGGGAGGGCTCAAAAGTAAAGTCAGAAATGAAAGAGGAGATACCACATCTGATACCACAGAAACACAGAAGATCATAAGAGAATACTACAATTATATGCCAACAAATTGGACAACCTAGGAGAAATAGATAAATTCTTACGAATGTACAGTCTTCCAAGATGGAATAATGAAGAAACAGAAAACATGAGTAAACAGATTACTAGTAAGGATATTGAATAGTAAATCACAAATCTTTGAACAAACAAAAGTCCAGGACCAGGCGGCTTCCCTGGTGAGTTCTTCCTAACATTCAAAGAAGATTAAATACCAATCCTTCTCAAACTCTTCCAAAAAGTTGAAGAGAAAGGAACGCTACCAAACACATTTTACAAGGCCAACATTACCCTGATACCAAAACCAGACAAAGACACCACAAAAAAAGAAAATTCCAGGCCAATATCCTTGATGTACATAGAACCCAAGTATGGAGGACTGGCCTTAAAATAAATCATAGACCAGAATGGGCAAAGGACACGACTTAAGAGATGAGACAGAAGATCAAACATCCTTATCTCATTCTCCCATCCGGAGATGAACTTGATGATGGAATCTTAGAAACATCCCTATGGACTGGAGAAAAATCTGAAGATTTGGGAGCTAGCGCTTCACTTCCTGTGGTATATCCTCAGGCAGTGAGCCACCGGTGCATAAAGAAATCAGGCTAGTGGATTGGATCACCGTGTTTTTTAAAGGACTTTAGAGTAGAGTAGAATAGAGTAGAAGATACCAGGGTTCATCTACAAGTAGGATAAACATACTTTGGGGAAATTTTTGTTTCTTCTACTCACCTGTGTGTACTTTCGTTTACTATATCTAGACATAAAATGTATTTCTTAGTGTGGTTTCTGGTCAAAAAAAAAGTTTGAAGGCCATAGTCAGAGAGACTATAAACCTTTCGGAAAACTCCTGCATTTGTCAGTGCATGCAGTGTGTGGGTGTATGCAGAGGAGGAACAGTGGCTGAGAGCGCGGCAAAGGCTAGTGGACCTGAGGGCAGCCTCGCAGGATCCTCCACAGTCTTGTTGAGTGTGAAGAAAGCAGGAGAGCATTGCCCGGTCTCCCAAGGGGGCTGGACATACAGAAGTACTGAGAGAACCAATGACCCCAGTTAAGCCTGGAGTTGGAACAAGGAGACCCAAGGACTGAGCTTTTGTGACGGGATACCACAAAGTCCCCAGTCATCAGTAGCTGGGGCCACCATGATGCCCAAATGATGGAGAGGGAGCACCTGTGTCGTAGCTGTGTAGGAGTTCTGTGTCCAGGAGTCTAAGCCTCACCAAAGCAGATTCACTGAGGACAGAGGCCGAGGCTGAAACACACTTCAGTGGAAGGACACAAGGCTAGGAGGACACGGAAGATCTCCAGGTATCCAGATGCCATCTTGAAAATAAAGACAGGAGTAAGGAAGACCCTGAAGAGAATCTCAAAAGACTAAGCAGTTACCCAAATAGGCTATTTAATACTTAAAGCCACCAAAAAAGCCACTTTTATTTGACAAGATCAAACGTTTTCTTCCATCATGAGGAATGATGACAGCAAGATGAGATCAGTTATAAAAAATAGGGCAATTAACATTTTCGTACATCAGAGTCATGTTCTTTACATTTTGGCCTCATTACATGCGGTCTATCCACACATACGAAGGGGTATTTACCCCAGCTAGAAGTTCAGGGATGCTAGAAGTTCAGGAATGCTATCCTACTTCCTAGGATAGTCTGTAAACAAATGAAATAACGTATGGTACCAATCTGTAACACAACGGCAAAATCAGAGAAAAGATAATATAATATGTTTTTCATAGTGCTAAATATATTCAACTTAGCATTATTGAATATATCATTTGAATATATGCTTATAGCCTTTATTCTAAACTAATAGACTTCTGACAGCTCTAGTGCCAAAATGTCCTTCCTTCTCATATGTGGTGATGACAGATAGCAGGTTCTCCTGAGCCCCTTCTTTGGCAAAATCGAAAATGGACAACTTATGCTCGCTCCCAAAATATTCAGTCCAATTCTGCTGGCCCTTGAAATGCAAGTGTGGAACTCACGGAGGTTTTGTGTGTGATAACCCCTGGCACAGAATAGGCATTCCATCAATAGAAGTTCCCTTTCTCCCTCACACAGGTATTACCACCCGTTTCACGGAGATCATCCCTTAACAAGTAGCTTTTGTACTTTTTCCCACAGGCTTTACCTTGTTCTCCCTCTCAGCTTTCCTAATCACACATCGTTCCAAGCCACCTCTACCCCAAATAGACTAGAAAAGGTGAAAGACATGACTTGAGAAATGAAAGCAAGCCAAATGTCCTCTTCCCTGTTCCCACCCTTGGATGAACCTGGGGATGGGATCTTAGACACACCTACACAGACTGGGGAAGAATCTAGGATTTGGGAACTAGTGCTCAGCAAAAAAAGAGGGTAAGAAGAGGTGTTTCTCCAGAAGAATTTATAAAATTTCTAAGCTCCATCGTAATAGTAAAGTGTCTACATTACTGATAAAATGATCCTAATGACCTACTGAAATCTTTCTATAAACTTCAGTGCCAAGTTATTTTGTCAATTAATTTTCTTTCATAAAATCATGTATGTGCCAGGGTTACTAAAACAAACAAACAACAACAACAAAAACCACTAAGGCAGAAAAATATACTCTCTGAAAAGTCAGATAACACATAACCCTTTAATTTAGCAAGAATTGGGAAATCAACCCTGCCTGACCTCTCCATTCTTCTTTACCCTGCTAGGAAAAGTACAGAACAGATCTACGAGAAAAGGCTGTTAGCAGCATTTCCCCAAGGGAATAGTGCCCCTAGTTCCTTTAGCTTTAAAGAGAGAGATAGCGGAGGCCTCCCGATGGGGCAAACCATTCTAGACTCTGAGGCATCTCTCCACCTCCATCAGCCTTTCACTTACATACACTGGAGAGGTTTGGCCACCCCTTAGTAAACTCTGGGGGAACAGTTAGATCCCAACTGTTTGAAGATCACTTTCAACCATGGGGCACTTGATGGCTCTCTGTCCTAAGTTTTGGGTCCTTTCTGCCAACTTCAGGGGAGCAGGCTGATTTCCCTCAACATCCAGTTACATATCTGTCATATTTATAGTCCTGGAAAAAGAATAAACTAAAATAATTCAAACGCCAATAGTGTTTTTCTGTCTGTGATATGACTGTGGGTAATTTTTGTTTTTCCTTTACACTATTCTATTTTAAAATTTTCTAGGGTGTACATGTATCCCTTTTGTAATCAGAAAGTAAACAGTTTAACAAAAAAATGATTAGTGGAAAGATGGATGGCACATTGATTAAAAAAGAAAAACTAAGTAAATTATCTTAACCAATTGTTTTAATCTCAAACACTGGGTTACCTCATTGACTTAGATTTTCATCTCCCTTGGTTTATTTATATATAGGTTGAACAGAAAGATCAAAGGTCTGCTTTAAGAAAGAAAGAACATGTCCTTTTGGTATCTTCAGAAGAAATTAGCGCTTTTAAAAATTAATTGTCCAATTTTAGGTTCCATTTGAAAAGGGGTTAGTTCCTTATTTATTGGGTTTCTTTCATTAAATTCTCATTAGCAAATAAATATTCTTAAATGGCTAACCAATAACTATAAGATGTGTTATGCCCTCAGAAATCTCTGCTGAATTCCTTTAGACCTACTTCAACTTTTGTTCAAAAGTTTTAAAATGATCTGATAACTGCCTATTTCTGAAGGGCCCTTTTAATATGTATTTTTTAAACAGACATTTTAAAAATTATATTTGAATATTTATTTAGTATATATATAACATATATATTTAAAAGTAGGCATTGCAGATTGACATGATTTTCAGTAGTCTAGAAAGGTTAGCAAAGTTTACTGTCTTAACATTAGTATAATAGAAATTAGAATCTCAGATTCATGACTCTTTGAGCTATACTTCCTACCCATAGTATGTTTGTCAAATAAATAAATGAAATTATCTTTAGCGAGGTTTATATTTCATTCTTTACATTCCAGAATTATAAATAAACATATGCTTGTTCCAAAACCTTCTCACAGTACAGAGCATCTAAGGGGAAAAAAAGGACCACTGGAATATATCCTACCAATGGTGTATATCCTCTCAGATATTTTTATATATAGGTTTATTTTTAAATTGCCTCACTAAAATGTTTTAACCTAATCTAACAATTTCAACTCTGGATTTCTTAAACAAATACTGTATAAAATACATTTTGATTTATAAATACTATAGTCATTTAGAGTTTTGCTTTGTTTTGTTTTGGTTTGTTACCTATTCTGCCTGCAGATAATATGCAAAAATTTTTTAGGTCACACTTATTTTTCCACCAGCATTTCTCCTTGAAACAGTAAGCAGCACTAGTACACACAAAGAGAAAAAGACATCCATCTTTGCTTCTAGTCTATCGGGCATTTTCCATGTTTAGTAAGCTGCGCTTCACGTGGCATATGCTTCAGTAATCCTCTCATATGGTTTAATTGGGACTTAGGCACTCAATAAATATTTGTGGAATTGAATTGAATTTCAGTAATTATTCTGTAATTATTAAAGCATGTAGACACTGGAAGGATGATACACAGTTCAGTTTTTCACTTTGAAGTTTGCAAAACCTCTACAAACCCATTCCTGAAATCAGGTAATACTGGTAAGTGGGTCTTTGTTGATTATTTGCAGTTCCCTGCAGAGGACCTTTGCTCTCCCTCCAATCATGCATTTTTTTTTATTTTTTATTTTTTTTGGTCCCAGATTTCTAAGCTAAAATCGCGATTGGAAATAAATTCATTTCCTTAAGCCATCTGGTGGCTTTCACGTGCAACTACAACATCAACTAATGGCCAAACAGAATTATCCTGCATGCCTCAACACACACAAGGACTGTCATTTTCTTCCTGTATCTCTTACAAGATGTGTTACGGTGAAGTGATAACCTAAGTAATATGTAGATGTTAAAAATCCAGGAGAAATCGTGATTCTAACCTCAGTGCCACTTCAATATCAAGAGCCACATAGTAAAGGTAATGGAGTAAAAGAAACTATATTATTTTATAATAATTATTGACTAAGACAAGCTTTATTGAGCACCTACTATGTGCTAAGCAGTGTTCCTAAGCTATAAAAACCAGTGCAAGAGGCTCTTGTCCTCAGGGAACACAGGCAAAGCGATATGTGAACAAACACAAAAGGGTAAGTATTATAATGGACGTGCTGAGGTGGAAATGGGAAAAACCTGGACTGTGGCTCCTTCAGCTCACACTGAACACCAGGGAATGGATGATATTCCCTCCTGAAATATGCAAAATACCAGAAAAGAAAATAATTTTTTTTTTTTTTTGCAATCAGCTCAAAGTAATGGTTAACAAAACAATGGAGTTGTAAGTGAACTGTGTATGTTTGTATCCTACCTTCTGCAGTAGCCAACAATATCCATATCTTTGTGTAATCCATAACCCTTAAGGCCATGTTACCCCAAGTTGGATCACAGCAGGGGTCCCAGGGACCTCAGGGTCAGTAGATAAACTCCCAGATGCCCAAATAACTTAGCCAAACAACACCTCCATCTCCCGGTTTCGGAGGCAGCAGGACAGCAAAGAGGAGGCAGGGTCTGCTTGCCAGGCTGCAAGTGTGTCCGCTCTAGCTCTATCTCATTACCCCTGAACAACAATGTGTTATTGGAGCACATTCTGCCTTGGAAGGTCAGAGAACATTCCTGAGAGGCTGTAAAGTTTAGGCTCAATGTGAAGAGTGGATAAGAATTCGCCAGATAGATACAGGGGCAAGGAAGTCCATTCCACTTGATGGGCATGGACAGCAGTGCAATGTATAAAAACACAAGGCTTATTTGGGGACCTGCAGAAAATTCCGTATGGCCAGAAAGGATGTTGTGAACAGGGAAATCTGAAGCCTGGGACGTAAGCAAGGTGTCACATGGCATACTCAGATGGGCCTATTGCCCCACTGATAATGGGGTCACTGAACGATTCTAAATAGGGCAAAGATACAATCATTTGCATTTTAGGGATACCATCCTGGAAGAGAGATTGGTATTAGGTTGAAAGGACACATGACAAGGCCAGTTATGTGGCTTAGTATATTTCAGGCAAGACCTTATGAGGGTTTCCAGGTGAAGTTAGTGGCAATAAAGATGGAGATGTAAGGATGGATTTGAGAACTATTTGGCGGGTAGAATACACAGGTCTTTGTGACCTGGATATAAGAGATTAGATATATAGAGGAGATTAGGATGATTTCCACATTTCTGGCTTACAGACCAGTGTTCCATAGGAGCAGCATGTACAGGTCTAAAACACGATGAGACATCAGAGCTGGAGATATCAATTTGTAACTGATCAGCATCAATGTTCTGGGAAAGGATTAGACTATTCCTCACCAAGATATTGCAATACCCACACTCAAAAGAGATGTGTTGAATAGACATTATATGAATGAAATATACATTCTTATATACATGAGAATGTACAGATCGGTCAGGATGCATAGGAAGAAGCCAGCCGAGCATTTTTTGCAGACCAGTGTCTGGAACTGAAATGAAGGTAGGGTGGGTGGGAGACCCAGAGGGAGGTGGAGATCTGGTTTCATGAAGATATTACGGATAGTTCTAAAAATAAGTGTTTCTACCAAGTGTGTGAGTAGCGGCATTAATATCCTATAACTGAAGTCATGGTGCTGAGTCATTCTTATCCAGGGCAAGTTGTTACTCCTTATCATCAGCATTGATTGGACCCAACCAAAAGTATAGGATGGAGAGAGAAGGGATGAGGGGGCCTGCGGTACTATGAAAAATGTATCTCTGTCTTTTCCCAGCTCCCTCAGACTGGGTGGAAATTCTAATCAAGGTCACTCTGGAGAAATATAAACATTATTTATCTACTGGAACTTTAAATTTTAAAAAAGCTGCTTAATTTTTAGGGGGAGGAATTGTTTCTCCTTCCATCAATAAGTCAATTTTTTTCCCATCTCATCTTCCATCCTATTATGTTCTAGAAGAAATTCATTTCAGTTAATATAAAAATGAGAAGCCAGAAATGATGAAAAATGCTTATTGGACTCAGTTCTAGTGATTCACTAAGCCTGTCTTTTAATCTAAGTATCAATAATACGCTTATTTTTCTGTCATTTAAATACTCTCAGGACCTATCTGCTCTCGGAACCAACTGGAACATCTTACCATTGTAAGGAATGCGCTAATGGAAACAGACTTAGTCCCCTTTATTAATATTAAAAGCTCCATGTCATTTTTAGGCAATCAGTAGGGATATCTTAAAGGAAAGTATGACGTCCACACGAGGGTAATATTGGGATGAATTTGACTCTTGTAGGAAAAAAACCTCAGCCCAACCAGAATAAGTTCGAAATGTTCAAAGGTAAAATATATATACGCATTTCACTACATTTCTACTCAAACATTCATTATTGTCTTTACCAAATCCTGGGTAGTCAATAAACAAAAAAATAGAGATTTCTCAATGAGACCAAGCACTTTCTCTAATTTTTTTTTTTTTTTTTTTTTGGCCTTCTAATAAGGCAAGAATTCCTCTGTTAATATTCTTTTTCAAAATTATTTTGGTTCTTATTATTCATTTTTGTTGATAGATTTTTTAATGCATATGTCAATTTTCCCCCAAAAAAATCCTTTGGGGTTTTGACCAGGACTGTTTATACCTATGTCATAAACGGAAGAACGCAGACATCTATAGTGTTCCTGTCCATGAAAATGACAGGCCTCTACATTTATTCAGGTCTTTTTTTTTTTCTGCCTCAGTGAATTTTAGCATTTTCTTTATGTAGATCTTCCTATTTCTTAAGTTCATTCATTATTATTTTACAAAGGCTTGCGGCACTTAAAATGTGCCCAAAAGGGCAAGCCGGAGTGTCCTATTGACCGGGACACTTATGGAACTAAAATATGTGTATTATGGTATTTTAAGAAATCACAGAAAATGGAGGAAAATGGAGTGGTCATCTTTGTTAAGAAGAAATGGCTCATCTTATAAATTATATTTTGGTTGCTTTACGGAAATACCTACAAAATCACAGTTCAACTGCAGCCAATGTGGTTTTTTGAAGAGCACAGCCTGTCAGATCAATCTAATAGTCTTCTAGAGCTGACTTTTACATAAGGGTAAAGCTTTATATGTGAAGCATGTGGATTTCAGGAAGTCTTTATTCTAGTGAATATGGCTCTGTCACAAAGAATAGAGTAACATAGTTGGAAGCTGGCAACATCGTTGGAGAAGTTGTACTTGAAAGGGGACGATCTTCTTAACACTATTTACTTATTAAATTAAAAGAAACAAATCTTATGGCAAACACATTTCACAAATATTCTTATAGGAGATCACAAATAGCTTTTTTCAGAGTTGCTGTGGGTCACTGATAAAAAGTGGTTTGAGTCTATTTGCTTAGAAAATATTCCAATGCCTAAATTCTCATTGTACAACTGTAGATGTTAGACAACATGACATCAGCTTGAGAACAGAGAGATGACCATGGCTAGATAATTTCATGATTCTCTGAATTCTGCTCTTCCTATCCCCACCAGTTTATTTAGCTTCTTATTCACTGATGGAAGCCAAAGCTCAAAGGAGATATGTTTGGGGTGGGGCTGGGCCGGGTTGTTTGTGGATAAGCATTAAGACCTTTACAAGTTACTAACCCTCCTCTAGTTTTAAAGGTTTAAAGAAATAACTATGGTAGAATGCAACAGAAACTGATGAAGATGCAGAGCAACGGGAACTCTAGTACATTGCTGGGGTGGGGGTGCTGGGGGATGCAAAATGGTACAGCTGCTCAAAGACAGCAAAGCAGAACATTAAACCAAGTGCGGGGCCCTTCTGAGTGTGAAGGGGGGGCCATGCATTTGCACATGCTGCACCCTTGTGAAGTCAGCCTTGTATTTACCCAACAGAAATGAAAACACATGCTCACACAATGATTTGTACTTGAATGGATATATCTGCATTACTCATTGCGATCCTCAACTAGAAACAACCCAAATGTCATCACCTCATAAATGGATTAAATACATTGTGATATATCCATAAAAACGGATTACTACTTAGCAATAAAAAGGAACAAAATATTAAATCATACACATGGATGAGTCTCAAAAACTTCCAACTAAATTAACAGAGATACAAAAACTAAATACTGTATGCTCTTAATTATACTTATGAAATTCTGGAAAAGGCAAACTCTTGTGACAGACAGCAGATCATGGGTGGCTTTGGACAGGGGTTGGGGAAAGGGCTTGACTACAAAGGCGCAGGAGGAAACATTTTTTGGGGTGATGAAAATGCTCTATGTTTTGGGGGACATTATATATATATAGACAGAGAGAGAAAGTATAAATCATGTTAATCCGAAACACTTAAAATATACGTAAATATTATTATGTCATATGGATGTTCTGTTGTAACTGGAATGACGCTAACATAAATGGCTATGAGTAGGATTATTTTTCCAGTCAGCACACTTTTGTTTGTCATCCCCTTACTTTATTGCAACTATAGTCAGCATCAATGTTGAAAATCTTTTCTCATCTAGGTAGAGGATTTGGCTCCCACATGGTGTGGTCTCCTGCTTCCCAGAAACTGAGGCCCTTTCTGTACCTCCCTTGGCCACCCTGTTACCTGAGATGTCCATAAACTGCTGCTCTCTGCTTCTTGCTTGTGGGGTCCTGAGTGTCATGGGGCTTGGGACAGCAGAAACGTGGACCAGGCAGTTATGTGAGTGGCCTTTCCAGACATTTAGAACACACTTGCCCAGCTTCAGTAGCATGGGGAGGGAGAGAGCACCTCCAGAATCAGAATCTAGAGATGGTAAGAAAGGACAGCGTCTGTCCCCAAGCTCAGACAGAGAGCAGGAAAGGGCTGCCCAGCCATCCCAAGCCCAAGCAAGATAGCGCTGTGTCCCAGAGCTGTAGCATTTGCTCCTCTCACCAGCAGGTATCTGGGCTCCAGACCACCAAAGTGGCAGCAACTCACAGCCACTATACAAACAGGAACAGGAGCGGATGGAGACCATCCAGCCTCACTCAGCTCCAGCCGTCCCTGTAGGCTTAAGTCAGGTGGAACTTCAGTTCTCTCTGACAATCACCCAAGTGTGATTTTAGAAATACTGGTAAATCTCCCAAGTTAAAATAAAGGATGTTCCTGCCTGCTTGCGGATGTTTTAGATTCCTTTAAGAGGAGGCACACAGGGTCAGAAGGTTTTACTTCCAAATGTCTGGAATAGGTAATAAATGGATTCCCAGGCAGGGAGCCCTGCAAATGTAGGCAGAGCACCTGTGGACACGCAGAACCTGGAGAAGTGGCTGTGAAAATTAATAAATGGAAACCTCATTTAAAATTGAATTGTAAGGCTAGAAGAGAGAACTCTCACACATGTCACTCAACACACACTACTGACCCCAGCAGGAAGAAACATACCTTGCATCCAGAGATGCTACTTTACTACCTCTGCAGAGGAAGAAAAGATTCCTCCTTGCCCAGCAACAGCCCAGCCAATGGGAGACTGCCTTAATTCAGCAAATGAAAAGTCACTATATTTCAAACTTAGTTTCCTCCAATGGACTCTTCATTCACAACAGCTCTTCCCAAGTCTGTAAAAGAGCTTCCTCTCCTTTGTTTCTCTGGAGTTTCATATGGTTACCATTAGACCACATATCTTGAATTGCATTTTTGTTGTTTCCGAATAAACCCATTTTGTTGGAGAAATATCTGGCTCTCTATTTGTTAAAGGTCAATAAGGCACAAAGATAGAACTGGCATGGAGGGCTCTGGAAGAGCATGGACAAGCTCTCTTATTTGTGCATCAATCTTATTTCCCTGTTATGGATTGAAATGTATTCCCCAAAAAAGTATTTTGAGGTCCTGACCCCAGTACCACAGAAGATGGCTTTCTCTGGAAAGAGGGTTATTGCAGATATAATTAGTTCAGATGAGGTCATACTGGAGTAGGGCAGGCCCTTGATCCAATATGACTGAAGTCCTCATAGGAAGAGGATGTGAAGACACAATGGAAGAACCATAGAGGCAGATTGCAGTTATGCAGCTGTACACCAAGAACTCCAAAGATCTCTGGCCACTAGAAGCTAAGAAGAGGCAATAAGGAGTCTACCCAGAGTCTCAGAGGGAGCGTGGCCCTACTGACACCTTGGTTTTGGACTTTTAGCCTCCAGAATTGTGGAAGAATAAATTTCTGTTATTTTAATCCATCTAGCTTGTGGTAATTTGTCTCAGCAGCCCTCGAGAACTATTCCCCTCCACTAGACTGTAAGCTTCTGAAAGACAGGCAACACTTCAATCACTTTTCCCCTTCAGTGTCTGCCTCTTAGCAGGCACTGGGCCAGAGAAGGAAAGCACTTACTCTACTCAGAAGATTCCCAGAGCTCTGCCCTAGCCCTGTGTTGGCTATGCAACTCCTTTAACACACAAGGGGGAGGTGGAAAATGAGGCTAACTCTCTGGAGAATTTAGGAGTCTTTTGCTCCCCATCCTGAGTCTGTGTTATATTCTTGAAGCCCATATGGGAGCTTCACTGGGGTTTGTACAGCTGTTGATAACATTGATATTTGTCAGCCTCACTCTTCCACATGGGAATCAACTGAACATCTTTCCTCTGGGTTCTCAGAGCACCTTGGGCAAACTTCTGCCCTGGCTCTGCCACAGACTACTAAAGTAATCTATTTGTGCTTCTGTCATCCCTCAAGACTGAGGACCCTGGTGGGAGGGTCGTCTTATTGATTTCTGAACCTCCAACACACAGAGTCTGGCACATCATAGGATCCCTGCACAAATGCTGAACTGAACAGAACTGGTTATGTCAGAGGTTAGCTACAGGTTCAAGAAAATTTCTGGATAATCCTTAGCATTCCTTTCCTCAGTCAGAGCAACACAGGGTCTCAAAGATTTTGTGTGTACATTGTGTGTTTTATAGTCACACCGCGCTCAAAGAGAGGCTGGAAAACTGACCTGACTCATTTCTTCACAGTTTATTATGTGGAAAAACATAAGCCTTCTGTTTTCCTGGGCTGTTAACTTGGCACCTCATTTCATGTATAAAACTTGCATAAAAAGATACTATCTCTGTAAATTAATCAGCCATATAAAGATCAAAACTACTTCATACTACGAGGAACCCTTAGAACTCATGCTGTATGGAGCATGGTTTTATAGACCAGATGATGGAGACTGGGTGTCCAGTCCTTAATCTTCAAAACAACTTATAGAAGTTGGTATAAGACTCACTTCTAAGATGGTGAAATTGAGACTTAAAAAGGTTAAGTGACGAGTCCAAGATCACACAGCTGCTAAGGGACAGAGCCCAGTGTCTCTGACTCAAAGCCGTGGATTTTTTTAAAGAATGCCATTCAGACTCTTGAAGTGATATTTTAAAGAAAACAACTCATTGTTTTTCACAAGAACACTTGGAATTACTTGTTCACATGGGTGATGTTCCTCACAGCCATCCCTTAGAATGTTACACACTTGTTCTGATCATTTGCTATTGCTTGTTTCATTTAGGAAACACTTCTTAGAAGATCCGGGTCTTCAGAACCTGAGGAACATTCTTTTAAGTATTACTTCTGGTGGCAAACATTCAACTCTGAAGTCTTTCTGAGCAAAATGTGGAGAACAAAGCAGTTGATGAAACTAGACACTAATGTTTGAGGCCAAAAACATAGTTGGCTATAAATATATAAGATAAATTTTCAGTGTGGACCTGAAGACAGCACAGTGTGGACAACTTCCCATGCTGGATTTGGAGCCAAGTAGAAAGGGTCTGAAATTTGCTTTGCCACATGCTAGCTGACATTGAACAAGTGCCTTGATCTCTCCAAGCCTGTCTCCTCTGTAAAATCAGATCATCACCTATCTCTGAGGGTGATTACAATGAGATAATGCACATAGAGTAGTCACATAGAGTCAGTGCTTACCAAATGATAGCCATTATTATTGATCAAAAAAGACTTCCTATCCAGATAAGAAAAAGCAAATGGGAGTTTATCACCATCAAATCAGTATTATAAGGAATGTTAGAGGGACTTCTTTAAGAAGAAAAAAATCAAAAATATGAATAATAATAAGGTAATAACTACATATCTATCAACAATTACTTTAAATGGAAATGGATTAAATGCTCCAACCAAAAGACATAGGGTGGCTGAATAGATAAGAAAACAAGACCCTAACATATTCTGCTTACAAGAAACTCATTTCAGATTGAAAGACACACTGAAAGTAAAAGGATGGAAAAGATGTTTCATGAAAATGGAAACAAACAAAAAAGCTGGGGTAGCAATACTTATACCATATAAAATAGACTTTGAAAACAAAGGCTATAACATGAGACGAAGAAGGACCCAGTAACTCCAATTCTGGGTATTTATCCAAAGAAACCCACACACTAATTCAAAAAGACATAAGCATCCTTATGTTCATTGCAGCATTATTTACAATAGCCAAGATATAGAAGCAACCTAAGTGTCCATCAATAGTTGCATGGATAAAGAAGAGTGGTACACAGATACAATGGAACATTACCCAGCTATAAAAAAAGAATGAGGGGCCGCCAGATAGCTCAGTTTATTAGAGTGCGGTGCTCTTAACAACAAGGTTGCCGGTTCAATCCCCACATGGGCCACTCCACAACTAGATTGAAGCAACTACTTTACTTGGAGAGGATGGGTCCTGGAAAAACACACTTAAATATTTAAATAAAAGTTAAAAAAAAAAAAAAAAGAATGAAACCTTGCCATCTGCAATGCCATGGATGGACCAAGAGGGTATTGTGCTGAGTAAAATAAGTCAGACAGAGAAAAACAAATACCATACGATTTCACTTATATGTGAAATCTATAATAAAAAGCAAAATAAGCAAAGAAACAAAACAGAACCAAACTCATAGACACAGAGAACTTGTTGATAGTTGCTAGATGGGAGGAGGGTTGGGGGAACGGATGATGGGGGTGAGGGATTGAGAGGTACAAGTTGGTAGTTACAAAATAGTTATGAGGATGCAAAGCACAGCATTGGGAATATAGTCAATAATACTGTCATAATTATGTATATTGTCAGATGGATACAAGATTTATCGGGTGATAACTTTATAAGTTATATGAGATCAGACAATTAAGTTCATGAACTCATCCTAGAAAAAGTGCTACGTACCTCATTGCTGAATATCACTATGGCCACCTTCAAAGTACTCCCTTTGGGAAGCTTTGCACCAACACCAATGCCTAGTCCACCCTTCAAAGCAATTTTGGAACTCTTTTTCTGGAATGGCCATCAGAGCTGTTGCAGTATTACCCTTGATGTCCTGAATGTCATCAAAATGCCTTCCTTTCAATATTTCCTTTATCTTTGGGTAAAGAATTAAGTCATCGGGGGCCAGACCAGGTGAGTAGGGAAGGGGTTCCAAAACAATTATTTGTTTAGTGGCTAAAAACTCCCTCACAGACAGTGCTGTGTGAGCTGGTGCATTGCCGTGATGCAAGAGCCATGAATTGCTGGCGAAAGGTTCAGGTTGTCTAACTTTTTCACGCAGCCTTTTCAGCACTTCCAAAGAGTAAACTTGGTTAAGTGTTTGTCCAGTTGGTACAAATTCATAATGAATAATCCCTCTGATATCAAAAAAGGTTAGCAACATAGTTGTAACAAGTTCATGAACTTAATTGTCAGATCTGGTATAAATGTCTAACCACGATGTTATATACCTGAAACTTAATACAATATTGAAAAATAAAAAAATATTTAAAAAAAAAGACTTCCCAAAACATAACATCATTGAACACATGGCTTCAAGGACACTCATCTAGATGTTAATTTCTGGTACCTGTTACCTATGTCCAGGAGCAGGACAAGCAGTTCAGTATGAGGGCTTCGGTGTCTCTGTAGTCTCATGGTTGAACACATTCGCACACTTTGCAGTGAAGTTGGCCCTTAAATTGTTGCCACAATAAAATAATGCCATATTCAAGGCCTGATCATTCCTTATCTGTTTCTTACTGCTCTATAGCTCAAGCTTCCAGAAAAAAAGAAGTGAGCTTTCATTAAAACAAGAAAAATCTCTCTTTAAGAAGGACTGCTAAGTAACAGCGTGGCCTCCTTCCCTGAGCAGAGCTGACTCTGCATCTGAAATGATTGGTTAAATATTTATTGCAGAGTTTTACGCAGTCAACTGGCTGACTGGGATTCATAGCCAAAGAGAACTTTTTTCATACAACATATATATCTTTTTTATTACACTAGGAATATATGTTCCTTGTAGAAAGTAGGAGCTGCTGACAAGCAAAAATTATACTTAAATCACACATAATCCCACCTCCCAGATATAAAAATCTGTTACTATTTTTGTGAACATTCATTCAAGGGTCGCTGTATATTTATCTATTTTTTACACAAATGGGATCACATTACACATGCAATATTATAACATGGTTTATTAACTAAACAATACCATGAACATCTCTCTATGCCAATAGACGTACAGTGCAGTTTTTAATCAAATGATGCGTAGTGTTCCACTTCAAAATAACCCCTATTTATGCAACCCCATTCTGTTGAACCCCTGAGTTATTTCAAAATCCTGTTTTTGTTATTAGATATGATACTATGGTGAGGTCACCCTGGGAAGGACTATTCAGTGAGAAGAGCACAAGCAGGAATACAATGGCCCTAATGGCAAAGATAGGCCCTTTGGGAGGAAATGGAGCCCAAAGGACAAGAAAGAGCAACCTGAAAACAGAAAGGTGGTGGTGGTTACCAGGGGCTGCGGGGAGGAGGAAATGGGAGATTCATGCTCAGCTCAACGGAGTTTCAGTCATGAAAGAAGAAAAAGTTCTCGAGAGCTGCTGTACAACACTGTGCTTACAGGTAACTATTCTGTACTCTTGCTTAAAAATTTGTTAAGAGGGTAGATCTCATGTTACATGTTTTTACCACATTAAATATATATATGTGTGTGTGTGTGTATACACATACACATGTATATATATGTGTGTGTGTGTTATGTGTACACATATACATATGTGTGTGTGTGTATATATATATATATATATATATATATATATATATATATATGTATACACCCACACACAACACACATATATATATGGAAAGAAGGAAAGAAAGAGGGACAGTGGGAGGGAGGGAGGGAGGGAGGGAGGGAAGAAGGAAGGACATTGAAGGTATCCAGGATGACTTCTCCAGGTCTGGCTTGGGCAGCTGGGTGGGTGGACAGAAATACCTTGTTGCCTGCTTTTCCTGCAGGTCCCACAATGGTCCATTTGCTTTCTGGTCTCAAATTGCTCCCAGGTGCTGTCTGCAACTGCTCAAAATTCACTCTACCTGCTTTGTGCCTCGAAAACATTAAGAGTATTTTTATTGCTCTAGTGATTTCTGTCCCCGTTTGCCTTTCACAAAACCAAGAGATGTAGGAAATGTTGTGGAGGTAATTCCCCTCCAACAGCAAAGGACTCTATTACCAGCCCTCATTCTGCACAGCCTCTGAATGTCCCCAGATAGTGTAATGGCCTTTAATTCTGAGTGCAGCCTGAAAGACCCCCCAATCACGCCACAGTCATTTTTCCTATGATTATGCCCTGTCTCCCACCATGAAACTTCACTCACTCACTTCCCCCAACCCCTTCCCTGACAGCAACTAGAGTTAAAAGCAGCTACCTGCTGCCCCATGGGGTTTAACTACTTTACTCTTTCATGCTTTCTTACATGTGTGGGTTACATATGCAGTGGTGAAATATTTGCTTAGGACTTAGGTAACTATGCCTGTCTACAGTAATACAAATATGAATGGTTTGAGTCATCTACTATTGAATACACTGCCTTATAATGTGTCACCTCCATAGGTCACTTTGCTCTTCAGGCTGATGAAGCCTGAAGGATTAATGGGGAGATGCAATATATTGATGAATGCCTTATGAGAAACTGATTAAGAAAACTAAACCTTACACAAGATTTTAGCATGACTATCATACATTGCCTTGTATGAGGCAATCATACTATCATTCTTGAAAACAGTTCCCCATTATCTTGCTTACAATGTGTACGGTATACCTGGTAGTAGTTCTAATGAAGTCAGGGGGTAGAAAATATGCCCTGTGTTCTAAAACAGACTTTACAGCCAAAAAGTTATAGCCATAAAGGTAAAAAATGGTAGACATGGTTCAGCATAGTCCTTGATGGGCATCAACTCTTTTTGAGAAGTTACACCAAAATCTCAGTCAAATGTCCACAAGTGTATTGCCATCTTATCCTAGAAGTCTTTCAAGATCATCATAGACTTCTTATCATGACTCAAGGTGCTACTAGTCTCATTTCAAACCTTTGAGGAAAGCAGTAGCTCTCTTTCTGGCCATGCAAAGATGTATGAATGAACTCTTCTCACATTTCTATACCCAGCACATGTGATGAGATGGTCAGCCACTTACTGACTAAAGTCTCTTGTTGGTAAAGAGAGACAGCTCTGTATGCCAAGGGTCATAGGCATTCATTACATATGATTTTGTTCTTTTAGCTTCTTGCGTCACACATTGCTGTGGTGACACCTGTTTTCTCCATTTAAGTCAGCCTGAGGGTAACCAGTGATCACATTCAGAGTAATATTATTTTTGCCTCTTTCTTTCATCCTTTATTATAAAACCTCCAATGCTTCTCAAAACCTCCTAAGTTATTTCTAGGAATTTCCAGAAAATGTCTCATATATGCCAATGAGCAAATTCTCCCAATACCAATGAGATGTCTACCACTTTTCATGCTTTTCTGATCTAGTAGAGATATCTGCTACCCAGCCCACACTACTTACAAGCCCACATGAAGCTATCATCTCCCTGTTTCCTCTACCCTCTGGGCCCCACTGAGAGCATGAATGTCAATACCATGTATACTGTCTCTTGATGCTCATAAAATGCGAACCCCACCTCCCGTCACTGGTCCTACAATGTTATGGAATTTACTGTCACAGAAATTATAATGAAGACATTCCCCTGTGTTCTCACTTCAACCCCTTCTCTCCACGGCACTCATAGTCCAAAGGAGCGGAGCTAAAGGACCACTCTCAAGAGCAAGTTTCAACAGTACTCAGAAGCATCTCACTGCTCTGAATACTAAGGTATTGCTCTAAGGCCCAGCCATTATGCCTGCCTTCCTTTACAAAGAGTTCCTTCCCTCCTAGAGTATATTAGGTAGGACCCTTTAAAAATTGGTCTGTGCTGACACATGCCATAACATGGGTGAACCTTAAAGACATTATGTTAAGTGAAATAAGCCAGATACAAAATGACAAATATCATATGAGGTATCTAGAATAGTGAAATCCATAGAGACAGAAAGTAGAATGGTTGCCAGGGGCTGAGGGAAGGAGATAATGGGGTGTTGTTGTTTAATGGATACAAAGTTCCAGTTTGGGATGATGAAAAATTTCTGGAGATGGATGGTGATGATGGTTCCAACAATATGAATGTACTCAAGGCCACTGAACTGGACACCTAAAAATGGTTAAGATGGTAAACTGTATGTTATTGAATATTTAAGCACAATAAAAATTAAAATATATGTAACAAGATATATCCAAGAAAAAAAGTCTCTGGCAGGCCCATCCCACCAGACTTCTGGATATGTCTAGACGTGTTTGCTTCCCGTGGATGGACTCAAGTTAAATTTCCAACAGCTCCTAGATGCAGTGGGACTAACCACCACTCTAGCAATAAAGAACTATTTTATTGAAGGTCCATTGTCTCTTACTAGTGTTGCCATACAGAAATTCCTCCCTAGAATTTCTTAGGAAATTTGTATTTTTCTGAACCCCAAGAAAAATCAATCAAAAAGTCAAGAAAATGGGAATTCTCCTGTGAGAATTTATGTTTAACAATCATCAGACAGATGGTACTGGTTCAAAAAAATCTATTGACACCAAGTTAAAAGCAAGAACAGGAAATGCTGACAAGTGGAGTCCATGATAAAGCTGACATTTCTGGGTACCAGGACAGGAGCATGCAGGAGGAAAGCAGTCACAATTGTCATCAGTCTTGCTCATAGGTGCCCTGTTATATGTGTGTGTTCACGGGACTAGTCTGCTAACAGAAAATCACTCTTGCAAATAAAATAAATATTACTAAGTTTGAACACATAAAATACATTATACAAATCTTATGAGCAATGTTCTAAGAAATAACAAGTTTGGGAAGCAAAATACACGAAAGTACTTAAATTGCCAATGCCAGCACATTATTCTTTGTAGTACTATTAAATTTACTAGGATATTCAAATGTTACATTATTAGAATACTACCCAATAATGTTCACTGATGCTTTCCAGTGTTTGAATATTCTCTATAGACTATAGTTTCTTATAAATATTTTTACCAGAAAAAAATGCAAAGAGAATAAGATATGAAAATTGCTATGGAATGTTTCAATATGAAATTAGAAATTGATCTCGAATCTGAATTAGCAAAAGCAACATTGATTTCAATAGCAAAATAGGGAAAATAGGGAAAAGCAAACAAAATATTTTTATTATTAAAAAGGTAATGAGTTTAAATGAAGCAACATGAACCCTGACATCCAACTTGAAGATACTTTAAGGTGTGCCCTTAATGATGCTATCAATTTTAACAGAAAATGAAAGAAATTTCTCTACATTTGAAATACTCACATTTGTCATGAAATAGAGATCAAAATTATTGGACAAGACAATTAACATTTAGTGTGTTTTAAATTTTTCATTTGAAAATGACAACTTTTAAATATTTACAGTATCTTTCAAATGTTTAAATGATTTTTACTTGGCTTTTATATAGTTCTAATAGCCCTGTCTTTAAGTGTTTTCTACTATTGAATGTTTATATCAAGTAGACATCATTTTTGTATGTTGTTGAAATGTATAATCTTTTCATAATATCTCAGTTAGTATATTTAACAGGCATGTATTACATAGGGTAGATTTTTCTGTATAGAAAACCTTTGTATAACACCATCGCAGACCCCTGGTTCACTATTATTTTGGTCACTCATTATTTTAATTCATAAATAAAGTATTATAAAAATTACAGTGTAAGTTATGACTTTGGAAATTCCTGGGGACTCCCAGGGATTCCAATTTCTCATTCTTGAAATTCTGAATATAAACATCTGTCATGAATTTGAAAATTCTATTTTCTGCTCATTTTTTAAATAAAAAGTATATATATGTAAAGTGTACAACCTGATGATTTGATACACAGGCATATAGATATGTATAGAAATGATTACTACAATCAAGCTAATTAACATATTTCCACATCCTTGCTAAAATTTATCTCTTGACTTCATAATAGCTGTCTTAACAGGTACAAGGTGATATCTCATTGTGGTTTTGATTTGCAGTTCCCTGATGATCAAGGATGTTGAGCTCCTTTTTATGTACCTGTTGGCCATTTGTATGTCTTCTTTGGGAAAATGTCCATTCAGGTCCCATTTTTTAATTGGTTTGGTGTTTTGATGTTGAGTTGTATTAGTTTCTCATATTTTTTTAATATTATCAAGTATTTTTCCTGCCCAGATACTAATGCCACTCAATACACCAGAAAGTTTGCACAAAAATCTAACTCATTAGTTCATGTGAGCTAATTTGCATATGGGTAAATAACTAGACAGACCTTGGTCTTACTACATACTACATATCTAGAGAATTCACTGGAATTCAGAAATGACTTCATGAAAACTAGAATCTGCAGGAAATTATTTCAAGTGGTCAAATATTAATGCTACTTAATACTCTACAAAATAATTAGTCAGACATATTTCAATATTTGAGATTTTGAAGAAAGCAAATTTTCTGATGAGTTTTTTAAATAGTTCAAGAAGTTTTATTCATGGACTTCTTCTATAATGATGTGGTCTTATGGATAACAACATGGAATTTGTTAAAAGGAGAGGCATATTCTTTGTTGCAGATGAAAGCATAATTTAAAAAATAATTTTATTTAACTTCTAAGCATATTTGCTCAAAAAAAGCATATTTGCTCATAAAAATTAAAAGAAAAAATTAATAAGTCTATTTGATGAATCCACATAAGTCTAGGGGTGCTACTGAATCAATATTTGTCAGTGTTTACTGCAATTTGTTATGACTTTATTGTGTCTCCCCGCCACCTTGCTAGTAAGAACTCAAGAGATTAAATGCTCTATAATACATATTGAAGAATAATACTTCTCTAGATTCAAATGTATTGCCACCTTTCTAA
Source organism: Rhinolophus sinicus (assembly GCF_036562045.2). Lineage (NCBI taxonomy): Eukaryota > Metazoa > Chordata > Mammalia > Chiroptera > Rhinolophidae > Rhinolophus > Rhinolophus sinicus. Next base: position 98,550,335 of record NC_133757.1, read on the forward strand.
TTAGGGCAAAACTTCTATAACAGCTGAAATGTTGTCTTAGCTCAGAGTCTCTAGAAAGTAGAGCCTGAGGCAAAGATTGAGTCTTGATGCTTCACTTGGCAGGTACAGTCCCAGAGCAATGAGAGTGAGAGAGAAAGCATATGAGACTAGAAGGAATGGGCAGCACTGCAAAATCCTGTGTGTTACAGCACTGGCCACCACTTTACAACAAGATTTGAAGATACAGAGCTGACTATTCAATAGACATATCCACTGGGCCAGAGTCTCTGGACAAGCTATACAAAGAAACTATGGCTTGGGACCAGCTATGGGAAGAAGCAAGCAGCAGGAATTCATCTGCCTGGCCCCTTCCCATCTCTTCTTATCTCCATTGGTCAAATTTGCCCCATTTGGGACTTAATTCCTCTGCATTTCTGGGTTGCATCACCTGGCTCCTTTGGCTACTGCTCTAATAATAAGATCTCATGCCCCTGACATAGCATCTCATCCAAGTCCTAAAGGAGGAAAAGAGACCAGAAATTCAGGGTGGTGACTGGTCAGTCTGGCTGTACAGCAGGCCAGTGACTGGTCACCTCCAGGAGATGAAGCCATACAGTCCCAAACAGAAGAAGAAGGCCAGACGAGCACCTGAAGCAGAAAAAAACAACTAAGGATCTGGGAGGTGAGAGCATCGAGAGAATCTTAGAAGGAGCATAAGATGTGCCTGATCTGAGTATTTCATAGCAGAGTTTCAAATATTGTTCTTGACAGGGTGTTACAGGCTGAAGTGTCTCCCCTCCAAAACTCACATGTTGAAGTTCTAACCTCCAGTACTTGGAGACAGGGTCTTAAAAGAGCTAATTATGGTTAAATGAGGTCATTAAGATGGGCGCTTATCTAATATGAATGGTATCCTTTTTCGAAGAGATGAGGATATAGACACACACAGCGGGAAGACATGTGAAGAAGCAGGAATAAGATGACCATCTACAAGCCGAGAAGAGAGGCCTTAGAAGAAACCAACCCTACCAACACTTTGATACTGGACTTCCAGCCTCCAGAGCTGTGAGAAAATAAATTTCTGTTGTTTAAGCCAACCAGTCTGAGGTATTCTGTTATGGCAGCTTTAGCAAACCAATAAACCAGGATAGATCGGAAATCAACCAAACCGAATTCCACTCTGACCTCTTTTCAAGTCTGTCACTTATTCACATTCCCTGGAGGTCAATTACTAGAGCAGCCAAATTATTAACTCTCTAAATTTATGAGAATGAATGGGCTACCTTAATTTTTTAATCAAAATGAGACTCTCCAATAATGCACTAGATGCTTTTCTTAGTAGTATGCAGCAATATGTTCAAATAGACACAACGTGTTTTAATGAATAAATTACATATTGCACTGTTATTAGCTCTACAATTATCTTACTTGCTGGGATGTAACAACAATTATTCATATATTAGTATATTGCTTATTGAGATTGTAGAGTAACTTCAATCAAGTCAATAAAAGAAATGAAAAAAATAATAGAAGTTATAATGTGTTCTACCAAAAAAAAAACACCAAAAAACCCTAGAATTTGTAGACTCCAGTGAAGCCCAGTGAAAAAATGAACTGGAAAAGCAAAATTGGCTGAAATACCAAACATTTACATGGCTGTGATGTCAACTTGATACAATTATTGGTTTATTCAGTTCAGTTGCTGCTTGGGGATCAAAAACCATGCAAATTGAACAAAATACATTTAAAGTAATCAAAGATGGGAGACCAAGGGAAGTCACTGTGCAGTGAGCAAGAAAATAGCGAACCAAAGCACTATTTTATGTATAATTGTATCAGGATTTAGTAGTGCCCTACAAACTATTTCATTAGCCTCATTTATGTGATAGTAAGATAAATAAGTATTGTTTTATGTTATATCTTCTTCCCCTTTCTCTATCCATTAGCCATCCCTTCTTTTGAAGGTGCTGCACTATTTCTTTCAGGTGTCCACTTTTATATCCTCTTAACTGCATTTTACTGTTTCTCCATTTTTGACAGGCTATTTTGAATCCTATCAACATTCATTTGAGTGCTTTTGAAGGAGGCACTGACTTAGTGGCGAAGAGAAAGAAGATAAGCAATCTTAGTCCTGGTCCTCAAGGTACTTACTATCTAGAATGAATGGTAGAACCAAATCTATTTAGCTTGCTTACATTTCCTGCTGATAGAGTCCTGGTGCAGGATATTAAATGGAAAGTCATTTGACTCCTCTTTCAGCACCTTCTCAGCCCACCTCCCACCTCCTCCACATAAAGCTTCCCTTTAATAGTAAAATGTTATAGTAAAAATGTAAGATAAATTTGTTATAGAGTCACACAATGGAAAACTACAAAATAATGAGAATGAACATCTACAACTACACTCAGCAATACGGATGAATCTCACACATATAATGTTGAAAAAAAAGAAGCCAGACATTGAAGGGTGCATACTGCAGAACTCGTGTATATAACATACAAAAGCAGGTAGAACTAAGCTATGTTGTTAGAAGTCAGGGAAGTGGTTACTCTGGAGGTGGGTTGCGGGGAGCAGTGACTGGTGAGGAGCACGGAGGATGCTAGCGATATTCCCTTTCTCTGTCTGAATATTGATTAAATAGCTGTGCTCAGTTTGTGAAAATTCACTGAGTTGTGTACTTGCAATATAAGCACTTTATGTGTATTATATACTTTGACCCTGAATTTTAAAAAATATTATCAAAGTGTGCCGAGCAACACAAAGTTTTTCTAATATTAATAATACTTTAACTCCAAGTTTCCCTGATTTTCATAGAAACAGATAAGAATAATACTTATCCATGACAAATCTCAAAAGAGAGGTATTACTTTGTTCAAAAATGCTTAAAAGGATCTTCATAGCAAAAGGTCCACTTCACTTTGAGGCTGAAAGAGGAATGCAGCATAATTGATCTGGTTTTGTATCTTTTGTCTGTTCCAACCAATAAGCTAAAAGCCACAGGACATTATGCTAAAATAACAAAAAGAATTAAGTTCATTTTTAAAGGCAGCAAAGGGCTAACAAGAACTCCAAGTAGGGTACTAGCTGAATAAAGTAAATGTGTTTTAAAATTATTTCTGTTTGATAGTGAAGAAAAATGCTCTTTAAAAAACACTCACATCTTCTATGCTAGCACCAATAAAGTTAGAGAGATCTAATGGATGCATCACTAAGTGGAAAATTAACAACTTGTGAATACAAAAAATAAAACAAGTACCTTTAAAGCAGCTACACAAAAGAAATACACACGGAATCAACTGGGCCAAATGAGCTTTAGAAAAAAAAAATGTCCCTTTAAGGAACAACTCAACAAAAAGGGAAATCAATTGAATTTTACAAAATAGAAGAATGTGTTCTATAGTTTAAGATCTATATTTAATTTGTAAGATTGAAAGTCTTTGCATTTTCCTTCCACATATATCTATTGTATTTATTACATTGGCATATTGTATTTAAAAACAATTTTATGGGTCCAAATGGCAAAAACACAACAAGAAGAATGTTGAATTATAACAACCAAAAGTAAGCGTCTTAAAACCTGATTAGATACATACTAAAACATGGCATGACAGATATAAAATGAATCCATAGTCTATCCTTGATTTCAAATAAGGACTTATGAAAATGGTTCGGAATATAAAATTATGGAAAACATTATAATACATCAAAGCAAAGCAAGTTTAATTAGGCTTAGTTTGATAATTGCTGAAAACAAAGAACCGGCCTCACAGCATGGCTGATGTAAAATCCAGCAGTAAGTCCAGTTGATCCAAATTAAAACCGCCCTATCTACCATCCCACATGAATCCTTTTATCTAAAGTCTACAGAGAACAAAGAATTACAATTCAGCTCAGAATTATATAGAGGGCTGGTCATTTTTTCATCAGGGTTTGCTTTAACAAAACCTGACTATGTATGTTTCATGTCTCTATTTTAAAAATATAACATATAAGGACTTTAAGTTAAAAGCCAAGAGACTAACCAATACCATCAAAAGCCAGGAGCAAATCAGTGTATTTCTTCAGCATATTTAGATTCAGAGGATCTATTTCCACTTTTCCCCATGTAGGAGTCAAAGGGAAACAAAAGTCATCATCTTGCAGCCAAATTCTTTTTTGAATTGTTGATGCTCTAAATGGGAAGTATAGAAATGACCTCTCAGGAGAATTATAAAATCTCCCCAAATTTTAAATAGATTAGGAACATCATGATATTAATTGGGTCAAAGTATTATTGCTATGCTGATTTTTTCAAAGTGGAAAATATAACAGGGAATGAAAAAGGCTGAAAAGAAGTCAGAGGCGGAGATAGAATGCTGTCAGATCTGCTTCCCCTGTCTGGTTCAGGCCGTCATCTTCTATCAGCAGGACCGTTACCAAGGGTTCCTTTCTGGTGTTCCTGACATCTGGCTCCTTCAGCCATCTACTTTCAACACTCTCACCTAGATTACGGTTCTGAAAAATAAATATGATCACATTGTCTGCCCACTTATAAAATTCCACTGAAGTTTTAAAAATTCAACCCTCATATGAAAAACATTCCACTTCACTATTAATAAAAATGCTAATTAAAACAGCAATTAAATATCATTTTTGATTATCAAATGGGCACAAATGTCAAACAAAAAATGATTAGTGCTGGCAAGAAAGTTATGCAAGAGGCACTTTTGTAAATACCTCTAGTGAAAGCATCAACAAGTATAGCCTTTCTGAAAATCAATTTGGCTATATAAAATCATGAACATTAAAAAAAAGTCATATACTTTGACCTGATTTCTAAGATTTTATTCTAAAAAGTAACCAAAATTATGGAATTTATGTAGAAGAACAATAATGGCAGGTTAAAAAACCACCCTTAGCACAAACAATGTAAAATTCCAACATTAAGAAAATAGTGGCCAGAAGTCCACCTCAGGGCAGACTGGACACCTGCCTCAGTCCGCTATAACAAAAATGCCACAGATTTGGTGGCATATGAACAACAAAAATTTATTTCTCACAGTCTCTGGAGGCTGGAAAGTTCAAGATCAAGGTGCTGGCAATTTCGGTGTCTGGTTAGAACCTACTTCCTGGTTCATAGACAGCCATCTTCTCATTGCATGCCAACATGGTGAAAGGGGTGAGGGATCTCTCTGGAGTCTTTTATAAGGTCACTAATTCTATCTCATGAGGGCTCTATTCTCACGACCTAGTCGCATCCCAAAGGCTCCTTTTCCAAATAACATCACATTGGAGGTTAGAATTTCAACATATAAATTTGGAGTAGGGGACACAAACATTCAATCTATAGCACCATGGCAAAGCAGAACTCTAAGGATAAGAAATTCTATGGCTAGCGTTAGCTGTGCATACACTGACTACTCTCTAGAATAAGAAAAGAGGTGCGGCTGATAGTTAAGGCCACGGGTAACGAGTAGATGTGGAGGAACAAATTGTCTCAATATGCAATGGCCTGTGAAGTTGCTGATACTGCATTCAGAAAATATATTGACCTGTTAATAATGCATATACATAACAAAGAATTCAAGTAACATAAACTATACAAAGCTAAAGTTAAATTTAGCCCAAGCATCACCACATGAAATAAATCATTATTAATATTAAAGTGTACATTATTCCAGGTAGCTTTCCATGCATATATAAAGATAAACTATATAAAATAAATATTTTTATAAAAATAGAATCATAATATAACTTCTATTTTTATTTTAAAATATATTTAATGATACAGAAGGAATAGAAATAAAGTAAAACTAAAGAAATTGCTGAAGTCTAGATAAATATTTCTCACTAGAGATATTTTGTAAAATTATAAGGAAAAAAGAGGTTGGAGTCATTCAGTTTAAGATCTGTTTTAATTTTAGACACTGGCAATACTGTCTGTAATGAAAGATAAGGAAAATAGCATTCTTATTTTCCTTTCATCTTCTTATTTTTGTTAGTTATATTATTCTTTCAATTAGAAGTATATATAATACTTATGTTCTATTACCATAATTCTCACAGTTGTTGGATCTTAGTTCCAGAGTTTTATGTTTGTTTTTTTTAAAGCAAGGGAATGGTAAACTCAAGGTTCAAGAGAGCTTTACTTTCTGTTTGGGAAGGTAAGGTAATGGGATCAAGAAGGACAGACAGATAACTTCATTTGTGTTGGGTGGTGTGTTCACAATTATTCATGTGCTTACTCTCAGTCTGCTATTATATACAAATTTACAAAAATTGGAATCAAAGCACATTCAAAGTTTGATACCACTCAGATCTTCAAAATGCTGAAAATAACTGTTACCTAAGAACTATATACCCAACAAAACTGTCTTTCAAGAATGAAAGTGAAATAAAGACATTTTCAAATAAATAAGTGTGATACTTCAAAGCAGCAGTCCTTTACTAAAAGGACTCCTAAAATATGTATTTTAGGAGAAAAGAAAATAACCCTAGACAGAAGGTCTGAGATATGGGGAGGAAAGAAAAGCAAGGAAATTGATAAATACAGGGGTAGATCTAAACTAATAATTTCTGTTGAAAATTTATTTCAAATTTATTCCAGGAGGGCTAGTATGACTTTGGCAGTATTAATAAAATTACAGACCAAATTCACTCATAAACATAGATGTAAACATCCTGAAGAAAATATTACCAAACCATACTTAGTTTATTAAAAAAAAAAATCATATATGATGACCAAATTTGGCTTATCCCAGGAATATAATGACACTTAACATAGACAAATACAAAGTTTTAATCCTCTACATGAAGAAATTAAAGCAGAATAATTACATAATCATCTCATAGATGCAGAAAAAGAATTGGATAAAATTTAACACTAAAAAAAAAAAAAAAAATTAACACTAATTCATCCAGCTGCTTCTAACCTCTCTAATCCCTCTCCTACTTCACTTTCCCTTGTTCATTCACTTTCAGGCATGCTGGTCTCCTTGCTGTGTCTTCAACAAGTCATGCAGCCTCCTACCCCAGTCTTTACACTGCTATTCCCCCTGCCTGGAATGCTTTCTTAACAAAGATTTGCATAGCTTACTTCCTTACTCCTCTCAAGTATTCACTCATACACCACCTTCTCAGTGAGGCCTTCCCTCCTCACCCTATAAAATGCAGCAATCCCTCAGCCCCAACACTTGCACCCTCTTCCTTGCTTTGGTTTTCTCCATTCACTAGCATTTATCACCTGCTAGTACACAATAAAATGCTTACTTGTTTTATTTGTTGTGTTATCCTCTGCAAGGATATACTGCAAACTTCATGAGAGCAGAAATTTTCATCTGTTTTGTTTTGGGGTGTATGCCTAGTGGTTAGACCAGTGTACTAAGTGTTCAATGAATAGTTGTTGAATAAATGAATAAAGATAAATTCTTTTAGGGGAAAAAAAGGAATGAAATAGAATTACCTTTTCCAGAGAAAAGTGATCTATACCAAAATCCTTCAGCAAACATCATGTCTAATGGTGAAATGTTAGAAACACTTCTTTTCTTAATTTTATTAGAAACAAGTTCAAGATGTCTGCTATTCTTGCTTTATTAAAGATTTACTGTGGGGTTCTACCCACTACAGTAAAATAAGAAAAAACAATAGGTTGAAAAAATGGATTAGGAAAAACAAATTTCCCTTGATGCCAAGATAGGATTATCTGTGTAGAAAATCCCTCAGAAGTACAGACTATTCAAATAAATTATGAGAATTAATAAGAGAAGTAGAATATAAGAGTAATATAAAAACCAATTGTATTTTTATATATCAGCCAGAGAAGAAGATGTAAGAAAAATACCATTTATAGTAACAAAAATGCATCTGTGAAAATATCAAAAGATATGCAAAAGCTTTATAAAGAAAAAATTTAATAAAAATACACCAACTAAATACAGACATACCACATTTATGGTTGGGAAGACTCAGTACTGAAAAGCTGTCAATTCTCCCCCAAACTGACATATACATATCGTATTCAATGCAATTGTAGTCAAAATGCCAGCAGTGCTTTGTGATGTATTTGTCAACCTGACTCCAAAATTGATATGGAAGAGCATGTCTCAAAAATAACCAAGACACTTGAAGATGAGGAAGGTGCAGGGCTGGTCCTAACAATATTGTCATCAGTGACAGTTATAGCAATTCAAACAGTGTGATATTGGCATGGGAGTAGACAATTTTTAAAGGAAATTTTAAGAGGAGTCTGATAACTAAGCTTTACATATATTGATATTTGAAATGTGATAGAGATGGCATAATGAGTCAACTAAGAAAATAATGGTTCTAGGAGAATTGGCTGTGAATACAGAAAAAAAGTATAATTGAATCGCTAACACATGCTACATACAACCTTCAGTTCCTGATGGGGGAAGGCAATTAACACTTTGGAATAAAATATAGGAAATTATTTTTATGAACTTTGAGAAGGGCAGGATTTCTTAAAGAAAATATAACTAAACTGCCAACCATAAAAGAAAAGATTGCATAATTTAACCAAATTAAAATTAGGAACTTCTGGTAATCAAAAGGAACATAAAGTAAATGCAAAAAGAAACTATAAACTAGGAGAAAATATTTACAACTTATATGATTGAGAAGAAATTAGTATCCAGAATATATAAAGAACTCCTACAAGACCAGTAAAAGTCAAACAGCTCAATAGACAAAAGGACAAAATACAGAAACTGAATTTCACACACACAAAAAGACAGAAGGCCAATAAACATGAAAAAATGCTCAACTTCATTAATAATCAGACAATGCATATTATGACCACAAGATACCACCTTCAACTATTAGAATGGCAAAAATTAAGAATGGCTGTAACAGCTAGTGCTGATAAGGATGTACGGCAAAAAGAACTCATAAATTTTCAATGGGAAATGTAAATTGTAAACATTTTGGAAAAAATAGGCCTTATCTTATAAAGTTGAATATGTTCATATTCTATGACCCAGCAACTTTACTCCTGGGCGTATATCTTAGAGAAATTTTCCCCATGTGCTTTTTTGCCCAGAACTGTTTATAACAACAAAATTTAGAAACAGTTCAAATGCCCATCAACACAGTATAGATAAATAAATTATGATATAATTATATAATGGAATGTTATTCTTTTCTAAAAATAATCTTCAAAAATAGTTAAAACTAACCAAGATATTTAAGTTTTTCTTGTATTATATCTTTGAATATTTTTTCTATCCCATTTGTTGAATCTATTGGAGTCATTGATTATGCTCACTGGGAGACTCTTGGTCTTCTTGTCTATTATCTCCTCACTATTACCTCAATTTCTGACTTTTTCTTTGGCGTGCATTGTGATTACCTCAGGACTTTCTATCAGTTACATCAGCTTTTAGCTGACGTAATTCTATTTATTGATTTTATTTGTTTGTCTGGTCATGATTCTTACTCGTCAGTTTTTCTCAGTCCCTGTAACTTCTCTTTTCATCTCTTTCTTTTGAACTCTTCTTTTATTGAAGTCATGTTCTTAAATTCTATAATGTGAAGCATTTTTGACAAATTCCTTTCTGTTCCTTGTATTTTGTAGGTTATATTTTCTTCAACTGATTTTTTTCTGCTACATTCTTCTTTTTAGTATGTTTGCCTAGTGTCCATCCCGTTTCTTTTGACTATTAAGGATCGTTTCTTAAAATGACTCTTAAGGATCATTATTTTAGAATCTTCTGTTGATCAGACCCATCTTTCTCATGCTTAACAAGGACCTTTCTAAACCTTCTATATTCTCTAGATTGCATTTTTCTTGACTCCCTCCCCAAGTATCTCAACCTTCATGTATTTCTATTTTCCCCTACCAGCCACAGTCTGAGGGTTATATATTTTGTCATCTTCCTATGTTGCTCTAACCTGAGGGTGAGAGGTGTGATAGGTAGACGGGCTCAGCTGATTCTGAGGACAGTCTTTTCTAGGAAATCTTGAATGTGTTCTTTCTTCTGCCTAATGAGGGGCAAATCCTCCTGACTTTGTCCCCAGCTCCAGTGTAAAAGAGCTATTGAGGAATCATTTCTAACAGAGTCAGACTTACTCACTCACTTGTCTCTCTCCATTTCCTGGATCCCACTAATAAAAAATATAAAGACATCCCTTCAATTTTAATATATAGCACCACCTCTGAGAGGATCAAGTTTAGGTAATGTGCCAGCATCTCCTCCCTTAGCTGAAATGTTGGGATGTCTGTGGTATTGGTAATATACCTTTTTGTTTGTTTGTTTAAATGCTGTTAGTGACCTTTTTGTTTGTTTTATTTTGTTTCACTTTTTAATGCTATTGTTAATTTCATTCAGTATTGTGGAAGGCAGAATCTGTGATCTGGTTTCACTCTGTCTTCTTTATGAAGACGTCTCCCACAGTCCCAATTATTAAAATTTTTGATGCTGGGTCACTCATCTCTAAAACCTGCTAAAACTGATTAGTGTTTCCAACCCAAGATACTCCCCTTATTAGGGACCAACACAGGCACATTTCTGTATCATACATTGTCAGGGTTGAGACTATTTACAATTAAAATTGAGAAAACAAACCTATTCATTTACTTAAGCCCATCCTTACCAACAACAACAAAATGGCTTCTAGATCTCTAAAGTAGTAAATGTTGTCTATGGAACTTCCCTGAAGAGTCCACTCAATCCCCTGTAAAATAACTCTTAAGGATCATTATTTAGAATCTCCTATTGATCTGACCCTACATTAAGTGTCCCTATACTTGTATTATAAACATCTTGAGTTACAAGATCTTAAATATCAATCAGTTAGTGCTTACTGAGTACCTACTATGTGTTCAACTCTGCACCCAGTGCTGTGGGAGACTAATGAAAAGTAAACAGTCTCTGCCCTCACAAAACTTACCAGTTGGGGAGATAAGACATGTTCCTCAAAAAACAGTGGTGTAACAGTTCAAAACAAGAGATAAGTGCTTCACTCTGGGCTCCAACTCAGTCTAAAGGTGAAATTAGATTGATTAAATCCATGGGGAAGGCCCCAAGAGGTCATTTTGAAACATTCATCATAAATGTCTATTTGTTGAACAGCCATTGCCAGTCATTAACTGATAACTCAAGTGACACTTTAAAAATGGAAAATTATTGAGCTCTTTGTGTGTAAAAGGTTTTTGAATTACCTGTTATTCTCCCTCAGAAGCACATAGAACTGTCATTGTGAGTCACACTGAGTCAACCACAGGCTCATCGATGATACCTTGACTCAGGGGGACAAAAACTAATTTACATTGAGCAAGAGCTTAGATACACCCATCTCCACTACCATTTAGTGTACTTGTCACCCATGAGTCAAAATCAATACTTTGTAATATAAATTTCAGCTTAGGTGGTAGTCCAACATAAAAGGAAGTATGGAACCAACCCTGGGTTCAAAATCCAGCTCTGCCATTTTCTAGCTCTGTGACCTTGTGCCGAAATTTTCTCATCTACAAAAATGTGACTATGAAGACCAACCTGTGGAGGTTATTGTGAGGATTAATGCCATTGTGCGTGGAAAGCACCAGGCGCATAACACTGCTCAGGAACTGTCAGTGCTCTTCCCTTCTTTATGCGAGAGGTTCTCTACATTTATGGCCTTATTGGGACCCCCACATTCTAGTGTTCTAGGGTTTCATTCATTTGGTACTTACTAAATCTTTGATGAGTCCAAGATAGTGTAGCAATTTAGAAGGTGGAAAGAGTAATGAGATTCATGAGGGCTTCGTGAGGGAAATAAAAATACTAAAATGGAATCTTAACAAAGACACTTGGGTAAGCCATGTAAGGCTTTGGGTAAGCAGTGAAGAGAGGGAAGGACAAAGCAGAGGTGAGGTTTACATGAGCAAATTGAGGACGTGAGAATGAATGTGGCAACAAATTGACTCTAGCAAGAAGGAAAGCAAAGGAGTACATATTTTAGAGAGCCTGCTATATGCCAAGAACATGTGTGGGCTCATTTAGGCAAATCACTGCATTTAATTCTCCTAACAAGCCTATTAAATAGATATATGTATTGGTTCCACAGTTATTTATTGAGCTTCAATTTTTTTTTTTTTTTAAAGAGAGAAGTTGAGAAATCTGCTATCTAGCAGTAGACCTAGAATTCACATGCTCAGCTGCCTGCCCACGCTTATGTTTTCCATAAGTTGCTGCCTCCACGAGGGAGCAGTGTATAGATAATTAGAGTGAGAGTATATTATAAAGGACTAGAAAGCTGAGTAGATGAGTTTTGAATTGTTGCTATGGACAGTTAGAAGCCATGGAAATGTCCAGATAAAATAGTAGTTGGTTATTCTACTGCCCTGTTAATTGAATTATAAATACATTAGCCAGCCCTGTATAGGTATGTCTTTTATCAATGATTAGATAAATAGTGATATATTTTAGGTATATATTTTAAAATATAGATTAAAAGACATATGGCAACTAAATGCAATAACCAATCCTACACTGGATTCCATACTTGCAGAAAAAAGAAGAAAAAGAAATATGTTATAAAGAACATTGTTGGATTGACTGACAAAACTGGAATTAGGATGGTAAATTAAAGTATTCTATCAATGTTAAATTTGCTGAACTTGATTACTGTATTGTGGTAAGATAAGAGACTATCCTCATTCTTAAAAAATATACATTGAAATATTAAAGGGTAAGGTCTGGGATATATGCTACTCATTCTCAAATGGTTCAGAAAAATATTTATATCTATATATAAAGAATTATAAAGCCAATGAACTAAATTGTTACCTATAGGTAAATCCATATAAAATATAATCAAGTTTTCTTTGTACTATTCCTAGTCTTGCAACTTTTCTTCAAATTTTCAATTATTTCCCAAAAAAAAAAAAAAAAATATATATATATATATATATATATATATATATATATATATATATGGGAATTAGTTCCTTAGATAAATATTTAAGGTATAAAGAGAAATTACTTTTGAAAAACAATCTAGTATAAATCACGTAAACACTTTTCTCTTTTTAAAAAAAATCAAATTTAATTTATCTAGAATGTAGAAAGAAGGGAATTTAATGAGTACCTAATATGTTCTAGGCCCTTTACAAATTTTTTCATTGAAGCCTCAAAAGAAGCCTTCAAGGTGAATTTTATCCCCATTTTTCAAATGATGAAATCAGGCTCAAAGTACTCAAAGTTCCTAAGATAAGTGGTAGAAACTGAATTTGAATCCAAGTCTATTGAATATTTATAGTGTCAAATCAAATGCTCACCAGTAAATATTTATAAGGTATGACTATATCACAATCATCTTATTATTTATATATAAAATAAAAATGCATTCATAGAGAACATATTTGATATTAAACAATGCATATTAATGTCCACCCTTTTCCTGGATCATTCTAAAAGCATAGTTTGGATTATTTGTCATGCAGTACATTGCCTTACACTGTCCCTTCTGAAGCTTTGCTGAATGAGGTGAATCACCAACTAAAGAAGCTGAATAATGAAGCAAAGAAAGGAGATGTGGCAGCAGAAACTACTGGCCAGAACCTCACCTGACTAAAACTGCTCACCCCACACGTTAGAGTCCAATTTTCACTCTACACATACGTGATCACACACGCGAGTACACACAAAAAACACACACACCATAGGACTGCATTTAGTTCCTGACTCACTACCCACCCAAACCTATACAATCCCAACTTGGGACTCTGTTCTTCCCTCCTCATCCTTCCCGCTTCGTCGGCACTTGTTATCACAGAAGGACTACAGGGGCTCAAGGTCCACAGAGAAACAGGACCACCCAATGTCTCATTTCCAGGTAATTTCACCCAGAAATGCACTTCACTGATTCAATTTCCTTTGCCACATTCTCTATTGTGATTCCAAACAGACCCAAATGATGTTAAACCAGGCTTAGAATGTGTTTGGAGATCATATAGAATGAAACAATGTAAGAAGAGGTGTCAATTATCACAGATTTGTTCATCTTTTCCCTGCCGTGGTGGCATTTGAAATTTTCTATTACTCGTTTAGATTCCAGTCTCTGAGCTCCCCTCTCCTTTCTTCCAGCTTCTAAGTCAAACAGATTTTTCTCAGCAAAATAACCCTTCACTGACTACCAGGGACAGACTGGTATGTGGGCTACAACAGATGTACAAGACAAGCTCTACAGGCGTGTTCCAGGGTTCAGTGTCAAGATAAAATTTATCTAATGCAGCGTTTCCTCTCAAGTGCAATTTATCATCCCTTAGATGTTGAACCCCTTATAAATTTTAGATTCTCTCTCTCTCTCTCTCTCTCTCTCTCTCTCTCTCTTCCCCCCCCCCCCCCTCACTCTCACTCTCCAAACCCTGTTTGTTATTTTACCCTTGGTTCAGGACAGGCTTTGAAATTTGATTGACTTGTTTCACTTCTGTTTGTAAATTCACCTTCTTCACTTCCATTTCTAATTGTTTCCCTTTGCCTTGAAATTCAATTTATATTCGAACACTGAAAAACAATGCCAATTAGAATTTGGCACTTTTGTGGAAGCTATTTGTTCTAAAATGCCTTTTAGCACATCTGCGTCAATGCAGTGTCTGTTGGTGGACCCACACCCTGGGAAAACTGATGGTGACTACAAAATCTTCTGGTGTGTGCCTCGGGTGGGACAATATCTCTGATGTCATGAAGCCTTTGCTGTGACTGAGAAGAGAGACTCAGTTGCTCCTAAAGTTATTAAATCCAATGATGATAGACTATTAGAGCTCAAAGCTGTCTGTGCCAGCTGATGCTATGGTGGCGAGATTTGGGAAAGGAGCGGTGGTCACAGGGCATGGTACTAGAAGGTAATTATCATCAGGTCCTGACCTGGAGAGGACACCAGGTTATGTCACAGCACCATGTCCAAAGAGGTTGACAAAGCCAGGGCTTCCTGAGGTAACAATTAGAAAGACCGATGTGCAACCAACAGACACTGAAGTCAGAGGGAGACTAGCTGGATGAGCAGTGCATCAGAAAAGCAAGCTAGATGAGGCAAATTGTGGAAATGGGCCCGAGTTCTCTGTTAGTTCCCTTCTTTTTATAAGGGCTTGCCAGGGGCAGAATTCAGAGACCTTCCAGACTGATGTCTGTGCCGAAAGAAGCCCTCACACGTGCAGCTCCGTCAGAGGCCTTCTGGGGTTTCCTGGACTGAAATCACTCACTCCCTCAACACTTTGTTACCTTGTTTACATCCCTTGAAATAATGGATGTGAAGGTACTTTGCAAAGTGAAAAACACTATACAAATGTCAGATGTTGGGGGGTTAGCAAGGGAGCAATAGAGAATACATTTCTTCTATTCCTGAGTCAAGAACCAATTGAGAGAGAGAGAGAGACACGGGGAGTCAGCCAGAGATCAACTCATCATCAGACTTACTACTGATAACAGCTGGTTTGAGTGCAGTGTCACAATGACCTACCCCTTACTTCAACACACAATGAAACGCATCTACCCAGTCAAGTCCGATTGTGTGCATGTTTGTGACAGGATAACCAAGGAGCCCATGCTAACCAGAGGAGCCATCCCTCCTCCCCTGGGGAGACATGAATGAGGGAACAGTGAGGGGTGGCCAGATACGTTACTCTAAGTCTCTCCACATAGAAACACAAAGAGAGAGAAACAGAAAGTCCATTCACCATAAAGGATTTTCTGTGTTTCATGTTTCAGTCACTTATGTATACTTGACAAATGCTGGACTAGATGCTCAGTGAGACCTCGGACAGTTTATAATCTAGTAGAAACTGTCAACAATTCAATGTGATAGTCACACAGTAGGAAGGGTGGAGTTCATCCTGCCTGGGTGAGCTGGGGAAGGTTTCATAGAGCAGGTGGTAATTGAGTTGGCTCTTGGAGTATGCGTAGGAGTTCGCCAGATGGAGAAGGAAGGGACTTATTCCCAGCAAAAAAAGCAGCAGGGCAAAGACAGGAAAGCTCAAGCTTTTTATGGAATGAAATGTGGCACAAATAAATGAACACACAAAGGCCTTTGAGAGTACAAAGCATATACCACCATGTTTACTTTTCTATTCTAACATTCCAAGGTTGAAGGCAAAATTCGGATTAATACCCATGTTTTTAATCTCAAGATAAAACAGAATCATTTTCCTCTCTAATATTATTTAACATATATAATGAAAACTTTTGTTTCCATTTTTGTTCCTATTTTAAAAAATAAGTCCAAAAAGTGACACAACCTTTATGAACTGAGACACAGGGGGTTCAGTCTTAGAGCTCCTCACCAAAAGTTCATTAGACAAGAGAAAATAAGAGGTGATACCACTATTTACTCATGTCTCTTGGGACATGTAAGGGCATAGTCTACAGCCACATTTAGTAAAGTCTTCTTTCTTACCATGTCTACTTCTTTTTTACTCCAAATCTGGTCAGAACCTCTCTCTTCAATAGCCCCCTCCAAAACAAATGAAGTCTTCTTCAGGTAGAGGAAGGGAAAACTCCCACCTGGATCATTTATTTTTCACATCCTAACATATACCTATACCAGTACCAAAAAATATATAATACACATGACTTGTATTCATCTGTTGTTATCGGTATATATTGAGTATTACAATTTTAATACAATTTTTTCCTTTCTTAAAATGTGTATACGTTTTTTTGGCACCTTCTGTATTTGCAGTATATATGAGATATGAAATATATACTAGCTGTGTAGGCAAGAATATAAATTCCCATTCAATATACAGAAAATCTATTGGTCACCCAAGAATAAAATCCATATCCAAACATATTTCCCATGGCTCTCCATCCATTAAAAACAAAACATTTTGGCTGCTTCCTCCAAGTTTAAATTTTTAAGATCCTCTTACATGCATTTGTCATAATTTCGTTTTGAGCAGCTTCCTTCATCCTAGGGAATGTAATTGCATCCATCTGTCATCTGAACTTTTTCAAATAAGCTTTCCCCAAAGTCTGAGGACAGTCCTTGCATATAAACTCTAATACGTCAAAGTCACTTTCTCCAACTGTTCCCATCACATCCCCAGACACTTTTCCCAATTCAAAGGACGCCCCAGGGCACATACCCTTCACCAGAGTCTGTCCCCACCTGGCCTTGCTAATCTGCTCAGGGATTATGTGTTAAACCTAATGACACAGCTGAGCTTCACATCAGCATCCTCAACAAACACCACCAATCAGAACTCTTGACCAGAATGCTTCTAAATGTCAGCCTGCCCCCACCCTCCACATGGCCCCACTTCTATTCCTAAGGGCCCATTGTTCTGGCATGGTTATGACTCAGAGCACCGAATTGCTCAAGAAAAAAAAAATTTCTGTAAAAAATAACAAGGAGTTAATGTATTTAATACAGTAAAAGATGATACAAAAAAATTAAGACCCTCAATTGATAAGTGGATAAATAAACAATTCACCAAAATTAAATACAAATGATTAACAATCTCAGGTGAAATTTTAACTATCTCAAGTAATCAAAAGCAATAGAAATTGAAACAATTATTAGATAAAATTTGATAACAAAATAGTGAAAAGATAATATCTAATGCTGTCAAAGGTGTAGGAAGACAGATATTCTCAGATACTTCTGATAAATTGGTGTACTCTTTGATGAAAACAATATCAGAGCATTTGCTTCCAATTTTAAGATTCGATCATAAGGATGAAATGGGAATAAAAATGTATACACAAGGATTCTCATCATTATTTGTATTACTCAATATTATTTGTAGTAGCAAGAAAAACAAAAATATCCTTAATGTCTATTTTTAGACAGTTAAATATTTATGATGCTGATAAAGATTTTAATGCTTAAGAATATATTTATATATGTATATATGTGTAGTATAATTACGGAAATGTAGATATGCATAGAAAGAAGAATAAAAGGAATACACTAAAACATTAACAATGGTGATTTTTTTAACTCAACTTTCCTGTGTTATTCAAATTTTCTTTAATAAGAATGTGTTATATCTATAGTAAGAGGGAAACTTTCTAAAAAGTATTTGACTGAAGTCAATAGGCCTGGTTTCTAGTCCAAATTCTGCCACTGAAAATATTATTGAGTAATTTATATCTTCACTCTGAACCAAATTTTTTGCATCTGAAAATGTAATGGTTTTGCAATGTGTCAAGTTGACAAGACTGCACTGGTTCCTAAAATTCTTTTCCCTGTAAGTTCTCAGTCATGGCAGGTCCCGGAGATGGGGAGGGTAGTGGTAAAGCAGCAGCCACATTGTTTAGCAGGTTGGTGCAAGCTACCAGGCAACTCATGTTCTCTGTCACTTACCTTCTGGCTCAGCTCGTTGGCATGGGACAGCTATCAGTCCTGAAGCTTCTCTGTCTTCCCTCAGATCTCCAGTTAGCTTCTCTATGTCCTGGACTAGATGTGTGATAAAGGACACCAACTTCCTCAGTGGGACATCACACCATCAAGGTCCAAGGCAACAAGAACAGACATAGGTTCTAGTCCATCCCGATGGGCTCCAGCTCACGCTTCTGGGTTCCCTCTTGCCCTGACTCTCCCCTGCTTTATACTTATCTGTCCTGCTCATCCTGCAGAATTCAAATCGCAACACCAAACACGAAGACAACAGCCATAGAGAAACTTTTTAATCACTTCCCGCAATTGCGTATGATCAAATTCTTTTAATAAATAAATGAACACCTAGTGTTTCTCTGATTGAACCATGACTGATGTAGAAAGTAAGAGGTAGGTGGCATTTGTTTATTAAAGCTCATGTTTCCTTTCAGCACTGGGAGATTCTAAAGTAAACTTGGCCTCTTCACATCCATAATCAATTGAAAATCCAGAGAGTCATCTTCTCTACACAAAATTAACACCAGCGTAAATTTTGACGATTTAAGACCAGGTGCCAAACATACATGGATATCTCCTTTCTTCCCAAAATCTCTGGGAAAAGATGGTAAAATAATTTAAAAGTTATAAACCCACAAGAATGAAGAGAAGAGCCAACGGTAGGTGAGGAGTTTTAATGACTTGCTGGAAGACATAAAGCAGATGGAAGAATGGTGATTAATGAAGGGAAACCAGGGAAGTGTCAGCCTAGAACATAAATGAAGAGATGCAGGACCTGAAAAACTCTAGACTCTGAGGTAACAGGTGACAGAGGCACAGGTATGAGCAATGGTGCCGAGAACGCCAGGAACAAATGGAGACCTGCCTGTTGGATATGTGACCCTTCAACCCCCAATTCTTCCCTACCACAGTGAGCAGAACTGCCACAATCAGCCACTTCTCTCTGGCCAAAAATTAAGTTGTTCTCAACTTTAAATACTGTCTGTGGTGAGGTGGAGGGAAGGGAATTAGGGCGCCAACTAAGCAGTATCATCGCAGAGTAGAATCCTCCATTTCATTCCACGAAGAGGTCCCCCTGCCCCAGTCTTATTTTACTATAAGACCAAGTCTTTATAATATAACATAATATAATATAATATAATATAATATAATATAATATAATATAATATAATATAATATAATATAATATAACATAACACCGGGTCTTATATTAATTTTTGCTCCAAAAGACACATTAGAGCTGATTGTCTGGCTAGGTCTTATTTTCGGGGAAACAGGGTGTATGCTTTGAGCTACTGAAGCCACCTTGAGAAGAGGCCTGCCTATATAAGAGGAACCAGGATCGGAGACAGAGAAAGAGAACAATCTAGATCTGATGATATTATTAGAGTCCCTCCGTCAAGCTGAGTGTGGAACTGTGTTTTTAATTATGTAAGGTATCTTGGTGCATTCAGTCTGCTATAACAGAATGCCATAAGCTGGGTGGCTTATAAACAAATTTAATTTATTTCTCAAAGTTCTGGAAAGTTCAAGATGAAGATGCTGGCAGATTCAGTGTCTGGTGAGGATCAGCTTCTTCAGAGTCTTCTCACTGTAAGCTCACATGGTGGAAGGGGAGCTCTCTGCGGCCTCTTCTATAAGGGCACTAATTCCTTTCATTAGGACTCCCCCCTCATTACCTAAGCACCTCCCAGAGGCTCCACCTCCAAATATCATTCCCATGGGGGGTAGGATTTCAGCATATGAATTGGGAGGAATGCATTCAGGCATAAGCCAATAAAGTCTGCCTTTGCGTTGGGTTTCTGGTCCTGTCCTTATGCCTCTGTCTTCTCCCCACAGTTGAGGTCCTTCTCTTCCTGTCTTCATAAAAACCTGCTTTGTTGGATGCCTTGTGCTATGTATTTGTATAACATGTTGGAAGTCCCTAGCTATGTGGATTAATGGTAGAATAATTTTTAATTGATTAGTCCAAGTTTATGTAGCAATGTTGTCTTTAAAAATAAGGAAATACTGCTGATTTGAAGAGACTGGATTGGGGGCCTAAAGTGAGTTTCTGAGTTTTGGGGGCTGTCGGTAGCCACAAGAATATTCTTGGATTGAGCCCCAGAGCTCTGCCTGATGAACAAAATGCAAGACTGTCTTTTTTTTCTAATTCTTAGAATCATAGAGTCATGGACTACCAGAAAGGAAGAGTCTTAGAGATTACCTAGTCTAACATCCCCATTTTTACATCTCAGAGGTTAAATAGTTTGCTCAGAGGACATGCTAAGAGTTAGTGGCAAAACCAGAACTGGAATCTGAGTTACTCCCGACTCTAGTTCCTTGTTCTTTGTGTTAAATCACTGGGGTAAGGGTGGAGGTGGGGAAAGGAAAATAATGGCAAAATGATAACATCAAGTGTGCAGAGTCAAATAAGGGACATAAGTGGATACAAAGGGGCCCTGATTTGCAATGTCGGACCACTGGGCCTCCCCACAGCCCTCCCTGCCCAATGCTTTCCCTAACTGAGCCCAATTGCAGGGAATTCTGAGGCTTTTCTGAAGCTAAGCTCCTGGACCGGGGAAGCCAGGGTCTGGGCAAGCCAATCATTCCTGAGTCTCCTCGGTGTGCAAAGCACGTTCAAGGACACCCTCAGCCGGTGTCATTTAGGCTGGCAGCACCCTGGCACGAGTAAGTGCCCTCCGGGTCATTCTGCTTGGTTTTAAACTCTTCAGTCAGAGAACCTTTTTTTTAAACCTAATCAAGAGTAAATTATAGTCTTACATACATGTTAGATGATATCATTAAGGGGATATCTAAAGGAGAAATAAAACGACCTTAGTCTCACTATTCTTACCCAAGAACTGGCTTCCTTTGTGCTTTCTCTTTTCTGGCTTTTACCCATGTGCACACATAATTTTTGCTTGATTATAATCAGAAGGAGCATACAATTTTGTATTAAAGCAATAAAGTTGTAATGATATATATAGAGAGAAAGCAAATGGCTATAAAGTAAAATTTATGCAGGTTTGTAGAGGAAAACCCATTTTCAAGGGGAGAGTATAAGATAATAGCACATATTAGAGCAGTAACTTTGGGATAGTGTTTATAAAGATTTTAATAAAATGCCTTCTCTTTCCTTTTTTATATTGTTCCTTACCCAAGTCATGATGAAATAAATGTAATATATATTCAGCCTATATTTGTACCATTTGATTTTTAAAACAATTATGGTAGTTAAGGCCAAAAAGGAATCATAGATGTTAGTGCTAGAAGGGAACTTAGAGACATTACTTCCAACTCAGTGAGAGGCAAATTGTCCATAGCATTTGAAATTATGTAAGCAAGGCCCAATTTTTACATCCCTGTGTTTTGTCATGCAAATCCAGCTAACCTCAAGTAGTAAGTCAGCAAGTATTTGCCTAATACTTACCTGAAGTCTACTGCTGGGTGTTATTAGGGGATCACAAAATGGTAGACCATTTACCCACAAGGTTCTTAAAACTCCCTGAAGAATTGAGGCAAACATACATTAAACTGTCAGTGAATTGACCTGATGTATTTTATATATTTAATTTTGTTTCTATATTCCCCTATTAGAAGGTAAGCCCCAAGAGGGCAAAAACCTTGTCTGTTCACCGCTGCATCAGCTACCCCTCTGTCTTAGTCAGCTTGGGCTCCTATAACAAAAATACCATAGATTGAGTGATTTAAACAACAAACATGTATTTCTCACACTGCTGGTGGCTGGGAAGTGCACAAACCAGGTGCCAGTAGATCTAGTGTCTGGTAAGAGCTCAATTCCTATTTTGTAGACAGCTGCCTTGTCACTGTGTCCTCACATGGCAGGGAAAAACCTCTAGTCTCTTCATCTCCTTATGGGGCACCAATCCCATCATGGGAGCTCCACTCATGACCTCATCCAAATCCAATTACCTCCTGAATACCACCCATCTCTAAACACCACCACATTGGGAATTAGGGTCTCAACACACCATGTTTCCCGGAAAATAAGACCTAGCCAGACAATCAGCTCTAATGAGTCTTTTGGAGCAAACATTAATATGAGACCCGTCTTGTTTCCCCGAAACATTATATTAATGTTTACTCCAAAAGACGCATTAGAGCTGATTGTCCGGCTAGGTCTTATTTTTGGGGAAACAGGGAATGAATTTGAGGGAGGCCACATTCAGTCCACAGCACCCTCCTCCAGTACCTGACTATTGTGGCTCCCAACGTGTCAGCAGACCCCCCTTTCTGTTGCATTCTTACTAGATTTGGAGCCCAACAGCCTCCTAGCAGCTTTCCTGTTTCCTCTCCAGTTCTAAACCGCAAGCTAGCTGGTCTTTTTCATCTTTGTCTCTCAAATAACGTGTCAGATTTTATTATTGAAGAAGATGGCCAGTCTTTGTAGCTCATAACTATTTCACATTGGATACAGTGATGAGATGGCTAATTATCTCATGCAAACTCTCCTCCAACTTCCCTAAAACTTAGGCACGGATGCCACCTGTCCCTGCCACAGTGTATTGGTCAGGATAAGTTAGAAAGAACACAGTTCACGCTCGATGATTTGAGCAGAAAGGAATTTACAACAGGAATGATATGCGTGGCTCACAGTATCAGAAAGAGAGAGAGAGAGAGAGAGAGAGAGAGAGAGAGAGAGAGAAAGTGTCTACACTGAGCTTCCAGAAACAGCTGTCAAAGTCACACTGCAGAACTGGACTGCCAAGTTTTCTGCCACAATCAGGAAATTCCTGGTCAAATCAGGAAGCTACCACTACACGGAGGAATCCAAAAGCCCACCGCGTCTGCGGGGATGCAGTCTCCTGCCCCTCTCAGCTCCAATTGTTAGTCTCCCTCTAGTGCAGCTGAATGGTATCATCTAAATCACAACCAG
This sequence comes from Rhinolophus sinicus, assembly GCF_036562045.2. Classification (NCBI taxonomy): domain Eukaryota; kingdom Metazoa; phylum Chordata; class Mammalia; order Chiroptera; family Rhinolophidae; genus Rhinolophus; species Rhinolophus sinicus. Next base: position 98,573,505 of record NC_133757.1, read on the forward strand.
AAATTAACTGCAAGGGAGTCTGGGGATTGTTGTAGTTCTTGGCTTTCCAGACTCCATAATAACAGGCACTCGAGAGACAAGGTTGAAATAATGGATGAGGGTTTCCAGCCACACTACATTCCACACAAAAGGAAGGGAATTGCGCCAAAATTAAGGGGGTTACCTTTGTGTGCTCCCCCTTTCCAGTCATTTTCGTTAAAGCAATTAATTTTCTTAGTCAACAAATTTTTCTCCAGGTTGAGATATAATTGACATACAGTATTGCATTCATTTGAGGGGCACAACATAGGGATATTTGATATATGTATACACTGCAAAATGATCACCACAGTGTTTGGTTAACATCCCTCATCTCACACAGCTGCAATTTTTCTCCTTGTGATGAGAAATTTGAGGATCTACTCTCTTAGCAACTTTCAAATCCACAAAATAGCACTGTTAGCTATAGTCACCTATGCTGTACATTATGGCCCATAACTTATTTACCTTATATCCGGAAGTTTGTACCTTTCAATCACTTTCATCCAATTCTCCCACCCCCACCTCTGGCAACCACAAATCTCACCACTATTTTGGGTGTTTTTTTTAAATAGATTTCACATATAAGTGAGATCATACGGTACTCGTCTTTCTTTGTCTGACTTCTTTCACTTAACATAATGCCCTCAAGGTCCATCTATGTTGCACATATGGCAGGATTTCCTTCTTTATTATACCTGAATAGTATTCTATTATATATATATATATGTGTGTGTGTGTGTGTGTGTATGTATATATATATACATGCATATATATAATACATATATAATATACATACGTAATTATATAGGTAATTTTATATATATATATGTAATTATATAGGTAATTATATATATGTAATTACATATATATCACATTTTCCTTTGATTACTCAAAATATTACTCATACTGATTAGTCCACAAATGTTTATAGAGCCTTTGCTATGAACCAGGCACTGTGCTGGGGGCTGGGAACACCAAGGTGACTATAACCCCGGGTGCCTTCAGAAACTCACAGTCTAGTGGAACAAACAAACCAATAAGCCACTGGTGACAAAAGAGAAAAGGTTTCTTCCAGTGGAGAACTGCACACAGTGCTGAGGGAGCCCAGATGAAGCTGTGCACACACTGGGTTCCTCTCCTCTAAAAGAGTAAACCAAATTTCTACTGCTTCTTTTGATGGAATCCCAACTTTTCCCAAAGTATTTTCTCTGAGTGAGCTCTAGTGTTAGAATCACAGCAATCAAAGTTGAAAATGACTTGAAACCTGGCCACGTTTCTTCAAGTATTTGTGTTCTTGTTATTTTTGTCGTTGCTGTTGTTTTAACAAAGCACTGAACCATCTTTCTCAACAAAAACACTGTTAATCAAATACTAGTACAATTTTTTCATGTATGTATTTTAGTGTATATTTACATAGTTCTGCTTATATCTGGGTATACATGTCCCCTATATAAACTATATACATTTATACCCATGAATGTTTGTAGAGGAATGTCACTCCATAAATATGTATCTCTGTGTGTGGTTCTTTGGTTTGCGTGTTGTTTATAAAAATACATGAATGTAGATGAAAGTTCAATGAAGGTCCAATATGATAAATAAATTTCAAGGAGGTATCAGAGAAGAGAGGAAAATATAAACATGTAGGAATCATATGTAAGTGATTCTCACACCGAATTGTGAAAGCTGTCTTTAAGAGCAGTTTGTTTTATTTCCAGAGTTATCTTAGAAGTTTTTTTATATTATTTCCATGTAAAGGAGCCCTCAGATCAAAGATTAATCCCCGAATAGGAGCCAAACGCCTGTCCATCCCTTCTTATCTAGTCCGTGTGTCCCTAGAGGACAAAAACTAATCTTTTTCACCTCTGGATCAATAGTACACAATACCCAACACAAAGGTGGTGCTCAGAAAAGAAACAAGAAGAGAAGGAAGGAGGAAAGAGCTAGTCAAGGAGGGAGGGAAAAGAAGGAAGGAAGGAGGGAGGGAGGGAGGGAGGGAGGGAGGGAGGGAGGGAGGGAGGGAAAAAGAGAGAGAGAAGAAGAAGAAAGAAAGGAAAGGAAAGGAAAGGAAAGGAAAGGAAAGGAAAAGAAAAGAAAAGAAAAGAAAAGAAAAGAAAAGAAAAGAAAAGAAAAGAAAAGAAAAGAAAAGAAAAGAAAAGAAAAGAAAAGAAAAGAAAAGAAGGGAGGGAAAGAAGGGAGGAAGGAGGGAGGGAGGAAAGAAGGAAAAGAAGGAAGGAGAGAGGGAAGGAAGAAAGAGAGAGGGGCGAAAGAGAAGGAAAGAGCAGAGGAAAGGAGGAAATCAGCCTTATTTATCGTGAGTAGGCCTTAGCACATAGTAATAGAACTGACTTAATAAGTCACTGGCTAAGATAGGCAAGATCTATCACTGGAGTGAAGGGCCACTGAGACATGTCACACCCCATTCTCTGCCCCATCTCAGTATCTTCTTGGTCCAAGCCAGCTTCTCTCCTGACCTATCCATGGACTCTCAGCCCTTGAGGACAGAGGGCTGTCCCTGGCTTGACCTCCACAAAGCCCTTGTGTTTACACAAATGCCTGATCTGTGGTACTATGAGCAGAGCTCTAGCTGGTCAGCTGTGACAGGCTAGTTCACAGTGAGGCTTTATCTGAATGACTTTGGACAAGTCACTTAACCTCTCTGGGCCTCATCTGTAAGGGTGCTTATCCATTAGACAACACACCGTGTGATCTCTAAACTTCCCTCCTGCCACAGAATCCTGTGATTCTGTGTGGTTTTTGCAATTATTTTTAACCTTCTAAACCACAATTACTTTTGCAACAACCTAATAGCTCTGCCTGCCATCCGTGAGGCTCTGGGCTTTGCTTGTGACTGCAGCCCTTCACCTTCCCCCAGCCTTCTCCCTGGGCTGGTCATCAATTCACGCCGCTCACATAGGCCTCCATCTTGAGGCAAACAGCAGCTACCTCACCACAGGCAGGATCAATAAACAGGGTAACACTATTTATGTTAAGCTCAGGTAAGCACCTAATCTCAGGCTAGACCCACAGGTCAGCTCGGAGGCTGCTCCAGCAAGGCTTTGCACAATCTAATTAAGTACAGCCAATCCCATATGATCTAGCGGTTCCGCGTCTAGGTACATACCCAAAATATTGAAAGTGGGACCTTGAAGAGATATTTACACACCCGTGTTCATAACAGCATTACCACAATAGTCAAGATGTACCCAAGGATGCCTCGAAAGTTAAAAGGACAAAGTATGGTAGATACACACGGTGGGATGTTACTCAGTCTTAAAAAGTAAGATAATTCTATCACATACTACAACACAGAGGATCCCTTAAGACATTACGCTAAATGAAATAAGCCAGTCACAAAAAGACAAACACTCTATAATCCTACTTATATGAGGTAGCTGAAGTGGTCAAATTCGTAGAAACAGAAAGTAGGGTGGTGGTTACAGGGGATGGGGGAGGAGCGTAAAGGGAGTTGTTTAATGGATACAGAGTTTCAGATTCGCTGATGAAAAAAAGTTCTGGAGATCAATTTTATAACAGTGTGAATGTATTTAACACTACTGAGCTGTACACTGAAAAATGGTTAGGATGGTAAATTTTATGTTATGTGTTTTTTACCGCAATAAGAAAATAAATATTTTTTTTTTATTGAAAATGCAGAATCCTAAAAAAGTAGGGAATTCAAGAACCATGGTGCAGTTGCAGTATGAGGCTTGAGGACAAAGGGTACAGAAGGTGAACCTGGGAAGCTAGAAGAAAGTCATGAAGGACCTTATTTACATAAGACCTTTCCTGGAACATAAAACACTCCATATATTTGATAGCTTTGGGGACTATCAGTCAGCTTTTTAATCTCTGAATTATTGGGCTTCTGCATTATTAGAAAGTTTCTCAATAGTAAAAATGTCATTTCAAAAATTAAATTGGGGTCCAATAACTAAGAGAGTGAATTATCTAGTGACACTACAGAAAGTAGAGGAAGGTGGAATTTGAGATGTATTCAAGAAGCAAAATCAATAGAATTGAGTAAATAATTGGAGGACAGTGCATTCGCTAAGGATACTTTTGGTTGCCAGAACATTCAACACAAACTGGCATAAACAATGAAGGAAACTGGTTCACTCATGTAATGAAAGAATCCAGTGGTAGGTTGGGCTTCAAACATGTTTCAACGAGAGAGAACCTGAGTTCTGACTCTGGTTTTTTGTTTGTTTGTTTGTTTTTTGGATTTTTTTAAATGATTTTCTTGGTTCTGCTCTCCTGAGTGAATGGGCTAGCCTTAAGCTTCTTCACGGTAGCAAAGTGGGCTCAGCTTCTCCAGACTTCATATTTGCATATCACCTTATTCAAAACAAAACAGAGGTTTTTCCTTCCTTAAGCCATTATACAAAAGCCCTCCATTTACTCTATTTGGACCAAACTGAACCAACCTCTGGGCCAGTGGAGTGGGAGGCCGTACATTGAATGGCTTGGGCCTCTGATCCAGTCTCTATGGCAGGAGAAACAGAATTATGCTGACTGATTCTAATTAATCAGAGCCCGCTCCTTGGGCAAGAGACGGGGTAAATTCTACCCAAACCACATAGCAAATACTGGGTGGGGGGCATGATTCCACGAAGAAAATTTTGGTGCTGTGAGCAATGAGAGAGGAAAGGAATGGATGCTGGGTAAGAAACCACCCCCTGTCCACGATTGAGAATAAGGAAGAAAAAGGCAGGGCTAAGATTTCTGGCTTAGGTGGCTGTGGACGTTGACACCCTTCACAAAGACTGGAAATACAAGAGAAGAAGCAAGTTTGGGGGTAGGGGCAGAGAGGTGAGGGGGACACATGAATTTGTTAGTTTGAAGTGACTAAAAGACATATAGGTGGAGATGTTTGATGCTTGATGGTCCATTCTGGATCTTTCCGGTAACCCTACATAAGTGAAACCACAACTAAGTGGTCCCAGTGCTTCCACAACACTATGCCATGTCTCTTCAGAGTTTTGAAATACTCCCCAGTTATTGATTAGCCATTAGTGATTCCCTCTGACCCACCTAAGTATTTCCTCTTCCTCTTTAGTCCTACAACCTACAAATCACTGGAAATGGGGTTGAGCAGGTGCAGGTCAGAAGACAAAACATTCCTCTTAATGTGAGAAATTAATTTGTGGCTCTAATTGCCTCAAATTCTAAATGGAAAAAAAAAAATCTACATTCTCCTAGCGTTCAAAATAGAACACAGGCTTTATCTGAATAAAGAAAATAATCTGTCAGGGAATAAAAATAAAGGACTTAAGCTGCTAAAATCAGTCCTACCACATTGTAAAGGAAAAGCAAGTTTAATTACATTCAAGTCTACATAGAATCATTTCTGAGTGGTGTGCACAGGAGTCCAAAGGTCTGGGATTTCAGAATTGACAAGGTACATTAAATAAAGGCAATAGGGAAAGAGTGAAGGATAATGGGGAGCAGGGGAGACATGATTTGAGAGTCAAAGGCTCTGAGTCCTAGAGCCAGCTCTGCCATGAAACCACCCTCTGGCCTTTGTAGTAAAATGTCATACTACATATAGTAAAATAGTACGTATAGTAAATAGTACATAGTATGTAGTACATACTACATACAGTAAAAATATCATAAGACTTTGTCAAGTCATATACTCTTTCTGTTGTATGTAATAGAGATGCCCAAGAGTAAACGTTCTCAAGTTACCTTTTGCATCTATGAAAACACCACAGAAAATTGACTCTAGACTCTTCCCAAAACTACTTGTTTTATTGTATAGAACACAGCCATGTTGGTTGTTCTTTATCCCTGTGAAGTATACAGAGAAACTACCTGGAATTTTCCAATTCACAGATGTTGAAACAAAGGCCAAGGGAAAGGTTCCATCTGAGGTGATCCAGAAAACCGGTGGTGACTCAGAACTTGATGAATGAAAACCATATTGTATCCCAGAAGCCAGGCCCCTGAGCAATCAACTAAAAAGAGAAGGCAGTTAGCTCTTTTCCCATCCCTTCCTCCTCCCTCCACAAAAAAAAAAAAAAAAAAAAAAAAAATTGGAGGAGAAAAGAAATTTTAACTGTCTCCGTACATGGAAGCCCACCAGTCATGCTGGCTTCTGAGGGTGGTGAGCACAGGGGAACACATGGTGGCACAGAGAAGCCCTGCCAAAGGGACTTGTCACCTTAGCTGAACAACTTCTCTACACTAGAGTTCATGTAAACAGGCATTGGGAGGTAAGATTTCGACAACCCTAAAGACTAATTGCTTTAATAAGCTTTAAGGGTTGTACCTCCAGCTGCTGACCTGCAGCCAACTGTAGATGTTCTCTGCTTCGTGTTTCATTATCATTGCAAATGGCCTCTACCCATTCCCATCATCAGTCTGGTGATTACTAGCCTAGCTAGTCTTTTCTCTTCTTGTTTTCTATGCAAGAGCAGAGTCATTTGGGGAACTCAGTTCTTGGTATGGTGTATGCCTCCCCACTCCTGCATTGCATCTCCTGAGATCTTTAGGAGCACCACGAAAGAGCTGGAAAAACCAACAGAGATAGTAGAACACAGAAATCTATAGAGGCAGTAAACTGAGGCTACGTTATCATTTCACATGGTAATGAGAGGCAGATGAAGACAGGAATAGGCCAGGTGAAGACCGTCTTCCGTAAGGACCAGATACCAAGCCCAGAATTTCACCTGCAGAAGTCAGAAGGCTGCAGTTGGTACACAAACCAGTCAACAAGAACACCGGAAGGGATTCTAACTCAGGGTATTAAGAATACAACAAAAAGATTGGTTGGAAATCAATGTATCTGCCCTGTGGCATGAGAACTACATACAATTTAATATGCAGTTATCTTAAACATAATTATACAAGCAACAACAATAAGAAATACATAGTGGGGTTCTGATATTAACGTCCAATCTCCCCTCTTTGGGGAACTGGTGAAAACCTTACTCAGACGCGACAGGAATTGCCTGTGTCTGGTCCTGTGGGGTTTATTTTCTTCTCACATGATCCAGATCCTGCTGACCCTCTGTGTCCCAGGCTGTTTGTGTTCCATGCCATTCTGTGCTGGAATGGTTACTTCCTGATATCAGTGTCATTATTACTAATTTCAGAAAATAGCTGTCTCTTTGCTTCAGATTTTAAAAAGAGTCTTCATCTATTGTAGTTACAGAAGAGTGCTTGCCTTTCTTTCAGTGCTCTGTTGAATGCCTATTTGCCAGTCATTTATCACCTCAGGAGTGGCTTTTTCTCCTACGTGACTGTCGCCTTCTGTCTCTCCCTGAATACCTCTGCCTGAAACTTCTGTGTTCCCCCAAGTCCTAGAGGAGATAGGGAATTTATAAGCTTGCTCCTGTTAACGGGAATAATAACTTGGCGAGTCCAAATAGAAATTTTTTCCCTTCTCTACCTCTGCAAAACATTGCTGGCACATGCTCCTCCCTGCCTGCAGCAGTCCTAGGCTTGATTTTTAACCATTTCATATCCTCTGTTGTGTTGGGACAAACTTGCCAAACATGCCCCAGACCAAAGTGGGCTCTCCGTGCATTCTAATTCTGATAAAACACTGTCATTGTATCAACTAAATTAAGACTATAAAAGTTTCAAGGATATATGATCCCAGAAAATTATGTATATTTTTGTTTTAATACACTTGTTACTTTCTAAGGATTGGTTGAGGGTAGGTTACCATAGGCAGAATCCATACTTGGCAATAAAAATGTATTTAAATAACAGAATCTACGCTGCCAGGATATTTTGCCCTGACTTGGTTTATCTGAACAACCTGGGTATGATACTACATGAAATGTTTGAACCCTCTGTCTATAAAACCCTCTGTTATTAAAACATATCTGATGCTCCTGTAAAGCAAGCTTAAAACAGTTTGTCTCTATGCATCGATAATCAATATTTTTCTCAGTTTAAACAGTGTTTTAAAAGCCTTTTTTGGGTGGAAGCAACCCAAAGCCCATCAATGGATGAATGGATCAGCAAAATGTGGTATATACATACCACACAATATTATTTGGCCTTAAAAAGGAAGGAAATTCTGGCACATGCTACGTGGATGGACCTTGAAGACAGTATGCTAAGTGAAATAAGTCAGTCACAGAAGGACAAATACTGTTATGATTCCACTTATATGGGGTACCTAGAATCAAATTTATAGAGAAAGAAAGTATAATAATTGTTGCCAGGGGCTTGTGAGGAAGGGGGGATGAGGTGTTATCATTTAATGGGTACAGAGTTTCAGTTTGGGAAGATGAAAAAGTTCTGGAGATGGATGGTGGTGATGGTTGAACAACAATGTGAATGCACTTAACGCCACTGAACTGTACACTGAAAAACAGTTAAAATGGTGGGGTTTATGTTATGTGAAGTTTACCACATAATTTTTAAATATAGTATAAAAAATTAATTTCCAAGTGAGAATTTTTCATCTTCCCCAAAATATCTGGCTCTGTGGTTGAAATGATTTCCAAGTAACCTGAATTAGTTGCCACGTGATCTTAACAATATATACAGAACATCCGAGCATCAGGAATATAGGAAAGTAGTGATATCCAACTACCAAGATTTCAAAGTTCACAGCAATAAATCACCGATGTTTCTTGGCTTTCTGGACAACCCTTCTAAAAGGCTTTTCAGTTCTCCAAAATTAAAAAAAAAAAAAAAAAGGAAAGGTATGTGTTGTTTACTCTCAAGGGGAGCAAATACGGCTAAAAAAGACAAATGTATGGCAAATAGTCCTCCGTGACAAATCACCCGGGAACACTATTCTTTGGTTTGAAGCCAGTGCCCCAGAAGCAGTGTTGTTAACCATTCTCCCTCTCACCCTCGGTCCACACACGGTCCCCCTCTCCCTGTCCGCTGCTCTCCAGCTCACTTCACTGAGTAGGAGTGAGAAAATGTTTTAGATTAGCAGCCAATTACTGAAAGAAATAAAACATTATACATACGTATATATTTTTTCATTTTTAAAGAGAGATCTCTCAGGCTCCACTGACCTGTTTTATAACTATTAACGATATTAACTTCAAATAAGGTATGTAATCATCACCACATGGAAGCTGGAATGAAAATAAATCTGAAATGAAATCCTAATGAAAATAAGTCCTTACCTTTTTTTTTTTCTTCCATAACTTTGCAGATGGCTCTGCATTTGATTCCTTTTTCTACCTCTGAATCTATTTCTACAAGGAGGAGATATGAGAAAAGGGTGGGGGAGGGGTGGGCTTTAAAGCTGGAGAGATGGATCTGATTCCTGGCCCTCCCATGTACAAACCATGAATCTATGTATCTCTGGCTCTCTCTAGAATTCCAGCTGTCTGTCTCCAATATCAAGATGATAATTCCGGCATCTATACAGCAAGGCTGTAGCAAGGCGTAGAAATTACGTATGGATAGCATTTGACGCAGTGCCTGGTACATAGTAGTGGCTCAGTAAATCAGAGCAATGATGTCTGCATCCCAAACTCAGTAGCATGTATCACACATGATACCATTATACAGCTCCATTGCACCTCCCTCACCATTCCCCAGTAAAGGGTGTTCTGTTCAAGGTCACAGGCAAAAGCACATAAAAGCTTCCTGGATCCTTTCTCCAAACACTATTTCCCATTTGATCAGTGTGGGAAAATAGGGAAATAACACAAATACAGTAAGCATTTCCTCATCAAAAAAAATGCTTCGTCTGTCTTTCACACTCAAGATTTAAATATGACATAGAGTTATCCATCTCGGGGAAATTACATACTCAGTCTCAAGAGACAGAGCCCAGGCCAGAGGACTCCTTGATATTTTTCCTCACTGCCCTGTTTCCTCACTGCTATGGTCCTTTTTGTCCTACCCATTCCTCCCTACACTTCTCTTTCCTTTCGTGTAGAATGAACTATCTGAAATATGAACAGTACAGACTAAACAGAGTTAGTTTTTTTTCTTTAGTACAATTTATTATTGTCAGAGAGAATGACTAGGCACATTCAAAGGGGAATTTAACAAGTACGATGTGTCTTGTTGTCCAGATTTGGCGTCCTCATCCTTCAGTATCGGTCCAAATGCCAAGGGACATTAAGGCACACATATAACAGACTCCTTAGTCAATTTGTATTCCTGCCTTGCTTTGCCTCTCGTCAGACTCTCGTCCCAATGTTCCTGTTGAGTAAGCAGTGGCAAGTGACCTCATCCTCTCAACCACAGCCAGCTGGACAAGGGAGGACCACTTGATCTAAACTGTACCAATCAGATTCTCTCTTCCAAGAAGCAGTCGTTTCAGAAATTCTAGCTAGCCGCCTTTGGGTACTTAAACTGGGACATGATCCAGATTCGATAAATGATATTGGATCCATATGGACATAGACATGAGAAATGTGGTCTGCAAAGAGAAAAAAATGAAGCCTGAACCCAGAGAGAATCAGAATGAGAATATGCATAGGAGAGAGGAAGAGGGAGGGAGGGAGGGTGGGAGGGATGGAGGTGGTGAGAGAGAACAAGAACACCTTCCCTCCTGAGGGCTTTCCAGTTGCTGGTTGCAGCCCTTTGTGAGACCAAGGTGTCCCTGGGTTCTTTGAGAGACACATGTATCCTTCTGATTACCTTCTCTTTTTGCTTAAGCCATCTTGAGAGGGTTTTATTCCCCGAAAACAAAGGGTCTCTGAGACAATGCTTCACATTTTAGCCACTCACCCACATGGAGATGATGCCATCTCCACTGCCACTAACAGTCACCATCCACTCCCCCTGAATGTAGGGAGATGAGGGCCAGCACTCCATGGAGAGCAGATCCAAATACCGGAAGCACATCAGGCTAGCTGCAGTAGGGTCCTTAGCCCAGCAGTGTCACTGGTAAATATTTAACAACCAGTATTCCTGGTGGGGGTAAAAATCCCTGGTCTGAAACATTTGCCAATTTCTGTGGTATAAATACTCCCAGCATTGCTATTTCCAATGTGATATCACTGAACATGGAGTTTGAAAGAGACAGTCACAATTGGGGCTTAGGAGTCAAGACAAACCGTTATCTAGCCTACATTTTCTGATTTTATAAGTACAAATGCTCCTTGACCTGTGGTGGGTTTACATCCCAGTAAACCCATCGTAAGTTGAAAATAGCATGTCGAAAATGCATTTAATATACCTAACCTACTGAGCATAATAGCTTAGCCTAACCTACCTTAAATGTTCTCAGAACGCAATATCCAAAAACCGCTAGCAACACAGTACACTGCAGGGTGTCAGCTGTTTACCCTCGTGATGGCAGGACTAATTGGGAGCTGTGGCTGCTGCTGCGGCCAGCATCACAAGGGCGTATCATACTGTATATCGGGAGCTCAGAGAAAGATCAAAATTCAAATTTCAAAGTATGATTTCTCTGAATACATATCGCTTTCGCAGCGTCGCAAAGTTGAAAAATCATAAGTTGAACCATCATTAAATTGAAGACCGTCGTATTTCCTGACTCCCTTTTATTACTTGGTTCTTATTATCTTACTCTTGTTTTAATGGTTTAAGTTTTATCAGCTCCGTGTATTTTATTCTGAACCAATTTAAATCTGTTTTGGCAAGGGCATAGTAAAATCATTTTAAAAATACAGCCTGACTCCTCTCTGAGACATGTAGTTTCATGCTCCCTCAATCACTAAGAGAATAACAACAACAATAATAATAATAGTAATTACACTTTCTAAATGACCTCAATGGCATGCCATGGTAATGAGAACATATGCATTGTCATCAGTCTGACCTATTTTGAATCCCTGGATGAAGGAAGCTTTTGGTAAATGTTAGATTTCCTTTCACATTCACTGACTCATTTATTCCAGTAACCAACGCAGTCGAAAGTTGGTCATGTATATGACAACCAGAATCAGTAAAGATTCCTGAACAAAGGTCACAACTTTTCCAGGGCAATGCACACCTGACTCCAACCAGCTTTGGAAAACCTTATGTGCTCCATATCTGAGACCAGAAAATTGGAAAACAAATGCCTCATTTCTTGTATTCTACTTTGAACTTAGCTGCTGTCATCCTTGGTTTTGCTTGTAAAACGTAAATGAGACAATAACTCACTAGATGTCATCTCCCTCTCTAGACTTCCAAAATGCATCACCTTGCCAACAAGAGAGGAAAGAAAAGCCTGTCGATGGTTTGTGGTAACGGTATCTAAGGTATTTCCCTGTTAGATTTCATTCAGCTCGAACCATTTCCCATGTTGCATTTCCAGTGAATTGATAAGTCTTAGAGCAACTGAATCAACTCAACCGAACTTTCCTTCCATTCCCCACTCCCACGATCCCCACCCTGGTTTGTAAGAAACTCAAATGTCCCCAGGCCCTACTAGCCTTTGGGAACCAAAGAGGTGAGTTGAGTAAATGGTTCCTCAAAACCTCCCTGGAGAGCTTTCAAATCCAGACTAAGACTGTATTTTATAGTTTCTTCAGCAAGGCCTGTGCTTTAAACAAAGATTTTTAAAAAGCTTAGCAACAGATTTCTCTAAGTGAAATCTCACACGAAAGTCCTACAACAGGTAAAAAGTAGAGCGAATCCTCTATGGCTTTTTAAGTCTTTTTATTTTTCAGATCTCAAAAGAAATTTTAATTGGAACTGGTTGATTTGCAATGAGGGTGCCCAGAGACCCCTCCAGATTTGAGCCCTGGCCCTTCACTTGTTGAAAAGTCCTTGCAACATCTCTGGGAAACCCTAGGGCTCCTCCGGGCACAGTTTGAAAAACACTGCATTAGTAAGCTCTCCCTGCCTGTGGGCAGGGGACAAGGGGATTGAGAGCTGGGGGCAAGAAAACCAGTTAGGAGATTCTGGTAATTGTTCAAAAAAGAAAAAGCAAAAGGAAGAAAAATAATGATCTCCTGACCTGGCCTCGGAGACACAAGATAAAGTTACTAGGATGGGCAATTGATCCCCTGTGAGAGTCAGGAGAGAGGACCAAGATACCTCTGACTTGTCAAGCTTGTTTGACTGTGAAAATCAAGGTGCCATTAGAAGAAACAGCGTTCAGAAAAAGAAGGAAATAATCACAATGGTTTGGGGTATGCCATATATTTCGTTTGGAATAGTGTAGCTTCTCTCTTTGAGGCACCTGGGAGGACTAACCTATCCCAGAGAGAGGAAGTGACTTGTCCACCAGTTCCCATAGGAAACCAGAAGCAAGTAAAGACTCCCATCATGACTCAAGGGCAAACATCCATAAAACATGAAGCACAAAAATACAAGCCAGTTGCAAGGACATAGGACCCCAGGCTGTGAGGACCCCAAAGTCATAGGCAAACAGTCAAGATCATTCTCCTAAATAAAAAAATGTTTTGGCTCAGCCCTTCTGAGGACAAGAGCTGGCAACGTTACCAGAATACTGCCAGATCAGATAGTTGACAAGTGTTTACTGAGCACCTACCCTATTAGACTTAGTCTAGAGAGGCGAAATTACTGGCTCCCCTCAGGATTCAACCAGCTTAAGCACACATATGGGGTCACTGAGACCTCTGTTTGTTCTCCAGAGTACATGCATGTGTTTATCTCGAATTGATCCACAAATAGCTATTAGGTTGGTGCAAAAGTAATTGCGGTTTACAAGATTTAAAAAAAAAAAATTGTAAAAACCGCAATTACTTTTGCACCACCCTACTACTGCCTGCAATTAGGATTCTCTGTGCTCCGTGACCCAGGCTGGATGCACTTGGCTGTCACAGCTAGAAAGCTGTCACAGAAAGATCTTTCAGTGCCCATGTTCTTTCTTCCTCTGTTTGCCACTGGATGACCAGAGAAGGCAGATGGTGCACTGCAAACACATCCATAAACCAGGCAAATGTGAACCATGTTGATAATGGAACTCCAACATTGGGCACGGCAGCCCCTGGGGCTGACAACTGCAGTGAGACCGCTGGGTAGGAATGGAGGCAAACTTCAGGGCAACACAGGAAGAATCTCCTCAACAGTGAGCAGTGCGCCCTGCAGAGTCAGCCTCCTCCACTAATGCCAGCTGTGAAAACGGTGCCCTCGTTTGCACATCTTTAGAAGGAAATGATGCTCAATCGCTCCTTAGTTGGGTGTAAGCATGAAGAGAAATATGCCACGTGGAGATTTTAGCTCAGTGACTGCCACCGAGTAAGTACCCAATAAATGTTGACTGTTATTAAACCCCAATTCAAGCAGGAGTGGGCTGCCTCAGGGGTAAGAAGGACCCTATCATATGACTTTTTACTCAGAATTTGGACACCTTTGTCAGTAATATTGCGGAGGAGATTTCAGCGTGGGTGGGGAGTGGACCCAATTCGCTCACTCTAAAGCCACTTTTGCCGCGGAGACACTGAAATGTGGAATCCAGTCCATCGCTGTTTCGTGGACAGCTGCATCAGCCCATGTTCACTCAGCCAGCACTCACCGGACACCTACTACAGCCAAAGCATCATGTGGACAGTGGGGGATTTTAACCACAAAGATAAGGCAAGCTTGTTTACACCCAGCTACTGTGGCCGTGAGTGTACGGACCCCGGGAGGGGGACACAGAACAGCCTACACGCACTAATCAAACCAGGACTTGTTTTCTATTTCTGCCTTTGGGATTAGCGAAGGGATTGGCAGGTCTTTAAATCACTCCAAGCTGTTGACCGTGACGCCAGACCTGCTACCCGAAAACACCCTGCCAAGCGTGATGCTGTTGATCAAAACAAGGCTTAAAAAATATTTTCTTTTAATTTCCACTCTATTTCCTAATCAAGAAATACGTAATCCCGGGAGAAAAATCAACTTCTCTCTCTCTCTCTCTCTCTCTCTCTCTCTCTCTCTCTCGATCCCCGCCCCTATCTCCCTCTGTCTTCCTCAGTCTACCTGTCTCCTTCTCTCCCTCCCTACTTTCCCTCCCCACCACCCCTTCCAGCTTTTATCATTTTAAGCTGTGTGCATGCCATTCTTCAGGGGATTAAAGTCAAATTTAGTCTTCTGCAATTGTTATTACCTACCCCTTGGCTTATGAGATGCATTTGCTTGCATTTGTAATGCATCAATAACTTCCACTCTCCTCCACTTGTAAACAATGCATTATATTAAATAGCCTGTGTCTAGCCTTGTATTGAAACAGACAATAAATTAGGACTTGCAGTTCTTGGTTTTTATGGATTCCTAAACCTGCCAGTTACATGCCTGTCTGCCCCACTGAACATTCTCTCTAAAGCTGAGAATGCACAAAGCCCTTGTTCATCGTTCTCCTGTCTCCATCACGGCTGCCGGCTGTCAGTTTCACACCACCAAGCAGATTGTAATTGGCAGGATGAGGTGCAGAAATAGGGAATGGTTTGAATATGAGGTTCTCACTATACACGCACGCATACACACACACACACACACACACACACACACACACACACACACAGGAGTCTTTCTGGCTTACAACATTCTGCAAATGTAGGGACTTAATATGTGAAGCTTCTAATCAGAACCCATAAGGGTTGCTCTCGTTCATTTGCTAGCCCATGGATTGGAAGCAGAGAAAGGAAACACAATGCAATCAACACCTATGAGTATTGCTGTCCTCATCCAGTGCAGGGCCTGCCGTATCCTGGATGGATGCTGCTTTGGGAATGTGCCCTGCTGGGAGCCAGCCCATGTGCTTGGTTGGGAGGCTTCCCTGGGGTCTGCGATCTGCACGCTTCCCAAGAGTCACAATTGTCCTGCTCAGACTTCAGTAAGGTTCTGGAGCAACGAGCAAACAAAAGCTCACAGAATGTCAGGTAGTTTCTCTGTACAATTTCTCTGAAATGAGAGCTCACCACCATTCTTATACAAATTCAGACCTAACTGAACTGGATCACTTAGAGCAGGGTTTCTCAACCTCGGCAATAGTGATATTTTAAACCAGATAATTCTTTGTCATGGGGGGCCATCTTGGGTGTTGCACGACGTTTAAGGGCATCTCTGGCCTCTACTTACAAGATGCCAGTAGCAACACGCCCTGATGTGACAATCAAAAATGTCTCCAGACATTGCCAAACGGCCCCTGCAGGGCAAAAATCCCCCTCAGTTGAGAACCGCTACAACTTAGAGTTATATTTAGTCTTGATGTCTGCCCATAGTTACAGAATTTAGTCTTTTGCGATTGTTATTACCTAATAAAGACCAGAGAGTTCTACTCTTGTGCTTCTCAGAGTGTGGCCCCCCAGACCAGCAGCTGCAGCATCACCTAGAAACTTGTTAGAAACGGAAATTACTAATTCTTGCCCTACATAGACTGAGCCAGGAACTCTGGGGAGGCAGCCCAGCAATTTGCCGTAAGAAGCCTTCTAGGTGATTCTAACTGAAGGTAAAGTTTGAGAATTACCACACTATTCCAAAGCTCACTTCTTTAAAAAAATTATTAAAGACATTCTACAATTTTATTGGGTAACAGTGTGTCTTTTCCAGGGCCCATCAGCTCCAAGTCAAGTCATTGTCCTTCAATCTAATTGTGGAGGGCGCAGCTCAACTCCAAGTCCAGTCGCCAGTTTCAATCTTTAGTTGCAGGGGGTGCAGCCCACCATGGAGAGAATTAAACTGGCAACCTTGTTGAGAGCTTGCACTCTAACCAACCGAGACATTTGGCCGCCCCTTCCGGAAGCTCAGCGGCAGCTCGTTGTTTTCAGTCTAAATGTGGAGGGTGCAGCTCACTGGCCAATGTGGGAATTGAACCGACAACCCTGTTGCTCAGAGTTTGAGCTCTAACCAAATGAGATATCCGGCTGCCCCACCAATGCTCACTTTGTGCAGATAGAAAAACTGAGACCCAGAGAGATAAAGTGACTGCCCCAAAGTCATATGGCTACTTTAGATCCAGACCTTCTACTACCCAGACTTTCAATTACCACTGAATTATTCTCACCCACACTCCCTGGAGTAATTTCCCCATCTCAGCCTTCAGCCCGCTGCTTGCTCTACCTCCTAATTTATCCCTCTGACCACTTTTCTGAATTGTACTAGACTGTTTTCCTGACCCTTACTCCATTTGGATACTAATTAAACTGAGATTGGGTGTAACCATCTTTCTGTTTCTACTCCCCCCCTGCTAGCAGTGGGTGGTGTGGCAGTACATACGGTGTGAGTGTGGGTTTGTGGGTGATCTCTGTGTTTGTATCTACATGTGTGCATCTCGATAAACATGGCTGTGGGCAAGCATGAGCATTTGTGTGCATGTGGAAGGTAGAAAAAACAGAGAGGTTGGGGTCACCATAGGTGGCCATGCTCCTGCTCGCTCAAGCCCACATTTCTGAACACAGGGTCAGGAACCCGTGACAGCCTCTAGCAGCGTGTCCCTCAGTTCGAGGGCCAGTGGCAGGCATGAATTTTGTAAGGCAGATTTCAGCAGGCAGACACTGACATGTTCCTTCTTTCATTCTCATTTCTTCTCATGTCTTCAGGCTTTCCAGAAAACACACAGGTTAATCGCGAGTCAATAGATTGACTGTTTTTGACTAACATTCAAACAGCCTTTGTGATTTTTTCCCCCCTTCATACTGATCAGTTGTTAGGATAGACACAGTTATATTCACATCAGATGGACAGAGCCTCTGACCCCTCATCTTCTGTGAACATTCATAGTTTAAAAATAAATGGCAGATTTTGTGGCTCAAAAGAAGCTCTGAACTACTGTCTGATTTAAATACTGATTTGTGTCAAGTGTAGATGTATTTGGGTCACTGTAGAGGTGTTGTATTTAGGAGACAGAATGACCCAGGCTGCAAATTCACAAAGGAGCTTGGAAAAGAACCCAGTTCTAACTTTAACCAACACGGTGATATTTTGACAAAGATTCTTTCCTTGACCAAACTTTAGTGAGGCTCCTCTGAGCCTCTGCTCAACAAGGCCCAACCTTGGGCCTTCATCTCTGTGCTTACAGAGTTCAGTTTTAGAATCCTGCTAAGTCAGTGAATTCCCACCCTCAATATAGGATCATCCTTCATATCTGATCAGTTTCCTCATCCCCTTGATCCCCCAGGTGACATAGGGTCACCTTGGCCTGTCTTCCACAAGAATCTTATTTAGTCGATTAAGCAAGAATCTAGCTATTCCTGATGTCTCCTCTTAGTAATTTTCCACCCATTGACTCCCACGCTGCTCCTTGTCTATAAATCCCCACGTTTACTTGTTGTATTTGCAGTTAAGCCCAATCTTTCTGTCCTACAGCAAAACCCCATTGGAGTAGCCCCTGTTGAATAATGTCTTTCTTACCATCTCTTACAGTGTCATGAGTAACGTTTTTCTTTAACAGTTTACACATCAGCCAGGATTGATCTTGGCTATCTTGCAAACCCTATGTCCACAGAACATAGATCTTAGCTATCTATGTCCACGGAACTCAAGGCATTGCTGGGGAGAAGTAAGGTAGCTCAGGATAGAAAGCTTTGAAGAGCTCCCGGTCCAATTCAAGACTCATAAAATGAGATGTTTGCACTTGCCTTATCCCTGAGTCAGAAAAATCAGAATGCAGATCTGCATGTCTCCTATAGCGGTTCGTCTTTATGGGAAAGATTTTTTAACACCAGAAATTATTTCTTGATTTGAAAAAAAAGAAAACAAAACAAAAACTGGTCGCTGGTAATAACCTGCGCTTCCTAAGTATGTTTGTTTATTTTACAATCAGTTCTATTTCTAGCAGGTGAAAAGCAACTATAAGAAAAAAAATATCCTGAGGGCCACCCAACAAACAACAGGCAAACCTTACTTCCTGCAAAACGAACAGGATTTTTGCAGGACTGGGCAAAAGCCAGCATGCCTAAATCTAGAGCAGGGCAACTTGGAGTGTGTCTGTCAGCTCGTGGCTGTCCATCAGCTGTTTGCTACCAGTTCATGACAGGAAAGTACAGAAATTGAAAGTAACCATTTTAAAACACTTATAAAAATTTGACATAGTAATTTTATGTCTCTTGACTCTAACAAGAAAAAAATCGGAGTTTGAATTTTGTATGGCTGTTTTTTTATTTCATTTTTCTAGTTATTCAATGTTATTGTATTTTACAAAATTATCAATTTACAAGGGATTGGAAATTTTTTTTAAAGCCCTTCACCATAGATATCTGAAAAGCACTGATCTATGGGAAGATAGCAGCTTAATATAAATAATAACATTGTCATAATACAGAGGGGGCAAAAAAAAATGTAACACATTTTAAGAAAGGAAAAAACTGTACTAAAATTGCAATACACAATATATACCAATAACAAAAGATGAATACAAGTCATGCGTATACATTGTTTTGGCACCCCAGGTATTTATTATGCATAAGGTCCTGTTATAATGGCTTGCAACGTAAATTCATTTACTTCTCACAACTCTGTAAGGCAGAAACTTTTTTTGTTGGTGGTGAAAAATTGCTAAACTTCATTAGTATTTATGTAAACACAAATTAGAGAGGCAGTGAGATACCATTACATCCAATTTGTCAAAAATTAAGAAGTCTGACAATACCAAGGGTCAGAGAGTATATAGATAGATAGGAACTTTCATACATTGCTGGTAGGAGTGTACATTTTTAACCTCTTTGAAAAATAATTTGATGTTCCCTAGTGAATTTCAAAGTGTGCATGTCAATGCATATCGTTTAGAAAAAATCTTGCACATATGTACTAGGAGACATGTATAAATAATATTCACAATTATAGGAACAAAGGTAGCAAGACTATTTCAAGTTCCACCTTCTCTCATTTATTATTCAGGCATTTCACAAACATTTACTGAAAGTCTGCTATGTCACTGGAAAGTCACTGGAGAAACACACAAAGAGGAAACCCTCAGAAACTCAAGGCATTGAATCTCTATCTCTTCTGTATGTACATCTAAAATAGTGTTTATTGTATGTGATTTAATACTGTGTGTGTGTGTGTGCGCACACATGCGTACACACAGGCACAAATGCCCACGCTTTCAGGCATGTATGTGTATATTTTACTTTTCCTCCCATTTCACAGATGAAGAAAGTGAGGCAGAGAAATGATAAATGATCTTCCTAGCACAACTGATATGTAACAAGTGAGATGAGAATCCAGGAAGTTTGGTTCTTGAGTCCATGCTAATAACCCCTGTCATGAAACTCTACAATAAAATACAAAACAACTTGATTCATATGTAAGTGGTCACATATAAAGAAAATCAAGGAATGATTAACACCAAAATTCCAGAAGGGAGGAGGGAATGCTGTTACCAGAGAAGCAGACATGCTGAGCCTCAAGGGTCTGAACCTGGCATTCAGCCATGAATGTTCATGCTGCTATTACTCTTCAACGGTACATAACACATTCTATACACTATTTTATGTGTATGATACAATTCACTGTTTAAAAAAGAATTTTTAAGCAGTAACTGGAACTGTCAACCAATGGCACCCACAGTCTCTGGAGCACCCCCTAACGGGTCAGGCAAGTGCAGCCATTCTCCTCCATCAGGCACAAAGTAGGGGGGTGGTCAGAACAGGACCTCAAAGTTTCCTTTCTTTTTTTTTAATTTATTTTTTAAATTTATTGGGGTGACACTTGTTAGTAAAATTACATCGATTTCAGGTGTACAATTCTGTATTACATCATCTATAAATCCCATTGTGTGTTCACCACCCAGAGTCAGTTCTCCTTCCATCACCATATATTTGATCCCCCTTCCCCTCATCTCCCACCCCCCACCCCCCTTACCTTCTGGTAGTTTCCTTTCTTTCCTAGAA
The DNA here is from genome assembly GCF_036562045.2 of Rhinolophus sinicus. Lineage (NCBI taxonomy): Eukaryota > Metazoa > Chordata > Mammalia > Chiroptera > Rhinolophidae > Rhinolophus > Rhinolophus sinicus. The sequence goes on from NC_133757.1 coordinate 98,594,198, forward strand.
GTCTAAGATCCTTCCTTAAATCACATTCTAGAACTCACAGGAAGGAAGAAGCCCATATGACCTGAGCACCTGAACCAACACCTTTATAAATGGAGGCAGAATTAACATTTAAGGTTGGCAGAAGTGCCGCACTTGAGGAAACATACAAGAGCACAATTTACAGTGATAGAGGGTGTTGAGAAAGTTCTTGATCTATTCCAAGACTTCACTGTGTGTGATTTATACATTAATAATGATGTGGGTAATATGGGGCCCACTTCAGTAAACAGGTTAAGCTGCTTGCTTCCTAAGAGACTGAGGTGACACATGTGTTTATGCTACACAAGAACTCTTCTTGATATGCAGAGGGCTAATGTTGCTAAGGAAAGGCTGGGCTTGGGAGGTTTTAATCGCTTTTCAGTGTCCTGACAACAGCCACGTGAGAGAAAGCCATAGATGCTTACTTGCCAAGAAAACAGGATTGACGTGTCATGCAATTCAAAAAGCATGTGAGGCTGACAGGCTGCAGACGGCTGGGTCCTACACCAAACCAACTGAATCAGGATCTCATGAGAGTAGAGCCCAGAAATCTTCATTTCTGCCAATCGCCTCCCCCACCTCAGGATTCTAACGGAGATATTCCTGGGACCATTTAAGATACACCAGGTGAATTAAGAGCAAATGCTTTATAATCACACAAACATAGGCTGAATCTTGTTTTTGCCACTTACTAATTGTTTGGCCTTGAGGAAGTTATTTAACGTCACTGAGCCTCAATAGTCCCAATCTGTAAAACGGATGATAATATTACTTATCTCTCAGAACTACTAGGAAGATTTAATTAAGTGGCTGTATATAAAGTACTTGGCATAAAATAAGCACTCAAAAAATTTAGCTGTATTTATTTACTATCATTTATGAGCACCCATGATATACAAGGCAACGTGGGGAAGGGTTAGAGGGAAGACAAAAATGAGCAAAATAGTCCCCTTTTGAGGAAATTATATGCAGTGGAGTTGTATTTAAAGCTGTCCTATAAACTTAGCAGGAAAAAACATTCTCAGCTGTTTTTCTAGAATTATCAAGGCATTACTATCCTGAATCAAAACCACTTTAAAACCCTTGATCTTAAAATAATAATAATAATACCCTTGATCTTATTCAGGAAACAGCTTTACAAGTTGAAAGTGGGAAATCTGCTGGGAACAAGTATGAGCCAAAAAGCTAACCTTCCTCTGAATCAGACTAGACACTCTGAGTGACTTTAAATTCCCAATTGCTGACAAAAAGTTTTTACAAGCCTTTGCCCTATCCCTCACACTGAGCCCTTGTACCAGTGGGTTTGATGCTGGCAAGCATAACAGCCTTGGGAAATGTGCAACCATCCTCTTGGCCACTGTTTATGGGTCTCCTTCAAGTCCCCCTTTATGAAATTGTGGCTCCCAGGACCAGGTTAGCCTATATATGCCAACTGAATGGAGAGAGCAAAGGTGAAGGGGGCCTTCACAGAGCAGACCCTTACAAAACCCATCTCCTCTGAAGGGAAAATGGGCTCCCTGTGAAAGCTCTTCTGATTCTTTAAGATTCTTTGGTAACGTTCCATAAATACTATTGTCAGCTCTCTGTGCCAAAGAAGGAATATCATTAGCAGCTTGATTTCAAAATTATAGCTAATTTAGAAATCATGTCTGGGGGCTCTGAGACTGCACAATGCATCAAAGAAATTACTTCATCCAAACTGACCCAGGGAAAGCTAAAACATTATACCCTCACCTGAACTCTTCCCTATACCTGCATCCATTCTAGAGATAAGCAGTGAACACCTCCAGGGTTTATGTAAAGCAACCTCAAACTGATTTTCCTTCTCTCTGATTCAAAGTGATTCGAGTTGGTAAGCAAAGGTTTAAATTCAAAACCTTTGTAGACTCTTAGTAGAATTAGAGCCTGCATAGAAGCATAACTATAAATGAGAGCTGCTGAATAAGTTGAAATAAGAATTTTATCACCTTTGCTAATTATAGCAAGAAGAAATAAATTTAAATCAAGAGTTTCCAAAGAGAAACAGTGGTTGGATAATCCACCATCAGATAAGTGGCGAGTCTTTATTAGAAAAGAGTTCGATCGCTGGCTATGATGCTTAACTTGGTACAGTGATTTTCAGTGGTAGTTTTTTTAAAATATTGATGCCAGACCCTACCTCCAAACCAATTAAATCAGAATTCCTAGGCGTTGGGCCCAGGCATCAGTATTTTTTAAAAGATCCCCAAGTGGTTCTCCTGGGCAGCTCGAGACTTGCTGCCTTTGTTAGCAGAACTTAGTAATCTGAAGAGAAAAGGCTGCTTTTAAAATAGTTGGACCTTTTCCCTGGAGCATCAGACAAACTGTGTTGATTAACTAACATTTTCCGAACAACAGCAATGAATTAACTGCTGCTGATATTCAGGCCATGGAATTAGACATGACTCCTAGGCCTCAGACTCATCTCCCCAGAGAGAAGTTGGAACGTGGATTTCTGAGAACAAGGACCTGGCAGTCAACAAGCTGAGATAGGTTGAACTTGACTGAGCAAGTACTAGAGAGGGAGCAAAAATACAAAACTATGAACTTGTTTCTATATTCACTCAAGTGTTTATTAAGTGTACCAGGCACGGTGCTAGCATTTGGAGAGTCTGAGACTAAGAGAATGTGACCAATGTCCCCACAGGGACTGACAGTCTAATGAGAAAGAAATGCAGACAACACTTACCAGCCATGAACTATGTAATTGAGGTACATAGCAGATACTTGGAGAGGAAAAGGAGGAAGCACAGAAGCCTTGAGATGACAAGCAAGGATTCCTGGAGAAGGTCACTGCACTGAATCTAGGAGGGTGGACGGAAGTCTGCTGTGTCAATAGGACCTACCACCTATGCCAAGATGAGGAAGAGCATGACCAGTTCTGGGAACGAAAGTGACAGATGAAGCTGGAAAGGTAGTCAGGGCCCTGATTGTAAAGATCCTCGCATGCCATCTCAAGATTTTAGATTTAATCTTGGAAGTGATGAGGGTTATTGATGGATTTTGAGTAGGAAAGTGACATGATCAGATTCACATTTAGAACGATCACTAGCAATTTATAGAGCTTTGCTACTCAAAGTGAAGTCCACAGAGCAGCATCACATGAGAGCTTGTTAGAAATAAAATAATCTCAGGCCCCATCCCAAACATACTACATCAGAATCTGCGTTTGAACAAGCTCCTGAGATTATTCACATGCACATTAAAGTTTGAGATGCACAGTTAAAGAGGAGATATTTTCATGAGAGAGATGAGACTTTAAGAGGATGAGTTCAGAGGCTATGGCAACAATTTATTAAACCGTCCCTTTAAACACCTTTTTAGGTATCAATCACCTATGGATAGATCCATGTATAGACTGTCCATAGTATACAAGTGATAAGAGAAACACTCAAGCAACACTCGTGTAGACAAGCTGAGTTTTATCCTCAAGTTACCTTCACATTCCACCAGATGAGCCAGAATCCTATAGACACAATTCTATAGACAGAACCATATGTCATGTGCACTAGAAAATGCAGTGGTATCTATTGTGGAATTTCATATACAGTTTCAGCAGAAGAGAGGAGAAGTCCCTTTGTCTAGTTTGGATGATGGGTACAGGCAATGAAACTGTCGTCTTTCTCTCTGTTATCACAAAGATTATGTGTGGGGTAAACACTGCCTTGGTAGTGGGGACCCAGAGATCCAGACTAAAGTCAATTGTGAACTTACAATTACTGCTTGGGTGTGCTGAGAGAGAGAGAGACAGAGAGAGAGACAGAGAGAGAGACAGAGAGAGAGAGACAGAGAGAGAGAGATTGAGAGAGAGAGCGCAAGATCTGAAAAGAAAAATGGGAGAGTCTGTGTGTCTTGGGGTTGTCTTTGGTGGAGATAATTTCCTCTTTGATCATGGTGATCAATAGTGATACCTCACTGGGACTTCACTGGGGTTGCCCTGAGGAACTCCTTTTCATCAGAAAATAGCCTTTCCACAAAAGTGAATCTTGAAGAATTTGAAAAAAGGAATGTGATCTACTAGGTATGAAGTAGGGGGTTTAAAAGGACAAACAAGCAATTAGTCTATAAATAAGCACAAGTGTACCTCATCTTTAACGATCAGCCTATTATTGAACAGGGTGTGCAAATTGGATGGGGGTTAAATTAAACCTGTTTTAAGCCCATTCTGAGAATTTGCTATTTAAAGGAATCCTTTTTAGAGTGGATAATCACCCACTAATGAAGCTTTTGTTAAATCGGGAGTTCCACCAAGCTGAAATTCCCAAACAGACTGTGATTGGAAGGTCACCCCACATATATCTGGCAAGATACAATCTGTGTGCCAGAGAACGGAGCTCTTTAAAGAGAATCCAGTGGTTAGGAAATGCACCCTCGAAAGTAAATAGAGTAGTCCTGCCTTTGGGGAAAGTGGGTATGTAGTTAGATAAAAGAACACATAACTTGCTGACTAAAAGAAAATTTAAGGCCCAGGGGTCAAGTGAAGTAGGTAGAGGATTGGTAAGGGGAGAGCAGATGGATAAGTAGACAGCACATCGGAGGTAGAGAGAAGAAGAAAGGGTGAGTGGCCACAAGAAAATATGGAGATCGTACTTAAATCATGATTAAACCCTTCTTTATTCATCTCAGGATTTCTGGTGATGGTGTCCAGAACGTTTGGAAATACTGTTAATTCAATTACCTGAGAAGCATCTGTGAGTTCTTAACTAGCTAAAGAGACATTCTGCTGGGGAGCAATGTAATATACAAGTAAATTAGTGTTAACCAAGTGGTCTTGCATATCTTACTCTAAGTGCCTAAAGAGACGTCCTTCTGTGCTGGACTTCTTGGAATGCCTTCACAGAAAAGATGCAGCTTGTATAGGAAATTGAAAGATGGGGAAAATTTGGTAAATTGGAAAGGGAAGTGGGAAAATCCAGTCAGAGTTAAACCCAGAGGTATGGCTATTTAAGACTCTCTCTTTTAAATTACCCACTGCAAGTCATGGACTCTCAAATAAAAAAAAAGATGTCCAGCTATAAGCATGGCATAGTACTCCAAGAAAGAGCCCCCATGAACAGATAAGGACCAAGCACGTTCCATTTCCCAATAGCTACCCAGCATCAACACAGCCTCCTTAGCACCTCACACTTTCCATGAGGTAGAATGCCCCCTTCATACAGCCCTGGGCTGAATGAAAAGGAGATAGGGAGAGACAGAGGCACCAGCCCAGTGAATCAAAAGAGAATTCAAGAGATGGGGAAAAAAAATCCAAGGCCAGTAAAAGGATCAGAAAGGGGTTAAATAGAGTCAAAAGGAGCTCCATTTAGATTTCAACCAAGATTAGTACCAGCTATTTCCCAAAAGCTTTTAAGACTTCATGTAACTTAGCAACTGACCTATGTTTGTTTTTTGTTTTGTTTTTATCCATGTCAGTTTCTCTATAGTTACTATCAGAAAAAAAATGCTAAGGATTGTGCATTTACTGAGGGATGGGAGGCAAGCAATAAAAAGCATATACTATGTCCTGTTTGACAGGTTGTGACAAGACAGGACAGCAATAAAGACGAGCAAATGGTCTCATCCTTGGGGTCCTCAAAAGAAAAATAAAAGCCTGAGGGCCATCCCTGGGATTCAGACATGCTCTCAGGAGTGTGTGTCCCAGAAAAAGCCCCCCCCCCCATGGGATTTTTCGTTTTTTGAGATGCGTCAGGATTTTATTCCTTGCCTACCTGAAAATCAGAACCAAACCAGGTTATCAGTCTTCATAGACCCCCTTATTGCATCCCACATTGAATAAAAGGGTCTAGAAAATAAATCAGGCTCTCTTAAAGTTGACTTGGGGCCCCCACGAGAAATCTAGCCCTCCATCCCCACCAGATTCCTATTCTCTCTTCTTAGTGAAGGCTATTTGGAAATGCCACACCAGTGAGCTCTCCTAGCTGTGAGGCATCACTATCACAGGAATGGTACCCACAGACACACCACACACACCCCTAGTCCTCGCCTTGCTGCTGCCATGCTGTGGCAGTTGCAGGGACAGCTCCCAGGTTCCTCAATAACTATGCAGCATACGTGCATATCAGCACCACCACAGCGGACAGCTCATAGCAGGGCGTTCTGTGGAGCTTGTGAAAAACTCCCCTAATGTAAAACAAATGCAAACTTCCTAGCTGTGCACTCAGCCCCCTTTCTCTCTGCCCTGAGAAAGAGCCAAAAAGTTCTGTGATCCTCCCTTAGCTTAAGGAGGACTCTCACACCTCCCCCCAGAATGTCCATATTGCTTTTCACTTTAGAGAGTTAGGCACCTGGAGGTAGCTGGTGATTTGTACTGGTTTAGACCTCAGTGATACAACCAAAACTTCTGGGTCTTTCTATCTTCTCATCCTGCCATTCTTAGCTTGCTGGCTTTTTGTCATCTAATGGTCTCAGGATAGCTGCCCCTGCTCCAGGTGTCATATCCACATCCAAGAAACATAGAAGGGAGGAAGGATGTCACTCCAGTAACATTCATCCATTTTACTAAGAAAACAGTGTTTTGCCCTGAGAAAAATCTCACATTCTGAGATTCCCATGTAGATCTCATTGGCCAGTACTGTCAGATGACCACTTCTCGCTGCAAAGGAGACTGGGAGAATGAGTATTTTGCCTTTCCACCCTTTGTAGTAAAAGGGGGCAAGGTGGTGGAGGGGGATTAACATAATCAGTTAACATGTCTGCCATAAGCAACAAAACCCCACATGCACTGTGAAGCTATTTCCTCGTCTATAAAATTGAATAATTCTAGCACCTATTTCATAGAGATAATATAAAGTTCCATGGCATGGTTCCCATAGGACACAGGACACAGGACACAAGGCACATCAGATCCCAGAACAAGCGCTGGATATTCCATAGTCCTTACAGAAGGTATGCAGACAAAACTCTGGGTTACAATGTGACGCTGATGAAGAACTTTTGAGGCAACAAAAGTACACATCAATATAAAAGCAACAGGAAGCTTGAATCTTTATGACCTCAGAGTACAAAACAAAACAATCTCTTTTTAAAAAGGCTGACAAATTTGACTACGTTAAAATTGAAATTATCCCTAATTTACAGAGTAGAATTGGGGCTCAGAGAGGTTAAGTAACTTGCCCAAGATTACATAGTTAATAATATTCATGACAATAATAACTGCCATTTATGGAACACTTAGTATGTATACACATTATATTTTATCCCACAACAACCCTGCAAGATAAGCAGCATTATCCCTACTAAGCTAATTCAGTCAGTAGGGCAGGGTAGCCAAGAGGGGAACCCAAAGCTGTCTGATTCCAAAGCTCTTCCTTCTACAACCTAGTATGACGTGTACCAGGCCTTTCCACCATCCAGAGATGGGACCCAAAAGAATGTTCAAGCAAGTGAGTTCTGAGAACTGTACTTTCAATAAACAATCAAACTACTGCAGATCAGCTGAAGATACAGGGCTATTCAGCATAAACTATGATGAAGCAAACATTTTGACACACCCTTGCCCCAACACTTGGAGATACATGGGCCAGGCTTTCAATTCTAGAGTCCATCCACCCACCATCAATTCCTGGCCAAGTGCCAAGCTGTCCCACAGATTCTTCTAACCCCCTTATGAAAAATCCTTCTCTTCAAAAGATACTCCCCCACCTATTGTAGTACCTGAAATACCACATTGGGAGGCCTTGAAAAGTGGACTTATCTCTGGAGATGTTATTTATGCTCATAGTTTATTACAAATGAATTTGGTCCATTCCCTTCTTCGTAGACAGTCAACTAAGAACAAATGAAATGAAATCTCACCTGGGTTACGTATTTTGAAGGGAAGTGGGGAGCTAGATTAGGTCAAATGGAAAGAGCACTGCACGGAGAGTCTGGAGCCCTGAATTCTGATTGCAGCTGTGTTTCTCCATTCATTGGTTGACTGGGGAGTCCTTTCAACTGCATGAATTTTAGGGTCTCTTATAAATCAGGCCCTGGAAAGGCAGGAAGCACGTCTGAAAAAGCAGCTTTGTGAAAAAGGTGTCAGGATCTTGCTTAGCCACTAGGTATTTTGAGGTCTCTGAGTGAAATTCAGGACCACTATGTTGGGGGCAGCCTATTAGGAGTGGAGGTAGGTGGGTGGAGAGGTAATGCAGGGAGCAGGTGTCAACATTTACTGAGAAATCCAGGAAGGCTACATCCACGCTGGATTTCCCAGTGAAGAGAAAATGGCAGTCCTTATCTTTGCAGACATCCAGCCCCATACTATGCTTCCATGCAGAGATACAAGTGGCCATGGTTCCCCTTCCTAAGCAAAGAGGGCTCTTAACTGAGAACCGTTTCTGAACGGCCTGTTTGCTGGAATCTCAAATAGAAAGAACCTTCTTTATTTAGTCGAAAGATTGAATCCAGCATCAACTTTATGCTAGGCACTGTGGGAGATACAGAGAAGCCTAGAAGAAGAGACTTATCTAGAAGAAAACTTGAGTTGAGCATGAACTGTGTGTCAAGCCCAATGCTAGGAACTTTGCATCCATTATCTCATTCGATTTCAGAGGTCACTATTACAAAGTGGAAAGGAATAAACTGCTGTGAGAAATTCAGATGATAACAATGATAATAATTATAACATTTAATAGATCTTAAGTGTTTCCTGTGTGTGCCAGGTACTGTTCTAAGAATTTGCACATATTCGCTTGTTGAGATAACATGCTATGGAGAGGTCTCTTCATTTTTTCCTTCCCTTTCTTGGTTTTCCCTGATCATTGTGGTTTCTATTTCTTGAGTTTCCTTCCTGCTCTATGGGGCCTCTGAGCCTGTCTTTGGTCTCAGTCCATAAAGTGATTCTGGGAAAGAGAAGAGGCTGGTCTCAATAAGCTAAGAGCCCCAAGGGTGACTGGGATCCAAATGGAAGCTTCCAGGGAGAAGAGCAGGAAAGAGCAGTTCCCCAGAGAATGGGTACATTAAGGAAAGGGGAATCCCTTAGGAAGTGATCCGTCACTTGTGACATTTAAAATGGAGTCAGGAAAAGTCAGAGGACAGGGGCCAACATAAAGGAGCTCCCAGACTAATGCCCAGAAAAAAGAAACTGGATGAGATGAGCTCCTTTCCATGCTTATCTCTCTGACTCCCTGGCTTCCAGCGTCCAGCCTCAGAGCTCCCACCCACCCACCTGCCCCCCAGGAACTGGGTGGTGAGCTCAGCCTGACTCAATGCAAGGACTACAAGTTTTAAACCCAATTTAGACTCTCCACTTGCTGCTTGACCCTTGATTCTTAAGTAGTATCTTACGCAACCCCAAAACATCTTATCAGTTGAATCAGAAAATTCAGCCAGTCATTTACCTAAAGATCTGTGCTCCAAATCTTTGGACAATTTGAAAGCTGTTTTTATTGGATTGATGAAATTGGCCAGATGTTTTCCCTTCATTTTGGAATGGCCTCAGGTACATATCTGATTACAGCACTAGAGCCCGAGGGGAGGAATGAATGAGGAGTGAATGTGCATTTTTTTAAACCCGAGGTTCTGCTTACTACAATTTGCTTGAATAAATTAGAGAGGGTACACTAGGTTTCTGAGAACCAAATCTATGCAAAGAGACCCTTCCCTGTTGATGACCCTTCTTTAGATAATTCACAGGGCACTTTACAGTTTACAAGGCAATTCCACATATATTATTTCATTGAAACTCGAAGCAAAACAAGATATTATTTTTCTTATTTCACAATCAAGAATCAATATTCTCTCACCCATAATAATCACCTCCCTCTGCAATCACCTATATAAAGTTCAGACTTTTTGTGCCAGGCATCAGGCTCAACCCACTCTTGGGATCTGAGATCTGGGGATCATTCACACCCAAATGAAAGCAAATCTGGCTCTAAAAAAGACCTTACAGAAAACTCCAGTCAATATGACTCAGTAAGTTCAAATTTGGATGGATCTCTCTGCTCCAACACCTAGCACTGATAGATAACGTGTATTTTACAGAAAGCTTAAACATGGATAGCTTGACCCGAAAACCAGATAAACATTCTCACAGGCTATAAATGGAACAGAAAAACGAAGGTCGAGAGTGAGTAGGATTGAAGTAAAGGCTGCTGGGCCTGAGGTCTGAGGGCAGACAGTGGCAGCTGGGACCTCCCCTCCTATAGATGGTGGGCACTCAAAGTGTTCTTTGAGACTAAGGACTACATCTGGGTTTATTCTTGAAGCCACAGCGTTGGTGGTGCCCCTTTATTCCCCAACCCCTTCCCCTTCGCTCTTGAAAAGAGGCTTTCAAAACTGCGTCTTAACAAAGGATTTTTAGAACGGTGCAACTACCCTGTATGATGATGGATACATGTCATTATACATTTTCCCAAACCCATAGGATATACAACACCAAGAGGGAACCCTAGCGGACCCTGACGTAACTCATTGGACTTGGGGTGATAATCATGGGTCAGCATAAGTTCATCCGTTTGTAACAAATATACCACTTTGGTGGGGAACACTGATGATGGGGGAAGCTGTGCATGTGTGGAGATCGGGAGTCCATAGGAAATCTCTGTACCTTCAATTTCTCTGTGAACCTAAAACTCCTCTAAAAAATAGTCTATATAAAAAAAAAAAAACTGCTTCTGAGTGTTCCCTGGGGCTGTACTTATTTTGAATGGGGTACTGGGGACTTGGAACTTGAGGCAGCCTCATAACCAGGAACAAAGCAAGCCAACCCCAGACCTGGCTAGCTCAGATGCCGCTTAAGGACAATTACGATGACACTACCCTATTTTTTTTTGCTGGCTACTCCACCTCTTCCTAATCACTAAATATTGGAGTGCCCAGGGCTCTGTCTTCAGCCCCATTGGGCTCTACTTACACTCACTCCTATAACATTCCTATGAGTTGATGTTTCCCAAATTTATGCTTGTAGCCTTGAGCTCCTCCTTGTGACTCTAGGCTCATATAAACTCCATCTTAATTCATCTGTACATACCTCGTGGTACCTAGAGCAAGACTGAGACAGCGGCTCTGAGGGAGAGGTGCTGCATTACATTCTCTGCCTCCTAAACACCAAGACACGACTGGAGATTGGTCACGCAACCTAGAAAGTTCAGGACTTTTTCTCAGGTCCATAGTTTCACTCCCAGGATGCCTGAGGCTGACTCGTCCTCATGGCATTCCAAGAGGGTCTGCCCTCCTTTGCTCCCACTTGAATGCCACACTTCTCCAGGTTTGACCAAAACACCATCCACCAGCACAGTTAGGAGAGAATTGGGCTTTTCAGATCCCCCACAACTGGAAACAAAAACATCAGAAATTACTCAGCTCAATTTGAATCATTTTTAGAACAAATCCAAGGGGGGCCCTGGGACGAGACACGATTTCTCCATGACTAAGCAGAGATGGTTGGTACAAGTTACAACTGGAACAGTTACCCATTGCGATAGGTAGCCTCTAAAATAACCCCCAGGCATCCCCACCCTCTGGTATTCACACTTCTGTGTAATCCTCTCCTTTTAAGTGAGGACTGGATTTATCAACTCGCTTCTAATGAACAGAATATGGCAGAAATGATGATACTCGTATGCCACTTCCAAGATTCAGTTATAAAAAGACTAAGGCTTCCTTTGGGGGCTCTCTCTGGCTCTCCCTAGAAGAATCCAGCTGTCACTTCACAAGGCAGCCCTGTGGAGAGGCCCATGTGGGGAGGGCCTGAGGCCTGCCAACAGCCACGTGACTAAGCGTAGAAGTAGATTCTCCCCCAGTTGAACCTTGATCCTTAGCTAACAACTTGACTGCAGTGAGGGACCTTGAGCCAGAATTGCTGGCTAAGCTGCTCCCAGATCCCTGACCCACTTAGTAACTGTCAGATAATAAATGTTTGCTGTTTCCAGCTACTGTATTTTGGGGTGATTTATAATCAAGCAATAGATAACTAATACACCAATTTTAACAGGCACTGACCCCACAAGCTCTGAATACAATTTAGCTGTTTCCCACATTTGTTCAGATGTTAATGCGTACGTTCAACTGTCTCACATACATTCAAATTCAGTTGTTTTGCACATGTTGGAATGTCATTCACATTTGGATGCTAAACTCAGTATTTAAATAGAAAATATTCATTGCAATGCACACAAAAGCTCTCAGATGCTGCCTTGCCCCAAGTTCCGAAAAAGCAGTTGAAGCAAATCTTTTGTGCAAACACATTAATGACACAATCACAAGGCCATCGAGGTGGTGGGTAGGGGGAGGGAAGGTCAGAGACAAATACAAGGTGGTATGTTCCCCAACTGGCTACAGCTTCACAAAACCACACAGCCAGTTGCTTAACCACAGTGGAAGTCTCCAGAAAGACTACATATTTGGCGTCTTGGCACCTGGTACAGTCCAGGACTAGGAGAAAAAGGGAGTCATTTATTTGTTGGGTCCTTCCTGTTTCTTGTCTCTCCTTGGTCAAACTTCACCCAATGGGACATTAAAACCAGCCTACCCTTCCAGGTTGTGTAATCCAGCAGCTCCAGGCTGCCACTGGGGAAACCAAGTCCTATGCCCACGGTCTGGTGCCTCCTCTGAAACCAGACATGAGAGAGCCAAAGCCCCTGTAGGGGAGACAGGTCACTCCTGGGCACTGGAGCTGTTGTGGCTACCACCACAGCAGACGTTATGGAGGCCTTGCCAAAGTCCGGCCCTCACTCAGGGGGTGCTGAGACAGATGGCAGTATTAGGAGATGAGGTGACAGAGGAAGCAGCTGGGGTTTTTTGTTGATCAGTCACCAAGAAATAGAGGGTAGGTGAGGCTAAGCAAATCAGGGAGGAGCATAAACTGGGACTGAACCAGATGTACGCACAGGTGAATACCTACTCATTGAAAAGCTAGTTTTATATTTGAATTGTATGGGAATATATGCACACTCAGGTGACACCTGCATTGACTCAGACTTTATTATTTGTCCCATGAATGCAAGGAGGAGCAACCTTATACAGTTCTGCAGCTCTGAGCAGTTTTGTTTCATGGAGGCATCCTTATTCCTCAGAAGAATTCTACTTTCCTGGAAACTTAATATCATTTCATTCCCTTATCTGGTTTCATATGATGTTACCAAGAGCACAGGAAATTGGGAGCTGACCCAGGATGAGATTGCAACTGTGACCTGAGTCAATCCTACAGAGGGCGCTGGAGCTGGGATGGCCCTTCAGGGTTGTCCCCAGTGAAGCCAAGGGGCCTTTGGCCTTTCTATTCTTATATCAGCCTGTCATCAGCAGCCCCTGCCTCCCCCTGAAAGGGATGTAACCTTGGATGAGGCAGTTCCCTGCTGACAAGAGCAAATCTCAGCAAGAGACGCAACTCTGAGCCAACACAGCTAGTATTCCTGGTGGCCAGGGGATGGGCACATAGTCTGAAAAGGGATCTGGGTAGAACGCCAAGCAAGGTATCCACTATGGCTGGCTACCATCTGGACTAAACTCTTCATGTGAAGAATTACAACTTAATCTAAATCTGGTTTGCCTCCAAAATTAAACACACGGATTCACCGTAGACTTTTTCCCAAAGTCAAAAAAGGCTCCCAAGAAGGGTTTAGAATGATCACATGATGCTTCTTTCTGGGCTCTGAGGAGTCCCTGATTCACCAGAGTGACAGAGACAGGAGCCAGGCCACACGTAATCCAAATTCCAGGAACCTTTGCATTTACAAACACTCTGAAATACAGATTCAGCTTTCTTAACCACCGTGGCTGGATTTCCTTGCCCCTCCTGAACCAAAGGGCAAGCCCAGCTGTTTGCTCTAGACCAAGAGAACAGTGCCCTGTTGCCTCCTTGGATCTAAAGAAACTGGTAAAATAAAACAAAAGTCTCACTCTGAGATCAGAAAATCTCACAACCCTCCCCCTGCCTCCAATGTGGCTAACTTCTTGGAATCACTGTCCCTCGCCTACCCCTTATGCTTCTTCTAGAGTCCCCGCTGGCACAAAGACTACAGGATCCTGTCACCACACTCAGGTTCTCAGGCTCTGCTTATTTAACAGGCCCACAGAATCCTCCACTGCCTCAAAGCCAGTGCTTCTCAAAGTGCAGTCTGAATGCTCTGGGTCTAACTCAGTAGGGAATGGGCCCAACCCAGTAGGGTATTGGCTCCCATCCTGCTTTTTCAGAGCAGCTGTTTTATTTGCTGTTGTCGTTGCTGCTGCTGGTTTTAATCTGTTTTATACACTGGTCTTAATGTAAAAGGTTTTCTGAAGAAAGGTCAAGAAACTAAATTTGAAAACCTCTCTTCTTGTTCAACGTTCAAGTGTTCAGTATCAATGACATCAAACTGACTCCATTTCAGTAACTAGGGTTCCTCTTTCTGAGCACAAACTCCCATCTAACACTTGCTAATTTCCCACTTTAACTGAAAAAAATTATATATATATATATATGCCTTAGTAGTGTCTAGTTGGTATTGTATAACCTTTTTTCCCATTTTGCTCCTTTTAAGGTTGCCATCTATTATGGTAAGCAGTATGTGCTTATCATCTACATTTATGGAACAAAGTTTTCATTTTAAATAAATATATTTCAAATCTTTAAATGAACAAATTTAAAGAAAACTATTAAATAATACAGCAGGCACACACAGTTATGGCAAAGAACATGAAGGTTGTACAGGGATAAACGCCATCCTCTATGGGGCAGTTACCTTTGCTAGGCATTCCATCTGTGGTCCATCAGCACCATCATCCAAATATAGCACTGCAAGGGTTCTCTATCTTATTGTACATAAGAACCAGAGATGGAAACCAGGAATCAGCATTCTTAATGGGCACCTTGGCTTATTCTGATGCCTGATGATGCCCTTCCCAGCATATCAATTCTCCAGGTCCACCAGACCAGGATTTCCTTAAGGGCAAAAACCATGTCTTACACATACTTAGCTGTGTTTAGCACATAGCTGTTAAATAAAGGTTTGGGAAATACAGTCAGACAGGTAGGGCAGAAATTCCATGAAATCAGAAATGTCAAGCTGGGAAAGGCCTTTCCATTATACAAATAGATAGTGAAGTTCAAAGAGGTTGAATTCCTCATGTACAGCCCCTTGGCTAGTAAAAAACAGAGCCACATCGAAGGCCAAATATATGGACTTCAGGTCAGCATTCTTTCCTCAGAGTTCTAGACCACTGCCTCTGGAGTTGAGGGCCTCCTGGGATTGGAACAGAAGTTTACAAGAACTTAGGTTATGGGGGAAGCTCTGGTGAAGATGGCAGAGTAGGTAAACACTGTGCTTGCTTCCACTAATGACCACATCAAAACTGCAACTAAACTACAGAACAACCATCATTAAGAATCACCTGAAATCTAACTGAACAACTAAACTACAACTAAAGACATACAGAAGCCATGTTGAGACTTGTAGAAGAGGTGGAGATGCAGAATGGACTGTCCCACACCCACGTGTGGTGGTTAAAAATCGGGAGGGGTATCTTGGCTGTGGAGGTCCCCTCTGTGGAGCAAGGAGTCCCAACCCCATACCAGGCTCCCCAGCCCAAGGCTTCAGAGCTGGGAAAAGTAGTCTCCATCAATTCTGGCTGTGAAAACAAGTAGAGATTGTGGCTGAGTGAGACAGGGGGTGGCTGAAGTCCCATGTGTTCCTGTTAAAGGGCCCACACATGGACATACTCACTGACAGACTTACTCATTCTGAGCTCCAGCACAGGGGCAGCTGCTCAAAGGTTTCCAGGGACATACAGGGAGGAACTGAATTCTCTGGCTTTAGGATGAGGGCTGGAGGGGCAGCTTTCTCCCCCACAGAAGTGCTGGCAGCAACTTTCCTTTATTGAGTCCTCACTGCACCCAGCTTGCAGACACAGGTGAGCACCATATCTGAGTCTCCATCAACATAGCTAACATAATATAATTTGCCCCACCCTGGTGATTCCCTCAGACCCTGCCCCACCCAACTTGTGGACCCAGTTGAGCCACTTCCAATGTCTTTTTCATCTAAGTGGCATGTCTTAGCTCATGCTGTGGACTTTCCCAAAATCTCTCAAAGGTTCACAAACCCCAAAACAAGCAGCATCTGGTCTCAGCATGCTCTGTACCTCTTGCTAAACAGCTCCAAGCCTAGCACTAGCAGCAGCAGACCTCTGTTCACAGCTTAGCCTCTCCCAGGCACCTCCAAGCCCAGCACAAGTTGTAACCATCTGCATATCACTTTGTAACTCACACCAAGTGGCCCTGGGTATATAACAGGTGACCTTGGCCTGCAACAGAGCCCCTCCCAAGAGTCTCCAGAAACAACACACCCAGTGGCCAGCTTCCAACAGCACAAGAGCACCACCCAACCACCTCCACAAAAAAATATATAACCAAAAGCCAGGCTGAACAGGCACCAGAGCCGTGCTAAAGCAAATCTTACTCCATAGGGTCAGCCCCTGAACAACAGCTCATCCACTTTAGTCATAGCCAGTTCTCACAATCAATCAACCCAAGGGTCAATCCCTCCCATTGATGGGCAAACAGCAACCAAGTTTCAACTACAACAGGAGGGCACGTACAACCCACACAAGGGACACACTTTTAGTACCCAACTCAGGTGAACAGGAAGAGTGTGCAACGGGGCCCCCACAGGACATGTACTATATAAGGCCATGCTAACTCGACTGGGAAACACAGCAACACAGTTAATACATAGAAATAAACTCAGGGAGACAGCCAAAACAGGAAGACAAAGAAACATGTCCCAAATGAAAAACAGAACAAAGATCCAGAAAAAGAACTAAACAAAATGGAGAGAAGTAATCTACCAGATGCAAAGTTCAAAACACTGGTTATAAGGATGCTCAGTGATCTCAGGGAGGACTTCAACAAAGAAATAGGAAATATAAAAAAATAACCAGTCAGAAATGAAGAATAAATAACTGAAATGAAGAATACATTAAAGAGAATCAACAGTAGATTAGATGAAGCAGAGGCTCAAATCAGTAATTTGGAAGATAAATAGCAGAAAACACCCAATCAGAACAGCAAAAAGAAAAAAGAATAAAAAAAATGAGTATAGTTTAAGGGGCCTCTGGAACATCAAGTGTAACAACATTCACATCATGGGGGTACCAGAAGGAGAAAAGAGAGAGCAAGAAATCGAAAGCCTATCTGAAGAAATAATGAGGGAAAACTTCCCTAACCTGGCAAAGGAAATAGATATACAAGCCCAGGAAGCACAGAGTCCCAGATAAAATACACCCCAAAAGGCCCACATCAAGACACATCATAATTAAAATACCAAAGGTTAAAGACAGAGACAGAATCTTAAAAGCAACAAGAGAAAAGCAGTTAGCTACCTACAAGGGAGTTCCCATAAGACTGTCAGCTGATTTCTTAAGAGAAACTTTGCAGGCCAGAGGGGATTGGCATGAAATATTCAAAGTAGTAAAAAGTAAGGACCTACAACCAAGATTACTCTACCAAGCAAACCTATCATTTAGAATCAAAGCACAGATAAAGAGTTTCCCAGACAAGAAAAAGCTAAAGGAGTTCATCGCCAAACCAGTTCATTACCACCAAACCAGTGTTACAAGGAATCATAGAGGGACTTCCTGAAGAAGAAGAAGAAGGAAAAAAAATAAAAAATATGAATAATAAAATGGCAATAACTGGATATCTATCAATAATTACTTTCAATGTAAATGGATTAAATGCTCGAATCAAAAGACCGATTGGATAAATGGATAAGAAAGACTGATTGGAAAACAAAACCCTTATATATGCTGCCTACAAGAGACTTACTTCAGATTGAAAGACACACAGAGACTGAAAGTAAAAGGATAGAAAAAATATATCTCATGAAAATGAAAACAGCAAAAAAAAAAAGCTGGGGCAGCAATGCTTATACCAAACAAAATAGACTTTAAAACAAGGGCTATAACAAGAGACAAAGGACCCAGTAATCCCACTTCTGGGTACTTATCCAAAGAAACACAAAACACTATTTCAAAGGGATGTGTGCATCCATATGTTCATTGCAGCATTATTTACAATAGCCAAGGTATAGAGGCAACCTGTGTGTCCATCATTGGATGAATGAATAAAGAAGAGGAGGTACATATATACAGTGGGGTATCACTCAGCCATAAAAAGAATGAAATCTTGCCATCTACAACAACATGGATGGACCTAGAGGGTATTATGCTGAGTGGAGTATGTCAGACAGAGAAAGACAAATATAATATGATTTCACTTGCATGGGGAATCTAGAGAACAGGATAAATGAACAATCAAAATAGAAACAAGCTCTTAGATACAGAGAGCATTTTGATGTTTGTCAGACTGGGAGGGGTGTGAGGGAATGGGAGGAGATTAAGAGGTACAAATTTGTAGTTACAAAATAGTTATGGGGATGCAGAGTACAGCATGGGGAACATAATCAGTAGTATTGTAATGACTAAGTGTGGTGTCAGATGGGTACTGAATTTAATAGGGTAATCACTTCATAAGTTATATAAATGTCTTATCACTGTATTGTACACCTGAAACTCATATAATATTGTATGTCAACCATAGTTGGAACATAAAAAATAATCATGGACACACATTCAATTAGTTTGATTCACTCTGTCCCACAACACAATATATGCCCTGAGTTTTGCAAAAGCCTAAGGGAGACTAAGTAGGAGAGCCTGGGTAGATCTGCATGACTGGAGGAAAAAGAACAAGCAAATCTACTCTAAGGAGTAGCAGTTTCTTCAAATGCAGATGCCAGGCATTGCACATACCCTGGAACCAAATGAATGAAATGCCTTTGTGACATAAGGAAGTTGTACCCCTCCCTGACATGAAGAATATGAGGTCCTGCATAGCCATCTTTGTCCATCCTTGTGTTCTTTCTGTTATTGCCCCAGTACAGTTGTTTGCTCTAGACCAAGATAATAGGTCTGGGGAACAAGCTGATGGACCCTGAAAACAAGAATTCTACAGTAATAAACATTTCAGCAGCCCAATTAAAAAGACTGGACCAGGAATTAGAGATGGAGCCACCCATCAAAAGATAAATTGGAACAGGTATGAAACCATTGACCCGCTATTCTTATTCTCTGAACTTTAGTCAAAATAACCATAATGCAGTTTATATTTCTGTCAGCTGGTACAGTGACAGAAACAATAATAACAAATCTTACTCTAAAACATGGCCTGGCTTCCCCTAACTTGCAAGAAAAGATCTTGGCTCTGCACAACACAAACTGGAATGGGCCGGAGGAGGCTACCAGCTTGGAGCAAAGGGGAGCAGAGGCTCCCCATTCCTATGCTAAGAAGCACAGGGCTGGGTATGGGAGAAGCTGGCCTGCAGTGAAGCGCTCCCAACAGTGATCAGGTGCAGGAGGCGGAAGCAGGAGCTAGTGCCTGATGTTAGTTCTCCAGTAGCCAGCACAGGTCGTGGATGGGCCGACCATTCCAGGCACCATGTTAGTCCACCCAGGTGTAGTGAATCACTTGGCATATCAGAAGAGCTGAGTGGAATTTTACTTGTGTTTGACATTTTATCATTCAGAGTCCTGGCAGGAAACAGATGGCTGCGACTCCAACCTGCTCTCTCTTCTCCTTTTGCCCTTCAAGTGAATCTCCTGTATTTCCAGCTCCCCGAGACTGCTACGACACTGTTCCCTGTCCAGGTCCTGTCTTTACCTCTCTATGGTCCTCTGTTGGAAATATGCTTCCATCCCTAGCTGTCAAAATCCTACTTGACATGCAAAGATCTGTGCACAAATCTTCACAGCAGCTCAATTTTTAGTACCCACCAACTGGAAGCAACCCAAATAAATATCCATCGGCAGGTGAACGGAAACACAAACTGCAGTACATCCATACAACGGACTGCTTCTCAACATCAAAGGACACACTATAGACACATGCAAGGACATGGATGAATCTTAAAATCATTACGCTGAGTGAAAGAAGCCCGATTAATTTTTTTAAGTACATACTGTTTAATTCCGTGTATATAAAATTCTAGGAAATGTGAACTAATTTATAGTGGCAGAAAAGAGATCAAGCATGTGGCTGGGGATGAGAACAGATAAAGGAAAGATTACCAAGGGCCTCAAGAACTCTTTGGAGATTGAAAAAGATACATTTGATTTTGATTGCGTTGATGATTTCACCAATGTATACATCTTTCAAAACATATAAAACTGAACACTTTCGATACACACCCATTATACCCCCCAACAGGTGTAAAAGATCCTACAAACAAAGAAAACACAAACTGGAAAAGCTACTGGCCAATAAAGGAGCATTATTCATAATAAATTAAGTGCCCTGACAGATTTTTTTAAAATACAAATAAAGCAATGGAAAATGGGCAGAGTACAAGTAGGTAACTCAGAAATAAATACAACTGGCAAACATGCGTGCATAAATTGTTCTGCCTCAACAGGATGTAAAAATACAGCCTATTCATGAAAGGGTCTGAAGGACCAGCAATGTCTGTCATGGCCATGAGTGAGGGCGGGTCCTCCAGGCAGGGAGAGGGCACACAGCCTTTGTACCTTCACCCCGCCAGTCTCGGCTCAGCATCCTCGGTGCTACCTGGCATGTCGGCTCACCAAATTCCTTATATGAAACCAAGGCCCCCTCCCACGTGTACACGTCTAACACTGCACCTTTTCAGTCCAATCGTGATTAGAACGTCAGCATACCCCAATCGCAGTTACGATTCTATTACTTCAGACTCATACAAAGAAGGGCTGGTTCCCGATCCTCAGGCCACAGGACAGAGCTCAGTGACCGGCGCTATCATCGTCCGCATTCTGTTACAGTGAGTGGTACACGCCTCTCTCCCCCACAGGGAGACACTAACTCCTGCCAGCCGTGTGGGGGGTCTGTTCTTTGCCAGGCCCTCAGATCCCAGCACAGGACCTCCAGCCCTGCTTGCAGAACAGTATCTTGAGTGTTAGAGTGGCACTTAGGAGAGCGCTGTCACAAACTTTTTTTATTCAACTTTCACAAAAACCCTGAGCTAGTATGACGATGAATATTATCATTAGTTTTATTCTCAATTTGAGAAAGCCGAGGCTTGCAGCTGGGTACCTTTCCTCGAGGTGGCCGGCTTTATCAGAAAGGGGATGAGAGCCCCCCACCTCCCGCCTCAGGACAGGGAGCCTCTCATCTCCTGCCTCCGCGCCCAGCGTCCAGCGCCCGTGGGAAGTGAGAGCTGAAAGGAAGTGCGCGAGGCCGGGGAGGGTGCGCCCACAATGCGCTCTGACTGCTCAAGGGTTTTTCTTCCTCTTGGTCTTCTTTGGCCTGACTGTTCCACTCTATTTGCCTGTAGCATCAGACTGAAACTGACAGGCTGGCGGGGGAGCTGGAGCAGAGCGGGGTGGGGAGAGCCCAAGGGGAAGGGGGGCATGTGGGGGAGGGGCGGAGACAGGAGGAAGAGCCGGGATGGAAAAATCCCAGGTGACTGTGGAAGAAATAAGGAAAGAAACGAGGGCATCCTTAAGAAGGAGACAAAGAAAAGTTGGACAGCCGAGGAGACACAAAGCATACATAAGCTTTTAGGAAAGAAAAAAAAAGTGGACAGTTGATGGCTCATTTATTATTAACAAACAAGTAGCACTAATGAATAGCATCATTAAAGGGCATTTTGTGAATATTAATATGTAGTTATATTCTAAATAATGTTTTCCCCTTGGCCAGGCAATATCCTTCCAATCTTCATTCAAAAGTCACCTATTTTAATTACAACCACCACCACCGCCATCAAAACCCCAGAGTCACAACCCTGATTCTGTATCTCTAACAGTCTTTATCACCAACAAAACACTGTTAAAAATAATGTCCTACATTTCTTTTCACTGTCTGTCTCCCTGCACTAGAGCATACGCTTTACAAAGATGGGTTTTTGTGTGTTTTGTATACTGATATGAACAAGTACCCAATATACCAGCAACGCTCAATAAATATTTATTTAAAAAAATAAAATAATACTATATATGAAAGGATGAGAGGTTTCCTTTAAAGGACCACCACCTACTTCCTGTAAAATTCCTCTCTCGAATCAAACATTTCTCTCACCCAGGGCTTTCAAGAGAGGAGAAGAGACCCAGTTCAGCCATGAGAGCTGCCTTTCCCTCTGAGCAGGCTTCCAGGAGCAGAGAGGCTGGAACTGAGAGCTATCACTGAACTCCTGGCTGCTAGCCCCAGAGCAACGTCCTCCCACAAGAGCACATAATTAGAATTCCAGAGTTGAAAGGGTCCAACCCTCTCATTTTACAGGTATGGGCTTTGGACCCAGTGAGATGGAGTGATCTTCCTAAGGGTACACAGCTCGCTCCTGAGTCCCTCTATGCTCTCTACTGAGACACAGGGCTTCGTTGGTAGGTGGCCAATGGCCCAGCCCTTGGCGAAATGCCAAAGGTAGAGGATACGTTGGGGCCTTCCAGCTTTGGTTTTCTGTGTTCTTGTCCCCCCATCACTCCTGCACAGGTGTGTCCTTTCCCAACCTTCCCTGAGCCATGATGTACTGAGTGCATTTGGCCCAGCAGGCAAAACCCTTATTTGGATTTCTCCAGGGGAAGAAGCTCTGGCAGTAGGGTTTCAGTCCTAGGGAGCTGAGTGAAATGGTATTCTGCAGAGATTAACCTTGTCCAAACTCTAGTATGTGTTTTTTTAAAAAAGCTTACAACCTTTTGAAATTCACATGACAGTGCCAAAATCCAAAACCAGTGAGAAGAAACAACTGGCCTAAGGCCTCTCTGTGAGTCGGGGCTGCAGGAATCCAGGTTTTCCCATTCCTGACTCTCTGCCTCCAAATTTTCTCTTCCTTCCATTATTATCATGTCTTGGGCAGGGAAGAACTGCATATACAAGGAAAATTTCAGGCATTTTTTTTTCTCCCTGGATCCTCCCAAATCTAAGTAAGCCTGCGACGTGGGAGCCTGTTCTCACCTATGTTCTTTCAAATGGATGAACCACATCATCAGAGGTTGCCAATAGAGAACTTGGAGCAAGAGATAAGAAACCCAATGCTTAAAATAGTCCACAATGACTTCTATTTGTTGAGCATCTAATATGTGCTAAGCCCTTCCAATTATTCATCCTCTGATAGAATCCACACAACAGTCCTATGACACAGGCTCAGAGAGGTTAATCAGCCTGCCTGGAGTCACACAGCCAGTAAGTATAAGAGGTGGCATTCAGACTGAGCCTATTTTGATGGAAGATAGCAGAAACTCCTTCTCTTCCATTCACTTAATGTTCTCTTCAGTTCAGTTCACCGCATGACACCAGAGCCCATGTGTTTGCTCCCTGGAATGCCACCTCCCTAAGATCCTAGCTGCAGTGGGCAATGTCATAATGGAGCAAAGGACAAGCTTCCCATCTGCCTTCAGGAAGATGAGTCTTGTCCTTCAGAGGTTGCCATCTCCATGAAGTCCCTTCCATCCCATGTTTCCGGGTTAGGTTTTTCACAGCTTCCGTTGCCATGGCATTAGGTGCTCTCAACATCATTCGAAAAACCAGAGGAAAATAAGAGGATTCAGCTTTTCGATTCGAGAGCTGCCCAGTTCTTTTAAAGGATAAACTCAACCTGGCCTTTGAATCAGGATTAGCAATGGGAGACAGATAATGGCACTTGTAGGCCTTGGAGTTATTTAGCTTCTTGCTCCAAGACGTTCAGTTCGCTTTTCAGACGTGATTTCATTCTTCTGCACAGGCTCTTAGGCAGAGACCAAAGAAGAGACCAGGACAATTCCTTGTAGCGTTCGACTCGAGGGAGTTTCATGGCCCCCACCCATGTGTCTGAACTTGTTCCTCTTCTCGTCTCTCCTCCCGGGCATGAAAGATAAAAATGTCACACCACTGGCACTGTTACATGTAAGTGGGAATTTATGGGAGGATCACGCTGTTGCTCCATCAAATTTAAAAGATCAAGAAATAAATATGCTGCAACGTTTGTGGACTATTAGGAATGAGAGGCATATTACTGTTTCAAACTCTGTTCCCTCCACCTGGCACCCATGTGGCATCTTCCAGAGGAACAAACAGAAGGCCAGAGAGATGAAGTGAACTGAAGAGAAGGAGTTTCTGCTACCTTCTTTCAAAATAGCCTCTAGGTATTGGGACCACCTTTCCTGCTGCCAGAAAGAAGCAATTTTCATTTTCCCTCTAGGATGCCCAGAGTATGTTCTGTTTATCACTCACTCTCTTGGGTCTTTGATTGTTCTCTATGAGTCTACTTGCTCTTAGTGTGTTGGTAGAGTGGAAAGAAAATAAATGCCCTTTGGGATCTGGAAGACGTGGGTTTAAAACTCAGCTTTTCTTCCACTGAAGAGCTGTATTATTTTAGACAGATTACCTAATATTCTCTCAATTTCAGGGCTGAGACCGGTATGGACAGACCCATTCGAAGTCCAACAACCTCTGATTTCCTATGCTAGTTTACTTAAAATAAGGTATCAGAAAATTCCAGGTCCTTGCTTTATGCTTTAGTATCCTAGTACTTGTATTTTTAATGTTCTGAACATTCAGTTTTGGATTCCACATCTCACATTCACCACGTTTTTATATTTAGACACCATGGTTAAAGGCTTGTTGACCAGTCCTCAATACAGAGAAACCTGTTGAGAGTTCTACAACAGGGACATATACCAATTTTCAACTTGGCTCAACCACTCAATAATGAAAGGAGAGGAGACGGAGCCCTTGCTTTTGTAAAACATGCTGTTTAGTAACCAATTTCCCTGTTTAAAGGTGAGATCAAGGATGTTACATGTATGTTTAGTCATCTGTGAATCAGTGCTCTCAGCTCTCAGCTCTCAGCCCAAACTGCAAAGGAAATTTTATTTGAAATTTTCAACACTCCTATCCTTGGGCAGCATATAAACATAGCAGAGAGCAATGGCTTAAAAGTGAAATTCTAGAACTTTCTATCCCAATCAATACATTTAAAAATTAAGCAAAATAGACACTATTTAGTAAGAATTCATCCAGAAATTCGTCCTCCTATTTAAACTAAACCATCTACTTATCTGTCTTATCAGAATCAGTCTCAAAGTGAATAGTGTTTGAGGGGTTAAGTAATATTCTAATAATTCAGGAGTTGTACGTTTTCACAAATCCTTCAGTAGTCAACAAGCCTGAATTAAAACCCTTAAGCAAAGGGATATGGGGAGAAAGCAGGCTGATGGATTCTGGGTGATGAAAATGTTTAAAAATTGTGTGATGGTTGCATAATTGTGAATATACTAAAAAACCATTGAACTGTACATTTAAAATGGGTGAATTGTATGGTATTTGAATTATATCTCAATAAAGTTGTTTAAAAAATCCCTAGGCAGCCAATTCTCACTTTCGTTATTACAAAATGAGGATAATACCTTAAAATGCTGGTATGAAGACTGAGTAACTGTAGTATAGTGCCTAGCACTGGTCTTTATAGTAGATGCTCAGTTAATAGAAGCTGCTATTGTCAGAGTAGCAGTAGT
This sequence comes from Rhinolophus sinicus, assembly GCF_036562045.2. NCBI lineage: Eukaryota > Metazoa > Chordata > Mammalia > Chiroptera > Rhinolophidae > Rhinolophus > Rhinolophus sinicus. The sequence goes on from NC_133757.1 coordinate 98,619,650, forward strand.
AATAGTAATTATGACAGTAATGGTAGTGAAATCATTCCCATATCCTCCATAGTTTCTTAGTCCATTGTAGCTCCAAATTTCCTTTCTTCTCTAAATTATTATCTATACAGTTCATTCGAAAACTTGAAAAAGTAATGACCTACCTTTTCATGATAGTGCTTCTATTGTTGTTCAGAGCAATTATTCATATCTTCTACTCAGCTAGTTTTATAGTTAAAAGTAACTTTTTGCTGTTTATATCATCTTTCAACTAGACAAGGACACAGAGAATACCTCAGTGAGTCTCCCTACAAAACTTTCATTTGGGAGGTGCTCAGTATGATTTCTTGATTGGATTTTAATATTGGATCTGTTTTTGAGTATGAAATTAATCTCTTTCAGTTTCTTTTGTCTCTCAGTTGCCCCATATGTCCCTTCTTTTCTAATTTCCATCTAGTAGCCCATTTATTATCTATCTGCAAGTTTAAAGAATCCTCCTTTTAAAATGGCCTCCTCCATTTTCTACCACCCCTATGAGGTGGACAATACACCAGAGCTGAGAAAAATAAATTACTGTTCCACCTGATAGATCATCAGTTAGAGAGTCTTGCATAGAAGTGTGGACATGATACCTTCTTGATATGTCCCCTTAAGGAATATTAGTACATGTGGCCCCCAGAAACCTTTTATATACAGAATCTTGGGCCCCAAAAGTTGCTTCCAAGGAGCAACAGGGTCTTCCTACTTGATTAACATCTTCTTCCCTGTAGGCTCCTTTCTCTGTGTAACTAAAGGACATATTTCCCACCAAAACAAAGAAAACTACACACATCAAGCAATTAAGTTAGCAAATGAGGCTAGGCGCCTAGAGAAAGTAGAACCACCTATGATTAAGAACGAATCTGAATATCTAACAAAATAGAATTCATAAACTGGCAGAAAATGTCTCCTAACTACTGTCACCTTACGTCCTGATATGTGCAGCTAAGAATGGCAGGAGTGAGTGAAAATGTTGTTGGTTTAAGAAGCTCAGTAAAGAGGAATCCAAGATGGCAGAGTAGATAAACACTGTGCCTGTATACTTCCATGAACACATTAAAATTACAACTAAATTACAGAATAATCAACCTGGAGAACCATCTGAAGTCTAGCTGAACAGAAGTCCTATAACTACAAATATTTAAAAAGCCACGTTGAGACTGGTAGGAGAGGCGAAGACTCAGAATGGAACCCAAACCTCTCTGTGACTGTTGAGAATCAGGAGGTATTGTTCGGCCATGGAGGTTCCCCGCCCCCCCGCCCCCCGAGGAGCAAGAGACCACAGCCCCCCACACTAGGCTCCTCACCCTGGAGAACTGGTGCTGGGAAGAGGAGTCCCCACAACACCTGGCTGTGAAAAAAAATGGGGATTCTGACCATTTAGGTGGGACAGAAGGCTGTGGGAAACCCAGATGTCCTCCTAAATTGCCAGCATACAGACTCACTCACTCGCAGGCACTCACCTTGGGCTCCAGCAGAGGATGGTGACTTGGGTGGCCTCAAAGAAATACAGAGGACAGACTGACGTGTGTGGCTTCAGAGGAAAAACTGGAGAACAGTCAGCATTTTCCTGGTGAGGGATCCTCCTCTCATCAGCTGGCAGGCCTGCGCCATCTTTCCTATGTTGAGCCTGCCCCCACAGGCCAAATCTGAATCTGATTGGCCCGTGAGCTGTACTGCTCCACCCTGCTGGCTCAGCTGGGAACCCCCACACCCAACTAGCACACTGCTGGAGGCACTTAGAGGAGCAGCCAGCCCCTCCCTCATTGCATTCTTCCCTGGAAAACTATCAGAATCCACCGGCCCCAGGCAGGCAGCGACTGGCCTCCATGTGCGCTGAAAGTTTTGCTGAGTTGCTCCAGGCTCAGCACTGGCAGCAAACCAGAATCTGCATTAACCTGGTGACCATAACTCTTCCCACTCTAGTGACTCCCTGAGACCCTGCCTCACCCAACTTGCATGCTACATGAGGCTTTATCAGTGGCTGAACCTTAAGGGAGCCGGCAGCTGGCAGCAATCCTCCAGGTGTCCTGGCTTTTTGCAGAACTACCCCAGGCCTGGTACTGGTGGCAGACGTCCTCATCCTTGGTTTGCAGTGTGGCCTCTCCCACGCACCTCCAGGTTTAGCACAAGCAGCGAACAACCTCGAATCACTTTGTAGCTCCTATCAAGTAGTCCCCAGCTGGTCACAGGCAGTGCGTGACCTGGGCCTGCACCAGAGCCCCTCCCAAGAGGTGCCAGAACCGACATACTTGGAGGTTGGCTTTAGACCATGGCAGAGCACTTCCCAATTAACCCCACAAGTGGCACACACAAAAGGTGGTCTCAACAGGCACCAGAACTGGCTGGGGCAAATCCCACTCAGTGGAGTAAGCCTCCCACACAGCAGTGCATAAGCTGTGGACATGGCCAAATCCCACAGCCAGTCAACCTGAGGGTCAAGCCCACGCATTGATGTGCCAATAGCAACCAAGGCTCAGCTATAACAGGAGAGCACACACAACCCACACAAGGGATTAAGAAGTACAAATTGGTTGCTACATAGTAATCATGGGGATGTATGGTACAGCATAATGGATATAGTCAATATTATTGTAATTGTATGGTGTCAGATGTGTACTAGATTTGTCTGGGTGATAGATGGGAGGCAGTTGGGGGCAGGGTAGAAAAGGGAAAGGGATTAAAAGTACAAACTGGTAGTTACAAAATACTCATGGGGATGTAAAGTAAATATAGGGAATATAGTCAATAATATGATAATAACTATGTATAGTGTTCTAGACTAGTCTAGTAGGTACTATACTAGTCAGGGGGATCACTTCTTAAATTATGTAAATGTCTAACTGCTAAGCTGTACACCTGAAATTAATATAAAATAACATTGAATGTCAACTGTAATTGATCAATTTAAAAGGGGGAAGGGGAATAAGAGGCCCAAATTTCCAGGTATAAAACAAATAAGTCATGGGGATGTAATGTACAGCATGGAGAATATAGTCACTAATATTGTGATAGCATAGAACAGTGTCAGATGGTGGCTGGACTTATGGTGATCACTTCTTTAAGTATATAAATGTTGACTAACTATGGTGTACCCCTGAAACTAATCTAATATTGTATGTTAGCTATATTTTAAATAAAAATCTTTTTTAAAAAGCTCAGTAGATTGATTTGGGGTATTGTTTGTGGGGCTCGGTAGCAGATCAAGAGTCATTTCCTGCCCAGCAACTAAGTGTATTAGAATGTTTTTAGCTGCAAGTAACAGAAACCCCTGCTCAATCAATAAAGAACTTGATTATCTCATATAACTGGCAGGCCAGAAGAAATATCGTTTTCAGAATTATTTGATTTGGTGGCTTGCCAATGTCACCAAGGACCCAGCTTGTTTTCATCTGTCTGCCATGCCACTCATGGTGTTGGCTTTATTAGCTGGTAGCAACCTAGCAGCAACAAGTCTCAGCATCTCATCCAGAGACTTCACCATCTCTTAGGTGACCTCATAGCAGTAACTACCAGCACTGGGGAAAGGAATATCCTTTCCCCAATCAGGCATAATTGGGAGCTCGGGGTGAGGTCAGTGTTCCATAGGCACATGGTTATATAAGAATGAAGGATAGATGAGCACAATTGGATTTCTGTTAGGGAAGAAGGGGGAATGGAGGCTGCGTAGACAGCCAAGCATCATCATTACACCAACCATCCTAGTACATAATGAGATTACTGGCAAGGGCGAAATGCCTACAGAAGCATATCAGCAGGAATTACATTGTCCACATACGTAGGGCTATAGGGCTTACCCTCCCTTAGAGAAAATACAAAGCAGTCTTTCTTAGGAACTCTAAAGGAAGGTCAAATCATCCAAAAGCTATGGCAGCAATGAGTGGAAGTGACATGAAGGTAGCTGGGGGATGGATGGGAACATGTGGGTGATGACTAATAAAAACCCACGGGCTTCTGCAAGGTTCTGAGATGTCTAACTGCCAGAGGGAAATGAGGGTGGAGGAAGGGATGTGTCACTAGCTCTTTCCAACAGCACTGTGACTGTCTGATAAATCAACTCTGTCAGTGTGAGTGTCCCTGGCTTATTAAGTTAATGGAAGAAAAGAAATTTTTTTTCAGATACAGAAGGGACCAAAGCCAAGTTCACAGGCAACAGCCAACTCAAAGCAGCATGACAAGCTTTCCTTTGAATCTTCCTGGCATCACTATCTGCACCTCTCTGATGTGCATGGTGTGACACTTTCATAGCCTAAAATGATTAGGAACCCAGAAATGCCAATATCTTCCCATCAAAGGTTTTGTAGGGACTGTTATTATCAATTATTGGCTAGCACTCTGCAGTTAACAGAACAGTTTTTCATGAATGATCCCATGAATTTTTACACAAGATATATATTTGTTGTCATCCCCCTTTACACTTCAGGAAACTGAGACTCAAGGAAATTAAGTGACCTGCTCTGATCTTCATGGTTAGTGAAGAGCTAGAAGTAACCCAGGGTGGCCTTTCAAAGAGGTAGAGTATCAATGTGTATTTTATTGCATAATTTCTGGCATCTCTGAGACCCTAGAGATTGTTTTTTTCCCCCTGGAAATTCTTAAACATTATCTTCCACTTTAGCCTGAAATTTCTACTAGTGGGAACATGCCCATTGAGCTAAAGCATCATGTCTGAAAAAGGTCCTTGCCAAAAGGTCCATGTACTGCCTGGGAAACTGGAAAATAAGTGGGCATCCAACTTGCTGTCAATTATACTTTAGTGTGCATTCATGTTTTCCCTGAAATCCAGGGCTGTTTAGCCAAATTTTGCATGGAAAATGGAGAGCCAGAGGTCCAAGGAAAGAAAGAGCACACTTAGACCAAAAGAAATGAAATTAGTTCAGGGAAGAGGAGAGGTGCCACAGCATTTCGCCTCATTTCTGGTACAATAGGGCAGAAAGAATTAGTTAAATGCCTCAAACAGCTGGAAAAAGAAAAGGGAGACTTAAAGTCCAAAGAAATAGACTTGAAAGGGAAATGATTGCTAGCCTGGAGTAAAACCCAAAGGAATCTGAGTTAGACCTATGGTTGCTGAGCTTCTTTAACACCCCAGGTTCCAATCTTCAGCACAGCTTGCCAAGGACACTGGCTCAAACAGGCAGAGCTCCCAATGTAAACAGCCGCGGAGTCCCAGCTCCGTTCCGAGGGGCGCCCTCGAGGCGCTGTCTTCGGTGCTGAAGTAGCACAGCCCGGTGCCGAAACACGCAGAGGCAGCAAGAGCCATTCCAGGCTGCGCCACGCTCCACCTCTGAGTTAGCTCCGGAGTCACGCGGCCCTCGACCATGGAATTGTTTGTTTCACAACTGCACCAAAGTGCCTTAAGTCCCCACCTTTATGTTTACTCCCACCACTCACGCCAACTTCTTGAAGGTACAGGAAAGGGACTTTTGAAGCTTCAAAAACCTGTACCGGCCAAATTGCCAGGTCAGATCATTTGCTACTAATATCCCCAGAATCCACTTTTAGTGTCCCATTTCCTCTTTCTATGGTATTTCCTCCCCCTGTCTTAAGTACAGCTTTTCCACAACCTTCTCCCCAAGCCTCCTCTTGGAAGAGAGTTTGGAGAAGCCTCTTACAAACCAGAGTGAATCTAAGTTAGTGTGGGACTTCATGTGAAACCTTACATGCCATGAAATGAAAGGTTATACCACCATTTAAGAAAGACATCTGGGAAACCACAAGATGGCCACGGGGTTTTGAAAATTAATTTGGGGAACATACAGAAGGATAGTGGATGGGGGGAGGGGGGTTCACACAGTGTGCGGGATATAAATGATAAACATCTAAGTTTTGCTTTGTCTTGTGCACCTGAAACTAATAAAATAAATTTAAAAAAAATAAAATATTACCATATTACAAAAAAAAGAAAAAAGAAAGAAAGACATCTGGGAGGCAGTAAAGAAGGAGGAGATTTCTCCAGGCTTATAATGTCGCACCCACAGAGAGCTTCCTGTTACCTCTACATATGAGTATGAGCATTCCTCATTACTGTTATCATTACACAATGTGAAAGGTCTTGGTATTGTAGGACAAAAAAATCACATTTAACTTATTATAAACTAAAAATATTTAGTCATTCAAGTGAAATGTAAGGATGACCAAGACCCAGGCTCTATTCTCAAGGCATTCTCAATCTAGTCGGGTGGATGGGTGGCACATTGCCAACTAATTATTTATATTCCAAGACATGAGCCAAGTTTCATGGGAGCCCAGAGACCTGCAAGGAGGACATAGGCATGGATCTAGAAAGGGAGTTTATTAGGTTAAAATTAAAAGGGCAAGAAAAAAGTGCAGGTTTTGTGGTTAGAAAATGTGGGCTCCAGTCCTAAATCTGGCAATTATGGTGTGATTTTAGAAAAGCAATTCTTCTGTAAAATAATAATAATAGTAATAATGCCAGAGAATAATAACAATACCAGACTTGCTGAGTTGTTTCAGAGTTAAATTGAGATAACATGAAAACACACTTCCTAAACTGCACAGCACTATTAAATAAAAAAACTAACCATTTCCTGACTGTTTGAGTGACAATGCCTAAGCTTGTATGTAAGTGCCATGAAGGCAGGGTGGGTCCTTCTGGCTGGTTGCAGTGCCCAGCATAGCATCATGTTCCCTGAGAGAGTTATCAAGACTATTCTGATTCCAAAAGAGCTCTGACTTGGGGAAGAAAAAGTAATATGTTTGCCCTCGTGGCCAGTTCTGCCCAAGCCACCCCTGAGGTGTGGGGAAGAGAGGTGCAATAGAAAAAAGATGGCTCTCACAGGAGGAGTTGGCCTAAAACAGTAGCTCCAGATGGAATTTCAGCTGGAAGCATACAGCAGCAGCTGAGCTCAAAGAAATGACTGAGGTTTTCTGGACCTACTCTTTGGCTGGTGGGTGAGATGAATCAGAAAGAAAATATGGGACAGGTGGTGCAGGCAGAAGGGAAGGGAGATGGGGATGAGGAAAGCAAGAGAGAGGTCATGATGTAGAGTCACATTCCAAATCTTTTGCTTGGGTGGAAATTTTCGACTAATACAACTGCCACTGGATATCGCTATAGCTTCACGAAGAGACACAGTTTAGGAAGAAGATAATCACAGATTATTAAAGTTGGAAGAGACCTTTAAAATGGTCTAATCCAACACCTTCATTTTACAGATAAGATTGGGGCCAAGAGAAGTAAAGTTCAAAGTCAAAAAAACAAATTCCTGGAAAAAACAGAACTGGATTCAGGTCATCTAATTCCCAGGTCAGTTTGTTTCTCACTACTCAATAATTGAATTAAGGTGAAGTTTCAGGTACTGCAACAACTAAACATAACATTGCAGACTTAAGGAATAAATAAGAGGGTCTTCCCCCACTCATGTAAAAGTCACAGTGTGAGTGGTATATTGGGTTGGATTTCAACCCAATTGGTAGGAAATTGACTGATAAGGAATTTTCCATACCAGGTTTACTAGGGAGTGCTTTCTGGAATAGGAGGTGGACAGAGGTGTTATTGCAATTGCAACAAAAGCTTTGGCCAACACCACAGTGATCTCTGTAGCTGGAATGCTTTTTAGAGTTGTCCAAAATTGAGGCATGAGGCCCAGGGCTTTCAACCCAGCATTGACCAATTATTGGCTGTGGGCTGCTCCTGGGGGAGGGAGTGGAACTTCAAGTGAAGCAGCGCTCTCTGGCCAAGAGCAATTCCAGAAGAAGAATTGAAATGTGAACCATCAGTAGCCAATGTATCCAAAATCTGGGGAATGAGTGCTTCAGGCCTGAAGGAGAAGGTCTGGGCAGCCTACCACAGCACCTATTACAGTCGTCCAGGTTTTGGGAGGGAAGCAGCACCCTTACTCCACATTCAGGGATCCATTCACTGCTCAGCCACAATTTAGAGAATCATCGTCATCAACATGTCCAAAGCATAATAACTGGGTTCATGCCATAAGACAGAGAGCATGGCATAGACACACCAATATCCCAAGCAATAGAAGTGGAAGTGGTTCAGATTCCATTGACAAGAACTCAGTCATATGGCCATATAGCAAGAGAAGCTGGGAACAGTAGTTTTGCCATGAAGATGTGCCTAGCTACAATTCTGCTACTATGAGAGAACATATTAAGAAAGAAAGCCCTAAAATGCCATTTATTTTTCACTGAATGTATGCTTTAAATGATCTCTTGGTATTTTATCCCTCCATTTGGAGCTGGAATACACATGTTCCTTGAATCTATGCTGCCCTATTATTCTTCTGGAAGCCAAAGTTACTCCAAAGAGAATTGCTTGTTCCAAGACAGTGGTCAAGCCAGACTGCTCTCTGGATAGGGGTCTTTCTGACGAGCCCTTGAAGTGACCAGAAAACCATCAAAGAGATTTTCAGTAACTAGCAGTCTGTCTATGGAAAGCCTAGGTTCCAGAATTTCTCCATGCCCAATAAAATCTGGAAGGCATGATGAGTCTTTGCCCTTCCCTATGTATGTAATTGCAAGATAAGGTACAGAGACTTGCTTGGTAATGTTTTGCTTAAGTCATAATTTGTAAATATTCCAAAGTCTGGCTTCTCATAAGCAGCGTCTCTTCTGGCTCAACATCCAATATACCTGACCCCACTTATTTTATATCAGAACTCTGTAACCTAACTACTTTCAAAGAAACAACTGAAGTTTTCAAGATCCAGGGAAGGATTTCCTAGTATCCTGTCCAAAATCCTAGATCTATACTGATAGTTCTGGTTCTCTGAAACCCAACCAAGCTTTCTAAAGTTGTACTGTAAAAGCATTTTTCTTTCTTCCTGTTTATAATCCTACAGTCACACTAACCCTGCAGAAGTCTTCCTTCTTACAGCACATTCTCTCAGGACTCCAATCCAGAGAATGTGGAACTGGGATCTATGCTGAAGGTGTTTATAATAGTCATGTCAGGGGCATATCTGGAGTCAAAAAGATGTAGGTATGATCTGGGGAATATGCAGAACCACTCATTGAAGTGCAGGAAAGACAATTTCAAAGCCTTTATGTTATCTTAAATATCAGAAAAAACCTATCTCTATTAATATCTAACGTATGGGCCGACAATGATGACTTTTTTCATCCATGTGTCAGAAGCCCAGGTGTCACTTGCAAGAAACGTGTTATTCTGAGAGAAGACTGAGAGTTCCACACTGTGGAAGGGTTAAGTGGAGTTGTAGATTAAACAATCTAGTTTTAATTAAACTAACCCCCATGCCCCAAAGTAGATACTTGGCTTAGAAAGATTCCTGCAAAGAAATCCCAAATGGAAGCAACTACTAATTACACAAGCAAGAAGAGAAGGCAGAGCCAACACTTCCACTCCTAGTAAGAGCTCAGTCATATTACATATACAATATTCAGAACCATGTTACAAGATCAGAACAATGACTTATTCAGATCCAAGAAGAAGTTGGCCAAAAATGTTTGAAATTATCACAATTGTTTGAAATATCATCTGGCATCCACTACCCTAAATAATGAAACTCATCCTTAGTGTATATTATGACTTGAGATATTAGCTAATGATATGTGTGTTACATAATTTACAAGTATATAAATATACATACATTGGGGGTGCACAGGCAAATAAATTTTTACTGATAGAGAACATACTCATAAAGATTTGGAGACCATTGTCATAAATCGTCTAAACAATTCATGGTCACTCTGTGAGTGGTGTTCATTTGCAGATGAGAAAACAGAACTCACAGCGGCAAAAATGCCCAGGTAGTACCATCAGCTATCGGATTTGTGTGGAAGCAAAGACTACTCACCAATGAAACTAGCACCCCCAAAACTGAGTGAGCAATTCAGGGAGACATCTGTGGGAATCAAAAAATGAACTTCACCCCCCTAGCTAATGAGTCCTAGGCTCTGCCCTGTTTTATTCCCAGTAGATTTGCCAGGAAAGCCGGGACCACAAAGACTACTTCAGTCTGCCAGACTGAATGAACCACAGAAGCCCACGAAACATCATCTTTTAAGAAACAAACAAACAAACAAAGAGGAATTTGCACTAGGATGCTTTAAAGACCCTGTCATCGTCCCCATCAAACAAACACAAATGTTGCCTTAGTGCATATGTCTGGAGCAGGAAGCGAGATCACAATCCCAAATGATTAAATCTGACTTCCCGAAGGGGACCTGATCTTGACAAAAGGCAAGCTTTCTCAAATTCATCCCTTGGAGGTTGCAATGTTTAAAAGTAAAATCTCTTCCCCTCACTAAAACTCCCTGGGTGGAAATAGCCCTCGGAAGAATGGAAACCCATTTCCCTCCGCAGCAATCCAGTCTGCTTCCCCAAGCTCAGAAATGTGCTGCACTCAGCATTTCTGTGCTGATGCAGCATCCATGGTCAAAAAGGCGGGCGGCTGCAGCAGCCGCAGCAGCAGTTGCTCCAGGGGGTGGAAATCAGATTGCACCATTTCTACCTCATTTGGCAGCAGAAGCACCAAGTCACAAGGAAGATGAGGTTCTAATGGAGAAGCGGCTGGATTATGTCATTCTAAAGGTGGTGAGTAAAATGGCTATTCGCTGGGGCATTAGGTTTTTGTGCTCTAAGTGAAGACTCTGGGTGTAAGGTTCTGGGTATAAAAGGATGCGTGTTGTGTATCTGTGTGTGCCTGTGTGTGTGTGATGGTACACACGTCTGGGCACTCATCTTGACACCGAGCAGCAATACTTGGAAAGCTGTGAGTGGAATAAATAAGTAGAAGGTAGTGTTGTCAAGTTGGAGGGGGTGGGAGAAAACATGACTTCCAAGCCCCTGGTTTCACAGAAGAGGATCCAGAGGTTCAGAGAAGTGAAGCCTTTTGCCTGAGATTACAGAGCTCATAGGTGGCTGGGTCTCGGACCCGGTGTCCTGATTCTCAGGCAGGGCCCTTCCCATTGCTCTATGTAAAGATAAGACAGACGACTGCCTGTATCCCAAGGAACCTGTATGCCTGGAAATAAGCTGAAAACGGCAGCCACAGCATCAGTGCTGCTGAGACACTTCTCAGTATGTCCAGTAAACATGGGAAGCCATTTCTGACTAATGGCAACCTGGGATCCAGCAGCAAAACAGCAGCGCGTGCTGACCATAAATTGCTCCAGTCCTGAGGGCTACCTCCTCCCCGTGAGGTTATTTTTTGGATCACACAGCAAACAAAGTGTGTACAACACCAGCAAATCTTCCCAGCAGGATCAAGCGGGCTGTTGATAGGACTGGAGAGTCTGCTTCCTCAGTACGTCCCCCTTTGCTTGGAACAAATATTTGCTGAGTGCCATCCATATGCCAGGCACTGTGCAAGCCACCATCACATTCTTTATCTCACTGAATTGTCACCACAGCTTCGTGAGGTATTAATATCCACACCTGACGAGTAAACCTGAGACTGGATGAGGTTACATTGTGTGGCCTGCTTGGGATATTTTCAAAATTCCTACTTCTTCCAAGAATCATGGTTGTAAAAATACTTATGTTCTATGATCCTCCTTACAGAATGACCATTGCCCTTAAACTGGAAGGAAATGTTCTCTCTTAAATGAAAAACAATTATTTGCAACATGCTGGATCCAATGTGTAGTCAGAGCAGGGACAATGACATTGAACATTTGCAGATTTTGACTCTAAATGAAGCACTGCATGGGCCTTTTGGGTTTTCTCCTATTTTTTCTGGGTTCTGGTTCAAGGTAAAATTGCACAATATACTTCGGAACCTTGGCTTTTGTATAGAGCTCTACCCCTAATCATGTGATCTGGAATAAGTCACTTTCTTTCTCTTAGTCTCAGTCTTCTGATTGATAAACTGACAACTAAGACGAACAACCTCTATCCTCCCTTCGAGCATGGACATGTTTATGTATGTGTTCATTCTTTCACTCATTCAAGAGTTTCTTGAGTTCTCATGACATGTCAGATGTAGTGCTGGTGGGGGAAGGAATTTCAGAGATAGCCCCTCCTGGCCCCACATCTTTCAAGCCTGGAGAGGTTATTTGCCAACAGTGAGAATTCTAGTCAAGTCCCCTCAATACTCTGTCTAGCACGCTTTCCATGAACTTTGTACGCCTTCTCCTCAGTCTCCCTCCCAGCTCTGAAGGGTTTGAATTTTCTTTCCCCTTGCTCTTTTCTATAGTAAGACGTATTGAAGTACTTATTCAATAAAACTCAGTGCCAGACACTGTGGTAAGCAGTTTTCGTGCATTACATCATGTAATGCAGACCATAATCCTCTTCAGTAAATATATGATTAGCATTGATTTACAGATGAGGAAACTGGCAGGTTGAGCAAAACTGCACAGCTAAAAAGTAGTGGGGACAGAGTTTCTATTTGAGGTGATGAAAAAGTTCTGGAGATGGATAGTGATGGCGGATGTACAACATTGTGAATGTACTGACTTGTATCATTTCAAATGATAAGTTTCAGGTTATGTATATTTTACCATGATAATAATAATAATAAAAAGTAGTGGGGAACGTAAACCTAGGTAGCATCTAACTCCAGAACTTTCTAGCGCTAACCATTTTTCATGTGACCCCACCACAGACAGGACTCAGAAAGGAATGTGTTCCTTCTCCAAAGGAAGACTTAGGACTTTTTTTCTTCAGTTTTGTAAGAAGCCACAGAATCATGCCCTCACGTTGGGGAGGTTCCTGTCTGTATTGAAGGTCAGCAGTAGCCTATTCTAAGTCTGGGAGAGTTCGAAATCATTTCTACCTTACTTCTCCCATTTCTTTCTCAGCCTGTAAGGTAAACTCTGTCCACAAACTCAACTCCATTTCGAACACATTTAAACATCAGGTATCTTCTTGATACAATGCTTTGGCTTACCTGTTGAGCGGCAGTAGAGATGAGAAAGATATAGTTCCTTCTGCAGAGTTTACAATCTAGCAAAAGGGGTAAATACACAAATAACTACAGAAGAAAAGTCACTGAATAGAATTGCTGAGCACCTATGCTAGACGTGAAAACTACAGGGGTGACACAGATGCAAAGATGACACAGGATCCATGAGAAGGGCCTGCAGAGCAGACAGACTATATTCTGCTGAGAGAGAAAGGTATTTGCAATGGAGGGATAGTTCTCCTTATCCATAAAATAGCTATGGACCTATTCCAGATGATATTAGAGTCTAAATATTGCCACCTATCCCCTCTTCTTTTTTCTCTTATTATTTTTTCTTCTCCTTTCTTTAGGCTTGCTCTGTTTTTCTTTTTTTAACTTCTGCCATTCGATGCTTAGGTCATTCATTTTTGGTCTTTCTCCTTCACTTATATAAACATTTTAAGGTTGTAAGTTCTCCCTTAAGTATTTCTACCATGTTTCCCCGAAAATAAGACCTAGCCAGACCATCAGCTCTAATGTGTCTTTTGGAGCAAAAATTAATATAAGACCCAGTATTAGATTAGATTAGATTAGATTAGATTAGATTAGATTAGATTAGATTGGGTCTTATATTATAGTAAAATAAGACTGGGTCTTATATTATAGTAAAATAAGACTGGGTCTTATATTAATTTTTGCTCCAAAAGATGCATTAGAGCTGATTGTCTGGCTAGGTCTTATTTTCGGGGAAACACGGTATGACTGTAAAACACAAAGTATTGATATGCAGTATTTCAATCAATTAATAATTTACAATATGATTTGATATGAATATCATAGACCAGTGAATTATTTAGAATGCCTTTTTTCCCAAATACCTGGGGAGAAGCAGGTGGATATACATTTTGGCTAATGATTTCTCACTAAATTACATTGCAGTCAAATAATACAATCTGTATGACATCATATCGTGGTATTTATTGAGACTTTATTTGTGGGATAGTACGTGATCAAGTTTTATAAATGTCCCACGTATGCTCAAGAAGAGTGTGATTTTTCTAATTATTGATAAGGAGTTTCCCAGGTTGTCCATTAGAGTAAGTTTGATAATGTGTTGTTCAAATCTGTATCCTTTCCCGCTGCTTTTATCAATTACCAAGAGAGGTACATTAAAATCTCTTATTATCATTTTCAATTTGTTATTTTTGCCCTAAAATGTCTTCTTTTTTTTTGCTTTTCTATTTTGAAGTTATATTTCTGGGGGCATTCAAGTTTAGAATTGTTCTTCTACTTAATTGCTCTTTTCACATTGTTCATTGTGGAAATAATCTTTATAACCAATAATGTCTTTTGTCTTCAAGTCTATTTTATCTGACATTAATATACTATGCATTTTTTCTTTTGGTTAGTATTTCCTTGTTATTCCTTTTACCGTCCTTTTCCTTTCAGCCTTTTTGTTCCATGTGTTTGATGCATCTCTTATAAACAGCATATAACTAGATTTTTTTTCTAGTCCAGCTATATTTATTTCCTTCAAGCTCTACTATGCAATTAAAAGAATATTTATATATCTTATCTAAAAATTTTAGGTATTAACTTCCAGGAAGTTTCCAGGTTTCTTATTGCCAGAAATAAAGGGTCTAAGACCCTGTTATTTAAGAAGATTTCTACGGATGTTTTTTTACAATGTCTCCTTTAGGTTGTTCAAAATTGGTCCTTGCTTTTACTCAGTCTGTGCTGTTCCATCACATCAAACAAGTCCTAAATGTCATCTTGTCTCTCCCAGACATCCCCAAAGAACTTCACATCCACAGCTATCATCTTCGGGATCTTCTCTTGTTCCTGCTAAAAGATTGTACCAGAAGTGAAATTATAATAAAATAGATACTGGAGGTTGTCGCTTCCTTGAAAACAGACCTTAGCTTCAAGGCTCAGTTCTCCAAAAGAAAGAGAGTTAGTTACTTAGACCCTTGGAAATCAGCCTCCTCTGTGATGATTAGTAATGCCATTAACGCACGGTGTTGGGAACCTTTTCTGGATTTCATCAAGACCAAAGCCAACTGTACTAGCAGTCCTTCTTTGCCAATAACGACACGACTGCCTTTTTTTTTTTTTGAGGTAAAAAGTATTTCATTAAAAAAAATTAGCTTTTAGCTAATATTTGTTGAGCACTTACTATGACAAGGCACTATGTTAAGTGTTTTTCTATACCATGTGTGATTTTAACCTGCCAACAACTCTCTGAGGTAGAAATAACCAATGTCCCTCTAAAAGAGAACCTGAAAAACTTGGAGTTTTGTCAGAGCTGTGCTCAGGCCCAGTGAGCAAGCAAGTCAACAGATTCTACAAGTTCTCCCAGCATTGAATTCTACCTCTTCTCCCATCTATACCCTCCTTTGGTTTCCTACACAGCTATGTGACCCTTTCATCTCTGATTTCTAGCCACTTAATAGCTGTGTGATCTTGGGCAAGGTGCCTTACTCTTCTAGTCCTCGATTTCCTCATCTTCTAGCACTAAGATTCTCTCCTGTCTCTGACCACTCCACACACAAAGGCCAAGACTGCTGGTCATCTGGGGGAAACGATGTCCCCCACCTGCTCAAGCTCCATTTCTGCGGGAGCTCCTGAGACCCTCAGAATTTACAAACTTCCCCCCCCCCGGAAATAGCTGGATTTCTCCCTATTTCATAATGTGTTGTTTTTACAACGCTTGTTCAGTCAGATCGTGGGTCAACTACAAGACACATCATGAAATAATCTTTCCCCCAGCTCCCCTTTTGCTCAGCTTAGCGCCAGCCACGGACTACCCAGCACATGGCATTGCATTTCACCTGCCCACTTCCCTGCCCTCTCTTTTTCTGGGGTCGGGGAGGGGATGACAGGAGCAGAGGTCATCCCTGGACCCGCCTTTTAGAAAGAAGGCAGAGAGACCGATAAGTATAAAACTGGCATTTACTGCGTTTTCTCTCAGTAAACAATAATCCTGTGATGTCAGCGTTATTATCCTCCCCATATTGCACGTGAAAAATTGGTCCAAAGTCATCAAATAGGTAGATGACAGAGCCAGTATGTGGTCTCACGTCTGTGTGGGCACCAAGATTCCCGCTTGTTCTCCTATAGAATCTACCCTCTATAGTAGAAGAGGCAAAGGACCCATGCAAAATCAGCACAATTTCAGGACTGTCAAGAAAGCATCCTCTGTCTCCCCAAAAAAAAATCCTTCACCAGTTTAAAAGCTCCCAAAATGTTTGTTGACTGCTATTACAGCCTTGTGTAAAAATTTCCTTAAGAGAATAAAGATAGCGAGGTGCCAGTCACTGAGTTGAGATCTTGTCTTGCAAGCATCAGGAGAAAGCATCATGAGGTGGGGAAGCAGAGAACAGAACAAAGAAAGGTTGGGGGTCTGGGTAAGTGGAAAACCCTATACCTCCCACCTACCAGTAAGAGAGGAATTAGGCTCAGAGAGGAAAGTGACTTGTCCAAGGTCACTGTAGCAAACCAAGGACTAGGACCCAGGACTCCTGACTCCCAGACCAGTAGCAGACAGCCTGCAGCATTTTGTCAGCATGCTGTCTCCTTTATTAGAGAGGGAATTCTCTTGATAATTGTGCAGTTGTTGGTATATGACTACTAAGGAATCTGAAATGAAATGCCATCATTTCCTGTCCTAAAGAAGCTCAACAAATATATATATATATATATATCAGAGAAACAAATCCCCTGAAAACTATATTCCCACCATTCCTCTTTTATTCTCCCCCACCTTTTCTATCCCTTGCTTCAATCCACCGTTTTCCTTGGCATTGTGTAGTATCAGCTTAGGGTATCTGATCATGCACCAAAAACAGGGAGTGTGTCTGCCGTGCAGGGGTCCTGTTTATCAGCCCTGCCTTGGGGCAGAGAGAAAGCAGGAGATCACCCAGAACCAAATGGAAGTACGTTCACCTTGATTTACAGTCCTCCATCCCAAGAATTTCCCGGGGCGCTCTGTCCCCAAATGAGCCCCTAAGTCTTTCTCTATTTTCTGGCTCCCCTCCCCCGACCAACCCCAGGTGACGAAACGCTGGGACTGTTAAGATGCTGTTTAAATGCAGAATGTTATTATCACTATATATCAGCCAGATCGGCTTTGTAGGTCGTACTAAGATGTCAGAATGATGCAAGCCAACATTTTTATTATTTAGGATACAGTCTACTAAGTTTATGTTGATTACTCTAAGTATCATCTTTGAAAGATAACTAGCATTAAAGTGTTGATAATATTCCACTTTTGCAATCATATTTGCATAGTGTACAACAGAGTTTAGCAGGAAAAATTATCTTAAGTGGTGTTTCTCATCTGTTCTGTCAGTCTCATAGTGCTTGCTTCCACTGGGTGCATGAGGCAGGACAAACGCTGACAATTTTTTTTTTAATCAGCTTTACATTATATAATGTTATTCTTGTTCCTTCTGGGAAGCCTGCAGCATGAAGCTGTAATAGAAGTCTCAGAGTCTTTCGGCCGGTCATAACTGGATTCCAGTTCTAGCTTATGCACTTGAGAAAAGTCATTTAACCACTCAGGGAAGCAGTCACCTCTTCTGTAACATGGAATGAGCGAGGCTGTGAGATTGTGGCGAATATATAAAAAGCACCTAAATAGGCTTGTGCCCAGCACACAGCTGACTGTCATGCAGGGGCCCCCTTTGTTTTACAGGCACTGTTTTTAAATGCCTGTTTACAGCATTTTTGAAATTAAAGATTGAAAGTAAGCCGACGTTCCCCACACTGTACTTCAAGCTGACTATTCTTTGGCCTCCCAGCAGAGTTATATATGCAGATAATCTGTTTGATGCTGCTCAACACAGAAGGGGCACTAATTTTCTTTTATGAACAATAGTTGAATGTCTCCTGAGTGTTGGCTACTGGGAAATGAATATTCTAGATTTCATCTATTCATTCATTCATTACAAACAAGCTATCCTCCAAACAACCCAATCAGTCTTCCTATTTCCCCCTTTACTTTTTTTTTTTAGTACTCCCCCCAGGCCTACTCCAGTCTTTTTCCCAATTGGATGCTATCTTTCATTTTCGTCTTGTCACCACCTAATGTCCAATTTTATTTAAATCATCCTCAGACACAATCCTACAAGATATGAATCACATTTGGCTTTTTTAAAACTCTGACTTGTTAGCTGTCTCGTTTATGATTGACAAGATTTCCATTTTAGTAATTTCTACTAATTCTGCGTCAAATCTGTATATTTAATGAACACCAATTGGCATCTCATTATTAGTCAGGATCACTTTTTAAGTGGAATGCACTGATTTCATAATTTATAGTACATGGTAGCTGCCTCTAAATGATATTCAAAGAAAGTCTTGTCCAGTTTACGTTAAAACAGTATCTGGAATATGAATATGAACATTATATCCTCACCATGGTCTCATCCTTTATGCATATGAACAGTTTGCATGATCCCATCAGACTCTAAAACACAAACAAGGCTTTTCTTTTTGTAAAGGTATGTTGAATTGTATGTCCGCATAAAGACAGAAAGAAAAACAGATAGCTTGCCTCTTGCACCAAAACAAACAAACAAACAAAAACAAAAATAGTCCAAGTTCTCCAACACAAACCCAACCTGACACAAGCTGAAAATTGCCTGAAGCACTGACGAGTTAAGAGATCTTCTTCCTGCGGCAGGTAATGCATAGGTACTTCATTAGGAAAGAGATTCATGCCCTATGTAGCAATTGAACACAAATATTTACTTGTGGTAATATCAGATGATAAGGGGAGCATGGTTTCTTTCTGAGCAAGGAGGGAGGGAGAACCCTGCCATAGATGCCCATCATAAGCCTTGCAAATGAATCATTAGTCTTTATCCAGCAATCTGGGTCAGGATGGAGCTAAAGAGGAGAGCTTTTAAAGCTGCTACAGGGCTCAGGTTGGATCTGCTTATGTGAAGGCACAAGAGGCAGACAGTTACCTTGTGGTGAGGCATTCTAAGGGGGATACAAAATGCTTTCACCTGATATAGGGACCTTTTCCTGACCCAGAGAGTAAACAAGAATAAAGAGGGGTTGTACTTTCAGATGAATGCCATTTCAACACAAACACACACACACACACTACTTTTCTCTAGGCTTTCTGTGTTCAGCTTTTCGGGCCCTAAACAGTGTCTGCCAGATAGATTTTAAAAGGAAGACACCGTCTTCCAGATTGAGGAACATGTGGATTTTTTAAACAATAGAATCCCATGTTATTTGTGTTGAAATGGACTTTAGAAATCATCTACTCCAAGCACCTCATGCTGAAGAAGAGGATATGAGAAAAGGAGGAGAGTGACTTAACTTGCCCAAGGTCACCTTCATCATGCCACAGTTTAATTTCTTTTGGTTTTTTGTTTAAGATTCCTTTTTTATACAGTATGAATAATTTATTAAATAATGCAGAAACAAAACAAATTGACTTGGTAACTGCCACCTGATAAACTGGATATGTGTCAAAGACTCTTGTCACATGCCTCATCATTCCCCCAAAATGATTACGAAAGGATGCTGTTTGCCAGACCTCTGTCTTGGTGTGTGTGTGTTTGGGGGGGGGTCCTTCCTCAAAAGCTCTTGTGCTGGCTTTAATGCAGTTATTTTCTAGGCACGTTTTAGCCCTTAATTTACTCAGCCAAGGCTCTGGAACTTTAGTGTGACTCTTGCCCTATCTCTCCAGGCAAGAGTGTGGCAGTGTGTGTTTTCCTAACTATGTTCTGAAATACCGCTAAAACTAGAGACATTTAAATATAAAAACTTAGGTTTCAAAATTAAATTTAAGCCACACAATAATTGTACTTGCTAGGATCCATTGCTATTTCTTTTACTTACCGAAATCAGAAGAAAACTTAAAATTCAAATATGGTATGAGAAAAATATACAGGCAAGAAATGAAGAGACCTGCTTTTGTTCTTAACTTTCCACACTGAATTTGCTACAAACCATCCACATGATCTCTAGAAGCAATTTTTCCTTCTCTCTAGGCCTTGCTTTCCTGAGAAAGCAGGAAACCAAATGATCTGTGGGGTTCCATCATTAGTTATGCCATTCAAATAGTATCTCCAAAATTGTTTTGTTTATTTTTTTAAAAGTTACAGTAACTGCATAAGTCTCTGTAGCTATTTCCAAAGATGAGAACTGACACTAAAGGAACACTTCCATATCTGCTAAATCTATGTAAAGCTTTCAGAGGAGGCAGTTTCATTATTGAAATAATTCCTCAAAACAGTGTTGACTGACTTTGGACTATGAGCTTGTGAATCTAACCCTTTAACCAGTATTTCCCCCCATTTACTTTCCAGATTGATTTGTGAGGGTTTTTTTCCCCCTCTTCCTTATTTGAAAATATTTGTTAAGACCTGAAGAGAATTAGGAGTATGGAGTATGCAGTATGCATATATACACAAACATAAGTAAGATCAAGCCTGGTTCTTATCTAACCTGAACACTTCCGTAGAAACAGAGTTTTATATTCAGTTTCTCTGGCCACCACCACTTGAAGGTTATAGAATATTCTATTTCAAGACACCTTTAAAAATGAGGGGCCCTTTTAAAAAGTACTGCTGCAGAGTGTTATGTTATTTTGATTTCTGCCACAGATTGAATCACTCCTGAATGCAAACACCAGCAACGAATGCGTTAGAGGATCCGCCATCATATTAAAAATTAAATCCGGCTGCATTTCATAATGGGCTTTTCTTTGTAAAGCACGGTTTCTTCTTCTCACCATGGAAATTGCGCTCTGATGGCCGTTCTTTATGGTTAGCACTGAGGCATCGGCTGAGGTCAGAACCCTACTTCTCTGAACAGGGAACCACAAATGTCACTGACACATGGTACACTTGGCAAATAGTATATTTCTTTCCAATCTCCTGCGTCTTCACTTAGCCTCACGTCCTGCTTCTGGTAAGCTGAAGAGGGTTTATTCCTTGGGTGATCTTTCCTTCCTTTAGTGGGACGGAACATCGGGAGACAGCAATTTACAATGAATTCAAAAGTGAACCTCTTTTGATTTTTGTTGTTGTCTTTATTTTAACCTCCAAGAAGGGAGAGATTTAACTCAGTCTTCACCCCAGGCTAAGCTAATACTTAGGTCATGTCTGAGCTCTCTGGGGAACCCCCTCTTTATACCATCCGAGGGGCAATGGTGTCTTTTCACGTGGAGCAGCACAGCTGTCCAGCCATATGGGCCCCGAACAGCCCAGTCAATCGGATTTGGGGAGGTTTTACAATGTAATTTCTTAACGTGTTAGTATTTGGGGTGAATTTGACCAGGAGTATAGACAGCTCTTAAGCCCAAGGGTTCAGGTTTTAAGAAGCCATCACAATGTCCCAGCATCTGATCAGATTGGTTAGAAATACATATGAAATCTATGACAGGGGGAGGGGAAAGGACTCCTGACCCTCTCGTTGGAGAAAGCCCCAGGGGTCTGCTCTATTAATTCAGCATCAGCTGCTTCCCCCCCCCCTTTTTTTTTAACCCGGGGCTCATCATTTAAGGCGTTCCCACTCAGGCCTGCAGAGCCTGTTACAAAACCATCTCTCTGCTCCCCTCCCCCCATGCCGCAAGATGAGAGAGCAAATAGCCTGCATTGCAGCAACCGCGCAGGACGACTGCAATGTTGAAACCGTCCTCAAGCTAAACAAAACCAGGCCTTGAAGAAAAACCAAGGAAAAGACAGCAGCGGTGTGTCCTGCTGCCCTTCAGTCAAGATAACCTCAAGTCACAGCCCTATCCCTCCATATCCAAAGGGTTCAGAAACTGTCTGCTTAAGGAATTTTTAGTGAATAGAAAACAAATAATCCTGAGTCTAAAACCCTTGTCAAAATGGTGGGAGTCTTGAGCCAAGTGACCGCCAATATAGTTTTTCCACCAGAAAACTACTTTAAGTTTGAGGGGGAACGTTATCAGAATGGTAAATTTTCTCCGCAGAAATATCCCAGATGATGGCTTTTTCCAACCTCAGTCTTCAGAAATTAAAAATGTATTGCAGGGATCTTTTCTATTCGTTTCTTCTCTCTGTCTCTCTCCACCTCTCTCAATTTAAACCAAAGCTTTCCGCTTCTAAGAATTTATAAAAACTGCTTATTTTTAGGCTTCTCGTGGTACACTGTTGGCGGCAAAAAGCTAGTGTTAAGAGGTTTTGCGATTGCTATTCTTTTATGGGACAAACACCCAATAATTGACAAGAAGCAAAGCGGCCTTGAAGCTAGCAGGGCAGCGCCCGGGGTCACCATCCATTCAGATCGTTCCCACTGGTGGGCGCGCGTCTGCGCGACCCCCGCAGGACCACTCGCGCCGCAGCACACCGGGCCATCTGATTTGAGGAGCTGCTTTTAGCTGTCAGGGGCTTGCCTTCCTCTCCATCTCTCATTGCTCTGAATCCACGGCTGCCCAAAAAGCTGATTTTTTTTTTTTTTTTTTTTTTTTTTTTTAAGTTATCAAAGAAGAAAAGCCGGAGTAAGGGAAGCAGATGGGCCCTGCGCGTGCGGAAATCGCCAGGGTTGGGGTTGACTCCCACCGCCGCTGAACGGACTCTTCCGAAAGACCGAAGATTTCTCTTTGCTGGCCCTAGTTTTTTTATTAGGGGTCGGGACCTAGAGTATCCCACGGTCGCGTTCTTATGGGCAGATTCATTCTCAGTCCTTCCTTAAGACCCAGCTAACCTCCTGCTCCCGGAAAAACACACCACGAAACACACCACCACCACAACAAAAGGCTCCTCCCCAAAGTGAGTCTAAATGTACGCTGGACGGGTAGCGGTCGGACGTGGAGACACACTTTCGTGCCTCTAATCTCGAGCGTCCATCTAGCCGGGGTGGAGCGGGCGGGTGGGAGGGCGCTGGGGGCGGAGAGGTGGGGAGCCAGGAGGGGCGCGCACACGTATCCAGAGGCGCGGGCACGCGCTCCCGCTCTCCTTCACATTCACCTTGACTGCAGGGGGACGGGGGATGGGACTACCTTACCCCCCCTACACCAACCCTTCTCCCCACCCCCTGCCGCTGTCCTGCCCAGACGCCAGCTTGGGGCTGGAGGGGTGGGGTGGAATGAGGAGGTGAAAGGCTCTCCCGTAGCCGCAGCGGCGGGACAGCCACGCGCTCTCCGCAGTGATGTCAACCGCATCCGCCGCAGCGCCCCCGCCCCATCCCCCTCCCAACTACCCCTACCCCGGGCCTCGCCAGCGCCGCGGACCGCGGAAACCCTAGTCCCGCTCCTCCGGCCCCGGGACCCGAAGCAGAGGGCGTGCCGATGCCCTGAGCCCCCACTGCATTTGCAAAAGCGGGAGAGACCGGGAGTGGACCAGCCGCAGTACCGCGGCCCCTGAATCGGAGGAAGGGGAGGGGGCAGTGGGCCCAGATGTTGTTTGATGCCCCCGGCCCCGAAGGGGCGTCTGCCCCAGACTGGTGTAGCCGGGGTTATGTTATTAAAGGGGCGGAGGGCACGGACCCCTGCAGGTGCCGCGCGTGTGGGCACAGAGAAAGCGCCCTCTTCTCCCAGGATAGAATTGGGGGAACGGAAGCGCGTGTGAGTGTGGGGGTGCGAATCGCCACCTCCATCCTTGGCTTTCCCGCTCTTCCGAGCGCTCCCACTTCTCACTTTCCCCAAATCCGCATTTTCCTTGGCACAGCTCTCCCCGAACAAGAAGGAGAGGGAGGTACCGGGGGCAGTGAGAATGACGTGTGCTGGTGCAGAGAGGGGGTGGGGGGCTGCGGGCCAGGCTCTGTGGACCGGCTCCTAATCCTCTTGTTTTCGGTACAGTCAGCAGATGTGGCTTCTTTTAGCTGAATAATCCTTTAAAGGAATAATAATTTTTTTAAAAAAAGGAGATCGACCTCACCCAAAGAGGACGGCGAACGAGATTAGGGCTTGGTAAGGATAAATTAAAAGGCTCCAAATTCTCTCTGTCCCTCTCTGCCTTCCTTTCTCCCCTCCTTCCCCTCCCTCTTCTCCCCTCCCCTCCCCCTCCTTTTCCCCCCATCCCCTGCAATCCGCACTCGACGCGAGTTCACGCGGAGGGCTGGATTTCCAGGCTGAACCGCAACTTGCGCTGCGCGTTATTATTATTCATCTGAGGGTGCTGCCGCCACAACCTTTGCCTCCTGCGCTCCTCTCCTTCCCCCGGGCCGCCGCCGCCAACAGGGCAGTCCCTCCTGCCCGCAAGCTCTGGTCACCAAAGGGAGATTCAGAATTTTTTATCATGTTCACGATCATCATCGTGATGCTCCTTGTCATGGTTATTATTTCCTCCTACCAGGTAGAGCGACCACCAGCGCCTTCTCGCCGCCTACCCTTTCCCCAGCGAAGGAAGCTGTTGGGGCCCGGCCCTGGCGGCCGCTCCCTGGATGCGGCTTCCTCTGCTTCTCCGCATCGCTCCCTCATTCATCTGTACGTATATTATCTCGATCCTTTTTATTCCAGTAGATCTACTGCCTTCCGTTGGGCTGGCCGAAACGCTGCGGACTGCGACCAGTCTCTTAAATAGAGCAAAAAGGAAAAGACCTTGAGTGGACATCGGGACAAAGCACTGTGGGGTCGGCGAGAAGGGACGCACGGGAGCGCTGGCTCCGGAACTCGACTCATCTCCGGTGCCCAAGGCCTGCCCGGCGTGTGGACCTCTGAGGGTATTCAGACTGACCTTTATTCATTCTTGTGGTATGCTTGAACAGGGTTATTGTTGGGGAAGAGTTGGGTTTGTTTTTCTGGGAAAGGGAGCTGAATTATGGGACTTCAGGTAGACTTTACTGGGCTTTTCAGTTCCCCTGCCTCACCTTGTCGAGATCCGGTTGTGGAGAGGAGACCGGACCAGAAGGCTTAGAAAAGAGTAGAAGCCGGAGATGTTGTCTGCAGGGCTAAGGGAATAATAGTAGGGCGAGGGAACGGTGAGTGGAGACGGGCCAGCTGGAGGGGGATTTCGAAAAGAAGGGTTAAAATAAAAAAAATCCTTCGGGCTCACAGGATGAGTTTTGCTGGGGATGAAAATACGGGTGTCTGTCATAGAAGCTCTGAGAAATTGATGAAAATGTGATATGTCCGTGTACACACATAAGGAGGCGTCTGCATTTGTGTGTAAACAGAGTGGAGAGGTGAGGAGGGCACAGAGGGAGGGTGCTTAAAATAATGTCTTATTATCCCTTTGGCTTTGGGGACGCTCATCCTTTGGTTCTCTCCCTTTTTTTGACCCAGGGAGCTAGCCGCACTAGACATGAGTGACCTTTTAAATCTGCGCCCACCCCTTACCTAGTAAAGCCCGTTGACACTTTGGGGTGGGGTGGGGAGAGTGGTAGGGGTGTTTCGAAGACACATATTCTCTCTCTCTCTCTCTCTCTCTCTCTCTCTCTCTCTCTCCCTTCTCCTCCCCTTCTTCCCCTCCTCCCTCGCTCCCCCCCTTCACTCTCTCTTCCTCCCTCCCACCTCCCTCGCTCCCTCCCTCCCTGCTGCATTTTGCATGAGCTATCTAGGTCATTAGCATTTTAGCGTATGCAAGACTTGACAAAGCTGATGAGGGGCCAGATGGGCCTCGCTCTTATGGTGTTTTTTTTTTTTTTCCCCCTTTTTTTTTTTTTTTCTTTTCCTTTTTCCCTCCACCACTTGGGACCTGAGCGAGAGGACTGCAGCAGGCGAGTTCCGGAAGGCTGAGTCCCCAAATCCCGGCCGCGGACCTCTGCAGCTCGTCCTGCGGCACGCCCGACCAGGCTGCGCCTGGACTCGGCCAGCTAGGTAAAGGCAGCCGCCGTTGCCCTGCCCTGGCAGTCGCTGCTGAGCCCCTGGTGCCCCCCCTTGTCCCTTGAGCTGTTCTTCCCCCTCCTGGCCCCCCTCAGTTTCCTGGGCAAAGCTGAGGGCGAAATGGGTGGATAGGGTTTGCTAGGCTGGGTGAGGTGGGTTTGATGTTGTTTTGTTTTTTTCATTGTCTAAAGCTGCAGAGGAGGCGAGGCGCGGGGAAGGGACGAGGGGAGTGCGAGTAATTAACACGGCGGAGGCACCTCTCGGTCTCCCACTTCCACCCACACCCCCCAAACCTCCACCCTCTTCGCTTTGCAGGAAAAAGCCTGGATCCGAAAGGATGGGGGAGAACAAAGAGCCTTTGGAAGACGTCGCTGTTATCTCATTGTCTGTGTGATTGGGGGAGCTGCGGTAGGGTGGATGCTGTGGTCCTCTTCTCCCTGCACTCCCCCACCCCCATCCCTCTCCCCGCTGTCACTGCGCACGCATTCGCGCCGCTTTTTACTTATTTTTTTTCCTTGTTTTCTCATTCCATCTTCTCCCCACCCCCTTCCTTTCTCCCTCTTCCTTCCTTCCTCCTTGCCTTCCTCAGGAGACAGGCCTCTCTCTCCGTGTTCACAGCGGACCTTGATTTAAATGTCCATACAATTAAGGCACGCGGTGAATGCCAAGAATGGGGCTGGCTGAGCACCGTCGGTCCGCCAGGGCCCGCCAAGGAAGGAGCCACAGAGGCGAGGCGCCCTCCGCAGAGCTCAGCGCTGCGGCTGGGGGAGGGAGGGGTCTCCGGCTCCTGCTGGCTGGGCTGCCGGGAACCAGAGCCTTCAGGGTGGGGAAGTGTGTGGCTTGTGACAGACATGGGTTTAGGGGTGCAGAAGGACTCAGGGAGAGAAACTGAAGCTGATTCTGTGACAGAACCACAGATCTGTGCAAGCACGGATGCGGTGGGAGGGGGGTGCCGGTGAGCGCATTGCGGAGTGATTCTGTGTGCATATTTTTCTCTACTCCGGGTGCGTTGTATGCGGGTGGACACCTTTTTCCGCGGCTGTGTTTTGTTCAGGGCTTAGCTTTTGGTTTGCTTTTTTAAAAATGTAGCCGGTATCCAGAAGACTGGCAGACTGTACCAGGGCTTGCACTGCGGGTATATTGTGTTCTGCTTGAGGTTTGGAGGGAGGGAGGTAGCCAGTTGGAAGGGAGGAGGGAGGTGTTTTTGTCACCCTTTGCTGTAGAGCTGTGGGCACCTGACAAGATTAAGGAAGTCATTGGGATAGATGGGGAAGAAGGAACAAACTCTTGGTGGGTTCAGAGGCTCCATCAGGGCTGAAAGCATGGCCAGGGCTCTTGGGAGCATCTCACTTCCTCCTTGTGGCTGTAATTGCAGTTTTAGGCAGAGATCCAAGAGATGCAGAGGAAGGGAGAGGCGCAATAACCTACATGTACCAAAGCCCGGGTGGGGGTGGGGGGGGTGCATTCCTTTTAAAATCTGAACAGAAGGAAAAAACAGAATGTGTGCAAGTCAGGGTCTGAGAAAAGACTGTTTTGAAAGAGAATGTCAGGGAATGGAAAGGGTCAACCTTCCCTCATCCTGAAGAACCTGCTTCCCCAATGGGGCCTTCTACCCAATCACTGGACCTAGAGCAGTAGCTGGTCCTAGAGGCCCCTGGCACACTGCACAGTGACAGCCCATCCCATCTCCAGCTCTGTATTGACCCCCAAGCTGCACTGGATAGCGGCATGACCTAAACTCATTAATTTCCTGGTGGAGAAAATGGAGGAGGGGCAAGTCCCTGCACAGAAAGGAGGCCAAGAGCTGGATCTTCCTACCCAGGAAACCTGCTGCATCCCCTTCCCTGCCCTTGGCAGAGGCCTATCTTTGCAAGGCCAAGGCCATGGGGATGCTTAGGTTTTCAGTTTGATTCCTGACACAGTAATCAAAGCCTAAAAGAGCCTTACTGAGGAGCTCTTTCCTCACCAAAGCCTCATCTAGCCTACTAAATAAATTAGTATTCAAGGATACCCTAGCCTCATTTCTTCCCAAATATTTGAGTACCTATTATGTGCCAGTCATTGTATAATTATATGTTAGCTTCTTCCTTTGCCCTCCTAAGGGGATGTCTGGAGTCAGGTGAGGTTCAGTGTGCCGTACCCCATCTAGACATTCCCAGAACCTTCTCTGGGTCAGCAGAAATGTGCTACCACTTGCTCACCCCTGCAGAGAAGGCTACAGTTCACATCGTGCAACCTGCAGGCACAGTGCCTCAAGTTCCAGAAGGCAAGCTTGGCCGTAGGACAGAAGAGCGAGCAGCTTCTCTGGCCCCTGAGCCTTAGCCAGGGTTGTCCTAAGAGGCATTGGCAGCCATTGCCTTCAAAATAGACCTCCTTCCAAATGGAGCCTCCTTGGGATATAAATGCCCTTGCCTTTCCCTTCCCTCCTTACTAAGAAGGCTGCTCTTACGATTGTTTGGAGCATGATTTAAGCCTCTGATGACCAACCCCTTGCCCCCACCCCAGTTGCCCACATTAGTCAAGCTTGTCTCCATAATTGCTTCCCTGTAATTCCATCAGACATGGCTGCACCCTTTGCTGATGTGCCTGCCCAAGTAATGCCCCTTTTAGTTGGAAACCTAACTGCACTTTCCTTTGAGAACTTAAACCGCAGGCACCACGGACAAGGCCTGCCAGGTTCTTGCTGCCGATAATCTGCAATGGGAGGGGCATATTTTTTATTTTATTACTTATGTAAACTCTTGGTCCAGAAAGCTTTAATGTGTGTGGGAGTGTTCTGGGTCTGCTGGGTCTGTCTGCATCAGTGTGGGGATATTCCTGTGTTCACCAGGTCTCATTACAAATGTTTTTATGTGGGGCTTTAATAGCCCAAAATGGCAGAGATGAATGTACCACTCTATACCCTATGTTATTTTAAGGCCCCCGTTATGTTCACCAATAGAGAGTGAAGGTCAGTCCTGGCTTCTTCCCTTTCTCTATATTTGGGGCCTATTTATGTCCGGCAATATTTAGTTAAGAAACTTGAAGATTTCTGCTTTTTCAAGGCCTTTCTTTAGCTCTCAACATCATCTTCTCCCCCTACCTGTGTATTTGAGCCCTTCTATTCACATCCTATTGTTTAAATGAAGCGGGGAATATATGATTTTTAAAATCTAGGACATGTTGGAGGCCGTTTGTTGAGAATATGCCAAGGAGGCCCCCATCGGTTCACACATACCACCATCACTATGGTCCTCATGAGGATGGGAGCTTGTATGTTTCTCAAGCTGACTACCAGATATTTTAAGATGGATTTAGAAATGTATCAAAGGAAAAATTGGTGTAATTCTTTCCCCTGCCAGAGACAGCCCAGGCCCAGATCTCTGTTTAACTGGAAAGGAAATTGATCAAAGGCAAAGGTAAATTCCTCTATCTCTTCTGTCACCAAAGGGGTGGAGAAAGGGGACAGGTTTTGTGGATGCGAGAGGAACCTTAGCCAGAGAAAGAAATATTTGGGGGGAGAGGTAATTTCTCAGCACGCATATGCCCCATATATACACATATTTTTTTTCTCACATAACCATATCCATTGCTAATATTTATAGAAAAGCATTTAAACACACACACACACACACAAATCCATACATCTATACTGTCTCCACAGGGAAATAATTTTCTATTTCCCTCTACTGAACTTACATAATACCTCCACCCCTTGTTCCAACCTGAGAGTGGAGTCTTCTGGAGGCAGCTGAAAAGCATTCTCCCTAGCACAGATGGAGCCTTCCTTCCTCCTCTGGGCTGTGGGTGGTTTTAGAGCCCCATGAGTCAACATGGGCTGAGGGCTGTGCTGCTGTGTGTGTGGTTGAGGCTTGGCTGGCTGATTCAGGGTGATGAGTATGTCAATCAGAATAATTATGAGAATTATGATACCTAATAAAGATTTTTTTTTCCTCCAAGTCCCATCTACAATTCTTTCATTTGGGTGTTTTTGCCAAGTCTTACTCAATTTGACTTCAGTTTAAAAGATATATAGATTTCATGTGTAATTGCATCTCCTGTGTAGACAGAGAATAAGAGAAAGGACTTCAAATGGGATTCATTGGAGTCAACGTGTGCGGTTCTATGCCACCCAATTCAGGTCTGCAGGAGACCTGGAAATATCTGCACCAAATTTAGATGGCCTCAAAGAAAAGGGGGAAAAAAACAACAACAACAAAAAAAAAACAGGCCTTACTGAGAGCAAGGAATGTTCCAGGTCAGAAAGAAAATGTCAGCAATTCTCAATAGGTTCACCTTTGCATTTTCTTATCCTTCTCTCTTTTGTCTTAAAATGGAAATGTTACCCAAAAAAATAAAGATCTGGGTCATGCTGCATAAGCCCAAAAAATAAACTTCCAGAATCACTAGGGGCTTTCTCAAAATTAAAGTGGGGGGAGGTTTATTTTAAATTAAACTATTTTATTAAATTATTTCAAAATCCAATCTATGTCTTAAGATATACAAATATTGGGACTAGGACCTAGAAGGCAATAGTTTCGCTGGACGTACAATTTGCTACTTGGTGTAACGTTTTTAAGGCGGTTCTCAGTGGAGATCCCAGTGTGCGCGGCTCCCGCCCCAGCAGCGGCGGTCACCCACCCGTCCCAGGGCTTCCCAGCGACCCGCTTTCCAAGGCGCATGAGGCTTTTTTTTTCTATTCTCTAAAAAGACATCTTTCTCTTTAGACATCTCAATTGAGCAGGGTGAAGATGCACAGACGCTGGTTTCCCTTTTCTTTTGGGCTCCTGTTTTCCCAGCTTTGATATTTTTGTCCGAATCAAGAAACAGCGCATCCAGACCTGGGTCATCCTGCACTTCCCAAAGCTTCCGACTGATCCAAGGTCCCAGTAGACGCGGAAAGGGCAAGGTGCCCTCGGCGCAGACAGGGGCCACCAAAGACAGGGAGAATCCACCTTCTCCCCTTTCCACACACCTTCGTTACCCCCATTTCACTCTAGGGCCAGATGGGACACACGACGATCAGCACTACAGATAGATGATCAAGGAGTCGGGGACAGGAATGGGGGCCGGCTCAGGGCGGGGATGCATCTTCCTGCCAAACCCAAGGCCCCCGGCAGAATGAAATGTCTTCCCTGCCAGCGCCCCAGCGCTCGCGGAGGCCTGCGGCTCTAGGCCTGGACGCCTCGCGCTCCCCGCCGCGCACCCGGCCTGGCCTCTGCGCCCAACAGCCAGGCGCCCAGTACTCGGCGTCCCTCTCCCTTTTCCCCAGCTCTTTCTTGTCCACAACAGTACCTGCGGCTCCGACGACCTCATCTCGCACCCCAGAAAGCCTCAGAAGGTGCGAGAAAGAGGAGCAGGCACAAGCACGGCCGAGGAGGGAGGAGGTTGGTTAAGGATTGCGACCGACTGAAATGTCACTTCTTAGCCACTCTTTTGGCTTCCCACGCACAGAACACACGGGTGAAAGCACCTTAGGGGTGTTTTGGGGGGGGGGTTCGCCTCAGTGCCTCCTCCCTGACTCCCCTTCACGCCGCCCAGCCTCTTCTGTCCTCCACACCCACAGCGACAGGACCAGGGAGCTGGGCCTCTGCTCCCAGGACACAGCAATCCACCGCTCCCCGTGACACGTCCTTGCCATGTCCTAACATCCTCCTTCCCCACCCCCGCAAAACTCTCTAAAGAAGCCAAAACAACGAAATCCTCAACCCAGAAGAAAAACAACACATTTATCCTTCAGCCTTAGTCAGCGCTGGCCCCAGATCCTATGCCAGAGGGGACGGAGCCGCTTAGAAGTCTGTTTGAAAGAGGAGCAGACATGCTTTTTCGGCGAATCTCTGAACCCCAGTCCCTATCCCAGGCAGAAAAAGATGCAGCCGCTCCCCTCGATTGGACATGGTCTGTTTTAAAAAGAATGAAATTCCTTCCTTTTCCTCATTTGCTGGGTCCACCAGGGTGCAGAGTCAGTGATGTAAGGTTCCTTTGGATTAACAGGCCAGTGCCCGGAAATAACCTTCAGAGCCCTGATCTCAAGGTCATGTGCCCCAGGAATGGAGGCCGGTTGGCCTCTAGAGGCCAAAGGTTGGGACCAAAACGTGCCTGACTAAGGTCGTGCCACCAAAATCTTCTGACACACAGGAAGGTGCACCTGGACTAAACAAGGGGTTCCCTCAGCCCTCTCCCCCACTTACACAGACTGATGTGGGAAATATTTATTCCCATTTAATTGAGACACTGGTTTCATTTCAGGTTACACTAGCTTAAGGCCCAATGGGGTTTTCTGCAGCTCTTTTCCCCTGTGCCTCTACAGAAACTAATTGCTGTTAATATCCAATTTTGGGCTTTATTATTCGTTAGCCAATTATGGATCCCATAGCCCAGGCCCCTTGCTGCTTACAGCCTCTGCTGGAATCAGCTAACATTGTGCCTGCTTTCTTCCCTTGCCTCTATTCAAACCCTTCCCCCACCCCCAAGATGATTTACTGGGAGCATCAGTCATTTTGTTTGTTTGTCCCCAGCACTTAGCCCAGTTGGGGGGTTGGGGGGTACTTTCAGGCTTTTTTCCCCTTTTGAGGGCGATTTTTTTCTTTGCAGTTGAAGAAAATAATTCTCACTTAAAAAAAAAAAAATTAAGTGTTTTCACTCTCTTTACCCCCCTCTGGGTTTTCTTTTTCTGAAACCATTTTTGGAATAGCAGTTCTCCACCAGAAGAAAGCACGGTGCCTAGGCCTCAGCTTTCTCCCCTTTCCAGTCTCCTGTTCACCTCCTCAGGAGCCTGGCCATAACCCAGCTGAAAGCTACCACATATATATAACACCATCGATTCCAAAAAAAATGTGCTCAGATGATGTCATTTCACATTCCAAGGAGGGAAACTTGAAAAAGCAATTTGGGAAAGGCACCATTTTCAGAGAGGAGGAAGGAGCCTTTGTCTCCTCTCCCACGATGCCCTGGAAACACATCCTGCCTTACTTCCTTACCGTGTGGAGCTGACGCGACTGGGGGCCGAGGGCCTTATTAAAAGAGTGTTCTTTTGCTTCATTTTATTCATGTGCTCTGAGTTCATTGATATACAAAAGCAAGCACTTCCCATTCCTGGTGCTCTGGAAACAGGAAAACAAAAGTAAAAAAAAATCATAAAGACGGCAGGAAGATCCTTCTTTGTCTGTTTTCCCTTCTTCCCCCATTTTGAAATAATGCTTTAAATGCCCTCATTGCTCTTACATTTATCTCTAGCAACCTGCATAGTGTCAGCACCAGAATCCAATGGAGAGAAAAGAAAATGTCAGAGCAGCTGGCTTTGGCTGAAGCCTCCTATTGCCACCCGGAGGCCCGGCCCCTTCTGATGAACCAGAGGAGGCCGGAAGCTTTCATCACCGCCTGGGAATCCTACGGTCATGTTTTTCGTAGGGGGGGATGTGGGGGCGAGTGTTGTGTAAGGCTGGGACATTGTTAAGAAGGTGCCTTACACATAAGGCTCAATAAATACCACCCAAATTGGATGCAATTAAATTAACAGCAGCTGTCCTGCTTTTCCTGCAGAAAAGCTACAATTATGCATATCCTCTTGGGCAGAGGATAGAGTGGCCTCATAGGAAAGGAAGGGGCTTAAAAATGTTTCTGGTTCATTCCCTAGCCTCGTCCCTGCTTAACTCATCCAGATGTGTGGAGTTTGATTTTCAGAGCGTTCCACATACGCGCCCAGTGTCAAAGTCTAAGAGTAAAAAACCCTTCTTTAGAACACGTCTGTCTTCCTTGTAGAGCACCTCTTTTACTTTCTAATGACCCTTATACTCATCGGTCTCCCTTCACCGGTCAGCGTTCACATCTCACGCAAGGTCTTCCCCATTAGGGTATGCCCTAAATAAATAAATAATCAATTCTATTTCCTTCTACTCTCCTCCCCCAGCTCCTTGAAAACATCTGCGTTCTCAGTGGTCAAGAGGTATTAGGAGAAAAGCAGTGAGGTTAAACCATTTCACACTAAGGTGAATTGCTGAGTCTCTTACCTTTCCCAGAGATATTTACATCTTAGAAGAGGCACTTATGTAACAAGTGAAATCTAATTGTAGGAGTTTCTTATAAAGCCATCTAGAAATGGGAGGGCAGAATAGCATCAACTTCCCACTTTTGGGGGGAGGAGAGCATCATCACCCCTTCATCCCAGACACACCAATGCTCCAAACACATAGATATGACATTTGATGAGAAAACACAGTTCAAAAGCCCTAAATGACTCCTTGTTAGTTCCCTCTCCAAGCTCTTACATTTTACTGGTCTCACTTGAAGGCAGGTAGGAGCACCCTGAGCCATTAACGGAAACACCTGTGATTTTTGCCCATCACTTTTGCATATCAGTCTAGGTCAAAGGCCACCATATTTATTTTTTTTTATTTTTTAATTTTTATAAAAATTTGTTGGGGTGACATTGGTTAGTAAAATTACATGGGTTTCAAGTGTACAATTCTGTAATACATCATCTATAGATCACATTGTGTGTTCACCACCCAGAGTCAGTTCTCCTTCCATCACCATATATTTGACCCCCTTCACCCTCATCTACCACCCCTCCCCTCTTACCCTCTGGTAACCACTAAACCGTTGTCTGTGTCTATGAGTTTTTGTTTATTTGTCTCGTTCCTTTGTTGCTTTAAAAGAATGAAACTAGACTGCTGTCACCATGTACCAAAATTAACTCAAACTGGATCAAAGACTTAAACATAAGACCTGAAACAATAAACTGCATAGAAGAAAACATAGATACTAAACTTATGGACCTGGGGTTCAAAGAGGATTTTATTAATTTGACCTCAAAGGCAAGGGAAGTGAAAGCTAAAATAAATGAATGGGACTAGATCAAACTAAAAAGCTTCTGCACAGCAAAAGAAACCATCAACAAAATAAAGAGGCAACCAACCAAACAGAAGATATTTGCAAACAACACCTCCAATAAGGGGCTAATATCCAAAAAATATAAGGAACTCATACAACTCAACAATAACAACAAATCCAATTTTAAAAAGGCCACCATATTTAAAGCCAGCCCTTTCATGTCATTCTGCATAACCGTGAATTCTGATTTCACTCTTCTATGAATCACAATTCATTACTGGATTAAATACTTCACTATATGACACGGTGAGCCCCTTTAGTCCAGTGACCCAAAGTAGACTCCTTTGAGTTCCAGGCAAACTGGGAATTGGGCAGAGCCTGACTCTGGCATGTTCCAGGTTGGTTTCGTTCACTCTCCTCTCCCGAGTCCGCCCTTCTCTTGTTTAACCAGAGCTCCCCTCATCTGCTTGATACACTAGTCTCATTTCCATAGCGCGTCTATGTTGTGAACAATGGCAAAGCCAGGACCCAGAGCAAGTTCTTGTGTGGTCAGAACAGTTGTGACTTGTTAGTGATTGTGAGGCCAGCATGTACAGTAACCGCCTACCCGGCTTCCCACCAGCCTCCCAGAAAACCTGGACTTGGAAAATGTCAAACGTCTCTTCCCTTCTCTCCCCCCTCAGCCTCGTGCCGCTTTCATGTGGACAATTAATCAATAGTAGCAGCATCACATGAGAGGGTAGGCGTGTGATCTGCTGCTAGCCTATACTGCACCCCTATTGTGTTAAAGCTGTCATACTCAATTCCTGCATCACTCATCATACTATAGATTAAAAACTATCCAAGACAGCATTTGGGGCAGCTAGGAAAATTAGTGTGATCCCAGGGCCTCTCAGAAATCTACAGGGACTCTGTCTCTTCCATATTCTGAGGCTTCCAGAATATTAAAAAAATTAAGAAATGCCAAAGCAAGGCTATATGCTTATAGTTAAGAATTTGATATTATCTGATTAATATCTGCTTTCAACTCTGTTTGTATACCTACCAATGCTGTATGTTGTAGTGTCTTCCAAAAATATTACCAAATAGTCTACATATGGAACCCAGGCAAAAGGCCTATATGCTTAGGCTTAGCCCCCAGCCCCCAGAGAGAGCATAGCAAGCTCGGCTTCACAATACCTCTGATTCTTGGCTCTACCACTAGGTTATGGGACTTTGGATAAGTTATTAAACTTCTCTGTAAAAAGATGATGATGATAATAATGCTATCTACTTCCCAGAGTTGTTGTCAGGATTAGATAATGCATATTGAAATGTTTAGCACAGTACATGGCACTGTTCAATAGAAATATAAAGCAAGCATGTAAGGAATTGTTAATCCTCTAGTAGCCACATTTTAAAAAGTAAAAAATAACCATGTGACATTAATTTTATTCATGTTTCATTTAACCCAACCCATACAACCCAAAATATTATCATTTCAACATGTTATCAATATCAAAATTATTAATAAGATGTCTAACATTCTTTTAAATCTTTAAATCTTCAAAATCTAAGGTGTATCTTACACTTACCATGCATCCCCATTCAGATGCTAAATTTTCATGAGAAATCGTTGCTTTGTGTTTAGATTGTATAAAACGTATGGTTTTTTTATTTAAAGTTTATTGGAATGACAGTTGTTAGTAAAGTTACATAGACTTTAGGTGTACAATTCTATAACACATCCTCGATATATATCACATTGTGTGTTCACCACCCAGAGTCAGTTCTCTTTCCATCACCATATATTTGATCCCCTTTGCCCTCATCTACCACCCCATCCCCTCTTCCCCTCTGGTAACCACTAAACTATTGTCTGTGTCTATGAATTTTTGTTTCTTCATGTCTTGTTCCTTTGTTGTTTTCAGTTTTATATCCCACATATCAGTGAAATCATATGATTCTCGACTTTTTCTGTCTGACTTATTTCACTTAGAATGATAACCTCAAGACTCATCCACGTTGTCACAAATGGCACTATTTCATCTTTACTTACCACTGAATAGTATTCCATTGTATATATGTACCACATCTTCTTTATCCAGTCATCTATCGAAGGACACTTCAGTTATTTCCATGTCTTGGCCACTATAAGTAAAGCTACAATGAACATTAGAGCACATATATCTTTATGGATAAATGTTTTCAGATTTTTTGGGGTAGATACCCAGGAGAGGGCTTGCTGGGTCATATGGTAATTTTACTCTTAATTTTTTGAGGAACCTCCACGCTGCCTTCCATAGAAGTTGCACCAGTCTGCATTCCCACCAACAGTGTATGAGGGTTCCTTTTTCTCCACAGCCTCTCCAACATTTGTTACTATTTGTCTTGTTGATGATCGCCATTCTAACTGGTGTGAGGTGATATCTCGTTGTGGTTTTTATTTGCATTTCTCTGATGATTAGTGATGTTGAGCGTTTTTCATATGTCTATTGGCCATCTGTATGCACGCTTTGGAGAAATGTGTATTCAGGTCCTCTGCCCATTTTTTAACAGGATTGTTTGTTTTTTATTGTTGTTGAGTTGTATGGGTTTCTTATATTTCTTGGATATTAGCCCCTTATCAGAAGTGTTATTTGCAAAAATCTTCTCCCATTCGATTGGTTGCCTCTTTATTTTGTCGATGATTTCTTTTGCTGTGCAGAAGTTTTTTAGTTTGACATAGTCCCATTCGTTTATTTTAGCTTTTATTTCTCTTGCCTTTGAAGTCAAATTCATAAAATCTTCTTTGAACCCAAGGTCCATAAGTTTAGTACCTATGTTTTCTTCTATGCAGTTTATTATTTCAGGTCTTATGTTTAGGTCTTTGATCCATTTTGAGTTAATTTTGGTACACGGTGACAGATAGTAATCTACATTCATTCTTTTGCACGTGGCTTTCCAATTCTCCCAGCACCGTTTATTGAATAGGCTGTCTTCTCTCCATTGTATGTTTTTGGCTTCTTCATCAAAAATTATCTGTCCATATTTATGTGGGTTTATTCCTATGTTCTCAATTCTATTCCATTGGTCTGTGTGTCTGCTTTTCTGCCAATGCTATACTATTCATAAAAATTATAGTTAAAGAACGCAAATTCATATACCAAAGTTAGTTCCAACCATTCTTAAATATTTCCTAGTAACCAAATAGAGTATCTGTTTTCAAGCATAAGTTAAAGATTCCATTCTTCAGTTGCAGCAGCTACATTTCAAGTGGTCAAGTAGCCATATGTGGCCAGTAGCTACTGCATCAGGCCGTGCAGGTTTTAGCCTAACACCTGGCCATTGCTCTCAGAGCCCCATCCCATCCAGACATAGGGAACAGCTCCTTCTCTTCCCTCAGACTCCAAATCAGAGGCCAGGCCTGTCATTTGCTCCACACATGGCCTGTGAGATGAGCCCAGGCCCGGCCTCTCCAGGGCCTCTTTGGGGTACAATTTTTCCAGTCACTGATGGGGCCATATGCCAGGAACATCTTCCTGACTTTCCCCATTATAGTTCTGGGAAGACTTTAGGAGTCTCAGGATTCCTATGCTACGTGCATGTGTGTAATAAGTGGGGACGGCATTTGTGGAGGGTTATTCTTAGAAACAAGAACTTGGTACATCTGTACAGCAGACATGACAGGACTAACGTGGACACACAAGTGACTGACATTTATTCCTATTCACAGACCAAATTGTAGCTGGGAAAATGTAGACATGAGTGTGGGACATGTTCCTAAATTTAGTTCTGTGCTAATTTCTCATACTGTTACTTACAAATCATCTCAACTTCCCTCATATTCATTTTTCTAGCAATTTTTATTGCAATCTTGCTGTGTGTCAGACACTGATGACAGCTAGGAGGGATTTCTGGATATATAAGACTCCATCCCTGCCGTCAATAATCCTGCAGTTCAGTACAGATAAATAAGACAAATATGTAAATCATTATGACAAAGACTAATGTGATTGGTGCCATACAAGAGACAGTCAAACTACTAGGAGAGATCAAATGAAAGGCATGCATTTTCCAATGAGAGGGACAGGGAAACTTCAAGAGGCAGGTGGGATATGGGGGTGGGGGGTACCCTAAATGGTAAGATTAGCATGAGCCCTGTCCCAGGCAGAAAGAGGTTGGCAAAACTCAGCCTAGGTATATCAGAAAGAAAGTTTGGGGCCAGATTGCATGTGGGAATTGCTGGATCATATAGTGACTTAGTCAGCTCAGGCTGCCATAACAAAATACCACAGACTGGCTGGCTTAAACATCAGAAATTTATTTTTTCACAGTTCTGGAGGCTGGAAGTCCAAGATCAGGGTGCCAGCATGGTCGGGTTCTGGTGAGAGCTCTCTTCCCGGCTTGCAGATGGCTGCCTTCTCGCTATGTCCTCACGTGGCAGAGAGAGAGAGAGGGAGTTCCTCTGGTCTTTTCTTACCAGGGTAATCATGATGGCCTCACCTTCATCTTAAACCCCATCACCTGCCAAATACCATTTACCATCAAATTCCATCACATTGGGGATTAGGGCTTCTACATATGAAGCTGGGGCAGCGGGGCAGACAAAAGTCAGTCCATAGCTCATAGTGATTCCATTTTTAATTTTTTTAAGGAACCACCATACTGTTTTCCACAGCGACTACACCATTTTACATTCCCACCAACAGTGCACAGGGTTCCAATTTCTTCACAACCTCGCCAACACTTGTGATTTTCTGTTGTTACTTATTTATTGATACCAGCCATCCTAATGGATGTGAAGTGGTATTTCATTGTGGTTTTGATTTGCATTTCTTTAAAGATTAGTGATGCTGAGCCTCTCCTTCATGTGTTTATCGGCCATTTGTGTATCTTCTTTGGAGAACTGTCTATTCAAGTCCTTTGCCCATTTTTTAATTGTGTTGCTTGGTTTTTGTTGTTATTGTTGTTGTTGTGACAATCATTGCTTTAGCAAGTCTGAGGCAGTTCTGATAAATAGAGTGGAATCAGCAGTGCCTTGCCCACCAAATAAAGTCTTTATCATGTAAGTCTAGTATCAGGTAGGTGCCCTGGTCACCTGTATGCTCACTGGTCATCGTGTGTCTCCTGGCTGTTTGTGCTTAAATTCTCAAAACTTTCTCCTTGGTTGGCTCTCTGAAACCCTTCCTACGTTTTGCTTGACTCCACTTTCTGAGAGCTGGGCTTGACCTGTGGAGGGGGTCCTAGTCCAAATCAGATGAAGGACTTCAAACAACAGTATGTTCACAGCCCTGACCCTGACCGCTAATATAGTATTCAGAACTCTGATGCTTTCAAGTGACAGAAACCCAATGTGAACCAGCTTAAACATGAAGGAGAATGTATTGTGTCGTGGAACTGTGTACAATAATCTAGTTATAACACAAGGACAGCTGGAAACACAGTCTCAAAACATCTTTCTCTGAGTCTCCCGTCTCTGCTCCTTCTGCGCATATTTAATTATTCTCTCTTTCTGCAAACTGGCCTCTGCTACCGAGGTCCATACAGCAAGAAACATGCCATTGGGATTTCTAAGGCTTTACATTTTATAGCCCACCTTAGGTCATGTGCCTGTCCCTGGGCCAATCAACTTGACCAAAGAGATGGAAAACCCTGATTGGTCAAGTGTGACTTAGAGGTATTCATGGAATGCCCATGGTAACTGTGGATGAGGAGCAAGGGGTGGCCACCTAAAAAAAGGTACTGGTCAGGCAATACCACAGGTATCTCCTAGGACCACCAATGTCCTATGAATGGTGCCCCTGGAGTTGTGCAGTGCACACACTGTGTGATGGAGGTCCTGGTAGAATATCTTATTTCTAGAGCCCTACCCTATCTGATTGGTTTCTTCCTCCCTCATCCTCCCTCCTCAAAAGACCTATATACTGCAGTCCATCATGACCTCTGGAGTCCCATGGTTTGAAGTGCTGGCAATTTCTCCTAACCCTGGTGCCAAAGCCCCAGCATTCTTCAGGATCCAAGTTTAGTTTATGACAGAAGCTGGTTGTGGAGACCACAAATTGGTACTTTTTTTTTTTTTTACCAACTGTGTAACATTTGGTGCTTTTCACAACACCATACTGCTTCTGTCTTGTTGTGCTGTCTCTCTCCATAGCAAGCCACCAATATTTCTTGTCTCCTCCCTAAAAAGAAAAAAGAAAAGAAAAAGGAGGAGACAGCAGCAGAAATGTCTCTGCTCCCTTCTCCCAGAGGTTCTTGGACAGAGAGCAGTTGCAACCTAAAGGAAAGCCCCATGGAACGGCCCTGTTCCCAAGTCTCACTAATTCTGGGTTTAATTCTCTCCTGTAAGCCAGGCATTATTAGTGCCCCCTCGTACATCTCCTGTTTTCAATATTCTCATCTAATGAAGGTTCCAGATCCGAAAATCTCTGAGACCCTAACCCTAATCCAATTAAACCCTGCAAAAGCAACTTGTCTCGAGAAAGACAAAGAGGTGAAGAGGTTAATAGCAGACAGAACCTCCACTGACAAGCTAAATTAGCCGTGCCCACCTCAGGAGAAATGTTAAAAGCAGATTACTGAGACGGCTGTTGGTGATTAACATTTGCTCAAAATCTAAGTAGGTGATTTTTTTTTTCCAAGTTAAATGTTAACCTGAGGAACGAGGGACAGTAGCTACAGGAGAGAAATATGAAGAAAACAGACCAGCTTGCTAGGTGGATGTGTTCTTCCCAAAGTAGTCGGGATTGAGAATGCTCAGGAACAAATCCCATTGTTTCCTTCTCAGGTAGGAGAGAGAGACAGATTTTCAGCATTGTCTTTCAACAGAGAAGCTGTGTTCCAGGATGAGAATAAAAGCAGGGAGGCAGCTACCAAGCCTGACCTTGGAGAGGCCAGATCAGGAGCTACGTAGAGGCTTTCCAATTTTGTATCCTGTCTTAGTTCAGCCTGCTGTAACAAATACCATAGACTGGGTGTGTCTTAAACAACAGACATTTATTTCTCACAGCTTTGGAGGCTGGGAAGTTCAAGATCAAGGTGCCAGCCGACTGGGTTCCTGATGAGGGCCTTCTTGGTTTGCAGATGACTGCTTTCTCCCTGTGTTTTCAATGGCAGAGAGAGAGAGAGCTCTGGTCTCTTTATCCCCTTATAAGGGCACCAATCCCATCACTGGGGCTCCACACCCTGGATTTCATACAAACCCAATTACCTCCCCAAGGCCATACCTCGAAATATCATAGCTTTGGGGACTAGAGTTCCAACATATGGATTTTGGGGGGTGGGGGAGGGACAGAAACATCTAGTCTATAGCATATCCTTGTGAATCTGGGTTTGTTCTGATGCAACAAATAGCTAACACTGTGGAAACGCACC
Source organism: Rhinolophus sinicus (assembly GCF_036562045.2). Lineage (NCBI taxonomy): Eukaryota > Metazoa > Chordata > Mammalia > Chiroptera > Rhinolophidae > Rhinolophus > Rhinolophus sinicus. The sequence goes on from NC_133757.1 coordinate 98,661,392, forward strand.
ATCTCCACACAATATTCTTGGTGCAAATAAACATCTTGATTTTCCTTGATATCCTTTGATAGAGGCTTCATCTACCAGGATGAAGAGTAGAAAGATTATGATGTGAGTGTGAAAGATTATTTGTGAACGCCGTTAGTAGGATGTCAGTACGGTTAGAAATTCAGTCCTTCAACAACCAGTGAGGGGGAAAATAAACAACCAGTGAGGCACAACATTAAGGCCCTACTCTAGACATCAGGGAGGAAACAAGGAAAAATTCGACGTGGACCTTACCTTTTAGGAACTTATAATTCAGGAAAGAAAAGATTTGTACAAGTGGCTAAAAACATAATGAAAAGTGATACTTAACATAGAATAGAAAGGTCACGTAGTTTCAAGAATGTAAAATGGTACAGCCACTATGGAAAACAGTATGGAAATTCCTCAAAAAATTAAAAATAGAATTACCATATGATCCAGCAATTCCACTTCTTAGTATAAATCCAAAAGAATTGAAAGCAGGGACTCAGACACATATTTGTACACCTGTGTTCACAGCAGCATTTCTCCCAATAGCCAAAAAGTGAAAGCAACCCAAGTGTCCATCAATAGATGAATGGATAAACAAAGTGTGGTATATACATACAATGGAATATTACCTGGCCTTAAAAAGGAACAAAGTTCCAACACCTGCTATAATATGGATAAACGTTGAGGACATTCTGCTAAGTGAAATTAGCCACTCACAGAAGAACAAATCCCGTATGACTCCATTTATATGAGGTACCTAGAGTAATCAAATTCATAGAGACAGGAGAATGGTGGTTGTGTAGGGCTGGGAGGTGTTATTGTTTAATGGGGACAGAGTTTTGCTGTGTCTCCTGGCTAAGGTATGCCCTCTTTTGGGACTAGGACCTCCAACCGGTAGAGCACAAAGTTGTTGGAACAGGAGACACACAATCCACCCAGTGGGTCACTGAGAGTGGTGGCAAGTGGGGGTCACTTCTGCTTCAACCTCTTGGTTTCCAGACTCATATATCCTTCCTTTTAGAGACACAGTACAATCATAGGTCTTTGGGCACTGAAGGATGGCACCCAACCCTTTCAGCATATTCCCTCTGAAATGGCACTAGAGTCACTCTTTTAGAAGGCTGCTCCAGGATTCTATGAGGCCACCTGTCTCAGGATGATGTGGTACGTGATACAATTAATGAATCCTATGGTCATAGGCCTGCCTCTGATCCTCCTTAGCTTGAGGTGTGTCCCTAGTTAGATGCTATGCTGTCTAGAAATCCATGCTTGTGGATCAGGCATTCTAGATAGTGGTGTTGGGTGAGATGCTGTGGGTAGGAGAGGCAAATCCATGCCCAGAATAAGTACCTACCTATATGAGGATGAACCACTGTCCCTTTCAGGCTGGTGTCCTTGAGGCACGGAACGAGATCAAGGGTGACTCTGTTGCTGACATTCAGAAGGAGCAGTCACCATATTATTGGCCTGGCTAAGTGGGAATCCGGCTGTTGCACCCATAGTTAGCCTCCCTCTCTGCCACCTCAGTCATTCTGTTCCTGTGCCGATAGTGCCAGTTCTGGAGTGAATAATGACAGCTGCTATCACTGGCCAAGTCATTTTGTCTGATTGTTCAGAGCCTCTGCCATGTGGATGCTTCCAGGTAGACATTAAAGTATGCTACAAAATTCTTCAAATGTGGTGCCCACTCTCATTTGTATATCCACATGCCTACACCTCTGTCCCCCTCAGCCACTGCCCAAGATCTGCATATATTCTCCCCAGTGGTCATCTTTCCTTCCACACAAAGTGGATGGCTAAGTGCGCTGCTCACAGTTCTGTCCACTGGGAAGATTTGATCTTTACACTGAGTGTCCGGGCCACCCCTGAATGTGTCTGTTATCCATTTTTAGTTTGTTCTCACATATCAAGCAATCCATTTGTGAATCAAACTTGGGATTCCCCCCTCTTTCAGCTGGTCACATAGGCTCCTGTATACAGCCATAGGTATAATTACAGAGAAGGGGCACTGATGCAACTGCAATGGGTGATAACAGCAAGGTCTAGACTACCTGCTCCTGCAGCTTACTCATGCCCTATGGTCCAGCACAGACTCGAGCAAGGATGTACCATTTCTAGTCTATGAGGGACTGCAGCTGTTCAATGTATGACTTTGCAGGTTTGACAGGACCCAGCTCATAATAGGCAGTTCCAGATGTAGAATCACTGGGTACCAAGTTCCAACCTTCCAAGTTCCAAACTTCCAGAACTCGATTCCACCTCCACCAGAGTCCAGTAACGTGCCAAAAGCTGATTCTCAAAGGGTATATCAATTTCTGAGGGCCTGGCCCTGCTCCAAAATCCCAGGACCAGCATTGTTATTCTCCCTCTGCTGATTTCCATAAGCTCTATAGTGTATCTTTTCCCTCTACTGACGCCTCCAGCCCCACAGGACCTGCCAGATTGTACGGCCCAAGTGGCACTGCAATTACACCACCATCTGGATTTGCTGAATCATTCTTTCCTGCTCTGAGTCCCACTCAAAGCTGGCTGCCTTCAGTGTCCCCCAGATATGAGCAAGAGCAATATTCATAGGTGTGGGACGCCTTTCTTCTAAAACCCAAAGAGGCTCACTGGTGCTGGGCTTTCTTCATTGTTGCAGGGGATGCAAGATATGCAATTTGTTTTCTTTTGGGGGGGGGACACTAACCACTGGATTCCTGAAAACTGCACTGAAGTGTCCAATCTCTGAATATTCACAGGGCTTTTTCACCACTGACGGGAATGCATATGTTTTACCCAGGCCTCCAGCATCCTAGCCACCTACGCTCGTCCTGACCAATCCGTAGGATGTTGTCAGTGTGATGATGTAATCCAGATCTCTTTGGACTATATTATGAGAGAAGGTGGAAGAGTTAATAATAGAGCTGAGGCAAAATTGTCGATGAATATTATTGTCCACCCCACAGGAATGCAAACTGTTTCTGATCCTCTTTTCCAATTGGAATGAAAAGAATGCATTCACCAAATCTCTGGCCACATACCCTGTACCTGCAGCTTGGTTAGCCAGCTCCAACAATGATACCATATGCAATAGAGTAGCTGCAATCAAGGTTGCTAGTGGATATAAGCCTGTGGTAGTCTATGGTCATTCTGTAGGACCCAACCAGCTTTGTAGGGCCCACCACTTGGGGGCAAATTGAATGGACCACCACTGCTACATCTTTTAGGCTTTTAATGGTGACACTATTCATCTCCTCTTCCCACCACCCACTAGACTATGATCTTGCTTTTTTATTTACTCTCTTTGGTTGGGTATGGGGGGATAGATCAGTTTCAGCGGTCCCACTTGGCCTTCCCGACTGTGGGAGCTCTGTATGACACTGACCAAGGCCTGATGTGGGGGTTATTCCAACTGCCAATTATATCTATTCGAGTTCTGCGCTTCAGACCTGGGGAAATGACCACAGGGTGGCCCCACCATTTAACCAGGACTCCATTTATTACCTGGTCCTCATAGGATTTCACTCTTATCAGGGGATGTAAGGAGAGCTCAGATCTCTAGGGATCAATGTCATCTCATGTCCTACCACTAATGTTCCTCAAAACGTGTGGTTATTCCCTTTTCCCCAGTGCACAATCACCCAAATAAATTAGGTCTCTTGGGGAAGGACTTAGGGAATCATCACAATGTATATTTGCTGCGATATTATAGGTTCCCTTCTGCTAGGGACCCCCTCTCCAGTCCATGGGTGCCTGATCTTAAAATTGGCTCAGGTCTGGAAACTGAACAAAGGATCTTGAGTTTTTATTGGAGTGGCTGCCCTCAGTCTACTACACCTCCTTTCTTGCCTTATATATGTTTTACTATAGATGCTAACAGCACTCTTTTTAATAGCACCCTATTTTTCCTCTAGATATGCCATATTCTAACCAACAATTTCCACAATTTCTGGAGGGTCAAGCTCACTTGGCTGTCTCTCCAGTCTTGCTAGTTTTTACAGTAATTGTGGCCTCTTGGCTTCTGGGTTACCTGCTGCCACCTGGTCTCTATTATTCAGGACCCTTCTTCCCAGTGGAGGTTCATGAGCTCAGCTCTGTGACCACCTCTCCTAGCTCTCCTGGCTTGCAGAGGAGGGCCACCAAGGAACTTCCTCATTCATTCCTGATGCCCGTGGTAAATGGTATGTCCTCTGGGCCCTCTCATGGAACAAAACCCTTTGGTGGATCTTCTTCTGGCCCTATACCCACTTTCTCTTTGTGCCATCTACTACCATCTTCCAGAGTAACTCATGCATCTTCCACCTGGCTCAGTGGTGACCATCGTTTTGTCTAGGCTTCTGAGAGCCACTTCAGCAAGCAGCTAAGTTTTTTCCACCCTCTGGAGTGCTCAATATGGTGTAAAATCTCATGTTCTATGAAATGCCCCAAGTCAATACATTCTTGCTCTCATCCAGCCTCACATTCCAGCCCCTTTGATCAAACACCCCTATAATCCAATCCTAGCTCTCCCCCTTCGGCTCCTGCCAGTACATGCTCTCTCATTTTTAACAACTCTTTATGTGCAGAGTCTATTTTCTCCCTCATCTGGCTGAGCACATCTCCAGCCAGATTTAAATCTCTACTGAGATTTAACTAGTTATCAGCCTGGCACCCAGAAAAGGAGGTGAGGTCAGCTCCTTAGGGGAACACCTGGTGTCTTGTAGGAGCGAGGTTTCTGCAGCATCTTCCAGCACAGTGGAAGTGCTGGATATTCCTAGGGAAGGGTGAGCTACCTCTGAAAGCCCAAAAGGCCCAGGGTGGCTGTAGATTTAACATCCTTAATACCCATCCAGATGCCCCTGTCCGATGTTACAGAGTCTCAGATCATCTTAGTTGTCTCAGGCTGCATAACAAAATACACAGACTGGCTGGCTTAAACAACAGAATTTTATTTTCTCACAGTTCTGGAGTCTGAGAAGTCCAAGATCAAGGTGCCAGCCGATTTGGTTTCTTGGTTTCTGATGATATCTCTCTCCCTGGCTTGTAGATGGCTGTGTTCTTGCTGAGTCTTCACATGGGGGAGAGAGGGAGAGAGAGAGAATGTTTCCTCCTCTTATCAGATTAGAGCCCCATCCTTATGATCTCATTTAACCTTAATTACCTCCTAAAAGCTCTGTCTCTAAATACAGTCACATCGGGGATTAAAGCTTCAACATACGAATTTGGTGTGGGGAACACGATTCAGTCCATAGCCCAGATTTTCCCAGGGCCTTGTCCTTTGCATAACAGACCTGCCTTAGCTGAGCCCTCAAACATCTATGCAGCCCCACGACGCACACTGAGGTCTTCAGCCTGCTGCTCAAGTGTCTGTACCTTTCCATTCACGGTGGCAAGGGCCTCTTTGTGAACCATCACCAAGGCCTTCCAGCTCTGGCACTTAGCCAGTATCTGCTTGTTAATAGCCCTCATTATCCTTTTGCAGGGCATCAGTGCAGTAACCAGTCCGCTCCATTGTCTTCATTGACATTGTTTCTCTGGACTTTTAAAATGTCTGCATCATCACACCTGTCACATCGTTCCCCTCCACCATGACATTTCCCAGGTCACCACCTGTGAATCTTTAGCAATTGGACCACCACATTGTGCCAGAGACTCTCCGTGCCCCACCTCCTATCCTCTTCATATGTGGGGTGGTGGGTGATCCAGTCCTATATCCCCATCTTGCCCTCTGTTGTCTCAGGCCATTCTCAATAGCACTGGTGTTTGTCCAGAGCCCATGAGAAGCAAACACCAAGACGGGATTAAGCATGCAAGGATTTTATGAGGGGAAATGCCTATGGGAGGGCCAATGGGGAAGGAGCCCAAAAGGCTGGAGAGCCACGTCAGATCACGAAGCAAGTCTGACCCCAAGTGAAGGAGAGAGGGAGGGTGGGAGCTTGGTACACACATGATCATTGGCTGTGAGTTCCCGGTGGAAAGCATGGACTCAGTACAAATATGGCTGTGGATTTCAGAGCAAAGAAGTGGGGCCTTTGGCCAATTACAATCCCTGTAGTTAGAGGTCTAGGAGGTGTAGTCACTACTCTACAATCCTCCAGGTATTCTCTGACTCCAGTTGGGCAGAAAGAAAAAACATGTTACATTCAACAAAAGAATAAGCATATAATGTTTTTAAATCTTTGTGCGTTGATCTAAATAGCTACCTCTGCCAAAAAAATCACAGAGATAAACTTATCACTGCATAGTCTCCACCATTTTGGTAGGTATTTGTTATTTCTCCTTCAGGTCAAAGGTAACACTGCCATTGCTGGCAGTCAATTAGACCGAGGATGCTAAAGTCCATCTTCACAGTTTGTCCCACATCTGTTCAATAATGGTCTTCTGGGAAGCTCACTTCTGGGAAGTTCAATAATGCCTAGTATTCATAGTGATTTGCCATTGTGGCGGTATTGCTTGTGTAACGTTTATGATGCTTGGCTAAACTTTGTACATGAAAGTTCAATGGTCAATGGAGGCACATCCCCATGCAACGGCTAGAAGGAAAGAAATGAGTAGGTCAGCTTCTGTTCCTTTACCCAAAAGGGAGAAACTCAAATTCATGGTAGCATGAGTGACTACTCTGTAGGGAAGAGTTCTTGCAGGCCTGAGTGCCTCTGATTGCCAAAGCCATTCCACAGGTACAGTTGCAAATCAGTTCTGTGCCATGGCTTTTTACATCCCCATTCAGTGTTGTTTTGTTTTTTAATTTTATTTTACATCCCATCCTAGATCCTCCTCACACCAGTCAAAATCAATTTCCAGTCATCAATGGCAGAGCCCCATACGCTCTTTCTGGACTAAACGTATATAAAACTTTTAAAAGCTTCTAGGTTGTCATCTCAGCATTTATTGAGTTCCTGGTGCATACCACACTGTTCAGTCCGGAGATACAGAGATAATAAGATACAGGCCCTACTCTCTAAAAGCTCCCAATCAGCTCTTTCACAATCCTCATGCTCTCCGCTGCATTTGGAGTGCCAGGGTCTAAATTATTCACAGAGGATAAAATGGTCTATTTTGGGGTAATTCCTATCACACTTCATGGTGACTGCTTCCATTTTTAAAATAGCCTCAAGTGTGACTATTAATCAGGATATCATTAAAAATAATATCTGTCAGGATGACATTCATTTCTGTTCCATAAATAATGTCACCAGCATTGAATTCCTGAACAGTGGAACATTTACCAGGTTATAGAAGAACTCTAGGTAATGAGCTTCTAGGGGACAGGGCTAACGCAAAATACCTGGGACAGTGCCTGACACATAAGAGGAGCTCAGCAAGTGTTTGCTGAATTAATTTTAAAATTCCTACATCTCACATTGTGACCTGCTATAAGAGTACGTGGTTCTTCAAGCTCCAAGTTTCAAACAGCTTCCCAGAAATCTTAATGTGTCTTAGTGACCCCTTATCACTTTTTAAAAGTACATTTATATCTTTATTTTCTAACATCTCTTAACAAATACATCTCATGTGTTCATTCATTATTCAATATGTGAAAACGTACATAGTTCCATTGGTTTTAAATCTACTTCTGTTAAAGGTCAAGAGCTGTCCCCTTTTGAATTGGATAAAAATCAATGTCAGTGTTGCTTTGTCGATTTCTACCTTTCCCCTAACATGCTAGGCTTACGAGTATTTAATATTTTAAATTAGATTTTGAGATAATTGTAGATCTTCATGCAGTGGTAAGAAATAATACAGAGTGATCCCATGTACCTTTCACCCAGTCTCGTACTGATGGTGACATTTGGATAACGACAGTACAATATCATAACTGGGAAATTGGCATTGATACAATCCACTGACCTCATTCAGACACTAGTTTTACGTACACTCGTGTGTGTGTGTGTGTGTGTGTGTGTGTGTGTGTTTAGTTCTGTGCAGTTTTGTCACATGTGTAGACTTGACTACCACAGTCAAGCTTCAGAACAGTTCCATTGTCACAAAGATCCTTCACGTTATTCTTCTATAGCCATAGCCACCTCCCCTCAACCCCTGACAACCACTAATCTCTATAATTTTGTTTATAGAATGTTACAGAAGTGGAACCATACAGTACGTAACTTTGAGATTTGAGATCTATCCAAGTAGCTGCATGCACCAGTAGTCTGTTTCTTTTTATTGCTGAATCGTATTCCATAGTATGGATGCAGCATAGTTTAACCATTCACCCTCTGAAGGACATTTGGATTGTTTCCAATTTGGAAATTTATTTGATTTCATAAAATAAGAAAAAAGCCCTATCAGCCATTAGTTTTATAATATTCAAAAGCCTCAATATTTTTCCTTTCTTGTCCTCATCTTTAATGTTCCTTTCACTTTTTACAGTGCCCTTGCTGAGCATAGCATATTTTTCTGAGGTTTAGCAACCAAAATTCTGCATAGAATTCAGACTCAAAAATGCACTACTTTTATATGATAGTACAACAATGTTTTCCCTTATGTTTCTAATACCTCTCCTCATTGGCACCTACATGTAGTCAACTTTCTTGGCTACTTGGAACTGATGAGCTCAGAGAACAAATATTGCGTGTAGACATATATTTAACCCAAGAAGCTATAAGTATAGTTTGGATTATTATTTTTCTCAACATTCCATCATTCATTTACCCATGATGACACTCATCTGCTACTTTTTTGTAGCTCAGAGTCTGGAAAGAGTTTCCTCCATCTTAGGATTCTTAGTTCGTGTTCTCGCCATCTATCTGATAAGTCCTGTGTGGTCTGCAAACTGGGAACCAGCACCTTGCAATCCCCCTCCTTACTCTCATACGAGGTTGGACAATTAAGTTTGCGAACTCATCCTAGAAAAAGTGCTGTAGACCTCATTGCTGAATATCACTATGGTCACCTTCAAAGTATGCCCCTTAGAAAGCTATGCACTGATGCCTGTGCCTAGTCCATCCTTCAAAGCAATTTTGTAACTCTTTTTCTGGAATGGCCATCAGAGCTGTCATCATATTACCCTTGATGTTCTGAATGTCATCAAAATTCTTCCTTTCAATGTTTCCTTTATCTTTGGGTAAAGAAAGAAGTCATTGGGAGCCAGATCAGGTGAGTAGGGAGGGTGTTCCAATACAGTTGTTTACTGGCTAAAAACTGCCTCACAGACAGTGCCATGTGAGCTGGTGCATTGTCGTAACGCAAGAGCCATGAATTGTTGGAGAAAAGTTCAGATCATCTAACTTTTTCACGCAGCCTTTTCAGCATTTCCAAATAGTAAACTTGGTTAACTGTTTGTCCCATTGGTACAAATTCATAATGAATAATCCCTCTGATATCAAAAAAGGTTAGCAACATTGTTGCAACAAGTTCGCAAACTTAATTGTCACACCTTGTATATAAGTTCAGAGCTTCAGGCCAGCTTTTCTCAGTTTCCTGTCACTGTGTCTCTTGCTAATGGAAGTCTTATCTATGACTGCTTTCTGTTCATCAGAAAGAAGGGATTCATTTGACTTTCCAAAACCCTGATCCAGGTTTCTGAGCTCTAAAAAACCAGCATCATTCCTATCTAGGCTGAATAAGAAAGACACCAATAAGCTCCACCAGTGGTTCCTACATCTGTCTGCACATCATACCCTGGTCTCATCTCCAGTGCATTAAATCAGGGGAAAACCTAGTGCATGAGCATTTTTTTAAAGTCCTCAGGGTAAATTATAGGAGATTCATATACGGGAATGCTATACAACCATTAGGAAAAGACCGAGGAAGTTGTTTACATACTGATAAGAAAATATCTCTAAGATAGTGTTATAGGAATGAAGTAGGTATAAATCAGTATGCTACCATTTGTGTAGGGCATGATTTTATTTATATATATATGTATGTTTATATATATAAACATACATATATATATTTATTTATATATGTACACATATATATGTCCTGTGTAGTCTTTAATATCTATATAAATTTAATATATATAAATGAAGATATATATGTATATATGTATGTGTATATATATATATATGTATATATATCTTCATTTATATATGCATAAAATATCTCTGGAAGGATTTGTAAGACTCTAGAGACAGTGGTTGTCTCTGAGAGAGTTCTGGGTGGGTGGGGGATAAGGGTCAGAGGGCAACTTCTCACTGTGTACCTTCTTAAATGTGCTGGATATTAAACCAGGTAAATAGATTGCCTATATCAAAAAAATCAAATTAAAATTCACAAAATTAAAACAAAAGGAAAGGGATGCCCATGCACAGCCAGGATGGAGAACCCCTGCAACACAGTCACGAGCAGACAGTGAAAACTGCAAGTCTAAAGTCTAATTACACATTTACCGGACTATTGACTTACTTGTTTATTTTGGGAAAGATTGAAAATTCCCTTTTAGGTGCCATACCCACTTATCTTTTTAAAAATTGAGGTATAAGATACAGAGAAAAGTGTATAGTAAGTATACGTCTTGACGCATTTACATGTGTGTACACCTGCATTGCAATCAAGATAAATTATTTCCAGCCCATCACGGATCTGCATGGCTCCTGTCAATTAATCATCCCTTCCAGAGGTAACCGCCATTCTGACCTCAATTACTCCTTGAACTTCATGTACATGGAATGCAGTATGTAGTCCTGTGTCTGACTTCTTGCATTCAACCTTACGCCTGTGAGATTGATCCGTGTTGTCACATGTAGCAGTGGGGTTTTTTTCGGGAGGGGGTGCTTGTTGGGAGGGGATTGCTAAGTAGTCTCCCATTGTATGAATGTGCCACAATTTACTTATCCATTCTTCTGTTGATGGACATTTTGGTGATATGCACTTTGGAGCTACTAGTATCCTCTATCTTTCAAAAATTCCCATTACATCACTTTGCTCTTATGGAAGACCTACATTAGTACCTGTTGCTGCTAACTGAAAGGAATCAGAAGAGGATTTTCACTTTTACAAAAAAAGGTGAAAAGCAAAAACAGCATGCAGCATTTGTTTTGCATGAGCCATTATAGAAGCAGCGAGCGTGACCCCACCAAGCCCCTTCCCTGGGAACCACACTCAGCATCAAGCCCCAAAGCTCTGAACTATGTCTGAGCATCTGGGCTTTATCTTTATTTATTTTGTGCCTTTCTGTTTTTGCAATGTATTAGTGTTATTTTAGGTTTTGTGTACCATTTGGTAAGTTATATTTTGGATCTGGGAACACTCAAAATTTTTTCCACATAAATTAAGGGTAATTGCTTCTTTGCTTTATGCCATTTCAGCTTAGGAAAGGTGTCATAGGAATGCTCTACTTTCAGATAGCGGGGAAACCTGTATTATAGATAAAGGTATATGACTATTCTCATAGCTGTCTTTCAGACATAGGCAAGGCACTCACTTCTCTTGGGTACAATTGCATCTTAGTATTATTATTATTATTATTATTGGGGAATATTGGGGAACAGTGTGTTTCTCCCGGGCCTATCAGCTCCACATCATTGTCCTTCAATCTAGTTGTGGAGGGCGCAGCTCAGCTCCAAGTTCAGTTGCCATTTTCAATCTTAGTTGCAGGGGGCGCAGCCCACCATCCCCTGTGGGCTGCCTGTTGTTCAGAGCTTGCGCTCTAACCAACTGAGCCATCTGGCTGCCCCAATTGCATCTTCTTAACAGCAGTCTTCAATTGCGTGATTAACTGTTCAATGTTTATCTTCCCTGAAGGAGTATAAGCTCTATGAAGGTAGGGCAAGATCTGACTGTTTACTGGGGCGTTCCCTAAATAAAAAGGCAAATTCCCTATTGCCCTTCACCTTTCCTATATTCTAACCTGGAATAAGAACCTGATGTCTGAAGCTAGGGCAGCCATCATGTGACAATGAGAACAAAAGCAAAAGGAAGGCAGGGCAGGCAGCTCTGAGATAGCTAGGTCTTTGATGATGTCAAGAACCACAGCACCAACCCTGGACCGCCTACCTCCTGACTAGACTGCAAGGAGAGAAAGAAGAAAATGAAAATAGATGCACAGCGGAGAGTAGAAATGAGGGCTGGAGAAGGTCTGATGGGTTTGAGCCTCAAATCCCACTTTATTCCTGAGACCTGCCCTCACGTCTTGCCATGCACCCTGTGTCTTCTCATAAACCCTTCTTTTTGCTAAGCGAGCCCCCCTGGATTTCTGTTCCTTCAACAAAGGTGTCACTTGAATCAGTGCTTCAGCACTGTGTTATCACTGATGTTTATCATTTTCACCTCTAACTCATCAAGGAACGGTTACCCCTGTGCTTGATAATCTTTCATTTGTAAAAAGTAGGAGCGTTATCACAGTGTGGTAACAAGAACCTGGGCTTTGGAGTTGGACAAAACTGGATTCAAATTTCCATTTTGGCACTCACCCAACGTGTGATTTTAGCCAAGTTACATAAGTCCTCTGAGCTTACTGGCTAAATGGTGGTAATCCCGATTTTGCAGGGCTACTAAGGCCTGACTGCAATAATGTACGTAAAGGGCTGGCAGATAATTAGTATTCAACAATGACGGGAAATTTTGTGGGGGGGGGGGAATAGTAGAACGGTATCTATTGTATAGTAGAAAGATTTACCTTGAAAGTGATTTTTCTATTTATGGAATTATCTTTTTTTTTTTTTTTTTTTTTTTGAGAGAGAGAGAGAGAATTACCTTATTCCCTAACGATGCCAGATGGTAGACCATCAATGCACACTAGTCCAAACTGGAAGTATTGCAAACAGTATGTTTAAGTGTCAATAAACCATTAGAAAAACTATGCACTAGCTAAATAATATCTTCAACATAAGATTTTTTAAATTGTAGGCACTGTGTACAGAGACTGGGAGCCCAAGGCCACTCCCAGCTTCACTTGCCAGAGCCCGGGGACAAATGGAGTGTCTCAGAACAGCAGATGACTTTACAGACCACACGCCTCCTGTATCCGTCTGAGTCCCAGAGGCTTGGTGCAATCTCTGGACTAGAAAACCACAGCCATAGCTCTGCTCTTCATCATGGACAACTGTAGCTTTAAATACAAGACAGCACTTTACAATCAAACAAATCCAGATGGACAGCTCTCCCAAAGGCAACTCTATACCCAGGACACAGATTTCTAGATGAAAATGCAGCCAAGGCAGATACAAAAACAACTCCGGGAACACAAAGTCCCCGTCACTATAGAGTCATCGATCACTCTGCTGCTCAAAATTGAGTGGCGCATGCGCAGTGTGAGGGCAGGCACCAAGGTGGGGGAGGACACCAGCCAGATGCTGACGCCCAGGAAACACGCAGGGTGAGCAGCGGTCAGCAGAAGACAGCAGTGACAGTGGGGAGGGCATATGTTCCCCAACAACACAGTCCACTCCCTTCCTTGCTGAAACGTCAGGGCCTGGCCTCCCACATACTGTCCTCAGTCCTACTATGTGCATGGCCCTGTAGTGTGGTTCGCCATTCCTTGTGTCCAATGACACATCAAAGAGATGAACTGACTAGGACACCTCCATCTTCTCAAAGACACGACAGCTCCAGCAACTCCTTTCAGCATTGCAGGCCATGACCTCAACTTGGTCAGTTTGCTCAAAGTGCCCAGGCCTGAGGGGACTGCTTGCGCTGACCAAACTTGTAAGAGACTCCTTGGTAAACCAAACATCTATTGACTGAGTCGTTCATTTGGAGGATGTAACTCTTTGAGGCTGCCCTCATTTGGTAACACTCCTTGCTCCAAACCTTCTAATATTCCACCAACGTATGTCCCCCTATGTCCTTATGTCCATGTCTTCAAGTCCCTTCCCTTTGAAGCTAAACTATCTGATAAACTGTTAATGATAATGGTGGGTGGTCAAGGGTAGGCTATTTCTTTCCTAATTACAGTAATAATAGTTACCATTGCTTGAGTCATCATGTGCCAGGCATTTTGGTAAGCATTTTACATCTGTGATCTCATATAATTCTCAACCCTCTGCAATAGATACCATTATGATCATCCCAATTTTTATAGATGAAGAAATGGAGGCTGAGAGTGATTGAGTGACTTAATTGTCCCAGATTGGGCTCTCCAGGAAGCAGACTCCAGAGTTACTGTGTACTCATCAGTTATTGCACGCATCAGGGAGTGCCCTTGAAATCAACACCCATGGAACGAAAGGGATGGGAACAGGGGACGGCAGAAGGAGAAGCTGAGCTGTGATGCACTCACCAATGGCCTCAGCCAAACCATGGAAAGCTCTGGAGGTAAAATGACCCTTCAGAGGTGTCAAATTGGGTCAGGAGGGCCAGGTCTTTATATTCCCTCCCCATCAATCATTAGACTTGGGATCCCTCAAAAGGGTGGATTTGGGCGAGGTGCCTCTGCAGCTGAGGCAGATCCCAAAGGGGCTGACACATGGGAACAGTCTGCTACCCACAATTCCAGCAGCTAGAGCAGCAAGTCCTTCCTTGACACAGAAATTGGGTGGTACATCACCGTGTCCAGATTGTTAAGAAGGTCTCAGAAGTAGGGAGTGGTTAGGACAGGCTTGGAACAGAAGCCTCTCTGACTCTAGATCCTTCTAATTAACCACCTTCCTAAACACCTCTCACCACCCTTTGAATGGAATGTTGAATGTTCAGCTCTCACAGGGTGGTTTTCTTTTTTTATGTGCTCTGCCTATAAATTAGTATCCTCCTCCAAGGTGATGTGCCCCTGGTGGACATTTATGATTCTTGCCTAAGGGAGGATGTGCCCTTCTGTGGAAGAAAAGTGGCCTCAGCAGTGTTGACATCCTGAGCCCTTAGCCTGAAGAAAAATCAACAAATATCTCTGCCCCCCACATTCTCAGTGGGCACTTCAACCTTGAGACCAAAAACACACAACCACGGAATGAAACCAAGTATTTCAGCAGCCCCACTTCATCCTTACTACTCTAGAACAATTTCCATCCATTTTCTGCTTTAAAAATTAACTTGTGAGATTATTTAATTTGCTCTTTCCTAGCAAAGCTGTTAGTGTAAACAAGAGTGAATTAAACAATATACGTGACAGATCAATTTTGTAAAAATGACACTGTCTCTGTAGGAATGTGAAACCATATATTTTTAAAATTACTCAAAATGACAGTATTCAGGGATAACCACTGTTAACATTTTGAGTATCTCCTTCCAGAAAGTTCTATGCATGTATACAGAGGAAATTATATGTATTCAATTTGACATAAATGGGAATAAGCCATACAAACTGTTCTGTAATCTGCTTTTTCCCTCACCAGAGTGATAGGGACATCTTTTCTGACGACAGAGTTCTCACACAGGAGAAGGTGAGAGTCAGCTGAAGATGACCCTGGAGATATGGACGGAGCTGGAGAGAAGGCGCTGGCTGAGATAAAGGATTAAGATCTTATCCTAAGTATAAGGAGAAGACATTGAAAGAAAAATTCAATTTATTTTTCAAATGGCTTATTCTGACTACTGGTTGTGGCATGAGCTACTGGTTTGTTGTCCATTATTCAGTCAAAAATCTACATCTAAATGATGTTTCCATGGTGTTCAACCTTCACCATGAGAAAGGCAAATATCAGCAGTTTCCACTCAATCCATTCCTACCCATAGGCTTCTTTAGTTAGAATATATTAATGATCAGAGAAAGAGACATCAAATATTAAGGGTTTCCTATCTTTATAAATCTTATCTTTGTTTTCCAGAAACAATAAATGTTCATAGTAAAAAAAAAAAAATAGAGACTTTTGTGAGAAAACTTATTGATAATTCTACCATCCAGAGATAGCTACTATTCATTATCATGTTGGTGTATATCTGCCTGTCTTTTCTCTAAGGATATTTTTTTCCTTAACACAAAAGAGCAATCATATTGTACAAACTGTTTTATATTTTAACATATCGTGAACACCTTGCTAGATCATTAAATACTCTCCTTCATTTTTAATGGTCAGCTAGTAACCATTGTGTGGTACCATCATTTGTCCCCAGTTGGTGGCCGTTTAGGCTGTTATAACCCTCACCGTGATGAATATCCTTGCGGTATGTCACAAAGTATAAGTTTGTATGTATTGCCAGATAAGATTTCATGTTCTTTCAGCCCCACCCTACCTCATACCAAAGATTGTAAATGTACCTTCAGCTCACATTAAATATCAGTTTTGCTGTAAAAAAATTAAAAGGATTTTGTAAGTCGCTTTTGAAATTTAGCTCTGAAGAACACATGTAATTTGGCTATTTTGGCTCTGACTTCTCAGCAATCATTCAGCATATACCAGAATTCTTGAGAAGTGAGAAAAAGCAAACCTATAGAGTTTTTGAATACAATGGAATTTTATGAACAATACATTTAATAATGTATTAAATTGATGTAAAATTATACTTTGTGACTAGTTAGTTGAACATCTGTTGATTTCATTTTTCTTTTTTTAATTTGGAGATATACATCTTTTTTCTAGGTCTCAAACATTTTTTGGAGACTCCTTAAAAGCTGATCGGCCTCAGGCAGTATGAGTAGATCCTAAGAGATAAAGTGACATGGAGATATTGCTAAAAAAGGGTGAATAATCTGGAAAGATTTTGAAATAAAGCATGGCCACGATCACTCTTGATAAATTGTAAACTGGCTCTCTGATCCCCTCCTCTCTTCTTGCTGTCCCTCTCTGAATGTCAGTATTACCACAACTACCTGTAGGTCAAGGGGTATCCCCAGGAAAAACAAGAGAAAGAAAGGCCTATCACTTCCCAGGGCTTGGTTCCACGCAATGGCCTGCTGTCTATTTTGGGGGTGGAAAGGTCAGATGGGTCAGCCCACACCCTGACACGTGGACTTGCTCTTGCTGAATGGACATCTGCTGAGATGGAAATGCGATTGTATTGACATGGATACATATGAACAGGGCTCTGCAGATGCGACATAGTGATGGAGGCACAGGTCACCAGAAAAGCCCTGTATCTGGGCCCCAGACCCTCCACTCCGTCTAGTGCTGCCTTTCTGGGTCCAGGAAAGCTCACTTTTCCTCCCAGTGTTCTTCGGAGGCCAAGGGATCTTCCTCTGAAAGGCATCTTCAGAAGACACAAGGAAAGAAAGCCACCCCCTTCCAGCCATCTGGGATTAGGCAGGCTTCAGCCTGCAGCCCCCACATACATCATGGCAGGATTTCTCAAACCATCTCCAAATGTCAAGTAGAGGAATGAATTACAGCTCATTAATAGACGCTTTTTTCTTTGAAGAGACATTTTAGGAAGAGGAAAAGGTCACTGTCTGCCCCTATCATTCCCTTCTCACTCTCCCCCCGCCCCATAGACTTTATTTTTGTACAACAGTTTTAGGTTCACGGCAAAATTGAGCAGGAGGGACAGAGATTTCCCATTGACCCCCTGTACCCACACATACATGTAGCCACCCCATTATCAACATCCCCACCAGAGTCTAACTCATTGTTTTTCAATTCCCTTTATTTATACTTTTGAATTTTTTTTCTTAAGTCTCAAAACTTCTTTCTTTTCCAGAAGTGCTTCTCCTTCCATTTCCCACTTAATGTTCTTTTGGCTCTATCCTCTTACCACGGGCACGAAATCTCTGGGGCTTCTTTCTTAGGTCCTCACTCCAGCTAAGTTTTCTTCGTGTGACTTTCTTAGTGTGATTTAGCGGCAACGCTACATGATGAAGGTGTTGGATGGTGTTCATTGATGTATGTACATTGCATGGGAAAGGTTGAGTGGTGTCAGTAAAAGGGCATGTTTTAGTGGAATTGAAGGGTCCGCTTAAACCAACGGTCAGTGAAAGCCAATATTATTTTTCTTGTCAACAAGATTGTAACCCTTTCTGGGGATAGGGGCCCTGCTGTACACATCTTGCATCCCAACACTTAGCATAGTCCATAATAACAGTTTCTGCTGCTCTGAAAATAATACAAAATTCAGTTGATGTCCCTAACCCAGTCGCATGGAAATAGCCCACTCCCTCATCTCCTACCCACATCCCATGAATCCCATACCTCGGGTGAGTTGTATTTATTTCTACTACTGAAACATTTTTCCAACCCATCACCTCCTCTCTTCACTGCCATCGCCCCAGACTGGATCCTGATCGTGGCTTAGGGAAACATTCCCTTCTCGGCCTAGGAAACCCGTACAGATTCTCCAAAATCCAAAATTCCTTGACTCTCTAGACAGCTTTCATCTCCCTCTCCCAGTAGGGCTTATTTCGTTGTATTATAATTACCTATAAATATTTTTGGGGTCTACAATTAGTCTAAGTTCTTCCAACAAAGGTGTAATGTCTCTTCCTACCTTCACCTCGTCTGCCTAGCACAAAATCTGAACACAACAAATACCAGTAAGTGTTTGCTGAAGTAACAATCTTCTCTGGATCTTTCCTAAAATGTTTTTTAAGATAAAAATCATATGCAAAAAAAAGTATAATGTAAAATATTCAAACAATACAGAAATTACAAAATAAAGATAAATCTTCCTCCCAATGCCAGTTGTCCCCAAAGATTATCTGCGTATGTATTTTTCCATTTATAAAAAACGGAATTATCCTGTACACATTTCTGGAGCTTGCTTTTGTTGTATGCATCTAGGAGACATTCTCTATGGAATTTGTCTCACTCTTTTAAACAGCTGCACAGTATTCCACTGTATGTCTATTTATTTATCCAGCCCCTATTGGTGGACATTTGGGTAATTTTCAGTCCTTTGTTATAATAATGTTCCAATGACCTTATATTGAAATCCCGCTTTTAAGTCTTATTTTTAAAAAATGAGTAACACATTCACATGACTCAAAATCCAAATGTAAAAGAGTCCCCCCCTTTTCCTATAATCCCTATTCCACCCATCCTTCACAGCCACCAGCCACCCAGTTTTCCTCCACGGTGGCAATTAATGTCATGACTTTCATACCTATGTCTACATTACTACACTTTTAAGACAATACCCAAAAGCTAAATTCTAAGTACTCAAATTGTTGGGTCAGAGTACGTGACTTTTTTGTTTTTAGTTGAGACTGCCAACTTGTTTTTCAAAAAGATTGTGCTAATGTAATTTAATAATTAGTACAGATGACCCTTGAAGAACATGGGTTTGAACTGCACAGCTTCCCTTATACACCGATTTTTTATTCTGTAAATATCTATACTGTTTTCTAACTGTAGTTGAGAGTCCACAAATGCAGAGGACCAACTGTATGCATTGATTACACCATTTTATGGAGGGCACTTGAACGTCTGAGGATTTTGGTATCTGTGGGGTGTCCTGGAACTAATCCCCTGTGGTTACTGAGGGACAATGTAAGTTTTGGGAGAGTCAAAAGTTATACCTGGATTTTCAACTGCAAAGGCACCCCTAACCCCCACGTAATACTAAATAGGACTTAGTAAATTAATATTTATATTCTTACCAGCAACAAATACTATTTGTTTTCCTACATCCTCACCAACACTTGCTATTTTCAAATTTGTAAACATTTGCCAATCTGACAGGTGATAAGAAATAACTTGTTGCTTTGATCTACAGCTCTTTAATTATGAGTGAAGGTAAGCAGCTTTTGCTATGCTTATTGCTGCTTGCATTTCTTTTTCTGTGAACTCCGTGTTTGGGTCCCTTGCCCATTTATCGGTTAGGTTGTTATATTTTTCTGACTGATTTGTAAATTTTTCTGGATAAGCATCTGCAATATTTTCCCTCCTAATACATTTATAATTAAAACTACGCACTTCAAAATTTAAAGTTTCTATTCAGGGGTCTCACTTTTGTCTCCCCAGTCAGATTGTAAATTCTTTGAAAATAGTGTCCAAGAATCTACTCTAATCCTAAATTGCATGGCAAACTCCGGTTGATCAGCTGCGACCTTCATTTTGGGCACTTGACATGGACCGAGATCCTCTGGGGAAGAATTGTGTCTTCTGTAGTTACAGAAAAAGATGAGATTTGCCTTCCTGGGTCAGCCCCTCCATCGATCCAGTCTAGCTTTCTATCTGACAGCAGCAACAAGAAACACGTTGAAGAGAATCCAATTACCCTCTTTGACATCTGCTTCAAAAGGTTAGGAATTTATCCTATGTATCACCATTCGAGATCTCTCTTCCATCAATTCATCTAAACCCTTCCTGAACCTCAGCCTGTGGTCCCACTCCAGGCACTACAGATAATGAGTTCTTTTGTTTATAAAGCAATATATCAACTTCTGGGTCAGGAGGGCAGTATTATGTGTAAGCACATATAATTCTTCCTGCTTCACTCCAAAAATCTATAAATAGTAAATTAAAAATAGGTTTAAAATATTAACACAACATTCCCTTGATTCGTTCCAAACTTTCTTCAAACTTTTCTTTGGCCTTTTAAAATTGTGTATTATTACACACAGAAAAAGAGAAAAATATATAAATATACAGTTTAATGAATAACACTGAAGGGAACAGCTATATACTCACACCAGGTCAAAGAAGGTCATTGCCAGGGTCCCCAAACCTCCTATGAGTCCTTTCTCCACAAAGGAAGGGTAAACTTTTGAGAAGATCACTTTCTTGTATTTCTTTATGTTCTGTCATCTATGGATATACCCCTAAATGCTAAACTTTAGCTCAGTCTGATTTTAACTTTATGTAAATGGACGATCTGTATTTTTTGTGTGTCTTGTTTCATTCCCCGAACATTAAGTTTTTAGGATTCATCCATGTATGCGAGCCTGGTTCTAGGTCATTCATTTTCTTTTTTAATAGTTTTCCATTATATGACTATCCCAGAATGTAATTACACATTCTACAGATGACGAACATCTGGGTGGTTTCCAGTTTGGAGTTGTTATAAATTATATGCTGCTATTCTTGTAACTGGATCCTGGTACATATGTATACAAGTTTCCCTAGGGGTGTCCTCAGGAGTGAAATTGCTGTTACAGAGATGTATATCTTCAACGACTAGATATTGCCAAATGTCTTTCCAAAGTGGCTATTTGCACTTTTTTTGCACAAATGTGCACTCCCACCAACAGCACCTGAGAGTTCCCGTTGCTTTCTATACTCCTGAGCACTTGGTATTGTCACAGATTTTTAAAAACAGCTTTATTGAGATAGAATTCCTGCACCACACAATTCGTCCTTTCGAAGTGTACAAGTTGGTGGTTTTTAGTCTATTCACAGAGTTGTGCTTCCATCATCACAATGAATTTTAGAACATCTTTGTATGCATATGTCAAATCGCCACAATGTACACTTTAAATGTTTTGTAAGTTTATTTATCAGTTATACCTCAATAAAGCTGAAAAAAAGAATATTTTTAAAATCTTAGGACTTGTTCATTAACACACACACACACACACACACACACACACATAAATAAATAAAACCCACATCCCTTAGCCATCACTGCTGATACTCCCAGCCATAGGCAACCATTAATCTACTTCCTGTCCCTATAGATTTGAATATTTCATACAAACGGAAGCATAAATATGTGGATCTTTGTGACTGGCATCTTTCACTTAGCATAATTTTTCAAGGTTCATCCATGTGATGGCATCTGTAAGTACTTCATTTTTATTCCAAATAATATCCTACTGTATTTACCACATGCAATTTATCCATTCATCAGTTGATGGCCATTAGGGTTCTTCCTCTTCCTGGCTACTATAAACATACTGCCACGGACATTCATGCACAAGTGTTTGGTGGACATACTCGTACGGTTTCTCACAGCGGTTTAAACTTGCATTTCCTGGATTACTAAAAAGGTTGAACAATTTTTCATATATTCATTGGAATTTTTGATTTCCTTTTATTCAAGTGGTTTGTCCATTGGGGGAAGGCTGTTTGTCTTCTTCTGATTGATTTACCAGAAGATTTTTTTTTTAAGTTCTAGATATCTGTTCTTTGTAAAGTATATTTGTCGCAATAAATATCTTCTTTTCTGTGGCTTTTTAAAACCACTCTCAATAAAGTCTTGATTAAGAGAAATTCTTAATGTTTATATAGTCAAGTATATGGTCTTTTTCCTGACCGTAAGATCAGAAAGTTTGTGTGTCTATGTAAAAAATCCTTCCCTATTCCAAGGTCATCAAAATATTCTCCTATATATCATCTCCTAACTTGCTTTCCTTTCATTTTTAGGAATTTTCCCCACCTGGAAATGTTTTATTGTGAATGATATTGGGTAGAAATCCAACTGATTTTTTTTCTCATATGGACACTTACTCATCCTAACCCTATTTACTGAAAAGATCGTTCTTTCTCTAATATTCTTCAGTGCCAATTCTAGCACACATCAAGTATCCATAAATATTTCTGGGTATCTATTCAGTTCCAATGGTCTATCTGTTTATTTTTATTTCAACACTACACTCGTTTAATAATAACTCTTGATAACCTATAAAACACCTGCTTCAACCACGTTCCTCTTCATGAGTGTCTTGCTTCTTCTTGGCCCTTTGCATTTCCATGTACATTTTGGAATCAGCTTATCATGTTCCACCAAAAATTTGTTGGATTTTTTACAGGGATTGCATTGACTCTACCAATAAAACGGAATAGAAATGACACTTTATAGTGCTGACTCATCCAAACTATAAGCATGGTATATTTCTCTGTTTATTTAGGTATACTTTAATACCTCATGATAACTTTTATTTATTTTGGTAAAGACATTGCACAGATATTTTGATGTACTTCACATTTTTAATGTAAATTATATTAAGATATTTTCCATTTTCCATTTCTAACTAATATTATAGAAATTTAACTGATTTTTGTACATCGATTTTTACATCCAGTCTATTGACTCAGCATTCATTAATGCTGGTCCTTGAACTGTAAATTCTCATTAATTTCTTTGTATACACCAGATCATCTACAATAATGGAAATTTTGCTTCTCTTTTTTAATTTTATTTTTCTTTCATTACTGTGCTGATTAGGACTTCTAGTAAAATGTTGAATAGAGTGGTGATAGTGAATTTTTGTTTCCCATCTCAAAGAGAAAGTGAAATTTCATTAAGTGTGTTGTTTGTCAAAGCTTTTTTGTTTGTTAGTTTTTTGTTTGATTGTGTTTTATTTTGTAGATATCTTTTACAAAGTTAAAAAATTTTCCTATTCTTATTTTACTATAATTTTTTATCATAAATGGATATTAAATTTAATCAAATGATTTTTTTTATCCATCTTTTGAAATTATGATCACAGGCTTTACACTTTTAACCTGGTAATGTGGTGATGTACAATAATTCTTTTTCTAATATTAAGCTAACCATAGTTTTCCAGAATAAATCAAGTTGGTGATGATATACTATCCTTTTTATATATTGTTGGCTTCTACTTACTAATATTTTGTTTATAATTTTTGTATTTGTGTGAAATTGGCCTATAATTTTCTTTTCACGTTCTATCTTTGTCAGATTTTGTTATCAAGATTATGACAGCTTAAGAAATGAATTAGAAGGAACTCCTTTCTCTATTTTCTAGAAAGTTTGTGTAAGACTGGAATTATTTGTTTCTTGAATTATTCTTTCCAGTGAAACCACCTGATTTTTTAACTGGAGCATACAGTCCATTTATATTTAATGCAATTGCTCATATATTTGGATTTAAACTTAGTATCTTTAAATTTAGTATGCTTTCTAATTATCCCATCTATTCTCTGTTTCTTTTTCCCCCCTCTTCCTGCCTCTTTTCACTTGTTTATGTTTTATCATTCTATTTTTCCCTCTGCTGATTTATGTTATATTTTCTGATTCTATTATTTTAATGAATACACAGACATTAAAGCATGCATAATTAACTTACCAAATTCTGAACTTAGTCAGTATTTATCCTTTCCCTGGACAATTAAGAAATTTTAGAACACTTTAACCTCACTTATCCCTCCATTTATCCCTCTCCCACATATCTGCTATCCTTGTCATGCATTTTAATTTTATTTTAAACATCACAAGACATTATTGTTTTATCTAATCAATGTTAACTTATATTTTATCTAGATATTTATCGTTTTTCTTTGTAAAAAATCCTTCCCTATTCTAAGGTCATCAAAATATTCTCCTATATATTATCTCCTAACTTGTTTTCCTTTCATTTTTAGGAATTTTATCCACCCGGAAATGTTTTATTGTGAATGATATTGAGTAGGAATCCAACCGATTTTTTTCTTAATTTGGTATCACATTATTTCTGTTTGAAATATATCCTTCAGCATTTGCTTTATTGATCTTCTGATAGTTACAAACTTTCTCTTTTTATTTGTCTGTATGAAAAATCTCTATTTTACCTCCTTTCTTGAAGTATATTTTTACTATATATAAGGTGGCAGTTATTTTCTTTTAATGCATTGACCTTATCATTCCATTGTCTTCTGGCTCCCACTGTTGCTATTGAGAAGTCTGTTATTAGTCTTGCTGCCTATCCTTTGAAGATATTTTTTTCTCTGGTAACTTTTAAGATCTTTCTCTTTGTTTTTGGTCTTCTAAGCTTCACTTTAACCTCAATGTGGCTTTTTCTTTTCTTTCTTTCTTTCTTTTTTTTCTTTTTTTTTACTTGAACCAGCTTGTGATTCTTGGGGTTTTACATCTCTGGGTTGATATCTCTACTAATTACTAGAAATTTCTAGAAAATTTTTAGCTTTTCTCTTCAAATATTGCTGTTGCTGTTGCCTCCCATTTTCACTCCTTTCCTTATGGAACTTTGACTAACTATATGTTAGACATTTTCATTCTGTCTCAACTTTTTTCTGTATTTTTTTTATCATTTTTGTTTCTCAGTGCTTCCTCCTGGAACATGTTCCAGACTGCCCTTCAGGCTGATTAATTCTGTCTTTAGTTACATCTAATCTTGTGGTGAACCCATTCATTGAGCTTTTAATTTCAGTTATTATAGGTTTTACTTCGAGATGTTCTACTTTGTTCTTTTTCTATTAAATTAGTTTTGCGGTTGCTGTTTCTTTCCATTTCCCTATAAATATATTCAAACTTATCTTTTATCTATTTAAACATAAACATAGTTGTTTAATTGTGCCTGACAATGCCAAAAACTTGGGTCTCTGTGGGCCTTGTCCAATTGTTTATTCTGGTACTTAGTCATATTTCTGTTCTCCTTTTACATTTGCTATCTTTATGTGTTCTAGAAAAATTGTTTATAGGAAATATTTGAGGCCTCAGATGAAGTTTCTTTTCCCTGTAGAGGATTTGCATTGGCTCCTGCCTGATGTGGAGACATGTAAAAGTCCAGGCACTCCTTGAGGTTTCCTAAACCACCCAGATGATAATAAACCTAGGGACGGTTTGCCCTTATCCTAAAGATAAGGCCCTTTGAGTTTCAGATTCTAGTCACCATTCAAACTATGCTTCCCTGAGATAGTTTCTTCTGAAAGTACCAGAAATCTCACAGTATTCCATGTAGAAAAATCCGTAGTTTTAAATAAGGACAAGACATTGATGTCTGGGTGCTTTCTTTTTAGCAACATTCCCTAGGATATCAAGAAACTTGTTGTCATTTTAAGTCAAGGCAACATTATGTCAGTTTCCTTGGCAAACAGTTTATAAAACAAAACAGTATATAATTCAAGAGATATTTATTAGGTTTCTGCCGTGAACCAGATGCTACGGTGCTAGGAATACAATAGTGAGAAATACAGAAACCAGCCCTCCAAGGACTGCTTAATTTCTTTCCTGGGTATAATTGGTGGCTTAAAGATTATCTTATTGTTTTGATTTATAACTTTAAGGGTAAAATAAGTCATCGTGTTTCCATTATTTTCCACTTGCTACTATTCCTCAGAGACCACAAAGCCTGTTAGGGGACAAAGCATGAAATAGCCTGGGTAATTCAACTTTATAGTTATTTATATGGAAGTTCTTCTCTAGGGGCTACATGGGAACTAACGGTCATTGAGTTCTTAATTACTAGGTGTCCAGTACTCTACATTTATTTCGTACCTCAAACCTGAGAGAGAGGCATCGACACCCCTATTTCACAAACTGAAGAAATGGAAGTATAAAGGCATCCACTTTCCTGAAGTCACACCATGTGATAGGCAGCTTCTAAAATGGCTCCCAAAGTTCCCGGACTCCTGGTACCCTCACCACATTGTTGTATCACTCCCGTTCCTTAAAAATGGACAAAAAAGACTAACTTCCACTTTCCTGTTTCTCTTTTTCTCTGGCTCTTCTCACTTGCTTGTTCTGATGAAGCAAGCTACCATGTCATGAGCTGCCCTGTGGAGAGACTCATGTGAATAAATAGATACCCCCAGTCCAACAGCCCTGTTAACAACCATAGACGTGAATGTCAGAGCAGATCCTTCCCCTGGCTAAGCCATCAGATGAGATTGCAGCCCCAGCTGACACCAGATTCCTGACTCATGGAAACTGTGCAATAATAAATGTTTGTTTGAGCTACTAAGCTTTGAGATAATGTGTTATACACTGCAAATACGAGGCAATCTGATATTTGACAGGTCTACTTGAGACCACACTGTCTTTCTGTGCATGGTTATACACTAACAAATTACTAAATCCTCAGAGGAGTTACCTTTGAATAGAAACTTCATGAAGAGTCCAGACAATATACACCATACAAAAGTAGAGCTAAACTTGTTCTTAATGCACAGGTAAGCCAACTCTCTCATTCTACAGGTGAGGAAACTGAGGGAAGGAGACTTTCCCGGTGCCCATGGCCATGTGGGTAGGGCCAGGACAAGAACCACATTTGTTTCCCCATCTTCGCTTCATCCTCGTTTCCCTTGCTATTTAAGGGAGGAAAAATGCATTCTTGGGTTTTGTTTAATAATGTATTTTGTATAAATGGCTTGTATGTGTTATGAAGTCATCAATATATTCTGGAAGAGTAGAAGATAAACGACTTGGCCCTTGATGGGGCCAATGAAGAGAAATTGTTCCCGCATTCCCTTTGTTCTCCACCTCCAACTCCAGCAGCAAGAATGGAATTAGTAAGAGCCCCGGATAATGGGTAACCTGGTTGCTTTATGAATAGAAAAGTGTAATTTGGCCACACAGTAGGCAAGAGGGAGGGAGCTAGTTATGAGAGTGGGATTAGCTAGCTTATCAACCAGAGAACAGCAGATTTTTTTGTGGCTCCTGGGATGTGAAAGGTGATTCATAAGATAAAGGAGAATTTTTCAGGGTCCTGAGGAATCCTTAAGAGAAGAAAACAGAGCACTCTTTGCAGAATGCATTCAATAACAACTTATCAAGCAACTTGTCTTTTCTCCATGATCCACTAGAGGTCAGCACTTACCCGTTTCTAAAGCAGAATTTCCACCTTTTTCATCTAAAGACTAAACCACGTTGAGATATTTTGTCTGCCAAATAAACTAAATTTAGTAAGAAATAATCAACGTGGGCTTCCAATTTTTACTTACAAAAGACACAAATAATAGCCACCACATGTTTCATATCACTCTGAGATAAACAGTGTTATCAAATCCCAGCACCCCAAAAATAATTTTTCAGTTAGCCTTCTCCTAGGGAAATGTAAAATATCCACTGAAGATTTGAAATGCTAAAAATTAAAAGAAAGAAAGAAAAGAGGGAGGAAGGGAGAGAAAGCAAGAAAGAAACTAAGGAAGGGAGAAAAGGAGAGAGGAAATCGGAGATCCAATACGACTTCCCAGTTCGTTTGGGATTCAGAGGCCCTGGTATTGAGAAACACCAGTTTTAGTCAGAGGAGTCCGACTGTCTCCTCAGGGGAGCATAGTTATTTTCCTTTTCAAAGTAGGACAGGCATATGTCCCTGGGTAGAGCGTCCTAATCTATCCTCGGATTAGGAAAGGACTAAATAGCTGCTGGAGAAATCTAGCTCAGGCAAGCTCCTAACCCCACGTTCTTGCCCAATGATGAATGTTTTGGAGTTCAAGTGTCGGTATTTGGCATCAGCGAAATTTCCAAGTCTACCCACGTTTTGGAGCCACAAGTTTTCACGGAGGAGACATCAGTCTAATTCAAGACATGATGAATTTAATCAGCAGATTGTAATCTGCTTGAAGTGAAGGACCCCCTACTCTATGTCACTTTTTCCCTCCACTATCACTACAGAGCTTGGCACACAGTATAAATCGGTTGATGGCAATGTAATAAAAACTAAGAAATGCTAATAAACCACCTAATGAAAAAGGCATCAATTCTCCAGAGTCTAAGACTTTTAAAGTACCTGTGGAAATGGGCAATGTACTACACATCCATGACTTAGACATATGATCCATGTTTGATGCTCAAGTTAAGACTTTAACCGGTTGACAAAACTCAGAGGATTTGAAAAGGAATATTGTGTATATTCTTTGTGTTATCACATCATGAAGGTCCACTACCGGGGCACGTTGACGGCAGTAAAAATATAGCTTGGTCACAAGGTGGCGCTGTTGCCTTAGCGTCAACCTTTCCTCCGCCTCAGTACTCGAGTTAGTTGGGTCCTTGATGAGGCTAAATGGCCCCCAGATTAGTTTTAATTACTAAATCGGGGGGGAGGCGGGGAGCAGGGAAAGGATGGGCAGAATGACCAAATCACAGCCAGATTCTTCACCTTTGGGTTCATCTGAGACTCAATTTGATTTTATCAGAACAGGAAGAAAGGGAAATAAATTTTACAGACGCTCATTTCCTATCTCTGAGAGGCTTACTGAGCTAGGTTGTATATATTCTGTCTGGGTTCCATTTTATCTGTGTTCTCTATTCTGCGGGGTCATCAGTAAGACGTGGCCACGGTCTTATTCCTTAAGGAAGAGGCAGAGAAATGAGGGCTGCATATATGCATGGGGGGAATGGAGGGAGGTTTCTAGACGTGAGTTGAAAGGTCTGTCTTTCACTTGACCATGTTTTCAACAACACAAAGCAGGGAAAGTTATCAAATACTTTTGATCACGATTCAGAATGACCAAAGTAGGCAGTAACAATTGGCTAGATCCAATTAGATGAAGTTGAGTCTGCAATAAATACAGTCTCAAACATGGATCCAAATAAATGAGCTGCCCCGGTTCAGCTGAATACCTCCTCCCAACACCCTCTGAACACATTGGTTTCACTTATATCGACTCTGGGCCATGGTTTATTTAATCCTCACAACAGCCCCACAAAGAAGCTATGATTAGCCCCTTTTTGTGGATGAGGAAAACAGGTTAACTACCTTGGCTACAGGCACGTAGCTAGTGGTGGTTCTGGGATTTGAACACATCTTCCTCCCCGAGAATGCTACTTCCTCTTGGTCTGCACAGCCTCTCCCACAAACATCAGAGAAGGAGGTGGGGCTGATGGAAGCGGGGTTCACTGGAAGGGAGGTTCTTTGTGAGGATCCGTGAGGGGACTCCACAGTAATATGCTCATGGCAGGAAATTTTACTGTAAGTTGTTGTGACTCTAAGGCAGGACAACATTAGGCAGTTAAAGAAACACTGATTATGGACCCAGCTGCCTGGTCATATACACTTGAGCAAGTTGCTTAACCTCTCTGTGCCTCAGTTTCCTCATCTGTACATTAGGGATAATAACAGTGCCTAACATAGAGTTCTTGTGAGAATTAAATGAATTAAATACACGTAAAACACCTTATATTGCACTTAGATTTTTTAAAAATTGTATTGTTGCTATTGTTTGGGGGAAAAAAACTTGTATTATAATATTACTGTAATTAGTTAGGTCACAGTAATCAAATTCCTGAGCAAAAATTAAGTCAGAGAAAACTTTAAAGCAGCCAAACATTGTTTTCTTTCTTTCTTTTTTTTTAAATTTGATGTCTCTAGTTTTTTTGTTTGTTTGTTTCCTGTTTTTTAATCAAGACTGCTCTATCCTATGAACCAATGGGCCTAGGCTTTTTATGTGGCTTTAATGAAGAGAATCAATGGTTCCTATGTGAATACTTTATAAAATTCAAGAAAAAGGTGGAATTTCCCTCTCAAGACAGCATAGATACCAAAAAACTAAAACAAAACAAAAAGTCTCTTCTCGTGGCAGGATTCTTCAGTTCTAGAATAACTTTGAGTTCTCAAGAGCAGAACAAAAGGTGGTTAAATCTTCTTACATCCCAGGATATAAAGACCCTTTAATATTTTTTTATTTTTATTTTTGGACTTAATGTCATTGAACTGTATTCTTTAAAATAGTTGGTCAATTTATGTTATATATTTTGCCACAATCGAAAATATTTTTAAGGAAAAATCATCTAAGAGCTCAGCCACAAGAGATGGAACTTAATCGTTTGGGTGGGAAACCAATTTTCAAGGCAGAAATCATGAAACACTCCTCCTAGAAAAAGCAAGATGAATGTGTTGGGCTGCTTGTGAGCAAGTTGCCCTTCAGAGCCAACCAGCAGCACTAGCTTTTAGAAAAGTGATGTGTGGCTTCAGTTTGGACACAGACCCCCTTTTATTAGGAAGGTGGAGAAATCTCACATTTCTGTCGTCACATTTCTGACTTCTCCTAGGCCAGCTGTACCCAGTTAGCTGGCCCTCAAGATCATCTACCTGCCCATCATTTAGAGAGAAGGTGGGAATGCAGAAATTCTCCTGAATGATTCTGGTCTCACGTGGGACTCCCTTTGCGGAGTCTGTCCAAGATTCTAACACCTCAGCCGTTGTTCAACTGAGCTTCAAGGGGGTGGGGGATTTCCACGCTCTTGGCTTTGATAATGACATAATTCTGGCCCCAAGAAAGGCTCCCAGAGTCTGCTTCTTCTCGACACACACCGAGTGCTAGATTGTCCCATTCCATCCCTCAATATTGTCCAATGAGTCTTCTCAAACACAGAGCAGACCTACATTCCCCGAAAGGCCAAGTCAAGGTGTTGAAACATTAGGTCTTCTTTCAGGTACCACCCAGTGAAAATTAACCCTTGCTTTCCTGGGGATGGGTTTCTCCTCCATGAGTTTTATCTTATAAACAGACCCAAAGATGTAAAAAAAATACTAATGGTAGTCATTAAACTAAATGAGATGAAAGTGCCTAGAATAGTGTCTGGCTCATAGTTGAGACTCAGTAAATATTTCTTTCTACCTCCCATTTACTTCATGTATCTTAGAAAATCAGACAACTTGCACAGCCTTTAAGCTCGTTCTATATCCTAGACTTGGTTTCATCAGGGAGCGCTACTAAAAATATTGTTTATAATTGTAAATGATTCAGTAGCAATTATGGGAAATTGCTTATATAGGAATTGCTCTTTGACTATAGGAAACTCTCAGAAATGGTACAAAAGGTGTGAAACAATTTGTGCTCTCTGTTTGGGCACTCACTGCCAAGCTTTGTGGAGTACCTTTATAGTGAATGTTACTGCCCATCTTTTGGGAAAGCCACATGAGAAGCTGGTTTTCTTTGGACAAGCCTCAGCCTACCCATGGGAGACCCTGAACCTTCTGCTCGTACCTCTGATTATTCTATTGCTGTAAAACATCCATTCTCATGACTCCCAAGTCAACATCCTCAGTCGAGATCGGAGTTGCGAGGTCCAGTTGTAGTGTGTTTGTTGCACATTTCCAATTTGATATCCTAACATTATCTCATGTTATATTCGCATATGTAATGTTATTATCTTGATAACCTAAGCTTGAATTCTCAAAGTGCCTTTGATTTCTTCATTTCCAGGTGGCTGAATCCCTAGGAGTCTTACGCTAGTACTGCTGTCTCCAAATAGAGGCAGACAGCCGTCTAGGATGAGGCAAACTGGGAAACTAAGGCACAAACTTTAAGGTGGCACTTGTGCACAGGGCAGCACAAATGCGGGGACTGCCCTGAGATCAGTGCCTCCTAAAATCTTGTATCCTAGGGACCTCCCTCACTCCTATAGACTGAATGTTTGTGTCCCCCCCCCCCAGAATTCATGTTGAAACTGAACCCCCAATGTTATGATATTACATTGGGGCCTTTGGGAGGTGCTTAGGTCATGAGGGTGGAACTCTCGGGAATGAAATTAGTGTCCTTATAAAAGAGGCCCCAGAGAGCTCCCTCGACCCTTCTGCCATATGAGGACACGGCGAAGATGGCCATCTGTGAACTAGGAAGCAGGGCCTCACCGGGCACCGAATCTGCTGGCACCTTGATCTTGAACCCCCCCAGCCTCCAGAACTGTGAGAAATAAACATCTGTTGTTTATTTCACCTAGTCTGTGGTATTTTTGTTATAGCAGCCGGAACAGACTGAGATACCTTAGTCCTTGTCTGTTGACCCGTCCTTCCCCTTGCCGCAGCCACAATCCCAGCTCCTGATCTGATTATTGCAGTGACTTTCTAACTAGGCCCCCCGTTTCCACTCTTCTAGCATCATTACCCTAGGAAGGCTTTACTCTGCCCCATTTGTGTTCTCAGAACACCATGAAGGCATTTATCATCCAGCACTGTGGTTATTTCTTGACACCTCTGCCCCTCTCTTGAAGGCAAGACCTGTGACATCCCTCTTTGTGTCCCCAAAGAATACACTGGCACAGTCATTCATGAAGTGAGAGGTGGTGCATCAAGGTGGTTATGAAGGGAGCTCGGAGTCTGATTGGCTAGATTCACATCCTGTCTCTGCTCTTCACTCACCCATGGCTTTGGGCAAATCACTTAACCTTTGTCACTCAGATTTTCCATTTTCAAACAAGGTGACCAAAGTACCACCTCATAGGACTGTTGGCAGGATTGAGTAAGACTGTCCCAGTATTTGCCTCAATAAATGCTAGCTACCATTAATAAATGTTTGCTGAACTAAACTGGCTCTTCCCTATACATTAGTGACCAATTACTCTTCCTAGATTGCTGTTTTTGTTATCTCACTCCCCTGACCAAAATCCTCCCAGAGCTTGCTCAGTTTGGATGAAGACTCAACTCCTTGGTTTCAGGTGGAATTGATTTATCTCGATTTTAAAACCAAGTTTATTATTGTTTAAATGCTTCTTTAAACACAATTTTTGAAAAGCTTGTATTGTAATTACTAGTTGGACACAAGAAAATGAATCTGTCAGAATTAACCTAAGAAGCAGTTCTGAGAACCTACCTGTAACTCAGTGATTCCCTGTCCTGGCTGCATATTAAAATCAGCTGGAGAGCTTTTTAAAGCATCCCAACGCCTGGTCTCAACCCCCAGAAATTCCAGGCTAATTGGTCTGGGTTGTGGCTGGACTCTGGGGTGTTTTGTTTTTTTTTTAAAGCTCTCCTGGTGAATCTAGTGTGCAGCCAGTGTTCAGTGGCACCCTTCTCACCTCTGCCTTGTCACACCTGGTAGAACTTTTGCGCCAACTCACTTACAACGACACAGTTTTCAGGTGCTGGCTCCTTGGCTGGCTGTTTCTGTTCCCAATTTGCCTGGAATAGGTCCAAGTCACACCAGTTCCTGCCCTGAAGGATTTATAAAGAAGTATCTTCTGATGCAAACAATCCTTGTCTTCAAATCAGGCCACAAACACACCTTGACTCACCCTCATAACTTCCTGAACTCTCGGTCCGGTTTATGGTTTACTGATAACATCTTGCATGGAGAACCAGTTTCTGACTTGCAGTTACCTACTCACCCCTTGGCTGGGGCTGGAATCTCACATTCTCTGGGCTCTTTCCTGGTCCTACACTAGCAGGAATTCATTACTTCTTTGCTCTCGGTACTTTGTCTCCTGGTTGTCACTTGATAGATCCTAGTCTTCTGAGCTTTGACAACCTTTAACTTCCATTTTGCAATTCTAACCCCATCCTAGCCCCTAGTCCCAACCATTGGTGCCTTTTGGGCGACTAGGTTCCACTTACTTTTCTGATAGAGAACTAGGTGATAAGCTAAACATTGAAAAACAATAAGGAAGAAAAAAGTCTGGGATAAGTTAATGCAGGAAGAGTGCAGTTTGGGGGTTGGTCCAACACAATGTACCTTTTTTGTGTGTTTTAGGAACCTGAGGGTAATGGATAGGTTATTCCAGTACACAGCGCAAAAATCACAGTCCTTCCCATCTTAATATCATGGCTTTCACTCCTTGTTTAGTCCCTCCTCCAGTTTTGCTTTTCTCCCTTTTATCACACATGGCACATGAACCCGAATAGGAAATCAGAATTACTTTTACAATGAAAACAAGAATGAGATTTCAAAAACAAATCAAGCCATGTTGGACTATGGAGTGTGAAAAAAAGTTACAGGTGGTGACAAGGATTCATCATTTACATAGGTCCTTCACATAATATTTGTATCACCAATCTGGAAGGAGTCTGGAAGGAGCTTGCTCTTTAATTAAAACCCTCGCAATAGACTTAAGACTTGTCATCTTCTCCCTCCTGACTTTGGGCCATGAAAGACTAAGCTTGAAGTTGCATTTTAAGAGAAGCAAGTGCTGCTTCTTACATCAGCTCACTTGGAGCAATTACATTTCTCTGCAGTTGTCAACTGAGGGCAATTTAGTTCACGGATCTATCTAGTATGACACTTCAAGGGGTTCTTTGACTCAAGACTTTAAAGGCAACTAAAAGATTCATCAAGAGTAAGAGAATCCTATACTATGGAAAGAGAACTGTGCACAATTTACTCTATAATTAGTGTAAACATGACTATATAAATAATAACTAAATAATATGCAGTAATGTTTTGATATTAATTTCTTCTCTTGGTGAAAGCTTAGACAAATTTCTTTGTGGAGTCTCCTATTTTGTCATGGTTTATTTCATCATCAGCTTCCCATACAAATCTGCAAATGAAAAAGCCGTTTCCTGAAATTATGACAACCACATTCATGGTTGGCAATTGCTCAACCTTCAGGCAGTATTATAACATTCTATCCGATCATTAAAAAAAAAAAATCATCAGGGAAATCCACAAAAGAAAATCTGAAGATAATTACATCAATTGCCTGCCCCATCCAT
The DNA here is from genome assembly GCF_036562045.2 of Rhinolophus sinicus. Classification (NCBI taxonomy): domain Eukaryota; kingdom Metazoa; phylum Chordata; class Mammalia; order Chiroptera; family Rhinolophidae; genus Rhinolophus; species Rhinolophus sinicus. The sequence continues at coordinate 98,696,100 of NC_133757.1, forward strand.
GAAAGAAATAATGGCTCCAAGTCTGAGGAGAAGAGCATCTGAATGAAGACCAGCTTGTATACAAAATGTATCCCAAGTAACAGAATGAAGTGATCTGTTGGGTAGGGTCCCTTGGGATCACTCACGTGTACATAGGATAATATCGATCAAAATTCTGTTTTAATTTTTTCATCTTGACAGTGGCCAACCAAGAAATCTGATCTTAACTTAAAACTGCTCTTATTTCATTGTAATACAGAGAAGGTTTTTTTCTTATTTTTATAAGGCTGTTATTGGTCATTAAAATATGTAACTCAAAAAAATAAACTAATTGTTACAAATGCAAAAAGTCATCAGAAAAAAATTTGTTGATTATGGAAAATTGGGAAAATATGAAAAGTATAACAAATAATTAAAATTAGCCATAATCCTCCCACTGAAATGTAACATCCTGGAGGTATTTCTAACTTTTCTTTTTCTTTTACTGTATATTTACGTGTGTGTGTATAAATGCACATTTTGGTAAAAAATGGGATCATACTATAAAGTGTTTTTTACAGTTATTGTTTGGGTATATTTTTTCATGCCAATCAATATTCCCCCATAACATGAATTTTAATGATTGCATTTAATAACCGCATCCCGCTGTAAAAAACATATCACAGTTTATTTAACTACTATTTCCCTGTTGTTGAAAGCTTAAACTACTTTCAATCTTTGAATATTATATATAAAACATAGTTGAATATCCATAATCGTAAACATTTATGACCTCCTTTCATTCTTTCCTTAAGATAAAGTCCCTAGAAGCATTTAATACTCCTGAAATTCAAGTCTAAGCTGCTCTCCAGAAAAGTTGCACCAATATATGTATACCTCCTAATAGAAATATCTAAAGTGCTATTTTCACAGGGGCTGACTCCTGTGGATTTAGCACTGAAAGTTTCACATTCAAGGAAACCCTCTAGCAGACACCAGAAGTCCTTATTTTCAGTATAGGTGTGAAAGATTAAGGGGAAAATACAAAGCTCAGATGGCAGCCAAAACATAGGGGCTGAAAGCAACACTGCTTTTAGTGTCAAACAGATATCCACCTCCCGTGGTCACTGACTGCTAATGGCTACCATGATTTTCAGTTCCCAATAACAGATCCTCCACAGTTCCATCACTAGACATGATATGACTTAAATCTGCAACTCAAGGGCCTTGTAATCATGAGCTTTAACAGACTTGTCTTTGACTCTGCCTGTAGATGAACTATTGTGCTTTGTTTGTTATTGAGAATTTGTTTGTATTGAGAGCTAGTTTAATTTTTAACATCATGAATATTGTGCTCATGTTTTCTAAGAGCTCACATTACAGTACCAACACCAGCATGATCCAGACACCATGGAAAAAGAAGTCGCTTGACTGTGTCATTTTAATGACAGACGGAAGAACACAGGTATGTGATTAGGGAGATAAGTAACCAAAACAGAGCATACTACACAGGGGCAGAAAATAATTTGGGGTCAGGCATGGTGGGGGAGGGGATATAGAAACACATGGAAGACTAAATCTCCAAAGTCCTTCTAAATCAATCAAAATTTTTTTTGTTTCTCCCAAAGGCACCAATGCTTAGTGGAAAGAAATGGCCACTGAATTTAGTGTGAACATACTCCACTATGGAACACTAATTCTCATATTGTTACCTTGATCACATTTCCCGATTCAGAGGTTAAAACTAAAGTGTCCTGGGGGAGATCCAAGATGGCAGAGTAGATAAACACTGTGCCTGCTTCCTTCCATGAACAAATTAAAATTACAATTAAATTATAGAACAATCAACCTGGAAAACCATCTGAAGTCTGAACAGAAGTTTTATAACAAAGGATATAAAGAAGCAGCCACATTGAGACTGGTAGGAGGGGCAGAGACTCAGAACTGGCTAACCCCAAACCTCAGTATGGCGGTAGAGAAGCGGGAGGGATATCTCCACAGCGGAGGTTCCCCCCAGAGGAACAAGGGACCCCAGCCCCACACAGGCCTCTCCAACCCAGAGTACTGGTGCCAGGAAGAGGAGCCCCCACAACATCTCTCTGTGAAAAACAGTGGGGATTGGGAAGGAAGGCAGCAGGAAACCCAGACGTCCTCTTAAAGGGCCCACGCACAGACTCTCTCATGCGCAGGCACTCACCTTGGACTCCAGGAGGGACAGTAACTCGGGAGGTGTCAGAGACATGTGGAGGGCAGACTGAGTTGTGTGGCTTTGAGAGGAAGGATGGAGGATAATCGGCATTGTCTCTTCCAGGAGTCCTCCTCCTGTACAGCTGGCTGGTGGCCACCATCTTTAATGTGTTGAGCCCGCCCCCTACGTTTACGGCCAAATCTGAATCTGATTGGCCTGGTGAGTTCCATAGCTCCATCCTGCTGACTCACTGGGACCCAACTCCCCTAACATCAGAGGCACTTTCTCCAAGAGCACCCAGCCCCACCTGCATTGCATTCTTTCTTGGAAAACTATCCAGTTTCTTGCAGTTTCTTGGAAAACTGCCTGGAGTCCAACAGACCCCAGGCAGGTGGCAACTGACCTCAGTGTGTTCTGAGACTTTTGCTGAGTACCTTCAGGCTCAGCACTGGCACCAAATCAGAATCTACATTAACCTGGTGACCACAACTCTTCCCACTCTAGTGACTCCCTGAGGCCCTGCTTGACCCAACTTGCATGCTGCACGAGGTTTTATCAGTGGCTGAACCTTAAGGTTGCTGGCAGGTGACAGCAGGCCTACGGGTGTCCTGGCTTTTTGCAGAACTACCCCAAGCCCAGTACCAGTGGCAGACGTCCTCATCCTCAGTTCACAGCGTGGCCTTTCCCACATGCCTCTAGGTATAGCACAGGCAGTGAACAACTGCGGATTACTTCGTATCTCTTCCTAGGTAGTCCCCAGCTGATCACAGGCAGTGGCTGACCTGGGCCTGCACCAGAACCCCTCCCAGAAAGCCCCAGAACCAACATACTTGGAGGTTGGCTTCAGACCACAGCAGAGCACCACCCAACTAGCCCCACCAGCAGCACACTTAATAAACCAAGGGTGGTCTCAACAGACACTACAGCCTGCTGGGGTGAAGCCACTCAGTGGGGTAAGCCCCCGCACAGCAGCCTGTGAGCTATGGATGTGGCCAATCACCCTGAGGGTCAATCTCACCCACTGATGTGCCAATAGCAACCAAGATTCAACTATAACAGGAGAGTACACACAACCCATACAAGGCACACTCCTAGAATACCTGGTGCAGGTGACCGGGAGACTGTGCCACTGGGCTCCACAGGGCACCTACTACATAAGGCCACCTGGCCAAGACTGGAGGATGTAGCATGTCTACCTAATACATAGAAACAGAGAGGCAGCCAAAACATGAGGAAACAAAGAAATACAACCCAAATAAAAGAATGGGAGAAAACTCCAGAAAAAGAACTAAACAAAATGGAGGCAAGCAACATACTAGATACAGAGTTCAAAACAGTGGTTATAAGATGCTCAAGGAACTTTCTGAGAACTTCAACAAAGAGATAGCAAGCTTAAGAAAAGACTTAGAAACCATAAAAAAAGAAACAGTCAGAAGTGAAGAATACAATAACTGAAATGAAGAACGCACTAGAAGGAATCACCAGCAGACTAGATGAAGCAGAGGATCGAATTAACAATTTGGAAGGCAAGGTATCAGAAAACACCCAATTGGAACACCAGAAAGAAAAAAATAATCCAAAAAAATCGAGGATAGTTTAACAGACCTCTGGGACAACATCAAGTGTAATAATATTTGCTTCATAGGGGTACCAGAAGGAGAAGAGAGATAGCAAGGGATTGAGAACCTATTTGAAGAAATAATGACTGAAAGCTTTCCTAACCTGGCAAAAGAAATAGACATACAAGTCTACAATGGAATATTGCTCAGCCAGGGAAGGGAATGGGTTCTTGCCTTCTGTGGCAGCATTGATGGACCTGGAGGGAATTGGGCTGAGTGAAGTATATTAGACAGCGAAAGACAGACACAATGTGATTTTGCTTATATGTGGAATCTAAAGGACAAAATAAACACGGAAAACAGAAACAAACTCATAGATACAGAGAACATTTTGATGGTTGCCACATGGGAGGGGGGTTGGGAATGGGTGAAAGTGGGGACGGGATTAAGAAGTACTAATTGGTTGTTACAAAGTAGTTATGGGGATGTAGGTATAGCATAAGTAATACAATCAATAATATTGTAATAACTATGTGTGCTGTCAGATGGGTACTAAATTTACTGGGGTGATATATGGGAGGGGATTTACTGGGGTGATAGATGGGAGAGGTTTGGGGGACAGGGTGAAAAAGGTGAAGGCACTAAGAAGTCAAATTGGTAGTTACAAAGTAGCCATGAGGATGTAAAGTACAGCATAGGGAATATAGTCAAGAATAGTAGTGCCAGGTGGGTGCTGGACTGGTCAAGGGGATCATTTCTTGAATTGTATAAAACTGCTGTGCTGTGCATCTAAAATTATGTAAAACAGTAGTGAGTGTCAGCTGTAGTTGAAAAGTTGAAAAGTGGCAGGGGGAAGGTGAAGAAGAGTCAGAGATTCAAATTTCCAGGTATAAAACAAGTGAGTCATGGGGATGTAATGTACACCCTAGGGAATATAGCTAATAATATTGTGATAGTGTAATACAGTGTCAGATGGTAGCTGGACTTATGGTGATTGCTTCTTTAGGTATATCAATGTTGAGTAACTATGTTGTACCCCTGAAACTAATATAATATTGAATGTTAGCTATATTTTAAATAAAATCTTTTAAAAATATTGTTATATTTTTCTTGTACATTAGTTTTCAATTTGTTTTATTATTGTTTACTACTAGTTGTCCTTGTTTACTAGACTCATTGTGGTTTTGTTTAAATAGCAGTCATGTAACAGAAAAGTAAATAATACAGAATAATATAGTATTTAAAATTAATACCAAGTTTTCATATTTTATGTTAATGTAATAACACATATATGTGTAATTATTTATTATACATTATGTTATCATTAACTTTTTTGTCTGGCATGATTGTTTCCTAGTTTGGCGCTCTAAACAGTTGGTCACCTTACCAATCTTACCTCACGAAAAACTAGGCATTAACTTTTTGCTAAAAGTTTGACAATGCGTTAGATGAAAAAATGCTGTCTTTGTTAAATGTGCATGTCTTTGATAGTAAGGAGACTAACCATTTTTAATGTGCTCATTGTCCACTTTTCTTCCTTTGGAAACAGCCTGTTTGTTAACACTTGTCAAAATTTCTTTTGGCTTCTTTCTGTCTTATTCTTTTTGGTTTATAAATCTTCTTTAGGACCATACTTCTATGTCTATCATAGGTTGCCAACACACAATTTGTTGCCTCTCTTTCCATATTTGGTGAGTTTTGGGGGCATACTTTAGAAATCTTTGTTTTCTGAACTACCTGTTTTTATTTTTTTTCCTTAAAGAAGCCTTTTGGGCAGGGTTAAACTGTGGCGTTACAGACCCAAGGGGGAGGCCTGGCTCCACTCATATAGAGATAGACCTTGAGCAAGTTTCTCCATACTTTTATTGATGACTTCTTTCTTTGCTTGAGATCAGCTAAATATTCACTTTTATTTTTTCTAGTTTTTCAAGTTTTTACATGTAAGCCTTTCATTTGTCTGGAATTTATATTGGCGAATGATGGCTACATCATTCTATATTTCTAAGGAGGTTTTGCTTTCCTCCCCTAGACGATGCAAAAGAGCGAGACTGGTGCAGCTGTCCTCACTCAGTACCAAATCTTGTTCAGCTGCCTCTGAGTCATGCTGTGGCATTGGAAGGGTTTTATAGCTCCTGGCTTTCTAGTGGGTAGAACAGCTTCCAGATTGGGTCCCAGCTAAAAAAAAAGTCTCCCTTGGTGGCATAGAAAAATGAACTCTAAGATAACTTCCTATTACAGAGCCCCTGGGCTGCAGCTGTCTTGGGTTTCTCTTTAACCACTTCACTCCCAGTGTCTAGAAGATGAAAACCACACGTGGCATTCACTGTAGCCTGGGTTATTTGCTCTGCCCTTCTCTTTCTTCCAGTGTCAGGAATTTGGTGCCCCACCCTCACGCTTCCTGCCTAGGTGACACCTTCCAGATCTAAATCTGGGGTGACTCAGAATGGTCCTTTTCTCTCCCCAGCTAGGCTCAGGCTCCACCCACCTGCAGCTGCAATAGGTGACAATTTACCTGGGAAAACAGGATCTTAATTACCTGCCCAGTATCAAAGGAGGAATTCCATGGATATTTTTTCCACTGTAACAGCATACCGTCGACCCTCTGTATCCGCGGGTTCTGCATTCTTGGATTCAACCAACCTCAGATCAAAAGTTAGTTGAATTGAAAAAAAAAAAAAGAAAAAAAAAGTTAGTTGAATCGGATCCAAAGGGCCAACTAAGGGACTTGAGCATCCTTGGATTTTGGTATCTGTGGATCTTGGAACCCATGTCCCTTGGATACCGAAGGATGACTATAATTATCTTCAAATACATTCTAATCTTCAGGAAATGCAGTTTGTCAGACTCACTTTTTGATTCCTTATCAGGCAAGTACCTTGCACTGATTATATATATAATATCAAATATTGGTTAGATTTAATTATATTTGGTAAAAAAAATCAATAATGAATAAAGGGAGGAAAGTGTTTTTTGTGGCAAGGATTTACTTCTCCCCAGATATATTTCTGGGAGATTTCTCCCCCCCCCCCCAAGTTTAATTTTATCCAATATTTCTCAGAGGACTTTTTTTGCTCCTTCTGCAGATAGCCGTCTTAGTGAAAAAAAAGGCAGTTACTTCTTCTTTGTCTTGGAGCCCTGGGCAAAATAGTTTACCTCCTGCTTACTCCACCCTTTCTCTTGTGGTTTCAAAACCCCTTTACATTCTGAATCAGATTTGTTGATGAGCTGTGGAAACCTCTGAGTTTAAGGAAATAGACTGCTGCAGCCATAGAGCTGACTAATCTAAGCCCTCAGGCATGGGTCGCACAAGCAGTCAATGTGTTTGTACTGCAGCCTATGAATATTTTATGGCTGTTCTTTTGTGCTCACTAAAGGGCCCGAACTGTACAATCTGCCTGGAGTAATGCCAAAAGAGTACCCTCTCCCGACCTCCGTCCCTAAATGATTTATGGAGATGAACTAGGCCCATCAGAGATTCATTATTGATGTTGTTCTTTAGAGACACTTTTCAACAAAAGATTAAGTGAATTTATGTTCCTCCAGATAGTGAACACTTTGGGGGAGTTTAAGGTGAAATCTGTGCATTTGGGGAGGGCCTTTAGTTCTGGATCTTCAGAGATTAGAAGGAATTCACATTTCCTCTGTAAAAAGGGCAAAGGGTTGTTCTACAGCTCTTTCATCCCACTATTGTTCAGGCTTATTTTATTCCTGGAATTTCTTGTCACTCTAGATTATCAGCCCTTCTCTTATCTCCTGGCTCTTTCTTCTCTGTGCCTTTTGAATTGGAACAATTCCGTCACCTGGTATAGGTCATGTTAGCTGTGTGCTCCGTCACTCGGAGTGATACTGAAGGTGAGAAGACATCACCACCCTGCTGCTGAGTCCTCAGTCTAATTGGAGAAGACAAGACCTACATACATTATTTAAGCCAGCTTGTAACACGATGCTAATATGGTACAATACTAGACAAGTTTCCAGAAGGGAGACAGTAATGTGTGTAGGATTACTGGAGGATGACTTTATGGAGAAAATGGGGCCTGAATGGTTAGATTGTCATTGGCAGAGGGTGGGCATCTTAAGGAAGGTAGCAACTTGAGTGAGAGTAACCAAAACAGAAAAGTGGGATAAGAGAGGCAGCAGTGACTGGGGAGAGAGCAGAAAGGGGATGGGGAGGAGGGAGAGAATGTCACCTTCCATAATAAAGTAAGACCCCGGGCTGTTAGGTTAGTGTGGAGAGAGGACCCTTGTGGAACAGAGCCCAGGAATCTCAAATCTATACTTCTGATTTGACTCTTGTTGTGGTCTTTCCCCAGTCCCCACTGCCTTCACCACATTGGCCGCAGAAGTACATTTCTTCCCTTTTAGAGCTCTGTACAAAAGTCCCTTCCTTTGCTTCCCTTAGCACAGGTCAAATCAACATAAATGTGAGAAAATTTCACTAAGCACAAAGAGAGAACCAAAAGGAAACTGATTCATAAATAGTCACTTTTACAAGGTATACCTTGCTCTCTGGGGCTCATCAATCCTACCTCATTCCAAATAAGATCCCAAGGAAAGAGAGCCTTGCCTAGGTCCACCCTACTAGCATGTTTCAGGGGACGTCTTTAACCTCCATCACCCAAGAGGACTCTTCTAAACATGTACATTTCTCAAAGCCTAAGCCAATTCCACTTAGCTTCCTAAGCTCACAAAGTTGTGGTTTACCCTTTCAGGAGAAACCTAATTCTATGACCCCAGAGTGAGTCCCATACACAGGATGTAGGTACTTTCTGCCCAGAGGTATCTTCTGGGAAGGGGTCAATCAGAGGCTTGGAAAGCAAGGACTTTAGAAGGCTTACAGTAGGATGGTGGCCATAGGGATGGAACAAATAGGTACAAGAGACATAGCTTTTGACTTAAAGGAACCCACATGAGTGTTTTGCAATCTATGCTCCTGCATCTATTCTTTGAGGCAGACTATGTTTCTTTCCTTTGTCTTCTTTGTTTCAAGCCTACTTTCTCTATCTCTTAGCTGCCCACTCCATCTGTTGGCTCTTCTTTGCTCCCAAGCTCTAGCATTGGATGGATTATCTTTAGCTTTGTCTTTTATGTGATCTCCCAAGCCAGGCATACTGAACCTTCTTCTTCGTAGGGCATTGTTTTTAGAGGGGATTCCCACATGGTAGTGAGAAACAAACAAAGAGGCAGCCAAACAACTTGAAGAAGTTGCAAAATTTCCAGAAATCTGACCCAACTTCTTAGTCCTTAAGGACCATCACCACATCTTTTTTTAATCTTTGTATCCCAAGCATCAAATGCTGTAGTGCCAAGCACATGGTAGGGAAGTTTGTTGACTAAGATGATAAATTAATTAAAACAAGGAGAACAGAGTGATGCCACAGAAAGCATGGAAATCAAAAGCTTCAAGAAGGGGATGGTCAAAACACCAAATATTATGAAGAAATCAAGGAAAATGAGGATTGAAAGATACGCTACTGGATTTGCAATTAGAAGGTCAATGGTATGAGCTTTGCTATGACAATTTTATTGGCGGGGTGAGGGCAGGTGAATGTGTGATTGTGTTAATACTGTAGTTGGTCGAGTAATGAATGACAGGTGAGGAAGGGAAGACAGTGAGTGTGATTATTATTTGTGGGAGTTCGGCTATGGCAAAAGCAGAGACTGGTAAATAGAAGTAAGGGAAAGTTGTCTTTGTTTTTTTTCTTTAAGTTTTGCTTCTGTTCTTGTTTTTCCATGGGAGACTCTCAGCTGAGGGAAAGATGCTAATGGAGAAGGAAAGATTGTATTGGTTAGACAGGCAATGACTAACAGAATAATATCGCCACAGAGGGGTCTGGGTGAAAGAGCATGGACTAGAGGCCTTAGCCTCAAGCTGAAGATGCACACCTATCTCTCCAACCGGAGGGGAGAAATTGATGACGCACAGGATCATACTAGATAAAGTTGTGGGCACAGGAAGTTTAGGGCATTTTCACCTGAGAGCCCTGATTTTTCGCAGTGATGTAGGAGCGGCATGAGTTTGGAGTGGCCCTGTTGGGTTGGGGCTTGAAGAGAGTGGTGAAGATGGTAAAGGCTGTGGGAGGAATGAGAGAGGGAGCTGAGCAGGAAAAGGGGGTTTTAAATGTTACTGAGGGCCATACTGAAATCAAAGATCACAGATTTGTAAGGGCATCAGTGTGCCTGGATATACGACTTCCTCCATCTGGGCTCCTGGCCAACATGGAAGCATACAAGAAGGGAAATCACCTAAGTTTAGGGATTCACAGGGCATGAGTTTCGTTGACAACACAGTCAAGAGGGGGGTTTAGACTGAAAATGTAGGGAAATGAATCCCTGAAGCAGCATGAGTGTGAGAAAAGGGGTAAGTTGAGGAACTGGAGGCTTAAGATTAATGTGTATAGGAGAGCACTTGGGCATAGGAGAGCGAGTCAGGTTGGATGAGGTTGAGGTTGTGGATGAGAGTGAATTTCATAGGTGACGCAGTCTTAGATCGTGGCAGGATGCATGGGACGCCCTGCTGGTGGGTGCTTAATGAAGAGTATCACTAAATGCGTGGGACCCCAGCAAAACACCAGGTACTGTAGTGAAGAGGCAGGTCCAGGTGTAGTAACGGTCTGACAGGCCAGGCAAGACGCACAGGTGGACCCAGGATTTGCACTGAGGAACCTCTTACTCAGGCCAGCGCACAAAGATAACTTCCCTCATTAAGATTCAGTTGCCCATCTGTCAAAGGCTGTAACAATAGCACCAACCTCATGGGATTGCTGTGAAAATTAAATGAGATCATATACATAGGAGGGGGCGGGCTGGGCACAAAGCCTGGCACATAATAAACACTTAATAAATAATGGCTATAAAACAAAAACCACAATGAGATATCACCTCACCCCAGTCAGAATGGCTATCATCAACAAGACAAATAGTAACAAGTGTTGGAGAGGCTGTGGAGAAAAAGGAACCCTCATACACTGTTGGTGGGAATGCAGACTGGTGCAGCCGTTATGGAAGGCTGTGTGGAGCTTCCTCAAAAAATTACGAATAGAATTACCCTATGACCCAGCAATCCCTCTCCTGGGTATCTACCCAAAAAACCTGAAAACATTTATCCATAAAGACACGTGTGCTTCAATGTTCATTGCAGCTTTGTTTACGGTGGCCAAGACATGGAAACAATCAAAATGTCCTTCGATAGATGAATGGATAAAGAAGTTGTGGTATATATACACAATGGAATACTATTTGGCGGTAAGAAAAGATGATATAGGAACATTTGTGACAACATGGATGGATCTTGAGAGTATAATGTTAAGCGAACTAAGTCAGACAGAAAAAGCAGAGAACCATGTGATTTCACTGATATATGGTATATAAACCAAAAACAACAAAAGAACAAGACAAACAAATGAGAAACAAAAACTCATAGACACAGACAATAGTTTAAGGGTTACCAGAGGGTAAGGGGGGTGGGGGGTGGGAGATGAGGGTAAGGGGGATCAAATATATGGTGATGGAAGGAGAACTGACTCTGGGTGGTGAACACACAATGGGATTTATAGATGATGTAATACAGAATTGTACACCTGAAATCTATGTAAGTTTACTAACGATTGTCACCCCAATAAATTAAATAAAAAAAAAAGAAATAATGGCTATAGACGACTGCTATTACTGTGACCTAGGCTTCCACCAAGAATTCACAATGTAGGAAAGATAACGCTAATATGAAAAATAACGTAAGACCTCCGACCTATGGCGCGGCCTTCTTTGTGGAAACAGCATAGATTTTTTTTTTTTTTTAAATCAAACACATTTGTGTTTGTATTCCAACTCTGTGGCTTACTAGCTACACGACTTGAGGCAAGTCATTTAATTAGTCTCTCTGAGGTTAATCGTGATGCTTGTTAATACCTTAATTTCCGAACACGTATGAAGTGCCTGCCTACTAAGTACCAGGAAAGTACTAGGTGTCAGAGGGAAAGGGGCTTGAACCAGACATTCTCCCTGTGCTCACAGTATACACGGGGAGACAGGAAGAGACAGTTTAAATTGGGAAAACTAAGCGCTCTGCCAAAGCTAACTCTCAGGCAAGAAGGTAAACACTGATTTATGCTGGAGAGGTCTTTGGCCTTGATGAAGTGATTAGCTCATTCCCTCCTTTTTATAAAGGCGAAATTTAGAACCTAGTACAGAGTTCCCACTTTTTAAAAATAATGAGGTTTTAGAAACTATTTTGAAGAGTAGAATAATGGGGTCAAATTCCTACGCGCGGAGCAATCTGCATGGAGATACTTCCCATTATGAAAGACTGTAGAGTGGGAGATTACAGTAGCAACACAGCAGCACCTCTGGAAGTTGTTCGGGTCCTCAGTTTGCCCATCTGTAATATAGGGATAATAATAGTAGCCACTTCATAGAGTTAGTGTGAGGGTTAAGTAAATTCGTGTAGAATGTTTAGGACAGTGTCTAGCATGTAGTGAGTGTTCGATATATGTTAGTTATCATGATTCTGTAAATCATGATCTTATAAATATAGGACTAAATGTTTTCCTCAGCCTGTGTAGGGACCATCAGAAACTGATGAATGCGTGGATCAAAGCAACAAAAAATAAACCAGAAATCAGTTTTAAAATAATCAGATTTGCAAAACAACAAGGAGAAACTTCTTATCAACACAGCTAAATTTCAATATTAAACAGATCGTCTGCTGTGTCTTGAACGTAGTATCTACACCATAAATATTGGTTGTTATCTTAAGTAATTGCTTTACAAAACAAAGGTCCAAGGGAGGGACTCATTTATGAGTTATTTTTTGCTTCTTTCTTTTAATAGTTGAAAAGAAAGAAACCAAGACTTTCCCTTTCTCCTGTTGGAGTCTGAGCCTACACCCAGTCTGGTGACTAGGCAACTCTCCAGTTACCTGGTGTGAAAGTCCCCAAGCTCCTGGGCTGCAGGTTGTAACTCGCATCTCAGTCCTTTCTCTCAGAATTCTCTCAGAATCCTCTCCCCTCACCTTAACTGCAGAAGTCAAAAGAGAGATTGGTGTGAATAGAAGTCAAAAGGGAGAATAGGCACATGGGTTTTTCTCTACAGTCCCTTGGGAAGCTACTATCATTTTCTTCCAATCAAATGTTTGTAAGACTATGGAACTGATTTTGGAACTTTAGAGAAAGTCCTCACCTCTCCCCTACTAATCCCCACCCCTCCTTCAACTCCTTAGGGGCTTTCTCCTCTGAAATTTGAGCTTAAATTTAAATACAATGTTCCCATAGAAACTGTGCAGCTTCTCTTTTTTTCTGCCTGCTTTGCTTCTGTTTAAAAGCTAGATTCAAGCTATTATCAGAATATGCCTTTAAAAAACAAGAGATGTAAAATGAAGAATAGATGCCCAGGATTCTTGGCACATTGCAAATCCTTATTTGTTTATAACCTGTACGTGGTGAGATGGTTATTAGGAAATTTGTTTAAGATCAGAGTACTCAACTGTGGTGATCAGCCCAGGAGCCACGACAAAAGTTTTTCAGTGCTTTTCCAAAGCAAAAGGACAGTAGCAATCATCAAGCAAACGATTTCAATATAAAAATCAATATAAAAATATATTCTTTGTGACCCTCCTTTTAAAAAAAAAGAGCGATGGTGATCGTAGACAGCAATTGTTGTGTGCATTAGTTTTTAAAGAATTTACTTGGTAAAATGAAACAACTTTTTCTAAGTTGGTTCTCCTTATTTTTTTGCTTTACTGGGCTGTGAAAATCTTAAGACTTACTATACTAAAACCTACTGTTTCTCTAGCTGAGAAGGCCCTCGTGAGACCTCAGAGGAAGTGCCTCTAAGAAAGAAATCCCCTTCTTTTAAAGAGGGCCTCCTGGGTATTTTCATTTTTTTTTAACTTTAAAAAAATTTTTTTTAAACTTTTTTTTTATTGAGGTGTAATTGACATGTAACATACTAGTTTCAGGTGTATAATATAATGGTTCTACATATAACCATTTTAAAATTGTGGTAAAATATACATGACATAAATTTACTTTTGTAACCAATTTTAAGTGTACAGTTCAGAGGCATTAAGTACATTCACAGTGTCGTTTTCATCTTGCCAAACTGAAAATCTGTACACTTTTAAACACTAATTCTGTATACTCCCACCAGCCTGGCCCCTGGCAATCAACATTCTACTTTCTGTCTCTATGAATTTCACTGCTCTATCTGATATAAGTGGAATCATACAGTGTTTGTTTCTACGTGTCTAGCTTATTTCATTTAGCATGTTTTCAAGGTTCACCCATGTTGTAGCATATGTACGAATTACATCCCTCTTAAAGGTGTTATTAACCTTTTTGACAACTCTGCTTGTATTGAAGTTCTTTCAACAGTAGGATGGTTGGTATAAGGGCAAGTCTTGCCAGCTTTCTCTGTTTACTCATCTGTAAAATAGTTCTGAGTTCTGTACTATCATGTAAACATATACAAGCAGGCATCATAAACCCTTGGGATCTAGACACGTGAGTGGTAAAGCAGTCTTTAGGAGGGCTATGGTGAACTGAAGAGACCTGTCTCTTAGAAAGTGGTCACTGCTCCTCAGCTCCAATCCATATTTCTGATATATAATGTAGGCCCAATAGTGCATATAAAAATTTCTTGATTTTTCATGTGTTGGTGAATACTGTTGGGTAAAACAGAGCATATTTACAGGCCAGATCTTGTCCACAAGCCACCAGTTAGCAGTCTCTGCTAGGGCTTTGTTAAAAAACAAAATTCAATGGAGTAAATTTGAAGATCTGATAGGCTTTATTACACGATTCATGAATTGGGTAGCAATCCATCCAGCAATTAGAAGGGTGCTCAGAGGAGTGGTACAAAATGGAAGGCTTTTATAGGAAGAAGGGATGCAAAGGAGCTATTAGGGAAAGAAAAAGAAAAGGGTTTCTCTTGGGCAGGGACATCTTTTTTAGAGGGAAAAGAACTGGGACAGGTTTTTTATTATGTATGTTGTCTCTTCTTTCTATGGGGGATAAAGAGGACAGATTACTTTACTGGTGCTTGACCAGAAAATTCCACACTGGTTGATTAAGATTATATTTCTGGGAGAGGTTGAGATTGCAATTTGATCAGGTATTAAATCTAGGTTTGGTGTCATGGGCTTTTAACATGAGCGAGGCCATTTGGGGCCTGTGGTGGTTTTTTTCTTTAACAACTTAATAAAGAGCCAATTTTAGTGTGGCTTCATTGATTCATTGATGCAATAAATGTTTACTGGGTCTCTATTACAGGCTACGCTACATGTATCAGTAAGATACGGTTTTAAAAATACATGCTATGAGAGCCATAAATAGTTGCAGCATAAATGCTCCTAACAGCAAAAATAATGACTAACATTTACTGAGCACTTCTATGTGCCAGTGAGTTTTTAAGAGCTTAGGTGTATTAACTCAAATAAACCTCACAACAATCCTATAAGTAGTCATTCTTATTGTCTTTATTTTACATATGAAAAGACAAGCACCGAGTGAGTGATCAAATCACTTGCAAGTGGCCACAGAGCTGGAAAGTGCTGAGGCAGGATTTGAACCCACATTGGTTCCAGAGACCAAGGTCTTGACTGAAAGAAGGGTAGGCAGTGGAGTGATATAGGGTTAACTTGTGGGTGGTATAGGGTTAACTTGTGTATCTATGAAGAGTTCCACAGGAGGTAACTTTTGACTTGTCTTGAAGGATGATGTCTGTAAACCAGGTGAGGAAGGCAATCTAGGCAGAGGAAATGATTTGAGCCAGGGATCAAACCCTAAGTTGGCAGGAAATGAGTCTGAAGAGGCTGCAGGGTTTCCAGTGCCAATTATTCAACTGTTTTTCTCAAGTGAGGTAGCAGCTCATCGACAGCTTACGAGAATAAGAATAACAAGGACGGTGTGAAAGCGGAGGGGCATTTACAAGGTCCTGAGACCCAAACACTGAATTCTCCTTCCAGAACCCCTCCGCCGCCGCACTGCTCACGACCACCTTCAGGGACTACAAGTCCCGTCAAGCAGCGGGGATGCGCCGGCCCCGCCCCTCAACAGGCCCCGCCCACGGGCAGGCCCCGCCCCCTCCCGCCCGCAGTCCCCTCCTGCCCGGTCAGCCCCGAAGAGTTGCCCGGTGGCCGCTGCAGACGGAAGCCGAGCGAAATTCTCGGCGGCGGCAGGATGGGAGACTCCAAAGTGAAAGTGGCCGTCCGGATCCGGCCCATGAACCGAAGAGGTGAGAGCCGAGCCCATCTGGGGCCACCGCGGCGGAGGCGGCAGGTGCCTGGTGCGCCCTTTCCTTTGCGGCGGCCGCCGTGTGGGGTCCGGACGCCCAGCCCTGGAATCCGTATCCGGGCGGGAGGGCGGCCCGCGCACCCCGAAACCTGGTCCCCCGCGCCGCCCCGCCTGCGCGGGACGCCCCTCCCCTCGCCCGCACCGTGTCCCGGGGCCCCACGGGCCCCACGTCTCGGTCCGCTGCCCCTTCCGCCGGCGCTCCCGCCCCGCCCCAGCGCCCTTTCGCCCTCGATCCCTCTCTCTTCCCCTGCCCTTCCAGGAGGGCGCCCTTGTCCCTCGCCCCCGCCTCGCTTCCTCCTTCCCCGTCTCTTGCCCCTCGGCCCATGCCTCGCCGCGTTCCCGCTGTCTCCTCGCCAGCTGTCAGTGCGGCCCCCGCCCCTTGGGTCTTCACCCCTCCGGCCTGGCGGAGACAGCTAGGGACCCCGAGGCCCCAATCCTGTGGTCCGGTCGCCCGACGCTGCACTTGGGTGGCTCGCGGCAGGAAAAATGGCAGGGAATTTGGTTTACTCCTCCTGGGAAAGCACTCAAGTGCAAAAATTCCTCGTCTTGCTATTTCACTTTATATTCCTTTAACCTGGACGGTCATAAAGAGTTGTAAATACTTTGAAGTTTCCTAAAAGAGGTGTCCCTTACCCCCCCACCCCGCTTC
The DNA here is from genome assembly GCF_036562045.2 of Rhinolophus sinicus. Lineage (NCBI taxonomy): Eukaryota > Metazoa > Chordata > Mammalia > Chiroptera > Rhinolophidae > Rhinolophus > Rhinolophus sinicus. The sequence continues at coordinate 98,712,744 of NC_133757.1, forward strand.
TTTCGACTGTTGAGAAAGTTTTGGTTTTGCTTGAAGTCATATTTGTCATCTCTCAACAATAAATAGTTTAAGTGCCAAGATTCTTGTGAAATTGTATCTTTCAGACATTCTCTCTATTCCTGCAGGGAGGGTAGAGAAAACAGAAAAACCGGGTACGTTTTAAATCCTCTTTAGGCAGTGAAATGGAGTGGAGAGAACCCCCACTAGAAGTTCTAAGAGGAGGTGGTCCGGGTCTTAATGCTTAACTAGCAGCGTGACTGGGCAGATTACTTTAAATGAGATAATATATTTGAAAACACTTTCTGTACAAGGTTATATCATTAGGGATCACTATTATAATCCCAGGAGATTACTTTTCGGTTGACAAGACTCTTAACTAATCAGTCATTTGTAAGTACCAGAATCATGTTCTAAATCGTTTTTGCCACTTCTTTGTCCATAATCAAGTGTTAAGTTCGGTAGAAATTAGGAGTTGTTTTCCAATTTTCCTTTTCTTTGCTGGCTTTTGTGTTTAGTGAGATATACAGGTCAACCGGTTGACATTTTCTTTGTTGGTTTGTCCTTCTTTTGGGAGTTGGTTTATCTCTTTTCTTGGAGTTAGACCTTCTGTTGGAGTTGGTGATTCCTTCTGTCCCTACTAGGTCAGCTTAAGGCTGTCAGGTGACACGGAAGAGTTTTTCCCTAAGAACTTAAACTACTTAAGACTTTACCTCACTGTTCCGTGCTCTGACAAAATGAAAGAATTTAGAGGAACTCTGAAAATTTTCAAAAGCTTCTGTTCTTCAGTGTTCAGGCATCTTTATTTAAATTCGTCTTTATTACCATCACAATAAATTAGGAAAAACCTAAAAAACCAAGCCACATAAAACACAACTGATCTGGGATTTGATCTGAAAGGATGATCTTAGCACATTCTTAAAATTTCTTTTTCATAAAAAACTTGGAAATGTCAGTACTAGAAAGAGGCCAGCTAACCAACCACCACAAAAGACCTATCTCCCCTCTTCCTCTCCTCCATGGTGTCAGTTTTTGAGGGAAAGTACTACCCTTTTTACAAATTGTCATTAATTAGATTGTAATCGTTGTAAGTATCAGAGTTTTGATGGATGTATAGAATAATAATTTTAGCTATGGAATTGATGTTAGCTGTTCCTTTGGCTGAACCCATTTTAAAAGTAAGGTTTACACATAGATCAATTATCCTATAAATAGAAGTACATTATTTGTGGTGCGCTGCCTCATTCATTTAGTGCCATCTCTTACCTAGCCTTATATTTCCTGAATGCACACTGACTTCTTTTTTGTTCAGGGATTACCACAGATAATTAAAATTGGTTCTATTTCTATTTTGTTAGGAAGTAGTTGTTTACATAAATCTAGAGGTTATTATGGAATATACTGTAGTGAAGTTCTAAAAACCAGTGATATTTAAACTTCCATCTAGAAGTTTGTTTAAAAAGGCTAAAACAAAACCATATTCATTTTCAGTAATTTTGAAAAGAATCAATCATATTGCTTTGACCAACGATTACTTTTGGGAAAATTAATGTGTTAAATAATAGTATATAATTATGACAGATAGTAAACCTTTAGTCATAATTGTTTCTCTCTTAGCATACTAATGCAGAAATCAGCCCCAGAAATCACTCTTCACAAATAAGAATGAGAATGGGATGAGGTAGTTTTTCTGTATAGATGCTGATATTTGGACTCACATTAACTACTTTTTGAGGAAAATCCGAAGTTTGCAAAAAGCTTCTAATGTACCATTACGTTCTGCATGGGATTCAGTATCTGACCATGCTTAAGTGTTAAGGTAGTTAGTTGGTTTATTATTTCATGTGTGTCCTGCAAGTAAGAGCGGTTTAGTGTTTTTTGCTAACTTATATGTGGGTTTTAGAAATGTTATTTGAACATTAAGCATTAGGCCTTGATTCAATAATAGCATGAGATGTAATGGCTAATGAATATGCTTTTGTCAGGAATGTTTTTCTTGTTACATATTTTAACATTATACTAACAAAACAAACAAAAATTAAAAAGGAAAATGTCTCTGACATCCTTCCATCTTGACAATTCATACTCTCGTTTTCTTATTTCCATTCTACTTTGTGTTCACATGCATCTATAATTTTACAGTTTTAATTTTGCTTTTGTTCATCTGAAATAAGAACTTAAGCCAAAGAAAAAGGGGTAAACTTGTTTTGTCATGAGCTCTTGAAGTTCTGTTTGCAAATACTGTTTGTCTTTCATGTTATCTCTCAGACTTATACAACTTACCAGGTAACTCTGTTTGTGTTCTTCAATATACTTACTGTAAAGAACACCCATTCATACATTATTAATCAATCTATTAAATGAGCTGAAAGTTTTACAAGCATAAATGATGGTACTAGCTAGATCAATGACACTCTCCTGTTCAGGAATTTGATATTTTATAACTTTAGCTGGTTTAAACAATATTTCATATTTATTGAGTGCCTGCCAGGTGTCTAGCTTAGATATTAGATATTATGGGATCTTTTTGCTTTTCCTCAAGGGGCTTCCCGTGTTTAAATATGTATAAGATCAACTACCAAAATAAATAAATCTACATATATAAAGTGTTTGGAAAACTCCTTTGCTATCTACCTATCTTAGAAATTTAGCTGGAGAGAAAAGCAGTGAGGTGGGTTATTGCAGTTGTTAAGAAATGTGTATAATAAATTTATTTCAACAGGCATTTCTCAGGTTTACTTTGTATTTTACAGTACCTGATGCAGTGAAAGACACAAAGAAAGACAAAGAAGAACGTGATGTGTAATAGAAGTCAGCGCTTAAGTAAATCACTGTCTAGCATCTCAGTGGAAAGACTGTTATATAGCTAAAAATGATGAAAATCAAAACCATTTAATAAGGAAGACTGTTTTCTATGTTAGAAGTAAAAGCAAAATGCAAAATGGTATGTGTAACTCTATTGAATCTACTGTTGTAGTCATCTACTACTATTCAGTCTACTCGTAGGATTATTGTTATGTAAAAATGTAAAGAGGGATGGACAAGGGCTAAAAGAAACATGAAAAAATGAGATTGATTGGTCTCGTTGGGATAATTTTATGTCCTAAAATTCTTAGTGTCGCCTAGTATTGTAGCTTTCACTTTTTAAAAAGTGTGCTTTATAGTTCATGATCGTGAGGAAATGACTGTCATGTGAAAAGATAAGATTAAAAGGTAAACACTATAGCAGATTGTCAGGTGAGTGACTAAGTGCCAGGTGGATGATAGGGAACTACAGGAATTCAGAGGAGTGAGAGCTCCCGGGAAGCCAGGTGTTTAGGGAGGGCTTCTCTGGGGGACGCCTTGAGTGGAACGAGTGCAAGGTAGGAGAGGAGGGGAGAGGACTGGTTCTTTGAGGAAGAAGTATGGCCCGAATGCAGAGGCACAGAGATGGGAATGAGCGAGGCAAGTTTAGGCAGCAGAGTCAAGCTCAGCCTGCCTGCCAGAAAGGTAGGTTTTGTGAAGTTGATTAGGGAAGAATGAAATTAGAAAGGCAGGGCGAAATTGCGGGGAACCCACATGCTAGCTAGGCCCAGAAGTCGAGGTTTAGGGCGACTGGTCCGTGTGCTCTAATTTAGCTTTTTAGAACCTAGGGATGCATATATTTTTTTAAATTGGTGTTTTGGATTTTTTCGGATAAATACCCAGAAGTAGAATTGCTGAGTCATATGGTAGTTCTATTTTTAATTTTTTGAGGAACCTCCATACTGTTTTCTGTAGTCTGTAGTGGCTGCACCAATTTACAACCCCACTCACAGCATATGAGGGTCCCCTTTTCAAATAAGTAAGAGAAAGACAAATACCACATGATTTCACTTACATGTGGAATCTAAGAAACAAAATAAATGAACAAAACCGAATCAAGCTTAAAGAGAACAAACGGATGGTTGCCAGATGGAAGGGGTTTGGGGAGCTGGGTGAAAAAAGGTGAAGGGATTAAGAAGTACAAATTGGCAGTTATACAAATAGTCTCAGGGATGTAAAGTACAGCATAGTCAATACAGTTAATAATATTGTAATAACTACGGTGTCAGGTGGGTACTAGACTCATGGGGGTGATCACTTCATAAGTTATATAAATGTCTAATCACTGTGTTATACACCTGAAACTAATATAATATTGTATGGCAGCAGTAATTGAAAAAAAAAAGGCAAGGTAAAACTGAGGAAGTAGGAGGAAGCTTCGAAGGCCCTAGCAGTCAGTGAAGAAACAGGTAATCCTTAGGACATGAAGGGGCGGTAGGGCAGGAGAATCTGAAACAGGAAGGTGTTTTTGACTCTGAGGCCAACAGTAGTTCTTTGGCCTTCTTAGAACTGATGTTGGAGTTAAGGATGACTGTGGATGGAAATTTCTGACATGTTTTCTAAAACAGAAGATACTTGTTTTGCTGGCATCTGCTTGATATGCTAATGGAAATGAGACACACATCTATTACAACATTGTTTTGTTTTTCCTGTCAGCTCAGTGACTGAAATTGGGATTCATACACAGAAGGCCAGAGGCTTTTGGAGAAGAAAGTACAAGTTTATAAAATAAAATAAAAATTTGTTTGAATTGGTATTTACATTTTTACCTCCCCCGCCCCCACCTCCATAAAACAATGACTAATGTCTCACTGTTCTAGTGCTTCTAAGTTTGGAAGATGGAAAAAGCCATTGACAAAACTATTCGTTAAGCAGATGAATTGAGATGTTCATTGAGTGGAAATGGATTTATTATTGATGTTTATGCTCCCTGATCAGGTCTCCTTGTGTTCAGAGCATGTTCTTCAACAAACTTGGCAAAGATGAATGGTATGATCTAGAGAAAGTGTGAAGCTAACCGGTCTGTGGGAACACAGTTCTGTGACTTAATTTGTGCTGGGCTTTAACGCTCAGAAGCTGTAGATATCTTTAAAAGATGGTATTGATTGAAAACGTGTTGGTTGAAGAAAACATACTAGCCACTTTTTGAGAGATTTCTGTTAGTGAGCTACAGAATTTGGTACATTTTATTAGTTATTTTATTCTTCAAACAAAACTTTGAAAAAGGTAGTTACAGAATTTCTATTTAACAGGATCTCAGAGAGGTTAAGTGATTCCCCCAGAATGACAAAACCAGTATTTTGGAGCCCGAATTTTACCTACTTTGCCATTAAAGCCTGTGCTTTTACTACTGTGTTGGACATGAGGCTCTTGTAAGGGGACCTTCCATTCCTGAGTTTACATCATTTTCAAAGATGTGCAGGGTACACGAGAAGCGTAAGTCGTGATCATTGACCAAAGGAGCTCACCGTCTCGTTGGTAGTGAGAGACGCACAGGTGAGCACTTATAAGTATATATGTACACAATGCGGTGATGACAGTGCATTATGAATTAGAGAAATGGAGGTGGGCCTTCAGAATGATGAGGAATGAGTGAATACAGTAGGCAGGGAGGAAGGCATGGCATTTGGGGTGTACAACAGGAGTAGTCGGAATTAGCATGTGGATGTAGGAATTAGCAAGACATTTGCAAGAAAGGAAGTTAGCTGTAAGAATTCGGACAGCAGGAAGTATGTGTATAATTTAGAGTTATTGAAAGTTTACTGTATGCTGACAGGGTCCCAAGCACTGAACTAGATTATTTGAGTTAATCCTCACAACAGGGCTAGGAAGTATTTATACTGTAACTCTATTTTACAGATGAGAAAATGGGAGTTTAGACAAGTGTAGCAACTTGCCCCAAATCATCTAACTACCGTGTTTGCCCGAAAATAAGACCTAGTGGGACCATCAGCTCTAATGCATCTTTTGAAGCAAAATTAATATAAGACCCAGTTGTATTTTATTATAGTATAAGACCAGGTGTAATATAATATAATACCGGGTCTTATATTAATTTTTGCTCCAAAAGATGCATTAGAGCTGATTGTCTGGCTAGGTTTTCTTTTCGGGGAAATGGGATATGAAGTGGAGAAGCTGGTACTTGGCACCTAGGCAGTTCAACTGCAGAACCCCAGCGTTAAATTCTATGCTTTCTTGGACAAGCTAGAAGAGTATAGGGAGGGAGAGATCGGAAGAGTGATGGAAGTTGGCCTTACAGAAGTAAAGAGGTTTGTGGGGAGTTAGGGATATGAAGTTATTTAGGGGAGGTACAGACCGAGTAAGAAGGATCTCAAACATAGTTTGAGGAGTCTGGTGGGTGATCGTAGGTGTTTTAATAGAGTAGTGGCACTGTCAGAGTGATGCTTAGACAGGTAAACTAGTCTAAATGTGTAAGTAAATTATACAGATACTTCCTGCTGTCCGAGTTATTGGCTTGCCCACAAACTAATAATAAATGAGCTTGCTACTGTTTCATGGCAGCTGGTAGAAGACCCGGGACTTGTGGGTCAGAGGACCTACTGCTCATGGCACAGGCAGCAGCGTGAGCAGTTTCTCCCTCCTGCAGGTCCTACAGGGGGCACGTGGATGTGTCCAGATGGATGCTCCGCAAGCTTTGTGTTGTATCTGAGGAACACTGAGCTTGGGGACTCCTTTTGCTCGAAAGTGGTCAGCAAGCCTGCTCTTTGTCTTGAAGGAAGCCCTAGTTCCTCAAGGTTTGCTGGCTGCAAACACATTTCTGAGAGATGGGCTGGGTAATGAACATTTATGGCCTTGCATGCTGGATTTATCCAGCAAGAATGTGTCAAGGTGGTATGGAAGCAACGGACATTTAGAAAATACAGGAAGACCGCAAACTTCTGATTTAGATGGCTAAGCGAATGGATGCTGGGTCATTAACTGAGACCAGAAGTCTAGGAGAAGCAGGTTTTCAGGGTGGCGGTGTGGGAAACGGTGAGTTCTGTTCTTGGACATTCAGCAGGATTTAGGCAGTGCTTGTCATGTGTCATACACCGTACCTATAGCTGTGAATAAGATAGAATGCGTGCCGAAACGAAACTCAACAGCCTTGTTCAGTTTTCAGTGTCTGAAGTACAGCCGAACAGATGGATCCAGAAGGCTGTTGTATAAATGAATCTGAAGCTAAGGGACTGGAGATACAGGTAGATTTGGGAGTCATGACTATATTTAGAAGATAAAAGACCAAATTAAGGTGTGTTCTTAATTTGGAAGGAGGAAGTCACAGAGGCCAAGAAAAGAGACATGAAGAAAACCAGGTGAAAGAAAGTAATGTGGAAGCCTGGGGGGAAAATGTATCAAAAAGTGAGCGGTCAGTTGTCACATATCACAGGAATGGTGTGTATGATCGTACTGAATTGTGTTCAGTGGATTTGAGATCATGGCAGTCAGTGGCAATTTTCAGAAGAATAATAATGACTGACTGAATCAGTGTTCGTGTTTCCGTAGTGAGCTGAGAAATAAGTGGGCATGCCAGTATGAAGGCAGTGAGTGTACATGAATATTCCTGCACGTAGCTCCATGTAAAAGGGAAGGGTAACGAGTGGTATCCATTGCCTGTCTTCCCTATGCTGTACTCCACATCCTGTGACCATATGTATACATATAATTATAGTTGACATCCAATATTATTCTACTTCAGCTTCAGGAGTACAGCACAGTGGTCAGGCACATACACACCAACAGTGAACTCTAAAAAATCAAAAGAAATCTTCACTGTTCCCTAAACAAACACAAAAAAAGTATTATCCAGAGGTGTAATTAGGAACGGGTCTTTTTTTAAGTCTGGGAAATGTTTGAACCTTGTTATAAACAGAAAGAAGGAGCCAATAATAGGGAAATTTTTGAAATATGGGAGGAAGAGGATAATTATATAATGGGAAAGCCCTGGAGTGCTTAATTTCCTTGATGAGGTAGAATGTGAGGTTATTAATTAAGAGTAAGAAGAATTGGGTTGGCTGAGATCCTCAGAGTAGTGAAATGTTTAGAAATGCGATTGAAGGACTCTAACCATATTTTATATCTATGGAGGACAGTGGGGTCATTCCTTCTAAGTATTTTTTTTTTTAGAGCTATAATTCATACATCAAAAGTGTACAGTTCAGTGGCTTTTAGAGTATTTGCAGAGTTGTGCAACCGTCACCACTATGCAATTCCAGAACATTCTCATCATCCCAAAGAGATACTCTCTCCCATTAGCACTCACTCCCATCCACCCACTACTCCCACATCCTCCCTCCAGCCCCTGGCAAGCACTAATCTACTTGTCTTTGTGGATTTGCCTATTCTGGACATTTCCTAGAAATGAAATCATACGAGTACAATATGTAGACTTTTGTACCTGACTTCTTTCACTTGGCATAATGTGTTCAGGGTTTATCCGTGCTGTAGCACGAATCAGTAGCTTTATCCCTTTTTAAAGCTGAATGAATTGTGTTATGGATATGCCATATTTTGTTTGCCCATTCATCAGTTGATGGGCATTTGGCTTGTTTCCACCTTTTGGTTATTATGAGTAATACTCCTGTGAACATTTGTCTCTACGTTTTTGTGTGGATGTATATTTTCATTTCTCTTGGGTATATATATCCGTAGGAGTGGAATTGCTGGGTCATATAATTTTTGAGGAACTGTTAAATTGTTTTCTAAAGTGACTGCACCATTTTACATTCCCACCAATAAGTTTTGAAAGTTCCAATTTCTCCATGTCCATGCCAACACTTGCTGTTGTCCTTCTTTTTGATTATTGCCATCCTACTGGGTGCAAAGTGGTGTTTCATTGTGGTTTTGATTTGCTTTTCCCTGATGTGTAATGTTATTGAGAATCATTTCATGTGCTTATTGGCCACGTGTTTATTTTTGGAGAACTCTCTATTCAAACTCTGTTCTTATTTTTAAAATTGGGTTGTCTTTTTTATTATTGAGTTGTAAGAGTTGTTCATATATTTTAGGTACCAGTCCCATATCAGATATATGATTTGCAAAGATTTTTTATGATTTTTGTGGGTTGCCTTTTCATTCTCTTAATGATGTTCTTTGAAGCACAAAAGTTTTCATTTTGATGTGGTCCAATTTATCTATTTTTTCTTCCATTGCTGGTACTTTTCACATCTAAGAAACCATTACCTAACACGAGGTCACATGGATTTATGCTTATGCTTCCTTCTAAGGGTTTTATAAGTTGAGCTCTTTCATGTAGGTCTTTGATCCATTGGGAATTAATTTTTGAATGTGATATTGAGGTAGAGGTCCAATTTTATTTTTTTGCATCTGGATATCCAGGTGTCCCAGCATCCATTTGTTGAAAAGACTATATGTTCCCCAGTGGATTGGGTTGGCACTCTTGTTGAAAATCAATTGACCATAAATGTGACAGTGTATTTCTGGACTCTCAATTCTACTCCATTGATTTATGTGTCTGTCCTTTTGTTAGTACCACACTGTCTTGATTACTGTAGCTTTGTAGTGAGCTTGAAATTAGCGAGTGTAGTCTTTCTGCTTTGTTCTTTTTCAAGACTGTTTGGCTCTCCTGGTTTTGCCTCATACGTTTTTAAACACCTATTTCCTACCCCTATGAAGTTGATTCGTTTCATGGATTTACACATGTTTTGGACCATATAAGGTTATTTTAATTATTTTCATACTATAGCTTCTCTTCCCCTTATCAGGCATCCTGTCTTGCATATTCCTTCATTCCTTCCTTTTCTTTAGAATAACTATATGATATGTTTAGGTACATTTTTATCCTTAATTTATTGAATAGATTTGCATATTCACTGGTAAAAACATAAAAGTAAGTTATTAGGATATTTTATATATCACTTACTAGAAACCAAATGATCAATTTGCTTTGTACCTATGTGGCATCACATAATTTTTTTTTCTTCCTGGGTCAGTGGGCCTTAAGGGGATCCAAAGCAGCCTTTAAATATAGTAAAGAAGTGTAAATCATATTCTCTATTCTGCTGCTAAGAATATGACAGTCCAACTGGGAAAACAAATCCTTTATACGTGAATTATTAGAGATGAATATTTTATTTATATGAACATAACGTAGACATGTAAAAGTATTAGGCATGTAAGACAGTTGAAAATACAACCATATATGAGTATAGCATCCAAAGTTTGCAATTTAATTAAAATGTGAATCTTACAAATAATTTATCTTCATTTAAAAAATGGATTCTCATGAATTTTAAGGGTAAGTTACAGTTAGTTTTTTAGGAATGTGACTGGTAGGTAAAGGGACGTACATTTATATTTCTAGGTAGTAGCTTTGGTTTGAAAACAATTATTAATTTTCTAGATTACTAAATAGGCATTTCAGAATTATTTTGTCCTCACCGAGAATGATGCTTGTCCCCCGATGGAACCTGAGTTGTGTAAAGGGAGTCTCCCAGGCTCTGCCTGTGTTTTATGATGATGTCATTGGAGAAGGAGGCACAGCTGATTTATGCATTGAAGAAAGACGTGTTTCAAATTATTGTTCACTTTACAAGGTGACTAATTTGCTGGCTGAATAAGCTGAAATATCAGCTGCAGATATTGTAATACTCAACTTGAGGAATTGACCTAGATAGAAAGGGATCCTGTTTGGAAAACAATATGGGATATTTAATGTTAGTGGAATAAATTTTTCTTTGTTTTAAGGATTTGTCGATACATCAAAGCATTCATGGTTCTGAGTACTATAAATACAGCTTGATTAGTCATGACATAAACTTACAGTGCTCAACTTGAAGATCGTTCTGGTTTTTTATTGGTTTCCAGACATCGTACTAATTAAATCCCAATCTCATTATTTTAGGCTTCACTAGGAATAAACTGGTGTCCATGTGTTACTTATTATAATAATGATGAATATTTGTTGCTGTTTTTCATTGTGGTAAAGTATTCGTAGCATAAAATTGACCATCTTAAACCATTTTTAAGTGTACAGTTCACTGGAATTAAGTACATTTATATTGTTGTGCAAACATCACCACCTTCTCTAGAATTTTCTTGTTTTGCGAAAGTGAAACTGTGTACCCATGAATCATTAACTCCCCACTGCCCCTTCAGCCCAGCCCCTGGCAACCACCATCCAGCTTTCTATCTCTATGAATCTGACTCCTCTAGGCACCTCATATTAGTGGATTGTACAATATTTGTCATTTTGTGATTGCTTATTGTACTTAGTATAGTGTCTTCAAGGTTCATCTATCTTTTAGCAGAATTTCGTTCCTTTTTAAGGTGGAATAATATTCTGTTAAATGTATATACCACATTTTGTTGATCCATTCATTCACCAGTGCTCAGTTGGGTTCCTTCCACCTTTCTGCTATTGTGAAAACGGTGGCTGTGACTGTGGGTGCACGTCAGTGCTAGTTTTGCAGAGACAGTGCACAGCAGCTAGGCCCTTATCTTGTTAATCTAAGTATTGTTCCAAATGAAGAGGAAGATGTTTATCTTTTGGATATTTTGGTGTTTTTTAAAACTTTTTAAAATTCAGATTACATTGAAAGCCTAAATTTGTTACTGCTGTTAAATCAACTGCTTTGCTTTCTAAGCCATATAGAGCAAGAAGTTTTCTATGGAGAAAGTGTCATATTTAGACTCTTAGAGCACTATAATGTAGTTCAACCAACTAGTAGCTTTTGATGGTACACTAGCTATAGTATTTTATATGAAAATGCTTTTCATATACCTGACCCTGAAACGCTGCAAATCTTACTGATTTATTTGTTTGGGTGTGTTTCCTAGGCGTTCCACCCGTATTCTAAACAGTCTTGTGAAAAGTCTTCTCTTAATATCTATGTATCAATCAACAGAGTCGGGGTGGGAATTCTGTTTGATAATAAAAACTGAGCTAATAAAGAAGTGAAGACAGTTGTTGATATTTTAAAGGCCAACTGTGATGGAAGTTACATGTAGGGACATTTGTTAAGCGTTGCACTCTTTAGGACAAAATGAGTTTAGGTTGGTATATTGTTAACAGTATCAGGTGACTCTTTGTATTACGTAGGATTTTCCAGGGATTGGTTGCTTTATCATGAAATTTAATGCTTCCAAATAATTATTAGTTGTACCTAATGAAGTCACGAAGGGGAGGCGGGAGGACCTGTGAAGAGGATAGGGAAAGAGCATGCAAATATTGAGGAAAATGTTGGGATCTGTCTCAATTCAAGATCATTTGAAATGAAGGCAAAGCACTGCTGGTGATGGGGAATATTTGATTTACACTCTTTCAGGCATATGTTCTATATGTATATTCTGCATACAGCTCTATACATGCAGCTCCTCTGCTCAGACCAGACGTTCTTGCAAGAAACTAATAACCAACTTTGTGGTGAGATAGTATATTCTGAGTCATAGTACAGTTTCCGGGGGGTTGATAATGCATTTGTATATAATACAGATTTGACTGTAATGGGCCAGTCAATACAGTATGGTCAGAGACCATTAAAGGGTAGTTTTAACAAAGTAAACGTTCTTGAGCTCTGAGCCTAAGGAAAAGAAGAAGCACAATTGTACATTTGACACGTTTCTGCAGTGTGGCTGACACTTTCTTGCAGCATTTTTGTGATAGTCTAGAGCGGATTTAAACACAAAGCATTAGAAATAGATGTTAATGCTAGATGATTGCAGTGGAACCATAGGCCTTTTTGGCGGTTAGTCTTCCACACCCAGGTGAAACATAGCTGATGTTTTCCTTTCAGTTCTCTTTGCCTGAAAAAATGCATTGGCTGAAAAAAAAGACCACTAATTTTTTTGTACTTCTAGATCATATCTTTGAGAACCAATGTAGAATAACTGATATGAGAAAAGCCGAGTTGTGGCAGGCACAGGGTTTGTTCTTTTTTTTTTTTCTTCTGCATTTGTTTCAGTTATACAAATTAAAACAAAAAAAGAAGTTATCTTTTCAGGCAGTGGAAATACTTTAAAGTTATAATGAACATGACATTGACATTTGGCCAAGGTTCTTCGGGAAATACAGAGTGAGTCCAGTGGAGTACAGCTTTTTCTTAAGAGCATATCTTTGGGTAGTAGAGATAAGGCAAACAGAAACAGTTTTATACTTTGGGTCTGAAAAAGATAAGAATATAAAAACACGCGAACATAAATATGATGTGGCCTATACTTTAAAAAAAGCTTTATTGAAATATAATGTACATATCATACACTTTGACCAATTCAGTGGTTTTTATTGTGCTCATGCAGTTGTGCAACTAGCAGCACGATTTTAGTGCACCTTCATCACCCCAACAGAAAACCGTAGCCACCTGCAGTCACGCCCCAGCCCTAGGCAATACCTAGTCTATTTGCTTTCTCTATTTTCCTGTTTTAGACATTTGAAATAAGGGGAATCATATAATATGTGGTAGTCTTTTGTGACTGGCTTCTTTGACTTAGCATAACTTTCATCCATGTTGTAGTTCGTATCAGTATTATGCCTTTCAATTGCCAAACAATATTCCATTTTATGGATATACCATATTAATTCATTCATTATTTGATGGACATTTGGTTTGTTTTCATTTTTTGGCTCTTATGAATAGCCAGATAATATTGTTATGAGCATTCAGTACAAGCTTTTGAGTGGACATGGGGTATCGTTTCTCTTGGCTATATGTCTAGGAGTGGGAATCGCTGGGTTATACGCTAACTCTGTGTTTAACCTTTGAGGAGCTGCTAGACTGTTTTCCAAAGTAAGTGCACATTGTATTCCCACCAGTTACGAGTGAAGGTTCCAATTTCCCCATATCCTGCCAATACTTATTATCTGTCCTTTTTTATTGTAGTTAAGCTAGTGAGTGTGAAGTGGTATCTCATTGTGGTTTTGATTTGCATTTCCCCAGTGTCTAATGATGGTTGTGCATCTTTTCTTGTGCTTCTTTGCCGTTTTTGTATCTTTTTTTGGAGCGATGTCTATTCATATCCTTTGCCTATTTAAAAAGTGCGTTGTTTGTCTTTTTATTATTGTTATTATATATATTTTTAAATTAAAGTTTATTGGGGTGACAATGGTTAGTAAAGTTACATAGGTTTCAGGTGTACAATTCTATAATATATCATCTATAGATCACATTGTGTGTTCACCACCCAGAGTCAGTTCTCCTTCTATCACCATATATTTTTATTATTGAGTCGTAAGAGTTCTTTATATTTTCTGATGCAAGTCCCTTATTAGATATATGATTTACAGATGGCTTCTTGAATCTGTGGGTTGTCTTTTTACTCTCTTGATGGTGTCCTTTGAAGCATGAAAGTTTTTCATTTTGACGTGGTCCAATTTATGTTTTTTCTTTTGTTGCTTGTGCTTTTGATGTCTAAGAAACCATCACCTAACTCTAAGTCATGTGGATTTACCCTTCTGTTTTCTTCAAAGAGTTTAACAGCTTTAGCTCTTACACATTTATGTCTGTGGTCTATTGGAGTTAATTTTTGTGTATGGTGTTAAGAAGGGGTCTGACTTCATTCTGTCACACGTAGATATGTAGTTGTCCAGCACCATTTGTTGAAAAGACTATACCGGGCTGGCCCGGTGGCTCAGGTGGTTGGAGCTCCATGCTCCTAATGCCAAAGGCTGCAGGTTCGATTCCCACATGGGCCAGTGCCAGATGGCTCAGTTGGTTGGCGCGCGTCCTCTCAACCACAAGGTTGCTGGATCGACTGCACCCCCTGCAACTAACAACGGCAACTGGACCTGGAGATGAGCTGCGCCCTCCACAACTAAGATTGAAAGGACAACAGCTTGGAAAAAATCCTGGAAGTACACACTGTTCCCCAATAAAGTCCTGTTCCCTTCCCCCACCACCCTCCAAAAAAAAGAAAAAGAAAAGACTATACTTTCCCTGTTGGATTGTCTTGGTACCATTGTCAAAATCATTTGGCCGTAAATGTGACAGTATGTTTCTGGACTCTCTGTTCCATTGATCTGTCTGTCCTTCTCTCCTTATGTCAGTATCACACTGTCTTGATTACTGCAGTTTTGTAGCAAGTTTGAAATTGGTGAGTGTAGCTTTTCTACCTTGTTTTTGTTTTTCAAGGTTGTTTTGGCTATTCTGGATCTCTGCATTTCCATATAGATTTTAGGATCAGCCTGTTAATTTTTGAAAAAAGGAAAAGCCAGCTGGGATTTTAATAAGGATTGCCTTGAATCCTGTAGACGAATTTGGGGAGTATTACCATCTTTAAGTGTTAAGTCTTTCAATTCATGAACATAAGATGTCTTTCCATTTGTTTAAGTCTTTAATTTCTTTCAACAATGTTTTGAATTCTCAGTATATGTGTCTTGCACTTCTTTGGAATTTATTCCTTAGTGTTTAAATCTTTTTGATGCTGTTATAAATGAAATTATTTTCTTGACTTTGTTTCTGGATTTTTCATTGCTGGTGTATAGAAACAACTGATTTTTGTATGTTGATTTTGTATCTTACAACTTCGCAGAACTTGTTTATTCTAGTAGTCTTTTAGTGGAGTCCTTAGGATTTTCTATACACAAGATTATATCATCTGCAAGTAGAGATCGTTTTACTTCTTTCTTTTTACTCTGTATGCCTTTTGTTTGTTTAATTGTCTAACTGCCCTGACCAGGACCTCTAGTACAGTGTTGAATAGAAGTTGCAGTAGTAGATATCCTTATTCCTTTTTTTAAAAAAAATTTTATTAAATTTATTGGGGTGATATTGGCTAATAAAATTATATATGTTTCAAGGTACAATTCTATAATAAATCATCTGTCTATTGCATTGTGTATTCACCACCCAAAGTCAAATCTCTGTCACCATATATTTGAGCCCCTTTACCCTCTCCTATCATCCCCTCACCCCCCTTGCACTTTGGTGACCACTAAACTGATGTCTGTGTCTATGAGTTTTTGTTTGTTTGTTTGTCTTGTTCATTTGTTGCTTCCAGTTTTCCATCCCACATGTGAGTAAAGTCATATGGTTCTCGACTTTTTCTGTCTGACTCATTTTGCTTAGCATGATAATCTCAAGATCCATCTATGTTATTGCAAATGGCAGTATTTCATCTTTTCTTATTGCAGAGTAATATTCCACTGTATCCTTGTGTTATTGTTAGAGAGTAAGCCGTGAAGTTAGCTGCAGGTTTTTGGAGATGCCCTTTATCAGGTTGAGGAAGTCCCCTTCTAGTCTTAGTTTATTGAGTATGTTTATCATGAAAGAGTGTTGGATTTTTGTCAAATGGTTTTTCTGAAGTAAAATTACTTAAAAAAAAAAATGACTACTTTTTTCTTTTTTTATCTGCAGAAACCGACTTGCATACCAAATGCGTGGTGGACGTCGATGCAAACAGAGTTATCCTTAATCCTGTAAATACCAACCTTTCCAAAGGTGATGCCCGGTAAGTTAAGAAACAGTGTGATGATCAGGGGGCTTTGAATGACCGAAAGCAGCAGTGGCCGCTGAATTGAGTTCATCTTAGCAAACGGTGAATGCTTACAACGTAGAGACATATTGCCGTCAAGTTGAAGAGATGAGGTCTCTAATATGGAATGACCAAAAGCCAGAGTGAGCTTTTTAGATTGTATTAGAAGCTCAGAGAAGAGATGGTGAAGTAACCAAGGAAGGCTTCTTGAAGGAGATGGTACTGGCAGGAGGATTAAGTAAGATCTAAATGGGAAGAAGTAGGGGAGAAGAACGGCTTTTAGGTTGTTCCTCAGCTTATGTTGTTTTTCTTTCTGCCAGTTCAAATCCTGTGTGTCAGTCAGCCCATGTCAAGTGCTACCTTCTTCCTGCTGGCATTTCTCAGCCCTCAGTGATTCTTTAAATTCCTGTCAGCTGTAATCACTACTAATTCAGTCACTGTATGTTGTTTTGAATTGTTCATTGTAGTTCTCCAGGAGATCATCAGGTCTTAGAGGGAAGGGACTCCGTCGGGGTTGAGGATGAAAACTTTCGCATCTCTTTGGGGTTTGGATGATAGTATGGGCGAGAGGGAGGGCAAGAAGATGTAAAGAAAGTGAATTTGGAGAAGGAAGAGATTAATTTGGCTTTTCCCAGTAAGTGCAGGGAAATTAATTTAATTAAATAAGATGGGATCAGATTACAGGAGACCTTGAAAGCAGATAAGGAAATTTGGCCTGTATTTTGATCAGTAAGATGTCACCTTTGATAGTTTTTGAATATTGTGATTGAGGAGGTGGATTAGGAAAAGTTGTCAGCTGGCGGTTTAGAGAATGGATCCAACTGGGGAAAGACTGGCTTTTTTTATAGAGGTTAGCTGTATCAGAGATGTTTTTGTACTGATCCTGGAAGTGGAGAACACAAATCAGAGAGATAGTGCCTGCCGTGATGCTTTCCACAGAGTAGGTACTATAAGTACTTATTGAAACAATGTTGTATGTGGAAATAGACACTCCATAAATGTTCTTTGGAGTTGAGTTGAAAAGAACACTGGATTTAAGATTCAGAAAATCTGAAATCAAATCCTTACCTATGTTATTGCAGCTACTTATATTTAACTTTTTAAAGCCTCATCTGTGTGATGCCTACCTTACCTGTTTTCTAAAGATCAAACTGGTGATTGTTAAAGTGCTTTGTAGAGTGTTCTGTAAATGTTCAGTTTTATTGTTATTGATGTGTTATTTCTTCAGCATCTCTAGCATAAGGTACTATTAGACATGCTGTTATCAGGGTGTGAAGGGTATAGATGTGTCTGTCAAAAATGATGCTGGGAGGTTGGGCCTGCTGATTGAATGACCAATTGTCCTAAGTATTCATTGAAATCAGTAATTTTTAGAGGCTGTTTATTGCTCTCAGACTTTCCAATCTGGAGACTTTTGCTTTCTTTGGAAATGGGGGCACTCCAATTTGGAAATTGGAGGCAATATCCTATGGTAGAAAGAGTCTGGGCTTTATATAGAGACTGACTTGGATTCAAATCCTGGCTTTGCCACTTGCTAGCATGGTTACCTACCTGTGTTCCTTACTTACAAAGTGTTTTCGTTTTCTATTGCTGCATAACCAATTATCTCAAAAGTCTAGTGGCCTAAGACAGCCATCATCATTCATTATGTCATGGTTTGTGTGGGTCAGGAATTCAGAGAAGGCACAGTGGGGAGGGCTTGTCACTGTCCCACACTGTCTGGGGCCTAGCTGGAGGACTTGAAGTCTGGGGACAGGAGTCACCCGGACAAGGCTCGCTCATGCAGGTCTGGTAGTTGATGCGGCCTGTTGGCTGGACGCATTGCTGGGCCAGTGGGCAGAACACCTACTGACAGTCTGGTGCCAGGTTCCAAGGGGCAGGCAAAGCATCCTGAGAGCGAGAAAGCTGGGTGGATGCAGTATTGTCTTCTGTGTTTTAACCGCGGGAGTCACGTAGCCTCACGTATGTCACATTTTCTTACTCAAGGCTGGTATAAAATTCTACGCGGTTTTAAGAAGAGGACATGTAGACTCATCTCTCAGTGGAGGGACGTCATTGTCACATTAGCAAAAACAGCTGGGGTTTGGATATGTGTTGCTGTGGCTGTCTTTGGAAAACAGTCTGCCACAAGTGTATCATACTAGCTCCCTGATAAGGTAGTGATGAGGATAAAATGAGTACATAGAAGCTAAAAAATAACTTTTCTTTCCTTTTGAGATCTTTAAACGTCAGGCATTTGTGAAAGAATTAAAAAACATTTTTTGGTTCCATAGAATATCTTGGATGGCTCTTCTTTTTCCATATGCTAAAAATACAAATTGAGTATTACTTAGTGCTATAGAGTACAGTTTGATAAAAAACTTAAAAATGACAACTTCCAATAATGTTGGTAGGTAAGTGGTTTTGGTAAAATAAAGTTAAGAAGCACAGCTGTTTTAAAAAACAGCTTTTTATTGAAGTATGTAATGTCCATCCAGAAAAGTGTATATAGCTTCATGAATTTTCATAAGTTGAACACACTCCTGTAACTGGCACCCAGATAAAAAAACAAGGACATTGGTAGTATGACAAAAGACTACCTCATGAGAAGTGGTTTTTCTTTTAATGTAATATCAAGATGAAAAAGAAAACAAATTTTGGAATGTAGCAGTTCAGTGGTATATGTTCACTTCATTAAATTTGAGGGGAAAAAAGGTAGGAAAGAACAAATTAAAAGCTGTTTTACATGACATGAGGTTAATTACAGTTTAGCTTATAGAAGGACTAATCCATAAAATAAGTTATGGTTTTACAGGAGCTGTACTTGTAACTAGAGAGCCAGAGATTTGAAATTACCATGTTAAGTTATCTGAGTCTGTTTGAATTAGTCGTCAGAAAGGCTCAACTTAATATTTTTCCTTTAAAAGCCACAATATCCGTGCTTTTAGAAAGTATCCAATTTCATTAACCTAAAACTGTGACTAATTTTATATGTCAGTATATACTTTAGAAGTGAGCATAAATATATTTAAACAATGGTTTATATATTTTCTAATTAATTTTAACTTCTGAGAATTTAATGATTTGATGTTTATGTTTATTAAAATTAATAGAAACCATGGTTAAATGAATAGGTAAACTATTTCCAGTTTAATGTCTTAATCATGGGGACTTGGGAAACATTTTTGCTGTTGTTATATATGGAATTTTGAAAATAAGATGCTTAAAACTCAGAAAATTGATAGTACAAGGCTAACAAGATTAAAAAATGCTGACTTTGGAGCCAGACGTTCTGGATTGAATCCCAGTTGCACCATTTAACATGTGTGATATGGGAAAAGTTATTAAATTGTCCTCAGCCTCAGTTTATTCATCTGTAAAGTAGAGATTATAATAGTAGTTGTCTGTAGGTTGTTATGAGGATTAAATGAGTTAAAATATATAAAATGGCAGTGCCTGTTTATTTACAATATACCTTATATAAATGTTGAGTACTGCTGTTATTGTTATTATTATGGCCTGTTTTTAACTTCTAGTCCTTGGTATGTTTACTGAGTTAGAATATAACTCCATAAAGGAAATAAATTTTTTTTTCAACCAAAATGTATTCAACTCATTACTTGAGTATATATGCCTATCAAGAAGTTACCTTGTTCTATACAAATTTCGGCTTTGCCGAGTCAGAAACTTTCTCTTATCTAGTTTGCTCAAAGTTGATGGGACTCCTGGGAACCAACACGCCATCTGTTAGAGAGATAGGACCCCTGATTTCATGTTTACAGCGAATAAAATATTAATCCCTGCAATCTGGGCTTCTCTGCTTAGTATCAACTAACTTGGGAAACCAGGTCAAAACATTGCTTGTGAACATGGGTAAGAACAAAGGAACGTTTTATCAAATGTGGAAAAGATTAAGGACGAACTCTTTCTATTCTGCAACACTCTACTTGAACACTAGTGACTGAAATACACCAGATCAGTCTTTTTCTTATATGTATAGTACTGGATACACACACTGGTAGATTTGATTTGTTTATTTTCTCATGTACAGCTACACTACTTATACTAATACAATTAAATGTCTTTTTGGAATTACCTTTTACCCTGAATCAGTTTAGTTTTCTAGGTTGGTCCTTGGGGTTTTCCAAATCTTCACTGGCCACATACTGACAAATCATCTTTTAGTGCTAATAGATGACTAAGTCGTTACCTGTTCTTAGTAAATTTTTATAAGTGTAATTCTCAGTATGGGGTTCTTAGCATTTCGGGGTACTTTAAGTCCCTTTTGTAACTAGTTAGGATAGTACTATGATGTAGGACAGTCCCCTTTAAATAATGAAATACATTTTAAGCCTTATTTTGTTTGAATTATACCTTAAGACTTAGTAAAATTTTATCGTGTAATAAAATGTTAATGCTAGTTAGCTTGTCACCATGATAAGGCAAAATAGTTTCTTAGGCTAAGTTTTATCTTCTGCTTTTTTCCTCATTCCCTCCTCTACCCACCAAACAGGCCTTTCCTGCTAACTCAGGTTAAAAGGTTGATTGAGATACTTAAATTTTTTTTTTTTTTTTTTTTTTTTTTAAGGGAGTAAGGTGTGACTTCCCATAGAGGGGCAGCCTCCACGTTATGAAACAGTTTTGTTGTAAAAGTTATGTATAGGTGAGTTTAGAAATGGGAATGCATTTTCCCATAGGAACCAATAGTCATTTCTAGTAAAAATGCTGTTCTATTAAAAAAAAGTGACTCGTTTGGCCCACATCTCGTATAATCACACTTTTTATATTTTGGTATGCCGCAGAAGTACTTCATAGCTGCTTCTCATTTCATCACATGTAACATTAAAAAGATGTGTATTCAAGAGTTGAGATGGAATAAGATTAATAATTTGTATTTCTTATTGAGAACATTTTGAAGTGGAAAGGATTTTATTTTTATGGTGTGGGTAGGTGGTGATAAAGAATTCAGTGACTGCCAGTAACTGGTATACTTTGTTGTCACTGTGCCAAAGGTGTCAGCAGTTTTACCCACCATCATTTTTGCACGTATCAACACAGTGAAAAATATCAACTGTGCAAATATCAACACAGTGAAAAAGGCAAATGTCTCAGTATTATGAAAATAGTTTTGACCTAAAAACCCATTGAAAAGCTCAGGGGGGACTCCCTGGAGTTCTCAGACCACAATGTGAGAACCAAATTTAGGGATTAATCTAATTCACAAGCTCTAGGAAATGAATGGTGTCTTTGGTTTGTTTATTTTTAAACTACTTTATTGAAATATAATGCACATACCATATAATTCACCTCTTTAAAGTGAACAATTAAATTGTTTTTAATGTTGACCACAACAAAGAAAATACCTGTTGAGAAGGACTCCTGGTGGCTAACTGGGCTCAAATTAAAAAAACAAAAATGAAAAAACAAGGCCCAGCAGCCATTGCTGAACAGGGCTTTTCATGCAAGCTGAGCTTCAGGGAGAAGCCTGCACTTAACTGCCTGGATGCCTGCATCTGTTCCTGGTGTTCCTGCTGTCTGAGCCAACCCTTATAAAGGAGTTCTTAGAATTGTATTTCAACCAATAGGACTGGGACTTTCCCTGTCCAATTGGAGCTTTGCGGCTATATCCTCATTAGCATCTTCATCGACCAATCAGAGCAGCTCCATTATAACTATTCAGGACAGTGCTTTTTGGACCAATCAAACTCTGAAGATTTAGAGACCTCATGTGCATGAGAACAGACCAGACAGTATGCAGGGGAAGAGACTTTTCTCTGTGTAACTCAGCTCCCCTCTGGCTTGGGCAGTGCACTATCCCTGTCCATGTTGCCTTTCTCTGGCTGGAGCTGAAACACTGAAGATGTCTAAGTGGACTGGACTGGACTGGAGCTGTCCTTGGCACACTGGAGCAGAGCAGAGCTGTCTAGCCAGAGAGCAACTGAGGGCTGCCTTACCCTGAGGGCTGCTTCACAGCTGTGCTGTTTCGTTATTGAGCTGTTTGTGCTGAATCTCCTTCAGCGTACCCTAAACTGGGGATTCCTGTTGGTGTTGAATCAGTGGTACCAGTGACCATTGATTGACATTGTGTATTTACCAGTTGTGCAACCAACACCATTATCTAATTTTATGACATTTAAATCACCCTGTTCATCTACTTGCTGTCTCTATAGACTTGAGATTTGTCAATTCTGGTCATTTCATATATATGAAATCATATA
This sequence comes from Rhinolophus sinicus, assembly GCF_036562045.2. Classification (NCBI taxonomy): domain Eukaryota; kingdom Metazoa; phylum Chordata; class Mammalia; order Chiroptera; family Rhinolophidae; genus Rhinolophus; species Rhinolophus sinicus. The sequence goes on from NC_133757.1 coordinate 98,735,210, forward strand.
TTACATGGTCTTCTGTGATTGGCTTTTACTTAGGATAATTTTTTTTTTGAGGTTTATGCATGTTGGAGCATTTATCAGTATATCCATTTTTTTCTGGTAGAATAATATTTCATAGTGTTCTGTTTTGTTTATCCATTCTTCAGTTGATTGGATATGGATTATTTCCTCTTTTTGGCCATTAGTGAATAATGCTGCTGTGAATGTTTGTGTAAAAGTCTTTGTGTGGACATATATTTTCATTTCTTTTAGGTACACATCTAGGAATGGAATTGCTGGGTCATATGTTAACTGTATGCTTTACATTTTGAAGAACTGCCAGACTGTTTTCCAAAGCAGCATTACCATCTTACATTCCCACCATAAATGTGTGAGGATTCCAATTACTTTGGCTTTTAAAGAACTCTCATTTACTGTAATCTGGCTGATTGAAGAGTGCATATCCCTGCCCGAAGACATTCAAATTACAACTGAAAAGCAAAACAAAACATTGTGCTGTCCAAACAAAACAGGTCTTGGCCAGATTCAGCCCTAGGCTACTGTTTGGAACCCCAGGTTCTAGTATACTTTTCTATGAGTAGTACTTCTTGTAAGGTTTAAAAACAATTGAGCAAAAAATTTAAAATACAGTATACAAAAAGGTTTAAAGAATGAAACACTTTCATGTACCTATCACTCAGTTTAACAAATCATTGCCAATACAATTTAAGCCTTCTCTGAACTGCCTCTCAATTTTAACCCCTATCCTCTCCACCACAGTGAACCATTTCCCTGAATTTGTTTTTTTGTCTTTCTCTTGTATTTCTTTACATTTTTCACTATGTATATTTGTAAAATTGTTTGCACAATATTATGTGTACATGAATCCTTTTTTCTAGTAAAAAGTCAGATTAGATATGTGACTTAAAAGAGATTGACTACTCATAAAGTATAATGCCTGATTTTTAAAGGCAAAAAGAATTTTGCTAAAAGTAGCCAAAAATAATATCACAGTTGTCTTGGGGAGAAAAGGTAAAAGTTGGTATTTTATCAAATACCCTGTTTATCAGGTATCCTTTTTTCCTCTTAAAACAAAACAAAACAGAACAAAACAAAACACAAGCTTTTCTCCCTCATCTATTATTTGCAGTGAATTTCAAGCAAGAGTGGCAGTGAAAACTGTTTCAATGTACTTCCAAATCTTTGAAGGACTGGATCAGTGAGCCTGTTAGAGGTGACCACGCTGAACTGAAGCCTGAAAGGGAAAGAAATCCTCGGTGTAAATTGCACTTTTCAATCCCTTGGTCAGTTAATCCACTTTCTTCTTTAGCTTTCTGTTTTCTGTCGTGTGTGTGTGTGTGTGTGTGTGTGTGTGTTACACTACAAGAGTTAATACATAAACTTGGAATTTCTCTTATAACTTTCCTTATTACTCTATCCTACCAAGTGTAAGCATTTAAGACCAGAATTTTCAGAAGTAGAAAACATTTGGAGAGTTAGACTTCAAGCTCTTAATGAACCTGAACACTGATTTCTGTAGTGTTTTGTGAAATGGCCTATTGTTTAGTACGTATTGGAGAATTTCTCAAACATGGACAGAATAAGCCATAGACAGCAGAGATTTTCTTGTTTTATAGTAATATGATTCTTCCCCCTAACTTTTCCATTTGGTCATGTTTAACCTAGTGATGAATTGATAACGTAAAGGTTGTAACTACTAGTCTAGTCAGAAGAATGTCTGAGGTGTTGATCTCAACCAGCAGTAGTCAGTAAAGTCACTAAAAATCTTTTTATTTCTTCTGGTTGTTTACTAGACAACAGTTTAGTCAAGATCATTAGGTAATTAATGAAATGCCTAATATGACCAAAGCACACCCAATCCTTCTTTGGAGGTTCAGAGTACCCAGATTTTGGTAAAGGAATGAATATATACAGAAATATATGCAGAATTAAGTGAGGTTGACCCATGCATATACATTTCTCTTGCAAAGGGACTGAGAAATGCTACCAAGGGGAGGGCTGTATGCCAATAATTGTTTTGAAATACATGAAATCTTTTTCAGACTAATTTCTTGTTAGTGGAAGGCATCATTAGGTCATATTAGATAATGACATTTAAAATTTCTTTACTGCTATGTGGATGCTAATTTAAGTAAAGATTTTAATTGAAGGAAGTCATGCAAAATGTAATTATGGTATGTACAATAGACCTGTTTGTTTCTTTGCTGTGAAATGATTCGAGTGAGGCTAATAATTTTGCCCAAATAGAATTTACTCCTCTGGAGAATAGTATGTGGTATGTTTTAATTTCATAAAGAGGCCCTTACTAGGGGAGCCTGTCCACCCTGATTATGTCAGAGTAAAGTGGGGAGAGCATTGGTCTATGTACTGAGAAATTTTAGATGATTCCTCTTTTAAAAAAACACTATGACCTCTGGGTGTACAAGTCATTTACTACTTTTGAATGTTGTTGTGTAAATGAATTGGGAGACTCTTAAAAGACAAAAAGGTAATAAAATATATATGGTTGAATTCATGTCATTGCATACTTAGTAGTAGCAGGTAATCAAATAGCAATAAATACAGATTTTTTTGAAGTTTTACCAGCAAAGATTAGTAAATTGCTTATATGAACTGTTTGATAGCTGATTAATAAACCTGTCTGAACAAAAAGTAGACTTATAGTAGAGTTTATGATATTTTAGCATTATCATTGGATATATAAAGATCTCGTTCATGCTTTTATTGCTTTTTTTTGGTACAGCAATAAGAAGGAATAAACTTTTTTTTAATACAAGAAAAAAATCTCTATCATTGTGCCTGAAATACAATTTAAATACTAACATCTGATATAATGAAGACTCAGGGTTATGTGTATATGGTCAATTACTATTAATAGATTAAGTAAGTTAACCTAATAGGAATTAAATGTTTTGAATTTCCCCAGAATCCTGGATTTAGCATAAAATTATCATAGTATATGATATAAATATCTAGTTATGAATAAAGTTCAGGTAAAACTGCCAAGTCCCATTACTGAGGTTTAAAAAATTTGCCTTTGTTTGTTTGACAAATTTTTTTTAAGGGTTCTTTGACTCAATCACTAGTATAGCAGTTGTTGCTAATATAAACCGATATTGTCTAAGAATGTAGACTTCTGTTTTAAAGATGGAGAGAGCAGTACTACATGAGGAAATGGGACATGAGAAACCAATCCAACCCGAAAAATACCTTAAGAACGGTTATGATCAATTTATCAGTTGAACATTAACACTGCCAAGTGTTAGGCTAAGAGTTAGGATAATCTTTATTAATCCTTAGTTCCATTAAGTTGTGATTAAATTATATTTAGCACATAGGGTCTGTAAACTTACTATTAAAACAAAGAACAAAGCAAACAGAATACTGAAAAGTAGAAAGAGAAGTTGATTTATTCCCTTGTGGATGTAAGGTTAGATTTTTGCAGGCTCACACTTGAAAAGATTCTGCTGTTTAATTTTGAGCATTCTGCATTTTCTTAGGAGAGTGATATTTAGCTAAAATGAAAAATAATTTCCTTGAGCCCTTTAAAATCTTCCTTAGAGTTTAAGAAGTTTGTTACTCATTGATACAGAGAACAAACTGATGGTTGCCTGATGGGAGCGAGGATTAGAGAGATGGGCCAAAAGGTGAGAGAGATTAAGAAGTACAAATTGCCAGTTATAATAAAATCAGTCACAGGGATGTAAAGTACAGTGTAGGAAATACAGTCAATAATATTGTAATAACTGTGGTGCCAGATGAGTACTAGGTTTATCGGGGTGATCACTTTATAAGGTATGTAAATGTCTAATCAGTATGCTGTACACCTGAAACTAATGTAATATTGTATGTCAACTGTCGTTGAAAAATAAATTTTAAAAAAGTTTACTTTGTTAAAGAATTACCTTGTATGATGGTGGATTTCACATTTGCTTCACGTTTATCAAACCAAATTTACATATACTTAAATAACATTTCTATATAGAATGGGTAATAATTAAGAGTAATAATAAATCCTTATCTTCGTGTTTTGACCCTTAGATGAAACAAGTCAATAATACTTTGTTCTACTTTTAGGAAAACTGAAATAGAATTTATGTAAAGTTCATCAAGTATGTAAAAGTTGGATTTGCCATTTAATTTAAAAAACCTTTTGTTGTGGAGAATTTAAAAGATACGCCGAAGTAGACAGAATAGTGTAATGAACTCCTATGTGCTTGTCACTCAGCCTCCAAAACCATTAACCCAGGGCTAATCGTGTCCTATCCACATCTGCAATTCTTTTCCTCATATTATTTTGAAGTAAACCCCATTTTAATATTTTAATATATATTTTATTAGTTTTAATATAATCACAGTACCATTATTACACCTAAAATATTGACAGTAGTTATGTAATCACATTAAATTTTCAGTCAGTGTTCACGTGTCCAGTTGTTTTGTTAAGTTTTTTCCCCTGAAGTTTGTTTTCAATAACATCCAAATATGGCCGACATATTGTGATTGGATAATATGTCTTTTGATTTGTTGGTTTCTTGGTTGTTAAAGAAACCGGATCATTTGTTCTGTAGATGGATTAATTAGTGAATTTTTACAGAGGATAAGTTATCCTTATTTAGTCAGATGCCAAATCTTGCTGATTTTTCTTGTGAATGTTTTTATCCTGACATTCCTTTCCATTCTCTCTGACATTACCCTAGTTAGGACCATAAGTGTTTAGATTACAACACAGACTTCTAAGTGGTTTCTGGAACTCACTAATACCAGACTGATCTTCCTTCAAGCTTGCTTCTATTGCCTATAATCTGCCTTTTGAATTCAGAGCATGTATTATTTCTACTAATTAAGGAATGTCACTGCCTGGGTAACATCTTTTGTATGTTTGTCTCACCCTGTTTTCTAGTGCTGGTACTGTTTAGCTTTTTCCTATGTGTTTGGAGCCCCACTCCCCTTTTATAGACTGGCTGCTTGAAAGCCCAGACCAGTTTTTATTTGTGTCTCTTACAGTGCTTTGCAAGTGGCAGGTGTTCAGTAAATGTCTGTTGTTTGATTACAGCTGTTCTAGAAAGCCCCCTGTTCTGATACTATCCCCAATGAGTAGTTGGATGGGAGTGAGATTTGTGTCTGGGGGTTGGATTTTATGAAGAGTATTTCTCAAGGCAGCGGGAGAGCCTTACGAGCCATCTCCATCCACTCCACCGTGTACAGTACAGTTTGCTGGTAATAGATTTCTTGTCCACCAGAGCAGTCTCTTGTCTACTCATGTAGCACCACAGGTTTTGTTTTGCTCTTGTCGTTTTTACAACCTTTTGTTTCAGTGTTGCTTTCATTGATTATATTTTAAGTTTGCTCTTTCCTAGTGATCTAATAATAGATCATGCTGTAGGATAAACTTCCTTCGGAGGAATTTCCTAAAGACTAGATAATTCTGTTTGTAATACATAGAAAAGATGTTGCAAATTGGGGTAGGCTACATTTACCCACATATGTGTTGTGTTTGGATTGCAGTTTCAATATTTAGCAATCAGGTTTCATATAAAAATTCAGATTTGTAGTTTTTCTTGAACAACCTGAAAATCTGGCAATACTGGGCTTGCAGCCTCCTTTGATAAGGTCATAAGCTCTTATTTGTGTGATTTGCCCGACCTCTGTGGACCTTTCCATTTACAACCCTGGGGGTAGATTCTTCCTGGCTGCAGTCTCAAAACATACCCTTTCCTGACCTTGGGCCTGGGTTTGGGGGCTCACATTACTTTTCGAGACCATCAATCTCTGCACTCTGAATATGCTGTATTCTCAAATCTTCTTTAGTATACTAGGTTTAGCCATGTGAATTCCATAAAGGTTGACATGACTTTTATTGATAAATTATCACGTGTTCAACTTAATACATTATATTAATTTGCAAAAATATAAAACAATGCCATTCTTTTATTAAATATATAAATATTTATACTTATATATTTTTGTTTTGGAGAATAGTGTTATTTTTCTTAAAAACATTATTTATGTTAATGTAACAAGTCTTGCTATTTTTAAATGAATTAATAAAATGTTAAAAAAGTTTCTCAGCTTTAATTTCTAATTCAAAAAAAAATTTCCATAGGCCATAACCCACATTTAAAAAACAAAGCCCTTTTGGGTCTTCAATAATATATAAGAGTGTAAAAGAGTCCTGATACCAAAGAGTTTGAAAATGTCTAATCTTAAAAGATAATGTGTTAGCCCAGGTTCATTAAAATTGTCTGAGGCACTCATCAAAATTTTAGAACATAATCATTTTCACCTTGTAAGCCACATCATATAAATGGGTAAATCATCTCTAGGTCCCTGCAAAAGTATATTTAATATGTGGTATTTCTGAAATGTGTAGCATTATTCAACTTAGATGTTTTGAACAAATAATTCTGTGAATTCAGAGCTCCCATTTAGAATGCCAGGAAATTTAATTTTTTATCTTTTGGGGTAGGGGGTCATGGATTTCCTGGTTTTAAGTCTTTCTGATTGTTCCCTTGCTCTTGGTCAGGAGAGTTTGTTGGGTAAACAGTGGGAAGAGGATTTGAAGAACTGAGATGGAATTTTGGTGTGATTTCAGATTTGTTTTTTGGGGGAGGGAGGGCCTTACAAAGGGGATATGCAGTTGTAGAGAAGAAAACGGGGGTTTCTTGGAGACTTACAGGGGGTGAAATAATCTTACCTCCTTCCCTGTGAGAGGTGGACAATCTGGAAGAGAAGGTGCAATGCCGTGGTTTCCTGAAGTTGCTCCTCCCTCTTCTTTTCCATTCACCCACCAGCTGCCTGTTGCTTGTTCCCAGCAGAGGAGCACAGGGGAAATCTTTTTTCCTTCTGCTCTCCACTTTGGCTTACCCAGTATAGAGCCCTCACCTTATATCAGTGGAGTCATAGAACAGTTAAAGGGAGAAGAGGAATTCTTTTGCTTTTGCTGTGGTGAAATAGAAAGGGAGGTAGACAGGATGGAGAGAACTTCCCAACAGTTGTAACTAGGGCAGGGGAATGCCTGGACCAGTTCAGTTGGGCAGCTGTCCAAGTAGGACAGTACCTATAGTCAGGACACACACATCTTTTGATTCTCTGGTTGCAAATACCTGTCTTGTGTCTCCAACTATTTTTTAGATCTCTGTGGGTTAGGAATTGAATCCTCTCGAATTAATATTCTTATAAGAATATTAAGGATCCCAAAGGATTTATAGGGACAGAGTATCTATCTGTTAGTATCTAGCATAGGGTTAGGCACCAAGGCTCTCAAGCAAAACTTGCAATTGAAAACCATCATGTAAATTGTCCTGTTAACCTAAGAAGAGGGTGGAAAGTCCTTAGCACACATCTCATAAAATTTCCTTCATGGTGTTGAACTGGGACAGGCTCTACAAGTCTTGCGGGAGTGTATGTGGAGAAGATAAAATTAGGGGTTATTTAACTATAGCGCTGATTATTGAAGGGTCTTTGGCCACCAGTCCCCAGTGCTCGAGGAGGGCGAGTCCCGGTGGCTCTCTTGGTCTCCGCTCTACCTTTCAAGAAGGAGTTCCTCTGGGCATCAGATTCCCAGGATGGGTAGGTCTGTTCTTCAGAGTGGGTTATGTGACGTTTCTGTGGCTGTCAGGATATTAAAGAGGACAGAAAAGGCGGGAAAGTATATACCAAAATTGATCTAAAAAAGCAAATCGTTGACAAATCAAAATTCTATTGCCAACGAGATGGAATTATTTGATTATAAATTTGTGTGTCAAAAATTTACAGAATTTAACGAAAATTTAAAAATATTCAGATGTCAGCAGAATGTAGTCCCTGTGAAGGAGTAAAGGATGGCAAGACTAATTTTTACTTCGAAGAACAGTAATTCAAATTTCAGTGTATCTGTTAGTTCTTATGTAGCTGGAAAGTTACAGATTCTTTGGAAGTTGAATTTGTCATGTATAAGCTGTTTTGATTGGAGTTCTTTATTTTGCAAACTGGGATTTTCACATCATTTTATGCAATAATTCATGTGTATGTAATTCTCCATTAAGGCAAACCTTTTCCTTTTTATTTTTTATTATAAATATTCACAAAATTATCAAGTTTTAAAACAATAAATTTTATCCTATGAAATGAAAACCATCATATGATTCTGTGCATAGTAACTGTTGTTCTTATAATTGTACTTTATTATTTTGTTTGATTTACATATTCCTCTGCGTAGAAAATTGGGTGAGTTGATGTTTTGGTCATATGTAACGAGTAAACTTCCTTGCTCAACTTTCTTCTCATAAAAGTGTTACCACAACAGAAACCCTGTGTGTAAGCGAAATCTTTGCATGTTCAGTTATTACTCCCATTTAGTCACTTGTCCAGCCATAGCCACCCTTGCAATTTGCAATAGTCTTTGGGGGTTGGCATCTGCAGTATAATGGGAGGAACCAGATGTTGTATACACACTTGGTATTATTTCGCATTAGTCATTCTCATTAAGCTATGCAAGTAGTACAGGAAAACCCTATTGCGCGAAAATCCTTTCTTTGGAAGTTATATTTATGATGACTGAACCTGATGCCAGCTTTTATCCACTTACATCAGGAAGGAAGCATAAAAGTAGGACACTGGGACAGAGACTGGTTCAAGATGAAGTCATATCTTGGCACTGAACTAAGACTTTGTGCCTTGCCATTTCCGTAAGCTTCACTGAAGTTTTCTAACTCTGATTTCATCATTATCCCCTGTGTCAGACACCTCTTATGTGCCACTTCAGATCCCCTTGGCCCCACTCTCCCCAGAGCCTTTGATCAGTTTTCACCCCTGGCTGCTGCCAACTCAAACTGGACTCTGACCAACTTCACGTGGACATAATCTGACACCTCATGCCTGCTCCCTCTTCCCTGGGGCTGTACTGCATGATAAGCCTTAGGCTTTCTGAGGAATCCACACTAAAGAAATCCTTTTTGTATGCTATCGGCCTATATATAAATGGATTCTCTTCTGTATTAAACTGTCAAGTTGATCTGATGTATTTTGGCGTGACCTGAACTTCAAAATTAGGGAGAGGATAGGTCTTTTCTTCATAGAGTGGATTCATTTTTAGATGTATCAACTTCATACGCATTAGAAAGGATCTAGGATTGAGGCCCTGCCAGTGGAGTTTAACCATCCGCGTTGATCGTAAGGCTAGGACAAGGCAAGAGTGAGTTGAAGGGCATCAGAGGAGCACGGCTCAGACTATGGTTTGAGTTCTGGGTCTACCATTTACCATCGGTGTGACTTTGGAAGTTTACATCACCTCCCTGAGCTTCCGGTTCCTTTTCTGTAAAATCGAGGTGAGAACACTATAGTATATATGGATCCTTTAGATTGCTGCGGGCGTCAATGAGGTATTTTTGTAAAATGCCTGGCATGTGGTAGGTACTTGGTAGATGGTAGCTGCTGTTATTTCTTGATTTATTTATTCTGATCAACTTTCTTTATACAAATCTTATTCATCGAAATATGTCATATTTTAAGTAATGTTTTTTTTTCAAACAACACTGGCACATGCTAGATACTCAGTAAATATTTATTGGCTGGGTTAGATATGTAGTAAACTTACATTATGTTCCTAATAACAAATCATGCCCTTTGGCTTTTAATTGGCAATAATCTTAGATGACACGCTGTAGTTCTTAGTGTAGTTTCTTAACCCTCCTGATAGCAACTACAAAATGTTTATTTCTGGAATTGTGGTTTTTTTCTGAAGAGCATCAATTTGCATAATATTGCTCAGAGTTGGTTTCCTTGTTCTGAGCAAAGAGTTATTATTATCATAGTAAAAGGAACTCAGTGGTCAAGGTCTTTGAATGCTTAGAACGTGTAAGTAATACAGAGACAGTACAGAGTTCTTGGAAATAACAAAAAATGAACAGAGAATTTAGTTATTGGATCTTCTCACTGATGATAAATAGCATCTATTTATAGGCATTATTATTGCTTATAGAGTGTTGGATTCTTTGCAAGGGTTTTACCTACAAGTACAACAAAAAATATAGGTACCATGATTACCTCAAAATTTTCAGAATGGGAGTGAGGCAGGAAGGTGTTAATGTAATCTCATAAGATCACACACTTACTAAGTGGCAGAACTGGGATTTCAGCTCAGGTCTGCCCAAACTAATCTCTCCAAAGCCAGCTGTGCTCACTGCTTCTCATTGCCTTCTGAGTTTACAGAAGAACATCTTCTTAATCTTTAAACATTTGAAAAAATATAATTGGTTAATTCAGATGAGAGCAACACTATGGGCATTCAACAACTGTTGAGTGATAATCTAATATATGCAACCCAGGTAAGGTGTCTGATAAGGGAAAGATAAATATGACAGGCACTTTTTAAAAGGAACTTACATTCTGGAGTTAGGAAAACCCATGCACAGCTAAGTATATTACATTCATTAATTCACTCAACAACTATTAACTGAGTGCTTTCTGTATGTCAGGATGGTGTTGATCCTAAGAAAACAATGATGAACAAAAGGAAATTTGGGGGCCAGCCTGGTGGCAGAGGAGGTTAGAGCTCTGTGCCCCTAAGCCGAAGGCTGCCGGTTCGATTCCCACATGGGCCAGTGGGCTCTCAACCACAAGGTTGCCGGTTCCACTCCTCGAATCCCGCAAGGGATGGTGGGCTGTGCCCCCTGCAACTAAGATTGAACACGGCACCTTGAGCTGAGCTGCCGCTGAGCTCCCGGATGGCTCAGTTGGTTGGAGCGCATCCTCTCAACCACAAGGTTGCCGGTTCAATTCTTTGACTCCTGCAAGGGATGGTGGGCAGCGCCCCCTGCAACTAGCAACAGCAACTGTACCTGGAGCTGAGCTGTGCCCTCCACGACTAAGATTGAAAGGACAAGAACTTGACTTGGAAAAAGTCCTGGAAGTACACACTATTCCCCAATAAAGTCCTGTTCCCATTCCCCAATTAAAAAAAAAAAATCTTTAGGGAAAAAAAAAAGGGAATTTGGTCCCATGGAGCTTATTAGTCCAGCAGGGGTATTATAAACTGATGTAAGCCATTTTGGTTGTTTATAATCAGGTATTAGTAACCTCATATGATTAGAGCTAGCTGAGAGCTTACAGGCCTTCTACCAGGGGTATGTTCCAGGTAGTTCTGACTGAATTGTGCTACTTATTTGCAGGTAGGCACAGAATTAGTCGTACAACCTGTTGCTGTATGCTCAATGAAGTCACAGCTGTGAGACAAGCACCTTGCTAGAAAGTTTCCCTTGAGATACATGTAGCAGGGTTCGAGTCCTGGTTAGGATTATGTGACAGAATATGAATCCAGATCTGGGTAGAGCCCTAGGCTGAGAACACTCATACTAAAGGCACAAGATGCTAGGTTTGTGAGAATCTTATACTTTGTTCTCCCAAGAATGGAGGTAACCTGTATTTCTAGTCCATTGTACACAGTTTACGGTGTTTCTACATAGTTTTAACACTGCATTCTACCAATGAAAAATGCTTTCTGCAGTATTGTGCTGATTAACAAACCTCGTGTCGATCAGAAAAAGAGATAGCTGAAGGCATGTAAGCCCTGCTTCTAGAGACATTCTTAACCTATGTTGGCCGTGAACCCCTTTGGCAATCTGATAAAGTCTGGACCCTTCGCAGAATTAATCTTTCAAAAGGGTAAAATGCAAAGGAAAGCAAATATAATGAAATACAGTTATCAGAAATATTTTTAAAGATGTATGATACAGTAATATGTGCTTTTTTATTACAGTACTCACTATAAGGTCTAGTGTTGGGAATAATTGCATTAATTTCATATTTGTGATGCATGTAAATGCAAAGCATTTGCAACAATTGTGATAATGGAAATAGCTGTGATTTTTTTTTATTGGTGACAAAGTCATTGCTAATACTGTATTTTATTACCTACATTTATAATTGAGGGTAATCACTGAATTTCAGAAGTTAGCAAAAATAAAAATGTAACTTTTTTCCTATCCCTTTTCATAGACGCCCATTCATTCTGGCCAGGTTAAGACTCCCTGCTCTAGAGTGTGCATTCTTGATTACAGTCTTTCATATGCTACCTAACCAACCCTGGAGTATATATTCACGATTAGGGTATCAAATATTAACTGATTATCCCTACATGTTGATTAAAACTAATGCTTGCATCAATTGCCTTTTTTCTGTTTTCCTGTGATTTAGTCGGGATGATGATACAGAATAGAGTGTGTGAAGAGTTCCGTAGGAGAGAGTTATGACGTGTAATGGGATTATGCTGAAGTGTTTTAAAGTAAAGGCAAAAGGGTCTCGTCTAAAATAAAGACAATTATGATAAGAGGATCTAGACAAACTTGAATTCAGTGATGTATGCTATGGCTGTTAGAAAAAAAAATGGGGAGAAAGAATGAAAGTTACAATTACTGTGTAATTCTTAAGGTTGGAAAAGACATTCCAGAAAAAGATATGATTAGGGCTTTGTTCTGTCTGGTTCAGAAATAAAAAGATATTTCAGATACAAAGACTAGCGTGACGGTGGGGATGGAAGGTGGAAAGGCCAAATGGAGTCACACATAAAGGAGGGCAAGGCCTGGAAGAGTCTCCTGTATGTGAGGGACATAATTATGTAGTCCCAGTTGTAAGCACTTTACACATGTTACGTTATATCATCTTCACAACAATCCTATTCTTGTTTGCATTTCACAGATGGAGGAACAGGCATGGAGAGATTAAGTATTGTGCCCAGAGTCAAAACGAGGCCTTGTCTGGCTCCACTGGACTCAAAACAACTCAATACAAGATTACACTGATGACACTGTGGAGGAAAGATTAGGCAGGAGCACAACTGGAGATAGGAAAATCAGGTCAGAGACTGTTAAAATGATACTGGCAAGAGTTAGATTTCCAGCTTGGAAATCTACACGTTTATGTTTTCAAGTTAGACAACAGCCACAAAATAGGAAATGAAAGTCCAGTGTTTCTGAGTAGAGATTTTTACCAGCTAGTTTTAAATATGTGCTTGGCTGGATCAATTCCTGTGTTATAAGTATCTCTCCCCCACTGAAGAGTGTTCATTATGGGCAGGATTTTCTTGTAATCACCAGCTAATGTTTACAGTAAGCACCCCCTTAGTCACTTGTCTAGATGGGAACGGCAAGTAGAAAGGTTCCCAAATGTTACACTGCATAGTGACTAAGTTTACAGTTGTAAAAGATAGTTAACACCTTGTCACACAGCAACGGAAATATTCAAAATCTGGCTTGTTTGCTAGCAATGAGTTTGAGAAAACTCAAGAGAAGTAGGAGGGAAAGTTTTAGGTCAAGGGCAGACTAACAATACATTCAGGATCTGGAGCAGGATTGATCCATCTTTGATGTAAAATACAGCAGCCACCGCAGTAAATCCTGGCTTCCTGGGGCCAGGAAAAGAGGTTTCCAGCAATATAGTGAGTTCTCTAATAAACAGATTCAAGAGGGCTCAAAAAAATGTGAACTTGCACGACTGCCAGGCAGACAAATAACGAGAGTCCGTAGTTCTTCACATTATACATGATTGGAATTAATGGGAGTTTGTAAAACGTACCTAATCCACATTTTGCATTTACAGAGGGGCTAGGTTCCAGGTCACAAAGCTTGCTATGGCTGAGCTCAGGTTCAGCTGGTGGCCTCATTGATTGGACAGATGTTTCTTAGGAGCCTGTACGCGGATGGTGGGGAAGGCCCAGAGATGTTTATTCCCTGCACACCAACCCATGCAGTCCTTCTAGCTCTTTCATTACTCTCACAGGACCCGGAAAGAGGCCACTTTATCTCATACTCCCTGATATTTTTGGTCAGAAGTATTGTTTTGTTTTTAATCTACCATCCAGCAATGAATACTTTCAGGTCAGTCAAGAGTAAATGTTCAAATTTTTACCCTCATAGTCACTCAAATGTGTTCTCTGCATTCGCGTTTTTTCACTTCCACATGTTTATTTTTTACTTTCATGTTGACAGACTGTTGGTCTGATTTAAACTGTATTTTCTGAATAAATAGCTTTTGTTTAAGTTTGGTTGTTAATTGCAGTTAACAAATTGTAGGCTGGACAACAGAAGCAATTCTTTCATATTCTTAATACTCATCCCTAGGACAAGCCATTAATTGGAAGGACAAGCACTTTCAAACAGCCCCATCAGGAAAACTGAAATTACACCTTTAGGATGCATTGGTTAAATGCACTGATAAAATTTTTATGCTATTTCACTCAGGTTTTTGATACACCTTATTCAATAAGGTAGTTAAAAGGTATTTTTATTAAATCATGTCATGAAGTATTTATTTCAATTATAGTCAATCCTCATCTCATTTTAAACTATAAAATAATATCTTCTACCACCCGTTAACAAAAAGCACTTTATGCCAACTGCTAGAGTGGTTTACAGTTCTGTGTACTCTTCTCTTTCATGAAATACATACTGTCCTCGGAAAAGTCTAATCCGATGCTTAAAAACTTAATGGGCTTCTCTCTTATTCTTGGTTAGTTATTTTTAAAAACTCAGTATACCAGAGTTTGATACACAAGTTACAGGAAAACTATGTCTTTATCATACTCCTTGTTTTGTAAATAGCTTCTGGTTTTAGTTGCACATTAACTTTTATTATTACAAATCAATGAGGAACAGCATATTGATCTATTTTGTCTTTTATCCATTTAAAATTACTAGATGTAGATAATTTAAATTCCTACTTGATCACTATCTAGCTTATAAAATATATTCCGTTCTTCTTGAAATGAGTGTTAAAACTTTTATTGCGATTTTAAAATGAGGTCAGGTTATTTTACGGAAAAGTTGTTTGATTTACCCAGCTTTGTTATAGTAAGAGAAGATTTGATAAGATACGTGAGATAAAAATTTGATATAAAGCCACATTCTAGTTAGATTATTAGGGTAAGTCTTTCCATATATTTAATTAGCTAAATATGCAGCTTCAGTATTTGGAGGAAAATATATTTAAACCATGTCATAAGATGAAATCATTTTCTCAAATAATACTATTTTGTCAAAGGTATAATAAAGTTAACAAGATTTGATTTTTCTCAACCCTTTCTGGGTTTCAGAGTTTAAGCAAAGTTCCACTAAGTGAAACAATAGCAAGTGTTTAGCTTGCTTGATAAATTAGCTTGATAATAATCATAATTTAGCTTGATAAATTATGATTAAGTCTTTGCCATCTGTCCAAGAAGCTGAGAAAATGAGTACACTGTAACCTGGGTCACAACTCCTTTTGCAAGTCAGGTAGTTTCCAATTCTTTGCTTTCAGGAGACCTAATTGATTCATCAGCTTCTAGATCATTAAAAATAATATTTGATGTTAGATCACTATGTGATTTTGGAGGGGCTGCGGGGAGGTACCATGACAGTTGTGCAAAGATTTGAGTGATGTTGCTCTAGCAGGCAAACCTCCTTCCAGTCCCATCCGCTTATATGTTTGAGTGAGGTTTTTAGCACTTCTCTACAAAAGGAAATAGGAATGGAATTAATACTCAATGCTGTCTCATTGTAGTAGTAAGTCATAGTCGTCCCATGGATTCATTTCATTAAAGGTCAATACAGTTTTTACTTCTTATGTTTATCAAAGTGTGTGATATAATTGTTTTGTTCTGATCAATCATGTGCTACTAATAATTATATTGATAGTTCAATGCAGAAGAAAAATAACCACAGAAATTAAAAATCTTAATTTATGTAGATATTTTTGCAGAAAAGAGTGATAGAGTAGTTAACAAAAAACTTTACGTTAGGATAAAATATTTTGTGGAAAGTGGAATGGAAATACGAGTTTGTGGGGAAAAAGGGAAGATATAAAATTGCTGACTATTGCAGAAGAGTTTTTTTTTTCATTTACAAAAATAGCTGACAATATCAATAATAAAATATCAGTACCCAAATTTACAAACATTTATAGTACTTGGACACCAATAGGTATATTAAAAGAAATTTTATTTTAAAATACAACATTTAAGAAATTATATCCTTTTCAGCTATTTGAACTCATTTTTGAAAAATTTTATATGACAACTTAAAAATGAATAAGGCGTCAACAAGGTTTTTTGGGGGTATCTGAGCAAAAAAGCTTCAAGATTAATGTGCGCATACCTTGATTTATTAATCTTAGATGTATATTCATTGACTTCCTGAAGAAGATTATATAGCTTATCTATACAGTCTCTTCTCCTACTGTTTGATTTTTATATTATTTTTATTTCTGTTGGTCATTTCTGTGATGTTTTTACTTAACATAGTAAATCAACTTTAAACATCTGTTCACTCTTTCTTTATCAAGATCAGGACCCCACCCTTCCCCTTTCACAACCCACTTGCTTTATTCATAGGTTGACATTATATTACATGTATATATGTATGTATCATTCATCCACCGATCCGTCTGCCTGCTTGCCCACACATCCATTCACCCATCATCCATCCTCATTTATTTCAGTGCAAGACCAAATAGTGTGTCAGGATTGCTGGTCCTTCTCTTGGTTCATTATCACAACCCATGCGCTCTTTGATGGAATGTGTTCTGGCATAAACTTTAAATAAATTCTTTTCTTAAGCTCTACCAGTTGCATCAGATTGTACCACATTTTTGTTTGCTTTATATTTGGACCACAAATCACTTGAATAGCTTTTTATGTTTCCTGCAGTTTTGTTTATTTTTCATTCTGCCTTTAGCTCCTTCTTAATTTTTCTTTGTCTCAAATTCTTAGCTAGATTATTCTATTAATTTCCTCCAACAGTCTCTGTTTCAGAGCCTTCCGTCTTCTGGTTGTGTTCTAGACCTGCTCTTATATAACTTTTATCTGGAATTCAGTGAAGAATTATTAACATTTTCCATCTCTTTTTAATTTTCAGATCATGGTTTCTTAAGGAAACTGGTAGTTTAGAGTCTAATGTGTAGCAATGCGGGAAGGACACAATATTGACAAAGATACACATAGGAAAAGTGGTGTCTGGAGATTTAAGGAGAGGCTTATAAGGGAAGATTTTGCTTTAGACAGGATGTAGCCATGGTTAACCTAACTCCTAGTCTCTCATTTCAATAAACATTCATTGAATGCCTGCAGTTTGGCAGGCGCTGGGCTAAATTTAGGTGCGGAGATATCAAGATGAAGGAGCTGGTTTGGAGGTAGTCGACTCAAACGTACCTGCAAGCAGTTGGTATGATGTAATAATACGTTACCGTGTTTCCACGAAAATAAGACCTAGCAGGACCATCAGCTCTAATGCGTCTTTTGGAGCAAAAATTAATATATCACCTGACATATTATATCATATTATATTAAGACCCGGTCTTATATTACACTAAAATAAGACTGGGTCTTACATTAATTTTTGTTAGTTGCTTCACTTTTTTTACCCCATCTAATTAGCACGATCATACTGTCCCAAGACGGAATAGGTGTTTGAGATAGGAAATGGATTTAAGAAGTTCATGGGGGAATCAGCTGATCCCCATAAAAGAGAGGTGCGATTGGGAAAAGCCACCAAACTTTAACATTTGTAATTAGTCAGTGACAGATCCAGTTACCACAGCAGAGTGTAAAGCACCATCTGGGGGTGTGTGGGAATGTTGTCCAACAGCCCTCTGCCCTGGAAGAAAACCATGTGACTATGCCTGGGGAGATTTTAAACTAGACACCTGACTGCCTTGTGTCCTCTAGATACCAGCCCTTATTCTGGAGTTTCCTCCAAACCAGTTCACCAAAGAGTAAAATAAGACATTTGCATCATCTTGTCACCAAAGTCAAAGGCATTTATCTCATCTGACTTTTGAAAGAGATTCTTTCTCTCTGTTGGGATTTTAGGAAGCCCATACACAACACTCCCTTTTCCCCTACCCCAATTCTGAACGGAGGTCGTCACGGGGACCAGGAAGTCCAAGAGAGGAAGCATCCAGATCAAAAGTGAAAACACTAACACCTGGTGCTTATTATGTGCCAGGCACTGTTCTCATCTTCAGAGCAACCCTATGAAATAGGTTCTCCTCTTGTCCATATTTTACAGATAAGGGAAACTGGGACGAGGAGAGCAGTTAGTTGCCCAAGGTCACATAGTAAGTGGTGGAGCCAGGATTCAGAATCAGCAATTTGATTCCAGAGCCCCATCTCTTTACTACTGTTTTCCTGCATCTCGTTTCACCTTGGTTCCTGATAGAGCTGTTGGAGAAAATGGCTGTAAGGGCGGGTGGCCAAGTGAGCTTCCTGGTCCCTCCCCCCTGAATTAAAGCCTTAGCCAGGCACAGGCCCGCTGGACAGCTGCACGCCCCCTGTGGAATATGGGGGAGCAGAGTCCAGTTCCTTCTCTTGAACGCCACTAGTTTGTTAATTCACCCTTCCTTTCCTCAAGAGGCAGAGTGAAGGCCTTAGACACCTCAGGAGTGTCACTTGGAGTTCTCCCACATGGAAGCACGAGGAATGAGGAATAAAGTATTCACTCCTTAGCCCTCTCGCTTCATTTAAGACCAACTCTTTTTTGGGGGAGTTTGCATAGGTTGGGCAAGAGCTGGAGAAAGGGCAGCCTTCCCCCAAACCAGATTTCACGTGAGCACCGCAGCTCACGCAGCTTCAGCTTTGGGCTGCTGTCTGTACTTCCCCAGCTGGGCCTTCCTAGTTTGTAGCGCACTGGTTCATGCTGCCTACTTTATTTGGAGGCAAGGGACAAAAACAAACAAAAAAAACCCCAAACCCCAAATCAAGTCATTTTAAACAAGCATCCTTCCTCAAGTTTCCTGAAACAAGCAAAGCTGTCTTTAACTTGTTCTTGTGCATCATTTGCATGTATGTATAGGGAGAGGCAGAATGTGAAAGTAGAAACAGCAGAATGGGACAGTAGAAATACTTTTAGAATCAGAAACTTAGGTTTGAGTCTCAACTTTGCTACCGAACAAATTATTTAACCTCTCTGTGCTATTCTCTGCTTATTACTTTATAAAAGAGAAAATGTAAGACCTACCATACAGGGTTGGCGTAAGGACTAGACCTAAACTTACACTGGGCATTTGACACACAGTAACAAAAGGTAGCTTCTATTGTTAATAAAGACATGAAAAGTACAGACTTAAATTTGTTGAATGCTTACAAAAACAATTTGAACAGTTTTATACAAGCAAGTTTCTTAGGCACGTCTTTTAACACTGCTGGGACATGGGAATACTGATGAATACTTAGGTATTTCATCTGGTTATCTGCAGACACACACGTACTTGTATGTATGAAGGTGAGTGCACAAAACTAATCTGCAAGTATACCTCCTATATGCAGTACTGGTCCCCTATATGTTGTATGCAAATTGATTTTAATTTTAATAATTCATATCCTCATTTACTCTTTTATTTCCAAGAGTCTAAATTTATGTTCAAAAGCTTCCAATGCTTTTCTCTTGTCTTTCAAGCTAATACATTCAGAGATTGCTGCTGCTTTCTTCAAAACACTTTAGCTTGGTTACGGGATTCCATCAGCTCTGAAGGCATTGTTTCTTTAAGAGTCAGTTGTATCTTGGAACATGAAATAATGAAAGGATGTAGGTTATTTTTTTTCTTCTTTAAGATATTTCCCATGTGCTGTGTACCTGTGCCCCACACCCCCTCCCTCCTCTGTGTTGCACTAAAATGTATTTTGCTTGTTTGTTAGATGGACTTGATAATCTCTTCTACCTGGATACCTGTCTCGCCCCTTTCCCTTCCCCAAATACCGCTTAGTTGGTTTGGGGACTGGAACACATTTCCGTCACGCTTGTTTGCCTATCCAGGAAACCATAGTTCATGAGGGAGGGAAGGAGGACACAACAAAAACTTAAAAAACTAATGCAAGGAAGGAAGAGCCACAGTACGTAATTGACTTTAGCAACTTGGTCCTGGAAAGAAAATGTGGTATTGATGATCTCATGTAGTATTGAAGACCTACATGTTTTGATTTTGTCTCTTCAGTAGAGTATTGCTTCAACCTTGGTTTGAATCCCCAATTAGTATCGTTGACCTTGAGCAAGTTACTTAATCTTTCTGAGCCTTAGTTTCCTCACTTATAAAATGAGGAGAATAATAGGGTCTATTTTTTAGGGTTGTTGTGAGGATTAAAGAGAAGAGCACATGCATGCATTTACAATAGTACTTGGACCTGGTAAGAGGACGAACATGTATTGAATCTAGATTTGAACCCACGTCTACCTAACTCCTAAGCCATGTTCTGCCTAAAACCCTTCATTGGTTCTTATTCCCTACAAGATAAAATTCAGTCTCCTTAAACAAGAAAGGCTGTCCATAATATCACCTCTTCCCACCTCTCCAGAATTATGACCTTGTCAGGTATGTGGTTTAGGTCCATACTGAGTGAGTGGAGAAGAGACTGGAGTTGCAAGAGCACAGTGAGGAAGCCATGTGGTAGATAGATCTAGAGGAAGATGAAGAAATAGGCATCACCGTGTCTGCTGCCTCACCGTGTGGCTCACTCCCTTACTTCCCATAGGCTTCTGAGCAGATGCCATTCCATGAGTCTTCTCCTGATTACCCTGTTTAGAATGGGAACCCAGCTTCTCCATGTCCCCCTTCCCTGCTTTATTTTTTTTTTTCATAGCACTTATTATATTACATATTCATTCATTCACTCACTTGTTCATTCATTCGTTCTATTGTAATAGAATTTATGCTCTTAGAGGAATAGGGTTTTTGTCTGCTTTGTTCAGCACAATTTCTCCAGTATCAAGGTTACCATCTGACTTATAATAGATACTCAGTAAATAAGTAAATATTGCTGAATGAAAGAGTAAATGGGTTTGAGAGACATTTGAAAGATGTAAACCGTATCTCAGGAAAGGGATAAACACAGCAATCTTCGGTTAGTTAACTAAGCAGTTTATACCCTTGTAAGTAGTGAAGTATTTAGTGGGAGAATGTTTGGAAATTGAGTTACTACTTAAGGAAGCTAAGGAAATCTTTGCTAAGCAATGGATTTAGGGAGTGATTGTAGTAATGAGCCAGGAATTTCAGTTTTGCTCAACCTGCTAGCTGACTTGAAGCCCAAGTTAACATTATATCATGAATCAAAATTACAGCGGTGATATCTAACATTTATTGAGCACGGATGAGTGTACATGTAGTTCCGGGTCTTTGATTTATTCTTTCAGTGGTAGTGTTTTCAAACCCCTCTACATCCTGAATGCTATTCTCCAAAATACTCCTCTCTATCAATGCAACTTTTAAATTCTTCGGGATTGAATGGAGTATTCCAAATGTTGAGGAAACAATGAATGGGTCTTCTGGTGATATTTGTACTTCTTAAAGTTGGCTAGATAAGCAAAGATTGATAAGCTGCCTTTGTGAATCTCGTCAGTGTCTAATTTTTCAGTCAGGTCAGCTTTATTCCTTAAGCGCATTGGGGGAAGGGTGACAAAGAAAAAATAATGATCATCACACAGATTGTTGTTTGGTTGCTGGTACTGCCAGCTAAGTCCAAAACAGCAGCAATATCATTACGTAGTTTGGCCGTATTAGAATAAGCTCTTTGTGATGTATACATCCGTTATAGAGTAGGGTGGAGTAGGATCTTGTTAAAATGTTAAAAAAGATTCCAAATATCTCTAATTGTGAAGGTTTCAGAAACTGAAATCTTTAAAATTAAAAGAGGTGATGGTATTTGGGTATAATGTTTGATTTTGGTAGTTGACAGCAGTAATTGATTTATAACTTGTCATTCTACTGACTTTGCTTCGGGTTTTACACATACGCAATACTTTGTGGTTTGTTTTTGGATCCAATATTGATTTTATTTTTGTCATAGTCAGAAGTATTAATAAAAATTTCCAAAGATCATTAACATGTAAAATCATCACTAAATTTCTTCTTCATATGGTGACATTCTAAAGGTTGGGAATATAATTTTACTTAATTTTCTGGTATAATTTATTATTTAAATGAGAAGTGAGCATTAGCCCCTAAATCAGGTCAGTAAAAATAAGGAAGTGAGTATGTTATTCATAGATAACAGTTCTATCCGAAATATGCAACCACATCATTTGTTGTTTCCCATGCTATCCTCGTCCTAAAAAAGCACATCCGTCTGTGTTGACTGTCTTGGGCTGTTAATATCTCCAATACCTAGACAATCACCATTTGGGAAAACAGTTAATTGTTGCAGACAAGACAAATCAATGGACGCTAAAATTCATGGGTGAAAGTCTGATGAGAGATGGTATTTACATAGTCTCAAAGTCTCCCTGCACAAAAAAACTAGTACTGTCACAGTGGAGAAAATGAGTAGATTCAGCCTTAACCAAGTGATCAGTTCCCATCATTAGTAATGAGACGTGGACATCATTATGTGCCTTTTGGTGTCATGCACTGACAAGGGCACGTTACTTCTGTGCTGTGTTTGCCAAAATGTATAACCTGAATTTAGTCATGAGGAAGCATTAGCCAGACCCAGATTCAGGGACGTTCTACAAAATAACTATCCAGTACTCATCAAATATCAAGGTCATGAGAGTCAAATTGTCCCAGATTGGAGGAAACATGGCAACTACATACAGTGTGTGATCCTGGAGCAGAAAAAGGACATTGATGGGGCAATTGACAAAAAATTTGTGTAAGATTGGCTCTAGATTATTTAATAAATCTTAGGTTGGTTAATTTCCTGGTTTTGATCTTTTTTTTTTTTTTTTTTTTTTTTTTTTTGTAACTGTGGTTCTATGAGATGTTAACACTTGGGGAAGCTGGGTGAAGGGTACACAGGAATTCCTTGTACTATTTTTTGGAACATTTTGTAAGCCTGAAAGTATTTCAAAATGAAGTTAAGCCACAACAGCAACAGAAAGTAATTCAACTCAGCTGACGAACTAAGACTTTCATGCTTTTACTTGAGATGTTTCTTTTGATTGGTTAGGGATGGTTTTCTTTGCTTCCTAAATCTCCACTGTGATCTGGATAGCTGAGGTTTCTTATTAAGGGATTTTGGGATAAAGTGAGGTGTTGCCGGATTGGATTGCAACTACACTTTGAAAGGTTTTGTTTAATTAATTAATTTACTTATTTATTTTTGTGCAGAGCTGTAATTACATCTTTGGGTTTCCAGTGGCTCTCCAGGTTATTTGAGCTTTACTGCTGTAGCCATCAGAACCCCTAGCTGGAAACTTAGCTCTGTAATTAACTTACCAGTTTGGTTTTGTTTTTATGTTCTGAATTCAGGTTAGTCCCATGGATTCTTTTGCTATGTGTTGTATATTACTGACAACTTGTTGGTTGTCTCTTAGGATAAGCTGATTTTTGTATAAAAATATTTTATTTAAAATTGAAATATCTTACTAAATATCTTATTTTTCTCTCAGAAAAGACAGTCTGGAGTTTTTGTATATATAATGAATAAATAAACTTACACTGGTATAAGCACCAATGGTAATCTTTCATTGGGTAATAATTAGAATGGAGGAAATTAATACATTGGGAAATGTTTCTGTTAGCAGGAGCAGTGTTAACATATGACTCATAGATTCTTAAGTCTAGAAGAAACTTGACGAGGCTGTTCTGACCAGTGTGGGAGAGGAAGAGACCATAGACTTGGGAGTCAGAAGACCTAGTTTTGCATCTCAGTAATGATCACTGCTAATTATTGTGTTTTGAACAGGTCATTTAACTTTTCTGAGCCTTAAATTTCTCATCTGTAAAACTGGAATAATAATAACATCTTTCAAAGTCATTGTGAGAATTCAATGAAGTGGCATGCAGTGTACCAGGGCCAATGGGGGCATTTCATATATCCTGGCTTTGTTCTGACTTCCAGCTAGGTTTATAACTAAGCCGTCTGCAACTGATGAGAACCTGCTTTGCTTATAAAGTCCTATAAAAAGATGATAGCATATGTCGGTAACCTCTACCAGTATCTCACAAATCTTTTTGTTGGGAAGCTTCTCCATATCTCTTACTCCAAAGAAATTATTTTCTTTTATGTGTTAGCCACATAAGCTCTTACTCCAAAATCTGTTAGACAAATGTCACTCATTTGCTGGACTTTCCTTGGAGTTTTAATGTTCTTATCTGAAATCATTTGACACAAATAAAGTATTAAATTTATTTTAGAAGAAAATCTTTTTTTTTTTTAAATTAAAGTTTGTCTTTTATGAGACAACGGGACAGGAAGATGTACAGATAATTGGAAGGAAGCATTTCCATGTACAGTTTTCTTTCAAGTTTTAGGTTTGAATTGCCATTTGATCCTCTGAAGAGAGACCAATTGTTCCTAAAGCTCCAGTCATTTGTTCCTGTTTCACTCTAGTTTCCAAAGTACTTTCATTTATTCTTAAAATTTCAGGTTATGTAAGTGACTGTCATTGTTTTTAGAAATTACATACACTGAAGTGTTCAGAGCAGAAGGAGCATGTCTGCAACTGACTCTCAGATGGTTAAGGAAGAAATAATATATGTGTATATATGTTATATGTATATACATGTTTATATGGGGGAGGGGGAGAAATGATATTGCAGTCGTGGCAATGTTAACAGTTGGTGAATTTGGGTGATGGGAGTTCTTTGTACTTTTCTTATAACTTTTCTCTAAATTTGAAACTATCTTAAAATTATATTGGATTGAGTTATATTCCTGTACGCTGAGATGTAAGCGAGTGGCAGTTTTGGAGGGAGGGAGGTTAGAAGCACCTGGGGAGGCATAAAAAAAAAAGTAATAAGTGTGTAATTCAGTAAATAGTAACTCACTGGCAAAAAAATTAGTTGTTTCTTTAATTTAACCTTTTTTTTCCTTAGCCAGAACAGAATTCTTTTTTTTTTTGTAGACGGGCTTGTATAGATAGAGAGTAAGCGGCTGCTGTATCAAAGCAGAGAAAACTACTTGGAAGCAAAATCAGATGATAAAAAGTAAAGAATTAAAAAATATATATGTTTATAAGACACATACAAGGATAAGCAAAATGTATAAGGCAGAAATATGATGACTTTAAAAATTATCCAGTATTCAGGTAATCTCTCTTCTACCTGAGAGATACGAGTCAGTTTTCTACAATTAGCACTCTCCCCTACTAGTTAATAGATATTAATTGATCCTTTATTTTAAATTGCTATTTGATTTCATAGTTAATATTTCATAATATTAATAAAAATTTACATGATGTTTATTATAATTTTGCCCTTCAAAAAGAACCTTCTAAACTAAAGAAAAATTTTTAACCCTCTCCCTTTTCTTTCATGTCAACGATAACATTTCTTTGGGGAACTCAGAAGCCAGCCAAAGGTAAGAGATTTGGTGTATTATGCAATGCTTGTAAAGATCTTATGTGCATATTTTTGAAGTACTGGTAAGTTTCTTCTCAAAAGTATTTTCTCTCGGTCATTTTTGTAAAAGTAATGTAGGCTGTCCGCCTGTTCATAAATGCGAAGCCATTTATTGGCATAAGAGGGACTGGAGGTTTATGGAAAAACTGTATTTGTACTTTGACCAATTCTGGCCAGTCTCCTTCCTGGCAGCTACAACACAGATTCCTTTTGTGCTCTGCTGTTCACCATGGACTGGCTCGAAACTGGTTGTTCCAAACTGTGGTCAGAACTGTGCTAGGCAGGCGCATCCATGTTGCTCCCGAGACAGCTGGGGACACATTCTTGGGCCAATAGAAACCTACCCTGGCCCACAGCTTCCTCAGGGGACCAGGCTTCCATCTTCGATTTGAACCCAGATTCTAAAGAAACTTCAGTGGGGTGCTTTGGTGCCTGTATCTCTTAGGGAATTTATAGGTGTGCCAGCGTGGGCACAGGGCTGTATTTTTGAAATGACCATTCTCTGAAGTTACTTGGAACTTTCCAGGAAATTCAGATTTTTATCTACATTCTTGGAGTTTTGTTTTTGCTTAGCGCCTGCGGTTGAATTGTAATTTCATTCTCTATTATTGTTGCTAAAATATGTTCTAGACATGGCTGTTTGGGACCCTGAATGATTAAAAAAAATAGTTTAATGTGGCACTCATTTCTTTAAATATGTAAAACTGATTTTATTAGTTTTATCTCATCTTTTCTGTGAAAAGGTGCTGGATTATTTTTATTTTCTTATTTTTTGATGGAGCAGGGGCTGGAGATTACAGTAAAGATGTGAGGAAACATCACATGACTATTTAAAAACTATTCATGTTTTATGTAATTCACCTGTATCTTAATGGTTAGAGAAAATGTGTTGACATAAAAACTATGGAAGGACCAATAATACCACTTTATTAATATAGTGGTTACCTCTAATGAGTGGTATGCTTGGTGAATGGGAGACCTTTATTTTTTACTTTATGCTACTGTGTTATTTGACTTTGTTACAATGAATGTGTTTCTTGTCTGTTACTTGAAAAAAATTTTATATTTTAAAATTTTAAGGAAAAATATTTAGAAAGAAAACGGCTTGTCTGCTTTAGGAAATCTCTGGCTGGACGATCCCTATAACAATTTATAAAATTGCTGAAACTTAAGGGGACCGTGAAGACTAAGTGTTCATTAGCTTTCAGCTTTGTACCAGGCTGTGGGGCTTTCATGTTATTGGGGGAGAGAGCTAATCTAGGCTAGTGGTGGAAAGCCTCGTGCTGAGCAGACTCCTGGCTCAAAGGCTGGGTTCAACTCCCAGCTCCCCTTCCTGCTAGCCACCAAGTTCTTAACTTCTTTGTACCTCAGTGGCCTTTGTACCTCAGTGGCTGAGCATGGAGTATCAGCTATTGGGATAGTTACTTTAATGATAGCTTCTCTACTGGATTTGAGAATAAGATATGCAGTTGTTGGGTGGCTGGTTAGCTCAGCTGGTTAGAGTGCGGTGCTCTTAACAACGAGGTCACTGGTTCGATTCCCGCATGGGCCAGTGTGAGCTGCACCCTCCACAACTAGATTGAAACAACTACTTGACTTGGAACTGATGGGTCCTGGAAGAACACACTTAAATAAATAAAAGTGTGTAAAAAAAGAAAAAAAGAAAAGATGAAAGAAATGCGGTTGTCTAAGAAATCCCTAAATTAAAAAGACAAAGATGAGGGGAAAGAAACCCATAATAATGGAGAGAGGAGTGCCATTTAGAAGCCGCATCTTTGATAAGTGTACATGCATGATTATGGGATGGTTGAAGTGAGAGCTCAGCTCCCAAGAAAGAATCGGGGTGATTTCTGCTTCACCTTACTAAGAACAGAATTAAATAAAACGATCAGAGATGAGAGTTGAAAGCTAGAACAGAAGAAACTTAATTTGAGCTTCACATTTCATTTCATCTCACCCTGATGAAATGATTCTCACCAGGGCTGATGAATATAGTTTGAAAAGCAGCCCTACCCGAAAGGTTGATACACAGTCCTTTGGGACTGCCTTCTAGCTTCCTTCTTCTTTTCCTCCTCACCCTGTTAGAGAATGTCTAACATAGTGAGCCACCACCATTACTGATAGATGTATGTATAGCTTTGGGCAAATGTTGAAGCTTAGTATGGCAGCTGGGTGGTAGCTTCCGGACTTCAGCGCTCCTGCCTCTTGGGTGTTGTCAGCCACTGGGCTTCTGCTTGCCTTTCTGGCATAACTTCTCCATCACCTGGCCCATCCCAGGGGACACATGCCTCCCCTGCTTGCTGTTTTGCACCAAGGTATGGGTATTCTGATCCTACCCAGCGTTGAAGGTGTTTTTAACCAGTCATCCTGTTGGTTGCCCCAGGGTCTTCTCTTGTTTATTTCCTTGTTCTGGTCCACTCCCAGAACTGCTCCGTGCAGCCATCTCCTTTCGCGCTGTTAGGGTTGTGGTCTTGCTGTGGCCCCCACCCCAATCCCCATCAGTCTCGTTGGAACTGTTTTTCAGGGATTCTCAAGTTCTGATCTAGGTACAAGCACGCAATTTTGGTTTCCAAAACTTGCTCTCCTTTCCCCCTTTCTTTCCCCTTTTGGCCCTTTCTCTCCCTCCCACCATCATTTTGAGTTAATTTCAGGTGGGATGGAAGATATAGACATGCATATTTAATTTACCATCCTAATCTCATTTCTTTTGTTAAAAAAGTGAACTTTAGACCTCTGGTCCGGATGGCCTTGTAAGTTCACACAAAATTCTCCTGCCAACTCCAAACTCACAGCAGGGACAGGTGAAATATTTTAAAATGTTAAAATCATGTCATCATATTTGAAAATGACATATGTAACTTTGGGGACTAATAGCAAGTTGGGGCTGAAGCAGCGTATTTTCTGTGCCTTGGAATCAGAGGTGGGTTCTTGAAGAGGACTAGGAGTGTAACTCTTGCAGATTAAAGGGGGTCCTGATGTATGGATGAGGGCTGAAGGAGCTCACCATGTGAAGACTGAGTTTGGGTGCAGTTCCACCATGAATGAAGGTTTACAAAAAGATTTTGGCCACCAACATTGCACTAATGTTTGTGTAAATAGCAGGGAGTAGAGACACTGGGGCTTTGGGAATACCAAAATCTGGGCTTCAGTAGCTGGGAGTGGCAACGTAACTAGTCATGTAAAGGTAGCCAAAGGGAGAGGGAAATAACAAGCAATCACGTAAACCATAAAACACAAACTCTCAATTCAGACGCAGTTGCAAGGCACAAGAGGAAAACTGTCATCAGGAAGTGAGGCAACAAACTCCAAAAGTTGGAGAGTTTGAAATAAAAGCTGTAATTAATTAAAAAACCAATTACACTTAAAATCCTTAGAGAGACTAAATTATAAAACATGAAATCCAAAAACTGAAAATAACTTTTAAAAGATCACAAAACGTATAAAGTAGTAACCGTAACAGAGCAAAACAAATCACCTGTGATATTCCACCAACTGGCATTAACCACTATCAATATTTCCAATGTACATTCTTTCTACTTTTTATCTATATAGATATTTGTACAAACATGGGATCATGGTCCAGACTTACATAACATTTACATTAATACATTAATATGTGAACATTTTCTTATTAGTCTTCTATAGTCTTAAAGTTATATAATATCACACTTGGGTGTGTTAAATTTAAAGAATCTGCTATTTTACTGCTATTTTCAACATGTAATCATCTTTACATTTTATTCTCTTAAAAATGTGTTTGTTTTCTCTAACAAGGAAAGGAAAAATAGAGAGAGTACATAAAAGCCTAAAGAGGAGAACAAAAAAACACTAATTTTATGCAGAAATACACTTTATGTATATGTGTTACTGTGTGATATGTGTATATAATACACATCATATTGTACATATTGTTTTGTAACCTCCCCCTTTTCATTTAACATTTTGAAGTTTTCCATGTAAAATAAAACTTTCTGTCATCTATAGAGTGCTTAGTTGTGCATTGTAAGGCTACGATAAATAATTTAATCTTCATTGCGGGGCAGTAAATTTTTTTTATTTCACTATTATAAACAATGTTATCAATGTTATAAGTATGTTAAGGTTTTATTCTTATTACACACTATTATTTTTATTTTCAACAGGTGTTTGCATATGATCATTGTTTCTGGTCTATGGATGAATCTGTCAAAGAAAAGTATGCAGGTAAGATTACAGTATCCTCTTAACTACTGATAATATAGCAAAGGTGTTTTAATATTTTTTCCATAAAGTATCATTGTATTATTTTGTGTAACTTTAAAAACTATATAGAGAAATTCCTCCAATCTTTGCTATTAGGGTTTTTACATTGCCTGGGAAAGGGGAGATTCCCAGTGTGCTGGTCTTGGTGTACGATGATGAAGTTAGATCAGTAGAGTACACGGGTGAGGTTATCTTACTCACACGCATCCCCAGGCCTTCCATGGCCCCAAGAGCACACAGTAGCCATGTAGATTCCCTTAAATGTCTGTTATGTGGTCTAGAGAGGCAGCTTGGTGTAGTGAAGGAAGAGTCAAGGAGAAAAGGAAACCTTGAATTTAACCAAGGTTCTACTCCTGACTGCCTCTGTGACTTTAAGTAAATCACTTAAGCTTTCAGTGTACTGTGTTCTCTCTTTAAAGGAAGAGGGAACCTACCGTGTTCTCTCTAAATTTGCTCTGGAATTCTATTACTCTCTTACTCTCCTCAATGATGACTGTCTCAAGCCACTTTTCACCGCAAGTTTAGGACAATAGTGACAACCTTTTATTTCCTCCATCCATAACTACTTACGACCCCTGTTTCTAAGCAATCTCTTTTAAATACGGAATGTCATATGGTATTGGCTTTTGTCGGGAGAGATTGTACTACAGCTGTTTCAAAAAGTTAAGGTTAATTAGGTTTAGCTGGTCTAGTGATGACTTTAAGGGATGTGTTAGTATGGAAGTATGATGATATACTAATCTGGTAAATTAACTAGAAAGTAAGAAGACATAATGGAGTGCTACTGATAGCATTTAAAACATAACAAACATAATAGCCGCCAGTTCTTACATATTTTATTTGAAGTGTGTCCAGATCCCAATTCCAGTTTGTGATGGGGAGGGGTTTCCCCACCACCATCACCACCACCACGCAATGCTGCGGACACCAGGTGGGAGTCCTACAATTCAACTCAGTTCTGGTGCTGTCTACCTAGAGATAGCATCCACAGGTTCCACAGGTTAAGGGCTCAGTCCTACAAGACTGGCTCCCACCCTCCCACCTCCACTTCAGAAACCAGTCGCAAGTCCAGATTGCTACCTGTGCTTCTGACCAACTGGCTAGAAATCACAGGTTCCCACGACCTCCTCCTGGGATTGGGTTCCTACTAGACTGCCAGTTTATTATAAAAAGATATAACTCAGGCTTATAACTACAGATGGAAGAGAAGGTATGAGGAAAGGGTGTGTAGCTTCCATGCCTTCGCACTACTCTCCCCAAATCTACCTATGTTCACCAACCTGGAAGCTCTCTGCATTCCTTTCGAGTTTTTTGTGGAGGCCTCATTACATAGGTATAATTGATTAAATTGCCCATTGATGATTGATTCAACCCCCAGGCCCTCTTCCCTCCCCAGAGGTCAGGAGGTGGGACAGAACGTTCCAACCCTCTAATCACATGATTGATTCTCCTGGCAACCAGCCACCATCCATCGGTGCAATCCAAAAGTCACCTCATTAATAACAAAAGACATATTTATAACTCTCAACACTAAGGAAATTCCAAGAGTTTGGGAGCTGTGAACCAGGAACTGTGGACGAAGACCAAGTATATCTTTTTTATAAATCATAGTGTTGTCGCAATATTCAAGACTCAGATGTTGAATGACTTGTTAAGGTCACGTTTGATTACTGGTGTATTTAATTTAGACTGTGGAGGAGCATTTGACCCTATTATTTATGTCCATGATTGAAAGCTAGAATAAATTTCCAAGATTTCCACCTTCTCTTAGCTGTAGACCTTACACTGTAGAGCCTGTAATTTAAAATTGTCATTGAGGGGGAAAAAAAAAAAAGAGTCCCTGGAGAATTCTAGTCACCAAAGACCACTGATTCCAAACGTTTGGCTACAGAAGCAAAACAAGCCATCTGTGAATTTAATCACAATTATATTTTTTTATGAAGAGGATTGAAATTTAGTTCCAGAGCAATGTTTTCTGCCTGGTAAGACCATTTGTACCATACCAGCGTGTTTTAAAAATAAATGTTTCCAAATGAAGAAAAAGTATCATTGAGGAAAAGGAGAGAGAATTAATATAAATGATTATTTTGAACTCTAGTAACCACTGAATAAAGCATTGGCTAAGTGGTGTATAGTTAATTTCAGGTTCACCTAGGTCCCAAATATAAATTTTGGATATTTATAATCACTGTTTATAAAATCAGCAGTGCATTATTAGCTTTTTGCATTGCAGAAGACTTTTGGTCAGTGTTTATTAATTCAACATCATATTATCAGGAACATTTTACTGATTTTCTCGTATGTGCTAACTAGAAATAACCTGAAGAGCATAAGCCTTTGGAAGTATTCATCAAGTTTAAAAATCTTGTTTGGAGATAAACGAGCTGGAAAAAAAAGTGCCTTTTTGCGGCTTTTGGTTTTTTTTTAATTGTTCATATGTAGCTTTGGCTTAAACCATCCTTTTTCTCTTTCTCTCTTTTAGGTCAAGATGATGTTTTCAAGTGCCTTGGGGAGAATATTCTTCAAAATGCTTTTGATGGCTACAATGCATGTATTTTTGCCTATGGACAGACTGGTAATGTTTGTTTTTTAAGCTTCAATAATACATGATTTCTTTAAGCTTTAAGGATCAGAACAGAAAAATACCAAAAACAAATTACGTATTGCTAGCATCGGATCAGTTATGATTGATAGGGAGCATTTTGACTTCTGTACCTCTGTGGTCAACAGGGAAAAAAACTCTATTTAAAGTGAAGGAGTCACTTTTTTAAGGGCATATTATATAGCTTATTTTTCATGGAAAAATGCTTATGATATTTTTAAGAGGCAGCGTGTGTGGTGTGGGTATACGAGCAAGAAAGGAAAAAGAATTATACTTAAGATTGGACTATGAGTGATTTAATTTTTTTTCTTTCTCTTTTCCTGTGTTTTCTAAATTATCTTTGGTGAATATGTATTCTTGATGTAATAGAGAAAATAATTTTGTAGTAGAAAAAGATTACTGTTTGGTTTCTGTACTTTTGCCAAAGGGTGGTAAGTTCCTTTGCTCTGGGCCTGTAGGGATGACATAGATTTTTCGTGGTTTGGTTAGTGGTTGGGAGCAGACACAATAGTATTGCTCATATGGATCTTCCCAGTTAATTTTAGGACGCTATTCAGACTCACTATGTTTCAGTTGTTTTAGGTAACTTTTTTTTTTTTAAGTATGAAGATGGTTAAAGTTTTTGTTTTCTTCCTAAAGGATATTTATTTTTGACTTTTTACATGTGCAGTAGGAAAGCTTCTCTGTCAGTCTCCTATTTATATTTGGGTATATTTTTATTTTGGGCATTTTGCTCAATGCTAATAATTTATTACGAGCACTAGAAAGAGGATTTTGTGTTTAAACTTCTCAAAATGACAGTAATAGCTGTGATTTTCATTTTTTAGGATCTGGAAAATCTTACACCATGATGGGCACAGCTGACCAACCTGGATTAATTCCAAGACTTTGCAGTGGACTCTTTGAACGGACTCAAAAAGAGGAAAATGAAGAGCAAAGTTTTAAAGTAGAAGTGTCTTATATGGAAATTTATAACGAAAAAGTCAGAGACCTTCTTGATCCCAAAGGGTAAATGGCTTTAAGACTCTAAATGTTACAGTGTTATGGACGAAAACAAACTTAATAAATTGGCTTAAGTGAAATTCTTTATATTGAACTCTACTAGAGAGTTATTTATCTAGTTATTGTCTTTGTGATTTTATCTAGTTACTGTTTTTGTGATTTCTTGTCAGTTACACTGAGTGACTTCCTGCAGCCAGTTCCGGGCTTTTGAACTTTGGGCAGTTGGGGCTGGGGAGTGTGGTTGAGCTGCATGTTTGGTCATTCTGTCTTTCTCACATAACATCCAAAACTACAAATAAAAGTTACATAATGAAAAGTAAGTTACTTAGTATCAGGATAACTGGTATCCTTAATCAAATAGGTTTGTTTTTTTTTTAAACCAAGAAATTTCAGGCAGAAATCAGGTGTTTGCAGGCTGTGAAGTGAGAGAGACATAATTAGAGATATAAAACCTGGACTTTAGCGTAGTTAATTTTACAGATTCCCAGAAGGGGAAAAGGCCCATTTAGTGGCATAGAGTATGAAAGAGAAATGGCTCTGAAGCATTAGAAAGCCTTAAAAAATGCTGTTCTCACTCTACAGTCATATCTGGACATATTGAGGAAGATAAGAGGTATCTAAGGAAATGTATTCATTGCACAGAGTTCTTTGACTTCAGATTTTAAGAAAGTGCAATAACAGAGAGAAGGAAACATAATAATCACATCCTGTGACTTACTGACGTAAAAACAGTGTTCAGAAGTGATCCCCTAAACTTACCAGGGGATCACTTCATAAGGTATATAAATGTCTAACCGCTATGCTGTACACCTTGGACTAATATAATATTGACTGTCAACTGTAATTGGAAGGAAAACGTATTCAGAAGGACAAAGAGCCAAATGAGCTGAGACTTACAGAAGGTGTGGAGGACAATGAGCGGACACTGGTTATGTTTGAATGAGGAAGATGATCAAGGAAAGATGGTCTTTAGGGGTAGTGAACCATAGTAAATCAACACTCCATCAAAATGAGTATCTTTGCCCAGAGGAGAAGGGAGGAGTCCACAGAAGGTGCTTGGTGAATTTTGTGCTGAGTAGTAGTTAGTTCACAGAGAAGTTAGATGAGAACCATTCAAGCACAGGGGATAGCTTGTGCCAAAGCATGGAGGTATTAAGAACTCACTTGTTTGGAGAATGACCCAGCTGTCCAGTGTGGCTGGAGGGCAGTATGCATGGAAGTCAAAACGGGGAACAAAAGGAGACCAGGGGTAGGAAGATATGGCTTAAGTACCCACATCTTGCTCTGTGTTGTGCCCTTGTACATTTATGGCAGATAGTACGCATTCAATAAGTGTTAGCTGTTGTCATTGTTGTCTCCCCCATGAAAGTTTCTTGAGGTTTTTGTAGTGTTTTCTGAAGAGTTGAAGTAAACAGAGTAAAAACTGTAAAAGTGATCTCTTTCCAAAGGGGAAAGACTATTTGAAAGAACTTCGTTTTGTTATTCAGGTACTAATTTTATTAAGTCAGCATGTACTGTGTATCCTAATGTAATTATGTTATTTTACTCAGGAGAGATAAGTATACATTATCTTTAAGATAAAGGGAAAAAGGGAAAGGAAAACGTTAGACTATATCTTTAAGTCAGAGCTAACTTAAAGAATTGTTCTTTATGTACAGTATCTTTATGCACAGTTTTATTGCAATAAGTAAAGTTTTTAGTGGTTGATCCTAGGGTACTGAAAAATTCCAGATCGTTAGAAAATATTAAGTTACATAAAATAAGAATCACTTGTAATCTTACCATCAACAAATATTCTTACATTATGATGTTTTTATTTTTTAAAGAGCTTTTTGAGATGTAGTTCACATGACATACAATCAACAAATATTCTTAATATTTTTGGTTGATATCACTAAGTATGCTATATGTTCTATGTTTTTGGTAGATGTTCTATGTTTTTGGTAGATGTCCTTTACTGGGTTTATCAGTTCCTTGTTTGCTAAGAGGCTTATTTATTTTAATCATGAAGAAGTATTTAATTTTATTGAATACTTTTTCCTACATTTATTAAAATGGTCATGTGTATTTTCCCCCCCTTTAGTCTATTGATGTGGTAAAGGCCATGAATCTTTTTCCAGTGTTAAAAAAAACCTTGGCAACCCTGAGATAAGACCAAGTTTAAGTTTTTAAATCATCAGATTATTACTTGTCATTTTTTGTTTGTTTGTCTTTATTCATGATCGAGATTAGTCTGTAATTTTCCTTTCCTGCACAGTTAACATTTATTGGGTTTCTGCTCTTTGTACCACATTCTGTGAAATGACAAGTAGATTGTTTGTATTTATTTGACTCTGCATTCTTTTTGGTAGTAAATAGACATCCCACAGTGTACCCTTTTGAGTGATGTGATATTTTACCACATTATGAAGTTTTTGTTAGCAGTCAGGATTTTAAATTTCGATTTAAATTCTTGTGGGATCAAGTCGGTTGGTTTAATTTATTTGGGATTTTTGTTGAATTCAGTATGTATTTTATTGAGTACAGTTGAGTCCTTTAAAAATCAGGTTATTGTTTAAAAATTGTTTCTTTGTTTTTAATGAACAGAAGCCGTCAGACATTAAAAGTCAGAGAACACAGTGTGCTGGGACCCTATGTGGATGGACTTTCTAAATTGGCTGTCGCAAGCTATAAGGTAACATATCCTTTGTGTAAATGAATTGGGTTCAGTGTAGCAGTTTTTTTGTTTAATTTGTGACTTTTTTTTGGAATTAAGAAAAATTACAGTAGTAGATCACTTAAATCACTTTGTTTTACAAAAATATTTACTTAAAAAACTATATATGGCTGTCAGGACAGTTTAATTTTGAGAGAAGATGTACATATTTGCAAGGCACACCTGTTCATCTATTGTGAGATACATTTTTTCATATTTTACAAGCTCTAAAATTGTGATGTGCTTTCTATTACATTTTAAAATGATAAAAGGCAGGCTTTTTCTTCTTAGTACACAGAATAATTTAGTTGATTTAATGAAATAAAATATATGAGTTGAGTAGGTGGAATTCCAAGCCTGTTTCTAACTTGAGAGAGTTGATCATTGGCCTTTAGTTCATTTTCAAGCTTCACGGTTGTGCTTTGTGAATCCCTCAGGCTTTGTGCATTGGGGAGATGGGGGTGTGGTGACATGCTGTGATGTAATGTACATTGAATTAAGAGTCAGAGAATGTTGATCTAGTGACATTTAATTCGCTTCTGTGACTTCTGTATGAGTCCGGATCATTTACTCTACCTCGCAAGCCTCTTTGTCCTAATTTTAAAAATAGAAATTAGTTTTATTGTCTTGATTATCTTATGACATAGGTTCCTTTGTTCATTAATTAATTCTATGATTTGGTCAATAATGCTTCATTTAGTAAACACGTATTGGGCACCTGTCATGTGCCAGACATTGTGCTAGGTGCTGAGGATATAACAAGTGAATGAAATGGTCCATTACCTCCAGATGGGTACAGATGTTATAAAAGTATTATACAACAACAGGTTTTTTTTTTGTAGTTATTGACATTTTATTCATTAAAAAAAAATATTTAGCATAGTTTTAAGTGCAGTGTTAGATGCATGTTCAGGATTCATTGTCATTTGCATATGTAGGTGTCTAGGGATGGTAGTGTCTGGGAAGGCTTCCTGGAGATCAAATGGGATAATGCATGTGAAAAGTCTTTGAAAACTCTAGAATATTTATATAAATGTTAGGTATTGTTGGTACTTTAATAATGATCGTTTGAGGGTATATTTATGCAACATTGGAGAGAGATCAAGATATTTCTGAGAGCTCAGAGGAGATTGGAAAGTATAAAAAGACAATTTGCTTGTTTAAAAAATTAAAAGGCTCAATACATAGTTCATGCATGAGATAACAGATTAGAGACCAATGACTAAATGTAAGCTAAATAGGATAAAGCTTTTACATTAAGCCTCAGGATTGTCAGATTTAATGGGTCTAAAATGGATTTAGAATGGATCTAGAAAATTATGATTTTTACCTTTTGCTTTTGTTTTTCCATTCTGGTGCCTCTTTATATCTCTTTTGCAGTTAGTTTTTTTTCTTTGAGGTATTTTATTTATCACGTTGAATTTTTCCTTAAATATTCTTGTTCTTCTTTTATACAGCAAAATAGAACTTTATGATTTTGATTTTCAAGTTTTTTTATATGTGTCAGTTATGATTGTTTGGCTTCATATAACAGAAAAAAATATAACAGGACTTAACTTCTTTGGAATATAAATTATTGTCTGTTTGATCATGTGTGTGTACCCTCAGTATCTTAAAATGTACCTGGCACACAGTAGGTACTTTCAATATATATTTGAATGAATGAATGAAAGAATGAATGGTGAGAAGTCTGGTATGGTGGCCCCAAAGATGCTCAATTCCTGCTAGCTCTATGGTAATGCCCTTGTGCTCATGGTTCAAGATGGATTTTAGAACCAAGATGTGATAGCATGCCTACTCCCTTTAAGGAGAATTCCCAATGACCTGTATTATACTTTACCTCTTATTCACTTAGTCATGTGGCCAGACTGAGCTGCAAAGGCGTCTGGGAAATGTTGTCCCTTAACTCTGCTGTAATGTGTCCATTAAAAGATTGGGTTCCTTTAATGAAAAGAGGAAAAGATTGGATTAAAGGAGGCAGCTAGGACTCTTTCACACATATCATTTTTCTTGTCCCATTAAAATCCTTCTTAAGAAAGTAGTTCCTTTGAGAGTGGTAGTATACCCTTGTCAGTGTGTACTTCCAGGGCCTAACATCATGCTTGGCTCTGAAAATATATTTTGTTTGTTTGTAGGAGAATATGTATATTATTTTTTTATTAGTGATGATTGGTGGCTGTTTTTCCCTGAATAAATGTTGATCATATTGGCAAAAAAAAAAAAAATCCAAAAAAAAAAATCCTCGTTAAGGTAGATGATGTTATAGCTCCGTATTGTTATTTATGAAACTAAAATTCAGATTGGTTATGTAACTGTTTTAGAGTTTACAACATTTTTTGAAATGAGGATGCTATGATCTTTATTGCATCATGCTGTCTCCCTTTTAGCAGTAATGGCGACATAGTAAATCT
Source organism: Rhinolophus sinicus (assembly GCF_036562045.2). NCBI lineage: Eukaryota > Metazoa > Chordata > Mammalia > Chiroptera > Rhinolophidae > Rhinolophus > Rhinolophus sinicus. The sequence goes on from NC_133757.1 coordinate 98,773,440, forward strand.
GTGCAGAAAGTTAGTCTCTTGATGTTTTCATTTTTATAAACAGGTCTGGTAAGATATATTCCAATGTGGTGATGTGGTGGTCTGCCTCCATGAAGGGGTTACAAATTATTTTTGTTTGTTATGTACTCATTAACCTAATTTGATTTAACTTCTATTGCTTCTGTAATGAAAGACATTAAATTTTTTCAAATTTCTAGATTAGATGAGGACTGGCATGGCATATTTGTCCCTCTTGTGAGCTGCAACATGTCGCTTCTAAACATTCCTCTCAGTCAAAGCTGCTGCTTTATTCTGCATATACAGAAAATGATGTCTTTTATATCATAGATAGTATCATAGATAGTAATGGCCATTGCATTCTGTGGGCCTTAGTAGTCATTGAAAAACAAAGTGTGAACGCCAAATAGGGTTGACTAAGTAGTGAACCTTGTAATGAATTTTCGTAGTATTGAAGAGTTTTAATATTAATAATTTTAATATTATTAAGAATAAGCCAGATCATGAAATGTGTGTCGGTGACTTTTTTCCACTTAGGACATTGAGTCTTTGATGTCTGAGGGTAACAAATCTCGTACCGTTGCTGCCACCAACATGAATGAGGAGAGCAGTCGGTCCCATGCAGTCTTCAAAATTACACTCACACATACTTTGTACGATGTGAAGTCTGGGGTAGGTATTCAGCTAATGTTATAGCTCTTTTTTAAAAAAAGTGGGTCATGGTTTATCTTACTCCCTTCAGGTGTTAAATGACGTAAAGCCCTAGCCGGACATGTGTATCAAGTAGGACACAGGGCAAGAAACAGAAGCCACACTAGGTGAACAGAAAGAGATTTAAAGGAGGGGTTTGGGTGATTACATAGTTGTTGGAACACCCGAGGAGGAATGAGTTCTAGACTGAATCTCTAGGAATAACTCCCATAGCCATGCAGATCTTACCGACCAGGAGCTGCTACTGCTGCAGTTTGAACCGTAAGTCCCAGGAACGCCCCATAGCTATGATCCAGGGCACCAGAAGTTGGTGCAGCTGCCTCTTAGCACCTCGGAAGCTGCAGAGAGTGTGTCCCTACAAGGGACACTCTTGTAGAAAACCTTATACTTCACTATGCTGCTTGCCATCAGAAAAACCCAAAACGGGGTAAAGGGATGGCCTTCGCTTTACTTCTGCTTCCCAAATCTTAAGCAAGTGTATCTGATTGACAGACCCTAAGTCACATCCTGAACCCTGGCCTGCAAGGAAGCCTGAGAAACTAAAGGAAGGTAGAACAGAAGTTATGCAAGCTCATGGTCCAGAGTCTCTGTCACAGCATTTTTTGAGCTTTAAGCTATGATGGCTAATGGTATAAGCTAATGTTAATACTCTAGGTGATTCAGTAGAGATGTTTTTGAAATATTACCTTCTACTAAGCAGCTAAATATTAGAAGAATAAATTGCACTAGGGGAATAATGCCATATGCTTGCTAGAGTTATAGAATAGTTTTTTGAGTATTTAGTTTTGAAGCTTCTAAGAGTAAACAGAGCCAGAGATGTGTATGTGTGTACACACTGAAAGCTTCTCTGGTGCCTCATACATTTATGTTTCCCTCTTACTTTTAATATGAACTTCACATATTTTATTTTGATGCCTACCCCCAGTGAGTCATTTTCAAATCCCAGAAGCTAAAATAATCACCCTGGCAAAGTGTTATATTTTGGCAAGATTTTCATTTGCTGAAAGCATATTTTTCTTCGTTTACCATCACAGCAAGATTAGTGTAACAACAAAAAGTTCTTTGTTTCCTAGTTCCTTTTCAGCATAAAACAAAAAACATACTAAAGACTTTTTTTTTTAAAACCAAATGTATTTTTGATTTGGAAAGCTGGATATCTTTTTGTTAGCGACATGTTTATGGAAATAACTATAAATGTATATTTTAAAGGAAAGTTTTAAAAAATGATCTAGTCTATAGATTTTGGCATTGTTTTCCCACATTTCTTATATTGCTGCTGAAGTATTAAAATATGTTAGATGTTAAGGAACATTTTGATAAAGGAAAATATCAGTATGTGTGTATATATATATATAATATATTAACTAGAAAAAATATGTAAATTTAATACCTGGAATTATGAAATAAGGGAATTATTATATATGAATAATATGAAAAATTTTAGAAAGTGTTGAGTTTTTAAGGGATCCTTCTGTTTATGAAAATTAGATTAATGGTTTTTTTTGCATCAGTAAGAAATTGTAAATATTTTTCCTTAGAATTATTGGTAAATATTCATGAAGTTTTAAGCATAGTTTCAAATTCTATTAAAATTTATATCTTATAAGTGTTTTTGTATACTCCCCTCAAGAAAATTTTATTGGGTTCCCTTCAAAATATCCCATTTTGGAAGGGCACTGTTTTTCTGAAATAACTTTCACTCTGTCTGGATTAGTAGAGGTGTGTATAATTTTGTATCTACAGTTTTGTATCTAGATTGTACAATTTTCTTACGCTGTTTTATAGCAGCACAAACTCATTTTGAAATAACAGTGAAGAACTCCTTAATAAAGAGTTTCTATAATCTCATTCTGTAGAGATGGAGTCATCGCTTTTGGTATTCTTTAACTGTGTATTAGTATTTATCCATTTACTTTCTAGACATCTGGAGAGAAAGTGGGCAAACTGAGCTTGGTCGATTTAGCCGGCAGTGAGCGAGCAACAAAAACTGGAGCTGCCGGTGACAGGTTGAAGGAGGGGAGCAACATCAACAAGTAAGTTGTTCAGAAGCTTACTTTTATTGCTTTCTTGATTCATAGCCAAATAGGGGAACTTCTGTGGTTATTAAAAGAATAAGATTCTGGACAGATTCAAAGTACGAATAGATCTTTCAGAGTTTTTTTCAGATGTATATATATTTTTATGGGCCCAAGCCTATTGTATGTTTTGATGAGATGTCTGATGGGGCTGAGGAGCGCAGACCCAGTCAAGTCAGAGGTTTCTCAAGAGCAACGTCATTGAGATGTGGGGCCTGGCAAGTCTTTGTCCCTGGGAGTGGTCCTGGCATTCTACGATGTTTGGGGGCATTCCTGGCCTCTCCCCACTAAGGGGCGTTAGTATCTGCCACCTCTGTCCCCCACTCTCAGTAATGACAACCCACATTATCTCCAGACATTGCTAGCTGCTCCCTGTCAGGGCACAGTCACCTCCAGTGGAAAAGCGCTGGTTGGAGCTACAGAAAAGAACAAAGAGAATCAGTCTATCAGCGTCTAGCTGGTGATCTTGACCTGGGTGTCGCTGTCTGAACAAACAACAACCTGGATACGAGCCACATCGGCTTTCCCTTTACAACTCCTGTGGTGCTTATTTGTTCCAAAAAGCTAGGGCTTTATGAAGTCATGTTCTGTTCACCAATTCCTTCATGTGGTTATATTTTCTACCTCAAGCTACATTATTAGCTCCTGTGGGCAGGGATATTTTCTATCCCCGTGGCTCCCAGAAGGACACATAGTGAGGTAACAAGTCATCAGTAACCACCTGAAGATCATAGAGCACCATCATCCACATGCTATGCTATTACCGAATGCTGACATATATATGTACATATATGTCATATATATGTACTATATATAACATATAATATATGTAATATAATACATATGTATTGTATATATAGAATTTTTTTTGCCTTGTACTATGTTTTAATTAATTGTATTGTTTTTGTGGCTTCCCTCACAAAGTGATAACCCCCCCCCCGCCCCCAATCTATTGCCCCTGTGAGATCGCATGTGGCTGTTACAATTCCATTGACTCTGTTCCCTATGCTGTACTCCATATTCTGTGACTGTATAAATAGTAAATTATAGTTGACATACAATATTATTCTGCTTCAGTTTCAGTTTCAGGTGTACAGAGCAGTGGTCAGGCATCTACACCATCCATGAAGTGGTCTCCCTAATAAGACATGTGTGGCTTCCTTTCTTAAAGATATGTGGTGTTTGTGTCGATATTTTGACCCAGAGGTTTACAGCTCACATTTTTATTTACAAAAATGAAAAAAAAATAACTGAGCTAAGCAATTTTATTGCTTACACTAGTAGTGGAGGGATAGCAGCTTTTAGAGTTTGTGTTTTTAAACAGAGCAGCAAAATGCTGACAACAGTGCTGTTTTCATGCAGGTACAAAGGCATCTGGATGTTTCAGTCTTTGTGCTGAAACGTGACATTTGATATACTGAGGCTTTTATGATCCTCACGGTTGTTTTGTCACGCAGGTCCCTCACAACCCTCGGTCTGGTTATCTCAGCCCTAGCAGATCAGAGTGCTGGCAAAAACAAGAATAAATTTGTTCCATATCGTGACTCAGTTCTCACTTGGCTGCTCAAAGTAAGTTATTTTTTCCCCGTCCTCTTGGTGGTTGGCAATAGGGAGAATAACGAGGAGAATATTAGTCCCTCCCAGTTATCTTCTTCTCCATCAGTGTTCAATTTTATGTAATCATTAGGCTCTTATATGATAATCATAATTCTAATTGCTTAAGCATAGGTTTCTTCCTAATTCACCAGAACCTGGAAGCAGTGGGAGTTTTGGGCACTCCGTATTGCACAATTGCCTCTGAGATGTTTGGGAAGTAGAAAAATGACCTAGTGCTAATCTAACAGCTGTGTGAATCATGGAGAAGGAGTTTCTACTGTCTTACAGACTCCTTTCGTTTGACTGGCATTTTGGACCTTATTTTTCTATTTAACTTCAAGACTGCTCATGATATTTTGATTTGCTTTCATCTTTTTATAGATGTTAAGATACAGAGTAAATCACATAGCCATTCATTGGTTGGTTCGGTAAATAAGAGAAATGCAAATGAGAAAGAAAAAAAAAAACTTTGTGAAGTGCTGTGAGGAGAACATAAAGAAATGTAAGACATTCTTTGCCCTCTTAATTGCTCAGAATCTAGTAAGGGAGACACAGTAAATACACACATATTATGACATGAGTTAGCGATTCCATGGGACAGGTAGTAATAACGTGTAATAGGAGTTTGGGGAAAAGAGAGACTTCCCAGGTTTCTTCTAGTTCTCGAGGTTCCTTTTAGCCTTGGTGAATTGCATATTGGTCTGGGAATGAGAGGATAAAAATCTCATGATAGTTGAACTCTTTACAGAGTGGCCAACCTGGAACAAAATATTTTCCTGATAACTGTTTTCTATTTTTTTAAATGAAGAAATAATTTTATGAGCCCCATTTAGTCTTGTGAGGTTTTTTTTTCTCATTGATGAAGAATGTATTGAACACCTGTTATTCACTGTGCTAGGGGTTGAGAATATGAAGATGAGTTAAACACAAGCCTTTAAGTAGCATTAGTAGAAGACCCAACTTTGGCTTAGTCCACGGCTTCTTTAGAGAACTGTGTTTGTAAAGGGAATAGGATTTTCTTCTAGTTTCTACACCCTCTCAAAGGGTCACTGGTATTCAAGTTTACTTTCCAAAACTGTACACCATTTGGACATGCTTTATTAAATGTAATTTGACCAAAATGCAGTAAAATTGACATGTAAAACAAAAGGATAAACAATTTCATAATTAAAAACCACTTCGAATAACGCTTGAATGAAAGGGATATTACAAAACATTTCACTACTGAGGAAATAATTCTACTGGTCTTCATGTGTTATTAACCTTGAAATCTCGTTTATTTAATTTCCAGAAGAAATCTTAATAAGATACTTATTTCCCCCTCACTTTCCACAGAAACATTTCCTGATCATTCATGAGTATTCCCTGGATATGACTGATTTAAAAGACAGAATATTCATTGTCCTGTTGTTTCAATGTTGCTACTTTATTTAAATCAACAATGGGAAATATCTTTTGTTAAATTAATTGACATAGTTAAAATGGCCTAGGTAATTATTCAGTGGCCATTCCATGGCTAAAGGCCGTGAGGACTTGTTTGAGGAGAATCTGGTACCATAAATGGTTCACGTACATTATCTTATTTACTCCTGGGAAAGGTAAATGATGGTATTCCCATTTTACAGATGAGAAAATAGAGTCAGAAACAAAATCGGAATCCAGGGCCCTCTTCGCTGCCATCTTTTTTTGCTTAGGCTATACTGTTATCAAAGGTTACTTTTCATTAGAAGGAGAAGCACTTGATTGTTATCAAACATTGATAGAAACTATTGAAAAAACTTCAACTTGAAGAACAAAACTAACAATGTTTTTAAAAAGTTCAGTTTATCTTCTGTTTAGTATGATTAGGTTATAATTGTAAATTTCGTATGTTAATTCTTAGGGTAGAAAAATGAATACTTTCCTTGATTTTTGACATTTTTTTCTTAAAAACTATGTGATCTTCTTTATTATGTTTGACTTTTGCAGTAAGATTATAAGTAGGAGCATTTATGCAAAACATATTTCAGGGTTTTAACAGTTTTCCCAAAGGCCTCTTGGAATCCATTGATATGCAGATCATTTTCCTTTGAAGTGGATTTTATGTCTCTGTTAGTTTTTCCTGGTTCTCAATTCGCCTACCTCCCTAATCCTTGTTCCGCTTGGTATGATTCTGGTATTCTCCAACGTAATTTAAATAGTACTCATAAAATTGCTCATCCTCTATAAGATCTGCAATTTCTTTTAAAAGTTTATTTATTTATTTTTGCCTTGTATTTGCTTTATACTTATGTTTTGCTATTGAAGTTTATAACACCTGAGAGTTGGAGAAACATTGATACACTTGGTGGGGCATAGATAGGAGTGTTTTTCTCTCAGGGAAGGTTGAGTGGTCAGTGGGGAAGTATTTCGTATTAAGAAGATTTTTGCCTTTCTGTGTACCCTTCTAAACATGGGTCTCTTAAGATCAAATACCTTCTGGTAACAGATGCTCCAATGATGATCATCTTTCGAATTCATCCACTTTTTCCCATTCTTATTGCCACTTACATAATAAAGGCAACTTTCATCTCTCGTTTGGATGATGAAAACCTCTCCCTCGAGCTTTCTTAGTCCATTCCATTCTTTATAATTAGGTTGCAATAGCTTTCTAAATTAATACTCTTCATAAACTTCAATCTCTTCAATAACTCTCCAGGAGCCCTGAAGATAAAGTCCAAATTCTTCAATAACTTATAGTTTACTAGGCCCTTTGTAATCAGACCCCTCCCTACTGCTTGTTCATCTTTTGCTCTTGGTATCATCAGTTCTAGCTAAGTGACTCTGTTTGGAACATTCTTCCTCCTCTCTTCAATCTTCTACTTCCCTCCTCCTCCCCTTTACCTGGGTAATGCTTATTCATCTTAAGGTCTCAAATGTCACTTTCTCTGGGAGTCTTCCCTAACTTTTCAAGACCAATCTTTTGCCCTGTTGTGCAAACAAGGAGTTGAATGAATGAATGAATGAATGAATGAATGAATGAATGAATGATTGCTCTGAACTAGCATTATGACCTCTGGTAAGTCTGTCAATCTTCCTAGGTCTCAATTTCTCGGTCTGTAAAATGAAATAATTTGATTAAATGGCTTCAAAGTGTTCTTTCAGCTTGAAAAAAATTCTGACTTCCCCAAATTAAATTTCTTTCCTAAATCCATTTAATTTGCAGTTGCTACATTACAAACAAAGCTCGCTGATTTGTCTAATTAAACAATTAAAGAGTAAACAAGAAGCTTTATACTTTCTCCTTGAATGAGTGCCAGGTCTTTTGTTGCCATTTCCTTTTCGCTAATGGCCTGAGGCCATTTATGAATACAAGCAGTACTGTTGTTGCTCACGCACAAGGGCTTTTAACATACCAAGTATTTGTTGTTTGCCAGGTTTCCTTTTCTCAGCACAAATTGAAGCACAATGTGTATGCTTTTCTCCTTTGGTACTTATTGTTACATATCCCCCTCTACCCAGTAGCATTTGCTGCTCATGTGGGCTAACAGAATGCAGTGGTTCTTGAAGGGCAGCACTCCTGAATTGCAGTCTGAGATGTAATTCCTCTGATCTTTCTATATGGCACTGGAATTCCATTAATGTGCATGGAATTCTCCTTGACATTTTCCTGGAAGTTGCCAAAGCTGGCCACCAACAATGTGAGATAGAAGCAAGCAATCATACAGGCTTTGCAGAAGTCAGGCTTTGCAGTTGTTTCCGAAAGCCCAGATCACTTATATTTCCTTACCTTTTCTGCGTGAAAGTATATTTCCTTCAAAGATTTATTAGCTATGTTTTCTGTGGAAAAGCCCATTTTCAGTAATGGATAAATACATGGTCATATTGTCTGTGATTATGTGGAACTGTTAGGTATACCTAGGGAATAATCTTGTTTCTGGCACTTGGGCAAAATAATTTGGAAAGATGTCAGGTCACCTGACTTATTCCTCAGGTCTGAACTCTCTGTGTGTTGCCAAGTGTTGTTTTGTTACTATGTTACTGTGGGTAGCTGTGGGGGAGTAGAAGTCATATTGGACTTGAAAGCAAAATACAACTAGACTAGAATATTGTTCAGTTTACTAGTTCTGGATCTTTCGGCAAGGTATTGAACCTTTTTTGTCAGAACAAACCTCTGTCTTCTTCATCAGTAAGATGCCGATACTGATAATCCAATTCACAAAAGGCCGAGGACTAAATAAAGTCTATGCACGAAGATTGTATAAATCACAGGTTGCTCAAAACGAATTTTAGGTATATTGAGATTGGAAAAAGTTAATATCTTCAAAAGTAAGAATTTTATATTGGTTAATGCTACCCAAAGGTAATGTTGGCCTTCCTGTAACCTAGGGAGTTACCTATTACAGGCCTGTTTGAGTATTCTCTCTAATCTTGAGAATCTGTAATTCAGTGATATTCTGTTACTGAAAGAGGGTACTTAATCTATTCTTTGGGGTAATTCCACTCATCCTGGGATGGTATATTAGTGTATTAGTAGTTATATATTGCTGTGTAACAGATTACTCCTAAACCTTAACAGTTGGAAATGACAATCATTTATTATCTCACAGCTTCTAAGGGTCAGGCTTCTGGGTGTGGCCTAACTAAGTGGTTCTGGCTGGGATGTTTCATGGGCTGCCATCAAAGTGTCATCAGGGGCTGCAGTCATCTCAAGGCTTATGGGTTTGGATCTGCTCTGCTTACCGAAGTGGTTGTTGGCAGGTGTCAGAAGATCTGTTTCCAAACTCACTCCTGTGGTCCCTTCACAGGAACAGCTCACCTCATGGCATTGGTTTCCCCCAGAGTGAGAGAAATACCATGACAGAAGCCACAGTCATTTTATAACCTAATCTCAGAAGGACATGCCATCACTTCTGCTGTGTTCTATTCCTTAGCAGCAAATCAAGAAGTCCTGCCCACACTCAATGGAAGGGCATGACACAGGGCTTGACTACCAGGAGGTGGGGTCACTGGGGGCCAGCTGAGAGGCTGCCTGCCACAGCTGTTGTATGGTGAAGTGGAGTGGGGGTAGACTTAGTTTCCCAAGTCTAGTGTAATTCTGAATTATAGCTAGTTATTTTTAATGTTCTCAAGTGAAGTCGTTGTTTGAATTTGTTGGAGCCTGTTCTCAAGCCCATTTCACTGTACTTACCAGTTTTAGTATAAGGAAAGTAGTAACTTTTTTTCAGCACCCTTCTCTGGACTGTAGAAGTGGTTGTGTGGAACATGAAGCCTGTTTTTGTTTTTGAAGTGCTATCAGAGGGAATAAAATGAAGTACCTTCAATGGATCTTTTGTTTTATAAGACTGTAATTGTACCTTTTTGTTTTTAAAGAATTTGCAAGGTGCTTGACAGCTTGTAACAATAACACTTTCTGAGCCACTGTTTAGGCTTCTCAGAGATTCCAGGTACATGGTGTTATAGATTGTAGGTAATTACTCTTTGATCAGATAACAAATAATATCACAGTTGTTCAGTTCTTCCAAGGAAAATTTTATGAACATTTAAGAAATCATTCTTTTTTATTCTGAGTAGTCTGCTGACTTATCGTACCATGTTGCCTGTTGAAAGAGCACAAATTGACTTAGAATTAATTTTTATTAAACTAAAATAAATGTAGACTTCATTGTATTTTCCTGTCCTTTCTCAAAAACCATCATTCCCTTTTATACAAGAAGCTTGGCAGAGAAGAAAGAGCATGGGATTGGGAGTCAGTGTACCTGTATTTTAGTCCAGATTTTGTCCTTCAATATCTGTATGACCTTGGGATGTTAGCTCACCATTTCTAACTTCAATTTTCTCATGTCATGTTTCCTTCCACCTTTACATTTCTGCTCAATTTCTCTTCTCCTCTAGGACAGTCTCGGGGGTAACAGTAAGACGGCCATGGTGGCTACTGTGAGTCCGGCCGCTGATAACTATGACGAGACGCTTTCCACGCTGCGGTACGCAGATCGCGCCAAGAACATTGTGAACCACGCCGTGGTCAATGAGGATCCCAATGCGCGAATTATCCGGGATCTCCGGGAAGAAGTGGAAAAACTCCGAGACCAGCTAACCAAAGCAGAGGTACAGGCAAAGCACAGAGTCTGTTTATGGGCCGAGGAAAATGTGGTAACTCTAGAACTTGAATTTTCTTCCCCTCAGCCAGAAGTGATGAGCACTCCACTCAGAATTTTTGAATTTCCCATAGGAAGAGAAATTTGAGATGAGTAATAAAGGGAGATAGAATGTCGTAGTTGAAATATAGAGCGTTTTGACAGGTATTTATGTATTGAATAAGAGGAGAGGATAAAGGGCATTGAGAGAATATTTCTTTCCACAGTGTAGGCAGCAGACGAGAGAAGAGGTATAATAGAACAAGGGAGAGGAAAAGAGAGAGGCTTGAAACAGAATGTGTGTAATTTAATTTTAGTGCAGAAAATGGTGGAGGGTGGGTATAGACTGATTGGCGGAGGAATCAAACAGGTTTTTGTTGTATCATTTGTTCACTGGCTGAAGTCAGAATGCAAATCTTAAGGTCTGTCACACCATAATAATCTATTTTTTCCATGATGTGGGTTAATTATGTTTGTAGGAAAAATATTTTATAACCGAAGTACCCACCTATTTAGTGGTACTCTATTTCCACTGTTCTTGAACATTTTATAATGTATGATATTTCTGTTCCATTACTGACTTGAAACCTGCACAGTTCTAACCTACAGCTGAATGTTCATCCTCTTGTTAAAAGAGGAATAAAATATCAGATTTGGGATCCCTGCTTTAATTAGCATTTCTGTTCCTACAGTTTTCCCGCACTGTGGGACTCTTTCCTGGGGATGGAACCATAGCCCTCTTTGTCAGAACATGTTTTCTGGTAGCAAATGGGTAAAACACATGGTCAAAACTGTTGCCTTGATCGTATTTTTACCATTTGAATCTTACCCTATTTGTATAGGAATAATTTTACAATTCATCAAGATTCTTTGAAATTTTGTTTCTGTGTTCCTGTTGTTAACACCATCCAGTTTGCAACATGTGCACCTTTAGTCCGTATGCCCTTGAATAAATAAAGACATCGATAATCATCAATAAAGACTTGCATGAATCATGTGGAGGAATCTAGACATATGACCTCCTGGGGTTTTAAAAATAAGCCCTTGATAGTTTGAACTATCTTTACAATAACAATAGGTTGGGGGAAAAGGAAAAAGTGACGTTTTCCATTCAAACCCATGTTAGATGACTGGATGAGTTTGTGGGACTCACATAGTCGGATGCTGTGTGTCAGTGACAGTCAGTTATGTCTGAGGTGGATCAGAGACCTCAGCGAGCCTGAGAGCCGAGAGGAGGCAGGTTGTAACTTTTGTCCTCCTGGATTTATCTAATTCTTTTGTCAGGGCATCGTACAGACATTTCATGAATTAAACATTTTGCTTATAGGCAATGAAATCTCCAGAGCTAAAAGACCGGCTGGAAGAGTCAGAGAAGCTAATCCAGGAAATGACTGTGACCTGGGAGGAGAAATTAAGGAAGACTGAGGAGGTTGCTCAGGTTGGTGCTTCCTGATGAAGGCGAGAAACCTCGGGGCGGTCCCTGCAGTGGGACTAACTCATGGTGTTTCTGGTTCCTTGTTTGATTTTCAGCTTCGAAGATGGTAAATCTAGCACCATTAATAACTTGCAGGATAAAATAAGACATAATTAATTGTTAATTATGTTAGAAATAATTTTTTAGGGTTGTGAAAAGTTTTTTTAATGCAATAACTGTTTTGTAGCCTCTGGTTCTGAACACCAAATTCTATTAAGTGCTTTGTAGACCTAAGGAACTTTCCCAAACCACAAAATTATTAGTAGTAGCTATTAGGCTATGAGATTCTTGCTTGCATGTGACAACTCAGTAAAAGTAATACGAAATACCTAAATCTGAGGTAGCCGTCTCTCTCTCATTTTTAGAACACTTAATATAGAGTTTTTAAATCTTACAGTGGGACCATTAGCCTTGGACAGAATACTAAAACGTCCAACTGTCTCCGTAATAAAAGACTTACACAGTGGCTTTCAGCCTCTGTTTTAGAAACATGGTAATGTGGAGTCCAGTACCCCGTCAAGCAGTCTTTTCATGATTGGACAACTCTAATAGTAGCTGGTTAATAGAACTCTTTCATTCTTTCATTTCTGCTCACTGGCCTTAGTTTGTTCTTCCAAAGCTAAGAGAGTAAGTGTCCCACTTGTATGTAGTAACTAATAATAACAATAATATCCAGTATTTATTGGATATACATATGTATTGGGCCCTGTGTTAAACACTTTTAAATACAGTATTTTATTTAATCCTCCAATAGCCCTCTGAGACTATTATTACCCAGGTTTTTAAAGTCACTGATGCCTCTTCCTTTCCTTTTTTAAAGGTAAAAATATCTAGTGTTTTCACCTGTCCCCGATATGAGCAAATATATAGAACTTGCTACTGCTTCTGTCACCCGGTAGATTCCATCTTTAAGTGTGCTTTCCAGAACCAGTCTGTACCTCAGATGTTGTAGCACAGGACTACTGTTATGTAGCATAAAGTGGATGTTATACCGGGGGTGCCAAAAAAATGGATACAAGTGGACACTTTGGTCAACGTGGCTCAAGCAGTAGTTCGCAGTAATCAGAAGTGTCTGGACGCTGAGGGTAACCACTCTGAGCACCTCTTGTAATTGCAGAAGTGAAATGTGACTTATATTCATCTTTTCTTATCAGTATATATTATTATAATTTTAATGCAGTTTTCCTTTCTTGTAAAGTGTATACATTTTTTTGGCATCCTCTGTATTTATATCAGTAAAGAGTAGGATTGAAGTCGATTTTTAAACACTAATTATAGCCAATTTTAAAATTGGTAAGAGTATAACCGCATGTTCCCATCATCACCAGGTTTCATTAAAAACATAGCAGCAATCTTGTCTTATCTGTATCCCCCCACTGGGTTATTTTAAAGCATATCCCCCAAATTACAGAGAAGAGAATACACCAATGTATAAACTTTACTTCTTATAACATATTTCACTTTCTGTTTTTCATAAATTATAAAAACTAGTTGTCCAATTGGGAACTAATTTGTGTGAACTTTTGGAGCTACTCCGAAGGTGAAACATTGACTTTGAAGTGCTCTTGTACTTGGGTTGCTTTGCTGATACAAAGCAGGGGAGGTCTAAGTGAGATCGCAGAGCTAGTGAATCTTATCTTGAGCATCTTTCCTTACCTAACTGTTCTCTCCCTTTCTCACGTGTCCCTTTTGGGGACTGAGCCTGATCTTATCTGACACCTCATTCAGTACCTTATCTCTCCAAGCCCCCAGGCTTCAATGCTGCTGAGCTTTCTTCTTCTCTCTCACTGCACAAGACCTGGTCAGTTGATGGTTGACCTCTTTCCAAAATAGACCAGCGTTTCCCAAAATGTATTTCAGGCAGGAGAGCCAGAAATTGTTAAGAAAGCCTTCTGGGGGAAACAAATGGTTTATGTTCAGGTAACTTTGGGAACATTTGGGTGAACTAAGTTCAATGGATTACTTTTTTGAAGGACTTTTCACATTATTTTTTGGGGTTCCATTCCAAGGCATGCAGGCTCTCCGTAAGGCCTCTAGCTCTGTGGCATTTTCCTCTAGTAGGCCAGCCCCCCACAGACCATCCCTGCTACTGAATTCCTGTGGAAACTATCTGTGCCCTTTTCACCCTTAAGTTATGTAGTAGTTTACTGTTGTTCAATTTTTCATGTATAGTTTTATTAATGACTGTAAGATCCTCAGAAAAAAAGGCTATATCTTTTTGTTTTTAAAGTGTGTGTTCAGTAATATATTCAAGTAAATGAACAGAACTCAAGTTGACTAATTTCTAAGCCCTGTGCCATATCTACAATATCAAATTGTCTCCTTTTTTCGTCTTTTCTAGTCTCATTAAGAAACGCACACTGAAGTGAAATCAAACCCTTGACATAGCTCAGGGTTTGGGAAATATGCCTTTGGGCAAAACCCGGTCTGCCACTTTCTTTTTTTTAAATTAGAATTTATTGGGGTGACAATGGTTAGTAACATTATATAGGTTTCAAGTGCACAATTCTGTAATACAGCATCTATATATCACATTGTGTATTCACCACCCAGAGTCAGCTATCATCAACAAAACAAATGATAACAAGTGTTAAAGAGGTGGTCTGCCCCTTTCAATTTTTTTGTTGTTTCCAAGGTGAGAATTAATAGTCAGAATACAAGTGTAAGTAGAAGAAACTGTTGTATTACAAAAGTAGTATTTACTTATAGAAAATATAGAAAGATTATTACAAAGAAAATTTATATTAACTGGGATCCAATCATCCAGAAAAAACTACTGTTTATATCTTTGTGCTTTCTTCCAGGTTTTTCCAGTGCACAAATTGATATACTATAGTCTTTTTTCATTTAATAGTACTTCATGAGCTAGTTTACAAACAAACAAACAAAAAACATTTTTATAGAGAAATGTGTCTTCTTGTTATTGGAGTAATTACCTATCAACATTCCTATGTAAAAGAGCCTTGCCTCAGAAAGGACTACACAAGCTACATCAGAATTGCTTTCCTCATTTTAGGAACATGGTTCTGTATTAAGGATAATCATTTCTTAGAACTGAATGCTTGAAAACTCTAATGTGTATTGTTAAAATACTCAAAACTTCTGAAAGAACCCAATAGTGTTTTTTGTTAGAAGAAAGACTTGATTCAAATACCCAGAACCAAAATGTCCCCTTCCTCACTTTTATAATAGGATACCTCTAGGTTAGATGTATTGACCGAGTTGCAGTGGCCATATAAATTAGGGTGCTATCCTAGAAATAGCAAAATTCTGAGGCTGTAATTTAATTATACTGCTCATTTACTGTGTGGCCCTAGTTAAATGACTCAGCGTGTCTTGTCTTTCAGAATCAAAGGTCTTTGGTGTCTGTAACTCATTCCTACATGCTGTTTGTACATAGTCAGACACCCTGTTCTGTCCCAGTCCATATACCTTAATCACAGAGCGTCGGTTGCAGGGTTCCCATGTATCCCCCTATATGCATGCGTTCATACATGGTGTGCATTCAGAGCTAGTAGGCACACAAAAAGAGAGGTTCATATCCTTATGAAAATAGTACTTGAATGCATATGCAAGTTTTATTTTGATGAATTTATAAGACCAACATTTTGAGTGCTCACTGTGTCGTATGCATTGTGCTAAGTGCCAGGAGTACACAGTGGATAGAGAGGGTCCATTTCTTCATAGAGAGAAGGGCAAGTAAACAGTTACCAAGTGTGAGAACAAGTTTGCTCCAATAGAAAAAAACAGGAGTAAAATCTTGAACAGGAGAGCAGTCTTGACACTTTGAGCGACCTGGAAGATGTTTCATGTAACTGCAGTACAGTCTCAGGGGCAGGAGCGACAAGATGTGGCAATAGGGAGCAAGTGGGCCAGATTGAAGGGCCCTGAGAACTTTGTTGAGGGAGTGGGACCTTAATGCAGGCTGGGGAGTCACTGAGGAGATCAAGCAGAAGAGTGTACTGAAAACTTGGCTTTTTAGAAACATCACAGTTGAGTAAAACACACTTTCATTTCCTCATACATACAGAATTAAATGAAAAAGATGAATTGAAGATGTTAGATATTTTTAAGAGTGAAAATTGAGAAGTCGATAATATACTTGCTTGCTATTTGTAATGGCTTTATTTTTAAAAATAAAAAAGTTTTAATTAGAATAAAATTATATAGTTTGGAAAGAGAAAAAAATGCAACAATCTGTAATACCATGTCCTAAGCTAACATATTTGAATTATAAAGTTATTCAATAATTATTCTAATGTAAGACCTTTTGTATCTCACTGCTTCAATAGCTGTGGAATGAATACTTCTTTAATACATTTACAGGAGCGACAGAAACAACTTGAGAGTCTCGGAATATCCCTTCAATCTTCTGGAATTAAAGTTGGGGATGACAAATGTTTCCTTGTTAATCTGAATGCTGATCCTGCTCTCAATGAACTTCTGGTTTACTATTTAAAGGTAAAGTATCAGGCTTTGCTACTATTTCCTGCCATGAAATAGAACTGTGTTTCACAACATTGTTTTAAAACTTAGAGAACCACTCTTACTCAAAAATAATGAATTAGCAAATTGTTTTTATTTGAATAAGCTGTAGTGTAGAAACATCTTGGGTTTCTGAAATAGTTTCCCTTTTTAAGTTTTTGGGTGATGTCATTCAACCTAGTGATATAAAAAGTGATATTCTGATATTATTTCTAACAAATTAAGTAGCTTAGCTACTATTATTTAATAGTAACTAGTAGGAAGTTAAGTAGACAACTTTAAAGCTTAAAAAATGACTTTTAAAACTAAATGATTCACTAGTTGATGAAAGCTTTTGTGGTTTATATGAAGCATGCCTTTTTGTGAGTGGTTTGTCAGCGTATGTGGAGTTAAGTAGTTAACTTTAAAGCTTAAAGAATATTAGAATAGGACTTAAATATTCTGCCTTTTTTTACTCATTAGTAGACTAAAGCTTTTGTGGTTTGTATGAAACACACCTTTTTGTGAGTGGTTTGTTAGCTTACAAGAAGAGTTATGTTCCTAGGACCACTTGATATGAAATTTGTGTTTCCACTAACTCTTAGGAAAATTAAAAAGTTTGGATTATCAACTTATAAAAAAAGAGAGAGTAAGTTACGTAGAGACTGAGAATGTCAGAGTATGGAACAGAAAGAAAAGAAA
Organism: Rhinolophus sinicus; assembly: GCF_036562045.2. Taxonomy (NCBI): domain Eukaryota; kingdom Metazoa; phylum Chordata; class Mammalia; order Chiroptera; family Rhinolophidae; genus Rhinolophus; species Rhinolophus sinicus. The sequence continues at coordinate 98,790,554 of NC_133757.1, forward strand.
TACTGACAGACATTGAGCTCTATAAACTGCAGGACCTACCAGGAAGACAGGAGACAACTTGATGAATCCTAAGACACGACATAAATTACGAGGAGCTCCCCGAACTTGTTTTTATCAAGCCCAGAGCATAAATGAATTATATAATGGACTATATGACCCTAACAGGAAGTTAGTAAATATTAGGAGGACATCCCCCCCCCCATAGGAACTATATGTGTGGGTTTTACTAAGGCGACTAGGAAAGTAAAGATAATGAGCTGGGAAAATTGGAAGCTGCTGTAAAATTAGAGAATTGTGTGGTTTCATTTCCAAAGAGACTAAAGAATTCATGGTGCATTGGCTAGTTGCCCAGTTTTTATCAAAAATATCCCAGGATAATTGCTTGGTGTAATTTTGAATACCACGTTTTATTACACTGTGCATTAAATCGTGTCTTTGATACATACAGTCATGTGTGTGCTCGCAGGTATTGTGGTGTAATGGGAGGAACGCTGGAGTGCGAGGGGGATGGCCTGTGTTTCTGGTCCAGTACCACTACTTCACAGATGTCTGATCTCAAGTCCTTTGCCCTCTCCCGGCTACAGATGCTTCTTCTATAAATGGAAGTTTTCTCTGTCTGGCTACCTCATGGGGTTCCTGTGAGGAGTAAGTGAGATTGGATGTAAAGAAACACTATGTAAACAGAAGCAGTGTACATATATAAAATATTTCACATACCATTTTCACATTTGATACTCTCTGTGGTACCTTATGTATCTGACCCTTGTCTTACACATCACTTACTGTGCTTCTAAACAGTGTTGGCAGCATGTGGTAGAATTTGAGCCATAGATATTCACACGTGTTAGGAGAGATGCAGTATTACAATAGGACATCAATAGTCTGCCCTTTTTATTTCTCCGAACTATGAATTGTTTTTCTTTCTGATGTGGCGAATTTCAAATTGGAACACACAAACACACACACCCAACAAGAAAAAACCTGATTTATATCTGTTCCTTAACTAAAAAGTTAAACAAAGAAACTATTTAAAGACTTTTGGAGAGTAGTCAAAATATTTCTGGTCGTCTTGTGTGGAGGTGTTGGGATTCTGTTTCAGACTGTGTGGTCAGCCCTGTTCTGGCAGAATTGGAGACAGTGTTGATTTCTTCACTGCCCAAGCTAACCCCATGACAAGAGTATTCATGACCAAGCACGTTCAAAAGGATGCTGAGCTCAGTCCAAGAACAGTTTTTGCTTCAGTAAAGTGACACCATGATGTGGGATAGAGGAATTTGGAGGCCGAGCGTTTTTCTTTTTTTCATTTCTTTGCTTTCAAATTCTCCAGTCAATTTAGATGCTGGGCAGATGACTTCACATCTCTGGATGACCTTTGACATCCCATCTGTAAAACGAGGGCACTGGATTAAGATCTCTCTAACATTCTTTCTACTCCCAATTTATATAGTTCTCTTCCAGAAAAGAATCCTCCATATATGTGTTCTGTCTAGAACTGACAGAGGCAAGGTACGGTGGCTAAACCATAAACAGAACGTAACTCCAAGGTAATTCTGCATCTAATTTGCATGTATCAGGAGTCCTTTGTTTGTACGGGTCCATATACACAAATTCCAGTTACCACAATTTCATAAATAATGTTGACACTGCCGCCACTCATGAGATGCTAGATGCTCAGCCAGAGGAGCGTAGTAAAGGTGAACGTACTGATGTAAATAGTGCAAGTGGTTGTGACGATAAGAATAAAGGTGTTTCAAGGGAGTGATAACCAGAAAACACTCAGATAAGGAACTCACCGGTATATTTTGCAACAGTGAAGGCACAGAGGATAAAATGATAGAAGCTTAGAAAGGAGTGTGACAGTTTGCCAAGTCATGGAAAAATATGCTCCCTTTGTATTGTAAGTTACGTATTGAGAAGAACGCAGCAAGTACTGTTCAGACAACTCTGGATAAGCTTTTTGTAAAGAAATAAAATGTTTTACTTCTCAGTGTTTCTACTTTTAAAATTATAGCATACTAAATAAATACTAGTTTTACTATTCTTTCATTTCCCTGTACATTATAACAATAAGGGAATTTGTAATGTTTTTACAGACATTTTTAAAAGTCACAGAATAATTGCAATTTTCCCCATTGATTATTATTAAGCTCTCCTTGCACAATTGTTTTTATGCTTCCGCACACTCGTGCAAAGTGAGGTCTGCCTGGAGTTCTGAGGTAAACTTGGAGATTTATTCCTACATGAGCCTAGCTTCTAGAGTGAAGAGCCTAAAAACATTATGGCAGTAATATACTGTTTTTTCTAAAAGTTTTTTATAAATATATTAGAAAAACAAGGGGGGGATTAGCACCCAAATTCCAACACCCAGAGATGACCACAGTTAATATTTAATAATTTCATCTGTATCCTCTGGATCGATTGCTATGTGTATGTGTATACATTTATACTGATACATATTTTTTAACTATAGAAATGCGATCGTAGTATGATTGATGCTAATCACACCCCTAAAATATCCACCAAACCTTTCAGGAGAGCTGTTTGGCTTATGTGGTTGTGGATCTACTCTTTCCACAAGTCAGCTATTTTTTAAAATAATTAAACAATGTTTGCAGTTACAGTTGACATAAAATATTAGTTTTAGGTGTACAACATGGTGATGAGACATTTATATAACTTACAAAGTGATCACCTCAATAAGTCTAGTACCCATCTGACACTACACACACAAGTCAGCTATTAATGGCTGGGAAAGCATTGATGATTCTGAAGGATTTGGGGGCAAATTATACATATGCACACTTGGAAAGGATTTGCAGCAGTGATTCAGTAGCAGCTTCAAAGCACAGGGACCCTATAGCATAGCTCCCATTGCAAGTAAACTGCCTGTTGTCTTTGCCAGTATTCACAGTCACCAACTGAGGTGATCAGAATGGCAGGGGCCACCACCATTCTAGACATATGGAGCTGTGGGCGAGGCTTTCAGGAACCCAAGATGAATAAGACACAGTTGTGGCATTTTAGAAGTTCTTGGTTGGCAGCAGTGTGGCTCATCTCATATAGAATTTGAATTTGTAAAAGACAGAAAGATACTTTTCTTTCCTTCTTCACCTCCAGTCCAGAAAAGCTGTCTTCAGAGTCTTGGTTCTTTAAGCCAGGGTAACTTCTTTTTTTAAAGATTTTGCTTTGCTTTTTTTTTCTTTTTAAATTTTCTCTCTCTCTCTCTCTCTCTCTCTCTCTCTCTCTCTCATTGGGGAACAGTGTGTTTCTTCAGGACCCATCAGCTCCAAGTTGTTGTCTTTCAATCTAGTTGTGGAGGGATCAGCTCAGCTCCAAGTCCAGTTGCCCATTTCAATCTTTAGTTGCAGGGAGCGCAGCCCACCATTCCATGTGGGAATTGAACTGGCAACCCTGTTGTTCAGAGCTTTTGCTCTAACCAACTGAGCCATGCCCGCCAGGCTGACTTCTTTGTTAAGAATTTTGACTATTTACATATGTAAAGAGTAACAAATACTTTTCTTCTTGTTGCCCCAAGCACTTATTTACCTTTCCCTTCAGAAATACTGAGAAAGCTGAGGGATCGCACAGGCTGTACTGATATGCTACTTTTCTTGCTTGCAGGATAGGAAAAGGCACCCTGTGAAATATGTCACTAACGCATATGTCCTGTCTTTCCCTCCTTTTAGGATTTGGCTAATCAAAGACAGATTCTCAAAAGAGCCACATAGATAGTTGATTCATAAAGGAAGCAAGGTTAAGTAAATTTATAGAATAGTTACTGTGTTTCCCCAAAAATAAGACCTAGCTGGACCATGAGCTCTAATGCATCTTTTGGAGCAATAATTAATATAAGACCGGGTCTTATATAATATAATATAACATAACATAACATAACATAACATAACATAACATAACATAACACCGAGTTTTATATTAATTTTTACTCCAAAAGAGGCATTAGAGCTGATGGTCCGGCTAGGTCTTATTTTTGGAGAAACAACGGTAACTGATCATCTCTGGTGAAATTAAATTTAAATGGATGAAGAAAGGTTAAAAAGCCATTCCTATCCTTTGATTATTTCTAAATTTTTAAATGTAGTACTTTGTATTTGCTAAAGTTTTCCCTAAAACTAGTGTTTTTTGTCATTATGCCCATGTATGACATATAGACTAAAAAGCTATCCTGATGAACCTTTATCTTATTTTGATTACTTTGTACTGTCACAGCATTTAGTTACTGATTAGATAAAACTTCTATACCAAGCTATGATATTTATTTTTTTCTCATCACTGTTTTTATTGCAGTATTTAGAACACTATAGGAAGAACTTATCAAAACCTTATTGTTTAACTTGTTTAAGCATCAGACAGTAAAGTTTTGGCAGAGTTGAGCTTTTAGAACTCAGTATTTGAGATTCCAGTGAATCTTTATCCAAATCAGAATAGATTACAAGGTCAAATGAGAGATTTAGTTGTCATTTATAGTATATGCTCCATAATTGGGACCTTGTCTGTCTTTTATCTCTAGTGGTTCATCGCCCAGCTCAAAATAGGTGCTCCATACTTGTTGAAAAAATGAAAATTTTCTTGTAGACTTTGGAGTAGATCATTGCATGTTTGAGTTAGTGTCTTGTCTCTGATAATGTTTAAAACAACATTTGTGCAATAGATAGTATCAATGGAATAGCCAAACCTGTAGGGAATTTTTAGGAGTTTATTTGAGCCAAACTGACGACATGCCAGGAAGCAAGATCTCAACCGAATGACAGTTTTGCAGTTTCTTTTATACATTTGAAATTAAGTAAAGAAGATTACATGAAGGTGGGAGAAAGCAAGATACAGGATAGTTAACAAAATTACATGTTCCCTTGAGGGTGGTTACGCCTCAAGGGGTCTGAAAAAGAGGGTTACTCTGGTATTTCAAAGGTGTGTTAACTTAGATATACAAGAACAATGGACAGGGCTGGCTTAATGCAAACATAAACCTTTGCTAGGCCTGGGGCATGACTACCTACCATGACCCGCCCAGTTAGGAATTTTATGATCAGATCACCCTGTGAGGTTACTTTTGGTCAGATTTATCACGGAGCTTCTTTTTCATCCACAACAGTAAATTGGGGTACTAAGTGGAATCAGGGTTCAGAGGTGGGAGAAGTCAGTGTTGCCTAATAGTGAAAGCTTCAAGTAGAAGATGAGGTTAGAAGTAGTTGCTGAAAGATATTTTGTATTTCGAGGAAGAGAAGATAGAGCATTTCAGGCAAAGAGAACAAGAGCAGGGCAAAGACTGGGAATGAACCTGTGTGCGGTGTTGGACCGTGATACTAGGAGTTGGTTCTACACTCAAACTCCAATCTAGGTTGTAGCTCAAGGCTTTTCTCCACCTTCACCCCCAGGACAAAAAAGATTCCAAAGGCACAGTTAGTATTCCAGCTACAATTTCTCTTAGGACCAGGAAAGGGGTTACAGTAGAAATGGCCTAAGGCCAAGTGCTTTGGGGATTGTTTTCTTCTTTTTTAAGTGATCTTGGGCCCTTTTTCTCTTCGGATTATTTTTTTTCCTTTTGGAACTTCTCTTTCCTTGGGTGTGGTAAGACTGGGGAGGAAGAACCAAGGTGGGAAATAGAGATGGGCATGGAATAGATTCTTGAGACCTGCTACAGAACATCCCAAAGCATTATTTGTAGGACTTGTTCTCCAGGTTAGGAAAGTATGCGATTGGCTGGGATGCCTCAGCTAACAGTGAGCAGTAGACATTTGCCTGGAATGTCCTTTGTATTAAACAGGATCGAACAGAGTACCATGGGACAGTTCTGGATCCCAGCTCTTTGTTTCCTTGGAAACACCACTGCAGTATATTTGACAGAAGAAACCCCCAGAAAAGGGGAAACAAAAATACTAGAGGGGAAGAGGCCTTTTTATGAGATTGATAGCCTTAAAGAGGTGGGAAGAATTGGAACCCAGAATATAATTAGAAGGCTCATCAGCAAAGAAAAGGAAACAATCATCTTCCGTTGTGTCTGAAGGGAATGCTAAAAGAAATGATGGTTCATTTATTTTCCTTTCATATTTGTGGAATGCCTTCATGTGCCAGGCCTGTGTTAAGTGCTTGGATTATAGTGAGGAGCAGGTCAGGCTGTTCTCTGCTCTCGTGGAGTTTCCATGCCAGCTGTGGAGATGACTGTAAACCCACGAGCAATTAGTACTGTGTAAGGAATTCAAATATGAGAGTGATGGTCTGGCTGTTTCTGGTTGTCAGTTCAGGATGTACCTCTCTGAGGATGTGCCCTTAAAAGCTATGGCCTAGGGACACACCCAGATCATGTCAACATATAATCATGGATGGGCAGTCAGATGTTGAAACTTATAAGAAGGAGCTTGATTTTTATGTCCATTTGTTCAGTTACCTGCCAAAAAGTGAGGCTGGTGACTGGGGCTAAGAGAGTTGAGAAATTAGGGTTTATAGTAAAAGAACACATCTACCACATCTTTTATGAAGATGAGGGAGACCATGTGGTTCATAAAATAATATTAGTCTTTTCAAACTCCTTATATTTGAATAGCATTTTATCCTCATAGTTAACTCATCTTGATTGAGACCAGGTAAGTGACATACAACTTAAGTAACTAATTTTTAGACCAATACTTTTGGTACATCATTGTACATCATTTGGTACGTGGGTCATACTCTGAGAGTGGTATTGAATATTTGGAATCAAAATTGCAATGGAAAATAATGAATATAGTATAGACATTAATATGAAACTGCAGTTTTTGGTTTAAAAGATATAACTCAACTCAGTGCATTATTCTTTATACGGAAATAAAACTTATAGAATGATTTTCAGAGAAAACCAGAAATTCCCCCTGCTTTTCCATTTACTTTTAAAAATCTCTTAGCTAAGATATGGATCAATAGAAGAGAGCTCAGAGTAGATGATTTCAGTTTCTGTACATGTGAGAGTACAATATTAATCAGTGACTTGATTCTTTTGTAGGAACATACATTGATAGGTTCGGCAAATTCCCAAGATATCCAACTATGTGGAATGGGAATTCTTCCTGAACACTGTATTATAGACATCACGCCAGAAGGCCAGGTTATGCTGACTCCTCAAAAGAACACCAGGTAATGTGCTTTAATTAATATTAATGTCACAATAATTTTTAAGAGGAAGAAATCACACTTAAGAAGAAGAAAGCACAGATGGTACACAGGATATTTGGCCTTTTTTTTAACTTTTTAAGTTCATCTAATGAAGATACCCAGGTAGTTACCAAGTCCTTTAAATTAGCTTTTTAGTATTTCTTAAACCCATCCCTTTGTCTCTATACCTACTGCCTCGGCCTTATTCAAATAAGGCCCTCATCAGATCATGGCTGGAATCCCTAGCCAGTACGTTGGTGGTTTTCCTTGTCCACTCACCAGATAGCCAGGTGGCTTTCTACTATTTTTCATACAAAATCCTTACACCCGTCCTATTTTTACTCCCATTACTCTGCATCTGCCATTCCTGTGGCCAGCTAACTCCTGTTTGACCTTCAAGGTTAAGCTCTGTCATTATCTGCTTTGGGGAATTCCCTGTTTGGTCTAAATTAAGAGCTCCTAATATATATTCCCACTGTACCTTGTGCCTCTTTTTATGTTAACACTTGGTGTTGTCTTCTTCTGGGCTGTTAACCTTTATTATCCCATTGGACTGTGAGCTCCTTTAGGACAAGGACCTTTCTTCATGCTCTATCCTTAGCGTGTCATATAAGACTAGGATGTACGGGCTCAGTAAGTAGTGAATGAATGAAGAGACATACCGTTATTAAATTATGTTTGTCAGTTTGTTTCCTTAAGCTCTAAAGCTGTTATTGCCCTGTTACGTAACTATCTGTAACTGGGATAAGTGATGCTTAACTGACTTACATTGATCTGCCGAATGTTGTTCCATTTCATTATATGATATCAAAAAATCATTAATATCATTGCTGATTTCATGTAATGAGGTCTAACTTGTGAAGTTATCAAGCTCATGGTGAAGTATGTAAGTGAGAAAGGAAAAGAAAAAAAGCAGAAGCTGGCCTGGCACTCTAAGCTAGGCCATGTTAGTCTCCTATTAAATAATCTCACAGAATACAACCTCACACAAGTTACTCTGAGGCTGTGATAAGACAAAGCAGGCCACATAATAATTTTGTTTCAACACAAATACCAAGGTCACTGTGCCACACTGTGCCACACACAAAAGACCAAACACTTTCTTTTGGCTGACATGAGTGACTCCTTCTTTACCGATTACAACTTTATCCTCTTTCTACATCTCCCCTATGTAGGTACGATTTTTTCAAAATACCAGTGATAGAATTACTCCTGTTTTCTGGCAGCATGCGATATATAGAGAACCCTCACTTCCTGAGACCCACTGCCAAGTCATTCCACTCAAGCCCAAACCCGCAATGGTTCATCCCAGCACCCTCTCACTGAGACACCCAGGCTCCTATGGCATGTGCTCTCCTTTTGCAGGAGCAGTAACCCAACTTGTTCAACAGCAGTAATGCTCCTGTCTTTTTGATTGGAAGACACAGACTCTTATTTTCACTTGAAAGCTTAAAATGGACACTTGGCAACAAGTACTGTCAGTTTTCCTCCCAGTGACAGGCGAGTTTTTATTTATATGCAAGAACATGTCTGCCAGAAGACTACTTTGTTTATGTTTTTTGCTCAAGACAGTCATACTTTGGCCTGCATTAACAGTGCTTTTTGTGTACCTCTCAGTTTGTCACCTCATATGTTTAAAAAGTTGGGTACTCAAGGGTCAAGATTTAATACAAGTAATAATTTGTATTGCTTCATTAAGGACATTCACAAACGAAACTTGTCTTTAGATTGTGAATGCATTGCTGTGGATAATTCAGTGATATCTAGTAATGTCTGGGGCGACTGCCTTGATTTGTGCTAAAACACCAGCAGTTTTGCTCATTGCTCACGCAGATGTCAGCAGGGCACGTGAGCGTTATAAAAATAGCCTGACCTTGGGGACCTCACACAGACCACACTTTGAAAACTGTTAGTATGTTCATGTTTCTTATTTACTAATATGGCTTTACTGCTGTAGCTTTTTAAAATAAGCCTATATGGGTGTTAACCTTGACTTAAATTCCTCATTGTATTGAAGGAATTTGTGTCATAAAGGCAAATGTCTGTTAATTTTAGTAGGTCCTCGCTTGTCATAACTATATTTTTTGAGCTCATGCTTTGAATAATCAGACTATAGGAATATAAAGACAAATTAATTTTAGTGTTTAAAAACTCACATAGTAAGTAAAATCTAGATAGAGAATAAGATTTTGTGTGTGTATATATGTATATATACACACACAATAAGTAGTGAATGAAGAGACAGATATATATATATAACTAGCAACGTAAAGCCAGGTAAGTGCTTTAGGAATTTAAAGAAGATACTATAGGCTGGAATGATGAACAGCCTTTTCATAGGAAGTGGAAACCACAGTGGGCTGTGAGAGCTGAGTAAGACTCCAGAGGATGGAGAGAACTGGAACCATAGCCCAACTTATAGGACTGGTATAAACCTGGCTCTGGAGGAAGAGTCAATCATGTGTAGCAGACAGAACATAAACCTTTTTCTTCTTTTGTTTTATTTTGCTGGAGTTGAGAGTTTACTAGAAGAAGGAAAGGAGGACATGAATAGGGCTTCTTTTTGTAGGGCCTGTAATGTCAAGTTAAAGAACTTGACTTTTATCCTATAGCTAAGCAAATGAGTCATTCACCAGGAGAGAGGCATGATGACAGGAATGTCAGTTTTATAGTGTTATGCATAATTTTCTATTTCCTGCCCCTCCAAATTATTCCCTTAATATCCTTCTACCCACCATTTCTTCTGTTGAACTGCATTGTCAAGGTAGGAAGTCAAGTGTCCCTGATAAATCGTACATATATTGATAGGATGTAGACATTTTTCTATGCTCTAGTCAGTTACAGAAGAATTTAGCAGAGGTCTCGTTTCTTATTATTGATACCCATAGATATTTCTAGAGTTTAGTTGGTTGACTGTCTCTTTTTATTCATGAGATTGGACATAACTCAATTTAGTTGTAATGTGTACTGCTACCATCTTTTATTATTGGCTGTAATGGTTCCATATTTACTCCTTAATATGTTATATACAAATTTAGAACTCTGAACAATAGAGTATAATAATCTGTTATATTTAGAACCATAAAGATTTTAGATAGATCAGCAAGAAGTGAATATAAATTATAAACTTCACCAAGGGCACGTTTTATTTGGGGAATTGATTATTTTGTTTTTCCTAGTAACTAAATCTCTACAGTATTGGAAAATTAATGGGGAAAATTAATGGATAAAACATGATGATCATCGTTTACCTGTTTGGCCTCTTCTCCCACAGAACATTTGTAAATGGCTCTTCTGTATCCAGCCCTGTACAGCTTCACCACGGGGACAGGATATTATGGGGAAACAACCACTTCTTCAGGTATGACATTACTCATGGCTCTTAAAGAGGGAGATCACTGAAGATTATACTTTGACATAGAAGAATGTATATTGAAAAGTAACCTTAATTCCATAAAAAATATGCATTGTTTTGTGTACATATTTATTTATTTATTTACTATATGTGTATTTATTTACTACATATGTGTTTTTTCACTATATGGTTTGATCCAGAGGGCCATAGGAACAATACACTCTGGAAAAATACTGAGTTTACATAGTTTTTATTTCTCAGTGGAAGATGATAGTTTTGCCGTCTGGTATAAGAATTCATTAATTTTTTTTTTTTCTGACATACTTACCTTTTTAGTTGTTCATTTTTTTTTTAATTGGAAACGTAGTGCTTTTAGTTTCCTCATCCATAAAATAAGGTTTGCATTTCATTTAGCAACGCTTTTAGCTGCAAGTAATGGCAAACTTGACTGTCGTGGCTCAAATCGATCGTTTATTTCTCTGACAAAACAAGCAAGCTGAAGGAAGATGGTTGTTGGCATTGGCTAAGCCCCTCAAAAACGTCATGGCAGAAGTCTTCCCAGAGCCCCAGCTACCTTCCGCTTACGTCTCATTTGGTAGAATTGGCCTCTTAGCTGACAGGGAGGTTCACAAGGAAAGTATCTGACCCGGGACTGCACACATTGTTTCCCATACAAAAAACAAAATTGATATTGTGTTGGCAAGGAAAGGCAGGCTGCATAGTGTATAAAATTAAAATCCTGGTCTGTTTCTCTTCCTGTCAGTGGTGACTGTGCTTCAGACATAACCTGACTTTTATAATAGCTCATGGAGATCCTTTGCTTGATCTTTTGATTAGTGACGAAAGGGTAGAAGAGTACAAAGTGTGTGGAAAACATTTTCCATTTGTTTTCCTTCTCAAACCAAATCAAGTGTAAATTGCTTGGCTTTGTATTTAAACCCATCATAGTTGGGGTTAAGTTGATCTTTCCAGCGTTATCCCTCACAACGTCTGCCATACAAATTTGTGTATTCTCGTGTTGTGTCAATAATAATTTCTCCAGAGACAATGAGTGTCCATTCCCACATTTTCCCACGCTGTTCCCTTTGCCCTAGTGCCCTGTTTTATCCTGATCCTTTAAGTCTCAGTCAGATGGCTTTCTACTCTACCATCCCTTCCCTAATTCCAGTCTTAAGTGGTCCTCAGCTGTTCTTCAACACCTAGCTTGTAACAGTCACGTGGCCTTGTGTCACACTCTCTGTTGTAATTATTTGCCCATGGGTGTCTGTTTTATTTCTACTACTAGAATATGAACTTCCTGAGTGCAGTAACTGCCTTACACTCACATAGTATTCCCTTGGCATCTAGTAAACGCCAGCATTTAATGAATGATATGAATGAGTGCATATCTTTATTTAAAAAAGAATATCATTTTTTCCCCAAGATTGAATTTGCCTAAAAAGAGAAAGAAAGCAGATCGAGAGGACGAAGAACAAGACACCTCCATGAAGAACGACACCGAGCAGCTGGATGTAGATGGAGACTCCTCGAGTGAGGTGTCCAGTGAAATCAACTTCAGTTATGAATATGCACAGATGGAGGTGACCATGAAGGCTCTGGGCCATAATGGTGAGCAGATCTGTTATGCATTTTAGAATCTTTTAAAGTTGGTGGAGACTTAAAAGTGTTTATGACTGAAAACTTCTTTTTAATTATTATTAGTTTCAGATGTACAAAACAATGTAATAGTTAGACATTTACACCCCTCACAAAGTGATAACCCCCCCAATCTACTACCCCTATGACATTGTATATAGTTGTTACAATTCCATTGACTCTATTCCCTACATTGTACTCCACATCCTGTGACCATATATGTATTAAATTATGGTTGACATTCATTATTGTTCAGCTTCACTTTCAGGTGTACACTGCAGTGATCAGGCATCTACATCATCCCTGAGGTGGTCTCCCTAATAAGACAAGTGTCCATCAGATACCCTACAAAACCTTTACGTTACTGATTATATTCCCCAAACTGTCTTTCGTATCCCTGTGGCAATCTTGTGGTTACTGATTGTGCTTTCTAATCCCCTCACCTTCTCCCTCATCCCACCCCCCTCCCAACTAGCAACCCTCAGTTTTTCCTCTATGTCTCTGAGACCATTTCTGATTAGTCTGTGCATTTATTCTATTCTGTAGATTCCACATATAAGTGAGATCATGTGGTATTTGTCTTTCTCCGACTGAGAACTTTTTAAGTGTTAACAAAAAAGGAAATCTTTAGGTTGTTCTCTATAGTGTTTTGGGTTTTTAGCTTTAACGTATTATATTTATTTAAAAACTTTCATTCTTTCTCACTTGATATACAAGTCACTGTAGACTTTATTCTCATTGATAGAATTTCTCAGGTTTGATACTTGACTGCCACTAGCTCATGATTGTCGTGGATTTCTAGAGCATTAACCGTATCTTAGGTTATGTGTGGAACATATAATACACCTACTTTTTCTGTATGGAAGACAGTTTGGCATATATCTGACAGACTAGATTATACGAGGTCGGACAATTAAGTTCGCAAACTTATCGTAGAAGAAGTGGTACATACCTCATTGCTGAATATCACTACGGTCACCTTCCAAGTATTCCCTTTGGGAAGCTATACACTGATGCCAGTGCCTAGCATTATAAGCATGTGTGACATTATAAGCAGAAGTTAAGCCCCCTTCAAAGCAATTTTGGAACTCTTTTCTGGAATGGCCATCAGAGCTGTTGTCGTATTACCCTTGATGTTCTGAATGTCATCAAAATGTCTTCCTTTCAATATTTCCTTTATCTTCGGGTAATGAAAGAAGTCATTGGGGGCCAGATCAGGTGAGTAGGGAGAGTGTTCTAATACAGTTATTTATTTACTGGCTAAAAACCCCCTCACAGACAGTGCCATGTGAGCTGGTGCATTGTCGTGATGCAAGAGCCATGAATTGTTGGCAAAAAGCTCAAGTCGTCTAACTTTTTACACAATCTTTTCAGCATTTCCAAGTAGTAAACTTGGTTAACTGTTTGTCCAGTTGGTACAAATTCATAATGAATAATCTCTCTGATATCAAAAAAGGTTAGCCACATTGTTGCAACGAGTTTGTGAACTTAATTGTCAGAACTGTTATCCTACGAGGAGCAAGGAAAGCTAAATTTACTCCACACTGTCTTTAAGAGTTATACATGTTTTTATTAGGATGACAAACGACATATAGAATAACATTTGAAATAAATTATGTTGTATAGTTACCTTTTTCATTGCTTACTTTTTAATAAAAATCTTATTCAGATCCAATGCAGTCAATATTGAACAGCCTAGAGCAACAGCACGAAGAAGAAAAGCGATCTGCGTTAGAGCGCCAGAGGCTTATGTATGAACATGAATTGGAGCAGCTGCGAAGAAGGCTGTCTCCTGAGAAGCAGAACTGTCGTAGCGTGGACAGGTTCTCTTTCCACTCACCCAGTGCTCAGCAGCGACTGAGACAGTGGGCCGAAGAGAGGTAGGTGAGGCTGAGGGCCTTTATTAGGTGCATTTAACCCACCTCGGTAAGATACAGAGTGGAAAAATCTAGACACTACTTTAAAAAGAAGTATATTAAAAGAGAAGGGTATAGCTAAGAATCACATGGCATTATTATTATTATTTTTTTTTTTTTGAAAAAATGGGAATGTCAACTTATATCGATTTACTTAATGCTGCGCAGGTTAGGTGCTCCCCCATTTTCAGTTTGTATGGCTTTCGGATTTGAACGAACACGTACTTAGACGTTATACTCTATCATTGTATTATACTTTAGGTTCTGAAGCGTGGGTAGATGCTTTTTTAAAAAAGGAAAAAAAAAGAGGTGGTTATCTGGACTGATTAGCTGAGGTAGGTAAAGCATGGTGCTAATGAGATGCAGATTGCAAGTTTGATCTCTGTACGGGCTGATTGGCACTGCACTAAAATGTCTTATCCGTGGTTACAGACTGTACTTAACTAACCGAACCTCTTGTTACTCTAAGTTTGGTCTGCAGAACGGCAGCATCTCTGTCACTTGGAGATTGATGGGACTGTAGCATTTCAGGCACACACACACACACCTACTGAGTCCAAATCTTCAGTTTATCAAGATCCCCAGTTGATTTGTGCACAGAGTCAAGTTTGCGAAGCACTGCCCTAATCCAGGGCCTGTTTGTTACACGAGTGTGTGCCAATGCTCATAACAGCCCAGATACGAGAGTGTGCATGGGTCAGTGTGGGTAATGTATTCCGTGTGCAAAAGACAGTTGTAAAGCTTGGTTGGCAGTTTGGCATTAACTTAACTATGTAGTATATAATATTCTGATGTGCTGTTTGATGGTTATCCCTCCACCCTTTTTTAATTTTCTTTTTTAAAGAGAAGCAGCACTGAATACCAGCCTGATGAAGCTACGGGAACAAATTGTTAAAGCCAATCTGTTGGTGAGAGAAGCTAGTTACATCGCAGAAGAACTGGATAAAAGAACAGAGTATAAAGTAACCCTACAGATTCCAGCTTCCAGCCTTGATGCCAATAGGAAGGTGAGGTTGCCATTAGTGGAAAAAACAAAGATATCGTTGGATAAAACTGTTTTATATTTCCCCGGTCTTATTTAAACACCAATGGGTTTGTCCTCATCCCCGTCTCTACCCTTCGCAATCTAGATCCTTTTGTACTTGCCCTCCTCGCTCAAGCAGAATTTACTTCTTTC
Organism: Rhinolophus sinicus; assembly: GCF_036562045.2. Lineage (NCBI taxonomy): Eukaryota > Metazoa > Chordata > Mammalia > Chiroptera > Rhinolophidae > Rhinolophus > Rhinolophus sinicus. The sequence continues at coordinate 98,805,780 of NC_133757.1, forward strand.
TAATGCTCTGCCTTTGTGCATATATGTCCTTTATCTACTAGACACATCCTCTCCACCTCCCCGGGCCCGGCCCGACCAATTTATTTCACTCAACTCCCTTTCTCATTCAACTCCCTGGCAGAAGGTACAGGGCTCAGCTTCTACAAGACTGAGAAGAGCAAGGCCTTTTGGCATTCTGTAGTCTTGGAGTTGAAAAAAACCGAGCTGGGAACCTTTTATCCCCATGAAGCATCCCGCAGCCCTTTTCTGTGTATCCCGGCTTGGGCTTTGTTGGAAGGAGCAACCCTGCCTCAAGGCATCCAGGTCGACACCTAGAAGTGACTTAGGTCCCCTTGGGCATTTCTGTCCTCCCAGACACCTGATAGTGTGTTCATGGGCCTGGTTCAGTTGCCGGTGCAGACGATGCACAGCGCTGTAGTTGAAGCAGCCATTGTTAACAGATGGCTACTCATCTACTTTTTACAGGTTTAATAGGTTAGTATTTTCAGATTTTAGCCAAAGAGATGCTGGACAAGAAGTATTTCTTAAGGAGACAGTCTCCTTAACTCAGGCTGGGTCTTGCAAGCTTTTATCCACCAAAACTTTTTTTTTTTTTTTTAAACTTAATGTCTTGTCCATGCTGTGAACGCTGTTGTTTAGTCTGGTCCTTACTCCTGGTCTTGTACTCACCTCTAGCTAGTGATTTTTGCTAAGAGGCAGAAATGTCTTCTTTTTCTTTTTTCCAGTCCCTGTTGTAGGTGTTTGCAGGAGGGCCACTCAGGATGCTACAGAGGATTGTTCATTGCTGTTTAGTCCCATTTCTGGCATTGTTCCTTTGAAAAGCCACTACCCACAGATCACTAATGAGGTTTTCATATTTCCCTAGCTGGCTGAATATAAGATAGAAGGGCCTTTACAGTATGTGAAAGAATGGTCATTTTTAACCTTCAGAACTCATTATATAAATTCTGTTTCTTTGGAACTGGTTCTAGGTAAGACGTTAAAGCAACATTGGTGTATTTCACAGTTCTCCCAAATTCTGAGTAGACATGTTAGAATAGTTGATAAATTTATCCAGTGAATCTAAATTGATTAGATAACTGATAGATAAATTGATTAGATAACTCCTCTGTGGGGGAGATACGCAGGGGCATATTTATTTTCTATTTTGTTGTTTTAAAAAATTTAAACATTTTTTTCTACATTAAAGACAGTTTTTTTTAAGCTGGAAAAACTTTAAGGAATGCTATTTTTATGTTGAGGTGAAATTAACCATTTTAAAGTGACAATTCAGTGGCATTTAGTATATTCACAATGTGCAACCATCAACTCTGTTTAGTTTCATACTGTTTTATTTATAAATTCAAACTATGCACATTTGGAAATTGGTATCATTTCTTGCCTCCGAATGGGTAAATGGGATACTTTTCAGTTTATTCTTTTAAACATTTTGTTTTTTTATACCACGTAAAGATGCTACCCATTCAAAAAAAATTTTTAATTCAAACTTTTAGAAAGTGAAAGATAGTTTATTAACCACCCATTCCAGCAGAGCTTCCCCTACCATTTAATACTCAAGACTCTCTGTGTACCCACTGATATTCCCTGGACATATGATGGCCCGAATAAAACATTTTTGACTTCCGATGACACATGGTCTTGTCTTTTGTTTTTTAAACTTAAATTTATATCCAACTTCAACGAAAATTTAAATTTATATTTAAATTTTGATTGCATCTGGATATAAAGACATTATCTTACACTTGTAAGATTTCTGGGAAGCTTTGCAATTCACAAAATAAAGAGTGATAGTTTCAGTTTTGGTTGATGACATTTGGTTGATGACTGGTGGGTATAGAATGTTTAAGGTTGACTTCTATGATGGATATTTTTGTGTTTCACATAGTTACTCTTACTGTCTTTGCAGCGAGGCTCTCTTCTTAGTGAACCTGCAATCCAGGTGAGAAGAAAAGGAAAAGGAAAGCAGATTTGGTCTTTGGAAAAACTGGAAAACAGGTTGTTGGATATGAGAGACCTTTATCAGGAGTGGAAGGAGTGCGAAGAAGATACCCCCGTAAGTTATTTAAAAAATTACTTAACTGGTACTCATTGAAGGAACCAAGCAGGAATGAGTCTACCCATTTAAGGGAAAAATTATCCATTTTTGCAAAATGTTTCTAGAATATTTATTTTAATCCTCTAAGTTGTTTAGCTAATCAAGAATTTTAATAACCCCATTATTCTCGTATCTTGTTTTTTTCTTTTCCTCATTTTGTATTATCTGGATTTCTAGTTGAATTTTTTTATATCCCATTCTTACTCCTGTTGGTGTAACACGTTTCTCTCTCCTGTACTGGACTGTGAATTTATTTAGGACAGAGACCACACCTTATTATCTCGCTTCTATTTCACAACACATTTAATCTTGCAAATAATAAACCTACAGTATCCGTTTTTGAATTGAACATCAGTGGTATCTGAATATTTATACTATTAGGAATATATTTTGAAGGTGTTTTGATCCTTAGGTAGGTGCCATAGACCTGTACTCTGATTCTTTTTCCTGAAGTTGCAGGTTTTCTCATTTAGATCAGCTGTGTACTTGTATATATTTAAAATAGAAATATGTATTACATATATTTTTACATATTTTCCGTACTGCTGGTCCTGTTTTGGCATATAGTGGTTTACTTCCTTAGCCTCTTGTTTTGTAAAAATTATTTTTCCAGAATGCCATCAATAAAAATGACTTCTTACAGTTAGATGACATTTTTTCTTAGGTTTTTTTTATTTTTTAGTCTCTTCTCTATCCCTGCCCTATTTCAATGTAGAAGTAAAACCACATTAACAATAAATACAACAAAGCAAACCATTCTCCTGTGAGAGGGTCACCTCTCATTAGCAGCTGCGTATCTAATGATTTGGTAGAAACATGTGGAATAGATATGAGTGAAAAATGAAAACTACTTTTGTGCACTCTTCTATTTCTAGTCTATATCTGTTTTCTCTGTTTCATGGCAAGATTTGCACATAAACAAGAAGAAATAATAAAAGTAATGACATGTTAATTGGATTGTTCTCTCACAGGTGAAGGATGCTGACCACCATTTTAAATAGGAATGAGAGAGAGGGGGAGAGAGAGTAGGCATGTGTGTGTACGCGTGTGCGTGTGTGTGTGTGTGTGTGTGTGTGTGTGTAATACAGTGCTCACTTCAGCTAGGTTTAGTGACCTTATTAGAGTACATCAAAAAGTGGTAGGTTGGATTCATTTATTTTAAGCGGTTTTCTGAAGTTGTGTGTTCTGACTCTCCTTAAAGGTAATACGGTCTTACTTCAAGCGTGCTGATCCATTCTATGACGAGCAGGAAAACCACAGCCTCATTGGGGTGGCTAATGTCTTCCTCGAGTCCCTCTTCTATGATGTGAAGTTACAGTATGCTGTTCCAATTGTCAACCAGAAAGGAGAGGTTAGTTTTCTCTCCATGCCTTCTATCCTACAGAGAACGGTTCAAGAAACAGTAGGGTGTTGATACTATATTGTTGAGTTTTATCAGTAACAAGTGGTATTTATGTGTGTTATTAATACCTATGTTTTCATGCTGCTTCATGATGATTATTGCAAGCATTTGAGGGGAACTTACTGTTAGAATCTAGGCTTCTAGGTTCTTGTATACCATTAACCTAACTACTTGACTCTAAAGTAGAAGAAAGAACAAAATCTGGAATAAGTGTCTGTCATTCCCCTCCTTGGTGCAGGTGGCTGGCCGGCTGCATGTGGAGGTGATGAGAATCAGTGGTGACATTGTGGAGAGGATTGCCGGAGGAGACGATGCCGCAGATACCTCCTTTGACAAGGAGTCCCATGAGAACAAACTTACATGCATGGTAAGTCCCGGTTTCATTTAGAAGTCGTGGAAATGGGGCTCATTTTAAGGATTATGGGTATTTAGACGATAAATTATTTTTCTAATTTTGAAAATAGCTGTCTCTGAATCTTTAGTATTTACTATTTCATCATATATCCTGACGTACCGGTTAGCCTGGTACTTCCATTCCCTTCCTCTGGGCCATTCCACTCCAAAATTATATGGATTTGTGTTTATCTGAACTTCTTAAGGAGCAGCCTGTGTAGTTCATGTGTGTGTAAAAGGGGGACACACACGTGAGCAGAAGGCTCGAATACTGTGTGACCCACATGCTCTGAGAGAGGTAGACAAGCCATGTTCTGGGACACAGAGGAGAGGTCATTAATTAATTCAGATAGGAAGATCTGAGGAAAATTTCTGGAAAAGTCACTCAGCGTGGACTTGAAGGAGAACGTGTTTGCTCCATAAGGTGCTGTGGTGTTTTCACAGGTATTTGTAGGTAGATTTTAGGTAGGTCATTGCATTCTTGGACTTTTGCTCAATCGGCATGGGTAGTGCCACCTCTGTCACTCATGACATTGAAAAAAAACCCCTCATACATTTCTGTACACACTCGAGTGAGCCAGTATGCCATTGGTTGAAGAACCAGTTAAAAAGGTTTTTGAGGAAGAGAAACTAGCAAGGGTCATAGGAATAGTATAGGAGTGAGGAGGAGGCCATTAAAAGCTCAGGTGAGGGAATCCTAAACTTTACTCTTATTTCATGATCTATCCTAGGTCCAGGCCTGTGTCTCAGCAAATAATTCTAGAATTGAAGTTGATATTGAAAAGAGTAAGTTAGGAATTAACTGCAAGGTATGGGGAAATAAAGCTGTCAAAAGTTGGGCTATTTTCTGTAGGCCTTTGTATATATTAAGATGGCCTCAGATGTTTAAGTCAGTTATTTCAGTATAAAGGGGAAAATCCTTTTTTTTTAATTTTTAAGAGTTTATTTGAGCAAAAATCAACTTGAATTGGGCAGTGCGAAGCTGGAAGTTGTAGGAGGTCTCTGGGGATGGGAGCCGGGGGAAAGACACAGAGAACGTCAGAGGGCGGGAATTCTTAATTCACTCAAAGGCTAATCTTTATTGTATTGTATTTAATTTCAGAACATTTCCTTTGAGGTTATAGGATTATCAGAGATGGAGACATAGGCTTGACTCCATAATGGCCCATTTGAAAGGTGATGGACTAATGAAAAGATCAACTGTGTGAAAGTTTACCATGAGTAAAGTAACATAGAAGGACACTCTCTCATTTGGGAAGTTTGTCTTTATCACTGAAAAGAAGTAGTATATCCTGGGTTGCAAAGCTTTTTTTTTAAATAAATTTTATCAGGGAATATTGAGGAACAGTGTGTTTCTCTAGGGCCCAAGTTGTCCTTCAATCTAGTTGTGGAGGGCGCAGCTCAGCTCCACGTCCAGTCGCTGTTTTCAATCTTTAGTTGCAGGATCCCATGCGGGAATTGAACCATCAACCTTGGTGTTGAGAGCTCTCACTCTAACCAACTGAGCCATCCGGCCGCCCCTCTGGCAGCTCAGTGGCAGCTCCTTGTCTTCAATCTAGTTGTGGAGGGCATAGCTCACTGGCCTATGTGGGAATCGAACCGGTAACCCTGTTGTTCAGAGCTCATGCTCTAACCAACTAAGCCATCCGGCCGCCCCAACATAGCTTTGTTTATTAAAAAATGTAGTTAAAATATCTTAAGATTTTTGAAATGGATGATGTCAAACATATATAAAAAGTGGTGAGAACAGTATTATTGATCCCCATTTGCCCTCCTTCAACATTTATCAATTCATGGTCAGTCTTGTTTCTTTCATACACCCAAGCTGCTTCTATGCTGTCCCTTTCCCTTGGATTATTTTGAAGTAACACAGACATCATATTTCATCTATAAATAGTTTTGTATCTCCAAAATAAGTATACCTACAAGAATCAATATAACCATAATATCATAGTTAAAAATTAATACTTTCTTAATATGAACTATCTAGTCAGTTTGTTTGATTGTCTTAGTTGTTTATCTCAAAGTCTATTTTAATCTTTAGGCTCTGGCACTTGTGCATGTTCTCACTCCCTGTCTCTCTCTCTCTCTCTCTCTCTCTCTCTCTCTCTCTCTCGTTCTCTCTTACCCTATAATTTACTTTCTGTAGAAACTGGGTTGTTGCCTTTTTTCTCAGTCTGGATTTTGCCGATTGGTACTATTTAATGTGTTAAGATGTGTTGGTAAGTGGGTAACATAAAGGCGACGTATGAGGGATGGAGAATAGCAAGGATACTTTATAGGTGGCAGTATGTTCCATCAGAAGGCACATTGTGTCTGGATCTCTTTTGGGGATGTTAGAAATCATTGGTGATTATTACCTAGATATTTCATTAGGCATTAGAGAAGAATGATAACATAATTCCATCATTCCTTCATTTATTAGTCGGAATCCTTCTATAGAAAGAATCTTCCATTATCAACTATTTTGCTATTCAGAGATACAGTTTGTACAGGAAAGGCAGGTAAATGCTCCATTCTCTCCTGTTATTTACTAATTTTCAAAATAATGAATTGGTTTTCCCACTAATATCCAAAAATGACCAATGACTTTTTGTTGTTGTAGTTTTAATACCATTATGAACTCTTGGATTTAAACATAGTTGATGTGTTTTAATCCACTGTATTTATTACCCATATTAAAGCTTAAATGATCCCATCTTTGGTCTGTGGGGGCCTCTTCAGTTGGCTCTTGAGTCCTATTGACACAACGCTAACCCTCATAGACTGAGCTAGCTTTCGTGCTTTCTACAGGATGAGTATTCTGGTCTCATGCTGTGTATTTCCTGTCCGGTCCTAGACCTGAAATCAGTCATTTCTCCAAGGAACCTGACTCCCTACAGTGGAAAATGGTTTTTAAAGACCATATATTGAGCGTGTGATAGCCTTTTGTGTAAAAGGAGGAAGAAAAATAAACTATACGACAGTAAACAAAATATTGGTAGGGAAAAAAAAGAAACCAGTCTAAGGACACTTAAGGTGTCATGGGTGTTAAATATCGCCGGCGTATAAAAGAAGTCTGGATTTATTTTTCTGTGGTGAAAAAAAGTATGCACATACTAACATAGATATTTTCAATTACATTGAGTACAATTTTAGTGTATTTTAAAATTCCAAACAACATGAATGCCTTCTGATATTCCTGGGCAGTGAGCAGTGGCAAGTTAAAGTCTGTGATATTCTGACACCTTGTGGTGGTTTTTGGTTTCTGTCTGCAAAAATGAAAAAACAAAACAAAACAAAACCCCAAACCTATGTTCTAGATATCAAGATGTTCCTCATTCCTGATATTCTTCATTCCTGGGAAGTCACATTCCTGAGAAGTTGCCTGTTGGGGAGAGTTCAGCCTATGAACTTTTGCTTTCTTATTTATTTCAACCTTAAAACTGAGACTGATTTCTAAGACAAAAAAAATGGCTTTCAAATAGAATTCAATCACAAAGACGGATGTATGAACATCTATCCACTCAAAGCTTGGCAGTGTTTTCGTTCATTCCATTTCATTGGCATGGTCAGTCATCACACCAGTATCATTAGGTAGCTATCCTATTTCACAAGGAGAAAAACTAAGCTTAAGAAAACTAAGATTTTAAGTAATTTGCTCAAAAAATAGAAGCTAATAAGTGGCAGAGATTTTTATTTAGATCTAAGTACTCCAAAATCTTGTAGTCTTCCCAAATACCACTTGCTTCACCTTAAAGAATATAATAAGCATTTTTAACACTTTAACGAAAAAGTGATAATTTTTAAAATTTAAAGAAAACTTAATTGCTGAAAACTGATCAGACTGTATTTGGTTTGAATGAATAAAATGTGTTAGTACATCTTTCATAGCCTGTCAGGGAATTGAGGTCTAGATGTTTCTACCTAGATGGCAACTCTTGTTGCCATCACAGGAAAAAATGAGTGATAATAGGAGTTCCCATTCATCACTTACCCATTATCGACCTGGTAGAGAAGAAAAGAAAGTCATTTGCTTTGTGAGATTTTCTTTGTCCTTGTTACGGCTTTCTGAAGTGTTAAGACTATTATGTTCGTGGTTGCTGAATTACACCAACTTCTGCCACATAGTCAAATCTATTTTTGTTAAATTTATTTACTGAAGGAATAGTGTGTTATACAACACAGGAAGTGACCAGGTAAAGAATAAATAAATGATCAATGCTCAGTCATATGAAATTCGGCCTAATCAATTGTAAAATCAGATTTTAGCTTAATTAATTTTAGAATTTAATTTCTTTCATACTTGGAGGAATTTTAGAATATTATAACATCACAACAACTCCAGCTTAAAAATTAACCTGGTGCTACCTGCCAAAAGAAATATTCAGAGTATTTGGCGGCTTTAAAATCTAATATGGGCATTTCTTCTGGTGTTGTTGGATCTGATTAGATACATATTTCTAATTGCACATTGTTTTCACAAACCTCTACACTCCTGCAGTCCAGGGCACATTTCCCTTGATCCACCTGTCCTCCCTAAATCTGCATTAAAGACGTTCACCATCTTTAATCTCCTTCTTTACCCCTCCAGGTCTTCAAAGTATAGATTTCTGATGATTCCATGATAAAGTTTTTCAAACAATGCTCTAGTAGCATGTAACATTCTACTTGGGAATCTTGTTTCTTTTTATACTTTAAAGTATTACAGAAATGTTTTTTGCCCTTTCCTGAATATTTATTGCTTGTTGGCACATACACTGATTTTGTTCTTCATTCATCATTCTAAATAATCTTGTGTTCTTATGACGTATTCAGATTAGGTTGGTGCAGAAGTAATTGAGGTTTAAAAGGTTAAAAATAATTGCAAAAGCCGCAATTATTTTTGCACCAACCTACTAGTTAGCCAAATTTGTATTGTTGAATGGTGTTGATGTTTGAGAACTTTCTTTCTCGGAGTTGATTATTATTATTATAATATGATGACGATCATGATATAAGACCCTAGAATATAAATGTTCTTCATCAGACTGTAAATGCTTTAAAACACCCACCTTTATAGGCAAGGTTGTTGTTACCCGCTTGCTAAATATGACAGTGGTTGTCACTATTTCACAGAGGCAGGAATACAACCCCAGGGTGAATGGGATTTGGTCAGTCAACAGTTAGTGATACAGTCAGGACTGGAGTCCATATCTCTGGCTCAAGTGTTTCTTGGAACTTTCTTAGTTAAAAACAAACAGAGCCTTTCTTTTCCTTCAGGTTAAAATACTCCAAGCCACTGGATTGCCACAACATCTGTGCCATTTTGTATTCTGCAAATACAACTTCTGGGATCAACAGGAGCCAGTAGCTGTTGCACCTGAAGTGGATACCTCGTCCTCCCCTGTCAGCAAGGAACCCCAATGCATGGTTGTCTTTGATCATTGCAATGTAAGTTTGTTTTCCAGACTTGGTCAACACTTAGTTATTCAGGTAAAAACAAAACAATGAAATGAACCTTATTTTGTTGAATAATTTGGTACCAATATATGTCTTGGATCAGAGTTTCTTAGAGTGGAGCTGTAAAAAGTGTTGCCAATACATTGAATACGCTTAACTTAACACAATGTTATATGTCCGTTATAGCTCAGGAAAGCTGGGGGGAAAAACTACAAGGTCAATGCATTTAATTCCTCCACAATAAGAAGTTAACTTGTGAGCGTGCGCACACATGCATACATATGTATGTATACTCTTCTCCAAAAGGAATCATATTTTGTATTAGATTACTGAAGAAATTGTCATCTAAAAAGAAACTAATGCTTTCGAAATAGTGAAGATAGAAGAAAGACAAGAACTGACTCTATTGAGCACCTAATGCTCTGCTAAGCACTTTATGTTCGTCTTTCATTTGATCTGGACCTCAGTTGTATTTGATGAGAGTGCTTTCTACCCGCAGAAGAAGCCAGTTCTGAGAGGGCAGTTTGCCCAGGTCTAGTGACTAGCAGAGCCTGGACCGTCAGATTTTTAGATTCAGTCTTCCACTGTGGCACAGTTTTAGAGCTTTATCCTAATTATTGCAAAGTACTTTCTTATATTTATCTTGTAAAGATGGACAGATTGGGAGAATTTTTAAAAATTAGGTGACTTTTTTTTTTTTGCACTGATGATCGTTATTTATTTCCTTTCTCTGTTTTGGAGATAGCTTCCTAAAAACTGAGAAACACTCTGCTACCTTATTGCATGTAATAACTTTTATATCAGCACATACTAGATCATTGTTGTAATTCATAATATAATTATTTATACTTTTAAAAATAGCTTTCAAAATATTGCTAACACAATAGAATACAATGCTGGTTTTTCACAATAGATTTCCAAGGTGAAACATTTTTTAAAAGTCAGAGTTACAGTTATTTTTAAAGGAAAGACCCTTGGGCCACCTGAGTTTTCATTATGGGTGTAGTATAACAGTTCTGTTCTATAACTAAAACATTATTTTTTATTTCTCCTCTCCATGATGCAGTAAGTATGTGATGTTGGGTGTAAGTATTCACAAGGTTACCAGAAAGTATTTCCTCTTCTGTAATTATTTTCTTTTAGGAGTTTTCTGTTAACATCACTGAAGACTTTATAGAGCACCTTTCGGAAGGGGCGTTAGCAATTGAAATATATGGCCATAAGATGACCGATCCTGATCCTAGGAAGAACCCAGCCCTATGGGATTTGGGGATTATCCAAGCAAAAACACGCAGTCTTCGGGACAGGTGAACTTTAAATATCCATCTGATTCCATTTACAGTTTTTGCTTCTGTACATGTGATTACAATGTTTAGATTTTTAAATAACTACTTTGAAATAGATTTGTAATTAGACCTTCTTGAATAAAAAAAAAAGGACTCATTTCTTGTTCTGCTATTAAGTTTGTTTAACTTTGCTTTTAATTGTAGTTACTAATATGTACGTGTATATTACCGATTGAACTATAGATCATTCTGTTGAGTTATTCTGTTTGGAGGTCATTATCATTGTTAATTCTCGTGTAGGAGCCTAGGCTGCTTGTATTTAAATAGAAATGTATGATTTTCCAAGAATTTCAACTATTTCCTAGATGGAGTGAAGTCACCAGGAAAATGGAATTCTGGGTTCAGATCTTGGAACAGAACGAGAATGGTGAATACTGCCCTGTAGAAGTAATTTCTGCAAAGGATGTACCAACAGGAGGAATCTTCCAACTCCGGCAGGTAATAAAATTGTGAATGTTGGCATTTTGAATGTTAACATTAAATTCTTTGGCACCATAAAGTGTAATGTTGGGTTCCTTTTAGCAGAAATGTCAGTGATAATGAAATCTAGATTGGCCAAGTCCATTTCCTGTGTTAAAATCATCTCCCGACTTCATGTGTGTTTTCCTTCATTTTCAAAACTATTTCTATTTATAATATTTTTAAACTAGCTTTTGTTAGTAGGTTTGTAGTTAGTAGGTTAGTAGTAAGTAAGAAAAAGATAAATGTTAAAGAACAACTTAGAATTGAATTGTACGAAATAAAACAAACATATCAAGCAGCATTAGAATATTTATAAAGACAAGGAGAAGCAATGTGACGTGGTAGAAAGAACAAGCCTCCAGAGTCTGACATGCTGGGGTTCAGCTCTGGCTCCCCTGTGGCCTAGTTGTACATCTGTGTGCAGGCCCGGTAACCTCTCAGAACCTTTCTCAGGTAGAAATTGCAGGTGATGATTGTACCAGCTTCTATGGATTAGTGTGAGGATTGGAGATACTGCACATGAAGTACAGGAGCTTGGTATGTAGGAGATGAGAAGGGTTTTTTCTTCCTGATGCCAACCAATTCTCCGATTCTCTGCAGACACCATCTGGGTGTCCTATGAGTGCCATCTCTGCAGATGAGACTTCCAAGTATTGGATTCCCAGGTTACCCACTTCTATCTGACTTGGCTGCAAAGTCGGGGGTTCCCACAGCTCTCCTCCTCAGGTTCAATAATTTGCTAGAATGACTCACAAAACTCAGGAAAGCCTTTTACTTACTGGTACCAGTTTATCATAAAGGGTACAACTCAGGAACAGCCAAATGGAAGAGATGCATGGGGCACGGTATGGGGAGGAGGGACGAGGAGCTCCCGTGTCCTCTCTGGTACGCCACCCTCCCAGCACTTGGAGATGTTCACCAAGCAGGAAGCTCTCTAAGACCCATTGTTCGTAGGTTTTTGTGGATGCTCCATTACGTAGGCATGACTGATGACAGCATTGGCCAATGGCGATACTCAGTCTCCAGCCCCCCTCTCTCTCTGTGGGGTGGGGCTGAACGTTCCAGTTCTAATCAAGGCTTGGTCTTTCTGATGACCAGCCCCTCCTGAAGCTGTCTGAGGGCCTGCCAAGAGTCGCCAAGTTAAAAGTCACATCATTATAGATGTGCCTATAACTTTTATCACTCAGGAAATTCCAAGAGTTTTAGGAGCTCTCTGCCAGGAATTGAAGACAAAGACGAAATATCTTTTTATGATACCACAGGAGGTGTTAAATAAATTCAGCTAGGTGGATATGAATACCTTCCAGAAATCAATACAGCAGGGAAATATGTGAGAATTGTCACTTAACCCCAGGCAGATTGTAATCTGGAGTGTCTGTGCTGCCAACTAAAGAGGAGAGAGAATATCTTAATAGAATTTACATGGTAGACATGGAAATACTTTTTTTGGCTCTACTTTAGTGGAATATTGCATCCTATGATAGTTTCCATACTTCAGAATAATAGTAAAATATTAGAATAGCTCTAGAAAATGAATGTTGAAATCATTCAAAGCAAAATATGTGAAAAGATGAAAGGAAAAATAAAGTTTGCTGAAATATTTAAGTTCCTGAATGTTTTAGTAGGAGGAAGGTGATAAGCGCTTATTCTCTGACCCCAGCAAATGAATTTTAGCAAATTCATTCATGCATGGTCAAGGAACTAAAAGCAAAAGGAAATTAGTTTAAATTATAGCATGAGATATACACATAGAATAGGATTCTTAAGTGTGTGAAGAATCTTTTTCTGAACATCCTTTAAAACTATGTATATCTTCTTTGGATCCCTTAGAAATTCATCTCCTGGAAGGTAAGACCAGTTAATTTTCTTTGATTTAGTGTGAATCAAATATTTAAGTATTTATCATACTTCTGACAACCTTTACTACAAATTGGGTTTCAGTATTTCTACTTCTGGGTATTTATCTGAAGAAACGCAAAACACTACTTTGAAAAGAAATATGCATCCGTATGTTCATTGCAACATTATTCACAATAGCCAAGATATGGAAGCAACCTACGTGACCATCCATAGATGAATGGATAAAGAAGTACTACATTTATACAATGCGATATTACTCATCCATAAGAAAGAATGACATCTTGTCATCTGCAACATGGGTGGACCTAGAGGGTATTTACACTAAGTGAAATAAGAAAGACAGAGAAAGACAAATACCGTATGATTTCACTTATATGTGGAATCTAAAAGAGAAAATAAAACAAACAAACTCATACAGAGAACATTTTGATGGTTGCCAGATGGGCGGGGGTTTAGGGGGATAGGTGAAAAAGGGAAGGGATTAAGAAGTTCAAAGTGGTCGTTACAGATAGTTACGGGGATGTAAAGTACAGCATAGGGAATATAGTCAATAATATAATAATTATGTATAGTGTCAGATGGGTACTAGATTTATCGGGGTGATTACTTCGTAAGTTATATGAATGTCTAATCACTATGCAGTACACCTGAAACTAATATAATACTGTATATCAATTAATTGAAAACTTAATAAAAATTTAAAATAAATGCAGTCATGCAAAAAAAAATATATTGAGTTTATCAGGAAAGGCTTTTTTGAAGGATGTGCATCTTCACCTGGATGCTGATAAGAATCACACAAAGGCTAGAAAAGGTTTTCACACCGAAATGGCAAGACTAAAGAATAAAGATACTTGGAGTTAGGTAAATTTAGATAGAAAGTAACGTGTAGGAAGAGCTGGAACGCAGTAACAGGAGAGGTTAGAGAAGCATAGAGGGCCTAAAATGGTAGGTTCATTGAATTCAGTGTCTTTCAAACTTGGAACCTGTTGTTCTTGAACAGGAAAAGTGACAGAGGAAAAACTGATTAGGTTAATTAACCATATGAAATTTCTGGTTTTGTAGTTAAAAAAAGGTCAAGTATCAGCAGCTAAAGAACGTTCAATATAATGGTTTAAGTACACTATTCAAGGCATTTTTCTATGGGACGTTAAACCATTCTTGGATCTTTTCCCTCCTTTTTTCCTTCTTCTTATCTTGAATCCTCCCCAGAGTGTATGTATTTCATACATTTAAAATACGCTACTTTCTGTCCTAAGTAAATAAACAAAAGGTAGCTAGCTAAAAGTGACTGAACTATTTTAGACAATTAAAATGTTTTCTTAGGTACTTGTTCCACAAAACATCTGATGCATAGATAGTGCTTGGAAAATATTAAAAGACACCTGTAGCTCATCTTTTCAAATCTAGCTTGATGGGGATCAATCATTGCCTAATTGATTTTTCTGATAATGCCAAGCTCTTGGGATTCAAAATCTGATGGCAGAGGAGAATAGTAATAGACTTGAAATTGTATATTCAAATTCTGTTTTATGTTTCTAGATTTTATATAAACCAGCTTTGAAGTCAGTAATTTGGGAAAACTGGGAATTTTGAAAAATAGATTTAATTCTAAATATACAAAGTCACACAGTAATTATCCTGAAAATGTGCCTAAGAAGGAATAGGTTCTCTCTGGTTGAGTCTTCATTTTGCAGCTTGATTTAAAATTATTTTATTTTGTGATTAGAGCAGTGAATCCAGGATAGTAGTAATTATTTCTACTCTGATTGCTTATTTTGTAAAAGTAGATCATACTATATATGCTGGGTTTGGAAATCTCTTTTTTAAAAAAGTATAGTTAACATTTGTATAGTTAACATAAAAAAGTCTATTTAACTTAAAATATTATGTATATTTTTCTACAGCCATATTTTAATGACTATGTAATATTTTATTATATATACCATAAGCAGTTACAGTATTATACATATAATTTGTAACTAGTTTTTTATTCTTTATATTGCTTTAAGATTCTTTATGTACATATATGATTATTTACTTAGACAAGAATCCTAGAAAGTTGAATTGCAAGGGAAACTTATATTTCTTAAGGCAACTTGCTCTGCAGAGAGCTTTACCAGTTTATATTCCTACCAACAGTGTATGTAATTGCCTGTTTCATAAACTTTGGGCAATATTGGAAATTTCCTTTTTAAAAGGTAATTGCTAGCTTAGTAAGTGAAAATAAATGCTTATTTTAATTTGTATTTATTTGATTATTAGTAAGTTGACCATTTTTTATTGTCTACCTATTTGCGTTTCTTTTGTTAGAATGTTTTCCTTTGATGTTTATTTTTATTGAAAAAATACGTAAATCATGTATTCTGTCTCTTTCTACGTCCTTCAATGGTAATTTTTCCTTATTAGTTTTTCAATTTGTAGTTTACCACTTACCATTTAAAATACAGTGTCTCCAAGTTAAACGCTTTTCCCAGCATCAGCCTGTAGGGGTCTCTCTAAACCAAATTTTTGTGAATCAAACTGATTTTTAAAAACTCTTAAAATTGTCTGTGATATAGGGGCAGTCCCGGCGAGTCCAAGTGGAAGTGAAGTCGGTGCAGGAATCTGGGACTTTACCACTGATGGAAGAATGTATACTGTCTGTTGGCATTGGATGTGTGAAAGTTAGAGCGCTCAGATCCCCCAAGACCCATGACGCCTTCCATGTAAGTCTCTGTGCCTGCTAGGTTCTTGCTGAAAGACCCAACCAGACGCTGGAACCTGTCAGAAAACGGCCTTCCACTAACAGTTCTTTCAGTATTTCTTTTGTTTCCCATTGATGTCTTTTTTTTTTTTTTTTTTAATTGTAGTGCATTTGCATAGAATCACTGCACCAAACTGTTGGTTTTGCCCTGGTACATGGAAGACTGAGGGTTAAAACATCTCAGTCTCCAGAAACTCCTCAGTGCCTGTTCATGATTAACCTCCATCACCCACCCCTCTGCAGAAACCCCCTGCTGGCTTGTAAAGACTATTTGCCAGCAGGTGTTTGATTTCCCCTGGGGAGTGGGACTATAAACCCAGCAGGGAAAGTATTGTACTCGTTCCCCGAAAAGGTCAAATGAGTGTTCTTCACTTTCCTATGAGAAGCTCAAGGTTTTTACTCCAACTTTCTGAAAACTATAAAACCAAGAGAGGGTGAGCTAGGTGGGAGAAAATATAAAGTATGGGAAGAAACTCAGATTGTTTAGCGTAGCCGGATTCATGGGTATTGTTTCGGTTCTGCATAATGTATTTTGTCTTGTAGGAGGAAGAGGAAGACATGGACAGCTACCAGGTAATGAAACACCTGTTAGCCTCATCAAATAAGCTTGATTAAACTACTAAATTACCTGTTCGTGAGTCTTGCTATACTGTTACTTAATACTTATACAATTTTGATTCAAATATTGCTTTTTCTCAAATTAAAATAGAGTAGGGAACAATGAGTGTTTCATAGACTGTAAAAGTAACATCTGTTTAGTGTAGGAAATCATTTGTGACTGTTGTCCTTTTCCAAACCTGGAGCTCCTCCCCGTCCAGGCTCCCTGCTTTTTCTGTCCTTGAGTGGAATCACCCACTCCTTTCCTTATAAGAGTTGTCTCCTACTGAGTGTCAGTCAAGCCACACCCCCTAGGTATTTTCCTTATTTGAAGCCAGGTCTTTCTTCCCCATTTCATGGAGTCACACAGGTTTTGTCCCCCCACCCCACCCCACCCTTCTTCCTAATCTGCAAGATTTTGTTTATGTCTGTTAAGGTTTATCTTGTTAGTCTTGTTAGGACTCTCAGAGCTCTTTGGATCCTGATTACGTCATCCAGTGTAGTCACTCTCCTGGTTTTGCATCATTCTAATTTGATAAAAATGTCTGCCTTCCTATAAGTCACTGATAAAAATATTGTATCGGAGAGGGTTAAATATAACGTCCTATGGCACAGCAATACAGACTTCTTTTAAGCTGACATTATTTCATTAATCACCGTTCCTTGGATGTGCTATTTCAGTCGTTTCTGATTTCATTCAAGTAGATTCATTGCACATTTCTCCATCTTGTCCGCAAGAATGTCATGAGCTATTTGGTTAAGTGCCTTAGAGAAATCCAGATACGCACCATTTCCGCAGCATTCCACTGAGCTACCCAGTCTTGTAACTCGATTACAAAAGGAAATGAGGTAAGACTGGTGCACAGTCAGGTGTTGACTGGAAGAGTTGTTCATCTTTGTGATGCCCCCCACCACCAAAACAAGGGAGAGAAGCATTTACATGCTGTTTGCAGAGACTAGTGAAACAGGTTGAAGGATGTAGTGAAGAATTCAAAGAATTCTTATGATGGCTTTAAGGGAAGACTTTGAAGATGATTGAGTAGTATTTGTGATTTTTATTCAGCAAAGAGACCTCCTAGAAGATCTTAGTTACCAGCTCTTGGCGTTCTGAGCCAATAGGAATAAAACTGATTCTGGGTATCAGACACCATCCTTTCAGAAACAGTAGTAGTCTAGAACGGTAATGCTTTAATTTCTGAGAGTTTCTGTCCTGCATAATGGTTGGAGTCAACTCATGGTGGTAATGAAGACATTAGTGGTATATAATACTTTGCGTTTTCGAACCAGATTAAAGTAAGATAGAGCACGGTTTCAAAGATAGAGCACGGTTTATCTTGGCATTATACTGACTGTCATTTCCCTTGTCTTCTTCCAGGATCGGGATTTAGAGAGACTACGTAGAAAATGGCTAAATGCGTTAACAAAACGTCAGGAGTACTTAGATCAACAATTGCAAAAACTTGTCAGTAAACATGGTAGGAAAGCAAGTTGAATATTTCCTTTCCCCCTCGTCGGTGCATAATTAATTCCCATTTGCAGCCACATAAATTAGAAGTAGATGAACACATCAATAATGTGGATGGCAAGAGCATAGGAGTGTTTCTTATTTGTGTCATATCCTTTCAAAAGAACATTTATCTAGTTGTAATTGATGTCTTTGCCCTCCCAGCCCCCAACAAAGAAAGAGAATACACAAAGTAAATATTGTCCCTCAAAAATAACTTAAGGTAAGATGCTAACATTTCTTGTCCAAAAGCCCTTGAATCCTCTGACTCTGGAAGAAATCATTCATGTGCTCTTCTATGAACCAAGGATGGGCTCGCTGTAAACAGTGCACCAACCCCTCTAGCTTATAGTTACTTTTTCTTTGTGAAATTTTTTTTATCACTAATCGGGAAGTAGTAAGTTTCTAGTGAACTCTCATCAACCGATAACTGAAATATGGGCAAATCCTACCATTACAAAGGACAAAAAGTGTAAATAGCGAGGGGGATATCAATCTTTGTCCCTTATTTCTGATATTCTAGATAAGACAGAGGATGATGCTGACCGTGAGGCTCAACTCCTGGAGATGAGGTTGACTCTCACGGAGGAAAGGAACGCGGTCATGGTCCCCTCGGCCGGCAGTGGGATTCCAGGGGCCCCTGCAGAATGGTATGAAGTTGCCGTGTGTCTTCTGAAGTTCTAAATGCTCATTAAACAGACTGCTTTCTGTAGGAATTTTGCCTGTGCTTTAATGAAAGGAAGACTCGTTATAGCATGTGGGGAAAAAGTTGTTTGAATTAGAGGAAGTGTTAAATTATTTTCATGAGTCAGAATAACTATGACCTAAAACTGTTTTATTAAATAATATTGTTATTGGCTCAAGCAATTAAGATTTCTGAGAATCTAAATCAATATTTAGTACCAGTGCACTTAACATTTAAAAAAATAGTTAATATGTTAATTACTTGGGTCATTCCCTTAAAAGACTATTCGGTCATCATAAAATTGCATCTCCAGGAGTTTTAGGTTTTGGTGCTGGCTAAAACTATATTGTCAGCAAATGTTCTGTGCCACTTTATAGAAATTAAAAATAGTGAATTAAGCCATACGAGGCCCTTAGGTATATAATTTTATAAGAAAGTAACTTTAAACAAGGGGATTTCATTTATAAACAGGTATATGTGTCTTATAAGACTGAGTTCTAGTTTCAGGGCATATGATAATTATACATGAGTGCACCAGTGAAAAGGAGCAGCACTTACAGTCAAGTCTTTCTGGCATCTCTGATGTGAAATTATAGCAAATCCAATCGCAGAGCTATTATTGGCTTGAGCTGTAATAGTTCTGAATGTGTATTAAGGCTGTGTCACGAAGTACGTGCTGATGAGACAGTCCGCTTTATTTGAGATGCTATTTGTTCATTATGTTTTAGGACCCCAGTTCCTGGGATGGAAACACACATTCCTGTTATATTCCTTGACTTAAATGGTAAGTTAGGAGGTGCTTTCTGAAGGTTTACCTCTGACAAATTAGTGTCCAGATGATCCCTGGATTCTGACAAAGTATGCGGTTAGGCAGTTCTGTAAGCGTAAGAGTAGGAACCATTCCTTGTGTGCCAGAGGACTCTGATACTTGACAGAGAATGGATTTTCTGTAAGAATAATATTTTTATAACAGTAATAGGTATGTTTCATCGTGATGTGTTCTCATATTTCATTCTACAACCCGTACTGCTACGTGTATGCTTTGTTCTTTCAGCAGTTTGGGATGGTAGTCATGGTTTCCTGTGCTTAAAATAGTTCATTAATTAATCCATTTAGACATTCAATATTTTATATTTCGGGTGTACAGCATAGTGGTTAGAATATTTCCTTCCTTAATTTTAGGAAAAGACCTCTCTCTGGAAAGGACTAATAACTAGTGATTGCTTATGTAGCATGTTTTATTTTATCCGGTGTTTTCTTCGCACTGTTTAATAAATTTCTCACTTTTTCTGTGAGTTCTTATGCCATTTATCCCTATATCGCCTATTTTTAAAATAACTTGTCATTTTTTTTTCTCTGACTTATCCCCCCTCATGTAAAATATTTTGGATGTGGCTACATTTTATGTATACTTTGTCTGAGGAGGGAAAATAAAAATGAAAAGGTAGATTAACAAGCTAAAAATAAGTTAAAAGTCAGCAGTTAAATTCCTAAAACATCTGCAGAAGAACTATACATTAAAAGTAACTATTCTAAATGGGCAAGATTAGATGTCTTCAGGGGTTTTCTTCCACCTAGCTGGATAGCTGGAAGTGAGTCATGCCTGAGGTATTTCGCATCTTGTACCACTTAGCTTATTGAGACACATGGAAGATTTTTATATATACACAGAGTTAGGGAATAATATTTAGCCACCGTCTGTCTACCTGATGGGGTTGTAATATATTACCACTGCAACCTCTCCTTTGTTGTTCTCTTGACTTCTAGAGACTGAAGATGACTCTGAACTAGTCTTATGTTGGGTTCCTGGATAGGTGAGGGTGTGTGTGTGTGTCTGTGTCTGTGTGAGTGTGTGTGCCTGCTCACGCAAGAAGGTGGGAATGAATAAGCTTAAAGAAGACCTGTTAGTAAGAATATTCCTAGATATGATAAGGACCTTATTCAGTCTTTTGCCCATTCTTGGTCCACCCAACCCCATGTACCAGAAAAGATACTTTTGATGCCTGTTCACAAGCTTATGATAGATAGGTAGTTGGAAGAGCCAGGCTTGGAACTGAATAACCACAGCGCCATGGGACACCCCTCCAGTTTCTAGCTCATGGAGCCAATTGATTCGTGTGTTGAACTTAACTGTCAGATAATTGGAATCTCATTCTTGTTTCTCCAGATAGGGAATTTGGGTTATAATCCTATCATTAATATTTGTGGGCTGACTTGAATAACCTCTTGGGTATCTTGGCTTCAGTTGCTTTCCATGTAAAAATAAAGCATAAAGGTAGGAAATTGGATAAGATAATTTCTTGAGGCACTTTCCAGCTCTAAGATCCATGAACTGTTGAATGGTCATCATCTCTGTCACGTAAGATTTTAGAGCCAAAGTAAATGAAATTTGACGTAGAAGAATCTAATACTAAGCACATTGAAAATTAACTGGTAGGGATTATCCTTTAAAATGATCTCCATATTTAATGGAATGTCTTTGCTTTTAGCGGATGATTTCAGCTCTCAGGATAATATTGATGACCCGGAAGCTGGTGGGTGGGATGCTACCCTCACTGGGGAAGAAGAGGACGAGTTCTTTGAACTGCAAATTGTGAAACACTACGATGGAGAGGTAAATAAAGCATAGCTCAGGAGGACTGGATGAAAAGTAGTTTCTTTAACCTTCCCATGAGCCTTTTGAAACAGTTAGCAAGGTTGTCATTTCAGTGCTTAATTTCTCAAGAAAGATGAGTGAATACCTTTTATCATGACTTCCAGAAAGAATGGAACCACTTCCAGAAAGAGTGGACCATCAGATTACATCCCTTCAGCATTTCCCTTCCTCTCCTGGTAAAAGCTCATAGTTTAGGTCAGTGGAGGTCCAGGCTCTAGGGAGGAAGGTGCAGAGGGCACATGATAACCATGCGTGGGGTTTGCTCTGGGATTCTTCAGTAAAGACTTCTTAAGAGGGAAAAAAGAATAGATGAAGCCAGTGTGGCCAAATCTTGATAATGTTTGAATGTGAGTGATGGGTATTCAATGGGGGCTTATTTAAATATTGAGTACATTGGAAAAATTATAAACTATTTTAAGGAAGGAAAGCTGATACGGTGCTTTGAAGGGTATGCCAAAGTTGCACATCCTGACTCTAACAGTGAGGAAACAATCCGACAAACCTAATTGTGGTGTTCTCTGTAAAACAGAGGGCCTGTGCCCTTCTTTAAAGCGTCAATGTCATGAGTGATTCAGAGATGCTGGGGAACCATTCCAGATTAGAGTAGACTACAGGGACATGACAGCTAAAGGCAATTTGTGATCTGGATCGGAATCATTAAAAAATTGAATATGGACTCTATGTTACATAATAGTATTGTATTAATGTTTAATTTCCTGAATATGATCGTTGTCCAATGGTTAAATAAGAGGATGTCCTTGCTTTTAGAAGATACTTGCTGAAGTCATTAGAGATATAGTTATACGTCTGTAACTTACTCTGAAGTGATTCAGTAAAAAAATATATATATCAAAAAAGTAATAATACTGTATATATATGTGTGTTGTGAGAAAGATAGGATAAGGGAAGGTAGCAAATGTTAACAGTTGATGAATCTAGATGAACGATACACAGAGGTTCATTGTACTGAAGTTACAATTTTTTTTTTTTAATGTTTGAGCATTTTTCAAAATAAAACTTTAAAAGCCAGCCCGCCAGGAACATTCTGCTCTGTACTTCCCAGACCAGGGTGCCTGAGGCCACAGCCTCATATTCCACAGTCTCTTGGTAGTTCTGGTCGAACTGCATTTGTGACTGGCATGTACCACTTCAACCCAAGCCCAGATATTCCTTTGCGAGGCTTTTTGTTTTCAGGAGGAAAAGGAGAAGTATGTTCTCTGTGTCTTCTCTGCAGGTGAAAGCAGAAGCCTCTTGGGACTCTGCAGTACACAGTTGTCCTCAGCTCAGTAAAGGCACCCCTGCGGATGAGCGACTGTTCCTCATTGTGCGGGTGACGGTCCAGCTCAGCCATCCGGCCGACATGCAGCTGGTTTTACGCAAACGAATCTGTGTCAGTGTGCACGGTCGGCAGGTGAGTCCTTACTCCTAGTTGAAGAAGTGACTTGAACTGCAGGTCTGACATGAGGGCAGGGCCAGGGAGTGATTGCTCTGTCCTTCTGTCCCAACAGGCTCTGGGGAGCACTGAGCTTTTTGTTTCCAGGTGACTCTTCCTTTGCTGTAACCGCACTTGTTTCGGTCCTGGAACATGTCATCCTGGCTTCCTCCTAGACAGTGTTCACTTGTTACACAAACTCTTTCTTACTGCATATTCACAAAGGACTGCCATTCTTTTGGGTGCCCCAGGGCCCTGTCAAGGCGAAGTTCACTGTGTTTGTTTGTGACTTTTCATCTGGGTCCTACACGATGAGAAGGTTCACTGCAGTTAGCTATTTGTGCTTCTTACCCTTCGCTTTCCATACCTTTCTTTCCTTTCAGTCATCTCTGAGAATTCACTGATTCATAAATTTGGCAAGTGTACTCCGTCAGGCTTTGGGGTAAAAAGATGAATAACAAATAGTCTGCATCCTTAAAGAGCCAGTGTCTGTTGGTCTATGTAGATGTATAAACAGGTGACTCTTCTCTGTTGTAATAGTTCTGTCGTGTAGGTGGTCATCACGCGCTGGGAGACTGTAGGGAAGAGAACAGACAGACAGTTCAGACCGAGGAAGTCAGAGATGGCTTCAGAGAGCAGGGTCACTCACGTGTGAGCCGCTTTGTTACAGACGGGGAAGTGTGGCAGGCAGAGAAGGAGCTGTTGGCTGTTCCATGGAGAGGAGGAGATACATGTGCAGAGGTAGTGAGGATGGAAAGGACGTGGCAGGCCCGGGGACCTTGAGAAGCAGGGTGTGACAGAGTGTGCTGCAGAGGCCAAAGCTGTGGCTGTCACGTCATTGCAGCTGGACTATGAAGGAGCTTGTGTCATATGAAGGGGGTTAGTAGAAAACTCTAGGTAAAGATACAAACCATTTCTGTTACTGGGTTTTGCAAATATAAGATTTGGGAGGTTGACTCTAGGGATTCTTTTTAACTGTCTGTTCTTACTTTTTGGAGGCCTTCTTGATACACTGACGAAAACCAGGACAGATGAAAATAAATCTTTTCATTTAAAAGAGCACAGTCATGGTTGACAGAATCCTAGATATAATCTCCACGCCTAAAAATTAATCTTTAGTTCTAAATGTCACACTGATATCAATCTTTGAAATGAAGACTGGCGGTATGCTGTTAAAATTGCAGCTCTTTAGCTTGGCAATCCAACATCAATAAAATCCAGGTCATCGGGTTAGCCATAGAGGCACGTGGTGTGCCGCCCATTCACTCTTCTCTCGCTCTCCCTTTTCTCGGAAGTCTTTAAGGGATTGAAAAAGACACGTTGCTCCCAGGGAGCATTTTGAAGAGTCATCTGCCATTTCAGAACTAGAGATACTGGTTGTCAGGCACTGAGCATGACCTCGTACCAGCCCCACAGAATTTTTAACAGAAAGGGTGCATTGTGGAATCACCAAGTTTCTTTCTTTTTTTTTTTTAAAGGTTTTGTTTTGTTTTATTTTTTTCTATTTTTTGTTTAAGGAACAAGGAATTCTCGCATTTCTCCCTAGTTGAAATGATTTGACAGTATCCAATGGATGCTGAATGAAATGATAATGTCCTAGGGCATGGCTGTTTTCCCTCCCAGCTTTAGATACTTCATTCCTAAAAATGACTTCTTTACAGCAAGAACAGAGACTTCCTTATGACCCTAATACATACAAGTCAGTTTCAGCGATTCCATACAGATAGAAAACAAAACAGGAAGATGACAGTAGCACCCACACTTTGCCCCACCACCCATTAGAAGAAAGGTAATGTAAGTGGCAGTGGCACAGGCTCACGGCGAGAGAGTGAAGGGGTGAAATAAATGGTCTTTCTGCAGTCTTAGAGGCTAGCATCTTTTTGTTTTTTTTATTTGTTAACTGACGATTACAGAATAGGAAAGAAATTATGATTAAGCAAGTTTTTGAAAATAACGTATTTCTAAAACCAAACAGCTTGATTTTTCTATTTTCTTTGGGGGTTTTCACATATTTCCTGCTTCCCTTTCTCATGGAGACAAAGGTTCAGTGTTCGTTTAATATTCTCTCCTCTTATCTTTATTCACCAATTGTATTCTGCCCTCATCCCTGCTCTCTTCAACCTCTACAGGATGTTCAGTCTTAGCAGCATTTTCAAATGAGTCATCTATGCATTAATTCAACAGTTCAATTCTTAACTGCTCAAAGAGCGCAGTCAGCATAAACAATGACCATGCACTCTTAAATCATTCTTCATAACGATCCTGCTTTGGTCAAGAATTTAATGCCTGAACTTGTCAATATTCATGGTACAAGATGTCCATCGTGCTGCAAAAAAAAAAAAAAAAAAAGTGTAAGAGTCACCAGTCCTTGCTTACATCTTAGTTAGAAGGTCATTTTATTGTGTAGAAGTCAACAGCCTTATTTCTGTAGCCCTTTAGCAGAGCTGAACCTGATGCCTAGTGCCAGTTTCCAGGTTAGGGTCTATACTTTTCATACACTGGGTACAGGACCTGTCACCCATTGTGCACATTTAGATGCACAGGTATCTAAGTTGGTTTGTACTAAGATAAAGTTGAGGAACTTGTATTTAGTGATTTGAATTTCAACTTGCTTATATGAGAAATACTGTTTCTTCTTGGTTAGAATGAATGCAATATCTTTATGCTGTCTCTCTGTCAATGTAAACTCAGTTTTTGAGATGGGAAACCATATGTTCTATTTTGTTTTTCTGTAGGGTTTTGCTCAGAGTCTCCTAAAAAAGATGTCTCATCGAAGTTCTATTCCTGGCTGCGGAGTGACTTTTGAAATTGTCTCCAATATTCCAGAGGTGAAGGGTCATAAGAAATTTGAATTTACTGAAAATAAACATGTAACTTCCTGAAAAGTCACCTACCCAAGAAATCTGTATTAAATGGAATTGTATATTTAGGGAAATGCTATAGATTTTTAGAGCAACTTCCTAATCTTAACTGGACTCATAGTAAAATGTACTTGTGGCTTTAAAGGTTCTGGTTTTAGTATTTTGTTAAAGAAGAATATTCTTTTGAAATGCAAATCAACACTTTTTCACTGAGAATGTGAAGAGGAATAAAAGGTACAAACTTCCAGTTATAAAATAAATGAAGTCACAGGGATATAATGTGCTGCGCAGGGAATATAGTCAATAAGATCGTAATAACTTCGTATGGTGACAAATGGGTCCCAGACTTATTGTGATGATCACATTCTAAGGCATATAAATGTCAAATTGCTATGTTGTACACCTGAAACTAATCTAATGTTGTATGTCAACTATACTTTCATAAATAATAAATTTTTAAAAAGACATAAGATAATATTGTAACCCTCGAAGGGAGACAACATTGTATAGCATAGAGAGTTAGTGTTTCATTTTGGAGTCAAACAGAAATCTTGTTTATTTCACCTATTACCGAAGTGAACTTAGGTAGGTGCTCTGAGCCTAAATAGTTTCATTTATCAGATGAGGTTAGTGATGCCTTCCGAACAGGCTGGTTTTTAAGGATTAAATGAGACAATGTATACAAATTGTTGGTATTATTGCGATTGCTATTACTATTATAGTTGCTACTATTAGTTTATTATTATTTCTTTTTATGCACTGAGATATTCATAGGAATTAAACAAATGGAGCTTAAACTATCCCTGACAGAAGCTTATTGGAGGATGCAGTTTATACATGCTTCCTAATATTTAATTCCTGAATTAGACAGATTTATTTATCTGGGCACCGGCACTGCTGGACTTGGAGGCCTTTCTTTCAGGGGGGGGAGAAATTAGAGGGTCTAAGAAAAGGAATATGAAAAAGAGAAAGAAGAGCAGTCCCTCTGACACACTCATTGTCCAGAAGCAGGGAGTGAGACTGAACTTTCCTCAGGAGTGGAAAATGGAACGGCAGCCGTGGGGCTGAACACTTCCTCTTAACCACACCTCCAGTATCAGCCTCATTCTCTTCATTTAAGGGCTCAGGATTTGTTGACTGATTCCACTGAGTGTTTGAGCAATAGATGGACAATATATATTTTAATACAGAGACCAGTTTTGGGAAGAGTAAAAAGATTACGCAATACTTAGGCTTTGTTTTAGGTTTCTTATATCGCAAACGCACATTTTCCTCTCAAAGAATGTCAAATAGTAACTAGTTATTTCCTGGATCTTCAAAGTGTTAGACTTACACAGTAAATATTAACTGTTAAACTATTTAATTTGGAGCCTGCTGAACAAATGTTAAGTCTGTTTTCAGAGTTAGACTACCTGCAAAATCTTGGGTCTATAATAGATTACTCCTTGTATACTTATGTGTTTGATTAGAGACTTACTGTTTATTCTCTGTGTCTGAATGTTTTATATGTTTTTCCAGTTGTTTCAGATCTTAACTCTAGAAATGATTTGAATGCAGTTGAGAAACAGCTGCATTCACAATCTAGTGTACATAGTGACAGCTACGTGAGCCGTCTTCAGTTCTTCCTTTGTTCTCTTCATCTTCCCCCCGGTCCCCCAACTGGTAGTTTTCTTACCTTCTTTAAAAGTGCTTTTATTTTCAGGTAATATGGTTTTCAAAGGGAAGAAATGTGGGGGAATCAGCTGAAAGATAAACATAGAGCCTCATGTGACTGGGGTACCTGTTAATAATTAGCGAAACATCTCAGTTTGCAAGCGTTATTTTCACATTATCAAATCCTGATGGTAGAGAAAAAGGAAAAGTGAGACTTACAGCTTACAGTGTCAGGACTACACTTAGTTTATTTTTTATTTAAAAACAAAAAGATCCCTTAAGAAGCTAGGTTTCATCACGAAGAAGCCCCGAAAAGTTCTTTGTGTTCCTTATTTGACAGAAGCTTTGAAGGCTGATGGCAAAAAAGAAATGGTCAAAGGCCAGAGAGCAACAGGAGATGTTTTTTAAAAAGCAACCAGAATGCTTTCATTGCTAGTAGGAGTATGAAATGATACCAACCGCTTTAGAAAATATACACCTGCCCCATGATCCAGTAATTCCACTTCTAAGTCCTTAAGCAAGAAAAATGAAAGCATATATCCATAAAGACTTGCACAAGAATATTCATAGCAACTTAAGTCAAAATAACCTAAAACTGGAAACAACCCCAAACATCCATCAGCAGATGAATGGCTAAATAAATTGTGGTATATCCATACTTTGGAATCTTAATCCGCTATACAAAGAAATGAACTACTATATAAATTAATCTCAGAGTCATTATGCTGAGTGAAAGAAGCAAGACCTAAAAGGGTATGATCCCATTTATTTAAAATTCTAAAACAAGTGAAGCTAATCTATGGGCCAAGAAATTCTCTTGCCGTGACGAAGGGACTGTAGCCCATGAATGAGCTTCCTGAGGTAACGGAAATACTTGACATCTTGATAGTTGTGTGAGTAACATGGATATATGTGTTTCTTAAAACTTTCCCCTTTTTTAAAAATCAGGATGATGTCTATCCCCTTCAGACACCAGAAAGTATTCTGTGTTGAATGGTAAAAAGAATTAATGGTAAAAAGAATGCATGCAATATCAGGAGTCAGGAGACCTAAGTTCTAATCTTAACCTCTTTTGTTAATTATATAGTTTTCCGCTTTCCTCATCTATAAAATGAGAATGATTTCTTCTTTTCAGAGTTATTAAAAGGCTCAGATGAATTACTATAGGAGACAGAAGTTTTGCCATCTTTCAAATTCTTCCTTGTTTAGTCTGTTCTAATGCTCATTTAAATTTTTAAAAATATTTTTGAGGTTAGAATGTGGCTTACAATTGATATCTTAAAATTAATTGGCAATTTTTTTTCTCCTGAGAGTTGTATAGAAAGATGTTATTTCTTAAAGTTGATGGCATCTTCAGTTGCAGTAGCATACGGACATATATTTTGTAGTTTTTGACATTATTATAACCAGTTTACAAGTAAATAAAGTATCTGATTTTCCCTGAGAAGAGTAATTTGTTAGAAACAAGTTGGCTTGAGGTGATTGAGTACATTAACGAAGTCCTTCCCTGGCTTGTGCATATCTGCCCCCGTCAGAGGAGCAGGGTGGGCTCTACTGGAAAGCACAGTGAGGGAGAATGCCGAGCTCCTTCTCTTCTTGGTAGGCTCCCTGCCTTTTGGCCTCTGCCCCTCCAGAGTTGTGGATGGAGACCAGTTTTAGAAGCTGCCGCATTTTGAACATGTAGTCCGTGATAGGCTGCCTAGTAAAAGTGTTGAAACTCAGCCCTTCTTTCCGCTCTTATTCTCCATACCCGTGTCTGCCACCTACTGTAGTTGTTTGGTTCCCACCCTTCTCTAGCTGTCACCCCAGCTCCTCATTCCTCTCTCTTGCCCTTCAAGATACGTTCCTCAAGTGTTGTGGTGGTTCAATTTCCAGCTAGCCCACCAAATCCTTTCTAACTAATGCTTTTGTTTTCAATGGCAATAGAGGACAGTTTTGTTGAGAGTGTGCTCTTTCAGCTACACTGTGTTTAAACTAGCCTTTCAAGACAACCTAATAACCATTTATACCGTGATTTCTGTGGGAAATGAGTTTTGAGTTCCAGAAGCTGACTTTAAAATGGAACTTTGGAATGTATCCTATTTATTAGTTCAGTTCAGTACTGTGTGTGTGTGTGTGTGTGTGTGTGTGTGTGTGTGTATGCATGTATTTGTGTGTGTATTTGTGTAGCTCAAGAAGCATTTATGTTTTCTTCTGCAGTGTACTTAATTTTAATACACCACTTTCCATTCTCCAGGATGCCCAGGGAGTTGAGGAACGAGAAACATTAGCAAGAATGGCAACTAATGTTGAAAACACGGCTTCCCCTGACTCAGAGGCTTATATTGAAAAATACCTCAGAAGTGTGCTGGCCGTGGAGAACCTTCTCACGTTAGATCGTCTTCGCCAGGTCAGCCCACAGAGCTGGTAGCCGCAGTGCTAACCCAACCTGATTCTGTGTTTGACTTTCTGCAATTCACAGTACTGTTATGTCTAAACTTTTGAAGTGTCTGTTTAAGTGGAGCATATTAATTTAGCTTAAACATGCCAGTTAAGTCTTTGAAGATATAAAAGCTACATTTGGAAAATTACTTTTTCCAAGACAAGACATGGTTATTTAGTTGCCTTGGAGTAATGGAAGAAAATATTTAACTCTTACTAGCTAAAGAATTATTTTAAAAATTCCTTCATACTGGGCAATAATGTTGCTGAAGAAATACGCAGTAATGAGGCACAGTGGGCCCCTCGTAGCTGGATATGCCTGCTATAGCCTTAGAGCGGTGTGTAGAAGGGATAATAGAAATGCCAGCAATAAACCTAGTCCTCAGCGAAACCCTAAACCTCATTTTACCTAGCAATATTGAGACTTTTTTAAAAAACCAAAGATACTAATGAAAAATAAATGTGAATGGTCTAATTTTCACAATCTTTCTCCTGGGACTCACCTCCCAGGAGAGGCCGTCTGCAAAGGGACCATCAGTAGATAAAGAAGAGAATGGTGTAGGTAACCTGCCAGCTGTATCATTAACTGAATATTCTGCAGTGATTGGAATTCGAGCATTCTGTCATGTGAAGTAACATGACAGAACTAGGAATGTGTATGTAGACATGGTAGCTCAAAGCCCGCTGTTGATAGTATTGCTTTGGAGGTGTGTCTCTAGTAAGTATTTTTCCTCTTTTTCCTGTCTGACAGGAAGTTGCAGTGAAGGAACAGTTGACAGGGAAAGGGAAGCTGAATAGGAGGAGTATTAGCTCTCCAAATGTGAACAGGGTGAGTACCTGGAATCCCCATTCTGTGCTCTGCTCGTGTTCTCCTTTCCTCCTCTTTCCGTCCTTGGATGTCATTTCTTTCTCTGAACTGATGGCAGTGCCCTGCCTGCCCCTTCTCTTCGCGGTAGGATCTGTGCATGCGTCTATCACTGTCCTCACTGATAATAGGGGAAGGGTACCCATTTAAGTTCCTCTCTAGTTTTTCCCCTTTATCTCTAAGCACCAGTGCCTGGTATAGTGACTGTAGGTGCTCAGTGAGTGTTGAACTAAAACCAACCTAGCCCAGTGCCTAGGGAATCCCTTTTGAATTTTCTGGGCTTAATTTAATGACTTTAAATTGAGAGAAGTCTGGGTGAGGTTTACAAATTGAATTGCTTACACGTCATCCAGTATAGTATAAGTGTGTAAAACAAGTTAGGTTTATTTCACTTAAGTATCTTAAGTTTGTTGTTGTTTTTTTAAACATAGATAAATAGTTTATGTGCATATTAAGCATGCAAATAATTCTTCACAAAGAAATATGCTTGACACCCTGTGATTTATCTCCTTTTCTTACTTTTGATAAAGGTGTAGTTATGAGAAATACTATACCTTTGTCTGAACTTTATGCTAAGAAAAAACACAGTATAAGCATTGTGACAAAGAGTAGCTGTCCCTTAGCCTTAGTGTTTGAGAGACAATAGTGAGCAGTAAGAAGGGTATCAAACCGGAGGGCACATGTGGCCCCTGAGTGACTGAGTGACATCACTAATGCTCTGAGACCGAAATATTGGGAACATTCTCAGACATTAAGAAATGTCACTTTAATTCAACATAAATATCTTCTCATTCCTTCAGAATATGATATATTAAAATGTACTGACATCTGCAACAATTTGGTATTTATAATCATGTGGTTTAAAATGGTTTGAGTGTATACATTTTCTATGAATATCTAGAAAAAGGAGTTGTAAGATCAGGACACAGGTAAGGTACCCGGTGACCTGGTGTGCTCTAAATGGAAGGGGATAAACAAAAAGAGTATCTCTTATTTAGGCCCATTTAGTTGCTGTCTCAGTGGAAACTGGATATCTGATCTTACACAAACCTCCCGTCTTAAAATTGTTGATAACTAATTCACTTTTTAAAAAATCTGTGCCTCACAATATCCCAAGGCCACTCACTAATCTAGTTTGCAACTTTTGTCTTGACAACCTCTCTGCTACCATCCAACTTTAACATGCGGTTGATTTGATTTTCAAAGTCTTGTTTCTAGGACTGTTGATTTATGTACTTTCACACATAAAGGACTAATCCCCCTCGTTATGTCTTGTTCAGTTGTCTGGCAGCCGTCAAGATCTCATTCCATCCTACAGTCTAGGCAGCAACAAGGTAAGCTTTTGTACGTTCTTTGTGTCTTAGCCCTATTTCCCATTCAGCTTTCCTTCTCTCAAATATCACGTGCTAGTTTTGCAGGCCAGAAGTTCTCCTATTCTTCTGTGCCTGTGAAATTTATTGGAATGTGTTTAGAGTTCATTTCTTTTTACCTGCCAGTTAGAATATGATTTAATAGACCTTCTTATTACTCTACTTTTTAGGGGTTAAAAAACAACTTTGTTGCTTAAGTTTATATTTCTGTTTAAAATGTTCTTCCAATTTGTGTCATAAAAGGGATTTCAAATCAGGTTTTTAATGATAAAATAGTAATGTAATGATTGAAAATGTATGAAGAATAAGAAGATTATACCCTAAAGTTAATATTATTTTTTAGAAGAAAAAAAATATGGAACAGAAATTTTGTTAGCTGGAATTTATTTACTTGTTAATAAGATTGGCTATTTAATGATAATTATTAAAGCTAAGTGAGATTCATTACACTACTCTTTCTATTATTGTTAGTTATGCTATACTGTTTTTGTATATGTTTGAACTTTTCCTTATAAAAAGAGTAAAGTTGATAAACACTCATTTTTAGGATCTAGGTTACTAGTAGTTTGCCTGAAATAATAATATGTATGTATGTGTATATCCTGTTACTTCAGGCAAACTACTAGTAACTTAGATTATAAAAATGAGTATGTGTGTGTGTAAATGTTTATAGATATATAAATTGTTCTCCAACTCATCAATTTACTGATTATCTACCGTGTCTCTGAAAGTGTGCTAAGGTTTAGTACTCCTTTATACTGGTTCAATAAGTTTGATTAGCTCTTGGTAAGCAAAGCATAGGTTGCAATTACCTGAATGAAGCAGAGTTTTTGGAAAATTGTTTACATTATTTTAAAATGTAAATAAATGAAATATTTTAAGGAAAGCCTATTTATAAGGCAAAAACATGACTTTCTGTGTTTTTTGGAAATACATCTAACCCAGATCCTCAATTGTAAGTTTATTGAAAGAAGTGGCCAAATTTTTTTTAGCTTTTCTATCCCCCCCACCCCTGCCCAGTTTCCTTATGTTTAAATGGAGAAAATAATAGAAAATAATAGTATCTACTTGAAAGAAAAATATTGTGCTTTATCAACTCCAAATAAATAGAATAAAGGAGCATAGATGCTCTAATAGAAGTGTGGCGAGGTAGAGTAGGAGCCCAAAGCAGGGAGTGGACACTTTTATGTGCATTATGCAAAGATGAAGAGGCTGCAGAGAGGAGAAACCCCACAGAAGCTTAACACGGAAAGACGATAAGGTCCACCCAAAGCAGAGAAGGAGCTGAAGCAATAGTGTGAACAAAGTGTGGAGGGATGAAAGAGTTTGCTGTGCTCATGACAGTGCACCCAGCGTGAGTTAAAGTCGAGGGCCCCCAGAGAAAGGGGGCCTTATTTGAGAAGATCTTACGTGTGCCAAGGAGCCACTGGAGGTGTACCATGCTTAAATTTGAATTGGAAAGTTTTTTTTTTAACACTTCACCTAAAGGTCACTTCTGTTCCTGGCTATGATCCATAAAATTACATTGGAATAATGTATATAGTAAAAATGCATGCAGTTATCATTGCAAAAGTGCGAACAAATTTTTAATTGGAGGGTGGAGAGATCAGGTAAGGGAGAAGATTCAGCAGTGGGCAGAGGGAAGAGGAGAGACTGAGATATGTTAAGGAGACAGAATCTCAGAATTCTGTGGGCATGAAGGGTGAGGCTGAGTGAGCGGGGAGACTAGGGTGGCACCAGGGTTTCTGGACGATTGTATACAGAGATGAACTGTAGGAGGGGCAGGCTTGGGGAAGAAAATGATGTAGTTCAGTTTTTGACAGTAAGGTATCTATCACCAGTTCAAGTGTCTGGAAGCCTGGGCTGAAAACAGAGTGAGGAGGTCAGGGCATAGTTGAAATAATGGGAGGGATTAGGTCACAGAGGTGAGGCCGTGAGGGCATGATGATGACACGTAGCGGCAAGTGCAGGAGCAGAAACTGGCCGAGCCACTGAAAGGAAGCCTCAGAGAGGCAAGGAGACCAGGGAGGGAGAGTGACTTGGCAAATGAGGGTGGGAGGTGTGAAGAAGGACCCCTTCCAGATTCTTCAGAGACTGTAAAGTGAGGACTGAAAAGACTATTTGGATGTGACAGTAAAGAGTTTGTTGGAGACCTTTCCCAGGGCAATTTCTGTGGAGGGTTGGGGTGAAGTTAGAAGTCATTTAAATGAGTATATATAACATTACATACTTTCGTTGCTCCACCAGGACTTCCCCTATTTTAGTCATCTTGATTTCTTGGGGTGCCTGGGTAACTTGTTGAAGATGAGGAAAGTCTGATTTCCACCCTCTCCGATTTTGCTGATGTCATGGTGCCATCATAGCGAGAAGGATATGGGTCTCGCCACTCTGTTTCAATATGTATTTTAAGTTGTCGTCATGCATGTCAAAAAAAGTGACACATCCTTGACTCTCATTGCAGCAACTTCCTCAGAACTCGGTCTCCCCTGCTCCTCCCTGACCATAGCAGTCCCCACTCTCTGACAGACAGTGGTACTTCCGTATCTGGCAATGATATTACATTGCCAGGGAAAACGGAAGGTTTCTCCACTTGCCGTTCTAGCTCTGCTCCCTGTTCAGTGTGGACCTGTCATTTTTATCTTGTTTGGAACTCTTGGCACCCATGAGCCCTGAAAGGGTACCAGGTATAACTGGGCTTCAGCCATTGTCTTGTCACTGTCCCATGGGCATCACTTCTCGCTTGTGTCCAGATCTGCAGGTTGAATGAATGTTTACGTATCAAAATTAGAGACCTTTTGCTTTTCACTGGGGAAAAGGTTGAGGAAAATTGTTCTAAGGCAGATTATGATGGATGGACCTATCTAGTGCATAAAGAAAGTCAGGTAGTAGAGGATTATACCTGTGATGCTAGAAAACAAAGCAAAAAGAATACTAAGCAAAGAGGACTTGCTGTCAGGCTCACCTCAGCGGGGAGTACAGAGTGGTTCGTCCATTGTTAGATGAGGGGCCCTCAGTAGTTTTGTCGTCTAAAGCAGAGCATCTTAAAAGATTTTTAGGGAAAATAAATATTCTTTTTTTTTTTTCCAAACTGTTTGTTTATTTTTTAAGTGTGTTTTTCCAGGACCCATCATCTCCAAGTCCAGTAGTTGAAACGTTCTTAAAATTATATTTACTTCCATGTGAGAAAAGAAACGTTTCCCCTCCTATCAGCAGCAGTGAACAGAGGTTCTCCCTATGGCCTTTTTAATGAAACAATGAAAAATATCTTCAAATATGGCATTGCCTTGTATTCAAAGTGTGTTATTAATGCGACCCATACCCTAATTCCTCAGAATTGCATAGTGTTTAAACTAACTGACGTACAGATTATGTGAGTCCTATTAAACCCCTTTACACAGCAGCAGTGCTTACACACATGTGAAACGACATATATACAAGGGTGTCCACTGTGACATTGTTTATAATGGCAGAAGATTGGAAACAAACTAAATGTCCCTTGGTTTAGTCTGGTTAAGCACATTTTACCCACACCCACATGCACGCGTGCACACACAAATAAATAAGTGGGATGCTGTGCAGCTGTAAAAATAATCAGGAACCCCTCCAGTTACTAATGTGGAAAGGTCACCAGGATATACTTAGTGATTAAAAATGAAGTACAGAACAGTATGCTGCCATTTGTATTCCCAAAGTGGGAAGACGAGAGAGAAGTGTGTGTGGCTGTTTATGGATTTGCTTCCATATACGTAAGAAACCTTATGAGGCTCTCTGAGAAACTAATACCATTTTTCATCTGCCTCGGGAAAGGGTAGAAATATGTGGGGGTAGAGGTAGGCACCTTCTCACTGTATGCTTTTTATATTGTTTGGGTTTAGATTATGTGAACCAATAACCTATTTAAAAATTAAATAAATTAAAATGTAAAAATTCTATTCTCTACCCTTTTAAGTAGCTAGAAGTTTTTGTTCTTTTATATGCAGTGGTTTGAGAAGATCTTCTGTTGCTTTATCCATAACAATTTGCTCACAAAATCCTAAAGGAAAGATGACTGAAGAAATTGTTTGGAAAATTTCAGATTCATGTTTTTTTGTTTTTTTTTCTTTTCTTTTGGGGATTCCTGTATTCTTCTGTTGTCAGAGATCCAGGGAGAGGCAATTATTCCATTAGGTTTTCCTAATGAGCAGGATGCAAGTGCTGTCCTACTGTCTGAAACTTAACATGCTTGTTTTTCCCTTGAGAATAAAAATGAGTTTTTAAATACAGTTTTTATAAGGTGACAAAATTCGACATTATACTAATTCTTTGGCTCTTCAACTTACCGTTTTGTGAAAGTAACTTCTGAAGTCTGTATGTATGATTGTTTTCTAACATCCCTTGTTACCTGGCCTAAGACTGAAAATATCGGTCAAAAGAGATGAGGAGTTAGGCCTCTTCCTGAATTTAGAAGGCTCTGGAATCTGAGGATTTGGAGTCAATTTATATTAAGCCAATAATACAGATAAATATTTGAGAACTTGCGAGATGTTCTTTTCTGCAGCATGGGGCAAGAGGACAGGAGTGAAAAAATGGCAAAAGTGCTTTGGGCATTCCGTCGACACCACAGAACTTTGCTCAGCAGGACCATCTTGGTTTCTTTGCACAAAAGTATTTAATGTACAAGAGTCGAGTCAGAAATATCATTTTAACCTGGAGTTGATGATGCTTAAAATGCTTGAAGATGTCTTCTGAAATAATTGAAAATTATGGTTTCATTAGTTACGTCTACCTTGTCAACTTGAATGGGCCGATTTCTGAGTTCTCTGTTTACGTTCACCTTTGGCTATCCCTCTGATTTTGATTATGAAATCAGAATTACACAGTAAGAATTTGATCCGCTGTGTCTTCCCCTGTGTGACTTCAGAACATTTAGGTTAGTGGAAAGATTGTGTAGATGCAGGGAGAGGCCACAGAGTAGATTCAGGTCTCCCTTTCTCCTAATTTTCAGTTAATATCATGGAAAAGATCGGTCAGTTGGGAGCAGCATGACACTGAAAGCTGTGGCAGGAAGGCAGGAACAGAGAGCTTGATAGGATTAGCGCTGTTGGAGAGGGGAGAGGAAAACAATCTCACACTTGGGCCTGTAACACTTCAAATTCAGCCAGCCGTATTTTGCATTCCTTTATTTATCAAGGCTTGCTACATATTAAAATTGGAATTGTTTTCCTGAGCGCCATCAAAATTGAATTTGATTAACTACTCTCAACTTCTAAATATACCTTAGGGCCTAAAAAAAAAAAATTACTCTTGATAAGCTTTTCAATTAAAAATATAAACTATCCGTAGTCACAGTGATGTTATTTACTATAACTGGATATTTCACCCTGTTCATAAGGCAATTCTTTTATAGATCTACTGAAAACTTAGTAAACTTTTTTATGACCAGTCTACCAAGATGGACTCATGTTGAGGTGCAGAATTATTTTCAGCACATTGTTTTTCCATCTAAAAATTGGCTGTGCATAGAGCTCTTTTACAATGCAAAGAACATTGTCAACATAAAAACACTGGGTTTTCTAAAGCCCTTTTAGATGGAATTATGTTTTTTAATAAGTTAATAAGATAATGTGTTTGTCATCTTCGGATTGGAGTTTTTGATGTAATTAGAAGCAGCCAGAAGCCTAGATGGCTATACAGGTAACAAAACTGAATTGTGTGTTTGGCCACATCCCCTTCCCCAAAACTACAGTTAGCACGTGTGGCCCTGGGAAGGGCCAATGCCAAGTGTGACGACTTCTTTAGCTGCGTTAGAAGCCATCTTTGGGCCTGGAACGTCTCTGGCACTTCTTTTGATGTACCTCTTTGATACTTTCCTGATGAAAAACAGACCTTTTTGTGGAAAACTCAGAGAATCTGTGTCTCGTAGAGGACCCGTCACAGGAAACCTGAGGCTGCACGGGGCTGGGGGGAGGGGGGGGCGGCGGAGACCCAATCAGGTCCTCAGGTCAGCTGAGAGCCTCCAGTGTTTTTCCCCTGTGCCTGTAAACATGTGCTAGCTACAAATGGTCACTGTTGCGAGCAGCATTTTGCTTCCTTGGATCCAGCCTGTAAGGACACATCCTCTGTAATACGTGTGAGGCTAGTGCAGGATCCACAACAATGTCCGAGTTTTCTCTCTCGTCTCTCCTCATCTAGGCTGATTCTGAAGTTTGATAGACAAGCAGAATGTTAGAAACAGATCACAGATTTATCTTTTTAGATTTTAGGTAGTAGAGTATAGATAACTGTGGTAGAAGTTAAAGAAAAAAAAAAGCAGCAGCAGCCACGTTCTCACTTTGAGAGCTGAGCTCATAAGAGAGCAGAAAGGTCCAGGGTCTGGCCAAATGGTTTTTATTAATTGTCCTGAGTTCCTCTCCCTCTAAATTATCTTCAACTGGGATGCTTCCCCCCCCCCCCAACTTTTCAGTACAGGGTGATGACTCTGGAACAGCCAAACATATAAAATTAATTGTAAAGACACTAATTGCCTTGTCCCTGGGGTTGGGAGGGCAGCGTACATGGTGTAGCTAGACCCTGAACCACAGGTTTATTTTCTGGCAAGAGAATGGGACATGTACTGCTTGAGAAAAAGAATATAATGAATGATTTCAGTAGAGTGTTTCCCCGGAGATCTGTGGGTGTCACAGAGAGGAGGGAGGAATGTTGTACCCAGTTCATTATCCAAATTTGTTGTTCCCTGTGAAGCAGAGCTTGTTCTGTCTCAAAGTGATTTGAGACGCTCTGTGTCCTCGTCTCTGGTCACCGAGACCTGGGAACAGTTAGCATACGTGATTCCTCAAGGTTAAGATGACGGTTACGATAGGTGGATGAAGTGAAATGTGTCGCCATTTGTCATTATCTGATAAGGCTAGCAGGCTGGCTGAGGCGGTGTGTGAGTACTGTGTGCATCCTTTCAAATGTTCTCACTTGAGCTATTTGAATATATGAGACAGTAAGAGTTATTGCTTTCATTCTGATTTGGTAGTAACATTGTGTGTGGGAGTGCCAACTGGGAAAAATTACTCGGGAAGCTCGCAGAGCCCCAAGTGTGCCTTGGGGAAGAGGTGACACCTACATTATTTGTCATTGGACCATTATACACCAAACAGCTGAGGTGCCGACTCCAAATCAGCTCCTCAGTTTTCCAAAGGGACAGAGTGCCACTCTGTCAGCTGCCAAACAAGGAAGGAAAATCTGAAATATGAAAATAAATGTATTCTCACATTGAGTATGTTGTCTTCAAAATAGCCTTGCAGGAGCTTAGCACTGTCAACCAAGCATGAGGCTTTTGAAGCCCCAAGGGCTATTGACCTTAGTGTTCACCCACCTGAGTGCGATGTCCCAGAATACACAGAGCCGCCCTTCCCAGACAGAGGATGCCATTTAAATGCAAACAACATTAATGAAACATTAAAGTATGTAAATCAGTGTGTGATTCATAGTAGCACAAATGCTCCTGCAGTGAAGTATTTCAGAATTCTTGGCTTCCCAAACCTTCTCTTCATGTCTCTTTTGTTTCCTTGCTTCCTAATGCTAAACACCATACCATTTAAAGAAAAAAAGTCAAGTGCTGAGAGAGTTCCTAGGGCAAAGTGTTCTCTAAGGTAAACAGGATCCAGATCACTTAGAGCTCATTGATTTTATGATCAGTACTTAGGTTGCTGTTGAAAGCAGATAGGTTTCCAATCCGTATCTGAAACGTAAGAGGCCTTTCCACCTCAATCTGTCTTCTGGAGCGGTGAAAACTCGCTTTGCGGGGCGATTA
The DNA here is from genome assembly GCF_036562045.2 of Rhinolophus sinicus. Lineage (NCBI taxonomy): Eukaryota > Metazoa > Chordata > Mammalia > Chiroptera > Rhinolophidae > Rhinolophus > Rhinolophus sinicus. The sequence goes on from NC_133757.1 coordinate 98,845,329, forward strand.
CTAATGAAAACTCACATTAGTTGCGGCGGTCGCTCATCTGTGCAATACTAGCTTAAACTAATATAAGATGCCATTATTTAACTCTAGTGAAAAAGAAGTCAGTGATTAACAGAGGATCAAATGGAAACTTAAAGTGTTTGAAATATTTGCATCTCATCTCCATTACTGGTTTGTGTACTTGTAACATTTGGTTGGGATTTATTTCTTTCCAAGATGGGACTAATGTTAAAAGTGCTTTGATGGTATCACCATTTTTATGGCTCACCACAAGTTCTAGAATGGTAAATTAATCAGTGATCCCCGAAAGTAAGACCTAGCTGGATAATCAGCTGTAATGCGTCTTTGGAGCAAACATTAATATCCACCCGGGTCGTATATTAATCTTTGCTCCAAAAGATGCCTTAGAGCTGATTGTCCGGCTAGGTCTTATTTTTGGGGAAACACGGTAGCTGGCATTGTTTTGGTATTACCCAATGAAATCTCTTTAATGGGAATTTACAAAATAAGTTGAGAGTGCAATAAAACTTGTTAATTCCGACTTCCATTATTGGGAACTTGGGGTTCCTTGGTTTGGACTTAACTGGAACTTATCTTTAATGTCTATTTAAAATGAGAAGCATGGTAATATACTGTTCTACAGTTTTTCCTTTCGTGAACGATATGTGAATGGATGGAAAGATGCACTCCTGGAGAGGAGAGAAGAGACACCTGACACCACTAGAGTTGTTCCTGGGTTTCAGTTGAGAATCTGAAGTGAAAAATGGTTATCTTGAGGCAGAAGAGCCAAAACAGCCCAAGAAGCAGAATGTAGGGAGAATTTCAGAAGGAATGTGTTACTATATCCATATTTTGTGGGAAGCAATATGATGTAGTATGAAGAATGTTAGGATGGAACTGAGGAGACCAACTGAGTGGTAAACTGGAGGGAAATCCAAATGTGAGGTGTTATTATTATTAGGGAAGTTAATAATATAATACAAAGAAGATTAAAAAGTACTTATGTAATCAAATCGATTGTGTCCTATAAAGGGAAGAAAGCTTTAGTAATGTATAACAGTCTTAAGTGTCTTTAGTTTTTTTTGTTAGATGATTGATTTGGATCAAAATTTCCGATTTTGTCCTGCATAGGGTCGATGGGAAAGTCAGCAGGATGTATCTCAAACCGAAGTTTCCAGAGGAGTAGCTCCTGTGGCCCCATCCCTCCCTGGTTGTCCCCAAAATAACCATTCTCCTGATCCAGGTAACTTATATTTTCATTTGTCAATGACTGTCATGAAATTTGAGCAGCTTTCAGAAATAGTTTCAATCAGGATTTCCTACCAGGGAACCACTGTCCTACTGGTTAAAACCCATCTGAATTTTCCTCTTTCTTGTCTTGACATGTTAAGTTATATTGATTTTTGAATGTTGAATTTGTCTTGCATTCCTGTGATAAATCCCCCTGGATCATCATGTGTTTGTTATACTTTGTATTTGCTTGATTCCATTTGCGGATATTTTGTTAAGGATTTTTGTGCCTATGTTCTATGATGGATATCTAGCTGTACTTTTCTCACAATAATGTCTTAGGTTTTGGTATCGTGATTATGTTGGCCTCATAAAATGACTTGGGAATTTTTTCCTCATCATCTTTTTTTTCTGAAAGGGTTTATGTAAGCTTGGTGTTACTTCCTTCAATGTTTGACAGGATTCACCAGTGACACTATTTGGGCCTGGAATTTTCTCTATAGGAAGATTTTAAATTATGACTTCAGTTTCTTTAATGTAAGGTTACTTAACTTTTTGAATACCCTTATGAAACAGTTTTCATAAATTATGTTTTTCAGGGAATTTTCTATTTCATCTGAATTATTACATTTATTTTCATAAATGTTACAGTTTTCCCTGTTGCCCTTTTAATGGGATCTGTTTTGATATTCTTTTTATTCTCATATAGATAATTTTTGTTTTCTTTCTGTGTTTCTTGAATACTTTTGAGACAGGTTTATCAGTTTTCATAGTCTTCTCACAGAACCAACACTTGGTTTTATTTTCTCTTTCATTGATTTCTGTTATTTCTGTCTGCATTTCACATTTTGGCATGTTGTGCTTTCATTGTCATTATATTCAACATATTTTCTGGTGTCCCTCTGATTTATTCTGTGAGCCATGGATTATTGAGCATGTTAATTTATTTTCATGTATGTGTGGAGAGGTCTTACTAATTTTTTAATTTAATTTCATTATCAGAGGAAAGACTTCAGTCTTTTGAAATTTTTTGAGACTGTGCTATATATCTTGGTGAACATTCTGTGTGCACTGAAAAGAATGTCTATTCTGTTTTGGAACATAATGTTCTGGATATATCAATTAGGTCAAGGTGGTTGATAACCTTGTTCAAATCTTCTGTATCCTTACTGATTTTTTTTTTTCCTATTCTATCAGTAACTGACAGTGGGCATTGAATCTCCAAATATGATTGAAAATTGTCTATTTTCCCCTTTATACCAGTTTTTGCATCATTCACTTAGAAACTCTGTTATTAGGTGAACAGAGGGTACCAAAACCATGTATACACATTTTAAGAAAGGAAAAAACTGTATTAAAATTGTAATAATATATACTGATAACAAAAGATGAATACAAGTCATGTGTACACATTTTTTTGGCACGCACGGTATATACATTTAGGATTGTTATTTTTTCCTGATTAAGTAATATTTCTCATAATGAAATGTCCCTATATATCTGGTAATACTTTGAAATATCTCTTGCTTGATATTACTACAGCCACATCAACTCTCTTTTGCTTACTGTTTGCATGGTGTATCTTTTTCTTAGTCTTTTAAATTTTAGCCTGTATATGTCTTTAAATTAAAAGTGATTGTCTTGTATACAGCATATAGTAAGGGATAGCTTTTTAAAAAAATCTAGTCTGACAATTTCTTCCTTTTCATTGGCATGTTTAATTCTTTTACATCTAATATTATTATGTCTGCCACGGTGCTGTTGGTTTCTATTTGGCTTTTCTATTTTTGTTATTTTTTCTTTTCACTATGACTTCTCTTTGCCTTCTTTTGGTTTAATGGAAAAGTATTTTTGAGTGTTTGATTTTATTTCCTCTTTTGGCTTTTGGATATACCTGTATTTATTTGCTTACTTATTGAAGTATTTTTTTGAGGACTCCAGTATGTATCCTTATCACAGTCTACAAATTAATATCACTTCCTACTGCACACATAGAAGAGCCTTGCAACAGTATAATTCCATTTATCTGATCCCCCACCCTGCCTTTATTTTGTATCATTGTTGTATTTTTTTAGTTGTTATGAACCCATTTTGCAGTGTCACTCTTTTTGCTTTAAAATTGCCACTTTTGAGGAAATTAAGAGACTATGGATAATCTTTCCTCTTTTCCTTCATATTTATTATTTCTGGCACTATCCAACCTTCCGGAATATCTTACATTCATCTGATATCATTTTTGTTTCGCTGGAAGACTATCCTGTATTATTTCTTACTGTGCAGTTCTCCTGGAGAAGAATGTTCTCCCGTTTGAAAATATCTTTTTTTCACCTTTTTTTCTTTAAAGGATATTTTCTCTAGATAGAGAATTCTGGGTTGATAGTTTGTTTCTTTTAGCACTTCAAAGATGTTACATTGTTTTTTAGACTCCTTTATTTAAAAATTTTTTTATTTTTTAATTAAAGTTTATGGGGGTGACAATGGTTAGTAAAGTTACATAGGTTTCAGGTGTACAGTTCTGTAATACATCATCTATATATCACATTTGTGTTTACCACCCAGAGTTAGTTCTCCTTCCGTCACCATATATTTAACCCCCTTTACCCTCTTCTACCATCCCCCCTACCCCTTACCCTCTGGTAACCACTAAACTATTGTCTGTGTCTATGAGTTTTTGTTTCTTCATTTGTTTGTCTTGTTCCTTTGTTGTTTTCAGTTTTATATCCCACATATCAGTGAAATCGTATGGTTCTTGACTTTTTCTGTCTGATTTATTTTGCTTAGCATAATAATCTCAAGATCCATCCATGTTGTTGCAAATGGCACTATTTCATTTTTCTTATGGCAGAATAGCATTCCATTGTGTATCTATACCACATCTTCTTTGTCCAGTCTTTTATTGAAGGACACTGGTTGTCTCCATGTCTTGGCCACTGTAAATAGAGCTGCAGTGAACATTGGAGCATATATATCTTTACGGGTGAATGTTTTCAAATATTTTGGGTATATACCAGGACAGGGATTGCTGTGTGAAGGTTCCTCAAAAATATTAAGAATAGAACTACCATATGACCCAGCAATCCCACTCCTTCTTTTCTGATGAGAATTCAGCCATCATTTCTGTCACCTTTCCCCTACATGTAATGTGTCTTTGTTTACTTTGTTTGCTTTCAAAATTTTCTCATTATTATTATTATTAGTAGTAGTAGTAGTTAGTTCAATGATATGCTTAGATATAGTTTTCTTAGAATTTATCTTGCTTGGGTTTCACCAATGTTCTTGTATCTGTAAGATGAAGTTTTACAACAAATTTGGGCAATGTTCAGCTATTAGTTCATTAAATTTTTACCCACTCTCCTTGTCTCTTTGTAATCCTGAGAACCTAGAATCTAATTACACGTATTTTGGATTGCTTAATATTGCTCAAGTCACCGAAGCTCTATTCTTTTTTAGCTTTTAGTTTTCTTATTTCTTTTTGTTGGGCAATTTTTTTTATATTTTTTTGTCATTTCTAGTCTCCTGTTCAGCACACCCAGGGAATTTTTTATTTCAGTTATTCTTCTTTTCAGTTCTAGAATTTCTACTTCTTTTTTAATAGTTTTAATTTCTCTGCTGATATTCCCTGTATGTATATTTGTTAAGACCATAGTCTTATTTATAAAAGAAGCTTCTGCTTTTATAAAGAAGCTGCTTCTTTATAAAAAAGAAGCTTCTTTAAAGTTTTTATCTGCTAACTCCAGCACCGGGACCATCTCATGTTCTATGTCTGTTGAGTGCTTTTATCTTGACGATGGGTCCTTTTTAGTGAGTTTTGACAAATGTATTTACCCATGTGTATTATAACTTATACCCCAGTCAAGATATAGAAGATTTATGTGACTCCAGTGACTCCACCCAGTCAGCCAATGTTCAGATTTCAGATTAGTTTTGCCTGTTTTACAATTTCTTATAAACGATGTTATACAATATATATTCTTTTTGTGTTTGGTTTCTTTTGCTCAACATACCTGTTCAAGTCATCCAGGCTGCTGCATGCATCAGTAATTTATTCTTTTTTATTGATGAGAAATAGTTCATTATCACAATCGAATTTATCACAGTTTTTAATCAGTTTTATTTATGGGCATTTGGTTTGTTTCCAGTTTTTGGCTACTGTGAACAAAGCTTGTTCTTATGTAAGTCTTTCTGTGAAGATTTCTTTCAAGTAAATACCTAGGAGTGAAATTACTGGACCATAGAGTACCACCTTATTTTAAAATTCTGTAAATATGTGTTTTTTTTTAAGACTGTGTGTGTGTGTGTGTGTGTGTGTGTGTGTATATATATATACACACATATATATATATGCAATACTTACTTGCTTTACATACTCGTATTTACTACTTTGCTTTGGTCATTATTGCTTCTTGTACCCCCCACCATTCTTATGAGTTTAGTCTTTTTTTGGTGAATTATATCCATCATTAGTGCTTTTAGCAGTCACATTTTAGTGACAAACTATTTCTTTTATATGTTAGAAGTTTTTATTTTGCTCTTACTTGGAATCCTTTCACTACGGAAAATACAAAACATACAAAGTAGAAAGAGTAACATGATGTGCCCTCCAGTACCCACTCCTGATTTCAAAATGATCAGTTCAGCACCAGTCTTATTTATCTGCACTCCCACTACTGCTCCACACCCTCTCATGACAGACAATTTTGAAGCAAATCCCAGATATTATTTTATCTGTAAATATTTGTACGTGTATCTCTAAAGCAATACCCACAATACCGTTTACTCCTAAGAAAAATTAAAAATAATTCCTACGTATCATCAAGCATCTTGTTAGAGTTTAGATTTCCCCGAGTGGATCAAAAATATCTTTTATGCAGAGAACCATATGATTTCACTGATATGTGGTATATAAACCCAAAACAACAAAAGAACAAGACAAACAAATGAGAAACAAAAACTCATAGACACAGACAATAGTTTAATGGTTACCAGAGGGTAAGGGGGGTGGGAGATGAGGGTAAGGGGAATCAAATATATGGTGATGGAAGGAGAACTGACTCTGGGTGGTGAACACACAATGGGATTTATAGATAATGTAATACAGAATTGTACACCTGCTTTATATTTTTAGTGATTGCTGTTCTGATTACAAAACAGCCTTACCTTTTCATAGTTCACCAGAGTTAATATGACTCTACTTTATGTAAAATGTAGAAACCTTACAACTGTATAAGTCCGTGTACCAACTGTATTGCCAGTGAAATTTGAGTCGTTTCAGGGTCATTGTGGAGTAGAGATAGGGCCGTGGCTGTGCCCTTCTGTTCAGGCAGTGCCTCCTACAAACCCCTCAAGTGGTCTCGCTTTTTTAAAAGAAGTGTTATGAGTATACAGTGTTTTATCATTTATGACTGGAATTAGATTTTTCGAATAATTTAGTTTTATTCACAAAGGGGAAAGAAATCTCATATCATAGGCATTATCTGCATGTCTGATCCAGGCTTTGGTAATGAAGAGCTGCTAAGAACATTGTTGGTTCAGGGTGTGTGTCCCTTGCTTGTAAAAACAACTAAAACACCACTCTCTTCCTGAATGGTCAGTTTTATCATCTTCATTCAGTAAATAGCATAAAAAATTAATCCCTAAAGAGTTTAAAGTCTAGATGGAATGCTATCCATATGTGTCATCAGTTATGTGATTTAAAAATGAGAAACCTTATTTTATTCTAGGGTAGAAGTTAGAACTTGATCCAGTTAGTCACTAGGACTGGGGTTGGATTACCTTCTGCATACTAATAGGAACCCTGGATATTAGAACATTTTAGAAGTATCCCACTTCCTCCTATTTATTCAGAAAAGGAAACGCCATTGTGTTTGAGGGTAACTATAATAATACTATGTTTTTTAATACTAATTTTTAAGTATACTTTTTTAATCTGTATTTTTAGATTTGCTTACAAATGATATTTGGCAAATTTACAGTAAAGAAAATGTCTGTTGCAACTGTTTTTGCCTTATCTCTTTTCCCTTCGATATTTTTGACAGGACTTAGTAGCCTTGCGGCCTCCTACTTGAATCCAGTAAAATCCTTTGTGCCACAGATGCCGAAGCTACTAAAGTCTCTCTTCCCTGTTCGTGACGAAAAAAGGGGCAAGCAGTCATCTCCCTTTGCACATCAGGTAAAAGCATCAAAAAGCAACAGGGAACGTTTTTCAAAATAGATTGCTGGCAAAATGGTGCTCTGTGTTGCCCTGAGCTGGAGGGAGGGGGGTAGAAAGCAACAATGGGGGGCGTTAGAACTAGGCTTTTAGATCTGGTAAAAGCTTGTGATAATTTCTCTTCCACTCTCTTCAGAGATAACAGAGCTGTTTAAACTTATTGACACTCTCAATCCTTCTTGCTTTTAAAAAATGCTAAGTACGCTACTAATGTGATTTATGGTAATACCACTTAGAGCAACAATAGTAAAATTTATGAAGTGCACTTAGTGTTGTTTGTGTATTGCCAAACAGAAAATGCAATTCTATTTTTAATTCTTGATTTCATTTCTTATTTCAAACAATTTCCTATCATCACTGTCCTTCCCTCTCAGCCTCTTTTTCCTCTACTGTGGTTTATCCGTTCTTTCATTTATAATATTAAAAGTGATCATTTGTCTTATTTCCCCTTTTTCTTAAAACTCCACCTGGCCTTAGAATAAGTTTTGGAGAAAATGTTAAAGCGTTTTCCAAATAATCAGGAAACTGCTCCTATGAGACGGTGAGTGGGAAGCCTGTTGGAAATGCAATTTCTAGACTTCTAAAGGTGTGAATTCAGCAGAAAATGATAAATGAGGATTTATTTATACTCATTCAAAAACACATACAGTGCAAGTTCAGTTGTTGAAATAGGTCTTTTGACATCAACTTCTCCACATTCACTAAAACATTCAAGTTACAGAAATGCAGGTGAGCCCTTGTCTGAGACCTTAACTATTTAAAAGAATTTCTAAGTTTATGAATACATATGCAAGGGTGATGGTGTTAGTTTTGTAAGACTGCTGTGCCGATATATAATTTTTCAATCTCGTATTATATAAGCATACCTGTACACACATTGGATGAAAACATTGTGATCTTGGAAATGTTTCGACTAAATTTAACTAGGCATATAACGGGTGCTTGAAAGTTATCAAAATGGTGCTCGCTTCGGCAGCACATATACTAAAATTGGAAAGTTATCAAAATGAATCTGTGACCGTTAGAGCTAAGAGAAATAGCAAGTCTAATACTTGGTGGGGGTTGAGGTGGGTAAAAATGATTTTTCCAAGGGTTTGTTATACATTATTCTGTTCTAAACTTCCACATTGTTATTTTGCAAAGTATGATTCATGGACTGTGTCAGAATTTCCATGGTAACTTTTAAAAAATGGTACCAAAAAATAAAAATAAAAAAGCGCCTGATCTCATAATCCATACCCCACCTGGGGGCACCTTATAATCTGCATTTATGAGCAGCCAAGGTGATTCTTACTCACATTAAAGTTTGATAACCACTGTTTTTCAATTGCCATTTGGTGAAGACAGTTATATACGTTAAAGGAAATTGGAATGGCATTAGAAGTCATTGCATCGACCTACAATAGTTACAATTATTTTTTAAAGCTACTCTGAGTTTTTGATGTAGCAAGTCAAATCACCTGCTACAATAAGAAATTATTTTTACTGTTTTGACAGTAAGTGATCATTTCTTCTGGAAGAGCAATAATGTGTTAGAAACAAATCTAGCGATTGGAGGATAACTGTAATTTATCCAATTTAAGGACGGTAATCTTGAAATATTTTGAAGCTATCTTAAAGCAGTACTTGCTAATTCAGTTTACCTTGTTTTTGGAGCATATATGAGCGAAAGTGTTGGGGAAAGTGGTCCCAAATGTTTTATATTTCATAAATAAATGAAAAGATAAATGCAAGACTGGACTTAACAAAGACGCTCACCAGTGGAGCAGAAATGTTCCAACTGGTTTGTGAAACCCTCACTCCAATGAAGGACCCTTTCTCAGGGTTGCTAGGGAACTGCATCTTGCCTGCACAGCCTCTGTCCTCATCTGACTTGACCTTCCAGGAACATCATGCTTGAAACACTTTCATCTCTAGGCTTCGTTCACTACAACATTTGCCAGCTTCCCTTCTGCTGACTGCTAAGTCTTTCTCGATTGCCTTTTCTGGGACCATTTATTCCATCAAGCCGCTAATATTCAGGTGCCCCAGAGCTCTGTCCTGGGCCTTCTTTTTCTTTTTTCAAACCTCATTCTTTCCTTGGGTAATGTCATTCCACGGCTTTAACTATTTATACACTGACCGTGCTCACCTTTCTATCCCTGCCCAGACTTAGCCACTGACCTCTCGCTGCATGGATGTAATTGTCCATTCAGCTTTTCCACTTAGATACGTATCAGTTAGGCATTCACGTTTTACAAGTCCAAAACATTACTGTTTGTTTCAGCTCACAACTCTGTTTACCCCCAACACACAAAATACTTACAAAAATACATGCCCACGTCAGTATGTAGCACAAACATCCACCTGGTTGCTTATACCTCACAAATAGTGCATCAGTAAAATTGGGTAGGTACAAAAAAAAAAATTGTGTGGGTACCAACCACCTGCAATCCAGTGACTTCTGGTCCTGTCCATTTCCCACCACTCATCCGTGTCACTGTCGTCTCTTAACTATGGCAGCAGCCTTCCGGTTGGTCTATCTGACACTGTTTTTCCCTCACGACCGTGTATCATGCGCAAAGTAGCCAGAGTGACCTTCTAAAACCTTACATTAGTCCCCAGCTTGAAGCCTTCCACTGCTTCTTACTGAAACTAAATAAAATCTGCATTTCTTACTGTGACTAACAGCATCCTATGTGATCTGATCCCCTGATCTTTACTCTCTATTCCCTTTATTCTCCTCTTTGCTCATCATACTAAACCATATTGGCTGTTTCTTTCTTTTTTTATCTCAATGACACATGAAGCTTCTGTTAGTCTTAGGCTTTCATACTTGCCTTTCCTTCCGCTTTGACTGCTCTTCCCCAAGTCTTTGCGTGGCACCTAGATCTCTGGAAGAAAGGTTTACTACTTGACTGGCCAAGAAAGGCCACTCTGAGGCAATCGTCTGAGTTTAGAGTGGCTCTGACCAACCAAACTAAAACAACAGCCTCCACCATGCACAGTACGTTGTGTTGCTGTATTTAATCTTTTCCTTGGGAGTTAGTGTTACGTCTGTATGTTTATTGATTGTCTCCCCTCTAGACTGTAATCCTTGAGGGCGGGGGCATAGTCAATAACAAAATGTCTGCCGGTCGATGGACCGTGACATACATACAGATTATAATATTAGATAGCTTGTATGTACCCAGTGTCATTTGGTGCTATAAAGGACTCTGTTTATAGTTTAGAGGTGAGAGAATCACATCTTAGTGGGGATTTGAGATATCAAGACATACTCATGAACTTTCTTTCCAAGACTGATTGATGTAAGTTACACCAAAAGAACCATTCCTAAAGGAGGGAAACACTGTAGCTTATCATTTTGGATTCAGTTGATCAAAGATACTTGTGTTCATCTCATTTTCATGACTGTCTCTGCTAAAGCTCTAAGAGAAGTAAATTATAATTTTAAATGACAATATCAATATACAGGTTCCATTACTTGGGCCACTTTAAATATGCTTTGAGTTGTTACCACCTGAATGGTGTTTCATCCTTGGAAATGGAATACTTTAGTGCCAGTGGAATTTCAAAATAACAGCAACAAGAACAAGGCGCTATTGGCTACTTGAGTGTTCCCCAATTTTTTACTCCAATGGCATCCCGTTCACTTGGTAATCAGATTTGGTGCCTAAAAGTTGAGGTTCGTACTTTTTTTGATAATCTATACCACCCCTCCTTGTGGAACCTCCAGGTCTTCCAGGGAAAAGCTCGGCTAATTTCCAGCTAGTCTTTGCCTCAGAGTTTTCTCTGCTATTACTCAGGAGTTACAGGGAGGGGAGAAGGAGGATCTCTGTTCCCTTAGGCTTACTCCAGACCTTACAGCTACACGTTAGTCAACTACATCTCATGTAATAAATGCTTCATCATTTTTCACTTGTCTTGCCAGGGTCTTTATTAAAGTGGGGAGCCCAGAAGTGAAATGGCAATCCATATGCTTGAAAATCATGCAACTATTATCTTTCTCTTCTAAATAATGTACTTCTACCAAAGTAGCATACGATTGTACTTTTTTTTAAAGGCATATATTAACTCATCATGCTTCTGGTCAGTTAACATTTGTGTGTTTTTTTCCTGTTTATTTGTTTACACTCTTGGCAATGAGTTCTCCCTTATCACTACATTGTTTAGTTGATGTATAAAAATACTTAAATAAGGGACTTGAGAGTTACTTCTAAAATTTTGAAACTTGATTTTGTTATAACATTTCTAGGATATCAAGATACTTTCTTGAGCAATTATTTTTAAAATACATGTGTTCTAGCTATCATCTGCAAACTTTTTAAGGGCATAATCTGTCTGCATTTGAGTCATAAACAAAATATTGAACTTTATAGGGTGGAAGAGAGAATGCTGTCATACACAGAGATCACTCCTCAAATCACAGGGTGACAGATCAACATGTTTCAGGCCTATGTATTTAGTAACTTATGTCTTTAGTCCACCTCTCTCTCTCTCTCTCTCTCTCTCTCTCTCTCTCTCTCTCTCTCTCTTTTTACCCTCCCCGTGTCCCTTCCCCAAAGAGATAGTGGGAGATTTTGTTAGATACGTGAAGTCCTCTATATCACCAGTCCCGTTAGCCTAAGACAGAAGTTCATGCTGATGAACATTCTTGCTCACCCTGTGCACTGCAGGGCTCTGCCGTAGCTCTGTGTGAGTATCTAATGGTCTGGCTTACCAGTAGCATAAAGAAATGCATGGACACTCTGAACCTTGCTCTCTATTTTGATTTGCTGCTAGTGCCTTGTGAGTATACTAATTTCACTGGCCAATATAAATAATCATTAAATAATCAATAACAGGCTAACAAACTTGTAGGTTTTGGAATAACATCAAAGACAGAACGCAGAGAAATAGAAATCAGTGCATATGCCTTAACGGAATCTGGATCAATTCTAAGTATAGGAAGGGATAAATATTGATCTATCAATATTGCATAAGACTTAGAGACAGTAAGTAGATAGTAACTTTCCTTAAGACTTATGACGTGAAACGGCACACACAAAAAATACAAAAACCTCAAATGGTTTGAGTATCAACAGAGACAGAACACGATAACCGGTTTTATTTCTACCTACCCCCAACTTTTTTCATCATTTTGAAAGCCATTTCTCTTTCCATTTCCCACCTAACTATGGTGAAAGATATTAAAAAGCCTTCCTTTTTATGTTTCTGTCCCAGTTTAGTTTGGAGACTTAAAATTCCTTCTCTGAAACAGTCAGAATGATGAAGACACTGACCCTCACCTACCTAAACACCACCCTTCGGTTCTCTGTGGCGTAATTAGACTACACTTAGATTATTGCACTTGGTTCTGGATTCGTTACTACTAGAAATTCATTGACCAATTGAAATTATTTCAGAGAATAACATCAGAAATGATTTATGAGGAAGGATTAAAGGAGTTATTTATAGTTTGACCAAACAATGACCGAGAGAGCTGATTGTATAAGCATTCAAGGCCGATCAACACCACAGGCGGGGAAGAATTGTATAAGGCGAGTTCCACTAAAGCACTGGCTTGAAAGGCATAGAATGACAGAAATGAAATTAATGAAGGGAATGGTAAGAACTGTGAGTAAGTAAAATGATTTATAGATAGCAGGATACTCTTTAAAAAAATGGGATTTTTGTCACTTCTATTTTTCAAAACTAAGAAGATTTTGAGGGTATAAAAATAGTCCAAGTAAGAACTGAGGAATGGAATAGATGCTGTTTCTACCACTCATTCCTCATATTTTTAATGTTAGCTTATGTGGAAGAGACAGGAGTTGTGTAATAAGGGAATGATTATTATAAAAAACGTACCTTTAATCAGAGTGTCCTTGACATTTTCAAACAAGAATGTTCAGTTCCCTCCCTCATGCAAAGATACAAACATACAACGACAGTGAAACTCTAATGAAAAGATGAACGTTTATTAACTTATTCTTTGGAATCAGCAGGTTCTCAGATCAAGATGCTATTTTTTTGGCATTATATTTCAATATTTGAAAAGATTCATGGATCTTTTCTTGTAAGGTAGAGGTTAACAGTTTATTCAGAAGATTTAAGAAACAAAGATTCTAATACAGAATCTTTTGGCTTGACCATATTCATAAAGACTTATGTTTCTCATTTTTATAGAGACTTGTTTTTGTTTGTAACCAGTTTCTGTCTTGAGTCCCAGAAATGCAAAGAGACTGCACTGGAGAAGGTGACAGCTGACAAAATTGCTGCCTTTGACCTTCTGATGCAAGTTTAGTAACTAATCTGGAAAATAATGAACTGCAATTAATGAAATCTGTACTCATATTCAAGTGTGTTTCTCAGACAGCACATAAAATAATTGAAAGAACTTCCTGCTCTCTAATTAGTTAGATTGAATTAATTTGGCATAATAGCTTTTTTCACATATCTAGAAGTTTGTGTTCAGATGATGCTATTTCTGTACTTCAAACTTCGGGACTCCAGATGGCATCTGTGGTTCATCTAGGGAATTAAAGAGTTAACGCTCAGATTTAATATCCACCCTCAAAAGCACAGTCCGAGTTCCTTTCCAGCCTGTCTTTGTTGCCCTGTCTGCCCTTTTCAGTGTCCTGCACTTTGCTTAGGATGGCTGGCCTCGTCACCCGCTGGGAGTTATCTCCAGTTTCAGCACAGCTTCCAGCGTGGTAGATGGACAGAGCCTTGGGAGACAGCAGCACCCTGCATGTCTCTGGTGCCATCTGGAAAGATGCTTGTCTAGTTCTTCTGCCTTCATATCAGGGATCTTTTCATATATAAAATAGGAACCGAGAAGCCGCTATCATCCTTCCCTTGTGCACGAAGATGCTGCTTTAGACTACTTGGACTTGGGCTCCCTTGAAGAAACGACCCTCCTTATCACTGTTTCCCCTCCCTATCCCTGTTTGTTGATTAAGGGTTCATCATCTTAACTAAGATTAGAAAAAGGATCTAGCCTTCCCTTTTCCATAATTGTTCAGGTTCTTTAAATTTACTTCTTCTTGAGATAACAAAGGGAAGTTTGCACAGGCCTTCCTTCTGGAATGCAGACTTCTTTTAAAATGCGAGGCAAGTGATTTCCGTTCATTTGCTCCGAGGGAAGAATTCTTAGGTACTCTTCCTACTGGTAGTAGAAGATTCTTATCTCTGGTTTATTTTTCCAAAGTCATAACATTTTGCTGTCTATCTTTGCCCCAGAAATGTATGGTTCCTGTATTGACATACTTAGAGATACTAAGTTGACAAAGGTGTCTTCAGAATCAGGGTTAGTAGCTGATGTGAAAAATAATGAAAATAAGATAGTTCCTGAGGCAGTAGAGAAGTTGATCGAAGAGACTTCAGTCTGACAGTCATTTTTCAGAAATTGGCATTGTATGCTTTTGTATAATTCTGTAGATCGGGGATTGGCAACCTGTGTGTGTGTGTGTGTGTGTGTGTGTGTCCGTCCAGATAATGTTATTTTAGGCTTTTGCAAGCCATACAGGCTCTGTTAAAACAAGCCATAGACAATAGTAAGCAAATGAGTTTGGTTGTGTTCCAATAAAACTTTATTTATAACCCTGAAATTTAAATCTCATGTAGTTTTTACATGTCACTAAGTGCTCTTTTATTTCAACAATTTAAAAATGTAAAAACTATGCTTACTTAAAGGACTTACCAAGCTGGAGAGAGTCTAGAGTTAGACCCTATTTTTCAGTTTCCAGAGTAACAAATATTCTGTGTTTTAAGTAAACATCCATCATCCTTCATGGACACTTGAAAAACAACCATCATTTTTGATGAAGTGAATGTTATATCTTCTTTTTAAAGAATATAAATTATTTTTTCACATAAATGTTTAAATAAGTTTTAACAATTATCATGTAGAAGTTTAAAACGTAAATTCTAAAATTAAGAAACTATTTTTTCTGACAACTCCAGAAATATTAGTGTTCATATTTTTCTATGTGCAGTACCTCTAATAAGTCGAACTAACACATATAGTGAAATAAAGTTTATTTGGATGGTCTCATTCACTTTTGTCCACTGAGAAAATGGTTTACTTATTGATAGAAGAAACGGTCCTTTTAGTTGTTTTGTGTAATTAAAATTAAATAGGAATATCAACTATTGGACCCTGAGAACCTGTTTTTTTTGTTTTGTTTTGTTTTAAAGATTTTTTGGGGGAAGGGGAACAGGACTTTATTGGGGAACAGTGTGTACTTCCAGGACTTTTTTTTTTTCCCCAAGTGAAGTTGTTGTCCTTTCAATCCTAGTTGTGGAGGGTGCCGTTCAGCTTCAAGTTGTTGTCCTTTCAGTCTTAGTTGTGGAGGGCGCAGCTCAGCTCCAGGTCCAGTTGCCATTGCTAGTTGCAGGGGGTGCTGCCCACTATCCCTTGCGGGACTCGAGGAATCGAACCGGCAACCTTGTGGTTGAGAGCCCACTGGCCCATGTGGGAATTGAACCGGCAGCCTTTGGAGTTAGGAGCATGGAGCTCCAACCGCCTGAGCCACCGGGCCGTCCCGAGTGCCTGTTTTTGAGGTGCATGAGGACTATGCGCTGTGTAGTTTGGCTCATACTGTATCTCCAGCTCCGGACACAATCTTTAGAATATATAATAGCTACCTGGTACATGTTTGTAAATGGGTAAATCAATAAAGCCTACATTTCTTTGTTCGAAAGAAAATTGAATTAATGTTGTATCATGAATGGCTTTGGGATTGATAAACACAAGTAGGAACTTCAGATTTTTTAGATAAGATATAATTGTTGATGGTTTAAAAATGTGCTTATGGTAAGCCAACCCAGAGATATGTTGGAAGACAACGCACAGCGTTCCAGTGGTGAGGACAGCCATGGTGTTTTGCACATGTGCTGAGTGCTCACTGTGTGCCCGGGGTTTCCTGTGTGTCCCCTCGGATGTCATGTTACATTTTCTAGTAGCCACATTTAAAAGAGTAAAAGGAAACAGGTCAAGTTAATTTTAATAATACAGTTACTTAACTCAGTATGTTCGTGATATTGCCATTTCACCTGTAATCAGTATAAAACATTTACTGAGGTATTTCCATCTTTTTTTCTGTACAGGCCTCGAAAGCAGGTGTGTATTTCACATGTTTTAGCAAATCTCAATTCGGATACTAGATTTTCATTGGAAATACTTGATCTGCAGCATTTAGACTTTGTAACATTGAAAAAATAGATCCACGTGCCCAAGCTGTTTCAAACGCACTTAAAGGCACTTTAACTTCTAAATGTATATATTATTAATTAAAATTAAGTAAAATAAAAAAAATGTTTTTCCCACTTCTCTGTCACATTTCAGGTACTCAGTAGGTACCTGTGGCTGGTGGGCGCCACGTTGGACAGCGCCAAGTCAGAGGGTGATATTAGATACTGAGTTAGCTAATGAGGAAAGTGAGACTCAGGGACGTTAACCTTAGACTCTGTCTAAGGTTACAGAGCCTCGTGAGGGTAGAACTGAGATTTATATTCAAGAAGCAAAATTTAATGCACAGTTGTGATCTTAAGAGATTTCACTGGATTTGATTAAAAATAGCAAGTGGTTATATTTGTAGAATGAATGAATCTATAAAGTATTTGAAGGAGGCACTGCTCAAGCTGTGGAAATACACTGAGTAGGACCTGTCCATATTTCCTTTTCTTGCCCATTTGTTTCTGAAAAAATGATCTGTGGGCAGTGCAGTGGGGAATCAAAATGACAGTTTTAATGCAGGAGAGTGGCATGGGCAAATTTGTATTTTTGAAAGCTCCTCTGACTGCAATTTGGAGGGTGGGTTTGAAGAGGATAAAACTGGAAGAATCTATTCAAGTGTATGCAAAAACGTCATGAAGGATTGTCAGATTGGTCAGAAAAATGAAGTCACATTTCCATGCTTGACAAATTGATACTTTCATGTCATTGATAGAAAGGGGCATGTGGCAGGTAGGGTACCAGTGTTTCTGACGGGGACCAGCTGGTGGCCACCTGTCATCTTCCCTGGCTGCCATTGCTTAGACAATTCATGGGGACTCGATTTCCACCTCCCAGATGTGCAACCCCAGAGGTGATCAGGTTTACACAAACAAAGCACGGATGGATCAATTCAAATGTTGTTACTCCTTTAAAATAAGAAATATAACTGCCAGATGGAGAGAAGTGCTGATGTCATCATAGCTAACACACTCCCCTCTGGATCACCCTGGAAAAGCCACTGGATAAACCAGAAGGGTGCTCTGTGAGCATGGGGAGCGGGCTGGGTGAACCGGTTACGGACGGCATCGGACGATGGTCGCGGAAGCGCCTCCCTCTGCACCGGTGCTGGGTGCTTCCCACCGCTTTCCTCCTGTGACTTCCCAGTTCCCGTCTTGCAGCCTAACCACCCTGCCTCTGATTAATGTAACCTTTACAAACTATGTTTATATTGATTAGGTTATTGCTGAGTCTTGATCTTTAGGTAAAGTGTACATGTCTGATTTTACCCATTGTTTATTACTTTTCACAGAACATATTAGAAGATTAGGAAGCATTTTGTTTATATGCACTGCCCATGCTTGGTTTTGTTCCTTGTATTCTTCTCACTTTACAGCATGAAAATCAAAGGTTGGGTACTGGTTATTTGTAGCAAAAGTCAATCTTACGTCTCTTGTTGTATACTCCTGTGCTTGGATTTAAATGATGGTCAGAGTTTTAAAAAAAGACTTAGAGGGTGTTAACTTAGGCACCACTAGGAAATGACAAGAATTTATCAAATTCAGGGTAAGGGGTGATTATTAGGAAGGGTTAATTTTCAAACAAGAAAATAGTGCATCAGAAAATTTATTGTTTTTGAACAGAGATTATTTTTTCCTTCAACTGATCTCTCTTCTCTCCTTTACCCACCCATATGCCCAAATTTCAGAATGTCTATTCTTTTCCAGATTCGATGTACCTGTGCAATGTGGCCTTTATGTGACTTCAGTAATTCATTCATTCATTCACTTATTTGTCTATTCACTCAACAAACATTATTGTTTTATGTGTGGGAATACCGAGATGGATGAAACATAATCCAACCCTTCCGAGAGCTTGGTTCAGAGGAGCTCCCTCAGCGACATAAACAGGATGATGTCATGGATGCTGTAATATGTGTGTGTCTGAAGGCAGAGCATTTCTCCCTGTGATTTCGGGAAGAGTAGCTCATGCTTGAGCTGAGACTTAGAGATGACTAGGTGATCACCAGGTGGGACATGACTCCCTAGGGGAAGGGACAGCGAGAGGAAGGCTCAGGGAGCTCCGCGTGGGTTAGTGTTACACGCCAGGGAAGCCTGCAGCCTCGCGGAGAGGGGACAGTCTTTCATGTTGTGCCAAGGAGTTAAAACTTTATTCTTTTAGGCAAAGCAGTCTCCAAAATAGCTTTTAGGCCCAATTAGGAAATTCTGAGCTAATTTGCCCTATTTTCATTCATGTGGCAAGTGAAAGCCAGAGTTAAAAAAAAATGACGATATATGCTATGAGGAGTGACCATCACCCCTCCCCTGCAATAGTTCTAAGCAATTCTCTTACCTGTAACCTACTCCTTAATAGTTAACAGTTTTAGCAATGCTCAGTCGACAGTGTTATTGCAGGTTCAGCTGGTGCTTGAGAGCTCACCCCTTTTCCATCTCTGTCGCTAACTCACTGGGCAACCCTAATGCATTTATCCATTAGGTAAATATCTCTGAGCCTTGGTTTCTGTGATGTGAAATGTAGATAATTATACTTATATTCGCTTGCCTCATGGGACTTCTCCTTAATATTTATAGCTGCAAAATACTTTGCAGTCATTTTTATTAATAGTTACCAGATGTGTCGTAAGGATTAATGAGCTTATGATCTGTAATGTTTTGAGCTCCTGAAATAGGAGGCAACTGCCTGCACAGGGGATATGTAAAAGAGCATTAAAATGCAAACAATACACATTTGGAAATTTGAGCTGTTACGTGTGAAGGACAAATGGCACACTTAAGATTTCAGTATACTTTGTAGTATTTTTGGAACTCTTAATAAGGTTGCTGAATTCATCACAGGCCACTGCCAAATACAGAAAGCTAAGTACCCTTTACCCTGCACATATGTGTGTGTATGTGTACACACACACACACACGACACTGTTTCTGTTAATACCACCCTTGCCCGTCTCCCTTTCACCCTTCCTTCCTGGGCATCAAAGTTGATTCCATTTCCCCTGCCTCCAGAGCCAGTTGTTTCCAAGTATTCTGTAGTCTCCTTCATATATCTAAATTTTAATTTCTATTTCCTTTTCCTCTTCCCATCCAAATTTAGGCTCTTATTAGCTCTCCACCGAACCATTAAAGCAACTTCTTAATTGATTTCCCCACGTTTAGTATCTTCCCTCTACTTAAGGATTAATCTTCTGTAAGCATACTTCTTATTACTGCTTCATTCAGTAACCTTGGATAGTTCTTTCTTGCCTATGAAAATGAACCCTGAGCTCATACAGCCTGCTCCACGTGGCCCTCACCTCTCTCCCTCTGCCCGGTGCTCTTCTGTCCAGACCCTTCTCTCTAACCCCCCGAAAGATCCTGGAAGATGGAGTAGCTTTTCCCTGGGCAGAGATGTGAGTAGAGGGAGCAGCAGACACAAAGTGGCTCTTTTGCCATCCTGACTTTGTCATGCCACGCTTCACATTGGAAGTGTCCCCGTGTCCTAGGAAATGACACTCGGCCTTCGAGGCCCGTCTCAGAGTAAAATCACCCTCATGAAGGAACTCTAGGCCTGTTCCATGTGGGATCCCTTCCTCCTCCATGTCTTTTCTGCTATTGAAGTGTCCATTCTCATGTCTGTCCTATTCCTTGACATTTTAGTTACTTACATGCGTGTCCGTCCCACAGACCAGATTGCCAGTCTGTTGAGAGCAAAGCCATTGTCTGTCTGACCTTTGTGTTCTCCACGGCGCTTCTGCTATGCCTTGTGCACTGTGGCCTAATAAGTCTTTGCTGAACTGAATTCACATTGACTCACAGCCAAGTTGCCTTCTTCGTGTAGGGCAGTACTATGGAAAAATGTGAAACACACACAGTAGAGAGGGTCCTGGGGTGAATGCCTGTGTACTCGTCACTCAGATTCCAGAAAAGTGAACACACAGCTAAGCTTGTATGTCTGTACCCCTACTCTTTTTAGCATGTAGCGTTTTTTTTTGTTTTTTTTAATTAAAATTTTTTTTCAATTACGGTTGACATTCAATATTATATTAGTTGCAGGTGTACAACATAGTAATTAGACATTTATATACCTTACAAAGTGATTCCCTCGATGAGTCTAGTACCCACCTGACACCGTACATAGTTATTACAATATTATTACTATATTCCCTGTGCTGTACTTTCCATCCCCATGACTATTTTGTAACTGCCAATTTGTAGCATCTATCTTTCAGACATGCTCTGTTGGAGAAGTGTCTTCCTGTGATCCCCACTTGTCCAGAGCGGGCATCTGGCAGCCACCACTACCTGGCACCATGGAGGGAGACACCATGGAATGACTAGTGCATGACCAGGAGAGTAGGTGTGGCCCAAGTCTTGGCTGCACTCAGGACCCACTCAGACCTGATCGCATCTTAGTTTTGACACCAGTTTTAGCCATTTCAGATGTGTTGAATCATCTAGTTTTCTGGTTCACACTTTATTTAAATGGTGGGGGTTGGGTGGCATCTTGATGAAACGTATTGCCTGATTAAGAAGTGGTCTTTGAGAGTGAATGATGGTGACAGGAGATGTGTGAGTGCTACATGTGAGGTTTTCAGCTTAGTAGCTAGGAGTCGTGAAGTCAGGGCCCAGGGGCCCTGAGCAGCAGGCAGCCCTGTGGTCCCCTGGATTCCAGCATGGTGTCACAGCCAATCTGGTCCTTTAATTCATCGTAGCTAATATTTTTAAAGCATTTACTGGAATTTTCTAATTACTCTGAGTCATAAAGAAAAGTGTAAATTATGTTTCTGTGCTTTATTTAGGAGTGCAAGAGTTATGTCATCTTAGAAAAGGTTTCATCCTGGGTGGTTATAGTTCCATCGTTGGTGGGATTTTTGCTTTTATACTTTGAGGGAAATGTTTAGCCCTTGTGTATTTTAAATAAGATCTAACTGAAAATGTAAGTATTTTAAGTTAGAACTTAAGAAAATTTTTTTCTGCCTTTACTAAGAAATATGATCTGAACACCTTTTCATTTGTTAGGGGCGGGGGACTTCAGATAATATGGGAAAAAATGGGCATAAAGACAGCGGCTGCCACCAGGGCGTCCTCCCTCTGTCTGTTCCATTGTCTTTTTAAATACATCTCTGATTCTGCTCTTTTGCCTTAACCTCCCAGTAACTCCCCAGTGTTTGCAGGGCAAAGTATACGAGGTGTGATAAAAAAATATGGTGAATGTTTAAAGTTACTACAGTAAAAGACACATTGCCATTAATCCTCCTCAAAATCCTCCCCCTCACTTTGAACACACTTATCCCATCGTCCTTGCCACTTTCTGAAGCAGTGCTGGAAGTCTCCTTTTGTGAGTGTCTTTACTTCATCTTCCATCATGACAATGCTCTGTCACACATGGCTTCTGGTACGGCAATTTCTGTCAAGTAAGAACATTACTGTGTGTCCTCATCCACCTTATTCACTGGATCTGGCACCATGTGACTTCTGGCTCTTCCCCAAAGTCAAAATGACTCAGGACATCGAGGCAGCCACAACAGCGCAACTAAAGACACTCATGAAAGAGGACTTCTAGAACTGCTTCAGAAAGTGGCAAGAACGATGGGACAAGTGTGTTCGAAGTGAGAGGAAGTATTTTGAGGGGGAGCATTTTGAGGGGGATTAATGGCAATGTGTCTTTTACTGTAATACATTAAAAAATGTTTTAAATATTCACCGTATTTTTTTGTCACACCTCGTATGCTCCTTTCATGTATCCCTAGGTCCTTCCATCTGTTTAGCCTTATCTTGTATCGTTTCCTATTTAATCGCCTCTCCTCTGTGCCTCTTCTCAAATCCTGTCGCTGTTCCCTTACCTTCAGCAGAACCAATCCCTTCTCACACTTTTCTCCCAAAGGCAGCCCCAAGGCATGGTTGGTTATAGTGGTACCCTTTGCAGAAATGCCGTTAGTTTGTTCTGTGACCTCAGTGAGCCTGTTAGTTGCATGTAGGCTCTTCTCCCTACAGTTAAGAGTTTGGGCTGCCTGGTAGGAAACAAGTCTTTGGCCATCCAGCCTCCATGCCTGCAGACTCTGTCCACTCTTGACGGCATAGAAGCCTCAGACACCCAGATACTGGGAGGACCTGGAGCGCTTAGGGCCAGAAGAGAAGTGGAAAGATAAAGAGGCTGCACCGCTCGCAGTTTAGATCAGATAATAGATCACTGACCAGCTCTTTTCCCTGTGGACCCAGTAAGAGCAGAGCAACTCATACCTTATGGAAACCAACTCCCACACCCAATTATGACTCCCCTTGTAAGTATTTGTTCTGCCGGAATGGAGCCCTCTTAGAACTGAGCGTTCTGAGGTCCAGACTCTTGCATGGGAGCAGGGAGACCTGGGAAGGGGCCAGAGGTTGGTTGAGGGTATAAAGGCAGAAGTGGTGGATTGCCGGTTTCTTCTAGATGGTTGATCACTTCTGCGTCTGTGTCCCACTGCCGTGGTGAGCTCAGCGGCCACAGTGGCTTTCTGATTCCTCCTTCACAGTTACCAGCTCCTTGTCTGACATCCCTTTTCATCATCCTGGTGCTGATTGTATTTTTTTTTTATGTTAATGTTCCTTAAATGACATGTCCATAAGTAACGGAGTCCTTTCTCGTGATGTTACTTGCATCCGTTAATTCAGGCTCTTTTCACCTCGCACCTGCTTTGTTGCTGGAGTCTCATTAGTGACGTGCCTACCTTAGTCTTTATAGATATGGCTCCAATCAGTTTGCCTGCCACCCTCAGATCAGTCTTCTCAGTCTTCTGCTTTCTCTGCCCAGGCCGCTGTGATGGTCCTCACCACATTACCTCGTTAGGTCGTTGCAGATGCCACAGCCTCTCTCCAGGCGTCTGTCCTGCTCTGTCTGAAGCCCCAGAGCTGTGCTCCAGCCAGCCTGGCTTCCTTACTCCTCACTTTCTGTGACTGCTTTCACCATGCCTCCTTTTGTACCACGAGGTGTCCCTGGTTATCAAGGCCTGGTTTGAATTCCACCTCCTGCCTGCAGCCTTTCCCGATCTTTCCCGTCCCAGTAACTTCTCTCCATGAAGTCCTGTAACGCTTGTCTGTACAGACACAGCCCTTTGATGAATGTATGTTGTGTGTGAATGGAGAGAGAGCCTGGCAACGTGTGAGCCCACCACACAAATTACTGTCTTTAGCATGTGTCTTGTGTTGCCCACTGTGGGGTGAGCCACTTGCTGTGCTCTTTATTTCTCCCGTCTCCTTGTGTAGTGTGGCGCTCCTAGCACTTGGCATGCCTCATTGGCAGTGACTTGTTAGAATCCCCGCACGGTGACGGACTCTCCAGTCAGTTCAGGAAAATCCTCCTCCGGTGTCTCCATTCTGTTGCTCTTGATGCCTAGGCCCCCTTTTCGCTTGTTTCCTCAGCCCGTGCCACGCATCTTGGTACAGCCTGCTCCTGCGGATTTCGGGGTGACCAGGATGGCGGAGGTGAGTTACGGGGGCCGAGGGCAGCGCCGTGGCTGGTAGCTGCCCCACATCCAGTGGGTGGCCCCCAGGGTATAACTGTTGAGTCCACACCTGTGGTTTTTTATTTTAGGGTTCCCGTTTTGATAATTAACCATGATATAGGCCACCGTCTTCTCCCTCTGTATTTTCCTGGTTACACTTTGCTATTTTCAACTTGTTAATCATATGATTGCTAAACTTTTGGGTGCTCGACTGCTAATGTAGTCTGCTGCTTTAATAGCCCACTGCTAGGCAAAGGCGGATTCTATAAACAGAACAATCTCCTTATTCTAAGTGTTTGCTTAATTCTCAGTTTTACATTTCATTCCGATTCATGATATCAGCGTGAAAAGACTAATGCTAGGCTGGGGAGAAAAATAGTCTCTTATGATCTCCCACAGATGAACAGCACTTCTCATCTTATGAGTCGCAAATCTATTTTCTCCCACTGCGTGCTCATTCTCTTAGGCAATGCTATATCTTCATAGGAAATTTTTATTTATTAAAACAACAGCAAAAAAGGCCAAATAATCTGAAAGAAAAGCCGGGCCTCCGTGAAGGCCCTGCTTTCTAAAAGGCCCTTTCAACCCAGTACAGCCTTGGTGTTCACGAATTTAACTGAAGATAATACCGTGGCCCCCCTCTCTCCCCCGTGAGTAGTGTGTATGATTTTGCTGAGGCAGGACTGGGGCTCCAGGGCCAGTGGGACAGAGTGGGAGCAAGTGCCTTACCGCTAAAGGAACCTGACCTGCCATGGCCTCTGCAGCTCAGGGCAGCTCATCGAGGGGGTTTTCTCCTGTCTAGGTTTTCACGGCAGTCTCTAGAAGTGTGTTCATGGGAAGCATAGAACCCGATGACGGCAGATAGGTTTCCACTGACATACCACTGCCTGCAGTGCAGTGACTGAAGGAATCTGAGGCTGTTTGCTTTGGCTCAGCAGGGAAGAATACTACGATCGATCCATCGATCCATTGGTGTTCCCTGGCTGCTTTTGGTCTCTTCTTTGTAGTGGGTGTGGCTCTGACCTCTGAGCCCTGGTTTCTCCCTTCCTGGTGGCTTTGGATAAATCCTTTAACCTCTACGGGGCCATGTTGTAAAATGAATATGATAATAGTTTCTGGCCTATATCAAAGGATTCATGTGGAAGCAAACAGGTAATACCAGGGAAATTTAAGGCACTAAAGTCACTGGACTGTCACCTCTTCAGGACAGAACCCAGATGGCCGCTGTTGATCTGGTAGTGCTGGGGTCTCCCCCAGGAGGGGATAGTTCCACGTGCTGTTTCAGGCCCACAGTTATTGTTTGGATTCTGGGCTCTTGGAATTTGTTCATGTGTCTTCCCTACCTGGTCAGTGATATTAAAAATGAAATAGGAAAGAATAAATAAAACATGTATAAGTTGCAAAAGAAAAATGATTGAAGGATTGCCTAATCTTTTAGAGTATTTGTGCTGGCGACAGTTATTGATCTATTGGATTTAGTAAATTTTGCAGCCTAGAGATCCATCACAAAAATGGGCTGTTAATCTCAGGAGGTGTCGTTAATTTCGTGCCCTGAAAGTGTGCCTTGTGGGGATAGGAGGGCCTCTGGAGACAGGACTATAAATGACAATTCACGTGAAAATGCATCGTTTATCAAACTGCTGAGTTAAGCCAAGTGACTGTGAGAGACTTATGGATCTCAGCTGTTTCCCAGTTCAAATAAATCCTGTATTTCACATGGAAAATGGCCATTCCTGTAATATAAATAATCTTTCCGTAAATATTGGAAAACATATTTCTTTTTCTGAACAGCACGCTCTCCACCTCCCCAACCCCATTTTCCGTTCCTGCCATCTTTCCCCCTCGTCATTGTGAATTGGGACTAGAAAGACAATCTGCCACCTTCTTCATCGGACTTAAGTTATCAGCGAAAGAACACCTGATGAGCACCTTAGAAACAGTAGAATTTGGATGAGCAGTGGCTGTGTCATTCCCCAGGAGACGGGGCTTTGTGTGTGTGTCTCTGCCAGAGTGACTCAGGCTGTGACGTGAGAGGGAGAGGCCGGCCGCTGTGGCTCCATCCTCAGTCACCCCTCCTGCGGGGCTGACTGCTTCTTGGCTGGTGTCTCCCAGGCGCAGAAGCCCCCCTGACCTGTGACATGGGACCAGCCTTCAGCATCAGCCTGAAAGACAGGCTCTCAGAGAAAGGGTATGGCCTGCAGGCAGCCTCTGTCCCCTCGTCTTCCACTCCCTCCCAGCCAGGAACAGCCAGTCAGCAGTCGGCCCAAAGGTCATTTCTTCAAACCTGAGCTGGTGAAGCTGAGTTGAAGCCCTTTCAGATCCTCCAGTGAGATCATCCTGTCACTTCTACAGGAGGAAAGTGCTCTTCCGGCTTCTAGTGATTCTCCCAGGCCCCCTGGGAAGTCGGTGTTGGGCAGGGGATCTCTCCATAGGGGCAAAGTTCTCAGCCTGAGTGCAGGGAGGTGGGAGTGCCAGGGGGATGAGGCAGTGGAGGTCTCTGGGCACCTATGTGTGCCATGCTCTGTGGTGAGGCCTCGATTGCCTCGTACCACACAGACCCTCGGTGGCAGCCCCGTATGTGTTGTTTCCCACACTGCCAAGCAAGCAGTTCTCCGACACCAGCTGGGTATCTGAGTTCACCTCAGTTATGACGCTGTCTATCCAGAGATAGTGTCAGGTCCCACAGGTTACGGGCTCAGTCCCGGCAGGCTGCCCTCCACTCTAGGCACCAATCTCAAGGCCAGCTTGTCACCTGTGCTGCTGACCAGCTATAAATCAGAAGTCCCCATGACCCCCTCCTTGGGTTTGATGAATCTGCTAGAGTGGCTCGCAGAACTCAGAGAAACATTTTACTTACTAGATCACCAGTTTATTAGAAAAGGAAAGAACTCAGGAACAGCCAGATGGAAGAGACGTGGAGGACAGGGTATGAGGAAGGGGTGCAAAGCTTCCACACTCTCTGCATTCGATTCTCTCTGAGCACAACACTCTCCTTGCTCCTCCGTGTGTTCACCAATCCCCAAAACTCTGCGAAACCCATCCTTTTGGGGTTTTATGGAGGCTTCATTACATAAGTCTGGCTGATTAAATCACCGGCCATTGGTGATTGATTCATCCTCTAGCCCCTTTTCCCTCCCCAGAAATCAGGGGGTGGGACTGAAAGTTCCAACCCTCTAAGCATGGTTGGTTCCTCTGGCAACCAGCCCTCATCATTAGGGGATTTCTGAGTGCCTTTATTAATATACACTCAGGAGTTGTTGGAAGGGCTTATTATAAATATCAAGGTACCTTTATTGCTCTTACCACTTAGGAAATTCCACAGGTTTTGGAAAGAACGCTATGCCAGAAACGGGGATGAAGCCAGAATATATATTCTTATTATAAATGCCAGTGTCACAGGCAACTACTAGAGTCTATAGTTTGTATAGAAGGTGAGGAGATGGAAGGGGCATGGTGTTTGCTCAGCTCTCAGCACGTGCAGAGTACACTGGGGCCCTCACGATCCAGTGCCTGGAAAGCCGGGTCACGTGCCGGTAAGTGGTGTTGCTGATACTGGGACCAGGTCTGCCCTCCTGCCCAGCAGCGCGCTTTTCACTGTCAGAGCTGTACGGTTTCAACTAACAGCATCTGTCTCGACTCTTGTGGACATGAATACCTAACATTGAATTCTAACCAGTTACTCGTCCCCCTTTCCTGCTTCAGACTCACCGAGAGAGTGTGGGGGTGAGTGTGGCCCCGGATGTGACGGTGCAGATTGCCCCGGTGGTGAAGACCGGTGACAAACCAGCTCAACTGCCTCCACCGCAGTGCGTGGCCACCAATACCCAGGTCTCCGAAGTGCAAGAGGGGCCACCCAGCCCCCTGAGTGAGGCCTCCAGTGGGTATTTCTCGCACAGCGTCTCCACGGCCACACTGTCTGATGCATTCGCCCCGGGCCTGGATGCCGCAGCCCAGGCTGGCATGCAGACGCCCAGCTCGCCGCCTGCTGTCTCCTGCCAGGCCAGCCCAGAGACTGAGCCCCCATGTGCATCCGCTGCCCCCAGCACAGACAGTGCTCTCCCTGCTCTGCTGGAGGGTCACAGCGGCCTTCCATCACTGCCTGTCCCAGCAAAGCCAACTGTGCGGAGTGACGGTGGCAGTGCCCAGGCCAAGGGTCCGGTTTCCTCAGAGAAGCAGAATGGAGAAGCTGGCACATCACCCCCTGGTCTTCCCACTTCTGCCCCCCAGAAGGAGTCAGCCAGCTCGCAGTGCGGAGACCTTTCCCCTGCCAGCAAGCCGCCAGGACGACCCAAGGCCCAGGCCACGCCGACCCCCAGCTTAGAGCCGGATGTCTCCAAAGCCCAGTTGCCTCCTGACCTCCTGCCTCAGTCGCCTGCACCAGCATCTCCCTTCAGAATCCGGAAGGTGCGAACCTCGGAGCTGAAGTCATTCACACGCATGCTCGGTGGGGACACCGGCGGCCCCTTTGGTGCTGAGGAGGACCCCCTGGCTGTTGCAGGGCTGGGCGACGACAGCTCTGGGGGGCAGGCCCTGGAGAAGCTGGAAGTTTCCTCTGATTCCGAGGAAGCCAGTGAAGTCCCAGAGTGGCTCAGAGAGGGAGAGTATGTTACCCTGGGCGCCAACAAGGTGGGCATCGTGAGATACATCGGGCCCACCGACTTTCAGGAGGGCACATGGATTGGCGTGGAGCTGGACTTACCTTCAGGTAAGTGTGACTTGTCGGGGACAGGTTCCTGGCACTGGAGGTGACTGCATATGCTCACTGTAATCGGGCGGAAAAGCTCTGGCCCCACTTCTGGTGCTGCCCAAAATTTGCTGTGTGCCCTTGGACACGTCATTCGACCTCTCTGAGCCTCTCAGGCACCACTTTTCAAATTGAGGGATTGTCTCTAAGTTCTTCCTAAGTGTTTTAAGAGTCAAGTTTTCTTTTTTGAACTTCTAGAAACTCCTCAGAAACCTAAGACATTAATTGAAATCAAGTATAAATTTGTTAATGAACGTATTCTTTTTTTGGTCACAGGAGCATTTGCATTTGAGCTACACTAGTAGCCGTATCTGCTGTGTTTGCTCAGGTCAGACGCTGAGCCCGTGGCTGTGCTCACTTGTTACTAAGACATCCCCATGCTCCTTGGCCCATGGATTGAGCTCAGACCACAAGGCCCCTAAGAGCCGCTACAGGCTTCCAGTCCCTGAGGCCTCATTCTGGAATGGCACCGCTGAAAGCCAGTAAATCGTCATTTTCAGAAAAACTGAGGGCAGGACTTGAGGAAATATTTCGTCCTTTAGATGTTTTTTAAACACCTTTATTGTGATACAATTTATATGCCATAAACTCTTCCTGGTTACAGTGTACAATTCAATGGTTCTTAATATATTTACAGAATTGTGTGAGCATTTCCATAATCTAATTTTAGAATAGGTTGATCATCCCCCAAAAAAGCCCCATGTCCGTAGCAAGACATTGCCCCTCAAGCCCTAGGTAAACATTAATTTACTTTTTTTCTCTCTAAGTTTATATGAAGTGTCCTAAGCTGGACTTTATATAAGTGGAATCCTACAATATGTGGGCTTTTGTGTCTGGCTTATTTCACTGAACATGTTTCCAGGGTTTATCCAGTTGGAGCATGTGTTATTCTTTTTGTAGCCGAATAATACCCCATTGTATGAATGCCCCACATTTTGTTCGTCCATTTGTCAGTTGATGGACACTTGGGTTGTTTCCATTTTTTGGCTGTTGTGAATAATGCTGCTGGGACTATTTGTGTGTGTTTGTGTGGACACACGTTCTCGTTTCCCTTGAGTAGCTACCCAGGACTTAACTCTCTGGTTCACATTTGGAGGACTGCCAGGCTGATGTCATTCTCCTTGCCACCCAGCCTCTCCATTAGGTGAGGGGTGGGAGCTGTGGAGATGGGTTTTGAGGAGGCTTGTGTGTGGCCCTGCAGGTGGAGGGTGGTTCCCACCCCACAAGTAGAGTGGGAGCTCCAAGGGGCTCTCCTTGGTGGGAGTGGGGCGGGGCGGGGGTTGCTCTGTGCAACCCAGGCCTGCCCCCCTCGGACTCTTTGTCTCTGGGCCCCTCAGCTCAGCGGTGAAGTCACTCACTGTCTTTAAAAGTAATTTTGGCTAAGAATGTCATAAATTGGAAGTGGTTCTAGAAGACTAATGTAGCACTGGCTGGAATATTTTTTGAACTCCATTTCTGAAATGTAGAGGGGAATTGGGAAGGAAGTTTATATTTGCTGTTGAACTCAAGAATTAAAGGGCGATCAGCAAATACATGAATTCATCCAACAAATAAATAGTAAGCACCTACTGTGTTCCAGTCACTGGATACCTTGGGGAGCAAAACAGAGTCTCTGGTTTCACTGGACTTTTCATTGTAGAAGGGGAGAAAATTACCAACTAAACAAACAGATGAATTTGATAGTAAGAAACGCCATGAAGGAAATACAATGGGCTCAGCAGATAGAGGACAGTGGGTGTGGGGCTATTTTAAATAAGACTGAGGGAAGCAAAGGCCTGAGTGATGGAGAGGCGGTCGGCTGGGGCAGCATTGCAGGCCGAGGGCACCTCAGGCACAAGTTCCACACAGGGTCGAGCTCACTGCGTTTGAGGGGCAGCCGGAAGGCCAGCCAGGTGGCAGAGGGGCGCGGTGACTGCGTCTGGAAGGGTGAAGTATGATAGGAAACCATTGGAATGTTTAAAAAGATACCTTTTTTAGGAGACTAGACTTGGGATGATGAGTGGGCAGGCCACGTAGGAGGCTGCCGCAGACGTCCAGGCCAGGATGAGTGGTGGTGTGCAGGTGGTGAGAAGTGGTCGAGTCAGGAAAAGGATGACGATGAAGCCCTGAGTGACGGAGAATGTCACGGGGAGAAAGGGGTCAGGCTGACCGCTGAGTGTGGCCTGAGACCAGAGTCATGACCACATGCTAACACCTGAGAGAGCAGGTGAGGGCGCAGGGTGGGAGAACCCGCCTTCTGTGTTGGACAGGTGAAGCGGAGCGTGCAGTTTGGACGTTCCAGTGGAGATGAGATGGCACAGGGGCCACATCAGGCTGGAGACACAGCTAAGAGGCATCAGGATTCACGGCAGGCGGGCCCCCAAGGGAGAGGGCACAGCCCCCGGCCCTGTGAGGGCAAGACTGGAAGGGAGGAGCCATTGAGACGGGAGGTGGGAGTGTCCCCGGCGCCCAGTGCTGGCAGCTGCCAGAGTGGGAGAGGTCGTCTCCTCGTACCTCGAGAGGTCGTCTGGACCGAGGTCATCCTTGTTGACCGTGAGAGTTGGGGGTGCAGGCTGGGCCTATTTGGAGTGGGGTATAGAGAGAAAGGCCGCTTAGGATGTGCAGACAGTGAGTGTAGAAAATTCATGATCATTTTTGTTAAAAAGATCATCTTCCCTACCAACCCATCACCGTGGGATGTTGACATGTAGGGGTCAGATGGTCCCTACCTGGGTGCTGTGTTCTCATCCTGCACCTAAAGAATTTTTTATTCACTCTTACAAGGGAAGCTTCTTTATACCACGTTGACATGTCATGTGTAGTGTCACGTCTGACCAGCTACAATTCAGTGATTTGCCAGTTTCCATCTAATAGATTTAGAAAAAATGATCATTTTACCAACAACATCCATCCGAGGTTTACATTTTAACTATTTAGATTGAAAATAATCTGTGCCCCTGGGTGTGGGGGGGTAGTGCCAGCTCTGCTTTGGGGGCACCTGCAGCTGGGTGTCAGAAGTGGTAGGACTAGCGTATCAACTTCAGGCTTCAGGCTGGGGGGCGGGGGTGGGGGGATCTGGCCCTGGTGACCACTGTGTGCTGCCCAGGAGCCGGTCATCCCAGCCTCATTTATTAAACGGTGAGCACCAGTGCCGAACCTGCGGGGGGCGGGGGCGGGGCATCTGGCACTTGGGAGTCCTGCCGGGAGGGCGCTGTGGGGGTCGTGAGCAGACTCAGAAGCCACCTCCATGTCTTCTTTTCCTTGCCCTTCAGGTAAGAACGACGGCTCCATCGGAGGGAAGCAGTACTTCAAGTGCAACCCCGGCTACGGGCTGCTGGTGAGGCCGGGCCGGGTGCGCAGGGCGGCGGGTGCAGGCCGGCGGCGCAGCGCGGGGCTCAGGCTGCAGGGCGCCCCCGAGTCCCGCAGGAGCAGCACCCTCACCGGCTCCGCCACCAACCTGGCCTCCCTGACGGCAGCGCTTGCCAAGGCGGAGGGCACCGCAGTGGTGCGCGCAGACAGGAGCCATAAGAACCCCGAGAACCGGAAATCCTGGGCCAGCTGAGCAGCGTCGGATGCCCTGGCCGTTGGCCCTCGGGGCGGACTGTCAGGCGGCTGCCGCAGCCCTGGAGCGGAGCTGCCGCTGAGTGGGCCGAGTCACCTCGAACCCCCTTCCCTGGGGGAGCAGGCAATGAAAGCTTTTTGCACGACGCAGAGCTGGTGACCTGCCCATTTCTCCGGGAACTCTGGAAGCTTTATTTCTTTCTCTACCCAGAGAATGGAGGAAGCCTCTCTGCAGGGTAGCGGGTGGAAGGTTCTAGGAACTCGGGCGGCCTGGGTTGTGGGGAATGAGGCCCCTCGGGCTTCATCCGCGGAGCCTGGGGCTCCTCCCCGGGCTCTTTTTTTCTGCTCTGGCAACCTCATTAACCTTTTAATTTAAAGAATAATCATAACTAGTGCCTTTCCTTTCCCCCAGGGGCAGGGCATACTCCCTCAGCCTCCAGGGCTGGTGTCCCCCCCCCGCCCCCCCCAAGTGCTGGCTGGCTCCTGAGGCTCCATGCACCCCTCTTGTCCCCCAGTCCCCCACACCGAGGAACGTGCCCCTAAAGTGCCTCTGGCAGGCCTCGGGGGGCTCTGGCACAGGTCCCGGGCGCCCTAGAGAGGGCCTGTCCCCTCCCGCCTTGCCCTCTGACTTCCCCACGGGGTTTCTTAGCAGTTTCTCTGTGGGTGTTTTAGCATCTTTATAGCTAGACATTTTTTTTTTTTTTTTTTTTTTTGCCATTTATTCCCTTAACAGAGTGCTTAGAATATATTTATTTATATTTATTTTTTCAAAATCCGAAATCATTCGCGAGCCACAATCGTCTGCCTGGGTGCAAATGCCCAGGCAACCTCTGTGGCCCCTCAGGAGCTGCCGGCCTCCCACCTCAGGTGGTCCCTGGTGGGGCCAGAGGATGACACCCCCCCCATATTCCTTTAATGCAGATACACAAGTGGCCTTACTCTAAGATGACAGCAAACACTTGGAGAATTATGTTGTGCTTCTCAGTCAGTGACATGTCAGAGGCATCGCGACCTTATTTGGTGCAATGTTGGTTTCTGGGAAGGTCCTTAGACCAGTTGAACTTCTTGGCAGTTCTGTACCCTGACTAAGCCTGGGCCTGTGGAGGGAGCCTTCGCCCACCTGCTGCTGGGACCTCTAGTCCTGGAGCCCTGTCCCTTCCGGGTTTGTCGGGAAAGCGTCGGGAAGCGGAAGAGGGCAGGCACCTTGCACACTGGGCTGGTGAGGGGTATGGGGGGGCCAGAGAACCTCTGAGGGCCGCTCCCCCCCCCCCATCGGGGTTTGCACACGGCACTCTTGGCTGCCTGTTTTTAGTTCTCATGTTTAGACTTTAAAAATGACATCCAGAAACCTGTTTTTGAAAAATCTCTGGTTCTCTGGGGATTTGAAGCCCCTCATGGGAGGTAGTGCCAGGCTGTGTAGGGCCTGTGGCTCCGATGGGGAGGCAGAGTCCCAATGGCAGCACCCACCCGACATGGCTGCCGCAGGCTCAGACCCCGTGGAGAAGGGGCTGAGGGTTAATTAGCGCCTAGTACTTACACATGGTGATGCCCTGCCCGCCCCAGATCCGGCCTCCCAACTGGCAGCTGTCGGCCAGGTGAGCTGCCTCTTTGCCTTCCTGTGGTGCCTGTGGTTGGATAAGCTGCAGGATGAAATGGAATCGCTCACAGCTGGCTAGTGCGGGGCTGGCTGTCCCCCCACTCCCACCTACCCTGGGGTTTCCTGGCGCTTGATGAGACCCCAGCCTGTCCAGCACTGCCAAGCGCTCACTTCCTCTTCCATTTTAACAGAAGGAGGTTAGGGCCAGGAGTTCAAGAGCACGCTCATTTAGCTTTATCCCAGCGCACAGTCATAGTTCTACAACTGGAAGGAATATTCTCACAGGGAACGGGCTAAAACCAAGGGAAGTTCAGATGTTTTTTTCCAGTTTACATAAGCTGCAGCTTCTGACTCCCGGCCTGGGCTCTTTCCATCACCCCTGGAAGCACCAGCACCGCCAGCCCCTCAGAGCACCTGGGCCTGGGCCCGCCCCCAGGTTTTAGTTATTTAAACCATCGCTCTCTTAACGAGGGGCTTCTGCCCCAGCCCCCAGCGGATGCCAGCCGGCCCTCCCTGGCGGGAGCTCAGAACACTCAGCTCGCTGGGCGGTAGCTGCCTCCAGTGCCCTGTCCTCGCCCGTACAGCACCCCTGGCCTGGGAGGTAGGTGTCTTTCTGTTTCTCTAGTTCTGGCTGCCAGACATGAGGGCACCTGGGCCTGGCAGTTTGCCCTCCGAGAGGGTTGGCCAGGAGATTCCTGTCTCCTTCCCATGGGCCGCGCGTGCCTGCCGGGGGGCGGGCCAGGTCTTCAGGGACTTGCCCCTTCGAGGCAGGCCTTCCTTCCTGTGTGCAGCTGGCATTGGGGGCCCCCTGCTGCACATGTGTCCCTGAACAATGTGCTCTCTCAGTTCTGGGCTCTGGTCTTCTACTTAAACCAGCACAGAAGTTCCTAAAGGTCTGTTTTCAGTTAGAGTTTTCTCTGTCAGCATCAGTGTGGTCGGTTGATGTGGGGACCAGAACGACCCCTCTCTGGGCAGAGCGGCTCTTATTCCCATAGCCTCAGGTGACCCGCCATGGGCAGCAAGCTGTGCCCCACGCTCGTTAGAGGGAAAACACTGTGAAATGGTTGAGTTTATGATCTTAGCGAAGTATTACTGGAGCCCATCTGCCCTGTGACATGGTGTCAACCTTCCAGAACCATCTTGGGAAGCTCAGTGGGGGATGAAGGGTGTCGTGCTCTCTTTATCATTCCGTTTAATTAAAATGGGATAAATTCCTATGGAATTGGTGGCTCGAGCAGGTTTTTATTAGCTGAAGCTCATGGGAACAGTGGAGGAGCCGTGAGTGATTTGGGTCCGCCAGCCCTGCTGTCTGAAAATGTTTTGGGACCACCTTTGTCTCCCGGGCTGTTTGCTATGCCCGCATGTACCCCACTAGCCCTGCCATCTCCCCCACCCCCGGGGCCCTCCCCGGAAGCGGCGTTCCCTCCACCTTGTGCCAAAGCAGCCTGTTTGGAGGGCAGCTGGGTTCACAACTTTCAGCTGCTGGTGCCCATTGTGTGGAAACGCAGCCGTTTCTCCTGGGAGGGAAGCCCTGTCTCCGTCAGCTGGCTTGGGGTTTTCTTAGGAAGAGCGTGTTTGGGGCCATTCTGGTAGCGTGTTAGGGAGGAGACGTTTGTCCCATTTCGCTCTTGGTGAGCTGTCGGTGCCTTGGGAGGCCGGCACGTGGCCGCTCTGTGGGTGAGGCTGCTGCCTCGGGCACTGCGTCCGTCAGTGTCCGTCAGCTCGTGGTAGCTGTCAGAGTGCAGTGCAGCTGTCCTGCTTGGGGGGCGCTGGGTCCCTGTGGGGGGCTGGGTTTGCAGTCCTGGTCCCCCCCTTCAGGGCGAGTGTGTTGATGGCTCGTGCAGGGTGCACTCAGGGCTCTGGCGTGTCTTCCTGGGATGTTCGGGGCGCCCCTTCTTTCTAGGTGGGGAGCAGTGTGTGTTTGAAGTCTGCTGTTTTCACCATCACTTCTTGTGCAGACTGATGTTAACTTGTGACTGGAAAAGGGGTGCCGTGCAGTAATGTGGTCACTGAAGCCGCAAGCCCGGGCAGCTCCCACGACCTAGCATGTATTGGGCTGAAGGTGCGGGCTTGAGAGTAGGGAGCTCAAAGGACGGGCTCCATATCATCTGTCATCTGTCTTGCCTTACTAATACACAGACCTAATTTTAAATAAAGTGTCAGCTTTAGGACTCGCAGTTCAGTTCCTGGCAGGCCCAGGCAGGAGGAAGCTGGGGCCAGGTGGGGCTGTGGGTGCCACACGATCACCCCCAGACAGAGACTGGACAGGGAGCCTCCTCCCGCTGCCTCCCACTCTGCACATGCACAGTCACTACAGGTCCCCATCCCCAGGGGACCGCGGGCAGTGGGGGGCAGCGGTCCCCATGCCCAGCCTGGCCCGAGGCAGCAGGAGGGCGAGGAAACAGCCAGTGGTGTGACTGGGGCCCGCCGTGACGGGCCTGTGTGTGTCCAGTGAGAGAATGAGCTGTGACTGGAACAGCTGAGTCTGAAAGGCTCACGTGTTTAGATTCCCGGTAACTTCCTTACGCTTTCTGCTCCTGGTTTGAAGTTCCCTGTATGTGAAACTGACAGGACGTCCCTGGTTATTTATTTCCCTGGCTGAGATTGGCCCCGTTGGCCAAGGCCTGCCTGTGGGCCGCATTTCACTGTGCCTTCAGCTCCCCGGGCAGCCCCCGCCCGCCTGCCTGCCGTGCCTTAGGGACCAGCCTGTATCTTATCCTCAAAACACTGACTCATTTGTCCCCACATGCACCTTTCTCTCTGAGAAGTCCATCGTGCCTTCCGCCAGGCTGCTGACACTAATTGTGTCGGGAGAGTCTTAGAACACCTTCTCCATGTGTGGAGTTCTGTAAATAGGATGGGGTCACATATAAAGAAGTGATTTTTGATTGGGGGAGGATATTGATTTGTTACACGTGAAATGGGAGTTAAAAAAAAATCCAAAGACTCTGTAATGAAATGTAAAAACTTAATGATTTGTGTTGTATAATGAACTAAACCTCGGTAATTTTGTACCATATATGCCTTTCCATCACATGACCAGCCGCTTCTGAATAAAACCAGATGATTTCTTGTCTACGTCTGAAGTCGGTCTTGTTGCTTTCCCCTCCCCACCCTCACGCCGTGGTGTTCGGGCTCATTCTAAACTGTCCCACTGGGCCTTGTTCTGAGTGATGGAGGTGGGGCTTCTCAAGGTGGAGCCTAGAAGAGTGAGGTCCAGGAGAGTAGCAGGCCCCCCAGCACACCTCCCGGCCCCCGCACTCTGCGATTTGAACTAAAGAACCAGGGAGGCCTCATGGCTCCATGCTCAGTCTTACACCCCTCAGTCACGATGTCTAACAGGAGCCAAGAACCAATAGAAACTTGCTGGTTGCCTGAGGTCCAAGGTAATTAGAGCTTCTGGACTAATGGGGAGACAGATTGGAGAGGTGGGGACATGCCACTTCTCTGGAGCAGGGATTGTCCCAGCTGTCAGGACAGGGCTCCACTGCCTGCCTTGGTCTGCATGACGGGCCCCACTCCAGACCCCCCAGCTGGGGAGCAGAGGACTTATTTTCGCTGCTGCACAGGTGCGTTGACTCTTGAAGGTTCTGCAACAAGGTGTTTGCGGAAAGGAGGGAGGGGGATTTGGGCTGTGGCCGCCATCGGGGGCCGGAGCCGGGTGCACACCTGGCAGGTGGTGGGGCCTGATGGTAGCTGTTGGTGCCTGCCCGGCTGTGCAGCCCAGTGTGGGCTGTGGGCTCGCGACTGCGCTGGGGACGGTGGCCCAGCCTCTGTAACCTGGGAAGGTGAGCTGACACCTCTGAGATTGGCTGCAGGGCCTCCCTGTGGTCATGGGCATAGCTCAGCACCAGGGAGGGACACGGTGGGCTGCTGGCCGTTTCCCTCCCTGCATCACTGAATCACTCGGCCTTTGTCTGATATAAAATGTACCCCCAAACGTAGGGCTAAAGCCCCTCAGACGAACTGAGGTGGCATCAGTCAGAGCACCTCAGCGTGACTTGTTTATATTCCTAAGTGTGGAGAGTTGTTCTCAGCAGAGATAGGCCCTGCTGAAGAAGGACAGAAATTTGGCCGCCAGGAGCTGTGCTGCGCTGAGGCAGGAGTCTGAATGGAGAAATGATCTAGTTCCTAGGATAAATCTTGTTTTTCAAGCTGCTGTTTCCTCTTTTGCAACTCAATGAGATCTCCTTTGTCTGCATAAGGCTGTGGGGTTTTTATTGTTGCTCAGGCCCCAAAATGGGCGCTGGTGGATTTGTCACGTTTATTTCATGCACTCATCCCCCCACCCACTGAGTCTCTCACTGAACATTTACATACAATGCAGAAGGGCACTCGGGAGCCCTGAAATGGGGCACAGGGCACAGTGCCCACGGGGGGGGGGGGGCAGAAGCTGTAGAGGTTGAGGAAGTTACCCGTAGGCAAGTGTGTTTGGGGGACTCGGAGGAGCGATGGGGGACAGGTGGGGAAGACTTCCAGGTGGGGCATGAAAGACCAGAAAGAGCACTTCCGGCCCAAACAGGAGCGTGGGGTGGGGATGGCCCTCGGTATTGCCCCTCCCCCATCTCCTGCCCACCTCCACTTGGCAGCTTAAGGTTTGGGGTCCGCTTAAAATTTTGCAGTCTTTTGTAATTCTGTAATGAAAAAAACAGACCGTTTACTACAGGTTTCCTCTGAGAAGGGAAAGTAAATCGATTTGAGTGTTGTGGGAGGGGAGCTAGGGCACTGTCCTGGAGTCCTGCTGAATAATTTTTTGTTTTGTTTTGTTTCAATTACGAATTTATGTATACTTTTGCTTTTCCACAGAATGAGTACAGCCAATTTAAAAATTAGAAAGACAGAACAGATGCATTTCAAAGTGGCAAACTGTAAAGTGCATTGCCAAACAGCTATATAATTATTACAAGCATCTCCATGCAAATATGGGCGTGTGTATATATGTATGTATGTAATTAACTCTCACCTAGTCTACTCTTCGGAGTTTCACGATTACTTTTGTTTATAATCACTTGTTCTATCCGCCTAATGTGGTGTCTGTTAAGTTCTGCCAGCTCTGCTCCCTCCACCCTCTTCTCTAGCATGTGCACACCAGTCCTTGCCATGATCGCTCTTAAAAAAAATTTAGACTTTTTTCATAGTCATCATCTCTCATCCCTTCTCCCCATGGCCCATTTTTTGGTTACAAAATTTACTGCAAGCCTGAGTGTGCTCTGAGAACTAATTTCCTGCTTAAGAATTTGATCCCAACCATTGGATGCCTTTAAAGAAACATAGATAATGAAGCTTCAGCTTTCTCTCGTTTTTTACCTGCTGCAGGAGAAGCCCCAGGAAAGAATTCTCTTTTAAGAAAAGGTGCTCAGGGTGTGGCGTGGGGAGGGCGAGTGAAGGTGTGTGTTTGGTATCACTGCTCAGCACAATAGAAACCGCTAGTGGCTTCAGGACGTGGGCAGATGGTGGGAAGAAGGAAAGCTGAGGGCTGGTGCCCAGCGAGGGCAGATGTGGCCTGGGGGGCGGAAGCTGCACAACGGCCTGTGAGGGGAATGCGGAGCAGACAGGACACAGAGCACTTGGTTGGAGTCAGAGTGGACGGATTCAGGGCTTTGTGCTGCCGCCCATTAGCGCCCAGCCAGGTAGTGTTTGTCACCTCCCCCTTTTCGTGCGTCCTCACGTCTCTGGGTGCACCGATCCCTTTCTAAAGCACAAGGGACTGCTGTTCAGAACACACGCCCACCCCTTGGGTGTGTCAGTCGCGTCCCAAATGACCGTGTCCCAAAGAAATCCCAGTGAGTCTTTGTTCAGTTATACATTTTATTCTCTAATAGGTACAATACTAAAATAAACACAAATTAAAAAAAAGTTTTATTAAAACAAAACTGTACAAAAAAGCAGTATATACTACATTTTAATTACAGAACAGTCTACTGTCCAAAAGGCACTAATCCAGAATAGGAGATACAATGATACAGGACTCATTGGAACTATTTTAATCAATACAATAGGGCACTTGTTTCTTTGACCATTTACATCTAGAAACAAGGGCTTCTTGCTACAGTCATTTCATTACACATTGTTATAAATATGAGTCCCACAGGTGAAGGTGCAGTATCGCTCTCCCTAGAGAAGGTTCAGGTCAAGAGGGACCGAGGGGGGCGGGAGGGGGGTGGGCAACGGGGGGCGGGGCCCTCGTGGTAGAAGAGCCGACAGCCCTGGGCACACAGCTTGTCTTCCGGCCTGGCCTCCAGGAGGGTGGGTGTCTGGCCTTTACTGGCAGCCACTTGCGCTCCTCTTGTGTGTTAGCACCGGGAAAGTGGGTTCTGAGATGTTCCAGGGAACTGGGCTGGAGGTCTGGGGGGTAAAGCGCCAGCAGCTGGGCAGAGGGGAGCATTTGGGAGCCCGATCTGAAGAAGGCAGCATCTCCTCAGGAGGGACGGCCAATGAGCTGGCACTAAGCCAGGCAGAGCCCCTGCTGCTTTCTGGGCAAACTTCTGGCCCAGAGGTAAGAGACCCTGTTCCTCCTGCATCCCCTCCTGAGGGGGCCACTAGAGCCCGGGAGAAGGATCCAGTAGAAGGATCTGACCATCTGTTGTTTTGGAAGCTGATTTCTAGAGGTGGGAGTTTGCTTCCAGAGGCCCTGTCCTCCCGTGGTCCCTCCGTGGTCCCCCCGTGGTCCCCCCGTCAGGACCAGCGGCTTCTGGGCAGTATGGGGCCGACCTCTGTCCACGTGGCCCCGTTCGGTGGCCTTGACAACCCTCTGAACCCCCGATTTGATTCTCGGATGGACCCTGGACCTAAGGGAGAGAGATACTGCAGCTTTCCAAACAGTGTCATACACGTAAGACAAAGACAGGCATCGGATGTTAACAAAAATAAGTAACAAAGAAATAGGATTAAACCAAATCTCTTCTCACAGCTTCCTATACTACATCCTCCTTCTGCTTAGCAGAAAATTGTACGTACACAAAAATACAAATACACAATTTTGTAGAACAGTCTGATTTTAATATATTTATATATATTTATATTTATACGAGTGGCAGGTTAGTTCATTATATAGAGCTTTTTGCACTTTTGGCTCATATGCAACAAGGCTTACTATAAATTCAGCTTTAGCTTTCATTCAGGTTTTATAGCTTTTGAACAATTGTTTTCACATTTAAAGCAGCATCCAATTTGCACTAGGAGTTTGTGGTGATTCTAGGAAAGACGGGGTCAGGAGGTGACTGGCGGGGAGGCAGGGCCGGGGGCAGATCTACATTCCAGTGTGTGTGGCCATGTCAGGATTGCTGTGGGACAGAGCTGACCATGAGGACCCCGTGAGGTAGACTGAACACCTTACAGCAGACTCAGACACAGGTGCCACTGACTCCCCTCAGGGACACATGGTGCACAAGATGGGGACAGAGACTGGGAGACGCCAAAGGGAAACAGACACTAAGACACACGGTGGCCAAGGCAGGAGGGGCACTCGGCCCCCGCCCGTCCACCTGGCAGGGCGCCCGCACAGCCCCTCACAGACGCTCGAGGGTTCGGTGGCTGCTGAGACTTCCAGGTGGCCCCAGGCATGTGGCCCGTGGTATCGGGTCAGACTATGACCGGCAAGCTTGCTTTCCTTTCTCTAACTTGCTGCGCCCACGAGTTGCCACCCCTGCAGCAACAGCAGGTAGACAAAGCTGCACACATTCCATAACGCAGGCTCTGCGCTCACCAGAGAGCTCAAGTCAAGTGAAAAGAAACCGGGCCTCTCTTCACCTCTAACTGCACTGCACTGTTGCTTCCCCCAGCTTGTGCCCTCCTTCTCGCTTACATTCATCGCTCTCTCAATTACAACCAGGGTTAATTGACAAGCACTTGGTAGAACCTGTGAAAACAGCGTCTGGAGAACTGGAGTAACACACGCTCCAGAAAAGCCTCACTTTCATTATTACCAAGGCAATCTTTCCCCATTGGAGCACTTTTCCTCAGCCTGCCTCCCTTCTCCATCCAAGTCAGAAGACTTCCTCTGGCAGAGATGCCCCTGCATGTTAAATGTCAATGCCCAGCGCTTGGGTTATTACACTGTCTGAACAAAAATGCTGGATTATTAATGAAAATAAAGTGCCTGGCTATGGATTGTTCCATTTTGCAAAAGCTTCTAATGCACCAACAAATCATCTGAGTGTCGCCTACTGCTGGGAGGTCGACAGTGTGCAGTCACAACATATACCATCGTACACCCACCACGGAATAAAGGCCCCGGATTTCGGTCAGACTTAAACTTTAAAAAGAAGCAAGCAAATAATCTTACTCAGTTTCAAAGACGCACTTCTGATCTCACTTCGGCCAGACTGATGACGGCCCTTCTGAGCAGACACCCTGACCCTCACATCTAGGCGGAGAGGCTGCAGAGGGGCCAGGGTTCCAGGGACTAATGGTGGCAAATGAATCATCACGTTTCTAACTATCATCAGTTGACTCTGCCTCCTGGATCTGGACGCGCTTTGCAGCTGCTCTGAGGCTGCCTTGCTCGCCTGTCTTCTTCACTCAGTAGCTACAGATTTTGCTAAGCAGGCTCCTTGACATGCTCTCTGAACCAAGACCTTAACACCATCAACAGAAACACCCCAAGAAAAGAAGCACAGGAAAGAGGGACAAAGCCAGCCTGACGGGGTCATGACGATCCTGCCCTTGCAGTTGTTCTGCCCGCAGAACGCTGGGGGCCCTGGTGAGGGGCAGCCACCAGTGCCCTCTGCCGAAGGCTAAGTGCAGGGTGGGGAGGGGAGGGGGCAGGGCACAGGCCGGCTCTCTGGCAGGTTCCAGAGGTCTGTAACTTGCTTAGGCACTTAAAAAACATAAATAGAAATTTACCCTCGGAAGGTACTGCATCCCCAGTGACCATGGCCGTGGAAGGGAGGGGAGCCCGTGGGGAATCTGAGAAGGCTGTGGGCTCTTCCAGGGAGGCAACTATGACGTGCGTGGCATTTTCTGGCGTGGACGGCATCCCACCTTGCAGCTGGGTCAATCGGAAGAAACTGGGGCTGGGGCAAGCAGAGACCTTTCTCTTTCCGTCTGAATGGAAAGGCAGTCGGGACTGCCTGCTCTAGACTCAGGCAGGACGACTGGCAGCGAGGCGCAGGCTGCATGGACTTGCTTCCTATTACGGGGGGAGAACAACTAGGAGAAGAAGAGGCCCTTCCAAGAGGAGTGTTCTGGCAAAACCAGTGAGCAGGAAAGAGAAGCCTTGCCAGAGTCGCCAGTGCTTGAACAGAGCGGCTCCCCCCACCTGGCCCCCGTAACTTTGGTTTTGGCTTCGCCGTGCCCATTTTCAGAGGCGCATCATGAAGGGGTCCACTGATTCCAGTATGTTGAAATGTGGTTTTCAAGGCAACTAACAACCATGCTCTTGAAAGGAGCCCACAGCTGAGCTCTCTCACCTTCGTTCAATCCATTCTACTAATGTATGTACTGCCCCCCCACCCCACGATGACTCTGGCATAAAAACAAGAGTTCAATGTAATATCACTCGAGTGGCTGCTGTTTACATTAATACAGCACTAATGTCATTTTGTTTCCAGTTTAATAGCTTCAATGAATGATGAAGTGGAAAGATGACCCTCACAAGTTTATGCTGGGCTCCTAGTTCCAGTAAAGCAAAAAAAAGGGAGAGGTTTCTATGCTCAAAGGAAGCCAGAAAATGAGACTGAAATTGAAACTTGACCTGGAAATGATGGGAAGTTGAAAGAGCTGTCGGGGTGGTGGTGGGGGGCAGTTCTGTGACCCAGCTCTGCCCTGCCTACTGGCTGGTGAGAGGGAGGAGTTAATGTCTCCATTCCAGAATGTCTGTCACCAGAGGTGCCAAATCTGGATCAATACTGAAATGGAGGCATGGATATCTTCTTCCCTTCACATGAAGGGCAGGTTTTTTGGCGGGGGCAGTGCATAACCCCAAACCCCATTAGCCAGCTCATGAAACAAGGTGCCTGTCACAGGGACCCCCAGTCCCCCTCATGTGGCCACTCCAGCTAGGGCCTTGGTCCTGGGGCGGTCCCCCTCTCTTGGGCTTCAAGACGCCTGGGACATGACAGAACCGGCCCTTGGAGAACCACTTATTTTTGAGAAGGAAAGAGCTGGAGATGGAGTGAAGAGAAACATGCGATTTTAGTCTCGTCCTCGGGTCAGCTGGGCGCCCGTGTCCCTGACAGCAGGCACTGAGCCCCCACAAGAACCCTGAGGCCGTTTGCCCTGCTGCTGGATGTGGTTACTAGAAAGTTCTTATGCTGAGCCAAAATCTGGATGGATGTCTATGCAACTACTGCTTGCTGGCCACCTGAGGCTCACGAGGAGCCCGAGAGACAGCTCGTGCAGGGCAGGAGCGGATACTGGAATTCCTTCTAGGGCCTCCCATCTCCACAAGTACTGGCCCAGCCCCACTGCCGCTGTGACAATGATGGGAGGGGCAAGGGACTGTGGAATGAGTTGCAATGGCTGAGCAAAACACCGCTAAGCACAGGCAGGATGCGCTAAGAAAGTGCCAGAAGAGCTGACGAGACAGAGAAGAGGACGTGTGAGAGGTTCTCATATTCTCTGCCTCGGCTCCCTGGGACCACACCCAGGGAGCGCCGGGAAGACCAGTGCCCCTCAGCACTGACCAGAAGGCTGCTGGAACATTTCCTTCCGGTGAGAGCCAAGACCTTCACACTCTCGGAGACCGGAGACTTGAAACAAGAGGTGTCACGTTACAGCTGCCAAGGCTCAGTGTCCCTGTCACCATCGCTGAGAAGGGCCCAGGGGAAGGGACACTCGGTGTCCAGACCATCAGGGTAGCGTGGTCCCATGCGAGGGGAAGGATGATGGCAGTAAATGCAGTGGTTTTACTCAGAGCAGGGCCGGTTAGCATCCTACTAAGGTGAAAGAAGTAAGTAGCGATCCCTCAACCCCATTACAGTGGTACAGCTC
Source organism: Rhinolophus sinicus (assembly GCF_036562045.2). Classification (NCBI taxonomy): domain Eukaryota; kingdom Metazoa; phylum Chordata; class Mammalia; order Chiroptera; family Rhinolophidae; genus Rhinolophus; species Rhinolophus sinicus. Next base: position 98,890,235 of record NC_133757.1, read on the forward strand.
AGTGTAGGGTCTGCACATCTGAGAAGCGAGGCAGTAAAACCCTCAGCACAGCACACAGCACATGCTCAGCACACGTCAGCTGTCGTGTCGTGAGCTTTGAATGCTCCGGGAGTTCTGAATGTCTCTTGTATGATTTAGAATGATGGAATCTTTAGTTTCTTGTAATAACAACTTACTTCTGGCCTCTTCTTCCAAAAAATACGTATTTCATGGGTAAGCACTACCTATATTTTCAGATTTTGGTGAATTGGTTTCCTTTTTTTTGTTAGCGAGGGCTGCTGACGGTACAGGAATATATGGTGTAGGGTTTTTTAATCACTGAAGTGGCCTCTTTTTAAACATCTGGGAAGTGTCTGGCCAACGCCAGTCTTTTTAAATAGCACCATCCCTTAAGCAACACATCTAATACTTTGACCCCTAAAACTGCAGATTGCGTTAGAAGGTTTTAACTGCAGTGATAATTCTATTTTCTTTGAATGTAAGCAGATAATCAGAATGTTCTGCTTGCTGTTTTAATGCATGCATCTCTCAGAAATCACAGAATTATACTCATCTAGTCAGTTCTCAGAATTGCTAATCTTAAGACAGATTCTCGATTCTCGTGGCATTTCTGTTAGCAGCTAGGAAAATAAGAAAAGGGATGAGATACTCTGCTCTTCGGAGTCGTAAGTCCATAGTCATTCCAACTGTCAGAAGACTGAGAGGATCCCACAGAAAAGCCTCTGTGACTGCACTTGGACCTTGAAAGCTGGCATGTGGGGTGGGGTCTCACAGTCACTTTCAGATCTTACAGGAAGAGAAGCACTAAGTAAAAACCTTTTATGGCATTATTTTTCCTGACCTAGCCCAACTAGACATTTGACTAGGTATTTCAAGGGGAACAAAAATAAAAGAAACTTAAGGTAGAACCTTGCCCCAAATTCTGTGTGTGTGTGTGTGTGTGTGTTTGGGGCTGTAGGGCAGGAGAACAGTTATAAAGAAGCGGCCTACCTCAGCATTTTCATGAAACTGAAGTTGAACTAGCATCTGGGTTAGAACTCCTTCTGGATGTGGAGAGGGGAAAAGACCTGTACAAGGATGAGCAGCAGAATACGAACAAAAGCGCTGTCTTCCCTTTAGTGGCTACTAACCAATCCTGGAGTGTCCAGGCCTGACGAAAGAAAGCGCTCAGAGGCAGGCCCACCAACACAGCCAGGAAACGGAGCAGCTGTGAATGGCTGGCCACTTGGCAAGATGCTGTGTGCTGCTGTTTGCCTAGACATACTCTTGATCGATCATATAGCTGAATAAAGACTTCTGCAAACGATGGAAAAAATACAAAGCATATTCTAGAGAAAGGCCAGGTAGTGACACAGCAGCTCCCAGCCAGCGTGAGGACTCAGGGTGAGAAGAGTGGGCCTCGGGCAGGGAACTGTCAAGACCATATGATGCCCGATGGGACAGGTGGACTGAATAGAAAGGCAGAAAGTGGGACGGAGAGAACGTGGACTCAGAAGGGCTAAGCAGACAGTCCCACTGACACAGCAGGACAGGGGGGAAAACTCAGGGTCACAGCAGCAGCTGACAAGAGGAAGTTGGTAATTGCCCTAAGAGCGAGTGAGAAAACCTGGCTGGAGCTCGTGCGTGTCCTCTGGCCCCAGTAACTTTTGGTCATTGCAAATACCGTGTTTCCCCAAAAGTAAGACCCAACCAGAAAATAAGCCCTAGCATGATTTTTCAGGATGACATCCCCTGAACATAAGCCCTAATGCGTCTTTTGGAGCAAAAATTAATATAAGACCCGGTCTTATTTTTGGGGAAACATGGTATCAATATTCCATTCATGCCACATAGGTGTTTAAAGCCTATATGTCTTAGTTTATTTATATGTGTTCATGTCACACGATCCAATGAGGAAAACCCTATTTAACTCATGTATAAATTCCTGTTTGATAAACACTTTCTGATGGTGACGGCAACGGAAAATATCAAATGACAAAAAAAAAAAAAAATTGAAAATTCTAGGCAGTTTTGTTAAGCAGTCACTGTCCTCAGGTCAGGCCAACACAAGTGGGCTAGCACGTGGGACAGTGACCTGGAGGCCTTTCAGTGGCTGTGTCAGTGGGGATTCTGACTGTACTTTCTGCTTAAGGTGGAACAGATTGAAACTGGATGTGACAGAGAAGTTTCAAATAATCTAGACGTCAGATGGGGAGCTATAATCAAAGGCTTCCATTTTGAAGCTGAAATAACTCCAAACCCTTCTCTTTCACTTAGGAGAAGACACAAACACCATGTCATTATTTTAGTTTACTGAGTTGTTGTTCCAAATGTTCCAGGGAGCTTTAGTGCTGAAAGGGAACAGGGAATGGGAGATCTGCCATTTTCAATCACATAAAGGACAGAAATCCTTTTAATTATGACCATGCCAATCTACATCTTGCTAAAACAGCTAATTACATGTCAGGAGGACACTCAGTCATTCAGAACAATTGTCATTATATTTTTATATATTCATTCTCTGCCACCCCCCTCAATTACCATGGTTACAATTTCAAAGGATTCAGGCAAACCTTCATTTGATCACAGCACACCAATGTGAATCTGAGAGTTAATTATGGCTGTATAGAGCCACTTTTATTTAAAAGAGAGAGAATGAAAATGCAGTCAAGGGAGCAGGCATCCCAAGATGTATGAAGTGAGAGCCAAGCTGTGTGCACGCGTCCTGCTCAGGGCAGCCTGTGGCACATGTGGCGACAGCACACACTCAGTGGCTGGCCCCCCACCGGCCGCCCGGTGGGGTTCAGACACCCACCGGAGGGCACGACACTGGGACAAACTGATACGAAAACTTGCCAAGTAAAAGGGACACTGGGAGACAGAGGCAAAGCCCTCTGCAGACATATTCTTCTTGTTGTCATCAGAGAGCTGGCTAATGAGATGATGGTGTGAAGTGTGTGTAAACTACCAGGGATGTAAGGTTAGTCAGCTTTCACCTAAATCAACTAGATTTAGTTCTGCTCATCACCCGGCTCCAGTGTCACGTGCAGAATACAAAACAGGAGTCCAGGGAGATGCACGTTTGTAATCCCAGGGCATCTACGACACCCTTGAACTCCTTGGGCGGCAATAAGAAGGGGAGGCAAGATCCTTGGGTGCAGCCAAATGTTCCCTCTCAACTCTTCTGTTTCTTCCCCTCTTGATTGCAAGAGAAAACCAATGTTATAGGAAACTGGGTTTCTCAGGTTGTTAGCTTTCTTTTTGCTGCTATTTCTCATCTTTACCAAGAAAGAAGAATGATGCTGATATGGAAATAATTGCAATTTATAAACTTCGAGCTTTTGAATGTATGCAGATATGAAGAGGGTTGTGTCTCAGAGATCAGGGAGTCAACCCTTGGCTCTCTAAGATGATGAGAGCAGTGGCTTATCACTTTCGGTTTATAAGTAAAGAGAATTAAGAACAGCTTTTCCAAACATAACCTGTTTGCGAGAGGGGTTTCTGTAATCAGGAAACAGACTCGTAAGCTGGATGTATTAAAAAGCCTTTCCCACCACCTTAGTATGGTAGTTCTCCTGAGAGCGGTAGGTAAGGAAGTCTCTCCTAAATGGCAGTCGTCTTTTGGAGCGGGGCGGAAAAAAGGCATATAATGAAGGAGACCGTAGTCCAGAAAAAGAAAGGGCCTCTGCTTTGACAGCACACTGCCGTTAGGGAAATCCTCACAGGATAATCTGGCCATTCATAGTTGCCTCCCGGGGAAAACCTTCCGTTCTCATTATGGTGCAATATCTTTTCAACTGGATAACTTAGATCTTACTAGGTAACGTAAATTAGACATATGGAAACTAAGAAACAGTAAGAGGGTTTTCAGGGCATGCAGCTCAGTTTGCCAAATTCAACATGGCTGACAACTGATCCCCAAATCCTGAGTAAACATCCTTGCTATTTAGAGAGCACACAAAAAGGAATGTTTTATCTGTGGAATTCTCACCCCTGCCCCACTCCCACGGCATCCCCCCACCCCACCCCTACGCCCCACAAAGATACCACCAGCGGGAGCTGGCCAATGTGCCCAACTTTCACTTGGGAAATCATGACAAACAAATCCGGCTCAGTAAAGCTATAAATGGATTTGGCTGGTCTCCAGGCAGCCCTAATGAGTACAGTAGTAAAACATTACTAATAATCACAACAAAATGGCGAAGTCTATCACCACTCTGACGTCGGATTTAAATCACAGATTAACAAAGAAAACCAACTCACAATGTAGAGGGTCAGGACTAGTCAATCGATGGAGAGAGCTACTGAGCATGAGATCATCAACAACAAGAAAAATTATTGCCTAAGAATCTGCTGAGACTCATTGGGGGGAAAAATACTCGGGTGGTTCTTTAAACAAAAAAAGACAAAAAGCAGTTTTAAAAGGCAGAGCCATGAGTTAAATGGGAAGACTGCTTCTAACCCAACCCTTCTTAAGACCAAAGAGAGAGTAAGGAGTTGAAATTCACATTTTTAGGACAAGGGTGGGGGATCATATATGAGAAAGGGACTATTTCCACTGTTTCGTAGCTGGTCAGTGGAATATGTAGCTGGTCAAAAAGATGGGCTGCAAGCCAGGAAAGAGTGTTTGTGTGAAGAGATGGACCATACCTCCCTAGTTTGCCCGCGGTGGAAAACAAAAAATTCCAGCAAAGAAGTCAGCGCAAAATGAGGTCTTCGTGTTGGAGCCCAGAGGAAAATGGAAGAGTTGTTTGCAGATGGAGAGGACGTGGGTGGAGATTCCTGATGAAGTGAGTGTCTATCTACACTTGGTGCCTGACGGTTGGAACCCAGGAGGGAAGTTTATAAGGACAAAAGCCAAACAGGGAGAAATGAAACAACTGTATTTGCAAGCTCTTCATAAGTAGACCCCTTGAAGGTAAAAAACATCTGGATATCTGGCGCCAGGAGAGCTACCGCTGATCACTGGGCTGCCTGCCATTTTAAGTCAAGGAACTGGAATACTGGGTTTGCACAGTTCGGTGACTTAAGAGCTGCTCTTCCCTCATTCGTGTCTTTTTAGATGGTCACCTCTACTGAGCTAGAGGAAAAGGTACCCTAAAGGGGTCTTCTGTTTTAGGATCCTTCTTCCTGTGAAGGAATATGGAAATGTGGGGGCAGGGGATGTCCCACCAGCAACAATGTGTGGAACTGTACAAATTCCACAGGTAGATAACAGGGAACCACACTTATCTACCACTTAAACGGTGAAGACTGTGAAGAAAACTGCCTTCAGAGGTGCTCCAACATCCCCAGCTTGGCTGAAATGAACCAGACGCCTATGTGGCCCTGACTGGCGCTAGAGGGTCTCAGATAAGAGTGGACTATACGGCTCTCACTGGCTTTCCTCCGATGTTAGGTTATCAACAGATGGGCAGAGATCTCATTAGGATGGACCATCTTGACAAGGTCCCTTTGTAAGGCTATGTTTTAAGAAGATTAGAAAGTTTACCTATGTGACCACAGTAATTCAATGAAGTCTTTTGAAAAAAACCAGCAACAACAGACAAGTTACATGAACTGCTGGGCAAGGCTCCTGCACCCTCCACCGCTGGCCTTCCTCACCCAGGGAGGAGCAGCCCCTGAAACAGTCCTCTGGGATGTGGAGGAAAGTACCTGATCAAGTAACAGAGGGACACAACAATCAAAAGACAGCAAGGGAGTTTTTAAGAGCCTCGTTATTTTCCCTTCAGTAAGAGAGCAGTTGAGGGTTTCTATTTTAATGCCACCTCTCAAAGCTGAAAAAGCTTTACCATCCAAAGATATTACACATTAGTGGCAACTCCACATGCCAATATAGTAAAAGGCAGCCTGAACAGGAGCGTGGAGTTGACTCCGGTAACAAACAAAAACCCATGGCAGGTTTAAATCTAGGCCCCAGAGAACTAAATTTTTACTCTTGGTGAAAAAGCAAAAGTTATATGTAAGGCAGTGGGTCTTAAGAGCAGACCAGCAGTCTTCTCTAATTAAAGAAGAATTCTGGGTAGACGATTCTTTCCTTCTTTTCCTTGTTACACTGGTAGATACATTCCTTCACTTTTTCCAGATTGCCAGGTAGGATCTAGTACTGCCTTCATGGATACTCGCTCTCCTTCCTTCTTTCGTTTTGTTTTTTATTTTTCCCTTCCTTAAAGGTCTTAAAACAATGAAACCTTTTAGCTTTTCTCTGGCAATCACTGTAGTTCTTTAGAAACTGAAACTGTCTTAACAGTTTGAGTCTGTTTCTTTAAAAAGACCAGCAAGAACAAATGATACTAGCAACCCCATCATAAAGAAGCTATCAATTATAATCTCCTTACAATAAATCATGGATGTGGCTTGTCAGACAGTGTATTTTTCTCTCCTTTTCTTTCTGATTCAGCCAAGAATAAGCCAACGAAATTACACCAAAATGGAAAGATACAATATGTTCTATTTCTTCTAAGTAATATAAAAGGAAAAGAAGATAAGACAATCTCCTAATTGAAATAAAAAGTCAAACACACCAAGAAAGAAAATGACTGGGGGATCATTCCTGAGAATAACAAATGCTACTCTTGAATTTGTTGGTTCAAGTAATACAGTAAAACAGAAAAGTTCTACTCCAATTCTTGGAAGCTGAAAAAGTATATACATTTTCCCCCTGAAATCCATGGACAAGAGCAGGCCCCAGCCCTGCCGACAGCTCTTTGAAGTCACAGACCCATACAAGGTGGCATCTTCATGCCCCCCCAAAGGCTTCCTCACACCGACGTAAGTAGGATTAACAGATATAGAGACAGGCTCGTCAGCGTGTGCCTTCAGGAGAGTTAGACCAGCTCAAAACTGGCGGATATGCAATATCTCACTAACGGGAAAGGGAAAAACGAAGACAAAGTAAGTCTCACTCTCTCTCAATGGTTTTAAGTCGAATAATACATTTGACGGATGAGGAGGTAAGGAAACGGCACCTTCCTTCTATCTTGGAAATCGTTTGCAGGCAATGGACAAAAAGACAGAAGCTCTGCTTAAATAGCCAGCCCCAGATTCCCCTTTAAACAAGGCTTCATTGTACACAGAAGGGAGAGATGGACCGAGGCAGAAAATATACAGCAGTTGTGCCTCTGGCAGACACACCCTATGCTGATGCACTGAAGGCTTGTTAGCTCTTACCCCCAGTGACAGTGTGTCATTTAATCGGGGTGCCAAGAGATCATTTTCATACAAGGCCAGCAGATGTAATTTTCTTTGATGCATGAATAGTTCATCATTTTGCTACTAGATGACAAGGTGATCACAGGGTGACTTTATAACGCAAGTTCACTGTTTGGTATTTTGAGTTCTCAAAATGAAAAAAAGATTTATCAAATATAAATATCTTTAAAAAGTAACAAAAGTGCTACATATGTGATCAAGGAAAAAAATTCCATTAGTTACTGCCGCTTAAAGTAGATTAAACTTTACAAATATTACCACATCCATTATCAATATGGCTTCCAATTATTAAATAAATTGCCTGTAGCAAATATAGCTTTTCACGCCTCTACAAGGACAGAGTAAAGAGAACACCAAAGCAGTCACACCCCGTCGTATTTCGCAGACCCACCACTTGAGCGGCAAATGTCCCGTCTTTTCTGTTCCTGTTTAGGAAAGTATCTGCATTCGTGATAGTCAGCACAGCCCCACTGGTAAGTCCTCTATCACCCTCGTAGCGAGGGCGCTCCAGTTAATGGATACAAAGACTGGAAGTCCGTTCACTCAGTTTGGACCTTAGCTCCATCCTTGAAAGACTTTTTTTGGTAGCAGGGAAAGGGGATGGACACAGACAGGAGGCAAAGCATCTTGCTTCCTTCCATGATGACCTCCAGCACTTTTCTAGACAGGCACGTACCTGGACCACATACAATGCACAGTGGTTCTGAGAACCGGACTTAGCCTCCAGTAGACATTCAGCTCATGTTTTTTTTTTCCAATGCCTGTCAAGCTGGATTTTTTTCTTTTTTCTTTATTTTTTTTATGACTTTTATTTTTGTCTTTTTGTTTGTTTTAATCATGGTCCCAAAGGCAGAAGGCAGTATTTTATCTACTAAGTCACACAGCTTGTGAGAGGAAAGGATGTCTGTGTCAGGCATGTTAACATCAACCAAAATCTGAGATTGAGTTTTTCCATTGACATTCTTAGCACAGCACCCAAAGAAGTATAATCTAGCCACAGTGTGACTATTATGAGGCACGGCTTATTGCAGCTGGAAATCAATTATTCCCACGCTGAGGTGGGGATTCTAGTGTTCCTTTTACTCTGCGGATACTCCTCAAATGGTGTCTGTCAGTCCTGGGCCACACTACCTCAGCTTGCATCCTATCAGTCTTAAGGAAGGAAAAGGGGGACAGACTAGTGTTACAGGAATCTAAAAGTACCCAAGGTTTTACACGTAGCCTAATATTTGAGAACTGAGGGCTATCTAAATACCTGGAAGCACTTCCTTGGAATGCTAAGACAGAGCAGCAAGATTTTCTAGCCTTGGGGGCTGGGAGAGGGAAGTTTGGTTGGTTGGTTGGTTATTATTTACTAGGAGTTAATACTGAGAGAGTATATGCAAAGGCTGAGGGCACCATGCCATCTTCACAGAACAAGAAGACCCTAACGGCTAACTGACATACAAGAAACTGCAAGTTATACTGTAAGAACACATGTTAAAGACCGAGGAAAGTCTGCTAAGGTGCTACGTCTAAACTAAGTTAACGTCTCACGTTCACCCCTCCCTAATCAGTCGTCATCCAGGGCCTCTGTCTTGATTTCGTTGGCTCCTTGTCGGGCCAAGGCCAAGATCGTGTGGTTGACTGCTGCCATTTCCACTGCTAATGAGATGGGGTCTTGGTGGTCACTATGGCTAGTGCTGTCATCCTAGATGTGCAGAAACAAGGAAGACATGTTATTAGTGGCCTGGTAAAATTCTCTAGCTCAGAGGAAGGCATGCTGGGTGGGGCAAGGGGAGGCAGAACATCTGTGGGAGGAAATAGAGTGGGGGGGGGCTCATGACAGAGTGGAGGCGAAATGTATTTAAGTAGACACTGAATGGATATAGGTCCAGCGACTTCCAGTTGACATTTTTATGATTCAACAAATAAGCATGAAAATGTTTTCTTTCCTTGCTGAGAATTTTATTCCTTCTTTCAGAAAGATGGCTAGTGAGGATCAGCAAACCTGGGTCATTCCAGTTTTGCAAAAAACACAGCACTAGTCACTGAAAGCCATACTAGCGAGCTATTACATTCTAGATTGGCTGGTACTCCTACAAAGAGATTATCAGAATTTACGGTATCTCTCTACTGAACTGAGAAAACTAGACAAAAAACTAGACAGATACCAACATCTTTTGAATAAAAATGCATTTTTGTAAAAAAACCAAACCAAACCAAAAAAAAGACCCACAAAAAACAAAAACCTCTCAATTACAATAGGACAAAAGTGTAACTGCCGGAAACGGCCCTGGGAGGAAATGTGTGGTGCTCTCCTGCTGTAAGGCAGCTGTGTGAGGGGAGCGGAGGTGTCTTACTTAGCGGGGGTGCGAGGCTCTCCTCCCACACGTAGCTTGAGGTGCTAAACAATAAAGCTGTGACAGAAACTGGCACTGCAGGATGTTCATCAGGCACTGAAGACAGTGTTACAAGTAAGGGGAAGTTTCTCACCTGTCACGTCTTCAGGGGAACTCTGCATCAAAAAGCTTTGGAAAGGGTAAGTCCCTTCGGGAAAAAAGCGTGGGATCGTGGGATGTGCTGCCCTTAGGGCATCTGGAAAAAAAGATGGAAATGATCCATCTACATTGGTAGATTGAAAAATACTAGGAATGTTTGCAATTAGAAAGCCTTACAAAACATTCTCTGAGTCAAATGTGGTGCTATGATTGGAGCCCTAAAGAGAAAAAGGTAACCCTTGGAAGTGCCGGCATCGCTGTTTCATTCTCATTTTCATGGACTGGTCGGAAGAGTTTAGGAAGGACTGGCAAGGAGTTGCATGCACGCTGCAGTATCTGCGCTGACGATGGTAAACAGAGGCTGGGGTGGGCACAAGGAAAACACAGCAGGCTGCATTGAAGAGCTGGCTGAGGAGCAAGGAAAAGGGGTGCCTCTCAGGGCTTTAGGAGAAGACACCATATTCCAAATGGAAATGAATCTTAAAATCCTATAAAAATTTTAGTGAAACCTGTCACCAGGTATGTGGGGGGAAAAATTCCCACCTTCTTAGTTACTGAATTTTTCCATCCAGTGGCTACAGTTAAATATATTTTTCCCCCCAAGCAATGAAGAGTAAGTCAGGGTGAGGTGAGAGACATGCATTGATGAGAGGAGGTGTGTGTCCATGTGCCGGAGACTCGGGCAGAAGCACTGGTCTTGGCAGAGGGGCCGCAGTGGGTGGGACCTGGCACAGTGTGCTGTGCTGGTGCACGTCTGAGGCACGGACCACAGCTACCCAGTTGCCCCTAGTATCTCTCAAACATCGAGTGTGTGTGTGGTGAATGGTGTAACTTGCTTGTTTGGATCAGATCCTCCTCTCTTCTTCTACCTTCTCTGCTTCTCTGCCTCCCTCTGAACTTCTTCCCTCCTCCTCCTCCCCATTGCGTACTTGCCAAGTATCCTGTTGTATGACAATAAATCCATGTGGGTGAATAACGATTTCTCACACATTCAACAGGACAACTGAATCTTACCACATTCCTTTCTAATGACATGAAAATCTAACTAGTCACATGAGCACAGTGGAGGGACATCAGATTGTCTCCTCTCCCCCACCCAGTACCACACGCACTCACAGCACTGAGCTGGCATGCTGTCCCACCCACTCTGTGGCCCAGAACACACACTCAGCTGCTCACCTGCTCTGAGTAGTCATTTCCGTCCACGTCATCACTGTTGGAATGGCCGCCCGGACTCTGTACATCTATCCCATGACTCTCCAGGATTGCTGCTTCTTCGAAAAAAGCAAATAGATCCCTAAATTATCTGTTACATCATCATAAGGGCCTAAGCACTGAATTAATTTCTGTGCTGAGGAAATTAGAATGTCAGTAAAGAAGAACCTAGATGGCTCTGCGTTTTTTCTTTTAAGCTGCAGCCGCACAAAGGTGGGGGTGAGGAGGGTGGGGGTGAACACGTCCGCCATTCTGGAGCCCCTGCGGCTGGGCGTCTGGCTGACTGTTAGATAGCCCTCCTGTCTTGGGGTTCTGTACAGTGCTTGAGATTTGCAGTGATGAAGAGGGGTTAAGTTTATAAGTGAGATACAATTTTAGAAGCTCAAAACCAATCCCCCACCCCAATCGCATCAATTCACGTTTCTTAAAGGCTCTTTTTTAAAAATCTCTGCCTTTTGCTATGTGTCATGTCTGCTAAGTTTCTTTCATTCCAATTCTAATAATCAGATGTTTCTTAATACTGACGTCATAGCCCAGCGATAACAAAGAAGCTTAGGGTATCACATTCCCTCCCTCTCGAGACCTTACAAGTATCTGTAATATGCACCACAGGAGTAATTGCTCAGAGACCGTGTCTAATTCTAGATCCCAGAACATTAAAAGCAATGAGTTTTAGAAATAATAATGCCATTATTATTATAATATAAATAGTGTAAATAATACTAACCTTTGGTTATTAAAAATACAATGAAGAGAAACACCAGGGCAATTGTTATTAGGCTTTAATGTTTAGGATAACTTAGACCTGCAGTTCTGAGCTGAAATCACTCTCAAGTACAGGCCGGTAACTGTGAAAGGAGAAAGCAGCCTCTCTGATACATTACCGATATTGGCTCTCCTCTTGATCTCCTTCCGTCTGTTAGCAAACCAATTATATACTTTCAGGGAGGTAACTCGTTCCAGATCTGACAGTTTTTTGCCTGTGAATGTATGTGATAAAATTCAGATAATCTGTATCTGAGACCAATTTTAAGGGACAATACTTTTCTTTTTAAGAGTTCTTTTGATTGCATTTATTACTGGAATAACAGATACGGGGGGATTTTTTTTTTTTTTTTTTGCATTACCTTGTACTATGTTCATACTCAAATTATCATTGAATAAACGTAACTACACAGACAGCAACTAGTCACATAAAATGCTTCAATTTAGAAAGCCACACACCATGAAAGAATTCCAATATTAAACAATATTAAAGAATCCCACAAAGTCAGTCTGCTAGGGTTTGACCTTCACATGATAGCACACGGAGATTAGATGAATATGTTATTCTTTAATCAAGTTTCCAGATAGCTGAAGTTTACTTACACCTTTAAGACTTTGTATTAACTAGTATCCTGTTGTCTTAAGACAGAAGATATTATTCACGTTTTCTTGGGAGACTAAAGGTCAGTGTGACAATCCATTACTGTAAGTATGCTGGAACACAGCACAATTCAGGTTGCATTTCAGATTTATTCTTTCCTGTCAGATGTGACTTCTTAGGAATAGCACCATGCTTGCTATGGTGGGTACAAGCACCCACCTGTACCATTCCGTTCTCCCCTGTTCTTTTCTGTTTCAGCTTTGAATCCACAGTGCGTGGAGAAACTGAAAAACAGTTGAGGGCCTTAATGATTTAGGGGTACAGTGTTTTTCAGGAAGAGTTTGAATTCCTGTAGCCTTAGGGCCGGGACTCTGGCTCGTGTGAAATAAGGGTTTAGATGTCGTTGGAGCTGAGTATGTAGGATCTCAATTGCTAGCAGTCTGGCTTCTAGCGAAGGGATAATAAATTATAATTTAATTATTACAAAGCATTGATACTTTCATTTATAGCCTTTAAGCCAATCAAATTAACCGGCCAAATGAAGATCGATTGGCTCATCTTAACTGAAAATGGTTTCTGGTAACAAGACCGTAAAATGTGGAATATCTTTGCACATGGAGAAAAGACATGAGCGTTTACGTGGCTCGGCTGGCGTGCTTAGGAACAGCAGGAATTCAGAATGGAATTACCCTAAATTCTTCCCAGCTAAGCAGAAGTCATGCTGACGTGGGGAGGAGACAGAAGCTGATCCCAAAAAGAGTTCTTTCTTCAAACAGCAGTATAGAATTATACAATTTAAAATTATTTAAAAAAATTAATCTTTTCATTAACAAACCCTGCTTAAATATTTCAAACTAAAATTATTTTGTAATTGATGTATTTGTGCTTTATTTTTAGAAAAAGAAATCTATAGTCTTTAAAAAATAATTTCAAAGTCTCATATGTTAAGCAGCGACACCCCCTGGAAACTTTCCCATGAGGACATGTGTTTTGGAGTAGCAAAATCACATCCCCAAGACGTATGGTTTGACCAGGACAGGGCAGTGAGTGTCCACAGGAGGATGGCACAGGTGGCGCTGAGAGCACCCAGTTGGGACGAGTAAGAGGAGATTTAGTGTCCTAAATGATGACCTGAAGCTGAGAGCGTCACCACAGAGCAAAGTGCTGCTTACCTGGCTTCTGTATAACTGCATTGCAAGCATTTGCAATTTCTTCTCTCTTTGCTTCATCTGGATATTGATTCTCATTGAAGTAACTGCAGAGGCAACCAATTAAAACAGAGAGTTTGTACTTTTTCAAATGAGCTCTCATTACATAGGATGTAACAGGAGAGTGTCTAGTCCAGGCTATCCAATGGAATTCTCTGTGAGGATGGAAGTGGTCTGTTCGGTACTGTCCAATGCGGTACCCACTACTCACGTGTGGTTGCTGAGCACTTGAAATGAGGCTGATGTGACTGAGGAAGTGAATTTTTAATTTGATTTCATTTCGGCAAATTTAAATGTAAATAGCTAAATGAGATGAGTGGCTACTATACTGGATAGCACAGGCATAGCTACTGCTATGCTTCTTTAAAAAATGTCCTTGATATAAAAGTTACTTGTGATACGTATGGCTGGCTGAAATCAGGGAGTTCTGTGACTGAGGCACTGGGAACAATAGGACTTTCTGTGTGTGTCATATTGTTTGTAGAAGCAAAAACTGGAAATGACCCAATTTTCCATCAGTAGGAGAATGGCAGAACAAATTATGGGATATCTATATTTATACACAGCTATTTAAAAATGGGGGAAAATATAGGAAAAAAAATAAGTTAGAGCTCTATCCATTGACCTGGAGGGATGTTTATGACACATTCCTAAGTGAGAAAAACAATCTGCAGAATAATGTGCAGGCAAAAATGCTATTACGGAACTTGAAAAATTCCTGTCAATGTGCACATAAATTTGCATGGATAAAAGCTAGAAACACACCAGGCTGTAAGTATTGATTATTTCATTGTGGGGGGATGGGATCAGTAGGAGGAGGTTTAAACATTTATTTTTGCTTTTTCTCCTATGTTAAAAAAGCATATATTCCTTCTGTACAATAGCACTTAAAAGAAATTAGGTTCCTGAACCCGTCCTTAGCATTATCAGACCTGTGGGACTATATGTGAGAACAGAAAAGTTTATTAGTGGTACTTTTTCTGTCATCTTATGAGTTTAAAAAAAGAAAAAGAATTTTCATACTTTGAATCTGGAAACTTAAAATCGGGAAATGATCCCTTGTCAAAATCTCATACCTCCCCTAGAATGCAGCTTTCTCCATTTCCTCACCCTCCTGTCGGCATTGGTGGAAATGCCACTCTACTGAGAATAAACACCGGAGGCCCCAACCCTTCCTGTGAACCCCCAAACCCGACTTCTGACACCTCCACTCCTCTTCCTCCCACCGTCTCCATGGAGAGCTTCCTCGGCAGCAGTTCCAACACAGCAGCTGCCAGCACGGAACCACCTCTCCTTTTCTAAAACGTAAGTCAGAGAACTCATCCCAGTCTTGTCAACTACTGTCCTCCATAAGGTCTCCTGCTTTATGCCATGATTTATGCCATGATTTAACCATCTCTTCCCACGTGATTTTCTGCCGTCACTTTCAGGACCCCAGTGTTTATACTAACAATTTTTTTTCAAGTCTCTGTCCCTATAACTGCTCTGCTGCCACATTCCCACTCACCTCTGTCTTTACTCCCTTTCCGCTATTCACTTGGGCAAAGACTCCCTAGATTAGTTCCATGAACCAGAAGCACTGGCCTCACCTGGGAGCTTGTTAGAAAGGTAGAATCTCAGACTAAATCGGAACTTGGATTTTAACAGGATCTCAGGTGATTCCAATGCACTAACATACGAGAGGCACTGCATTAGCTCATTCATTTCAAATTCAACAACAAAGACAACAAAAGCAGATATTAAACCCCTAATATTATGTGCTCGCACTATGGTAAAGAAGAGAATTAGATAGGTTCTGGCTTCAAGGAATTCAGTCTGCTGGAGAGAGACACAAATTGGCGTACTGTGCTGAATTCCACAGGGTGCCTTTATAAACAGTATGGTGGGAGCAAACAAAGACGTGCCCAGTGTTGTTCGCAGGGGCCTGGACGGACTGGGCAGAGGGAGTGCCATCTGAGTTAGGTCTGGAAGATGGGCAGGAGTTTACAAGGCAAAGAAGAGCAGGAAGAGCATTTCAGGTAAGGGGAACAGCAAGTGCAAAGGCAAAGTAGGTAACAGCCTTTATGATTCCGGGCAGACAGAAGAGTTTATTCAGTGTGGTTAGAATATAGGGTTCACAAGAAAAAAATGAAGACTTGTTTGCCTGGAAAAGCAGGATGGGGCTAGGTTGTGATGAGCCTGGTCTGTACTTTTAGTGACGACTTCACCCTGAAACAGAGGCTTTCAAGCCACAAAGAGATTATGTTCCCATCTGTGTTTTAGAAGGACAGTACATTTTCCGGACACAATCCTCAGAATTTTACCTCCATAAATTCTGAAATTCCCCAATCAACTTTCTACTTACTTACTCCTCCTTTTCAAACTGTTCTTCACCTTCTTTATAACCTCAAATCCCTTTAACATTCCCCATAACGTTAAAAGAAAAATCTGTTTATTATTCTGCTGGCTTCCCTCTCATTTCTTAGTCATCACGCCAGGGTGAGCCAAATCAACAGTATCCCGAAGAAGAAACTTATTTCGTTTTTCTGTCCCTCCACCATACCTATCCAGCCAATCTCCTATCCTGCAGAAAACACCTTCCACTTCTTTTCTTCCATCTTTCTTTCAGGGTACCAAGTGTTCCTGGACAAAGTCATTAAATAGAGTCAATTGGTTTCTTTAAAAACCCACGCTTTTCAATCTTAACTGGGTCCCTCATTTTAGTCCTTTATTTTGTTAAAAAATTTTTTTTTTAAATTTTCAATTACAGTTGACATACAATATTATATTACTTTCAGGTGTACAACATAGTGATTAGACATCCATATAACTTATGAAATAATCTAGTATCCATCTGACAAAATACAGTTATTACATTAATGATATATCCCCTAGGCTGTACCTTACATCCCCATGACTATTTTTGTAGCTGGCAATTTGTACTTCTTGCCCTTCACCTTATTTACCCATTCCCCCAGTCCCCCTCCCATTTGGCAACCATCAATTGGTTCTCTGTATGAGTTTTTATTTTTTTGTTTATTTACTTTGTTTTTTAGATTCTACATATAAGTGAAATCATATGGTATTGGTCTTTGACTTATTTCAGTTACCATGATACTCTAGGTCCATCCGTGTTGTTGCAAATGGTGAGATTTCAATCTTTTTATGGCTGAATAATATTCCATTGTATAACATATACCGTATTTCCCCGAATATAAGAGCGGGTCTTATATTAATTTTTGCTCCAAAAGACGCATTAGGGCTTATGTTCAGGGGATGTCATCCTGAAAAACATGCTAGGGCTTATTTTCCGGTTAGGTCTTATTTTCGGGGAAACACAGTATAAACCACATCTTTATCAATTTGTCTATCGATGGTTGCTTCCATGTCTTGGCTATTGTAAATAATGCAGCAATGAACAAAAAACTGCAGTGTCTTTTCGAATTAGTGTTATGGATTTCTTCTCAGAAGTGGAATTACTGAGTCATATGGTAGTTCTATTTTTAATTTTTTGAGCAAAAATTAATGTAAGACTGGGTCTTACATTAGGGGAAACACAGTATATATATATCTCTTTCCTACTACACTGAAAGCCATCTGAGGCCAAGGTGCAAGTCTGACTAATCCTTATATGCACATCTCATTGATGATAATGTTGACAAGTAAATAATGATGAACAAAGTCACCACCAACCCAGGATAGCGGTCTCCAAAAGCAATGGATATCACTGTAATGAACTGTTGACAACCAGGGGCAGAGAGTTATTGCAATAGGGTCTCAACTGTTACAAATACTGGGGGTGAGTGGAAGACAGGGGAATGTTGGTGGTAATTAAGATTGATTTTCATATTGTGTTTTATATACTTTGCATTTTTAAAATGAACATATGCTATTTTTATAAATTTCAATAAAAACTGGGAAAACACTGAAACAATTAAGAACTAATTTAATGATTAATACAACTCTATAAACAATATATGTTTGGAAAGTGTATTTGGAGCAGCATAAATATTAGGCCTGTGATTGCTATTCTAGGGATGAAAAGAATAAAGCCATATTATTTTTGGAAGCTAAATTAGTATTTGTAATTATTCATGACATAAATGACTTGAGTTAAAAAGTTTTAAAAATCATTTTTAATCTGTATTTTTAGGGTCTATATAAAATGAAGATCAGAGTAAAAATAAATAAAAAACTTCTTCCAAATCAAAAGTTCGAGAATATAAGAATTCATTCACTATAGTGTTAAATCTCTACACCTGAAATTTAATCCTTTCTTCTTAAAGAACTATTTTTTAAAAAATAATTAACATATATAGGCCCATTGAAAACATTAATTTAATCACAATGTGCTACTTTACAGTGGGTATATACATTGCACTATGAGTACCACTTTCATCTTTTTCTCTTTCAATGATTTAATGCTTAAAAATATTATTTCAAGATAGACGGTACAGTCTAAACTGACAAAATGACATATTTTAAGATACCTCATGGTAAATATTTAAGTTTAAAGTATTTAAGTTTTAATTATTAAAACTTTTCATTGCAAAGCTCTTAAAACTTTTTCTGGGGGTGGGGGTGGCAGACACACGATATTGATGTAAAGTAGAAGAGTTTTTAGGAAAGACAAAGGTAGGCCAGGAAACAAAATCGTTAATAAATATGTATTATATGAGTATGAATAAGGTACTGTGTTTGAGGAGTAGACATAAGTTCAAAATATGGACGCTAAATCAATGACAAAGAAAGAATCCTCAAGACAGCCAGGGAAAAGAAGACGGTAACCTACAACGGAAAGCCCATTAGAATATCATCAGATTTTTCAGCAGAAACTCTCAAGCAAGGAGGGAGTGGAACCAAATATTCAAACTATTGAAAGAGAGAAATTATGAGCCAAGAATAATATATCCAGCAACGATATCCTTTAGATATGAAGGAGGAATAAAGCCCTTTTTAGACATACAGAAGCTGAGGGAATTTTCTAACATACAACCTGCACTACAAGAAATACTGAAGGATGCTATTTGACCACCATCAACAGGACAATTTGTGGCAACCAAAACATAAAAGGGGAGAGTAAGTCCTAAACCAGAATATGGGAATGGAGAAAGTAAGCATGCTGAAGAAAATGTAATACTCTAAATATCAAACTTTCTTTCACATAAACTTAATGGTAACCACTCAAAAAAACCTAGAACTGAAATATATATGGTAATAAAAGAAGAAACAGTGAAAAATCATAGAATACCACAACCCAGAAATAACAGACAACAACAAAAAGGCATAGAAACAATGGAGACACAGTCTTACCAGAAAGCTAAAGATAGAATGATAGGAAATCCTCACATATCAATAATCACCCTAAATGTAAATGGACTGAACTCACCAATAAAGAGGTACAGAGTAGCAGATTGGATCAAAAAACTAAACCCAACCATATGCTGTCTCCAAGAGACATGTCTCAGCTACAAGGACAAACATAGACTCAAAGTGAAAGGGTGGAAATTGACACTCCAAGCAAATGACATCCAGAGAAAATCAGGTGTAGCCATACTGATATCAGATGAAACAGACTTCAGGGTGAAAAAGGTAACAAGAGACAAAGATGGACATTTCATAATGGTAAAGGGGACTATACAACAAGAAGACATAACAGTCATCAATGTTTATGCCCCCAATCAGGGAGCACTGAAATATACCAAGCAACTACTAATAGAACTAAAGGGAGAAATTGACCAAAACACAATTACACTAGGGGACCTAAATACATCATTGACAGCTATGGATAGATCATCCAAACAGAAAATAAATAATGAAATAGCAGCCCTAAATGACACATTAGATGAAATGGACATAATTGACATTTATAGAGCACTTCATCCTAAAATATCCGACTATGTATTTTTTTCTAGTGTACATAGAACACTCTCAAGGACAGACCATCTATTGGGACATAAAACTAGCCTCAGCAAATTTAAGAAGATTGAAATCATACCAAGCATATTCTCTTATCACAAGGCTTTGATATTGGATGTCAACTGCAAAAAAAAAAAAAAAAAAAAAAAAAAGCAGGAAAAACCACCAATACATGGAGATTAAATAATACTTTTAAAGAACAACTGGGTCAAAGAAGAGAGATCAAAAGATATATAGAAACAAATGAGAATGAAAATACATCCTACCAAAATTTGGGGGATGCAGCAAAAGCAGTTTTAAGAGGGAAATTTATGTCATTACAGGCCTATCTCAAGAAACAAGAAAAATCCCAAATAAATAACCTCACACTACACCTTAAAGAACTAGAAAAAGAAGAACAAATGAAACCCAAGGTCAGTAGAAGAAAGGAAATAATAAAAATCAGAGCAGAACTAAATGAAATAGAGAACAAAAAGACAATAGAAAAAATTAATGTGACAAAGAGTTGGTTCTTTGAAAAGATTAACAAAAGTGACAAACCCTTGGCCAGACTCACTAAGATAAAAAGAGAAAAGACACTAATAAACAAAATCAGAAATGAAAGAGGGGAAGTTATCATGGATGCCACAGAAATACAAAGGATCATCCAAGAATACTATGAAGGACTATATATGCCACCAAAATCAACAACCTAGCAGAAATGGACAAGTTCTTAAAAACATATAGACTTCCTAGGCTGAATCACGAAGAATTGGAAAATCTAAATAGACTGATCACCAGTAAGGAAATTGAATCAGTCATCCGAAACCTTTCCAAAAGCAAAAGTCTGGGACCAGATGACTTTACTAGTGAATTCTACCAAACCTTCAAAGAGGCTAATACCTGTCCTGCTCAAACTCTTCCAAAAAATTGAAGAAGAGGCAATATGCCATAACTCATTTTATGAGGCCAACATTACCCTGATACCAAAACCTGGTAAGGATAACGCAAAAAAGAAAAACTACAGACCAATTATCTCTGATGAATACAGATGCAAAAATCTTAACAAGGGGCCGGCCCGGTGGCTCAGGCGGTTGGAGCTCCATGCTACTAACTCAGAAGGCTGCCTGTTCGATTCCCATATGGGCCAGTGGGCTCTCAACCACAAGGTTGCCGGTTCGACTCCCGCAAGGGATGGTGGGCTGTGTCCCCTGCAACTAACAATGGCAACTGGACCTGGAGCTGAGCTGCACCCCCCACAACTAATCCTGAAAGGACAACAACTTGACTTGGAAAAAGTCCTGGAAGTTCCCCAATAAAGTCCTGTTCCCATCCCCCGCCCCCCAAAAATATCCTAAACAAAATTCTAGCAAATCAAATGCAACAATGCATTAAAAAGATTATTCATCACGACCAAGTGGGGTTCATCCCAGGGGCACGAGGATGGTTCAACACATGCAAATCTATCAATGTGATATATCACATAAACAAAATAAAGGACAAAAATCATATGATTATATCAATTGATGCAGAAAAAGTGTTTCACAAGATACAATATCCATTTATGATTAAAAGACTTAATAAAATACATATAGAAGGAAAATACTTTAACATAATAAAGGCCATATATGACAAATTCTCAGCTAATCTCATAATTAACGGTGAAAAACTGAAGCCCTTTGCTCTATGTTCAGGAACATGACAGGGCTGTCCCCTATCACCTCTGCTTTTGAACACAGCGTTGGAAGTCCTCGCCAGAGCAATCAGGCAAGAGAAAGAAATAAAAGGCATCCAAATTGGGAATGAAGAAGTTAAACTGCAGATGACATGATGCTATATATAGAAAACCTTAAATATTCCACCAAAAAGCTATTAGAAACAATCAACGAATACAGTAAAGGTGCCAGCTATACAATCAACATACAAAAGTCCATTGCATTCCTATACACTAACAATGAAATCTCAGAAAAAGAAATAAAAAAAACAATTCCCTTTGCAATTGTAAAAAAAATAATAAAATACCTAGGAATAAACTTAATCAAGGATAGAAAAAACCTATATGCAGAAAACTATAAGACGTTTTTAAAAGAAACTGAAAAAGACACAAAGAAATGGAAAGACATTCCATGCTCATGGATTGGAAGAATCAACATAGTTAAAATGGCCTTATTACCCAAAGCAATATACAGATTTAATGCAATCCCCATCAAAATACCAATGGCATTTTTAAAAGAAATAGAACAAAATATCATTAGATTTGTATGGAACCACAAAAGGCGTCGAATAGCCAAAGCAATCCTAAGAAAAAAGAACAATGCTGGAGGTATCACACTCCCTGACTTTAGCTTGTACTACAGAGCTACAATGATCAAAACAGCATGGTATTGGCAGAAAAACAGACACACAGACCAATGGAATAGAATTGAGAACCCAGAAATAAAGCCACATAAATATGGACAGATAATTTTTGACAAAGAAGCAGAAAACACAATGGAGGAAAGACAGCCTCTTCAATAAATGGTGCTGGCAGAAATGGAAAGCCACGTGCAAAAGAATGAAACTGGACTGCTATCTGTCACCATGTACCAAACTTAATTCCAAATGGATCAAAGACCTAAACATAAGACCTGAAACAGTAAACTGCATAGAAGAAAACATAGGTACTAAACTTATGGACCTTGGGTTCAAAGAGCATTTTATAAACTTGATTCCAAAAGCAAGGGAAGTAAAAGCTAAAATACATGAATGGGACTATATCAAACTTAAAATCTGCACAGCAAAAGAAACCATTGAAAAAAATAAAGAAGCAACCAACTGAATGGGAGATCTTTGCAAACAGTGCCTCCAATAAAGGGCTAATATCCAAAATATACAAAGAACTCATACACCTCAACAACAAAAAAACAAACAATCCAATTGAAAAATGGGCAGAGGACCTGAAGAGACATTTCTCCAAAGAGGACATACAAATGGCAAATAGACATATGAAAAAATGCTCAACATCACTAATCACCAGAGAAATGCAAATAAAAACCACAATGAGATACCACCTCACCCCAGTCAGAATGGCTATCATCAACAAGACAAATAATAACAAATGTTGGAGAGGCTGTGGAGAAAAAGGAACCCTCATACACTGTTGGTGGGAATGCAGACTGGTGCAGCCGTTATGGAAGGCAGTGTGGAGGTTCCTCAAAAAATTACGAATAGAATTACCATATGACCCAGCAATCCCTCTCCTGGATATCTACCCAAAAAAATCTAAAAACATTTATCCATAAAGACACGTATGCTCCAATGTTCATTGCAGCTTTATTTATGGTGGCCAAGACATGGAAACAACCAAAGTGTCCTTCGACAGATGAATGGATAAAGAAGTTGTGGTATAGATACACAATGGAATACTATTCGGCGGTAAGAAAAGATGAAGTAGGACCAGTTGTGGCAACATGGATGGATCTTGAGATTATAATGCTAAGCGAAATAAGTCAGACAGAAAAATCAGAGAACTATATGATTTCACTGATATGTGGTATGTAAACCAGAAACAACAAAAGAAAAAGACAAACAAATGAGAACCAAAAACTCATAGACACAGACAATAGTTTAGTGGTTACCAAGGGATAAGGGGGGAGCGGGGCTCTAGAAGAGGGTAAACGGGGTCTAATATATGGTCATGGAAAGAGAACTGACTCTGGGTGGTGAACACACAATGTGAGATATAGGTCATGTATTACAGAATTGTGCACCTGAAATCTATGTAACTTTACTAACAATTGTCACCCCAATAAACTTTAATTTAAAGAAAAATAAATATGGACCCTTATATTAACATATGTCTCCGTTGAGGGAGATAGGAAAAAGTTAAACAACAGAAGGAGTCAAAACAGTAACGTAATTGTGACAATCCAGAATACATCTAGTTAATTAAGTATATAAATGATATGCTGAATAAATTCAGGGTGGAGAGGTATCTCTATGGAATAGGCTGATCAGGGAAAGTTTACTGAATGGGGCAGGCTTCTGAGGGATGCACAGACTCCAGGCACTGGAGAGGAAAGGGCAAAGTTAACAATAAAGACAAAGATACAAAGGCATAAAAACCGAAGATGTGTTTGGAAAACAGAAGGCAACTAGTAAAGCCATCTGATGACACTACAGGGGTCACCTATAGGGTGATCATACACCTCGGTTTGTCTGAGGATAGTGTTGTTATCTTGGATTATTAAGAAATTCCCTTTCACTCCCCCAAAGTATCATTTTAGACAATAAATTATATGGTCACCCAAGGACCACATCACATTACTGACTTATCTGAACTTAATGTCAACAAAAATCCCCTAAGTCTTTTTCACATGTGCTCTGTGAAAGAGACCATGATAATTGCTCAGAAAAAAGGGAAGCATCAAAGAAGACAACAATTACAGTTTCTATCTAGTTTACTCATAAAAGGAGCTTTCTAAGCCCAAGGAATCTGCTCGGTACATAAGAGACATTCAATAAGTAACTGTTTCATCAATCGATGGTTGAAGGAACAAAGGTGAATACATAGAAAATAGTGGTTTCAGTTAAGGCTTTTAGCGAAACCAAGAATATCACTTTCAGGAGAAAGCCAGTTGGGATCTTAACATACTGTACCCTACACTATCTTCTCTAGGTATACTCAGGGGGTTTAGACTAAGATTTAGCTGAATACAATTACTCTCGTATAGTGTTTATTTAGTTTTGAACAGACTATAACCATAGGGCTGTCAATAAAGCTGGGAAATAGGTCTAATGACTTTGATTTTAGATATAATTAATCTTTCATTTAGTCACCCCAAATATGCTGACCGACTCCTAGTTTATACCTGGCAATTGGCCAAATGGTAGCAAAGATAAACCTGACTACACTTCCAGTGTAGTCACCAGCGGGTATGTAGCAAAACATAATAAATTGTGAAGTGGACTATGTTGGTGGTATAAGTATATGGGCGCAGAGAGGAACTGACATTTGTGCAGGGTAGTGAAGATAGAGCAGGGAGGGTGGGGAAAGGGAAATAACATGACCCAGAGGAAGCAACATGTATAAAGGGAGTCATGAAAGAACTTAAACTATTCTGAGATGGGAAGGAGCTCAGTGTCGTTGGAATATATTGTTCTATGGGATGGTAGTTGGGGAATAAAACTAAAGAAAAATACTGGGTCCAGATTTTAAGGGTACAATAGAGTTTGTAGTTAACTTTTTAGGCAGCTGGGAGTGAAGGTTTTTACTTCAAACTTATTTTTAAGTTTACTACAAACATTTTTGTAGGGCAGTATCTCTGGTGATATTGGAGGCAGAAGCAAGCCAGGTAGGAGAGGGTCTGAAGTAGGGTGAGGCATGGAAATAGGAAAGGTGAGATTCAAGAGATTTTTCAGAATGGTGATAAAACTAATTCAGGATAGCCTCACCACCTGGCTTTAGACACACTCCACCCCCATCCCAAAGGTAGCGTTAGGAACAGTTCACACTATTATTTACCTTCAAGAATTTTAACCTTTAGATAATGTTGAAGGAATAGATATTTCTTTTGTTACCAGATAGATAAATTGTAGGATAACTTGGTTCTAAGACTCTGAAAGGGACCTGTTTCTGAACTGGAACTCTGGAATTCAAAAAATACTTCTGTCCCATATAAGAATGTTTATAGCCCTAGATATTTTCTAAGAAAAAAAAAGGGGGGGGGGGTGTAAACAGAAATCTATAGGTAACAATGAAGTGATAAAATAAGTATGCAGGGCACTACACTTTTATAGACAAAGGACATAGTCAGCTGAGTGATCAGTGAGTATCTTCACAGAGAGAAACCAAATGATCGTTTTGCCAGACAATGACAGCAAAGAATTAAAATGAAAAGTGGCAAAATAATTTACATGAGATGAGAAACCATAAGCTAGTAACAAATGGAAATGTCCTTGAGGCACTTTCATTTCAATAACACCGAAGTCTATAAAAATTGCAGCTAGAAAATTTCTTTTGTGTCTTAGTGAGCATATAGAAAAGATAGGGGCTGACTCGCCAAGCAAGGGATAATGCCATGTAAATGAATATTTTTTTCCCTGTGCCTTTTTGCGAACGAACTCTCTCTCCTGAAGAGATATTTGAACCTCACCATTCCAGTAAGTCAAAGGTTTCAGGATTGTCAGACACTACCCACTATCTACAACCCAGTGTGCATTTCTTCATCATTTAGTAAAATTACTGGGCAGTGGGAGAAAAGAAAATACCATTAAACTAAAAGATGGTGGAACCTGATTGTCCCATCTCCTACTTGAGAGTATCTGTATGTTAAATGATATTCAGCAACAAACAAAATAATTTAAAATGTTCTTTCTCTCTTTTTTAAAATCAACAGAGTAAAGGCAGAGATAAAAGGAATGGGGAAACGTCTAAGTACAGCAACCATCTTTGGTTAATCCATAAAGGCCTAAGGAACATCTTTAGTTCACTTACAGACCAGGGTAGTGATAATGCTATACCTTATCCAAACATGTCAAAACCCCTCTCACAAGAATCAAACCTTAAAACACCCCTGAGAAACAATCAGAGTCCAGACAGAAGAGGGGCAGAGCTAGAAATCAGCTCTGGCGATGACACTTCATTATTTAATGTGGATTTTAGGACAGTTAGGGACCTTGAAAGGTTATTCACTGATCAATCTCCTCATTTGAGAAATGGGGACAATGACAAGCTTACAGATGGTAAACTCGCCCAAAGTTACAGAGCTGGCTATGATGAGAGCCAAGCCTCTTGAGTTCCTGGCCCATGCTCTGCCCACTGCTGCTTGCTAAGGAAGTCGCTGGGTGTAGTGGGTCGAATAGTACCCTGTGAACATTCATGGCCACCCAGAACTTCAGACAGTGATCTTATTCGGAAATAGGGTCCTTGCAGATATAATCACGGTAAGGACTGCGATGAGGTCACACTGAGCCCCAAATGCAAGGAGAGTCTCCTTATAAGAAAAAGAACACGTACACAGAGAAAACAATGTGGAAGTGGAAGAGACACCGGAGAGATACATCTGCAAGTCAAGGAATGCCCAGGATTGATGGCAATTGTCAGAAGCCAGAAGAGAGGCGTGGGATGGTCTTAAGAGATAATGTGATTCAACTATCATAGATTGATGGACTTTATTTCACTACAGGCATACATCTGGCAAGTAGACTGCAATAAGCAGCTATGTCTGAAAGTAAGTAGTCTGTCAGCTGAATAAGGCATTCGCTTCTCTAGAAAGTCTGGTCAAATACTGAAAAATTCTAACTTCATTCTTTTGCCTTCTGTAACCCATGTTGGATAGTTAGCCACCCCCCTTTTTTTGATGCTTAACACTGTCTTTCATTTCATAATAACCCCCGTTTCAAGGCTTTCTTAAAATTTTTTAGATTGGCTACTTCTTGATAACAAGTGGGGCTAAGAGATTGCTGCATTCATCTGTATCTTCAGCAATTAGTGCAGTGTTGATTTTTTGAAATCTTGGAAAATTATGTACACATAAATATTTCTATAATGTAACACAAATATTATCAATATTAAAAAATCTGCTAAGAGATATGTAATAAAACAAGTATAGTGGAGACTTCCAGCGAGATGGCAGAGCAGGTAAATACTGTGCTCACCTCCTCTCCCAACCACATTAAATTACAACGAAATTATAGACTAACCATCACAGAGAACCACCTGGAGGCTAGCTGAATAGAAGTCCTATAACTAAGGGTATAAAGAAGAAGCCATGATGAGACTAGTGGGAAGAGCAGAGATATGGATCAGGCAGGTGTCACACCTATCTGTGGCAGTTAAGAAGTGAGAGGGATCTCTCAGCTGCAGAGGTTCCCCCTGAGGAGAGAGGGGTGGGTCCCAGCCCCACACCAGGTTCCCCAGCCTGGCTGTGAAAAAATCAACAGGGACTCAGCCTGGAGAGACAGAGGGTTGTTACAGACCCAGGTATCCTCTTCAAAGGCCTGAGCACAGGCTCATTCACTCAGAAACACCTCCTAAGCTCCAACAAAGGAAAAGGAGCTGGAAAAGTACCAGGGACATACTGGGAGGAACTAAATTGACTAGCTTTCGGGTGAGGGCTGGAAAGGAAGGGGTTGGGACAGCTGGCTCTGGGGATGGAAGTGCTGGCAGGTGCCTTTGTTCCTCTGCTGAATGCTCCCACCATCCAGTCGGCCCAGAACAGGCTGGCACTTAATCTGAGAACTCCATTAACCTGGCTAACACTGTTCACCCCACCCTTGTAATTCCCTGAGCCCCCCGCCCCCAACTTGTGTGTGGGGCTGAACCTCTTCCAGGGGCTCCTCCACACAAGCAGCCTGCCTCAGATTGCACTGCACTTTCCTAAAATCCCTCAACGGTCAACAAACCCCAAACAAGCAGCAGCTGATCTTGGTGTACCTTGTACCTGCTAAGCTACCCCAGGCCCAGCACACACGGTGGCCAGTTTCAACTTGCACTGTTAACTTCCATCAAGTAGCCCCATGCCCAACACTAGTGGCAGCCAGCCTCAGTTTGCAGAATAGCCTCTCCCAAGCGACTCCAAGTCCAGCACAAGTGACAACCAACTGCATATAACTTTGTAGCTCCAACTAGACAGCCCGAAGCTGGGCACAAGCAGCAGCTGACCTTGGCCTGCATAAGAGCCCCTTTCAAGAGGAGCCAGAACCTCTACGTGTGAGGGTGGAAAACTGATCCCCATAAAAGATGCCAGAACCAACACAACCGGTAGTGGGCTTCAGACCACACCAGAGCACCAGCACCACTCAACCAGTTCCACAAACAACACACCTGAAGGGCCGACATGGCTGGCACTAGAGCCCAGCTAAAGTGACTCCCACTCCATGGGGGTGAGCCCCTGCACAATAGCTCATCTGCTGCAGTCATGGCCATCCCTCCCAGCCAGTCAGCCTGAGGTCCATCCCACCCACTGACATGCCAAAGGTAATCAAGGCTCAAATACAACAGGAGGGTGCACACCACCCACACAAGGCATGACACCCAGCTCAGGTGACCAGGGAGACTGCATCATTGGGCCCCACAGGATACCTACTATGTAAGGCCACTCTGCCAAGACCAGGAGATGGAGCAATGTACTAATACATAAAAATAAGTATAGGGAGTCCGCCAAAATGAGGAGACAAACATATCCCAAATGAAAGAATATGACAAAACTCTAGAAAAAGAACAAACGAAATGGAGGCAAGCAATAATCTACCAGATACAGAGTTCAAAACACTGGTTTGTAACACACTGCCAGTTACAAAAATAGTCATGGGGATGTAAAGTACACCATAGGGAATATAGTCAATTATACTGTAATAACTACGTATATAGTCAATAATATTGTAATAACTATGTATGGTGTCAGATGGGTACAAGACTTAATGCAGTGATCACTTATCAGTTATATAAATGTCTGCTCACTATATTGTACACCTGAAACTAATATATGTCAACTGTAATTGAAAAATTAAAAAATTAATAAAAAATAGTTATGGGGATGTAAAGTACAGCATAGGGAATATACAGTCAATAATACTGTAATAACTATGGTGTCAGATGGGTACTAGACTTACTGGGTGATCACTTCATAAGTTATACAAATGTCTCATCACTATGTTGAACACCTGAAACTAATATGATATTATATGTTAATTGTAATTGAAAATTAAAATTAAAATAAAAAAACCAAGTATTGTAAAATGCTAATGGCACAACGTATGTGGTAACTGTAAAATTCTTTCAACTTTGCTGTATGTTTTAAAATTCACAATAAAATATTGAGAAAACAGTAATCGGTAACATTAATAACAAAATAGTAAAATTCTAAGAGCATCCCCAGTAAATCAGAAACATGGTAACCAGAGCCCACTATCCCCAATACAATTTTTTCTCTTGCTATAATTTAACATATTTCTGAAAGTCCTAGTCAGCATAGTAAAACATGAGACAGAATTAAGAAACAAATTGGTAAGGAGGACCATAAAAATTATCATTTGCCTACAATATTATATCAAGAAAACCAAGGGATAAATTGAAAATACCTCAGAAATAATCAGATGGTTGGGTCCTATACAGACAAATAAAATATTAGAACTTTTCCATGTATAAATAATAACCAGTTTGACAATAGAAAAAAGGCACCT
The DNA here is from genome assembly GCF_036562045.2 of Rhinolophus sinicus. Lineage (NCBI taxonomy): Eukaryota > Metazoa > Chordata > Mammalia > Chiroptera > Rhinolophidae > Rhinolophus > Rhinolophus sinicus. The sequence goes on from NC_133757.1 coordinate 98,919,736, forward strand.
ATTATAAGAGCAAGAAAAATGGGAATTAAAGATAAAAATACCTAACAAGAAAAATATAGAAACCACGTAAAACTAAAAAATTTTACTCATTTTGCTGATAGGTATAAAAAAGATAGAAACAGAGGAATGTAACAAACTCCTATGTAAGAATGAATAACATGACAATGTCATTTCTTCCCAGGTGAATTTTTAGGTTTAATGCACTGCAATCAAGTTAAAACATATTTTTTCTTTTTTTTCTAGTGAGAGTGATATGAGTCAACAATATTATTTTAATGTTCACCTAGAAAACCAGATGAGAATGGTTAAGAACATTTTGAAAATAAATAGTAATAAATGGGCCTATCTAGTCAAATATTATGACATTATGAAGTTATAATAATCCAAAGTATGGTTCAAGAATTTATAAGATCAATAGAACCAACAAATAAAATACTTTATATGCAAGAAAGAAAGAATTTTAAAACTAAGGAGGAAGGGAAAATTGGCTATCTGGAAAATAAGACCAAGTTAGATCCTCACTTTATGAATCCAATATATTAGGGTTAAATGTAAAAGTGAAAGTTGAAAAAAAACAAAACCTAGAAGAAAACGTCTGAGGGAGGAAGCATAAACAATGGAGGCAGTCACACAGGAATAAAGCTCTGGATTTATCTATATTTAAATAAATGAAATATATTGCAAATAAATGCAAAGATATAGCAGAAAGAGTTAATGATCTCATTCTATAAACAGTAATACACGCTATCAATAAGAAAACCTGAATACACAATAGAAACATGGGTAAAGGAAAAGAACAAACACCAGAAATGAAGTATGAATAATTAATAAACGTGTAAAAATGTTTAGCCTCACTAGAATCAGAGAAGTTTAAATGTAGACAAAAATACTACTTTTCACTTACACGACTGACTTTCACTCACCAAAAGGCATGGCAGGCAGGCTCTGGTGACAGGCTACTGCTAGTGATGTGGATAAATTCAGCTTTTTGGAGGGAGGTGGTAGTAATACAGCCAAACGTATCATTATTCTTAAGACAAAAGGTAAGTATGAGGGTGTTCATGTCAGTACTATTTAATAGCGCAAAACTGGGAAGAATTTAAATGCCCAATAAAGTAATAAGGGTTCAATAAATTATAGTATCATTTGAAAAAGAAGGAGCCATTAAAAAAACAATTTTCAAAGAGTACCTCATAACATGGGAAAATGTCAGTGAAAAAGGCAAGTTAGAAAACCATATATGAGTTCTTCTGATTATGTTCAAAAATATATATACAGATAGAAACACTTAATGTAAATGTATCAAAATATTTTCAGTGGTTATTTATGAATGGAAGTATTTTCTTCTTTATACACTGTTTTCTAAATACTTTACAATGTGTTATTCATTTTATAATAAAAAATCTTAAAAATAAAACTAAGTTGGGTTATGTAATATTACAAAATATTATCACTTAAATTATTTTTATAACTGCTTTTCAAAATATGTTTCTCTCTTTCATCATCCCTGTATCTGTCTACAAAGTGGCAACATATTCAAGTTATGAAGTTAGGACCCGAAATAAGTACAATTGTCAACCTAAATGTCCAAATGCAGGGTACTGGGTAATAAATTATAGCATATTCTTAAAATGGATTAAATCAGTAAAATCATGTTTTCAAAGAGCATATATATAAATGATATTAAATATAAAACTACATATCCAGTATAACATTCTTTTGTTTAAAAAGATAGATAGATATGTATATAACAGAAAAATGACCAAAAAGAAGTACACCACAATACTAATGATTAAAGGGTGGTGTTAAGGGGTATTTGAATTTTCTTCTTTATATGTTTTTGTATTTCCCCATACTTTATATAGTAAGTATTTATTAATTTTGTAATTAAAAAATTATTTGAAAATAATGTTTGCTGTCTCAAAACATGAGCAAAATAGATGTATGAAATTCTTTTTGAATAATAAATATTCTTTATCTTAATGCCTTTGGCAACAGATTTAAACTTTAAAAGTTTGTTTTGCAAATACACTTTAGTCCAACAAACAAGAGATGTCTTACAATAATGAATTTTTTTACAAATAAGAGTTCATTTTTAATTCTATAGACTTCATATAAATAATGGCTCTCTCCAAATCAGCTTTTTGGAAAGTTCACATGATTATAAGAAAAAGCAAATATATAAATGTGTTCAATTACAGAAGAAATGGTAAGTCTTTGTGGCTTTACAGATTCTTAAACATTTTAGAATAGAAAAGCCTGTGAAAAGAGAAGATTTTAAGTGGAAAAATTAATACTGGCCTACAAATAGATTAAATGATTCAGATATGAGAAGTTGAATTTTGGAATCCTAATTCATAAATGCAACGGAATCCCATAACATAGCTCATTACACATGGATTTAGATAAACCACAGAGTAGATCCTGACAAAGAAAGAGCTTTAAATTGGAAGGAAACATGACCAAGTCAGCCTCTTTATTTTGCAGATGAGGATGAGAACTTTACAGATGAGGAGCCAGACAGGAGACTTGACTGGCTCAAGGTCACATGACCTAGAACTCAGGTTTCCCGATTCAGTTCATTGGCTCAAAGGCCTCACAGAAACAGCCATTATTCAGCTAAAACATGATATTGTTTCAGACTTCCTTTAAGATGCAAATCTCTGTAGCAATGAATCATCTAAACCAAACTCCGGTAAATTTCACAAGAGCTTCTGGAAGCAAAGATGTGACAGCATCAGTAAGAAACCCATCACAGCCCCAGAACCACAGCCACGTCTTACCCGGGCCTTTTCCTCCTGGGAAAGGAAATCTGATTGCTCTGGAGATAACCATATAGCTGACTGACGGACCGTTTTTCCCTGGACAGAGGAGAATTAATTAAACCCTGGGACTTCTCCCTCAAAACGCAACGTCAATAAACATTTAAAGTCTATGTATACAGTACAGTTAACCCATCACAGAAGAGTCAGTCGTACCTCCTCGGACACTAGCACACCCCCCAAAAGCTTCCAAGTCCTTATTCAAGATGGTAAGATGCCTTTCTTCACCTTTAAGAAAGAAAAATCCAGACATGAGAGAATGATGGCTCTCATGTCTGAAATGTGCCCTAACATAAAATTTTCATCTCCCAAGGTCCTTTGTGGCAAAAATTCCATGTTTAAATATTTTATTTACTTGCAGCATGCTAATTGTCACTGGGCCCTACTTGCTACTTGATTAACAGGTTTCAAGGGTAACACTGAGCGTAGCAGCTGAGTTTTTAGCACACTTTATCCTATCATTAAGCCTTAGAAAACAACACAGGCTTGTTATCACTTATCCAGGAACATGCAGCCCTAAATGAAGCCCGACCACAGTAGAGATTTGGTGTGTTTGATTACTACCTGACAATTACAGAGCAAATTTTCCTTCTAATATGTATTATCTCTTAGTCCTAAATCTTTCTACGAAGACCATGAAAGGAAGAACATAGACAATTTTCTGGAGTTGTCAGGTTTAAAAAAGTAAAACCAACAAATTCTAATCACCCGAAAGAAAAACATCTGAGAAACAATATTTCTGTTGAAACGTGTCTCTTGACTGCATACCACTGAAATTCGCTAAATGTTTGTTCAACACTCCATTGTATTTTAATAACGAAGAGAAAGAACACACACACGAGGGCAGTATCTGGTTTTGCTGGTCCATGGATTTCCTATTTTCCACTGAAACCACGAAATGTGGGTAATAATTATGTGAAGTTCATACCAGTGAAAACTGCAGCACCATGGAGAGTGAACTGCATCCACCGGGTCACTCACCATCAGGGCACAAAGTGTGTGTGCCCCTTGCTCCATCTGCTTCCCTCGCCTCTGGCTAGGGAGCAGCTATGTCTTCCTTGTTCTGTTTTGTCACTCTTTGCTGGTAGGAAGCAGGTTTACAAGAGATTTGTAAGGAGATCTGGGATTGCTAAGTTTCTCCCACTTGGTGTATAAGTTGTCCTGAGGTAGGGAGCCTATTTTTAAATAGAAAGTGCTAAATTATAAACTGGCCACTTACCGATCTGACACCACTGACCCAAAATTTACTGATATGAAGATCAACGGAACGGGATTAATAAAATCAATCCATTGTCTCCTGCATGTTTTTTCTTATGATCAATGCTATATTTCTGCAAAATGACTACGTCTTGCTCAAAGGATGCAGTCTATATCTACAGTGAGAACTTGTTCTTCCAGAGGGAGGTCTCACCAAATAGCAAACCAACCACAGACAGCAAGCAGCCTAGGTTCTTTAGAGAATCAGAAGTACGCTGGTTGGGGAATATCCTGATACCTCCCTAAAAAGGGAAAACACAGTGCCTTGCACTGAGGAGTACTTACTATTTTCTCTTAAACCAGCTTTTTACTTCCTGGGTCTTGGTTTTCTTGCTGTTTTTAGTGGGAGTCAATCAAACTACCCAGGATAGAGATAAATGCCTCTTTAATTGCCTTTTAAAAAGCCATAAATTAATTCTGATAACACTCAACGAAAAAAACAACACTTTATTATATTGTCTAAGCTGAAAGATTATCTTACCAATTGTATAAGAATTAAGTAAATTTCTTCACAGTGATACTACAGAGCAAATCTGAGGTACAGTCATGTTTCAAGGACAGGATTTTGATGACAAACTAAGGTTTCTATTCCCCAAAAGATGGTAATTATAGGATAGTCTCAAAATGGTTAGAACTATAGGTTAGTCTGGCCTTTTACTGGATAACATGTCAAAGGTGGAACCAATAAAATAGAATATTTGGATTAGGCACTATTATGATTGGGGTTTCTATGGTACACAGGTTTTCAAAGAATAAAGACTTTAGATACTTTCTATCACTGAAATGACATAGTCCATTCGGGCTTCCTCAACCAAAAGTCAACTATATCAGAAATGGGATATTTACCTACCAGTTCATATTCTACTAATTAGAGGTCTTCAAACATCAAACATATATGCAAACCTTGGTACACACTGTCAGTATTTAGTCTGTCAATAATAGTTTCCTAATGCATTATTTTAAGGGTCAGGACCACATCTGTCTTGTTAATTACTGTATCCCCCAGTGTCTATCACAATGAGTGGTACAAAGTAGAAGCTCAATAAATATTTGTTGAGCTTTAAAAAGCTCAGTAGTTTACTGTGAAGCTTTTCCAGTTAAGTCTGTAAGTTGATCTCCATCAGTCTTATAATGTGATGCTTATAATTCTGCTACTGGGATATATCATATCTTTATTGGTGACTCATTGCATACAACACCAATATTTACCAAACTGCACTTCATTTCTGTGTAAATTCTGGTCACAAAACAGTATGGGGAACATGGGGTCTTTTGTCCTGTTTAAGTGGCTCAGGGACTGTAGAAACGAGGGGTCTGTTTGTATAAAGTGAAACTGCTCGCAGATCTTCTGTAGGAGGATGGGGAGAATTTTGCATCTGCCTCAAAAACATTGTGATAATTTCTCTTTCAGCTATTTCTGTTTGACCAAAAAGGAACCAGGAAGTATAATTTGCCAACTTAAAAATGCATTTAAGGACAGTTCATCTTCTTACTGGCTATGAGAAATGGATTGGGATAACTTTACCTGTCAATAAGTGGGAAAGTTTTGTTGTTTTTTTTCCTCAAATGGTCTAATGGATTGAAATGAGGTCATGTCCAGGCTCCTGCTGTCTTATATAAATGTGAAGAACTTCCTTCTATTTGCAGAGATACAGGAGGAGGAGTTCATTATGTTCTACCCGAGTCATTCCATAAGGAGTATGTAAGAGAATAAACTCTTTTTAAAATTCAACTTCCAGCATCCATTAATTCCAAAATTTATAGTGCATTCTAGCAGCATCTTCTACCCTAAAACAATGACATCAGAAGACAGAGAAAGGAAGACCAGCTTGCCAGGGGTTGCAATGATGGCAAGACAGCCTATGGGAGGGTGGAGGGCATATATTTTAGGTCCTCATTCATTACTGACCAGGACAAACATCAGCTTTTAGAGAACTCAACTCTACTCCCTCAAAGTGGATATTCTGGGTGGGGGTGGGGGTGTGTGGGATGGTACAATGATCAGGCTAAGGAAAAACAACATGGAGGCATTTTTCTGCTGTTTCTAAATCATTTTTACTGGATCACTTTAAATCACCAAATTATTATTTATCATCGAATTGAAGACCTTACAACATCAACAAAAACAGAAAATACTGCATCACTCTACTTCCTCCCTACACTGAGTCTAATATGTCTGGTAGGGGAGACAGGGTGACAGCACTTCCTAATTTTGTTAAAGTAGTACAGTCTTCTTAAACATTCAATTTAATCGAGTTCAAGCAACACTTACTGGTGTCAGACTTTATGCATAGCACTGTGCTAGCCTGTGGGCCCCCTGAGTCTATAACCAAACCACAGCCGCAGAAGCCATAAACTATACCACTGAAGTACCAGGTAACCTTACTTAGCAGATGATCAAATAATCCATTCTGAAGATATGGCTTAATTTTTCTTCCTAACAATGTACTGCTATGACAGAAGTCAGCAGGAAAATTGAATTTTATAATTTTATAATAATCCACCTTTATAAGTCAGCAGGGAAAACAATGGATCAAAGATTTAAAAAAAAAAAAAAGCTGGAATTTCAACATATTTCCCTGAGCACATGGAAAAGAGAATATTATTTAAGCTCCTGTCTTCAAAAAGGAAGGCAGTAAATATTTTTCCAAATAGTTCCAATTGGTCCGGCCCGGTGGCTCAGGCAGCTAGAGCTCCATGCTCCTAACTCCGAAGGCTGCCGGTTCGATTCCCACATGGGCCAGTGGGCTCTCAACCACAAGGTTGCCGGTTCGACAACCGCAAGGGATGATGGGCTGCGCCCCCTGCAACTAGCAACGGGCAATTGGACCTGGAGCTGAGCTGCACCCTCCACAACTAAGATTGAAAGGACAACTTGACTTGGAAAAAAGTCCTGGAAGCAAACACTGTTCCCCAATAAAGTCCTGTTCCCCATCCCCAATAAAATCTTTAAAAAAAAAAAAAATAGTTCCAATTTTTTAATTCCCAGGATGTTTCACAAATATGAGACACCCCCAAAATAATGTGAGTCTCTATCATAAAAGAGTGATTATCAATGCTCTACATGTAGGAGGAAAGTGACACAAACAACTCAGAAAATGGATTAAAAGATTTTTTTTTCCCAATGATTAGAACAAGCATACTTCGGCCTGGATGTAAATACGAATGCTGTGAGAAAGACAAATGTGACCAATGTGCCAACACAAGGGTTTTCCACAGTCTGGATGCAACCTGCTTCCCCAGACTCATTTCCTGCCTGCCTGACCATACACTCCAGTACCTAATTTTTCATGCCTCTGTGCCTTTGCTTCCACTGCCAAGAATGCTCTTCTTCCTCGACCCAACCCACCCAGATCACACTGCTCTACAGAACCTGCGCTGCCTTCCTCACACCACACTCCTCGATGTCCTACTGCACTTGGTACCTATGTCTCCTGTGTCTTTGAACCTGACTCCTCCATCAGACTGAGATCTATTAAGGTAAAACCTTATCTTTAAACATACTTCAGCACTGGGTATTACAGTGTTTGGCACATAAGAATAGATGATGAATAACTTTCTTCTGAGTTAAAAACAATGCCAAGTAGACTTTATTGGCTAAGGCATAGGAATACAGAAAATAACTCTTCAGAAAATTCCGTTTGAAGAAATCAGCATTCTTTTTGAAAGTTATTTAATATTTTTGTGTTGACTATTTAGTAGTAGGAGGAATGTATTTATCAAACACCTACTATGTGTGTTATATACCATGCTTAGTATCTTGCATGCACAGTCCTTTAGTTTTAAATCTCAGCACTTCTTTCATAGCAAGTAATTTGCTGAAGGATATATATATATATATATATATATATATATATATATATATATATATATATATAGCTCGTGAGTAAGACAGTCAGGAATGAAACCCCAGTCTTTCTAACTCAAAAACCTATGTTCTTGACAATTATATTATCAGAAACAAACAAAAACACAGAAAGTAACATTAAATTGTACAAACTATTCAAAATTTAGGGCAAACTATTTAAAATTTTTATTACCTCTCCCAATCTCTATCTTTGTACGTTTATGGCTTTTTACACTTATTGTAATAATGCAATTTTTCTTCTATTGCTTAACACTATTTTCATCCACACTTTTCTTCGAATTTACATAGGCCACTCTGTCATCAGAAGTTAATTATCATGGAGGTGATTTTGTTCTTTGAAGTTAGTCTATTCATATTTATGCCAAGCACCAATTATCTTCCAAAGATTCCATTCAGGGGTGGGAAATACTCTCCTATCAAAAACCACTGAGTGACTACAAACTACAAACAAGAACTATGACTGATTCTTTAGAATCATAGCCAATACAATTTTAAAAACTTGAGGACCCTTGGAAATTATGTAACATTTACTAATTCTTAGAAATATTTCTATTTAACCAATTTGCTTTTGAAATGAAACAGAAGCATAATATTTTATTTATAAGAAATACTAAAGAATATACTTGTTTACAATCCACTAGAAAGCAACTCAGAGAACAGAGATGGGAGGGGAGAAGGTCTGCTTAAAAGAAAAAGTGTGGGAGAGAAAAAGAAAGAAATAGATATTAGTTTTTCTGGCAAATTAACACAAAGTCAGGAAGAGGGAGATGCAGAAAAAAGTTCAGGAGGGAAAAAGAAAGATTAAGAGGGCCTGAGAAAAATAAGAGATAAATGAAGAAACATAGGCGAGAAGAAATTCAGTTAAATGTAATAAGAACTTGTCTTATTCGTCTTTGCATCCCAATTCTTAGCATATAGTTTACAATAGAGCAGACACTCAATAAAAATTTACCAGTAAAAATTGAAGAAGATAAAGACAAAGGGTTGAGAAGTTCAACGGATACGCTTTTTAGAAAATCATATTCTATGGTTAACATGGCTATGGATTCAAAATAAGCAACTTAATCTTATTACTTTTGTGCGTTTAGCCAGGTTAATTAACCTCTTGGTCTAAAAAACAAACTGAAGTAGATGATATTTAGGGTCTCTTAGTTTCTGCAGAAATGGTGACCAAATACAGGTAAATAAAATCAAAGGGAGTTTCTTAGCTTAAATGCTGTTTAAACGGAAATCAGTGGTCAACAGATACAATTTATATATTTTTGTACAAGGAAGACAAATGAGTCCTTTTATTGTTCACATGATACAAGTTGCCATTCCAAGAAACATCTGGATAGGTCTCAATCTCTCAGAAGAGCAATATAAAAAAAGTACTCATAAGCATTTCTACTCTAATATTTTTTTCCAGCTAAGTTAATCTTACTGAAATGAGCAGGGTCTCTTACTCTATGGCGTTCTGTATAGTATGAACGGTACCAAATAATATTGGGACACTACACAAAACAATACAGAAGGATACTGCTAAGGAAGAAAAAGGTAATTATTTTTCCATTTTACAACGTAACAGAATTCTCTTCAAGAGATATTTTTTATTTTTATAGAGGGTAAAATCTTACTAGAACAAAAAGCAGTTATTTCTCCATCTTTTAATGTTAATTAAGAAAGTCTCAAACTAATGAAGCAAAACAAAAAGGAAAAAGCATTAAAAGAAAACATGGCTTCATGAAATGGGAGCAGAAGTAGAGAAGATTTCTTGTGTAAAGAAGTTTTTAAATTGCACAGTGGTGATTAAAGGTAATAAAAGAATTACAGGTAGCAGCGCCAAGGAAATCGGGCAGGTTAAATCATTCAGAGGTTACTATAAAAGAACACAAAAGAAACAGATCTCCCAGAGCCACTTCAAGTTTGAACCTATGTGACTCTTTTGTCTTTCTTTTATTTGCACCTACAAAAGTGTATACCGTATATCATCATATCATCAGAATTCAGTGTATTTCCGAGTCAGAAGACTAGGAAAAGAAACATTCCCTGCAGGTCAAGGTTTTGATGACTGGCAAAACACTAGCAAGCTTGCACTGCATTTGTCTGAGCCACACCCAGTCTGTAGTTAAATATAGAATTTAGTTTCTGGAACTATTGGTCTTCTTAACCTTCATAGTCCAAGTATTCACTGAAAAAAGTAAAAGTAAAAAGGAGAAAGGAAAGAGACTGAAACCCAAATCCAAGTACTAATAAACTGTCCTGGGAAGAATTCCAAAATGCAGAAAATACCAAGAGAATTAAATTACAGAAGCCTCAAGCAACATTCTAGAAACACATTTTACAAACTGATTTGTCTCTTCTATGCTGATTCTCCCAGGACGTATATAACACACTTACATAAAATGCATTTGTGCACTAGATTCATGTCTCTCATTCAGATTATACATTCAGACTGTGTAACAGTCAGGTTAACAGCAGCCATTCCAAATTTAGAGCTATGATTTAATTTGAGTTTGCTCAAATTAATATTGTGGTTGTGATAGTTACTTTTCTTCACAAAGAGGCACTTTTATCCTAAGAAACTATTTCTTGATGCTTAAATTTTGGGGGAAGAGATACTCTCAAATTAAAAAAATTTAATATGATTCTTTTGACTGTACGGGGAGGAAACAGGAGATAGTATTTGGGGAAATTTTTAAAGTTGTTTTGTAGATTGACAAAGGTTAAAACAACAACAAAAAAATGTTTTCCTTATAATATCAGAGGGTTCAGGGCTTTGGTAGTGATTTTGTTTTATATTGCTCACTAAAGATAAACATAAAAAGAAGAGGAACAAAAAACATATTACAAGTGTACTATTCCATAAAACAAAAACAAACACATGCAATAGTTTAAATCACACACACACACACACACACACACACACACACACACACATTCATTTTGCCTTAATTTTCCTGAACACACCCAGATGCAGACTCATCATTCAGCTGCAATAACAGCAATACATAACCTATACGTGGTACTCACACCCGTCATAGGCTACTGCTTCTGCCTGTCACAGCTAGGTACTCTTACATTTATTCCTGTATCTAGTTAAGGGCTTTCCAAGCTGTTGCTTCTCTTTCTATCTTGCTTAATTGGACTGAAAACCTATAGAAGGAAATTTGAAGGTTTCTTTCATCCTTCTACCTTGAGACCAGAAAGGAGCAATAGCCAAGTCTCACTCTTCTGCGTCCCAGTCATGTATCCTAATGCTCCAGAGACACACCGGTTTCCAAATCTACAAGAGGATCGAGCCCAAATCACTGAAAGGTGAAAGAGGAAAGAGCACAGTAGAAGCCTTGCTCCTAAGGCCAGAAAGTCTCCAAAACTTCTGACCACACACTCTACAGACCTTTCAGGCCTACTGGGTTCATCATCCCTTCGCTCGTTTACTCAACATGAATCTGCTCTCGCCACCCCCAGCACTTTGCCTCATACTTAGTAAGTACTCTGTGGTATGAATGAACGAAGGGACAGTTAGATTTGCTGAATAAAAATCACCTTTGAGTCACATTATTTGCACATGCAGATATTTCAGACATATGATGTAGATGATTGTTTTCCTCCTGTGAATATGTAAACTACTTGAGGTAAGCCTAGCTCAGTGCTGGCACACAGCAGATGCTCTATAAATAAACGACTGAATGAATAAGTATTAGGCAATTATCTAAATCTATTTTATCCATTAAAATCTGGTCAGGTCCTCTTTAAACAGTAACAACAAAAATCTTTTTAATTATGGAAAATTTCAAACCTTCGCAACATAATAAACCCACGAACCCCCATGTACCTATTATCCAGCATCAACAATTATGAATCATTTTGCCATTCTTGTTTTATCTTTCCTGTTACAATCTCCACATGCTCTAAAACAAATGGAACGTAGCACCACATGTAATCTAGTGGCATCAGACTTCAGAGTTAACAAAGGCCACGTCCATATATTAAAAACAACGTACATCCAAATAAAAAGAACACTCCTCTTAGTAAATAAGCAGAATCCAAACCTATGGCTAACATTGTCTAAAGGTCCACATGTGGCCAGGCCACTTATTAGGTTTGTGGCCATAGGAATTTATTCAACATCTTAAAGCCTTGATTGCCTCATTAGAAAAAGGAGAAACCAGGACTGTAGTGAGGATCAAATGTGGAAAATAAATATATGTGAAGCTCCTACTAGTGCATTAAATGTTTCTTTTTTTAAAAACAGCTTTATTGAGGCATAATTCACATACCAAAAAATTCACCCATGTAAAGTGTGTAATTCCGTAGCTTTGGGTATATTCACAGAGTTCTGTGAGCATCACCACAATCAATTTGGGAAATTTTTATCACCAGAAAAAAAAACCCGGCACTCCTTAGCCTTCACCCCAACCCAAAATACCTCTATCCTCCAGCCCTAGGCAACCACATATCTACTTTCTGTCTCTATGGATTTGCCTATTCTGGATATTACATATAAATGGAATCACATGATACTGTCCTTTGTGACAATAAATGTTTCTGGAACTGATATTTTAAAAGTCAAATATGTGGTATAGATAATGCAATGAGGTCAGAGAAGTGGAAAAGGACATAAAAGAGGGGAATGAATACATACATACATACATACATACATACATACATACATACATACATAATGAGCATTTACTGTAAGTCAGGCACTACGATATATGCTAAGGAACAGTAGTGAAGTGCTTTGGGGATGGTAAGAGGCAGGAACAGAGTATGTGTGTTATGTGCTAGCAGGTGGGTAGTTTGTGGAATTCTTCTCTGAGTACTTCACTTTCCTCATTTAAATAGGAAGCAAGGTCACCAGGAGAATGAGGATGGGGAGTATGCAGAAAGAACAAAGTGTGAAATAATTGGTTAGGGGAGTCGAAAAGAATGAACCAGGAAGGTAGAGTATGACTGGCAGAATTAACGACCCACTTGAGGTTCATGGTCATGAATTTAAAATGAGATCAGTCAGCAGGGTTTTAAGTTTTCCTCCAGCCATATTTAGCTGCAAAAATGTGGAAAGACTATAAGACAAAAATGCAGAAACAGAAGAGCTGGATTTCACCATGTTTCACTTATACTCATGACTTTAGCTATATCTCGTATATTGATGACTCCTAAATCTCCATTTCTAGTGCCACTGAAATCTCCTAACACAGAAATCTTGAGGTAACGTCATGGTCAAAGCTCTAGGTGGAAGAGACTTAGATGGCAAAAGAACACACTGGTTGTGATGAAGGCATTCTATCTACTATGTGCTTGACACATATTATTTCACATAACTCTCGTAACTCTTCTCATAATAACCATCTCCATTTTATAGAAAATCAAAATTCCTAAAGATTAACATAAAGTGAAGCTGGGACTAACTAGTAAGTCTGTATGACTTCAAAGCTCATCCACTTTTGACTGTATCTTAACTAGTCTTTTTATAAATATGGCAATTGGGGTTAAGACATGTTGAATGATTTGCCCAAAGTCGAACTACTTCCTAATGGGACATACAGATACTATGTCCCAGATGAATGCTCTTTGCTAAGGTCTCCTTTATACTTCCTGTTCCGTCATCTTTATGTTCAATATGTAACTAGGTTAGGTTTTTTTTATCTTTAATGTTTTCCTGGTATCTATTACCTCCTATTAATTTTCTTTCCCTTTGCTTTGACATTATAGTCTGGGCCCTCATCACTCATGCATAGATTACTCTAACAGCCTCCTAGCTGGCCTCCCTCTATCCCTCCTCCAATCCATTTACACATAGGCTAATTACTTCCTTTTTCTAAGGCTCTTAAAAATAAACTTTAAATGATAAAATATCTACAGAGAATTGCGAAGATTAAATAAGATCAATTATCATATGGAACAATTATCAATAAGACCATTAATTATACACAAACTGTAAGATCCTACTCAAATGTAAGCTATTACTGCCTTAAGATAGGGCAGATAGTACAACTTACATTTATTTTACATTTATCTCCATTTATCCCATAAACTTATTACCCCACCTTCATAATAACATTTATTCCTCAGTTCTATAACTGCTTATACGCTAGTGCCATCCACCCCGTCCAAGTTCGTGAGCTAATATATTTCAGGGTAACTAAAGAGTTGAGAGAAATTTCTTTTTTATAGAGGAATTCAGCTGATTAATGCAAAAGAAATGAAAAAATTGGAATACAACCATTTTGCAACCCCTCATAAAAAAAGTGACTGGGGAAAAAAATCATCAATGGATGACAAAACGGTGGTTCTCAATCCTGGCTATCCTTTAGAATCACTTGGGAACTTTTCAAATATATCTCTGCCTAGGTCTCACGCCCAGAAATTTATGATTCAGTTGGTCAGGAATAAATTCTCATTGGTATTTTAAAAAGTTCCCAGGTGTTCCTAATATGCAGCAAACGTTCAGACTCACTACCCTAAAACTATGTGATAGATGGGGAACTTTCTAATAAGTGGATCAGAATGACAGCACTGAATCCATTGACTAATCTTACAATTACTAAAAATGGAACAACCAGACATTACGTGCCTCCTTACATGATGTAAGAGGAAGAACAAAGCACCAGTTATATACCAAACAATTGAACCAGAATCTAATCAAGACTCTAGATTTAACTACCACTCTACAGACAACATGGCATCACGTTAAGAGACATTATAAGGATGTAATTGGCCAAATATAAAGTGTAGGAAACTCAATAGGACAAATCCTTGGTCTCTTCAATAAACAGTATGAAAAAAGTTTGTGTGTGTGTAAGTAACTATTACAAATGAAGCCACTCAAGAGACATGTCTACCAAATGCAGTGTGTGAAAATACATGCTTGATGAACAGGTGAATGAATGAATGAATGAATGAATGAATGAATGTTAATTAGAGAAAAAGTACCAATCATTACAAATGATGAATTATTAAATCTTGTACTTTGAAAAACAGGGATAGATATGGAAAAGGACGCAGAAGCATAATAATTTTGATATGTGAATTAGTGAACTATTTATCTGTTTCTGTCATGGTCACAGAAAATTTTCTAAACTATTGCAGTGGACTTAATGTTTGGTTTTTACTTTATACTTGTACAATATATATGCAAAAAGACAGAACTGCACCATGAACCCCCAGGTAAATATCACCAAGCTACAGAAATCATCAACTTACTGATTCTTCTCTTGTTTTATCCACACCTTTGCTCCTGCCTTTCTGCTTTGAGTTTTTTTGAAGTAAATCCTAGATATTGTATCATTTTATATTATTATACATTTCAGTATATATTTCTAAAAGACAAAGAACTCTTACTGTTAATAAATATAGCACCATTTACATATAAGCAACCATTATCATAACTGAAACAAGAATCATCATTTATCCAGTCAGTGCTCAAATTTCCTCAACTGGCTAACAGATTTTTTTTTTTAAATACCTTGAAGAAACTAAGTCATTATTCTTAGGGTCTCTTACATTAGTGATTTTGTTGACTTGAATCCCCGGGGCACTGTTTAACAGAACTTTGTTCCGTATTTCTTATAAACTTGGAGCTGGATCTAAAGGCTTGATTTGATTCAGTCTCAATTTTGTTAGAAAGTGTACTCTACTGGGGGTGTTGTGTACATACTCCAAGAGGTACATAATGCCTCATTATCTGATTTTTTGAGATGTTAGCAGCTATTAATGATCATTGCCAGACGTATTATTTCATTAGGAGTTTGCAAAATGATAATATTTTAATTACATGATTCTTTTTTCATTTATTCACTGGTATCCTTCATCAGAGAAATTTTTTTTGATTAATTGGAGATAAGGTTCACATATGAAAGGCAGATTAAATGCTCAGTTCTTTCCTTTTACCATTTTCAAATATTTAATTGGTTCTCTAACACTCTCCAGGTGTGACTAATAATTTTTATAGTATTATTATACATGAATTCTTTTATTAAAAACATTTTTTATTAGTTTCAGGTGTACAAAACAATGCAATAGCTAGACATTTCACCCCTCACAAAGTGGTAACCCCCCTCCCCAATCTATCGCCCCTCTGATATTGTATATATACCATGTTTCTCCAAAAATAAGACCTAGCCAGACAAACAGCTCTAATGCATCTTTTGGAGCAAAAATTAATATAAGACCCAGTCTTATTTTACTATAAGATCCGGTCTTATATTAATTTTTGCTCCAAAAGATGCATTAGAGCTGATTGTCCGGCTAGGTCTTATTTTCGGGGAAACACGGTATCTATTACAATTCCATTGACTCTATTCCCTATGCTGTACTACACATCCTGTGACTATATGTATATTAAATTACAGTTAACATACAATATTATTCAGCTTCAGTTTTAGGTATACAATGCAGTGGTCAGGCATCTACTTCGTCCATAAGTGGTCTCTTTAATAAGACATGTGCCCATCTGACACCCTACAAAATCTTTACAACATTATTGATTATATTCCCCAACTGTCTTTCATATCCCCATGGCAATATTGTAGTTACCAATTGATGCTGTCTAATCCCCTCCCCTTCTCCCTCATTGCCATCCCCCTCCCTTCTAGCAACCATCAGTTTTTCTCTATATCTCTGAGATTATTTCTGGTTACTTTGCTCATTTGTTCAGTTCTTTAGATTCCACATATAAGTGAGATCACATGGTATTTGTCTTTCTCCAACTGACTTATTTCACTTAGCATAATGTTCTCTAGGTCCATCTATATCGTTGCTAATGATAAGATTTCATTCTTCTTTATAGCCAAGTAATACTCCGCTGTATAAATATACATGAATTCTTAATAAATTTGATGTACTTCAATCTATTACAATTGGTATAACTACTAATATTTGAATAGCCACCTTCTTTGGACAGTGAGAGATTCTTCAAGTTAGCTCCTGAGTCCTTTTGATATCACTCACTTATCTGGAATGGCGTTGCTTTAACAAGATGTCCAGTTTCATCATGTATATTTCCTGCCCCAGGCCTGGAATCAGACATTTTCTTCAAGGAGGGCTAATGGCGCTTATAAACACAACAGGCCCAAGGCATTTTGATTCCTACTAGGTCAATAATTGTCTACAGGCTTTTTGAGTAGGCAGAGTGGAAAAGTCCTCCCCCTTTTTTTTCAAGAGAAAATATAACGAATTTATATCATTATTTAAAATTCAAATTCAAGACTACAGCATTTCCCATCAAAATTATAGGAGTCTTTGTAGCAGAAATTGATAAGATGATCCTAAAATTCATATGGAAATGCCAGGGACCTAGAATAGCTAAAACAATCTTTAAAAAAGCAGAAAGTAGAGAAGTCATGCTTTCATATTTCAAAATGTACTACAATGTTACAATAATCATGACAGTGTGGTATACCATATGGATATACATACAGATCAATGGAATAGAATTGAGAGTCCAGAAATACACCCTCACATTTATAGTCAATTGATCTTTGACAAGGTTGCCAAGACTAATCAATGGGAAAAGAATAGTTTTTTTAACACTGCTGTAACAACTGGATATTCACATGCAAAATAATGATGTTGGATCCCTACTTTACATCATATACAAAAATTAACTCAAAATGAATCAAAGACCTAAATGTAAGAGTTAAAAGTCTAAAACTCTTAGGAAAAACATAGGGATAAACTTTGGTGACTTTGATGTAGGCAAAGCCTTCTTGGATAAGACAATAAAGGCACAAACAATAGACAAAAAAATAAACTGGACTTCATCAAAATTAAAAACTTGTATGTTCTCAAGGTCATCATCAAGAATGAGAAAAGACCATCCATAGAAGGGGAGAAAATATTTGTAAACCATATATCTGATAAGGGACTTGTACCTAGAATACATAAAGAAATCTAAAAAGACAATATAAAAAGACAAATAATCCAATTTTAAAAATTGTCAAAGGATCTAAATAGACATTTCTCCAAAGACACACAAATAGCCAATAAACATATGAAAAGATACTCAACATTATTAGTCAGCGAAATGCAAATCAAATGAGATCCTACAAAATCAATGAGATTCTACTTCACATACACTAGGACAGCTACAACCAATCAGACAGACAATAACAAATGCTGGTGAGAAACTGGAACCATCGTGCTGGGTGGGATGTAAAATGGTGCATCTACTTTGGAAAATAGCCTGGCAGTTCCTCAAATGGTTGAACACAGAGTTACTATATGACCCATTATTCATAATAGCTAAAAACTGGAAACAACCCCAAATTCCATCAACTGATGAATGAATAAATAAAATATGGAATATCCATATAATGGAATATTATTTGGCAGTAAAAAGGAATGAAATACTGAGATATGCTACAACAGGGATGGACCTTGAAAACATGATGCTAAATGAAAGTGAGTCACAAAAGGCCACAGATTGTACAATTCCACTCATATGAAATGTCCAGAATAGGCAAATCTATTAATATATATAGAGAAAGTGGACTGATGGTTACACAGCATTGGAGGAAAAAAGGAGTGACTGCTAATGGACACAAGGATTTTTTTTGGGGGGGTGAAGAGAATGTTCTAAAATTGTGATGGTTGCATAACTGTAAATATACCAAAAAGCACTGTATTACACACTTTAAATAGGTGAATTGTATCTCAATAAGGCTGTTACTGTAAGAATAAATTTGAGATAAATGTCTACCTTTGTGTATGTACATACACAAGATTATAGTTTTACTTAATTCTTTTGATTTTGTTTGTATCTCTTTTACATTGAAAACCTTGGTTCCTACTCACATTAATATAATTACTTGTTTTACATATATCAGTATCTCTGCAACTAAAACTACCTGAGTAACAATATTATCAAAATTAGTAAGAACAGCATAAGATTCTTCTTTTTTGTAGTCCTTTTTATTCATAAGATGTATCCCACCAGGAAAGCATAGTCAAAATACTGTGTTGCAAAGTTATTTGATATAGTTCCTGAGAGTTTAAGTCACCAACTTATACACAGGCTTGTTTTTTTCATTGCAGTTATTTTTCAGGTATCACCTCTCCCTCCCCCTTTTCAATTTAATTTTGTTTTATAGTTATGTAAAATATTCACATGATTACAGTCAAAATAAGGTATATTCAGAAGCCTAGCTGCTATGCTTGTTCCCTCCAATCTGTTTTTCCCCCCATTGGTAACCATTTTATTTATTTTATAGTTTATTCCTTCATTTAAAAACACATTATAAGCAAATGTATAAATACATAAATGATAACTTACTGTATGCAATTGATGGTGCTCTTTTTTTTTTTTTTTTTAGAAACATCATACCCTGGCAATCACTAAAGTTGCAAAAATGCAAAAAAGCCTCTCAAAATATTTAATAGCAATAGTACAGAAAGTCACAGTATTATTTTCATTCTGTGAAAAAAAAAATTCACTCCTTTCAGCTGTATAAACTCCATTACGTGAGCCTAGACATCCAACATATGGATGTACTATAGTGTATTCACCCAGTCCACTATCAACAGATACATAGGTTGTATTCGTTATTTTTATATTATTACAAACGGGACTGTTACCTTTTCATATTTTTGCCAGTGTCTTTGGGATAATTCTCTAGACGTGGGACTGCTGAGTCAAGGGGCAAATCTATGGATAATTTTCCCTTATATTATCAAATTCCTCTTCACAAAATTTTTCCATTTTGCACTACCACAAGCAATGTATGAGAGTGCCAATTTCTATACAGTCCAATGAATAGAAAATGTTGTGGAACTTTTTGGATTTTTGCCGATGTGATAGGACAAGAATGATATCTCAGCGTAATTTTAATTTCTCTTACTCTGAGTTAAATTGAATGTTTTTTCATATATTTAAGTACCATTTGCATTTATCTTTCTCCTGGTAGCTTTAGTCCATTTTTCTATAAAGTTTTGATCTCTCTCTTTTAAAAGTTCTTTATATACCAGGGTTAATAAAAAATGGCAAATATTTCCCCCCCCCTTTTTTTTTTAACTTTGCTCATAGTTCCCTCACCCAAAGTTTTTCTTCTAATTTATGTAATCAAATTTATCAGCCATTTCCTTTATTGCTTTTAGATTTTTTGGTCATAATTAAGAAAAATTTCTCCATTTCCAGGATATGGAGGAATCCTTCATATTTTCTATTATTCATACAGATTCAATTTTTTGATTCATTTGAAATTGGTGCACAGTGTGAAGCACAGAATAATTTTTTGACTTATACTAATACATTTGAGTAAGGCTACCACTTTGCTGGCTTTACAGTCTGTGTGTATGTACTTATTCACCCATCAATCTACAAAAAAGTATCATGCATTGCTCTGAGACTAGGGGATTTATATTTTATGTTAAAAAGGAAAAAGTTCCATTTTCACAGTTAAAATCATACTGTGACCTTTTCTCCTATTGCTGTTAAATATTCTGATAGGCTCTTTGCATTTTTGCAACTATTGGAATAAACCATATACTTTCTTACTGGTTGTGCCAGGTACAATAACACTAAACCAAGGACAACCAATTCCTGGATTAAAGACACTTATTGATTACAATTAAGGATAACATGTGAAGATTAAGATTAAATGGGAGCCCTACACAGGGTAAGTGCTCAGTAACTTCTTAACTGAAATTTAATCACTATGATTCTGTAGCTAGCTCTTGTTGCCTCAGAAAAAAAACAACCAAAGGAATCACAAAGCCTTCAACGTTCAATTCTGAAAATGGCTTAGGAATATCACCTATTGTTATTAATGTTACCAAATTATAAATAAGTCCTTCCTCACACTGACATTATGTGATGAATATATCTTCACAAAAAAATTAAATGAGTCAATAGCACAAGCAGAAGTTAAACCAACTAGAAACTAAAACCAAAGCTTATTTTGTTATACAGAGGAAAATGTACAACTTTGCAAATCAGTTAGATATTATTTAAATTCACGTTTGTTACATGGTAAATTCTGTGAAAAATATTTAAAAGAATCAAAATTTCTACATGAGAAAAATAAAGCAGATTGTAAATGTCAGGTCTCTAGGACAATAAAGTTTCATTCTTACACTGACTACTCGAGCATGTAAAGATTCACTTTATTCAATAAATGGTTTCTACTCTTATCTATAATAAAGAGAGTGAGAAAAGGAACAGATGATAACATCAGTGATAATCTACAGTCTCACACTGGCTACTAGATCCAAACTTTTCCTTAAGCAAACCTTTTAATTTCAACTTGAGCACAAGAACAAAATCATGGCCTGAACGTCAGCATTTCAAATCTCCCTCTCTTTCAGGCAGTGATGTTAATGAGCTGGGAAATAATCAGGAAATAGATAGGAAGGGACATGCCAAAGTCTCAGATGACATATAATTCATTATTGGCTATTGAAAAACTTCATTTTGTAGATGAGAAAGCTACAGCTCAGAGTTTGTAACCTGAACAAAGTTACACAGCTGAGTTAATAGCAAAGCCAAAACCAGATTTTAGGTCTTCTGACTCTTGAGTCAAATATTCTTTCCAGTGTGCCATTCAACTGATCAGATTAGATAATTGAGGGGGAAAAAAACCAAAAACAACCAACAAACATGTGAAGCTATCTCAATGTAAATATGTATTCTATATCAGCTTAGAAATTAAACCTAGTTTTAAACATTCAATTGCATTCTTTTCTATTATTAAAATTATTGAGAAATCTCAATATGAAAATTCAATTGTTTTTACCTCTGCTCATTTTATTCTTTTTGGATACATTTAATTTTATAAAGTAAATAATTTTCTAGCAGAAAATTACTATCTTATCGCAGATAAAACTTGCCATCAAAATAAAATTCTGTAAACAATATTTATAGATAGGAAACTAAAAGGAGAATTCTATACATTGAACATTTCATAATCATATTTAATTTATACCATTTCATATGGGAGAACTGAAGCCAAGGTCAAATTCAAGTTTAAAAAGTACTGAGCATCTACTATGGATCAGGTTCTGGTGCCTAGAATCAGAGGATTAACTACCAAATCAAAATCAAAAACAATTATTTCTAATCTTCAGGACTAAGCTCATTTAGGCCTTATCGAAGAATCTCAGTGGCCTCCCCAGCATTACTCTGGTACAAAAACCAGACAAAGATACTACCAAAAAAAAAAAAAAAAAATTATAAGCCAATAACCCTGATGAACATAGATGCAAAAATTTTCAACAAAATATTAGCAAACTGAATTCAGCAACACATTAAAAAGCTCATACACCATGATCAAGTGGGATTTATTCCTGGATGCAAGGTTGGTTCAATATCCATAAATCAATTAATGTGATACACCACATAAATAAAATGAGGGGTAAAAATCATATGAGCATATCAGCAAATGCAGGAAAAGCATCACACAAAATCCAACATCCATTTATGATAAATACTCTCAGCAAGTGGGGATAGAGAGGACATACCTCAACAGAATAAAGGCCATTTATGAAAAGCCTACACTAACATCATATTCAGCAGTGAAAAGCTGAAACTGTTTTCTTTAAGATCAGGAATAAGACAAGGATGCCCACTTTCACTCGACATAGTATTGGCAGTTCTAGGCACAGCAGTCAGACAGAAAAATAAATAAAGGCCTTCAAATTGGAAAGAAAGAAGTAAAGCTGTCATTATTTGCAGATCACATGATACTTTATATAGAGAACCCTAAAGATTCCACCGAAAACTATTAGAATTGATAAATTAATTCAGTCAAGTAGCAGGATAAAAATTAATATTCAGAAATCACTTTTATATACCAAAAACAAACTAACAGAAAGAGAAATTAAGAAAACAATCCCATTTACAATTACATCAAAAAGAGTAAAATACCTAGGAATAAATTTAGCCAAGGAGGTAAAAGACCTGTACTCGCAAAATAATAAAACACTGAAGAAACTGAAGAAGAAAAAAAATAAATGGAAGGGTATGCCGTCCTCATGGATAGGAAGACTTAATATCATTAAAATGTCCATGCTACCCAAAGCAATCTACAGATTCAATTCAATCCCTATCAAAATACCAATGGCATTTTTCACAGAACTAGAACAAATAATCTTAAAATACATATGGAACCACAAAAGACCCCGAACAGCCAAAGCCATCTTGAGAAAGAAGATATCTGATATCAAACTCTACTACAAGGCTATAGTATCAAAACAACATAGTACTGGCATAAAAACAGACACATAGATCAATGGAACAGAATAGAGAATCCAGAAATAAATCCACACCTATATGGTCAATTACCCTATGACACAGGAGGCAAGACTATAAAATAGGGTTAAGACAGTCTCTTCAATAAATGTTGGGAAAACTGGACAGATTCATGTAAAAGAATGAAGCTGGATCACTTTTTTACACTATGCACAAGAATAAACTCAAAATGGATTAACGACTTAAATGTAAGACCCCAAACCATAAAACTCCTAGAAGAAAACATAGGTAGTAAACTTTCTGACATTGCTTTTAGTAATATTTTTTTGGATGTCTCCTCAGGCAAGGGAAACAAAAGAAAGAATAAACAAAAGAAAAAACAAACAAATGTGACTACATCAAACTAAAGAGTTTTTGCATAGAGAATGAAAAGACACCGTCCTGAACAGGAGAAGATATTCGCCAAAGAAACATCTGATAAGGGGTTAATATCCAAAATAGATAAGGAGCTCATACAATTTAACAACAAAAAAGCAATCTGATAAAAAAAAAGGCAGAGGCCCTGAATAGATATTTCTCCAAAGAGGACACACAGATGGCCAAAAGACATGAAAAGATGCTCAACATTACTGATCATCGGGGAAATGCAAATTAAAACCACAATGAGATATCACCTCACACCTGTCAGATTTGCTATCATCAATAAATCAACAAACAAGTAATGGTGAGGACAAGGAGAAAAGGGAACTCTTGTGCACTATTGGTGGGAATGTAAATGGGAGCAGCCACTATGGAAAATAATATGAAGGTTCCTCAAAAAATTAAAAATAGAACTACCATATGACCCAGCAATTCTACTTTTGTATTTATCTGATGAAATCCATAAATATCTTTGGTATTTATATGAAGAAATCCATTAACACCAATTTGAAAAGATACATGCACCCCTATGTTCATTGCAGCATTATTTACAATAGCCAATACATAAAAGCAACCTAAGTGTCTATCAATAGATGAATGTATAAAGAAGATATAGTATACATATACAAAGGAATATTACTTAACCATAAAAAAGAATGAAATCTTGTTATTTGCAACAACATGGATGGACCTAGAGGGTACTATGCTAAGTGAAATAAGTCAGAGAAATAAGTCAGACAGAGAAATGTCATATGATTTCACTTATATGTGGAATCTAAAAAACAAAGTGAACAAACAAAATAGAAACAAATTCAGAGAACAAATTGATGGTTGCCAGACGACACAGGGGTTTGGCAAGATGGGTGAAAAAGGTGAAGGGATTAAGAAGTATAAATTGCCAGTTATAAAAACAGTCACAGGGATGTAAAGCACAGCATAGGGAATATAGTCAATAATATTGTAATAACTGTGTATGTTGTCAGATGGGCAGTAGACTTATTGGGGTGATCACTTTGTAAGTTATAGAAATGTATAATCATGTTGTGTACCTGAAACTAATATAGTATTGTATATCTACTGTAATTGAAAGATTTAAAAAATTTAATAAAATCTCAGTGGCCTTCTATACAATTATTCAATACTTTTGTTGTAAATAAGACCTCAAAGAGTTTTTCCAAAAATATAATACAAAGATCTAAACTAAAAAAAAAAAAATATTCTGTAGTTTCTTAAATTCCTAAGGACATTATTAAAGTATATTGATAGATATTAACTTTTATTTCAATAATACACCATTTATAATATTCCAAAATACTTTTAGAGCTAGAACCTAGGTCCCTAATTACTTGTTTGAAATGAAAACTGTCCAAATTTTATCCAAGTTTCTCTTTTTCCTAAATTTTGGAGAATGGTCATAGGAAAAGCAGAAATGTACCTTTCCATGACAGCCAGGCACTCCTTTCTCCAGGTAAATCGACTCCCTCGTCGTAGTCGGAAGGTTCCAGATGTGGCAGAGACTGGGGGAGGCGTTTGTCTCCATTCTGGATCCTCTATTGGAATGGGGGCCGGTCTCATGCTTAGTGTAGCCCCTGGAATAAACAGAGCATTTTTAGCAAATATATTGTAATTTATTAAAGTCTATATGACAATACATCATGAAACCAACAATAAACTTTTGCCCCTACATGGAAATTTATAGGTCCAACACATTTAATATTTATATTAAAGAAAATTATTTGACCAAAATAAAAATCTGAAGAGACAAAAACTCTTCCTTAAAATGTCACCAATTATTTTAAAATGTCATTTTTTTTAGTTCGTCATTTGTCTTTTATCTTTGTGTCATTTTTCAAAACAAGGCCCAACATCTAGCTCTTTCGAGAAATAGAGAAGTATGATCTTTTGCTCAGTGACAACTTAGAGTATCTTTCTCTGAAAAATCTCTCTTGAAATTCCTATTTGACAGTTTTAATCTTTTTGAATATACTCCATGTTCAGCAACTTTCATTATCAAAGGACTTACTGTTATTGAGAAAATGGAGATCTTGAAGTATGTACGCAAGTAGGAGGTGAATTTAAAATAACCCTAATTGTTGTAAACAGTTTTTTAAAAAGTCGCATGTAGCATCAAAGAAAAGATAGTATTTTATATGCTTTTAGTCTACTAACTAAATCAGATTTCCACAGGCCTATTACCAGTTAATGCTATATTATTTTGTTACCTCTTGAACATAATAAAACAAATGAAAAAATATTTATAATTGAGATATTTTACTAATTCAGACTAGCCTCTTCTCTAACAACCTGAACTGTTGATGACACATGTATTCATGCATTTACCACTTATCAAACCCTTTTTACATGCCTTATTCTAGGCTAGAAGGTATGAATAAAACAAAGAAAGCAGCATTGTCTATGACTTCCATAGACTTATTTCAAAGAATTTAAATATAACGTGGCTTTCATAGAGTTCAGTCTCTGGCTCTCCCATTGTTCTTTCATTCTTTACAGTTAAATTCATCTTCCCAAAGCATAATTATGATATCACTCCACTGATCAAAAACCTTTAAAAAGTTTCCACTGCCTATGGAATAAAACCCAAACTCTTAAGATAGCCTTAGAAAGACAGGTTAGAACTTGTTAGAATTTTGTGGAATAATAATAATGCACATATTAACAAACATATATTTCTTTCTCTTCGTAACAGAAATCATTATTTATTGTGCTTTACAATTAATACCATGGGTAGTAGTTCTACTTCACTATACATAAATCTATTTGTAGATCCCCTTAATGGCTACATGATGATATGCGTTCTCTCTCTCTCTTTTTTAAATTAAAGTTTATTGGGGTGACAATTGGTAGTAAAATTACATAGGTTTCAGGTGTACAATTCTGTAATACATCATCTATATATTACATTGTGTATTCACCACCCAGAGTCAGTTATCTTTCCATCACCATATATTTGATACCCTTTACCCTCATCTACCACCTCCCTCCCACTTTACCTTCTCGTAACCACTAAACTATTGTCTGTGTCTATCAATTTTTGTTTCTTCATTTGTCTTTTTTGTTTGTTTGTTTGTTTTTGTTGTTTTGCTGTTTTCAGTTTTATATACCACGTATCAGTGAAATCATATGGTTCTCTACTTTTTCTGTCTGACTTATTTCGCTTAGCATTATAATCTCAAGATCCATCCATGTTGTCCCAAATGGTACTATTTCATCTTTTCTTGTGGCAGAACATGCATTCTCTTATACAGATGCCAAATATTTTCACCAATCCTGATTTTCTCTCCACACCTGTTCTGCAGTCTTTGCCATCTGAGTAAATGACATCCCTCTTCAAATTGCTCAGCTCTAAAATCTCAGATTCATTTTGCTAGCCATGTGGGTAAAAGATGTCCAGCCAGCTGCCAGGTGCTCCTGCCAAACCCAACAGATGCCAGACATTTGAGGGGACAAAAGCCATTTTGGACATTCTAGCTGCAGGAGACAGCATGTGGAGAACTGCAGAACCCAGCTGACAGAGAGAAATAAGACCGTAGGCATACAGTCCCAATTACAGCCTCCAAGGTGGTTCCTAAGGGCCCCCGCCTTCTGGTATTCACCCTGTTGTGCAGTCCCTTCCCACACTGTACAAGGATTAGTCTGTGTGACCAATAACATACGGTAGAAGTAATGATATGTCACTTCCAGTGTTAGATTATAGAATACACTGTGGAGTCTGTCACTTGGATGGCTTGTTCAGGAAAAAACGAGCTGCCATGTTGTAAGGACACACAGGAGCCAGTGGCGAGGCTCATGCAGAGAGGACCTGATGTCTCTGGCCGACAGGTAGTAAGGAACCGGGGGCTTGTCAACACTCACGGGAGTGGCCTTGGAAGTACCCTGGCCAGCCCCAGGGACTGCAGCCCTGGCTGACAGCTCGACTACAGCTCAGAACACTGAGCCAGAGCCACTTAACTAAGCCACTCCTGGATTCCTGACTGACAGAAACTGTGAGATAGTAAATGTTTGTTGTCAGCTGCTAAGTTGTGGGGTAATTTGTTGCACAACAATATAGAACTAATATAAGACATCACGACCATCTCCAGTTGTTTATTTCTCCATGTTACCCAACACACTGAGTATTGTATTACTAATTATTCACATTTGTAAATTTAGCAAGCAAAAAATTTCCCTTTAATAGAGATTTCACTGTTAGTAAGAATGATCATCTTTTCCTGTTTACTGACCATTATATATCTTTTTTTGTGAATCTATATTTTTTTGTCCATTTTTTCTTGAGTTATTCATCTTATTGGTATGTAGAAACCATACCTGAATTGCTAGTCATACAGCTCACAAATATTTTTTTTCCAGTTTGTCATTTCACTTTTATCTTTATTTATGGTATGATTTGTCATCTTAATTTCTTTGTAGTCAAATCTGTCAATCTGTTCCTTTATGGTCAATGCGTTTTGTATCATTCAGAATATTTTTAGTTTTCATTTCTGTATAAACCCTTAATAGATATATAATTTCCTATTATGTGTGATGTAAATATTTAACTTTTTCCTCAAAGGGACAAGTATGTCATCATATACTGCTTTAGAGATTCATGGCTTAACGTGTGGCGAATGATGGCCTGTTGCCACAGTTTAAATAAAGTTTTGTTGGAACACCGCCACACTCATTCATTTACATATTGCCTCTTTTTTACACTACAGTGGCAGTTGAGCAGCTGTGACAGAGACCATATAGCCTGCTATTATCTGGCCCTTTACAGGAAGAATTTGCTGCTGAAAATTCCTGGCCTACATACGTGTACTATGCAACTCTAAACTGAAACCCTACTTTAGACAGTTCAAAAAAGAGGGTTTCATTCTGCCAACATAACATGGCAATTAGGTCTGGGCCTAATTCAAGGTCAACAAATTTTAGGCATAACACAGAACTTGGGGGCTGGAGGGCTTTGTTTTGGTCCTTTTCTGAATGCAAGCAGGAATTACAGCACAACAAGGGCTCTGGAATCTATCTAATTAGACTATATAAATTTTGTTTTACAGTCATGATGGAAGGTCCAAAACAGCCAAGCTGCTACCAGCTGACCAGGACAGGCAGAAACAGAATGGGTAAGGCAGTAGGTCCTCTCATCTAATGCCTGCCTCCGAAAATAGAGTTTTAGGGCTTCAGTGAGTGGAGAATGGGGAATAGGTGAGTGAATTTCAACTAGGAGGCCACATCTGTAATTACGGCATGCTTTCTTAGTAAGGTAGGGTGATAAATGGGTATAAATAAAACAAAGAATACAAAGAACCTTAATTATAACGTTGAAGGAAATAAGCCAACTGATAATAATGGTTCTTTCTTGGTATCAGATTTATTGATAATATAACTATGCTTCTTTATAATATTCTGTGTTGTCCAGATTTTCTATAAAAATAAAATTTAGATGAAATAAAATTGGTCAGGAAGGAAAAGAAAGAGGGAGAGAAGGAAGGAGGGAAAAAAGAAAAGAGAAAAAAGTATTGGGTTAACTACGTTAAAAGAAATAAAGGCAATTTATGCACAGAAGGTGGAAACTGAATAATTTCAACCTTTCAGTATACTTCATTTGAAAAATTATCACATTAATTCCGAGTTTTTTTCTTGCTTCCTTTTCTTTTTCAATGTAGCAGTATTTAAAAATAGTACAAGAAGCACTCTGGAAACACTCCGATAAACAGATTTGTTCTAGAAACCTTGGCTCATCTTGCTTTGGTTGAAATGGATAGAGAACAATGAATAACCCAAGAATGGGTTCAAAATTATTGACTTTGACAGAATAATATGACACCAGAATGCAGAAACAAAGTATATAAAACTTTAAACCCCTCTGAAGTAAAATATAGGAGTTCTCAGTTTGCTAAACAACCCACTTTTTTTTTTTCCTTACAGGAGGTGTGTTACCTATTTTCTTTACAGAATTTCTTTCCCACATGATACATGTGCTCCCATTAAGACAAATTTTTGCCCATTTATCTAGCAAATCTAAACCCAACAGAAGGGAAAAAAACAAAAAACAAAGACCTCTTCTTAATTTGCTGACAGTTTAAAATTTTGATAAATGTTCTCTGTGTATATATGATAATTTTCTTGCTTATCAGGGTTACTTCTGGGTGAGCCTTTGCCAATCAGCTAATAAAAGAATGTCTATAATCACGTCATTACTTCTCTGTTCACAAATCTAGCTTTTCCAAAAATAATTTCTCATCTTCTCCCACCCATGTCACACACGTGATTTCCCCGAGGGTCTGACAGATAACAGTGAAGGATGTAGGAGGCATCACTTCTGCTCTCCAAATCCACTTCATGTGCTTGCTGCATAAGCCTCCTGGCAAACTTTATTTAATTGTTTAGTTTAGAAATATGTGGAATCGGTGCCATGAGCCAAGAGGAACGCAGCACACCCTGTCTGTTATAGTAATGTTTAAATTAGACAAGAGAAAAGACTGTTCAGCTTAATTTGATTAAATAAAGGGGCTTTTGATGTCAACTATGCTGCATTTAGTACTGACTTCTTTCTAAAAACTAGGCATTTTCTTGTAAATATTTTCATGAGAAACAAGATAAAACGTACTTGATCAGTTTCCATCAGCCTCTTTTATTCATATGCCTTGGCAGGCTTTGGGTTATGCTGGGAAATTCTGACGATGGGTCTGTTTATCAGAGAACTACACTATATCTATATATATATATTGGATTAGCAGTAAAAATAAGCTAAATATCCACCCTATATTTTTCTTGCTGAGTCCACTTAAAGAGAGACAAAAACAACAACAAGAACAAAAACCCATATCCAAATGGATCCAGAATAAGAGGATGAAAAAGAGAACTTCAATCTAGGTATACAAAGAGAAATGCTCTGAGCACAGGGACAGACAATGTACAAATATTTTTTGTTTGTTTCCTAAATGCGTAAATTTAGATAAAAGAGAAAAAGTACTTTTTCATTTTGTGGTTTTCCTTAATTTTGCATTTTTTCTCAGAATATATGCAAAGGGATGGTACCATTTACATTTCTTCTGATGAGCTGTCTATCCTGGACAGCGAATAATTTATGAAACAAACTACCTATCAATAAAAATCATTGACATCTTATTTTCTACCTAACTGCCTCTCAGAAGCAGGTCTGGACTATGTGAACCCAGGTTTTTTAGGGGTTTTTGTATCTATTAAAGGCAGATTAATTTCTTTTTTGCCTTCTTCCCTCTTTTCCTCCCTCCCTCCCTCCCTTCCTTCTTTCCTTTCTTCCTCTTTCTTTTTCAGTACACTTTACATGTATTTTTCAAATATATAGTATAAGTACATGGCACAAAATTTAGAAAGACCCAGAAGGTTATATAGTTAACAGTCTCTCAGTTCCCCTCCAGAGACGTTCTTACCAATTCCTAATACAGCCTTCCAGAGATGGTCTGTGTTTATTATAAAAGTATATATACGTACCTGTATGTATGTATGTATGTATGTACTCCCCCTATAGAAATGGCAATATATTATATCCGCTGTTTTGTTTCTTTATTCATGTATCAATTTGATACTACCACATATAAAACCAAGTCATATAAAGCCAACTTTAAAAACAACAACAACAACCAAAAAAAAACCCCAGCTATATAGCCTCTATAGCATTCCACTATGGTTCTTTACTTAACCAGTTCTCGACTAGGGACATTTAGGTGGAGAGAAGATTCTGATTTACTACTATAAGCAACTATTGACTAGACAGTGGATAGGCTATTCTTAGATGCTAACGTAATTTTAGTTCATCTTATCCAAACATAATTGTAGTTTCAAAGTGTCCATGGAATAAGAAGAAACAATACAATTCTCTAGCTAATATCAAAGGTTATTTTAAAGTCAACAAAATAAAACTGCATTTATCTAGAAAGAATTCTTTACCATATTAGCTCTTATAATAAATGTTAAAGTGCAAAGAAAAACTTTAAAAACTTAAGATTTCAATTGCTAACATCCAATTACTGTTGAGGCAACAGAAACAACCAACTGACAATTATGAACTCTTCTCTTCAGCTAACTTTAAATTATGTCCTATAGAAAACCTGACTATAAAGAACTCAGAACCAGTATGGATTTGGTTTTCAAATAAAAAACAGAAAAGCTGGGGACAGTTGATAATGCAACTTCATTGACCAGCAAATGCATATAATTAGGGAAACTTATTCTTAAAAAGGGGCACTACCTCCTTAAAGGAAACAGTTCCTAATGAACAGCTAGATGAATGATGTTTAGTCCTTTCCTATTTTTCCTGTTTCAATGCCTTAGTTCCATGTTCCTCCAATTTCCTGGTGATGGGTGAATCTATCTCCGGTTCCAAGATAAATTGAAATAGGAAATAAGATTAAAAATAAAACAACAACAAATTCTTTAAAAAAACAGCTTCCAAAGAACACAGTATCACCCTAGTGCTAAAACACCGGATTCCAATAGTACTATTCTGCAGTAGGCAGTGTTATCATATCAGATTAGCTGCAAAAAAATGCTGCTGCAGCCTGATTGCTGCACCTTAGTCCCCCTTCCTATTTCTAGTGCATTCATTTCCCTGGTATCCTGGTACCCTGCTTGGGACTGGAGCCCAGCCTTGAAATCCCAGGGTGGGAATTTAGCCCCATCAACTATGGTATGATTAGGCTGTATGTTAGGCACCATACAGTCAAAGGGCCAAATCCAAGAGACAGAACTCCTTTCTCTTAAGGAGGCTGACTGCCTGACACAGATGCCTCGTGTTTGCCCTCCAAAGTCACAACTGCTCTGCCCTATACATTTTGGAACATCTTAACAATCCCTCTGGTGTTCCCCTGGTAACCAATTGCTGGAATGTGACCAGGCTTATAAAACCCCTAAGCACAGTTTCTTATTCACCTAGCCGAACCCCTGCTATCAACCTAAGCTGCTCTATTAAACAGGCCACGTGCCAGGTTTTTGTCCTCTCCGTGTGATTTGTTCTGCTGTGAATCATGGGAGAAGTGAGGTCTTTGGGAAGACTGTTTGGAGCTGAGTTTGACATTTTGCTTCAACTGGGATAAATTTTAAGACTCTGCTGCCCTATAAGATAGCCACTAGCCACGTGTGGTTAGTGCACACTTGAAATGCGACTCGTTGGAAATGATACATGCTTTAAGTGTAAAATACATATTGTATTTCAAAGAATCGGTACAAAGAGAAAGGAAGAAATGAAGAAAAAGGAGGGAGGGAGGGAGGGAATTTCAATAATTTAAAAAGTATTGATTAAATGTTGAAGTAATAATACATATTTGTTAAATAAAATAATTGTTAAGTTTAGCTACTTCTCACCTTTGAAAATGTGGTTATAGATCATTTAAAATTGCATATGTCATTTGCATTATATTTCTACTGAGCTGTGCTGCTTTAGAATATTTAACTAATGGCAGCAACAAAGTCATTATTTTGAGAGGTTTGCTTGTATATCTAGAAAAATATCTAAAAATGAAAGATCTTTGCAGAAAACAGCCAGCTAGTAAACGCTGAAGGGACGGTAGGTGAGATCATCACCATTCTGCAACCCCCATGGAATAACTGGTTCAGATGATGAGCATCATCAATGTTAAGACCATGGGCAAAAGGTTCAAGAGGATACTCATCCAATGGCAAAATGATACCCTGTAGATTATTTATAAACTGCAAAGACAAGACCTGATGGTCATTACTTTGACATTATGAATAATGCTACAACTTGACATTATATGCCTCATGATACGTGGTAATATGAGGTGAATATTACTTACAAAGCATTCTGCCCCAGTGTTTTATTGTGAGAAATTTAAAATATACAGCAACAATGAAAGAATTTTATGGTGAAAATTTATACTCATACCATCTAACATTTTACTATACAGTACTAACTTTATCACGTATCTATCACTCCCTATCCATTTTACTTTGATGCAGTTCAAAGTAAATTGCAGCCATTAGTACATGCCCTTCCTAAATAATCTATGAAGGGTTTTTATAATCTATGAAATAATCTAAACATTCTTGCCAAAAATGTTTAACCAGGATCAAGCCTCTAATCCTAACTTCCAATTTACAGGAAATACAGGGCTATAGAGGAATAAGTTAATTGACATTAAGACAAAAATTTAAAATCCAGAATATGGGACATTCTGTAACGTTAAATGGTTTAAAAAGCTTATGTCATGAAAAAAAGTTTGAGTGACTAAGAATTAAGAGTCTAAAAAGACAGAACAACAAATTCCAACTTGTCAACCTAAATCAGATACTATTCAATTTTAAAAAGCTACAAAAGACATTCTTACAACTAGAGAAATGTGAATATGGACTGAATATTAGATGATATTAAGGAAGTATGATTAATTTTCTTAGATGTGATAATAGGGGCTGTGGTTATGTAGGTGTTTATCCTTTTTATTCAGGAGATGAGTGCTGGAGAGAGAGAGTGTGTGTATACATGCATACATACACATATATGTAAATTTTTTAATTTATCCATTTATTTATTTTATAGGAATAAAGCAAATATAGCAAAATGTGAACAATTACTGTATCTAAGAAGAGGGTGAATAGATGTTTATTGTGCTGCTATTTCAACTTTTCTGTACTTCTGAAATATTTCAAAATAGAAAGTGGGGGCAGGTAGATTTAAAAAAAAATTCATTGCAGAGAGGCTGATATGGTCTCTTCTATTTTGGCATGCCTGGGCCTTTTAGATCGAGAATGTGATCTGTGGGGGGAAAAAATCTTACTATAGACACATATAAAAATATGTCTCTATAACATTGTTTATTTCCACCTCAGAGCCAGGGCTATTATTAGCGAAAAGTCCTCCATATGCAGTTTTCTGGCTGGTGGTTTAGTCTGTAAGCAAAGGCTTTAATGCTGTGGTGTTATAGAAGACGGCTCAGTCACAAGGTTAGACCTGTGACCAGGCTCACTGCCACCAGTCTGGGTTACATGCAGATTAAGGCAATCTGCAACACAACTTCAGGTTTTACTGTATACACCGCTTGTTACAGGTACCGAGATAGAACCTGCCTATTCCTGGCAACTTCAGAAACAAAGGTTTCTGTGATCTTTTTCCTTAAGATTTCCCTCTGCTTTCCAACCTATGGCCGTTCCCAAAGTCATCAGGACAGGTTCACCCTTAAGTTCAAAGACACATTCATCACTCAAGTAATTAGAATTAGAAACAGAAAATCACTAGCAGAGATCACTGGATATGGTGTAGCATGAACTAAATGAAACTATAAATTTATATTAGTAACTAAAACAAGATTTACAAAAAAACCCCAAAAACCTAGATGTGGAACCTGACGTGTGAACCAACAGTTAAGGGGAAAAAAATCGGCCACTGACAACCATGATCCATCTTTCAATCTTTGGTTAGAAATATAAAACCTGGGAACAAAGAGGCGCCTTAGAGGAAGCAGTGAAAAAGACTAGATGATATTAGACACTAAACTAAAAACTGGTACAATGATGGCTTAGGTTTTACACTTAAGAGTGTTCTTTGGCATATAAGGAACAACAGTAAACTAGGAAACAAACTTAGTGAAGACAAGGCACATTCAACAAAGTAATTAATTACATATGTCTCGTTTCACATGCAATGAAAAAAGGAAATGGTATTTACCAGGGTTTGTCTTCTCAAGTTGATACCATCGGTAAAATGCTCTTTTCTTCTGTTCACTCAGGTCTGATCCCTGTTGCAACAGCCAGTGAGAGATCCGGCTCTGACTGATACCTATGCAGAAAGAGAAATAGCTGTTGCGGGTGCTGGAATCACATGGAAGTTAAGGAAGGTTCTGTTGGTTCTAGGTTATTGGGTTCTTTATTCTTGTCTTTATTCTTGAGCAAAGTATTTAACATCGGGCTTCTTTGTAAAGGCTGACACTGGCTAGGCTAGTACTCAGAGGTCAAAGTATTTCATTAACCAAGATTTTCAAGCGGTCTCTAAAATTAATCTCTACACCAGGTCCATGAACATACGAGCTAAATGAAGAGATTCCTAAGTAATAGTTACTTATCAGAAATTAATTAGATTTTGCTGCTTCAATCACCATCACCTCCACCCAAATTTCGGTTTAGAATATTAGAAATTTTACTACATATTGAGAAGGAAAAACTTCAAGCCAGCGAGTTTGGCTACTCATTATTGATACTGATAAAAAGAGGGGTTGGGAAAAGAGAGGTCATTGAGAATGCTCTCTTCAATAAGATTTCTAGCTTATTTGTTAATTCATTTAGGCATTTCAGACTTGTTATGTACCTCAGTATAAATAACTATGAACTGGAAGACTTTTAGAATTATGCTGCAATATGATCTCTTAAGAAAGCTCTAGAGGTAAAGACGTTCTTCTAACACATAGACTTACAGAAGCACATTCTCCTGGTCATTATAGCTATCCAAAAGTGAATAATTCAATACACAACTGGCAAAGCAAAGAATAATAGGAAAGATGAAACTGTCTTATATGCCCATAAGCCACTTTTCAAAGGACCAGACACTATCACAGAGCGTTAACAGAATCTAAACTCTCCCAAGGAATTACTTATGGTAACTGGATATTACTGAATACCACCTGTGCCAACACCTGTTTAAAGCTATACTGCACAACAGGAAGAGTGGTTATCATGAAGTATTCACACCCCCTAACATGAGAAGAAGCAGGAGGTCTGACGATCACATTTAACTCATTAAAAGCAAATCCCTAGAGTTTCATACTTTAAAAAAACCTATGTTAGAAGAAAATGTGAGGAAATGGGGGAGGGAAGTTTTGTTGAAAGAAAGGTGGGGCTGCAAAGCCACGTATTCTGATTGGAAATCCCTTGCATTTTCAAAGGGTGAAATTAAAATCGTTTTCTAAAACCTAAGTGATAACATTCTCACGTAATTCACACAGCAGTTTTCCAATGGATTGAAGATCTACGATGCAGGTGCTGGCAGCTAGCACTGTATGCTCGTTCTAAGAGAAACCAAATTATTCTGTATAATTAAACTGGCTGTGTTTAGCAATGCTTTTACCAAAAGTCTAGAGTCAGACGTTATACTAGTTTTTTACACTACTTTTAAACGAGAGTGAAAACCATTTACTACCATGAAATCAAAATTGATTTTCACGTCAACAAAATAAAACAATTTTATACGGATCCTTCGTATTGGTACCATACTACTCAAAAGCAATGGGAATGTGAGGAAAATCTTTTAAGGAAAAAAAAAAAAGACTGTATCGGTTCTTCCACTTTCAGTATTAAAGCTCCCTCACACAGATCACACGTAGAATAAACCAGAGCCCACTAGGCAACCACAGATGGCCTGGCTCTGGCTGGGCTGTGCTGGGGGAAGAGGGCAAAGGCCCATCAAAAAGATGAGTCAAATTATGGTACATTTGCATAATAAAAAACTGGGCAGACTTTTTAAATTAATGTTCTAAAATAGCCATCAAAAACAAATAAGAACAAAAAACCCAAAAAACAACCAAACAAAAAGCCATGGCAAGGGCATGGAGTATGTGGAACTCTTACACTACCAACGGCAGGGTAAAATGTCAAAGCCATTTGGGGAAACAAGTGGGCGGTATCTCCTAAAGCTGCATGTATGCGTACTATATGACCTAACCGTTTCTTTCTTCATTATATAATGCAAAGAACTCTGTACATGCTCAATAAAAATGTGTTCAAAAGACATGTACAAGAAAATCTTATAGGCCCACTATCCATAACAGTCCCCAATGTGAAACAACTCAAATACCCATCAACAGGAGACTGTATCAATTGTGATATTTACGCATTCTGCTATAGACTACTATACAGAACAGCAAAAGGATACATTACTGTCATATGCAACCACATGGATAAATCTCACAAAAAATAAGGTGGGCCCCAAAAAGTCAGAAACACACATAAAAAAAAAAAAAGCCACATACAACGGTGATTTAATTTCTATAAAGTTGTAAAACAGACAAATTAACTGTATGGATGGCAATCAGAATAGTGGTTACCCATGGCTGGGGGGGAGGAGGTTCTATACTGGGAGGTGGTATGAGAAAAGCTTCTGTAGGGACCGGCACTGCTCTTAATTTTGATCTGGATGGTGGTTGTATATGTGTCTTCACTTTTTAAAAGCCTTTAAGTTGAACAATTTTCCCTGTATGTATTTCAATTAAAACGTTTCCCAAAAAAAGTTTTTAGAATTCTATACAGTGTTTAAAAAGAATAAATGGCTATGTATCAATATGGAAAGAGATGCCCATGCTATAAATGAAAAAAGTGTGGTTTTATAAATATATACATAATTTACTTTTTGTTTTGTATAGTAACAAAAACTTATATATAGCCAAAGATGGTAGAGTGTAGACTTCCTATACCTCTATAATTTTCTTAATCGTTCTACAAATATATATTAATTTATTTTATTTTTAGCCTTCCCTTATAAACACTATATACTTTATTGGTTGTTTTTATAAACAATGCCATTAAGTTAAACAACAAAGTGCAGAAAGAAGTTAATTTCAGCATTCCCTTGACAATTCCACTCTGAGGTAAACCATGTCAGCTCTTAATATATGTTTCTCCACAATTTTCTCTATGCATAATTATTAATTTAATAAAACAAAGGGAGAGAAGGTAATAAAGACTATCCTCCCGTCTAGACTCTTGTGAGCAGAAAATAAACAAAGAACTTCTTCCCTGTAAATTTAATCTGTTTTCATATAATAAATATAGAAAACAAAGTAATAAAGCAGGTTTTTCCTGAAAAAGCCCATAGAAATTATATTTGTGCAGTAACACATTTTTCAATGATTTTTCTTAGTTAGCAGATTGCTGATAGGTAAAGGTTCTTTAATCCATCTTTCTGTGGCTGCTCCATTCCTTTAGAACTTCAGCAGAGCTTGGTGTGAAAAGGCCCTACAGCCTTTCTTTACTGTCAGTTTGCGTGCTTCTCCTTGGGAGAAAATTTCCCTAACTCCCCTCTTACTTCCCACTGCTGGAAAAAAATGCCATTCTCTATAATTTTAGCCCCTCAAAAACCTTTTCTCTACCTTTCACAGGGCAGAAGAAAAGAAATTTTACATACAACCTTTATATACTGAAAGACTAAACACTAACCCCTGATTAATTTCCTGCCAATAAGAAAGTGATCACATTGTATTCAAAGGGCAAAACAGCCTTTTTTTAAAAATTAATTTTTATTTATTGGGATGACATTGGTTAGTAAAATTATATAAGTTTTAAGTGTACAATTCTATAATACATCATCTATATATCACATTGTGTGCTCACCACCCAGAGTTAGTTCTCCTTCCATCACCATATATTTGATCCCCTTTACCCTCTTCTTCCACCCTCCTTCCCCCTTACCCTCTGGTAACCACTAAACTGTTGTCTGTGTCTATGAGTTTTTGTTTCTTTGTCTTGTTCGTTTGTTACTTTCAGTTTTATATCCCACATCTGAGTGAAATCATGTGGTTCTTGACTTTTTCTGTCTGACTTCTTGGCAGCCTCACTCACATTCTTTTCTGAGCTACAGCTCCATCAGGCTTCTTCTGGTTCCTCAAATGCTGTGCACCCTTCCACTAGAGGGCTCTCCACCACAACCCATTCTGGTCCACGTCTCTAATAGTACAAATTTCAATGCTTCCTCTTCCTTCCACTTCCTGTGGAGTGTCACACTACTGACCATGCTCATCCTCTTCATCCTTGGAATGCTGGATAAACTTTTGAGTCAGCTTCAGAGATTGCTTTGCTAGCTCCTATATATGTTAGTGTCTTCGGAGATCTATCTCTAAGCATCTTCTCTCACTCTATACACTCTTCCTTTGGTTATCCCAACTATTAACAATCATGATTCAAAACATCATCTAAATGCCAGAGTGCCAGCCTTTTCTTGCAAACCAACTACTAGATAGCTTCATGAGAATTTCCCACAGGTCTTTAACACAGTAAATTCAATTCACTATCCTCTTCCTATTAATCTGTTCTTCTCCCTGTGTACCCCATCTCAATTTTACCCTCCACTCTACTCTTTCCCCCAACCCTCACATGTTTACTAAATCCAAACTTTCTCTTCCTAAAATTCTCTTCATGTTCTCTCCACTCCTCATTCCTGCAGTTTGGAATCTCAGCCTCTTTGGCTTGGACAACTGAAATCTGATGAAAAGAAAAAGCCATCTAAGATTCACAAAGTACAAAATTCTCACGATCAGGTCCTCTTTCATTGGAAGATAATTTCACAGTTGAAAAGAAAAAGTGGAACGTACTTCTTCAAGCAATTTTCTACTTGAGAACTGCAGTCATCTCTACAATTCACCTTCCACAATGCAACTAGAGTTACATCTCAAAAATTTTAAGTTAAAACACATGCATGCATTCTCCGTAAAAATAATTCACAAACATGCAGAGGGAAAAAAAGTCCTTTATCCCCAGCCCTTCTCTTATTCCCAATCCTAGAGGTAATCTTGTTTATTTGGTGGGAATCCTTTCAGACTCTTTCCTATGCATTTAATACATAAACGTGCACCTGCGCGCACACACACACACACACAAACACACATATCTAGTTGGGCTTTCTTAAACGCAATTTGGAGTTATTCTATGTATAATAAGTAGCATATCTCTCACATAATGTTTTGGAATTTTCTTATGTAGTATATTATGAATCTTCATCATTCTAATGGCTACATGGTATTCTAGACAATACACCACAATTCCTTAAATATTTACCTATTATTAGACATTTCAGTTGTTGCTCATGTTTTATTATTATAAATAATGATGCAATGAACACTCTATGCATATCTTTGTGCATATGAACAAATATTTTAGGGTCGATTCACAGGAATGGAATTTTTAATTTGTACTGTATGAGCAGCATAAAAGTTTGTGATACGCACTACCAGACTGCCCCCCAAAGGTTGTACCCAATTTTATACTCTAGCCAACAGTGATGAGAAGAATGTTTCCCTACATTCTAACCGTAACTGAATACTATATGACTTATTTCGAAAGTCTGACTTTCTCTTTTTAAACATAATACTCATTAAAAAATAATCTAAGCAATTCAGAGAAAAGCAGAAAAATTCAGAGGAAAGCTAATGAAAAAAATAACATCCAACTTCTTACCACTTAGAAATAACTACATTCATTGTAAGATCACTTCAAGCATATGTAGACACAGAATAGGCAGAAATAATTACTAACATGAGATCTTAGCACAGACAGAACTTTAAAATGTAAAAATATTAAATTCAGTTTGATCTGATTTTTAACTCAAAAATAAATTTAAAATAAACAAGAGTGAAAAATGAAAGATCTACTCAAGTTTACTAAATGCTTCCATAAGGGAAATAAAGTTACTAAAAGAATACACTAAAGCAAGGAAAAACAATTATGCAAAAACATTAGGAAGCGGGAAGTTATTTTCTAACTTGTAGTCAGTATTTAATGGCTCCTGGCTAAAAAATTTGAGGCAATTAGCAGACTGTGGTAGCCAGCCTCCACGATGACCCCTAATAATCCTCTTGGTCTTCCTACTCCCCCCTAACACTGCATCAGGGTTGGTCTGTGCAACCAACAGAATATGGCAGAAATGATAGTCCGTGGCTTCTGAGGTTACGCTATGAAAAACATTACAACTATCTCTGAGATAGTTGGGTCTGAGGGAAGTTAGCTGCCATGTTGTGAGACAACTCAACCGGGCCTATAGAGAAATCCATGTGGTGAAGAACTGAGGCATTCCACCAGCTACGCAAGTGAGCCATCTAGGCAGTGAGTTCTCCAGCCTGACTTAAGGCTCCGAATGACTGCAACCACCTCAGACACCCTGAACCACAACGACCCTGATCCAAGCTCCTCCTGGATTCCTGACCCATAGAAACTGAGGGAGATAATCGAGATTTAGATTTCAAGTTGCTACGGTCTTATGTAAATTTTTGTGTAGCAACAGACAACTAATACATACATTGTACACAGACTACCCTTCCCCGATCTCCCCTTCCAGCCATCATACCCAAATCCTAATTATTTGGAAGACATTTTTGCATGGTCAACATTTACATTCTGTTCCGGATTCATAATTCCCATAGTTGTTTACTGACAGTTCTAGATTTAAATGAATTCAAGATTTATCATACAGTTTCCCAGTTTTCTCATGCCTAAGCTCAGTATTTTTATTTTTAATTGAGGCATATTTTACATATAGTGAAGTGCACTACTCTTTAAGTGTATAGTTCAAAGAGTTGTGACACATGTATACACACGTGACTATTGCTAAAATAAAGATATAGATTATTTTCATGCTCCCTAAAAGGTCCCTCTTGTCCCCTTCCCAGTTAATGCCTAGATTCCATATTTTCAATTTAATTTTTGATTGGTGAGATTTCTTCACCAAGCAGTTTTTATCAGTACAGTCATGTGCCACATAATGACATTTTAGTCAATGACAGACCATATATATGACTGTGGTATACCATATAGCATAGGTGTGTATAAGGCTATACCACCTCGATTTGTGTAAATACATTCAATGATGTTCACACAATGATAAAAAACACCTAATGATGCATTTCTCAGAACATATCCCTGTTAAGTAGCACATGACTGCACAGGTTTATTGGTGCTATATTCCCCAGTCCTCGTATGCTTGTGTTTATCTTCCATGTTTATATTTTGAGGACAATGCTACAGGGGAATTTTTCTGAGGGTTAGACATTCCTTCAAAATCTATTAAATTTGAGTAATGTCAGTGAGAAGAGTAGATTAAGGACTTCTGAAAAACCAGTCCTCCATAAAAGCATTGAGAGAAACAGCTGCTCTACCATAAAAGCACTGGCAAAAATGGTCAGAATCAACTTTTTCAGAACCCTGGAAATTAACCAAAGGCCTGCAACAATTCAAGAAGTGCTTATTTCTTTAAAAAATGCCCAATTTTCAGAAGAATAGCTTTATGACATTTTGAGCTTGACCCACACCCACTCCCATCATCCCATCATCACAGTAGACTTGAAAACCAGTATTTCTGCAATCACAGTGAAAACCAGGAGATGTCTCATAGCCACTGGAGGGAGTATAACACGTACTACCTAAAG
Organism: Rhinolophus sinicus; assembly: GCF_036562045.2. Taxonomy (NCBI): domain Eukaryota; kingdom Metazoa; phylum Chordata; class Mammalia; order Chiroptera; family Rhinolophidae; genus Rhinolophus; species Rhinolophus sinicus. The sequence goes on from NC_133757.1 coordinate 98,962,387, forward strand.
GATGTCTGGAGTTCCCTAAAACACCATTCTAAGAGAACTGTCATTATTTGACTTGTCTGGGGTTTCCCTGAAAACTCCCATTTGCAAGGCCTGTCCTTATTTGACCTGATTCAGACCTCATTCAGTGTGAACAGTCTTTTCCTTAGGAAGAGAAAAGAAAGGGAGTGGTTTGTTGAAAACAATCAAGGGCAATCACTTAACATTGCAGGTGCCTGAGGTGATGATAATAATTGGAGCAAGCAAGCAGCAGACGAAAATATTTTAAAAGCTGAGAAATGAGGTTAGTTTCTGAGGGTCTTTGAAAAGCTTTGACATATGTCTGGGAATCAAGAAGGCAAGACCTATGCGTAGGGCTATGCACGTGCCTAGGTCTGTTATGTATGACCAGTGCAACGCGCATGTACAATAAAGAACTGTGAAGTCCCTAAGGTCTCACCTCTGGCAGACCTTGAGACATGGTGCAAAGAGAAAGTGAAGGCTAAGGCACAATTATAAACTGCCTGTCTGAGGATTAAAGGCATGCTCCAATACACATACAGAGTCCCTCAGCAAAGCTGGGAAATGTATTGGTTCCAGGTATTTAAGGAATTCTCTGGATAATAATTAACTGACTGCTAAGCTAACAAGGAAGAGACTTCAGAAGCCACAAACCACAAATAATACTGACTTTCAGAATAAGTTCAGGGAAGTCACTAAACAAAGAGTAACAACAATAAACAGCAATAACAACAAATCCAAGGGTAGGGATTTCTAGAGTTTCCACATTATACTATTTAAACTGCCCAGTTTAAGAAAACAAAACAAAACTTATGAACCATGCAAAGAAACAAGGAAGTATGATACGTACATAGTAAGAGAAGCCGTCAGTAAGAAGTGTCTTTGAAGAAACCCAGATGTTGGACTTACTAAACAAAGATTTAAATCAGCTATTTTAAGTTATTAAAGAACGAAAGAAAACATGTCTAAAAAACTAAAGAAAAGTATGCGAAAAATGTCTCACCGAACAGAATACCAATAAAGAGACAGGAATTATAAGAAAGAATTAAATAGAAATTCTGTAGTTGAAAAGTACAATAAGTTGAAATGAAAAAGTCTCATTAAAAAGGCTCAACATCAGATGTAAACTGGCAGAAGAAATAATCAGTAAACATGAAGACAGGTCAATCAAATGATTTATTATGAGAAACAGAAAGAAAAGAGAATCAAGAAAATAGAGCAGAGCCTCAAAAACCTGTGGGACACCATGATGTATACCGGTATACATACAATATACACCAGGAGGAAAAGAAAGAAAAGTGAAGAAAATGTATTTGAAAAATAATGGCCAATTTCCAAATTTAATGAAACATATTAATCTACACATCCAAGAAGCTCAGTAATCTTCAAGTAGGGTAAACTGAGAGAGAGCCACACCTAGAAACATCATAATGGTTGAAAACTAAAGACAAAAAGAAAATCTGAAAGTAGCAAGAGAGAAGTAATTCATTATGTACAAGCGATGCTCAATAAGATTAATAGCTGATTTTCTCATCAGAAATCATGAAGTCAGAAGGCAGTACAATGACATATTTAAAGTGCTGGAGGTGGAAAGAGCATCAAACAAGAACTCTATATCCAACAAAACTATCCTTCCAAAATGGAGACATTAAGACATTGCCAGATGAACAAAACCAGGGAGAATCTGATATCAGCAGATCTGCCCTACAAGAAAAAGAGTTCTTTTGGCTGAAATGAAAGGACACTAAATAGTAATTTAAATATACAAGAAGAAATAAACAGTGTCAGTAAACGTAACTATACAGGTAAATATAAAAGGCAGTATACATGTATTTTTTCTTATAATTTCTTTTACTATTTGATTTAAAAGAAAACTGGATAATGCAATGATTTTAAATCTAAGGTAATGGACACACAATATATAAGCACATAATTTATATATAACTAATGGCACAAAAAATGGGGGAGGGAACGAAGCTATAAAGGAGCAAAGTTTTTCTATACTACTGAAATTATGTTTATGTTAATCCAAATGAGACTGTTAAAATTAAGATGTTAATGGCAATCACCTGAGCGAACACTAAAATAACTCAAAAAAATACAGCAAAAGAAATGACAAGGGATTTATCTGGTATGCTAGAAATATCTATTAAACACAAAAGAAGGAAGTAATCAAATAATAGAGGAACAAAACAGACATAAATCAGAAAACAAATGGCAGATGTAAACCCTATCTCATCATAATTACGTTACATTTAAAAAGATTAAACACTCCAATAAGATGACAGAGACTGGCAAAGTGGATCAAAAAACTCAATTCAAATGTATGCTGTTTACAAGAGATATATTTTAGATTCAAAGACATAAATACGTTGAAAATAAAAGAAAGGAAAAAAATTTACCATGTATACAGTAACCAAATAAAAATGCAAGTGTCTTTACTAGACAAAATAGATTTAACGAAAAAACTTGTTATGAGAGACAAAAGGACATTTCAGAAAGATAAAAGGGTTAATTCATGAGGAAGACATAATTAAAAATATATACACACCAAAAAACAGATCCCACAAAAACATGACGCAAAAACTGTAAGAACTGAAGGGAGAAAGATAATTCAACAGTAATAGTTGGAGACTTCAATAGTCCACTTTCAATAATATCATACAACGACAATATTAACAAGAAAACAAAAGACTTGAACAACATTATAAACCATATAAACCTAACAAATATTTACAGAACATTCTACTCAACAACAGCAGAACACATATTCTTCTCAAGTATGTGTGGAAATTTTTCCAGGGAAGACCCATTGTTAAGCCATAAAACAAGTCTCAATAATTTTTAAATCATATAAAGTATATTCTCCAAACTCAATGAAATGATATTAGAAATTAATAACAGAAAAAAACCTGAGAAATTCACAAATATGTGGAAATTAAACAATACAGCTCTAACCAACGTGTCAAAGAAGAAATCATGAGGGAAACTAGAAAATACTTTGAGATAATTAAAAAAAAAACAACAACACATACAACAGACAAAAATGTATGAAATGAAGCTAAGGAAGTGCTCAGTGGGAAATTTATTGTTGTAAATGTATGTATTAAAAAAAGAAAAATGACCTCAAATCAATAATCTAGACTTTTACCTTAAAAAATTACCAAAAAAAAAAAAAAAAAAAGAGAAAACGAAATCCAAGCTAAGCAGAAGGAAGGGCATAACATAGAGAAATAAATGAAATAGAAAATAGTAACAGAGAAAAGAATCAACAAAATAAATTGGCTCATTAAATCAACCAATAAAATTGAGAAACTTTTGGATAGATTGACAGAGCAAAATAAGAAGTTTCAAATTACTAAAAGCACGAATGAGAAGACATTACTACTGACCTTCCAGAAATAAAAAAAAATTACAAGGGAATTCTATGAACAACTGTATACCAACAAATTATATAACCAAGATGAAATGGACAAATTCCTAGAAATACCTACAGAACCTAATTCAAGATGAAACAGAATCGATGTATAGCAAGTAATGGTACCGAATTTGTAAAAAATCTTCCCACAAAGAAAAGTCAGATAGCTTCACTCGTAAATTCTACCAAGTGTTTCAAAAATAATTAAAACACACACACACACTCACACACACACACACCAATCCTTCACAAACTCTTCTAAAAAAATAGAAAAGAAGGAAATACTTCCCAACTCATTTTATGAGGCCAATATTACCCTCACACCAAAACCAAAGACATTACAAGAAAGAAAAACACTACAGATCAATATCCCTTATGAATATAGATGTAAAAATTCTCAACTGAATACTAGCAAACTGAATCCAACGACATATAAAAAGGATTATACACCATGACCAAGTGGGATTTATCTCAAGAAAGCAAGGTTCATTCAACATATGAAAATCAATGTAATGTAGCATATTAATAAATGGCAAACCCCATGAAATTATTTTCATAGACACAGAAAAAGCATTTGATAAAATCCAACATCCCTTCATGATATACAACACTCAACAAACTAGAAATAGGGGTAAACTTCCTTACCTTGATAGTGGACATCTATGAAAATCCCACAGCTGACATCATACTTAGTAGTAAAGACTGAGGTTTGCCACTAAGATCAGGAACAACACAAGGATGTTTGCTCTCGCTACTTCTATCTAACACAATACTGGAAGTTCTAGCCAGGTCAATAAGGTAAGAAAAAGAAATAAAAGGCATCCATATTGGAAAGGAAGACGTAAAACTACCTCTGTTTGCAGATGACATGATCTTATATGTAGAAAATTTGAAGGAATCCACATGAGCGCGTGCGCACAGAAAATGATTACAAATAATAAATGTGTTGAGCAAGGCTTCAAGATACAAGAACAACATACATAATTAATAAATTGTATTTCTATCTATTAGCAATGAACAATCCAAAACTGAAATTCAGAAAGCAATTCCACTTACAATAGCATCAAAAAGAATAAAATATTTAGGAATAAATCTAACAAAAGTAGTGCAAGACTTGGGACAATGAAAATTATACATTTTTGAAAGAAACTGAAGAATACCTACATAAATAGAAAAACATCTCATATTCATGGATTAGATCTAAGATTTAAAATGACAATACAGTGTTTCCCCGAAAATCAGACCTAGCTGGACAATCAGTTCTAATGCGTCTTTTGGAGCAAAAATTAATATAAGACCCGGTATTTATTATATTATATTATATTATATTATATTATATTATATTATATTATATTATATTATTATTATATTATATAAGACTCAGTCTTATTTTACTATAAGACCGGGTCTTACATTAATTTTTGCTCCAAAAGACGCATTAGAGCTGATTGTCTGGTTACGTCTTATTTTCAGGGAAACACAGTACTCCCCAAATTGATCTACAGATTCAATGGAATTCCTATTAAAATTCGGCTGGCTTTTTTACAGAAATTGACAAAGTGATCCTAAAATTCCTATGGAAATGTAAGGAATCCAGAATAGCCAAAACAATCTTAAAAATGAAGAACAAAGTTGGAGGATTCACACTTCCTGATTTCAAAACTTACTGTCGAACTACAGTAATCAAAACTGTATGGTACTGGTATAAGGATAAAATATAGATCAATGGAATAGAATTGAGAGCTAAGAAATAAACCCCAACATTATGGTCAATTAATTTTTTTTAAAAAGATTTTATTGGGGAAGGGGAACAGGACTTTATTGGGGAACAGTGAGTGTGTGCTTCCAGGACTTTTTTCCAAGTCAAGTTGTTGTTCTTTCAATCTTAGTTGTGGAGTGTGCCGTTCAGCTTCAAGTTGTTGTCCTTTCAGTCTTAGTTGTGGAGGGTGCAGCTCAGCTCCAGGTCCAGTTGCCGTTGCTAGTTGCAGGGGGCACAGCCCACCATCCCTTGCGGGAGTTGAACTGGCAACCTTGTGGTTGAGAGGACACGCTCAAACCAACTGAGCCATCCAGAAGCTCAGCGGCAGCTCAGTTCAAGGTGCCACATTCAATCTTTAGTTGCAGGGGACGCTGCCCACCATCCCTTGCGGGAGTCGAGGAATTGAACTGGCAACCTTGTGGTTGAGAGCCCACTGGCCCATGTGGGAATCCATGACAGCCTTCGGAGTTAGGAGCATGGAACTCCAACCGCCTGAGCCACTGGGCCGGTCCTATGGTCAATTAATTTTTGACAAAGGTAACAATACAATAGCGAAAAAGTCTCTTCAACAAATGGTGCTGAAACCAGATATCCACAGCAAAAAAAATACAAAAAAAATACTGGATTCCTACCTCACATCATATACAAAAATTAAATCAAAATGGGTCGGAGACCTAAATATAAGAGCTAAAATTATAAAACTCTCAAAAGAAAACATAAATGTAAATCTGTGTGACCTCAAATTAGACAATGGATTCTTAGCTATGACACCACAAGCACCAATAACAAAAATGAGTTTCACCAAAATTAGAATCTTGTGCTTCAAAGGTCACTACCAAAAGTGTAAAAATATCTGCAAACCCTGTATCTACAAGACAGTTGTATCTAAAATATGTAAAGAACTCTTATAATTAAAAATAAGACAAAACCAATTTTAAAATGGGCAAAGGATTTGACTAGATATTTTTCTGAGTAGATATACACATGGCTGAAAAGCACATGAAAGACACTAAACACCAAGAGTCATTAAGGAAATATAAATCAAAACTGTATGATACCACTTCACAACCACTAGGATGGCTATACTTTAAAAGACGAATAATAACAAGTGCTGGTGACGATGTGAAGCCACTGGATTCCTCATTCATGTGTGGTGCATTTGTAAAACAGAAAACAGTTTGACAGTTCCTCAAAATGTTAAACATGGAATGATAACGTGACCCACAATTCCATTCCTAGGTATAGTCCAAGAGAATTTGTCCACACAAAATCTTGTACACCAATGTTCACAGCATTATTATGAACAACAGCCAAAAAGTGGAAACAATCCAAATGTCCATGTACTGATGAATAGATAAAATGTGGTTTGTCCATACAATGGAATACCATTCGGGTACTAAAAGGAATGAAGTGGCGATACAGGCTACAACATGGATGAACCCTGAAAACATTAGGTTCACGTAGTATATGAGTCTACTTTAGAAAATGTCCAGCAATTTGTCTGTAGGTGAATCTATAGAGACAGAAAGTTTCAGTACTTGCCAGGAGATGTGGAATTGAGGGACCCCATGCTTATAGGCATGGGATTTCTACATTAAAGTGTATCTATGTAGGAATATTCCCATTATTCTTGTTGCCTCATCCCTCTAGAACTGTCCCCCTGAAACCAAAGATCATTGATCAACTATTCATAACTAAGACACTTTCAGAGAAACTTTCTTTCTCCAGGATGGAGGAGGCATGTGTCAGTGCATCGTTTTCTTTTGTTTGATTCAGAACTTCTACTTGATTTACTTTACGTTTTAAGGTTCTAGTGACTGCTTCATTAAAGATAGAGTTTTTTTCTTTTATTTTTGTTTATTTTTATTGTTTCTGTTGGGTTATGATGGACAGAAGTGGAACAAATTTTTTTCTGCTATTTTTAACCAGCAGTACGCCTCAATCTTCTAAAGTTTGGTGATCTAATGGGCAAAAACAAACCAACAAACAAAACCTATTAACTTGCAGTTGATTGTTCTTATTTAATTTTCCAAGAGGCTGCAAATCTTTTCGCATGTTTATTGGCCATTTATATTTCATCTTCTGAAAATTACATACTGACAGCCTGTGCAAATTTTTCTATTGGATTATTTGTTTTCATAATAACGTGTAATTGCTCTTTTGATAGCTCATAGATACCAATCCTTTGCTCGCTATACTGCAAATACCTTTCAGTGCGAATCCCGTTTACAGCATCTTTTGTTGGATATATGCTTAAAGATTTTATACAGTTAAATCCATCTAACTTTACGTTTTGGATTTTATGTATTACTTAGGAAAGGTCTCCTACTTCAATATCTACAAGAGATATTCCTATTCCACTTCAAAATATATTCCTATTCTACTTCAAAATAATAAAAATATTCAATATTTTCTTCTAACAATAGTGTAGAATCTTTTATCTAGCTTTAAAAAGTATATATTTATCTCTTTATTCCACATGGAAACTGATGTTTGTTTCTGGTGTGATGTTGCGATCTATCATTTCTATCTTTATTTTCAAATAGATAACCAATGGAAAAACACCATTTCCTTATAGATTTGAAATACAGACAATGCAGGGGTTTGGGATGCCTGTGCAGTCAAAAATCTGCATTTCACTTTTGATTCACCCAAAACTTAACTACTAACAGCCTACTGTTGACTGGAAGCCTTACTGTAACATAAACAGTTGATTAATGAACATTTTGTAAGTTATATGTATTATATATCATATTCTTATAATAAAGTGAACTAGAAAAGTGTTAAAATCATAAGAGAAACCATATTTACGATATTTATTAAAAAATAATCAACGAGTAAGTGAACCTATGCAGTTAAAACGTATGTTGTTCAAGGGTCAACTGTACTTCCTTTATTTAAGCTAAATTTCCCTATATACTCGTACAAAGATCTATTAATGAACTCTGTTCTGTACAAGTAATACATCTATCAATCTGACAATATGATCTTATTTACTTACTCTAATCATATGGTATACTTTAATAACTGGAAAGGTAAATTTGTTCAAATTCTTTCCTCTGTTCTTTTTAAAAAATGTCTTAGTCATAATTATGCATTTTTCTTACAGATGAACTTTAAAATCATGTCAGAACAACAAAATCCTGTTGTGATTCTGATTGGTATCAAAGAGCACACAGGCAATTGCTGATACTTGAGTTGAATCTAGCCACTACACATTATTGTTGAGCCTGTGATAAGGTATGTATTTTAAAAATTGGTGCTTAAAAACAAAATCAGTCACCTCCCTCCCACACCTTATAACTCATATATGTCTCAAGTGGAAGGCCCTATTCCACTTGAGACATACAGAGCTGCCTTACTCTTTTATGGATAAACGGTGCTCCGTAATATGGATGTACCTTAATTTACCTAACTAGTCCCCTACTGATGGACACCTAGCTTATTTACAGCCTTTTGCTATCACATAATACGCTGCAATAAATTTTCCTGTACATTCATCATTCTAGACATAAGGAAATATTTCTATAGGGTAAGTTCCTAGAAGATAAATTACACGGTCAAAGGAGGTATACATAAACATCAAAAAAGAAAAATAAGTTACACATACAAAAGAATAATATATTACCATCAAGCTGAAATTTTATCTAAATCTCTAAATAAATTTTACTTATTTATTAAACAAATATTTAGTCAGTGTCTGTGCATGGGATAAAGGCAAAAGACAGTTTAAAGTCGTTACTGAATTGCTAAAATGTTAATAGTTGGTTCAACATTATAGTATTTAGAAGGTGGGATACTGTTCATTTTTTTAAAACAGTGATAACAATGTAGAAATATGTCAAAACATTACATTATACACCTTAAATATACACAATTTTATTTGTCAAAAGTTTTTAAAAATAAAAATACAAAAAGAAACAGAAAAAGACAACCCTATAAAAAATGGGCAACAGACTTAAATGGGCAATTAAATATGAACTCATGTTTAATCCAAACAGTAATCAGGGAAATGCATTAAAACTATAGTGATGGGAGTTGCTAAGAGAGTAGATCTTAAAAGTCCTCATCAGAAGAAAAAATAATTTTTTGTAACTATTTATGGTGAAGAATGTCACTATATATGGTGACTTTCTGTGTGATCATTTGCAATCTATACAAATTTCGAATCATCATGTTGTACACCTGAAACTAATAATTTTACATATCAATTATACCCCAATAAAAAAATAAAAATTAAAAATTAAATTAAAAACTGCACTTAAATACCATTCCATTTCTTTCAGGTTGGTAAAACTTAAAGAAATCTAACAATGTACCAATTATTGGCAAAGATGGAGGGCAATGGTTAGAGGGTAGATGGTTACAACTGATTTTGAGATCAATCCAAGCAGCATGTTCATCAATGTTTATACCACGTTTCATTAAATCTACAACAACATTGATTATAAGATACATCATTATGTTATGTACCAATGAAAGAATAAAACTGCTACAAAAAAAACCAACAACAAAAACGGTGGTAATATTCTTTATATCCTGATGCGGGATAATTTCCAATTTAAAAAAGCTTGATGTGTATATAGCATACCACCTGTTTGACAAAAAAGGAGAAAAGAACTGTAGACACATTTATTTGTTTACAAATGCATAAAATATCTCTGCAGAAACTGATAACATTAGTCTCTTCTAGAAAGGGTACAATGTCTGAGAGACAGAGATAGGAGAGACTTAGCACTGAATATACTCTTATATGTACTTCTGAAGTTCGAACCAAATGAAGATACTTTCTAATATAAAAAATAAACATATGTTCCATTTTATTTTTAGTTTAATTATAGGCTTTTATTTCAGTAATAAGAATGCATAGAAAATTTCAAAATTCCATTTTAGGGAACTAACTCCGTTCAGAAGATATTTGAGAATACTTGTTGTGCAGTCATCACAACTGACATCCCTTCCTTTGAGAAATAAAATGAGGATACTAGACAAAATCCTGGTAAGGTCAGCAAGTAGAGGGAACACAGGGCGGAGAGAAGGCAGATCTTGCCACAGGGGAGCTGGACGGTCTCCTCCCTACTTTCTAACTCTGCTCAGGATATTAGCTGTAATTATCTAAACAACATTTTTTAAGGCAATTTTGTGCATGCCAAACTGTGGAAGGATAGTCATGATGAAGCAAGTTTCCTATGCTTATGTCAAAATGAAATTCACATAGCATGTTTTTAGATGAAAAAGGAGTACTTTAATAGTTTTCCCAATAATTGTGGATATTCTCTGATAATACACTAAAACTTGACAAGTGATGTATTCTTTTCTTTTTCATAATAAAAGTCAGTTTTATTAAATGATATATTCTTAAAGGTTAGAATCTGCAATCTGAAATCAATTCACTAAACTTTTTTCATACTTACATTAAAATCCACTGATCTACCTTGAACTTTTTTTATTGTGTTACTTTTAGGTGTATAACATAATGATTTGATATATGTATATATTGTGACATGATTACCATAGAAAGTTTGTTAATGTTCTTCACCACACATAGTTAGACATTTTTTGTGTGTGATGGAAACTTTTAAGATCTACTCTTTTAAGCATCCTTAAATATACACCATGCTGTACATTATGTCCCCAGGATTTATTTATCTTATAACTGGAAGTTTGTGCCTTTGGCCATCTTCACCCATTTTGTCCTCCCCTTCCCCCACCTCTTGCAACCACCAATCAATCTGTTCTCCATATTTATGGGTTTCTGGGGTTTTTTGTGTGTGTGTTTTTTTTTTAAGATTCTGCATATAAATGATACCACACAGTATTTGTCTTTCTCTGGCTTATTTCACTTAGCATAATGCCCTCAAGCTCGGTCCAAGTTGTTGCAAATGGCAAGATTTCCTTTATGGCTGAATAATATTCCATTATTCATACATCAATGGACACTTGGGTTATTTCCATATCTTGGCTACTGTAAATATGCTGCTATGAATACGGGGATGCTATATATTTTTAAAGGTTCATTATTAAGTGGTCCAAGGTGAGAAACCTTAAGGTTAACACATTTAGTCTCAGGAAGCTTAGCTTTAGAAAAGTCAATTTTTGGAGAGAGATGAAGGGGAAATGATTTCTGGCCAAACATTAAGCAGTATAATGGTTAATAATGATAATTATAAAAAACTTCTATGGCATTTACTATGTGCCAGAAACTTTATATAAACTAACTCATTTAGTCTACTTAAGAACCCTGCTAAATGGTTATTATTATTCTCATTTTCCAAAACAGGAAACTGAAGCTTAAGACATTTAGTGACTTGCCCAGAGTTACGTAACTAGTAAGTGACAGAAATCACATTTTGAACCTTCAAAGTCATACTCTTCATGTACTACACTGGCTCTGTGCAAACCACTGGCTTTGTAGCAGGACAAAGAGCAATTAGCTATGTATGTGACTACAGGTAAATGACGGAATCTCCTCAGAAGTTAACACCTGGCTCTCAAATAGATAAAACAGTTATCACAGCATCTAGTACTAGGTAAGTATTAAAATAAATTATAGCTAAAAATAAAAACCCTCCAAAAAGAGAGGTTTAGCTAGCAAGGTGCACATAGTAAAAAGCAGAGCCACTGGTTATCTACAACTCATTTACAGGACTACATGCTGCCCTGGTAGGTAGTTGGCACAATGATAAAGCTGAGCTAATGACTGAAAAATAGCATGGGCAAAAACGGTTTAAGAGGCATTTTCCATACTAAATATTATAATGCATGCTAATAATTATTTTAACACATGGCACTCAAACATTTCAAAAACACTCTTTATGTCCTTAAAAAAAAAAGAAGAAAAAAGAAAATCAAGACAAACTGGTAAGAGATATCCTGTAAACAATATTTAGCAATGAAGGGCTTGGGCACAACAATCTTTATGTTTCAAACAAAGGAGAAAAAAACACTTTTATGAAAATAGCATATTCTAGCTCTTAAAATGTCTCTCAAAACATTAAATAAAGATCACATTAAAAATGTTCCTAAAAGCCTTTCCCCATGTTTCTCATCAAGAGCAATAACAACTGAGGCAATATGATCTGGACATGTGCATTAAAATCAGTGTGTTCAAAACCAAAATATCCATGGGTCAGCTTGATCTTATTTAGAGGTAGGTCACTCAATATTTTTATAACTACTACAGGAAGCAAAGTCTCATAGTTTAAGTGAGTAAACACTATGTTCTTTACTCAGGTATACTAGGGCACAGGGGAAGAGCTATTGCTGTATCTAAAGCAAATTCAATTTGGTTTGGGGTTTGTAACCCTGACATTTTAGGCAACTGGCAAGAGAAAAATATTTCTGCCAAGGGCAAAATCATGTAGAAAAGCGCAGACAATCTTTGAGGTATTAAGGACCCAATAATTCCTACTACTCTGTACTTTGTTCTGTTGATTTCAGTATAGGGTACAAGCCCTACAGAATTAGATCTATTAATAGATAGTAAGTCATGACCAAGTGTAAGATATTCACTATAATAAAAAAAGCACAGTCTCAAAATGAAGACATTTAAGGAAGAAATAATACCAATTATAGAAATACAAGCGATGGGAACACTTTCCAACTTGTTTTATAAGGCCCATTATCATAACAAAACTAGACAAGGACATTACAAGAACAGAAAAAACAAACAAAACAAACACAGAATAATAACCCCTCATGAACACAGATGCAACAATTCTTAACAGAATACCAGCAAATTGAATCAAATTATATAAAAAGGGTAATACATCATGATTCAGTTGGGTTTTTCCCAGAATGCAAGGCTTGTTTAACATTTGAAAATCAATCAATGTAATTCACCATATTAACAAGATTAAAAAAGAAAAAACGTGGTCATCTCAATAGATGCAGAAAAAATATTTGACAAAGTACAACATCCATTCACGATAAAAATTCTCAGAAACTAGAAATAGAAGTGAACTTTCCTTGAAGGGCATCTTGATAAAGGGCATCTATAAAAGCCTGCAGATAAGATCATACTTAATGGTGAAAGACTGAATGCTTGCTCCCTAGGACTGGGAAAAAGGCAAGGATGGCTGCTCTCATCATATTCATCATTAGTGGTCCTTAGTGAGTGCAATAAGGCAAGAAAAAGAAATAAAAGACATACTCATTGAAAAGGAAGCAGTACAGTTTTCTCTATTAACATGCAGAAAAACCCTAAGAATTTATCCCTAAAAAGCTCTTAGAACAAATAAATGAATTTAGTAGCAAAGTTACAGAATAGAAGGTCAATATACCAAAATCAATTATTCTATGACAAGAAACAAACAACTGAAAATTGAAATTAAAAATAGGACCAATATAAATAGTACAGAAAACATAAAATATTTAGAGATAAATTTAAGAAAATACGTACAAGATCTATACTCTGAAAAGTATTAACATGGTTAAGAGAAAGAAAGAAGACAAGCAAATGGAGAGATACACCATCTTTGTGGACGGGAACACTTAGTATGATTAAGATGTCAATTCCTAATGCTATTAGATTGCTCTATATTCAACCCAGTCCCAATCCCAAGCTCAAGACAAATATGCTATTCTGTAAGAAATGAAAAGCTGATTTTTAAAGGTATATCTTAATGCAAAAGACTTAGAATATCAACAGTAATCTACAAAAAGAAAAACAAAGTTGGAAAGAATTACACTTTCTGATTTCAAGACTTACTGTAAGTCAACAATAATTTATAGTTTGTATTGGTATAATGATAGATATAAGACTAATGGAACACAATAGAAAGCCCAGAAACAGACCCACACATACATATTCAATTGGTTTTTGACAAAGGTGCCATTGTACTTGAATGGAAAAAGAGTAGTCTCTTGACCACTGCTGACCATTTCACCATACGGTGCTCCAATAGTTGGATATCCACATGGAAAAAAAAATACGTCCTAACCCTTACCTAACACATGTGCAAAAATTAACTTGAAATGGTTCATAGACCTGTATGTATGAGCTGAAACTATAAAATCTCTAAAAAAAAACACAAAACATAAAATCTTTGAGACTTCAGTTAGGCAAGTTTTCTTAAGACACAAAAAGCATGAGTCATAAAAGAAAAAAATGATAAATACAATTCCATCAAAATTAAAAACATTTGCTCTTTGAAAGATACTAAGAAAATGAAAACGCAAGCCTCAGACTAGGATATCTGTATGTCCACCTATTTCAGGACTTCTGACCAGAAAATACATACAACTCTTACAATCAATAATAAGGCAAACAACCTGATCAAAATATAATGGACAAAAAGTTTGACAGACATTTCACCTAAGATATATGAATAGCAAATGAACATATGAAAAGATGTTCAACATAATTAGCAAAATATAACTAGCATAATTAGCAAAATATAAATTGTAAAATACAACTAGAGTGAGATGCCATTTTATATGCACTAGAATGGCTAAACTTAAACAGAAGCACGAATACCAAGTGTTGAAGAGAATGCAGAGCAATTGGAACTCTCATATATTACTGGTGGGATCGCAAAATGGTATAGCCACTTTGGAAAACAGTTTGGTAGTTTCTTAAAATGTTAAACATATACTTACCAATAACCCCACAACCCCACTCCTAGGTATGAGAAAGGAAAAAATTATGTCCACACAAAAGTTGTAGACAAATGTTACAGGAGCTTAATTCACAACAGCTAAAATTTGGAAATAATTCAAATGCCCATCAACTGATTAATGTATAAACAAATCTTGTTATATCCATTCAATGGACTAATATTCAACATTTCAAAGTTACAAATTACTGATACATGTAACAACAGTATGAATCTCAAAAGTATCATGAGTGAAAAAAGTCAGGCACAAAAAAGGATGTATGTATGATTCCAGTCACAAGACATTCTAGAAAACACAAAAATATACTGACAGAAATGCATATTAGTGATTGCCAGGGACTTGCAGTGGAGAGAGGTATTTGACTGAAAAAAAGGAGAGAACTTGTTGAAATACTGAAAATGTTCTATATCTTGATTTTGGTAATGGTTATACCACTGTATATATTTAGTACAAGTCAGAGAACTCTACTCTTATGCAAATTTTATCTCAATCGAGGTGATTAAAAACAAAGAAAAAAACACATGCCCCTGCATATCTTAAGTTTATTCTGTGAGGATCAAATGATATAGTCAAATTTAGCTGAAGTTGACACATGCTGATATTAAAAGCTCTCCTAAAGGCCAAAGAATTTGAACGAGTGTTTCAAAATTTCATAGGCCTCTCAGATATCACAGCCCTCAAGCTTGGTTAGTTTGGTTAGTTCAAGTTCCTTACTTAACTAAAGTTAGTAACTATACACATTACTAAATCTAGTACATTTTGCTAACAGAACAAATTATTTGTAACAACTGATGTCAAATACTTTAAGATCTATCCCTGAGTAAATTTCAAGAGTTAACAGGATTAATTCCTCAACGCATAAAAGACCGTATCTATAGTTTACAAAAAATGGTACTTATTCCCATCAGAGCCTTCTTCTGCAGGAAGTTATTCACATGTACTACAGGTGAACTTTAGGTTTGGCTATTTTATCAGACACAGATACCTTCTGACTTTCTTACTCAGTTATTACTTCTTCTTTCTGTCATTGATCCCAGTCCACTTGTTTTCAATATAAGGAAAATTAACTTAGGTAAGAAATATTTCATAAAACTGTGGACGGAATATTAAACCTTCAGTGCAGACTTTTCTTCACAATCTTAGGAAACAATACTTGAAGGGGGCAGGAAGAGGAATGAAACTTACTGAAGGCAGGTGGGAGGGGAGGGGGGAAACCACATCTGTTGCCTAACCTTTAAAAGTCACTTTTGTCAAAGCTGATGGTAGAATAAAAAAATTTTAAGTACAGTATCTACTTTAAATACAAGTGGCAGAGAAATCTTGTTTTATACTTGAAAACCAACCTTCATAACTTTTAGACTAAAAATGTACAGCCCTTTACATTGCATTTGAGATGCTGAAAGTCCTGGGAGGACAATGAATTTCAAGTAGAAAACTGTTTTTCTACCAACAAGTTGTTAGTAATCCTCCGAAATTATTTTCACTTAGCCATCACCAAAGTGAGAAAATGTGGGTATTGGATATAGAGGTTGGATGTTTTCCTATGGGAAAAAAAAGTAACTTTATGTGCTATGTTTACAAGAAAATAGTTTGCCAAGAATTTGCTGAAGTTAGAAAAAAAAATGAAATAAAGAGAATTGTTTGAACCACAGGACGCCATCTGTTCTTATTCTAGAGAGGCTGCAAGACAAGAGAAAATCCTAAAACATACTCTGTAAAAACATTTATATTGTTGGCAATTGAAGTCCATTCAAAGATTTGAAAAGTTTCCTCCTAACAGAAACAAAAAACTCTAAACCCTTTCAATTTGGAGATAAACAGTTACAACTCACATGTAGAAATCTGCCCATTTTGTGACAGATAATAGCCTTCAAATTGGATATCTACATAAAACTACTAAAATTCACTAGGTAGGAATTGATGAAATCTTGTTAGAACAGTGTAATTATATTTGGTTGTATTATAAGAGAACAATCCCATCGTCTGTGATTTATGCCCTACCAACATTTCTTTTCTAATGTAGATATATAAGTTCTACTTGTTTATAGTAACTTTATCTGTAACTGCCCAAACTTGGAAGCAACCGAGATGTCCTTCAGTAGGAGCATGGGTAATAACCTGTGGGACATCCAGATGGTGAAATATTATTTAGCACTAAAAGAAATGAGCCATCAAGCCATGAAAAAATATTAAGAAAACTTAAATGGATATTACTAAGTGAATGAACTTCTTGTTTATCTTACTGTAGAAATCCTTTGAATCTATAAAAAGAAGCCAACCTGAAAAGGCTACATACTGCATGATAACATTCTGGAAAAGGCAAAACTATGGAGACAGTAAAAAAGATCAGTGATTGCCTTGGGTTGTGGGGAGGGAGGGTGGGAGGGCTGAAGAAGAGGAATACAGAGGATTTTTAGGTAGTGAAACTATAGTATCATCTTGTATCATCTTATGATTCTATGATGGTAGATACTTGTCATTATACATTTTTCAAAACCTCTTGGAATGTACAAATGCATTTATACGTAATGTAAACTATGAACTTTCGGTGATAATAATGTGTCAGTGTAGGTTTACTCTGGTGCCACATGCTGACAGCAGGGGAGGCTGCGTGTGTGGAGGGCAGGAGGAACGAGGTGTGATTAACAAATATGGTGAATGTTTAAATAAAAAAAATTATTACAGTAAAAGACACATTGCCATTAATCCCTCACAAAATACTCCCCTTCGATTTGAACACACTTAATTCCATTGTTCTTGCCACTCTCTGAAGCAGTTCTGGAAGTCCTCTTTCCTGAGTGTCTTGAGTTGTACTGTTGTGGCTGCCTCAATGTCCTGAATCATGTTGACTTTGGGGAAGAGCCAGAAATCACACGGTGCCACATCCGGTGACTAAGGTAGATGGTGACACACTGTAATGTTTTTATTTGACAGAAATTGTCATATACCAGAAGCGATGTGTGACACAGAGTGTTGTCATAATGGAGGATGAAACCATTTGCCCATTTCGCAGGCCATTTTCTACGCACATTGTTTCTTAAACGTTCATAAAGACACTCAGGAAACCGGACTTCCAGAACTGCTTCAGAAAGTGGCAAGAACGATGGGATAAGTGTGTTCGACGAGAGGGGGATTAATGGCAATGTGTCTTTTACTGTAATACATTTTTTTATTTAAACGTTCACTGTATTTTTTTATCACACCTAATATATGGCAACTACTTTCCACTCACTTTTGCTGTGAACCTAAAACTGTTCTAAAAAACAAATTCTATTTTCGAAAAAGGTATATTGACACTTTAAATGGTTTTTAATATCTGGTCTGAAGTTGTCTGGTTAGGGAGGGGATCAATATATCCCCACCTTTATAAAGGAATTATTACAATTAAATTAAGTGAGTAGTGTTTTGATCCTTCATTTTAAAGATAAATCATAAAGGAAAGTGGTCTGAGTACAGTTGGAACATTTCTAAAACTGGTTCAGAGTGCCTTTTTACACAAATTCTTGTATTTTGGGAATGAGCCACTAGATACGGGTAAGACGCACACTTGTTAAATGTACTCAACAGTTTAAAACCAGAACAGAACTTGATAACTAGAAAGATACTTAGAAAATATTTGGTCAAAGTCCCTCATCTTAAAAACAAGGAAACTGAGGTACAGACAATCTATGAATTTGCCCACGGGTCACAGGCCTATTATTTAATGAGAGAAAGACTAGAACTTTGGTACTCTCAAGTTTAACGGCTGCTTTTCCACTATACTATTATCACTTAAGAAAACAAAATTATGATAAATTTCTTAAAATTCTGAAATACTAATTTTTTTCTCTTTCCATGTATTTATTTTTAAGAGGACATGAATCCTTTTCATCTTCAGAATGTTTAACCGTGTAAATCTATTCATTATCCAAAAATACATTGAATTAAAAAACAAACAAACCATGTTTCTTACTATAGCAAAGCCTGTGCTCCCCACCCCGTCACTGTTAGTGAGACTTCAGACTTTTGCTTGGCGACGACCTCTTACAGAGGTAAAAAGCCACCCTTGGTGAGAGCAGCTGTGACTCTGTGAAAGAAGCTACAAATAACATGCTGGGAAATTCAGCAGGCACTGCTATTATATCCTGTTTATACTGTCATTTTTCCTATCAGCAGGATATTATTTATACAGACCCCACCCATGAACTTCTTGTTTATCTTATTATAGAAATCCTCTGAATCTATAAAAAGAAGACTCTGTATTTGTTTCTGGAACAAGCACATGTGTTATAATTTTGCACCTCACTACACTTTTTTATTTAGCATTTTCTTTAGTTATGCACCACTTGTTCTCCTTTGTATCTCAGAGTTGATTTATTTCATTATTTCATACATTAAATAGAGTTGAACTTAACTGACTTTCAGAGACTTCAGCATAGGCTAGAGATTCCAGATCACCACACCTTAAACTGTATTTTGGGGTAGATTTTATCAGGCAGATATCCTTCTAAGATACACCTGACTGATTTATTTAAAGGGAGAAAAATGTGCCTATGTACTGATGAGGTACCCTAGTGAGTGAGCCCTGGGTACCTAAAAGGCTGCCTGACTCAGGCTACTGTCTCCCAGGTGGGCCAGTTACAAAGGCCAGGCTCTATACTGGTTCTCACTAATTCAATCGCTCTTCTGGGATGAAAAGCCCTGCCCCTGAGTTTAGCTCGATGACTGGACAGGCTGGATGAAAATGTAACACAATAACAAATAAGAAACACATGAATTCAGTAAATTGACCAATGGGACAATGAACTAATCTAGTTACAAATGATCCTCACTCTCATGCCTATGTAAATAACTGAATTGAAATAGGTAAAAGAAAATTGTGAGTTTGTTCCTTAAGGGCAGAAATTCATACAGCATTTGTTGAGCAAATAAATAATTATTTCTGGACAGGACACGTCCCTGGACAAAGTCATAGTGGGTAAATGTTCACATGTACAGTTCACATGTGTTAGCTTCATCGATACTGCTTTACCCTACAAGGCAGCTAGCAAACATGAAAGCTTCAGAGAGCATGTACAATGCTAGACTCTTTGGAGATGTACAAAAAAGATCACTGCTAAAAGAACATTACTCTAAAATGCATAACTGAAATGAAGTTTAGTGCCTCACTGGTGGTGAACTAAGTCTAATTATTTTTTTAAAAAATTACATATAAAAATAACTGAGGTAATCTTGATAAATAGGCATTGATAGGCTGCGGTGAGGTGAAAGCCATCCTAGGCACAGCCAACAATTTGTAAGCATCCAAGTAAGCAGAATTCTGGGAATGGTGAGTAGTTTATTTCAGCTAGGTCACATACTGAATGGAAGATGACAATAAAAAGAAGGCGGGAGTCAAATTATACGGAGTTTCATATTTCAGACAATGGAGAACCATGAAAAGTATCTAATCAAGGGAAAATGAACCCAAGCTTTCGATTAGTAATGAAGAGAAGTAAGACTAAGTTGGGGTGAGGCTTCACCTGAACTGATAGATAGATAGGTAGGTAGGTAGGTAGGTAGGTAGGTAGGTAGATAGATAGATAGATAGATAGATTAAATAAGTTGGGGGTGAGGCTGAAATAGGGGAAGAAGTTTTTAACAGTACCAAATCCTATAATTACAGTAGCAAAAGAAAGGTCCACATGATACAGCAGATAATAAATGTGTAAAAATATTTTCAACTCTTGCTTTCCAAAACAGGATGGCACCAGGATGCCCATTGCTGAGTGGGGCAATGTTAAACAATGCCAATCTATTGAAGTTCATGTCAGGAAAGCTTACCATTCTCCTACAACAGTGCTTTCTCAAACCCAAATCACCTGGGGATCTGGTTAAAAGGTAAATTCTGACTCACTAGGTCTAGGGTGGTGCTTTGTATCTTTACATCTCTAACAAGCTCCCAATACTGCTGTTCCATGGACCACATTTTGAGTAGCAAGATGCTAAAACATCTTTCAGTTTCCTTTTCCAAAAAGGCAATATTTGATGTACTATGTTTAATCCATTATGGTATATCTAATGCTTTTAGATAGGCCTAAGAAATTCCTTTTAAAGGTATTATAATTTGCATCAATGTTGGATCAGTTTCAAACTCTCAGTTTTTTTGTTTGTTTGTTTTCAAAAGATCAGTTTTAAAAGTCCAAGATGACTCAAGATTCAGGGTATTCAACACTCAGAAATACTTCCACGTGGACAGAATCAACTGTACTATAACACTACAATTTGGTCATTCTTTTCGGGCTGGCAAACTACCAGATACTACTGCTTCTAATCTTGGGGGGTGAAGTAAAAGCTCTGAAAGATAACACTCTATCTTTTCGTAGTGCACATCAGTGGGTTTTGTAAAACCCACTTAACTTGCCCTTACTGCGCCCTTGGTACCGTACTTCAGTCCTGAATAAATAAAAGTCACAATTTAAATATCCTACTGGAAAACACCTGAAGATCGCATAAATTGAATTCACACATTGTCCTTTTGTTTAATATTTCTGTACAAAAGGGTATGGCTTTAATTAAAGGCTTTTACCATGAACAGAGGTATCATTTATAAAAATATATTACTAGTGTAATATATTACACACACACACACACACACACACACTGGCTGACCTTAAATTCTTGAGACAAAAATTTAAGACTTCTGAAATCTAAAGTTTCATATTTAACCAAATTAATGGTCCATAACAACCTTTTAGGTAAATTATCTTCAACATGTATCAATGTCCAGAGAACAGAAATAATATCTTAAAACTAGAAAGCACAGTTGAAGATCAGATCCAGTTATTTCATTGTAGAGGTAAGAAATTGAGGTGCAGAGGCTAAAAAAGCCAAAGTCACAGAGCTGCTAGTGGCGTGTTAAAAAAAAAAGGGGGGGGGGGGAGGACCAAATTAATTTTCACATGTATCAACGTACAATATACAACGATGAATCAACTACAAAGTGCAGTTGAAAGAGTTTCTGGTTCCTCTAAGGACTAAAGCACAGTTGGTTTTACAAATCATTGATATCCAAGAAAGGAAGACGACACACCAATAAAGAAAAGACATGCTACCCCAAAATTTAACGTCATAAAAAATGCAATCTGAATAGAAAATGACACATATACACCACATACTTGGGACAGTGCTGCCAGGGTGGGTAATGGGATGGGATTTAAAAAACAAAGAGAAGACAATGGTAACTCTTATCTTCTCAGTAATGGTCTGAGGAAAGCTTTCACAAACAGAAAACAACTTCCTTTGCTCTCATGAATCATTGTTTTAATTGGTAAAACTGAGAATTAGATTTGGAGGACTGCAAAGCTTTTAAATATATGAAATGTAGATAGCAGTTGGATGTGCATGTGTCATAAGCTCTGTCACAATTACAAGAAAACCCAGAGAACCCTTTTTTTAGCCATAAAATAGGGATTTTGTGCTTTTTACAAATGCTATTAAAATTTACTAGCACAAGTTAAAAAAAAAATCACTGGAGAAGTTCCATGATATCGGAGACAATGGGTTTAAATCACAGGCATACATTATTATGCCTAAGTTGACAGATCTGCCCTGCAATGCAGAAATGCAAGCAATAACCCAACATCTGCACCAGAAGGCAGAGACGAGACATGATTCCAGAATAAAGGGCTCTTCAGCTCTTACCTGTTACCTGTGCAACAACTGCTTGGGAAATCCTCCGATTGGCAAGAAAGGCTTTGATTTCCTCTTTTATCACACTGCTGTCCCTCCTAACAAAAACAGAAGACAAGACCAACAATGTATGTTGAAGGTAGAAATCCTCATCTTTGCTAAGAAAGGTGAAGCAGAGAGGTGGGGAGGACACAGAAAGAAAGGACACAAAAATAAAGGGATACAGACCAAGCCTTTGTGAAACATGGAATTAAAACAAACCGAGAAACACCAGATATTCAAGTCCTAAAACACCACACCGTCAGACAGACGCCTGAGTGAATGCCACAGTAGATATAAAGTTCATACCAGAGGACGTTAATCGCATGCTGTGTATAATTCACATTAGGAACAAGGCTGCCATATGGTATACACAGAGTTTCATTACTGGGGAAATGAATATATCTTACACAGACAGAAATCCTAGAAAAATAAAAAGCAACAACAACAAAAATCAGTTGTGAGTAGATTGTGGGGTCGCATGTTAACTATGCAACTGCATAAATAATGTGCAGTTCATTTTAAAACCTTTGTTGAAGGAATAGAAATCATCATCACTCTCACAACTGCTAAAATATTAGCCATTTTAAGAAAGGCTTTGCTTTTTAATTTGCCTTCTTTCCTGGTATAAATAAAAAAATTTTTTTAAGTGGGGTGAGCTGCATATAAAACTTTAATATAAAAAGGCACTTATTAATTCCCTATTACATGTTATATACAGAATACATCATACTTAAAACTATGCTATTTTCTGTGTCCTTGGGATTACATATTATAGACCTATTTTTGACTCCACTAAGATGCCTTATAATTTTTACTTATTTAAAAATTCAACAAATTCTCAAAAGACTAGACATTCACTACAATGACGAGTGGCAAGAGTTCAGTTTTCTCTACCAAAATAGACTATTTAAATTACGCTTAACAGTGACTGATTTCTCTTTGAATGCTTTATGTTCAAAAGGATTACATAAATAGAGCACTGATTTTTGTTCAAGTCTCCAAACAATATGGAATAGTGGTAACTTATAATCTAATACAGGAGTCAGCAAACTGTGGCCCATGGGCTAAATCTGGCCTCCCACTTGTTTTTATACAACCTATGAGCTAAGAATCATTTCCACAGATGAACATTTGCAATCAACTTGATGGCAGGAAACACTATCTAAACATGAATTAAAGCTAATTATTGTTCCTGCTGCAATTCTATTCTTCCCCCTAGTAGGCTTGTATTTTTAAAACTATATTTAATTACTATTATTCTATATTGAATTTTGTCAATAGAAATGTGTGCCTATTTGTTTTCTCTCTTGCATTCAAGTATCTATATTATACTCTCAATTTTGCATCTTGGCCACAGTCATGTTTACCATCTAGCCCTTTACAGAAAAAGTTTGCTGACCCTTGATCTGAGGCAAAGGGATCAGGAAATCGTTACAAATCATTCTGTGAATGAACCACAAACTCTGTATAGAAGCTCAAGTCTCTCTACAGATCATTTGGAGAAACGCCAAGAAAAGTATCCCACGCAAAAAGCATCAGTTGTGACTTAATTTAGAGCTGATACTTTAGCCCCTTGGTGAGGATGGGCTGTACCCTCTGTTAGTGGACTCCATGTTCCCTTTCGGGAATTCTGGAAAAGGGCAGAGAGGTGACAGTAGGGACAGCTTACAATCTGAAGCTCTATAGTATGTTCGGGATCTACTCATTGGAAATCCTAATAAAAAGATTCCTAGTGGGAGAAAACAGAGACTCCGCTGCCTAATCACTATCTACAATTTCTCATACTGATCTAAGTTCTGATCTAGGTACTGGCTAGATTCCTTCCAAAATGCTTGTTTATATTTGAAATATTTCCTTGAAAAATATGCATTCTCATTTCATTTTAAAATTGTGTATTTGAAAGAAAAAGGCACAAATAAAAACATTTTAAAGTCAAACAAAATACACTGCTGAGTAAAATATAGGTAATGCAGACTAAACAGCTCTCAAATATCCATCAATAATCATTGAGCAAGGGATAACTTCAGCAGTATCTATTTCAATTGGCTGAGGTACACAAAACAACCAAATCATTTGGTTTCTGACACAGATGCAAAACTAATGTGAAAAAATTTTTAAATAAAGCATTGCATTTCAATCTACAGAATGTCCTTCTAGGAAAATAAAACCTGAGTGTAAGAGAATATTTATTAAGGTTAAATTAAAAAATGTGCTTTTGTGGGAAAAATGATTAAATGGTATTTTCTTGACTACTGATTTGAATTTGAATTTAAATCAATTTATTTTAAATCAAATCCAGTGAGAGTAGACACTCGATCATACAGAGGAGATAATACTCAATTATTCTAACAGGGAATATCCAGTTTGTGAATTATTCACAGCCTTGCAGTATGACATTACCAAACACGGCAGAAGGTCAGCAGGAACCCCAAAATGTGTGCAAAATAGCAGCAACTCATTTACCCTCTCACGGACTATATTTTTAGATAGTTGGCAACTTTCTAAGTAACCACAATGAATTAAAAAATAATAATAACCTCTTTACTCAACTGTTTTACCAGAGAGAAGCATTTTTGAACTGAAGGAAAATATAAGACTTAAAAGACGAGGGTGTGCTTGGGCAAGTCACTTAATAAACCTGGACACTGCATCGTCACCTGGTAATATTGAGAACATTAATACCCCCGTCACAAGGCTCTTAAGGTTTTTCTCTAAGCACTGAAATTAAACTTAAATGAAATTCAATACTGTGTGTGTGTGTCTGTGAGTGTATAACACATAAAATCATAAACTCTTCAATGTAAAAAATTTTGGAACTATAAAAGCACTACATAAACAATGACTATTTTTTTGTTTAGAAAACATTAGAAAGAATCCCAGCAAAAGAAGAAACAAATGATCTGCTGTAACTACAAAAGGCTGAGGTAAACATCTGTAGTGGGTACTTGAAGACACCATGGGAAGATTTCTAGAAAGTCATTTTAGACACAGCAGTGATGTGGCATTCAGCTGGTTTTACCAAGGACTTTCAAGACAGTCAGAGCATTCAACTTTCACTGTGTCCGATTCTCTTATGTATTTCAAAGACTTCCATTCTACTGGATTGGCTTTGTTCTTTAAACTCTCACATATTCCTTCCCCCTATTCTCTCCTCATTCTGCCTTCTTTAACAACCTGTCTCTCCTACTGTATACATTGTACCCTGTGAAATCACCAGATTCTTGGTGAAAAACTCCTTTGTTTAGTCCAGATTTAAATCTCTCATTTTCTCCTACTCCTTACTTCCTCTCTTCATCTGAAATTTGACATCCTCTTTAAAGAAAATAAGTCCCTTTTCCTCCCTTCGCTTATAAAATCTCACATTCTGCATGATTTCTACTCCTCAAGTCTTACGGAATTCAAGTCAAAGATGTAGGCTGATCTTTGACTCCACAGCTTACTTCCGGTGTGAGCTACCACTCTATTTGCATCTAATCACGTCATCTCCTCCTACTGCCTTTTCCAAATCACAGCCATGCTGGATTCATCTATCTGGGTGATTTCCACATGAGGATAAAATTCTTCCTTTCTACCCTCCAGTGCCATTATTTTTATAACTTGCTAAACTTTCCATTATTATCTACAGACCTTTCTAAGTGAATCTGGATGAATCAATCAGTAATACCTCTTTGTGGAATCACCCTTTTTAAAGATACAATTTGATTGTCGTCTATTTAGAAAGTTCTCCCTGATCCTCAGAGCTGAAAAAGATCTTTTCTTCCAACAGCACTTTAACATTTCAATTATACTACCCACATGCTAATATGTTACATGCTATTCTGTATTATAGTTGTTTCTGATCTGGTCTTATCTCTTCCACTAGCCTGTAAAGTCCTGTAGCACAAAGACTGTGTCTTCTTCATCATGGGGTTTGCATATAATAGAGCTTAATTCGTTCAAGAACAAATCTGTAGTTGGAGATAAAAAGTTGTGAAATGGAAAACCTGATCTAGATAATTCATAAAACAGCTCTAAACTCTTATTCTCAAATATGTTTAAATTTCCCAAATCAAAATGGAAAGTGTGATGTATGCTAGCCAAAAGTGGCAATACAGGTAACCCCCGTACAACACGGTTGCTACGTTCCTAAAAAATGACATGTTATGGCAATCCGTGTTACATGAA
Organism: Rhinolophus sinicus; assembly: GCF_036562045.2. Classification (NCBI taxonomy): domain Eukaryota; kingdom Metazoa; phylum Chordata; class Mammalia; order Chiroptera; family Rhinolophidae; genus Rhinolophus; species Rhinolophus sinicus. Next base: position 98,989,035 of record NC_133757.1, read on the forward strand.
ACAAAAGAACTAGTACAAAAAAGGGGGTTAGGTTCCAAAAATAATAAAAATATATTATTATATTTTTATAAGACACATATCTTTATTAAAGCAATTTTCACCAGAAGTATAACATTAATATGTATTAAATAATGTTTTCTTCATCATTACTACTAAACACCATTAACCGAGGGTGTTTTCTTTTTGACAAACTATCTTCATCCTCTGAACTTAATACTCCACAAACAAAATGGATTTAAAATCCTAATAAATTTTAAAATTCTGCAGTCAAATCTGATATGGCATCCATGCTCGAATGAAAAATTTCAAATGAGGTATCTTTTGCTCTTAAAAGCTCTTATTACGTTCCGTGTTGTTCTGGGATTTCCCCAATTCTCAAGCCGTGTTAGAGTGAAACCGTGTTCTAGGATGCCATGTTGTATGAGGGTTTCCCCAATTCTCGGACCGTGTCATAGAAGTGCCATGTTATACGGGGGTTGCCTACACTTTCTTTTCTGGAACAAAGTATATTAAAGACCGTATATTTAAAAGTGGTATGCTTTAAGAACCTCCATATTCCCTTGGTTGATATACACTACATATTCTTTAGGACTCCCTTAAAGGTAGTCTTTTATCTCAAAGACTTCCAGACATGGAAGATAGACTATTACACAGGTAGAAAAATATAATTACATACAAATTCTTTCACATTGGAATAAAAATCTGCTCCCTGTAATTTCCACTCATAAACAAAGCATAATTTAAAATTTCAAAAGATAACTTGAAAAGAAAAGCTACTCTGTATGAATTAACAACATGGTAACTGAATATTATAACCTATGCAACTATAAGTACCCTACCTACACAAGTAAATAATCTATTGTTAGGGTTATAGTTAACCAACTCAGAAGAAAGTCTTGGAATCTTGTATAAAATGCTAAGACATTATTCTAACACTAACCTCACTTCAATTGTTATTTTATAATAGATACACAAAAGAACAGATACACTTTAATAGATGTACACTATTAGCAGATATATATATAAATATATATGAAGTATATATAAATAGATGCATTTAAAAATATTAACATGTGAAATGGGTCTGCATTCTAGGTCTTAGCTTTAAAGTACTTCTAAAATGTTATATTCAACAATTTGTTGAGAATTAATATTCTAGTTTCCTTTCCTTTTTTTTTTCTGATCAATTCAAAAATGGAAAAAGTAGCAGCTACTTTGAATCTTTCTTAACAAGTTAATCAGGTGTATAGTTATAACAATCAATTTCTACAAAAAAATTCCTCTATGTACCTTGAAATTACTAAAAGTTAAGTGTGTGGATTTAAATAAGTTACAAGATTTGAAAACTATATCTTGAGTGCTCTGGAAGTTTGGCAATGTAACCATGCCAGAGGTGAATTGTACAAAAGAAGGCAGGAAGACATCCAGGTATCCATTCTCCCTACCCAGAGACTACCAAATCCAACCCACTTATATCACCACAGGGTTTAGTTATTAACAAGGACAACATAGCCCTAACTGGGCACAGGACCCTCAGAAAGATCCATTGCTCAAAAATTTCTCTAATATTCTACCAAATAAAAATTCATTTGATTAATAGGTGATTGATTTGAAGTGGCATATATCGTGGGCTTTGGGCCAGAGGTGCTTAGCCCATTAAAGCATTCACACTTTATCTTGAGTTACATTCACCACTGTCCCTAAAATCTTAGTGAAATCTATAAACATGAAAAATTTATTTACAGAGACAACAGATAACAATGGCACGTTGGTAATAAAGACATGAGTTAGAATTCAGGCTCTGCCACTTCATATTTAGTTAAGTTTTTCGTGGGCCAATTATTTAATTTTGTTAATCTCAATTTTTCTGCTCCACCTCACAGCATGATTGTAATGATCAAAAGTAAGAACAGTCATGCAATAAACTTCTCCCTCTGCAAACTTGAGAAAAATGATAAGTGGGCACGAAAGAGGAATGCAGGTGTGGGTGAGGGCGTAATGGCAGAGGACCACCGAGCCAGAAGGTCCAATGAAACCCCTACATGATTAGAGGACACCAAAATAGCAGTTCTAAGAAAGAAGCAGAGAAAAGAAAGAAGATAAAGTATCCTAACTATGCAACAGTGGAAGTACGTAAATTAAATACTAATAACAATGTACAAACGTGTATATATTTAATGGTGAAACTTAAATGTGTGTAACCGCAGGATTTAAGGACAAATCCTAGTCATTGCTAAATAGGTTTTCTGTTTATTTTGAAGACATAATTACAATAGTGTGTCAATCTAAGAGCTAATCCTCAAGTTTTAGACACTTGCCAATCCTCCAGAGCCTTCTTTAAAGTTTTCCCAAACTTCCTGTTAGTCTAACACATGATTGGGAATTAACTGTTATGTTCAAAGTTTATTAAAACTGATTAACGACAGCAACAACAAGAAACAGGCTAGCATCCTAACAAATAAATTTTATTGTTGATATGCTCTCTACTCAGGATAATTAAAAGCTAACCTTTTTATATTTCAATGACTTGAAGCAACTTTTATTTGCCCAAATGGTTCTCTCTCTTAATCCTGACAGTGAAATATATGATAGATTCAAAAGACACATCCGAACTTTGGCTAGCTGCTTTAACAAGTGAAAATGAATTCAAAGCCAAATCGATCTTACATACTTTTAAGTTTTGAAAACCTAAATAATAGGGTCCTATGGCTGTCCTAGGAAACTATTTATTACAGGAATTACATTGGAATCTAGACACAATAGTCCGTCCAGTCCAGAATTCCATACAGGCAGTTCCATCCTGAAAATCAGTTCAGGACAGTCTGTTTAAAAGGTCTTACCCACTGTGGTACTACAGGACAGATCTTCCATGTGGCAAGATTAAGTCATCATGACACTATCGTCAAGTCTGAAAATCTTTAGGAATAACTGTAACTCATAATTATAGGTTTTAATTTTATTTCTGACAAATTCCTGCTATGCTTCTTTCATTCTGTATTGTAACTAATCTATCTGCAGCCTCTCCTCCCTGCTACAGCACAGGCATACCTCAGAGCTATTACAGGCTTGGTTCCAGATGACCGCCATGAAGCAAATACCGCCATAATGCGAGTCACATGAATGTTTTAGTTTACCAGTGCATATAAAAGTTACATTCACACTATACTATATGGTCTATTAAGTGTGTGGTAGCAGTATGTCTAAAAAATGTACATACCTTAATTTAAAAATGCTTTACTGCTAAAAAATGCTAACCATCATCTGAGCCTTCAGTGACTCATAATCTTTTTGCTGGTGGAGGGTCTTGCCTCGATGTTGATGAAAGCACAATATCTGTGAAGTGCAATAAAGTGAAGCACAATAAAACGAGGTGTGCCTGTAGTGATAATCTACCGAACACAATGCTTTTATCATCTCTATTCCTAAAGACCTGTACAGATGCCTTAACTCCAGCCAAATTAACATAAATTACTTGTATGGAACCCAAACCTTCCAAAACCTGTACTGCCTCCTAATATACTATCTTTTTACCATAGTCTAACCCACATGCAATCCTTATGACAAAACATGCCTTGCCTTTTCTACCTTTTACTGTCCCCTTAACTGTAGATAAAGTTCTTATATTTCAAAACAGAGGCTGTCTTTTAAGGTTCCGCTCAAATTCATCCATTCACTTAAAATATTACACCCTTACCGTGTACTATTTTCAGATCCTGTTCAGATCCTGGGGACACAACAATCAAAACCACATGGTTGCTGCCCTCCAAGAGTCCCAGACCCAGTGTGAAGCCACTCCTAACTGTCCCTGTTGAAAGTGGACTTCTCCTTCTTTCCCCAGTCTTTCAAACTCTAAGTGCTTATACTTATCTTGTAATAGATAACATTAAATATATATATATCTGGCATCTACTGCTAAAATTAGAACTTCAGCTTCTCAGGGGTAAAGACCATGTCTTTTTCTTCAACAGGTACCTAAAATTATTTTGGTACCTAAAACTACTTTTTATATAACAGGTACCTAAAATTATTTTGTTGATTGGTATGTTGGAGGCGAAAATTAAGACTGTACATATTCTGTACCACGACAAAATCATCTTAGCCCCTCGAGAAAGTACTTACAATGGATTTAAGAATTAAGATGTGTCTGTTAGCAAGGCTAAAAATTCAGATGTTAGCAATTAGAGCTATAAAGAGAAGGCTAATCTTTGCTTTGATAAATAGAGAGAATGAAAAAGGCTTATCAAGCAGCAAAGTGAAAGGGCTGAAGTAGAGAAGAGAAAATCTGAATTAAAAACATAAAATTTGAAAATTTTGTTTCATCTCCCAAGTGGGCAGGGGGAAATCACAGTTCTTATATGGAAGGAGCTGAAATACAGTTTATTACTCAAAAGCAATCTAAGGACACAGACATTTGGGGGACTCTGAATAAGCAAAGGAACCAACCTCATTAATTCCTCCACTTTATCATCTACATCTAGGTCCTCTTCTGAGGCTTCAAAACTGTACGACCTCTGACCCATGCTGTTTGCATGGTAGCGAGTTGGGGACATCTTTCCATTGGATGTGGATAACCGCTCGTTATTCTCCCTCCCATTTTGATTGGTAGTGCAAGGCTGTGGGGAGGTATCGTAACTGTTGCTAGGCGATGGGGACATTCCCGAATGTTGGGTTTGGGTGGAAGCTGTAGCTGTAGAGGAAGATGCTGGAACATTGTTGGTACTATTCCCGTATGAGCTCCCTCCGTAGCTGGACCTTCTTCCAAACTTGTCACTATGCTCTTGATCAAGACGGTCCAGAGTTTCCAAGGCATGGAGAATTTCATGTTTAGTCATTCCAGTTCGCCGAAGGCGCTGAAGCAGATCTATCTGCTCTATGGTAAATCTGGGTTCATCCGTATAGTGAGACATGGTTTCCAACAAACTAAAAAAAAAAACAAAAACAAAAACAAAAAAACAAACAAAAAGAATCCCTTTATTTACAATATCTACCAAAGAACATATCATTATAGAGAATGCTCAGAAGATTAAATATTTCTACATGAATTTCTTTACTGAAAATGATTATTATAATGAACCAAAATTTCAGTCACGGCAGTAATACCAAAATAACAGATTTAAGTATGTACAGTATTAAGCCCAGGCCATGTAATCACGCACGTGTTGTTTTCCATATCAAATTTATTATTCTATATTACAGTATTAATATAAAGTTGCTGAAAAAATAGTTTGCATTATCTTGTTTTACCAAGTATCAGCAAAACTGACCTAGAACTCTATAAATTCATTTAGTGTAAACAATTTGATAAGCTAAGCCCAAGCAAATACTAATAACCAGCAAAAATATTTAAATGGAAAAGTAAGGTACGTAAAACAAAAACAAAAACCTTATTAAGTACCATTTCACCCACCACTTAGCAATTTTGTGAGTATTTCATCTCTGTAATGCATTCTCTGTTAATTGATATCCTGAGAAATGGCTCTTTCATGGTTGTAGCCAAACTGAACTATTCTTTTTTCTTAGAAAATTGCTCCTACATTGTTTCCTTTAACACAAGATACTGTAGCACATCAGAAAATGTTTCAGAGTTAATAACAACAGTCATATATGACGTTTTGGTCAAGGATGGACCATATATATATAATGGTGATCCCATAAGATTGTAATGGAGGTGAAAAATTCCTCTCACCTAGTGAAACTGTAGCCATCATAATAGCCATCAAAATGTCATGGTGACGCTGGTGTAAACAAACCTACTGCGCTGCCAGCCATATAAAAGTATAGCACATATAATTATGTATAGGACATAATACTTGATAATGATAATAATAAACGACTATATTACTGGTTTATGTATTTACTATACTATACTTTTATCATTGTTTTAGAGTGTACTTTTTCTGCTTATAAAAAAATGTTTGCTATAAAACAGTATGCTGTGTTATGCCAGCAGTAAGTAGTCTCATACATTTTGTGATTAATGCATCTCTTGGTTGCATCCTTTTCTCTTGTGCTTGATTCAGCCTCGTGATGCTTGTACAGTAACATGCTATACAGTCTTGTAGCCTAAGAGCGATAGGCTATACCACGTAGCCTAGGTGTGCAGTCGGCGATACCATCTAGCTTTAGGTAAGGGCATTCTAGGATGTTCCCATAACAACAAACTGCCTAACGACGCATTTCCCACGCGTTTCCCAGTAGTATCCCCATAGTTAAGCAATGCATGCCTCTATCAATGGTAAGGGAATTGTCCAATATAAAAATTCTAACTACTTGAATTCCTTCCTTACAAAATCTGACTTTCCTATTTAAGATTCTTAAGGTGGTAATTTCTTCTATTTTTATAGTTCTAGTACCAAATGGGATGTATGGAATGTAGTAGGCTCTCAACTAAGTATTTGATGATGGAAATAAATGTCAAGACATTTTCTCATCTTTTATAGGCAAACATCTGTCCCTAAACTACTGGAGATCTGTTTCGTCCTCTATATTAAAAATGTATTGAACATTTATATCTACAAAGGCCCTGGGACAGAGTTTTGTATAATGTAATCTCATCTAATCCTCACAACAACCTTCTGTGGTTGATTTTTAATAAAATTTTATATTGATTGATTGATTATTGAGGAAATCAAGGCTCAAAGTGGTTTTGTACCTTGTAAAAAGTCTGATTAAGAAACAGAAAAAAGATTTAAGCTTAAATATCACTGACTCCAAAAGTATACAACATTCTGCTTTCTGATATACGGCCGGACTTACTGGAATCATGATTTGGGACATAAGCTGTTGTACTTTTTTAAGTCTCCAGTTAAAACTACTTAGATAAAACCATCCTACTAATGAACTACGGGTTCTAGTAATCGTTTTCTTAACATTTAAAATCTTCACTCCATCTAGAATTTATATTTACTTAATGAGTGTGAAACGATTTGAGCTTTATTTTTTTCCCCCAAAAGGACAGCTGGTTGTCCAATATGCTTTATTGAGTAATATGTCTCTGTTGTTGTGATCTGAAATGCCATCTTTATCATATACAAAATTTCCACACAAACTGTATCTAACCTTTGGATACTCTATTCTATTCCATTGATATTTTTTGTCTTTCAAATCCTTTTAAAAATAAGCAGGCAGAAATCTAGAATTTTTATGTGAAATCACTCTAGTTTTAGAGATAGGCTCATTCAAAATAAAAATAAAAAAAAATAAAAACAAACACATTTTGTGGACCCAAAATAACAAGTTGTAGGACATCTGTGCCCATGGGCCACAGTATCTATCTGCCTTACACCTACACACATTATCTTCTGCTTTCTTCCAGTACTTACTTGTCACTTGCTATCTATCATAAAAGTCCTATTTTTATGATTACTACATTCTTTCTTGATGGCCTAGGTTTGTTTCCTCCAACATTTTTTAATGAAAAATTTTACAAGCTGAAATAAATTTATAGTATACGACCATATACAAACCACTTAGATTATATACCATTAACATTTTTCTTGCTTTATCACATACTATGCCTTCCCTTATGCACTCATTCCTCTACTCATCTTATTTTTTGATACATTTCAAAATCAGTTACAGACACTTGTATACTTCCCACTAAATACTTCTGCATACACATCATTGACTAGAGCTCAGTATTTGTTCAGGGTTGTTGTTTTTTTTCTTTTGAGACCAAATTTACATAAAAGAAAATACACAAATCCTGTATTTATCATTCTATGAGTTTTGAGAAGTATGTACACCTGTGAAACTCAAATCCCTATGAACATACAGAATATTGCCATCACACCAGGAAGTTCCCTCATGTCCCTTCTATGTCCCTTTCCCTCAAAGGCAACCACTGCTCAGATTTTTTCCACCACAGATTAGTTTTGCGTGTTCTGGAAAATCTTATAAATGGAATTTCTGTATACTCTTTCATGTAAGTCTTCTTTCACTGAGCATAAAGTTTCTGAGATTCATCTATGGTGAATGTGTGTATCAGCAATTTGTTCCTTTTTATTGCTGGAACTGTAGGAATATATCACAGGTTTGTTTATCCATTCTATTTTAGACAGTTGGAATATTTCCAATTATTAGCTATTGCAAATACTTTGGCTATTACAATTGCACTCTACTAATTTTCTTGTTAGCTTAGTATATCCCCCTATAATATGTCATCACCTGGTTTGCAGAGAAGAGAAAACTTTCAACCAGAGCAACTCATTTACTTTTTCTCCTGACAATTTCAAAAGAACAGTAGACCTTGCTTAACACAAATGATGTGTTATTAAAATGCTGTGCAGGGCTGGTCATATTCTATGTTCCATGCTCGTTACATTACACAGGTACATTCACTAAGCTGCACACTACTGATTTGTGTATTTTTCAGTATGGATATTACACTTAAGGTTTGTTGAAAAAACTATATGACAATTTTCCTAATGGCTTATAATAGACAGTTTACACTTTAGGTTCTGTTTTAACCCTCAGCCCTTTGTCCACTCTATCAAGTGCTTAGTAATACAGCAGTCCCTTTTATCCACTGTTTTGCTTTCCATTGTTTCAGTTACCAGCGGTCAGCCAAGGTCCCAAAATATTAAATGGAAAATTCCAGAAATAAACAATTCATACACTTTAAATTGTGTACTGCTCTGAGTAGCATGATGCCATCTTGCACCCTCCTTCTCCGTCCTGCCTACAATGTGAATCGGCCCTTTGTCCAGCGTATGCACACTGTATACACTACACCTGCCCGTCAGTCACTTAGGAGCTGTTTGGTTATCAGACGGACCGTCGCCGTATCAAGTGTTCAAGTACCACTTATTTTACTTAATAATGGCCCCCAAGCACAAGAGAAGTGATGTGAAAACTGGGAGATACCAAAAAGAAGCTGTAAGTGCTTCCTTGAAGTAAAAAGTTGAAAGTTCTCAACTTAGTAAGGAAAGAAAAAAAAATCGTAGGCTGAGGTTGGTAAGAGCTATGTATGGTAAGAACAAATCTTCTATCTGTGAAATTGTGAAGAAGGAAAAAGAAATTCGTGCTAATTTGCTAAGAGAGACGACATTCACAAAACATTTATTACAATATATTTTTACAATTGTTCTATTTTATTATTAGCTATTGCTGTTAATCTCTTGCAATGCCTAATGTATAAATTACATTTCATCACAGGTATGTATGGATAGGAAAAAACAACACAGTATAAATATAAGGTTCGGTGCCACCCATAGTTTCAGGCAGCCACTGGGGTCTGGGAACATATCCCCCTTGGATAAGGGGTAATACTGTATATTAATCCTTAATCCTTGGAAGTTCTTTATAAAAGTAGCTGCCAAATCCCTTTGGTAGTACAAATAACTTACCCCTTAATTTATTAATTCGGTAAATTGGGGTTTCTGTACATTATTCTTTTCCCTTAAAAATGAAGTAGGCCTGTCCCTTGCTCACTTTCGTCTGTTTTCAAACTACGTCATAAACTGACCTGCCCTTACTTTAAAGATGAGACTTTAAGAACTGTTTTACTATATGGACAAACAAACAAACCAAAAACCAAACCAATCATGATATTGAAGGCACCAAAGTTTTGCCATCCAAAAACTGTGCCTTTTGGGATATTGATTGAAGCTGGTTATGAAGAAACAAAAAATTCAGAAAGAATCTTTGATGGCCCTTCCACCCCGCTTTCCTGCCTAAGGGAAGTCATATAGGAAGGACTGCTGCTGCAAGAAGGGAACCTTAGCATACTCACTTTAGGATTTTCACCTGAGACTTATATGAATGAAGTATAAGAAGCCAGGAAGGATCCACACAAAAACCTGTTCCGCTGGATTCTCTTCCATGTCTCATTGTTTCCGGGTTGCCTAGCAAGAATCTGTTTGCCGCATGTTCCACTCTTTCTTGGCTCCCTATGAGTCACCTACTTCCCCATCGAAATCCCAGCCCTCTGCCCTCCACAGCTCCTTGGTCCAAAATGGTATAAAAATCTCAACTGCTCAATGCCTTTTTAGGTCTCATTATGACACCCCCAAATGTACATTCATATAATAAACTTTGGACATTTTGTCTTGTTACTTTGTCTCTAGTTATTAATTTGATTATTAGGTCAGCTAGAAGAATTTAGGACGTGGGAGGAAAATAAATTTTTTACGCCCCCACAATGTTTTCCTATCTATTTATATCAGAACAGATAGTAATCTGTATAACTCTTCAAATCTCTCTCTGTATGGAGCAGCACTCTTTATAGTAGCATAAAACTAAAATAAATGATATGAATTTAATCTGTTACTAAAAAGTATCCATCCTAAAGCTGATATTAGAACTATCAGAACAAAAGAGTCCACAGTATCTGAAACAATGTAATATTTTATATCACTTCAGATTCGCTCATGATGGGAACCACTTTCATTCCAAAAGCCATACGGAGATAACAGAAGGCACCTATTATTTCATCTGCCTAGGATGCCTCACTGTTTCCAATCACAAGCTCCTGGGGCTGCCACTCATAGTACCCTCCCTCCGGGCCAATGAGGTGGACACACAGGAAGCCACACCTTGCTCTTCTCAACGTATTCAGGTCAGACTAGTGGACAGGCACTACAACTGCACTCAGTTGCAGGAAGATGTCAGTCTGGTACATTCCTCACCATGTGGAAGAAGCTAGTTTGTAGGAGAAGGAAGCAGACATACCAAGACATGCAGAGCAGAGGAGAAAGCGCTGCCGTGTTCATAGCCCTTGTTCTAAGAATTCCTAAGCCCCTGCCGCATCCCTGCTCTTCTTGCTGCATTGTGATGTACGAGGATAAATTTCCCTTTATGCTTCACCTTGTTTAATTTAGATGTCTGCGCCTTTCGCCGAGAGAGGTCCTTAACCCAAAGATACGCCTAAAGTAAAAAGATCTACAACTGCTAGACTGGAACGTTACGATCCCTGTTGAGTAGCATGATGACGATATAATCAAATAGGATCAAATATGTATAACACTGAAGGCACAAGATTTTCCTGAGAAAATGCCAAGATTAGAAGCTTTCTTGGATAGTAAGAATATCCAATGTGCATCAACATAAACAGAGACACACATTCTGTCATTTCCAAATTTTGTTTTCATAATTTATCTCATGTAAGCACATAGTCATGAAATTATGCCAGTAAATGATCTACAAAGGTCATCTAAGTCCATGATACTAGCAATTCTTTTAAAACAGAAAAAGACAACATGTAAGCCCAAGAATGTTCACAGGATAATGAACATCTTCCACTTTAAATCACTAATCTGAATGCAGACTCAGGCCAACAATAATGGAAAATGAGTGTGAAGAATTTCAGCACTGCAGTAACACAGGCAGTATTTAAAGCATAAAAGAACAACTAAATTGAGGAATTATATCTCAGTTCATCAATGGATGTTCTAAAAGACCATACTATCAGATCATAGGAGTAAAACTATTTCACAATAAATTTTATCCCTACTTGGGTATGTACCTAAACCCTTCTTGGATACGGCATGAGATCCAGAACATACTTTCTTAAACTAAATTCTACAAACATGTAGAGCAAAGACAGTTAAAGGAGTCACAAATGATTAATTGTGAAATCACATGCGTAAGACATTACTTCCTAACTTGTAAAGCATCGACACTTAATGAGATTTTATTTGATAACAGAATTTTCTTCAGCTTGACTCTGCTGTTTTTATCTTTTTATCTAAAATGACTAAGCAAAATATAGCCTAGTCATAAGTTAGTTTTGTTTTGATTACATGGTGCTTACTGCATGATGATTTAACAAACACATTCTAGAGTCAATCATAATATTCATCAACTAAAGATGTATTCAGGCCCTTCTTGCTATTTATGGCACATTACCTTCTTTCACAGATTAATATTACCATCAAAAGAGCGGCTGTCTTAAAGTAAGAAAATGACAAGAAATGAGAATAAGTAAGAAATGAAGATTTACTCAGGACTGAGCCTGACAGTATAGTAAAATGATTCTATAATCCTAACCAATAGGAGAACTGATAAAAGCATAAGAATACAGGCTATGACTATAGATAACAGTATAAAAATATTATTTTCTTAATAAAAAGACTTAGAGAAAATAGGATTATATTCCAATGTGTCACACTATAATAGTTATTTCTAAATTATCATTAAGATTGAGATTTCTCATTGTAGCCATCTCACCCATATTTGAAAAAACTTCCAAGTAAAAATATGCAGGTTTATAGAGGGAGATATAAATTAAGTGTGGAATCAGAGAACTGGAGACCATTTAGACACAAATCATTTCTTCAGTAAGATTTACTGAGGACTGCCTATATGTCAGACCATGCATGAGCCACAGAGGACGCAAGAAGTAACAAATCAGGCAAAAATTCTTGGCCTCGTCATGCTTACATTTTAGCTCAGAGAAGAGCTAAAAAAATAAAAAAGATAAAAAAATAAAAGGTGGGGGAGGAACTACAGCCCAAAGCCATGCAATGCCTTCCTACTTCCCAAGGACACGGCTACTTAGCATAAACTCAGGCTACAGTTCACATCTTCTGGGCCTATTCCTAAGACTTGTTGATTCAACACAGTCCATGAGAGAGGAAAAAAACTTTAATGCAAAACATAAATAATTAGGGAAACCTATCTTAATGTCTACTTACTGGGTTATGGAACTGTCGACCAAAACGGAAGGAATTTAATCGAAACAGAGACTGCACCAAATTTTAGAAATACTTATGCTAAAGGCACTCTGCATTAGACTCTAAAGATGCACTTAATGAGCTAATAGATGCTTTATCTTCTCTAATATCTGAAATTCCTGGAATATTTTTATTCAGAGGCCTATTTAATATGAACTAGTGGTTACAGTTCATATCCTAGCATAAAAGAACTCTCAATGTAATACCACCGTCTCAATTTGTTTTTCGCCTGACTCCAAAGAAAGGCTTTAGCAACTACATTAGCTAATAGGCTTAACTACATTATTATCCCCAGTAGGTAAAGGAAAAAAATAGCTAAGGTGCTAGGAGTTTGCACACAAAAGGCAGTATTAAGGTTAACAGTCTTCCAGTAATATGCTTGTCACCAGGAATCTAACACTAGCTCTCTCAAATGGCTAAACATCTATTGCACATGATTCTAGGCTATTAAGCAGTTTAAAATAATAAGGAGAGTAATTTTATGTTCAATTAAAAATTAACGTCAAGACTTCAAAGTTGAAAACAGAAATAGTAAAAGAGAAAGTTGAGAGATTTGAAAATTCATCAAAGAAATTACCACATGATTATGAAAACAATTCTTTCAACTCTACAAATGTCTGCTATCATTTTAAATCATAATCATAATGATTTCTCAACTTTATGAAAACAATAGAGAAGATAAAAATTAAGAGGACTAGATAGATACTTACACCACTGGGAAGGAACTCAGCATACTTTACATGAGGTGAATCAATATCCTTTCTAGAGATGATCAGATTTATTTACCATTCTGTAGAATAAAGACAGAAAATTCAGAAACACTTGTTAAGCCAGTGTTGAATAAAATTTTTAATTATACAATTCAAGGATATTAACAGCTAACATCAGCTAATCAGGTCTTTAAAATTATTTTGTAATTCTGAAATGAAACATTGGTGAAACAATGGTTTGAAGCAAAATTTAAAAATAAAAAAATACTAGTGATAGCTTTCAAAATTATTCACTTGGGAAAAGGAATGAATATCATATCCGTTACCAGACACCACCCAGGGAAATAGATTTAAACGTGCAATGGAATATATACACTATAGGGACATTCAAGATAAACTTTTTGATAATAACATCAGTGCAGTTCAGCAGAATCCTATAAACAAACAACATACCACAGCATGATTGCAACTGTGGGGTAAATTCTGGGGTCTAGTTCCAAGTATATTACATATTTTACTGCTAGCCAAATCTTGATTGACTTAATCCTCTAAGTCTCTATTTCCCCATCCATCAAACAGGGATTATAGACAACTTCAAAGAGCTACAAGAAGTTAAAACATTTTTTAAATGGTAGCGATGAAGCACTTCACAAACTATCAAGTAGCAGGGGCCATTACCACCAATTTAAAAAGGGATGAATACCTATGCTGCATTTAGATCACTGAACACAGCAGAAGTTACCAGTGGAGGGAGGGCGTCAAGTACTTCCCTCTTCTGATTAGCATGCTACTGCTTCATGCGCCATTCGGACACTCTGACCCCTTTAAATTCAGACATAAATCTTAACAGAAAATGAAATCTACTATTCATGGTTTAGGAGCTAAAGATCATGTATTACCGACTGAACTTATTAGCAATTTCAAACCACAATCTATAGAGGCAAATATTTCCATTAACTCAAAGTTAAGATTATAAATTAAATGAAAGTGTAAAATGTTGATGTCAAAAACTTTCACATTAAAATACACATTCAGCACTGAATCATTAATATATTAAGCAAGACCAAAGTGTCTAACAGTGACTAACGATATATGCAAAATGTACAAGGTAAAGTTAGAAAGCTTTCACATTTGCATATCCTAAACTGTAGCTTTAATGAAGTTCCTGTTGTACTTAATTTTCTTGCTGACTTAAGAAATACCTGTCCTGAAAAAGTAGATATAAAGTACAAAGAAAATCTACTGAAGATGTTGCTGACTGCATATCCCTAGACAAAATATCAACACCAAGCCACAAAACTGATTACTGGTCAATACACATTTTTCACTCTTGCTCAAACTCAGTTAAATATACTAAGTAGCAATGTGTGCTGGCATAGGCACAGATCATAAGGTGTGATCCCAGCAGTTTATTAAACTGTCAGGGAGTGTCCAATAAAAAGTACACACACATACCACCTAATAGATGGCCTGTGATAAGACTAAAAATAAAAGGTTTATGAGAGTAACAATTTAGAAATTAATTTAGGTTACAGAGAACTGGGAAGGCTTCTCAGAGTGAGATCTCAGCTTTTATCTGAAGATTAGAATAAGATTTGCACCAAACCAAGGTGTGAAGGGAGGTGAGAATCAGTAGAGAAAAGACTCTTGGGAGAAGGACCAGTTAAAGCAGATTATGAGGCATGTTTGGGGAATTAAGTAAACCTGTGTTCCTGACCTTTAACATGTATGTGTGAGGAGTAGAAAGGCTCAAAAGGGAAAAATGATTTCCCAGTAAAACAGGAAACTTCAAAACTGACCCAAGAAATGAATTCTTGAATAGAACCAAATACCATAAATTACAGATAATTAAAACTCTGCTATAGAAAAGGACATCAAGACCAACTGGGTTCTCAGCAGATTCTTAATCTTAAAAACAAAACAAAATAAAAAACCCATAATTCTAATAACATTAACCATAGAAAATTACAGAAAATGTTACAATTCGTTTTATGAAGTCGGAATAACTCAATACAAAATCTAATAAAGGTAGTACACAAAACGTACCATAAACCAATTTCACTTGAAAGTTAAATGTAGAAATTCTAAATAAAAAAAAATCCAATTAAGACAATAAAGTCCAGCCATATATCAAAAATAATATACTACTGTAATTAATTGCAGAAATGGAAGAGTGGTTCTTTTTTAGCAATGAATATAATCCAATATATCAACAAATTAAGGAGAAAAAAATCATATGATTATATCAGCTGCTAAAAAGGCATTTGGTAAAATTCAGCAGCCATTTTTAATAAAAGCTCTATGAAAAACTATAGAAAAAAATTAAACATTTTTGGGAAAAAATAGCAAGTATTTTAAATAGCAATACACTAAAACTATTTCAAATAAAATTACGGTTGTATGCACACACTATAGATATATTACATATGTATGTACATCACATATATAGCTATACCTACGTCAAGAATTTGCTTCTATATGAAAATTTGGTATCTGTGGAACTGAAAACAGAGTCGGAAATGGATTGATTAGAGGCGGGGATGGGAAAGATGATGTCCACAGGGAATATTTTTATTATTTTAACTATATGAATGTTATTCATTCAATAAATCAAATGACTAAAATTAGGAATTAGGGCAGTGAACTCACTAAACTCTTTATAATTCAACAATGACTTGAAGATAATAGAAAACATAGTAAGACATAAAAACAAATTAACTGGCATAAATTGGAATGAAAGAGAAAAATATCTTTTTACTAAAAATCTGATGAAATACCTAGAAAACGCAAGCAATTCTAGTAAAAGAAAACTGAAATTAATAAAATAAAGGACAGGTATGATACACTTAAAACTAATAAAAATTTCCTCTAGTTTAGCAGGAGACACCTAGAAAAATGGGGAAAATATTTCATTCACAGTAGGAACTTTTTCCCAATATGCATGAGTAACTGCATTGAGAAATAAGCCCAAAAGATTTTTAATTTAAAAATAGGCTCTTAAAGTTATAAAAGCACAAAGTCCAAAGACCCCCAAGAAAGTGAAAATGAGAAAATCAAAAGTGGGCTTCACCGACCAGATATTGGAATATATTCAAAAAACATTACACAAATCAACATGGAACTTGCATAGGAATAAACACACAGATGAGTGGAACAGAATAAAGAATTTAAATATATATCTCAGTACATATAAGAAAATGTACAAATCAAAGGTTAAAGTTTATTTCAGCAGGAAAGGATAAATAATTTTTTAAAACAATCATCACAAAACTGGTTATCACCTAGCCAAATAAACTAGGTCTTTATCTTATATATATAAAAAATAAACCTCAAGTGGAATAAAGTCAATGTAAAAAAACAAATCATAGCAATAAAAAATGTAGAAGATAACAAGTCTTCTAAATATTCTTAAAAAAGAGCAGAAACTTTAAAAGATATACATAAAAAGTTTAAAATTTCCTATTATGAAAAAACCATAAACCAACTAAGCAATTAAATCAGAAAAAAAATTTGACATGTACAGCAAAAGCAGATCCAAGTTGTCAAGTTTATAAAAAAATAGTCAACTTAGTTGAAATTAGGAAAATAACAATTTAACAATGAGATATCATTTTAGCAAAAATTTAAAAAACTGATAATATCTCCTCAAAAGGGTACTGTTATATTTCATTGGCCTAAATGTGAATTATGACATCCTTCTGGAAAGCAATCTGGCAACTTATATTAAAATTTAAAGTACTTACACCTTTAACCTATCAGTACTATTCCTGGGAATCATCATACAGAAATAAAAGTAATCACATATAATATGTACAAGAACGTTTATTGTCACTTATTTTTCAATTTTTTGTTTCTATAAACAGAGTTGTTTCAGTCAATACAGGAATGAATTACAATATACTTTAACCAACTGACACAATGAAGTCATTAAAAAGGATAAATGACTAGAATTTTATCAGATGACTTGGTGAGATCTGCACATCGCAAATGAGTCAAAAAAGCAAAATGCAATCAAATGAGTATGATTGTGTTTAAAAAGAAAAACAACCAAAAAATTATTTTATACATGTCTCACGTCAATATGTATATACAGATATGTACATACACACACACATACACACATTACTTATATATATCTAAGTATACAAGCATGGAGCAAAAACAGGTGGTGAAAAGGTAATCGAGAGTTGGGGTGAAGGATGGGTATGTGTATGGAACACAGGTCAGGAGGATAAATGCATCTATGCAATAAATAAATGCATACATTTATGCAATAAAATTATAAAAGTTCCTACTATCAGAAATGGATTCAATTATCAAATGGTTAGTTTGTGAAAAATCCTAAACAGTCAGGCTGAACAATGAAGAAGCCCACTGTCAGCATTGTTGACTGACCCCTGAAACAGCTATTACACGGCCCCCTTCACCATTCTTTTAGAAGAAAAATACAACCCAGAAAAATCCACTAGGAATAAGAACTGTAGATGCTGTGTTACCCACAGGTGGTAAGAAGGCTCTTTTTACCCTAGTTTTTCTTTAATATCAAAAGTAGTAACTGTATAAGGCAAAAGAAAAGAATTTCAAAAGACCCAATAAAAGATGTCTGCCTCCCACTCCAAATTCTTTCTCTTCCACTCAGACACCAGCCTCAATTTCTTCATACATCTTCGTACACATGTGAATATAACTTTAGGATAAATTCCCAGCAAATTGTTGTGACAAAGAGTACACACATTTTAAATTATAATAGATGGATTTTATCAAATTGACTCCCAATTTATACTCCCACTTCGGGAAATGCTTAATTGTGAATCCAGTACATCAATGGTGATTTACAATTGAATTTACATCGTGCAGTTCAGCATGTATCTGTTTCACTCAATGATGGTAAACATAGAAAGGGCAGAATATTTAAATAAAGGAATAAAGAAATAAGAAACAAGGAGTGTAACGATTTAGGAAGAAAGCAAAGCATAAGGGAGTGAAGAGTTAGCTTAGCTGTAGCACAGCAGCAAGCAAGCCATCAAAGGGAGAGGTAACAGGGAACATTACACACACCAATTAGTGAGACCATTAAACCCAGCTCTGGATACCAAAAATAATTCTCAGAAGTTTGAAACAGCTATTACAGGGCCCCCTTTACCATTCTTTTAGCACCTCACACAGAACCCAGTGTATCTGTCTAAAATATCTATTTAAAATAAAACAAAAAATGTGTTAAAACACAGAGGTACACAAGCCTCATGATTCCCTAAGTTAGATACTATTAGTAACTCCAATTTATAGATGAGGAAGTGAAACGTCTTCCAGACCTGATACACATTAAACATACACACACACACACACACACACACACACACACACAAACTCACACACACACACACAAAAATATAAATACATAATACACGGAGGTGACAAAGGTCATAAAACTCGACTAGAACCAAAAGCTCTCAGTTTTTCTGTCCAGAAATAAATACTATTATGTTTTTATTTAGCTTCCTGTTAATCCTTACAAAGATAAAAACTAAGAAAATAAATATACATAGACCTGCATGTATCTAACCTACAATTTTTAATGGTGGTTTTAAAAAACATTTTATTATTAAAATTTGCAAACATGTACAGGGTAGAAAGAAGAGAGTAACAAATGCTTATGTACCCATCATCCAGCGTGAATAATTAACAACTCCCCTCAGACCTCCCCTGTTCGCATGGATATTTTCAAGCAAATACCAGACAGCATATCATTTTACATATAATCATTAGCAAGCTTTAATATTTGGCTTACAAATCCAGAGTAGCTTAGACACAAAAATTTAGAAAGTGGTTGGGAATGTATAAAAAGGCTTTTCCACAAGAAAAAAATGATAGCTGCCTGAAAATAAAATAAATGAAAATAACTAATTATAAATAAATACATATACCAACAGTGACACATTAAAAAGTTAAAGTAGGGCCAGCCCGGTGGCTCAGGTGGTTGGAGCGTCATGCTCCTAACGCTGAGGTCGCCGGTTTGATTCCCACATGGGCCAGTGAGCTGTGCCCTCTACAGCTAAGATTGTGAACAATGGCAGGTAGGAGTGGGCTGCTGTGTGCTGCCAGGGGCGGTGAGTGGCCAGCAGCCAGCGAGTGGCTGGTGGCCGACGGACAATCGGCAACCAGCTGGGGGGAACGCAAGGCTCATAACACCAGCATGGGCCAGGGAGCTGTGTCCTACACAACTAGACTGAGAAACAATGGCTTGAACCGGAGTGGGGGGGAGAGGTGGAAGGGGGGGGGGGGACCATTAAAGTAATGTTTAGGGTCTTTATTTTAAAAGGTCAGGAAAGTATGTGACACATTTGTTTTTAAAACTTTAAATGGTTCAAAGAAAAGTTTACATTTTAGGGAGTTAACCAGAAGGTGTGTCACTTATGTCAAACATTTTTTCCCTTGAACAATGCCAGATAAATGAGGTTTTATGACATTTGGCTGTGATTTGAGAGGCACCTGGAGAGTTCAGGTGAAAAATGGTTGGTGACATGTGAAGAAAACAGAACCATGGATATTAGGAATTAATAACTCATCTAGATTAGAATACTAATCTCTCAAACAATGCCTCTAGATAGTTTAAAACTGTAAATAACAACTACCATCACTATTTAACGAATACTTGTCAGGGCCAGATATGCACTGGGTAACTGCTTTACACATACAAACTTATTTAATCTCACAATCCCCTGAGGTAGGTAATCAAGACAAGACACTACCTGCCCAAGGTCAATCAGCTAATGAACTTCCTTTTCTTATTAAACTGTAGTTGAAGTACTTATGTTGGCTTCACCTTTCTTCAAAACACAAGATTAGGGACACTATTTCTTTTCATTTCTCTGGAGCAAATGTCTAATTGTGATATCTACTGTGCAACAAGTTGAGCAGCAGATATGCTTCTAAAATACCTAATGATGTTTATGTTTTACTCCTTATGATTCATGACTAAAGGTATGTCACACACCAAGGACATTTTTATTCCAGAAGCATAATTACATACACTACTTGTCAAAATTTAAAGACCTATAGACAGACACTTATGCAGCTTTTAGAAACGTTTAATGGAGAGTTTGCTGATAAAGAGTTTCCTTTTATGATTCTAAAACTGTTTCTTGTAACTTCAACCCACTCATCTGGCTGAATCAATAAAGACTAAATTTCTTCTTTTCTCTTTCACAAGGCAGCCTTTTAAATATCAGCATAATCTTTGTAAAGAGTCTAAATATTCCCAGTCCTGATTTCAGTCTGACATGGTTTCACTTACTATTATCCTCTTCTCTTAAAACGGGGCTCCCCAAACCCAACACAAGACACCCCTAGAGCGCCTAACCAGACAGAGCAGGATACAGGGAACCATTAGTGCCCTTGTCCTGGATCTAAAATTATATCACTTTCTCCCACCACCAAGTCATTTTGTGTGTGTCTTAAATTTGCAGACAAAAGTCTTTTGCACATTTCTTTAAGAAGCAATGATTAAACATCTATGATGTAACTGAAAACCAGTCTTCCCTTTTTCCCAGCTTTTTTAAAAAAGCAAAATAGTTTCATTTTTGCTTTTCCTTCTAAGCAAATATTAATATATATATATATATATATATATATATATATATATATATATATATATATATTTTGCATCTATTATCTGTGTCACTATTATTTATTATCTGTACAAGCTCCTAAAGTAGTACCTGGAACATAAATGGCACTATTTTTGTTACATTTGTTGAACCAACTCATGAATAGATAGAAGAGGGCAGACCACTCACATTCTTTATGGCTTCTGGAAAGGAGTCTCTAGGCTACCATACTTCACTGCTAGATGATGTTGACGCTTTATCAATAAACAATTAATCAGAAGAGCCACATGACTGCCACATGCTTTCTAGAATTTACTACGAGAGTCTAAAAAAGGATTACAGGTTTTGATTACTTTAAGACATATGGTTGGTTTTTGACGTTATCCTCAATCTGTTCCCAACTTTTTTCCATTCTAAAATAATTCTATAACCTGAAAATAAAAACACACATTTCCCTATTATTAATAGTAGGTCATCAGTAAACTCTGTTGAACTATGCTATGACCTACCCTTCGGCCAGAGGCTCAGCCTCCGTCTCTGCCTCTGTGTGTGACTCCAACCATTAGCACCTTTATACCTAGTCAGTTTACATGCCACTTCCTTTGTGGCTTCATTATTTCTGAAAGAGTTGTAGCTATACACTCTGCGGCTTGATTTCAAATTTTTTGATTCATTTCAGTTCAAAACACATCTATGGAGCACCTGCTGTTTAGCATTCTCTACTACGGAAGTCTCAGGGTGCTCTGCTCCCACGGGGTGGTTACCGTCAAATTCCACACGCCCTACTCCACTCTTACTGAACGACAGTACAAGTATGTGACAGCAAGCAGCGCTTTCTCTCCATGGCAGCTTAGCACGCTTGTCCCCAAACGGTCCTGCGCATCAGCACCACATGGGTATCTTTTAAAAGCACAGAATCCTTAGCCAACTCTGGACCTACCGAATCCAAGTAGCTGGAAGTAGGGGGCACAAGAATATTTTTAAACAGCTCCTGAGGTAATTACTCTAGCAGGTAATTAATTCTACTTGGAAACTACTGGTTTAGAGGACAGAAAAGAACTCTAATAATGCAATGTCCTATCTCTTGTGTACAATATAACTAATGTCTAGGGATAAAGACAATTTTGAGCATAACGTCAACCAAAGTAATTCCTATTTTATCCCATACCAACATTCCAAGCTTCATACCATGTTTCCCTGAAAATATGACCTAGCCGGACCATCAGCTCTAATGCGTCTTTTGGAGCAAAAATTAACATAAGACCCGGTCTTATATAAGACCGGGTCTTATATTATGTCATATATAAGACCCAGTATAATAATATTAAATTATATCATATTATATTATATCATATATTATATTACATTACATTATATAAGACCGGTCTTATATTAATTTTTGCTCCAAAAGACACATTAGAGCTGATGGTCGGCTAGGTCTTATTTTCGGGGAAACGCAGTATTTAACTAAGTAAATTTAATCAGTTATTCATAATTGAAGGCAAGTTTGATAGCACTTAAGATATGTCTACCTCAAGGGAATGACAGACACTGGTCAAAGCAACTCATCAATATTCCCAAACTAGTTCTCTAACCTCATCCTCATCTTACCTACTGGCCTCAGCCAAGCAGTTCTTAGCTCTTCAGAAATGGAATGCCTTCCTCCCCCTTTCCTTTCTACCAGCCTCGGTGACTCATAGCAATAATGCAGCAATCACCCTTTACAAATTCTCTGCTAGCAGAGAACCACAAATATATTTCTATTATACTATATTATGATAATTCATATACGAATCTGTCTTTCTCTCCTAAAATGGGAGCTTCGTAAGAACAGGAATTGTTTCTTACCAATTGTCGTAGTTCCAGCCTCTACAGATGTGCTAGCAACATTGTAAGCAGCAAATAAATCTTCGCTTAGTGAAGATATAAAAGAAAATGCCTATTTTCAAGTCCCATTCAACTAAGATAATCTTTAGGGTTCCAATCCTAAAAACTAACACCAGAAGATTCCAATCCTAAAAACTAACACTGGAAGATTCTGCATTACTAAATTGTAAAATACTGCAATTGGAACATTTTCTAAGATAACTGATAAGCATTTATCAAGTATGTACTATAAGCTAAATTCTGTGCAAGTGCTGAGGATACAAAAAAACTGAGCTTTGCTCTGGATAGTAGGGTGAGTAACAGGAGGGTTCCCAGGACCAGGAGACAGCCTGTTACTGGTGTACAGTCTGTATCACAGAGCCCCTGGAGCCAATCTCTATTAGGACTCGTGATGCCCTGAGGTAGCTAGAAATACCAGCTTAGAATTCTTGAGGTCAACAACTCCATGTTGCTTAACCCGTGACAGTTCTCCAGAGTTCACTCCAACAGGAAAACTTAACATTTGAAGGGCAGAGTCTCCTATCATCATAAATAATTTTAAAAGTCCGTGTGTCTATCGTTCACGAAAGGAACTACCCCTGGCCTAAAATAAACACATAAAAACTATTCCTATTGGCATACATTTAGAGTATTTTGATGTAAAAACTTAACAATTGATTCACAGAACCAATCCAGATGCAGGGATCTATTGCTCAAACATTCAAGTGGCTTTGAAGCGTCTACTCTCTATTGCAGGCGGCAGAGTATCAGTAATACACTTATAAACGATTCCCAGAGCAAAACTCTGTGTTTCTGCACTTCTGGAAGATCCACTATCTTCCTCCCCATTTTGCATTTTCCCTATCCCAGTAGTTCCCAATGTTTCATAAATGAAATAATTATAGAATTTGAGTAAGAGATTTCCTTAAGCTAGACTAAGGTGAATCATAAAATCTTATATTAAGCTAGAATTGATCTTAGCAGTGTTTTCCAATCACCTCAGTTTACAGTTAAAAAAAATCTGATAACAGAAGCCAGAAACCCTGACTCTCAGGTAAGTGCTTATACTAATTTACCTATGAATAAAAGCAAATATTCCGGTCAGCTATTCAGAAACTTAGGGTCTAGTTCAATGCATGTCATTTGAAGGTTTTGTTAAAAGTTCGGAATTCCTATAAAAGTGCAAACAGAAGTTATCTACAGTTGGATCTAGACAAATATTTCCTGTAGAGGGAGAAATAAAATTGAGAACTATCATCTTAAGAAAAACTATAGCATGAGATAATTTTCTGGTATTCACTTTCTCTATAGGTATAATACTTCTTCTCTCTCAATCCTGCAGGACCTTGTATTTATTCCTTTATGCTTTCAACAAATATTTACTGAGCACCTATTATATGCTAGATACTGGGAAATACAGCAATGAAGAAAACAAAAACCCTGTTCCATAAAGCTTCCATTCTTGTGATGAAATGCAGGTAAAAAAAACAACAGTCAAACATACAGTATTCAGATCATGATAATAACTACAATAGAGAAAAATAAAGCTGAGAAAGAATTGAGGGATTGTGTGGTGGGGTTACAATTTTAAATAGGGTGCTCAGAGAAAGCCTCAGTGAAGAGTTAAATCAGAGTTAAGACTTGAATGAAGTTGGGAAACATGTCATGTACATACAGGGGAAAGAGCATTCAAGATCAAGACCTTGAGGCAGAAAAATAATAGAAAATTGAAAAATACTTAAAAAAAGACGTTGAGGCAGAAATTGTTCATCATGTTCAAGGAACAGCACCAAAGACAACATGGTTAGAGTTGTATGAGCAAAGGGTAACGTATCAGAACATGAAATCAGAGAAGTGAAGGCTACTGGGAGGACCAGATCAAACAGAAGACTATAGTTGAAAATTTCTACTAAAAATTACTAAATATTGTCTTAGCTAGATAGGGATTAAATCAAGAGCCTTACTAGTGATGACCCAATTTAACAGGAAACTTAGCAAGAACTGCTAATGGTAGAATTTCTGATATCGACAGGTTAGTACAGATATTATTTTTGGACATTTCCAGCATCCATTAGATGGTACTTCAGAGAGCACCATCAACTACTGTTAAGACTAGCTTTGAAGTATCCTCTTGTCAATACTAGGAGGTGAGTGCTGAAAGGAGGATAAGAAGGCAGAGGATGAGGGAATTCAAATGCTCTTCATTGCAAGATAAGTGGAGAAATGTTTTACCTCCCATATCTCAGGAGGCTATGCTAATATATAATTCAAAATAAGGAGGTGGCCAATAAGATAATGTTTTACAACGAAAAGTTGAAGTCAAAGAAATTCCAAGGAGCCAACTTACGTTTTACCCCAATACTCATAATACTGCAAGCATCCCAAGGACAACCAAAGTTTCTTTTATTTCCCACATTCCCCATAGTCTAGTATAGTTATTTTAGGGCCTCACATTTTGTACTGTCTGACTGAACACACACAATAAAGAGTATCTCAAGTTATAAGAAAAGGCTTTCCTGAGCTCTCCCAACATGAGTTGGGGAACACACAGCCTTCTTTTTTCTTTCAAATTGTTGTTTTTCAGTTACAATTGACATTCAGTATTATTTTAGATTAGTTTCAGGTGTCCAGTGCAGTGCTTAGACATTTATAGAATTCATGCAGCGATCCCCTGACTAGTCTAGTGCCCACCTGGTACTATACATAGTTTTTGCAACATTGTTGACAACACTCTCTATGCTGTACATCCCATGACTATTTTGCAACCACCAATTTGTATTTTTTAATCCCTTCTCCTGTTTCACCCAGCTCCCCAATTCCCCTCCCCTCTGGCAACCATCAGTTTGTTCTCTGTATCTGTGAGTCTGTTTCGGTTTTGTTTGTTCGTCTATTTTGTTCTTTAGATTCCATATGAGATCATATAGTATTGGTCTTTCTTAGTCTGACTTATTTCACTTACCATGATACCCTCTAGATCCACGCATGTTGTTACAACACACAGCTATCTCATACTCCTGTCGTTAAAAGCCTGAGGCTGCAGATAACCATCACATTTTCTCTATTTCTTTTGTTCTGTGTTCCCCACGACCTGGCCATTTCCAGCAAGATCATGTATTCTACTCCAGAATCATAAGAGCTTATCTCAGAGTTACCTGCTTGTCTCTGTATATTTCAGATCCCTTATTCTAAATTATTTACTTCAGATATCTACTTACAAGTTCATGAGTTCTCAAATTATAATGACAATTATAAAGAATGCATCATACAAACACACAGTATTAATATTTTAAATTAATTACTATATGCTACCCAATGCAACTAGCTCTCAAAAAAGTACCCTTTGTGCTATAGCTTTACATCTAATTATAGGTGGCAAGATTTTTCAATCTATGGAATAATTTCCAGGCTCAAATCAGTTAAGAATTTTTTCTATTATGTCTAACCAATTTTTTAAAAAAGTTATCTCAATCTGTATCCTATGCTCTTTATTACTTCTTTTATATAAGTTAATATATAAACAAAAGATGTAAAAATACCTACTAAGCACATTTGTGTAAAAGATAATTCCTATCAAAGGCAGAAAATGATTCAGTCTTAAAATTCTGAGTTTATACTTTATACCATATCCCCAAATACTAAGTGTTAAATAACTTCAACATATAACTTGACAGGTTGTCATTTTACACTAAAATTTATAGCTGGAAAACCCCACTCTTTATATGGTGAACTAAAGCAAAACACAAGTATATACTAAACCAAGGGGTGCCAATTACACTCCTTAGCAAGTTCTTTTATGTGTGACCTCCATTTCACTTGAGACTTTCTCTTTCTGCTGCTGTTTTAATGCCACAGTTTCCAACTATCTTCCTTCTCTACGTCCATTCCTAATCCTGTTACACATAGTTAACAAAATAATATTTCTAAAATGCAAAACTGAGAGTAGGACTGAATAACACTAAGACTAAGAGACTTGGAGCAAGACTGTTTTGTGTTGGAAAAATCAGGTTCTACCACGTGTTAGAAGTTTGATCTTATACAAATGTCTTAATCTTCCTAAGTAAACCCTGGTTTCCTCCTCTGCGAATTGTGGGCAATGATATCTCCCTCAATAGATCACTGTGAGGACTAAATAAGGTATGGTAAAAAGGCTCCTAACGCAGGCACCCAGAAATGCTTTGCTCCCTTGCCCTCTCGTAAGCTTGAACCATTCATCTTTCAAAAAGATTATCATATCCTTGGGGAAAACTGACTTGAGTTCAGAAAAACAATGTAATGGCTGGTATTGAGAATACTTGTTTTCTAGCAGGGGAGTTTATTTGGAAAACAAACTATGATGAGAAAGTAGTTTCATGAGTATGCAGAAAGCCAGAGCTGGGCAAGGAGCACTTAGCCAAGAACTGCTTGAACAAGCTTGCTTCCCACCCCTGCCCCCGCTGTGACTGCAGGGATTCATTGTCCCAAGCTTTTTTTTCAAAATTGAGTGTTTTATAGTGCTTCTAACTAACCTTTGAATTACTCTAATTATGAGTAAATGGCTGTTGACTATTAGTGAAAAAAAATCTAAAGCAGTAGTTTCTAACCATCTTGAAGGAGTTGTTTTTATCTCTCAAAAGCTGTGAATCACCTTTGGGGCAGAAGCAACATAAGTTTTGAAAAGAGAGGTGATACTGACAACTGTATAACCCTATCCAGTGGGAAATTCTGACAAATGAAGAGACATGAGGTAGAAGAGACCTACCAGGTAAGAGTTTTTGATCCAGTGGGAATCACAAGCCAATGTTTGTAGACTTTGGCTCAAGCTATTAATTCTTCTTCTAATACCTCATAGAACAAACCACATTCAAAGAATGCCAAGAATGACTTCAGACAGAAAAACCTTTCTTGCTAAGCTTATATTAATAGTTACTAATATCTGTGATCATGTCCCCCCTGCCCCTTCAAACAATGACCAAAATCTAGAAAGAATTCTGGTAGACATCATGGAGAGAACATAATGAGTATCGGCGTTCTTGGTGCCTGGCTGCTAAAATTCTAACAGTCTCCACCTCTAAAATACACAATGCTTGTTGGAGGCATAGGATATGGTGACTAAATGAATAGAAATATGGTATAAGAATCGCATTATTCTGTATGCTCTGACTAGAACACATCAAAGTGAAAGAAGTTCCAAATAAAGATTTAAGAAGATGGACCCTGATAATATGTAGAACTGACTATTTGAAAAGCAATGGAACATCTAGAGGCAATATCCAGCTGACAGCAGATGAGGAGCTAGAATCTGTGGGAGTCAGAGCTGGCGAAACAGACAGAGGGACTGCCCCTGTGTGGACAAGAGAGAGCATCAAGTGGACTTTTCGGGAGTTGGATCCATCCCATGGGTGTATTTTGTTTGGTCTACTGGTATTTAAAAGTCAGGAGACTGAATATAAACACGGACTTTTTTTATTTTTATTTAAAAATTGCATCTCTGTCACCACTCGGTCACCACTGAGTCTGCCGTCCCTTGTGTGCCAACGATTGGCTGGGGCTGAACTTCAGTGCTGCCTCCATGGGAGGCACGCAACCTCCAATTCATCCACAGACACGAAGGACCCTCTGCATTTATCACCAAGCTTATACTGTATTTTGTTCCATGATAGAGAAATAATTCTTTACAACGAGGTCTTTGTGAAAACCAAAACTAAATCCATTTTTTTAGCTTACACCTGGCGCACTTATTTATATTGCCTGGGCACCACCTGAGCAATCAACAAGTAAAATGAGGTAGTGATAAAGCTTTACCGAAAAGGAGGAGTCTAGAATATAAACCAGAAATAAAAAAACGAAACAAACAAAACTTCCCCCAGAATTCAGAAACTGAAAATGCAGCAGGTTCAAAATCACATAACTTTGAACGTAGCAATTCCAATTCTAGGGATTTACCCTATAGATATAATCATACACTAGCAAAATAACTTATGTTCAATGTTATTCCTTGCAACATTGTTATAGAAAAATATTAGAAGCAACCAAAATGTCCACCATTAGGGGACTAGATAAGTAAGTTACAGTATAACCATACAACGCAGCCATAAAAATAAGGAAATTCCTTATGTGCTAAAATGAAACAGTCTCCAAGTGAAAAGAACAAGTAAGAGCAGAGCATATATATCATTTGTGAGGGGTTGTGGAGGGGAAGGAAAGAGGATGAGGAAGGAGATTGGGGAAGAATATATAAGTAACTATGCATTGATTATACATGCATTAAGTATTTCTGGAAGGATCCAGAAGAAACTGATAATGCTGATTCCTCCATCAGGGAGGGGATCTTGCTTGATAATGGAGGGATGGAGGTGCTAGGAAACTTCACTGGACATATTTTTGCATCTTTTGAATTTTGCAGCAGGCAAATAGGTACATATTTTAAAAAATCAGTTTTTAAAAATGTAACAGGTTGGCTGAGCTGAGTCCATCTATGATTAGAAATTCAGCCACTATCAGAACTAGTGAGCCAGTGACCTCCCTCCACATATATGGTATTCTGCCTTTTAGTTCACAGATGATGGAAATTTCAGCAGGATCCCAAAGGAGGCTGAGGGGGTGAGCAGGAGAGGAAGATGAAATAAGGACAATGGAAGAAATGACATGGTGTCTTTTTCCATCTAGCTCTCTGAACTGGTTTTGAGCCCAGAAGGAGTAAAAGGGGAGATCTGAAAGATAAGAAACCTTTACAAGAGAGACTGGGAGACTGCAAGCACAAATTCTGAAGCTCTGGGCCTTGAAGCAAAAGTGTGGTGCAGAGATGGGGTGTGGGGGCTGCCCTCTAACTCAGCCCCGCATCTCCTGAAGGCTGGCAGCTTTGAAAGCACTCAAGACAGCGTTCTCAGCATGGCTGCCGGCCCTCACCGAGGACCCAGCACAGTGGCAGTGATAAGGCACCATACTGGGGTGGCTTGAGGGGGGTGGACTTCCCAAGGAGGCTGAAAGAAAAGAAGAGTCATTTCAGTTGACATGTTCCTAAATACATGTCAACATTCCACCTAAGAACTCCCAGAAATACTTAAAGAAAACTCAGAAAAGGGCTGGGGATTTGTGTAAGCAGAAGGGAACTGAACATTATGCTCCATCTCTACATGGGTGACGAAGTCTAGAAACAATTATACCATAAAAATATAAATGTACTAGGTATGAAAGAAAACAATACTCTGGCAAGAGAGCCAAAAGGAAAGTCTTACTGGATTTAAAAAAAAAAAAAGAAAAACTTAGGATATTGCTCACTGAACAGGAAGTAGAAGAGAAAAAAACATGAGGATGGCTGGAAAGGGGTTACTCAAGGCTCTGCTGGGAACCAACACACTTAGTTATGCAGTACCTACTTTCCAAAGTGAAATCTTTCAACTGCTTTAAAATGTTTCTTTTCTAAGCCATTGAAAGCAATGAGATCATGTTCTTGATTAAGCGCCAGGTTTTTTTCCCCTGCAACCCAGATTGTGGAAGTTAAAAAGAAGAAAAATTAGAGGAATGAAAAGGGTGAAGGTAGGAAGAATTGGGAATAGAAAACAGAGAGGGGAAAACATAAACACATGTTAATAGGCTGGTGGTAGAGAATTATGGAACGACC
This sequence comes from Rhinolophus sinicus, assembly GCF_036562045.2. NCBI lineage: Eukaryota > Metazoa > Chordata > Mammalia > Chiroptera > Rhinolophidae > Rhinolophus > Rhinolophus sinicus. Next base: position 99,019,492 of record NC_133757.1, read on the forward strand.
AAACACAATTTGTTTTAAAGTTAAGCTAGCTTGCCTTGTTCCAAAAATACAAAGTATCAATTCAATTTATTTAACTGATGTTTTCCTATTCCACTTTATTCAGAGTGAAAGTAACATATACAATCCCTTTATGCCTCCCAGCACATAGTGTTAAGCAATTATAAATACATAGATAAGCCACTTGTGAATGATGCGGCTTGTACTAATACCATGCGGCTTGCTGGACCATAAAACGAAAGGAATTTGAAGGCTAAGGCTTAGGCAAATTTGGTTCATGTTTTCCACAAGTGAAAATAAATGATACTCACTACTCTAAACAATGGATAGTGAGAGAGGTAATTTCTACAATATGTAAGAAGGCAAATGTACAACTAGAAATTAAACTCCACTTCGAAATGCAATTCTTATGGTTTATAGAATTAAATAACAGCAATATGGTCCGTGCATTATCTAGGTGACTCTTGAGTAACATGGGTTTGAACTGCGCAGGTCTACTTATATGTGGATGTTTTTTCAATAAATACTGTAAATGCATTTTGTCTTCCTTATGATTTTCTTAACATTTTTTTTCTCTAGCTTACTTTAAGAACAGTATATAATACATAACATACAAACTATGTGTTCATCAACTGTTTATGTTCTCAGTAAGGCTTCTGGTGAACAGCAGGCTATCAGTGGTTCAGTTTTGGGGGAGTCCAAAGTTACATGTGGATTTCTGACCACACAGGGGTCAGCGCTCCTAACTCCTGCGTTGTTCAAGGGTCAACTGTACTTCGTATCCATGACAGTCTCTTCCATTTACATCACTTGCTTTTCAGTGTAATTTTATATTTGAATAGCACTTTATACTTTTCAAAGTATCTTCCTATTTCTCATTTGACATTCACAACATCCTGCGAGGTAGGGAGGACAGGTTTCATTCAGTTTTAGAGACCAAAACATGCACGGAAAGATTAACAGAGAACTTCCAAGTCAGTTGTAAGCCAGAGATCGAATGTAAGGGTCCAGTCCTCCGGTCCCGTCTTTGCAGACTTACTATTCATCTACCCACCCACTCAGAATTTATTAAGTGAGAACTATGTTCCAGGAACTATAAGCAACAGGCATACCTATAGGCAATAGGAATGTAATAGAGAACAGGAAGATAGTTTCTACCCTCACTCAGCTTGCTATTTAGTGAGAGTCGTTTTTTAAATAATCATACAATAGAAAAGCTTCACTTGTTGTCAGTGCTGTGATGGGGTACCCAGTGCTGTTAGAACATACGATGTGGGAGTGTTGACCTTGGAAAGGATTCACGAGGAATTAGTGATAGTCTAGGTAAGGATTCCCTTAGGCACTGATGATAAAGCTCAGATCTGAAGGACAAAGAAAGGCCAATTCTAGGTGAAGGCAAACTCATGTGCAGAAGGCCTGCTGCTGGAGGGGCTGTGTCACACACAAGACACAGAAGGAACAGCAGTGTGGCTGAAGCGGAAGGCATGACCCCAACTTCCAAAGTGAGATCAGGATTCACCATGTGACTTAGACACATTTAAGTTTGAGTGACTACTGCCCTCGTCTAATGATTGCTTTGCAATATCTAGATGCTTCACTCAGGAACAGAGGGTGGATTAAAAAAAATAACAAAAATAAGGGAACTGTTATGTCTATTAAAAAGTTGTCAAATTATCTGACTTCCAGGGAATTATATCACTTTTAATTTAGGACATCACGAGAGAACTTAATGAAGGTGGTGCCATTGGCTCTGGGCTTTTAGAGGTGGATTGAATTTCCACAGACACAGAACAAAGAGACAACTACAGATAAAGAAATGAAGAAACTGAAAAGATACCCCTTGTTGCTTTATAAGCCTGGGAATATTTTATTTTAATGTAGCCTTTCTTAAGCAGTACGTTAGAAATATCATCCCCATAATATTTTAAAGTTGCAGAGGTCTTGGAGCTTACAAAGCTTTGTTTAATTTTATACGCACAACCAATTCTATTAGGTTCAAGGGCACACATTAATTCTCTTGATATTGCAGATAAAGAAAGCTAGCTGAATGAGGCTGACTCGTGGAAGGTCACATTTCAACACTGTTCTTTCCCTTCAACATTACAGATTCATGATCCTCAGGATGTGGAACACATATCAAAATGTGTTACCTGAAATGTGGGGAACTGTCTAGGCTCGGGACGCGAGACACATAAGAACTCTACTATGACAATTTCAGGCAAAAGCCAATTACTCTGGCTTTATTTAAATGAAGATAATATAATAGGCCAATGGTTTTTCTCAGACAGTGAGATAGAAAGAAAAATGACAGAGAGACAGACTCAAATGAGGCACCTATGATGAGACCTAATGACTGAGGTATTAAAAAGCAACTGTGGATAAGGGACTGGGGGGACCTAGAGGGGGTGTTGGTAGGACAAAAGTAAGTAGCACAGTATACTGAGGGGCAAAATTGAACAGATAAGGGGAGACACACTTCACCTTCAAATAGCGCTTTCTGATGTTTTAAAGTAATTTTTCAGTTTTCTCCCAGGTTGCCTTCAAAAAACCTCTTGATCACACCGAAAATCTATGCTGTTCTAACACATGGAGGAGTCTAAATGATGCAAATAATAGTCTTCCTTTTATCAATAAATATTAAGCCTCTACTTTGTGCAAAATATTATAGAAGATACAAAGAAAAGGTCTCCAGTCCCAAAGGTTTATATTTTGACACCAGTAGCTACAATCACTAGATTGTATTCAACAAAATCTGTTGGACTTTATTTTCATAAACACAAAGGATTTTCTTTTTCTACAGAAGAACAGAAAATTTCAAAGCCATGAGTAAGAAGATTCCATGTCACACAGACACTGATCCAAAGTCTTGGATGTTTTGGTTTATGCATCTATCTGGCAAGTATTCTATAAAGTGATAATGTACATATGAGTCAAAGTTTGTATAAAGTTGGAGAGAACTTAGGTTAAAAATAATGATTAACTGCTGGTGAGAAAAAAATTTTTTTCAGTGATTATGGATAACAAAACAGTAATAACTTACTACCATAATCCAAAGGATTTACAATATCTGTATAGAAACAGTGAAACCCACTTCAAAGCCTCCAGCACCAGTTTATAAACCTCTTTTTCCATCTCAGCTATATCATCCTCACTAGTAATTTTACATCGCTTCTCTTATCCATCTCTTTCTCACCTAGTCCCAGTGAGATTGTTGGGGTGACTGAAAACATGGCAGACCAACAACTGAAAAAAGGAACATAGAAGAAGCAATGTCTTTCTTTTGACTTTTTTAATACTCATGACCTATGCTACCTACCTTAATATAAAATGAAGAAAAGTGCTGTACTTTAAAAGTAGAATGACAGTAATGTTTTCTCTTTTTATTGCCTCCAAATCCCTTAATTTGGCTTTTTTGAACGTGGTTTTGGTTGCTATTATTTTTTAACCCTCTGGTTCCATGGTTCTTAATAGAAAAAATGTTCTTAACTTCTGTAATATAGACAGTTTAAATTTATAATGGATGAGTCATGGATGAGTCTCTACAATCTAACTTTTCAGATATTAAAAAACTCATTTTCTCTGTGCCAAAGACAAGTGGATTTGTGAAGCAATAGAGTTTTTCTCATTTGATATGAAATCATTCTCTTTGTAGCTCAAGTGTCAAATATGTTTTTGGGAACCACTTAACTATCTTTCATTTCTTACAGTGGATTATATGTTTAGAGTACAGGTAGCTGAATCTTGCTACACTAAAAAAGTACATGGAGGAAGTTTCCAGGCAAAATTACACCAATGACTAAATAGTTCTATTATTACTATAGTTTAAATATGTAACACATAGTATATATTTATGTTGATATCTAGTCACATAATAATAAATGATATGATTACTACTTATTATCTCTGTACCTCTAGAAAATGTTTTTTCAATTGCTCCTAAGAGTAATGCCGGTAAAAAGGATTCGCCTGGCATAAAACTATAGGGCATATAACAAAAGCAGCATGAGTAGTTATTCCCTTAAGAGAAAATGAAAAAGAAAAAAAAGTAACATCCACTTTTGTCGATGGTAGGTCAACAAGGATCAACCAGAAGGAGAAGCTGGAGTATACAGGTCTACCTATAGACATCTATTGAAACATTAAAAAAATTTTAGTCTCTCCTTAAGAGATAATTACAGTTGGCTATGTGAAAAAGAGAAGTCCTTTCATAGTTACCATTTTTCAAGGGGAGGAATTAAGAATCAGCTATCTATAATAACAATAATGATGAGGATGATATATTAAGAATAGCAAAAACACTCTATATGTTTTTATATCTATTTTTCTATTTGACCATCAATATTACCATTACACACACACACACACACACACACACACACACACACAAACACAAGAAAAACCAAGGCTCAGACAATGTAACAAAAGACTTAGTAATAATTCAGTAAACAGTATCTTTGACAAGTGCCAGAGTTAGGATTACATACGACTATGAGAAGTTCCTGACTCTAAACTCAACACTCTCTCGTCTACACTACACTGGAGTAATGGATTGCAAAATAAGGCTACAAATTATACCCATCTCAGGATGTGACCTTGTAATGTGACTGTGTTGCTCTTTAATCATGTCTTCCAAAGAAAGATTTTAATTTTGATGAGGTGAAACTTATTAATATTTATCTTTTATCGTTCATGCCTTCTTGAAGAAACTTTGCCTTAGCAAAGTCACATTTTTTTTATGTTTCTTCTAGAAGTTTTACAGTAAGTTTCAGCTATCAGGTTTAGGACTATAATCCATTCAAGTTAATTTCTGGATATAGTATGAGATAAGCATCAATGTTTCCACCCCCTTTCCCACCCACACCATAAGAATATACAATTCCTTCAGCATCATTTGCTCAATGAATTACCTTGGTACCATTGTCAAAAATCGATTGACCATAAATGCATGGGTCTTTCTAAACTCTGCTCTCTTCAACAGAATGACCTATACTCATGCTAACACCACACTGTCCTAATTACTACAACTTTATGGTAAGTCTTAAAATCAAATAGTGTAACTCCTCCAGTTGTTTTTTTTTTTTTAAATGGGTTAGTATAGGTCTTCTCAATCTCCATGTAAATTACAGGCTCAGCTTACCAAGTTCTACAAAAAAGCCTCCTAAGGTTGAGATTGTGTTGAATCTATAGATCAATTTGGGGAGAAATAAAAATTTTAAATTATTAATTCTGGTCCATGAACATAGTATACATCTCCGTTTATTTAGTCTTCTTTAATTTACATCAGCAGTGTTTTATGGTTTTCAGTATCAAGTCTTGTACACATTTATTATTTATTCTTAAGTATTTCATTTTTTCATGCTATTATAAATGGCACTGTTATTGAATTTTCACTTTGCAGTTGTTCACTGTAGTGTGACAAGGTATCCAGAACTAAAAATGATTTCTATACATTGACCATGTATTCTGTTATTTTGCTAAGCTGACTTAATAGTTCTAGGGGTTTTTAAAAAATACAGATTCCTTAGGATTTTCTACAAACACAATCAGGTTGTCTGTGAATAAAGACAGTTTTGCTTATTTTTTCCAGTCTATATGCCTTTTATTTATTTTCCTACCTTACTGCACTAGCTAGGCGCTCCAGTACACTGTGGAACAGAAATGGTAAAGGCAGAAATCCTTGCCTTGTTACCAGTCTTAAGGGGAAAGTATTCAGTCATTTACCATTAAGTATAATGTTAGTTTTAGGTTTTTGGTAAACAGCTCTTATCAGTTTAAGGAAGTTCTTTTTTTATTCCTAGTTTGCTGAGTTTGGGTTTTTTATTTTTAAATCGCAAATGGTGTTTTTCTACATCTATTGAAATGGTTGCAGTTTTTCTTTCAGTAAATGATTATAGTTTCTTTCAATGTGATGGTGAATCACATTGATTGATTTTAGAACGTTAAACGAACCTTACATTATTTGACATTTCCTTAGTCATGCTGTATTAACATTTTATTATGTTGCTGGATTCAATTGTTACTTTATCATTTCTTAATATTTTAATAAGAATTTCTGTATGGATTCCTGAGTGATACTGGTTTATAGATTTCTTTTCCTGTAATGTCTTTGTCTTGGTAGCAGAGAAATACTGGCTTCATAAAATGAGTTGAGAAGTGTTCCTCTTCTATTTTCTGAAAGAGCTTATGTGGAATTGGCACTATTTCTTCTTAACTGTTGGGGAGAATTCACTGTGATGCTATCTGACTTGGAGTTTTCTTTGTTGGAAGGTTTTTTACTACAAATCTAATTTCTTCAATAGAAAAAATTTCAAAAGAAAATTTCAAGTTATCTAGTCTAATCTACTTGAGTGAGCTTTAGATAGTTGTGTCCATCAAAGAATTTGATCATTTATTTATCTGTTTCAAATTTACAAAGTTGTTTACAATATTCTCTTATTATTTTCATGTTTCTAAGATCTGTAGTGATATCCTCTTTTTCCAGATATTGGTAATTTTGTCTTTTATTTCTTTCATGATTAATCTGTCTAGAGGTCTAACAATTTTATGGATCGTCTCAAAGAATCAGCTATTAGTTTCATTAATTGTATTGCTTGTTTTCTATTTCATTGGTTATTGTTCTTGATTATTTCTTCCCTTCTGCTTACTTTGGGTTTAATTTGCTCATCTTTATCTAGTTTCTTAAGCTACAAACTTAGGTCACTGATGTGATACTCTTTAGTTCACAGCTCTCTGAATCAAGAGTACCTGCACCAGAGGAAATGAACCTGGGGAGCCTTATTCACATCTTGACCAGATGTAGATAAAGAGATCTTGGACTTGGAGAGTAAGGCTGAAATCTGTTAAGACTTTCAGGAATTCAGGGAGAGGATGATCATATTTTGCATGTGAAAGAAACACTAAATTGTAGTGGCCAGAGAGTGAACTGTGGTAGATTACTTTCACAGATGGTCGTACTGTAATTGCTCCTTTGCATTGTGACTTTACCCCCCTATTCTGAGAGAGAGAGAGAGAGAGAGAGAGAGAGAGAGAGAGAGAGAGAACTGGAATCTGACTGGACTTAGACTTGGCTTTTACCAAAACAATGTGATGGAAGTGAGGTTATACAACTTCTGAAACTAAACCTTGAACCTCTGGTAACTTCTGCTTTTCACTTTTTTGAAGAGCTGTCCTGAGATTACCATGTAAAGAAGATGCTCTAGTTTATTGGAAGTTGAGAGGGCACGCAGAGGAGAACGAAGACACACCAACCGAGAGTCAGACATGCACATGAGGCCACCTTGGACCTTCATCCTAGCCAAACCTCCACCTAAATGAAGCCATGAGTAAGCCCAGGCAAAGCCAACAGTGGGGCCAAACCTTAAAATCATGAGAAATAATAAATCCTTGTTGTTTTTAGTTGTTAAGTCTGAAGTGGCTAGTCTGTAATTAAACTACTGAGTACTGATAGAAAAACATGAAAAGATTTTCTCTTTAAGGAGTTGATAACAGGGGAAAACATAAGGAAGATTACAGTCAACTGAAATACTGCTAAAACTACTCTTTATAAAAAATCACAAAAGTAGGGGCTTGCCCAGTGGCTCAGGCAGTTAGAGCTCCATGCTCCTAACTCCGAAGGCTGCCGGTTCGATTCCCACATGGGCCAGTGGGCTCTCAACCACAAGGTTGCCAGTTCAATTCCTCAAGTCCCGCAAGGGATGGTGGGCAGTGCCCCCTGCAACTAAGATTGAACACGGCACCTTGAGCTGAGTTGCCTCCCGCATGGCTCAGTTGGTTGGAGCGCGTCCTCTCAACCACAAGGTTGCCAGTTCGATTCCTCGACTCCCACAGGGGATGGTGGGCTGCGCCCCCTGCAACTAGCAACAGCAACTGGACCTGGAACTGAGCTGCGCTGCGCCCTCCACAACTAAGACTGAAAGGACAACAACTTGAAGCTGAACAGCACCCTCCACAACTAGGATTGAAAGGACAACAACTTGACTTGGAAAAAAAAGTCCTGGAAGTACACACTGTTCCCCAATAAAGTCCTGTTCCCCTTCCCCAATAAAATTTTTAAAAATAAAAATCACAAAAGTATTAAATAAATAAATAAGGAGTCAGAGGTAGGAAAAAAATATGGGCTTCCCATAATTTATACATGAGCTTTACATGATCTATCAGTGTCTACTAATGTCCGCTCCCTTTAGGAAACAGGGCTTACAACCCATTCTCAATGGTAGCCAGTGATCTTTTAAAACTGTAATTCAAATCATGTCACAGCCCTTACTTAAAATACTGCAGTGGCTTCCCAGTGTACAGAGAACACAATGTAAATTCCTTATCACGATCTACACTGCCTTACAGGATTTGGCCTCTGCCCTTCACTCTCCATGCCCCAGACACAGTGCACTTGCCTTCTTTTTGATCCTTGAACACCCCAAGCTTATTCCTATTTAGTGTTTAACCGCACTCAACCTAAAATATTCTTTTCCAGGTCATTTCTTATTCCGCTGCTAATTCATATGTCACCTTAGAGAGACCTTTCTTGACAAACCAATTTAAAATACCATATATTATCACAACCTTGACTTATGTTCTTCTAGAATTTACTACTGTCTAAAATTATTTACTTGCTTATTTGTATATCTGTCCTCCCAGCTCTATCGAAGTAAGGATTGTTTCAGGCTAGTTCACCATTATATCCCTAAGACCTTAAAAAATGTCTGGCACATAGGAGGGACTTAAATTCTCGTTTTCTTAATGAATGAATTATGTCAAGATAAGGTGTTAGTTTGGGACTCTCACCTCACTCTCATGGGTGAAAGGATGAGAAAGATCAAGTTCCTCATTAATGGAGAACTAAGCATTTTGAAAGTTACAAGAAGAGTATTAGACTTTAATAAGCTGTCACCCTTAACTATATAGAGCCTGTGCCAGCATAGTCCCCACGATGCTACCGAGCAGGGCCACGTGTAAGCACAGGAAACTCCACCAGTGTTTCCTGATGAGCTCCTATGACAGAGTTTTTAGACTGTAACTTTCTTCATAGGAGAACTAGAAACACAATTTAAACCTGAAAGCCAAGTTTTACGCTTCCTGGAAAAAAAAAAATGAAGTAAGATGCCCTCAGATGCTCCTAAGAGTCCTAAGTGACTCCAGGACTGAGATGTCACTTGTTGAGAACCGAGTCTGATATAGTGACACTCCCTTTGTTGGTGGAAGGCATGAGAAACATCCACATGTGTCCATTAGTCTAAAAATTCCTTGAACATATTCTCATTTTCGCTTATGTAATTTCTCCCACTGGAAATGTTACATGCAGGATTTTTCACCTTTTCAAAACCAATTCCGCCTCTTCAAGTTTCACCCACTGACTAGGCAACCAATAGTAAGTACTTACACAAAGGTCTCATCACAAATACTGATATTCCAAAAGGCTTTCCTGACTACTCCAGTCTTCAGTGACATTACATGTATGGCTTATATAATCAGCTGGCATTTTAAATGATCTTTCTGACATAAGATTATCAATTGTTTTTACTGAAATCTATACTGGAGGAACATACCAAAGCAGGTTCAAATATACATATGAAGGCAGCGGTAGAGCAAATACTAAAATAAGGTTATATGTTTATATAAAAGACTTTCAGATTTGGTATATGTCTACATAGATGTGTACCAATATTAAACTGCAAGAATGCTTAGTATAATGAAATACTGGAAACAACTCACTTGTCCAATAATAGATGATTATTAAATCTGTTCTAACTGTTCTGACACAGTTACAGAATTCTTTAATATATACCTTAAGAAAAAAAGTTTGGGAATCAATACTAACTGACATGGAAAATGTTCACGATACAATGTTAAATGAAAAGGAGACCACAAAACTGTATGCACAGCCTTTTTTCTGAACCATTTGAACTAAGCAACAGAATAATTATGTCATATTGGTAAAACAGTCATTCAAGCATTTCAGGAAAGTATGCTAACCTGTCTTGACACGGAGGAGGCATCTGCAAATCGAGAGCAACTAGAGGTTACTGTCAGCTGATTAATATACATCAGGACGCAGAGGAGGCGGAGGACACTGACTTTCTGGTTTGGTTCGCGACCAACAGTTGTCACATTTCAGGCTCTCTTTCAACTCTGATTGGCACCATGAATTCCAAATGCTTTGGGATTACGGAACAAGTACAAATGAGTAATAAATAAAAGATAAAAACCAGATTAGCTATAGGTCAGGTGCTAAATTTTCAGAGCAAAAGTGTTAACTATGTTCCATTTACAGACCACGGCTACAAGGTTAGACATGTGACTGTTAGGAAACTAACCTACATGTTACTCTTACACGGACATGTATTTCGTAATTCTTAATGGTCTTTCCAGTGATGTGAAAACTCATTTCACATGAAAATGACATTGTTGATAATAAGCTCATTTAAAAAAAATCATTAAATTCTGAATGTTTCTTCCAATAATATCCAAGCTTTCAATCAAAAATAGTGCAGAGACAGATCACAATAATCAGAGAGATCACAATTATGCACCAACATACTTTTTTTTTATAAGGATGTGCCTTCATTAGATAATGTCAACTAGTTTAGCCATTTAAAAGAAAAAGAAAAAACAAAAAAACTCCACAACAGCCAAGACATAGAAACAACCTAAGGTCCATCGACAGATTAATGCGTAAAGATGTGCATATGTACATATAACAGAATACTACTCAGCAATAAAAAAATGAAATCTCGCCGTCTGCCCCACAACGGGGATGGACCCTATTATGGCCATCCATGGATATTATGCTAAGTGTAGTAAGTCAAAGAGAAAGACAAATACCATACGATTTCACTTACATGTGGAATCTAAAAAAAACCAAAACAAACTAACAAAATAAAAACAGACTCGGGCTGGCCCAGTGACTCAGGAGGTTGGAGCTCTGTGCTCCTAACTCCGAAGGCTGCCGGTTCGATTCCCACATGGGCTCTCAACCACAAGGTTGCCAGTTCAATCCCTCGAGTCCCGCAAGGGATGGTGGGCTCTGTCCCCTGCAACTAAGATTGAACACGGCACCTTGAGCTGAGCTGCCGCTGAGCTCCCGGGTGGCTCAGCTGATTGGAGCGCGTCCTCTCAACCACAAGGTTGCCGGTTCGACTCCCGCAAGGGATGGTGGGCTGCGCCCCCTGCAACTAGAAAACGACACTGGAGCTGAGCTGCACCCTCCACAACTAAGACTGAAAGGACAACAACTTGAAGCTGAACGGCACCCTCCACAACTAAGACTGAAAGGACAACAACTTGACTTGGAAAAATCCTAGAAGTACACACTGTTCCCCAATAAAGTCCTGTTCCCCCTCCCCAATAAATTCTTTAAATAAAAAACCAAAAAAAAATAAACAGACTCACAGAAACAGATCTCAAACTGATAGTTGCCAGAGAGGATGGTGAAGGGGGAATATAGTCAATAATATTGTGATAACTGCACGGTTACAGATAAGGTCACTAGATTTAGTGTGGTGATCATGTTGTAAGGTACATAAATGTTGAATCACTACGCTGTACACCTGAAACGAATATAATGCTGTATGTCAACTACACTTAAAATTAAAAAACAAAAAGATACTTCTTAGTACATTCCTTATTTGAAACTAGAGTCTAAATTACCAGTCACTGGGTCTCAAAAGCAAAGCAACCATTTCGACTTTTTCAAGTCATTTTAGGAGAAAGTGCCTAGGAATAGATAAAATCAAAGGGTATATAGGAAAGTCACCTGATTAAAAACACATTTTTGTGTATTTATTAAGAGGTGGGTGGCATAATCAAAGGGCACTTTCTTCAAAGAAAGCCAGTATCAGGAATTAGAATTGAATTAGGGAGCTGTCCAGTACCACTGGGAAAGAAGAGCATCCACCTCATTTCCTGGGCCAGGGAGCCTACATGACTGGCCCCTCAGGAAGGATTCCCTCCTACTCATATCCCCACAGGGAACACCAGGAACGTCTTTACTGTCTGATGAAAAGAGAGGCAGGTGGATGCTGCAATGAGAGACGTTCCATCCTCATGGGGATACACTGAATGTGACAACAATTGGAGGTAGAAAATCACTGAATAACTCTGTTATAAAGATGGCACATCTAAAGTTTTAGTGTGTAACTGTTCTCCTCACACGGTAGTTACCGCAGGGCTAGGAGGGGGAAATGGGCTTCCCTGGTCCCAATGTAACCTCCAGAAATCACTCTTCTACCATCATATTTAAAAACAACTAAACAAAACAACCCGTTCCTTTGATGATCAGGCACTCTCCGCTATACTCCATTTTCCTCCTCCCCACTGCTGTCATTTCCTAACCTCCTGGTCACTCTCTTCTCATTTCCCTCAGTCTCCGGCACCCAGCTTACAGTCTCCTCGCCCTAAGCCTTGCCATCATCATCAACAATCAGATCCACGAGAACTACTTTCCCAACACTATGCCCCTCAGGTCACCTCCAATGAAATTCTCCTTCACGCCACTTTAGCCACCCATTGCCAAGGTAAAATCTAGGTCCCTGATCATCATTCAAAATGCTTTTCCACCAAAATTAGTAACACTTTCCCCATGCATGACTACACCCGAAGAGCCAAGCAACTACTAGAGAAAGTTCTCCAAAAGGCAAATTGTGTCCATTAACTCATCATTACTGATCTCAGAGGAGCCTTCTATGCAAGAGAATAATTCTACATTTCTCTGGTCAGTGCATTCTCCACACTCCACCATGGCTATAGCAAATCTCCACTTTCCTTGATCCTCTGACCAATACTCCCGTCTTGCTGTGAGACAATGAGCTTTTCTCCGATTTTAGAGAAAATAACAATCAGGGAAGAACTCTGACTTCTTTCCAATATTAAATGCAAAAAAAACACCTACATCCATCCTGTTCTTTTTGCCTCTCTCTTAAAAAAAGTGAAATATCCCTCTTCCTATCAAGCTAACCCTACACTCCCTATCTTACTCTCTTCATTCATTCAAAATTCAACAAATAAACAATATACCATAAAGATAGCATGCATGACACACGTATGTATTACATGACAAATGACATAGTGTGTTAGAAAATAAGTGCTATGCAGGGGGAGCTCTGTAGGGAGAATCAAGAGTGTGTGGGGCAGGGGATGACAGCATTTCCCCATAAATGAATAGTCAGACCTCACAAATTTATTTCTCCATCTCAGATCACTCCTCTGAGCTCCAGACATGATATCCAACAGCTCAGGAAATTCAAATGGGTCCAAAAGGAATGCCTGAATGTTTCCCCCTTCCCGACCTCCCTACCCATCCTAAACAAATAAGTCCAATAAAATCAACCGTCTTAGTTCTGTAAATGGTGATACCCTCCATGAAGACTGTAAAAAAGCCAGACCCTGCAGTTATCCTTGACACCCTGTACTCTTTTACTTCCCTATTCAAAGTCCAGTCACTTTAATCTCGTAAATATGCCTGGACACTGTCACTAGGCTCCATCCACTGCCATCGTCACCATCACTACCATCCCAGGGCTGGCTACCATCACCTCTATTGGATCCGTCCATATAAAAGCCTGCCTTCTCACTTCCCTTCCCACAATCATTCTTCACACAACAACCCCGTGAGATTTTTCAAAATATGCCCTTCAGCTTGTTTAAAACATTTACTCTTAGGATAAAGACCAATTTCCTTCAGACATGATACAAAAGGCCATGGGCAATTACCACAGGGTTTCTGCTTTGAAGGAAGTTCTCTCCTCTCCCAGACTGGCGAACATCCTTCAGCTCTCAGCTCAGGGGAAATCTCCACTGACTTCCCAGACTAGGTCAAACTGGCGTGCAGAGCACCAAGCAACTCTGCTTTATAGTAGTTGTGGCAGCAGTAGTCCTTTACAGTTGTTGTTTCAGTGGCAATTTTATACCATTTCCCCCCAAATAAGACCGAACCGGAAAATAAGCCCTAGCGTGATTTTTCAGGATGCTCGTAATATAAAATAAGCCCTACTGTATTTCCCTGAAAATAAGACCAGGTCTTATATTAACTTTTGCTCCAAAAGACGCATTAGTGCTTATTTTATATTATGAGCATCCTGAAAAATCATGCTTCGGCTTATTTTCCGGTTCGGTCTTATTTTCGGGGAAACACAGTATTTTTGTATGGGTTATCTGATTAAAGACTATCGCTGCCTCGCAAAAGTTGCTAGTGAAAAAATTAAAACAGACTGTTCAATTCATAGTAAAAACGCCTTATCTTACAATGTCTACTCCAGTATATTAAGAATTAAACTGAATGCCTCTAAAACTGGATCTGGAATAAGTCATGAGGTTGCTAAAAGCATTATAATTTTTTGACAGAGGTATTTTCTCAAAAGTAAAATGCAAACGTTAGAAACTTAATATATTTAATCCATCAACCTTTTAAATGAATGTGTATGTATGTGTGGGATTTGGGGGGTGTGTGTGTGTGTATAATCACGAACAAAGTCACAAAATTCTTTCATATTTAAATACAAATTCTTTAAGGGTGCTACCAATTTTTTTAGAAGGCAAATAACAAATTCAGATTCATTTTATTACAACCAAAAACATCAATATCAAAACACTAAAACTGATGAAATGCTTATGCTTCATTTGAATAAATATCATTTTTACCATCTGCACACTAGGCTTTAACTGCTTCCAACCTTTCATTTATCAAAGTGTCTAAAAGTAGTCGATTCAAGGTCACCAAAAATAACAGCTGAGAGAAAAGCCTTCAGCTACAGGTAGTTCATTTTTAATATTACATTTATTTTAAAAATATAGACAAATTGACTTTATAAGGATCGAATTTAAAAGATTTCTTTGAAATAAAAGATGCCCCTCATTAAAAAGACAAAAAAAAAGCCACATAATGAGGAAGAAACAGGAGAAATGAAAGCCTATAAAATAATGAGAGAGATTTTCACAAGTGATTATTAGGGTTACAAGTACTTTGGGTCAAACCTTCAAGGCTGAGTCAATATTTCTGACCGGATCAAGTTGCCTTACCTGCAGTACTTTGCTAAGAAACACATTTAATTTTCACCTGTAGAACTCCATGTGCTTTCAAAACATTTTTCCCATCATCACCACATAGCTGAAAGCATACAATAATATATATATATACTGTTTGCCAATAAAGAAACAAAAGAAAGGATGAACAGTAACTGTATGGCTCTAGTTTAAAAACAAAACCAGAATGAAAACACTTCTCTGCAAACCAGTTTGATCACATATATATCTTGACTTATTCGATCTTCAAGATATTCTTACTCTTAGTCACTGATGCAAACAACAGATATACTCTGCAGCCATCAACAATATATAACAAAGGAGTATGGCTGCAGTCCACTAAAACTTTATTTGTGATCAACTTTTCACATTACAAAATATTTGTTGTTGTTGTTGATTTTTTTGTAACTATTAAAATTTTTAATGTCAAATCATTCTTAGCTTGTGGGCTGTACCAAAACAGATGGTGAACCAGATCTGGCTTGTGGGCCAAAGTTTCTCAACGCGTAGTCTAGGAGAAAAATCACTACTAGGACAGATGACCTGTTCTGTCTCTTATTTATATGGGATCTATGATGCCCCTAAACTTCATTTTCTTCAAATATATATAAAAAAAGGAACACCATACATAAAAATCACCTCAAAATAGATCAAATACCTGAGCGTAAAAGTGCTAAAACTGTAAAACTTAGAGGAAAACACAGAAGAAACTCTTTATAATATTGGATTTGGCAAGGATTTCTTGAGTATGACACCAAAGCAAGTCAACGAATGAAAAAAATAGGTAAAATGCACTTCATCAAAATTAAAATGTTTAGTGCATCAAAGGACACTATCACAAAGTGATCAAATAACCCACAAAACGAAAAAATGTACTTGCAAATCATCTATCCAGTAAGGGATTAATGTTTAGAATATATGAAGAACTCCTAAAACTCAACAACAAAAAAATGATAAATACAAAAATGGTTAAAGGACTTGAATAGACATTTCTCCAAAGAAGATACACAAATGACCAACAAGCACATGAAAAGATGCTCAATGACTTTAGTCACTAGAGAAATGCAAATCAAAACCACAGGATACCACTGTACACCCACTACTGTGGTTAGAATTTTTTAAAAACAGAAAATAAATGTTAGTGAAGATGTGGAGAAATTGGAACCCTTATACATTGCTGGTGGAAATATTAAAAGGTACAGTAGCTATAAAACCAGTTTGGTGGTTCCTCAAGAAGTTAAACATAGAATTACCTTAACACACAGTAATTCCACTTCTAGGTATAAACTCTAAAGAACTGAAAATATGTGTTAAAACAAAAATTTGTGCACAAATGTTCACGGCAGAATTATTCGTAATAGGTCAAAGTAACAACAACCCAAACATCTATCAATCGATACATGGACAAACAAAATGTGGCATATACATATAATAGAATACTATTCAGCTATAAAAAGGAATGAACTACTGATTCATGCTACATCATCAATGAACCTTGAAAACATTACACTAAATGAAAGAAGCCACACCCAAAAGGCCATATAATCTATTATTCCATTTATATGAAATGTGCAGATTAGGCAAATCCATACAGATTGAAAGTAGATCAGTCCTTGCCAGGGGCTGGGGGGAGGGAAAACTTGGGTAGGTACAGCGTTTCCTTCTGAAGTGATGAAAAAGTTCTGGAATTAAGTAGTGGTAATGGGTGTACAACATTATGAACGCACTTCATGTCACTGAATTGTAGGCATTAAACTGGTTAAAATGGCCAAGTTTATGTTTTGTATATTTAGCGCAATAAAAAAATATTTTTAAAAGAATAAAAAACAGAACAAGAAGGGGTAATGCTTGCCTATCTACAGGTCGTTACACATTATTACTCCAAGTTAAAATGAGATTGGGTACATGGCATCCCTTTATAAATTATAAATTATTATTATACCAGGAAATTATTATTTCAGAAAAGTGCGGTTGCTACCAAAACACACTGGACAAATGAGATTTCATAGTAGTAGCTGTTAGAATATGTTAGTAGTAATATATTATTACTTCTTTTCAAGAAACTTTACGGGTTCAAATTTTTATTATAAAGAACAATTTAATAAGCAACTATAGGATTAATGCCTGCTAAATTCTTAACAAGTCTGAGAAGTGATTGAAATTACATAAAAATTGTGTGTATGTGTTATGACTACAGAATTTATAATTTTTAGATTTCAATGGAACCCAAATAACTACTTATAAGCAACAAAGATTCTGTTGAACAAAAGAATGATTTGTTTCATTTCTCAAAGTATAGACTGTCTTTGCAAAGATAAAGTGCTTGAAAAAATTAGAACTCAGAAATAAAAGCCCACCAAAGTAATGTTCTATTATTTCAAGACTAAGCTTAGATCCAGCCTTTTCCCTGAAGCTTTTCCTGAAAACTTCAGTTCATCATTATTTCTCTTTTTTTTTTTACTCCTCTTCTAAGTATCATTTTTATGATGGGTAGCTTCTACATACCTCTAATTTATTGATTTAGTATAATTCAACACTTTGATATGTATTGCCTGGGTCGCTAGCAGTTTTGTGGAGGTCTTCTCTACCTCCATAAGTGGTAAGCTACCCAAGGAAGGAGGTTTGTTTTTTATTTACTTAGCAGTCCTAGAACATAAAAGGTAACATATAATTATTTCATTTTTTAAGCTCCATGTATGCCTTTTAAAATTAACTATAAACATATTTTATTTATTATGGTACATCTTCTGTATTTCCAATGAAGTAGGTATCTTGGAAGAATTTTGCAGTTGTAACAATGAATAATGAAATGAAACAAACCCAGTTATTGAAGTCATTGTTAAAATAAGTCTACCATGTTTCATATGTTCAACCACATTTACTAAGGCTCCATTGCACTGTTGCTATTATCCATGAATGCCTATTTTACCCACAGGTAGAGAAATATATTAAAATCTTTCCAGAACCTTTGCAGGTTTCTCTCACACAACGCTATTCACTGTGTGACAAACTAAGAATAAAAAAGTCATAATCCATAATTTTGACATCAAACAATGACAAAGAAATGATGGAAATATATTTGGTTTAAAAATCATTTAAATGTTTACAAAATGTTCATTTTAAAGTGTTTTTTTTGTCATCACAATGTTATAAGGCATTCAGAACCACCTAATTATTATAAATTACACTAGAATCCATAGTTTTCTTCTATGTCTAAGCTAGTTTATCTAAGACTAAGTTATTCTTGAACTCAAGATAGTAAGTGAAATAAAATACATTTCCAGTTAAGATAGCAATTTCATTTACCCTAGGTTTCTTCCAATATTATTTCATCTACTTATTATTTTATAGAACTTCTAGTCTCTCAAAAGATAGATGAAGCCTTTTCTGAGACTCTCCTCACAAAAACCAAAGCACAATTTAAGCACTTTCCTTCTCTTTGCTTCTAATACCACCTTGGGCATATTTCTATTATGGTAAGAATCACACTGCTCACTTCATTTATATTCCTATTTCCTTCATCAGACAGTAAACCTTAAAAGGTTAAGAGTTTTGTTTTTGTTTTTTTGAACATTTTTTTTATTAGTTTCAGGTGTACAAAACAATGTAATAGTTAAAAAAATTTCGGAAAAAAAAAGATATGGGACTGTGTTTCATTCATATTTTTTCCTAAAACAGTAAGTACAGTCTCTAGCATACTAGGTGCTCAATAAATGTTTGTTCATTAATTTCTTTGAGGAAATATTTGGGTGTGAGGGCAGTATTGAAAAATGAATACATGCTTATGTAGACTCATTCAATAAGATAAAGCTCATAATAACGCAATCATACAATACCTGTCTTAACACATATGTGTTCCATTATGTCAGCACAAAATAGTGATGGGATAAATTTCAAGAAGTGCCAAAATAACTTAACTCCTAACACATATTTCAAATACAAGGAATAGGGTGTCCTTAAACCATCCTTCCACTCCAGAAAAGAGAGCCAAGCCTAAGTTAAAATTTCATTGGAGTCAAGGTCACCTAATAGCTAGAACAAAGTAGCTAACAATTTTTGTTTATAACAACACTACATCATTTAAAGGGTACATAAAGATAGTATGTGGTACACCATACACATGTAAAAATATTAAATTACTTCCAACACTCTTATTTTGTATCAATCCTTCATTATTTTGCTTAGAAAGGAAAGTCCTGATATGAGGCATAAGAACAAGAGAAAGAAAATGATTTTACAGAAAATACTTAAGGCAAACATTGCTAACTGCTTGTTGAAAAAAATTCTTTTTTTAACATAACTCTGATTTTGTTTATGGTGACAATGGGAATCACCAGACACCCTTGAAAGGAAAGAAGTCCATATAATATAGTTCTGGCCTATGAAATGGCGGTAGGAAGAGCTTGTCAAGTCAGAATTGGAGAGAAAAGTCCAAACACAGTTAACTTGGACAGTGAACCTGGGAAATAGCTCCTTTGTAGCTAAGAGGGATTTTCACAGGCTTTATTCCAATTTTTTCAAATCAATAAACAAAATCACTTATTTTTCTGACAAAATGTAGGTTTTAGTCAACATAGTAATTGATAACACTAACAGAGCTCTAAGTAATTAACAGGCACCAAAATCTCGGTGCTTTATACCAACTACTCATTGAATTCAACGTTAGGAACCTGGTGACAGTATTAACCTGTTAAAGATCAGACGGCTTGTAAGTAGCAGATCCATTATTCAAACTCATGTAACCTAACTCCAGAGTCTATGCTGTTAACCACGACGCTCTGCTAATTATGTTCCAAACATGGCCAATACGGGTCTGTCTGTCTGTCTGTATGTATGGCTGTGAATGAATATGTGTGCGTATGGATAAACGTATGTGTATCACATCAACTGACAGTGACTCTGAACACACGAAAATTCTTAGAACAAACAATGAAACTGATAGTATATTCCAACGCTAAGCAGGTATTGCTGAGGGTTTTAATTTACAAGTAAATATGAAGGGCTTATTAGCTGGGTGAGACCAAGTCTGTCTTATGCACATTGTATTCCAAACCTTTGTTCATAGTAGGAACTTAATAGAAATTTGATGAATGACTAAACAAACAAAATAAATAAAAGGTTAACATATAGATTTGAAAGTAGAGCTCTTATCAAGTTTACCTGGCCAATGTTAAATGCTGGAAGAAATATTTTTAAAATGCTATTATTTGTCGCAATAAACATAACTGTTTATTAAGAAGCCAATTTTGTATGCAAAACGTCTCCAGGCCTAGCTTTTGAAAAAACCACTTTGCTGCTTCTTTATATTTAACATTTGAAAGATCTTTTTGACTAAGGCTTTCATTTTTAAATTAAGGTAATATTAGCTTTCACTTAAAATTCATATTTACAGTTACCTTTGAACTTTAAAAACGATAAACAAAGACTAAATTTTTCTAGCCATGATCTGTGAGCATTCATTTTACAAAAGAATTTAAAACAATTTTTTTTTTACCTTTAGCTCCTTAGGCATTTGCAACAAAATTTGGTATATAAAAATTCAAATTATTTACCACCTTTCAAGGATACACTTTTTGCCAAGAGAAAGTTAAACAGGGAGTGTGTATTACGTTGACATTCAAAAATACACAGGTCATTCGGGCTGCGGATGTCCCACATATTTCTTTTGCATGTATTTTCTACCAGGGTTAATTCTTCACCATCAAAGTACAGCTAGCTATGACAGGAACACTGAGCAACCACTGTTCTGTTTGTCACTTCCCTCTTTGTTGGTACTTTGAACAATTTTAATTCCTTAATGTTTAAATTGATAATTGATAGTATAAGAAATACTTTAAAAGTTGCTATGCAATGTTTGGATAACGTTTTCAGAAGAAGCTCCTGCTGTTTAACACTGATGATGACGTTAGTAGTCGTCATTGCACTCAGGTACTTAAATGACTTTGAGAAATGCCATCAGCAAACTGTTTTTCAGTTATTTGTTCACTCATGTCCCAGAACATGACTGTTTTTGAAGGACTTCAATTCTACTACTTTTACACACTGATGCTAAATGAAAGATTGGAAGCATCTGAACTTGGTGTGCTGGTGGTAAAATGATGTTTATACACTCAAATGAAAACACAGTTAATGTTTTGGCTCTTTTTGATAATGAAAGAGGACATCACTTAGAGACCCTGTAGAGTATAAAAGAATAAAAACAACTCTATGTCCATAAATTCAGCAACATACATGAAATAGACCAACACCTTGAAATACATAAACTATCAAAAGAAATAACCTGAATAGTCCAACAGCTATTAAAGAAATTGAGTTCATAGTTTAAAAACACCCCAAGAAAGGAAACTCCAGGCCTGGATGGTTTCATTGACTGCATGGCCAACTTGAGGAAACGGAGAGGCAGCATTAAGACAAAGCAGAAACTTGAAAACAGTGTTGAGTGTTGGCTCCTGCAGTACCCACTGCTCTGTGGTTACTGAGCCCTTGAAAGGTCGTTAGTCCCAATTGAAAGGTGTTGTAAGTGTCAAATATATAACGATTTTGAAGACTTAGCATGAAAAAGAAAGCACAGTATCTCATTAATAATTTTTATACTGATTATATGTTGAATGGCAGTATTTTGTGCATACTGAGTTAAATGAAAGATATAAAAATTGTCAACTCTTTTCACTTTTTTTTAAAATTTTTTTTATTGGGGAACAGTGTGTTTCTCCAGGGCCCACCAGCTCCAAGTCGTTGTCCTTCAATCTGGTTGTGGAGGGTGCAGCTCAGCTCCAAGTCCATCACTGTTTTCAATCTTTAGTTGCTGGGGGTGCAGCCCACCATCCCAAGCGGGAATTGAACTGGCAACCCTGTTGTTAAGAGCACGCGTTCTAACCACCTGAGCCATCCGGCCGCCCCTCTGGAGGCTCACGGGCAGCTCATTGTCTTCAATCTAGTTGTGGAGGGTGCAGCTCACTGACCCATGTGGGAATTGAATCGGCAATCCCGTTGTACAGAGCTCGCACTCTAGCCAACTGAGCCATCCAGCTGCCCCTCTTTTTACTTTTTTAAACAAAGTAAATAACACAGCTCCAAAAAGATTACTGATGACATCTTTGAATCCCTGGATTAACCTTTGCCCAAAGCCTGCCCTGACTCTGGATTTTTAAGATACATAATGAACAGATTCTTTTCATAATTTAAGCTAGCTTCTGTAGATTTTGTAATTTTGCAACTGAAAGTATCCTAGTTCATACTAACTCAGCAGTATTTTTCTAGTGCCACTTTTGTATACGTTTATAATATACTCGCTGGCTTTTATAAAAAGCCATTTTTATAAAAGACTTTTTATAAAAATTTCCATTATAGGTATTAGGAGCAAACATTGTTTTCAAATAAAGTGAAATAAACTCTAAGCAAATAAGGAGGTTGTCACAGAAATAATAATAGAGAAAAAAGAAATTCTTACTGAAATGAAAACCACATATTCATTTCCTAATTCAAACACTACTGAGCCCACACTTAGGCTGTGGGTGTGACACAGGCTTCACTGCCACGTCATCTGTCAGGGTATCTCTAGCTCCAAGGATTCTAGGCTGATCGTTATGCAGATGTTTGTCATGATAAGGAGCAAGAGTGAAGGCGTATGTTCAGATATTTGTCTCCCTTGAAAAACAGCCTCTGCATAGTTCAAAGTGGAAAAAGAGGATTTTAATGGGGGTTAACTTTTTTTAACTTTTAATAAGTTAAATGTCCCATTGGCTATTCTTTGATAGGTTATACATTTGATCCCACAATTACAAATTCATTCTTAAATTCCTAAATATTGATTTTACTATACAGGTTCCAATAATATTCTAATATCCACTTTGGCAATTTGGTTTGCAAAATTCTAGGCATTTTTAAATTGATTAATTTAGGTCTAGGACATTGAAATCCCCTATCTCAAGTGTGTGTACTGATTTACATGGCTCTCTCTCTTTAAACAGATCCAAGAGTCTCTTGTTATTTATTTAACATGCAGTTATTGACCACTGACTATGTATCAAGCCCTATGCTGGGTGCCATGAGGTGTGTGTGCGGGGGGGGGGGGGGAGTGCGTATACACCTCTAGGCATGCGTACTTTTGGCCCCTGTGCAGTTTTCAGTCAAGCGGGAAGAAAGACAAATAATTACAATAATTTGTAATGAGTGTTATTATACAGAGAGAACAGAGTATTCCAGAAACATGTAAGAGAATGCACTAACCTAGTCTAGGGATTATATTTAGATTGAAACATGAAGAATTAGTGGGTGTTGCCAGGTGGAAGAGAGGGGAAATGGGATGGCAAAGTAGGAGTGGGAGAGAAAAATGTCCTATTTAAACACCATGTGGGATAACTGTGGGAAGAAATTTACCCAACTGAGAAGAAAGTTCAGTATAATTGAAATATCAAGGAAAGAAGAAAAGCAGGAATAAAGAATTCTACAGATAAATGGGTGCTAATGAGAGCCTTATAAGACACATTAAATAGCGTGGACTTTATCATAAGGGTGAGGGTTTACCATTGAAAGATTTAAAGAGAAACATTATCCATCTGGCTGTCCTGCGGGAAAGAGGACGAGGCCAGCAGCAGGGAGTGTTAGCAGAAGGCTTTACAGTACTCTTCTAGGCGGTCCTTGACAGTGGCCTGGACCAGGGTAACTGCAGGGGAGAGAGAGAGAACTGGTGAATTTCAGGAGATATTTAGTAAATAGAATTCTAGATGGGGAAAGAAAAAGATGTGGCATGAAGTAGAGTCCGGGATAATCCCCAGGTTTCTAGCTTGAATAGGTGTTTGATTGGTGGTATCATGTCAAGCAATAAGCACTACTAGAAAAAGAGAAAACCTGAGTGTGGGTTTTAGAAGTACTGACTTTGAGATGCCTTTGAGACACTTAAGAAGAAATGGCTCATTTGATACAAAGTTCTCTCTGGAGTTCAACAGAGAGGTATGGGCCAGTCTATAAGTGGTAACTGAAGCTATGAGAATAGATGAGCTGGCCTATGGAGTGTGTAATGATAAGAAAATAGGGCTTGCCGCAGACCTTTGAGGAACATAAAGAATCTGGAGGGGAAGAAGAAACCTCCAAGAGATGAAGAAAAACCAAAAGATGGGGGTATCAAAAAGTCAAGGAAAAAGTGTTTCAAAATAACAAAAAAAGGCATGATCGTGACAAAAACTGTTGAGATATCCAACTAGAGGACTGAAACTTGTCCATGGATATTAGTTATATCGTGGAAAACAGCTTTGGAGATTATTGAGAGTGTACACCAGATTCCAGTGGATTAAGGAGTCCATGAAAGGTCAAGAAATGGAGGTGAGAGTAGTTAACATTATCTGCCGAAGAGAAAAGAGATATATGGCAGAATCTGGATGGGAAAGTGAGATCGAGGGAGCTTTTATTTACTTATTTTTTTACGATGGGTAACAACTGAGCATCTTTAATCACGAATGAAAGGTAAAATGTATCTCTCACTAAGAAGCTTGAAAATGCCCAATATGCATTTCCCAGCTGCCTGTAGGAATAGAGCACAGGCAGATCTGCCTAACTCCGACTTAGAGGGGAGACTGTCAGCACCAGAGAGAACCTTTGTAAGTAGAGAGGAACACTGCAACAAGTTTACGTGTCAGAGGCAGCAACAAAAGGCACGCAGCAGCAGCAGCGCTGGTCCAGCGCCAGCAGCAGTGAGGAAGTACCAGTCATGCCGTCTGTATCTGTGCTGTGACCCTGCCAGGGGGCGGCCCGGCCCCAAGAGCTCTTCTCATTGCACAAGCCTGGATCTCCAGTCTTCCTGGCAATGCTGAGAGCTTCCTCACATCCATTTAATAAATGTATTTTTAGCTTAAATAGCCAGAGTCAGTTTTTGTTGCTTCCAACTAAGAAACCTGAACTGCTTGAGCAATTAAAATAAAGGCTGATGTTTATGGTAATGATATGGTGGCAACATACATACCAGGATATCTGGTTTGAAAAACAGTGACTCAATTATTTGGCATCACTCAAGAGGCAAACTCGAGGATTACAGTACTTTCTGTAACGGGGCTGAAGAACCGAGTAAGGTACCCAGCCACCGGTCTCCCATTTCATTAGTCCTTGTGATTCTTTGAGAAAAGCAACAATTTTAACAAGAATTAAAAAGTCTCCTACTTCAAACACATCAGTAAGAGAGAAAGAAAAGACAAGCCAAAGATTAGCAGGAAATCACATATCTGATAAAAGATGTATAGCCAAATTATGGATATGCAAAGTTAAAAAATCCTATTTAATTGTTTTACAAATTCTCCCAAAATATGGCGATAGAAAGAGAACTGACTCTGGGTGGTGAACACACAACGTGATATATAGATGATGTATTACAGAATTGTACACCTGAAATCTATGTAACTTTATTAACAATTGTCAACCCAATAAACTTTAATTACAATAATAATAATAATTCTGGTAACATTTAATTGTTTTCTAGTCATTCATTTTTATTGCATTTTATAGAAGTGTCAGCCAATAATTGGAAACTTAAAAATCAATGTGTTGCCACAGATAGTTTGAGGAAAGTATTTACATGACTTTTCCACTATGGTACAATTGGTCATCATGACATTCACTGGTCAAACTAATTTTAAAAAATACATATATATTGTTTCAAATGTTCCAACTACTCTAGTGGCATACTTATCAATGCCATATTTATCAACAACCCAGATTTTAGTAGATGTTCATCTATTTTTCTGTTTTTATAGATAGATTTTCAAGCTTATAATTAAAAGACAAAAACTCCAGCTATATAAGGTTTCAATTTGAAGAAAAATAAATCTAGTTCTTTGAACTCAGATAACTTAAGTAAGGTCCTAGGAAAAATCCTGTAAATCAAAACAAGGTTTAATTTTCATTTTTAAATAAAAGTACAAACCAAACCACGCAACATGTACCAGTATTCATTTGGAAATTAACGCAAAAAGTATTACATCACTACCGACCATTATCTACAAATAACACAACACACTGTCCAAAATGCGTGTCAACAAATAACCTCAGGCAACACGAGGAGCAAGCATACATACATTACTAAGCGATCTCCAGAAGAGGGGCTTTGTAACGTTAAGGATCAGCAAACAGCTGGAAGACTCAGGACAGAAGCAGAAGACTCAGGCCTGAGATCCCAGCAAGATGAGACGCAGAGACATGTAACAATCAATGGCTGCACAAATCATGTTTACACCTTCTAGATGAGACTGTGTAGATAATATACAATATACAACAGTGATAATGAAAACAAAAGAGAGAAAAATGGAATTACTGGTAAAATCTAGAGTTATCAATAAAAAGCAAGTCATCCAAATCCCCTACGTGTTCATCACAAATTTGCAGAATTTGAGCACAATAAATTTCAAAGCTGCAGCTGCCTTTGGTAATAGGTACTACAATGAAGACTGAAATAAGAAAAGTGACCTGAGTTCTATCCTGGCGATAAGACTTAAGGAACATCTTTCTCCCTCCATTTCCTTACTGAACACAGGCGATATACCCGATCCTTTCTGCTCCCTTCCTTTCAAGGGTTCTACATGACAGCTTGTTGATACAAGTACCAACAATGCAAAGCATGACCATCATGCATGCAATACGCTGCCTTAAAATGTTTACTTTGCCACTTCTACATTGAACATACAGAGTTTACTTGGAAAATAATCTTTCATTTAAAAGAAATTAAAATTTCCTCCCAAAATCCCATTTAATTATTTTCCAAAGAATTCTCATAACATTTAAAATATATCTGCCTTAAAATTTACTATCTGGATCAGTTTGGAATTATTAGTTTGATAACCCAGTCAAAACCATCATTTTCAAAGAGTTTTTCCTAAGACACTACTTAGGCCATTATACTTGAAAAGGGTGAGGAAATGGGATATGCGAAGTTAAAAAAAAAGTTCAGATACTGAGTATTTTATAAATGTACTATATTTTATAAATGTCATGGAAGACAACTACATAAACACACAAAATAATTCCTTATACTGTGAATTTTGTCTTTATGTAAGCTTGAAGGGAAGGAACGGTTATTTTTTAAAATCTCATTAACTAAGTTTCCCCAGTCATGCTGCTCTAAGTAATCTCTTATCCTTCTCTTAGTTTCTCTAGATAAAGAAATCAGCATCATTAATAGAAAGGCAGGGAAGAAGAGCTAACATTTTCCCCCAACAACTACAGAAACAGTAATTAACAACTTTAACAATCCTATGCTAATTCACGTTAATCTTCTAGCTCTGAGAAGATTAACCATCTATTCAGGTTATAGTTCCCCACTGGATGTTGGTTACCAGATAATTAAATCAAGTATCTAAAATGCCAGTTTCTGGATTTCTCTGATTAAATTCTAAATAACATTTTTATTAGGCAATGAGTCAGCTTGCACAAATTAATGTGGCCCAAATTATGCATATATTCTGAAAGTTCATCTCATCAGAGCTAAAAAATGTGCTAGTAATACTAAGATTGAAAATGTGTTAGAATCGAGTCTTTAATTAGCTAGTGAAAACTGAGAAGCTGAGTTTAAGTATTTTAAAGGCGTATAAGAAATGTTTTGGTAAAAGGCAGACTGGCTTGACAGGATTTAATATGCAAAGGTCCAGATGAAGGCAATCCAGAAATACAGGGGACAATCATGGACGTTAGCCTGCTTGAAATGGAGAGTTGTCAAATAGGATAAGGACAGTTGGTCTTTGTAGCACGCGCACACACACACACACACACACACACACAAAATGTTTAAATATGTTCACGAGAGGGACTGGAACCCAACAAAATAATTTAATAACTTCTAGATAGAAACAGCTTCCTGATTACCCCCAGATAACCAAAGATCATTAAAATCCTAACACCAAAGCATGCACATCGAGTGATTATTATTATTCTCTTTCGAAGGCCACCGCGGGCATGGCCACTGTCTTTCTCCTCCATGGCGTCCTCACAAATGCGACCAATCTGGGGCAAGGCAAAATTCAATTGTAATGTAACATTTCCTAATGTTTGTACGTTTTTGTTTGTTTGTTTGATTTTGCTTTTTGTGTTTGTGGGGTTTTGTTCTTTTTTGCTTATTCGTTTATTTAA
Organism: Rhinolophus sinicus; assembly: GCF_036562045.2. Taxonomy (NCBI): domain Eukaryota; kingdom Metazoa; phylum Chordata; class Mammalia; order Chiroptera; family Rhinolophidae; genus Rhinolophus; species Rhinolophus sinicus. The sequence goes on from NC_133757.1 coordinate 99,047,608, forward strand.
GAAATAGTTTTCAGTGAACTTACTTTGAGAATTCTTTTTTAATAACAGCAACAAAAGACCCTTCAATTCCTACCCTTCAAATCCTATATATTGGTCACATAGAATCTCTTAGCCAACCTCCACCTACCCAACCATCACACTCACCCACAGCCTTCTGGAGTCCCCTTCTCAAACAAATACCATGGGATGGGAAAGGCTACGGTCTCATTTATGCCACTGTGTGCCAACGAAAAGTAGATTGGTTTGTTCCCTCATACCTTATATCAGTTGTTTTTGCAATTGTGCAATTTAATTATATATTCTCTAAACCAACAAAATGGAAGTATGAAGAATTGTTTCTATACAAATTAAGTTAAAAAATAGATGAACTGTTTGGTATAATGATTTGCTTTTTTAAAAAAAATACTACTTGAATTGGGTCTGAGTGACACTACTATAAAAGACTTGGAGAAAAATAATAAAATATTAAGATATGACCCACAGATTATATCGCAAATGTCTTTAAGGTCTTCCTCCATTTTTAAGAAATCAAAACTTGAAATCATAAGTAATACATTATGGGTATGGTTCATGCATGAACATCTGATGCAGAGTGCCAATCTGGATATTCATACAACAGGAAAAGAAAGCCCTTTGGCCCTAGATCATGTTTTCTTGACCCCACACCATGGACACTTGGACTGGAGAATTCTTTGTTGGAGGTGGGGTGGAGTAGGAGCAATATTGTCCTGTGAATGGAAAGGTGTTTTACAGCATCTCTGGCTTATCTAGTACCCACTAGAGGGCAACAGTACCACTACCCCATTGTGACAATCAAAAATGTCTCCAAATGTTGCCAAATATACCCCTGGGGGTAAAATAATCCCAATTGAGAACTACCACCCTATATCAAATGATTGATGAATATATCAATATTTATATATCTTCATTAATGTAACATGTTTAAGTAATCCATTTTTAATGATTTTTGCTATAACCAACTTTTTTGATTAATTGATCAACTAACTACTAGTTTAAATTAAGTCATTTAAGATAGCTTTTCTATACTTAACAGGAAGACAAAAAATCTTTGATCTGGCAAAGTGCCAAATAAAATAGCTGTCCTTTATATACAATGATATTCCTATTTTTCCCACATATTTTCTGAGATCAAGACAGAAGCACAGGATTGCTGAGTAGGTCAGAGCAGGGAGAGGAGACAGAAGCAGCAGCAAAGGGAAAAAGAAATTTAAGAAACAATTTCCAGATAATCGGAAGAGCAACATAAGGAGAAAGCTCACTATTTCTTGCCTGTGTAGTCCTGTTCATGGCAACATTTACTGCAGGCCCATCCAACACCAGTCAAGAGAGGTTCCTACACACAAACTCAAGCGAGCTTAAATGTCTACTACTAGGTGCATGTTTATAGCAAATTATGATTCACTCATTTAAGATGTTCACAAAAATAAGGTGATCTTTATGTACTCACACCATTATATATTGTTAAATAAAATTATAAGTTGGAATGTGACACAATTGCAAAAGTAGGCACTGGGAATATAATTTGTACAAGCAAAGAAAAAGATTAGACAGTAAATCAAATTATTAATAGTATTGATCCCTGGGGTGTGAGATTATACTTTCTACAATTACCACAACAATATTTCCTCCATACATTCTCTTCTAGAACACTGCCACTTCCCCGATCAAGAGGTAGAGTCTGTGTTCCCTGCTCTTCAACCGGGACAAGCCAGCATGACTACCTCAATAAACAGAACACAGCAGAAGCAACACTGTGTGGTTTCCAAGACTAGGTCATACAAAGTGTTACATCTGGCTTTCTTTCTCTTTCGGGACACCTGTCTTTGGAGCCCTGAGGTACCAAGAAGTCCAGCTATCCTGAAGCCACCATTCTGGAGAGACCACACAGTGACAGAGATGCAAGAAGCTGCAGCTGTCCCAGTCCTTAGTTGTTTGAGTTCTCCCAACTTGGGCGTCAGACATGAGTGAGCTCGCCTTCAGACAACTCCCAATGAGAGATACCTAGAGAGAACCATTTAACTGAGCCAACCCCTAGGATCCTGACACAATAAAATCATTGTTGTTTTAAGCTAAGTTTTGGGGTAGTTTGTTAGGAACAACAGACAAAAACACAGGGGTAGAATGTGTCAGGAAGAGCAGGGGGCAGCTACACTTATTTTATTTATATTCTATTGCTTGGATTCTTTTCTATGTAATAACTTTATAATTGTAATTTTTAAGTCCCTAGATCTCCTGCAGTCATAGTAAATAGAGGGAAAAACATCCTCGGAAGACAATGAACCTAAAATTTCTACCTATCATCTACCCTGATCATTTTTAACCACTGTCATTCATACCAGCATTTTACAGCAAAAATATTTGTCAGGAACTTAGACTTGGCAATCTATCTAGTGCTAAGTACTATTTTTGATGATGGTTCAGAGGAATTACTGAGTCAAGAGTAATAACTCAGGTACAGTATTGAGATATATACCTCAGGATAAAGCCCATCAAAAACAAACTGTGAGCTTCCGAAAGTCTAAGCCTATGTCTTATTCATATAATATGTAATCAAAATTGGTTAGATGAATGAGCAGTAACAAATGAACTATGAAAATTAAAGGGGAGGGTAAAGAACACAGAGAGAGATAAGCCAATAGGAAACTCAAGGACCTTACACTTCAACTACCAATCCAATTCATACACATGAAATGAAAAGTAAAATACTTAAAATGTGATATGCCTTACAAATAAATGCAAAAAAAAATTACATATACTTGAAACTGAATACATAAATGCAGCTCAAATATGGAGAAAGTAAATGACTGGTCCCAATGTGACAGGGTTCACTGGAAAATGTCTCCTCAGAGAGAGAAGACTATAAATAGGTTTTATTAAGGAGGTTTTAACTGGCAAGATAAGGATATACAAATGTATTAAGTGGAGAAAATAGCAAATACCAAGAAATAAAGGCTGAAAACACACAGAAAGAAGAAAGGTCATTTACTTCGATGTAACAGAGAAAACATCTTTAGGAATAAGAAAGTGGGATGCTGGGTAAGGGCAGAAAGAAAATGTTAGAGAAACTTTTAAAAGCACAAGGATTAAAAATTGGAATGTAACACAATTCGAACTAAGGTACAGTAACTTCTTGAATTACTTGATGGAAAGTGTTGATGAAAATTATTCTTACAATACAGTGCACCATGGAATAGAGTAAGAGGCAGAAAGGCCAGTTTTATTGCTGCAATCATCTCAGCAAGAAGTGATGAGAATGGCAACTCCAGATGTAAAAAGGAAGAAAATGATCTAAGAGATGTGATGGTGAAAGAATCAGCCGAACACTGACGATGAATTAGGTGGGGGAGGATGGAGAAAAGTACAAAAGGAAAGTACTAAAAGGGTAATTTAAAGGTTTTAAATCTAGAAGCTCCAAGACCAGAGGTAAATTTTAATAAGAAAGGAAAAGAATAATGGACAGAAAAAAGACATGGATAGAAAGAATTTTAACTAAGAGGAAATAATCATTTGCATCAAATGCAATGAAGGCCTACAAAAGTAAAACTGAGAAAAAACAAAAACAAATCAATGAACAAAAAATAAGTAGCTAAGAAAGGCTTACTTGCACAGTATAAATATTCTAATAAGAGTTCCAGTCAAGATGGCAGAGTAGGTAAATGCTGTGCTTGCCTCCTCTCATGACTACCTCAAAATTACAACTAAACTACAGAACCATAATTAAGCATCATCTGAAGTCTAGCTGAAAAGAAGTCCTATAACTAAGGACAAACAGAAGTGATGAGGAGACTGGCAGGAGGGGCACATACATGGAACAAGCTGGTCCAATACCCACGTGTGGCGGTTAAAAATCAGGAGAGAGAGCTCAGTTTCAGAGGATCCCCTGAGGAAGGAGGAGTCCCACATGCACATCAGGCTCCCCAACTCAGGGCTCCAGTGCCAGGAAGAGTCGTCCCTGTAACTTCTGGCTGTGAAAACCAGCAGAGATTGTGTCTGGGCAACACCAATGGCAGCTGGAACCCCAGGCATTCCTCTTCAAGGGCCCGTATGTGGATTTACTCAATGATGAACTCACTGGTTCTGAGCTACAGTGCTGGGGCAGCAGCTTAAAACGTCAGGGACATACAGGAAGGAATTGTCTGGCTACAGGGCAAGGGCTGGAGGGGCAGCATTCTCCCAGACAGAAGTGCTGGCAGAAGCCACTATTCCCTTGTTGAGCCCTCCCCCACCCAGAGTGCATATTCAGGTGGGCACCATATCTGAGTCTCCATCAATCTGGCTAACACCATTTGCCCCACCTTGGTGATTCCCTGAGACGCCACCCCACCCAACTTACAAGTCCACCCAAGCCACTTCCAGGGGCTTTTCCATACAAACAGCCTGTCTTGGCTCATGCTGTGCCCTTTCTTGAGATTTCTCAAAGGTTCACAAACCCCAAACTAGCAGCATCTGGCCTCAGTGTGCCCCATACCTCTTGCTAAGCAGCTCCAGGCCTGGCATTAGCAGCAGATGGCCTTGGTTTGCATCTTAGCCTCTCCCAGGCACCTCCAAGCCCAGAACAAGTGGTAACCATTGCAAATCACTTTGTAGCTCATACCAAGTGGCCCCAGGTAGGGCATAGATAGCGGCTGACCTTGGCCTATAACAGAGCCCTTCCCAAGAGGCCCTAGAGACAACATACCTGGTGGACAGCTTCAGACCACACCAGAGCACCACCCAACCACCTCTGCAAAAGACACACCCAAAGGGCAGACTGAGCAGGCACCGAAGCCCTGCAAAAGCAAATCCTGCTCCATAGGGTCAGCCCCTGCATAACAGCTCCTCCACTGTAGTCACAGCCAGTCCTGGCACCACTCAGCTTGAGAGTCAATCTCTCTCACTGATGTGCAAACAGCAACCAAGGCTCAACTACAACAGGAGGACACACACAACCCAAACCGGGGACACTCCTGCAGCACCCGGCTCTGGTGACCAGGGAGACTGTGCCCCTGGGCCCCACAGGACTCCTATACATAAAGCCACTCTATCAAGACTGGGCGACATAGCAGCCCTACCTAATACATAATAGCAATAAACACGGGGGGGGGGGGCAGCCAAAATGAGGAGACAAGAAATATGTCCCAAATAACAGAACAAAGTTCCAGAAAAAGAACTAAAATAATAGAGACAAACAATCTACCAGATACAGAGTTCAAAACACCAGCTACAATGATGCCCAAAGATCTCAGTAAGAACTTCAACAAAGAAAACAGGAAACATCAAAAAGGAGATTGAAAACATTAAAAAGTACCAGTCAGAAATGAAGAACACAATAACTGAAATTAAGAATACATTAGAGGGAGTCAGCAGCAGATTAAATGAAGCAGAAGATCGAATCAGCGCTTTGGAAGATAAGGTAGCAGAAAACACCCAAACAGAACAACAAAAAGAAAAAAGAATCCAAGAAAATGAGAATAATTTAAGGGGCCTCTGGGACAACATCAAGTGTACCAACATTCACATCATAGGGATACCAGAACAAGAAGAAAGCAAGGAATTGAAAAACTATTTGAAGAAATAATGACAGGAAACTTCCTTAACCTGGCAAAGGAAACAGACATACAAGCCCAGAAAGCACAGAGAGTCCCAAACAAGAGGCCCACACAAAGACACATCATAATTAAAATGCTACAAGTTAAAGACAAAGAGAGAATCTTAAAAGCAGCAAGAAAAAAGCAGTTAGTTCCCTGCAAGAGAGCTCCCATAAGCTGTCAGCTGATTTCTCAACAGGAACTTTGAGGGCCAGAAGGGAATGGCAGGAAATATTCAAAGTGACGAAAAGTAAGGACCTACAACCAAGACAACTCTACCCAGCAAAGCTATCGTTTAGAATCGAAGGAAAGATAAAGAGCTTCCCAGACAAGAAAAAGCTAAAGGAGTTCATCACCACCAAACCTGTACTACAAGAGATGTTGGAGGGACTTCTTTAAGAAAAAGGGGGGAAAAAGATAAAAAATATGAATAAAATGGCAATAACTACATATCTATCAATAATTACTTTCAATGTAAATGGATTAAATGCTCCAATCAAAAGACATAAGGTGGCTGAATAGATAAGAAAATAAAAGCCTTACATCTGCTGCCTACAAGAGACTCATCTAAGATCAAAACACACACACAGACTAACAGTAAAGGGATGGAAAAAGATATTTCATGAAAATGGAAACAAACAAACAAAAGCTGGGGTAGCAATACTTATATGAGACAAAATAGACTTTAAAAGAAAGGCTACAACAAGCGACAAAGAAGGACCTAGTGATCCCACTTCTAGATATTTAACTGAAGAAACCCAAAACATTAATTCAAAGGGACACGTGCATCCATATGTTCATTGCAGCATTATTTACAATAGCCAAGATATGCAGGCAGCCTGGATGTCCAGGGGATGAACAGATAAAGAAGAGGTGGTAGATATGTACAATGTATTATAATATTACTCAGCCACAAAAAAGAATGAAATCTTATCATTTGTGACAACATGGATGGACCTACAGGGTATTGTGCTGAGTAGAGTAAGTCAGACACAGAAAGACAAATGTCATATTATTTCACTTACATGTGGAATCTAGAGAACAGGATAAATAAACAAACAAAACAGAAACAATCTCATAGATACAGAGAACACTTTGATGGTTGCTAGATGGGGAAGGGGTGGGGGATAGGTGAAGGGAGGGAGGGGATTAAGAGGTACAAATTGGTAGTTACAAAATAGTCATGGGGATGCAGAGTACAGCATGGGGAATTAGTAGTATTGTAATAATTATGTATAATGTCAGATGGGTACTGGATTTATCGGGGTGATCACTTCATAAGTTTTATAAATGTCTAATCACTGTGTTATACACCTGAAACTAACATAATATTGTGTATCAACTGTAATTGAAAAATAAAAAGATATTTTAATAAAGAATTCTAATGATTCAGGATGGAAATACCTTAGAAACAGAAGCACAGGCCAACTAATAATAAGATTAAAAAGTGTGCCTTAATTTGTGCCAAACACTATTTTAAGCACCTTACAAATATTGCCTCATATAACAATCCTATGATACGGGTACTATTATTTATCTCCAATTTACAGATGGAGAAACTAAGGCACAGCAAAGTTTATGCAAAGTCACACAGTAAGTTGTGGAGGGCAGATTTGCATCTAAACAGTCTGGCTCCAAATTCCATGTTCTCAACCAGCTCAATATTCCAGGATTACTTAAGATTCTAAGAAGAATGATGACAGATCTAAAAAAAAAAAGGTGAAAAATTAATTTGTGAGGGCAGAGATTCAAGAAACGGTTGGTATACCAAAAGTGCATACTGCGAAAAAAACAAAACAAAAAACAATCTTGCTCAATAGATCCAAAAAACTAGAATAATGGAGAATATACTGACAAAGGGCGTGGGGGGTGTGGGGGAGAACTGCCTAAGAAGTTGGTGAAAATATAAAAGCATAAGAAAATGAATTGCTGATAAACCATATAGACTAGATGTTTGGAGCATAATACAAACCATTAAGTATACCCTCTAGATGAACAGCCATGCTTTAACAAAACATACCCCACTGGCACAGTTCAGTGGCATAAGCAATTATAGAGCATATTTAACATAAGGCAGACCCAGGTCAAGGAGGAAACATTCCAAGTTATAAACAGGTATTTAAGATTACGAAGCCCTCTACCATAGAATCAAGCACATAGTAGGGTCTCGGTACATAGTATGCGATGTCTGTGCATTTTCTAAATGTTCTGGGGACCTAGTATGTTTAAGAAAGATGTATATATTCCTGGGCTCATCTAAGATTTTAAGAATCTGGGGGTGGAGCTCAGGAAACTAAAATTTTAATACTTTTCCCATGCAATTCTTTTGCATGAAAGTTGAGACGCACTGCCTCCCTCTACTGCAGCCTACGTATTAGAATTCTGTGACACCACCCCCCCCAAATGTTTATCTCCTGTGGCTTAGTAATCTGACTCGGATCTTCTAGGTTCTTTAGCTGCCAATGTTTGATTTGCACTTTATTGTAAAATCTCAGTCCTGGTTTGGTAACATAATCGAGACTTGGCTTTGGAGTTTTTAGCCCTGAAATCCCAACTCTAACACCGGATTGGGGGTGAGGGGGTGGGGAGTTCCAGTTCCTTTCCCTGACATCATGGCGCTTCTGTTAAATATATGGTGTTAACTGGACAGTGGACGCACCCAATGTGTCAATTCTTGTGTTGACAGATCTGTGGAGAACATGCTCGCTTCTACTCACCACCTAAATCTGTTTATTGCCTCTAAAGTAAGGCGGCACAAATGTCCTGTCTTTGTATGATTTACTGTCAAAGTGTGTCCAGGATGAAAGACATTTTCTAAGAGAACAGTTGTCACCACATAGACAATGTTCCAGCTGCTGGATTAGTGAAGGAGTTTTTCTAAGATGTCTCTTAACCCTGACAGTGGGACAAAGAGTGGCCAAAATGTTGTCTATTTGATCTAAGGTAGAAAGACAACAAAAGAGCCTCTTAATTCAACCAGGGATGCTCCTTGATAGCTACAACCCTGAAAGAATGGTTCTCGGTACTTCCATGCTTTAGCAGGTCTGTGATTCAAACTGTAGAGACAGAATATCCGTGTCTCTAGTGCTACCTGGGGTTCTCTTTCCTTAAACCTGGCTAGTTCTACAGGCCCCCTTTGTCATCGTTCTGGTTTGTCCGAGACGACTAACATAAAAACTAACACTGAATTATAGTGGGAGACTTTTGCCATTTCCTACAAATGATCTGATCCTTAAAGAAAAGGATTAAATCCAAGTCAGCTTTGTATCCCACACAGGACCTGAACATGCTCTGCTAGACTTGTCTTGTTGAACTGAGTGTGCCTTCTTCAACCCCTGCAAGAGAATCGTCCCCATGGAGAGCACCGCAAAGCGTTAGCCTTATATAAAAGATGACTACCCCCTGTGCCACACCCCCCAAGGTCATGGAATAGGAATAGACCTCTATTCCTAGATTTCTCTCTGGCCAACTGAACTAAAGGAAACATTGTCACCACTCAGGTAGGCTTTAGCTGAAACGAAAGAGTGGTTCAAATCAATACCACAGCAAACCAGATCCACCTCCGGGTCCAAGTTATGGAGAAACAGAAACTATGAAAACCCATAGCAAGGTAAACAGAAGTGGGAGGGAGAAGTGAGAAAGGGAGATGAAGCAGACATGGAAACACAAGGCAAGACAAAATGAGAGGCAGAGACTAGCTTCTCATGTTCCTAACAGTTCAGCCATTGGCGCAAGATCTATTTGTTCTTTATCAACTCAAAAAAACTGGATCCCTACAACAACCTCTCCTGGGAGCCAAACAATTACTGATTAAAGCACTATTTTTTAAAGACTGTACACCAAAATAAATAAAAAGTTGGCAGCTGACAAATCCAAAGAGAAAAAAAAATTGTACCACGAAGAAAGTGAAATCTCAGGTAGCCAAAAAGCTCTCTTAATATGAATTTAACTTATCAAGAAGTACCACCAATATTTGTCATATTCTGGTCAATGCAACAAATTAAAATTTAATCTTTCCAAAGTAAATTATCAGTGTTGATAAATAAATTGTCTCAAACCAGAGGAGACAAAAACCACACATCTTTTTTGTTAATATATTTGAAAATATTTTGTTAGCTATTTAAAGCAGACCTTTGTTGTTTGATCTGTAATTATCAATAGTATGTTGATTAATAGTTTCAGCTTTGAAAACAGGCTTCATAACATATACAGCTAATAAAGAGGAGGCCAAATACAACGTGTCCTGTAACTACCCTTTAACTTGATGGTCCTTTCTTGTATCTAGATTAACAATAGGACCCAGAAACACATTTTTTCCTCTAAAGATCCGTTCTCTGAAAAAAATCTTTGAACTGACTTTGAAGCGAGTTCCCTTATAACAAACCCAAAATAAAACTACAACAGGAGCTCACAATTCATTATTAATCTGACAGGTTTGCTTCAACACTGTCAAAGACCAAACCAATGTCAGAATAACTATGATTTTAGTATCTAATACAGATTCTAGCACACTTCTTCTCTGGCCAGACATCTATCATTTAAGCTTTGGATTCATTTAAATCTTTCACACTTCATTTACAGAAATTTTCAATGTTACTGTTAACTTTTACTGAAAAAAGCTTAAAGGGTACTAATATTGTAAGTCCTCGTGTAAAGCTCGCCAGTTTTTAAATTCTCAAAACAAAAAAAGTTTAATAGGAATTTTCCATAAAAAACTTTCAAGATGTGCTAAAAGAATTTATGAATTACTACAGAAGGCAAAAGAGTGAAATTACTGATCCAATAATTACTGATCCAATAATAATAAGATACTGATCGTATCTTTCCCCTTAACTATACTGACAAAACAACAGAATTTATGAATAAGAGAAGAAATACTCAATCTCTGTGGTGACGGAGTAGTTCTGTATCTTGATTGTGGTGGTGGTTACTGAATCCACACGTGATAAAATGGCACAGGACCATACACCCACTGTTTCAATGTCAATTTCCTGGTTTTAATATTGTACTAAAGTTATGTAAGATATAAACATTAGGGGAAACTGGGTGAAAAGTACAGGGCTCTCTCTGCTATTTTGCAACTTCTTGTGAATTTATATTTCAAAATTAAAAGTAAATAAATAAGCAAACAAATCATGAGTTTACTTAATGACAACAAAAGTACCATATATAAAAAAGAAATTAACCTAAATACTCTGTTTGGCAAACTAGAAAACTGAAACCTAACGAGGTAATACACACAAACTTACACGGTCAACAACAGAGTGGAGGCACCTAGTTGACATGCTGTTAACTGAACATTCTGTATTAAACAATGGACTTGAAATTGGAAGTAACCAATAATTTGTGCGCATTAAATAACTCCTTATTTTAAGGAAGACCAGTCATTTGATGCCTATAATGCATTGAAATAAAAGCAATAAACACACATACACACACATTTATTATAATTTATTTAAAGGAAGGAACTTTTTTTGAGGGAGGGAAAAAAATCTCGAAGAAATTTATATTTAACCGTAAACCTCCCACCTTTGGAAGAAATTGATGTCTAACTGAAAAACCTGAGACAGTATTCTAAATGAGATGATGCCATCTCTTCAGTAGGGTCTTCCTCAGAGAAGAGTGTACAGCAACTATTCTTGTCCTGAGTGGTTCTAAACTGCTACTATGTAAAACTAAACATAGGCTATCTTTGACTCCAAAAAATGCATTTTCAAACAAATAAAGATAATATTCAGGATGGCTACTTTCAAGTTTTCCACAAGGAACAATTATGCTCCATGAAGACAAATGCTTGCTGAATGAGCAGTTGCAAACCAGTCATAATATAGCATCCTACAGAATTTCACTCTAAAGTCTGAACTGATACCTCAGTTATCAACCTGTTACGCCTACACAATAGTTTTGGGTAACATTTATCCTTATGAGACTTGGTTTGGTAAAAACAGGACCTACCATTTTAGAAAAACAACTGAACCAGTGGAAACAAACTAGCTGCCCAATCTCAAGTATAAACATTAGTATGTAAATAAAACCGATGTCTGTCTAAAGTGGCTTCCAGATGATATAATGCAACTATTCAATTGTCCCAACAGCAATGTAAAGACACCACATTACTTGAAATGCATTGAGAATTGAGATTCGTGGGAACAAACAGCGAAAGAAGCTACACAAAGTTAATAGATCTTTAGTGAAGTTAGGTGAGAACATATGAAAAAATGGATTAGCAAGGGGAAATCTAGGTTAGAAACATACAAACATATTAACAGGGCTAGGAAAGTGACGTTTTAAAATTGTAGCCTGAATGAGACAATATGCTAACTAGTAATACTCTTTATTTTAGGAGGGAAGAAAAGCCAGAGCAACAGAATATATCATCATTCTTTACAGAGCAATATGCTTTAAAATTCTTTACTTTTGAAGAGATTACTAACAAATGCAACCCTCATAGACAAATACCCAATCCTCCATATCTATGCTAAGAGTATTCGTTTGGCCCACCAATAGTTTGGCATGGGCAAGGGCCTGGGATCGGTAATGATGAAATAAATAATAAGGCAGGAACCAGAACATAAAATATCTACTATCACACAAAAATTATAACAGCTAACATTTATGACATTCCAGAAGCAGTCTAAGAACTTACCAGCATACTAAGAGCTCACAATAATCCTATAAATAAGGACTATTTATTCTCAATCTCGGAATGAAGAAATCGAGGCAGAGACAGATTAAATGACTTGCCCAAGGTCACATAGCTAGTCAGTGGCAGAGCCAGTACTTGGACACAGGTGGATGCGAGTTTGGATTTATCTGAAAGGCTAGGGAGGCATTGAGGGATTATAGACAAAATATGGCTGAAAATCACATTCACATTTTATTTTAGCAAGATCCCTCAGGTAGGGTAGAAGAATGACTAAGGAAAAACTCTAAAGCAGGCAGATCAGTTAAGAGACTGATGTAGCAAGCCAGAAGTAATGAAGGCTTGAATTAAAGGAATAGCAATAGAATGAAAAGAAATGAACAGATGATAAAATAAAATAAAAGAAGTGAACAGATAAATGCAAAGGATGCAAAATCAACTTGATTTCACGATTGGGTGGAGAGAGTGAGATTCCATAGCCTGAAAGACGAGCACAACCCAATAGCTTCATGTTTTAATCACACTACTAACTTCATCAAAATCTTAAAGCAGATCCTTTCCATCTTAAGTCACCCTCATTTCAGCAAGAGCTGCAGCATTTGACTTTCTCCCCTTCGAAAAAAGTAACTATATATTAAAATCACTGCCCCTTGGTAACTGCTAAGTGTTTAATATGCATACAGTAAAGAGAGCTATTAAATGTTTTTGGCAAACCACATGCAGACCACTGATAAACCACTGAACAAAAGATGGACAGAGAAGCTACAGAGAATATATCCAGTGTGTGGAATTTAGTAAACGTTCTTATCATCGTCAGTACTCTAAGTTTAAGAAAAATCTAAATGCTCTCTGAATAGATTTGATCCTAATTTTATCAATTATAGGGAAGGGTCTGTGACCACCTGTTTTAGGATTCAAAAAAAGGAAAATAACGTAACTTCAAATCTAAATCAACTATTGTTCTTTTTTTCTCATTTGTAAAAATAAATAGAAAAACAAAAAACAAACAAACAAACAAAAACCAGTATCCTTACAGCCCAAGTCAAGCATCTATAAAATACTGCATTAAGATTATAACAATCATTGGAAAAACTTACTGTAACTTCAACCTTCTTACCACTATAAGGGTAAAAAAGCCAGGGCCTTCCAGTAACTAAATGCTCTTGGAAAGTGTCCAAGACAATGTTATAGTAAATTTCCAACTTGTTTCATCTAAGATCAAGAAAAACAAGTTATCTAAAGCACTGGATTATGTTTAAATAGGCTCTAACTAAAAGTTTTACGTCAAATAATCACTCGGAAAAATCTTTGTACTTAAGATGGGCCTTAAGTCCAGTAAAGGTCACCGGGGGGAATAGCTGCACGTAGGAATCTAAGTCACATATTACTTAGTATGATTTTGAGAAAAATGTTTCAATACCAATAGCTTCCATTTTGAGAGAATGAGAGTTTGGCAGAATCCATTAAAGTAATGGTTTACAGTGATAATGAAAATGTCCATGGCTTCTCATGGGGAGAGCATGTGGGGATGGTTTCTCTCTGGTTTCTCGCCTGAGCCACTCTTTAGTCTCCTGTTATTTGTGGTTCAGCTTCCTTTTGCATGGGTTGTATGTTTGGTAGCTATATACTAATTTCATCTACAAACAAACATAAAGGTGCTTTACATGTGTGAGCGCATATGTGAATATACATATATAACACTCTTGACGCTCTGGGATTTCCACTGATAACAACCGCTTTAGAAATTAAAGTTCTACTCAATTGAGAAGTAAAAGCTAGCAGTTAAGAGAAAAACATAGCCAAAGAGCAAAGGGAGCTATAATAAAATTAACTCAGGAGCCAAAAAAATCTAAATCAAGGTTCATGAAACAAACAAAGCCAGCACTCTTTCACTGAGCATCTTTATCTATAAATGTTGACATTTTTAAAAAGTTGAGAGGTACACCAACTTACATTTATGAAAAATGACACTGCAGGATAAATTTCTAATTCCCAAAAGAAATAATTCAAGTTTAAAGATCTGAATATAAAAAAGCTGAGGTGAAATGAACAGAAAAAGCAAACACGGTTTTATAGGAACCATGAAGCTATCTGAAACATTAAAAGTGGGACAGACTGATTATAATATATGAAAGACCCAAAATGAACAAATTAGGCATAGATACTTCCATTGTGTTCACCATTTACTGAAACAAGCAATGACTTCCAATTAATACTTGCTACAAAAGTTGCCATAAATTGGCTACTTCTAATTTTTCAAATGATGAACAAAGGAGAGATTTGTTGCAATCTATTTTGTAACTTATCAACACTGAGCTATTAAGTTTCTATTAGTGATGCTTTAACCCAAGGATTTGTGCTAAGGAGACTGAAATCTGTTACTACTCACTAAAAAGATATGCAACATAAAGCTGACCCCTAAAGGCTTCTTCATGCACATTTGCAACCACAGTGTTCCCGATATGCAGTACACTAACTAGCAACAGATTGGTTAAAAACAGTTTGGATTTTCAACTTCCCATAACACAGGCGGCATTTTTAGAAGCAATCATATTCAAATAAATGTGTCCTTTACAGTTACGGGATGAAATCTTCAGCTGGACAGGCACCAATGCCCCGATTTTCTACTTTTTTCGTAAACCATATGACTTCCACATGCTGAGAATGTTTTATGCTTTAACCTGCAGTAAAGGCTTTACATCATTTTAATGCTCAGTGCTTAAAATACAACAGAATAATCCCAACAAATGCAAGGAAAATATTTGGTTTACTTTAAATTATTTCAACCAGACTACTAGACAGAGAAAGTTCAATGAAAGCTTTTCCCATAACTTTGCATTTCCACAGAAGAAAACAAAAAGAAACTGAGGTAAAGGTGTGTGGAAGAAAAAAATACTCTTATATTTTCCAACCCTTAACAAACATTTTAGTTTATATTTCTAAAATAATTATTGAATATTTTAATGTTCTATGTCTAACAGAGTATCTTTCAGCCCCCCCTCCAAAAAAAACACTCTATTGTGAAGTTATGTAGGATTTTTCTCCAATTTTGCAAAGTAATATTTCAGGCTAAAATAGAAGGTTTAAAAAGTCTGGAAAGCTCAGTCTGTAACAAACTAAAGGCTCAGCTTTATACCAATATATTCTATATTCGAAATTCGAAATTTAGAAGACATCAATTTTTTTTCTATTCAGGTCAATCTAAATATATATCCTACCTCACGCTTAGAGTCAGCTTATCTGTGTGAATGATCAACTACAGAAATTTCAAATGAAAGGTTATAAAACACACCATAAATTATATATTGCGTCTCTGTGACTTTCAGTTTTTATGGAATCGAAGGTCCTTTACTGATAAGTTCATGAATTGATAAGTTTGGAGCCAAAATGTAAATACACTAAATTTTCAACAGTTGAATGAGAAATTATATCAATTCCTTTAGTTATTGAAAAGTCCATTGCACTAAAAAATCTGTCATATGAGAAAGGTTATTGAAAAACTTCTATTTCAGACAGAAGGAAGTACAAATATATGATCCTAAATTCTCCTGGTGTAATATTAAAGATTGTGAGAAACAAGGGATGTTACAATCCTCTTCCCTTTATAACTCTACTGGAAACTTGGGGAAAAAATATCAGAATTCGAATTTTCCAAACTTGTCTTCTACACATAATTCAACTAAATCTAACAACTTAGTTGTGCAATGTTAAAATAAGTTTAATGCAAAACACTCTCATCTTGATGTTATAATTACCTGTGGCTAAAAGCAAAATAAAAACAGACGCAGGTCCTTTTCATCTAATGATATATTTTACACACGAAACCACAAACAGCACAACCGTCTTAGCACAAACTAAACAGGCACAAGAGGCATTATGTCCAATCCAGGAAGAGAAATGTACCAGGCCAAGAAAGGAAGGAAGGACTGAAGGACGGAAGAAGGGAAGGAAGGAAAGAAGGGAGGGAGGAAAGGAAAGGGAAGACTGAGGTCTCTATACCTGCAGGATCCCAGCGAAATGAACTAGTCACATCACTCTACGCCATATGAAACACGAGGGTTTTTTACAGCTTCAAGATACATTTAAAAAGCAATCACTTTATAGGATTCAACTTTAGATAGTATAGTAGCTTTCATGCCAACTGCATTCTCCCCTTCACTCACCAAATGCTTCCTCACTCTCCCACACCAGGTTTCAGGCAAATGCGAGACTGAACAGGGTGGGGTAGAAGCACAACACTAACAGCGGCTTTCGGCGACTCCCGCACCCCCACCCCCCACCCCACCCCCACCTCCAAATAATTTCCAACAGTTTTCCCTACTACGAAAATAAGTCGCCCCATCTCAGGACAGACAACAGTCATTCTGTGTCTTTCGTAGACACACTGAGATGCCTACACATGTCAGCCCTCCCGACCCCCAACCCATGCCCACGACTCTTAAGTGATGTTTAATCGATTTAACGCGAAGAAGATGAGCTACCTCTACCTGCTGTTTCGGGGTGAGGGTGGGTGGAGGACTCCTTTCAAAGTAGCCCCAACAGTGTCACCAAAACACGGTTCCGGAATAAAATATTAAGAACACTTTTTCCTTTCCCACCTGATCTGCCGACTTCAGGAGGCAACATTCCACCTCCTCGCCACCTCGTCCCCACAACGCTCCCGCGGGCAGTTTGGGGTGGAGATGTGTCCAGGGCGCGGGGCGGAGGCGGGGAGGAGGAGTGTGATCGAGCAACGGGACACAACCGAGTTGCTCAGCCCGCACCACGTCGCCACCAGCCCACAAGCCCGGGACCCGGACCTCACGCCCGCTTCCCTGCCCAGGCCCAGTGAAAAGCTATGGCTCCAGCTATCGAACTTCCCATCTCCAGACATTTATTCGAGACTAACATACCGCACAAGTACACGTCACACAGTTTAGAACAGTTCTACACCCCCAAACAAACCCACACACCTCCGGGTCACCTCACAGTTTCCCAAACTCCACATAGGAGACCCCACCTCCAGGATTCAAACCTTCCGCCCATAGTGAAGGAGACCAGGAGCAAAGAGTTGGGGAGCTGCCAACGCCTTTCAATTACCGCCCCCCACAAACTGCCCCACCCCAGACGGTGCGACCGGGTCACCCACTAGGGAGCCCCCTGATTCCTCCCTCCTCTCAATCGGGCCGCTTAAGAGACCTATCCCCAGCCCACTCACTTTCGCCCCAAAGCCCCTCAAAAAAAAAAAAAAAAAAAGTGAAGAGAAAGAAGTGAGGAAAGAGACTTGAGGTAGTCCGGTTTGAAAACCTCTCGACTCACCTCGGAATCGTTGCTGAGTTCTCTCCGCTCGGCACAGCCCCCTCCCCAACGTCCCGGTACGAAGAGCTGAGATAGGGAGGAGGGGAAGGCGGGAGGGGGAGGGGTGCCTTCCGCGTGGGGCGCCTGTCGGGAGGGGACTGGGGAGGGGTTGAGGTCCGCGCAGGAAGAGGAGAAGGGGGAGGGGAGGCCCCTATCTCCCAGTCTCCCCCTGAAAACCTCCCTTGTCTCAATCACATCAGACTGACTGTCTTTGTCTGGCTGACAACCGCCATATTGATATCAACAGCCCCGCTCCCACCTGCTGCAGCCAGGCGGCCCTGGGATTTGTAGTTCCTGCCTCCCTTGAGTAAAAGCGCGCGACTCAGTGTCCAGAGGCCCCAGGGAACTACAGCTCCCGGCAAGTCCCGCGCCCATCCGCCTTCCCACAGGGAGGAGGGGAAAGGGGCGCACGAGCCGTGAGAACTACACATCCCAGAATACCATGGGACCCAGGCCCGGACTCGGGAAATGATATCATGCTGGGGTGGAGAGGATGAATTGGCGGCGGGGATGAATTTGAGCTGACGGAAGGAGGTATTTAGAGACGGGAGGGAAAGAAAAGATAACTACAGTTCCCATGATACATGGATGACTACGTATCCCATAATGCCCCGAGAAGGGGCGTAGGGAAGAAAAACTGCATGTCCCGCGATGCTCTCTGCGGGCGAGTGGCGGAGCTTGAACCGGAAGATCGCTTCTGGGTTTGAGGTGTCGAGTAACTGGTGTTGAACAATCAAAAGTCCAATATGAAACTGGTGAGTCTCCGCTCCTACAGAGGGCAGTGGCCATATCCTTTTGGACTTCGTCGTTTCCACCTTGGGAAGGGAACCATCGCGAAAAAGGGGTGGCAATTAGGAAACTAGAAAGTGGGGTGGACTAAGCAAAGCTGATTGTTGTTGAGGGGGTTAAAAATCACACCTCTGTACCCCTCACCTCCCACCCCGCATACACAACTACCTGGAGATCTTGCACATCCTTGGTGGGTCCCTTTGGTTAGATAAGAGGTTGACGGTAACATTTTTTCACCGAGGAACTAAGGTTGGATTTATGAACTAGGTTTTATACTTCTCAGCTGCTACGTGAGTGTTATAATAGGTAATTAGCTTATTTCCACGCAACTGACACTTGATTAACGTTTCTCGCTACCGTTGTTGAGAAACATTTGGTTATTTGTGGGCAGAGGGTAGAAAATATTGGGAAGAGGGTAATTATTACGTTTTCTGTTCCTAATTGACTCCTAATTGCACTTGGAAGTCAGAGAAGGCCGAGGTTAGGGTGTGCTCTTAGAGGCTTTGAGTCTTAAACCCTGTGGAGGATATGGATAGCCTGAGAGGAGGTACACTCGCATTGCATTCAGGAGCGCCCTTCTAGTGGTAGATAGAAGGCTGCCTGATTCATGAATCGCTTAGTAAAGCCAATTAGATCTTCGAATTAAAAAAAAAAAAAAAAAAAAAAAGATTACAGTCTGGGGCTGTAGGCACTTCATGAGCCAAGGTTAGACGAACGTGCCAATACACCTGGCATCTTCCCGTCAAAAAACTCAAAACACCTGGCTTATAGGGACGCTTCTCAAGCCTTTCTTTTTAGCCATTTTACTGTCATTGTGCTCACAGACCTAACTAATTTATTGCAACTGTGTGGAATTAATAGCATAATTAGGAGAGTAGCAAAGCATGTGTGAGATGCCATGCCTTTTAAAATCATGTTCCTGCAGCCAAATATTGTCAAGCTTTACTTTCTGTGATTTTTATAGAAAAACAAAAGATTTATTTTCTTTTTCCATTTATATAATTATTTGAACATGTTTTTCCAAAGTATATGTGGGGGCAGAGCCCCAGAAAGTAGTTTCCAGGCTCTCGGCCTCACATAGACAGGTGCTGGCTCAGGTAGTAAATGGCCATCAACTGTGATGGGATGGCCATCAGCTGTGGCTAGTTGGCTGTCAGCTGTAACCAGTGAGCCATTGGCCACTAATATAACTGCTGTGGCTATGCTAGCAGAAAATGGGGGCTAGCAAGAAGATGGCGGCTGGGCTGGCAAGCGTGGATGGTGGTTTGCGGACAGTGTGGATCCAGCCTCCAGTGAGAGTATAGTGCCGCCAGAGAGAATATAGTGGTATGACTCCCCTACCTGTGCTCCGTGGGTGTTCCTTTTTGGCCTCACCATATCCTGCGTTCTTATGGGGGGAACAGGAGCAGAGACCCCGCAGGCCACCCTGCACGACAGTATACATATCTCCCTCATCCCCTCTTTGGCCATTACCATGTGACAGGTATGTATTTACTCAGCCAAGTGTCGTCGCTGTGTCGCTATTTTCTGAGAAGAAGTTAGAAAAAGTATTAGAAGTAGATTCAACTCCAAAATTGTCTTCATTTAAAGTCCTATATGGAAGGAAGAGGTTGAAGATCAGTAAACCCTGAGATTATCAATTTGCTCCTGGGTCGGTGTGCTAAATACCTAAGAATGCAGAATTGAAGGTCACCGCCCTAGCCCTAAAGAATCATGCCATCTAATGAAGTTAGAAAAGTAAGCCAAAATTATAATTCGCTGCATTCATGATAAAGCAGAGTCCTTTTCAGAGGTTGGGGAATTGAGAGGATAATTGGAGATGGTGCTGAGCGGGGACTGGTGGGGGCATGGTGCCAACAGTCAGCTTCCTGGAAAAATGACTCTTGAACTGATAAGAAGGATGAGTAGCCGAGGGCCTTCCTTGAATCTTCAGTTTAGGAGCAAGAGAGCTTGTGCCGAAATGGTTGGAGCACAGACCATGTGTCTTCAAGAAAGGATAAATCACATTTGGAGTGCCTGGTGAGAAGGCATGCAAATGGGATGCAGTTTTCCCCTACAAACTCATTTGCTGAGGTTATCAGAGAGCCATGGTTTACTTTCAGTATACTTTGGTTTGCTCATAATATCCTCCCGCTTCATTTCTTTAGAGATGTGAAAACATGGAAGGGAAAAAAGTAGAAATTATTTTGTGTAAGAACCAGAAGATGCCTCAGAGGAAGAGGAGGTGTTCTGTCTATGGTCCCTCCTTTTTTACATTCAATCTATGTATTCCATATTAAAACTCATTTGGGATTTGGTAAGTGGTAATGCAGAATTTCTGTCAACATAGCAAAGTGGTTTCCAAAAGATGGACTTCATTAGACATCTTTTTGTGTGACACACCTCCCATAGAGTTGGTATAAATCCTCCCGTGGCCTAAATGTTTTCACTTTGTGTACTGCTTCAAGAATATGTCGTAAGCAGTGCTTTACATTTATATCATGAAACACAGAAATATTCTTTATTGAGCACATTCTTGTTTTTGAGATTATGACTTGCCAAAATACCCTTCCCACTCACAGCCTATGACTGCATCTTGTTGATGCTACTTCTGTTCTTCAACAGGTCTGTTTCTCTCCAGTCCCACTAATACTGCCTTTGTAGGGACTCTTTTCACTTGACACTTGAAGTTCAACGAGACCTTCTGTCTAGTCTCCCTGCATTCCATTTTAACCCTCTCTCCAGTTCATTCGCTACTCTGCATTCCGGAAGTTGTTTTAAATTGCAGAGTTCTATAAATCCCTCAGTCGCTTCCTTTGTCCTTAGGATAAAGTCTTATAGCTCTTGACTTACTTGGTCCTGCAGAATATGGCCTTGCCTACCTCCAGGCTCATGTCTAGCCCTCATCTCCCTGGTTCTCCTTGTTCCAATTATATTGCACATCTTCCAGTTCCTTGAACTCTCCCTGCTGTCTTTTGCCTCTGGGAGTTTAAATATGTTCCATTGCCTACAACACTTTTCTGCCTGCCTAAATTTCTTTATATATTTCAGGTCTCTGTTTGAATAGCACTTCTCCATGGTTTTCTGGAATTAAAAACCATGGGAGAGCCCTCCTCTCTGCTTCCATAGCACACTTCCTTTCGTAGCATTTGTGATTATTGGATTTATTTCTGTCCTCCCTCTTGTAGACTCTATTCCCAGGGCCTGACACATAGGGTGACGCTGCTAAATAGTAGTTGAATGAATCATCTCTGAAAGATTATCAAGGTCTGTGAATATCACTGAGAAAAGATTAAGGGGTAAAGTTTAAACATTACAATAAGCTATAATCATTGGAGTAAAAAAAAAAAAAATTGCTGCCCTTTATGGGCCCCAGTAATTGCTTTATGGAGCAATTACTGTATCCAAGCACTGTTGGAGGTACTCACTAGTTAGTTTCCCTTTTTGGTCCTTTGATCTAGGTGATCGTATTCCCATTATACAGATAAAAATCTGAGCCTCAGGGAAGTGAAGTGGCTTGAAGTTACACAGGTGAAAAACGTGGGAGAGCCAAGATCTGGACCCAGGTGTCCTTCCTTAAGCCTCTGTTCCTTACTGAGGGCAAAGACTCCAGACCTTGCATGGTACGTGGCATGTGCTCCGTAGGTTCTCTCTTCAAAGACAGGAAGCCAGGAGTGCGTACTGAGAAAAAGGTTATTCAAGGCTATTTATTTTCAAATTAGCTTTAAATGGGAGTTTGGTTAAATTAAGCTCTTCAAAAAGATTAGTGGTAAAAAATTAAAGTTTGGAAACTTTCTTAGTATTATAAAGGGTTCCATATCAAAGCATACCAATTGAGTTCCCACGTTAGTTTTTATACTACACAATATATAAGCTCTGATACCATTAATAGTTCTCTAACTTTACACATCATTCTCTTGGTGGCTTTTTATACACCCAAGGGAAGGCAATGGATGTCATTATAATGTAATCCTTGGATATCTCCTTCTTAGAGAAATACCAACTGAAAAGATTGAAATGACCATCTGTAATATGCAGTATTCAGGCAGCTTTATTCAACTGAAGAAAATTCATTGGTACCTTCAGTGAACCAAAATCGTTTTAAAAAGAACAGGAGAATTAGAAATGTATCCTCTAAATTAGCACATTTTAGAGCCCGTTCTGTTTTAGTATAGACTGAGCCTGACTGGGTATACCCTGATGGCCAATTCAGCTAAGGATAGCAACTGGATTTCATCAGGGTCCTTCACAAGAGACCACGGAACAAAAGAAATAGTGAATGCATTGCCAGAAATTGAGTCTGAAACATCATGGCCAGGAATTTAGTCATTCAAATAGATGAAGATTCAAGTAAATAAAATAGTGAGAAGCAGTTCAAGAATGCAGCACGTCACCCTTCTATATATAGTTCCAACATAGAATCATCTGGTTTATGCGGTCAACAGAGATGCAGCCACCATATACCCTTGGCATTCAAAGTTTCAATACTTGCCATTTGAACTATTGTATTTGACCCCAAAGATCGATGACCAGGAACTGTTTGTAATTTTGCTGAGGCACAAATTTCAATGCTACTCTAAGATTAATGGTAATCCTTAGTGAATGAGCCTGACTGCCTCAGAATCCATGGCTCTCTGCAGTTATTGGTGCTCTCCTATTAAAGGTCTACAAGAAAGGTCATTTAAATGCTTGTTATGCTCTACTTCTTGAATCTGACGGAGGGCATTATATGCTGTAGTTGTCTTTACAAATTGAAAAACTGAAGCAGGCCACGAGATATATTCTTCAGGGGTCTACACTCCTTAGTACAATATGCTTTCTCATTACTACTGGCTTTGGGGGAAGGCTCAAACTTTTAACTCGCTATTTCTCCCATGAAAACAGATGGAGTAAAGAAATAGATTCACGGACTGCCCCCTGTGGAAGACAAAACACCAAGTGGAATTGTACATTGTAAAGATCGTGGCTTGAAATGGGCAAATCCTGCCCCAAGGTCAATTTAACAAATCCTTAGAATGGGGTGGTTAATCCTCACCTTAGATCTAAGAGTGATGGATTCTTTCTCCAATTTACAGACCTGCAGAATCCTTTTGACTTCTTAGAATTTGGAGCAAGAACAGAAAATCTCTTGCTATAAATTACAAACATTAACAGTTTTGCTGGTGCTTAATTCTCCTATTGCAGTATGATTTTTAAAACGTCAACCAGATTTCACTTTTCTATTTCATTTTGCTGGTTGATTAGAGTGCCCTCGTGTGTCTTGATGATGTAATAACATTTCAAGCTTTCAGAAGGTCATGTTTTATCACCACCTCCATGTGATAGGATTTTTCCCCCTTTCAAACTCTGAAAAGCTATGTGGGACATAAGGCCAAGTCACACACCTTGTTCAGTAATATTCTGAGATAAAAATGGATAAATTACTCTTGGGCATTTCAAAGCCCTAATTGTTGCGCTGAAGAGTAAATCTTTTATACGTATCAAGGCAAAAAAAAAAGTAAACTGATGACGGGTTATTTTGGTAATAGTTGAATAGATAGATAGATAGATATAGATATAGATATATCTGGCTTACAATACAAGCATGACAGCATTACTGTTGCTTATAATTGCAGAAGCACATTTGTTTTGTGGCTGGTTTGCTCTGAGTACTCAAATCTCTCTGCCATTTGCTCTGATGATCGGCAGAGTATACGTGACAGATGAGGCCAAGAGTGCATGTCTCATGGCTGCAGAACTCAGTAAAGCCTAGCATTCTGAATGGAAAATTCACTCTTGGCTTGCTAACTACCGACAGAGGTCCAGGCATAAACTGCCAATCAGTTCTTCCTCATCCATTTATTCATTCAACAAACGCCAGACTCCTCTGTGCTAGCCATTGCGCAAGATACTTGATATCGTGCAGTGAACAAAACATATTTACTCTCTGCCTTTATGGAACGTCAAGTCTAGCGGGCTTACTGTGCAAGTCAAACAATATTACAGTGAACTTCCTGATGTGGAGATACCATTGGGCATTGGCTCAAGTGTTGTTGTTTTTAATGCAGTGGTCAAACAATGTATTTAATCGTATCCAAGAATATGTTTTCTTAAAATTTTAACAGATATGGCCAACTTGCACACTACCATTTTACCGGTAGTGTATGAGAATACATGTCCCAAACCTCGCCAACAGCGCCGTCTGTTTCTTTATTCTTACCAAGTGTCCTAATGTAACTTTCTTCTTTCATCAAGCCTCACACCCTCTTGTCTCTTAGACTTCAGCCATATTTAGTAGAATGTCCTTGCAGTAGTGATATGGATGTGGGAAAATGTAGCAGAAAGGGCAGCAAATTTCTTCAGATAAAAAAAATGGCCACATAAAAATTTTTAAAAGGAATTTAAAAAAAAATCTATGTGTTGCTTTGAAAATGCTGATGCATGGGTGCAGTAATTAAGATGACAGTATGATGGGATCAGGCAAATTGGAGCAGCAAGTGGGCCAAGTGTGTGTAAGTGGCATAGGAGATTCCTGATACACCCCACCAAAGGGACAACCAGTGAGATGGAGCTAGGAGTTGATGTATCAGGAAGGCTAAGAAAGAGATAGATGCCAGAACTCGCAGAGATCATGAGAAAATTCACTCTTGGCTTGCTAAATACGGACAGAGGTCCAGGCAAGAATGCAGACAGAATGGCTAAAGGGGAATAGGAAAGACTGTAGGAAAAAAGGAGTCAGCTTGAAAGCCCCAAGGTGCTCAGTGATGAAGACTAAGAACTGTGTGGTGGGAACTTGACTGTGAGAAAAACAAGAAGTTTAAATTGTCCTTTATTGACCATATATCTGAAGGAAATGCCTTAAAGGTCTAAAACATTTAAATTTATTAAAAGCACAAGTGAATGAACTTTAGCTTTCTCAAGAATAGAGAATCAGATAGATGATGTTTAAGAAAGCAATTCTTTTTAGGAAATGTAAAACTAACACCCTTTTTGCCCTTAAGGTAAAGTTTATTTTTCATCATTCATGTTTGTGAGGGGATGGAAGGAGGTGAATAATAAACGTCTTGCATTAATAATCCATTTCTCAGATTTATGACCTAAGCAGAAGTTCCCTTTTCCAAATACAGCATTTCTGCATTTTTCTATTCCAATAAAATAGACAGACATAATTGGATGTTCTAATTTAATAAGTCTTCCTTCCCATGTTTTTTTTCAGCATGTGGAAATACGGGTAAACAAGCAGCAGTATTAATGTAAAAGATAATCATTATTGTAATCATTACCTTTTTTACATCTTTAAACAGCTTTGTTAAGGTATAATTTACGTACCACAAAATGCATGCCTTTAAAGGGTACAACGCAATGACTTTTAGTAAATTTACAGAGTTGTGCAATCATCACCACAATCCAGTTTTAGAATATTTCCATCACTTCAAAAAGATCCCTAGTGCCCATTAGCAGTCAGCCCTCGATACCACCTCCAGGCCCAGGCAACAGCCAGTATCCTTTATGTCTTACAGATTTGTCCCCTCTGGTCATTTCCTATAAATTAACTTATGCTCTCTGCGGGCTTTTGTGTCTGACTTCTTTCACTTAGCATGACATCTTTGAGCTTCTCCCATGTTGTAGCATGTATTGCTCAATAATGTTCCACTCTATGAATATAACACATTTTGTTTATCCATGTACCAGTTGATAGACATTTGGATTGTTTGCACTTTGGGCCGATTACCGTGTGGACATAAGTGTTTATTTCTAATGTCTCCATGTTTTCATTTCTTTTTCTTGCATGATTGCACTGGCTAGACCCTCCAGTACAACATTGAATACTTTGCAGTGGTGAAAGCAGACCTCCTTGCCCATCTTTTCCCCCTTCCCAATCTTAGGGGGGAAGCATTCAGTTTTTCACTACTGAATGTGATGTGAGCTGTAGGTTTTTCGTAGATGCCACTTATCAAGTTGAGGCTCTTCCCTTCCGTCCCTAGTTTGTTGAGCATTTTTATCATGAATGGGTCTTGGATTTTATCAAATGCGTTTCCTTTGGATATCAAAATGATCATATGGTTTTTGTCCTTTATTATATTAATGTGGTGTATTACTTTAATTGAATTTTTGAATGTTAAATCAATCTTCCATTCTAGGGATAATTCCCACTTGGTCATGATTCATAATCCTTAGTATATGTTGCTGGATTTGGTTTGCTAGTATTTTATTGAGGATTTTTGCATATATATTCACAAGAGATATTGGTCTGTAGTTTTCTTGTGACATCTTTGTCTGGCTTTGTGTCAGAGTAATATTGTTCTCGTAGAATGAGTTGGGAAATGTTCCCCCTTCCTCTGTATTCTGGATGAGTGTTTCTGGATGAGTATGTGAATAATTGGTATTATTTCTTCTTTAAATTTTGATAGAATTCATCAATGAAGCCATTTGGGACTGAGCTTTTCTTTGTGGGAAGATTCTTTTTTATTAAACATTTCAGAAGGATTTTTTTTTTTTAATTTTATTGGGGAATATTGAGGAACAGTGTGGTTCTCCAGTACCCATCAGCTCCAAGTCGTTGTCCTTCAATCTAGTTGTGAAGGGCGCAGCTCAGCTCCAAGTCCTGTCGCTGTTTTCAGTCTTTAGTTGCAGGGGGCGCAGCCCACCATCCCATGTGGGAATTGAACTGACAACCTTGTTGAGAGCTCGCGCTCTAACCAACTGAGCCATTCAGCTGCCCCTTGAGAAGATTTTTAATTGATTAATTCAATTTCTTTAATTGAATTTGCTGTAGATCTCTTCAGATTTTCTATTTGTGCATTACATTCTTTTAAAAAGTTGCAGTAAAATATACACAACATAAAATTTACTATTTTAACCATTTTTAAAGGCACAGTTCAGTGGCGTTAAGTACATTCACGTTGTTGTGTAGCCATCCATGTTGTCCCCTCTGGTCATTGCCTGTGCCAGAATTTTCTTCCTTTTAAGGTTGTGTTATACTTTGTGTAAATACCACACTTTGTTTATCCATTCATCTGTTAATGGACACCTGGGTTGTTTCCACCTTTTAGCTGTCGTGAATAAAGCTGCTATGAACACGGGCGTACAAATATTCGAGCCTGCTTTCAGTTCTTTTAGATATACAAGAGTCCTCTCATGTCCATGGTTTTGCTTTCTATGATTTCAGCTACCTGCGGTCACCCATTGTCTTAAAATATTAAATGGAAAATTCCAGAAATAAAAAAAAATCCCTAAATTTTAAATCGTGCTCCATTCTGGGTAGAATGTGAAATCTTGCGCTGCCCTGCTCCATCCTACCAGGACGTGAATTATCCCTTTGTCCAGCATCTCCATGCTGTAGACACTCCCCTCCCAACAGTCACTTAGTAGCCATCTTGGTCATCAGGTCAACTGCCATCGTATTGCAGTGCTTGTGTTCAAGTTGCCCTTATTTTACTTAATAATGCCACATTCATATCACTTTCATTATGATATATTGTTATAATTGTTCTATCTTATTATTGTCATTAATCTCTTACTGTGCTTAATTTAAAAATTAAACTTTATCATGGGTATGTATGTACAAGTATAGTAAAAAACAACATGGTATAAATAGGGTTCGTTATTATCCACAGTTTCAGGCATCCACTGGGGGTCTTGGAACATATCCCCTGCAAATAAAGGGGGACTATTGTATACCCAGAAATAGAACTGCTACATCACATAGTACATCTCAGTTTTAACTTTTCGAGGAATGAACTTACTGTTTTCCGCAGCATATGCGCCTGCACCATTTTACATGCCCACCAGTAATGCACAGGGGTTCTGTTTTCTCCATCTCCCCCACTCGTCAAACTTGTCACTTTCTGTTTGTTTGTTTGTTTGTTTTTGATTACCGTTCTAATGGGTGTGAAAGAGTATCTCACTGTAGTTTTGACTTAACGTTCCTCTAATGATTAGTGATGTTGAGCATCTTTTTATATTTGTTGATAGTCAATACATGTACATTATTTAATTTTAATAAAAAGAAAACTGTACAACAGGTTTTTAAAAAATAGAAAGATCCCTTCCTCCCTTTGTCTTCCTCTCCGGAGCAATCTCAGTTATATCTTTTTGGTGTGTGTATCCTTCAGAGGTATGCTGTGGGCTTTGACACATTTGTGTAATTTCCATCCCTTTCTTATGTTTTATATAAATGGTGAGTTACTACCCACACTGGCTTTGCATATTCCTTTTTCTTTTTTTAAGTTAGAAATGCATCTTACAGATCATTTCATATCAGTATCTGTAATTGCTGCTCACTGAAAAGTAAAAAAATGTTGTCATTATACTTTTTATTTTTCTCTCATATAAGATGTGGAACATGTTTTCATACGTTTATAAAAGCATCTGTATTTCCATTTCCCTCCCAACTCTCTTCTATCCCGCTTGATCTATTAATATTACAATACAAAACTACTATTTTACCTTAGGTGCCTTTAAAATATATATATGTATGTATTTAAAGATTTGGGGGTTTTTTTATTGGGGAAGGGGAACAGGATTTTAATTGGGGAACAGTGTGTACTTCCAGGCCTTTTTTCCAAGTCAAGTCGTTGTCCTTTCAATCTTAGTTGTGGAGGGTGCTGTTCAGCTTCAAGTTGTTGTCCTTTCAGTCTTAGTTGTGGAGGGTGCAGCTCAGCTCCAGGTCCAGTTGCCGTTGCTAGTTGCAGGGGGCTCAGCCCACCATCCTTTGCAGGAGTCGAACCAGCAACCTTGTGGTTGAGAGGATGCACTCCAACCAACTGAGCCATCCGGGAGCTCAGCGGCAGCTCAGCTCAAGGTGCCGTGTTCAATTATAGTTGCAGGTGGCAGAGCCCACCATCCCTTGCGGGACTCGAGGAATTGAACTGGCAACCTTGTGGTTGACAGCCCACTGGCCCATGTGGGAATTGAACCGGCAGCCTTTGGAGTTAGGCGCATGGAGCTCTAACCACCTGAGCCACCGGGCCGGCCCCTAGAATATATTTTAATATCTGGTAGTACTTGTTCCACTTATTGCTCTTAACTTCAGCATTTTCCAGACTGCTCTCATTTATTTTTTGTATAAAATTTAGAATTATTCTCAGTAGAATCCTTTTCATATTTTTACTGGAATCTGGTTAAATTTACAAAATATAAGATAATTGACTTATTTCTTTTACCATATCATTGTGTCTATCTAAGAACAAGAAATGTCTTTTCCTTTATTTAAACTTTTTAAAAAACATCTTTATCTTTTTGATGGGTACTATAATTGGAATCGTTTCCTACAGTTTACATATAAAAAAAGTATTTCTTTTTTTTTGTTCTCTATGCAGAGAATTTTCCTATTTTAATTTTCAGTAGTTTTTCCAGTTAATTCTCTTGGGTTTTCCAGGTGTATAACTTTGCAGATAATTTTTTTTAAACATTTGTTTTTTCTGTGATGTAATTACATTGGCTTATACTTCCAGAATAGTACGGAATAGGGGTGGTGGTAGGCATCTCTGTTCTGTTTTTGACGTGAATGGACATGTTGCTTAAACTCAGCATGTTATATATATTGATTTTTTACTTGAAATTTTTGTATATTTTAATTTAAATTCTGTAGCTGCTTTCTTGCTGCAGAATTTTCTCATCTCTAATAAAGAGAGATTCTTTCACATAACCCAACAGTAAGTTATTTTCTAAGGGAAAGATCTATTTATATTGTATTGTTTATTCTAGGCAGTTAATTATATCTTGCAAGCTTTTTCCAGACTTTTGAGAAAACAATGGTTTTTATAACTTGAAGTCTTAGGTGGTGCATAGCAGACTCATAGAAGTCAAACTTCTATGACCTTAAAAGAAGATTGCAAGGTTTCCTTGGAAAACAGAACAGCCAGAAATAGTTTCCCTCTCTGTACTTAAGAGACAGGCCTGATAAAGGCAAAAATTGTAAACAAATCTGTCTGTGAAAATAAACATAATTACCACACACAAAAAAAAAATCTCTTTAGAAACAAAAAGGGGTTCAGAACCCTAGGCAATAGCTTATTTATTTTAAGCTGTATTTAATTCAAGTTATGTAGATCCAATAGGTGGAAACTATTGACAAACGACTATGTGACAGTTAAAACTAACAGATAAGAGAAAAAAATAACAAAAATCCGTTCTTTGGCTGTACAATCCAACACATGTTATTAAATGCCTATCTTATACAAAACCTCCTCGGTGCTGTGGGACACACAAAAGATAAATAACACAAAAGATCCTACCTATCAGTAACTCACTGTTTAACAACCCATAGACACGATGTACTGTGTGTGTTGTTTATGGATGCGACTGAGTGTGTGTGGTTTCAGTGATAGGCTGTGATAAAGGCAATAGTGAGGTATGTAAAATTAGGATTATGAAAGATGAATTCCAACCGAGAATCAAAGCTCGCGCGAGAAGTAAAATTTGATCTGGCCTTGCAAAGTCCCTTGGCTGACAGACATGTCGTAGGAGGAGCGTTGTATCTTGTTGCAGACAGAAGGACAGTTCGATGAAAAAGCATTTGGATTATGTTGAGTGTTCTTAACACAAACACACACACACATACAAATACACACAATAATAGTAATAATAATAATGGTGATGATGATGACAGAGGAAACTGAGAGGTGATGGATATGTTTATGACCTTGATGGTGGTGATGATTTCATGGGTGTATACTTGTCCCCAAACTCATCGAGTTATGTACTTTAAATACATGTCAATACCTTGTTACATGTCAATCATAACTAAATAAAGTGATTTAAAATAAGATTTGGAATGAGATGTTCAGTTTCCCCAATAATATACCTATCCACTTTCTGTATTTCTTGCTCTGTAGTAGAAGTGTATGCACAAATGGGCACATTTCTGTCGTTTCACATCCTCATTCATTTGTTCAGAATATCAACATTTTCATTAATATCTGTTAACATATGGAAGAGATGTATGTGTGATTGGAGCACGAGATCCCTGCAGTTGGGACCAGGAAACTTAATGCATTAGGAGTGGAAGTTAGAAAGGTAGATTGAAGCCGCAGTGGTGGGCTTTAAATGTGAGACTCAGTGATTTGGACAATAACAGGAAGTTTAGGAGTTTCAGAATTTTTAAACCCCTGGAGCCTTTAAATTTACTTCATTCATCCCTTTGGAAATCTAGGACAAAGGAGTTAGAAGAACTGTATTTTATCCACTTAAAAAAAAAAAAAAAAGCCTTGGAATGTGAAATCAAAAAGTATGATACAGAAGATGTTTTTGAGAAGTGAAATATAATCAAAACAAAGCATCGGTGCACTTAGCAAATGCAAAGTCAGAACTACCTACTTAGGACCAGATTTTTCTAAGCACTGTATGAGAACCTTATAAGCAGTAACAGAACTCATCAATACATCAGAAGGTGAAAGGGAATCCATGGGACCAGTTGATGGGCGCCATGTAAGAAGAGTGCCCAGATAAGAGAAAGAGAACAGAGGCCCTCAGTGAATTCCTTAACTTTTCATCTTTATTGAGAAAGAGTTGGGAGAGGTCCCATTCCTGCAGAACTGATAAATGCATTGGGTATTCTCACATTGACAGGTTAAATATAGATAAATCACTAGAAAGTGTGATGCCATCCTCAGGGGGGTGTGTGTGTGTGTAATTTTCATACAGTAAAACTAGTATGAATTTCAAGTGTGCAAACAGTTTGATGAATTTGTATCTAGTTATGGAAACCATGTATGTTTGTGTTTGTGTCTGACTTTAATTCAACCTACCCTTCGCCTGATCTTCTTAGCCACTTACAAGTTTTAGTATTTTGTTAACCTTTTTTCTGTTTTCTTGCTCATTGTCATTGCTGCAGATTTTCAATACCATTGCCCGTAAATTGCCTCTACTGTTAAATAATTCAACCCAAAATTATACTTATCATTTCCATACCTCTTTCTCCTTTTAAAATGATCTTTACCTTTATCTATCATAATCATGTGTTGCTTCTTACTAGCACTTTTATCACCGTTAGTGTTTCTGTTATAGGACGACATATTGGGTCATTAAACACCTAAAAATAAACGCTGTAGAACAAAACCAAAAAACTTTGCATACATAGGTCAATTGTGTATGACCTTCAATGCATTTTCTTTTTGGTGGTGGGTGGGGCACAGCTTTTGCTCTGATTCATAGATATATTCATAGTTTCTCTGAAAGGTTAGGTTGGAGTTGTACTTAGTAATTTATTATTATTGTTTGCTATTTCTACCCTTATCTCTATCTCCCATACTCCTTATTTCCTTTCCTCCAAATACTGTTACTTCTATCCTCTCAACCTCTTTTAAAACTTGTTGCTATTAGAAACCTCTATGGTAATTTATTCAAAAAAAAAAAATCTGCTCTAAAAAGAAAATCTCATTAATGGTTTTTAAAAAAAGAAGTCAAGAGGATAGAAGTATCTAAAGTAGAAAGAGAAGGTTGAAATATGGTCAACCACCCTTTCCCCAGCGGTAACCACTTTAGTATATATGTGCTTCCAATCTTTTTAATTAAATAAATATTTTTATGTCATATACATAGCTCTGTGAACTTTTTTTTTTTTAAATATTTTTAAAGCTCTGGTGTCAAACAGCCAACAGTGTTTACTCCCAAGACAACCCCTCCTTCACCCTTAACGTCAACATTCCCACCCTTTCTGAGCTGTGGAGAGGTGGTGGGGGTACTTTTATGACCACTTTCTGCTTTACTTATTTTCATGGAAAATCAAGTGAGCACACAGCATAAGCATGAGGGAGCAACCATAAGTGTCACTTGACCAACTGTGCGTGATATCTAGCTTCTCTCCAACCAGAAAGTGACTTCTCTGTGTTCACCATGCATGCTATAAATTTTCTGCTCAAGTGGAAAATGATCCCTCTGTTTTATGCAGCTGTGGAGCCAGTTTGATAGTCAGCATGATTGGTGCGTTTAACAGCTCTCCTGCAAGACAGAATCAAGACACAAACTGGAAGACAATGAGAGATTACCAAATAAAATTGAAATGTATTTATAGAAGCCTCTGAGTGTTGGAGGCTTCTCCAATAGTTCCAAATTAGGCAAGTTGGACTCAGTGGAAGCAGTTTAACCCAGGGTGGTGTGGTAGAAGGCAGGGATTCTCAAGCGTGTGCACCCCCCATTCCCTGCCACACTAAGACTCTTGTACACCCTGTTAGGGCACAAGTGTCTCCTAGTGAGCTCCACTTATCCATGGCAGTGAATGTGTAGACTCAGGTGTGTTGGTGCAGAGAAAAGTTCTCAAGTCCAGAAGAGCTACATTCCTTATTTTTAAAAGAGGTGTTTGGACTAAATGACCTTAGAATTCCTTCCACCTTGTAAATCGTGTAATTTCTTATACTTTCTGAAAGTCAGTCATAAAAGAACACAGTGTCACAGACTCGTCTTGAGGGCAGATTATATAAAAGATCAAGGAGTTTTTGTTGACCCAGTGAAATGATGGAAAACAACATTTTTGTAGTCCAAGAAAGCTTAGAAATAATCTAGTGAAGTCTCCTCATTTGTCAGAGGAAGAAATTGAGGGCCAAAGAATTTAGGGACTCATTTGGGTTAATACCAACTTCGAGGCAATGTTAGAACTACTACGTTAAGCCTAGGTTAAGTGAGATGGGTGCTGTAGTACACAGCCCAGCAATAAAGTCTGACTCTGGTCTATTTCAGCTCCAAATACTTTGGAAAACAGTTTGGTCGCTTCTTATAAAGTTAAACACATACAACCCAGCAGTCCCGCTCTTAAGTATTTACCCAAGGGAAATGAAATAACACGTCGCGGCAAAAACCTGTATGTGAATGTTTAAAGCAGCTTTATTCATTCATAATCATCAGAAACTGGACACAGAGTAACTGTCTATCGGCTTGTGAATGGATAAGCAAGTTATGATACATCCATACAGTGGAATCCTTAGCAATGAAAAGGACTGATACCTGCAGCAACAAGGATGAATCTCAAAAGCCAGATACTAGTAGCGTACGAGATTTCCAATTGTTCTCCATCCTTCTCAGCACTTCTCAATCTTTAATTCTGACCCTTCCAGTAAGAGGAAGTGGTACCTTAAGTGCAAATATTTAATTTGCATTTCTCTAAGGACTTATGTTTAACATCTTTTCACTTGGCATTCATATCTCTTCTTCAGGGAGTACCTGTTCAGATATTTGGCCCCTATTTGTTGCATTGTTTGTGCTCTTAAGTTATAATAATTCTTTTTATTTTCTGTATTCAAGTTCTTTATCAGATAAGTATTTTGCAAATAGTTTCTTCCAGCCTGTGAGTTATAGTTCATTTTCTTAAGAGTGTCTTTTAATGAACAAAAGTTTAAATTTTAAGTCCAATTTATAGGTTTTCTTTCATGGTTTTTGCTTTTTGTGTCTGATCTAAGAAATCTTTGCCTAACCCAAGGCACAGAGATTTTCCTCTGTTCTATAGTTGCCCTGTCCAATACAGTAACCCCTAGTTGCATGTGGCATTTAAACACTCACAATGTTACTAGTATGACTAAGAAACTGAATTTTAAATTGGATTTCATTTTAACTAATTTAAAAGATGATACTTGATTCAGTTATTGAGAAAAGTTTAGGTATGAAGTGTGATCAGACAATACAGTGAATGTTTAAATAAAAATATTATTATGGTAAGACACATTGCCATTAATCCCCCTCAAAATACTCCCCTCTCACTTTGAACACATTTAGCCCATCATTCTTGCCACTTTGTGAAGCAGTTCTAGAAGTCCTTTTTTGTGAGTGTCTTTAGTTGCAGTGTTGTGGCTGCCTCAATGTCCTGAATCATTTTGACTTGGGGAAGAGCCAGAAGTCGCATGGTGCCAGATCTGGTGAATAAGGTAGATGAGGACACACTTGTAATGTTTTTATTTGACAGAAATTGCCATATACCAGAAGCTATGTGTGACACAGAGCATTGTCATGATGCAGGATGATTAACAGCACACTTTAAAACACACCTTCTCTCTACCGTAGCTCACACCCAATTGACTACACCAAACAAGTTGAAACTTGTCACACACTGTTATTATACTAAGGTTCGATGCAACACTTCCTGTATGAAGATCCCTGCCTTTCCGTTGGATGGCAGTTGGCAGCATGTGCCGTATTTTGTGATCACAACAGAAATGCTCGGTGTCACACATCGCTTCTGGTACACAATTTCGGTCAAATAAAAACTTTACGGTGTGTCTTCATCCACCTTATTCACCAGATCTGGCACCATGCAACTTCTGGCTCTTCCCCAAAGTCAAAATGACCATAAAAGGTAAATGTTTTGAATCGATTTAAGACATTGAGGCAGCCACGACAACGCAACTAAAGATACTCACAAAAAAGGACTTCCAGAACTGCTTCAGAAAGTGGTAAGAAGAATGAAATAAGTGTATTAGAAGCGAGGAGGAGTATTTTGAGGGGTATTAATGGAAATATGTCTTTTACTGTAATACATTTTTTTATTTAAACATTCGCCGTATTTTTTTATCGCACCTTGTATGTTCGTAAGAACTTGGGTATGTGGATATACTTTTTGAACTGTAAATTTTATGAAGTCTAAATGCATATCCAGAATTTCAGATGAAAATTTAGCATCCAAATTGAAATACACTGTAAGTATAAAGTTCACACCAGATTTTGAAGCTATAGTACAAAATAAGTGATGTAAAATGTGTTATTAATATTTTATATTGATTATATGTTAAAATGATAATTTATATATTTTGGGTTAAATAAAATATATTGCTAAAATTAACTTCACCTGTTCCTTTTACTTTTTTAATTTAGCTACTAAAAATTTTTAAATTATGTGTGTGGCATGCATTGTATTTCTATTGGACAGTGCTTTTCCGGAAATTTTATAGTTTTAGCTCTTAGTTTTATGATCCATTTTGAGTTCAAAGTCCCTTTAACCCTAATATTTTGTGATTTTTATAGACACTAAGAGTGATGAGCATAAGCTAGATTATGAGGAAAAAACTAAATTAGAAAAAAAAAACCTTGTGGATTTTATCATTAGGAAATACCACATTTTAAAAATAATAAAATATGCTAGTGTACAACTTCTCAAGGATGTGGAAATGACTACGTGGGTAGTCTGAATTGACTAATTTAATGCTCTCCCTTATCGGTCTATTCCAGGCTGTCTGCCTTAGAAGTAATCTAGCAGGGGTTAGATAGTGGTACATCAGGGAAACAATATTAAAGGAGAAGTTAGAAAAGATGACTAGAAAAAACTATAGTTACTGTTATTTATAAGATTCTTGGATTTATTTTTTCTTATCCAACTATCCTATCTATATTAAAGCTGTTGCTATTAACATAGTACACTACCATAGTTTTTCTTATTCCTAATATACTAGTGGGATGATGTCAAACAAAGCAGTTAGGACTTAGGCTGGTTTAAGTGCAAATTCAGTCTGTTAGTAACTGTGTGGTCTTGGGCCTTGACAGTCAAATTGGTGTCAGTAATATTTACTTCATTCAGTTGTTGGGAAAGACCTAATTAAGTATTGGATAGAAAATATTTGTCAATAATTCTTATTTGTGAAGATAATTTACAAATAAGAATTCCTCTCCAATCTAGGGTCTACTTTTATTTTTAAAATTCCTTTGCAAGTGTCAGCATTGATGTGTATTTTTATGAATATATATATTTTATAAATATAGCTATCACAGGGGTGTCCAAACTTTTTTCAACGTTTTTTACCAAGGGCCATAAGTGGTAAAATACACAAACAGCCGAGCCACTCACTCGAGGTGAAGTACGTATTGCCTCACCTGGTTTATTTAAGTAAACTAAATATATTTTTGGAATTTGCTGTGGGCCAATTAAAAATGGATTGCAGGCCACAGTTGGCCCGCGGGCCGCAGTTTGGACACCCCTGAGCTATTGTATTAATATGACATTTCTAAAATTAGATAATTGTCAATATCATTTGAAAATGTTATCATAAAATTGTAAAGCCTTGCTGAATCTTGTTAGAGAAGTGTTTTGCAAACGTCATGAGACTAGAAAGCATCAAGAAATTCATTAAAGGTACCAACATAATCTCAATAATTTAAAAATCTAGGAGTTACCTTTGTTTCTTTTTCCCTCCTCCTCACCCCCCACCCCCGACTATGTCTTGTTGAATCATCCTTCTCATGAGGTGGCATTCCTACTTTATTCCATTTCCATTGCCATAGCAGTAGTTTTAAGTCTTGCTCACTTTGCATAAGGACAAGTATAATATCAAAATGAAAATTATGGACCATTATCACTACTGAGCAGTTTCCTGAAAATTGACAAATATACCTAGCAAATGCTATACTAATAGTAAAATATTTATCCATTACGATCTGGTAGATACTGTTTTTGCACCATGAGACTTTTTTCGTAAGGAAAATAGCACTACAAATTTTCACAATAGTAGGAAAGGTATAATTACATAATTCTGATGTCTTATAAAAACACAGAAAAGACATCCTTGCATTCATTACTAACATTAGATATATGTTAATAGTTTGCCCTTTTGGGGTTGGGAAGAATCAGATCTCCTCGTTTTAAAGACACAACTTATATCTAAAGCTAAGGTCAACAACCTTTGCTTTTCCTCCCTCTTCAGAGGTTACTACTTTCCTCAAGTTGATGTGTGTCATACCTACGTATGCTTTTATTAGTTTAGTATATGTTAAGATATGTATATATTCAGCATTATTCGGTATTGCCAAATTATTCTCCAGAGTAGATGTACCAATTTATACTCCATCTTTACTACATTCTCTCCAGTACTTGGTTTCATCAATCTGTTCAATTTCAGCCAATTTAAGGTTTGCTCATCATTGTCCTAGTTTGCATTTCCCTGATTCTCGTGATACTGAACATCTTTTCATATCTTCACTTATTGACCATTTTTGTTTCCTCATTTTTGTTCAAGTCATTTTTTCCAAGTGGGTTATGAACTTTCCGAGCACCACATATTGGTAACGCTACTTTTATCATATATCTAACTCCTAGATATACATGTGCCTCTTCTGAACTGTTTACTCCTATTTCGTTGGTCTATTAGCTATCCAAGTGTAATATCTTACTGTTAATTCCTCTGTAATCATTGTTCTTTAATTTTCTTAGCTAATATTAGCCCTTGACTCTTCTGTATGATTCCTTTTTTTTCTTTTTTTTAGAATTTTTATAAGAGTTAATTTGAGCCAAACTGATGACATATGCCAGAGAGCAAGATCTCAAATGCACAATTCTTAAGTTCTATAAAAAGTAAATTAATGAGAACTGTTATTTTTTGGAAGTTTGTTTTTCTGTCCAGTTAACATTAAGTAACATTTTATAACTTTCTGGTAAAGATTTTACACTTTTTTTTAACTTTTATTCTATGATGCATTTAATGTTTTTGCCTTATAAATGGTATTTTAATTCTTACTACTTTTACTAATTGTTTATTGCTGGTATATGAGAACTCAGTTAATTTTGGTGCATTGGTTCTTGTTTCCAGCAACCTTGATGAACTCTTATTAATTGTGATAGAGTGTTTTCAGAATGTGTTCTAATTATATGTGGAAAATGATAGTCTTATTTCTTTATTTCTAATCATTTCATCTTTTATTTTTCTTGTTTTATCACATTATATAGCATTTCCAGTACAGTGTTGAATTTAAGCGGTCATAGTGGGTAGCCTTGTTTTGTTCTTGACTTGAAAGTTACCTGTTTCTCATGCTTCATCATTAACCATGATGTAGGATTTGGTTAGGAACCCTTTATCAGATTAAAGAAAGTACCCTTCCATTTATAGTTTGGTAAGAGTTTTTGCCTTGAATCGGTGTTGAGTTTTTTTCAAATACATTTTATGAATCTATTGAGATTTGTTTTCCCCTTGTATATTCATTTATGTGTGAATTATACTAATAAGTTTTCTAGTGTTGTACCAGGAAGCAAAACCATTACACAAAAATCAATTTGCTAAAAGTATTCTTTTTTAATGCTGTATTTGAATCAGAAGCAACCAAAGTCACTTCTTTATTCCACCCCCAGGGAGAAAAGCAAACTAAACCTCTTTTCTCTGAGCATAGACCTTCACAGTGAATATATGAGTGGGTTTATAGAGAAGGAGAAAAAGAGGGGAAAATTGATGATGCCGTTTACAACTTATTAACACTATTGCCTGTAAAAAGCAGTTCCTTTATAATGCTATGCAATTCTCCCAAACAAGATTAAAGAACTTTTGGCATTAACTCAACCCAAAGATTGTAGGTTACATTACAGATATTTTAAAGGCAGTTTCAGCAGTAAAACTACTTTACAGTGAGAGAATCCTATTACCTTTATTTTATTTTATTTTATTTTTTGAATGGAAGGGAAAACCCAACACAAGAAAATTACTGCTTATGATGATTGATTGCAGGCCAATTTAATAATTTAATCTACTTGGGACCTTTGCTTTACCTTAGCCAGCTAACTAATTTTCATTGTTCATAATTAGACTATAAATTCAATCTACATTCTTTATCAAATCAAAGGATGGTCTTTTAGAGCACATCATCTCTGTAAGGTTTGTTTGTTTGTTTGTTTGTTTTTGTTTGTTTGGCCAGCCTCTGACAATTCCTTTCTCTGTAGCATGGCACAATGTGATGGTTAAGTGTACATTCTCTGGATCTCACTGTCCTGGGTTCCAGTCCTGGCACACCCTTACAACTTTGGTACCATGTGCAATTTCATAATCTCTGTGCCCCATTTTCTTTATCCATAAAAGGGGAAAATAATTACTATCTCATAGTGTTCTTGGGAGGATTAAAGAAGTTAAATGTATAGTTCTTGCAGAGCACCTGACAATTGTCACCATATCATAATAACTATATTTTAAACAAGACTAGGGAAAAGGAGAACATATAATGTTTAGTCCATGGTTCTTTTTGCAAAAGACAGACTTCTTCCCCAAAGACAATTGATTAAAATTCAATTTGCCATGTGACCAAATTGCCAAATTGACCAAATATGCTAATTTCCCATTTTTTTAAATGAAGGTTACAGTAATTCATGTTGCTTTTGAAGATTTCTGTGAGGTTAAGTTGGCTGGTTGTCATTTTGTTTTCATACCAGCTTTTTAAAGTATTAAATTTACTGAAAGCTGAGGTCATAATGTGACTCTTCTTAGTTAAAGATATAATATTCAGAAGTGCATATTTCAAAGTTAGTAACCAGAAACCCTTAAGGGCTGTGTACCTCAATAAAAGGAGTACTGGAAAAACATTACTCACTTACTCATCAGATGAATAAGAAAGGTTATCTCTGCAAGGAGGTTGGGCCAGAGCTTTGAGAGTGTTAAAGTCTGGTTTGTATGCTCCACTATATAGTATGGATAGTTAAACTGAGAAATCAACATAAAAATTGATTTCAAGACAGTGATATTTCATGGGGACCTGCCCCAATCCATTAGAATTCCCACATACATGGCCCCACCAAAGATGGGCTCATCATTCAAAATTTTAAAACAACAGTAATGAAATTCACCATAAGTTAGAATCAGCAGACATAATCAGACTCCCAAGAGCTTCAGACAATTATACAATCTGATGGAGATCCTAAAATTAATGTTTTAAAGTGATTAAAGACATATATGAAGATATCAAACCAATGAAAAGAAGATGCTATTTCAAAAAAAGAGAGAACTTATAGAAATGAACACAGTCATTGAAAAGATTTTAGTAAATGAGTTAAATAGCAGATTTGACACCACTAAAGAAAGAAATAACAAACTGAGGAAAATATCCGGAATGTACTATACTGAGCTAAAAGGCGAAGTATGAAAGGATAATTTAGTCACGGATCCAGACTGTGAAATGAAACATTACAACATATATTTAATAGGCATTCCACTAACAGAAACTAGAAAGAACGGGAGAGGGACAATATTCAAAATGATAATTGCTGACAGTTGTTTTCAGTTGCAAAGAACGAGTTCTCATATGTTAGAAGCATACACCAAAAAAGGAAAAACACAAAAGAGCACGTCAGTCATACCTATGTACATTTTCACGTGAGATCAGAACGTTAGTGGCAAAGGGAAGATTTTAGTGGCAGCCTGTAATGGAACACCAGTTAAACTGGCAGCAAATTCCTCATCAGCAGTATATATGCCGGAAGACAGTTGAATTAATATCTTTATTGTTTGGAGGTAACTTGTGACCCTATAATTCCACCACTATCATTGTTGAGGAGTAAAGTCGAAATTAAGAAATTTCCATAGTAGTAATGTCTAAGAGGTTACCTTTTGAGCACCATTACTAAAGGGCATACGTATTTCAGGAAGAAGGGAATTAAAAGCAAAAGGAAGAAATGGGATACGAGAAGGATTGGTGAGCAAAGAAATTGGTTAAAAAATTGGTAAATAATCATTAACTGTAAAAAATAGTGTGAAATAATTCATTGACTCTACAGTACTATTAAGAGACATCTTTCTTTTATTTACATACCATTCAGAAAAAAAAATGAGACTGAGGCTTGGACCATGACATGGTGTTTTAATGGTGGTGCTGATCAGTACATGAGTCTGTTACACTGAATTCTCTTTCCTTTGACATTTCTTTTATCTAGTCCAAGGAACTTGACAATTAGCCTTCATGTGCATTTATTTGAATGTGATAGGGAATCCTTTTGTACATATCTTGGTTACAAAACATAGCAAAAGCATCATCAACTTGTGGATAGCTTCCACAGTAGAAGAAAAATCAATAATACGTAATAACTAAAACCCAGGAAATCAAGAAATAACAGTATAATCATATTATTGAGAAATACATAGGTAACTAGAAGAAAAAGTTAGAAGAATCAAAAGTAGCTGCCTCTCAGACTGGAGCTGTGAGATTTGTTATAGCTTATAAAACTATTAGATTCATTTTTAACTCTGTGTGTGTGTGTGTGTGTGTGTGTGTGTGTGTGTGATTTCATTTTTAAAAACACAGACAATTCAACAAGGGGAAAATGGTACAGCTGTATTATTTAGGAATAAATCTAGAAATAGATTTTAAGACAAAAAGCATTACGTAGTGATAAAAGTACCCATTCACCAGTAATACGTAATCTTGACCCTTATGTACCTAGCAATGTAGTCTCAAAATAAATGAAGCGAAACTTGACAGAATTACAAAGAGAAATAGACAAGTTTTTCTTTCTTGAGACTCAAATAGATAAGGATATAGGAGATTTAAATAAGATTTAAATCAGCCCTATATACAATAATTAGATTATATATTTCCCATTTTCATGAACATTAGATCATTTGTAGAAAATCAACTATTTATAGTGTACTGGGTCACAAAGCAAGTTTCAATAAATATCCAAAACTTAATGTACAAATTCTATTCTCTGACTACAATAAAATTAGAAATTAAGAACCAAAAGATAACCATTACTACCTATATATTTGGATTTTAAACCAAACACAAACACACTCACCAAAAAAAACCACATTCATACTTCTAAATAGTTTGTGGTTTATAGAAGAAATTACAATGAAAATTACACAGTATTTAGAAATGGGTAAATTGGAAATACAATATAAATTTGTAAAATGCATCCAGAGCATTACTCAGAGGTCTGTGCATAGCCTGAATGCATATTTTAATCAGCTATATATCCAACTGCAGAAATTTAAAATATATACCAAATAAAACTCAAAACAGTAAGACAGCAAAAATTAAATAAAAATTGAAAAGTGAAGATAGGCATTTATGTTAATGATAATTGAAGAGTTGGTTATGAACTTAATAAAACATTTTAATCTGTAAAGGAAGAAAAAAATAAAGTTAATAGAAGAGAAAGCAGTGCATTGCTCCTAGCTGAGAGAAATGTTGTTATATAGTAAAAATGGCAGCATTCTATAAATTAATATATAGATTAAATGTAGCCTCCACTTACATCCTCGGAAAAGTAGTTTTTTAGAATTGAAGTCTAGTCACTCTAACTTGCAAAATATTATAAGATAAACTTTATAGCATTGGTAATAAAAATGGAAAATAAAGATGAGTGGCAAAATAGACTCTTCTGAAATATATTCATACTATTACAGGACTTGGGGGTATTACAAACCAAGAATAACTTAAAGATGAATGGAGTCACCTTTAATGAATTTTCCTAGGACAGTTAGGAGAATAGACTCATGTTTTTATCCTAGTTCTGGGTAAGTGATCAAATTTAGGACTATTTATGAAAACAGTATTTTCAGAGATCAGATAGGTTTGTCAACATAACAGCTATTCCGAAGAAGTGTTTTAATGCCAAAAGGAAGGCAGCAAAGATAAAGGCAGAATATAGATAGTTCAACCTGAGCAGTGGAAGTTTATTATACTAATTTTGCTTGCTTGCATGTTTGAAATTTTCCATAATAAAAGTTTTCTAATGAAACTAATAGAATTGGAAAGATATACTAAATATAACTGATAAAAAATTTTACCCAAAGATCATGAACAATGTTTATATACGAGTGCGTTAAACTGATTAAGTTGTGAAAGCAGATTCTGTTCATTCAGTTGGAAAAAAAGATCAACAGGCGCACAAGGAAATAGATAGTAAGTCATCACACAGAAAAACTTGCAGCTTTGTTATTTTGTAGAAATAAAATTAACATGAAAGCATTGCTATATTCTAATTTATTAAGCTAGAAAAAATTAAAAACCGTAAAACCTTAATGTTGGCTAGAGTATTCACTGTGTACTCGGTAATGATTGTATCTTCCCAGAGGGCAAACTATTAGCAATAGACAGTACTTGTAAAATTGTTCATTTGCTTTACCTAGTCTTGTGGGATACACAAATGTCTAAGACATTGTGAATACCACTTCACTAGAACAGAATTGCTTCTCTAAAATGCTGTAAATTATTTGCCCCAAATCTAGGCGGCCTCTTCAACCCCTTAATGTAATGATTCTGTAACTATAGCAACTAACAGTGAGCACTTACTCTGTGTCAGGTGCTGTATCCATTCATTTAGTCCTCACAACTTTAGGAGGGTGGTAGCTTCTGTCATTACATCTTACAGATGAGGACACTGAGTCTTTGGGTAGTTAAGTAACTTTCCCCAAATCAT
Organism: Rhinolophus sinicus; assembly: GCF_036562045.2. Taxonomy (NCBI): domain Eukaryota; kingdom Metazoa; phylum Chordata; class Mammalia; order Chiroptera; family Rhinolophidae; genus Rhinolophus; species Rhinolophus sinicus. Next base: position 99,092,009 of record NC_133757.1, read on the forward strand.
ATTAATAACGTGCGCAACCAGGGTTTGAGCCCAGGCAGTCTGACTTCAGACCCCCTGCTTTAAATCATTTCTCTAAACTGCCTTTCAAAATTAAAGCCAATTTATCATGTAGTAGACTTTACTGTTCAGGGCCATTGAACTGCAGTTAGCTGCTACTAACATCACACCTGCTTTTTGGTGTAGATTCTCAATGATTTTGACCATAATGCTGATGGGAATAAGCAGTGAAACAGATCTTCTGATACATTACTAATGACATTGTAAATAGGTACAGCCTTTTTTGGAAAGCGTTTTGGCAGCGCATTTCAAAAGTCATAAAATGCTCATATTTTTTGACCTAGTTAATGCCACTTCTCGGAATCCTCTAAAGAAATAGACCAATATGGAAAAAAACGTTAAGCACAAAAATAGTCACCACAGCCATGTTCATAATAGAACGACTGGAAACAACCTTAAATGTTCAACAGAGAGGGAATGATTAAACAAGTGATGGTATATTTACTTAGGCAGCCAACAAAAAGGAAGTATGATGCAACACTGACAAAGAAAATGCAGTCATCATGTGTTTTAAAAGCATCGTGCAGGGCATTATATGTAGTAAAATTACAGCTTATACAAATATGAAAAAAGACGGAATAGAAAAAATGATTGTGGGCAATATTTTATGAACTTATGTAAAGTATGGTTACTCAAATCATGCTTCCTGAACTTTTTTCGGACAATTATAATACAATTTTAAGTAATTTGTACTGCTTTCGTTAGTAGTAACTTTGTACCCTTTCAGACCATGAGCTGTGAATTATGGTATGGAAAATATAATCACCAGCCATAAACTTGGAGTAGAGAAGCTTGCAAAATGCCTATAATTTATTGGCTCTTGGGCCTATCATTTTTGGAACGCACAGTTTTAAAAAATTGTCAGTCCCTATCATGTCCTCTGGAGAAAAGCAAGAAATTTATCCAGCGACAAAAACCAACAGAGCAACAAATACCTGAAAAGACTTAGCCTGAGCTACTGTGGCCATGTAGGGCCAAGCACTGATGTCGCGTTACCCTGATTTGTGCTGGACTTGTACTTAAATCAGATAGAAAGAATGTACTTGTCAGAGGATTAAGAACATCGGCCCCTCCATTTTCTTGGCTTTGCTGTTCAAAGGAGTCTTCTACAGGATGACTTTAAAAGTCGGGGGAAAGGTCTGTTCTCCTCTTGTTTCTTTTCTTCCGAGCAGCAATCAAATTAAGCAAGGTGACACAGGGTACATCCCATATAAATAATGTCCAGTGTGGCCTATCGGTCATCCCCACTACACTGAGGAGGACATGAGAAATGTCTGAGGTCAGCGTATTGTCTTGCCTCATCACTCTCCTTTGAAGACTCCACTGTGGCTTGTGCGCCTCTGACTTCTGAGGTCGGTTGCCACAGACGAGAGACTCTGGATGGGTTGGGAGTACACGTCCCTCGCTCCTGCTTAGTATCTGCACCTCAGGGAAGACCCTTGTCCTTGGCTGTCATTTTTTGGACAAAGAGCCATAACCCCTTATGAATGCTTATTTGTTAACCCTTCCCAACCATTTCTGCTTTGAGGAAAATCATTTGTGTTATTTACAGGAGGAGAAAACCAAACCTATAGCACAGTTTGAGGGTCCAGCTTAGAATTTAATGGACTTCCACAGCTGTAGGTTGTACTTAAGTGCAGTAAGATAGTAGGGATTTGGAAGTGTCACGTGAGAGTGGTGTGGGTAACTATAGCCCGGAAACCTATTTGGAATAATTACAGCCCCTCCAAAGCTGTGCTTGCTTGAGATATAACTTGGTACCCTACAAAAAACAGGGGGTGATCTGAGACTTTTGAGTGTTTCAAATTGCGAGGGGAAGTGATATTCAGAGCTGTAAAAGGAAGGAAGCCACATAGAAAGTTACCTGGATTTACACACTGTTCTTACAAGGGATGATCAGTTTTACTTAATTTACTGTATTTTTTAGGCTTTTTCTATAACTGATTATTGATAAAAATGACTTAATTTTTTTCAGTATTGCCTGTCGGGGCACCCAACCTTACCATGCAATGTGCTCAAATTCAAGTCAACCACCATTATGTTGGACTGTGGACTGGACATGACTTCCACCCTCAATTTCCTTCCTTTGCCACTTGTTCAAAGGTATGTGCTGATGCATCTGAGACAAAATGAGCTTGAGTTTGCAGAAAAATGGTACCCATTAACATAACAGTCACCAGTACCTTGTGTGTTGTCCTCAGTTTACTTTGTTCCTTTCAAAATGTTCTTCATCAAAATAATTTCCTTTGGCTGGGTTGATGGAAAGTGTTGTATTGATTTATTGATTGACTTCTTTATTATAACTCTGAGCTTCTGTAAAATGTTCCTGCAACTACTCAGTGCAAGTGAGGTCATGTACATTTCATCGTTCTTGCTAATTCATATAAGAGCTGATAAATGGTCAACCGATGAGCCCAAGAATTGGATTTTAGACTCTTTGAAGTGCCTTTGCAGGGACTTGACAAAATAAAGTCTGACATTTCTTTTTGATAGGTATCTATGCATTATTTTTATGCTAGTCAGCTGCAGGTATCATAGAATTGTATATGAAGCCAACGTCCATGTCTTAAAGCAGACAGATTACCCCAGGCCTACAGTCAGGTACGTTTACTCTTCTAAGACCTCGTCCCGGAAGCTTGATGTTACTTAGATGCAGCCATTTATAACAGATGTGGTAACTTTTAGAAGCAGATATACTCCCAGTAACAAACAGTGATACCACATACAAGACAGGAAACAGAAGAGCTACCTAATGCAGATTTAAGAGCCTAAAAGCATAGCAAGCTAGGTAAACCATCTAATGTATCTCATTCATTCCTGAAGACATCACTGTGGGCAATGATTATTCATAATGATAACCCTGTGAATCATGTAGAAAAAGTGTAATTAAAAATCCACCATTGATTTTTAAAAAATTATTATTCTTATTTTTAATCTGAGTTCAGGGCTACAATACGATGATGGTGGCAAGGTCAGAGATAATTCCAGCTTCCATTTTATGCAAAGCTGAACAAGTTCAGTTATAATCACACTCAGCACTGAATCTGCACTGTGCTGGACCAGGGGATACAGACACGAACAAAACTTTTTTCATGGAGCTTTTAGTCTGTCAGGGGAGAAAGAATTACACAGTTGAAGATTTCATTATAGTTGTGTCAAGGAAACAACTATATCCTTTGATAATTACTAAGAAAAATAAAATACAATGTGCTTACTGTGAGGGCTTCCACCAGGGCGCCTAAATGCTCTGTGGGGTTAGGAATTCTCTAGGTGTTCAAAACCAAATTGGACAGACCGTCCTGGCTACATGTTTTCCTTTTCCTGTTCATTCTTGTCATTACCTCGTTCTTGTATTCTCAGAGCCCTGGCTCAGCTTTAGAATCCACTTCCACTCTCTCTTCCCTTGTCATTGGTTTTCTCTCAGAGGGAGGTTATACTAGTGGGATGATTGGCAGCTATGTAATTCCTTTCAAAAAATATCTTCCTTTGCTCAGTTAAGAAACCTGGGAGATATACTTAGCTAAAATAGTATCCCCAGTTTCTCCCTAGCCCCTTCATCCTGCTTTATTTTTCTTCATAGTGCTTATCATTGCATTATATATACATATTTGGTTTACATATTATCTTTCTTCTGTGCTAAAAGTTAAGTTTTATAAGGGCAGGAATTTTGTTCTCGACTGTATCCTCTATGCCTAAAACATTTCTTGGCATGTCGTAGCTGCTCAGTAAACATTTGTCATGTGAATGAATCCCTTTATCTTCCCTGGATTCCAACCCTTCTCGCCTTCTCGGAGTTATCTCGCAATTAATTGTAATCTTTCCTTTGTCTTGAACCTTTCCTTAACTCAGTCCTTCCCATTTAATTATGCTCAGTTCTAACTTAAAATTTAAAAAAAAAAAAAAAAAAATTTCACCGTCTCTCTACTCTACTTTTCCCTTCAGCATTCCTAACTCCTCTCCAGTCTGCTTTGCCCACATCACCCATCAGAACAGCTCTCACTGAGGTCACAAACGGTACAGGTGTCTTCATCCTGCTTGGCCTTTCAGCAGCCCTCTCCCCCCCAGGAGAATGCATCCCTGGTTTTCTTCTTGCTTCTCTGACTCTTCCTCTTCTCTCTACTTTGGAGATTCATCTTTCTATGACATCTTTCTCACATATCAGAATTCTCCAATATCCAGTGCTTGGACATCAGAGTCTCCACCAAGGAAGTTTAATAAACTCTCAGGGCTTCGACAACCATCCAAATAATAACTTACATATGTGTATCTTTAATTAATAATTCTCCTCTGAGTACCAGATTCCTATGTCAAAAATGCCTACTCAGTTTCTCTCCTTGGATGTGCCTTTGAAGACACTTTAAAACTCAACATGTGCCAAACTGAGCTCATGGTTAGACGTGCTCCAGAAGAGGAGGGCAGACCCTCCCAACCTGTTACAGTATCCTATCTTTGCAAATGGTATCCTGTTATATAAACCAGAAAACTGGGAGTTCACTTACATACGCCCCTCTTATCGCTCCCCATATCCAGTCTTTTATTAACCCTTGTCATTTTTACCTTCTAAATAGCTCTAGAATGCAGTCACTTCAGTGCTGCCATTATCTTTTACAGGCATTATTGCTAAAGCCCCCTAACCAGTTTCTTCAATTCTGATCTTGCCCCTGTCTGAATCCAGAGTCATTTTCTTGTGTAACTTTTTATTTTGAAATCACTTCAGATTTGCAGAAAAGTTGCAAGAATAAGTACAACTCCCAATTACCCTTACCAATTGTTAACATTTTATCACATTTGTTTTGTCATTTTCTCTTTATATGTATGCATATAATTTTTTCTGAAAGATACAGACATGATGCTGCTTTATCACCTACATACTTGAATGCCTTTTTTCTAAGGACATTCTCTACAGAACCACAGTACAATAATCAAAATCAGGAAATGTACCTTGATACTGTGCAAGTATCTAAGCTGTGTATACCTTATTCATATTTCCCAAGTTAACACCAGTTCATATTTCACTATAATGCTTTTTATAGCAAAAAAAGAAAAATAGCAATACTGGTCCAGGGTCCAATCCAGGTCACATGTTGCATTTAGTTGTCATGTCTTGAGCCTCCTTTAATCTGGAAGAGTTTCACTGTCGGTCTTTTATGACCTTGTCATTTTTAGGAGTACAGGACAATTATTTTATATAGCATCTTTCAATTTGGATGTGTCTGATGTTTCCTCTTGATTAGATTGGGACTATTTTTTGGTAGGAATACCAAACAAATGATGGTATCTGTTCTCAGAAGGCACATGATGTCAATTTTGTTCAGAACCATCTTTTAGAAATAAAAATCTGCTCTTGCCTCTCACCTGGTTTTTCATTGCCCTTAAGATAAATACCAACTTCATCTTGGTATATTAGGGTTTATGTCTGTCCCTCTAGTATCTTGCTCTTTGTTTCTTTTCAGTTTCAAAGGTATCTTTATCTCCTGCCTGAGACAGTCGCTCGGTTGTTCCGTCAGCCATGATGGCTCTTCCGTCGGCCATGATGGCTCTTCCGTCGGCCATGATGGCTCTTCCGTCGGCCATGGTGGCTCTTCCGTCGGCCATGATGCCTCTTCCGTCGGCCATGATGGCTCTTCCGTCGGCCATGATGGCTCTTCCGTCGGCCATGATGGCTCTTCCGTCGGCCATGATGGCTCTTCCCCGCCCACCCCACCCTCCTTTAGCCTACTTAGCAGGAGCGCATCACTCAGATTCTTCATGATGCCGGTTTCTGTATAGGAAAGACACAGAGATGGCAGTCTAGTTGGATGGGGGTGAGGGGGAACATATGGGACTCTTGACATTTCATTTGAATAACCTTTTCTGTAAGATGCCCATGCAAAGGCTGGTGGGAATGAGGGGAGGAAAGCACTGGATCTCGTAGCTGCCTTCTTTCTCAGTTCCCTCCAGACCCTCTCCTTGACCCAGCTTGCCCTTGACTCTACTACTGTCCAGATCTCAGCTCACTCCTCATAGACCCAGGCACGTCCCTCATGAGGGAATGCTGTGGTGCTTTGTGCTACACTGCTGCATCGTTTTTCACAGCCTGTTCTCCACTTTGGTGGTATTTGAGATGTCTGTCTTCCCTACCTCCTCAGGAGGACAGGTATGTTTTGCTCATAGTCGTATCACCAATACTTGAGTGCTTGATATATAAATAAACATTCATTAACGAATGAGTGAAATGTAGCACCTCATTCTCCTGCAACACTACGCCAAATGATGGGGCGGTTCCATTTCCTTTTTCTTGACAGACTTCCTCCATCGTTACCTCATAACTCCTATTCCCTGCTCTCCCACACCCCTACACACTGTCAGTGCCCTTTCTGTGTGAACGCATGACACCTGCTTACCCCTGCATAGCTTTTATTTTATTCTATTGTAATTGCCTTTACTGCCTCCCTAGAGTAAACAAACTCAAGGATTATTTTATTTACTGTCACTCCCCCGCACTTTGCATACTTTGCTCAGAGTAAGTTTTATAAATATTTTTAAAACATGCCTCTTTCATTATTACTTTCTGATTATAAAAGTAATAATACATTTCAAAATATAAAATTGGAAAAACGAAAAGTGTAAAGGGAAAATGAATTGCATATCATCTTTGTTCTACCTTGTACTGTTTTTCTAGGCAATAGATTACTTTTAAATGCCTTCGGTTATTTATTTATTTATGGGAATATTTTACCTATTTGAAAAAGAACAGGTCTTATATACATGTTTTTCTTGACTATAACATTTTTACTGGCATCCTTTTTTTCCTATAGAAATTATTGTTAAATAGTGGATACAACAATGTGTTCATCTATAATCATAATTTTTCAAATAGCTTCACCTCCCAGGGCCGCCCCATGGCTCAGTTGGTTAGAGTGGGAGCTCTGAACAACAGGGTTGCGGGTTCGATTCCCACATGGACCAGTGAGCTGCGCCCTCCACAACTAGATTGAAGGACAACTACTTGGAGCCGATGGGCCCTGGAGAAACACACTGTCCCCCAATATTCCCCAATTAAAAAAAATGTTTTGCTTTTAAATATCTTCACCTCCCATATTTTATTAAAGTAGGTTGCTGTGGAGGGACTTCTGTATTTCCCTTTTTAAAAAATTTACACAGTCAAATTTTGTAATCATTAAAAGCAAAGTAATAAGTCCCTTTCCCTTTCATAGCTTAACATTTGCTAATTCTTTGTGGTTTAGTCATTAACTCCTTGGAACTCAGTAACCAAATACTTTTCATCTCTGTAGTCAGCATCCTGAGCCATTTGGTGACACATTTCTGTGGCCCTTCATCTTTGGCACTATTGTTATAACATGGCCATGCTCTCTGAGCATTCTGTCTCATCTACAAGCAGTTTCTCAAATCCAGAATAACCACAGGTATTTTTTAGAAGGCTACAGTATAAGAAATGTTGACCAAGAGTAAAACCACAATACCTGAAATCTTTACTTTTTAAAAAATTAGTTATTTTCTGTTAAGCAGTGTGCCATTTCTGATCATTTGTTGAGGACAGCTAACTGAGTCAGTCATCTCTAATTGGGGAACGGAGAGAATGCATGAACTTTGATCCAGTTCTCCTTGTAAAGGGAAGGGATATTTACAGCTTTCTTTTAGAGAGTTAGCATGCATGAAATGAGAACGGTGTTCACATTGTCTTGTCATTGCCCTTTTATTAGAATACTTGGTTTTTTAATCTGGTCTGATAGTAAATAAATTTTTCAAGAAGCAAGAAGTCTATAAGTGAAGACATTTATATGACTGTGAAATGAGATGGGAATTAAACAGCTAATCATAATAGAATACCTCTCTGAGAGGTTACAGCAGAAAACTCCCAGAGGTTTTTTTTTTTTTTTAAGTGTATCAGTTATAATTTATACCAACCAAATTTGATTCTCCTGGTAATGGTTTTCATTCTCAAATATGAAATCCAAAATTCTACTTTTTGATTAGTAAAAGCAAAATGTAAACAGTGCATCTACAGAAAGGGTATATGGTACTTCATTGTATTATAGTCTTACAACTTTTCTGTAAGTTTGGAATTCCCCGAACATTTTCACTTTTTTTTTTTTTTTTAAGTTAGAGGCATGTATATTCAGGATTTTAACCTTTCCTAGAAGATTGACCAATATTCACATATTTATGTTTCTATTATGTTTGACTTTCACACCTACCACCTGGTTACAAAATCACAATTTGATAAAATTATTTTGGCGAGAGGATAAGGAACTATGCATTAATTTCATTTCTGATTATAAAGTCTGTTAGTCCCCCACCCTTACTTTGCTCTTAATTTTTACTTCACCGACTAATTTTGTGGTGAAGTGCTAAAATCTTTTTGCTATCCAGCTTGTACTGCTGTGTGTGTTTTCTTTAGGTATCACCTTGATCATTAAGTTTTTCTTTTTGCAGCATTATTTTTCTAGATTATTTGCGGTTCAGCCAGCAACATAATTCTTCTGGTCAACTAATATCACACAGTTAAATCCTGAAGTTACCAGAAGTGAATGATTTCTGCATCCAGATTTTTTTTAATGTAACATATACATGAAAATAGCCTCACCTTCTAGAAATTATTCACTTAGATATAGTGTCATTTTATGCGTATAGCACTTAGGAAAACTAGCTTCATTTTCCAGAACTGGAAACTCAAGCCACAGGTGACAAGGGACTAATCCACTTACAAGCAGTGAATCCAGAATGTGGATTTGACTAGAATTCAGGTATGTTATTTGCGGTGAATCCTGGCTGGCAGGCGGCTTTGTGTTCTTGTCAGAGCGCCTGACCTCTCTGAGTCTGTTTTCTCATCCACACGTGATGATCCCGTTTGGCCTTCCCCTCGGGCTTGTCAAACACAAGGAAAGTGAAGTCAGGGGGCAGTGATTGGAAAACTACAAAATGCTCTAACGTCTCATCTTTCTTTGTTCTTTATTACTCTGCACAGTGTTCTTTTAATTTTCACAATTTAATGTTAAATTATTTTTTTAATGTTTTGTTGCTGTATAATTCTTAGGCTTGATACAACATGGTTATTTTTCATCTTTTTTATTAGTATTTTGAATGATCACTGCTGCCAATAATTGTAAGCTGTTTTTAACTTTATGGAGACAGTACAGTCACCTTGAAATCACTGAGGATTATAATCTATTTAGGATAACTTAATCTTTTTTTTTTTTTTTACAGTCCCAGGCTGTCTAATCTTCCTGGCTGGTCCCTAAAGGATGGAAATGTTTTCCTGGACAAGGTAATGATTAACTGAAGCGTGTCTACACCCAGTGGAAAACCCTTTTGTCATACTGGAGCCACCCAATAGTAATGTGACTGATTGGCTCATGTTTTACCCCCATGTGTTGTTCTCCTTGGAAAATCCCAAGATCCGTGTAGGGTCTTTAGTGCTTGGTGATTATTGGTTTTAAGAGCCTTTTAGGAAATCTCTGTTTAGATTCAGGTCCAATTTTCTCATATGAAAAAATAAAAAAACTAAGAACTGATGCTGCAAATACATTTTATCATCACAAAGAAAAAACTATTATTTTTATAATTGCAATGAGAGTTTCAAAGGTGGTGCTGATGAGAGCATTCCACTGACTGACTGGAAGTAGTAAACTTTTTAAAAAAAACACAACTTTAAAATCCTCGAGTGTGAGTTTTAAACTGCTTCTGTCTGGTGTCAGATCGGGGTAGGGCCTTGTAAAAAGTTTGGGTCTTATTTGGGTGATCAGAGGCCACAGAAGGTTACAGGAGAGCTGTGTCATCATCTGACAGGATCACTTTGGCTGCCGTGTGAAGAACAGACTGAAGAGCTAGGGATTTGCCTTCCCAGGCAGTGTGTTCTTGAAGGTGTGGGAGGGAAACCTGTTCTTGGGTAAATTGGAGGTAGAAGGCCTTCCAGACTATGATCCAGCTTTTCCTGGTGGCCTAGAATGAACAATCTTATAGGTTGTGGGGAGAAAAGAACATAGTTCTAGGAATCCTGGATTTGGGGTCCTATTACGACTTTATTCACTGACTAACATGTCTTAAAGTAAATTATTTAAATTATTTTTTTTTCTAGGCTGTTACATATTTGACAGTTGATTATCTTCATGGTAATCCTTTCTCAGATCCACAGGTAACTTATAAATGAGAGACCAAAGGTACAAAAAAATGTTAAAACTATAATCTAGTCAAATTTTATACTAAAAAAAAAAAAAAAGATAAAATGTATAAAGCTCATCCATGCCATTCTCAGTCTTCTAAATCATTCTTCCTCTCCCAACTTTCACAGTTGAAAGACTAAGTTTAAAAATCCTTAAAATGATTCCTCTGAGTAAGGCATTTCCTTCTTGTAATAGATGTAGTTAAATAAAGAGGTGTTCTTTTTACTAGAATTAGTTCCTATAAACTGCACCCCAACCTCAAGTGCAAGCCAAATGCATAATTTGAAACGAGATTTCCCTCATAGTTAAACGGTAAAATTAGGTGACATTCAGGAGCCTGTGCACCTGATTTCAGCCTAATTCTCCTGCTGGCTGTAAATCATTGTTCCTGAGAAAGGTTCAGAAGCATCCCATTACCAGAGCATTGTGAGCGAAATGACTTGCATGTGTATGTGGGAGCATTTTATTAGGAGGGAGCGGTGAATAAAATACAGTGACATTGTCAGTGCAGGAATGCAAGTCATTCCTTCCAGGCGAGGAAGGATGAGAGCTTCAGAGGAGGCTTTGTCATCTGAGGTAGGCGTGCCCTGGTAGGGAGTATTATGGGGAAGAACATTACATAGCCAATTTGAGATCAGGCAGAGTTTGAAATTTCCCATGATTTGTCTTTAATCATTTTTAACCTCATCCTAAGGGAGTTGGGAGTCTTCTCCCATTAAGCATAATTGCTCATTTGTTTTTAGTTGGCAGGTACATTGTAATTAAGAACTGTTTTCAGTCTCTTTTTGGCTCAGCCTTTTCACTGGTTAAATGGTACTATATAAGGAGAGGAAGCAGAGTATACTGTGGAAGGCAAGGTGAGGAAATATTTTTTCCATCAAGGTTCTGATAAGAGACGTGTAAAATTCAAAAGGAAAATAACATATAGTTAATACCCTATTTTCAAATAAAGATTGAGAGTAAAATCATTCAGACTCAAATATAAATATAGATACATGTATATATGAATATATAGAAATACATGTTCAGTGACTAATGAAAACACAGTAGAACAAAATTCTAACAGTATTTTTTCTTTGTGGAAGGAGCAAACTGTCAACCAAAGTCTATTTTACCAGTTTTATTATAAAGTCATAGATAGCTTTAACCTTGATGAAACAAAAAATTCTCCATAGATTTCAGTTTAAAGTGTCGGTGAGGGAGGACAGCAACTCTAATAGCCTTCTGGGGACATTGTAGCAGACTCTGTTGGTGGCCCGCTGGTGTTTGTTCAGTGTGCTCTGTCATCAGAGTCCAGCTGCCAACCCTGTGTAGCTTTGCTGGAGAGTTTTTCTTGAGGCTGCACAAAAAGCAGGAGTTGCTGTATAATTATCCCAGATTCCTTGTCCCTGGGTAGGATAACTTCAAGGTGTATGTTTTACACCCCAGAGTTTCCTCATGGGTATAAGGCCCACTTACCCACAGTGGTATGTGGCTCAATAACACATCCATTATCAGCCAGTTCTTTTCCCTTTATCACTTGCCCATCCTCCTGCTGTTTTTCAGCTCCTCCCATATGAGCTTGCGTTCTCTCAGGGTCTCTTTGTAAGGGAATCCAAAATAACACAAGCATATTAAATATGGTAGGTCATGGGCAGAGTGGGGAGTTGTACTATATTCTCTTTCTTTATAAGTATATACCTTTTTTCTTTGGAATGAATACGTGTGAGTTGTAATTCCAAATAAATTGTATTCTCTGCAAGGACAAAGATTACATTCATGGAGGTGATGGTGATGGTGGTGGTGGTGGTTTCATCCCTACCCTCTACCCTTCATCTCCCTCTCTACTTGCTCCTTGCCCTTCAACCCTTGGTAGGAGGAGAAAGAGGCTCTAAGGCCAGGATTCCTAACCTGACTGTGTAACAAAATCAGTGAAGGTGCTTGTTAGAAAGTTTCCATGACCTCGTCCCCATAGTTTCTGATTCCTTAGTTCTTAGATAGGGCCCAGGAATCCTGACATACATCACTGTTCCCAAGTTATTTTGATGATGCTGGTATGGTCTACATAACTATTATTTGGGAAGTACTGGCTCATGAGTTATGGAAGCAGCATGTGTCTACACAGGGCTTCCTCAAAGAGGCATCAGAAATATGCATTCAAGTCCTGGGTCAGCCACAAACCAGCATTTTTTATGAGTAAAACTCCTACCCTCCCTGAGCCTAAACAGTGAACAGTTGACCTAAATAACCTAGCTTCTCTCCAACTCTAGCAGTCTGTGATTCCTCACAACCAGTTTGTTTGGGGGATGAAATTTCTTTGTTGCTGTATCTATTGGATATCTCTTCCTAGAATTTTTCCTTTTCATTTATTTTAGGAGCTAAAGGAGTGCTCTGGTCATGTATTTGTGGATTCTGTGCCTGAATTCTGCTTACCAGAGGTAAGTTAAAGTGAATCTTCTTGTAGAAGCAAAGCCTATCTTAACCATCTTTCAAAACAAAAGTCAAGAAATAAATTTAAGGGGTTTAGCTTCCTATTTTCAAATTGCAATAAATCTGTTATTCCAGGCACTTTGTCATACAGCTAAAATATGATCATTTAGGAGCTCTTTCTATTGTTTGTTAGTCATTGTCTCTTCCTCCTATTCCTAATTCTTTCCAAAATCTCCACTGACACCTGTACTAGGGCATGGTTTTGAGCAAGATAAAGAAATGACTCTGGCCTTTCAGTTTTGTAATTATAATGCCTGTGTCTTAGATTAGCCATATTTTTCCTAGTCTTGCTTACGGTGAGTAATTGGGAATTGTTCTTAGCCAGTGCAGTAAACTGTAAAAATTCTTGCTGACTTAAAAAATCATATTGAACATTGCTTGAAATCCACAGATTCTGAACAGAGTTATGGATATCTGTTGTTAACCTATTATTATCACAGTGGGACTGGTTATAAGAGTTTGGGGCCAGTCTCATCCTTTTAAAGGAAACAAGATCAGTTTCCATTAGTCCTAAAGAAAGCTAATCTCAGCTGACAGGCCTTATCCCCAGAATGGCCTAGGTGGGGCTCTTAGCAGACAGATGAAATGTAAGGAAGCCAGTAGCTAGCTAGTCCAGGGCTCCTGAGGAAATCAGTGAGAATCTACCATCGTGTTCTTTGCACGTGTCCAGTGGATTGCAGCACCTATAGAAAATACTTACACAGTTCGGTGCCAAAGAGAAGAAATCCAGAGTGCAGTTTTCCTTATTTCTGTCCTCTCCTCTTCCCTTCCTTTCCATTTCTACACTTTCTTTTGACACCCTACAGATAAATATTTTTCTCTGTTTAAAGTATGTATATGTGCTCTTTTGGGGTACCAAAGGGAAAGAAAAGATGAAAAACAAAGAAGGACATGGTAATTGAAGGTGGCAGATAGGGAGAAAGTTTGAGACAAAATAGTAAGAATAAGGGTGTAGTTAGACAGTTGCCAAGAATCCTGTGTGCTCTCCCTTAGTGCAATTCAAATCTTTTTGTCATCTTCATTTGTCACATAGGGATTGGTTGGGCAGTTCCCCGTCTATTGAAACATTCCTAACCCCGGGTGCTACATATATTCTCAGTGTACTACTATGGCGCTGACTGCTGCAACCATCAGTGTATAGACAGCAATGTAGAATGTATGTGTTGGTGTTCTGATGACTTTCTCACTTGTTCCATATGGAATACTAAACTTGGAAATTAGAGAATTACCATTTCACAGTTCACCTTTTGGCAAGCTAAAGGATCATTGATATAGTTAGGGTTCTAGAGCCACAAAAAATTTTTTCAAGTTGTGTCGTAACACCTGGTTTATGACAAGTTAGTAGTACTCACTGTTTTAAGGTAGAACCAGGGCATTCTGTGGTCGGAAGAAAATAGGAGAGTCATAGAATCAAGAGAGAGGTACTTCCTACAGTCTGTTCTTCACTGATCTGTGGGTGAGTTAGGCAGGCCTAACTGGTGCTACTATAATCTAGTGCTGCTACCTTAAATTGCCTTGTGTCCCCCAAGGTCTGCACTGTAGACCTGAGGGCTAAGACAGTATAGTAAGTATCCAATAAATTGTGGTAGCTTTAACCCAGTTCACATTATGTGGATCCCAAGTGTCCATATTCAGGAAGTTTAAAATTAAAATAATGTTCATTGGATTTCACTGAGGGAAAGTATATAAGTAAGTGTATAAGTGTGAGTATATAACTTTGATTTGGATGTTAAATTTATTTCTCATAGGGACAATGATTATGTAGGCATTCTGGATATATATTAGGTTGGTGCAAAAGTAATTGCAGTGTTTGTAATTATTTTTAACCTTTTTTTTATAAGTTTATTGGGGTGACAATTGTTAGTAAAATTACATAGATTTCAGATGTACAATTCTGTATTATATCATCTATAAATCCCATTGTGTGTTCAGAGTCAGTTCTCCTTCCATCACCATATTGATTATTTTTAACCTTTTAAACCCCAGTTACTTTTGCACCAGCCTAATATACAGAATATATATATATATATATATATATATATATATATATATATATATATATATATATATATATATACATTTTTTTCTTCCAGCTTTCCTTACCAAATTTCTCATCATTTTAGATTCTGTGGACTGATTCTTATATATTAAAAAGAAATTTCAAATGTTCTTACCCAGTTTCTATATGTGAGAGGGAAAGTGGGAAGCTTTTGAGTTTTACTGTTACTTCAGCTGTCCTTCCCATGTTTTCCCCTGGATCTGTCTCTCTGCTACTCTGCTTTAATTTCCTTATTTGTTTAAAAATGGTTCCAGAGAGGTAGTGAGGAATAGGAGCGGCAGAATGTTACATGACCCTTCCTGAGGACAGTCTTGAAACTGCAGTGCCCAGCATGGGAGTTAGGGTGACATAAATTGGCTATTATTGTCATTAGGCATTTTCTTCCCACAGATTGCCATTGCCTAAGCAGTGAGTAACTTCTGACCTCAAACCTATATGCCGTCCTGAGGAGCTGATAATGCCTTGGTGTCTTTATTAAATTAACTTGTTTCATATGTAAAGTCGTTCGACCAGATAATACCCACAGCCAAAATGGTACATTTGCAAAGATGGCCCAGACATCTTTGTTACTTCTTCTCTGTGGGGGACATACTCATCAGATAGTCTATTCTCCTAACAAACATTTCCTTGACTTACCACATGCTGTTCTTAGTGCACCATACAGTTTTCCAGCAGTAGCTTCCATGAGAGAGAACTCTGGTTAAGGTGCTGTCTCAGAACCATGGCGTCTCACTTGTCCCCACAGAGGGAGCTGCTTATAACCAACTGTGCATCCCGGGAACTGGGAGGGGACACAGATGAGTCAACAGGCTTGTCAACCTCAGAGGCATTTAATATTTGAGGGACAGATGCTACAATATTTTTACAAATACTACAAAGAATATTTGAAGGATGTTTAATGCTTTGAGATGCCATTGTACAGAACAGTAACTGCCATAAGAGGGATGTACGTAAAGGGCCTTGGTTGTTCTGAGGAAGAAGTGGTTTCTTTCCTCTGAGCAAACTAGGAAGGCTTAGGGCAAGAAGGGAAATGAGCTTTAAAAGAGTAGGACTTAAATTTATGGGCAAAACTTTCCCTTCTACTAAATGGGTTTTCATAAAATTCACTAAACATGGTAGCATTTTCCCTCACCTGCCATCCTGTCTTTTACATTTTCACATGACCTCAGTAATGGGGTAATGGGTAGATACGGGGTTAAGATTAGGGTAGAATATGGTAATTTTATTTTGTGACTCTGCCACTGCATTTTTTGGCTCTACATCCAACACAAGTGGATCTAAAGTTACCTCAAAAACAAAAGTAGGTTCTTGCAGTCAGCTTTTGAAGAGCTGGTATCTACATGCTGCTCCCTCTGTTCCCATAATCCGTAGAAGTGACACATTACATCCTGGTTCCCCTCACAGCCTGTATTGTACTCTGTCTGCTGCATGTCACCGGGTTTTACTTGCCAGTCAGCAGCAGCTGAAGTGCTGTCGTTTCTCCTCATGTCTGAGAACTCTGGTTTAGTAAAACCAGGGCCGAATGTTACATGGTGGACTAGCTGCAGTCTCATTGTTATCAATTTTGTCCTGCTACTTAATATGAAGAAATATCCTAAAATGAAACTAAAAGTGTTGTAGGAAAGGCATCATTATTCCGAAGTACAAAAACTCCTTCTCTGCATTCTGACAGCATCATTTTTCAGTCCCATCAGGTTGATCTATGTGCTCTGAACAGATATGTATCATTCCCTCCCCTTGCTTTTCAGACGGAGCTAATAGATCTGTCTACAGTAGATGTGATCCTCATCTCTAACTACCACTGCATGATGGCCCTGCCCTACGTCACCGAGCACACCGGCTTCACCGGCACGGTGTATGCCACAGAGCCCACCGTTCAGATCGGCAGGTGAGAGTGTTCCTTTGCCATCGCCGTGTGGCTGGAGAACCCCTGGCTTCAGTGGTGACTGTTCACTAGAGTGTCGTGCAGGAGTGATTGTTATTTCCCTCTGAGCAGCTGACCCAGGGAATAAGCATGAATAGACAGCTCTTTAGATAAAACAGATGTTCACTGGCATTGCCTAGAGATTGATGCTGTGAGTAGTCTTCGTTGTCTTTTGTTTAGTTGGGGGGCTTTTTGTACCAAAACTGGAAGAAGGAGTTCACCAAGACAGATGCTGCTAATTAGGGCAGGTAACGCTTAGTAAGATGCCACGAAGATGCAATACAAAGCGCTTTAGGAGAAAGGAGCATAACGTATTTAAGAAAGGAAGAAGTTTTATTACTTTGCTTTCAAAATTTCCCATTTTATGGATTATTGCAGACAATAAATGGAGACAGCTTGTAGAAAACAGGGTAAGTAATTATATGGTTAAGTTGTCTGTTCTGTTGAGAGAGTGAAACTCAGGGCTCTGACTCTGAGAACGCTTTGCCATCTCTTCCTCTGCACACACCCCCCCCCCGCCCTCTTACCCCACAGACACACAAACACACGCCTTCATGGTAGCTGTAAGTCACCATGCTGTCAGTTAGTGAGAAGAAAATTACCCCAGAAAAAAGAACTGTGCTAGAGCAAACTAAAAAGTGTGGTAGAACGTGAAACTGTCGAAACTCAAAATATGGGATCTTGGTGTCCATATAGATTCTTTGCTTTGGGTTCTAGTGTCTTGCCAGAAGTCTAACAAGATGAAATTACCAGCAGTGAAACAATATGTCCTTGCTTTTGTGTCAAATCACATTACCTACAGCATGTATAGAAAAAAGTAAGGGATCTGAAGAAGAGACATGGGAAAGTAAAACACTCGAGGTGATGATGGGTCAGTTTCAACGAGAGGCTAAGCTGAAAACATGAGACTCTACCCTGAAAATGTTACAGCGTGAGGATGGACACACCCGACTGTTCTCCTGAAAGCTGCACCCAGAATGATAATGAGCCTGGCTCCCAGATCTGAGGATGCTGAAACTAGTACTTCTCCTGCAGGGTGCAAAGAGGAGATGCCACTAGGAACAAGTAAATAAATGGAAACGAAAGGAGGTTGTTCAGCGTTCAGGCAGATCCTCATATATGTATAGCTTGCCACATCTCTTTGTTGATTGGGAGAGGATTTAAGTCATTATGGATCATGTCTACTTATGAAAGGAGTTTCCCAATATTGAAAATCTGTTTCTAGCTTTTTGTTCATCCCCTAGTTATCCAGGATTCTAACAGTTCTCTGCTCCATGTATCCCTTAGGGCATGCGGGTCATTGATCCAATCGAGGGAGGCATTTCTTAGATTCCCTCGGTTGAGATTCTGTTAACTGCACAGCCTGTCCTTAAAAACCTGAGTTAGGTTTTTAGGGCTCATCTTTAGAGTGTTCTCCCATGGGGAATTTTGTTAATCCCTAAAATACACATCAAGAAAACTTACTTTACCAGGTAAAAATGTCTGTCTAATATTACCATTTTAAAAACCTTACCATTACCACCCCAACTGCCACCAAACTCGGGTATTTCATAGTCATTTAACTTTTTCTCCTTTTGTATTTTTACTTCTACAAAGGCAGTGATCTTCAGAGTGAGAGTTAAACCATAGGCTTATATATTTCAGTGTTTAGAGACAAGAAACATGCCAGACTTGTTTTAAAGGTGAATCAAATCATATATGTTCTGAATTTTTAACATTCAATGAGAAGGCTGGGTCTTTGTTCACCTTTGTGTAAAACGCTGCCGGCATTTATATACATCTAAGAGAAAGGTGATTGGGATGGGGGAAGGCAGACAAGCCCATTTCTCTTGACTACGGTGTGAGAGTGCGGTGTTTTTCTAATTCTTTTATGAGTGTTCATCACTTTTTCTGTTTACTCTCAGGCTTCTCATGGAAGAGCTGGTGAATTTCATTGAACGAGTACCCAAGGCTCAGTCTGCCTCCTTGTGGAAGAACAAGGATATTCAGCGGTGAGCAATAGGCCTGTCTCTTCCCCTTGACAGGCCTCCGAGCCTTACTTAGGCTTTACAAAACAGCCCCATTTCTTTTCTGATTTTATGCTTAAACATGTGTGCGGTTAGAACTAAAAAGATTCTTTTTTTCCTGTTTTATGAAAGGGTTATTATGTTTGATTCAACCAACATGCTTTAAGAGGCAGCCATGATAGGTACTGGGAGTTTTTAAAAATCAGTAAAACAGTTGGCTCTATTGTTGAGGCACTCAGGGGTTAGTGTTCCCATAAATACACAGTTAAACAGGTATTACAATCTTGGATGACGTGTATCAAAAGAAATGCTTGATCACAGTACTGGACTCACTCAGAAAATGAAGAACTCTTCTCTGCCTAGGGAAGCTGCGGAGGACATTTGTTAGGAGATGACAGTTTAGGTGGGTCTTGGAGGAAGAATAGGGCTTTTCCAGATAGAAAAGGTCGGGAAGTGGGGCTCCAGGCACAACATCGTAGGAGACAGTGTATGCAGGAAACAGGAGTTCAGGGTGGATTAGAGAAGGTAGAGAGGAGAAAGATGAAACTAAAGAGGAACGTTGGAGGGAGATAATGAAGAAACTGATATGTAAAGTTTGAATAGTATCGAGAGTGAGAAGTCCATCAGTGGAGGTTTATAAGAAGGAGAATGACGAGATCACGTATTTGTTTTGGGAGAAGTAACTGTGGAAGCAGCATGGAGGATGGATGGGAGTGCAGAGATGGGGCAGCCTAAGACCAGCCTAAGACTATCCAAAACCCAGGGGAGAGAACACAGGCCTCACTTAAGGCAGTAGCAGTGAACGTGAAGAGTCTAACTTAAAAGAAATTCCTGAGACAGAATTGAAAAAAATTGGTAAGAGTTGTGTAAGAGGCCTTGAAGTTGGAATTAGGAGTGTAGTGCTGCATGGAAGCCAAGGGCAAAAAGAAGTTTCCTCAAACCCAGGCTGGTCTCAGATATTGCCGAAAGAGCACATGGATGGAGATGAGGCCCTTGGCGATGGAAATCCCAGAGGGGTTAGTTTTAGTAGAGTGCTGGGATCAGATGATAAGAGCTAAACAGAAATATAGTAGAGGAGACAGAGGCAGCTTGGTTCTACTTCTGTGCTGTCATGTTTAATTGGCAGCACAGGACGCCAGTCAGTCTTAATGTGCGGCAGTGTCTCTGGCCCTGCCACCTGCTGTCCTCACCTCCAGGCACCACAGGGGTCCCGGCCTGGCAGGCCTGGCATCCAGAGCCTGGCATCAACACCTGCCCCATGTCTTCCTAAGTGGCATGTGTTCCACACACTCCTACCCAAGTCCCCTCTTTTCCAGCTACCTTGCCACCGAGTTATCTTTCTCTCTAGGTCAGTGATTTGTTAGCCATCTGATTACCCAAACTTTAGAATGTCTTAGTTTTGATGACTATTCTTTCTACAAAAATATGTACACATACTTTGTTTTTATACTGTAACTGTTTCAGAGTTTGATCACGTGAGCCTCCTGTATGCATTTCCTTTCTACACATGTTATTTAACGTATGTGGCACTATTCCGTGTTTTATTTAATTTTTTAACATTATCGTTTTACAGAAAACAGGCACAGAGAGGTTAGGTAACTTACTCAAAGTCAGCCAACTACTAAGCAGTAAAATTTGGATTCGAACCCAGGCAGTCGGGCTCTTAACCACTGTGCTAGGCCGCCTCTTGGACACACACCCGCCTCTTGTCACGTGTATGTGAGCCTCCTTTTATGTGAGAGGAGGAGGAAGTATGTTTAACTGTGCACATTTTCTCCTGTGTTTCATGGATCTTTATGTGTCTGTTTCCCTGATTGGGAATATGGTGTCTGTATGGCTTCATGGTAGGGAATGTTTTCTGGGCACACACATCTGAGTCTTCTGTAGGTACATAAATGGCTTCCTTGATCTGCCTGCCTACTCCCTTAGCAGGGACCCCTCCTCATTTTGCACTCTTATTCTCAGCTCCCTTTCCTTCTGCCCATGGCTATACATTCTTCCACTTTTCTTTCTCTTT
Organism: Rhinolophus sinicus; assembly: GCF_036562045.2. Taxonomy (NCBI): domain Eukaryota; kingdom Metazoa; phylum Chordata; class Mammalia; order Chiroptera; family Rhinolophidae; genus Rhinolophus; species Rhinolophus sinicus. The sequence goes on from NC_133757.1 coordinate 99,112,704, forward strand.
CCTATGTGCTAACTGGACCACATCGGACCCAATTCTCTACATTTCCTTCCTTGGAAACCTTAGGACTTTGTTTTCTTTCCCCGTGGAACATGTATGACTTGGCTTCCCTTACTTCCTCCTTTTAAATTTATACTCTGTATAATATTCTGCCACAAATAATTTTGGCACACCAGAAATGGTGTTCAAAGGTCCCTGTTTCCTGACTCTCAAATCCTGGGCCAAGTCTTAAGAAGTTCCAAGTCCTTATTTTGCCTTTTCTTCTGTGACCTTGGGCAGAGTCCTTGGCAGTTTTCCTTTATGTCCCATTCTTTGTAAAATACAAGATAACTGGCTCACAAAAGAAGTGCCATTGCATATTAGGGAGAAGTGTGAATTTAACTTCAAAGAGCAAAGTGCTATGCTAGGGGAGGGATCTGAAATTTATTTCATAAGATGCTTAGGAAATCTCCTGTTTAAAAAAAGGTGCTAGTTAAAATAAAATCTTGAATTTGCTATCTCGCCACCTGGTGGGCAAAAATCAGAGACTTTTGAAAATCAACTTGATAGAGGAATGAGGAATAACCTGCACTGTTAGAGAGACCGTATTTCATTATTGTGTATGTCATGACCACATTGCTGATCCTGGTCAATTATTTTGTTTTGGCTTTTGAGCATGAGATGAGCCATATTAATGAATAGAGAAAGAGAAGAGTCTAATTATTGGAAAGAAGATGCTGAGGTATTAGAGAGACAAACCAAGCTGTGTCCTCTTTTTCTCCTGGATAAACTCAGCATAAATATTAGAAGGTGTGGGAGAATTTGAAGAATTTGTGGTTGACATCAGGCAAAAGAGTTCTTTTGAAATAGTCACCTAGAATTTAACCCTGGGCCAGAATACTAAAAGTGTTTCATTTGGACAGCGTTTATGCTAAAGGATTTAGGTCACTTGAAAATTTTTCTCCGTCACAAGCCAGTTGATCTCTAGGGTCCCAAAGTACTGTGGCATATGATACTGAGAAATACTGCTGGCTAGTACATTGACATTTTTCCCAAGTGTCTTTTGTTGTTGTTGATTTGTTTCTTTCATTCCTCCACTCCCCTTATCCAGTCCCTACAAAGTAGGGGTCGCAAACTCAAAGATTCCTGCAGGGATGAGAAAGTATAGGAGTCAGGCAGGTGGCTGGGAGCTGTGGGCCAGAGACCACACCTATCTGATGGGGCAGCTGACAGTAGTTTCAGCAGATTGTGGCCATATGGGCGTGTGAGCCCATGACTGCCAAATCTGCTTTTTTTTTTCTTAAAAGAGAAGCTCAAAATTTGGATGTTTTAAATGTGATTTTAAAAATCTTTCCAAAATGTTGGCTCACACATGAAAAAAAAATCCTGTATGATCCAAGTAAAAACACCTCTGTGAGTTGGATTTGAGGTTCGAGCCCCCAGCTTTTTACTTATACTTCAATCTTATACAGGCAATCACTTGGTTAAGTGCCTAGAATTAATGCATCTTAGTAGCTTAAGTTACTAATAAAACCATCAACTAAAGAAAACAATAAATTAAAATCTTTCCAATTCGTCAGTCAAAGGAGTCTGACAAATTCCCTTAAATCATTTCCCTTAAATTGTAGTTTGAATTAGCATTTGATTTAGTATTAGTATGTATACCCAAAAAAAACTATTACTCTTGCTTTTTGGCAGCTGTCTGACTCCCTGCCTCACTTGACATTGCTCCTTGAGATTTATTTAGAAGTTAGCCATCCTTCTTGCTCATTTTGACGTTGCAGTTTACTCTTCTTGAAAAAAAAGATTTTGAAGGGTAGGAAAAGGAGAGGCCCTTGCAATATGATTTTTCAGTCTCTGACTTTTCCGTACCCCCTTCAAAGTTTAGATTTTTTAATGGGAAAATTCAAGGCAAAATATTTCATTGAGAAACTAACCCGCCCTCTCGTGTTTTTTATTTAAGGCTGGCATTTTTTTATATACGTGGTAAGACTGGAAACCTGCGATTATAAGTAAGGATATCATCATAATCCTCACAAGCAGTAAGGAATGATGCATTGATATATTCCTGGCTGAAATGTTCTGGCAGTTTTCAGTGCTCAGAGCTTAAAATGTGGGTTCATACCTTACAGAAGATATAAAAGGAAAAACAAGAATGCTGTAGTTGAAGTTCCTCTGCTCTGACACTCCTTGGGTGTTTATAGAGAAATCAGGTCTAACTATCTAATAGGAAGAAAATGAAAGCTATGGACTTAGAGGTCAAATAGACTAGTATTTGAATTTCAGATCTGCTTCTTGGTAGCTACAGCAATTTATTTCTTCTAGGCTCAGTTTCCTAGGAATAATATGAGCAACTTCACAGTGTTGTTGGGAGAATTAAATGAGTAAGATGAGTAAAGTCTTTTTTTTATGGTGCCAGGCACATAGTAGGTGCTCAGTAAACACCTTTGTCCTTTTCCCCACTAATAATACACTTGGCTTCACATAACCCGCTTTCAGTAATGAGAACACATCTGGCTCCCACAGCCTAATTTGTCTTTAAACGCTGCCTCTCCTGATGAAGCAACGTAGGATAGTAGAAGGGAAACCATTTTCTCATCCCACAGTTGCCTGTAGTTATTTAGCACTGTCATTCTGTTTCTGTGACTCAATCTCTTTTCTGTAAAATAAGAGAATTGAATTAAATTGTCTCTGAGTTCACTTCTGTTAGAGTTTTTAAAGCTGTCCCGGGGGGGCTTCTTAAGCAGATCCTCACAGAGTGGCAGTTCCTTGATGGCATCTTCACAGCTTGTTCTTCAGCTTTGCAGTTCCAGAAACTTAATCATTTCATTTCACTCAGAGTGAATTAGCCTCTGAGGGACTGGTTCAGGCTCACCAAACTCCTGGGATATTGACTGACCAACAAAAATTCCATTTAATTACTTTATACTGAGACGTCCGCCTGGCTCCAGAATTAGAATGGTTCGTCTCTCTAGGACACTGTTCTGATCAGCATGTCTCCTTAAGAGATCAAATTATAGATAAAAAGTTTGTTTTGATGAGCACAGAATTAAAGCAAAGGCAGTTTAGGTACTCTCAAGAATTGTTTCTAGTGTGCTGTGGTAGTCTAAGCTATTGCCTTTGTCCTTTTCAGAAACAAATTGCTCTAAAACAAAACTCGGGGATCATAATCTAGTTTCAGGCTGATACTGAGGAAATTCTCTGCTAACTTCCACTCCTCCCACCCACACTATGTTAAGCAGTTTGCTGTAATGAGAGGAAAACAACTTTCCTGCTGCTTATATTCTTTGTATTCTGCTCTTACTTTCATTTTGTTCATTCATCAAACCCTGAGAAAAAGCCCAACCATTGTTTTATTTGTAAGCTTTTAAGCTAAAAGTCTTCCTTTTTCACAAAAATATGTGATCTTGTGCTGCTTGTATTGGTGGGACGGAAGAAGAGACAGCTGGGCTCTGGCGTGAGCTCACAGCACTGGGGAAAAGTTTACTAAGCACTCAAGTGATAAGAACAAAACAAAACAATGAACTCTTTTAGAAAGTACTTATGAAACATTTAGACTCTGAGAACTTGACTGATAAAATAGAAAGCCAGAAAAAAGAGAAGTAGTTCCCGCTGGGTTTCTTTATCTGACTTATCATTAATCAGCCAATAATCTTAATGGCTTTGAATGGCTCTGTAAATGCCTCTCTATGAGAATGTCCTCAAGGAAGCAGGAGGAGCGTTTTAGGAAAAGCTAAGTTACAAGAAGTTAGGAACTAGAAGGAAGTGATGACAAAGCGACTATCGAAGGAGTAAATAAAAGGGTGTTATGTTAGCAAAAGGAATTTGTGGGTAATAATACGGCATTCAGGGAACGCCAAACTTCTTTGTTGATTAAGTAGTAAGTGCCTGGCATTACGGTAAGTGTGTAGGGAAATGCCCAACAAAGCTGAAGACAGTCGCTGTACGAAAGGAGTTTGGCTCACACAACCCCCGTTCAGTAACTGGGACACATCTGCCTTCCACAGCCTAATTGATCTTTAGACTCAAGCAAAGATTAGGTACCAAGTGACAAGACTTGAGGCTGGGCTTGGCAGATTAGGTAGGGTTTGAATGAGGAAAGAGATCATTCTAAAAGAAGGGAGCGGGTGGCTGGTTAGCTCAGTTGGTTAGAGCACAGTGCTCTTAAGGTTGCCAGTTCGATCCCACATGGGCCACTGTGAGCTGTGCCCTCCATAATTAGATTGAAACAGCTAGTACTTGGAGCTGATGGGTGCTGGAAAAACACACTTAAATAAATAAAAGTTAAAAAAAATAAAAGGGAGCAGTATGGGCAAAAACATGGTCAACCTGGCGTGATGGGGAGGTGACTGGCTAGTGAAAATAACCCAGGGCACACCAGGAAGGAGAGAAAAGAATTGAATGTTCACGTTATACAAAAGAAGAACAAAACTTTGTGCTTTTGAAAATGTCAGCAGTACATTTAACTAATTCCTCGTTTAAGTCTTTTGTCTACCTGATGGAAAATTTAACCAAATTCTTCATTTGTGAAAATAATAGTCGCCAAACCTATATGAAAAAAGAAAACTCCTAGATGTTTTCAAATAGAGGAATGACAAATACTTACTTTTAGATCTGAAAGGTGTAGTCCGTATGTAAGCTACCAGAATCAGGTACCCATAGAATTTAAGAATAAAGGTGAGAGGGAATTAATATGCACTAAATATCATATATATATTTACCTATTAATATATATTTTACTGCTCATTTGCTGTAGTGCTCACAACAATCTGTGAGGGAAGTAGTTTACCCTGATTTTAGAAATATGGAGGGAAAAAAGTTAATTGCTCAATATTGCAACTAAAAGAAGCAAAAATCAGTGTTCAATTGGATATGAAGATCAGATTTCTACAAAAATTCTGTACAATTCGAGTTTATAAAAATGTCATTGAGGAGACCTGAGCCTTACCTGAGAAAGGCTCAAACTTAGTGAAGGTATTAAAACACTGCCTCTGTACTAGCACAAGGCCCAGAAAACTTTACAATTTATTAGTAACCCTGGGTCACCTGGGTCTCCTGGAGGCTGCGGTTACCTCAGGCTCCACTGGGAAGGATCCCCTTCCCAGCTCACTCGTGTGGTCACTGGCAAGATGCAGCTCCTCAGGGACTTTGGACTGAAATGTCCCTCAGGCCTCCCTGCAGAGTATCTGCAACATTGTGGCCCATGAGATCCAAGCTAGCAAACAGGAGGGCGAGAGAGTGGGCAACATGAAAGTCTTTTGTCACCTCATCTTAGAAGTGACATCCCGTTGCTTTTGTCCTGTCCTCTTCACTAGAAGCAAGCCTTTATGTCCCAGCCTCACTCAGGGGAAGGAGATAACACAAGGCGGGGACCCGGGCGGCCAGGTTCCTTGGGAGCCATGTCAGAAGCTGCTGCCGTGAAACCATAACTGAGCAGGTCAGATCAGAGACCAGAGTCGTTGGGACCTTCTTAGCCTCCCGCTTAGTCTCACTGGTCGGTTTGTCCTTAACGTCTCCAGCACCTCGCACAGTCCTAGGGCTCAGCTCTGCCCAAACTTACTGCTGCTCTTCAGGGAGGGCTCGTGAATGAAGGATTCGCTGCTTCCTGCCTTTCCTGGGGTAACAAGTGAACAGGCATTTTGTCTTTTGAGTGTCTTTATGTTGAGCACTGTGCTCAAGGCTAAAGATGTAAAAATGGAAAAGATACTACCATGTGATATAATGGGGTACAAAGGTCTATGTTATTGTTATTGAGAGTATTTAACAAGACACTCTCCACCCACCCCAAAAGTACTCTACTAAGCTGATTATTAAAAAATCAGTATAGTCAAATGCTTCTGCATAAACAAATGTCTTCTTCAGTTTCTCTGGAACATAAGTTTATGATTTCTATGCCATTTACCCTGAAGGGGGAAATGGGAAAAGATCTGAGCTGAAACATACCTGAATTTTTCACAAGTCTTTTGTTTTGCTTAAGGAAATTATTCCCCCGCCCCCCGAAACACTCCAGTAATTTCTCTAGAAATAGGTTCTGGTCTGTTGAGGACAAAAGTAGTAAATATTTCACATCTTCAGTCTTCCCTCTTTCCCTTACTCAGGGCTCAAAGCATCTGCTGGCTTATCCTGGAGGCTGGATATATCTCCAGTGGAGAGTGGGAGCATGCATGTAACCAAGTTACTCCTTTTGAGAGACTGTTCCAGATTTTAATCTGCTTAATTTCCACAGGGCATTGTCCTGGGTGGGAAGAGGAGAGGATGCTGAGAAGGGCTGTCAGGGGAAGAAGGTAAAGCGCAGGTGGTGTTTTAGGTAATGGCAGTACCAGTTGTCAAGGGACGACGGGAAGGAAGCCAGAGTGAAGAAAGGAGGCCTCACCTCACCTGTGCGTGACTTTGTATTTAGCTCACCCTGTGAGAGAGGTGGCTCCATTTCAGGGCCTTGGCAAAGCTGAGGGCAACATCAAATAAATTCCACGGGGTTGAGAGATGCGGTTGGGCTGCAAGTGTTATCTATTAAACAATGGCGCTCTCTGGCCACTCCCCTGATAGCATTCCAGCTCAGGCATCAAGTTAAGAAACCCTTCCGCCCCCTACGCAACCCAACATGAGAAGTCTATTTTTCATGAGGGGCAGCCCTAGGAGGTTCACGCCACGGGGCTCTCTGATCCTGAGGAATTGAAAGGAGGAGCTAACACAGGGTTGTTGCTTGGGTTCTTCCTGGAGACCCTCTAGAGCAGTGTTTGGGCCACTCGAGTTCATTGTCGTTGCTACTCATCAAAATAAATCAACCTGGATTGAAGGTCACTACAATGTTGTTGGAAGATCCATGTGCTCCTGGGGCTGTGATGGCTGTGTATGTTGGGGAGGGTTGGAGACCGTCTTGTTTCAGCATCAGTGCTGTGCCAGATGCATGCCTTGTGTCATTCACCCCTTGCAGAACAGCTCTAAAAGAAAGGTGATATTCTCCCTGTCTTGCCAATGAGGAAACTGAGGCTGAGGTCAAGAGGTAGCAGAGAGGAAGAGGTCTGTCTTTTCCATTATGTCACAGCCTCTAGGAGAAACCTCTCCCTCCTCCAAGTGCTTGGCAGAGTTCCAGGGGAGCGGTGGGAGGAGAGCAGCGGGAGCAGCAGCCTCTCCCAGCAGCCTCTCCCAGCAGCCTCTCCAGGGGTGCTTCTGTTCCACTTCCCTGTCTCCGTACTCAGGGTCAGGACGTCTTCCCAAACTGCCCATAGGATGTGCTCCTGGCCTAGCCTGGTGGTACAACACTGAGAAAAAGCCACAAGTGGTCTGTTTCAAAGCAAAAGGAGGTCTTGTCCACAAAAATGTGAAGAAGACAATGGGGAAGGTTACAAGCTGGAGGGAGCCTGGTGCTCAGAGAGCTGTTTATAGCTCAGTATATAGGATGTAAAATACAGAATAAAGAAGAAACTTATAAAGTCATGCGAAGAGCCTTGGATTTTATCCTGAATGTAATGGAGAGGCATTAAAGTGGGTGAGGGGAAGGTGGGTGTGGACGTGTTAAGATTTGTATTTTTTTAATACATCATTTGGGCCCTTTTATAAAGGAAGGCACATTTGCAGGCACTGGTGAGTCATGGCTTTTGACATCTCTTTTATTGCCTTGTATTGATGTAAAATCTTTTTTAGACTTCAGCTCCTTGGGAGCAGTGGCCTTTACGTTGTGCCTGTTATATCCTTTATAAAACTTAAATGCTATGGCCACGGTCAGGGCTAAGTAAAGTATTTATTGAATACATACTGTAAAACCTAAAGCAATCCAATATACGTAGGACAGATAAGTGAAATAAAATCTTCATGTGTCTGTTTATGCAGAGGTAAAAAGAAGGATGATTGATATTTTGTCTCTGGAGAAGCAGGTGAAGGGAATGGAAACAACACGATCTCTGCTATTTCGGCTAACTCTCTATTCAGTGTTTTCCATTATTATGGTGCATAAATGCAGTTCACAGGCCATTGTTAGAGCTCTTTTTTTCTTCTTACACAACTTTTTGTTTTCCCTTGAGTTAGTAATTGTCTCGTTTCCTTATTTGCTTAGTTTCCCATGTACTTATTACTAATTTGTTTCTAACCTCTGCCCCTTGTATATACATCACTAAGTGTTCTGACAATTTTATCTTCTTTAAAAAATCCCCTCCCAGAGCTTTCTCTCTTCCTCTAGTCTCGCTTCAGCTGCTCTTCGGCCCGCTGCATAGCTCTCAGTTTAGGATTTTCTTTGTCATCATCCTGAAGATTCTGCACCTCTTTCTTCTGTTAGAAGTTCTGTTTTCTGGGTCCTTTTTCTTCTTGTTGTTTACACCTTTACTTTGCAGAGCACATGCTCCAATAACTTCCTGAGAAAGATGTGCATGGGAAGTAAATTTTCTGAGATCCTACATGTCTAAAAGGCCTTTCTTCTACCCTGACACTGATAGAAATGCAGATTAGATACGACTTTTTTCCTAGAATTTTGAAAGCATTGCTCTATTTTCTTCTTCTAGCTCCCAGAAATGCTATTGAAAAGTCCAATGCTATTGAGTCTAGATCTTTGGTGGTATCCTGTTTATTCCTCTGTGGAAACTTTTAGGATCTTCTCTTTGTTTTTGTCAGTTTATGATGATACGTTTTTACTAAAGGACAGTTTTCCTTCATGTGCTGGGTACTTAGTGGGCCCTTTCAATTTAGAACGGGGTGGCAGCTATGGCCAAGCTCCTGTTCTGAGGGCCACATCTGGCTCTCCACTGTTTTTATAGAGTTTTATTGGCACACTCATTCATTTACATTTTGTCTGTGTCATTACAGAGACTGTATTGTCTGCAAGGCTTAAAATATCTGTGGCCCTTTATAGAAAATGTTTGCTGACCCCTGATCTGGAAAATCAAGAACTTCAATTCTGGTTTTAAAAGAAACATTTTCCCCTTATTTTTAAAGTTTTCTTCCTCATTTTTTGTGTTCTTTCTGGAACTCTTGTTATTTGGATGTTGAACCTCCCAGACTGGCACTTAGATATTTTTCTCTCCTCTTTTCCATCTCTGTTTTTGTTTGTTCTTTTGTCTGGGATAATCTTTTAACTTTATCACCCAACCTCTCTATGAGTTTTTCAGTTCTGCTATCAAATTTCTTATTTTGGCATAAACTTTTCTATTTTTTAAATTAAGCCTTTTGTTATAATATAAAACACAGATACCAACACACACGCAAAACTAATACGTATAGTTAATAAATTATTATAAAGCAACTACCCTTATAAATACTGCCCAGGTTAAAAAATAGAAACTTTCCAGTAACTAAAAGCCCCTCTCTGTGCCCCAATCTACTCACAACCCCCTCTGAAACATGTTTCGTGGATTACAACACACAGCAATATTGTCCTTTTTGCAGCTCAGATTGTCCCATCTTTGGCAGCGAAAACATTTCACGTCGTCCACGGCATCTTTTAACTGTGACCTTTTGTAGTCTTTGATTGTTTTTGTTTTTTCTGTTTTGTTTTTTATTGTTTTGTTGTTGTTGTTTTGCTATCTAGTGTAGCAGGATGTTTAAGACTCATCTTGTACATTCCCTGTCCTAAATCTGGAATCACCCATTTGTGCAAGAAACTCTGGATTCTTTTACTGGGAAATGGAACTTGAAGCTCCCGTTTGATTGCCAGCAATGGTCATTGCTACTGGGTTGATCGTTGTTTCTAGGCCTCTCTGGAGGGCAGAGCATGTATATTTCCCTTGCGTTTAAAAAATATATTTTTTATTGTATATTGTCAGAAACTATAACCATTGCATATCATTCTCTCTCCTTTTTAACCTTCATTTGGTGTTACTTCTACAAGTAACTCTGTATTTAAAACCCACTACCAACTCATATGTTGATGTTCCTCTCACTCTGCTTGTCTGAAGCTCATTCTTCAAAAGAAATCTGAGGATGGGATCATCAGAACAATATACCCTGAGTTCTTGCAGGTTAATAACTGTTTATCTGTGCTCTATGACCTTGAAAGTCAGTGTTACTACATGTCTAATCCTTAGCTTGCATTTTCTTTCTTTGAGTGTCTTAAATATGTTATTCTATTTTCTTCTAGTAAAAAGCATTGCTGTTAAACTCTGATCGAATTTAACTTTATTTTTCTCGTAAGTCACTTGCCCCTTTTGCCCACATGCCCAAAAGTATGTTTGTCTGTTTTCTGTATAGTCTGAATATTTTTCCCATAATACATCGTGTGTTAATTCTTCTGGGCCAGTATTCTCAGGCATATGGTGTGTTCTTATCATTTGTAGTTTCAAGCCTTTGTTTTATTTTAGCAATTACGGTTTTTGTTACTTGTTCTGTTGCCTTGCTTGGGTTTCTGTTAGGGAATCCTATTGTCTGTATGTTGAACCTTCTTCATCTGTCTTCAGGCCACTTGGCCACCTTCTTTCAAATTCTTTTTATCTCTTCATTTCTTTTTAGCATTTAATTTTTCCTTCCTATATTTTATTTAACAGCATTATCTGTTGTATTTATTCACTCGTGTGTTTCTATTAGTTCAGTCTTCATTTCTGAATTTTTTTTAAATTTCTGATTCTTTGAGTTCTAGCACCTCATTTTAAGCTTTTCTTATTTTTCATTTATGTGGGTCTCTCACCTCTTGCATAATTTTTTAAATGTTTTTAGCTCACTTTAAAACCTTGACACGTTTTGTTGGCATGCTTTCATTGTCTATCTGCTATCATATTTTTATTCCCAAGAGCTCTTTTTATTCTCTTAATGCTTCACCTTTCTTAGTAGAAGAATCTTCTCATTTCCTAAATAGCTTATCTTATTTATCTATCTAAGGATAGTAATGATATTATATTCTACCTGCCTAATTTACTTTCTCTCATTTTGTTTCCTCCTCCTCCATTTGTTTTGGCCTTTATCATTTCAGACACTTTCTTCAAATGTATCATAATCCTTGGTTATTGACACATGTTTAAGAGTTAGACAATTTTTTAAAAAACTGATTAAAATGTCTGTGTGCTATAAGTAGGTCTTGTTGAAATCATACCATAATGTAACCTGGTTCAGCAATTTCATTGTAAAACTCCCAGTGTATCTTTTAGTTGAGTTTTTTCCTTGGTGCTGATCAAAACTTTCAGAGAAGGTTCTTCCAGTATCCTGACCTGGAGGGTATAAGCCTAACTGAAAGTGTTCAGGGAGTCATATGAGGAGAACGTTTTTACTGTCAGTATATAAACTTTTGCTTAAGAAAGCTGCCTCTAGCTGTTGATGATTTTCCCTAGTCCAGACTCGTATTTTCACACTCTCCAGAGAATAACCTCTGGTAACGGTCCTGGGACGGCAAGGGACAATTGCTGAGCTATATGGAACAGGTGAGGAGAACTGGAAGGTTCAATTTCTTAATCAGTTTTGTCAACAAATCCTCCTGTTTTAGGCCCACCTTCAACTTCACTTCAGACATGCCTATTGTTTCCCGTTGCTGAGCTTTATGTGGGTTCTGCAGTATAAATTAAGTTGCTTGAATTGGACTTTCCTGGGTCTGCTGTCATCACTTATCATTCTGCTTTCCACTTTTCTAAAATGCTATTGCTCTTGTCTCTTCTCTCATCTTCTTTGTCGTGTGTGTGTGTGTGTGTGTGTGTGTGTGTGTGTGTGAAGCCCTTTACTATATTGTTCAGTAATATTTCAGGAGAGAGCAGAGCTAATGTATATATTCAATTCACCAGAAGTCTTTTCACCTTTATTATATTGTACAGAGAATCTCAGGGAAGTTACTTTTCTGGTCTGTTCTTGATTATATTAAAACAAATGATAAAATGTTTTTTTATGACACATTGTTTGTGTGTTTGTTTTAATAGATGCTCCTAATGCTGGTCTGAAAAGTCACAAATCATGTTTTATTTTCCCCTTTTATGCCAGGCCTTTTCTATGTTTAACCCAGTACATTTCTATAGCTTTGTGGGCCCATTCTTTTGAACAGGGAAGAGAATGTGAGATGTCATAAAGAAATGCTCTATGTTGAGATGTATGTGATAAGCCCTAGAACAACCACTAAGGAATAACTTTTAAAAAATAGTGAAAAATCATGAAAAAACTTAAGAGGCTACCTCAGAAAATATTCATTAACTATTAAAAAAAAAGTAGTAAAAGGAATAGAGGAACAAAAAAGACATGAGACATACAGAAAACAAAAATTAAATTGGTAGACATAAGCCATCTATATCAATAATATCATTAAATATTAATGTCTTAAACAGTCCAATCAAATAACAAATTATCAGACTAGGTTTTAGAAAAAGATCCAGCTATATGCTGGATAAACAAAATAGAGACTAGGAAAGCAATCCAGAAAATCAGTGAAACCAAAAGTTGGTTCTTTGAAAAGATCAACAAAACTGACAAACCTTTAGCTAGACTGACCAAGAGACAGAGAGAGAAGACTTAAATTACTAGGACCAGAAATGAAAGGGGGGGCAGTACAATCAAGATTACAGAAATAAAAGTGATTTCAGAAGAATCCCGTGAACAATTATATGCCAGTAAATTGGACAACTTAGGCAAAATGGACAAGTTACTTGAAAGGAATCCTACATAATGTGAATTGACATTGTGATGCATTTACAGGCTGCTGCCTTCTCCCCTCAAGGATGCAGTGGACGTATCCACCTGGAGAAGATGCTATACAATGCAAGAGGTGAACTCCGCCCTTAGTAAAATCCAGCTGGTGGGATATTCTCAGAAAATTGTGAGTGTTGATAAGATTTTAAGAAATTACTGAATGCTTTCGATTTATATTGTTTTTTTGGTAGGATCCCATAGTTCCCTTTCATAAGCCATTCAGTCACTAGAATCTTGTACTAGTGCACGGTGAAAGGACAGAACATGTGTTCTTTTCCTCCATTCCTTCCAGGTTCTTACTGACGCTCGTTCCTAACCCTTACATTCCCCATCACTAGCTAGTATTTGATTGATCAGCATTTTATGGGTCAGGAGAAAAGCATCTCATTTTGTTCACTTTAGAATAGTGGGTGCTACTTTGCAGATTTGGGGCAAATGAGATAGGAAATGGAGAACATAAAAGAGATCAAGAGGCAATTTGGCGAGCATAACTTTTGAGCTCTAACCTGATAATGATTAAGGGTTCCCATTTCTGTTAACTTGTACCCAGAGCCACTCAGTACAGAAGAACCATAACACTAACATCTAACCTGAAAAGAAAAAGGAAACTGAGTATCTGTCTCGTTTATTTGGTAATGTATCATCTCTGCCTTTTCATGAGTGAGGCGTGGGTGCCTGGTGACATGTGGATGGGCTGAAACTCTAAGAGGTGACAAGTAAAGACTGTAGGATTGCTTTCTGTGTCAGCCACCTGGTCTCCAGCATCCTTCTGTTTTCCTGTAAGCTTTCTGGTTTACTTTAAAATAGTTTCTAAGTGGAGAAGAGTATTTCTGTTGTTTTTTTCCTACAAACTCGTGGCGTGGCTGCATTGCTGCAAGCTCATCACACATTCTTCCTGTGGTTCTTTTCTAGGAGCTTTTTGGTGCCGTGCAGGTGACTCCTCTAAGCTCTGGCTACGCCCTCGGAAGCTCCAACTGGATCATCCAGTCCCATTATGAGAAAGTGTCTTACGTCTCTGGGTCCTCTTTGCTTACCACACACCCCCAGGTAACTCCGAATTCTCTCTTAACCACTCAGCTTTTTGGTTGTTTAACCCAAATTCAGAATGTAAGGAGAGTAGCATCCGCTGTTTTTAAACCTTCCTAATTTTGGTTTCTACAGACACTTTTTTTTTCCAAATTGTAGGAAGAGCACTTACCATGAGATCTACCCTCTTAATAAATTTTTAACTGTATGAGGCATTATTGGTGACTGTAGGTACCATGTTGTACAGTAGAGCTTATTCATCTTGCTGAACTGAAACTTTATGTTCTACTGATACTCTTTATCCAAGTTTAGATTATTCATGCCCCAACATTAAGGATTGTAAGTTCCTCTGTAAGATTCTGCTGCCTCTAGGGTCACCTCTAGAATGCTGATATTTCCCAACACTTCTAAGAATCATAGCCTGAATGTAGAACAGAGGTGGAGACTTGTTTACTCAGCAAATGTTAATTGCTTAATATTTATTAAGGGCCTATTATGTGTCAAGCACTCCTCTAGGTGTTAGAGATCCAGTGGTGACCCACAGGCAAAGTCCCTGCTCACAGATCTACGTCCAGCAGATGTGTGGAGAGAGGATGGTATACAGAAAATGAGCACAGTAATTTCAGGTTGTGATACAAACACAAAACAACAAAGTAGGGTTATGTACAGAGTGATAGAGACTCATTTAAATTGGATGATCAGAGAAAGCTTCTGGGGGAGATCTCATTGGAATTGAGACCTGAAGAAATGAGCCATGGAAAGCCGTGAGGGCAAAGTATTAGCGACATGGCAAACGAAAGGCCCCTACAGCAAGAACAAGCTGGACACAGAACAGAGAGGACGATTGTGATCGCAGCATCTGAAGTATTGTTAGCAGAGCCTGGGAGAGTAGCAGAGACCAGGTCATGTAGGAGTTGGTAGGCCATAATAAGAAATTTGGGTTTTAGTTTAATGTGTAGAGGGAAGCTATCGGAAGGTTTTAAGGAAGTCATTCATTAACAATCATATTGTCAAGAAACTAAGTACATAAACATTATTATAAATGTATTATTTATTCCATTTTAGACATTTGTAAAGAATTTATTCATTTCATAAATCCTGGTTTGTTCCATGTTTGTAAAGGAGGGCAGAGGAGATTAGATAGTGGATGGATGGATGGATGGACGGACGGACGGACAGACAGACTGATAGGTAGATGTCTTGGGGAAGTCTGTATCCCATTTTAATATGGGAAAAAGAATGGCTGCCATAAGTCTAGAATAGTAGGATGCTTCTGAGCTGCCACTATGCATTGTTTTTTTCATACCTTCTTTTATAATCAAGTTTCATCTCAAGGTCTAGAGGGGACACATTGTTATTTTTCCCATAGTTAGCAGAATTCTGGACCTTTCCCGCTTATTGAAATCAAAAGCCCATCAATGTCATCTTAATCTGCTTGATTGAATCAAAATTTTTTATTGGCAGCTCCTAATCATTCCCGATATAGTCCTCCATGAAAGACAGAAAGATTATTTGGCTGCCAACTCTTCCTATTTGTCCTGCTTAAATCAAAGTCTTTACAGTACTATTGATGTAATTTCCAGTAAATTATTCTTACAAGGTTCATAAATTTAAAGGGAAAATAAGGTTTTGAAAGTAATGAGCAACATAAGTAATTAATTTTAATTTCTAGCTGGCAACCAGGATTGTATGTAAAACAGAAAATAAATTAGATTTTCTTTTACTCAGATCATTGGATTCTGTGTTGAATTAGCACGGATAAGAAAAGTTTGGGTTTGGAAAAACCCAATAGGCCACTTCAGAGATCAGCAAACTATGGCCTGTGGACCAAATTTGGCCCCTGACCTGTTTTTGTAAATAATGTTTTGTTGGAATACAGCCACAGCCATTTCTTTATGGATTGGTAATGGCTGCTAACACATCATTGCAGTGGTTATACTTTAAAGTTAAACTTTACAGAAAAAAGCCAACTACTGGTCTACTTGAATGGAACCTTCATTAGGTACAAACAAAACAGCCAGCGGCGCTAATGATCTAATAAGCAAGGTGGAATGAGGCTTCGGATTAAGCCTGAGGCAGTAAGAATGGAAAGACAAGTTAAAACATTGGCAGGTCTTTCATTCAACAAACATTTATTGAATGCCCACTGTCTTCAGGTAAGGAAAATTACAACTCAAAGATTTCATGCCTGGATGACACTGAGAATGGTGATAATGACACTGGCTGACCAGGAGAAGTTGATGGGTGGAGGGGTTTTTAGAAGGGGGTAGTGGGTGTGATGAATAGAAATTTGAGAGAACATTCGTAGTTGGAAATACAGAGCTGGAACACAGATGTGAAGGCAAGCCTGGAGACAAATTGGAGAGTTATCAGATTTCTGAAAGTATATAAATAAAGGGCTGAGGGTAAAAGACTGAGCTGTAGGGAACATTTACCAATAGACAGTGGAAATGGTCCTGACCAAGACAAATGGTCCTGAATAAGAATGTTTGGAGAGTTAGGAGAATTGAGGCCAAAAAAAGGACAACATCCCAGATGGAAAAGGAAGAGAACCTGCCTTTACTAAGCACAAGGTCTCCGTCTTAATGTTTTTAAATTGATCTGATATTCAGTAACCATGCTAAATTCTCAAATTTTCTAATATTTATCTATTGGTGATAATATTATCTGCAAAGAGGTAATAGTTTTGTCATTTTTCTTCCAATCCTTACATCTTTTATTACTTTTTCCAGTCTTGTAACTGGGCTTTCTAGTCCCATGTTAAACGGAAGTGACGATAGTCGCATCCTGGGCTTGTATCAGATTTTACAGGGAATGCTTTTGTAATTTCTTCATTAAATATGATGCTTGCTATGCGTTTTTATCAATTTTAGGAATTTCTCCTCTATTCCTAATTTTCTGATTTTAAAAAACAAACAGATATAGATATTGTACCTTATCAGTTGTTTTTTCTGAGTCTGTGAGGTAATCATGTGATTTCTTTCTATCAAACCATTAATGTAGTGAATTGTAATGTTAGCTTTTCTCACCTTGAACCTTCCTTGCATTCCCTGAATAAATCTTACTTGATCACAATTTATTCTTTTTAATGCCCTCCTGGAATCAGTTAGTATTTTATTGAAATTTATAATCTACATTTGTAAATGAAAAATGAACCCAGGCATGGTTTTCTTGTACTGTCTTCATTTGTTGGAAGTACATTAGTCTCATTAGGTGATTTGGGCACCTTTCCCTCTTTTTTCTAATGCTACAAATATGCTGATAGAGGTTATCTTTTCTTTCTTTCCAATTACAGTTGTCATTTAGATTTCTTTCAGGTGTACAGGATAGTGGTTAGACATTTATATGATTTACAAAGTGATCACCCCAATAAGTCTAGTACCCATCTGACACCATAAATAGTTATTACAATATTATTGATTATGTTCTCTATGCTGTACTTTACATCCCCATGATATTTTGTAACTGCCGATTTATACTTCTTAATCCCTGCACCTTAGGAATTTTCTTGAAAATCAAATTCCCATAAAACTGTCTAGGCCTGGGATTACCATTTAATTATTTTTTCATGTTTATTGAACTATTTTTTCTAGGTCAAAATTGTACCAATTTTGGCAGAAATTTATCCATTTTGCCAAGGTTTTCAAAACATGGAATTATTTATGCTACCCTTTTAATAAACTTTTTTTGTGTGTAATTCTATTTTCATTCTAAATTTTGTTTATTGCCATCACTGTTTTGTGTGTGTGTGTGTGTGTGTGTGTGTGTGTGTGTGTGTTTTGGTCAGACTTGTCAAAACTTTTCTACATTACTGTTTTTCTTCAAAGAAAAAGTTTTTGCTTTCAATGATTTTTGTTGTATTTCCATTTTCTATCCTGCCCTTTATTATTTCCTTTCTCGGTTTTATTCTGTTCCTTTTCTTTTAATACTTATCTCATTTGTATTAGTCTTTCTTTGCTTTCCAATAAGTATATTTAAAGCTATCAGCTCCTCTCTTAGTATCATTTAACTCCTGGTGGTTTGTTTTCCTAAGGTCTTGAAGACTTTGGCAGTAATAAATGTGAATTCTTCTCTTAAATCTAAAAAAAATCTTAAATTTGGATTACTTGAATCAGGTTTTCAGAGCTAAGGCAGTCGTTTGGGTAAGTTTGTTTTGTTGTTTTGTTTTTTTATATATTTTTTTGTTCCCTCTGAATTCCCCACGTTTTGTTGTCGTTTATGCAGTGCATTGATCTGGATGCTCTACAGTAACAGTTTTTTGAGGTTCCTTTTGTTTGTTTTTTTAATGTATTTTATTTTATTGTAATAAATCTGTGACCTCTTCCAAGTCTTCATGTGGATGTACATGTCAATATTTTTCAGCTACTCCTTAGTCTTCTGATGTAACATTAATTTCCTTCAAGACATCCCTGGGAAATAGTTGTAGTTTGCTGCTTCTCCCTCCAGGCCTGGATCTTGTCATCAGCCTCAGTCCTTGGGAGTTTTCTGGGAGTATGTCTTTCCCTGGTACAGACCTGGGGAATTAAAGTCACATGGTCACCCTCATGCAGAATCCAGAGCTTGGGTTGTGGTGTCAACACACAGATGTTTTTCTGCATCCACAAAACTCAGACTTCAGTACAGCTGGTTGAGGTTTCCCGTGCTCCCCTGCGCCCATGGGAGAACTGGGCTTGAGTTCCCCGCTCTTCTGTGAGGCATCAGAGCCAGGCTTAGGCTGAGAATTGACCCTTCCACTCGAGCGGGCAGCATGAAACTCATCACTTCACTTCTCTGGGCCTCATGTTCTCCATCCATGGAGACCAGGTGACTGATGATATTCTCCAGCATCACATCTGCACAGCTCTCCCTAGGACATGCCCAGGACGGCCCACTCTTGCTGGGTAAAGGACACAGCCACATCCCCAAAATATTAAGAAAAGTGTCTGGTACAAGCCACAGCATCCAGCTTCCCCCTCAGCTGTCAGGGCCAGTGGACAGGAAGTTTTTCCTCCCCGTGGACACAGACCCAGCTTGTCCCAGAGCTGCAGCTGGGCCTCCTCGGGTCGGTCCGCTTGTCCTCTCGGTGGGCACGGTGCCCAGGAGTCAAAGTTAGACCTAATAGATTTGGGTGCTGGGGCCGCGGGGCAGCTGTGCTGCTAATGGTTCGTGATCGGTTTGGAGAATTGAGCGCAGTCGGCAGATCCCATGAAGCCAGGAGGGAGAGACGGCACCGCCTGCCAGACTCCCGTCTGTGCCTTTCCACACTTGCTGTTTCATTTCTTCTCTGGTGCGCAGCTTCTCTCTGCACAATAGTTCCTGCTCTCAGAAATAATGTATGCAACTTCATTTATTCACTCATTTATTCCCTCATTTAATCAGTGGTATTTCCCAAGCCCTTACTTTGGGCAATGGAATGTGCTAGGCTGAGAATGGAGCACAGATGGGTAGGTATTACATTTACAGAAGTTAAAACAGGGGAAGAAGATATGTACCTACAGAACTTTCCTCCAGGCTGCAAGCGATCAATACCGTCAGATTAGAAATCCACCAAAGTGCGGTGGGATTTAGAAACAGGGTGCATCCCTTCCCTGTGGGGTCAGGGAGACCTCCTGGAGGAGTGAGCTTTGAATTGGCCTTGGAAGCTGGTATGTTGGGCTTCAGGATCTCAAATATGTTTCTTCCTTCCTCTCATCAAGGAATAGAGGTCATTACGTCATTAACTTTTTCACCAATCCCTCCTTTTCTGCTTTTAAGCAAATCTGAGGGTTTTTAATCTGGACAAAGGTTTTCAGACGACTGCCTCATCACCTGACTACTGCGTTCTTTTTTTCTTAACCGTGATGAGGTTTCCCCTGTTCACCTTGTACACCTGGCTTTCTCCCGCTTACCTCACGGACCCAGTTTCTCATCTCCAGATCCGCAGTGATCAGCTTCCGGCCAAACTTTCACTCGTTCTATTTTCCGTGGCATCCCACAGCTGCAGTTGACACTGGTCGTTGATCTCTTATTGAAATTCCCTTTTGTCTAGGCTTCTGGAGCAATCTTTTGTTGTCGTCCTCCTCTTCTTACTCTACTTGATCTTTTGCCATATTATAGGGTGAAAGCACCATAATGCTCCCTTCCCCGACTCCTCGTGTTTGTATGTAGGAAGCTCTTCACTGCACTGTGTGCTTCTCTTTTATTTGCTCCTCTCCCATATGCCTTATGGGGTCCCCCCAGCCTTCGTCCTGGACCCGTGCCTCTTTCTTCTCTCTAAATAAATGACCTTTCTATTAACTACTTCAATGAAGGTACCTGGCTAACCTCCATATACAGCAGACCCCATTGTTCTATCTTTTACTAGCAGAATAAACCCACTTAGCTATCCCCCAAACACTTGCAACTTGCCAACACTGGACTTATTATTGCCTCTTCATTCTTTTAAATCATTGCATCTTTTAAATTTCCCTTGACTGCATCTCAGATTTCAAATTTTGGAGTTATCTTAAGGTCTTGCTTTCTCCATTTTCCTGTATATCCAGTCCATTCCCAGACGTCTGTTGGTTTCTGTGGTGTCATGAGATCTGCTGCTTCCATATCCTCAACTGCCATGAAATTATAATTTTTTTCCCTTTATGTCTGGTTGGCTGTAGGGGCCTTCAGAGTGTTCCCCCCCCCACGACCCCCAGTGTAGTCTCACCCTCCTCTTTCACCAACGTCTCTAATTATTGTAACAAAAACATCATTCTCCTGCTTCAAACTGTTGACATCTCATTGCCCCCCACCCACCCACCCCCGGCAGCTTCATGATTCTGACCTGTTGGCCCTTTATCAATTATACTTTTCCTGTTTTCACTCTCTTGTCAGCCCCAATGTTGTCTTTCTATTCCAGCCAAGTCACTTCATTTGGCATCTACAGGTTGCCTTCCTCTGCCCTACCAGGCCCTCCTCCCACAGTTGACGTACTTATTCTCACCTTCCTGACTTCCAGGGCACTATTTCCCAGGAGGGAATGCCCTCACATTTCCTACCAGACTGTGTGCTTTTCATGCACTCATTTATTCAGCAAACACTTATTTAGTATTTGCTGTGTGCCAGGAATTTTGCTAGGTAATAGGGATACAGAGTCCTTGCCCTCGGAGAGCTTCCTAGTCCTCTGGGGGACACAGACAAGTAAATAGGAAATTACGGTTGAGTGTGGTTAGTACAGGGATAGAAGGTGGTGGAGGCCATGGGGCACGTGTAGGAGGGGAGGTATGGGGAGGGAAGGGGTGTCTCGGACACATTTCAGACATAGTGACCTGGGCTGTCTTAAGTAGATTCTAAGTTCCTTGGCCAAAGAAGGAGAGAAAGCGAGAACCAGAACTTCATCTGCCAAAAAGCATGTACCAGTGAGTAACCCCGGCTGGCCTGCTGCGGCTCTCTAGTCTGCGTTCCTCTTGGCATTTCTATACTCAGTGCTGACTCTTGAAATTTGCATTATATTTTCTATGGCATTTTGAATAATCCTCTTTCTTCACTATATAGACATGTCTTCTCTTCAGCTAGATTGTAAACTTCTGGACCTAGAGACTTGGTCTCCTTTTTTTCACGCCCTGTACAAAATATCCAACAAAAATGAGCCAGCAGAGGCCCCACACCTTGGCCCCGGCATCCTGGGGCCTAGCATTTTTCACAATTTTATTCCACAAACGTGATCGTCACGCTCTACATTGTAAGGTGTTTTTATTTGATTCTTGGGCACAGTGGAAT
The DNA here is from genome assembly GCF_036562045.2 of Rhinolophus sinicus. Classification (NCBI taxonomy): domain Eukaryota; kingdom Metazoa; phylum Chordata; class Mammalia; order Chiroptera; family Rhinolophidae; genus Rhinolophus; species Rhinolophus sinicus. Next base: position 99,133,998 of record NC_133757.1, read on the forward strand.
GTTTTGGTTTTGTGTGTTCAAATAAAATGTCCCCACTTGAAGTGCTCAGTGAGTGTCTGTTGACACCAGCAATGTATACAGTTGCCCTTCGATGGTGAAGTGGAGGTGTTGGTGGTGTCAGCTTGGTTTGGAGAGTGTCACTAAAAGCCTTTTAAGTCTCCTATACGGTAGCCCTGGGAACCAACAAGAAATGTCTCCCGAGTTAATAGGGCTAAAATTACGAACATCTAGTCTGACCTGGTCGTGAAGTATCTCATAACTTTCAATGTGGTAGGATTCATAGTGCAGGAGTACTTTTGTTTTTTATTACAGGCATTTCATTTTTAAAGGAAGTCAATGCTGAGGGTTGAGGTTCAGAGATTGTGTTGTTTTCAGGGCCAGAGTTCACTCTCCATTATATATTTCCTTTAGATCAGCAGTTCTTAACCTTTTCAGGGTCATGGCCCCATATGGCAACCCAATTAAATCTATAGAAAAATGTACATAGCCATACACACGAATTCAGGGGTTTCCTGGGCTCCCTCAATTCCCCTGTCTCCCATCAGCCCTGTGAATCATTATTGGCTTGTTCTACTAAGATCCATATAAAATAGTGAACCATTTTAAGCTGAATGTGCTACCAAACAAAGCTTGGTCCCTTTTGTCTCCATTCCAGTTTCCTTCCGCTTGATGCATGTACACAATGAACAGTCCCAGGCTCGCTACACACTCGCTGCTATAAACCACTGTACTGTATTTCTCCTTATGTCCTTCTGGGGAAACAGTGAATGTATATGTATTTGTTAGAGAAATACAAATAGGTACATCAGACCTGCCCAAGAGGAGGAAAAGCTCTTATACACACTGCCATGTGTCTGCAAATAGGAATTAGAAGCTATTCAGTATGATTGTCACAACCATACTTTTTCTGTATTCACATTAAAGAAATGTTTTTCAGATTATAAGGCAGCTTACATAACCAGAGTCCTGTTACTTAAAAAATAATGAAGCCCATATATCCATGCTTATATAAAATTTTAAAGGAAAATAGATCAAAAGTCACGTGTACTCGGATGATGGGTCTTTGCTACGTTACAATTTGGAATTTTATTGCTTTACTGGGAAATCTGGTTGGAATAGAGAAAGGATGGATGAGGCTTCTTAGTAAACCATGTTTGGGCTTGCTTATTTTTTTTTTCCCCCTAACATTCCAGTGAGAATACTAAATGAAACTGAGGAAAAGATGTGTTATAAAATGAAAACATCTATGAGTTCTCCAGTGTCTTAATTATGAGCCTTCATTTTTGTTTCTAATTTCAATTCTGATTTACTTGGGGGGCGGGGAATCACAATTAAATTCAAATTGTGCCAGGTGAAAAAGTAAAGATACGAGTCCTGAGGATTAGATAACAGTGCATTGTAGGATTTTATAGGTCATAGGAAGATTGTGAGACTCTCAGAAATCACTGGAGGAGGATGGGTCAAGAAATGTGCCCACTTTACAGGAAACCCAGCTCGGAGCCTTGGCTGAGGTCATGTGGCTGGCAGTAGAACTGGAAGGAAACCTTGTGTTTCTAATTCCTAATCCATTGTTCTTCCTGGCTCCTCTGCCATCAAGACTTAGGGAAAATCACCCAGGCTCCTTGAGTCTGTATTTTCATAACATACACTGACGTCATGTACTCTGCAGAGTTGTTTTGAGATTCAAATTATATGGTGCAGTGGTTCTCAAGGCATGGTGCCCACACACACACACCGGAGCGTCTCCGGGGAACTTGTTAGCAATGCAGATTCTCAGGCCCAGCTCAGCCACTCTGGGTGGGGCCTGGCGATGTGGGTCTCAGCAAACCCTCCCGGTGATTCTGCTGCACGCTCACGTGCGAGGGCTGCCAATGGTGAGTGTCAGATAACACTTTGAAAGGAGCAAAAGCCTTGTTGAAATGTGCTTTTTGTTGTTATTGAAGTAAAATTTGTATCTGATGAAACCCAAAGATTTTAAATGTACAGTTCTATGCATTTTGCTATGATGTGCTCACCACCCCTGTTAACAAAACTTTTCCATCACCCGCTGAAGTGCCTCCTCCTCTGAGTCCCTGTGCCCCTTGGGCAGCCGCTCTTCGGTGACAGACTTCATTAGAGGGCGTAAGAGAACTTGGTCAGCTGGACATAGAAGGAGCATTGCGTATATTCTCTTTTTCCTTTACTATTTGTAGATAACATCCCTTTTAAAATTACTATGCGTAATTCTCTGGTTTTTCAGCCCATGGACCAAGCTTCCCTCAAAAACAGCGACGTTCTGGTTCTGACAGGCCTCACGCAGATTCCCACCGCGAACCCGGATGGCATGGTGGGCGAGTTCTGCAGCAACCTGGGTATGTGCGCCCCTCCAGCCTTCTGGAGGGTGCGGTTTAAATTTAGTTTTCGGTACCTTGCTTCTGTAGAATGTTTGGCCCCTTCCCTTCAAGATTCACACCCTCTGATGCCCCTTTTACGGCCTTTTGGGAATTAAATGGGCATTTACTCACAGTCTTTTTGCTGATCCTTCAAAACCTGTGATCAGCAAAAGCAGTTCTTAAGCAACTTAAATCTGAACGTGCCGTAAGAATGGTTGTTACAATGGTAAATTCAAATTTTTAGTACTTCATACAACAAATACTCAATATTCTCTCACTTGATTTACATAGAAAATTCTTAATCTTCTTGCTTTTGAGGGGGATTTGGTGGCAGATCAGGGACGTTTCCAGGGTGCAGTTGTCAAACAAGGAAGAAATCACTGCTTTGCAAATAATAGCCCAGAAAAGACCACATGTACTTTGAATTCACAACAGCGATACAGTGGATGGGTGCAATGTTTCCCCAGTGATATTTGGTTGGTGTTAAGTTTTTCTTTTTTGGGGGAAAGACTAAACTGAGAGACTTGTGGGGTATTTGCTACCTGGAAGAAATTTATTTTTCTTTGGATATAATTGTCAATAAAATCTAGGAATCCTGCCTTTTAGAAAATTGTAGGTTGGTTACTGTCTTAGCTCAGGCTGCTATAACCAAATACCATAGACTGGGCGGCTGAAACGACAGACATTTGTTCCTCACTGTTTAGGAGGCTGGGAAGTCAGAGGTTAGGGGGCCAGCAGGCTGGCGACCGGTGAGGACCCTCCTCCTAGCTGGCAGACAGCCTCCTCCACGCCTTGTCCTCACAGAGCGCGAGAAGCAGCTCTGGTGGCTCTTCCTCGTCTTATAAGGACACTAATCCCGTCATGGGCCTCCACCCTCACCTAAATCTGATGACCTCCCAAAGTCCCCCCTCCATGCCATCAATAGGGAGTTAGGGCGTCACTATCCTGTGAATGGGGGGTGGGGGACACAAGCCTTCAGCGCGTAACAGTTTCTGAAGAGCAGTTAACGAGCGCAGACCCTTCACATGTAGCAGCAATTGTGAGTGATCTTCCCTCTGCTCTGGGGGAAAGAGGGTCGTCTTCTCACGTTATACGGAGGACGGCACTAACTGGCCTTTGAAATTTCACGTGGCCATGCCAAAAATATGGACTTGGTTTTTGTTCTTTGCTCATACTAAGTTAAAGGAATTTTGTTCTTAAGTTGGAAAAAGTATTGGACTAGTCTTAAATTAAATCTTTGGTTTGTATGTTTGTTTATAATCTGGAATCATAGACACGAAGAACTCTAGGTCTAAAAGAGACCTTACGTCTAATCCACTGTTTCCCAAAGTGGGGTGCAGTAATCACTTGCCTGAAGATCGCTAAGGCCACTTGCTAAAAATGCAAATTTGGGGGCCCTACCACAGACTTAGGAAGTCAGACTCTCTGGGGAGGGGAGAGATTCAGAAGGAAAGTTATGTTTTAACATGTTTCCTGGCAATTTTCACACAAACTAAAGCTTAAAAACCACTGACCTAGTTCACTCCTCTAATATAACTGAGGAGGAAACTGAGGCTCAGCAGGCTTGTAGTGGCTCACCTGGGTCCTGGAGCTCAGGCAGAGGCCGGGCAAGAGGCAGCCCTCTGGAGCCCTGACCGCTGATTGCGGTTTTTCCCGTCGTACCATACTCTAGTAGTAGCAAGTCAACCAGTATTCAAGGTACTGCTGCTTGTTTCAGTTTGTTTTGAAAAACAAACAAACGAAAAAAAACACAAACTCGAGAGGGTACTTAGACTTTTTTTTCCAGCCAGTTACAACTTCCAATAGGATTATACCCATACGTTGCGATTCCTCATTTAATAATTTAAATATTTAAAGTATGGAGCATTTTCTTACAGACAAAACCTTAGTGAAAGAAAATGTCACTAAAATCAGTCAAACAGAAAAATGTGACCTATTTCCTTAGAGGTCATTCAGCAGTGGTCAGAGAATGAACAGAGCCAAAGCCGGCCAAGTTTTGAGCAGGATCTAAAACGCGGAAGAGCTTGGAGGGTCTGCCCTTAAGCTCGCTGTCCCTGGTCACCTTTAAAACCCAAACTCTTAATTGCATACGAACCCTGTTCCCTGGGGACTGAAGCACGGATTACAAACTCCGCTGCTTGTCACCTCTGGACTCTCGCTCTTGGTGCTGTTCCTCAAAAGCAAGATGATAATACATGTGAATTGTACGAACAGAAATGGGAAAGTGAAAGAAATCCAAATATTATTTTTAAAGTTCCACTCTACTTTTATAAAACTGTTCTCTTGATACTGTTGTTTTCCCTCTGCTCCCACTTTCTAGCACTGACAGTCCGGAATGGAGGAAACGTGTTGGTTCCCTGCTACCCTTCTGGGGTGATCTATGACCTCCTGGAATGCCTGTACCAGTACATCGACTCAGCCGGCCTCTCCAGCATCCCTTTCTACTTCATCTCTCCTGTGGCTAACAGTTCGCTTGAGTTTTCCCAGATTTTTGCAGAGTGGTATGTCCGTGTTCTTCTCTCTGAGTTCAATTTTGATTCAATACATTGAAGCAGTAAGACTAGAAATCCTGTTTTTTTCCTCCTATTACTATGAAACTCTCGTTTGTTGTTTTTCCGTATTCTATGATGTGAAGATTGTATTAATGAAAGCCAAATCTGTTGCATTGCTAGAGTTTAGAAGAATTATTCAAGGAAGGAAGGGTGAAAGAGAAAGATTTCACTTAACCAGCACTTTCCAAATTAGCAACAGAAATATTTGTTCTCTCACATGCTATCCTCTGCCTGTTACAAAGGAAAATTAAATTCTAAAAGAGAAACAAATTCTAAAGCCCAAGCTCGTGTTGTCTAAATTTGTAATAACCAAGACCCAAAAATCACAGTGGAATTTCACATTTCCATCAGTAGCTAATCAGATGAAACTGATCCAAATGCACTCTAAATAAAAATTCAAAATGATTCTAATGAAAACATCTAAAAGTCTAAAAAAAATATAACAATGAATAAATACATTTATAATACCAACTCTAATAAGAAAAACAATATTTTTTTCATTTCAATAGCGTATTTGACCAAATTAAGTTTTATTACAGCAGGAAATTGATCAAATCCTAGGTGGGTAAATTATTGAATAATGTGAAGAACCTTTTTAGTATTATTTAGATGAATGTTTGAATCTAACTCATCTGGTCAAAAAAAAGGGAGGGATGGGGGAAATAGTTAAGCTTTTAAACTAGACCTAATAGTGCCTGAAAATGGTGTTTCCACATGTTCAGGGGTATGAAAACACACCTACATAGGGTGTTTAATCCCTTTTAGTGCTGTGGTGGCCTGATGGACACGGTATTCTAAGTTTCTAATTAAAAAGGAATTTGTACATTATTCTGTCGTAACACACCGCATATGCTGCCCACCCCCATCTGCACACACAGTTTTTTAAAGACATTTTTTCCTAGCCCTTTAGTTGTGGTCAAGGTCTTTTTTTCATGTTTGTCAGCAGGACTGTAACACACACTACAAACATTCAGTGTCTCCAAGTTCAAGTATAACAGTTACACTCCAGTTAGAGTAACCAGCGCTGCTTAGGTGCGCAAAACAGGAAATTATGTCTGAAAAAGGTATCTGATCATAACTAATGCAATATGGTATCTTGGATTGGATCCTGGAACAGAAAAAGGACATTAGTGGAAAAACTGGTGAAACCCCAATAAGCCTGGGATTTAGTTAATTGGAATGTGCTAATATTGATTTCTTGGTTTAACAGATGTATCACGGTTCTAAGATGTTAACATCAGGGGACGCTAGGTGAAGGGTACACGGGAACAATGTACTATCTTCGCTACTGTCCTGTAAATCTAAAATTATTCCAAAATAACAAGGTTACTTTTTAAGAAAAAATGTATTAAGGAATTTTAAAGGTTAAAAAAATGCTCACAGAGAATTATGTTCTGAATGCTTTGTAGATGCTGGCTTTTATTCACTGAGATTTACCAGCGGGAAAATTTCAAATAAACTTTAGTGTTTTATATTTGCGCTGCCACCACTAGGTGGCAACAAATGACCCTGTGTGCCCTCCCTCACTTGCTGGTCTGTTTTTCCTCTTTAAGGCTTTGTCATAACAAACAGACGAAGGTGTATCTCCCAGAACCGCCTTTCCCTCATGCAGAGGTAAGAAAATGGAATTACTGAGTCAGAGCAAGAAAGAAACACAGATAAATGGATGTGGATGGAGACAGCAGGCCATTAGATAAAAAAACATCCTTACATAAACTCGTCTAGCCCTTTGTTTCCTGTGTGTGATGACAGTGAAGTACTCACTCCAGATTCACTACTTTCTCTTCTTATTAACACATTGTAGTGCCGATGTGTTTATATGCCTCATAGCTTACCACTGGTTATTGACTGCGTGAGGAATTTTATTCCACTATCTACCACTAACTTTTTTGCATAACAGATTTATTTATTATCAAAGTCTCCTTTCCAGTTAGTTATGGTGATGATAGACGTAAAGTTTTAATGAGGAAAATACTAACACTTCAGTTTAAAATATAAGGGAGTCAAAAGGTACAAACTTCCAGTTATAAAATAAATAAGTCATGGGGATGAAATGTACAGCATACGGACTATAGTTAATAATACTGTATTGCATATTTGAAACTTGCTAAGAGTTTGAAAGTTCTCATCACAAGGAAAAAAAGTATAACTTTATGATGACAGATTATTGTACCTATATGGCAATTGGACTTACTGTAGTGATCATTTTGCAATATATACAAATACCGAATCATGATGTTGTATACCTGAAACTAATATAATGTTATATGTCAATTATACCTCAATTTAAAAAAATAGAACCCCCTCACAGAACTGCTGCATATTTTTATATAGATATATACCCAGTTTTGTTTCCACTTTTTTTTTTTTTTAAGCAAACGGTGTGTCATGGACATTTTTCTGTGTGGCTCATATCATGATTACTGCTGCCTAATATACCATAGCTTATCATGTAAACATGCTATAATGTACTTAACCATTCCCTTACTATCAGACAATAGAGATGCTCCCGATTTTTTGCTATATATTTTTTAGAAGATGTTTAAATTGGTGTAACCACTTGAGGAAACTGACAGGCTCTGCAATAGCATGTTAGTTCTGGATGGTCAAATGTAGTGAGTCAGCTGGAAAGGTCGATCCAAGTGGCAAACAGAGATGAATTTATCTTAGTCTCTGTGCATTGATCAGGAGAGCTGCAGGAAGTGCAGGCGATGCCTAAAAAGTGACTTAAGTTGTGTGCAAAGACCTGCTGCTATTCTTAGAAACCCATTCATCTGCTTGACGTCTCTGGATAGAATAGACTTATTAGTCTTTCACACAGCCGCTCACCCATTTAACTGGGGCGAGTAATGATTTTGGCCAAGGAGGTTATAAAACGTCAGTTTTATTTGCATGTAACTTGGGAATTCAAAGTTTGCTCCATCTCTCCTGTGCGTATTCCACCCGACATGTGACACCTGATTAAAGCTCCAGGGTAGAACTGCAGTCTTTCAAATAAAAGCAGGTCTCTCTGGATTAAAGATTTCATCTTTCAAGTGAAGAGAGTTCAGCTTCCATTTGGGGACTGTCCCACTCTGGCCACATTCTCACTATTGGGGTGACTTCAGTTGGCCTTGGAGTTGTTGGTGGGGCTCCCCCTCTTAAGCATTAGGGGTTGCTTCAGGATGAAGCCGTGTCCCAGACCATTTCTTCACGCCGCATCCGCGGGAATACTCCCTTTGGCTTAGTTGATACTTAGGGGCTCTGAGGTCTTAGGGATGTTTGTCATCCGGCCTTTTGAGGCGGTTTCTGAGCAGTGTCACGAGATGCTGGCTTTGCCTTGGGTCGGACCTGACGGTAGGAGAGTATCATCAAGAATTGTGCTGGAAGGGAGAACATTTGGGTTGAAAACATACACTTCTGAGACACGTGTGAGGCTGTGCATGGCCTGCATCGTACTGCGGCTCTGTGTGTCATGAGGCCATCACGTCTCCCAGATTTCTGAAAGCCAGTTTGGTCTGCCTTTATTGAGTTGCCACAGTAACTTACAGCTTCTCAAGAGGAGGTCCTTCCTGTGTGAGGTGTTTATGGGTGATGCACATGTCTTGGAAGGTTACTTATACTTCAAACAGTAACGGATAGTGGGGACTTCCGGGGCCGGGGCTCGGTGTGTCGGGAAGCAGTAAAGGAGGAGGGAGACTATCAGTCATAACAACCTGAATAAAAGTTCCCAGTTAGTATGTTCCTATTACCAAAAGGTCCCATCTGTTCAGAAAGTTCCATTGTAGTTAAAAAAAAAAAAAAAAAATTCCATCTTTGGCTAATTTTAATAAGTTTCGTTTGTAGTTTTAATTTCCTCCTGGTCACCCTTCCATGCTGTGTTCTTCCTTCCACCCAGGCAGGCTAACGTCTCTTCATGTGCCTTTTCCTGTATCTGTTCTAGCTCATTCAGACCAACAAGCTGAAGCACTACCCCAGCATCCACGGCGACTTCAGCAACGATTTCAGGCAGCCGTGTGTGGTGTTCACCGGGCACCCTTCCCTCCGCTTTGGGGACGTAGTCCATTTCATGGAGCTCTGGGGAAAATCTAGTCTCAACACTGTCATCTTCACAGGTGGGTAAACAACAAAACCCTCCCTTTCCTCTGGCTGTCACTGGATGAACCTACCAGTTAGAGACCCAGGGTGAATTTTACAAGGAGGCATGAATGTGAACACTCTTCTGTCATAAATACCAAAGACTGAAGAAACCTCGAGGGAAAGCGTCGGGTAAAGCAGAATGTCCTGAGATGACTCGCTGGATAAAGCTTTCACACCTGTTTCTGTGGGGTTTTCCCTGAGAAATTCCCAGATTTCACTAAACTAACTCAGGTAGGATTCTGTAAGCTGTTTCCATAACTGCAGGAATTCTAGTCGCCGGTCTTATTCTACCATTTAGGAATCATTTCCCGAGCTGGGTCTTGCTGCTTTGATTAGAATTGACTCTGGCTTGCAGTTTTTCTTCTGGAGATGAACCCCTCAGAGTGAAACAGATCCTTGCATGAGATTAAGTAGGGGTTTTACTTAATCACTGTATTATTTGATCAGTTTAAGGGCTTCAGACAGCGTTGGGATTTGAACATCTTATGGAAGATGAAGTAAAACACCCTGAGCTGAAGTCAGGCCCAACTTACTGTAACCTCAGCAGTTCCCTCAGCTCCGAGCCTCACGTTGCTCGTTGTAAAGTGGGGTTACTGGTGGCCGTCTCCTCAGGCAGCTCTGGCATGTGGTCCGTTGTAAGCACTTCATACAGAACCCAGCATATAAAGGCTGTTGAGAAAGTATCGGTTTCCCTCCTGGAGTTTTCTAATTACTCTTTCTAATTACTCTTAAGACAAGTGATGGAGCAGAGTCTCCAAAGCTTCAGGGTCAGGGACACTGGGTCCTTCCCTGTGCTAAGCCTGTTTGTCAGGAGTCAGTGTCCCCCAGCCCAAAGCCACCAGGAGCACACCGGTAGATGTGCAAAGCTGGGTTTATGGGCTGCTTGCAGCGAGGGAGAACGCGCGCCATCTCAGAGCTTGTTAGAAAGACCTCAGTATGGATCTGGGCTTGTGTGAGGTGATTTTGAGGTGGGTTCCCAGAGGTGGGACGCTGCAGTGGGTCAAGTACTAGCGGGAAGCAGGAGCAGTTCTCTAACTGGGTATCTTCGTGATTCTCATCTGGAGGGCAAGAAGAATGGAGCCGGGATAGGCTCCTTTGGTGGTTTGGACAGTGCTGTGGTTTTGTGTCCGGGCATGATCACAGAAGCCTCTTGTTTTTGTCTTGATCCATCGTCCTCACTGAGTGGCCTTACCTAGCATCAGTGTTGGCGAAATTGTGTCTCTCCAACAGAACACTACGGCCAGCCGCAAGTGCCAGGCCAGCCCCTGCTAAGAGCGAAGCCCAGCCACAATTGCCAACAGAGCTCGGAAGAGCAGCTGTTGGTGGCTGCTCTTCCCCCAGGCCCCGCTTTGGCCAAAGGCAGGGGAGGTCAGCTACACACCCAGAACCTTGCCATTTCCTAGTTTTATTAGCGGGGGGTGGTCCAGGGAATGTTGTCTGTAGCAGGATTGAGGGTCTCTCTTGTCCTTTCTGAGGAGTTTCCTCTGACAGTGGGGACCCTGTTTACATAGGCGCAGTACGAAGCGCTCGCTGCAGTATACTTTTTCTTCAGCCAGCTAAGAAGAAATTAAGGCTTATGTGACTGTCCATGACAACTCTGGGTAGTGAATTTCAATGTAAGCTGATTCGTTGCGCTCCCAGAGCAGAACTTGGGGTGTCTGTGATGTCTGCTAGTGTCAGTGATAACTTTTGTACCACTTCTTCCAGTATCACAGTGACTGTGGGCATTGCAGCTCGCAGAGCACACATAAAAAGGGGAGTCAATTATCTCTCCCTAGCAGCCTGTGCTGGCCTCATGTGGGGGATTTCTGGGTACACTTCTTAGGGAAACAGGATCCACTAGAGGGGTGGTCATTGAAAAATCTACAAGTTCTGTCACTTATCCTGAACCCACCAGATATGGCACGTGAGCATCAGCCTGAGGGCTGTAAGAAGGGGTGTGTCCATGGAGGCACGAGCTGCCTTGGGAACATATCATTTTTCATACCAGTTGTGAGCCAGTTCTTTTGGCACAAGGTGGGCAGCTTCCTCGGGTGGAATGAACAGTCCGCACCAAGCAGGGAGCGGCCCTTGGAGAACTAACTGGCCATTAAGACCAGGACGGTTCCCGGTCGTGATGCACTGGGCTTTGTTGACAGGAGTACAGGTGTCAGCAGAAGCATTTTCCTGACGTAGGTTCAAGGTCCTCTTACTCTCCTGACACGCAGATGGCCCGCGATCTGAGTGTTAGTTTACAGCACTGGTTTCTAGTGGTCTGTGCCAGGTTTCTCCTCTGAAGTCACTGGTTTTGTGTTTTGTATACTGTGCGGGAGGGACTCTTTGAGACTATGTATATCCTGGTCTTCCCCAAATTTTTATCTAATTTTTTTAGCATCTGTTGATGATTCTGGGCTGAAGAAGTTATTACTGTGATGATTGCCACACGGTGCTTTTTTTTTTAATTTCATCATTTCTTGTACATTTATTAGTTGGCATTTGGTTGCAGGGCAGAGCTTGCCCTTTCGCCCAATTACTAGTTATCCCTCATTTATCCCATCTGTCCCTTTATGTTGAAAACCTTGAGCTCACACCCACACCTGCAGTTCCGCCTCCGTCATACAGCGTTCATTCTCGCCTCTCCCTTTCCGTTTGTAAGTGACCCCTCTCCGATGACGAGGAGTCAGCTCCCATCACCCTCCCTCCGTGCGCTGACACCCTGGCTCACCCCGCCGACCACAACAGCTGCCTCCTCGCTTGGCAGCTCCTCTGTTACCTGCATGTTCAGTTGTCTTTTTCGTGCTCTCCTTCCTTAGAACCTGACTTCTCCTACCTGGAAGCACTGGCTCCCTACCAGCCCTTGGCCATGAAATGCATTTACTGCCCCATTGATACACGACTGAATTTCATCCAAGTGTCAAAGCTGCTTAAAGAAGTGCAGGTAACCCAAGAAACCGTGCTGGGGCCTTCCCGTCCGTCTGTGGGCCTGTTACCTCTGTGGGGTTGTGCATCTGGTGTGAGGGGAGGGGGTGTCGTGCTGCGTTCCTTATCTGCCTCACTTCTGCACATCTGCAGAGCTGGGGCACAAACTTCAAAGTAGTGAGCTCTACACCCTAAAAGAAGTTTCCATTCTAAAGAAATCAGAAATGGAAGGAGAAAGCATAAACCACTATTATTTTTTATGAGGACCATCTGTGTCCAGTTAAAAGGAAATTTTCCCCCTGCCCCCACATAGAAAAAGTCATTCTAGGAACATATTCATGAAGCTGAAAGTTTCACTGAAGCGTGTATTGGGCCCTTGTTGCACATTTGGGTCCATTCCACTCACAGTGTCATTTTGCTTCTTGTTAAGAGGTTTGTTTTGGTTTGGTTTTTGTTTTTTTGTTTTTTTTCATTTTGCATTTTTAGCCATAGAGAAAGGGGAGAAGTAACTGGGGGGAAGTGGAAGGTAAAAGGAAGAAGTCCGCAGGAGAGCAGGGGTAGCTGGCTGGCGGTTCAGGGATTGCCCTGAAGTTTTCATTCTTCTCCCCACACTGCACTGCTCTCTCCTTTCCCTGGTTACTTGGGTTTGCAAGGACGGGAGTTCTGGGGAGGAGGTGGGATGAGGCCGGGAACCGGCCTCGCGTGGGCCTCTCTGAGCTGGGAGGAGGCCGGGAATGGGCCTCTGCGAGGCTGGCTCTGCGCTCACCCTGCCCGTTGGCCCGCAGCCCCTGCACGTGGTCTGTCCTGAGCAGTACACGCAGCCACCCCCCACGCAGTCCCACAGGACAGACCTGATGATTGACTGCCAGCCGCCACCCGTGTCCTACAGGCGGGCCGAGGTCCTCACCCTGCCCTTCAAGCGGCGGTATGAGAAGATCGAAATCATGCCGGAGGTGAGCTCGGGTTTCCCACGCGAGTCCCGGGAGGAGACCATGGCTTGCTTTTGGGTTGTGTCAGCTATGGATGAACCAAAGAACCTAGACCCTTAAGCAAGTAAGTGGGAAGACAGGTGGTGTTTTCAGAGCCTTCTCACGTATCAGGCAGTGAAGCAGCAGCTGTAAGATCAGCACTGCTGCTTCTGTTAACATGTTGCCTGGGATCCCGGAGGACACAAGTGCTGAGGCCAGCTCGGTCCTTAACCCCCTGGGGCTGTGGATTTTGTCCAGCTCCCTGGACCTCATTTATGAGTGAGGGTCCAGTTTCACCAAATGCAGAGAGATGGAGGATATAAGAGTAACCAAAAAATGAGAAACTTTATTGTATGCATTCTAGTATAACTTAAAAGACCTAGTAAAGTCGAAGTATTTTATAGTCCCATGAAATCTAAGCCTGCTTGAATAGGGAAAAAGTTCAAAAGCGTGCCGAGCGTGTGGGGCAACTGAGGTGTTGCATGAGTGCTGGTCTGATGGGGGAGGCAGCAAGAGTCAAAAGCCCGGCTCCTGCAGCGACAGCATAGAAAACTGTAGGAAGCCGCTTCTGGCTCCCTTTTGTCTTCTGAGACAGATTTTAACACACAGTAAAAAGAGGTAGGAAAACTCATTACAAAGCAATGTCCCCAGAGTTCCCTTTGCAGTTCACAATAGAATCCAGATCTTCAGTTTGAAGCCCAGGCTCCTGGATGTTGCTCATTTCCACAGCCCTGAGCAAGGCTGGTGGGGGAGCCCCGCCAGGTGCCACCAGTGGGGACCCAGATTCCAGTACATTCAGTCCTTTCCAGAATTAACTTAAGCTGTTTTTTTTTAATTCAGAGCAGTAGGCAAAGGAGATCCAAACAGATTTCAGTAACATCAGTGATAACTACTGATGTTTGCTGGTTAGAAGTTAAAAGTAAGGTGTTCAAAAATATTTACTAATTCATTTTAAAATAACAATATAAGCCCATTATATTGGTTATGATGGTTCAGAGCTGAGCCCTTGGCAGGGTGTTGGCATGTCATCATTTGGGGGGTGACTAACAAAAGGGAGCAGCAGAGGCGTCGGCCTCCTGGGGTCCCAGTGTGATGGCGAGCAGGTTAGTTCTCTTCCTCCTTAGCCGTTTATCTGCCACCACCCTGTTCCTGTCTCCCCCTCCTTCCTTTATTGCGACAGATGTAGCTACACAGTGTGTGTGATGTGTGGTAAGCTGACCCCGGGGCATCATCCTGCAGCCCCCATACCCTCACACTAGAGTGAATCTGACTGAAATCCTCTGTTTGCTTGCAGCTCGCAGATTCGCTGGTGCCCATGGAGATTAAGCCTGGCATTTCCTTGGCAACCGTTTCGGCCGTGCTGCACACTAAAGACAACAAGCATGTTCTTCAGGTATCGTGGGGACGGTGGGCTGCACCTGCATCCATGAGGCACCTCCGGGGCCTGCACAAAGTCGGAACTACCCCCAACAAAAAGGTCGTAGCTTCCAACCAGCTCCCAGGACACTGCTTCCCAAACCAGCAATCAGAACCAGACTGCGGGATGGGTTAGACGTGACACAACGCGGGCACTGAGAACTAAGTGCCTCAGAGAGAAGCGGGAAGGGCAACTATTACTCACAGAGACGGGGCCATGCATCGTCCTGAGAGCTGCTCCCAGCTGTGAGTGGGGGCATCAGTCAGTCACCCAGCTCCCGCAGGCACAATCATTACAGGACTGCTTCTGGAGCACCCACCCGAGCACCGCAGGGCACTCGTGGGTGTGTGGGGGAGACATAAAGGCAGCAGGGCCAGCCGCTCCCATAGGAGGCCTGGAACCATAAAGGCCCGAGGGCACACAGGTGGCAGCACCGGGCCACACAGCCATGGTGCGGTGACCGCTGTGCTGTGGCTCTGGCGGCATCGTGCTAACCCCCCGTGAAAACCTGCTGGGCCCTGTGTAGCATGCGGACGGCTCCACTTAAAGTGTGCAGGACGCGTGTTAGCTCCTTCACGCATTGTCTTGCTAATCCTCACAAAACTCTCTTAGCACCATTTTATAGGCAATTGCTCTGACCTTCATTTTCTTGACAAAGGTTCCGGAGCCGGAAGGGTTCTAGCCCCTGGGTCTGACCGCACAGCCAGCGTCCTTTGCTGCTGTGCTGCTGCTCTACCTGCAATTGGCAACACAGTTTGTTAAGACTATACTCAGAAAAGACTGAACTGAATCAATTAGAATTAACAATGGACCTTGATAAAAGATATCTTTGCCAAATAAGACATTGATCCTATGTGGAGAGTTGGCATTAGCTTGTTTTTATTGAGAAGAAGTCCAGCTGGAGCCCCCAGCCAGTAGTGACCCTGAATGCAGGTGCCGCGGACTTTACCCCCGGGGGTCACCTGGCCCTGGGCGTCCGTCTGGGAAGGGGTACCTGAGGGGAGGGCAGCTTCACGGAGGTTCTTTCTCGGTGGCCTGCCCTGACCTCCGCTGCTCCCAGGCCAAGTTCTTGCTAAGATCCATGTTTCCTTCTGCTCTAGCCCCCGCCCAGGCCCGCCCAGCCCACAGGTGGTAAGAAGAGAAAGCGGGCAAGTGATGACATCCCAGACTGCAAGGTTTTGAAGCCTCTGCTGAGCGGCTCCATCCCAGTCGAGCAGTTTGTCCAGACCCTGGAGAAGGTGAGTCTCGTGTTTGCAGTGTCCAAACCCAGGAGCCGGCCTTTCTGCTGTGCATCGTGGCCTCCTGCTCAAGGAATGTGTTGCTGCTTTGCACTTACTCGAGCGCCTGTCCCTGTAGCAGCGGCCTGGTCCAAGGTCATGCCAGGGGACAGAACCAGGGCAGAGTCAGAGGTGAGAGAAGAGCGTGCCCTCCTTCCCAGTGGCCCCCAGGTGCTGCTCTGCTGGCCCCATCAAGCCCCCTTTCTTGTGGGAACTAGAGCGAGGAAAGGCCTCTCCTCAGAAACCTAGAGGCTGAGAGATTGGGTGGAAAAGGCCCCCTCTGGAACCGCACTTTTCTACATGTCAGAGAGCCCGCATGGCTATGTCACAGGGGACGAGAGTCTGGGGCTGAGTGTCAGGAGTGGGGACAGAGGGCATCAGTGTGGCCAGGTCCCTGGGAGTTTGGGAAGCAGGGCCAGCAATTCCCAGATGAGCTGGGAGGACAGTGGGCCTTCTCCACCGCACAGCCGTCCCGCCCTCGCCCCTGATGGCTGCTCTTCCCGAGGAATTGATTTCTTGACTACAATTTTAAGAAAAAAATTTACCTTAAAGTTTTTTGTAATTTTGGCTTCAGTCACAGAACTTCAGAGATCAGTTTTACCATTAGAATTATAGAATCCTTAATAGAAAGAAGGAATTAGATAAATATATATTATTCATGTTGCTTCTTGCAACTAACTCTCATCAAAAGTTCCAGGATAGATTTTCTTCTGTTAAACTATGAGTGATGCCTTTTATCCAAGCTGAGTATCTCAGTTGCTGAGTTCTTCCAAATCTCAAAGGCTTTCCCTTTATTAGGATTTGTTTTCTCCATTAGTCGTTTAATTTTCCCTGAAGGGAGGGCGTCAGCCCCTCATCAGTCATGTGGGCATGCTCGTGGACTTTACCTGGGACACCCCGTGTGACATGACACAGGACGTGTGACGTAGGCGAGCCCATCCTCACTGCCTCCGCCTGCATGTGCAGTGCTTCCAGCCCTGACTGACACAAGTCAAGCTTGACTTGGTTTTTAAAAACGGGGAACTTGCTTCCCCCAGAAAGACCTTTACTCGGTTATTCTGCCTGGTTCATCCAGGAACTGACCCCTTCCTAGGGGTCTGATCCTAACCATTCCCTCCACCATTTCTGCCTCATTTCCTTCTGCGGGGGGAATGTTAGTACCTGGCCCTGCGCACTTTCTAGGACTAGGTGGAGGTCACCTCCCTGGGTCAGTCATTACCTGTCTGGTGTCCCTGTCAGGCAAACCAGTCTTCTTTCCACTTCTTTTCTTCTTTCTCAACTTTGTGTAAGAAAAATCCTGTAATGCGCATCAGAGATGGCTAGAGAAGTATTTGCTGTGCTGCCTTATCTCCTCCTCCCTTGAGAGGGATTTGCCAGATCCCAAGGTGAGTGGCATCCTGCCACGAGGAATGGCATTGTCTGAGGACAGGAGGGCGCTTGCTGCCCAGGGCCCGCCCGGTGTCCCAGCCTCCTGCACCCAGGCGCTGGGACCACAAAAGCTTAAGCAGGTTACAGAAATGCTGCTGTGTTTTCCATGAGCTTTGACATGTTCAGGGGACTTCTTTAAATACAGTTGACCTTTGAACAACCCGGGCTTGAACTGCGCGGGTCCACTTACAGGCAGATTCTTGGGGGGAGAAGGGGGTCCTGTAACCAACCCCCGCAGATACCAAGGGACAACTGTAGTTGGGGGAGTCAGAAGTTATATGCAGATTTTCAACTGTGTTGGGGGTTAGCACCCTTCACCCCGTGTTGCTTAGGAGTCAACTGTCTGTGGAACTATGGTTGAATTCTGTAATTCTGCTCTGAAGAATTATATTGCGGGGTGTCAAAAATGCCACTTTCTAGAATGTTCAATGTAGCCAGGTCTAGGAAGTATCATTGTTAGAATTCTCAGTTGCTGAAAGCTCCTGCCTGCCAGCTGCTGCTTTTCAGCGCCCAGCAGCCTCCTTTCTCTTTTCTGTTGGAGCAGCACGGCTTCAGTGATATCAAAGTGGAAGACACCACCAAGGGCCATATCGTCCTGCTCCAGGAAGCTGAGACGCTCATCCAGATCGAGGAAGATTCAACGCACATCATCTGTGACAACGACGAGGTGCTGAGGGTACGCCTGCGGGACCTCGTCCTCAGATTCCTGCAGAAGTTCTGAAGGGGACGTCTGCGCCATTCCTGCCTCCCTGAAATCCTCCAGTCGCCACCCGGGCTGCCAGCACAGCCAGCTGAGGAGGGCATGCGAGGTTAGCCACGTCTCGGGGTGTCTTCTGGCTGAAGGAAAAAAGGTTCTGAGGGACATGAGGAGTTACAGCCAGAATCTCCTGGGCTGGGTTTCTAGCACTGTTTCAGGAAAGACTTCTGCTTGACCTGAAGCTTTAGATTTATTTTCTTCCCAAGGCTGGCCCTCTTGAATAGTCAGGATGGTAAGACAGCTAAGAAATAGCATAAAAGTGACAGAAGCAGTTTTCCAAAAGGTTAATAGTGGGAGGGGAGGTTAAAAAAAAGAAGACTAACTTGTCTTAAGTGGCTGGTGTTGTCTTCATAGTTTCACACGCCTCGGGCAGGGGAGCTAATCTTTGATTTTGTTTTACTTGCTTGTCTACAGTGCTGCACCTAATAAGACAAGACATCCCCAAAAACTAGTAAAAACTCAATTATCTGTATTTTATATTGTGAGCCCATTTTGTTAATAAAACTTATTTTTTAGAGAACTGTTTTTTAGAGAACTGTTTAACCTACAATTTACACTGACTTAGTATCTGAAAAAAATATGAAAATACACAGAACAGCATAAACTTAGAAAATACTGCAGCAAATTTTAGTTTGGTGAGTGCATTAAATCATAACCTGGCTTTTTTTTTTTTTTTAAATAAATTCAAGATATACGGGGGGGTGCCAAAAAAATGTATACAAGTGGACACTTTGGTCAACGTTGCTCAAGCAGTAGTTCGCCGTAATCAGAAGTGTCTGGATGCTGATGGTAACCACTTTGAGCACCTCTTGTAATTGCAGAAGTCAAGGGTGACTTGTATTCATCTTTTGCTATCGGTATATATTGAGTATTACAATTTTAATTGTTTTCCTCTCTTAAAATGTGTATACGTTTTTCTGGCACCCTCTGTATTTTCTTAAATTGTATGAAAAGGTACTTCACTTCACTGAACTGTGTCTAATGAAAAACACCAGCCTTCACCTTCTGGGGAAGGGTCCTGAGCAAGGGGCTTGCCCCACCAGTTGACCTCTGCCTGTCACTCACTGCCTTTCCCACAGATTCTCAGGACTCTGCACTAAGCTGAGCATTCAACTCAGATGCCCACAGACCCACTAGGAATAATAGTAAGCTACTGCATTGGGAAAAATGCTGCTTCTGAATTGTTTAAAACAGATATTTACACGATTACATCTAATCTACTGTAGCACCATTTGTAACACACATGCCCGTTTTGCAAGTATTAGCTTGAAGTGGGGTGGAGTACAAGTCTTAGAATTTGTCAACTATGGTAGCAGGCCCATCTCAGCCTGCTTTTCTTAAATTTTTTGGGCTGGTTGAAATTCAGCTGGAAGTCAGTCCTCCAACTCAGCTCGCAGCTAAGCATCACAAAGGGATTTAGTGCCCCGAGGACTATATAAAATACTAGAGAACTACTTGCTCAGGTTTTGTGGAGAGTTGGTTGGCAGTTCTCTCTCTGGAATGGACGTATCAGTGGTAATGAGTTCTTCATTAGAGGAGGAAAAAGACAACTTCATTTGCGCCATCTCCAGCTTTGCCAGGCGGGGACGCAGGAATGCTTCAGTGAATGTCTTCTAAGGTACCGGTCATTCAAATCGAGGGGCCTAGGATGTATCTACAGAATAAAGTAGGAGCCTTCAGCCATGAGAGGGGATGACAGACATTATGAGAGACTGACATGCGTGGCTATGAAAATTTTTGTTTGTAGGGGGAGGAAAATTGTAAATACATATCACATGTAGGCAAAGCTGTTTTAAATCTTGAACATGCAAAATCATTGTGTACAAAATGAGTACAGTGGTACCTCGGTTTTCTGACGTAATCCGTTCCAGAAGACCAGTTGAGTTCGGAAACGTTCGAAAACCGAGGCACTGTTTCCCCATAGAAAGTAATGCAAAATGGATTAATCCGTTTCAGACCTTTAACATCAACCCCTAAAACTGCAAATGTAGCATGAATTTTACTAGCTAATATGGATCTTTTACCATAGATCCATAAAATTTACGGCGTTCGTAAACCGAAATGTTCGTCAACAGAGACATTCAAAAACTGAGGTACCACTGCACAACATAGAGCTCAAAATAAATCAAAATTGCTGTTTTACTTAAATGTCCTAATAACGATACATTCAGGAATGACTTGTATTTGGCCAAGTTTCATTTCTGTTAAAGGGCTTCATCAGAGAGCCTAACGCACTGATCCCTTGAGTTGGTTACTAAAGAGACAAATAGTATGTGAATGCAAATGAATCAATAGACTGACAGATGGAATAATCTAGAAATTAATGAAGGTTTTAACCAGATTATTCCCACCTACTTAGTGGCAGAAGCCAGAGGCAGGACGAAGCAAAGAATCACTGATGAGAGCGGAGAGAGAATCTAGAGCTGGCCTTTCCAAGCCTGGATCAGTTACGCATGACTCTACCTAGACCTCAGCTACCTGGATACCACACCAGGCTGGTTAGTAGAAGCCTGCAGAAATGGCAAAACCTGCCCTCGAGTGCTGTCATTATAGCACTGCTGGTGGCTCTGGTGTTGGAAATGCAGCCCACTGACTATTGAGACGGACCTGGCAAAGAGTCTTAAACCTAGAAAAATTTCCACCGAAGCACAACAAAATCTTAATGATTAATTAAATAGTAAGTGAAAACCATTAAAAACAGCATGGAGGAACCTGATTTTATTATTTCTTTTCATCTAAGAAGTGATATGTCTATTGCTGTAACAGATTACCCCAAGACTTAGTGGCTTAAAGCAACAAACACTGGCTCACCGTTTCTTAGCTGGGTGCTCCTGGCTTGGCTACAGTCAAGATGTCGGATGAGGAAACTGAGGTACAGAGGTTAAGTAACTTTCCCCAAAACACAGAGCCAGTAAGTGGCGTCCGCCGTACCATAACGTCGCGTGTGAGTATCGGGACTAGGAGCCGGCCGGGAAGGGGAGACGTGCCTGTCCGGTAACAGCTGCTCCCCTCCTTGATCCCCGTAGAACTTGAAGCTTTGCGCCCACTCAGTTGTCCTATAAAGGCAGGAGTTGGCTTTTCCAAACTACAAGGAAGTATCCACACAAGTAAGAGTGAAGAAACCTCCAAACTATATAATATATTCATATGAGCCAAACGGGGGGTAGCAAAGGGAGACACTTCTCTTCTCTGGCCCTGAGCCCCGTGTTTCCCCTCCAGCATTACGGAAAGGTAAGTGCTGTCCCAGTGTTTCAAGCCGCACTGTGGTCAGGTAGGAAACACCGATGGTCTCCAAGTCACTATAGTGGAACGAAGGGTAAATAACATTCCTCTTATTTAAATCTAGTATGAGGTAGAAATAACCAGCTACAATTCTCGAGAAAGTCACAGTTAAATCCTGGAGACAGGCAGTCTAGAACTGAGCCCAGAAATGACTAATCATGCTAGAGGCTACAGCCAACACTGATCATGAGTTTAAGAAATAAACCATAGTCTCAATAGCAAAAAAAAATCTGATTTTAAAATGGGTAAAGGACTTGAATAGACATTTTTCCAAAGAAAATATCAAATGGCCAACAGGTACATGAAAATGCTCTCAACATCACTAATCATCAGGGAAATGCAAATCAAAGCCACAGTGAGATGTCATCTCACACCTATTACAATGGCTGTTATCAAAAACACAAGAAATAAATCTTAGCAAGGATGTAGAGAAAAGGGAACCCTTGGGCACTGTTGGTTGCAATGTAAACTGGTGCAGCCACTGTGGAAAACAGGATGGAGGTTCCTCAAAAAATTAGAAATTAAACTACCGTCTGATCCAGCAATTCCGTCCTGGGTACATAGCCAAAGGAAATGAAACAGGATCTCAGAGAGATATCTGCACCCCCATTTCACTGGGGTATCATTCACAATAGCCAAGATATGGAAACAACCTGAGTGTCAACAGATGAACAGATAAAGATGATGTGATATACACGGAATATTATTTAGCCACGAGAAAGAAGGAAATTCTCACATTTGCAGCAACATGGACGGACCTTGAGGGCATTATGCTAGTGAAATAAACGTGACAGAGATAGAAAAATACTGTATGTTCTCTCTCAGATGTGGAATCTAAAACAGCTGAACTCAGAGAAGTAGAGAGTAGAATGGGAGTTTCCAAGGGCTGGGAATTGGGGGAAATGGAGAGCTTTTGATCAAAGGGTACAACTTCTAACTATGAGTAAGTTCTGGGGATGGACTGTACAGCATGGTGGCTGTAATTAACAATACTGTATTACATACTGGAAAAGAGTGTAGATCTTAAAAGTTGTCACCACAAAAATGGTGATTATGTGGAGATGGAGTTAACGAAGCTTATTTCTCAGTGTACACATGCATCAGATCATTATGTTGTACACCTTAAACCAGGGGTGTCCAAACTTTTTCAACGGTTTTCACCAAGGGCCATATGCAGTAAAATATACAAACAGCCGGGTTTATTTAAGTAAACTAAATATATTTTTGAAATTTGCTGCGGGCCAATTAACAATGGCCCGCGGGCCGCAGTTTGGACACCCCTACCTTAAATTCACAGGTTATATGTCAATATCTCATTAAAGCGGGGCGGGGGGCACATTTGACACATATTAGACTTAAGCATTTTTGAGTCATAGGGCCATACGTCTTTAAAAGGTGTCTTGCCCACATCTTGCCTTCAGGTATGTAGACTATTTCTTGTTTCTCTTATGTTGTTATCTGAGGCCTCTGAAAAAATGGAGAATAGCCTCTGCATAATAATTCTTATGTTGCAAGATTTACCCTTCACCCTTCTACAGCCACAGTAATTATTCCTAACCCACTTATAAGTCTTCCTGACATACAACTGTGCAATCAATCACAAAGAAAAAGGAACTTTAATTTGCATAATATATACGTTTTAGGCTACTAAACACATTATCAACTAAAAGTTTGGTAACATTCTTTAGATGATCTAATGTAAATTTTAACCTAGTAACTAGTTACAACATTCACAATACCTTGAAAAAATGAACTTTGATTTCACAAAGTCTTTTTCAATCATCAGTAGGCCCGTCC
This sequence comes from Rhinolophus sinicus, assembly GCF_036562045.2. Lineage (NCBI taxonomy): Eukaryota > Metazoa > Chordata > Mammalia > Chiroptera > Rhinolophidae > Rhinolophus > Rhinolophus sinicus. The sequence goes on from NC_133757.1 coordinate 99,156,865, forward strand.
AATCCTCATTGGTGAGCATTCACGAAGCACCTATTCTATTCTGTGCATTGCACCATCTCTGATGACTAGCCGACCACCATAACAGACCAAATAGAAGTTTCTCCCAAACCTCTCACAAGTACAGAGGACAGGTTCCCAGGACCATGAGCAAAAGAGTGTTTATATAGAAAATCCAAAGAAATTTACAAAACAATTACTAGAGTTAACAAGTGAAGCTAGCAAGATTGCAGAGCACTCAGTGTGAAAAAACATACTTGGGAATAGACTTGTGAAAAGATGTGTAAGATTTCTATACTCAGAGTCTCAATCTTGCTGACAGAAATTAAAGATCTGACTGCATGAAGAGATACATCATGTTCACGGATTAACGACTCAATATTAGTATTTCAATTCTACCCATTGGTAATACAAATACAACACCATCGAAATGCTAGTGGATAACAACAAAAAAGCAAACAACCAAATTTAAAAACTAAGCAAAGGACTGAATAGACATTTCTCTACTCAATAGTCTCTATTTCTATATTCTCAAAGATATACAAATAGCCAATAAGCACATGAAATATCATTAGTCATCAGGGAAATGCAAATCAAACACACAGTGAGGTACCACTTCACACCCACTAGAATGGCTATAATAAAATTTTCAATTAACAAATGTTGGCCAGGATGTGGAGAAATTGCAACCCTTGTGTGTTGCTGGTGGGAATATACAACGGTGCAGCTGCTGTGGAAAACATTTTGGGAGTTCCTCAAAAAGTTGAACATTGAGTTACCGTATGATCCAGCAATTCTATTGATAGGTATCTACCCAAAAGAACTGAAAGCAGGAATCCAAACAGATATTTGTCCACCTGTGTTTAAAGCAGCATTACTTACAGTGGCCAAAAGGTGGAAGGAACCCAAGTGTCTGAATAAGCCAAATATGCTGTGTGTGGTTATAATCCAGCCATAAAAACAAATGAAATTCTAATGCATACTATAACAGATGAATCTTAAAAACATGCTAAGTAAAATAAACTGGACACAGAAGACTATTGTATTATTCCATTTATATGAATGTCCAGAATAGACAAATCTGTAGAGACAAAATAGAGGTTGTCAGGCTGAAAGGGTTGGGGGTGGGGGGGTTGTTTAATGGGTTTGGAAAGATGATCAAGTTCTGGCAATTGTTGGTGGTGATGGTTACACACTGTGAATGTACTATGGTACTGAATCGTATACTTACAAATGGCTAAAGTAGTCTTTTTTAAGTTACGTAGATTTTATGAAAGTAAACATTTTTAAATTCTAGCAGTTTTTGAAGAAATTGGCAAACTAATTCTGAAATTTATACATAGAAATACAAAGTAACTATAATACCAGAGCAGTCTTGAGAAAGATGAACAAGTTGGAAGCCTTAACACTACTTTATTTCAGACTAACTAGAAAGCTGCATGAATCCACACCGCATGGTGCAGACAAGGACAGACAAATCAGCACAACAGAAAAAGCTCAGAAAGAACCACACACACGTACACAGTCATAACATTTTCAACAAAGGCCCCAAACCAATTCAATGGAGAAAGGAAAGTCTTTTTAACCTAGAATGACTAGATATTCATATAGAAAAAAATAATAATAATAATTAGAAGCTTAAGCACTATCACACACCACATACAAATGTTAATTTGAGATGGATCCTAGACCTAAGTGTAAAAGCTAACAGGATAAAGCTTTTAGTGGAAAACAAAGAAGAGTATCTCCATGACTTGGGGTAGGCACAGGTTTCTGGAGTCACAGCAAGCAAGAACAAGAAAAAAGTTAAAAATTAGGCCTCATCAAAATTAAAGGTTTCTTTCTGTTCCTCAGAAAACACCATAAAGAAAATGGATAGGCAAGCCACAAACTGGGAAAAATAGTCACAAAACCTGTATCTGACAATGGACTGGTATCCAGGGTAAAGAATTCCTGTAACTCAACAATAAAAAAAAGCAATGCCGTCAAGACAATGGAATGTTATTCAGCAATACAAAGAAACGAGCTACCAAACCACAAAAAGATGAAGGAAACGTAAATGCATGTTGCCACGTGAAAAGCCAATCTGCAAAGGCTACACATATATGATTCCAACTATATGACGTTCTGGAAAAGGCAAAACTATGGAGACAGCGAAAAGGGAAGGAGAGAGGGAAGGATGAGTAATAGGTGGAGCACAAAGGACTTTAGGAAACTTCTGTGGGATACTATAGTAGTGGGTCCATGTCATCACACTTTGTCAAATCCCACAGAATATACTGCAGAAGGAATGAACCCTAATGTTACCTATGACTTTATTTAATATGTCACTACTGACATCAATTGTAACAAATGTACCACACGAATACAAGATGTTAACAAGTGGGGGAGGAGGAACTCTACTTTCTGCTCAATTTTTTTCTAAACCTAAAACTGCTAAAAAAATAGATATATATTAAAAAGTCCATTTAAAAAAGAAAGACAAACCAAGCTGTGTTAAATGGGCAAAAGAGTTGTCCAGATACTTCACAAAGGAAATACACATAACGAGCATAAACACATGAAAAGGTTCTTAACGTCATCAGGGAAATGCAAAATGAAACGACAAGATACCATTACTTCCCACCAGAATGGCTAGCATAACATTGCAGACTGACAACACCATAGATTGTGAGGCTGTGGAACCGGACTCTCAGTTATTTGTGGGAGTGCAAAGTGGGTACAATCATTTTGGAAAGAGGTCTGGTGGTTCCTCATAAAACTAAACATTTATATACCTGCCTTGTCACACACCAATACCACTGCTACGTATTTACCAAAGAGAAAAACAAATCCACAAAAAGACTTACACATGAATCTTCATAGCAGTTTTATTCAGAATAGCCAAAAACTGGAAACAGCCCAAGTGCTGTCCAGAATGAATGGACAACTGCCGTTATATTACATTTGGGAATACTACTCAGCAATAAAAGGAACAAGTCACTAATTCATACAATTGGCTGAATCTACGCCAAGTTTCTAGAAGCCTTGCATAAAAGAGTAAAAATTGTGTGACGTCATTTGTATGAAAATCTAAAACAGGGAAAACTAATCCAAGATTTTTTAAAAATCAGGACATTGGTTATGTCTGGGGATGGAGGTGGAGATTGACTAGGAAAGAACATGAGGTTTGCTAATCATGTTCTATATCTTAGGGGTTTAGGGCACATAGATGCACACAATTGTTGAAACTCAGGAGCATGTACTTAGGATTTGTGCATTTCAGTATATAAATTTTACATTAAACATAGAAACTAATATTGACCTCCAGTTAATGATGTGTGTGCTTATGTATTTAGAAGGAAATGCATTAATGTCAGTATTTACTTAGAACTAAACCAAAAACAGGGTGGATGAACGGATGACTAGAGGATGGATAGAGGGATGAATGTGTAGATAGCGATCAAGCAAGTACAGTAAAATGGCTGTTAGGTATACAGGTTTATACTGTAAAAATTATTTAAACATTCCTATAACTTTCATTATAAAATTGAAATTTTTTATAATGGAATATTGGGACCAATAGTTTAAATAAAATCTAAACAGTTTAAATTCTAACATGACAGCCCTACAATAATTTACATAATTAAGACAGGTCAAGAAGCAGATGAAACTAAATAGCAAACCAAACCTGGTCCCCGGCGAGGCTTCCCACCTTACTGATCTCTTCTGGAATCCATTCTGTGCCTTTAACTCTTCTTGGCGGGCGCTCTCATCCTCCTTTGTTAATGAAGATTTAAGTAATAACCGGGAATAGACTTCGGGCCATCCTGTGCCAGGCTTCCTGTGACTATCTGCTTCATCCCACATCACACTACCGAGTTCCAAAAGCACACAGTACTGACGACTGTTCAGCTTGTTGCCAACTATGATTTCTCTGTCACCCTCTTTAGTTTTTTTGTCAAATCATTAATTCAACAAAAAACGATTCTGTGCTTACTATCATCTGCTCTAGTCAGGAGGCTTACAATCTGGTGTGGGAAGCAGAACTATAAACCATTACAGTGTACGGTGAGGTAAAAGACAGGTCAGGCTGCTCTGATAGGAGATGGGGGGGGGGGGGAACAGTGACTTAAGAGAAGGAAGGTCCGTAAAGGGACCATCAGCTGAGTCTTGACCAGTGAGGTGACACTGCAGAGCCCAGGAGAGGAGCACCCCCACCTCGGCTTTTCCCCGGCTTCCCATCCCCTTCCTGTCTCTCTGTCTCCTCCAGTGCCTGAGTCAGGCCTCTCCCCTCAGGACGGCTGACCCCCCAGCCACCAAAAGGACTGGGCTCTGATAGTTAAGAAGCACCAACTAGATGCAGGTGCTAGTGGCTCGTTGTAAGTCAACAGAACAACCCGTAGCCCAACCTGGGCCATTCGAAGCAATCCTCTCCTCTCCCCTCCCTTCCTCTCCTTTGGACTGGAACACACAAACACACATACACTTTGTTAAATTACTATGAAAAAATAAAAGGTGACATACATGCCACTTGCCATCCCACATCCCACACGACCAGTTAAATGACCCCTAAGTTCCTATGTAACCAAGTGGCTAATCCCAGGAGCGGACACCGGCAGGCTGCCCACGTCCACGCGTTTACAGCATCAGAGGCTCAGGTACGAGGCTGCCCTGGGACCAGCTGTCACAGCAGTCATGCTGGCCATGCATTGGTGGCGCCCTGGAATCACAGGCATCTTCTCTCAGGTCACTCTTCAGTCCCTGCAAAGGCAAATCACAAAAGACCTCCGAGCTGCTGCAGTTAGTCTCCATTTACTTTATTTTTTTACAAAATCCAATGAAAGACCGTTGTGCTCATGACTGGAAAAGGGGTGGGGTGGATGGATGTGGCATGGATATCAGAGCTTCCCCCTTCAAAGTGCCATCATTGCACAGCAGGAGCTCCCTGAGCAGGACAAGGCAGGCGGCTACGCAACAGGCTATGCCCCCCGCCGACGCCCCCGCCAGCTGGGGCGCAGGCCACCGCACAGCAGCTGCCGGAGGAGCACAGGCTCAGACGGGGCTGCCCTCGCGGGGAAGCACGTGGCCAGGAGGCCAGGATGTCCGGGCCCTGGGAGCAGACGAGGCAGGTGTTACCTGCAGGTGCCGAAGAAACCCCCGTCGATCTGCAGAGCTGTTCTCCCATTGCGGTGCGTCCCGGGGGTGAGGCGATGGCTGGATGTCCAAGGTGACGGAGCAGCATCAACGGCCTTCTAAGCACAGAGCTGGGCCTCTCCCTTGCAAAAGGCAGCAGCTGTCCTCCAGGAGCACCTAACCAGCGACCTGGAAGAGCTGAGCCCTGCTTCTTGCTACTGAGGAGAGTCCCGTGAGAACACAGCCAGTGTCCCCCAGAGCCTGCCGTGTGGGTTCTTCACGTCAGTGTCCATTCCAGTCCAAACAGTGTCCTCCTAGTTGGAAGTTCTGACATCATAACCGTCCCTGCAGCACACCTGGCTGTTCCCCGCAATCGCTGACCGTTCAGCTCCTCGTGGATCTACCTCCAGCATTCAGGGACCCAGCATTCGGGGACTCCACCAAAGGGGGCCCAACACACTGCTCCTTTCTCACCATGTCCCACTGAAGGTCAATTTATGAGTTCCTCACATTAAAATAAACAAGATAAAACTAGCAGCCACATACAGAGCTCAAAACACCACACTCTTTGGCTTCCCGGAGGGAAGAAGGCTACTGCTCAAAAGAATAAAGTCAGAAGGAAAGGCTGTTAGAAAGTTAGGATGCAGAGTCTGCACCCCTTTGTGAGTTGCTGAGAAGCTTCACTCAGTTCCCTAGGTAGTCGCCTCAGCAGGGGAGTTACAAGATGCCAGTGGGCACGTCTGCAGGGCACGTCCTCTGAGCAGCCCTGGTCCGGTTGCCGATGAGACGTCCCTCAGGTCAAGCAAGCCCTGCAGTGGGTGGTATCTACAGGACAGGGCCTGGCTTCAAGGCAGTCCTGGAAGAAACCCCCGGGCACAGGCAGGTCACAGGACAATGTGCCCCCAAGAAATGGCAGCACAGGGTGTCCAAGTCTGGGGACGACAGAACTGGTTTAAGGCATGTGCATGACCCAGACAGACCTGAACTTTTGTTCAGTCGCAGGAAACACCTACACTCAGCTCCACTGGAAGAAAGGGGGGTCCAGAAAAATGGGAGAAGTCATGGGCTAAATCCCTGCCCAGCGCCACTCACACCTTCTTCTACTGCCACCGCCACCAAAAAAAAAAAAAAAAATTGCTTGTTTCCTTTTCAGCCCAGGGAATAGAAATTTAAACCTGGAGTGGAAAGTTGTAATGTGGGGTGAAAACGCCTGTTAAATTTCAGGCTACATTTGAGCTGAACCTAACAAATACCTTCCCGTTGTTCTGGCACATACCAAGCTTCAAGGGGTCCTGGCACCAACCAGGCATTAGTGATCCAAAAGCTACAGATAACATAGGATGTGGGTTCAGACAAAGGAGGGGGGGAGGTGAATTTCACCAAGGTATTTATCCCAAGGCAGGTGCCTTGCTGTAAGACTTCCCGGCCAGCCGGGTGGGGAGCCACAAAGGACGCTCGCTCGTTCTACGCCACAGAGACACGCCAACCTGCAGACCACTCAGGCCACACCTGCAAGTGCAGCCTGACAGTTTTCCGTTCTCTAACATAAGAGACAACCTTCAGGAAAGCCTGAAGCCAAAGCACATGTTTTTTAGAAGGAGGGCTAGAGAAAGAGCCGTTTGGGAGTGCTGTCTTCAGGTTTCCTTCCTTCCTCATTCTTCTTTCAAACAGGGAAGAGAATGGGAGAGCAAGGACCAGCACTGAGTCCTCAACACCACTGCACCCAGCCCCGGGAAGCTCAGCTGTTCCCAAAGGTCCTCCAGGACTCAAGTGAGAGGAGACGACAAGTTGGTTGGCAACAGAAAGGGGAAAGGAACAAACTGACAGGTCCTGTCTCGTCCAGGGCCCTTAGAGGGCCAGCCCGGCCCTTCCTGGCTTCCGCACACAGATGCCCCTGGGAAGGATGGAGATGACCTTTCAGGATGAGCCAGATACCGTGAGGCTGGATCCATCGCCACCCAAATACACAACATCAGGAGTCTCGGTGGGTCCCTCACTTTGTGAGACAGGCAGGAACTTCAAATAACCCCGCAGTGTGTGTGTGTGTGTGTGTGTACACATATATGTATATATATACACACATATATAAATAAGCCTTGAATGGCAAATCTGAAACTTTTTAAATAATAATAGTTGTTACTGAATTTAAAAACCACAAACCAGCTGTCCTGGGCTTATGAACTGTGTGAGACTCTCCAGAGTCCCCATGTCCTCAGTGTCAGCTATCAGTCAGTGCCCTGTGTAGGGAACCCCAGTGTCCTCTGACCAGGGTTCCAGGCCCAGTGTGGCCAACTTCAAGAGCGAAGCAGCTGTTCCTAGTCTTGCTGCCCCCTCTCCCAGCGGAGGGACGTCCCTGAGGTCCTGCAATGGCTAGGACTTAGGAGCCACTTCCCTCCTCTGCCCCTCCTCGCCCCCAAACCTGCAATGCCCCTAGATGAACTTGAAGCACTTGGTCTTGTCGTGGGGCAGACGGGTCTTGAAGAGCACAGAGTCCACCCTGAACTGCGTGTACAGCAGGGGCATGTAGCCGTACACCTTGACAAAAAAGTTGATACATTTGTGCCGCTCGTGAAAGTGGGAGTCATCATGGGAGAGGGCCTGAGGGCATCCCGGGCATCGGAAAGTCCACCGTGAGGTCACCTGGGGACAGGGAAGGAGAGCGCAGAGTGAGAATTGCGGTGCTGATCCCGACAGAAGTGCCTCCGTCTCCACAGTGACGATGGCTGGTGCCGCGTTCACTCATAGCTGTCGGGCCAGAGCCAGCAGCGCGCTCTGCCTGCCACCGTGTACCTACGTCATCAGTAAGGGTGCGCACCACTCACGGCCTACACGTGCCAGATGCATCACAAGCCTTCAGTGCCTTGTGTCACCTGTCCCAGCAACCCTACTTCTAGTGTTCATCTTGGTCACACAGGAAAATGTAGGCATAAAGCTGTTCATTTCATCAATATTAATAGCAAAATACTGGAAAACTACCCATCAAAGGGGGACTGGTTAATTATAAAGTACTACACATCCATTTCAAAAGATGTTTAAGAAAATCATATTTAAAGACGTGGGAAAATGGTCATATTATAGTTTAGTAGTTATTATGAAATTTCAAGCAATTAGAAAAGTGTGAAGAATAATGTCACAGTTTCACTACCAACAGTGTGGCAGACCAAATAACATAAGAACCCCTCAGCACAGAATACCTGAAAAAGCAGAATATATAAATCGTTTCTTTAAATATATGGCTGAGCTTGTAAGGAAAGAAATGAAATGAAATGTAATGAATGAAATAAAATCCTCAGAGGCCAAAATAAAGAAAAAGCCTGAATCTAATGAGATAGCCAGGAGTGTGGATTCTTTTTCAGGCTGGGGAGGCAAGAGCCGTGAATTCAGATTGGAGACTTTGAAACACTGGGACCCACCGGAAGGCTGTGTGGGCTGGAGGCAGCCCCACAGAGAGATGGTGAGGAAATGTTTCCTGCTCCTTCTCAGCTCTAAGTGGAGAAGGAAACAGCACCTCGGAGAATTTATAACCACAGCTGGCCCTCGCACATCTGAGGCTAGAGTTTCTGTTACTTGTGTCTTGAAAAGCCCCAAGGTGCTCATTTAGCTGAAACGGTCTCAGGTAGGCAGGCAGTGACCCCAGGCACTGCCTGGGAAGAAGCAAATGCAAATCCTCTCAGGTGTAAATTCAGGCCTCAAAGAAACACACAAGCAAAATCCCAAAGAGTATGATCTCACAGTTAAGTCACAAAAAAAGGGAATGAGCCACATGAGGGAGAAATCTGCAGAAACAAACCACAGAATCAGACCCCAAAACACTGCAAAATAGCAGGATTATGAGAGTGACTGACTGTAACAATAAATGTATATCACACTATGATGACATTTTGAAAGGTTTCTTCAAGTTTGATGGAAGAAACAAGGGACTATCAAAAAAGTCCTAGGATACGAAGAAAAAAAAAACAAATAGAATAATGGAAATGAAAAGTATATTGAATTAAATCAGACACTCAACGGATGGGTATGAAGAAAAAATCAGTGATGAAAAGGATACTAAAATGATTACCCAAAATGGAAAATACTGACAAAAAGCTTTCAAAAAAGACAAAAGCAAGGTTAAGAGACATGAAGTGATACTGTACAACTCCATTGATATAAAGTTCGAAACAGGCAAAACTGATCCTGAAACAGAAAAAACACTGACTTCCTGTCATTCTCCCGCCTCCTCTCTCCTTCCTGCTCCCAGAGCTGCGCCTTCTGCCTCCTGGAAGCCCACATCCTCGGACGGGGAGGTGGTGTGGGAGAACCTCCCGCTCTCAGGAAGGCTCCCTCATGAGAGCTCAGGGCCACCTGAGGGCAGATTCCGGAAGCTGGGCGGAACTGCAGGGTCGGGCAGGAGAGGAGGACAGGACCGGCCGCAGTAGTGACCACAGCAGACACATCCGTCTCCCCTCCTTCCCCCCTCCCCTGCGTCCGAAATGGGGCTTTGGAACCTTTCACCCGCTACGCCCCGTTCTGTTCAAGCTCACTTGTGCAACACGTTTTGTATTTATCCCTGTTTACTGAAGACCAAAACCTGGCTTGGAGGCAGCCAACATGTATCTCTTCTCTAACCTGTCCAGTTAGTGGGAATTTTGGTAAGAGACTTGCAGGGCGTAGATCAGTCTGGGGTTTTTAGGCCAGTGGTCCCCCCAGGTCCAGAGCCTCCCTTAGGGCCTTCATCGGGGAAGCAGGTGCAATCTCTCTGGCCTCATTCCACGTGTTCAGCCTGTGCCCTGGGCGTGAACTAGTTACCCAGACCAGCAGGGAGATGGCCGTGCACCAGCCAGCCCTTCTGCCCCGGAGAAGCATGGAATGGGGTCCAAGAATGTGGGAACCATGAGTTGAGAGCACAGGGTTTACTCATGTATGGCTCTTTGTTGTATTCTGTTATTATTCTGCTACATGACATCCTAGTTTTTTGAGCAAAAACTAAGGCAATCCAAATAAAGGATGGACTTTGGTAATATAATGTATCAATATCGGTTCATTAATTAGGATATATGTACCATACTGATGTACGATGTCAGTAACGGGAAACCATGCAGTAATACGGGAATGCTGTATTATCTTCACAGGTTTTCTGTAAATCTAAATCTACTTTAATACAAAAAATTTATTTTAGGGGAGGGGAGGGGGTTATCACTGTGTGAGGGATATAAATGATAAATGTCTAACTATTACATTGTTTTGTACACCTAAAACTAATCAAACAAGTTTTAAAAAAAAAAGTTTAAAACAATTTATTTTAAAAGACATAGCGTTTATGGATGCATACATAGGTGTATGCAAAAGTATAAAGAAAAACTATGAAGTGGATACCACTAAAGGCATGACAGTGAGTGTATTAGTTTCCTAGGGCTGCTTAACAAATTACCATAAACTTAGTGACTTAATAAAAAAACAAAAATGTATTCTTGCACAGTTCTGGAGGCTACAGGACTGAAATCAGGGTGTCAGCACGTTCCTCCTCTCTCTGACGTCTCTAGGGAACAATCTGTTCCAGGCCTGTGTTGCCAGCCATCCTTGGCTTGTAATGATTGCTGATATAGCAATAGTTATCATATTACATAATTAGAGTACAATATTATGTCTATGTTCATTATACTATGCATTAGATCTCTATGGCTTATTTACTACTCATTATAAGTTTATACCCTTAAACATCAATCTTACCTCCCTCCAAATCCTTATTCGGAATAAAGACTCTAGAATTTACATTCTAGATCATGCACCTTCTTGAAAAGATAACATTACATTATTCAAAGCAACAATCTAAACTTGAAGTATTTAAAGCAAAAATATCTTACTATTTTAAAACATAAAATAGTATATATACCTGATGCTATTAAAATTAGGTAAATTAATAAAAACTTTTAGTTCAAATTGGTTCTATACTATGAAATACGTAATTGGATTCAGAATTTGAAGAAACTAACTCAGAACTTGAAGACATTCTTAATCTATTGAGCCTGAGCCTTTGATTTTAAAAACTGAATTCCTCTTATATTCACGTAAGACTGAGAAAATTCACAGAGAATACTTATTTCTCAAGTTTTTACTTGGTAAGAATCATGTATACCATGTGTGAATTATTTCCATCTCGCTCTGAAGAGATGGTTTAGCTAATGAACACTGGCCTATTAATATAGCAGACAACCAACACTTAATGAAGATGAAAACTTCATCATGTCTGTAACAGTAGGGTGACTGATAATATTATTAGGTAACTAATCACTCAGAGACTTTAAACTTTCATGGATGTCTTTTGATCTACTAAGGAGGTATAAATGGAAGCATACATGTTGGCTGAAGTCCAGTCCCTGGGCACCTAAGAAAGGATAAATGAAGAATAGAAAATTGCACCAATCGTTAATTGCTTTCTAAGACCTTGCCTCCCTAACCTTCAAGTTTTCAAAGAAGTCTGCTTTTCATTGTTTAATATCAGATCTACCACTGTACCTGGAAAATGTACTATTTTTATCGAAATAATTGTGACTATTATCATTCAGGGTTAAAAAAAAAATCCACACAATATGATGCATTATTTTGCTAATTATTCTTGTTTTGTACTGCTTTAGCAGAAGGCTGAGGAATACAGGAAACTGTAGAGTAATCGGGAGTTAAGTTATAACCCTGCGCCATACTTGAGAAAAGGTTTGATTAGGTATAAACAGATGCACAAAGCCCCCAAATGCTTTCCGATCTCTGTTAGGCTTTATTGCATAAGACCAATCGGCTTCCCACTAAAGGTCTGATTTGATTATCGTTATTACTGCGGGCTAGTGGCTACTTAGTCTAGAACTTACCTTCAAAATAGAAGAATGACATATGCACTCGATTATCATTTATTCGTGGCACTACAGATATCCATAAAGATATACTTATTATTTTATAAAATTACATAATAGGTCTTTTAACAATAATGAAAACAAGACCTGAATTCTTTTGTTCACCTCTGTAAGGACATCAGGTGTGATTCCATAACATAAATACCGACAGCATAGCCAATGAACACTATTACTATGAACTGACACCAGATTCTCTAGTATTAATAGTTGCAAGGCCCTTACCGGGCCTTCCCCAACCCTCCCCAGGAGAGCTTTCACTTTTCTGAACCTGCAGTGATGACAGGAAGGGTGATGGAACTGTCTTTCTGTGCACTCAGTACGAAATTGGTATCTTCTGGTGAAATCTATTCAGCAAGTCAAAGACAAAAACAAAACTCAAATTTCTAGAATTCTGAGGGCACCTTTATTTTTGTTTTGGAGTCAATACCTTATACAGTATTCACTTATTTGTCAGGCACTATTCTCAGAGATCTACAGAAATTAACTCAGAAATTCTTAAACTTTTTGTGCCATGGACTTCCTGCCACTCTGGTCTGGCAATCTGGTGAAGCCTGCAGACTCCACCAGTGTTTTGAATGCATATAATAAAGTACAAGAGATTACGAAGGAAACACGTTACACTGAAATACAGTAATACCTGTGCTCTTTTATCAACGCATTAAGCAACAAGATCTAGGAGAAAGTTAATAACCACCAAAATTTCACAGCAGTGATGAATACAAATGATACTTTGAAATGTGGCCACAAATGCAATGTGATATCAGGACTGCTGGTGACAAAATAGTTACTGCAAATGCTCTCAGGAATTGCAGCCTGTTTCATAACTGAGAGAAATGCTAAATTCCAGTTAGAGATTAGTAACAATTAAAGATGTAACATTTTTCCCATGCAATTTCCAAACACAGAATTCTATCGCCTTAGGACTGAAGAGTCACTGTATTAACAACTCATTTAACCCTAAGACAACCCTATACGGTTGATGGTCTCATTACCCCCATTTTACAGATGAGGACATGGAGGCAGGGTTACATACTGCACGACTGCAAACTAAGTGAACTAAGTGTGCATGCACCACTGTCCCGTCGGTGGTGGAACCCTCACCTTGATGGGGGGTTTCCGCGTGATGTGGGAGACGAGGAAGTTCATGGCAATGTCCTCACAGTTGATGTATTCATCCACCATGTCTCGGATGGCCTGGGGCATCACGTAAGAATACAGGTAGGCATAATACTGTCAGGGGTGGAGAAAGAATCACACTCTGTTAGAGGACACAGTTCTTCGGCATTCAGCAAAAATATGCACGGATCTAGGAGCTGTTAGGAAGCTGGGGGTGGGGTGGCAATCGCTGGCATTTAGGGAGTTCGGCCAGGGATGCTCAGCACCCTCCGAGGTGGATCTCCGGCAGTGAGGAATTCTCCCATCCAGTCTGCCTTTATCAACCCCTCTGAGAATCCGAATTTCTTTTAATCTCCTGGTACCTCAGTGATTTTGCAACAATGTAAAGATTGATCAAATGAGGTCAGACACTGATTCAGTTGAACAACATTCTATCTCTGACAGTGGCAATAAGGGATCGCCTGGTTATCGTCTCAGACTTCTCAGCAACTCACTGAAACATCCTTCAGTGCCTCACAGATTCCAGAATCTGATCACTTGTCACCGTCACCACAGGTGACTCCCTGCTCCGAGCCGCCATTCTCTCTTCACTGGACTATTCCTAGTTAGCCACATAGTCTCCTTGCTGCCGTACTGTCTTCTGTGTAGTCTTCTCAGCACAGCAAAGCCATCATGTTAAAACACAAGGTCAACCGAACGTGTCACTCCTTTATTCTAAACTCAGTGGCTTCCCATCTCACTCAGAATAAAAACCTAAGTTCTCAAATGTCCTGCAAGGCCCACAAAGCGGTGTGCTGAAGCTGGCTCACACCCGCTAATAAATGCTGATTTTCTAGAATTCTGTGAAACTCTTTAGGAATTTTTTGAGCCGGTTATGAAAAATAGCCAATACTAAAATTATACTCACATAAACTTAAAATTAAAATTGAATGTTATTTTCAAAAATAACACCTAAATCTCATCAACTTACTAATTTGTTACATATTACTATTATTTTACTGTTATCTTGAGGTTCTTTATGTCTATCATATCCATATGGTGAAAATACCAGCCATAACACTACGTAACTGACTGTCTCTTCCCAATTCCATGTTTAGCTACTCATGTTGATAACTTAAAATCAGCCACAGAAGAATATTTACACCATAGGATGGGCAAATACTATAAAACAGGACACTTGTTAACTGTGATGTGTTGCCAATATGCTGATAATGAATGAAAAGGTCAGATGCCCAATAAAACTGATTTACATATTTTATTACCGTAAATAGTGGAATCTATAATGATCATAAAATTGTTGTAGCACACAGTGGTTTGCAGGTTATCTTGAGGCAAAGTACTTATGCGATGGTGAACTTAGAAGTGAATTATAGCTGTCCAGTCAAGATGGCGAAGTAGGTAAACGCTGTGCTCACGTCCTCTCATAACCACATCAAAATTACAACTAAACTACAGAACAACCATCACTGAGAATCGCCTTAAGTCTAGCCGAACCAAAGCCCTACAACTAAGGACATACAGAAGAAGGTCCCTTGAGACTGGTAGGAGGGGCAGAGATGCAGAACAGGCTGGTCCCACACCCACATGTGACCATTAAAAATTGGGAGCGTTAGCTCAGCTGTGGATGTCGTCCCCCCCACCCCCGGAGGAGCGAGGGGTCCCATCCCCACACTCCAGTGCTGGGGAGAAGAGTCTCCATAACTTCTAGCTGTGAAAAGCAGCGGAGATTGTGTCTGAGTGAGACAACAGCGGCTGCAGCCCAGGCGTTCCTCATCAAGAGCCTGCGCACGGACTCCCTTGCTCTGAGCTCCAGCGCTGGGGCAGCAGCTCGAAAGATGCCAGGGACATACGGGTAGAAACTGAGCTATCTGGCTTCAGGGCAAGGGCTGGAGAAGCAGCTTTCTCTCGGATGCAGGAGCTGGTGGAAGCCATTATTTCTTTGTTGCGCCCTTCCCCTTCCCATTGTGCAGATGCCATATCTGAGTTTCCATCAACCTGGCTAACACTGTTCATTTGCCCTGACCTGGTGATTCCCGGAGACCCCGCCTGACCCAAAGTTTGGATGTTAACCCAAGCCACTTGCAGTGGCTTTTCCGTACAGACAGCCTGTCTTGGCTCATACTACAGACTTTCCTAAAATCTCTCAAAGGTTCACAAAACCCATACAAGCAGCACCTGGTTTCTGTGTGCCCCATACCTCTTGCTGAGCAGCCCTAAGACTGGCACAAGCCACAGCCGGTCTCAGTTTGCAGCTGGGCCTCTTGAGGCACCTACAAGCCCAGGACAGGTGGATTGCTTTGTGGCTCACACTAGGCAGGGCACAGGTTGTAGCTGAACTTGGCCTGTGATGGAGCCCTTCCCAGGAGGCCCTGTGAATGGGCACACCCATAAGGCATCTTTGGACCAAGCCAGAGCATCACCCAGCAGCCTTCAAGGACAGCACACCCTATTCAACAGACTGGGCAGGTGCCAGAGCCCTGCTAAAGCGAATCCTGCTCTGTAGGGTCAGCCCCTGCACAGCAGCTCCTCCACTGTGGTCACAGCCAGTCCTCACAACCAGTGAGCCTGAGGGTCAGTCCCTCCCATTGGCATCATAGAAGATGGAAATTCTAGTCAGTTTTAACAAAATGCTACCAAATTGGTGGATGAGTATCATGACTTAGTAAGCAATAAGGGATTTCACCAGGGATAGTGATTAAAACCAAATATCAAAAATAAGCTTAATTTAGAAAAAGGACCTCTGACTTACCATAACACACAGTGTCAAATCAAGATTTTCAAAAATAATAAAGCATATTCAATCACATTGCTTTCATTAAAATTTAAGGACTTAGTGAGAATATTACTTTAAAACTTCATTCTACCTTTATCTCAACCTTATAAAAATTTCTAGAAGTACAGCAGTACACATATCTAAATATAATTTATAAATAATATGTACGCATATTTGCGAGGTACAAGTTCAAAAATTTTTATTGATAGGCACTTACAATGAAAACGTGATTGCTCCAGATTAGGGAATGACCTACTTAATTGCTTTCAAGAACCAAACAAGTAAGACAAAGTGACACTTTTTTTAAAAATGGGTGTAGGAAAAATAAAGAGTCGTGGGGCAAATAAGCACAAACATGCCCACTTCCAGGGAACAGTGACCACAGCTCCAGCCTGCTGGTGCCAGGCAAAAACACTGCCCCAGTATGACCTAATCTTCATTTTCATTAAGGTCCAGGACTCGTAAAATCCTCTGGTTCTTAAAGCCTGGCAGTGTATGAAACAGTACTGGGGGCTAAATAAACATTTCTGTAAGCCCGGAAAGTTTAAGAGCTGCTAGTTTGTAACCTCTGCTCTAGCTTTTCAAATAGAAGAAAACCTAACTTTTATTAAGTAAATGATTTATTACTTGAAAGTAAAGGGATCTACGGAAACTTTTAAAAAGCAATCAGAGAATTTGAGAAAGCATGTTTCAAAAGAAAAGCAAATTCTCAAGGTCTGAGTGTACACTGCTAAAATTGGTGGCTCTTTCTCAGATGTGAAAATAACTGACTCTTAATTAGGTTTGCTGCCTCAGCCAGATCCTCTCTAACCCTACTTACAATCCTCAGCCCAACCACAGCCCATCCAAGCTTGGAAAATAAGCACAGGGCAAGGTTCAAGAACGGGATGATCATATCAGCTTCACACATTACATTTTAAAAAGAAAAGCAAAAGCTGAAAGTTTAATGACTTCTTAGGCTGGTTCAAAACGTCCCTAGTAAGATGATTTTCAAGGTTCTATTTGAGATGCCTTGCAAGATGCCACCATCTGAAATATGAACTATATGAGGGACAAAAGATTTGAGGGAGTTGGGTGGGGTGAGATGATGAGCTTTGGGGCAGGGGGAAGGGGGGGGAATTCAGTTTGAAGTACCACAGGGACATGCAGGCATGTCCTGAAAACAATATACAAGCACAGATATCAGGGAAGGGCCAAAACTAGAATATAGATACAGAAATCATCAACTTGTAGGTGCTGAGAAAAGCCACAAGACCTTGAAAGTATGAGAGAACATCTAAGGAAAACACAAAGTAAGAAGAGCGTTAGATAGAAGCTAACACCCTGGGACACGTCAGCATTTACGGGGAAGACAGTGTGGGGGGGGGTCTCCTACAAGGGCAATGACGATGCCAAGAATGACGGGCCGTGGCAAGCGATCAGGACGATGGGCCAGGTGCCCACATCCCTCATGAACGTGAGGGAATGGTTACAGGGTTGGTAGCTGGCAACAAGACAGGTGCCATGAGCCTCAAATAAGAGTTTATATAACAGCTGAGAATTATGTCATTGGTAA
The DNA here is from genome assembly GCF_036562045.2 of Rhinolophus sinicus. Classification (NCBI taxonomy): domain Eukaryota; kingdom Metazoa; phylum Chordata; class Mammalia; order Chiroptera; family Rhinolophidae; genus Rhinolophus; species Rhinolophus sinicus. The sequence continues at coordinate 99,174,305 of NC_133757.1, forward strand.
GCAATGAAGAGAGTTCTGGACACCTTCCCTGCTCAAAAGTACAAATCTGGGGAAATGAGTAGCCTCGATTCTGGTTCATGGAAGAAATACAGGCCGGGCTAAAGACGAAAGTCAGGTTTTAATCAGGTCAAAGAGGCAGATGAGGTGCCCTGTGAAGTGGGGGTGGAAGCGAGTGGCTACCTCAGAACAGGGACCCTGAGAGCGCAGAGGAAGACTAGAGAGAGCAGACACAGAGCAGCACCATCCAACAGAAACAGAACGTGAGTCACGTGTGTCATTTTCAATTTTCTAGAAGCCACATTTTTAAAAGCAAAAGAAACAGTAATATTCATTAGTGATATATTTTACCTAACCCAGTGTATCCAAAATAATTGCATATCAATATAAAAAAAATGACCGATAGTTTACATTCTTCCTTTCATGCTAAGTTTTCAAAATCTAGCGCAGTGTGTACTTTACTTACGGCACATCTCAGTACTGACCACACACAGGTCAAGTGCTCAGTGGCCACATATGGCCAGTGGCTACTCTATAGAACAGACATAGAATAGTTTAGTGGTAACAGTACAGGAGAAGATTAACAACTGGAGGGGTTTACAGTTTGGATAATCAATGAAGATCAGGATGTGAGGCATGATGAAAGTTACAAGCTCTAAGGAATCAAACAGAACGTACAGACCCACAGCAGACAGGCTTACAGTGGAGCTTGGCACAGTGGTGGGTAGCCTGAGTCCAAGAGCACCAGTGTCAGCCTTCCAGGGACCAGGCCACATCTGGAATGGCAATATTGAAACTGGATGGTAGTTTAGCCCAGCGCTCTCAGTTTTACAGAGGGACAGCTAATGCCCAGAAAGATGGACGATTTTCCTAATGGCCTACATGCAATTGTACAGGCATCCTTCTCATCCGGACGTTTTATTCCACAGTTGCTCTAAGTATCTTGATCCCGGTCTTCAAAATTAGCAATAACTTACTTCTAGCATAGAAGGGATACATAAGAAGCACGAGGCAAGCTAACTTCAGGGTAGCATTCACTGCTACACAAAGGCTCAACTCGCACCAAGTTCATGCCATTCTTACCCAAAGTTTTCTTACCTTGTGAAAGAAGGCAGCGCCTGTCAGCACCATGGACAGCTCACAGGAGTAGTTGGAGTTGTAGAGCCAGGACTGATGAGGGATGTCCCACGCATGGTACCGGCCAGGGAAACCCACAATGCGGTCCCGTGCTTCTCTCCACACCCTTTAGAAACACAAGTACATGCACACACCTCAGTACAAAGCCTTAAGATTATCAGAAACTTTTAAAATTACTGTCTGTACCTTGTGGGCTCTGGCCCTTAGGCTGTGACTTCTTTCTTTCTCCTTTTTTTTTTTTTAAATAACAAAATAAGTCATAAGCCAAAGAGGATAAAAACAAATAAAGAGTGTCACGTGTAGCTTCCTTAATAAGCACCTGCTTATTGTTCCTCAACTCCTGGCAGCCAGCACCCCTCAGCCCTTACAGACAGACCAAGCTCCAGAGTGGAGTGTGTGCTGCAATCGGCTAAGGAGCAGGAAGAAGATAGCAATCTTTATTTCCATTTATTTTTAATCTTATTTAATTTCTTAAGAAATTGTTTTTAATGAGCATGATACATTAGTACAATAGGATTTGTATATGATTTACGCATACTGCATACTTAACTTCTCTTTTACTGAGAGGGTATACCATAAAAGAAGCTTAGGGACCACTGCTCTAACCACAGGAGACGCCTGGAGTAAGCTGCAACAGCCTTAATTCCTGATTGGAGCAGAGCTGAGGGAGAAACCTGAACCATGAAAAGAAGAGGTCTACAGGACCATACAAATGACAGATTTCATAAACGCAAGAAACAAACTGAGAATTCAGTATGTTTCCAGGATAAACTTATAGGTAAGGTAGAGCACATAAAATCAGTTCCCCAGCTTCCCAGGATAAAATCGTAGAGCTGCAAGCATTTCTGCTCCACAGACCCGACAGCGCTGTAGAAGTGCTTCAGGAGTCCTGTAAACATTGCACCATCACCTCCCCACTCCACCCCATCCCCAAACGGGGATTTAAACTACCTGAGAAACTCCCTCATCGCTTCTATGGAACTGCAAGTCCTAAAACACATGATTTCATTTCAAAAGAGTTCCTCTCGCATTAAGTTTGAAAGTATGTAATCTAGTCCATTAGATGAGAAACCACAACTTCTATTCACAACATTAACAGCCTATTCTAGATGGGCTTTCTGCCACCTCCTACCCAAATCCTTACCTCTATCTTAATTTATCTCCTAAAACTGACTCCGAATTACTAACCTAAAATGCTGTAAGACGTTTTCATAATATGTCATATCTAGGATGTAAGGATTGCTAGTAAGTACCACTGGCATAACCAAATGTTATATCAACACTCCTAAAAATTCTGATTCTAGGGGCCGGCCCGGTGGCTCAGGCGGTTAGAGCTCCTTGCTCCTAACTCCAAAGGCTGCCGGTTCGATTCCCACATGGGCCAGTGGCCTCTCAACCACAAGGCTGCCAGTTCGATTCCTCGAGTCCCGCAAGGGATGGTGGGCAGCGCCCCCTGCAACTAAGATTGAACACGGCACCTTGAGCTGAGCTGCCTCCCGGATGGCTCAGTTGGTTGGAGCGCGTCCTCTCAACCACAAGGTTGCCAGTTCGACTCCCGCAAGGGATGGTGGGCTGTGCCTCCTGCAACTAGCAACGGCAACTGGACCTGGAGGTGAGCTGCACCCTCCACAACTAAGACTGAAAGGACAACTTGAAGCTGAACGGGGCCCCCTCCACAACTAAGATTGAAAGGACAACAACTTGACTTGGAAAAAAGTCCTGGAAGTACACACTGTTCCCAAATAAAGTCCTGTTCCCCTTCCCCAATAAAATCTTAAAAAAAAAAAAAAAAAAAAATGTCTGATTCCAGGCATTCTTCAAATGCCTATTGCTCCTACTGGTCCTGAAATAGCAGAAGAAAGAAAGGAAAACTGAATATTTCAATCACCTGTTTTGGCTGATTTAAGTCACTATAATACAGATAGTTCTTAATAAAGCAAAATCTCATTTGCTGCACAGTATCAAAAGGTAACATATCTAATTTGTTAAAGGCTGTCAACCATGAAATGGTTGACAGGGTGTTAATTATCTATTACGTAAATAATAAAGAAAAAAATCAATGTGGAATTACTGGTACAAGATAAACTCAACTTAAATAAAGGCTTAAATAAATTCCTGGGATGATGCATCAAGAGTTTTAGATAGTATGGTCTAGATGGATATTGGAAAGTCAGGCATTTAAAAATATCGATTATATTTGCATTTAAAAGGGTTACACAGAATCATTTCCATAACATTATATTCAAACGTATGCTGCACTAAATATTTTTAATCTATGTGCTGCATCATAGATCATGCTTTGGCATACCTTCCCTTTAATGAATTATTCTTTAACTGTATTAAAAGTATAATTAACTACCTATACACTACGTTAAGGGAAAAGTTTCAAAGGTAATTTCATAGCTCAAACTTAAAAACAAAGAAAATTCACTGGATAAACATAACTTCACCAACTAAAGAGAAATTTTTAAATAATGAAATCAAGATACTATTCCACAAAGAATCTGAATCATGACTAATATGCTGTTAATATTTCTAATTTAAATACTATCACCTTTGAAATAAGTGCATGAATTCTACATTTTTGTGGTATGAACTATGGCACATTATTTACCACATTTCCATATTAGATATTCAGTTAAGTAAAAAAAAAAAAAAAAAAAGTGTGTGTGTGTACGAGGTCAAACAATTAAGTTCGTGAACTAATCCTAGAAAAACTGCTACATACCTCACTGCTGAATATCAACAGTCACCTTCAAAGTACTCCCCTTGGGAAGCTATGCACCATTGCCAGTGCCTAGTCCACCCTTCAAAGCAATTTTAGAACTCTTTTTCTGGAATGGTCATCAGAGCTGTCATCGTATTACCCTTGATGTCCTGAATGTCATCAAAATGCCTTCCTTTCAATATTTCCTTTATCTTTGGGTAAAGAAAGAAGTCATTGGGGGCCAGATCAAGTAAGTAGGGAAGGTGTTCTAATACAGTGATTTGTTTACTGGCTGAAAACTCCCTCACAGACAGTGAGCTGGTACATTGTCGTGATGCAAGAGCCATGAATTGTTGGCAAAAAGTTCAGGTCGTTTTCATTTAACTTTTTCACGGAGCCTTTTCAGTACTTCCAAATAGTAAACCTGGTTAACTGTTTGTCCAGTTGGTACAAATTCAGAATGAATAATCCCTCCTGGTATCAGAAAAAGTTAGCAACATCGTTGCAACAAGTTCATGAAATTAATTGTCACAACTTGTATGTGGCCTTTCATGACTGACTGCTTTCACTTGGCCCATTTTCAAGGCTCACCCGTGTCGTAGCATGGAGCAGTACTTATTCCTTTTTATTACCAAATAATATTCCATTGTATGGATACATTTCATTTTGCTTATCCATCAGTTGGTGAGTGTTTGGGTGGTTTACACTTCTTTTGTTTTTGTTTCTTTGACAACTGATTTTTTTTGTGTATGGCAAACAGATGTAACCTAAAACTTACATTTTAACATTAAGTATACAGTTCAGTGGCATTAAGTACACTCACATTGTTGTACAACTACCACTCATCCTTCTCCAGAACTTTTTCATCTTCCCAAACTGAAACTCTGTACCCATCAAACACTAACTCCCACTCCTGCCTTCCTCCAGCCCCTGGCAGCCACCGTTCTACTTTCTGTCTCTGAATTTTACTTATGCCTCATGCAAGTAAAACCGTATCATATTTATTCTTTTGTGTTGTTTATACTTATTGGTTATTATAAACAATGCTGCTGTGTACATTCATGCGTTGCTTTCTGTATGGATATATGTTTTCAATTCTCTTGGGTCCCCTTTACCTGTTCCTTAAGAACACGTTTGCCTCATTTTTTGCTACATGAGCTGAAGTCAGCCAAGATCTATGTTACCTTTTGCCAAAAGGAGGAATTTTTGTCATACCTGCCCTTTCCTTTTGAACCTAGGTCTGTTTCATTCCCATTCAGGTGAAATAAGAAAATTGGGGAGATTAATAAAACTTAGATCAGGGTGATAAAATGTTAGGATGTACAGCCAGAGATAATTCATAAGTTCTAATAACTAGAGGCTAAACCTCAAATTTCCAATGATTGTAAAGAAAGATGTTAAAAGGCTTTCCATTATTCTCTCACCAGAAATCTGTTGACAAATGGAAAGGTCAAAAGTCTTCCAAAATCAAGAACCATAGAAAACAGCAAATGACAGCTATCTTAATAAACTCCAAACTCATCAAAGCAGGACTCCTTATCTAAATCATTCTTGGGATCTAGAGGTGACTAGCAATTCACCTGTTAACATCCCCTGCCTCTGGTCACAGCTCCGAGTCCTTTCGCATGCTCTAAACTGCACGTGCTATGTCAGAAATACACCGCCCGCCCCCCCCACCCCCCAACAGCGACAACTGTGATGGCCAAGACCATTTGTGGAATCAGCACATGGCTTTCCTCCTTTCTTATAAACAGTAGAGCGCCCTGGCTATTTGTCATCATGGTACAAAGGCACATACTCCAGTTTGGTGGGATTTTTATCACAGCTAACAGACTCTTGCCTCCATAATTAGTAGGATGTCAAAGGAAATGGGAGAGGTTGGGTGGAGAAGAGGAAGAATACATGTTCTAATTTCTCAGAAACGTGTGAAATAATTCTTTTTAAATGGATTTGAGACAAATGCAGCAATAAAGCTGCTGCTCCTTTCACCTGAGCATCTGCACTTATCAAGCTGAATGAAAGGAAGCCGAAAGCGAGGCAGGTGAGGTTTTCAGTGAACAGAACAAAGGCACAGAGACGAGGTCTCCATCCTGGATCCATACTTAATTTGAACAAAAGCTCCAAGAAAATCTACTCCAATGATCCTCAAGCTATCTTTGGTGAAGAACTAATTTTCCTGATTTTTTTTTAATTAAAAAAGTTTATTATTCGACAAAGAAACCAAAAAACATACAATGGAGCAAAGACAGCCTCTTCAATAAATGGCACTGGCAGAATTGGAAAGCCACGTGCAAAAGAATGAAACTGGACTGCTATCTGTCACCCTGTACCAAAATTAACTCAAAATGGATCAAACACCTAAACATAAGACCTGAAACAATAAACTGCATAGAAGAAAACATAAGTACTAAACTTTAGACCTTGGGTTCAAAGAGCATTTTATGAATTTGACTTCAAAGGCAAGGGAAGGAAAAGCTAAGCTAAATGAATGGGACTATATCAAACGAAAAAGCTTCTGCACAGCAACAGAAACCATCCCCTAACTTATTATGGATTATCACTTCTGTAAAATACAATAAAAATGAATTGCATGGTTTCTTAAATATGAAACCAAAAACACAAACAACCAAAGAAAACCCAGATTAATTAGACTTCATGAAAATGAAACTTTTGTGCTTCAAAAGTGAATTTGTGCATTAAGAAAATGAAAAGACAACCCACAGGAGAAAATATTTGCAAATCTTACCTGATTACGTGACTTGTACCTAGAATATATAAAGAACTCTTACAACTCAATAATAAAGAGACAAATAACAATGGGCAAAGGACATGAATAGACATTCTCCAAAGAAAATATACAAATGGTCACTGAACATAAGTAAAAATGCTAAACATCATTAGTCACTAGGGAAATGCAAATCAAAACTGCACTGAAATTCCACTTCACAGCCAGGAGGACGGCTGTAATAACAACTACTGCCCAGGACATGGAAAAATAGGAACCCTCATACACTGCTGATGGCACTATGTGAGCTTGGGGCAAAAGAACTTGTGGTTTTTGCAATTTTTTTTCTAACTTTTTAAATCACAATTACTTTTGCACCAACCTAATAAAATGGTACAGCCACTCTGGAAAACAGTTTATCAGTTCAAAATGTGAGTTGAACAAAGGGTTAGCATAAAATCCACCAATTCCACTTCTAAGTGTGTGTGTGTGTGTGTGTGTGTGTGTGTGTGTGTATAGAAGAGAAAGGAAATGTTCATACAAAAATTTGTACATGAATGTCCACAGCAGCATTATTCAGAATAGCCAAGCAGCAGAAATGACCGTCTGTCCATCAGTGGATAAACGTGTATTATATATCCATACAAATGAATGAAGGCCTGATACATGCTACAAGATGGATGAACTCTGAAAACACTATGTTACGTGAAAGAAACTAGTTACAAAAGGGCACATATTTTACTGTACCACTTATATGAAATATCCACAATCAGCAAATTGATAGACTAATGGTTAGTAGATTAATGGTTGCCTAAGGCTTAGAGGGCTTGGAGGGAGATGCTAATGGGTACAAGGTTTCTCTTGGTGGTGATGAAGATTTCTAAAATAGATTGTGGTGATGGTTGCGCAACTTTGTAAATATATTACAAACCACTGAATGGTATATTTAAATAAGTGAATTGTACAATGTATGAATTACATTCCATAACTGTTACCCCACAGTGAACTGCAAGATAAATGATCAAACACTTGGGTGTCACAATAAATGTCAAACTGCTTTAAAAGTGTTTAAATGCTTCCCCTCAGTTTTAGTGCCTCCCTCCATGGGCCAGCATACCAGTCCATGACGTACTACTTCCCTGCAACGTTCCCTCAGGTGGGGTAGGTAAGCCCCGATAAGAACTACTCAAGAAAAGGGGACAGTTTAGTGGCTGAGTGGAAGTTCTGGAGTCAGACAAACCTGCGTTAGAATCCCAGCTCTGCCACTTACTTCCTAGCATCATGGCTTTGTTTTCTGGGATCTCGATTTACTCCTGTGTAAAATGCAGAGGACTACAACTTACACCACCAGGTTTCAGGATTAATGAGATAAACCAGACCAAGTAGCCAGCTAGTCTCTGGCACACAAACGGGCGCAACAACTGCCGTGCACGATAACCACCTTCTCCTCCTCCTCTCCCTTTTTTCTCTTGGATCTTTGCAGGCAAACCCATCTTTCCCCAAATCTTTCAGGCCCCAATTTCGGGCACTGTTCCATTGCCCCAATCCACACAGCCACGTGCTGCTTCTGCCTGCCTGGGAGTCAGTCCCCACTCTCTAAACACAAGACCCGCGTGTTTCCTTCAGGGAACTACTACCCTTTGCCTCCACCCTCAGCCCATGTGGATTTCGGTTAAAGGACGATCTCCTCGCAGCTCCAGGTAACCCTGGTGGAGCCAATCACAAAATTCCATCTCGCTGGCCTCAGAGGAAGAGCCTATGAGATATGAGAGCAAAGGCAGCACAGAGGAAAGCAGGACCCACAGAGGCAGGGAAATGGAATGCTCTGACATCACCTAAGACCCGGGACCCGGCTACGTCTGCAGTGAGCCCTCACTACCGCTAAGGATTTCTCCACTACTGTGAGCCAGTAAATCCATCTGGCTGCCTGAGTCACGTCTGACTTGGTTTCCTATCACTTGCAAATGAAAGCGATTCTTGATGGAAAATCAGCTCCTCACCGAAACCCAAACATGATTTCATCGTGGCGGAGATGAGCGTCATCGTCAATAGACAGGATGGCCTCGGTCTCGATTTCATTCCAGGGCAAGAATCGATTATTCAAACTGTTCTTCTCGGTACGGACCACCTGAGAAAAGGAAGGGAGACACTAAGATCAATGCCACCTCACAGAACGCAAAAGCAAAACCGCCTTTAGGCCGAAGAAGCCTGGCGAAACTTCCTGAGCGATTTTGCCTGGTTACATACCACTTGTAACATCTAGCACATAACTTTCAGGAAGAAAAACTGCCTCATCACTTAGGAAATGGATAAGAATTTCACATTTTAAGCTTTCTTCATCTGCTAACTAGTTTTCTTGTGAAACAAGCTAAAGCTGAGGATTATTTTGCATATGCAATAAACAGTCTAGGGAAATTAAAAATAACTTTCCCAAGAGGACACAAGGTGGCAGAGTAGAACTGACATTACGATTCCCAGCTCCGGAATCCCCCCGTTTGTTCATAAACTTGAAAACCAAACTCAGAAATCCCTTGAGTCTAAGTCACCTCTGACCAATTGTAAAGCCTTTTTTTTTTTTTTTTTGGTATATTAAAAAAAAAAGACCGCCTATCTCATTGAGGTTAATTCCTTCACCTTTGTAATCCCTACCTACCCACAGCACTAACTACACATACAAAAGCTTTTTTCTTTCAAGGTGTACCTAAATTCAGTAAAACTAATAGCTTCTGGCCACAGCAATCCCAACTCAAAGAATCGCCATCCAAAGTGACCCATATATGCAAAGCAGTATTTTCTTCATAAAACAAAGATCAGTGCCCAAACACAACATTATAATTATTAAAAAATTTATTTAAACCATATCTCAGATAAGCCGTTTACTACAAGGGAGGTAGTCCGTGTCATTCACCTTGACGACGATGACCATGCAGTCCTTTGATAGCTCGTTTTCTTTTTATGGCGTCTATCTAATCAATCCAACTCATGAGACACCATCATATTAGTCTCAAAAACCAGAAACAAAGAGAACTTCCTGAGGAGTCAATTCTTTAGAAAACCAGGATGGGTCATCTTACTTTGAACAAAATGTTTCACTTGTACTGAGGATAGATAACCTCTGCCTCCCATGATGAATGTAATTGTATTCGGGGTCTAAAAGTTTATTAACGGTTTCAAAGGTACTTCCATGACCTCCCGAGTATTGTCTCTTCAGCTTAAAATACTCTCTCCTATTCTTCTACCAAAATGACTCTCCCCCTGGAGACCCAGCCCGTCAGATGCCTCCTGCCATTCACTGCCCCGTTAAAATTAATCACTTCTGTGTTCCTAAACCAGTGTCCTTCTACTTCAATTAATTCATTCTAGCACACTCGGAATCCAATTAGCTGAGAGCTGGAAGGAGATCATCCAGTCCGACCTCTCACTATTAATACATGGGCAACTGGCAAGTGGCAGAGCTAGACTCTAATGCCTACCTTCTAACTCCAAATCAGTCTTTTTCTGCTAATCTTACATTAAGTTTATAATCCTCATTAAACCAAAGCCCCATGGAAAATGCATTATTAATTTGTGTACCATCAAGAAAGAAAAATCCTGCTAAATAAGAAAGAACATGAAATAGTTTATCACTTACTAAAGAGCTTTTTCAGACTTTGCCTTGGCCCCAAAGGAGTTCCTCCCCAGGCGAGACCAGGAGGAATGTGTAATAGATTTGCTGCTACACAGAACAGATGTCAGAGCCAAGCGATAGACACAGAAAGCCATCTTGCCCTGCAGCACATCTGACCAGGAGAAAAATCCGTGACCTCGTAGCTCAAGTCCCCCGAGCGCAGATTCAGCAGTGACAGAACAAAGGCACCGAGGCTTGGGTCAGGACAAAGAGAGGAGCCAGCAGGGCAGCCAGCCACGCACCCACCACAGTAGCTGCCAGGCTCTGTCCTCAGGAAGGGTGGGAGGGTGGCCAGACGTGGCAGAAGCTAAATGTTAACCTCAGCAATGGTAAAATGCCATCTATCTTAAGATGCATCTGATTTCAGAGATGTGAAAATGTAAAATAATGTCCACCTCAGAATCAATGGACTACGGTAGCTGTTCAGTCAAATGCCCTCCACAAAACTACCCTCATCACTCATTTTACTTTCCTAACATGCTTAGCATTCCCTTAATACAGAACAATCCTGCCGCTCAGGTGACCAAAGCTCCCCCTCAAATCTAGCGGTGAATATACACACCCTGAAATCCAGCAGTGAATACACTTAGCTTAAAATGAAGAAAAAAATAACTAAAAAAATCCAGTTCTTGACTACTCCATTGTAGATGAGCAGCTCTGTGGGTGAAGCCCCAGGAGGACAATCTACAGCAAAATCAGTAACCCAGGAACACACGACACAGAGCTGTGCTACTCAATGTGATTCAAAGACCAGCAACTCGGGCATCACCTGGGGTGCAGAAATGCAAAACGACAGGCCTTCCCCAAACCTGTCAGAGCCTGCCTTTTAAAAAGATGCCCGGGTGATTCCTGTACACATTCAATTTTGAGAAGCACTGGTTCAGAGGAGTTTTAAAAGCACGGCTTTCGAGTCAATCAGAAAAGCTTGAGTTCAAATTCCAATTCCACCATTTCCTAGATGTGTGAACGCCAGTAAGTAATCCCTCTGCTTAACGAGCACCATGTTGTATGGAAAAACTGAAGCTGTTTATCAGCCAAACTCAACAATCCGAGCAACAATCTAACGTTTCCTTGAAAAACAAGAAACAACAAAAACTGAAATGTTGGTGATGTAAAATAAATAAACAAAATTTGAAAACTAAAATGTTCAAGATGGGATACCGAGCGTATCCCATTTTTTGCCCAACTTACAAAGTAAATCAAATCAAGAGGACCTGCTTGTCCTGTGGAAGCCTTCCACAGGACGGAAGATCTAATAGCAAACGTGTTTTGGCCGAGGTTTCATAGCCAGTTTTCTGAGCAAGCTTATGCAAGTCCATTAAAAGGCAAGTCCATTAAGAACGACTACGGTGGGTTCCAGGAATCTAGTGTGCGTGCCACCTCTGCCTGTCCTGGCACAACTCCAGGTTGGAATGCCAGCAAGATATTCACGATTACGGACCTGAGGCAATAGCCATCAGAACAAAAGAAAAGCTTTACGGATTCACAGAAACGCAGCACCAAGGACGGCAGCAGCTTATCTGTGGTTGGCTCACCAACAACTGTGGTCAGTAAGTCTGCTTTAGGAATTCAGAGCCGTGGTTCTCAACGAGGAGTGATGTTGCCCCGGATAAAATCATTTGACAATAACTGTGGACACTTCTGGTTATCACACGTGCAGCGGGGTGGAGAGGAGGGGAGCAACTTGCATCTATTGGGCAGGCTGCGATCTCCTACGAAGCACAGGGCGGCCCTCCACAATAAGTGTCATTGCTGCCACTGCTGAGACACCAACTTAGAACCAGCCATCAGGAGACAGCCAAGCAAACTTCCAAAAATAAATGTAGCTCATTATTTAAAGACAATCACCTGTTGTTTCCCATAACTAAAAAGAGATTTCTACCCTTGTAAACTTGTAAAGTACAAACCTAAATGAAGGGCTGGGAGGAAGAGTAAAAGCTTTCTTCTAACATAACAGTTTTACTTCGAAGCTACAGTGCTTAAAGGTTACAAAAAGCACCGTCACCCCAATAAATTTTCATTTAAAAATACAGAAAATAAATGACACAAAACATAAAAAAAGCTCAGCAAACCAACCATTATCAAAAGGACAAAAGACTGGCACCAAAATCAAAAGGACAGAAGACTCATAGTCGGAATGCAGACGTACAGATCCGCTCCGCCTCTAAGAGTTTGAGAACTGGCAGATCAGAACATTAAAGAGATAACTCAATTTCAATTTACGACAAGAGTAGTATGTCATGTTTAGGATATATTCTCATTTTTGCTGATGTTGTTTTGTTTTGTTTCAAATTGCTCCCTCCTTCTTTCACAAAGGCTATTTTTTCATGCCTTCTGATTGCACCTTAATAACTTAGGAACATGAAAACATACCTTCAAGTTATTGATTTAACTTCTGGTACAACACTCACCAGAATGTATAGAGCACAGGGCCTGGGATACAGCAGATGTTCAACAAATGTTTTACCAGTAAGTGAATGAATGATTGAATAAAAGAATGAACACTCGAGTAGGAAGCAAGACCTAATTTAGCCCGGTTCATTCTATTTTCAGAGTATGGAATAAAGACTTGAGAAGTTTATATATAAAAACTACAAACATTCAACACAGTAATACCTTTCAGAATCTAGTTTTCTACAGCAAAAATCCATCAGCCCACAGCAATCAAGTCAGGAGCAATGCTCACTACTAACGTTCGTTTTTCTTGTTTCAGATACAATGCTCCCTGATGATGCTTCACTAGCTCTTTCTGTTTACCATCCTTCATAAAATCCTTGACTTTCTCATTGCATCTTTCTCTTCATCACAATGGAATAGTACAGCAATCATGGCCTAGAACCCTACCGTATGCAAATGTATGCAAATGTGTCCATGATCAAAAAATAATTAGTGACTTAACTTTCAACTTGGTTGTTGAGGAATTCTGGAGTTGATGAATTATAAAAGAACTACTACTCTGATAGGGTCCTTTCTCCTAGTATGTTAACAAAACATTTGGCTTCTAAATCCGGGCAAAATCAGCAAATCCCCATTAATTAGCAAAATATCAATTCACATCATAAACTAGGTACAATGATAAATCTGAACCCCAACTAAATAGTTAGCAAATATCTCTTAATATCTAAGGATTGATTTAGGTGGCTCTGTGGTGCAGTGAATATCTAAGGATTGAAAATGTAAGTAGTTATTGCTATTAAGAAGGAACAATGGAACAGTTCAACAATTTAGTTAAGTGACAGTTACTCAAGTGAAGGAGAATAATAAATTTGAATTCAAATGGAAGAACTACCTAAATAAGGAATCTTTTATGAAAGCAGCTCATGATTAATCATAGGCAGGTCTTTGAAGTTGGTAGGCAAGAAAACTAGGACATAAAGAGATTAAGTGAATTAACCCTAGTCATAAAGTAGACCAAAAACAGAACACAAAAACATAGGACATAGATGTGAGAATATAATTAGAAAATGTACATGGAAAATACAAAACCATATGAACATATAATGCACCTACTAAATTCAGCAATTTAAATACACGTATAAATGTCCTTTTTAAGACCAAATTTTGCCTAGCCAAACCCAACAGTCTTGTCTCCAATACACACACATGCATAATACACTTTAGTAACGAACCCACTTCTGAGAATGAAACACGTCTGTCAACCCATCATATAGGCAACAGCGGTAAACAGCTACTAACTTTTGTCCTCCATCCAACCCTTTCCTCTCACTTAAAGTCACCCATCATAGAGCTTGGAAATCAAGAAAATGAGGTCTAAGAAGCAGCGTATCATCACACATGTACCTACTTGTGAAGTATGTGAAATAGAGCTTGGGGTGATTGGGTGGAGAGGTGATCCACAGAGAAAGGACAACTGAAAAAGGAGCACTGAAACGTCTTGATTTTTCAAAGGACTCATTCAGGCAATGACGTGGTGAGAGCAAAACACTAGGAAATGCAAAGAAGGCAAAGGAGTAAGACGCTAACAGTGAACTGGTTTTCCATTTATAACTTAGTTAAATTTGGGTCTAATAAAGTTTTAAAAAAATAGCATGTTTCAGGTTGTGAGATAAGTCTGCTTTAACTTATAAAAGAGTAAGTTGCCAACAATCCCCGTAACACTGTAGGTAAAATAGCCCAGGTTAGAGGTTCACCATCAAATGAGAGAATGCATATAAAGAATATGACACTGTGCCTACGCAGCACAGAAAATGATCAAAAATTGTGCAGTTATTGTAACGTGAGATTAGTACAACCTCTTTCAAATTTGTAAGCATTTTACTTTTATATGTATGTATATGTGTGCATATTTACAAATGTCTTTATGTATTTTATATCACACACACACACACACACACACACACACACACACACACACACACAGAGTGCCTTCCTAAGAAATTTGGATTTGGTTAAAAAAAAAAAAAAACCCAATATATGCACTGAACTTCGGTCAGAAGTCCTAACACATAAGTTCTAATTTATATATTAATTACTCAAGTGATCTAAAGCAATAAAATTCTCAGTCTCAGATTCCTTACTTTGAATTAGTAAAAAGAGGGGGGAGACATTACCTAAAAAATTGATTTGCTGCAATTAGTAAATCATTTATGCAATATGACTTTAGCAATTCTTTATACACCTATAATTTTTGCTATTAATTCCTGATTTCTGATAGCTTTCTTTTATATGCAGCGCATTCTCATACAGAAAGAGAGAGCCATTCCATTCGCCATCAAGTTATTAAGTAAAATATTATTAATCAAACACACACACACACACACACAAAACGCCCATCCAAATGTACCAATACCTAATAAAGTCCACCAGGCTTAGTGCACAATCTTGGACCTAGAGAAACTAGACAAGGCTTTTCCTGTCAGCTTTGCTTAGAAATCACAATTTCAGGAAATTATCATCTGATACATTCAAGTAATATTTTTAAAAGTAGAGTGGGCACAGATTAAAAATAAAGTGTATCAACTTTCTAAGGAATAAGCTTTTAGAACTATCTCTACTCTTGCCTGAGATCTAGCCAGAAGTAAAGCTTTCAACAGCCCAATTGGCAGAGACCCAAGTCTGAATAACAATAACGCCAAGTTTACTACACAGCCAGTTTCTCTTCCAGTTTTCCTTCTTTTTCCCTTAGTAGACTGAAAGGGAAGTAGTATTAAAATCACTACCCTGTCGTGACATTAAGTTTCCCAAACAGAACTCTCCTTTTTATATTCTAATATCAAGTGCTGGGAGGGAGGGAAAAGGGAAGTGAAAAAGAATCTCTGTATCTCTATAGTTGTCATGTGGAAAACATGGCGCACTATGGCCTCACCACTTCCACAGAGACTCTGGAGTCTACTAGGAGGTATGATACGCCCCAATACTGCCCTGGTCCAAGCCACCAACACCCCCTGTCTAGGTCACTGCAATAGCCTCTGAACTGTTTCTGCTCTTCCCCCCACAGCCCCACAGACACATTACTCCCTGTTCGAAACCCGCCAATAGCACCCTAACACACGTGAAATAAAATCTGGACTCCTTCCCATGACCTACATGACCCTACATGTGCTGGCCTCTACTTTCTCCAAACTTCTTTCAAACTCTCCCCTCAATCACTGCACCCCTGATACACTGGGTATTCTTGCCATGTTTTGAACATGACAAGCTTCTTACACTTGCCATTCTCTGTATGTTCCTCCAGAATTGACATGGCCCATCTCTCACTTCATTCTAGCTTCTGCTCAAATGGCACCTCTTCAAAGAGGCCTTCCCAGGCGCCTGTGTAAATCAGCTGTACCCTTAATGGAGAAGGGGAGAAAAATAAAGAAGCAAGGGACTGGCTGTTACAAGACTGAGAAATGAGTATCTAGTGTGAAGATGAGCAATACTCGGAGTGAACAAGACTAGTGTTAATAACTAAAAGATGTCCCCTTCATAACAGCCCAGTTTTAAAACTCCAAGAGAACAGATTTTGATGTTCTCATTTCCACAGAATGCTCCCACAAGGCTACACTGTTTATTGCTATTTTCCAGAATATAAAGCAGAGTGAGGAATAGGAGTTAACTGGCCAGAATAAAGTAATAACTTGATCCAAAATTTTGGGTGTGACTCTAACTCACTTGGAGGTTTCTGCTTCCAGGATGGCTGAATAAGCTCCTACCAGACCCAATCCTCCTACAGACGGTAACTCCAAACTCTGGACAAGAATATCAAACAAACAAACAAATAAAATCAACTACATAAAGGCACTGGACAGTGAACAGAGGTGGCAAGTTACCACCTCTTGGAAGGGAGCTGAAATCTAGGAAGCAATTGCCAAAATGGGGAGAATCACTATTGCTTTCACCTTGCGAATAGGCCCGAGTTGGTACCACAAAGGACAGCTTAAACTCATATACAACACCCGAGTCTTTCTAGCCTGGAGAATAAGATGGAAGATTTGGGGGAAACCACCACCCCCTGAAAAGAAAGGAGATTCCAAAAGGGAGAGAGCCACATATAGGGAGCTCGAGTTCTGTGTACAAACTGCTCATCTCTGGCCCACTCCCACACCATGCATGCTTGGTGCTATCTGTAAGCAGACCCGCTAAAGTCTAAACTAATTGCCTGTTAAAACTAAAACATCAACACTTTTCAGAGAATGAAACAAAATCCAGTCTTCAAGACATAATATTCATAATGTATAAGGGTTAATACAAAGTTGTCTAATGTACAAAGAACCACAAAAACATGACTCAGTCCTCAAGAAAAAAGAAAATCAATTAAAATAAATCCCCAAAGGACCCATATGTTGGAATTAGCCATTAAAGTAGAAAAAGATGTTAAAGTAGCTATCATAACTATGCTCGATGAATACTTGGGGAAAAAAAGACAGGAAATCTCAGCAGAGAAACAAACTATTATTTAAAAAAAAAAGGAAATTCAGGAACTGGAAAATACAAATAAAACTGAATGGACTAGCTTAACTGACTAGCTTAACAGTAGAATAGACACAAAAATCAGTGACCTTGATGATAGAGTAACAGAAATTATTGAAACAGGAAGGGGAAAAAAATATTTAAAAAAAAAATAAACAGAGCACTGAGAACTATGGGACAACATCAAAATGTCTAATATACATATAATGGAGTCCCCAAAGGAGAGGAGGGAGAGGAGGGAAAAGAAAGTGGCAGGAAAAAAAAATCTAAATAAATAATGAATAAAAATTTCCCTCAATATGATGAAAAACATAACCTGACAGATTGAAGAAGCTTAGTGAACACCAACCAGAATACAAATCAAAGAACCATGGCAAGGCATAACGTACTCAAACTACTGAAAACCACATGTAAGGGAAAAAATCTTGAAAGCAGCCAGAGAAAAACAACACATTACATATAGGGAAACAAAAATTGGAAAACTATTGACAAATCATCAGAAACTATGGAGGCTGGAAACAGTGGAACCTCTTTAAGGTGAATCAAAGTGACAGTTCCCGTCCCCACGCTATTCAGGGTGTGTTTTGAGACTCGGCTTCAAATCCCTTGACACAACGCTATTCCCCATCTGACTTCCATTAGATGTTCTTCATTGTTACACTCCAGGAGCTAAGGAACCTGATTCAACTGTTTGCAAAATGGGCAAGAGACGGATAGAGAGAGAGAGAGAGCAGTCACCTACCATCCCCACCTCTGTTCAGAAGCCGCACACCATTCAGATGAGACATCTATTTCAACTGGTGGCACCACCGCCATATCTGAGCGGAATCCTGTCACCTTGCCCAGGCCCTATCCCAGTGGAACTGAAATTCTCTTTACATAAAGCATTTGGTGCATGAGTGTCCAGGAATGGTGGCAGTGAAAGACCACATTTACTCCAAGCCAGATCCGATGTGTTTCCCCTTTGTTATGTAAGTAACAATAAAGAATGAGGAATTTGAATATATAAATCCCAGTAGGTATGCCTAAGACAATCTCCGTCTACTCAAACACCTAGCGCTCAATAGATTTCATAGCCCACGAACATCCAGCATTTATCCCTAGTGCTTACAGGAGAATCGGAGCATAAGAGAAGCACAATTGCCCAGCATTTTCTGAAATGGCATGTGGGTTATTGGGTTGATTCATTCAGCTAATATGCTCATTTCAAATCATTTTCCCTGAAGGACTAAAATCTGAGCGATTGCCTGGGAACCAACCTGCTGCTAATTTATAAAGACCTGTGAACTAGAATGTAATGGATAGGGTACGTCTGCATCCTAGGTGGAAACACCACTCTGATATGTCTCATAATAGCACCATTTTTCCACAGGAGTGAGAGCTGCCAGTCTCTCTCAGCCCTGATATCTGGGTACTGTTGGCTCTATGCCCAAGAGGTCACAATTCTACTGCTGCCCAGAAAACCTGCTTTTCTGAAACAGAAAACATAGTCAAAATATTTAGAAAATGGAGTGAAATTCTCAAAGAACTAGAAAAATCTTGTATCGCTAATATGAGCAAGCTGTTCAGAGTGGCCCCCCATTTGGAAAATGTCTGGCATTTTCCCACTAGGCATTGTATGAGTGCACTGAGCTGCCCAATAATCAAAGAGAACTACTGATTTCCCACCAGAGTTAAAAGAAAGGATTAGTTCTGGTAAGTTCTCAGACGAATTTCAGTCATTGTTAACTGGGGTGGCATCAGCTTCTCTACATCCCTCTCAAATTCAAAGAAAACTCAGGAAAATGGAAAACAAAGGCTGCTTTATTATTCTATTTCAGCAGCATCTACCTTTCACAGAACTTTTTTTTTTTTTTTTAATTTCAATGACATTCAAAAAGTTGTAACTGAGAAAGGAAAAAGTGAAACTTATTTGGGAAGAAGTCTACAAAGAAATCTCCCCATTTACAACACTTTCCTTGATATACAAGATAAATTCTGGGATCAAAAGTTTTTACGCAGTCTTTGAATAGCCTCAGATTATAAATGCGATTCAATGAAATACAAGAAAAGGTTAGCAATAGTAAGCAAGTAGCAGTAGTGAGAAAGAAAACTTGAAACAAGGATTTATACAGGAGAAAGTAGGCAGTAACAGCTATGACACAAGGCAAATTAAGAAGAGGATACAAGAAGCCTTTCCGCGTGAAGTGAGTTAAAGCTGTCCGTAACAGGCAGACTATCCACACTGTCCTCCATCTCCTTTGACATGAAGGGATAAATAGGAATCGGATAATAACTGGACACCTTCTAGATTCCGTACTTCTATTATCTTAGATTCCTCTTTAATCTTGAAGTCAAAGAATCCATTAACTTATCGAAAATCACAAAATGACTATGTAATCCCAAGTCTATATTCTCTCTCCAAAACTTATCCTTTTCTGTTATACCATGCTGTTTGCTGCTTGGAAAATACTTCACATGAATTAGTTCCTCGATGAAATAAAAATTTTAAAAACTGGTCTAGCCCAAACATACCCCTTCCAGACAAATTCTTCCTAAAAACTACACTAATATTCTTAAGCAAGCTTCTGGCAACGCAAGGCCCATCAGACCTACTGCCCTTCTTTGCTACCTTTTTCTGGAAAATACCTCTGCTGTATGGTAAGCAGTTGGCTTAAGACTTGCTCTAAGGCCTCACATTTAAGAGAAATGGGTACTCTCCTTTTAGATCATCAAACTTACACCAGAAGGTGGATAAATAAAGTACTCAGAACTAAAGCCCTATCTTGTATAGTTGGCTATAATTTCCTGTAAAATACAGCATCCTAAAACAAACCATGACAGAGGAATAAAGAATGAGAAAGAATGTGCAAGAGACTTCAGAAAACGTTCAGGACCTCCAATCCCCAAGTATGAAACCCAGACTCCAGGCTTCCAAATGACTTCTGTAACATACTGTAAATGACACAGGGCTTCTTCCTAAATGCTTTGGAAGGAGACTAAAACTGCAGCTTCTGGAATCAGACATACCAAAGCGCAGCTCCTCCATTACTAATCATGACCTTGGCCAAAATAATTAATCTCTCTAAGCCTCAGTTTCCATAGATATAAAATGAAAAACATCGCAATACATAATGATATAAGTTCTACAAAGGCTAAGTTACAGTGCCTAGGTCTTAAGTGCTTCTTAAACGTTAGCTTTTCATCATCTGCATCATTAACACCTTTGCTATGACACAGACGTCTGTGGGGTAACTGACAGGGTTTCCTAAGCCTTCATGGGGCCGGGATCAGTTTCCGTTTTGGAGAGTCTGAAAAGATTTAGGGCGTGAATAGCAAAGATGCAACTGGCAAGGGCTGAAAGGACTGAAAAAGCAGCAAGCAGAATCCGTACAGGTTAAAACAAAAAAGTGTCCGTGTGTGTGTGTGTGTGTGTGTGTGTGTGTGTGTGTATGGAGAGAGAGAGCGGAGGGGGAGGGGGAGGTATACATCTGTACATCTGTATAGAAAAGGGATTAAGCGTGAACTACCGTCTCGCGCAGAAAAGCAAACGGCTGGCTTTTCCATTACCATGATGGGGACGCCGATGTCAGGCCACAGCAGGTCCTCGGAGGGCAGCTTGGGCGAGTTCCACACCACCACCACCTTGTTCAGGTACGGGAGGCCGTTCAGCCTCTCTAACGAGTTCATCAGCACTTCCTCCCGCTCGTACGTCAACATCACAACCGTGAACTGCTCTCGGGGGACGTTGCCTCCAAGTGCTGCCTGAAACTCCTTGCCGGAGCCCCCGGAGCCACCACCAATCGGCCGAAAGCCAGTCCCCGAGCCCAAGAATTTGGCCTCGGAGGGCAGCACAGGGTCGAAGGGGGTGTGGGGGAAAAGATGGAAAGGCCCCGGGGCGGAGTTCCAGCTGCGGTAAAGGTCCGTGACCGTCAGGGTGAAGTTGCGCAGGTACCGGGGTGAGGCGTAGGGCGGCTCGGTTTCCACCGGCCCCAGGTCCAGGTCCCCGTTGTCGGCCATGTTGGGGTCCGTCCCCGCCGCCTTGCCCGACCGGTGCGGGATCTCGGTGGCCGCCTCCTCCTGGATGGGAGCGGCGGGGATCTGGATGCGCGTCCGGATCACAGCCAGCACGGTACTGAAAATGCTGTCTGCGGTGGAGAAGTACGTCTCCCAGAGGAAGCGGCCCTGCCGCCGCATGGCCAGCAGGTCACTGTCCGACAGGCTGCGCAGCAGGAAGTGCACCTCGGTGACGCGCGGCTTGGGCAGCACCAGCGCCGCCTCGCTCCACTGCAGCACGTCCTGGTACGGGAGCTGCACCTGCTCCCCCAGCACCACCGGCACGGCCCCGACCTCCAGGGCCTCGAAGAGGCGCGTGGCGCCCCCGGCGGAGATGAGCAGGCGCGGGTCCCCGGGGGTGATGATGAGCGCGAAGGTGGACAGCTTCAGCACCGCCAGGCGCTCCTCGCGCGCCCCGCACAGCGCCCACTCCGTGGGCAGGCTGGCTCGGGGCGAGTTTTTGCAGGTAAATTCCACCAGCACCTGGTCCAGCTTGCTGTCCTGGACGGCCTTCAGGGTGGCGATGATACGGTCGTCGTAGTCCGCTGGGGGGTCGCCCTCCATTTCTTCCTCAAAGGAGCGGGCCTCCTGAAGGCTGGATCGCAGGGACTCGATCTTCTCACCCTGGAAGGTGAAGAGATACTTCCGCTTCACCGGCACCTGCGGCGGGATCTCCATGAAGTTGGGCTCCGACATGGCGTGGACCAGCGGCGACACCACCAAGTCAAAGCCAGGCCTGTACTGGGCAGCGTAGAAGGTGGACTGGGCCACCATGGCACGGCCGGTACTGACGTTATACAGTAAGTTCTGCGTGTCTGACTTCCGCGACAGGTTGATGACGACGTGGTTGTGGCCGTCTGTCCGCCAGTACGGCAGAGAATACAACTGCTTCTCGAGTTCAGCGGGCCGCAGCAGGGCTGGCTCCTGCACTTCTCCCACCAGCGTCACGTAGAGGCAGGCAATGTCCGCATTTTCCGTGACATACACGTTGGCTCGCGCTGTGGCCTGGAAAGCCTGCTTCACCAACGGATCCAGGTAGCTGCCAAAGGCAAACTGGTCACTGTCATAAACATAGACTGGGAAACCAGAGGTAAGGGGACAGCGAGAATAATCGAAACAGTTGTGCAGCCGGCAGCCCCGTGTGACCTTCGGGGGAGGAAGGCCGGCATCGTCCTTGTCTGGGAGCAGGCGGATGGGCAGAGACAGCTTGGGCTGATTTTGGGCCATCAGCTCCTTGTAAGAATGCTCCGTCTGGCTAATGACGTTCTTAAGCTGAAGCAGGTCCTGCTTGGCATTTTCAATGCTCTTCTTACAGGCTTCGATCTTCAGATTCAGCTTAGCAATTTCACTGTTCAGCTCTTGCCGCTTGGCTTCCAGCTGCAAGAGCTCTTCGCTTACAGACTCACGAATCCGGCAAAGATCCAGCACGTGCTTTACCTCACACAGCTCGTTACCCGCCCGTGGGCCAAAAATCCGCTTGCCGGCCTCATCGGCCTCGTCCAGAGTGGTGAGATAATAGTGAGCAATGAGGGGGAAGAACACCAGAATGATGAAGAGCGTGAAACTGAGCCACGTGAGTCGGATCCGGTTGGACCAGCGTAACATACAGGTCTGGCCTCCGTTCCCCACTGCCCCATTCCGCAACATGGTATAGCCCGTCATGAGTTCCTCTGTGGCTCTTGCCCCCTCTGATCACGGTGGGTCACTCGCCATAACCATGAGTTTCTAGGAGACAAAATTCAATCTCTCTTCACTCACACGTTTCCATGAGACTTAGTGTGTTCCCTGTACAAGGCACCAAATAAAATGGAAATTTTTTCATTTTCCTCAGCTGTAATTAAAATGGTCTCTGACCCTATTCCAGCAGACTTTTTTAAGTTCTGGTTGTTGACCAAAGAGCATGTCCTTAATCTTTACCAAATGGTAAAAGGTACCACATTGCTGATGAGATGAAAAGGAGGAGGTCCCTGATGATGAAACCCAGGAAAGATAACCTGGAGTCAGACAGACTTTTTCAACTGCCATCGCACTTGCTCCTTGGTTTTGCTGACCAACAAATATGCATAGTTACTAGTCACGGTTAGAGAGTAGCTTATTAGGACAGAACTAAATGCCAGCCTGCTACCAACGTCATTGCCAACACTCAAGCCTGCAAAAGAAAGAGAACCATGTCAGTCTTGAGGAGATTACATTCAACAACCCTGCCCTCCCCCAGTACATTTCTAGAAAATGCTTATATCTTATCAGATGGGAACAATGGTTGGGACACTGGGGGTGTCTCACAGAACATTTGAAGTCCGGTGTAGGTTTTGTTTGGTATGGATATTTTACTTGTGGTTAATAAGAAACGGATAAGGATTAAGTGTCCAAAACCAGCTTCAGTTTTTACAAACACACACTCACCCTTCTTCCTATTAAACTGGATATGGAGCAGCATTAGAGCCCTATAAAATGAAGGACCAACTACAGTCAACTATTTGGGCAAAGATATGGGCAACAATTTGTTATTTGAGACTTAGCCATCATCTTTAGATGAGAAACACATCCTTGGCAGCTATGTTCATTCGTAACATGAAAGTCCCCTTTTGAAATGCTTGTAAAAAGACTCTGTAAGTAGCTCAATTTGTTATATTCAGAGTTGAAAAGAGCTGAATAGAATTCTTTTGAGCTTTACCCAGTTATAGATGCAACAATCCAGAGACAAAATGTATTTCCCAGTTTGCTTCGCATTTATCTTCTGTTAGTAGACGTCACGTGCCCTTTCTTAAAATATAAATAGTAACTTGGTTTTTTAGAAAGAACACTAAGAAATGAGGGGCATTATTTCTTATCCTTTGGAGACAAATTTGCTGTCACACCTTATGCCTCAGTTTCTTAATCTCCCAAAATGGAAGTAAGTGTACGGAGATAACAATGTATTGTGTTGCTGTGAAAATAAAGGATAGTGGATATGAGGGCACCTGAGGCTAATCCATCTGGAAACAAGTTCCAGTCCCTTTCTCTTTCCAAGCTTGATTATCACAGGCTACAAAAGCTTTTCACTGGCTTTCACCTCAACTCATCTAGAATTGAATTCATAATATTCTATGCCAAAGAATACTCCCAATTTCTTTCATTCATTCCCCCCAAAAAGTATTTACTATACTCTTAACCTGTCTAAGACATGCTTAGTATAACTGTGGGAGAATCTAGAATGTAAAATACTCCTTGATCTCATGGCACTTCCTTTAGCCTAAGAGACAAGATAACAAACAAACAGCCACGGTACTCCTACAGGGCAGTATAAAATAAGTAGGTCTTCACAGAATCATTCTCTCTGGCTTCTACCTTTGTTAAAGATGTATAACTATTAAAGGTTTGATAGTCTCGTCTCCCTTTAAATAAAAATTAAAAGTTGATGCCAATGTTACTAAAAGGCTTGAGTAAGTTGAGCAAGAGACGAAGACAATAAACAACAAAAAAAATATCAATCATGGAAAAG
Organism: Rhinolophus sinicus; assembly: GCF_036562045.2. Lineage (NCBI taxonomy): Eukaryota > Metazoa > Chordata > Mammalia > Chiroptera > Rhinolophidae > Rhinolophus > Rhinolophus sinicus. The sequence goes on from NC_133757.1 coordinate 99,198,966, forward strand.
CCTACATCTGGATGATCTAAACTTGGATAATTAACAGCTGACCAAATATCCCAAAGAGTGGAGGGCAATATTTCTAAAGCATTATCCTTTTAATTCAAATGTTAAAAGCTCTTTTCAAAAGAATATTCTCTGCATTTATGATCAAATTGTAGCAAAGAAGGAATGGAGTGGAGGGAAAAAGGAAGGCATAAGGCAATTCAGCTGATTCATTCCCTCCTTACCACACGTTTCAGGATCCTTCCTTTCTCTGACTCATGCTGCATTATATTTCAGTATATAATTTCTTGAAGTAGTGAATTCTGGAGCTTGCTGTCCTGATAGAAAATAGAAAAGTGGCATGCTATTAGAAAAAGACTCAAATACTGAAGGTGCTAGCAAAGAATTCATGTACTCTCTACTATGAAAAGGCTTCCCCCTGTGTACATAAGGTGACCACAGAATTTAATGTCCAAAGAGAGACACTCTTTTAAGTAAAAAGGGTACTATTAATGATACGCTGAGACAACAGGCATAAATTGGCACACTCAAAGGCCATCCATCCAGATAGAGGGTTATCTACTTATGTGCTCTAAGCAGGAATAAACCAAAACACTAAAATGAAGAAAAGTCCTTACCTTTTAGAAGTACATAGTGCGATATTTATAGAGGAAACAATTTATCTGGAATTAGTTTAAAAATAAACAGGATGAGAGTGGTGAGGAGCATTTGGAGATATAGATGAAACAAGATTAGCCATGAGCTCACTGTTGTTGATACTACTGTGCTCTCTGCTTTTACAAGTTTGAAATTTTTCCTATTAAAAACTCAAAAATATACTACATGGAGTCTAAACAAAATGTTTTTAAAAATTCATTTGGAGACTGGCTATACTTAATCTACCATTACTGCTAGTGCTATCAACTTATATATAAACAGAGCTGTAAATAGAAATAAATGTTCAATTGGAAACCAATATTTAAACAGTGATTCAAAAGAATTCATTCCCATCAGGAATAAGGCAAAAGTGTCATTAATGTCCAGTAGCAGGAACTTACTTTTCCAAACAGCTAGTTAAATTATTTCAAGCAGAAAAGAAGAAAACCCTCAGGATCTCTTCTGTCCTTCTCTGGAAAATGACAATGAAGGTAACAGCATGTAGAAATGTCACTGAAACATTGATAAGGACCAATCTCCAGAGATGTTTTACTCCAATACAAGTCTTACTCTTTCTCAGTCGTCTGCCACAGCACTGACTGCCTAACTTGTCAGCCTGTCCCCTACAATGCCTTCAACACTCAGCAACCAGAAGCATCTTCTTTTTTTAACATTTGTTTTATTATTTTCAGGTGTATAAAACAATGTAATAGTCAGACATTTATCATTTATATCCCTCACACAGTGATAACCCACTACCCCATCTACTCCCCCTCTGATATCGCACACAGCCCTTACATTTCCACTGCCTCTATTCCTAATGCTGTACGCCACTTCTTGTAACTACACACACACACACACACACACACACACACACACACAATTGTAGTTGACATTCATTACTGTTCAGCTTCAGCTTCAGGTGTACAGTGCAGTGATCAGGCATCTACATCATCCCTGAGGTGGTCTCCCTAATGAGACAAGTGCCCATCGGATGCTACAAAATCAGAAGCATCTTCTTAAAACATGAATCAGACCATGCCTCTCCCCTCCTTAAATCTTTCACTGGCTTCCCTTTCCGCTGTACTGCCAGGCCCTTCATAACTAGCTCCTGAACACCTCTTTAACTTCATTTGCCATCACTGTTCCACTTGCTCACTCAACTTTAGCTGCACTGTCCTCCTTCCGATTCCTCCACGACGCCAAGCTCTCTACAGCCTCAGGACCTTTACACTTGCTGTTCTTTTAGCCTCAAATGCTCTTCCCCAGGCTTTCCCTGGTTGACTCTTTCTCATCCTTCAGACCTTAACTTTCTTGATATTCCCATTTAAAGTAGCCTTTCTAATCCCTTGACACTGAAGGAAAGACCATTCCACGACACGACTGCTGTCTGTCCCACAAGCTGGACCTGGCCCACAATGGAGGTTGCTTTTTGCAAACCCCACTTAGAAACTGATCATAACTGACGTTCATTCTGACATAAACCAGCACCCCTCCATTGCCTCGTGCTGGTTCGTTGACTAGGTTGTTGTCCTGACCTGGACAAGCATGTAAAGTAATTCCTGTACGAGGTAGCATTCACGTACTAGTGCCAGTAATTATTCCCCCCTTCGCCCTATATAATTCTTTAGTGCCCACCAAGCAGCTCGGGGATCCATTTCATCTTGCACCTGCCCAAGTCATGCCTCATATGTAAACTTCCCTTAATAAACTCTATTAATGATCAGACTGGAGTAGCCCTCCACTTACAGAGGTAGATTGTCTGTCTCGGGGCTTTTCACTGGGTCTGCGTGTACTAACAGCCAGTTTCTGGCATTGACCTGTTGATTTCCTTCATACTATCTTTCCATTTATTTATTACCGACCTTCCCCCATCAAAACCTAATCCTTAAGGGCAGGAACCTGGCCTGCCTGGCTCACCACTGTACCACCAGCACCCAGCACAGGAAGTTTTATATAAGTATCTGTTAAATAAATAAATTAAATCTTTGATCACTTGCGCATTCTACAAACTCTCTACTTTCCCAAGTTCCCATGAAACCGTACTCTCTGGTGTCACACCTACTTTCCTGACTCATTCTCCCGCTGCGTTTTGCTGGTGCTCCGTCTTCCTCCAACCTCACAGAAAATGCTCTCCTGGGTTTTCAACATCATCTGGTAATGAATCCAATCACTTCAATGGCTTCAACCCCCAAAGCCACTACTCCAACCCCAGCCTTGCTGCTTTTGCACTAGTAGGCCAATGTTTCCAACTCCCTAAAGGACACCTCTCCAAGGATACATCATGGTTACTTTGTGATTGCAAATGCTTCCTCCTTCCAGTAACTTCCAGTTCTGCCCAGGAGACCACCTTCTTCCAGTCTTATAAACTGGAAACAATGTGACATACAGGAAAGAGTACAGACCCCAGAGCTAGCCAGCCCTGGATCAAATCCCAGCCTTGAAAGCTATTAGATGGTCAATTAACCATCTGAAATGCAGCTTCTTCATCAGTAAAAAGGTAACAACACTCATGTTCAGGATTGTTATAAAAATTAGAGGCAGTAAATTTAAAAATGCCCTGCACAGCATCTGATATAGAGTAGGCTATTATATATATTAACATATTACACGTATATAATACACGTGTAATACATTAATATATATTACATGTATGTATTATATGTTGTATGACCTAGCTCTTGACCTTTGTCATTACTGTATATTTCAGCTTCACCTTGTTTTTATGTTCTCAATATTAGCCCTTATTATTATTAATAGAATTCCTGCTTGTTTAGATTCACCCATATATTTAGCAATTTCCTTACTCAGAATTCCACTCCTTTTTGCATTTTTTCCCTTCCCTTTGGTTGTTTCCTTTTTCCTGACATAGTTCCTTCAGTGAGAGTCCATTGGTGGTAAACTCTGTTTTTATGTGAAAACTTTATTTTACCCCTAAATCTTCAATAATGATCTAGCTGGGTGCACAATTCTAGGTTAACAATTCTTTCCCACCAACACTGAAGAATCCTCTGGATTCCATCAGTGCTGTTGAGAAGTGAGATGTCAATCTACTTATTGTACCTTGTGGATAATCTGGTTATATTTATTTTCATCTTTGGAGTTCTGCATGTGTGTACATGTGGGATTTGCGGGGGGGGGGGGGCCACGTTGCTCAGCACTCATTGAACTTCCTGATTCTTAATATTCATGTCTTTCACTAATCTAGCAAATTCTCAGCCATTACCTCTTTGAATATTGCCTGTCCCTCATGTTCTTCTTCTTGAACAGCTAACTACAGATGACTAGGTGTCTGTCAGAACTCCTCTTTCCATTTTCCAAGCTTTTAAACCTCGCTTTTATATTTTCTCTCTTTCTCCTTTGTGCTACCTTATGGACATTTCCTCAGACGTATCCAGTTTAGGGTGAGGAAATTTTTAAAGTAATGAGACAGAGAGTACATATTTTAGGTTTGGGGGTCACACATAGTATACGTAGAACATTTTCTTTTGTCTTAAAAAAAAAAAATCCTTTAAAAATGTAAAAACGATTTTGACCAGGCAGGCTATACAAAAACAAGCCACAACCCAGATTGACCCCACAAGCCCCATTCTGCCAATTCCTGATCTACTTCATTAATCTCTCTTCTGTGTCTAAGCTGCAGTTTATCCTTCCTACATTTCAGGAACTATTTTGCATTTGCAGAAGCTCTATTGGCTCTTTTTTCATTTGCCTTATTTTTATGATAACACCTATTCTTTCTCATGTTTTCTATTCCTTCTCTTCATGTGTTCAGTTTGTTCTATTAGCTGATTCTTGCTCCCACAGGAAGGGTGGATTGTTTCCTCACGGGCTTTATAATTCTGTACTGAGTTCATTTTTTGGTAGTGCTTTATTTCTGAGAACTCTATGTGGTCTGGATTGAGGATACATCCCTCTAAAACAGTTTTTGTTTTCCAAATACTTCTGTCATATTATCCGTCTTAGACCACTTTTTATGTCAATTCTCAATCTGGAGATTCTCCCAGACCCTACGGGTATTGTAAATTGGGACAATTTGTAAACTTGAACAAAACCCTACAAAGGGAAACTCATGGCCATGAGTTCTCAGTCACATCCCTTTCACCAGCCACCCAAGAACCACGCTAAGGAAGACACCTCTGCGTGCTCACGGGCAGAGTTTTTTCTAGTCTATCTACTCCTTGAGTGAATGTTCAACCCTTTGAAAGTCCATAATCTTCTCTGGTGTCTGTAACACTCACAGGCCCAAGGCTTTTTCTCTTGCCTCTGTGGAAACTAACATGCAAGTTACTAAGACTGGTGAAAACCCCATGGGGCGGTCACATCAGACTGCTCTTCAGATGCTTTTTCAAGCCCCAACCTCTGCTGTCCTCACCCCCCTTTTTTATTTTAATGAAGATTTACCTTTGTGCCTTGAGAGCACAATAAGCATCTTGTAGCAGGGGATTGTTGTATTTATCTAGTCTGCTATTTTACCAAAACCAGAGACCTCTTCGCCTTCAGTCTATGCATGAATAAACATACTTACAAAAAGGGGCTATCTCAGGGCAGCCGGATGAGGTGCGCCCCCACAACTAGATCGAAAACAACGACTTGACATGGAGCTGATGGGTCCTGGGAAAACACTGTTCCCCAATATTCCCCAATAAAAATGAGAAAGGGGGGGGACATGTCACGTTCTTTTTTGTAATCTTTTTCCACTTATATCAAGAACACCCACATCACTAGACATTCTACCACTTGATGGTTAATAAGCGAGTACCATCTCACCATACAGAAAGACCATAATGTAACCAATCCCCTTTTGCTAGACATTTAAGTTGTTTCCAATTTTTCATTATTGTAATCAATGTTATAACAACTATTCTTGCAGCTACCTTTGCACACATCCATGGTTATTTCCTTCGGAAGAACTTTTTAACATGAAATTGCAGGATCAGAGCAAGAATATCTTACCATTTTTTAAATTACTGTATACTAGAAAGATGATCATTTACTCTCCTCCCAGCAATACGGAAAGCATCTGTTTCCCAATAACTCGCCAATAATGGTGTGACAGAAATGGGGATCAGTCACCAAGTATCTCTTTGCTCCCCTACATTTCTCATGCTGCCTTACAGTTTGGGTGGGGCCATAAAGGCTAGTTCTTGCCAAAAGGAATGTGAGTAGAAGTGCTGTCATTTCCAGTACAAGGCAGTTCAGCACATATGGATTCTTCCTTCTGCCTGCCCACCCCCTGAGACTGAAAGCAAAACACTCTAAAACTTGGAGTGGCAAGAGAGAAGCAACCCACTTCCCTGAGGCACCACTGGAGGAGGGCCATCTGACCCACACTGAACTGTGGAGTGAGATAGAAATAAACTTTTGTCATGTTAAGTCGCTAAGATGTTTGAGTCAACTGCTGAGGTTAAGCATTAATTAACCAAATTAATCCAACTGGATGTCATTTTTTACTGTGACAGTTTAATAGATAAAATGTCATTCTATTGTTTTAATTTACCCTTCTTTATCATTGGAGGTCAAACCATTTTTGTTCATTGTGTATCTGTATTTCTCTTTTAATGCATTACCAGTTCATGTGTTGTGCCAATTTTTCAATTTTTAAAACTGCTTTTTGACCACGTTAGTTCCCTGCTTATGTCCCTCTTCTTCCTTCCTTCAAGATCCTCTACAATCAAGGTTTGCTCTACCCATCCACTCAAACGATGCCACCTCACACGTTCAATGCATGCACTGCCTGCCGCAAAGCACAGAGCCAGCCGCCTCCATTCTCCCCACCTCACTTCCAGACTCCCTGGCAGCTACTTGCAACGGCTTTCCTGCTCTCTTCCATGTATCCACTTCCTCTCTGGGGCCGCTTACAGTCTTACCTCTTTCATAAAGTGTCCTCCAGCTGCACTGGATTTTTCAACTCTCTAAACTCCCAGTATCAGGGGATTCAGAAATTAACCATTAGTTTCCTTTAAGTAATTTATTTCTCTCCAGCTGGATTAAAAACTCCTTATAGAAAGATACTATTTTTTCTCACCACTTTTAAAAATCCCTCCACAGAATACCAGAGTTCTGGGTACCAGGTAACTGCCCAATAAATAATGATACTTGAAAGTCTTAGTTTATGTTTTCATTCTCAATCAAGTTCGAGATTTACATCCGATACAGTATTGGTTCAAGGAAAATAACATTGTAAAATAAGGAGAGAATTTCATACTTAGGAGGATGATGAAGGCCACGGGACTGAGATACGTTACAGAATTTCCTCCTTATAGTGATGCTGAAAATCTCTACCTACCTCCAGGGTTATTGTGGAGATTAATATTATCGATGAAAAAATGTGTAAGACACAGCTAAAGCAGTGCTGAGAGGAAAATCTACGTGTGAAATGCTCACATTAGAAAAGATGGAAAGTCTCAAATCAGTAACTTTACTCTAGGGTTACTACAGTAGACATTCTACTTTATTTCTACTATAAGAACCCTACTCTAGGGTTATTGAGTATATAGTTCCTACATCAAGAACCTAGAAAAAGAACAAAGTAAGCAGAAGAAAGAAACAACAGTGGAGAAATCAATGAAATAAAAAACAGAAAAATGAAAGAGAAAAATCAGTAAAAGAAACAAACCCTCAAGACTGACCAAAAAAAGGGCAGGGGAGAGAGGGGATAGATACAAATCACCAACATCAGGAATGAAACAAAGGGATATCACTATAGTCCTGCAGGTGCAGGAATTCAGAAGAAGCCACCCCAAGATGTGCTTCTGTGGTATTCAGAGTGTTCTGAGCTACGGGCACTCACTTTTAGCTTCAGGCTCAGGAGAAACTTCTGTCCCTCCCTTACCTACGTAGAAGAACTTAAATTAGGGGCCTTGCCCAAAGTAAGAGATTATCAGAGATAACCTCTTTTGACCTGCCTATAGGGCAGGACGAACTTCTGTTTACTAAGCACCTGCTAGCATCCTGCAGTGACTCTTTGGAGCCCCCAGGCACCTTGCCTCCTGCAAGCTCAGGATGTCTTATACCCCCAGGTTCCCTTTCTATCTCTGATCCTCTGCAGCTGTGGGGTCTCCGTCTCTCTCATGATGCAGGGTTCCCATACACGTGTATGTGTTAAATTTGGTTATTTTCTCTTGCTAAGCTAATCAGTCTCCTGTCTATCTGAGTAGCAGAGCAGCCGCAAGAACCCTGATGGCAGAAGCAAGTTTGTCCTTCCCCAATGAAGGCATCACAAAGACAATAAGGAAAGGCTGTGGAAAGGTCCGCACATAAATCTAACTTAGATGACATGGGCCAATTCCTTAAAAAACACAAACTACCACAATTTACCCAATATGACATAGGTAGTTAGGTCTATAACTGTTAAATAAATTGACTTCATAATTTTAAAACTCCTAGAAATCTCCAGCCCCAGATGCTTTCACTGGAGAATTCTACTAAATGTTTAAAGAATAAACACCTAAACACCTGTTCTACACAAGCGCGTTCAGAGGAGGGAACACTTCCAAGGTCATTTTATGAACCTAGCATTACCCTGATTCCAAAACCAGACTAAGCACCAGAAAAAAAAGAAAAAGGAAAAAAGAAACAAAACAAAAAACTATAGACCACTATCTCTCGTGTATATAGGCACAAAAATACTTAACAAAATATTAGTGAACAGAATTCAGTAACATAAAAAGTATTAAATTACATTGCATTTAAGTAGGAAAGTGTTCATTAAAGTAGGGAAGTATCATTTTAATATAGTCAATCTCATCTCATCCAGAAGCACGAAAATTCTCTCCATTTATTCACAGCTTCCTTTATTTCTCCTACCAAAGTGTTCTACCGTTCTCATCCCCGCCCCGTATCACATAATTAAGTTAATTAGCATTTTACATTTTTTCCTCATCCTTTCTCCTGGATCTCCGCCCCAACAGCTCTTCCTCTGGTTCCTTCCACGGCACCGTAACTATAGTTCTTCCTCGTGGGTTTGGCCTTTGTCCTCTTGCTGTCCTCACTTACTAGAGTTTGCCGATTAGCATCCTGGCCCCCGAGCTGGATGACGCGACCTCCCTCCTGATACATCTCTCCAATGACGAGCCACACACAAACCTACTCCTTAATGTCCCAATGGCAGCAAAGGTACATCACCTATGAGTATAAGGAGGTTACAATGGGGTCTTCTCCCAGCAAAGAGGAAAAAAAATTTTTCAAAATGTTTGTACAGAATTAGAGATTTATTATTCAGATCATGGCCAATGCCCTACTCTTTACTCTTCCCCTAATCAAAATGTTTGCTCATAAATGGAAAGTAGTATTCTTGACCTGCTAACCATTCATTGAAGGGCTTGAAACAAGCTGCGTTCCTGGAAAGCTAAAATGAGAAATAATCTCAAGTTCAAGTGGTGAGTGAGAAGTTAGCTGGGGCGGAGCCCCAATTCAGAATTCTACTCTCCCTTCATCTTCTCACCCTACACCTCAACATACCAGTGCCCCTCTCACCTCCGCTGCTTTGCAGAGCCTTCTCTTCTCACATTCCTCATCACAACGGCAAAACTCTTCACCACAGGAATATTACCTGGGATCAGGATTTTGCTATCAAGACTTTGTTGCTATAACAAACACCCTACTGACTTCTCTTAAAACTAAAACACTCTGATAGATTGAAACTTCCTATCACGGATTTGGGTATCTCTCTGTTCATTCAGGCCTTCTTTAATGCCTTCAATAAAGTTGTATACTTTTCTTCATACAAAACCAAAATTAACTGAACTAAAGTAAAATACTCCCTGGAAGAGAGAAAGAAAGCAGAAGGGAAGAAATAAGGGAACTGCTCTATCCATCTGGGCTGTGATTATGCACTACATCTGAAAGGTATGAAGGGAACATGGGGCAAGAAAGAAGCTAGACACTTTCCAGATGTTCCCAAATGAAACCAACTGACTTTAATATTTTAAATAATTATGATAATAGCTAACATTTATTGAATTTCTACTGTGTGCCAGATTAAGTCTACTACATACTGTAACATAGTTAATCTTCACAGCAACCCCATGAAGTGGGTGCTATACTATTATTCCCATTTTGTACACGAGAAAGCACTGAGCTCAGGTAATGTGCCCAAGGTCATCCATATTGAGTAAAAAAAACTGGGATTCAAATCAAAGCAGCTCGAACTCTAAGGCCCACACTTTGAATGTCTTAGTCATTACAGTAAACTGCCTGTGATATTAACTCAGGGAACGCAGCGCACACACACCACGCAGAAATGACTCTTACATCACCCACAGCACTACTGCTCCACTGCAGTGATGGACAATGATTAATTATAATTAAAACACATGGTAATACTACTCCAGAACCTAAAGTCACCTCTCTAGTCATAATTGAAGTATTTATCTATATGGACATAATAAACCTGACAAGCTCAGGGGAGGCCAGCAGGGCGGGTCCTACAAACTCAGAGACCAAAAGTAACCACACAGGATGAATGAAAACATTCCTAACTAAAAGTGGGTCAAGGTGGGTAGTCACGTCTTAGGCCTGTAGCTTCCTTGTCAAAGGTCCATCTTTACCTGAAGCGAGCCTGTCTATTGTCTTCCCCTTCTAAGATAACATACCTGTGAGCCTTCTCAGTAAGCTTTTCCAGACCCCTCAGGGCACAACCACTGCCACCGAGCACTAGACCTCAGAACCTCGCTGTTCTTTGCTCCTCACATGCCATCTCTGGTGCTGTAAGTGTTATGCACCAGCCTGTACCCACCCAGGTAAAAGGAGTCTATCTTACTTTTTATCCAATCCCAGAGATTTCCCCACTTTGCTTTCTTCCAGCCCCTTAATCTACCACCAATGGGTTTCATGTAACTCTCCTTACGTCTGTCTCCTTTGATTCTAACGTATACAGGAAGCTGCAAAACTGCCGTTCTCTGAAGCATTTTCTCAATCCGTTGCGATTTTGATTTCTGACATTTTCTGGCAATTGTCAGTTTTGCTCAAGTAAACTCATAAAAATTTTCTATAGGTTTGGACATTTTTTATATCAACATCTGCTAAACAAAACAAGAAAACAATACACTCAGAGCAAAACATCTTTGCCAGTGTACTATGACCTACCTGTGTGTGTAGTACTAGTTTCTCTTTTTCATTTAAGTCAAAATTGGCCCGTTGAACAGGCCCCAGCACCACCCAGAGGCAAGTCCTACAGAAGCGCATGGAGACTGCTCCTGTTACAGCCATTGCCGCAAGCCCTTCAGGCTAGGGAAAGACAGTTCTGTACCCGAAAGGTTGTTGAAAGCAGTATTTGAGGTTTTATTTGTTTTTAACTTCAAACATCCCAAAAGAACATCATTTCCTGATTTCCTACCAAGCATAAGCATGACAAATAGCCTGTTATGGGGCAAAGTAGTACCTAGTTCAAAAATCAGGAAGCACTCAAACAAATTTCCCAAAACTATCACTATTGTTAAGACTCTAACTTCAAAAGAACAAAATAACAAAAGGCACTTTCCAGGGACGCTAACTGTAGATAAAGAATGACTTGTAAGAACTGTGCTTAGGCCATTCACAAGTTACAGGAGATCAAAGCCATGTACTTTTCAGTTTATTTACTGGATAAACTTAACCCCGTTACAAAATAAGGAAAATACAGGCATACCTCGAAGATACTGTGGGTTCGGTTCCAGACCACCACAATAAAGCAAGTCATAATCTTTTTCCTGGTGGAGGGTCTTGCCTTCAATTTGTAAAAAACACATTTGTGAAATCCAATAAAGTGAAGTGCAAGGTGTGTGCCTCATAAAACGAGGTGTGCCTCTAGAAAATTGTCAGCAATTAAAAACCCAAAATCAGGTGAGAAAAACTAATTGTGGCCAGCCCAGTGGCTCAGATGGTTGGAGCGCCATGCTCCTAACGCCAAGGTCGCTGGTTCAATTCCCACATGGGCCAGTGAGCTGCACCCTCTACAGCTAAGATTGTGAACAACAGCTCTCCCTGGAGCTGGGCTGCCGACAACCAGCCAACTGCCTGAGCCAGGGGCGAGGAGGGAGGTGGGGGGTGCAAGGCTCATAACACCAGCATGGGCCAGGGAGCTGTGTTCTCCACAACTAGACTGAGAAACAATGGCTTGAACCGGAGCGGGGTGGGGCAGAAGAAGGGGAGGGAAAAAAGAACTGGTTGTGCATTGACATATTGAGTTGAGAGTAAAGATTATGATACAATCACAGAGAACCACAGAATTGAGCCACCCTTATTACAGGGCTTTTCGAAAAGGAAAAACAAGTATTCTTTGGGCTCAAGAGCAGATTTCTAAGTCCAAAGATGCTCCACAAATGCAACTAGCAGGTAAATTACAAAATGCACAAAAGGAACTCATCAATAAATTATAAGCTGTCCTTCCACCGCTCAGTTGTATATAGGTGTTAACAAGTTAAGCTAAGACTATTGATTAAGCCAGGTCACCTGTTCAGTCAGCAAGAAACCTGAACCCAGAAGTCTCACCTCCCAGGACAGGTCTTCAATTTGAAAATTATGCCACTTCCTATGTGGGTTTCTCTTTCTACCTGTTTGATAACATCCCACAAATCAAAATCATGTTGCATTACCAGTCAGTTTTTAACTAGGGTTACCAATTCAGATTCACAACTCACCTAAGGATGTTTTCAGGTGACAAACCCAAACCCACCCAACATTAACAGAATCAGAATTCCCAAGTGTGGGGCCCAGGCGCCCGTAGTTTGTCAAAGCTCCCAGGCGATTTCAATGCAGAGCACACAACTCGAACACAAAACCACTGGTCTAGCAAAGAACTGATGATAATCCCCAGTCAGATTGATGACATGTGAATCAATAGAATTACAGACAACTAAGGAAGACACACCCTATTCACATCGGAAGCCGACAGACTACATCACACACCTTTGGAAGACATGGAGGGTAGGGGATACTTTCCACCTGACATAACTACATTTATATTTACAATGTATTCTAGATGACACACTATCCATATATTTCGTTTCCTTCTCACATCTGGGGATAGGTATTATTTCACCTACAGATAAAGCACTGTGAACCACTGAGGCCCAGTAACATTTGTTCACGACCAGACAGCAGGCGAGGTGAGATGCCCAGATACAAACCCAGATCTGTCTGACCCGTACTCTGCTACTCACGTGTTTACTACTTGTTTACTTAAGAGACTCAGTTTGTCTTCATTTTACAAGCATGTATTACCTTTGTAATTAAGAAAAATATATTGCTGCAGTCACTTTAAAGCACAGCACATAAAGAGGAAAAAAGACCAAAAAAAAAAGGAAAAATAAAGTCCAGCACACTATACTCCAGGGAACACATGAATGGTAAGAAAATAAAACACCTCTATTGCTGATATGGAGAAACTATTAATGGTCCAGATAGAAGATCAAACTGGTCGTCTCTCTTTGCTAAAGTAATGTCACAAACACAGAAATGGAGGAAGACAAGAATGACACCTGATGTGCTCCACTGGAATTGGAGGCATCAGTGTAAACAGATGATCTAAGAAGGCTCCTTGAAGCAGCAGCTAATTTCAGAACAGGACAAGTAAAAGAAAAATGAGCCTGGAACATTTTCTTTTGCCAGAAAGTAAAGATGTACTGAAAGAAAATTAGGGCATATACAAAAAGGACACTGGATCAGTGTCCTTTGAAGGGATCCACCTCCCTCTAGATAAATCTGGGACAATTTGACTATCTAAGTAAATAACACCAGTAGATTATCTCCCAATAAGTGAGCAACCATGTATTCATAAGTAAATAAATGACTGAGTGTATAAAGAGGGAGAAGGAAAAATTATTCATTTAGAATAGAATTCCACCTAATAAATATATAGCAATGGCAGAATGATGGAGATTTTTTTCAACTGTCACTTAGTGACCATCGTATTAATAATTTTAGGAAAGATTCAGCAATGGCTGCTAAGACTCATTGGTAAAAGGTTGATGAAAAACAGGATATAAAAGTCATATATTGTGGATCTTGAGAAAGAGGACACCTACTGAGACGGGCTCCTGGCAGCTACCTGGGCTCAAATTTAAAAGACACTAGAAGCCATTTCTAAGGCGGGGTCTCTCACACAAACAGCATTTAAGGGAGAAACCTGCACTGAACTGCCTGCTTACACTGTGTTCCTGCCACCTAAGCCAGGCCTTACAAAGGAGTTCCTGGAATTGTATTTCAACCAACAGTACTGAGGCTTTCCCCATCTGATGGGAGCTGTGCGGCTATATCCACATCAACATTTTCACTGACCAATCGGAGTGGCTCCGTTCTGACCAATCCAGACAGTACCTTTTGTACCAATCATACTGTGAGGATTTGGAGACCTCATTTGCATAAGGACAGACCAATTAGGGAGCAGGGGCAGGGATTTCTGTCTATATAAATCAGCCCTCTGGTTCAGAGAGCACACTTTCCCTTTCCACCAAAGAATGAAACATTGAAGATGAAACACCCAAGACTTTGCACTGAATCAAATAGAGAAGAGCGAGTGGAGCTGTCTAGCCAGACAGGGGCCTGGCCCCAGGGCCTGCTGGCTCCAGGCTCATCTCACAGCGGTGCCGCCTCATAACTAAGCTGTAACACTACTGAGCTGCTCCATAGTTGTGCTGCTCTCAGAGCTGTGCTGCTTCATAATTGGGCTATAACATGTAACACTATTGAACTTTTCCATAGCTGTGTTCTTCCCACAGCCGTGCTGTATCACAATTGAGCTGTTTGCATTAAATAAAGCTCCCTTCTTCACTGCACCCCAAATTGGGGATTCCTCTTGGCATTGAATTAGCACCAACAACCATCAGTTTAAGGATAGAAGGGAGGGGAAGGCAGGGGAGGAGAGAAGCAAATACGACAAAATGTTAAAACTGGGAAATGCAGGTGAAGAATATGTGGAAATTCCTTATAGTACTCTTACAAGTTTACCACAAGTGTTAAAGTATGTGAAAAGAAGGTATAAAAATGGGGGAAAGAAAGTACAGCACACTAGGTTTTTCAATAAATAAGGTGACAATTAGCTCTTAGGAAAAAAATAAAGTCCGATTCCTGCATGACAAACTAAATCCAAAACTAAGTCCCAGGTGTATTCAAGAAGTAACTATAACAAACGAAGCCATAAAAGGAAAACATACAAGCAATTTCATCTCAAGATAAGTACAAACACTTTTATAGGCATCCGAGCAAAAGCAGAATCCATAAAAGAAAAGTTCAACAAATTTGACTACAAAAGGATCAGAGGTTTCTATACATTTATAAGAAAAAAAAAAGTTCAGATTCAATGAAAAGACGGGGGAAACATTTGCAACTTGGCATTACTTTAATAGAAGTAAAGGCCCAAATATATGGTGATGGAAGGAGAACTGACTCTGGGTGGTGAACACACGATGGGATTTTTAGATGATGTAATACAGAATTGTACACCTGAAATCTATGTAACTTTACTAACAATTGTCACCCCAATAAACTTTAATTAAAAAAAAAAGTAAAGGCAATACAACAGTGGTAAAAGGAAATAAATAGAAAATTAAAAAGAAGGGGCCCAAATGATAAACAATTTTAAATGTTTAATCTTCCTAACAATCAAAGAAATGCACATCTAAAACAAGATACAGTGGCATTTTCCACCTGTAAATCAGCAAAGAATTGTAAAATTATATCTGGTGCTAATCAGGACCAAGGGTAACACTTCCGCATTCTCCTGCTGGCAGCGAAAATTGGCACAGCTTTCTAGAGCACAGTTTGGAAGAAAGCAATAAAAGCCCTGAAACTGTGCCTACCCTTTGACCCTATAATCCCATTTTCAGAAACTATTCTTAAGAAAGAATCACGAATGAGAAAAGAGATTTGGCTTCCAGGACATTCGCACTGAAACATTACAAAGTGTACCTCTTAACAAGGCACAAAGTACATCTCTGTGCTAAGCTGGCAGCTGCAGTGTGACAGGTCCTCTGTACTGTATTAGTAAGAAGATAAACCAAAAAGTAACTTGCCACTTGTAACAAAAGTCTTTAAAATGTTCATATCTTGACTGAGCAATTTCACTTTCTAGGAATGTATTCTGTGTGAACAAAGATTTGTATTATCAAGATGTAATCACCACAGCATTCTTTATATTAGCCAAAACAATTATAAATTAAACGTCCAAAATTAGAAGCAAGGTTTACTATAAAGTATGACAAATCCATGTCACTCATATGACTATCATGTTGTCAACAGCTTTTCAACCATTTTAAATAAAATGGGCACAATTTAATATTAAGTGGAAAAATACAGATTCAACTGTAAGGGGGGGTGGGTAAAAACAGGTGTTTTTTTTTTAATAAGGTCTTGAAGATGGATTGTGCTAAAGTATCTTCCTGGAACAGTCAACTTGATGTGCAAATGCCTAGAGTATAAACTAATTTCTCTAAGGTTCCCGTGTCTCAAGAAAACATGATATTTATTTTATGCTATGGAGGCATACAATTGTACCATTAGTGCCCGAGGCCACCCTGAACGAGACAGAAAAATGAAGTGAAAATTTGCTAAGCCATCCATAAATCAGCTTTATGAGTCAGGCATTCTACTCCAATTCATGGGTGAACTCCACTTGAGACTCCAGTTTTGCCATCCCTTCATCATTCCCATCTTTCGGACTCATCACATCTCCGAACTTCACAATTCCTCGTCCTTCTCGACTCACATGCTCCTTATCCTTTTTTAACTCATAAAGGATTGGACTAGACCTCAGAGATCGTTGTAGATTCTGGAACCCTACTGACTTACAACTGCCTTGCACACAGAAAGCACGCACACACAGACTTGTTTTGTGGAGGGGGAGGGTAATATTACCAACACATCAACACAAGGAAGCAAGGCTATTCCCAAGACCTCCTTTTATTTTACCTCCAAGATTTCAAGCATAATGCTTTCCTTGAAAGCCCCCCCCCCTTAATTTTCCATTGAATCCATTAATAATGGTTTGGGTCCTCATCAACTATTTTCTCCATCCTAAACCACAGCGTTTTTACATTTTACAGCTCTACTTCAGAAATAAAGAAAGGAAGTCATGCTAAGAAGAGTAAGTCAGTCAAAGCTGGGGGGCGGAATACAGGATACAAAAAGGGTTTTGGAATCTGGACTATCTGAACAGATGAAATTTCATAGAGAGAAAGGCAAAGTTCAGCTCGTAGATCCCAAAACTACATACATGGAAATGATTTCGTTTATCACACACACACACACACACACACACACACACACACACAGAGTTGTGATTTCAGTTGACTATAATTTTCAGTGAGTCAAGAATAAAAGCAAAAAGAATATACAACTGCTTGTGGGGGGAAGCACCTTATTTTTGTTTTTTTTAACATAGTATCAAAAACAAAGGAGTAACGGCTACTATTACTCTGTACTCTTTTAGGCAACATTGTATATTGAATAGTGTAGGCTGTGCTGAGTGCCACTCTTTAAAAGGGCCATTAACTTAGTAAATGAAGGGCAGAGGACTAAAAATTGATGAATGGATTTAAAACTAGAAATTAGAAACAGCTGAAGGAAATAGGATACATATTTAGCCTGTGGAATAGAAGATCTAGGAAAAGAATGGCAATCTCAATGACTACAAAGGCCCTGAAAGTAAAGTAAATGAGTAAAGGCAGCAGACAGAGCTAACGGGGGGGGGGGATTACTGCCATCAGAAATGTGAGCTCTGTATCACCAAATTCTCTAATTTTTCCTCAAGAAAAGCCAGAAATAGATTTTTATGTGTAATCTCCCCATTTCTAAAAGTTGGCTCCCAATTTGTTTTTGTGTAAGTTGGGCAACCAAATGATATATTCAGAGAACTTTTCTGATCCATGCACACCAGTTTGCAACTCATGTGTCTTAGGGAAACATTATGGCTACCTTCCAATATCTGAAGAACTATCATAGAAAATAGGAGTAGACTTGTTCTGTATGACACTAAAAGGTGACAGAGAGGCAAACTGCAGCTCCATAAGGAAAATCCTCCTAAAACCTATTCTACAAATTAGAATGGGCTGCCAGGGAGGTCCATGTCATTGTAAGTATTCAAAGGGGGTCAGGTCAGTAAATATTATTGGTCAGTAAATATTAAGTTCAAGAATTCTGCCACTTACTACATCTGGCCTTGGTCAAATAACCAAGCCCCTGAAGGCTCAGTTTTCTTTACTACCTTCCTTTGTTCCCCCTCAAAAAAGGGAATATTGTCACATTTAGCCTCCTATCTCTTGGAGTTAGTGTAAAGATCAAAATCTATGTGACAAAAAAATTATACAAAAGTACTATATGATGTAAAACAACTATAGCAATTTAACACATTCTTATAATCTACCATCACAATGTATTTACGTATGTCTTATCTCTCTAATTATACAGGCTAAGGGCAAATTCCCAACCTAATTCATTTTTTCCCTCTCCCTCAAAGTATCAAATATTTGTTGAAGGAAAATGTTTAAAAGAAGTTGGAGACTAGGTTAAATTGACAACAATATAAGAAGATAGGATAAAAGAGAAAACAGTGACCAAAGCAAACATCCAGAATGTTAATCATTAATGTCACTGACCAGTCTAAAAGGTATTGGGCAGTCAAATGGAGGAATAAACAAAAGTAATGACGTGTGTGAGGAGGTGATACTCTAGGGCAGGCATTGGCAAACTATAGCCTGTTTTGTAAATAAAGTTACACTGCAACACAGCCTTACTCGGTTATAGATTGTACGTATGCATGAATTGTATAAGTCTTATGTATATGCTGCTTTCACTCTATAACAGCAGAGCTGAATAGTTGCGAAGCCTAAAATAGTTACTATGTGCCCTTTACAGAAAAAGTTCACCTACTTTTCTGTAAAAAATACTCTCAGGTTATAAACCAAAGAGGCGGCTGGTTACTGAGACATAGTTCATCTTCCTATGGCTCCATCCCTGGAATTTTAATGGGTCATTTTGGTATATGCGAGCAAAATTCTGCACACTAAAAACATTATGCCCTAAGTGTAGGGGAGGGAAATATGTCATTAAATGGAGTCTCCATATTCCTCTTATGGGTATACTCAAGATTACAAAAATTTTAATCATGCTCGTCTTCCACTTAGTAATATCACCAAAGAGATTCAAAAAATCCCACATGTACAAGGAGTGAGGGGCTGGCTCAGGCAGGAAAAGATCACACTTACATGCTCTGCCCCTCTTGAGTTCTCAAACTCATTCTGCCTGAGCTCCACTACTTTCATGGAACCTACACACACGTGAAAAATCCTTTCTTTCTTCTTACTTTATCATTACAGGTTTTCAAAAGAAACAGTTACTGAAAATTAAGAAAAAACAAAAATAAAATGGAAATATGTTAACACAAATTATCTGAGCTAAACTTAATATCCAGCAGAAATTACTACAGTTTTAGGATTTTATGAAAGATTCATATTCCTTGCCTCACTCTGAAATAACTATATGCAAAGACACGCCAATCTCTGCCAACAGTAGATCTGGACGGATCTTCATTTTTCTCCTAATATCTGACCCCACTTCTACTTCAGGCAATATCTCCAACCCTCCACCAGAGGACTACGTACCAGTCTCACCTCAGATGGGGGGGCCCACACACCCCACGGCCACCTCCTCACTCCTGCACCACCTTCAATGACTTTTCATTCAACAGCTAGCTTAGTGTCCTGAGGGAAAAGGCACGTCCCTATCTAATCCCCATACATTCTTCTGATGACTTCAAACCATCCTTTGAGCCTTCCCCACTCTCTTAGAACTCCATTTCTCAGGGTTACCCTAACCCCTGACCCATTTGTCTCTAGCCTGTTCACTTAGTATTGTCACTCACAGGTTATAACTCTGAGGCCTAATCATTAAGAGATTCCAACTACACACCAAACATTTAATGCCAGTCCTGCCCCTCCAGAAAAGTAGAAGTGGGGGAAGGAACATATATGCTTGCCAATCTTTTGGTTAGTAGGTTTGCCCCTGAGAGCATCAACCACATTTTCGGGTATTAAATAAATGTTTCAAGTATTCTGAAGATCCACGACTCTAATTCTTTTCCAAAAAGCATTTAAGCTAGTTTCCCACGTACTTAGGAGTAGGTATGATTCCTCAGGCTCCCAGAGGATAAGGTATTTTTAACAGACCAAGTAAGAGTTTAAGAGAAGATGGCTCTTTTCCATCATGAAATATTTAAAAGTCCCCCTGCTAAATAAGTTGGTTAGAACGCTTAGCTTCACTCAAGACTATCAAGGCCCCAATATCCCAGGGCACCTTGATACAGTTTTAATAACTGTACCAGAGTGCAAGACTAATTGCTGAGCAAAATAGGGGAAAATGCAGACAGTGTGCATGACTGCAACACACAAAGACTTTTTAAAAACAAAAGAACACATGGAGAGTCCAGGCTTCAAAAGTGAAGCTACCTAAATTGGAGGAAAAATAGGACAAAGTGACAAGAAATGCTCAAGCTGCCTCTTAAGTAAATCACATATGGAAAAAAAAAATGGACATGTGCTGTTCTGCGTTTCCTCCTCCTCCTCTGGAGTCCAACCAAGAGGAACTGATGAAGCCCTTAGAATTTTTGAAAAGGAAAGAAGAAAGGTCCAGGAGAAATCCACCAAACTCAAGTTCTTTAAGAGCCACCGATACCTAAAAAAGAACTGAACCATCGGCTCAATGTGGGAAAGGGATTAGCACCCCAGCTACAGTCTGGCACCCCCGCCCGATCTCCGACGGGCTCCGGATTCATACTACCTATGCCCTGCAGCGCGGGTCGGGTCCTCAGCTGCGATTTCAGCAGTACAGGCATGCACCCCGCAGCCTCTCTCCTGCCCCGGCAGCGCTAGGCCCATCGCTACACCGCCTGGGCCTGAGCCCCAGATGTACAGCACAGCAGCACCTGGACCCTTGGACAGGAAGTGGCTATTTTGACTGTGGGCTCATCATGAAAGGAGGTGAGCTTGGCAAAACCAACCAGAGGAAGAGCAGCTGCAGGCGACTGGATCTGAATGCAGTGCAAAGCAGATATGGGGGTGTGTGCACCGGAAAAATGGGAGGGGGACAGTCCGGGAAGCCCCTTCGTCGACAGCAGATGCTCTACACAAGCAGCTGGATAACACAGGGGGGCAAAGGAAGGGTGGAGGGCTTTATGGCGCAGAAGAGCTGCACAGCTGAAGCCGAGCTTTCAGAAAAAGGTGGAAGTGGGTGCGAGGCAACGCAAACCGGGGCTGTAGGGGCCGTATGGGGGTGTTGTGTTTAAAACCCCACGCTGACCCGTTAACCCTCCTTGCTGGTGGCTAAGGCCCTAGAGGTCCCCTCTCCAGACCCCCGAGAAGTCTGGAAAGGCCTACGCCGAAGCTGCACGCCCCCGCGGCGCTGGGCAGCAACCACCCCGCTCGCTCCGGTGGCCCCCGCACTGAGGGACCCAGTCCCGCCCGCCCGCCCGGTGCCC
Source organism: Rhinolophus sinicus (assembly GCF_036562045.2). NCBI lineage: Eukaryota > Metazoa > Chordata > Mammalia > Chiroptera > Rhinolophidae > Rhinolophus > Rhinolophus sinicus. The sequence goes on from NC_133757.1 coordinate 99,220,048, forward strand.
TGCGCTCGGAGCAGCTCCGAGATCTCTACCCCGAGCCCCTTCCAGGCCACCGCCCCCGGCTGCTCCGGGTTCCCGCAGCTGCTGCCAGGAGTCCTACCGGCTTCCAGTTCAGGGTCGAGACGCCACCGCCGCCTGCACGAAACTCGGGTTCCCAAAAGCCGCTCTCGCCGCCTGCTGCCCGCCTTGCAGGCCGCGCGGGATCCTCCGCTCCCCCTGCCGGCGGGCAGCCATTTCCGACAAGCGACTGCGGAACTTGCCGAAGTGCGTCGGGCCGGAAATGGCCGAACCCGGCCGCCGGCGAGCGGCTGGGGGCGTTCGAGACTTTCCGGACAGCACCCGAAGGGCCGCGGACGCCTCCGCTCCGCCGCCAGCCTGGCCCGGGTCCCGCAGCCGCGGCGTCGCAGGGGATTGTGGGAAACGCCGCGCGGGAGGGGCGGGCGCGGGGGCTGCGAGAGGAGCCCTCGCCTGCGTCCTACCTGGACCCCTTACCCTTTCGGGAAACCCTGTGGAGGGAGTGCGGAGAGCAGGCTCCCGGCTTTGCTGGAATGGCTCCCGACTCAGAGCCCCAGCCGCTGGGAGCGGCCGGTGAAAGGCAATTCTAAAAATAAACCCATCCCCAAACACAAGGCCTTCCTAAATGAGCTGACCGGTCTCCAACACAGGCCTCGAGTTTTGAAACACTTGGACTGTTTCACCACAAAGGGAAGGCCGCTCGGCATGAATGCTTATGAAAAACTCCTGCGGCTTTGCAAAAACGAGCTTCATCCAGTCGTGTGGCAAGGATCAACCAAAACGGAGCAAAAAGGAATACCGTTTGAAAATACCTAAAGCCAGCCCCTGTGAACCGAAAAGTGTACATATTCCCCAGTCCTAAGAGACAGGTGACTGTACTTCCACACTTGCAAAGCCAGGACAAGACTTTTAGAGAAATGATGGGGGTGAGCGAAGGAACGGGACCAACCCTCAAACACCTGATCATTATTAACGCAGGGATGAGTCAAAACTGTGATTTAAAATCTATGACTGCAATATAATCTAAGATCACATTGGCTTCAACATATTTTTTTTTTACGTTTTAAATCCCCAAACCACACCAGGACCTGCGGGGGGGGGGGGGGGGGCGGCTGCCTCCTAGCCCAGTGCTTGGGTGGTCTGATGCTTTGGATGAACTACACCCTGAGATGGCTCCACAGCTGCCATATCCCATCTACTTGATGGAGCCCAGGTCAGTGCTTTTAGCTAGGAGGCCTACAGAACCCTGAAGATTGCCTAATTGCCCACCAGGGACATTTTGGACTAGGGATTTCATTTGCAAAACAAAACTTTAAAAAACCTAGCAACTTGTTTTCCAGAGCACACTCCATCTCTCCATACCCATCATACCCTCCTCTTTCTGACCCTTTTTCTTCTCTTTTTCCTGACATCTCCTTACTCTCCCCTCTCCCGTTTTCCTTTTCCCCCCCCTCACACCTCACTCTTTTCTCTCCTTTCCCTATTATTTCTATGAACTAACATTCAAAGTCCTACCACCATTATAAATGTACAAAAACAACCCCTTTCTAACTTGTACCAATTTTATTGAGGAAAGTCAGAGAGAGGGAAGCAAAGTTTTAAAATCAAAAGCATTTCAAGAAATGAAAATGGATAAAACTGTTAATCATATATTACGAATAGCCTAAGTTGTCTCTCTCTCTCTCTCTCTCTCTCTCTCTCTCTCTCTCTCTCTCTCTCTCTCTCTCTCTCTCTCTCTCTCTCTCCCCTTGGCTTTCCACCAGAGGTCTGCAGCAGGCAAAAGCCTGGCAGTGTGGGAGAAGATACAACAGAAGCCCAGGAGCCACAGAAAGAATTACCAGGTATTAGTTCATCTCCACACTGACAAGAAAGGACCTGCAGAGAGCTGCTACCGGGAGGACCCAGCCTAACTGCCTTCTTCTACAGCTGAGTGACTTAACACTTTGCTGTCCCTCATGTCAATTTATTTGATTCTAATGAGTCAAGCTTTAGGAAGTAAAAGGACACCCAATCAAAATCTGGTGTATCCTGAATTCACTGCCCTGGTAGCTGCTGACCACCCTCCTCCTTTGGATCTTGGGAGCCTGTCCTCCCCCTTTTTTTCCTCTCAAACAGTTCTAGCTCAGACAGTGCATACTTGTAACTAGACACACTCGGGCTCCCTTCCTTTTCCTCTCCACTCTCTTCCTTGCCAGTGTTGATCAGCTTCCTTGCATCACCTCCGCTTCTAAGCAGATCCCTCACTGCAGCGCTCCGGTCCCTGTTTTCCAGCTGCACTCCGGGCATCATCCTATTAACATATATATTATGAATACTTAATTGCCAGGCAATAAACAAAACCTTTTATAGGCATTGTCTCAGCTGAATCCTTACAGGGGGGTATCAGCTTATAGATAGGGAACTGAGACTTAAAGAGGTGCCCCCGATCACACAGTGAGGCGCAAAGTACAGATGGAACCCCAAGTCTTCCTAACTCCAAAGCCAATATTCTTGACCACAACTATCTGGTTGTCACACCAGGACCTTAACCTTAGTATATCCCACACTGAATTCATCTTTATCCCTTCCCCCTTGGCACTCCTCAAATGTCCTTATTTATAATAATGTTACCATTATCTTTCCTAACACAGAAACTCAAAACCTAGCATCACCTATGACTTCTCTCTTTACCCCCACAGTAAATCAGTTTTTCAAGACTGAAAGCCTTTACCTGTCCTGTCTCTACCATCCCTCCTCTGCATTCCCACACCTGCTTCCCTAGTTCGAGTCCTCATTACTCCTCTCCTAAACGCTCGCCTTAAGACTGCAATTTCTGGCTCATAAAATACAAACACTTTTACAGGAGCTCTTCACAAGAAAGCCCGCCTAGGTTAACAGGATCCACCGTGAAGCTCGTCTGCACTGATCTCTCCATACTGGGACCTTTTATAACACTTGTCTCTACTTTCCATTTTGGAGCTTAATCGAAATAGTCTTGCATTGTGATGTAACAGTCATACATGTAGATCTTGATCAAGGAAGCAGACAAGAGCAAAAACCAGTGTGCCTTTGATACCAAACAGCGGGAACCTATGAGGTCTTCTCTCTAGAGCAGTCACAGGGACTCAGCAGTGCCCAGTCTCTATCTTTTGGTTACAAATTTTAAACTACCAGAAAACAGACATGATTGGCCTGGCTTGGGTCCCAAGTCCATCCCTCCGTCAATGAGCTTGGTGAAGCAGCAGGTCAAACTGCTTTAAACACAGCATGTGGAAACTCTCCTGTATATGCTTGTCCCCAGAAAAGAAGCAGGCACACCCCCACCTTTCATTCGTTTGTTTGTTCATGCATTCCATCAACAGATAGTTGAGCACCTATCAAAATGTATCAGGGTTATTTCATGTATGAAAAATGTTTAATACCCTGCCCTCATACCACGAAAATTACAACATAAAATAAGAACTCACCAGATAAAAAGCATAACAATATTCATCCATAAGAGACCATCAATTCAATTATACGTGATAGATAATAATTCACCACACCCCCTATAAGCCTCGGGCAGTTAAAGTGATCAGTAGTAATATACACAGGTTCAACCAAACAAGTTCACAGCAGCACGCTTAGCAATAGACAAAAACAGAAAACGACCCAACAGTCCATCCGTGGTAGATGAGATAGTATAATATATTCACACAATAAAATACACTACAGCAACGAGAATGAATGCTTCACAAACATACATGACAACACTGATGAATCTTACAAACCATGTTAAGCAAAAGAAGCCAGACATGAAAAAATACGTAGGCTATGATTCCATTTATATAAAGTACAAAAAGAATCTACCCTTAAGGAGTAGTGACTAAAGGGGAACAAAAAGAGCCACATGGGTGCTAATGATTCTGTTTCTTGGGGGGGGGGGGCTGGTTACACAGGTGTGTTCAGTTTGTCAAAATTCATCATGCTATATACACTTTACCTTATGTGTCCTTTTCTATAGGTATATTAGTCAATACAAAGTTTTCAAAAATAAGTAATTAATGGTCAAAGCAAGACACTTGTAATCACCCTTGAACATTGTCACTATGATTATTCTAGAGTTGCCAGTTATTGCTGCCCCCAACCCTACCATCACAACACCTTCTTAGGGACCCTAAGCCACCATCTGCCTTTGGAAAGGGCCACCATTCTTAGCACATGGCCTCATCCCCTCCAGCTGACTGGACTTGCTCGCACCTGGAAACTTGGGAGCAGGGCACTATGCAGCTGAGTCAGGTGATGGACAGCGGTTCATCTAATAAGTTGTATAGATCAGGGGGAAAGAAGTTCCGGACATATGCACAGGGAAAAGCCAAGAAAGTTAGTCTGCAGAAAACAGGCAACACACAGAAGGAAGCAACAAACCCGTGGCAGATGGAGGGAGAAGCCCCAGAGGCTGCTCACTTTTTAGTTCTGGTATCTGTTCCCGCTGTCACTGGCATCCCTGAGATTGCTCGTGTAGCCTTGCCATTAAAAATAGATAAATAAAAACAAAACTGGTTTAAGAACTTTCCTTATTTAAGATAGTGTGAACGCGTATTGGCACGTGTTGTCACATTTAGTCCTTAACAACCCTGTATGGTAATGATTCCCATTTCACAGATGAGAAAACTGAAGCCCAGAGAAGTTAAGGAACTCGCCCAAATCACACACCTGGTAAGTGATGGTGCCAGGATTTGGCCTCAAGCAGCCTGACTCCAGAGGCTGAAATCTTAACAACTGTACTACACTGCAATGCAAGAGAAATGTTGAAAACGTGAATTGTGTGTTGCATTACTGCATTTAACTAAGGCATCGGATTCTGTTAAATGAGTTCAAATGTAGAAATGATACAACTGATTAAGAGACTGGCCGTCTAAAGAAGTTGGTAAGCATTTCTTTCACAAGGAAATCACAGTTCCAGTTGTAGATGTTAGAGGCCTATAAGATGCATATTTTATAAATGTGACAAATTATATTAACCAAGGCTGTGTTCTTATACCAGGAAATTGCCTATTTTGTAGATTTCAGCAAATGCTCTTTTAGGGGGTCCCCACTGATTACCTATTCTTCATAAAATATTACCATCCAGAAGAAGGGGGTGTTAGTCCTATGAAAGAGGAAATGGATGCTAAAAGTTACTTCAAGTCTTTGGGAGGGAGCGGCCAGTGGTCATTTTCCATTATGATGGCTGCAAGACCCACAATCTACTCAGCAAGTCGTTTAGATCAATCACAACCGAGCCATTGGTGACCCCTAGCAACCTTCAAAAGGTATGATTCAGGAATTATCAGTGCATTTAAGTCGGCTAAGAACTTGTTCTATCTGTAATGCTTTGATTTTAAAAGAAAGTGCTGACAGCCACTATGCAGGATCTTTTCTATATATAAATGATTGAGCAATTTTGTGGCTTATAATTAGAACAATGCATGACAATGTCCAGATTAGAGTTCCAAGATTACTCTTTTCTTTGGTCCATCAATAGCAAGAAAACAAAAGGTCATCTCCTAAGGCTCCACAGAGAGCACTCATTAGCCTGCAAAATGGCTCACTCTGACAGTCCTGGCTTTGATGTGACCCTTTAAAAGAGGCTGTTTTTTTATCTGGCAGAAAGAGTGCGGACAGTTTGGGTGGTTTGCAAACGATTTGTAGCAAGAACACTGAGTTAACATCAGCGCCAATACAAAGCACATATTATTGTCAAGAAAGGATTTGTTAACTCATTACTTCATGTCATATACCATGTTTCCCCGAAAATAAGACCTAGCCGGACAATCAGCTTTAATGTGTCTTTTGGAGCAAAAACTAATATAAGACCCGGTGTTATTTTGCAATAATATAAAACCAGGTCTTATATAAGACCGGGTCTTATATTTTTGCTCCAAAAGATGCATTAAAGCTGACTGTCCGGCTAGGTCTTATTTTCGGGGAAACACAGTAGTACTCATTACCTTGCATATGGCTGTAAGAAAATACATTTGTATTATTTCACATAAGGAAGCTTAGCCTGATTTAAACCTGTTATCTACATAAGACACCTAATCTGTAATGACCAATTAAGATTCTAAAAATTAATTATTGTCCCTTAAATATACTCTATCTGTCTCTAAGTTCCCTTCTTCCTTCAAGAGCCCTCTCCCCTGTGAGTTTTTATTCTCTGCCCACCGTGTCAGCACAGCTTTACAGAAGCAGTCACATTTGATGATCAGTAGATATCAAAAAGCCACCAAAATGTCCTAAGCTTGCTCCTGGAAGTTCCAAAGAAAGATACAAATGTTCCCAAAGGCAAACATGGAGTTACCTAACATTTACCCTAAACTATGCCAGTGAGTAGCTAAAATGTGTGTCGTGAGACACAACATGCCACAACATGGCATGTCTGACTGCTTGAGGAACTTCGTGTAACGAGAGCTATAATTGGAGAAAAAAAGAAAAATTATGTGGAGTGTTGATGACTGAGTTCCAATGTCACATTTGTATGCAGCTCTAGGATGCCAGGACCGTCCTTACACCAAAAATATTACCCAGAGATTCAAAAAATCAACCACTCACTACTTCCACTTAAAAATGTCTCATGTAAACAAGGCATTCCAATTGAAAATTGGCAAAATGTCCTAGTCATACTTCACGTCAATTAACTTCTCAGTAAACCAATTTAGCTGTAAAATCAAAACTGAAAAGTCATCAGGATTCCAAAAGTAATCATACTAAAAACTTTAAAAACATATATAACTTGCTAATAGCCTATGGAGTCAATGTATATTTAAAAAAAAAAAAAAATCCCAGTCGTTTTGACTGACCAGATTTTCAAAGGAAAAATATGTAAGTTTTAAACCAATTCAAGGAAGGTTTGCAACAAGATTTTATCAAAGAGAAAGTTTTTCTCTATTTTCATAAATATTGCTCAAGATTATTTTTCAACCTCCATGGTGAAAGCATGATTCTAATGGGACCCAGTCAATTCCAGAACAAAATAAATATCAATCCTTTCCTCAACCCAAGCCTTCAGCTTTGCGAATGTTATGCCACATGTCAAAACTGGAACCAAAAGAATATGTGACATTTTCACAAATCCATCAACACTAGGGGCCAAGACTAACAAATCAGAGCTCATCTCTCATGGATAGTGTCAGATGTTTCATCCTCTTATAAAAAGGGACATACATAATTGCATTGTGTCAGTTATGAAGAAAAACATGTCTATAAAGAGGTGATTATTTAGAAAAAGGATGGTTGACATAAATAATACAGATCATCCAAAAACATATTAACTGTGTGAAATATACTAAATACGAAAATATTTTAAAAGTTCAAATACCACTATGCATTTGCATTACTTTATATACACTTAAGTATGCTGAAATGGTGCTCAATATTTTCCTCTTATATTGCATATTTAATTAGCTTAAACACCAAACTTCTAAATATTAGTAGGAACACCAATTAACTGCAAAAAAAAAAAAAAAGACAAAAACTGATAAACTAAATATTTGCCAACTCTGTGGCTTCCATCCAGCTCATGAGCATAATTTTATAAAATAACTGTCTTTATGCATCAACCAATCTTTTCAATGTCCTCTTTTTCACCTACTTTTAATGGACTATGACGTGTTTCTACATGCTTCTCATAGTCACCTCTAAAGGGACTAGAGCATTCCAGGTCTGTGTTAGTGGTTCCTGAATGACAGTGTGTGGACCAACGTAGGATGAAGTTTTCATCAGTCCACAGTTAAATGAGAAAAGTAAAGGCAAGGTAGTGAGTTTTTCATAAAACTAAATTTACTCAGCTAAAACGCTTGTCCTTCATTTTGAGATTATGTCTTTCTCCTTTTCTTGTGGTAAAATATGCTTTTATGAAATGATGGTGACGGTAAGTGGCAGCTCTTTCTTTATCTTCCCAACGTGAAAAAATACTGCAACATACCTATTTTGCCCCTCACACACCAGTTATTTTTTATTTTACTGGTCCATTAAATCCAAAAGTCAGCTAACTACCAGTCTGTCTAACTATATCCCTTCATGGCATTTTCAAGTGAGTCCACAGACACATACTCAAAAAATGTTCTTGGAAAGAGTTCAGTGGTCACTAGCCCCACCATGTCCCCAACGGTCCCTGCCCCTAGTAGTCACACCCTTGTGTAGTCCCCTCCCACAGTGTCCCAGGGATGATCTGTGTAAAAACACAACAAAAGTGATGGTATGTCACTCTGAGATAAAGTCACACAGGCATTTCAGCTTTCACCATGGATGCTCTCTTTCTTCGATCATTCACGCTGAAAGCAGCAACTGTGTCATGGGCAACACTGTGGAGACCCACGTGGTGACGAACTGGGGCTTCCTGCCAAGAGCCACATCCATGAGCGAGACTGGGAGCAGACCGCCAGCCCCAGTCAACCTCAGATAAGGGCAGCCTCACAAAAGACCCTGAGCCAGAACCACCCAGCGAAGCCACTCCCGAATTCTTGACCTATAGAAACCAGGAGGTAAGAAATAGTTGTGTTTTAAATGACTAAGCTTGAGGTAACTTGTTATGGAACAGTAACTAATGCGACTCCTTGATCCTTCTTCAGCGGCAAGGTGAACAGCTGTCTGGCCCTAGTGCTTTGCCGAAACTGCTTAACGTGTATATGTGCCTATCTTGGGAGAGAGAAAGGATTAGAAAGGACGGTGATCTCCATTATTCTGGCTTTGTCTTATTTACCATAATTTTGTTTCTCTCCATTGTGTTTTCCACTTTTCTCATACTGGCTACAGTACTCAGTAAACTGAATAATCCACCTCTAGCAAAGGAATCTATTCTACAAGTTTGTAACCTTAGTTAAAGGAATCATTCTATGGAAATACGGTATTTCATGATATTTTGGAAATCTGCTAAATTCCTATGGACAGACTCACTCACGTTAGCTGTCATCTCTTTCCTAGACCCACCCCTACCTCAACAGAGGAGCATATCTCACATTCGCTGAGAAAACAGAAGCAAGAGAATCATTTAAGCAATGATTTCTTAAATTCCCTCTCCCCACCTTTAAACTAATCCATAAATACTGGGGTGAAAATATTATTTTAGCAGCTGATGCCCGAGTTCCTCTTAGGGATAGAAAATGCCTGCTTGAGGAAATTACCTTGACATGACACTTGAAGTATGAAAGAAGAAAGCTTGACTTACAATAAATCTGAAAGAGCGAGCTAAACAGATTTTTTTTTTAACTAAAAACAAGAATATAAGGACTGAAAGAGAGCAAACAGGAAAGGAAATGGGAGTGGGGTTAGGAGAGACATGGCTCAAATAACAGCATGGGAGGTTAAAACTTGGGGAGAGAGTTCTACTGATGTGGGAGCTGAAAGCGTGTTCAAAATAGAAATATCTATTACTGGACTTTACATTGTTTGTGTTGCTAAGGATATAAAATCCCTAAGCCTTAAGTAATACCTGACACATGCATAAATGCCTTATGTGAGTGATTTGGGGGGAAATCAAGGAAAAAAGATGGGGGAGGCAGGAGGCGGGTCTGAGTTCTGCCACTGGGTCAGCATGGAACCAAGGAACGAGAACACGGAACTGAGTTACAAATGATGAAGAATTTAGTGGAAGCAGAAACCAAAGCCAAAGAAACCATAAGATGAGCTCTCAGGAATTAACAGAAATCTTGGTATTGAAGCCCAATTAATGTGAAATGGGGACTTAAGCCATTTTACTTAAATCTCAAACACTAAAAACAAACAAACAAACAAAACCTACCTTAGCTGACATCTGAGTCCATATACAGATTCGTCACTCACCTGTTCCATCCTTTCACAAAAGGATGTCCAAAAGTAGGAACTTTTTTTTTTAATGTCATCTAGTATCTTTCCTTTAGACTTTGCTCCATCAATTATTCTCTCTTTGATAGATACAGTCAGTATCCCCCACACTGCTTAAACACAGGCTCACGCCAAACTACCACCATCTTACAACTCCAGCTTTGAACTCAGAAAGACTTAGATTTTGAATCCTGGTTCTACTGAGTGTTCTAACCTTGGGCATATTACTTAACCTCTCTACATTCTCTCAGCTACAATTTCCTCATCAGAAAATGGGGATAATAGTACCTACCACACAGGAGTACCTACCTTAAGGATTATCCTGGATAATTATGAGGGTAAATCGTTAGTCCAATGCCTGGCAAATAATAAGTCGTCATAATGTTAACTGCTATCACCACTGTCATCATTCACCAAAATTCTTAAGAGTAATCGCCACTGTGTGTCCACTTCCTGTACCACCATTCACTCATTAATCCCCAGAAGGCTGGCTCCTGCCAATCTACTGAAATCGCTCTCCTAAAGGTAACCTCATTCATTAATCCCCAAGAATCTTTTCAGGCCTCCATTTGGAATTCTTCTGCGGCACTTGGTAGTCCTACCCCCTTACCTTCTTGAAAGTGAAGGTAACAATCCTGGTTTCTCATAACATTGCTCTCGCACCACTCTTTCTCTTTCCTTCACCGACTCTCACTTCTCCACCACCTGTCAGTGCTAGTGTGCCCAGGATTCTGCCTGTAGCCATTTTCTGATCTCATTCATCCCTCACTGGGGGACCACATTCGTGACGTCAGCAGTCCCATCCGCAGCTTTAACCTAGACCTTTCTTCTGAGCTCTTGAGCCAAACTGCCCACTACATAGCCCTAGGTGTTTCACAAACCTAGGCAACCAAACCAAATGTAGAGACACTGTTAACAAAATCATTATTTCCTCTACTTTCCCCAATGCTTTCACTTCCCTAGGAATCTTTTTTTTTTTTCATCATTAACAGCTGTTATCCTTCTTGTGTCCTTTGCCCATTGCATCCCACTGACTATCAGACGTTGGCAATGCTTCCTCCAGAATCCCACGCTCCCCTCTCAGCCCTGCTCCATCCCTCACAAGCCCACTGTGGGCTTTAGAGTCACATGGGCCTGGATTCAAATAGTAACTATGCCACACACTTGCTATGACTGTTCTTGGCCAGATTACTTAACCTTGCTAACCTCAAGTTTTTGTGATCATTAAATACCATATGCAAAATGGCTGACACATAGTAGGAATTCAGCAAACATGCCTCTGTATCCGCTTCCTTCAGGCCTTCAGCATCATGGTGTCATGCAATATCCACCTACTTGGTCTCATGCAATATCCACCTACTTGGTCTCTCTTGCCCTTTCTCCTCCAACTTGCTCTAGAATTCATTTCTTTCTAGAAAGTAAATGTGATACTATCATCATTGCTTCAAAATCTTCAACATTTTCTTTTTCCCTATAGAACAAAATCCAAATTCCTTACTGTGACAAGTTCCAACTGCCTTTCTGGTCCCTTCTCCCCCAGCCCAGTTACTCTAAAGAAGCGGCTGCTCACCAGCTACGTCAGGTACACACTGGCTTGCATCTCTGCACAAGCTGATACTCTGGTTGTAATTCCCTTCCCATGCCCACATTTTTTTGCCCAACTGGCAAGCTTCTTCATCCCTCTCAAGAAATACTTCAAAAGCTGTCACTTATGTGACAAAAGCTCAGGCAACAAAAGCAAAACTAAGCTAAAAAGCCTCTGTGTGGCAAATAAAACAACTGATAAAATGAAAAAGCAACCTACAGATTAGGAGAAAACATTTGCAAATCACATATCTGATAAGGGCTAATCTCCAAAATAGATAAAGAACTCCTACAACTCAGGGTCAAAAAATCAAACAACCCAATTAAAAAATGGGGGAAAATCTAAATAGACAATTTTCTAAAGGAAACATAAAAATGGTCAACAAGTACCAAAAAGGTGCCCAACATCACTAATCATCAGGGAAATGCAATCAAAAGCACTGTGCTGTGTCACCTCACACTTGTTACGACGGTTATTAGCAAAAAGAGATAACATGCTGCTGAGACTGTGGAGAAAAGGGAACCCTCGTGTACTGTTGGTAGGAATGTAAATTGGGGCAGCCGCTATGGAAAACAGTTTGGAGGTTCCTCAAAAAATTAAAAATAGAATTACCAGCAACCCAGTATTCTGGGGATATACCCAAGGGAAATGTAATCAGTACCTTGAAGAGATAGCTGCACTCCCGTGTTTAATGCAGCATTATTCACAAAAGCCAGGATATGGAAACAAATTATCCATCAATGGATATTGTGGAGATTTTATATATATATAAATCCTCTCACCCAATTCTGCTTGGTCTCCAAGGACAGACAGTTCTGTGTCCTCCAGTGCCCCGGGGTGGCTCCTGCTGACTCTCACCTTCCCTACTCAGTACATCCTTCATGCTGCCACCTCTTCACCTCCGGGGTCAAATTCCTCTAACGAACTCCCGTTACTTATATGACAACTTTGGAGGCCCTTAACCTGGCCTCATATCCAAATGTATTTTCCCACCTTCTCTCCCCTCTATAAACATACACACGCATGCACGCACGCACGCACAGAGCTGCGCACAGCTCCCATCCGTAGCTGTTTTTTCCAATCGTACAAAGTGACTTTTGAAGCTCCTCTGGTTTGTGTGAGGGCTGTGAGGCCACTAGGAAGCCGGCGTTAGTGAGCAGCAGAGAGCACTGTGTCTTTGCGCCTCTCATGACGCACTACCAGCGAGGGATGGCCCAGGGGAACTGTCAAACAGCTTGACAGCAATCCTTGCAAGGTGGTAGAAACACAATTTTAGCACTAATGATCAAACATTTGGGGGGGAATTTTCCTTTATGCTTGACATGCCTTGTGTTGCTGAAAGCCTATTCATTACTGATCGTTCATCTGAAGCAAGTCATCTCTTTGTGTGTCTGTACACGGAAGTGACAGCACTGGGGGAGCTTGGCAGAGACACAAAGGCTCTTAGGCACAGTGGGGGAGTTGAAAGGTAAAGCAAACAGCAGCTCGAGGAGGTAGGAGATAAAAAACACAAAACAGAAGAAGGAGAAGCTACGGGAAAATCATCTCACTCAAAGGGGCTTTGGTTTGTAAGTGGACATTGAAACCCATCTGCAGGGCCTCCATCTTCCTTCTGTACTGTTCCTTTTATCTTGTCCGTGAATTTCCTTCACTAGTCATCCCCTTTCTCTCCCAGGATGTGCCATGTCTCCCTGTCTCTGCTACCTCCTTCACTTCGACCTATAACCACGCCCAAGGTCCTCACATTTGAGCAGGAGCCAATTCCACTGCCACCCAGAGCATGGCCTCCGGGCCAGTTGCATGCGGTGCTTTTGAAATACACTTCTCAGCCCTCCCCGGACCTACTGGGTCAGAATCTCTGTAGGTGGGGACCCAAGATCGGTGTTTTAGCACATTCTCCAGGTGACGGAAGCACACGAGTTGGAGAAGCGCTGCCTGCACTCCAGGTCTCTGCGTCCTACCATTTTGGATTGCCTTCCTCAGTCTCTTTCATGTGTGATTCCCCAAGGCTCTGCCCAGGCCTTTTCTTTTCTCGAGCTATATCCTTTCTCTAAGTGATCTCAGCCACCCAAAGGTGAGTTTGGTTATTTGTTTAAACATAGGTATGCGGAAATGTGAGATTACTCTAGCCCGACCTCTTCTCCGCGCCCCAGAATGTCCAGCTGCTTCATGGACCTTTCTGCCAAAATGTTGCAGTTTCCTCATCTCGGTATGTCTAAAAGGAACCCAAGAGCCCCTCCGACACCCACTCTGCATCTGTTTTAGCGATCAGGGCGGTAAGGTAGCTCTGCCACCCATGTCGGCACCTTAACTCCTCAGCATCCTGCACCCAATTCTGCTCGGTCTCCAAGGACAGACAGTTCTGTGTCCTCCACTGCCCCGGGGTGGCTCCTGCTGACTCTCACCTTCCCTACTCAGTACATCCTTCATGCTGCCACCTCTTCACCTCCGGGGTCAAATTCCTCTAACGAACTCCCGTTACTTATATGACAACTTCGGAGGCCCTTAACCTGGCCTCACATCTAAATGTATTTTCCCACCTTCTCTCCCCTCTATAAACATGCACCTGACATTTCCGTAATATCGAGTTACCTCCAGTTCTTGGAATGGCACATGCTGTTTCACAACTGTGTACCTTGGCACACAGGTGCCTGATTCTGATATGTCCTTCCTTCTACATACTTTCCCACCTCAGCTTTGTCTTCGTGGCAAACTTCTATTCATCCTCCCAAATCTCACTCCAACGTCAATTCCTCCGTGTCCTTACACTACAGAGTACTTCTATGTTTCTCTCTTCTATAAGATGGTAATATCTTGCTGGTCAAGCCTCGTCTGCCTTTGTACAGCCAGCACCAAGCGTAGGCCCTGATACCTAAGGGATTTCACAAAATTCTTCTGCTCAAGGAAAATTTACTGAACACATATTATGGGAGAAGCGTTGTGGATACAATAAGCAAGACAGAACAATCTCTACCCTCCGACACTTTGTGGTCTAACAAGGATACTAACAAGCAGGTCATTTTCACAGTGTACTCAATTCTATGATAGAGATCAGCTTAGAGTTACATGGGGGACACCTAATTCAGTTTTAGGGGGTAGTCTTATTGTGCCTTTGCTAATCGTATATGCATAGTCTTTGGATCCGCAAGGAAAAATTGTCACACGTATTTTTAAAGAATATCACAATATCAAATTGTTGTTAGTACCAATAACAGCTTCTTGAGTCAATCTCCCTCCATCCACTTAATTCTGAGAAGAAAAATGTGCAAATAACTTTCTCCATGTGAGTTCTTCCAAGGCAGCCGCTGTGCAGGGAAGCAGGATCACCCTGAGGATTTTGTTTAAAAAACAGAGCTGAGGAAGCAATAAGTCCTTTGGTTGCTGACAGCAATAGTAAGTGTGCTCAACCACTGTTCACATTTCATGAGCTTCTCTAACCTATCCTTCAGAAGCTCTGTCAGCTGACAGACAGGGAAGCAAATGCCAAAAGACACAACCACAACAGCAAATGTACCGGCACGAGTCTCTTCCTCTCCCATGTCACAGCGTCCGGACCAGAGGATGTATAACCTGTGTTTCAACCATTCAGCATCTAGCTTTGTCTGTCCTACACTTTTCAAAGAAGAGCATTAGTTCTGATCTTCTTTAATACACAAGACATGGACGTATTACAAATTCCATTTGTGGGTGACCCTGCCTTCTTCAAACAAACTGATGACCCATAAAACCCACAAAAGGACATGCGACTAAACCCAGCAAGTACAGTGAGGAAAATATCTCCTGGAAGGAAAAAGGCTATCTGTACTGTTTCAACGTTCTCTGAGGTTATGTTTTGGTGCCTTTGTAGCCTTTTGCTCAAATTCAAGATACATGCATCACCACCAAGCATCTTAACTGCAAATGGACTACATCCACGTTCTCAAGTCTGAGAACTCATCAGAATGACCTGTAGGGCTCGTTACAATACCGATTTCTGGGTCCCACCCCCCGAGTGGCTGATTCTGTAGGTTTAGGGTGGGACCCGAGATTTTTCTAGTTCTAACAAATTCCCAGGTGATGCCAAAACCAGGCACTACACTTTGAGAACCAGTCGAGTCTAATGGCTATACTTGGCCATCTTTACCACCAACAGGGACTAATCTGATCTGCCTTAAGGAAACCATAGTCCAAGGAAACCAAATAACCATTACAATTACACACTTCAACAGCCTCCACATCCTCTGTGCTACCTCAGGGAGGAAAATAACAGCTGGGTATGTAAACGCTAAGTGGTGGGAAAGCAGGAGGCACACGGGTTCTAACACTCTGGATTCTGTTCTCTGAAAAATAACTGCAGCAATGGAAGAAAACACATCGTGTCCAATAAAAAAAAAAAATCACTCCCATAATTCCCATTTTCCTGAGGTTCCCTTCTCTTCAGAACAGCACCAGTGGAAAGAAGAATTTTAGTAACTACTACTTTTATCCCAGTTCAGTGTGTTAACATCAGGTGAGTTTGAGTAAAGAATCCAACCAACATTTGAAGCAGGAGATGTGGTGCTGTTGAAAAAGAATTAAGGATTTGCTCTCATACTGTTCTCTCCTCCTTTATGCTTCTGAA
Source organism: Rhinolophus sinicus (assembly GCF_036562045.2). NCBI lineage: Eukaryota > Metazoa > Chordata > Mammalia > Chiroptera > Rhinolophidae > Rhinolophus > Rhinolophus sinicus. The sequence continues at coordinate 99,236,046 of NC_133757.1, forward strand.
AGTTTAAGAGACTATCCAAAAACCAAAATAATATAGAGGAGGAGGTACTTGTGGTGGTTCATTTTATGTGTCAACCTGAGTGGGTGAAGGAGAGGGGTGGCGACAGGACCCAGATGTTTGCTCAAACATGCTTCTGGGTGTGTTTGTGTGGGTCTTCTTGGATGAGATTAACATTTGAATCAGGAGACTGGGTGATGCAGATTGCCCTCCCCCATGAGGCTGGGCCTCATCCAATCAGTTGAAGGCCTGAATTGAACAAAAAGGCTGAGTAGGAGGGAAGTCTTTCTGCCTGACTTGGGCTGGCATATCACTCTTTTTCCTGTCTTCAGGCTCGAACTCAAACATTGTGTATTTTGGGGTCTCAAGCCTGTCAGCTTTTGGACTAGAATTTACACCATCAGCTCTCCTGGGTCTCTGTCTTGCTGACTGCAGATCTTGAAACTTCTCAGTCTCCAGAATTGCATGAGGCAATTCCTTATAATAAATCTCTTCATATACATGTATATACCAATGCTCCTCACTTACAATGGGGTTACGTCCCGATAAATCCATTGTAAGCTGAAAATATCTAAGTCAACAAATGCATTTAATACACCTAACCTGTCTAATATCACAGCTTAGCCTAGTCTACCTTAAATGTGCTCAGAACACTTCCAGTTGGGCAAAATCATCTCACTGCCACTGCCCGGCATTACGAGAGTCTCATACAGCATAGCACTAGCCCAGGAAAAGATCAAAATTCAAACAAAGTATAGTTTCAACTGAATGCCTATTGCTTTGACACCATCATAAAGTCTAAAACTCCTGAGTGAAACCACTATAAGTTGGGGACCAGCTGTATATGTGTGTGTGTGTATGTGTGTGTGTGTGTGTGTGTGTGTGTCTGTGTTACAGACAGCCTTTAAAGGATACATACACACATACACATATATATGCATATGTATACATCTGTATATGTCTCGAATATCTCCTATTAGTTCTGTTTCTCTGGAAGAATCCTGACTAATACAGCACTGGACAAAAATTTCTTTGCAAATCACTGTTTCCTGCTTTTATTTCCACTTCGCTAAAAGTCAGCACTATTCCTAGCAACCTCTACCAAAGTCCCTTTAAAGGATGTCTGTACCCTGACATTTCAACAGAGGTGATTCAGATTCAATGACTCACTGATGACTTCAGCCCTATTGTGCTGTCAGCCCTGGACATGAAGTCAGGGTTGGGACTTGCTGGAAGGGGAACATATACTAATTTAGACACTCATTGTACTATCCTAGTACACTGCACTGATCTCCCTCTGTTATTATCTGAGTACAGAAGTTAGAGGTGATATCAGAAGCAGAAACAATATTTGCGTCTCCATAATTCGTGAGAATCCTGTTCCGTTTCTGACCTTTTTCTTGAATCATCTGTGTTTTACTACAAAAATGAAGGTATTCTCCTCTCCATTTCCCTCTAATTTTGTACAAGACACACACACACACACACACTCCTCAAATTTCTAAAAACTTTCAGATGTACTTTTGAGAGTCAAGAGGCTATGGGAAAGGGGCCGGCCCGGTGGCTCAGGTGGTTGGAGCGCCGTGCTCCTACCGCCGAGGTCAGTGTGAGTGGTTGGCAGAACCGGAGTAGGGGGCAGGTGGAAAAAGGGAGAAGAAGAAAAAAGAGGGGCTATGGAAGACATATCAATTAATCTAATAAGAGTAACAACATTTTGCAGGCGATGCGACCCTGAAGAGAAGCATTTTGATAGGCATGAAAGGGCAGACAAGCTGTATACATGAACACTCCACTTTAAGTACTGATGCAGGTAACTACTTTAATAATTATGCCATAAAAGAATGTTCCAATGGCCTTGACATGCAATGCTATTGGCATAAAGTGAGGACGCTTTCCTTAGAGTTAGTGCAGTGCAAGTTGAAGGACTCCAGAATACCATTCAGAGTAAGAGGCCTATCACAGAGGGCCTCAGGGAGTCTGCTTCTACTGGAGCAAACAGGGCTACTCCATAGGTTACTAGGACATAGTAGATATTTGCCAGGCCCAGGTACATTCATTATTAGTCATGATATAGGGAATCCTATTGGGGCTGGCTTGAGAAGACCCAGATGATGTGAGGCTGGGTTAAAATAATATCAATGATAGCTTCCATTTAATGAACAATGATAATTACATTAATAACTAACAACTCTAGGAAGACCTATTTTTAAGTGACCTGCCCAAAGTCATACAGCTAATAAGCAGGCAGCAGATGGGATCTGACCCCAAGTGCTTCTGATTCCATAGCATGTGCTCTTGACCACAATTCACTTCTGCCTTCCAAAGTGTTAGGAATGGCTAATCTTTAACAAAGTATCATGAATCCAGACTAGACGAAATAAAGAGATGTCACATTAGGCCTGAGCTGTCCGTCCAATTCAGATGGTAGCCACATGGCCAGGGGGCCAAGAATCCCAGCATTGAACAGAACTAGTCATGGTACCTTCTGGGCAGAATGGAGGACCCCTTCTTTGACTAATCGTTGGTCCAGCTCCTCTGAACTCTCTTCTTAACTAGGCCGTGTCCTGAACCTACCCTCCATGGCCTGCTTCAGCCCCGTTCAACAAGAATCCTGCCAAGCCCGTTTAGCAAGGATCCCCCAACCCTTGGTGTCTAACCGAGTTCCTCTTAGTCGTTCTTCTCTCCATGAATGCTCCTCATCGTGCCCATTGGCTTCAAACCCCAGCTGCCCCTGTTGTCCTCAGAGTTGAGTTCAACTCTCACCTCTCTTGCCACAGCCTTGACCCTCATTGTCCTGGTCTTGAATAAAGTTTTCCTTGTTGATTTAACTTGTGCAGTGCAATTTTTCTTTGATGGGGCATACACACTGGAAGAGCTCTGTTAGCAGTCTCTCATCCGAGTAGTCCCAGAGTATCCGGTGACAAGTCCACAAACCTACCCTTACAGGGAGCTCTCCGGTCTTCAAGTCTAGCCTGCCAGGAGAACTGTCCAGAATGCTTGACTGAGAGAACATTTCTACAAGCTAAGGAGAGAAGCCAGAGAGGGGGGAGAGGGGAAGGAGAGGACAGGCTACAATTTTAAGAAAGAAAAGAACCTTCCAGTTTAAACTGGTGAACTGAGTACATAATCCTTCTGCTCTCCCATCCAAGAACCCACTGAAATACTGAGAAAGATATTGAGGAAGAATGAAATAACAGCCATACCAAATTAAGAATGGCGACCATCAGCAGACCAGAAATCTTGAGAACTCCTAGAGCATGGAAAGCATTAGAATGAGATTGACGAAGAAAAAGTGAAGGAAATCACAGCTCAAACACCCAGGGAAACAGAGGTCTTTAAAAGAAGTTTCAAGGAAGCTTCAAATTGCGTGGCAACGCACAGAATGTGCTGAAGTGTACCACAGACAATCATTAGGGTACTTTGTTAACGACCACCATTCTCAGCAGCCGGGAAAGTTGGGACCCAGTGCTCTCCACCTAAACAAATCCAGCTTTTGCCCTCCAGCAAAACATGAAAAACCCATCTAGAAAAGAACCAAAAAGAGTGTGTGGTAATTAAGGTATGATTACATGGGGGGGGGGGGAATATCCAATAGAAGGCTTGGATTTATTAGAATGAACACAGGCAAAGACTAAATTTGTGATCTAGCAGTACTTTCAGAATAAAGAGCCAATAGACACAGTATTAGTTCTGGTGTGTATCATAATTTTAAAAGTCAAACCCACCCTTCTGAAAATATCCATGGCTTAAACAAGTATATGTGTACATATATATATACACACACACACACACACACACACACATATATACTATAAAATGTAATTTTACTTTTTACTGAGTATCAGCTTTGAGAATCCATTTAAATGGACAAGGAAGCCCACTCACTTGGATGACAGTGCCAAGATACAAGAATAAGTTAATACCAGGTCAGGACCCACTTGTATTTTTAAAAGATAAGGAGAAAGCAGTATTTTCTCATGTATTTTCCTTCTCTTTTCCCAGGAGTCTAGTCTCTATAAAGCCTGGGCACTGAGCAGCCGTATTCTTTCGTCTACATGTTTAGGTTTAGGGAGAATCTAGATCTCCCTAGGTCTGCGACCCCATGACCAGCGTGGAAGAGCAGTTTCCTCAGCCCTGTTACACTGAGGGCAAGAGAGAGAACCATCTGGATCTATAAATATATATTCATGCTAAGGCTCTATAGTTTAGCATCTGTAGTTTATAGAAACATGTTTATATTTTATATTGTATTATGTACATTATGATTTATCTAATCTATGTAATTATGTAATTTATGTAATCTACACAAAATATACATATTATTTATATAATATACTGACTTAACAGGAATATACATCTATATTTATGTTAAGGCTTTATATGTAGGTGTGTATATTTTAATATACATACACATATACATGTACATTTATACACATATATGTACGTTTATATTTATGCTAAGGCTTCATAGCACATATAAATACATATACATATTATGCATATGCATATATGCATAATATATATAGCTTATAATAAAGCCTCAATATGAATATACTTAGTGGTGAGATTATGCAAGTACATACAATTACCAAAATTCATCAAACTGCACACTTTAAATCAGGGGTGTCCAAACTGCAGCCCGCGGGCCAACTGAGGCCCGCAATCCATTTTTAAGTGGCCCGCAGCAAATTCAAAAAATATATTTCGTTTACTTAAATAAACCAGGTGAGGCAATATGTACTTCGCCTCGAGTGAGTGGCCCGGCTGTTTGTGTATTTTACCGCATATGGCCCTTGGTGAAAAACGTTGAAAAAAGTTTGGACACCCCTGCTTTAAATTGACAGATTTTATTGTATATCAACAAAATAAAGAGGAAAACTCTTCCCATTAAAATAGGAATAGAGGGGCTATTTCTTTAGTATGATTGATAAATATCTGTGGGTGTATATAAGGGATTAACACATACATATACACACGTATGTGTACATGTATATTCAACAATTATTTTTTAAGGTCAATATCGACAATATACTGTAAAATATTTCTTTTCCAACTATGTAAACATAAAATTTTAGATACAGACTATAAATGTGTGAGGGGGCATGTCATGTTACCAAATTCCTTGGAGGATATGCAAGCCAGAAAGGTGGAAGCCCACTCACTGGATACCAATACAGGATAATGCACATGGGGGAAGCCAATATGGTAGAAACTGAGAGAACAAAGACACAATGAGTACAGTTTTATGACTAGGATATAGGCAAACTAAGTTACAGTGATTCATATTTACACAGGAAAAGTTTAAAAGCAGCTCTTTGTTCTCCTGCTCACTAGGAGGCAGGTGCAGCACGCTGAGGAAGAGGAGTGACGGGAAAGCATGCAACGCGACATGCTGGTACCGAGTCCCCAGACGGAATCTGGTAAAAGAACACTGGGATCCCGGAAGAAGCCCACACATAGGCAAGCGAACCTGTGTAAGCCCAAGTCACAAGGCCTCGCCTCAGCATCCATTCCATAACTGCTGGAAACCAGGCTTCATAGTAACTTTACTCTGGGGGAGAAATCAGTTTGGTTGACCTCTAACCAAGTATAGGCATCTTTTTATCATTAAGGTGTAATTGGTTTGTTCTCCCAAATGATACTGGAAACAAACTGAGCTCCTAGGGTACCATGTTATATTATTTATAAATGCAGACAATTCAAAAGCAGTAAAAGGCTTGGCCTTTGCTCTCAATAAACTTGTCTTCTAATTGGGAGGACAACTTCCAAATTAAAACAACTTTAGAACAATTCAAAGCAACACATGAGAAGTATGTAATAATCCCCCAAGAGAAACATGTACTCTCATCCTTTCTCTGTGGAAGTATAAATTGGTACAACCCCCAAGGAAGGAACACAGGCACAGAGATCAAAATCAGAATATCTCCGTTGACCCAGTAATTTAACTGCTGGGAATTTATCCTTCAGACATACTTAAGAAATAACATATATACATAGTTACTCATTGCAGCATTACTTAAAAGAACAAAAGACTGAAAAGAACTCACATACCCTTGAATAGAGGAGTGGTTCAATAAATCATGCTACATATATACAATGGAATATTTTGTAAGCTTTCAATGCACAGATGTATTTAAAAGTCGCCAAGATATAAGTGTGGGGTGGGGAAGAACCCAAGCAGGGTGCCGAAAATGTATATACAATGCCTTCTTTTGTTTACAAGGAGGGAAAACAGATATACAGAATATATTTGTATTTGCTTCAATATTCATAAGTAAACTTGAGATGAATATCCACAAAAACTACAACTGATTACACACAGTGAGCTTTGGCAGGGTGAAAACTGGGGGTGGGGCAGGAGGGAGACTAAAACACGTAGGTAGATTTTAGAACCCTGTGAATGTCTTCCTATACTAAACAATGAAGAGAATTAAACAAACCAACCAACCAAACGTGTCCCAAGAAGGCCTGGCACCATGAGCAGGAAGCTGGTTTCTGTGGGACCCTCTCCAGGTGGGGGCATGAACTTCAGCTTCAGCCAGCCCTGTGAACAGTGGGGCAGGAAATGAAACAGAGCGGATAGCACCGTTTCTGCTCCAGCAGGACTGGGCTGTGCCGACCGGTCATCGTGTCCCAGGGCTTCTGCGTTGCTGCCCAACTGAAATGCCTCCCTGCCAGATGTCTCTTCTTCACCTCCCCACCTCCCCTCTCTCCAGGATGCTCCTGACCAGCCATCCGCACCAGTTCCCAGAATCCTCAAGCAGCTGGCTTTAATTTGTACTATGGGAGGGCAAGAGGGGGAGGGAAAAGGTCGATTAAGTCAACTTCTATTAAGGAAGGAGGGAAGCACAGAAGGTCAAAGAGTCTGGGACAGATGCCTGGCCAGCAGCCAAGTCAACCTTGGAAAATACTCCCCCAAGATATCACAGAGGAATCCACCCAAATGTGAATGCTTCTAGCGTCAAGTTGGGTAATTGTGGGTAATTTTTTTTTCTAGCCTTTATGCTTTGATGTGCTTTCCAATATATTTTTTAATGAGTATAGTTAACTCTTTAAAAAATATATTGCATACAATGTGAAGATGTATATATTAAAAACCAAACCACAATTCTTGTGTAGTCCAGAAACTTTGAAAGATACAGAAAGGAAGCTCAGACGGGTAGTGTAAGAATTGTACAGCCGTAAACAATAAGAATAGTATACTTTTTAAAAATTTCCGGAAGGGCAGCCGGATGGCTCAGTTGTTTAGAGCGCGAGCTCTTGACTACAAGGTTGCCGGTTCGATTCCCGCATGGGATGGTGGGCTGCGTCCCCTGAAACTAAGATTGAAAACAGCTACTGGACTTGGAGCTGAGCTGCACCCCCCACAACTAGATTGAAGGACAACGACTTGGAGCTGATGGGTCCTGGAGAAACACACTCTTCCCAATACTCTCCAATAAAATTAAATATATATGTATAATGCTAAAGATGGCGTCTGACTGTAGGTCAGTAAGACCTGCTTGGTCAGACCAGGCAGCGTGGAACTGTCCACGGTTCCAGGGCAGGAAAGGACAGTCATTAAAGAGATGCCTGCCTCGGCCAACAGTCAGGGCCTCCCCACTGTCTTCCTCCCACTGGATTTGAAACTTGATATCTAGCACTTCCAACCACTTTCCTCCCTCCACTCTCAAAACCCAAACATTCATCTCAGATGAAGTGCCCATTCATCTCAGAAACTTAAATACATTTTGAAACTTGGCCAATTTTTCCTCAGTTCCTTAGTAGTCATAGGAAAAGTGAACTAATATTTAAATGGCTTTAGTAGGTTTGGGCATAGTGGAGGCTAACAAAGTTTTTCATCATATAACATGTTTTATTTAAAGGAAAGTCAGTCAAGGTAGATGCAAAATCCAGCTCCTCAATGCTTGAAAAACATATAGTGGACCTTGACATTTGCAAGGGATCTATCCTAAAACCTTCCTGAACCCCAAACTTGGGAACAGGACTATCACCTAAAACTTCCCCCTTTATTAGTTGGGACTCTTTTCATTGTAAAGGATAGAAACAAATGATAGAAAGGGGAGTGTATCAGAGGACACTTCAAGACATGGTTGGACTACCCATCTAGGAAAAGACAGGTGAAGCAGGCTCCCGGGAAAACAGGACCCGGGAATACGTACACCACCAGGACGACGCTGTCCATCTCTCACTGACCCTTCTCACTGCCAGACATTTTAATAGCCTTCTCCACATGGCTATGGAGAGGTCAAGAATCACCACCGGCAAGGAGTCCCTCAAGCTTTTTCTGGTTGTAAGCTCAGAAATCTTGAGAAGAATCTATGATTGGCCAGCGAAGGTCAGGTGTGTCCCCCCCCCCTGCCCCCGGACCAATCAGCTGTTAAGAACATGGCAGTTCCTGCTAGAATCCCATGGCTGAAGTGACTGAGCAGCAGTTCTCAGAACATGGTTGGTGCTGGATGGACCAAAACAAACAGGGAGTTACTAAACTCCGGGAGGGAAAAAGGAAACATGTAAAATGAAATATGTAAATGACATTTCAGACCTTTGTGGGAGTCATTTTTTACATTTTTATGCAGTAATGCTTCAATGAGATGAAGAGTCTGGGCCTTCGCCTGGGCCCTTTCAGAAGGCGGGCTCTTTCCTCCTGCACACCAGCCTCACCACACACACAATTCATCATCCTTCCACCTGAACAGAATCCAAACTGTTATGTTCCATGGCCTTCTGATTGCGCACAAGTGGTAAATTATAAATGACCGGGATCTAAAATGTCTCAGAGAAAAGCATTTTGAACAGCAGGTGCTTCTCTAAAATGAAAATATTTACTATATAAAATGGCAGGATGGTTCTCCATGCGCCTGCTTCCGGACTCATCTTGACACCACCTGTTCCGTCCCACCCACTCAATCACCATCTAACTCCTATTGCTACATCAACAGTGACTCTCCCTTTAGTATCTTCCCCTCTATCTGCCACTGTCCTGGTTCAGCCCCCATTATGACCAGGTTGAGTTATCCTGTAAATAGTACGAAGAGAAATATGATGGCTAGGCCCTTGTTGGCCAAAGGGCTTTTGAGGAACGAATAATTTTCAGTCCCCAAGTATAAGATTAATGAAGCCAAGACTAGGAACATGACAAGAGCACGGGTTTTGGAACCAGAGAGCTCTGGTTTAAATCCAGCCTTGTCACGTACTCTCTACACGGTAAGTTACTCAATCCCTCTGAGGTTGGTTTTCTTATAAAATAGACATAATATTTGTCTCGCAGACTTGTTGTGAAGAGTAAATCAGGTGACAGATTTCAAAGTGCCCAGAATATTAAGGGGATATTCAATCTATACTGTTAATATTAGAGGACTCATGCCAACCTTACAAAGGTCAATAGACAAATGTAAGTGGAGTGCAGAGGGCCAGAAAACTAAATCGGCCCCCCTCTTCCCATCTTGCTTTGGCTCCCAAAGATCTGCCATTGTTTTCATCTAAGCCTGAATGGTTTGACTAAATAGTAGTTCTCAGTTTTCCTTGTTAAGTACTGTTTTGATGTGGAACCATTATCTGAATGGAAAGTTTGGAAGTCATTCTTTCTTGGGACTGGATATTTAAGAAGACAGAAAAGTTTGAGAACGCTAATTCCCTGAATGTTTTATAAAATCAGAGTAATTTATCCTCACAGTATATTGTTGAATTTCATGATGGGGGAGAAAAGTGTGGGGCACGTGTCAATACATCTGAACGTTTGAAGGATTAGGACTAAATCGAGGTATGAGAAAGAAGGTAGGGCTTTGGGAAGTCACACATCTGAAGTATTTTGTTCTATATGATTAGATGATCTTGATTATAATGCGAATATGATGATAGAAGATGGAATCAGATAAGATATTGCCACATCGAACTTAGGTTCAACAATAAAATCTTCCTGGAAAAAAAAATTTGAGTTCAAGTCAACATAAGGTACATCAATCTCATTGTGACCTACTGAGTATGATGAGGCCAACCAAACCTCCTGAGAATCTATAAGCCAGACAAATTTGTATCTTTTTTTTCCTATTCAAGGATCCTAAAAGATCATGACTAGGGAAACCAATTCTAGCACTAATAGTAAACACTATGTTGCTTTCTCCCTTTATAGGTTAAATATATAAGACTCTACAGCTCAGAAAAAAACTCTTATACTGTATTCTAGAGACATGCTACTGTCTTCCTAGAGAGTATTGGTAAACAACCAACATAAAATGTCATTAGTGAAAAAAATATAAAACATTGCTGAAAGAAATTAAAGAAGATGTAAATAAATGGAAAAACATCCTGTATTCATGTATTCATGGACTAGAAGATTTAATGTTGTTAAGATGATAATACTAAAACAGACAAACAAACCACCTGCGTATGCAGGAAAAAAGATAATACTACCCAAGGCAACATATAGATTCAATGCAATCTCTACCAAAATTCCAAGGACATTTTTGCAGAAATGTAAAACCTATATTAAAATTCATATGGAATTTCGAGGGACCCAGAAGAGCCAAAATAATCTTGAAAAAGAAGAACAAAGTTGGAGGATTCACATTGTCTTATTTTAAAACTTACTACAAAGCTACAATAATCAAAACTGTAGTACTAACATAAGAATGGACATACAGACCAATAGAACAAAATTTAGAGCCCAGAAATAAACCTCCACATCTGTGGCCAATTGATTTCAACGTGGGTGCCAAGATCACTCACTACAGGGAAAAAAAAAGGCTCTTCAATAAAGGATGCCAGGAAAACCGGATATCCACATGCAAAAAAAAAGAGGTTAACCTTTAACCTTCTACCATAAACAGAAAATAACTCAAGATGAATCAAAGACCTAAATTTAAGAGCTAATATTACAAAGCTCTTACGAGAAAACATAGGGGAAATTTTCATGACCTTGGATTTGGTAATGGTTTCTTAAATATGACACCATAATCATTAGCAAAATAGAAAAATACAGATAAACTGGACTTCCTGAAAATTAAAAACTTCTGTGCATCAAAGGATCCTATCAATAGAGCGAAAAGACAACCCACAAAATAGGAGAAAATATTTGTAAATCATGTATGCAATAAGGGTTGACTATCCATAAAACATAACTAAAACTCAACAACACAAAAACAAACAACCCAATTTAAAAATGAGCAAAAGGAGGGGTTGGAGGGGACGGAGGGATAAACAGCTGGGGCACAGAGGACTTTTGGAGCAGTAAAATTATTCCCTATGCTACTATAAAGGTGGACACATGTCATTATACATTTCTCAAAATCCACACAATTTACACCACGAATGAACCCCAAAGTAAATTATGGACTTTGGTGAATCTACATTGACACATCATTATCACCCAATTTTAACACATGTACCTCTGGTATGGATTGTTGATTATGGGGGAAGTTGTTTGGGGGGATGGGGTATATGGGAATTCTCTATACATTCCACTGAATTTTGCAGTGAACTTAAAACTGCTCTAAAAAATAATAAAGTCGGGACTGGGGCGGACAAAGGACTTAAATAGACATTTCTCTAAAGAAGATAAACCAATGGCCAATAAGTACATGAAAAGATGCTCAACATCATTAGTTATTAGGGAAATACAAATCAAAACTACAATGAGACCACTGCATAGTAGGATGGCCATAATAATAAAAATACGGACTATAACAAGTGTTGGAGAGGATATAGAGAGATTGGAACCCTCAGATGTTGCCGGTAGAATGTAAAGTGGCACAGGCACTGTGGAAAACAGTTTGGCAATTCCTCAGGAAGTTAAACATCGAGTTACCCTATGACCCAGATAGATACCCAAGAGAACTGGAAACGGGGATTAAACAGATACCTGTTCTGCCCATGTGTGTGGCAGCATTATGCACAATAGCCAGAAGGGGAAACAGCCCACATATCCAACGTGGGATGAATAAACAAAATGTGGTCTGTCCATACAATGGAATATTCTTCATCCTAAAGAAGGATGAAGTTCGGACGCACACTATGATGGTATGAACCTTGAAGATATCATGATAACTGAGAAAAGCCAGACACAAAAGGGCACTATTGTATGATTCCACTTCCATGATACATCTAAAAGAAGCACATTCATAGAGACAGAAGTAAAATGGTAGTTGTCAGGGGCTGGAGGGAGGGAAGAGTGGGGAGTTATTGCTTAATAATTGCAGAGTTTTGCCGTAGTAGTGATGCTTGCACAACAGTATAAATGTATGCAATGCTGCTGAGTTACACACTTAACAAGGGTTAAAATGGCCATTTCTATACTATATATATTTATCACAATTACTTTAAAAAAGAAGAAAGCAATCTGTGTTGATCTGTGAACATAGCAATTAGGAGCTGTTGTGAAAGTTTATCAAGAAGGATAATGTTATAATGTCTAGTGTAAACAGAAGCATGGTGGTCTAAATGAAGCCAAGACCAAGTATCTATTAGTGGTTTGTTTTGTTTTGTTTTTATATCCAAATAATGGACTTTCATTCATCCTTAACAATGACTGAAGTACTGATACATGCTTTATCATGGATGACCTCAAAATTTTATACTAAGTAAAAGAAGCCAGATCTAAAAGATTCTATTTGCATAATTCCATTTATATGAAATGTCCAGAGAAGGCAAATCTATCTAGACAAGAATGCAGATTAGTGGTTATCTGGGACTGGGGTGGGAGTGGGGAGTGACGGCAAGGGGCAAGAGAAATCATTTTGTGGGGATGGAAATTTCCTATGACCAGATTGTACTGAGGATTGTATAACTGTAAATTAACTAAAGATCACTGAATTGTACACTTAAAACAGGTGAACTTTCTGGTATATGTATACTACAATAGAGCTGTTAAAATTGTGTTATGTTATATACATACAAAAGAATAATGTAACATACATATAAAAAATGTGAAACACTTCACGAATTTGCATGTCATCCTTACGCAGGAGCCGTGCTAATTTTCTCTACGCATTCCAATTTTAGTATATGTGCTGCCGAAGCGAGCACTCTATTAGTGTTTTTCAAGGTACTAATTAAGCTGATTCTAAAATCCATAAGGAAGAAGAAAGAACTAATCACAAAATACAACTTCGAAAAAATAAAAAACAAGGTAGGCCACCTCTCTCTATGAGATGTCAAGACGTATAAAGTTATAGTATTTAGATAGTGTGATAAAAGCCAAGGAATAGATAACTAGACCAATCAACAAAGGAGACCCTAAAATAAACCCTTGACTGTATGGAAACTGGCATCAGACATAACAAATCAGTGGAGAAAGAACAGACTATACAATAAAGGTACTGAACCAACTGATTATCTACCTGGAAGAAAAAGAAAAGTGGATCCCTACCTTCTACCAATCACAGAATAAATTCTAGATGAGTTACTTAATGTAAAAATCAAAACTTGAAAAACTTTAAGAAACTATACATATGATCATGGAGTCGGGAAACATTTTTTTAAATAAGGCTCAAAAGCACAAAAAATAAAGAAAAGATGGTGAAATAGTTGATTGCATTAAAATTAAAGTTGTCTGCACATCAAAATATACCATAAACAAAGTAAAAGCCAAGCAAGAGACTTGGTGATCTCTGTCTGCTATATGATCAGTAAAGGAGTAGTAACCAGAATACACAAAGAACTACCATGAAGAAAAAATGACAACACAATAAACAACAAAGCAAAGAATATAAACAGATAATTCAACAAAGAGGAGACACAAATGGCCAATAAACACATGAAAAGATGCTCAGCCTCATTAGTAATCAGGAAAATAGAAACAACTAAGAGACATTATTTCACATGGATCAAATGGGCAAAAAAATAAGTCAGACACCAGCCAGCATGACAGACAGTGGAGAAACAGGAGCTGTCATACACACCGTCCATTGGTACCACCATTGTGGAGAGAAACTTAGCCACACCAATGTGCATTCACTATGATCCAGCAATTGCAGCTCTAGACAAACATCCTGGAAAAACTCCTGCACATGTGTGCAAAGACACAGGTACAAGAATGCGCCTCAGAGCCTCGTGTGTAAGGGTATTTATCCATGCATTTATATGTAGCAAGTGACAGGAAGAAAGCATGCACGGTACTGATATTTTAGGACAGTGGTGGCCTCTGGAAGGGAGGGAAGGAGGAGAATGAAATTGGGGAGAGGTACACAGGGGGTTCCAGCTACATCTGTATTTTTAATTTTTAAAAAAATACAGTTGACACATTATATTAGTTTCGGTTGTACAACATAGTGATCCAATACTTACGTACCCTACAAAGCGACCACCACAATAAGTCTAATAAGCATCTGTCACCATACAAAATTATGATTTTATTACTGACTACAGTCCCTATGTGGTACACTACACCCCTGTGACTTATTTTATAACTGAAAGTTTGTACTTAATTTCCTGCCCCTTTTCCACTTCCTCCCGTCTCCCTCCCTTCTGGAACCATCAGTTTGTTCTCTGTATCTATGAGTTTATTTCTGTTTCATTTTGTTTGTTCCTGTTTTGTTTTTTAGAGTCCACATATAAGTGAAAGCATGTGGTATTTCTCTTTCTCTGCATGGCTTACATCTATATTTTTTATTTTTAAAAAAAGGAACTGGAGCTAAAAGGCAAAATGTTAAGATTTGACAAACTAACTTGTGAGTACATAACATTCTTTACACTTTTCTGGATACTTGAAAGATTTCATAATAATAATTTTTTAAAATTCTAGTGGTATTGGGGGGTGGGGGTGGGAGATGAGGGTAAGGGGGCTCAAATATATGGTGATGGAAGGAGAACTGACTCTGGGTGGTGAACACACAATGGGATTTATAGATGATGTAATACAGACTTGTACACCTGAAATCTATGTAATTTTACTAACAATTGTCACCCCAATAAATTTAAAAAAAAAATTCTAGTGGTATTGGTCCAGCATTACTTTGAGTGAGTACATGAACATTCCAGATAGTTGGGCAATTGCAGAATAGCAGAGGAAGAGGGATATTTAGAGCTGGAGGAGCTGTATCTTTCCTGAAGACTCTGAGCCAAGAAATGAAGATGCAACACTGTGAGGTGTATGCAGGAGGCATCAACTCTTTGTTTCCTTCACCTTAGCCTGGTAGGAGGACCAACACAAGTCATCCCACGGGGACTCTCCCCCAGCTCAGGGCTGCATCCTGACCTCCCCCTCTAGCTGTGTGACCTCTTTTCTACTCCGGGAGGAGAGTCAGTTGTGATTACTAATTGATTCAAAGAAACACTCGAGCAGAGCTGTCACTTATTCCTTCTCTGATAGTTTCCTAAAGAGAGAATTAAGTATTTTAATGAGAACTCAAATTTCTTTCCCTCACAGCTCCTACTGCAGAGCAAAAAAGTGTTAGCAAGAATATTAAGAAAGGAAAGACACTCGCACCAATGACTCACCCAGTGAACGTAGGCAGGTGTGGTGGTAAAGCCAGCTCGAGAGTCAGAGAGCCTGGGGTTGCATGCCCAGCTCCTCCACTTATTTGTCCACTCATTTTACATAACCTCTCTGATGCTGTTTCCATGCTGTCGAGTAACAACAATAATCCCTGCCTCACAGGGTTAATGAGAAAATAAGATTATATATGAAAATCACTTATACAGTGGCTGGCACACATACATAAATAGTAACAATCGTGATTCTTATTATCAATAGCCATGCATTGGACTACATTGTATTAAACATTTGCATCTGCTAGAATGTAAAATCCATGATCACAGGGAAGTCTGTTTTGTTCACTGATGTAACCCAGGCACCTAGAGCACTGTCTGGCCCATAGTAAACAATCAATAAATGTTTGTTGAATGAATTACGTGTGAATCTCAGTATTTGACACATATTAGACACTTAATAGCTACTAGTTTTTGAGAGCTTACTCTATATTGGACATTATACATTCTGGATCTCATTTAATCTTTACAACAACAATGTATCACACTATTCATTTTATAAACGAGGAAACTGAGGCCCAGAGAAATTAACTTACTCCCTCAAGCTCAGTTAAATGGGAGAGCCAGGATTTGAATCTAGGTTGTCAGTTTTCAGATATTTGTTGAATCAATTAGTAAGTAATGGCTCAGAATTAACTCGATGATTTAGTGAATGTTCACTGTAGTTAGGGTAATAGTGATGAGTTACAGTGGGTGGCGTGGTGAATTATTACTAATTATACAGTAAATGAATTACTGTTAATTTAGTACTTTTTATGTGTATCTGTGGCGTTGTAGCAGAGATCAGCTACGTTCTAGTCCAGGAGTGGGGCCCACTGATATTTCAGTACCCCCACTGGGGTAATAATGAGGAGGAGTTTCACATTTTACAGGGAGAGTTATAGGACAAAAAGCTGAAAAGTAGATGTTCTGAGGTTATAAAGAGAATTAGTAAGTAAACTAGAAATAAAGTCCACGTCACCCACTCTCTTTTCCTAAAATTCCAACTTAACATACATAGCTATTGATTTGGAATCCACTGCGAGAAAAAGGTGACCAAGGAAAGAAAGTAAAAGAAATGTCTCCTTTTTCATAAGACCTCAACTATTAACATTTTTTTATAATCAAATACTTCTGAAGAAAAAAGTCCTATAAAATAACAATATTAATAGAAACCATTTTGTTTTGAGTATGCTTTAATTTAAAAACAACTTTATAGAAGTTTATTGTAGAAAAGTTTAAAACACAGATGAGAAAAAAGTTAATTTCCTTACCACCATATAATCTATGCCTATACCCTCCTAATCATTTTTGTATGTTTTTCTTTTACAAAAACTGGATGAAACTGTACACATTTTGTAGCTTATGTTTTCCAATTCATAAAGTGTAGCTATCTTTATATGTCAGTAAATACATCATTTTTAACTGAGGAATCTCACTGTATTTATACGTTTGGTTCCCATGGTTGAAAATTCAAGTTGTTTCTAATTCTTCCTTATTATAAACAAGGCTGAGATGAACATGTTAGAACTAAATCTTTTTGCCTGTGTTTAATTATTTCCAAAGGATAGATTTCCAGAAGTAGACTTTCTGGGTCAAAGGTCTACATTTGGAATTTTTTAATTTAAGCACAAACATCTGTTTTAAATATATTTTTAACTTGTCTTTCACTTCATTTTTAGTTTCTTATTTAGTATCAAGAACTATGACAAACGCATGGCAAGCCCCCAACAAAGATTGGTTGATTGAGCATCTCCTTATATATTCTGTTGCTCTCTCTCCTTTCAGAAGAAACAATGTCTGCAAGTTACCAGAAGGAAGGAATAAAAATGAAAACAAAATGATGTTGACCCAGAGTGAGAAAGACTGGCTGGCCACACTAACAGAAGAATAAAATTCCAGCATCAGAGGCATATGTAGAATACTGCGTCAGGCCCCATGGTAAGATTTAGAAAAAATGAAACATATAGGTCTAGTCATAGCCCTTGAAAAGCTTAAAATTCACATCAAAAGCAAAACTATAACTACACAAAAAGATTCAGAAGCATATAACAAGTCCATGCGCAAAGGGCAGGAGGGAAGGTAACTCAGTTCACTGAAATAACCAGTTCAAGCAAGGAATCCATGAAAAGATATGGCAAACCTTTTACTTTAAATGAAGGCTAGAAAAAAATGTATGTACAATCTCTGAATTTTCAAGGAATTTTTCTTAGGGAATAGGCTCGTTAATTGGAGTTTCCTACTTTGGTCAACAGGTTCCATTTGGAGTTTCCTTAATTTTTTTTTTTTAAACTTTTAATAGATTCACTTTTTACATTTAAAAATAAAAGTTTAACTAAAAATGTTCTCTAATATTTGTTTCCTCACCCACACCCAATTCTATTATAATTAGTTTTAGAAAGTGACTCCTACCCTGTCTTTTCCAAGCCTTGAGTTGGTCTTGACAGAAGCGAGTCTCCTAGTTCGTGATGGACACACGTCAAGGAGCCTCACGGAAAGAACAAAGAGCCGTTCACACAAACAGTTAAACAGAGAAGTCTGGGACTTCTCTTACACAACATGAGTGCTCCTCAGATCAAATCCAGATGGCATCTCCTGAGGAATTAGCCTTTCTGAGGTGAAATGGTGGATCAACAAACTCAAACGTGCACCTTCTAGTTCTGCGTGGTGGGGCGTCAGCAGCACACACGACCAACCCCACCCAGAGGGGACAGAACTCTAGAGGGTACTTAGGCATCGACAGACCAGCCAGTAATTTTCATCCTGAAAAACTGTTAGGATCTATTGACATGATCAGGGTCTGTAAGTACATTTTAAAAGTAAAACATGTGAGGCGATAAGCTACAAAATTCCTTTGAATTAACATACAAATCATAGTCCTCAGTCTGTTAAAAGTGCTGGTATCATGAAGAAGAAGCCGCCGCTCTGGACTGAAAGTCATGAGCTGAGTTCTAGTTCAAAGAGGCAACTGTAAATAGTTCTGTGGTTTTTACAAATTACCGAGCCCTTCTCAGCTCCTGCTTCCTCATCTTTCAAATAAGAAGTGAATTAGTGCTAGCTGATGACTAAGACCGTCTTCAATTCTGAAAGTGCTCTTCTTTGAGGAAGACCAATAAGCACATAAAAAAGAAAAGCTGTGGATATTATATTTGTAGATTTTCTAGTAGCTTACCGACTCAATCTAGATTCTAAAATCGAGAAGACAAATGGAAAATCACAAGTGGAAAATCTAGAAGACAATCAATATTTGTTGAATTAAAATAAGATGAGATGTTCATACAAACAGTTAAACAAAGAAGTCTGGGACTTCTCTTATTTTATAATTCACATCTCATCTTATTTTATAATTCAACAAATATTGATTGCCTACTCTGTGATGCTTGGGATATTTCACAAAACAAGGGAAATATCTGCCTTCATGGACCTCATCTTCTGCTGGGGGATACGGACAATTTAACAAGCAATTACAATAACCAATTACAATAAAGCATGATACACGCTAAGATGGAAAAGTAGAATGTTCTAACAGGAAGAGTATGTATATAATGTAGTATGGAAAGCTTTTCTCAATAGTTATGTCTAACGTAAGACCTGAGAGGATATGTAGAGGTTCATTAGGAGGGGGCTCAGGAGGGAAGGGGTCCAGGTGGAAGGAGTACCACGTGAAAAGGCGCAGAGCTAGGAGTAAAAAGTACTAGCTATATCACACAAGGCTTTACATAAGAACATATCAAGGAGTTTTGCCTTTACCGTGTTTCCCCGAAAATAAGACCTAGCTAGACGATCAGCTCTAATGCGTCTTTTGGAGCAAAAATTAATATAAGACCTGGTATTATATTATAGTAAAATAAGTAGTAAATTATAGTAAAATATTACAGTAAAATAATACCGGGTCTTATATTAATTTTTGCTCCAAAAGGCGCATTAGAGCTGATCGTCTGGCTAGGTTTTATTTTTGGGGAAACATGGTAGTATCCTACCAATAGAGGGGGAGGAGAGGAGGGCATCAAAGGTTTGTGTAGGCAAGTGATGGGATCAAATTAACATCTTCAAAAGATTATCCTGGCTAAGATGTAAGAACAGATTGTAAGGCCGCAAGACCCAAAGCAGAAAATCATTGGGACGCTATTGCAGGAATCTACAGACAAAAGATGGTGGCCTGAACTCAAATATTAACAGCAGGGATGGAGATATTTAGAAGTTAGGACGGGACTTGGTGATTAAGCAGATATAGGAGAAGAGGAGTCAAAAATGATTCCTAGACTTCCAGCTTAAGAAATGGGGTAGAAATTTTTCCACTGTGTTTGCTAAGAGGATCGGATTAAGCCTGGAGTGGATGGTGGGCATTTTGCCATCGTTTGGAAAGAGGCTGCCTGAGAATGCAACACAAGGAAAACAAAGCTAAGAGAGAGATAGTGAGGCTATTTGTGACATCCTTACTTCCTGTGTCTAAACCAGCTATCCCAGATCTACCCCTGGACTTTTCAGGCACATGAATCAGTGCATTTCCTTTGTTGTGGATTTTTCGGTGGTGGTGGTTTGGTTTGCTGTTGGTTTAATTCAATTTGAGTTGGGGTTTGGTCAATTGGAACCAAAAGAATCCTGGCAAGAGTGGGGACAGTGAGAGCAGAGAACCCAGGGTGGAACTACCACTAGAGAAGAGACACCGGGGACGATGAGCCCAAGAGGAAGCAAGAGGAAAAGGAGGAACCTGGGAAAGTACAATGCCAACAGAAGAGAATTGTGAAAAAGAAACGTGGTCAGTGAAGTCAAATGCTATTGAGAGAACAACTCACTAAGATACATGCATTGGCTTTAGTAGTAGTCGGTGACCTTTGTGAGGAAGGTCTCAGTGGAGTGATGGGAGTAGAAGCCAGATTGAAGGGGGCAGAGGAGTTGAGTTGAGGAAGTAGGGTCAATGAACAGAAACAATTCTAAATCAAGAAGCTGAGTTGTGAGGGGGAGGATTGTCAGAGGGAGATATTTTCAGATGGATGAGACAGGAGAATGCGTAAAGGCTAATGAGAAGGACGCAGGAGAAGGGATAATTGAGAGGTCCCTGAGAAGGGAGGAGGGAGAAGGTCAAGGCGCGGATTTAAAGGTGGTCCTAATTCACCTCTTGAGCTGGAACAGGACAAAAAGAGAAGGATGCATGTAGAATTAACTAGATGTGTTAGTGTGGCAGCCCCTCTCTCCTCCATAACGTAGCTGGCAGGGTCCTTTGCTGAGAGGGAGAAGAACCTGGGGGGTGGGAGTTTTAAGGAGGATGGAATGGAGACCATTTGAAATTTTGCTGTGGAGAATAGGCGAGAGATTAGGAAAATACAGAAGAATTGATTGGAAGCTACGAGGACCCCTGTGATGACAGAAACCATTCCATAGTTTTATCAAAACCTGTTAAGTCAAAGAAAGGATGGATTCTGAAAGCAAATGATTATGGCAAGACAACTGATTTCTAATTTGTAAATAAAAAATGTTAGTTCTGGGATATTTTTTACTACTGATCTAAAAGAGGAACTTTTAAGTTTGCTGATATGATACTCAGCTTTTCTGCACAGTAAACTGCCAACCTGATGGAGATAAACCACACGGAGATCTCACAAAATGATGTGACAGAGCCCAAAGCGGCCAATAACATTCAGGAGGCTAGAATATGATCATGAATCCGGGTTTCAAAAACAAAACAAGACTCAAACTATGCTTGTAAAATAAAGGTTTTGAGATTTCAGTGATGACCCGATTACGAGATCAAAGTTACTGGCAACAATTCTCTTAGGAGCAGATATAACCCTTGGGTTGCGCAAATAGCAAAAACCAAGAGGCTACTAGATAAGGTCCATTTCAGTGTCAAGACTCTTAAGTTGCAGTTGAGATAAGAATTCACGTGAGACATCTGTACTTGAAAGAGCTCATCTACTGGCCACGTTAGCCGTCTATATTTTTATAAGTTCTATCCTTATGTCTAGTTCCATCATCAACAAAGTTTTTGGACCATACTGTCTTAGCCCTTCCTGAAACGTCTTCTCTGAATTACAATGTAGTTTTGTGATATCTATCTTCAGAGAGGTACAATGTGACTACTCTGCATAGTGGTTTTTTTTGTCTTTTACAGTTGGGGGTATCTCCTATTGAATAATTCAATATTCTTTATACAGGAAAAACAAACAAGAAAAAACCCCAGGCAGGAATTCTGCCATCCTAGGCCTTCCTTGCCTGGGTTTCCATTCACCTGCCCCATTTCTTACCTATCATTTCCAGGTTCATGAGCTAGAACGCTCATTCCCCCTGGCCCTTCAGGGTACTCTGATTCTCCTCAGCCTTCACACATTTAGGTTCCATGTCCCAGAAGCAAGGGGCCATGCTAAGATTACATCATCCCTAACCTTGAAGGATTCATAGACTTAGCGAACACTGCCAACGCAGTGACAGGTGCTGGGATAGGAGGAAGAAGGGCAAAAAGGCAGGTGTGATCATCTCTTCGGGGACAGGCAGAGTCAGGGAAGTCTCACTGAGGAGGTACCATTTCAGCAGTCTTGAAGAATGAGGATTTCTCCAAGGAGGGAAGATGTGGAAAACTGGGAAGCAGAGGGAGCAGCTGAGTATTTCAAAAGCATGAGATGTACAGCAGGCTTACTTCTGGGGGCTGTAAGCTGCACAGCATGAGTGGAACACAGGGTGTAGGGAGAGGTCGAAAGATGAGTCCAGACAAGTGAGAAGGGAGCAGACACCGCATGGCTTACGAACAGTTAAGAAGTTTGGACTTGGTCCTGCCCCAGGTATGAATCAAACATTTTCCCCCCTTGGTTTAGCTTAGATAAGATTAGACTTTTTGAAAGAGAATTCTTGTTAAAACACAAAGGGAAAAGAAAACAAATACAAAACAGAAAGCAAACACACAAAAGTCTACAAATGAACAGTTCGCAGACCCCAGATTTCTTAGCCTGGCTTCCTTAAGTTCTAGTGCCAGACTGGCTTAGCTTGTAGAGCTGGTAGATAGATCGTCCAGCCCAAGTCCCCCCTCTCTCCTCAACCCGTCGGTGTGGGCACTGAAACAGCCTACCACACACACCCTTTGTCTACCAGCCCAAACCTGAGGCTGATGGGAATTTTGCTCCTAGATCCCGTCTCTGAATATTCACCCCTGGGTAGTCTTGCTTACCCTGAAGTTGGCTGAGGTTTTGCTCTATAGCTGCCCTAACCGCTGGAGGTGTTATTCTAGATCTGGGTCAGCAAACATTTTCTGTAAAGGGATACGTAGGTAATATTTTAGGCCTTGCAGGCCATACCTGCTCCACTCTGCTGTTGTATCATGAAAGCAGCTTAGACAATATGTGAACAAAAGGTCATGGCTGTATTCCAATAAAACTTTATGGACACTGAAATTTGAATTTTATATCACTTGCATGTGTCATGAAATACGATTCTACTTTTGATTTTGCAACCATTTTAATAGGTAAAAACCATTCTTAGCTCACCAATGGTACAAAAACAATGGGCCACAGGTCACCTGGACTAGAGTTTGCCGACACCTATTCTAGGCACTAATTCCCAGGGCAAAGATGGCCTCTTTCACTTTTACCTAATCGATTTATTATTGTGACTACCAGTAAGACTAATATATACTATGCACTGAGCACCTGCTAGGTGCCAGGTAGTATGTACCAGACAGTTACTTTGAAGAACAAATGAAATAATGCATGTAAAGCACAGAACATACTTCATCTGAGGCAAGCATCAATAATTGTTAGCTACTATTATTTATTATTGTTTATTTAATCTCTGATCAGTAAAGTGACTCATACAAGGTAGATATTAATATTCCATTGAGGATCAGAAAAATTAAGCCATTTGTGAAATATAGCTCGTAAGTAGCAGAGCTAGGACCTGAACCAGATTTATCTGACTTCAAAGTCCGCAGCCTTCCCAGGACATCACAACTTCCTGTTTAGTTTATCTGAAGTACATTCACTGGCTGGTGGTTAATTGCTGGCCTACCCCTCTGCAGCTGGCACGAATGTCCCTGGAGCCTGCCATCTTGTGTCAAGAGTAGCACAGGGCTTATTCTAGTCTTGCTTCAAAGTTTAAACACCTGTTGAACCACTTAGCTCTTGTTTCCTGCCAAGGGATCCTCTACCCCACAGTTAAGATGATGGAGCTCAATAGACATTTAGACCTTTTCCCGCTCAGATGTCCCATTCTGCCCATTTCCCCACGTTCTTTTGATGACTTCTCCTTAGGTAACTTCCTGAAAGTGACACTCGCAGAATCCTGAAAGCATTCTAACAGAAAACTCCTTTACGTTCAGTGATAACACCAGATGGTTTCCACCAACAGTAAGGAGAGTATCGCTGCATAAAAACCATTCATCTGCATGACAGCTTCAGAGTTGTCCGTAAAATGTTATTGCAGATATTATCCATAGTAGCTTCAAAAGTATATTCAAGGGAGCCCATGTAATAAATCCTTCCTGGAATTTAGTTCCAAGAAAGAAAGTCTTCTAATTGAATCTGTGTATTTTATCTTGCCAGAATAAGAAAAGGAGGTAACCCGACCTGTTTCCTTTTCTATCGTGGCTTCCAAGAAACGTCAAGCCAAATTCCATGCCAAAACGTCTCATCTCAGGTGCCTCGTAGGATCTATTTCTGCTTCACAGCTAGGACCACATTTATGTTTTATAGTGTTAGAAACAGCTAGAATAGACTGTGTGTCTCCTATGCCCCAGGTACTATGCCTTTCCTGATGTGTCCCTCCTTCTTACGTGGTTTCAACGCTAGTGCTTGTTTTACTAAACTACCCTAGTGCCTTATTTTTTAAGTTACGTTTTACCGGGTATCCTACACCTCAGGTCTCCTGGAAGCAGGCAGATCCAGATACTGGATTTAAAAGGTAGGGGGTAGTGGGGGGCGCTCTATTCCCACATATGCACAGTTGTGAAGAGTCAACCTGGCTTTATCCTTAGGCCACAAGATGGGGGTGTCATTCCACGAAAATCAGGGTTTCTCTAGATTGCACTATCTTCCACCTCTCTCTCTCTCTCTCTCTCTCTCTCCTTTGTACCTCCGCCTGTCTGCATGTACACTGATCCCCCGTGCAGACATTAAGAACTTCAGGCAGTCCCCACACTTGGCCTGTGCCAGGGGCAAGTTACATGAGCAGGACTCCACTCCTGCGTATGTTGCCCTCAACATCTGTCCTAAGGAGAATCCTTTACCTCTGGGTGGCTTTCTCATTGGCATCACAAGTCTCTTTGGCACTTGGCACCCTGACACTTCACCTCATATCATCTCCCCTCAACTCTACCTGTCCCTTATACACCTTTCCAGGAGTCGATGAACTGTTTTCTATATTGAGGAACCACTACACTCCTCTGTTCAATGGGACGCTTACACGCAGACAGAAGTGCTTAAGAAGCTGGGCCCTGCTGACTCCTGACAGGTATTTCCAGGGGGTAGGTTTGCCGAGAGGGTTGTCTTGCCTCATTCTCTAAAGGAGCAGGCCCCACGTGCTATTCAAGATGAGTCCTGTATTAGACACTGGACCTGGGGCTGATCCTGGCCCTGCCTGGGTATCAACTTCTGTAAAGTGGGCTAATAACACCTAATTTAAAGGGTTTTTATAAAGGTCATGAAGGATGTACACGAAGCACTGAGCTAAGCGCTTCCAAAATGAAGACAGGAACCTGACCGTACTGACTGCAAAGGGTGATTATGAAAACCAAATGAAATAACACAGGAGAAACCTGAAACTGGTATTGCATTCTTCAACTTTCCTAATCATGGCTACAGCCTCCTAACAGGTCTTCTTGCCTCCTGGCTTCTTAAGTCCATCCTTCCCTCCAGCTTCAGAGGGAGCTACCTAAAGCCGCTATGAGCCTGTGTCCTCCTGCTAATGTTTTCCGTGGCTCCCCTCATCCTTATGAGGCCTTCTGTGATCTGACCCCTACCTCTCTTCAGTTTTATTTTTCTTTTGGGGCCTCTTATCTTGCCACTTTTACCTCCAGGATTTTGTTCATGCTACAACTAGTTCATACTAGAATGAGTATCATAATATAATGAAGAGTTTTGTTTTGTTTTTTAATTGGCACCACAAAGATGGAAGCCATAGGGGAAATATTTTGAGGTATTTTCTCTATTGCTTTCTCCCTCCAGAATAAATGGTGTTTTTCAATTTTGCTCCTCAGGTCTTTTTGATTCTTCTGAGAGATGCTTTTGCTTCCTTGATGTTGGACAAATAGCCTAGACCCCTACTTGCATGGTCCTGATACAGTCCCCAGTAAGAGATCCTACCCACAGGTATTTTTCATTACGAGTGGGCTAAAGCAATGAGTCCAGTTTTGCACTTGGTAGGTGATTGATAAATATCTGCTCAAGGAATGAGCTTGTTTGTGCTAACTCCTATAAACTCCAGTCTGTGGCTAGAGGTCAGTTTTGTTTTGTTTTTTTATTTAGTTCTTTCAACAGCAAGAACAGTGCCAGCTGTGCCTTTTTGGAAGTAATAAAGGCACTGGAAGGTTGTAAAAGCAATGGGCCAACTGTTTAAATGAACCTAACGGGCATAGTGTTTACAGCTGATGTGGGAAACATCTGATCTGCTTATTTTTAGGGAGCCCATGAATGTGTCTATAAATTTCTTCACATGGGTGTCTGTGTCTTTCCATGTGAACCTCTTGAGGCTATGGGCCTGCTGATGCTTACAACCTACTGTGCAAAGTTTATCTTTAACATGTCCTTAAACTGCTTCTTTTAAGCTTCAAACAGTGCCCTGCAGCTCTTATGGGTGTTGTTGACTTAACGACTTACTAGATTTTGGTTTTATCTTTTGCGTTCATTGCCACTCAGCAAGGCCCTCATGATGAGAATCACTGATATATACCGGCCAACACCATTTCTTTCTTGCTCTTAATCTTTTTAAAGGTTTATATCGCTTTACTCACAAATGCACTACATTTTTAAATGAATAATGTTAGATGTAAAAAATGTAAGTATTTTCCAAACAGGAAATATTATAATGAGCAATTCATAATTTCATGTTTTGATAGAGAACTGACACTTCTGGAGGAAAGTACCCAGAAACAGGGTTAAGGGCCATTAAGAATTTCTGCTTAACAAAAATTTAGAATCCTAACTCCTAGATTTACCTTCTTTCCTTGGACATAGGTGAGGTGATAACACCTATTTTGAAATCATTTGAAAGAATTTTCTTATATTTGATTGTTATCTCAAATCAAGAGGTGTGTCTAGCAAAAAAAAAAAAAGAATCTGTGTTCATTCATAGCATTTTACATTTGGAAGGCACAATAAAGATAATTTAATCTTCCAACCTTCTCTTCCTCACAGCAGAAATGATTTAGAACCAAGCTTGCCTGACTTCCCATCTTCTGCCTTTTACTATCAGCTAATTTGTTCATCATGTTCACCTGAATAACATATCGCTTAGATAGTTTTCCTAACGATAATCTTTATTACTAAACAATAAAAGAAGCTGCTTGGATTTCACAACAAAATCAATCAATTGCTATTTATTGGAATGGACATAATATAGAGTGAGGGTTTTAAAGAAAAACATACCTTTAAATTATAATTTATTTTACATCGGGGATAGGGATCAGAGGACTAAGTGTTTTCTGAGCGTTTAGAAGTGGGTGAAGGTGGAGTCACCTTAGAACTGCCGCAGCCTAGAACTTTCACTTTGGGATTACCACAGATTGGCATGACCGAGGGGAGCTAGGGTAACAGGAAGTGAGGCTGAAAGGATGGAACCCTGCAGTGTGACCCAGAAACAGGCTGAGGACAGACACCAACAAGCTGAAGTAATCCTAGCTCTTCCATATGCCAATGCTTTCCAGCTGCCAAACTTTACTTTTTAAAAAGCTCCAAAGTGTGGGATCCCCAGACTAAGGTCAGCTGTGCTGAGAGGCTCTGGGGCGTAGCAGCAAGGACTCTTGCTAAGCAGTGTCCTGTGTGTTTGGGTCTATTACAACTTGAAGCACCCACGTAGCTTAGATCACAGCACGGTCACCACCTGTGAGTGGCGCGGGCGGGGCACGTGACTGACGCCGCTCATTTAAGTACCCGAAACAGCTGGGTTCAGGACCCTCCTCACCCACACGGTAAAATAGATCCCGAGCGACCTCTAATTTTTCATGAGTTCCCACGTAAGCACACATCTGAAGAAACACAGCCCACACCTACACAAGTTCTTACACATTCTAACCCCACCCCGGAGCTTGCATCCATACACAAGACAGGAGACATGAAACAAGAGCTGGAAATTACCCCGGCACAAACTCCCCAAATCAGGGCCCCCCAAAGCCCAGCAAAGACTGGAGAGACTGGAAGAAAGGACACAAACAAAAGAGTTTTAAGATAGATTTCCTCCGAGCAAACCTGGTCGCTCCGGCTCTAAATTTTAGCAGCTTAAGACTTCTCCTGTTTGTACAACTAAGAAAAGACTTCACATACACACACACCACCCCTGAAAGGAATGGTCCTGAAGAGGTTCCCCGCTACCTTGCTACACACCAGGTGAAGAGGTCTCCGCAGCTGGAGAGGGCGCGACCTGAGCCGGGAGGCTGCGGGCAGGAGGGACTTAAGTGGCGGCGGCGGACCCTGGCCCCGCCCCCTAGCCAGCCCCGCCCCCAGGGCGCCCCACCCCTCGGCAGCCCCACCCATGCCCCGCAAACCCTTAGGGCTCCGCCGCGGAGCCGCAGCTGGGTCACCTTCCGACGCGGGGACTACAGAGCCCGGTGCATTGTGGGAAGCCAGAGCCCAAAACTGAGCCTGCGCTGACCCCTGGTGGGCTCAGTTCCAAAGGGAGCCCCGACCCCGCGGTGGGGGTGCGCTTGCAGGGCCTGTGGCAGTTGCAGCTAAGGAGAAAGGCCGA
The DNA here is from genome assembly GCF_036562045.2 of Rhinolophus sinicus. NCBI lineage: Eukaryota > Metazoa > Chordata > Mammalia > Chiroptera > Rhinolophidae > Rhinolophus > Rhinolophus sinicus. The sequence goes on from NC_133757.1 coordinate 99,264,390, forward strand.
CCACTTAGGGCTGCTGCAGAGACCTAGCGTTTGTTGCTAATCGCTCATATCTCAGTATAATATAAAAATAAACCGGATGCTTTAAAAGTGCTTGGGGCCACCTCCCTAGTATTAACATAAGTAAAATCTAAAGCAACTTTAAGACTAGGGAATGCTTTTTAAACTAAGGAAAATAACTTTTAAATTGTAAGAGTGTATGACATCAAGATTATGGAAAAATCAGCACACTGAGTTTTATTTCTGGTTAAACCACATATGGGCTCAATCTGTCTAGAGAATAATGGAGAAATATGTAACAGGAACTACAAAACTGTGTAATCCAGACTTTCTCTTCTTGGTGTATACCTCAAGGAAATAGTTCAAATGAAGTAAAAAAGTAAATTATGAAAACATATTCATAGTGAAAACTTAAAAAATAACAAATGACTAATACATGAAAGGTACAAAATATGTAGTTATTTAAATAAGAATATGAACATTATCACTATGTAGAAATATTTCTATCAAATAATGTTAAATGAAAAACACAGAACTCAAGAAAGCACATTGCCAGTGATTCCAACTATGCGAAAATATATGTGTTCACAAATGTAAAAGAACTTTGGAGCAATGTAAATAGTTTAAAATTTTAATGTGTCTTAAGGTTCTTTCGTTTTTATTAAGTATCTTCTCAAATATTTCTAAGTTGTTGGGACTAGTTCTGATTTTGGATGCTATTGCAATATTTCAGTTTCTCCTCACTCTAAGTAATTAAAGAAAAAAAAGAAATTACCTAAAAAGAAAAAATTCTGAGGCTTTCGAGAACCATGACAGTTTTACTTGCCAGCAAATGTGGGCACAAAACAAAAGCATATTTATTGGACAGCATTAGTTTGCTAGAGTTGCCATAACAAAATATCACAAACTAGATGGTTTAAACAACAGAAATTTATTGCCTCAGAGTTCTGGAGCTTGGAAGTCTGAGATCAAAATGTCAACAAGATTGGTTCCTTCTGAGGGCTGTGAAGGAAGAATCTGTTCCAGGCTGGTGTCTTGGCTTGCAGATGGCCATCATTTTCACATGGTGTTCTCCCTGTATGTGTGCCCGTGTCCAAATTTCCCCGTTTTATAAGGACACCAATCATAGTGGATTAGGGGTTCAACCTACTCCAGTATGACCCATCTTAACTAATTACATCCACAACCACTCTATTTCCAAATAAGATCACATTCTGAGGTGCTGGGGTTTAGGATTTCAACCTACAAATTTTGGAGGAGTAACAGTTCAACCCATAACAGGAAACAAGAGCTTGGGATTCACAGTGTAATTTTATGAAAATTGCACCCACCAAATGACAAAGATAATAGCAATGTACATTATATAATCCCAAATGTACCAAAACACTAACAACTTAAACACAGTGAAACCAAATTCATTACAACTTTCTTCTTTCTGTCCTTTAATGCCTTTCATGCTTTTCCCGTTGAAACCAGGGAGTTAATGAGATAAGATAGCCTAAAGGCTTCCTATGAGTCACGTCATATATCTATGTGTCTACATCTGACATGGCTGGCCTCCTGCAGGAAGGGCTTGGAGAAGACATGTCCAAATGCCTGAGAGGAGAGTGGCATTACTTGCATTTGAACATAGGGCGTTGGCAGAGGACATGGGTTGAGAATTACAGGAAGCAGTTTCCTCGGCATTAGAGGGCACGCACAAATCCCCTCCTGCTGAAGAGCTCAGCTTTAGTTGCAGAGACTGATGAGAGCCCTCTCAGCTTGAGGAGCGTGCCACGAGAGTGAAATCCAGTCTTCTGGAACCGAATCAGCCTCTCCTAATTAGCCCACATGGGTGGGATGAGAAGCTTGAAATCTTCACTGAGCTTTGTCTCTTGCCTTCTGAAGTGATGGGAACCCAGAGGATCTTTGAGAAAAATGAAGCGCTGCCTAACACTTCCAGATCAGTTTTATTGTTCTGAAAGGACCAGAAGCTCAGTCAGTAGTGTACTGATAAAAAAACGACCCCTGGCTTTCCAGAAAGGAAAGCTCTGAGTAGTCGTATTTGCAGATTTCTATGGTATCAATACTCCCATCATGGCTGATTTCAAACTCCCAGTAAGAGGTCACTGAACAGAGTGGAGCTCCAGCACAGCACCAAGCCCAGGTGACTGGCTTAACAGTCTCAAAGCGGGAAGGAAGCTGGCAGGGAGCCATATCTGGGAGCAGCCAGTGGAAAGGAAACAGAAGGGACAGCCTGCTGGGTTAGGAGCAGAGCCCCCCACCGGTCAGCAGTGCCACTGGGGAGCATGGCAGTGGGCTGGTCCAGGCAGAAGCAGGGTCCACACACAGCCTCCAAGGCAGTAGGGATAGGGAAAGAGCAGGAGAGTCTCCACACCTGAGAGGGACTCACCTGGCCTGGATAAGAGAACAGGCAGCAGCTTCAGCGCACAGGTGGGGTAATCAGAATGTTTTCAGACTGGATGGAAACACTCCTCTTTCATTTCCCTTATTAGGGCATTCTCCTGAGAACAGGAATTCTCCTGGGAGGACCTTGCCAGGAAGTGAGACATTGAGCTTAGCTAAATCCCACATGAGCTCTCCCCCAGTTTAGGGACATGTTGTGAGACTGAGCACAGTGGAGGACACACGTGGGCTCCTTGTTAGAATAAGTAAAGCTTGTCTGAAGGTAGGTAACAAAACCAAGACAACCTGGTGGGTCTCTTGTCACTTAAACTGGGTATTAGGGGCCCTGTGTATGGTGCAGGTAGTCCCCCCTTATCTGCGGGGGATACATTTCAAGACCCCCAGTGGATGCCTGAAACTGAAGATAGCACTGAACCATATATACTATGCTTTTTCCTATATATACAAGATCTGACAATTAAGTTAGCGAACTTGCCACCAAGCGCTTACACTGGCAGCCCTGTACAAACAGCTCGCTAAGGTTCCATAAGCTTCGTATATCAGTGTCTCACAGGTGTGTTTGTGTCAACATGTGGCAGTGTCTTACCAAGTAGCGTTCATTATTGTTGTTGCGTGTTTTTGTGTGCCGTTGCAAGAATGTCTGAGCTTGAATTAGAGCAACAAACACACATTAAATGTCTTGTTAAACTTGGTAAGAGTAGAAGGGAAATCAGGGACATGTTAGTCCAAGTTTATGGGGATAATGCCATGAAGAAAATGCAGTGTAAGAAAACAGCAGCGTACAAATGGATTAAATGTTTTTCTGAAGGGAGAGAATGCATCACTGATGAAGAGGTCAGGGCAGCTAGTAACGAGCAGAACTGATGAAAACATTGCAAAACTTCATCGAATTGTGTGTGAAAATCATCAGCTGACTGTGAGAAGCATAGCAGCCCAAGTAAACATCAATAGAGAAATAGGAAAATGTTAACTGAAAATCTTGGCATGAGAAAGGTGTGTGCAAACGTGGTCCCAAAGGAGCTTACCGATGAACAAAAGCAAAGGAGAGTCGAAGTTTGCGAAGACCTTTTGGAGAGGCAAGACGATGTTTTGGGCCATGTTATCACTGGTGATGAAACATGGGTATAGCAATACGACCCTGAAACAAAGCATCAAAGTGCACAATGGAAGTCAGCCAGTTCTCCACAACCAAAAAAGTTCCGTCAGTCCAAATCAAGAGTCAAAACGATGTTGCTAATCTTTTTTGATAAGAGAGGGATTATTCATTATGAATTTATACAAACTGGACAAACGGTTCATCAAGTTTACTATTAGAAAGTGCTGAAAAGGCTGCGTGAAAAAGTCAGATGAAAACGACCTCAACTTTTTGCCAACAATTCATGGCTCTTGCATCACGACAATGCACCAGCTCACACGGCACTGTCTGTAAGGGAGTTTTTAGCCAGTAAACAAATAACTGTATTGGAACACACTCTCTACTCACCTGATCTAGCCCCCCAATGACTTATTTCTTTACTCAAAGATAAAGGAAATATTGAAAGGAAGATATTTTGATGACATTCAAGGGTAATAGGATGACAGTTCTGATGGCCATTCCAGAAAAAGAGTTCCAAAATTGCTTTGAAGGATGGACTAGGCACTAGCATAGCTATGCGCTTGGGTGCATAGCTTCCCAAGGGGAGTACTTTGAAGATGACCACAGTGATATTTAGCAGTGAGGTATGGAGCACTTTTTCTAGGATGAATTCACGAACTTAATTGTCAGACCTCTGTACATACCTATGATAAAGTTTAATTCATAAATTAAGCACAGTAAGAGAGCAACAACAGTAACTAACAATAAAATAGAATAATTATAACAAAAGTTATACTTCATCTTAGCCAAAAGGCCGAGAAGCGGTATAACAAAAGTGATATGAATGTGGTTTCTTTCTCTCAAAATATCTCATTGTCCTGTACTCACCCCTCTTCTTCTAATGATGTATTGACCTCAGGAACTGAAACCACAGGAAGTGAAATCCCGGATAAGGCAGGAAGACTACTGTATTTCTTGTCTAGCCTAACCCAGCAGTGTACTTGTGTATCCGCCACACTTGCCACAGTGATTTTTCTCACAGGTAAATCTAAGCGTATATAGGTTCCTTCCTGCTTAAAAACCTTTCCCTGGGTTGAGTTCACTCTCTTTTGCACAGGAGACTGGCTTTTCCTCATCTTTGCAGCTTTATCTGCAGCTCTGCTCCTGTTAACATCACTTTATTGAAGTTGCCATTCCTGAACAAGCTATGAGTGCTTGATTCTAGGCCTTCATATTTGTTTTTCCTCTGACATTTTACTCTTGTCCTAGCTCTATGGATCTATTCCCAGGCCAGGCATCTTGAGTCACATCTATACTTTTATTATTAAACTCCCTTGTGGTTTTTTTTTTGCTACCTTTTTATTGTGGCAAAATATATACACACATAAAACTTGCCATTTTGACCATTTTTAAGTATAGACTTTAATGGCAATAATTACATTCACAAGGCTGTATAACCATCACCCTTTCCGTAATTTTTCATCACTCTTAATAGAAACTCTGTATCTATTAAGCAATAACTTTCCACTTGCCCCTTCACCCAACCCCTGCTGATGTCTAATCTACTTTCTGGCCCTATGAATTTGCCTATTCTAGATATTTTATATAAATGGAATCATACAATATTTGTCCTTTTGTGTCTGACTTCTTCCACTTCGCATAATACTTTCAAGGTTCATCCATGTTGCAGCATGTGTCAGAATGTCCTTCTTTTTCATGGCTGAATAATATTCTGTTGTATGGCTATACCATATTTTGTTTATCCTAATTCATCTGTTTATGGACACTTAGGTTGCTTCCACCTTTGGGCGATTGTGAATAATTCTGCTCTGAACATCAGCATACACTTCACGTGTTTTCCCCTCCACGTGGTAAGAGCTTATTACTATTGTAGACCTGGCTAACTTCTACTTCTCGTACAGAACCCTTCCTAAGTAGACAATGAGCCCAACCCAAACCTCCTGATTGTTTGCAGGACTGTTTCTGAATTGCCTGCTTTCCCAGATGGGCTGTCATGATGAAAGTGGGAGGACAGAAGGTAGCAGAGCCTGAAGAGGGTAGTCAGGCAACTCCCGTAATCCTGGAGTTAGAGACAAAGACGGGCACAAGGGTAAGAACGGGTCTCCACCTGATACTCACAGAGGTCCAGGCGCAGCCATTCTCAGAATGTACCAGTGTGTGGAGATTGCTGTGTGGTGTGTACAAACGAACTGTGTGATGGGAGGAGAGTGGAAAGGAATGGGAGGGAAATGAAAAGGAGAGGGATTCTGTTTCCCCCAAAATAAGACCTAGCCAGATAATCCGCTCTAATGAGCCTTTTGGAGCAAAAATTAATATAAGACTTATATTAATTATATTATATTATACACAGTATTACAGTACAGTATATTATAGTATAGTATAGACCAGTATTATATCATATTATATCATATCATATCATATCATATCATATCATATCATATTATATAAGACCCAGTCTTATATTATAGTAAAATAAGACCAGGTCTTATATTAATTTTTGCTCCAAAAGACGCATTAGAGCTGATTGATCGGCTAGGTCTTATTTTCAGGGAAATATGGTTAGAGTAAGTGGACATTTGAATACTCAGCAGAACTTTAGTCAAGCTACCAAGTCACTACTATAATAATAAATTTAGAAAATCCAGGAAAGACAAAGTAAAATAGTGGGATGACAGCATGCAATTTTATTTCCTATTCTTTTACATGAACATAAGTGATATACCATACTGTATACAAACAAGGATATTCAATTGAGCATATATTTGATGCCATGATCTAGCCTGACTTGGGTCAAACCCAGCTCATTGTTGGTAATCTGCCTCCTAAGGAATAGTCACTGGAAGCCTCTTTGATTTTCTCTCCCTGCCCCCAAAATTTGAGGCCTTGTATTGAATCCTGTCAGCATTTCCTGGGAAGTCGTAAGATATTCTAATTTGTACCCCCTGAAGTCCCTTCAAGACTCTAGTCATGGGCTATCCCCAAGCAAAATTAGGAAGTAAACAGCCAGCATCTTCTTCCTGGGTCTTTTCCTTCCAGGCATCGGGTGTTAACAACAGGTATGAATCATTAAGGGTGGAATGATGGATGTGAGTGGCAAAAGAAACTTTTTGGATGTGGCAACCTTGCTGGCACTCCTCAGATCACACCCCCAAGACATACCACATCCTCAGCTTGGCCGGAAGGCCCGTGCTGCCTGGACAGATCCTCTCAAGACTGAGACACTCTGACAGGAAGTGGGCTTTGAAAGGAGGTCCTGTTTCCTGGAGTTGAGCATAACTAGGGATCCTGTGCTACCTTGATGTAGTCTGAAGAAAAAGGGTTTGAGATGATAAAGATGGATGTGGCTAAAAGAAGGAAGCAAAAAGGAACCTTGGGGAATAAGCCTGGAAATCAATTGCATCTTCTCCTCTATTTCCTCAGCCTAGTGAGAGAAACCACAGAAAGTTCTTAGACAGACTACGAGGAGCCACTAGGCACTGTGGTCACTGGGTCGTTGCTGGGAGCCTTCGGGTACTTCTAGTTCCTTCTCCATATCCTAGTCCACACTCACTGCACGACTTCTAATTAATTCACTAAGAACAGAAAACTCTAAAGCATTCAGGAAATATCAGCATTATGCAAAAATCTTGAAGAACACTGGATTTGCCTTTTATATCTGACTGTCTCTCCTTTATCTCTGCAGGGCTGCCATGTCCCTGTCTCACTTACTGACTCATAATTGCTTACTACTTCTCTATTTCCTTCTACATAAAGTTATCTTTACCTGCTTATTGAAAGGGTCTTATACACTAATTCATACTGAAGTATGAATGACTGAAAATCGCTTACTATGCTACCTTTTGCAAGAATAGTTACATTTTCCCAAAGTAATAATTTCATCAGTGATAGATTTGATGATAATATATATAAAATCCAAGAGATGGAGGAAGATATACCATTCTAACACTAATCAAGAGAACATTGAAGTAGCAGGTATATGACTTTCAGACAAAGCAGACTTCAGAAAAATTAAAATTATCAGGGATAAAGAGGGGTATTACATAATGATAAAGTGGTCAATTCTTCAAGAAGATATAATCCTTAATGTGTAGACACCTAACAACAGTGTCAAACTATGTGAGGCAAAAATTGATAGAACTACAAAAGGAAAGAGATTCATCCACTATTACAGTTAGACACTTCAACAGCCCTCCATCAGAAATGGACGGATCCAGCAGGCAGAAAAACCAGTAGGATGTAGTTGAACTCAACAACACCATCAATCAACTGGATGTAATTGACATCTATTAACTACTTTACTCAACAACAACAGAATACACATTTTTCTCAAGCTCACACAGAACATTCACCAAAATAGGCCACACTCTGGGCCAGAAACACACCTTAACAATTAAAAAAAATAGAAACCATACAAAGCCTGCTCTCAAAGCACAATGGAGAATTTGTAGGATGCGGTGAAAGTAGGGCTAGAGGGAATATATATCATAGTACTGAATTCATATATTAGAAAAAGAAAGATCTAAAACCAGTAATCTAAGCTTGCACCTTAGGAAACCCAAAAGAAGAGCAAATTAAACCCAAAGTAAGCAGAAGAAAAGAAATAACAAAAATTAGAGCAAAAATCAATGAGATTGAAAACAGGAAATCAATAGAGAAAATCAACAGAGCCAAAAGCTGATTCTTTGAAAGATCAAGAAAATGGATAAACCTCAGGCCAGGATAACCAAGAAAAAATGAGAAAAGATGCAAATGTTTAATATCAGAAATGAAAGATCCCATGTACATTAAAAAAGGCATAAATATATTATGTAAATACACACAATACACTAAAAAAAAAAAAAAAAAGAAAAGAATAGTGATGCCAGGGACATTAAAGGGATAATAAAGGAATATTATGAATAATTCTATGCCCACAAATTTGATAACTTAGATGAAATGGATCAATTCCTTGAAAAACACAAGTCTTTCTGCCAAACTCTTTTCTACAAAAACTCACACAAGGAGAAACATACAATCTGAGTTGGCCTTTATCTATTAAAGAAATTGTATCAATAACAGCTTTCCAAAACTGAAAGCACCAGGCTCAGATGGTTTCACTGATGACTTCTAACAAACATTTAAGGAAGAAATCATATCGATCCTTTACCATCTCTTCCAGAAAATAAAGGCAAAGGGAACACTTCCTAATTCATTCCATGAAGACAGCATTATCCTATTACCAAAACCAGACAAAGACATTACAAGAAAGGAAAACTGCAAACCAGTATCTCTCATGAACATGGAATAAAACATCCTTAACAAATTGTTAGCAAATTTAATCCAACAATGTATAAAAAGAATTATACACCACAACTAAGTGGGATTTACTTCGGGTATACAATGCTAGTTCAACATTCAAAAATCAATTAATGTAATGCAGCATATCAAACGACTAAAGATGAAAAATCATACAATCATATGAATAGGTACAAAAAAAGTACTTGACAAAAACCAACACTAACTCATGATTTTAAAAATTCGTGTTAAATCTGTTATAAAAAATTAATAAGAATACATTTCACGTGGGTAAACAGTTGGTCAAGAATACTGAGAGAAGACTCTCATTGCTAGAGTTTTAAAACATGTTATAAATGGACAATCATCAAAAAGGTATAATATAAGATGAAGACCCCAAGATAACTTCTGCACTGAAGATAGATTTGAACTGAAACATCATGCCACCAGACTGGTGCTGCTTTTCCTTTCTGGGTGTTTGTCCCTCTGGGACCATCAGAATGCTTTCCTGGACCCAGACAGGCAAACACCAATTAGGCCAGAGACCCTTGCCCTTCGCTGTTGCACAGTCTAAGGGAAATGATATGATGTCCCTGGAATGCCAAGCCTGCACTCTTCCATTGGAGGCAGGACGATGAGATCTGGAGAGACAGTGGCAGGCTTCTGCAGCCAGACATGAGCAGAACCATTTCGGTATTTAACCCTGGGTCTCCTTTGACATTCCTTTAGCAACCTTGGTCTTCAAAGCACAGGGATTTAGAAAATGAGAAGTCTTTTCTAGAGATAAAGAAAGAAAAGAAGCAATCAAGAGCTATAAACAAAGGGAACAAAGTAGCTGTAACAGTACGCTTTCTGTTTTAAGTGGCCTTTCACTTCTGGGGTCGGGACACCAAATCCCTTTGTGCCAGACGCTGCAAATGTGAGATCATTATCCTCTCCTGCCACGAAGGGGTAGATATCACACTCTGACATTTCCATACAGTATAATTCAAAACTCTTGCTTAGGAAACTGAAAAATTAAACACAATTTAAATGCACTTAGAATCCAGAATATTAGAGCTAGATGAGACCATAAAAATCATTTTTTGCATGTCCCATTTAATCAATGAAAAAAACCCAGCCCAGAATGGTTAAAAGACTGGCCTGAGGACACACAACAGGAGAGGCAATAGGGGACAACAGGAACAAACAGATTGACTCCCACATCTGAAGTCATTTCACCACTCTGAGCCCCCGTTTCTTCATCTGGAAAACAGGGGCATTAAGATACATAACCTGCAAAGCACCTGGCATAGTTCTTGCCACATAAAAGTGCTCAATAATTCTTTTCATTTGGTTTCCAGTATCAGAGCCAATACTCCATGCCTGGGCTTGGGAATCCCAGTTCATTCCTCTTTCCTCGGGTCCAAATGGCAGCAGTGGAGAGGGTGTCTGCAGGTATCAGGTCAGGGTGGAGATGAAAGGGGTCACTGGGTGTGTAATAGGGGCTCTGTGGGTCTGCTGTCCAGCGCATGACATATGAAATGGACTTAGTTTCTGCCACGGCCACTGATAAGGTACGCACGAAAACCTAGACCCACCTATAGTTCAATTTTTCCACCTAAGAAATAGGGCAAAGGTCATTAAGAATTGATATTATCTGGTACTTTGGAAGCTTTCTCAACTGTTAAATTCAGTGACCTTTTCTTTATATTTATGTCTTCATTTGCTGCAAGAACGGAAGTGGGAGGAAGAGAGAGAGAGAGAGAGAGAGAGAGAGAGAGAGAGAGAGAGAGAGAGAGAGAGAGAGAGAGAACGAGAACTATGTGTGGTTGTATCTCAGACTGGGGGTGGGGAGGAGAATGGGAATGGAAGGTGGTCCGATTCTACACGGAACAACGATCAGGGTAAACACGGACTCTGGTCATCAGGTCCTCAGATTTGCAGAACGAAAGCCAGTGAGGAAGCTGAGAACAACACGTGGCTGCATGAGCTTGAGTGAAAATCCAGGCACGTGGAAAGAGACAAGTGTTGGCCGAGGGAGACAGAGGCAAGAGCCATTTCACAAAACACATCAGGGAATTGGCCCTAGTGCCCCATGTCTCCCCACATCTGTATTTGAAGCCCTATCCTCTGCCCAGAACTCTTTTTTTTTTTTTTTTATTAAATTTATTGGGGTGACAATTGTTAGTAAAATTACATAGATTTCAGGTGTACAATTCTGTAATACATCATCTATAAATCCCATTGTGTGTTCATCACCCAGAGTCAGTTCTCCTTCCATCACCATATATTCGATCTCCCTTACCCTCATCTCCCACCCCCCACCCCCCACCCCCCTTACTCTAGACTAACTCGAAACTAACTCCAGAACTCTAGACTAACACCTGAATGGTTGCACAGGCAACTCCAATCAATTTGCTGAAAAGAGAACTCTGGCTTCGATTCTCCACACACACAGATCTATTCTTTCAGGCATCGCTATCTCAGAAAAAGGCAACATGATCCACTCAGTTGCTTCAGCCAAAACTCGAGGAATTTTCCTAGATCTTTTTCTTTCCTCTTCCTTCTCATTTGTAGCAACTATGTGCACGAGGCACCCAAATCCATGTTATTGTTTCCACCTCTACTGCTCCAACTCCACCCTCCAGCCAAGTCCAAATCACCCTCAGATTTTGTTTTACAGTATCAACCTGTATTTGCAGTATTGACCCAGCTGGTTGCCCTGATCTCAATCTTGTCCCCTTGTCACAAACCCACCAGAATGACCTTTTAAAACTATAGAGCAGATCAAATTATCCCTCTGCTTGACACTTTCTAATAACTTCCTATTGCACTTGGAAAAGATTTCAGACTCCTCCCTCTGAGACCCAAAGTCCCAGGCTATCTTTATCTCACTTATCTCATACCCACTCTCTCTGTTTACTCACTGTGCTTCGGACAAATTGGCCTTGTTTCTGTTCTTCAAATATGCCAACCTTGGTCCTGCCTGAAAGCTTTGGCAGGAGCCGTTTCTCTGCCTCAAATAGGCTTCCCTCATATTTTTGTGTCATGGGCTCCTTCAGAACTCAGCTTAATGTCACCATCTCAGACAACCCATATAAGAAGCCACCCATTCACTCTCTATTCTGTATTTTAATTCTTTGTGTAGCTCTTATCACTTGCTGTCTCGCTGTACCAGAAGGGACGCTCTATGAGAGGCAGCAGGGATCTTTTCAATCTGCCTTATTTACTGTATCTCAGTGCCCAGAAACTGTCCTGGCACCTGTTAGGCTTTCAACAAATATTTGTTGATTGAATAAAAGAAGGAATGACCTCCAAACCACGAGAAGTGAATCAAATAGAATTATCTTAGGGGAGTGTTCATTTTAACTGAATCCCAAGATTTTCTCACGAAAAGCTGCCAGAAGCTCACCGGGTCATCCAGGCAGCAGCAGTACTGGAATGAGAATAGAATAGGCCATTTCAGCCTCAAATCCTGGATCCTTTACTAAAGGATCCCAATTGGCTACACATCCAAACGCATCTCTACCAGGAGACCTCTGTGTTTCTGTACTTGGGCTCTTTCCCACCCCATCCCCCACTCTCCACCTACTGAAATCCTATTTTTTCATCTTTAAGGCACAGCTAAACTGCTACAGCTTTGGAGAAACTCAGGATAGCCCCCAGTTGTATTAGCCAATACTTTCCCAGATTCCATTATGCTTTTGTATATAAATCCATTACGTTACTTATTTACCTTATAATTACTTTCATACACCTAGAGTTACCCTATAAGATTGTAAGTTTGTTGAGGGAGGAATTGTGTTATTCATTGTTTTTTAAATCTCTTCTCAGCAACTATCACAGTTATTTATGCAGAGGAGGCACTCAGTAAGTGTTAGTAATGTGAGTAAAGGAATAAGAGAGAGCAGTGTTTCTCCTACTCGGGCAGTGGCTAAACACCAATTTATGACTGAGAAAAACAGACAGGAGCGGGGATCTTAAACTGCTGACATCATTTACATATATTCATGGCTACCTTCTCTCTTCTCTGCATAGGGAGACTGAAGAGGCAACCAAAGCCTTGCTGTGATTCATTCAAGAAACCCAGACAAGAGGAACAGACCTCCCCTAACAGGTACCCCAAGGCATATGATGTCCAGTCATCCTGAAGGCTGAAGATTAACTGCTAATATAGGAGGTTTATATATATATATATATATATATGTTTTATATATATATAAAGAGAGACAGAGAGACAGAGACAGAGAGGCAGAGAAAGAGAAAGAGGGGGAAAGAGAGTTGGGGTGAGCTAATAGATGAAAATTTTAGGTTAATAAAGAAAATGTCTGATTTTACTTTAGTGTTTGCTTGCAAAGTTGTTTTAGGATGCTATCTCTAAATTAATGAAGTTAATAAACATACATATTCAAATAAATAAAACATGGAAAATTCACAGTCTGTGCCTGTTGTGGACATTAAATTCTGATCTACATGACCAAGTCTCCACCACCATCACCACCACCCCACCAGCGCAGATGGCCACATAACGGCATTTCAGGGGGTTTATGTTTTTTGTTTGTATCTTTAGGAAAATGAATTTACTCATTTTTACAGGCAAATGGCATCGTCTGTATGATTTTAACCTGTTATAAAAGCTGTGTTTTCTCCATTTTTTCCCTTTTGTAATCAGTAGAATATTCAATACTGAAGAGCCATCTGAACACAGCTAAGTGTCCTCTCTGCCACCTGCCTGCCCTTGAGCTCAACATCCCATCGCCAAGTCTTCATTCCATGGGTTGGAGCCCTGTCTCCCCCCTTTTTGCTTCCCTTCTCTGTTTCTTTTCTTATGTCCCTCACTTCTTCCCACCTACTGGCAACTTATTGCGTCTTCCACAAATCACAGATAGGAATCTCGGTGGAGGGTTCTTCTTCCTCCAAGCCACTTTGGATTAAAGTAACCAGGGGATTGGTGCTCTACTAACGCTAAACATGCATGTACCCTCTGACTCAGTATTCCACTCCTGAGTACAGATAGCAGAGAAATGAGTGTCCACCAAAGACATGTACAAGAATGTTCACAGCAGCTTTATTCAAAATAACCACATGCCCATCAACAATAAAATGGATAAATTGTGATATATCACACAATGGAATGATACATGGCGAAGAAAAAGAATGATCACTATATACAACACCATACATGGCTGAATCTCAAAGGCAATGATGAGAAAAAGCCAAACACAAATATCTATCTATCGCTGTGTTTTCTGCATGTATAAATCAAACAGGCAAAGCTAATTTATATTGTGTTTCCCCGAAAATAAGACCTACCCCAAAAATAAGCCCCAGTTAAGACTGTCAGCCAGACGGACGCGTTTAGTACATTATGACAATGTTCCAAAAGAAGATGACATGACTGTATTTGAATAAATGTAGATTTTATACATGAAAAAATAAGACATCCCCTGAAAATACGCCCTAATGCGTCTTTTGGAGCAAAAATTAATGTAAGACCCGGTCTTATTTTTGGGGAAAGACGGTAGTGACAGAGACTGGAAAAAGGGTTACTTTTGGGGGCGATACTAACTAGGAGGGGGCCTAAGGGATCCTACTGGAGTCCAAAAACATCCTGTATCTTAATACGATTTGTAGTTACATCGTCCTAATATGTATGTAAAAAGTTGTGATTAATGCACTTTATGTAAGTTATACCTCAATTAAAACATAAGAATATATATTGAAATGTAAAAAAAATGAAGTCACCCATGTTTTACCACAAATTCCAAAACAAAAAAACAAGCTGTGCTCTACCCCTCCCCCACATTCTAACTCAGTTGCCTCCTTTTGTATTTGTGCCAGGATGGCATACGACGGGTGCTGTTAGCATATGATGTGAGGAAATGTGCAACGCAAGCAGACAGCATGGCAGATGGAAGCACACTCACCTTGTGGAGAGGAACCAATCTGGACCTTCCTTTTGCAATTTCCTCAACTGGGATTATACAAGATGAGCATATGCCCTGAGAAAAATGGTGGAATAACCAGCTTCTCTATAATTGTTTACCCGCTTGCTAGTCCCTTGATTTCAACCTTCATACTCTACCTCAGAGCCAAGGAAAACTCTAAACACCAACACCCATGCTCTAATTTCTACCCGTTTAATTCACTAAGGGCATGTGGTACAGTACCCATCATGCCTCTGTTCTTTCCCTTTTCTTCTCCATCACCTGTTTTATCCTCTTATCCTCACGTCATTCTCCACGCCCTCCTCCATGGCCTAGTGCTTTGTCTATTGCTACCCCTCTCTGGGATTTCCTCTCTTTCCAATCTTCTCACTCATTTTTTTCACTGAGAATGTAGAAGAAAGATCTAATGATTTTCTACAGCATTCTGAATTATTTAAGTTTAAAAAGGAATTTGGAAAAGGCTAGATTTTGTTTTAGAAAACACCTTTCCCATTAAGTTAGACTCATGCATGCATGAAAATTTGATTTTTAAAATACATGGCTGTTACTCTAAAAGTTAAAAAAAAAAAAAAAAAGCCTCTTGGAATTGTAATACGGTGGGCTTGCTGTTTTCTCCTCAGGAAAACAATTTCCAGCAACACTGTTATTAAGTACTGAAAAGATTTACTCAAAGTAAAAGTCACATAAAATTTCTATATGACCTCAGTTTATATACACGATAGAGCACAAAATGCCTAGTGGTAGAAAAGCAGTTATGGGAGCTTTGTTTCATTTATACTTTATGACCCATAGAGAGAGGAGCAGGAGGGTGTCATGCGGAAGGAGGGAAGCTTTCCTGACGAAATGAAAGGGATGTGTGTGGAGACTAGGCAGGTGAGAGTAGATGGAGCCAGAGCTGGACTCCACCTACCTCAGAAGGTTAATGATTGCCTCGCTGTCAAACCTGTAGTCTTCACCTACCTGTGCAATATTGGGAAGGTAGGGATGGTATGGAGGGGTCAGACTGCAGGGGGGGCGGGGAGGGGGAGAAGGGCGCCCTCTGGTGGCAGTTGCTCAGCCTTTCCCCTGCTGTCCTAAAGAATTCAGCTCTATCTTGAACCTTGCACACCAACTCAGCAAACCAGAACCCTGCATTAACCAGACCCTACCCCACACTCCATAGGCCGTCTAGGATCCAAGCAGGTTTTAACTCTACTCCACCCCCAGAAGCCCATCAACTAGTATTTCTTACAGCTATTTATTCTACTTTCCCCCAAGAGAAGTGCTGGAAATAAAACATTCCCCACCTCACTACATTTCCAGCAAGGCACAGGCAACCCTTTAGAGGTTGATGTCTGGGCAACTACAACTGGCCCTGCCTTTGATTCAGCTCTGCAGAGAGTTATTGTGGGACCATTTAGAAAATCCACAGTCGCAATATGGGGGGAAATCATGCCATTTAACCTGATTCTCAGTTCCCAAATCTTCAAAATTAGGGATGACAATACCCACCTACAGGGCTGTTTTGAGGGCTGAGACACAGTACCAGGCATATAGTAGGTGCTCAGTAAACGCTGGGTCCCTCCCACTCCTATTCCACTCCACCCCATTCCATGACCTCTAAAAATGTATGAGTTGGTAAGTTTATTTCTTCCAGACTACTTGGCGGGCCATCAAGATATACTGCCCCCACTGTGGGCAAGGCCAACTTAGTTCCTGCCTGGTGGCCTCTCGGTAATGCCATCTTCTATTAGGTTTGTGACAGTCTGGTGCAGCTGCTTTGATGTAGGAGCATTTTTCTATGGCCTACAACACCATCATTTTTACCTTAAGAAACATTACCAAACAATGTGAGAAACAGATTTTCTCCCTCCTGCCCCGATTCTCCCATTGATGACTTCCATTTCCCATCCCCGGCTGGATGTCAGTTCTGCACATTACCTAGTAACAAAACAGGCGAGCAAACAACAATTTTACATTTGGACACCGCTGAATTATGTCACCAAGTCCCTAAGTCAAACAGCAACACCAAATCAGTTGCAAAAATAGGTAGCAACCAAAGTGTTCTGCTTTATGACAATCACATCAGAAACTGGCACAGTGGTCACTACTTCAGCAAATGGGAATCCTGCGCAGGGTGTGTTTTAAAATTGTCTCATAAACAGCCTTCGAGAAGCGTGGGTCACGTTCAAAGGCAGGTCCTTTTATTCTGCTGAGCTAGTGGATGGTTGTGGCCAAGCAAAGGTAGGCCTGGAGCTAAGGTCACCCAGTAGAGCCAGAAAGCGTTTTACTATTTTTTAAAACCACAACCCTTATTATTTATATAGTATGACCAAAACACAATTCACAAAACAATACTTATTCTTACAAGGCACACATCCATATTTTCTATTCCATTCCACTTAGAAGAAAATCTGCTTGTGACCCTCTACGTTGATTCTACGACCCACGAATGGAGTATGACACAGATGGAAAGACAGTGGGCTAGGATGCTGAATTACTTGGTAGAGAAAAAGAAATGAGTAGTTCCCAAGGATATCTGGGGGAAAGCATGTGAGGAAGAGAGATAGAAACGGGAAGAGAGAGAGAAGAGCTGTGAGGACAGAGCAAAAAAGTGGGGGAGGTAGAATGACCGAGAGTCATTGGCAGGCAACCAGGCTGAGGGACTTTAGAAAACAGAAATTTTTTTCTGTCTTCAGCTTTATCGAACCACAGTTGATATACAGCACGGTGTACGTGTAAGGCGTACAATGTGATAGTTTGATATATGTGTTTGTTGTGAGATGATGAATAAGGTTAATATACCCTTCACCTCACAGAGTTAACTGCGTGAGTGTGCACATGTGCGCATGTGCATGGGGGTGGTGAGAACTTTTAAGAGCTACTCTCATGGCAACTTTCCAATACACAATATGGTCTCCACAACTGGAAGTTTGTACCCTTTGACCACCTTCACCCATCTCCCCCTCCCCCACCCCGGGCAACCATCAGTCTGTCCTCAGAAACAAACAGTTCTGATATCCACTCGAAGCTGGTTGCCTTGAAGCACTGTGACCACTCCCTGCTCCTGAATGTCTAGTCCATTCTGTTCCTCACACACATGCCTCCTGTAAGGAGGTTTTAGGTGGGAACCGAGGGAAAAGCTGAAGCTCATCTCTAGGTGAATACAGGGCAGAATACAGACAGCAGTTACGGGGTAAGGATGAGAGAAACTGATGCTGGAGGCCAAGCTCAGTCAGGAATTCACAAAAATGAGGGCAAACCTCTGGTTTCCCGCCAGGGTGGGGAATAGGCATTCAGACCAATCTTATTTGGATCTTAAGGGCAGGGTTATGCCAGGATTTTTAGACCTAAGATCCCAAATCCCAAGTTCTCAGGAGCACTTTCATATCTCAGGTAGAATCTGTCACAGAAGAGAGATGTATGAGAATGGCGGAGGGAAACATATGAGCAGGGAGAGGCCTGTGAAAGAGAAGGAAGGATCAGTGGTCAATAGATTCAGGGGCTCTTATCTGGGAAAGGAGTGAAGGGTTGAAATCGAGACTGGATGACAATGTATGAAGGGTGAAGAGAGCATGTGGGAGAGAGACGTTGGGAAGATATGAAGGTTAAGAGAAACCTAAGGAGGGATGGAGGTGACTTAGGGTGGAAGAAAGGGGAGAGTGTTTGCGGGCAGAGAAATAAAGGCGAAAATATGTGAAATGAGAAACATGAAATAAAGAAGACATTTTAATCTATGGCATAAAAGTTGTCCTTAGACAAATGAGAGGCCATCCAACTTGGGCTATCACTCAATCTCGGAATGCCAAGATAACACTTTGCCAATCACTAGAGGTAACAGGGAACATGCTTCAGCAGAGACCATGCCCCTTGGGTACCATTTTCCCTTTTTTCTTCCTACATTCACCAGAACAGCGCTAATGCTAATGACTAAGGACTGCAGGTTCAGATACAGTCACCCAAGTGCCATCCTCAGATTTAACCCTCGGGGATCATTTCTGACAGGGACAGTGGTTCCCTCATTAGAGGGTAGTTGTGAAGAGGAGATAAGATGGCTGTTACTCTCCATGCCCTTACTGACTTGCCTATAAACTTTGGAAGCAAATTTCTTAAGTATTGAGCTGGTTATCTATGAAGTACAACTCGAATTTGTGAACTGGGAATTTGTGAAGCTTTTGGAATATACCGGGGGTGCCAAAAAAAAAGGGTACAAGTGGACACTTTGGTCAACGTTGCTCAAGCAGTAGTTCGCCACAATCAGAAGTGTCTGGATGCTGAGGGTAACCACTTTGAGCACCTCTTATAAGTGCAAAAGTCAAACGTGACTTGTATTCATCTTTTGTTATTGGTATATATTGAGTATTACAATTTTAATACAGTTTTGCTTTCTTAAAATGTGTATACATTTTTTTTGGCACCTCTGTGTATTTCTCTTGAATTGCTGATTACAATTCTGGTGCAAAGAGAAATATGGATATTTCTTTCATGTAATACTGAAATACTAATGTTTCAGTTTTTGGAGAGGCAGTATGAGGTAGAGTTTAAAAGCATAGATTTTGGAGCCAGATTGCTCCAAATCCTAGAGTTCAAATCCTAGCTTCACCAATACTAGCTGTGTGGCTTTAATACATTTACTTAATTTTCCCCTACTTCCCCCATCTATGGAATAGAAATGATAACAGAATGGAGTAAGTCGATACGTATCAAGCATATAGAACAGTGCTTAGTACACATTACATATTTCATTTTTTTAAAAAAGTATGAACACATAAAATCATCAAGTAGAATATATGCATTTATAAATGGTATTTTATTATTCTAACATAATAAAAATGAAAATAATTAATCATGAAAAATTGGACAATAATTTCAGCTTAAAAAAAAGTGAAACATTTAAAATGAAGTGCTCTGATAGTATCATTGTTCACTTATGAGTCTATTTTGTGCAGATTTTCCCAGTTGCTGAAAAAGTGTTTTCTAGTTCTACACTAGTTGGGGGAAGTGTAAGAAAAAAATAGTTATGTTATTTCCAAATATTTTCCTCTGAATCCATCTTCAAATTATACAATTTTTTGGTTATGTTTTATATCTTTGAAAAAAATCTTTTAGGGACAAATTCTTTGTGCTCTTTTTCAGGGCCTGCAATCATTTTATTGAGTGAGTTATGGTTTTTGTCTGAATTGTTTTTGTTTGCTTTGCTTTTGTCATGTACAGCTGGGGATTTTAGCAGAGAGTTATTTCTATCAGTTTCCATCTTGTGTTCATACTCTGTTGGTTCAAACGTCTTTGAAAACTAAGATGCATTCTTGCAAATGATTCTCTATCAGTAATTTTTTTCTCTTCTTGAATATTATAGAGCATATAAAAGAAGGCATAAAATAATACTTCCCAGAGTACACCTTGAAAACTCCATTTGAAAACTAATGCAGTGTCTTTCTAAATACATCTCAAGATGGAAATGTTTCAGATTTTATAAACACCATGATAGCAGCATCATGCCACCAAAAATACCGAAATGTTAATATATCAAAATATCACAATACCAAAAAGTGGGACTATAATCCATACTCTTGAACGTCAGAGATCTGCTCTACCTAATTGTTGACATCGATCAAAGAGCGTCTCATATTGCTCTGATGACAGTGTTAGAATGCCTTGTTTCCTCTGCTCACAGCAGCCACCGGTTCTGACAGCCCAGCAAGCTGCTGAAAATGAATCCTGTTCATGGACTCAAATTCCATTAGATTTTCCTGCCTCTCAGCTTAGCTTCCTCACGCACGCAGTATGCAATCTAAAAATGTGACGCTAGAGGGAGCAATTATGCTCCAGATGTGTAACTAGGCCAAGGTCCAGAAGCAACGTTCTCACAGCTTTAGGTTCATAGACGGAAAAAATCAATTGTCACCAGTAAGTTAAATAGTCAACAACCATCCTTCATGAAAATATTTTCAAGACAAATATAAAATATCCAACTCAGTGGCTTTTAAAATTAGTAACATAATTAGAGAAACTAAACCTTTATTTACTGAACACTGTTCATCACGTGACAATTATTTAGTTTTGTATTATGGCCAGTTTTCAGGGGGGAAAAAGAGAAAAATAGATACCGTGGGGCAAGAAACAAAAGAGAAGGCGAAAGAAAGAAGGTATGAGAGAAGAGACGGGAAAGACATCGGAGGGGGAAGAAGGATAACAATACAACCATCAGAATCGTAAGGTGGCAGAGGGAGGGTCAGAAATTCTGGAGAAAAGGGGGAGCAAACTCTAGAATAATGGTTCTTCATTTTTTTTCTCATCACAATCCACTTTGAGAATGTGAGAAACTATGGGCCTTTTCCTATCAAATAGACACGTGTTTATATTACATTCAAGGGATCCATGAACTATAGGTTAAAAATTCCTGGTCTAAACAGGGCTACAGAGAAGTGGAAGCAAAGAAAAAGATGCAGAGGCAGGAAGATGGAGAAATGAATAGAAATAGCCACAAGGAATGAAGGCGAGCAGCAGAGAGAAGGACCGGCATCAGTTTCCATCTCCTCTCACTCACCTAGGCTAACTTTAGGCTAAACTTTGAAGGCAGCATTCCTCAGTGCTGTTTCATCCCCCCATTCCATCTCTCTTGTCCAAAGGTATTCCCCTCGTTAAAAGGGACCACTATGGTCTTAAAACTTACTGATACGTGCCATTCTAGAATCACATAAAAAGGAAACCCACACTCCTGAACAGTGTTATCTTAGCAAGCCATTGACCTTTCAAGGCCCGTTTCTCGTTGTACAATGAAGGGGTTCACATGGATGAAAACGGACATGGTTCATGCAATACAGTGTCAGCTCAGAAGTCGTCCAGGGGTCAGGAGAAGTCCTAGATGTCATGGGTAGACAATAGGAACAAAGGTTGCCAGAAAGACAAGCTGAGGCTCCTCTCCCAGTACCTGTGGGTTATAGGAATGGGGGCAGGAAGGAAGGGAACCTCCCTTTTCTGGGGGGCGGGAGGAACCTCCCTTTTTTGCACTTTTGTATAGTATGGTCTTATGATTAAGGAAGGTGGCTGTCTATATTGCAACCGTCAACCTAAAGTATCTAAATCTGACCTTTCCCTGGTCCTCTTCCCTTTCCTTGGAATGGCAGCTGGGGATGTCCCAGGAAAGCACTTGCAGTTGAGCTCCATAAACTCCACCTTTTTTTCCAACTTAACTTTGAACTCCAAATGCATACACTTGGCTCTAGGGTTTTCATTGTAGAATTCCTACCGAGATGAAGAGCTAGAAGAGAAAGGTGCTTGTATCAGAGATAAAATAAAATTTCTGGACTAGGCCAGCACCTTTACGGGAATAGGGACTCCTGACATAATATTCTTAACCTCCTGTTGTTTTCTTAGGGCTTATATTTCCTAAGCACCTGAGGGCTGGGGGGGGCAGGAATTGCTCAAAAGAACAGGCTTTGGTTTGGATGACTTGGAGCAGACAATGTCCCCATTCAGGAGATCAAGGTGGGACCGGCAGGGGTAATGGATAGAGGAAGAAAGGAATAGATCAAGTGTGAAAATTCTGTGCCAAACAGCCTCCACAAGTTTCCTTCCAGCCGATCTGACCCTTTTCAATGAGAAGCATGAACTAAATCGTTGCTTTGATGATCTTTCCACTTTTTCCCACTGGGGTTAATGTGGAAGCCTGTGGCATCTATTCACTTGCAATCCTACAAGGGAAGGCTGGGGGCCAAAAGCGAATAATAATGAGCTCCTCCCCGGAGTCTGTCAACAAGGGATGCTCATTAGGAAAGCTGACTCAAAACTGGCCTATTACCTCCCTAGAGTTGTACTGCACCCACGAGGCTGGCTGGCAGGTGTCTGCATATTTCCCACGTGCCCGCCCACCCCATGGCACAGGCAAGCTGCTGTTGAGCAAGGGATTCTGGCTGGGGCAAAGAGGAAGGGGACAAAATCCAGAGAGGTATTCCAACCCAACCACTCATCACGCCCTGCTTATTTATCCATCTGTGACACCGAGGGTTTATTTGTTGCCCGGGGGAATAAGAATCCATGATGTGGGGGAATGTTTTTCAAAGTGTGGTCCTTGGACCACAGGCAACAGAATCATGTGTGCTTTTAAATTCAGATTCCTGGGTCGTACCTCAGACCCCCTGAATCTAAATCTCTAAGGAGTGGGCCTGAGAATCTGTTTTTCATAATGTCCTCCCCTCCCTCCTCCTCCAGGTGATTTTTATGCAAAGGAAGATTTGAGAATCTCTGTTCTAATAGAACAACTCTTCTCTGGAAAGTCAGGGGAAGTGGCTTCCTGGTCCTGGCTTTCCTTCAAGCTAATTGGGTCTCTGTTTTACCATCTCTTGGGTTGGATCAGGGGTCAACAAAATACTTTCAGATAATTATAGATTTACATGCAGTTTTAAGAAATAATACCCATAACCAGTTTTCCCAATTGTAACATTTTTTGTAATTATAGTACAATATCAAACTAAGAAATTAGCATAGATATAATCCATCTATTCAGATTTCACTCGTGTGTGTGTGTGTGTGTGTGTGTGTGTGTGTGTGTAGTTCTATGCAATTTTATCACTGGTAGATCTGTGTGACTACCACCACAGTCAGGATACAGAATGATTTAGTAATTTTTAAAGTGGGCTCTTCGAACTCTAAAAGTTCAATCTATGTGCTTCAAAGGGATGCTATAGTGAAGAGGGGGATAGAAGGGCCAGGCCACGTAAGTGGGATTTTAGGCACTTCCTCTTTGAATAAAACAGCCTGCTTTTACGCTTTATGTATTGAGACTACATACACTATTTTTTTTTAAATTAAATTTATCGGGATGACATAGGTTAGTAAAATTATCTGGGTTTCAAGTGTACAATTCTATAATATGTCATCTATATATTGCACTGTGTGTTCACCACCCAGAGTCAGTCCTCCTTCCATCTCCATATATTTGACCCCCTTACCCCTCTTTCACCCCCCCTTCTCCCCGCTTACCTCTGGTAACCACTGAGCTGTTGTCTGTCTATGAGGTTTTGTTTGTCTTGGTCCTTTGTTGCTTTCAGTTTTATATCCCACATATGAGTAAAATCATGTTTCTCAACTTTTTCTGTCTGACTTATTTCACTTAACATGTACTATTCTTGATTAAAGGATCCCATGACTAGAAACCTTTGGCCGAGTCCAAGACTTTCACTGTGCAGATGAAGAAACTGTGTCTCTACGTGTATGTATCTGTGTGCTTCAGCATATACACTAGGACTAGGACACAGGCTGCTAATGATCAACATTTATCTACAAAACTAGCTAATGAGCAACATAAAATAAACCACTCAAAAATTACTCCCTTCCCTTCAAATGTGAACACCTTAAATTCAGCAACCATATAACAATAGGATATTTTTCCTGTCTTAATTAAATATTTGGTTCATCTTAGAAATAAACTGTCAGGAGATTAAGGCCTTTATTTGGTTAACTGCCTGGCACATAGTAATCAGTCAGCACCTCAAGAAAATATTTGACTTTAATTGGCAAACAGAGTTTGAACAATTTATGAACATGTATACATATCTTCACCTCCTTTCAATGATTAAAGAGAGATGGTCGTAAAAAAAAAAAAAGTGCCCTGTTCTTCTGTTATAAATTTAACAGAAGTATAACGTACAGAGTATAACGCACACTGAATTCTTCACTGATTTTGTAGAACCTGGAGATACGCATTCAGTTTTGTGGAAAATTTTAAGAGGAATACTCACAACAAGAAGGGACTCAATAGGAGTCACGAGAGAACTGGAGAATAGGACAGAAAGTGGAAAACAGGACATGTTTTGCCTATAGAAAAGATCTGGAGAAACAGCATACATTTTTTTAAATGACTAGAAAATAGTCTGTGAAAGAATTACTGTATTATCTGTAAAGCAGTACCAATGTGTGAAGGTAACCAAGAGATATATTTTCCATTCACTATATGGAAAGCCTTTTCTAACAACTAAGATGCCTCAAAATGGAACGGAGGCCTTACAGAGTAGTGAGCCCTCTGTTACAAAAATCACTCAAGCAAAGGCTTATAAAAGATGGTTCTGAAGGATTTTTGCACTGGATTGCAGATTGGACTTTATGAGTCCTAAGGTCCCTTCCAACTAAAAAGTATGATCCAGGCAAGAAACCCTCCTGGTAGTTTAAATCCTGGTCTGCCTTCCTGTGCAAAAAAAACAACAACAAAAAAAACCCACTGATTTGCTTATGTGGGTAGGATTTCCTATTGGAACATTGCTATAGATACTTTAATGTATTCATTTTTTGCAACAGATATTTATTGAGCCCTTGTTATGTGCCCAGTAGTATTATATACTGAGGATATACAAACAAACAGAGATGGGTATTCCCTATATTGACAAAATAAGTGTGAGAGAAAGAGAAATGATACAGAATGGTGTGTGTTTTATATAGTTCTATGTTCTAGGTTAATATGAATCCTACGGTATTATGAATGAAAAAATAAGTAGTATTACCAGAATATAAAATATAAGACATAATTTAAAAGTAGCAGTGTAATATATTAAAGAGTCTGGAAGATGATTTTAAAATTATATTCAGTCAGGTACTAACGACAAAATAAAGAACAAATTATTTAATTTTATTAAAAAATTTCCAATTTATAACCAAAATATACAACCACTACATTTAAAATCAGTTTGTACACTCACAGTTAAAGTGCTAAGTAAAAACATTTACAAAAATTGACAGTAGTCTACTGTAAACAAAATAAATCTACAAGAGCAG
The DNA here is from genome assembly GCF_036562045.2 of Rhinolophus sinicus. Classification (NCBI taxonomy): domain Eukaryota; kingdom Metazoa; phylum Chordata; class Mammalia; order Chiroptera; family Rhinolophidae; genus Rhinolophus; species Rhinolophus sinicus. Next base: position 99,289,839 of record NC_133757.1, read on the forward strand.
AGTGCAAAGCACAGCCAGCTACTGTGAAAGTACAGTTCATGCTCTAATCAAGTGCACTTGCCCTATACATATCTCAACAACAGTAACTTCTCCACTCATTTGGAAATGAACAATTTTAAATACATAAAAAAGAAACATGGAAAATCTAATGCCACAAAATACAAGTCTTTAGCATAAACACTTTCTAACTAGATGTTTATACGATAAACCAAGATTAAGATTTAGAATCAATCACCACATCAATTTAATTCAAAGTAGGGTTTGAAAACTAAATTGCTAAGTGCCATTTATTTAAAAATAATAGTTTTTTAAAAAAATGTTAAAGGAATATCTTTTCTACCTTTCTATCTCTTGAAAAAAAGAGACGGTGGTGGTCATTGTTGATAACAGTAAAATGAGGAAAGATTTTTTTCTTTTTTTACAAGAATGGACAGTGCTCATCTGTAAATTTAGTATCAATGAGCAGAGCTAGAAGACAGGTGTAGCTGGAAGGGACGGTAGACTGAGACAGACACACAGTCTCTCAGAAGAATAGTGTGGGTGATGGATATCTAGGATGCTCCAGACACAGCCTGTAAACTGGAAAACAGGATCAGCGAGGCCCTGGCTTTATATAACCCATAAATACAAATGACTAGCTCCCTCTCTCAAGGTCACTGAAAATACCCAAACTTTCAGACATCACGTGGGTTCAGTGAAAGAAGGGCAGGTTCCCAAGTTAGGTCACTTAATGATATCTCTTGCCTTACAGTAGTCCCACCAACACTAGTTAAATTATTTCCACTTTTGTTTTAAAGCTTAATATTCTACTAATTGATAGAAATTTGTGCTAACAGTAACGTGTTTGTTTTAATGATTGTTTTAAAGTTTAACTACAGCCCTTTTACCCCTTTTAAAGGGGTACTACACTTTAATATGAATTACTAACACTTAAATATGAATCACTAACACTTTAATATGAATCAGTTAAAGCAAATTTCTTTCTTCCTAGCACGAGGTAAGTTATACTTTGGAAGTATTGATAAGGAAGACTGGAGATAGAAGGCAGGTAGGAGGGTCTTGGGGAACGTAGAGGAGAGAGCATGGAACTGCAGGGCGGGCTCATGGTATCACCTCGGAAAAAGTGTACTCAGCAGTATTGAGAGATCAAAGCAAGCTTTCTCCACTATAAAAGTTTATACAAACCAGAACACCTAGATTAATACTGGGGTGCATTAGATCAGCTCTTTGCTAACCTATTATCCTTATTATTCATAATAATATTTATATGGGGAGATGTAATCTGAGTTTGGAACAACCCAATTTATAACCTTTTAGATCATAGCTCTACCTAAAATTGGGGATTTCTTGTGTAGAAGGCTTCATATTTTTATGTGTGTTTTTATACTCATATACTTTTATTCTTATCACCTGAAATATGGTATAAAAATCTTTTAATGGCGCCTGAAGGAAAATCTGACTATATAACACAGTAGTATTCATTATTTTAGAGTGCCTACCAAGAAGATAAAATTGTGTAATTAGCAAAATTTGAGTCCATATTAGATATGAGGCATGGAGTTATTTTTGCCTTTATATGATATTTACAGACTAATCCTTTGATATAATGGTGATATCTCAGGTTACGAAAGCTTCAAAACTACACAGATTTAATGAAAGCCTATGTAAATGCATACATTCCCAAAAGGTATTTGCTTTAATTACTGAAGTCTTTTTGATAAAATATCTTTGAAAACTGGACAACTGAACAACAAAACAAAGCAAAGTTTTCTTGATAGACCTGTGGTTACATGTAGTTTGACAGGCTCCTTCATAAAGCCTCTGGTAGGTTGATAAGAAGTGTTGGGATGGGAAGTAGATCTGCTCTAAAAGATCTTTTGTTTGGGTGTTTCTTAAATATATATTATGAAATTGCTAACATTTGATCACTTTTGACCAACAAAACCAGCAATTTCACATAGTTTAGAATAATATTATCCAACTATGACCACACAGTAAGAATCTCCTTGGCCTGATTCTCAGAAAGAACAGTTCATCTACAGGAGTTTTCGGCTGAGATGACCATGATAACCTAATATATACAACATTGTACAATATTAAGAAAACAAGACACAACAAAAAAAGGCTCGAGAAACAAAACATTGCAAATTACAGAAAGTGAAATAACTGATAACTTGTTAATTGTAGACACATCAATTTATATAAATAATCCCCCAATTTCACTATCAGATTAAAATACAGCGAAGTTAGTATTTTCTTAATTTAAAATTTTTAAATTAGAAGAAACAGCTTCCACAGCTCTTTGAATGAACAGAATTTAACAATTTAATAGCTTTTGAGTGTCAAACAAACTTTTCATTTTAGGGCTGGGGGAAATGGCTGGTGGTGGTGATATCTTTATTATGCCAAAGTAACTGTCTCAACTATAGTCACGCCTTATAATGCAATACTTTTAAACTTTAATGAAAAACAGAAACTAAAAAAGAAATTAAAAAATAAAAAATAAATTGCATTTGAAAATAAAAGCAGAAAAGTTGTAAAAAGTGGTGATAAAGATACGTGAAATGCAGTAATTCTAGAGAAATTAAATTTAAAAAATATTAATGATAAAGAATTCAGGTTTACTCTTATAACTCACAGCTACAGTACAAATAGCACCTGATGACAAGAGAATTTCCAGACTAATATTTTCACATCAGAATCTTTTTTATGATTTTAAAAAATAATTTTTAAGGTCACATATAAAGAAAATACGTTATTTTCAAGCATATGTAAAACTCAACATAAAGAACTATTGTGTTGATCTTGTCTCAGAAATATAGAATTATTTCATATTAAGTGTTACTGCTGGCAAGGGTAGTTCAGGGAAAAATTATCTGAGGCATGGCTAAGGGAATAAGAGAGGACATTTATAAATTTCCTTTTCAAAACTGGGGAGGGGAGTAGTAGTTAGAGAAAGAAAAATTGTGGGTGGATAATATAAATTAACTCACTCTAGGATTATCTGCTTTACCTTAAAGAATATCCCATTGTCAAAACCCAGAAAATATTCAAGGAAATGTTTGGACATCAGATTCAAGTTTAACAAATGTAATAAAACATGCAGAGCCAGAGAACTGAAACTAAAGATTATTTTTTTAACATGCAATCAAAATGTCACAGTAACATAGGCATGTCTAAGTGAGAAAAGCTAGGCACCTAATTTAATTCCCAGAAGCTAGTAGACTTGCCTGATTCAGTGAATTGACCAAAGACAAGGAATCAAGTATAGCCTCAAGTATAGCCAAAGAAATCACACCAGAAACCAGTTCACCATCCTGTATCAACTTTCCATTATTCTTCTCTATCCATCAGACCACAAACCCAATCCCTAGATAGTAAATCTACAGACCAAAGTGTTCAAGAGATTGATATGAACTAATGCAGATAATTAGAGCAAAGACAATGACCTTTAAAAGTAACAGGAACCTCCTTGGCCTGGTTCTCAGAAAACACAAATCTACAAGAGAACTCTGCTGAGAGATAGAACTAATGGAACCACTACATTTTATTAGACATTTAAGGAGGCTTTATGGAACATCTTCTGCACAGACAGAAAAAAAATTAAAAATAACAAACCACATTTATCTCTAATATTTTTAAAGCAGGACATACGCTTGTCCATGGCAATCTGACAACTGTATTCATTCAATGAATCTAAGAATACAGCTTAAGAATAATTATTGAACAGAAAATTTTCATTCCACTCCTCCGAAATTCCTTTTACATTTTATAATTATTTTAATGTCGGTAAAACCTGATAGCTTTTTAATTAGCTACATGGGCCAGTGCTTTCACTGCTTTGTTCACTAATTTTATCTTGAACACAGATTATTTAAAGTTTATGCTAACTAGCTATATTCATACTTAAGAGCACAAAGACCACAAAATTATATATGTCACATTTTTCTGTATATAAATTTAAGGTGCTTATGTTGGTGCTTTAGGAGACTTTTTCCATGGGGGAAAAAAAGTCCTGTCAATTATTTGTAACTTTTCTTTCACTTTTATTATCTATAATATAACTTTCCTCCTTTAAAATTACTTAAAATCATGAATGGAAAACAAAGTTAATAACCTATCTGAATCCTATCAAGTTAAGGATAAATTGCATTAACAATACAGGTTAATCTAGTAAATATAGATCATAGGAAGAATAACAAGAATAAAAGTAAACCCAGAATAATGATTATAAAATGGTCAAGGGACAACCAAATTAGAGACAGGTGGAATGAGACATTGCCTAATCTAATGCCCTTGTTTCTTTCACTTACAGATGAGAAAACCAAGGTTCCAAGAGATAAAATTCCAAAGTTACACAGCTCATTGAAAAAAAACAGCGAGACTAGAAATTAGGTCTCATAACCCAGAATTCTGTGGTACTTTAAATATAACCTAATACATTTTTACTAAGCATTAAAAAAAATCTGACAATTTAGAAAACAGAAATTATTTAGCTCTAAAGTTTTTTTCTTTTAAGCCAATAAGCACAACACAAACAAATATTTGCATTTAGCAAAATAAACAAGCTGACTTATATAACAAAAACCCCAGGGCCATAACAATAATAATAATAACAAGAACAACGTAGTTCACCCTGCTTCAGGAAATAGGATAAAATAAAAAACTTAAAAAATATCACTGTCTTATAAATACCATTGTTATTAGTGAATGGTAATTACCAAAATAATGGAACATGGAATCTTCAAAATCCGAATTATAAGGTAAAAAATCTTGTTTCTCTATCAGGTTAAACTGGTGACAATGGCCAATAAAATGAGACTAAATTATAAGCAATGTTTTCATACCAAAGCAAATGTCCAAGAAAGGACACTATAGATATCCTGTGATGGGTGATTCTTAAAAAAAATAATCTGCAGGAAATTTCCTTCAGGTCATTGAAATAGATTGAACTACTCTTACAGGGAGTAACGTTCTACTGGTATGGGATTTGACTAAAGTGGAATTTTACTTTCTTTTATCTTTACAGCAACACAATTTTGCTTTCTAATGAGAGATCATAGCATAAAAAATATGCTCGTTAACTTATTATATTACCTCTTCATAAATCAACCAAAATAGTAATGTCTAAAAGGTGGCTGGTTCTGGATAGACTTTAACATTTTCTCCTAGATTTTGAATCCTGAGAGAAAATTATAATCCTGTGTCAATTTGGTTTTTTAAAAAATTAAGATTAAAATTAAATTAGGAAAAAAAAAACAAAAAAGCCCAGGAGACTGAGTACAGTCAGATGGAAGGTAAAGAATGTAGTCTTCCTATTCCTCATATAACTGGAACTCATATAACTGGAACAAAAAAGAAGATAAATTATGAAGAGATGTCAACATAATTTATTCATACATATAAAATAGACAAATGACAATAATGTATAAAATTATACAGCTACTAGGAAATGTAGCTGAATTAAATGTAAACACTTTTTCTTATTTTAATTAGTTGTAAAAAGGGAAAAAAGTTTAAAAGAATCATGAGTTCCTTTGTAAATCTTGGTTCTGTAAAGATGCTATCTTTTGTGTTTATATGTGGGGGGGAAAATGGAGAAATACTTTTTATGCAGGTTTAAAAATTATATATACAATTACACAAACAAATAATGCTATGACTTAAAATTTCAAGTTTTGCAGTGTTGAAAACCTACAAGTTACAGTAATCTCCTTTTAAAACTTGTTCTTAGAAAGAATTAAGCACGTGAAAGTCCTCAAAGAAAAAAAGTTAAGGCCTACACTCCTCTTTACCTTTTTCTTACATTTCAGTGAAGTCAAGCTATTTTACGTAATTTTATATCAAAAGTAACATATAGTGGAGATGATCAATTTCTGTTGCAAGTGACCTACAAATTCAACCATATAAAATTTGAGAGCATACTGTGATATATAACATGTATTGAAGAACCAGCACAATTTAAGGGCATGGCTACTCTTGAAAAAGAGCCTTGTTTTTTAAAGGCTAACTGGATTGTTGATTTAAAGATTGTGCCAAATGAATACTGGTCTAATTGACTATTTTGTTGTTATTGCTATATATCACTGAAGACCAATCCTTGTTTTCTATAAACCCCAAACTCTAACAGAAACATGTAAGTAATTCATAGATTACAGAGCATTATAATACATGTCACATCATTTGATCCTCTCAACATCATGTAGGTTGGGACCAAAAATTACCTTATCCTCATTTTACACCGAACAAATTGAGAGTAAGAGAAGTTAAATGACCTGTCCAGTTTATGTCATAATTATAGGTCTCTGAATTCCAAACCCAGTAGAATTTTCATTACACTAGACTATGTAAGTCACCCAAGTATGATAATATATAAATGTACCTTTGGCATGTCAAAAGCAGTATAAATATCATCATAGTGAAATTTTGGTATATTAACGTTTTCTAAGCTTCAGCCAATGACCCACTATTTTATCAAAAAAATTTAAGTAGTTCATGTTATTTCATGGGGATACAGCCTAAACCAAGATAATTAAAATTTCAGTTATTTCCAGGTATTATCAAAAAGAAACTAATGAGGTAGGTTAAAATGTAGTAAAATTTTCTAATTTGAAGAGATGCTTAGAATTTTTATAAATCTGCTCTAAGAAGCAGAAAAAGAAAACCATTACTAATAAAGGTTTGCGTGAATATTCATTCACCCAACTAATACAAGATCTAACTTCACATAAAACCAACAAGAGCCTAAGTACTTCTAAGAATAGCTTTCACCTTTAAAAATTAATGGTACAGTTTGCATATATATATATTTCTTTAATTTAAATAGTAATATGGACTGCTACTATAGGAGAAATAGGTTTCATTTGGTACAATTTACTTATTTCTGATTACTTGTCACATGTCCTTTTGGTAAAGCAGACTTCATTTTGCTTAGTTTAAATTCAAATCCTTCAAATTTCTTTGAAGTGAGACTCTCACTACTAGGGTATAAGTGAGTTGCATGACGTGAGTTATTTATTCAGTTACCAAAATTTTACTATGTACTAAGCCCTGTGCTAGCTGTTGAGTTATTAATCAATTGTTCTTTGAAACTAGTTATTGTTTTGAGCCTAATATTGCGTTGGATCTTTTAATTACCGAATAAATTAAATACAATATTGGTGAAATCAAAGTACTGTCCTAAACCTTTTGAACATACATTATTTTAGAGAGCACTATTATTTTCTCAGTTGTCAGTTGAACAAATAAAACACTAAACATTATCATATGCCAATCACAACACAAATTAAACATATGGTAAGAAAGCTGCCCAGCCTTGCTCAAGTTGGTTTAAGCTTGTTGTAACTTGAAATCGCTGTTTTGCTATAGTTCAACTGTCTCTTAAAAAAAAAAAAAATTCAATTTGGAACACTAGTTTGATAAATAACATGGCCCAAACTAAACACTGTTATTCAAAACAATGGGCAAACAATATAACATTAAGTAAATTTTGTGGAGCAAAATTAAGATACTGAAAGTCACTGAAATGTCAGTATAGCACTTACAATATATACCAACAGTTAGTTTAACAGAGAAGCTTACAAATGAGTATGTAAAAATAAGGAAGCACAAAGTTAAGGTTTTCATAGTGATGTTCACTTAACTGTCTATAGTTGGCCACTTGTACAAGAAAACCAATTAACATTTTGGCAATTGATAATATAATGCAGATGGCAATGACTAACAACATCTTTGAGCTCAAACTGGTACCATCTATTTTAACTTCTTATTTTTGTTTCTGAACATTTGTGTTGGTCTTCTCATGCTGTTCTCAGGAGAGATTCTCAGACAAAAGCCTCATGAATTACTAATTTATTTATAAATGAGTTGTTATAAGTTTGGCCTTCCTTCAGAGAAAAGGCTAAATTACTAAATATTAGTTATAAGGGAATTCAGACTCTGCCTATTTTGAATATTAACTCCAGTTCCAATGAGAAATACAGTGAAGACCAAGGAAAAAGAAAAACACTTTGGGCCAAATGTTCAAATATATCTTACGAAGAATTAATAACAATAAATATTAAGACATAGGTACTTTGAAAGAAACAACATGACATACAAATTATTTTTATCAGAAAACTGATTTTTGTGCCTGCTAAAAGCTTCTTGTACCAATACCTAATTTTTTAGTACTTTTGTTTTAAAAAAACACAGTAAAAGTACGTATGAATTAAACACGTCATGAAATGTACTATAATAGCCCTCAAACAAATCTCTTAAATCCTCAATAATCTTAATTCCCTTTTATTTCATGCTTTTCATACCACTTTCATAAGATTCTTCATTTGGTCCCTATTTGACAACTTTGTGAGATAAGTTTTTATCTTCTATCTTCATTTACAAACAAGGGAACTGAAGCTCAGAGAAGTTAACGTGTTAAAGGTCAAAAGCTAGCATACGACAAAGCTAGACTCTCTGGAGTCTAGAACGTTTTTTCAAGGTATGATTCTTAGACGATCTGCATAATAATCATCTACAGTACTTTTATAACTACAGATTTTAAAGTCCTACCACCTCTGAGTTTCTGAATAAGAATCTTTAGGAGTAGAGCCCAGAATTCCACATCATAAAAGGACAATAAAATGGAGAACAATAGTATATCAGGTAATGATACGAAAGTATAATATTGAGTCCAGCTAGATTTTCACATGATGTAATAGGATGCCATCAGATCATCATCAAGGGCAAGTTAGTTTAAAACAGACTGCAGCCTGGCTGCTGATTAGAATCACCTGGAAAGCTTTTTTTAAAAAACTACCAATTCTCATCTGAATCAGAGGGAGTTGTTGGGCATCAGAGGTTCCCCAAGTGATTCTTATCTGTAGTCAGGATTGAGGACAGCTTATTTAAATATGCTTTTCTATATAACATACCCAGCATTTTCCAGAATTTTTCTTTCCGTTCTGATCAATTTCATGCCAAATAAAGTTCATAGTTTTTACTGCAAGTTATTTAAACATTACAAGACAAAAATGTCAATTTTTGAGTTGATATTTTTAAGATTAAAAGATACTTCACAGCAAGATTAACCATGCTTCATTTAGCTACAATGATTTTCAGATATCCCAAGTAAAACACCACTTTGGGTTTAGGTTATATATATTTCAGCTGTAAACAAGAATTATCCAGAATCTGAAAGTAAGGGGGAGGAGGCAGGGGTGCAAAATCTGTAGCTTATTTGCTACTGGGCAATGCAAGTGCAGACAATCAACTCACTGGTAGGAGGGGCCTGGATACCAAGATCTGGTTGGTGGTTTTGGCAAGATCACATCTCACTGTAGAAAAATACAACAATGAATACAGAGAAAATATTTTGCCATTTTGTAATTGTGGCTACCACAAAACAAAACAAAAACACACACAAAAAAACCACATTATAATATGTGATGCTCATCTTATTACAGACCTCCACAGAACAGATAGAACATAAAGTTCTCTGTGAATCAATACTACTACATGGGAAAAGATAGCTAAAAATTATTTTTCCATCATGCATATGGATAAGTTATAAAAACACTGCCAGTAAAAGTAGTATTTACAAAAGTAATAAAATCAGCTCAATTATAGGGGGAAAAAATGCCCACTGCTACTCCTAATCCTGTACCTCTCTGGATGAAGTTTATTTTAATAGAATTTTGAAAGAGCTTTCAAAAGACTAATCAGATTCTTCCGTTGATCTTATATTCTGTTAGCTAAAATACACTTGCTGATTTATCAAATTCTCCTACAGTTTAAAAACAGTTTTTCTTCACTCCGTGGAAATAAAACTACAAAGTCCTATTATTCATCTGAGAAATAAACCTTGCATAGAAAGTTTCTTTAATTCTGAAATTTTGTTTTATTAAGAGAACGACCAAGAACGTTACCTCACAAGTAACTGATATCATACGAAAGTTCACTACAAAGCAGTCACCACACATTTAGGATTTTTCTAAATATAAAATGAGTTTATAAAAATGCTTACCAGACAAATAATTATCTCTTCATAACCTAGAAATAAGGATTATTTATTTGACGATATAATTTTGGACGTCTTGATGTTCCAAGTTTGATGCAATATAAAAAGCAAGTTTACTTTTCAAATGGACACAATCTGCACCTGACTGAACGCATAACAGTGAGTTACAGCAATCAGTCATGCAAAGGCAAAGAATAAAATCTGCTTTTTAAATGGCACAAGTTTTCCACCTTAGACAGGGCAATTTAAGCACTGGTTCCATCTTCTTCAATAACCCGATTCATGCTGGTGCCGTGTGTGATGTGAGTCATAGGATTATTACTGAGATCCCGGATGCTGCTATGTCGTGACTGTTCATTGAGCCGATGGGAACTACTGTGCCTGGAGTGATCTGTTAGTCGTGACATGCTTCCATGAGGTAGTCTCTCTTCTATTCCTCTGTAACTGCAGGGAGTGTACCTAATACAGGAGAGTTTATTTTGAAGTGGGTAACAAAACATACTAGAAAATAACACTAAAATTTTTCATGAAAATGCCACATTAAGAGGAAAACCAACAAGTGAAACGAACAAGGAAACCAACTGAAAAAGTAACAACCACTTTTGATGATTTACAGTGATTTCATTTACACTGTAGACTTATACATATGGCTAACCAAAAGAAGGGAGGACATCTACCCATTAGATTCAGAATTAAGGTCCTATTCTTTGGAGAAGGACAGACGCTAAGTAAGGTTAAGTAGAGCTGACTGACATGGAACTATGCTAAGTGTGAATACTTTTCGCATTCAAATGAGTTTGGGGTTATGGGGTGGATACAGGGAGGGGAGGAACAACAATAGATGAAATATGGTATTGTCCAAGGAGTCTAGAAAATTGATTATAATCAGAAGTACAGCTAACTCCAATTTACTAAAAGACCAGGAAGAGGGAGCATATGAAATTAGAGGAGAAATTAGCATAACAACAACAAAAACCCCTGAATGAATTGGCAAGCAATGATGATGGTGTGTGCTGACAGCTTCTTTCCAGATAGCCCAGTTAATAGCTGAATCAACTACTGTAAATGGTCTTAATGACTTTTCATTAGGCCTGAGGCTGTGAAGATGCTATTTCATAGAAGGTACATCTAATTATACGTAACAACATCCTAACACACTGTAACTTATATTCCTGCTAAAGCAAATTCTCTCAGTACCCATAGCTCAAGACCCAGCTTTTGAGTATGTCAACTGGGCTACATTGCTCATTGCAGGCAGTCTTCTCCTCCATCATTGTACTTACCTTGAAAGGCAGCAGTGAGGGGCTGTTAAATTTTCTTCTGTTGCAATCCTGACTCACTGAGTCTCCCACGGGAGGTAAGAAAATTCACACTCATATATGTATCTTTTTGTAAAAAGTATTTGATTTCGGATAACAAACCTCGAAGGAAACTTAACTTACAACTTTAATTCATGTATTAAATTTTAAGTAATGTTTCTAAAAATAAAAAGACTATAGCAGGCCATTTCTTTTTAAAATAGTCATCCAAAGAATTAATCATAAGCAGCTGAAGAGTATTGGCTGTCATTTATCATTCCTTCATAATTACAACAAATTTCATGAGCCAATATAAATCATTTATAAAATTTAAAGATTGATTTCATACACTACTGAGGTGATCTACTTTTACAGCAGTGTTTGTTAAATAATGTTTTCAGTAGATCGTAGAGTTTAAAAACTGAGAAGTCCTTTTAAATTATAAAAGAAAGCATGTATTTTGTTTTCAGTTTTAAATTTGATTTGAGTGTTTTGGTAAATTAATTACTATGTTTACAAATGAAAATATTTTAGAATGAGTTTATTATTCTATTATTATTTTGCCTAATCGTTATTTGCCCTAAACTGAGTGACAGATTTTCCCAAACATGATTTGCCCTCTAATTTGCAGATCTTGCACCTCTCAATGACTTCTTAAGTGTCTATTTCAAACAAATTGGCAAATGAAAAAAAGCAAAAGATGATGCAGTTCTAGGAATGATATCAAAGTAATCAAAAATAAAAACAAATCACTTAAAAATATGAATTGGGTATTTTCTAAAATAAAACCTAAACCTTTGAGTTACAAGTAAAACTCAAAAAATATATTTTTCATAGAAAAAATTACTATATTGAGTTCTTATGTCTAATTATTTAAGCGAAATATGTGGCTATCCACAAAATTCTGGAATACGAACAACCTGCCCATGAATAATTAGATATCAACTACACAGAAAAATAAATTTAATTACAGTATTTAATCTCAATTGTATATATGGGAATTACCAAATTCATTTATCTTTTGACAATCATTTAAGCCACTGTGACCATTTACTCTAATATACAATATGAAAATATACATTAATCTTAATATAAGCTTAGACAAAACAATTAGGATGGTTAATTTAATAAAAAGATTATATGGTGTATTCCAAAGTCAAAACAAAAGAAACCTGAAGATGATTTACTCTTGTTGATGCTCTATACTATTTGCTACCATTAATATAAATAACTGAATTCATCGTAGTTTGACCAATATATCATTACGCATTCCCTAGCTTTCCCTTGTGTTACCTACTTACCATCCTAATCACTCATTCCCAAACTTCCATCTACCTACTCAGCCACTTCCTTTTCTAACCATCCTCTCATCTAATTACCAATTACTCTTCTTTGAAGTTGATACACATGTGTAAGTGTATTTACCTAAGTCTATTTTATTTTACATAGCACTGAGATCAATAATTATCCATCAAGGAGTCTGGACTACAATGAGTATTGAGAAGGGTGTGGATGTGTTTTCTCTCATAACCAAGAAACCATGAGATGATGAGAAAAAGATGGCCAAAAGATAGTGTTAGTTAATAAGTAAGCTTAAAAATTGACTGATGCAGAAAGAAATCTCCATGAGATCGCTTTTGGAATTATGAAAATCCTTATTTAGACTTTTAGGTTCAATGTGGTCTTGGAATCTTTCAAATCTGCTCTGAAGTTCTGGGTATGGCAGAGGATCTTATAGTACGAGTGTTCAGACACCACATATAGAACAGTTTAAGTAGGCTGCGATTACAGTGTTAGGGCCTGAATTTCTGGGAAATGCCCACATTATTTCTAAAGTCATTAGCTATTCAATAGACTTGCTTCCTAATATATATATGCTGAAGTCTGCTATAATCAATTACCTTTGGAAATTCTCTACTCAATATGAACTTATCTTTTGTTACCATTCATTCACCCTATTTATCTCATCTAAGATAGTTTCATGGGCCCATCTGATGTTTCTCTCTTCTGAAGTTCTGTAACATCAATCATCTCTATCACTCATTGTCTTAATTGCTGGCTGGCACTATTATTTAATTAGCTCTTATGTTTATGTCTTATCTTCTCTGTAAGGTTATATCCTCCTAGAATGCAGAAATTATACTTCACCTTTCTTCTATATATCTCTTTATATGGGGTACCCCACATGCATAGGCACTGTACTATAAATGATTGTTCAATCCTATTGAAAAGGATGAGGTAAATAATATCAAATGTCAAAGAATGCTGATAGTTGAGGGAGGGTGGTGTTGCCAAAACATACTCTAAAAGACTCTCTGATTCTCTCCCTCCTTATGAGTGTCTTAAGTTAGGGCCCTTAAATTCGAGTGGAAACTTCCCAACTGGGCTTACCTAAAAACTCCTTCTCTCCTATGCTGTTGCCAAAGGGATCTTTCTCAAATACAAAGCTGATTTCATCACCATAATTGCCCAAAAGTACATGCTATGCTCTAGCCATACTCCAGTACGGAACTTGAAGTCTTTTGTCCTCCCTGCCTCTGCATGTAACTGTTTCTTGTCTTTAATTTCCAACTGCCTCCTCTGAATCCTATTCAAAGTTAGAAGTGCTGTGTTGTTTGTGCAGTTTCCTCTGATTTTCCATGATGCGTGAGATAGTTTATCTCTCTGGGATCCTAAAGCACCTTGTATATGATTTTATTATACCCATTAAAGTGTATCCTAACTGATTGTTTACTCTTCTCTCTTCCATCTCTTGGTTCCTAGCACTTAGAAGAATGCTTCTTACATAGGAGTGCTGAATGGAAGGGAAAAGGCAGGAAAGACAAAAGATACTTGAATGTGGTTAAAAAAACAGGTCATTGATGATGTTGTAAGGTATAGTTTAGGTGGGTAAGGAGTAAAAGAATAGATATACAAGAAATCAAGGACAGAATACATAGAAAATAGTCAAAATATTCATTTAAAAAATCTGCCAAGGAAAAGGAAAAGAAATTGATAAAAATAACATAAAAATGTATCACAGTCAATGAAAGACTGCTATTTTTTAAAACATGGAGTAGCTGACCCAGTTAGAAGGCAAAGACATCAAGTTGAGAGGAAAAACCAGAAGATCTAAAAACAGAGTAAGGACAGGAATCACAGCCTACAGTAGGACAGAGAAGACTGTGAGAAAGGCTGGAATAAGATTGAAAAGATACCACAGTTGTAGAAACAGATGTTTTAAAGTGAACACAGAATGAGTTCCATTTTAGGCATAAGAATTTTCATTCCTTCAGTTTCCCAAACTAGAAATCATTAAAAAAATGAAAGAAAGAAAAACTCTGACAGTCTTTCTCTAGCTGCTATTAATCCATCACCAATTCCTACCTTTTCATTTCTTCTTTCTAAATATTTTCCAGATCAGTTCTTTCTCTCTTCCCACTGCCACCACTTTCCTACTAACCTTCATCATCTCTCAACCAAGTTACTGCAAAGCTCCTAAGAAGTTTCTAACCTAGTGTCTCCATTGTCAAATTTAACAAGAAAATATATCCAGCCTTCTCTCAAACATTCTCACTATGAAGATTTCTCTGACCTCTCACCCTTCCTATTTTTGTAAATAAAGTTTTACTGAAACACAGCCATTCCCATTTAACTACATATTGTCTATGGTCATGTTACAACAGCATCAATGAGTAACTGCAACAGAGACCATATGACTCACAAAGCCTAAATTAATTACCATGGGCTCTTCATAGAAAAAGTTTGCTAACCTCTGAGCTATACAGTCTTCCCTCGGTATCCATGGGGGATTAGTTCCAGGACCCCTGCGGATGGATACTAAAATCCGAGGATGCTGCAGTCCCTGATGTAAAACGGTGTGGTATTTGCATATAACCTATGGACATCCTCCCGTACACTTTAAATCATCTCCAGATTACTTATAATATCTAATATAACGTAAATGCTATGCAAATAGCTGTTATACTGTATTGTTTAGGGAATAATGACAAGACAAAAAAGGTCTGTATATCTTCAGTACAGACACAACCATTGTAGGCCTAACGACATAGTACATGTCAGCAACAAGGTAACATTATTTTTCCAAGTATTTTCGATCCATAGTTGATTGAATCTACAGATGCAAAACCCATGGTTACAGAGGGCCGACTGTACCATCATACTTATATTTTACTTTAGTTGTTCACTTACAATAATAATAGAAGTTAATATCAGAAACTTACTGAGACGGGCACTGTTCTAAGCAATTAGATATATTATATCTTATTTTCTACAACATTACTAAAGAGGCAGATATTATTACTACTTCCATTTTATAGATGAGAAAACTGAGGCTTACTATGCCAGATCCCATGTTTTTAACTACAAGACTAATAGTGACTATATTATTTCTTAATAGACTGTGCGCTTATTAAAAACAGAGATTATTCCTAAATTATCTTTGTATTCCCAGAGTCTAGCACAGTGACTGATATAGTAGATATAATTGTTTGCTAAATTAATCTTATTAAAATAATCACCTTCACCCTGCCTTCTCCCTGCTCAGCACCCTCAATGGCTCTGTGTTGCTTACTGCATCAAGTCAAAACTCTAAACTCCTCTGACTGGCTTTAAGTCGGATCATAATCTGGGACAACTGTTCCCAGTACAGTTCAAAAAAATTAACAATGTTCAACTTCTATATCAGAATTGGCTACTCTTCCTTCTTAAGCTGTGTAACTCTAATTCAGCACATGAAATAAACTAAACTATCTAAAAAACTCACCTGCCATCACGGGATCTGTGGAGGCTGCCATGGTAGCTGCTCACTTTGCTGTGGACACTCCCTGCTTTGCTTCTCTGATCATCCACCATCACCAGCTGAGTTGAAGAAGCATGTGTGGATGTTCCTTGAGTGGAAGTTCCTCTTGATTTTCTTATAATAGGAGTATTTGGATCCCTCAGGAGGGACTGAGCAAAATCCGGTTCTTGGAGTACCTGTCGGCTCTCATTCACCATCCTAGACAACAAAATACTAAATTTAAGATACAGATTAACATTCCTATAGACCAAGAAACAATACTTTTGTGGCACACCGGCATTATTCTTGAAATTAATTGCTTTCCACCTAATGTCTTTAGGACAATGTAAGGTCACGTTGAGAGAGGAAAGAATATAACAAAAATCTGTGTCAATCTGTCCCCTAAAGTAGTATGATGGAAAGAGGACTGTGTTGGCATAAGGAAATCAGGATTTTAGTTCCAACTCTAGCAATAAATGTATGACCTTAGGCAAGTCACTACTTCCTTTCCTTCATTTTCCTCATCTATAAAATGAAGGTATACAGTTTCATCATTTCTAAAAAGTCCCTTTCAGCTAAAGAATTTTATGATCTTCAAGGACACTGAAACATTACAAAGATACTACTATCAAGTAGAAAAATTGTTCTATTGCATGGTTTATGGAAGTAGTGGAGGCCTCAATGTAGCACATATACAACATTTTTTAATTTGTAAGAACAGTTGTTTTAAGGCTACAACTTGATTTTATGGCAAAAGCAGTTGTCTAGTGCTGGAATAAACATGAGTGGTCATAATTGGAACAAAACATGATAAATTAACTTAAGCAAATATACAATTAAGTCCCAGACATAGTAAAGGATTAGAAGAAAAATTTAAGAGGATAAATTATTGTCAAGGGCAGGGATGGCCGGATGGCTCAGTTGGTTAGAGCGCGAGCTCTTAACAACAAGGCTGCCAGTTTAATTCCCACATGGGATGGTGGGCTGCGCCCCCTAAAACTAAAGATTGAAAATGGCAACTGGACTTGGAGCTGAGCTGCGCTCTCCACAACTACAATGAAGGACAACGACTTGGAGCTGATGGGCCCTGGAGAAACACACTGTTCCCCAATATTCCCCAGTGAAATTCATTTAAAAAAATTTATTGTCAAGGGCAAAAGTTTTTAACTGTTATGAAAGTGTTCAAAGCAGACAGATGTTTATGATGATGAACAAAGCCGTAATTAAATACAAGACCCAATTAAATAGTTGCCAAGATCAGTATGTCAGTTTATGTAAATAAGTAACTATGAGCATCAGTACCCTGCAATGACTCCACAGATACACAATTACATTACATTAAAAAAGCCTCCAATATGTAAAGATTGGATCATACAGTGAGAAAGTGCATATATTCTGTTTTCAAATTATAAAAGCACTGTTGTTATGTTAGTGCCAGGGTAGAAGTGCTGAAGGAAGAAGAATATACGTTGAGTACCTGCATTGTACCAGGTGTTTTAAATATGTTCTCCTTTGATCCTTCTTAGTAATGTTCTTCTTATGGACACTAATGTCCTGAGAGGATATTTCTAAGAGAATATGACATATCCATTAAAAATAAATATTGTGATCCCCATTTTATAGATGAAGATACTACGAGGTTGTAAGGGATTAAAGAACTTGCCAAAAGTCACACAACAAAACCAGTAGTCAGAGATGAAACTTAAGTTTAAGTGGCTTAGAAGCCAATCATAAAGTAATGATAAAACATGTTTATATCCTGAAAACAAGTGTCAAAAACTAGATAGAAAAAAGAACAAGTCAAAAGAAAAACAAAACCCAGTATTTGTTCCACTGTCCTCAGTGGCCCCATTCGTGTATATGTACATCCCAAGTCAGTCTTCATCACTGACTTTATTTTCTACATTTTTAAAACTTGGTTCAAACTGACTTCTGGTTGTTCCAAAACTTTAATCCACTTTCAAATGGTGACGGTTTGTCCCCTCATTTTACAGATATGAAAACAGAGGTCCAGAGAAAGTAAGTGATGTGACCTAGATAATTCTAAAAGATTTCTAAATATGTTTCAATTAGTGTCAGACAGTCTTAAATGTGGCTTCACGTAGGAGGAGAACACTAATTTGATTTACACAGTTTTAGAAGCCAGTCTCTATAGCACGGTATAATAGAAGGGATAAAAGCAAAGACTGGTTTACAGTCAGACTGCTTGGGTTTGAATCCCAATTCTAGCACTCACTAGCTATGAAACCGTGGTTCCACGCCTCCGTTTCCTTACCTGCAAAACGATGATCCCAAAATTGTTCAGAGGAGTAAACGATTTAACAATATATAAAATGCTTAGAACAGTGCTGGGAGTATTACATGTGCTCGGTTAACAGGTAACCACTATTATGATTACTTTATAGTCATTCTCAAAGGCAAAACCAGACAGATGCCAGAAATAGCTAAGGACGCTCACACTCTCGTGCTCCAGAGTGAGCGGCTGCCTCTCTAGCCCAGAGCACAGTCCTGGCTTGAAGGATCCCAGTGACTTGGCTGGGTGGGGACCCATGGTTGCAGAACCAAATAGAAGGATCTTTGGGAATTTTAACCAGTTTCAAAAGGATTCTGGCCCAACCAGAATCCCCCAAATAACTTGGATGATTCTCCGTAAAGGTAGCTTGGGTTTGGCTCTCTCTGGAATTTCTAATGCAACCCTCTTACCGAATTGTTTGTGCATGGTCCAGAGATGACCAGGAATGTAACTCAAGCCCTTTCCCCAGCATTATGTTTTACTATGATTAAAATATATATGCATAAAATATATTTAAAAATTTCAAAGACTACGTAGATAAATCCCACAAAGAGGAAACTCCATGAAAGCAGGGACTTGGCCTGATTTTTCTGCTACTAAATTCCCGGTGTCCCAAAATAGTTCATGGCACATAGGAAGCATTCAATAAAGAACTTTCCTAAAGATAAATTAATGCCTAGAAAAAACATGTTTCTTGTTGTTGAATGAATCTTTTCCATTCTTTCCTTCTCTGCCCTAGGAAATCGTATATAAAGGATAAATGCATTATCTGATATCACTAAGTAGCAGTCTCAGATATGCTAATAAGACATATTTTTTAATGTGATTTTCTAAATCTAATCTGTTTAATAGAAACTGCTAATTATTGGTATTTTAGAAAATAGAGATTTTGTTATTGAAGTACTTTAAGTTGTTTAAGAAAAGTACATTAACCCATACAAGGCACAACATTTTAAATATAATCTTAAGAGTTTTATAGACTATCCCCCGAAGCCCATTTCCATGAATTGTATGTTAAGTAAAATCATAGGAATATGGACTCCACTAACTTAGAATTCAGATATAGTATACATATAAGACTAATACTAAAAAGTTTGAAATGATTTGTTCTTTTGTGAATATTGGAGAGTCATATTTGTTTTATTTTATGAACTAAGGGCTCAAAAAATTAAAGATTCTTTAATATGCCCTCAAAAGACTGCTCTGGCAAGTCTTATATTTACCATGATCCTCTAATATGCAGCACTGTGGCTAGTTAAGAATTAAAATACTTTCTTAAACATTTCATACTTTCTTAAAATACTTTCTTAGACATCATTTTTCTATTCTGGATTTAACATGTACTACATCAGAATGGAAGAACATGCTATTTCTTTAGATCATTTATGGTATGCCTGGAAACACAGTAATAATTGGAAATGGAAGTCTAATCTAATACCCATGTGACTTTGGCCAAGTCACTTATTAACCTCTCTTGTGTCTCAGTTTTCTCATCTGTAACAGACATGACAATACATACCAACCCTCAAAGGAACATCAAAAGGATAAAATAAGAATATATGTAAAGCATTAATTTGTTTTTAATTTTAAGAAAATTATAATTTGGATTTTTAAAAATAAAAATTGGCCTTCCCTCAAATATTCTGAATTAGTAAGGAATAGGTCTTAAGCCCAAGTCTACTTGGCTATCTTGTCAGAATTAGGTTTTTTTTATTTTTTTAACTTTTTAAAAATTTATTTTAAGTGTTTTTTTACAGGACCCATCGGCTGCAAGTCAAGTAATTGTTTCAATCTGCTTGTGAAGGGCACAGCTCACAGAGGCCCATGTGGGGATCGAACCGGCAACCTTGTCGTTAAGAGCACCGCGCTCTAACCAACTGAGCTAACCAGCCACCCCTTGTCAGAATAAGCTTTTAGCTTTTAATTAAAACATGCTACCAACTGAGCTAACCAGCCACCCCTTGTCAGAATAAGCTTTTAGCTTTTAATTAAAACATGCTACTATGCCAATCTTAACTGATGGTAGCTGAGGTTACAATCTTGTTGGAATTCTTCCTCCAAATCCAAATTATTTTA
This sequence comes from Rhinolophus sinicus, assembly GCF_036562045.2. NCBI lineage: Eukaryota > Metazoa > Chordata > Mammalia > Chiroptera > Rhinolophidae > Rhinolophus > Rhinolophus sinicus. Next base: position 99,310,283 of record NC_133757.1, read on the forward strand.
ACGTAATCAACACAAAAAAATTTATGTGAATGTGAAGTTTGTGAACGTTGTGATAATTTACTTCAACTTACTCTTTTTTCCTACGACCATGAAAAAAACTGGCCCATTCAAAGCATGTCTTTTTGCTTCCAACCCAAAATATGGACGGAATACCAACTATGAGAGCCATTAGATATTTCATCAGAAAGAGAATCAGGTCTGGACGACTCATCTGAGTGACCTATAAGAAGGGAAAGAAAAATATCTTAAATATATAAAAAGAACTTTCTATTAAAAGCCATTATAAAATCTTTTAAATAAATAATAGTAAAATAATTCTACAAATCTACAAACATCAGTTTTCATTTAAACAGTTCTATAATTTCCTAGCTATATAGAAAAGATACAAACTCCTGAAAATTTGACAATTTTATTTTTCCAAACTTTTATTTACTTTAAGTGTTTTTAAAATAAAATACCCATCAGCTCCAAGTCAGCTGGTTGTTTCAATCTAGTGGTGGAGGGAGCAGCTCACAGTAGCCCATGTGGGGATTGAACCGGCAACCTTGTTAAGAGCACCACACTCTAACCAACTGAGGTAACCAGCTGCCCCTTGACAGTAAATTTATAATCTATACTTTGAGTCCTATATTTTTCTTATTAGCTCACATTGGATATATTTTAAAGAAAAAGATTATTACTGTAGAAATAAACCACAAATAGGAATAGAGGCTCAAGTAATACCTCTATTCTTCGTAGCCAATTTTTCTAGTCCTATCATTGGTCTTCACAATATAAAATTAGGGCAGTATTAATCTTCCCCCCCATTTTATTAATTTGTTGTTATCTTTAATATGCGCTTCCTTTTACCTACTTCATCTTTACTCTGCTTGCTCTTTTCAAGCTTCCTCTTTAACCCAAGAATTATTTATAAGTGCATTTTCTAGTTTCTAGTCAGATACGTTTTTCAAAAATTTCTTTTTATTGCTGGTTTCAAGTTCAATTACTGTGGTCAGAAAATGTGATCTACAGATTCTGATTACCTTAAATTTTGGAGACTCCTTTTGTGATTTAGGACACAATTTTTATAAGTGTTCTTTGTGTGCTAAAAAATAAGGCATATTCTCTGTTTGTTGGGTACAACATTTTCTATATGCACTAGATCAACTTCATTAGTTGTGTTGTTCAAATCTTCCCTACATTCTTAACTGATTTTCTGTTTACCTATCCATTTTAATAGAGGTATGCTCTCACATAACTGTGAACTCATCTATTTTCCTTCTAATCCTGTCAGGTTTCATTTTCAGGCCTACGTGAGGTGTTATGTAAATTCAATAATGCTCTAGCTGCTCTTTTTACCTTTTTAATGCTCTTCACCTTAAACTGTATTTTATCTGACATTAATATTGTCACATCAGCTTTTCACTTCATCACATCAGCATATTTTCCAGGTGTATCTTTTCCTATTTACCAATGTATTTCTTTCAAGTCTGTCTGTCTGGGTTATACAGCTTCTTTTAAGTGGTATATAGATTACTCCCATAAAAATGTAAACGCCATGAGGAGGCTTTCCCCCACCACCACTATTTTATCCCCAGAGCCTAGACCATTTCCTGGTACCTAGTAGGTGGTCAACACATACATACATACATACATACATTTAAAATATATACTGCGTTTCCCCGAAAATAAGACCTAGCCAAACAATCAGCTCTAATGCGGCTTTTGGAGCAAACATTAATACAAGACCCGGTATTATATTATATTATATTATATTATATTATATTATATTAATTATATTATAAATGTTTATACTGATTAATGTTTGCTCCAAAAGCCGCATTAGAGCTGATTGTCCGACTAAGTCTTATTTTCGGGGAAACACGGTACTTATACAGTTGGTATACAACTTTCTGGTACACAATCTTGTAATACTTATGAAAAAATTTAAAGAATTTCTTGAGAAATTCTATCTCAAGAAATATATCCTAAAGAAATAATAGGTCAATAATAGGGAATAGTTTAAATAAATTATGCTACATACGAATAACCAAATAAGCAGCTACTCAAAAATAATAAAGTGAAAAAAGTAAGATACAGACAGTAGTGGGCTAGTAAATATTTAACAGCTGGCTTTCTGGATGGAGGAGAGCCCTGGTTTCTGATTCTGCCCATTTCTGTGGTGTAACACACTAACTATGGCTATTCTCAAGCTACCAAGGTGATATCACTAAATATGAAGTCATGAAGAGATGCACACAATTGTTGCTTGTGAGCCTCTGTGAGTCAGTACATATAGTGCTCTAATAGATGTAGACTAACATGTCAAATATGATCACATTTATCTTTTTAAATTGAATGTAATATCTATAACATTATTTATACATAGCTCAGCTAGGACTGCTGGAAAAGGCGGAAGCAGGCTGGGGCTCTCTCTCTCCCTACTTCCCTCTCCATCTTCATTCAGCCTTTCCATATAGCTTATTACTAGCTTGGAATTCCACACACCTTGTGGTTACTAGAGGCTGGCTTCTCCCAGAGCAAGCATTCTAAGAGAACTTGGCATAGCCGCCTTGGGGTTATATATCTCCAAAGAGCAGCTACCAAAATGTTAGAAAAATATACAGGAAAGTATAAATAGTGGTTACATTGTTGGGGAGACGTGTTTTTACTCTGAGCATGTTTTACAATAATTTTTTCTTGATATTTTGGAATATTTAAAAGTGGACAAAACTATATGTATATGAGTATAACCAATACTTACAAAACATATTTAACCAGGTAAACTTTTACAATGTTAATAGAATGCCAAAAGCTCATGTGATACAATTGAAATGGATTATGGTAGACATATCAATAAACGTTCTACAAATAAATTGCTCTAAGAAATTTTCAAAAATTATATTGATATTTAATATATAGCATATAGTGAATATCATAAGTATGTAAAGCAAGCTATCTAGATTAGTGGTCAACGAGACAGAAAGCATGATGATGAATTACAAATGAATCAATGTCCAAGATTTATGTTCTGCATTTATACACAAACACATATACACACACACACAAAAACGCACAAACACACACACACGCACAAACATTGTCTGGTGACTTCCTTACATTCTCTATTATGGCACATTACTTCTTAAAGACAGATTTTCACATAATATGAAGAAACAGACATATGTAGCATATAAAAGGTTGAAACATGTCAAGTTCTCAGAACTGTGCTTGACACCTAATAAATGCTCAAACATGTGGTGCATGGAGCACGACTGTCTCAGAAGAGACTAAAATCCATAAATGAAGGCAATCGAGGCAGAGAAGGGAGACAATCAGCATTCACTGTAAGCCTTGTATCTTGATTATTGTCCTTCTTCCACGTCAGCCTGGCTAACTGTGTACCGCGTACATTCTATCATCTGAACAACTGAGCTCCACTGACAACACTCTAATTTTAATCCACAGAATTTTGCAATATGATTTTATTCAATCACAATATGGAAAATATTTTCCAATGTTTTGTTTTTCCAACTTACATCCATAATCCACCAACGACCCTGGGGCTTAAATTCTTTTTAATTAAATAGAAAAAAACTATTCATGCTAAAAGGGAAAAAAGCATTGCAAAAAAGGAAAACCACCAAAGGCATATTTATGGTTATTGTGGTGTCCTACATTTAATTCTTATTTCTGAGACTTTGGCTTTGAATCAAGTTGGCAGAGTCCTTGGCTTTTTTCCCAATCATGCAGAATCTATATTTTACTAATGGAGACACATATTGTATTAGTGTTGCTTTCATTTTAAAAAATAGATTAATTACAAAAAGTTTGGCTTATATTGAGCCTCTGGTCATTTAAACCTTCATAAAAATAAACTATTGTATCAGACTCATGCAGAATCTGTCATGTTGATAAGCAACAACAGTTCTAAAATGGAGGTCTTCTGATTCCAATTTTTTTTGCACTTACTATACTATATTGCTTTATCTGCCTTTACTTTTATTCTGCTTTGAAAAGTCACCCAATCACCCTATCAGATATAAAGAGCTATCATAATGCTATCGTAATTAAGACAACGATAGAAGATTAAACAAGGGCAGAAAACAGACCATGGAAAAGAATTGCAAAATAACTTTCACATATGGAAACTTGATATGACAGAAGTAGCATTACAAATCAGTGGAGAAAAGATGGACTAGTCATTAAATGGTGCCAACTGGATATCTACATATTTTTAAAATGGTACTTTTTAAAATATGGTAACTTTTAAAAATGGTAATTTTTTTCTATAGAAAATAAATTCTATAGATTAAAAACCCACATCTGAAAAGCAGAACTTTAAAACTGCAGAAGAAGATTTTTTACGAACTTGGAGTAGAGATTTCTTAGATACAATTTAAAAAGAAAAAAGAAAACGATGGGTAAGTAATACACAAAAATTTTTCAATTCTGCTCATCAAAAGGCATGATTTAAAAAGTGAAAAGCCATGCTAGATCTATGTAATGCACAGAACTGATAAAGAATATGTGTGTATATCTTTGTGTCTGTATAAACAAGCAATTCACAGAAGAGGAAACCTAAATAGCTAATAAACATGAGAAAAGAAGTTCAATCTCACTAGCAATCATGGAAATACAAATTAAAATAGCTGCCAATGAGGACTGCCAATAAGACTGGCAAAAATTAAAAAGTCTGATGATACCAAGTTATGGTGCGGATGTAGAACAAGAAATCTCTGTACTTTCATATGGGGTTCTAAATTGCTTCAACAGCTTTGGAAAGCAATCTGGCAACGTCTGGTAAAGTGAAAGATTCATGCAAGTATATTTTATGACCCAACAATTCCATTTTTAGGTATATATTAACAGAGAAACTCACCTGGATGCATAAAAATATTCATAGCGTCATTATTTATAACAGGAAAAACAAGGTACAACCTAAATATTCATTAAGAGTAAAACAGATAAACAAATGTGATATATTCATACAATAGAATGCTGAACAGCAGAGAAAGCAAATAAACACATACATATTACCATAGACAAATCTCACAAACATAATGAATGACAAAACAAGCTGCAAAAAATACACACAGATTTGACACTACAAAGTTTTAAAATACTTAAATACTATATATGATTTAGTAAAATACATATGAGTAAATACATAAGTAAATACACAAAACACCAAATTTGGGATGATAGTTTAGAAGGGAGATTAGATCACTGAAGGGGACCTCGTGTTTTGTTGGTGTTTTCTTCATTAAACGGATGGTAGATCTATTGGTGTTCAATGTGCATTATTATTCTTAATACGTATCTGTATGTCAGAAACATTTATAATACCTTTTAGAAAGAAAGGACAAAAAGAAAATCAGGGCTCCCACAATTACAACATACTTCGTTCCGCTCAAGGAGGCAATAGTTTTTAAATTAAAGCATCTCTCGATAGGTTAAACAAAGTAAAGCGCTAGAAAGTAATTCACTTAACTAGATCTGTATGTATATGTCTTCCTTTTACTCTCTAAATTTATCTTCTCCCATAACTGGCCCACCAATTTCACTGGCCCACCTGTGAAAAATAAGTATGTTAAGCTGGGGTTTCAATTCCTAAGCTTTCCTTCAATCATTAGAGAAAATCATAATATACAAACCCCACATTTCAAATATTTTGCAAATAATCGCCTTTTCTTTTCCAAACACAGAGACTACCTCTTTAAAAGAATTCTTTGTTCTAAATTCAAGAATGGCTAATGGCAATAAGGAAAGTTAAACAATTTACATCCTAATTAACTTGACCAGTGACTGCTGTAAAACTCTGTGTGATGTCAACTTTTAGGTTAAAAAAAAAATTAAAGAACAAATTTTTATCCCACCCTTTAAGGAACACACAGCTTCCCACGTAAGAGACTAGATAGGCAGAGATGAGAAAATGGCTTGATGAGTAAAATGACAGGAAATAAAGCAGAGCTTGCCTGGTTAGTAAGGAATTGATTGATACCGAGCATAATGCTCAGAGAACTAACCAGAGAATATCATCACAAAGATTTATCATGACATCTGGATATATTGTGCCTATTATTAAATTAACCTCACAGAAAATTCACAAATAAGGTAAGAAAAGGCTTAACACCAAAATTCACTCAAGAACTTAAAAAGAAAACAGAAATAACAGTTATCTCAATTCTATTCTATAATTCCTTTGCTTTGATGGTATTAAGAAATAGAAATTTTCACTCCTTCAGAAGTTACATTTGATTAAGCAAAGGGCAACACCTTGAACTTTCATCCAAATTATACCTGAGGAAAAAAATGATCATCACTGTCACTTTAGCTTTATGAACTAGAAATAACTAGAAAATGGAACAGTATATTATACACATACACTTTACAATAATGAATGCAATAACTGGGAAACAAGTAATTAAAAACTCTGGAATTTATGCTTTATCTTGATGCATGTAAAGAACTCTGAACATCCTTCACAGTATAATGATACTCATTCACCATGTAAAAAGCATAACCTTTCTTTTCTTGGATTAAAAAAAATAAACTATTGGTTTTTCCCCAAAACAAATCAAATGAAAGGTAGATCATTTTGAAAAGTTCCATTCTCTCTTCCAAACATGAACTGCAGAATAATTAGAAAACTTTTTTTTAAATTAGTTTGTTATTAAGTATAGAATGAAACAGAAAATATGGTTTACACTTTGCCAAGCATTACCACAGCAGATCAATTTCCTCAGCCCTGTAAAAACTATTTAGGGGATAGACCACATTCAGAAACGAGTTCTTTGAAACTCTTCAAAATTGTTTTGCAATCTCATGGTTTACTACAATAAGACATTAATGAAGAAGATACAAATAAATGGGAAGATTTCATGCTCATGGATTAGAATATTGTTAAAAGGTCCACACTTCCCAAAGCAATCTTACAAATTCAACGCAATCCCCATCAAAGTTCCAATGGCATTTTTCACAGAAATAGAACAAGCAATCCTAAAATTTGTATGGAACTACAAAAAGACTCCATATAGCTAAAGCAATCTTGAGAAAGAACAACAAAGCTGGAGGCATTACACTCTCTGATTTCAAACTCTGTTACAAAGCTATAGTAATCAAAACAGTATGGTATTGCATAAAAATAGACACATAGATCAATGGAACAGACCCCAGAAATTAACCCATGTATACATGATCAATTAATTTACAACAAAGGAGCCAAGAATATACAATGGGGAAAGGACAATCTCTTCAAATAAATGGTGCTGGGAAAACGGGACAGTCATATGCAAAAAAAAAAAAAGAAAAGAAACTGGACCATTCTTACACCATTCACAAAAATTAACTCAAACTGGATAAAAGACTTGAGGTGTAAGATCTGAACCCACAAAACTCCTAGAAGCAAACATAGGCAGTAAGCTCCTTGACATCAGTCTTGGCAATAATTTTTGGATCTGACACCAAAAGCAAAAGCAACGAAAGCAAAAATAAACAAGTAGAACTACATCAAACTAATAACTTCTTCATAGCAAAGGAAACCATCAACAAAACAAAAAATTAATCCCAGTCAATGGGAGAAAATATTTGCAAACCATGCATCTCATGAGCAGTTAATATTCAAAATATATACAGAATTCATACAACTCAATAGCAAAAAATAATCCATCTGATAAAAAAAATGGGCAGAAGATCTGAATAGGCAGGTATGTTTCCAGAGATACATATGGCCAACAGGTATATGAAAAGGCACACAACATCTCTAATCAAATGTAAATCAAATCATAGGGAGATATCTCCTTCCCATGTGTTAGAATGGCTATTATTAAAGACAAGAAATAACAAGTATTGGCGAGGATGCAGACAAAAGGGAACCCTTGTGCATTGTTGGTGAGAATGTAAATTGGTGCAGCCACTATGGAAAACAGTATGGAGGTTCCTCAAAAAATAAAAAATGGAACCACCATATGACTCACCAATTCCACTTCTGGGAATGCATTCAAAGAAAATGAAAATACTAATTCACTGTGCACGCGTGCACACGCGCACGCACGCACGCACGCACACACACACACACACACACACACACCATGGAATATTATTCAGCCATAAAAAGGGAAATCCTGATATTTGCAATAATATAGATGTACCTAGAGGATATTATGTTAAGTGAAATAAGTCAGAAAGACAAATACTTTATGATCTCATTTATATGTGGAATGTAAACCAAAATAAAACAAAAAAAACCTAGTTCATAGATACAGAGAACAGATTGATGGGCCAGAGGCAGGGGGTAGGAGAAATGGGTTAAGGTGGTCAAAAGGTACAAACTTCTAGTTATCAAATAAGTCATGGGGGTGTAATGTACAGCATGGTGACTATAGTTAATACTGCATAGTATATCTGAAAGTTGCTAAGAGAGTAAATCTTAGAATTTCTTATCATAGGAAAAAAAGTTTTGTAGCTGTGTATGGTAATGGATGTTAACTAGACTTAGTATGGTGATCATTTCACAATATATACAAATATCAAATAATGTTGTTTTGCTTTTTCAATTAGTTTTAGATCAAGGCTAGGAAAGCTCTCCGAACTTTTCATTAAGAATATGACATGCATAAAACATGGTTTTACGGTTCTAATTTATGTTTACAGGTATAAAGCAAAAGTTACGACATTCAGTAGCAAAATACATGGTTAACTATCCTTTCTGGGTCTTAAGGTCATAAATGGTTATGAAAAGATGGGAATTAAATTTAGTGACCTCCTACTGTATGCTGGGTTCTTTTAAGTATATTGTGATTTATTTCTCAGAACAATCTTACAGAAAAGTAACTGGATATATAAGAAACTACACCTGAAATCTATGTAATTTTACTAACAATTGTCACCCCAATAAATTAAAAAGAAACTGTATATAGTGGTTACTGGAGGTGATGGAGAAGGGGTGAAAATTGAGAATATGAGGATAAGAGAAGGAATAATGCTTTTCACTATATATTTTTAACATAAATCATGCTAAGACATCACCTGTTCAAAAAATTAAATTAAAAAACAATCAGAATTCTAAAAACCCTAAATAACAAGAGGCCTATGATGGGGAGACAGCAAAAAGAAACGGATGGTGGGGAAGAGCATTTGGTAAGGGTTTCTAGATCACCATTAACCGATTTCTTACGAAACTCACTGATTCCAGCATTAACCCAATTCTTGTCTATACATACATTTTGTCATGTTTTTTTCCTACTGGATTTTAAGTGTATTTTTTAAACACACAAATTACATTATGATTAGTATTTTATAGAAATATTTGTTTAGCTTTATATACATGTTTACTTTATTTCACCATTTCTTCTTTCACCTCCTACTTTCCTTCAGAGATCATTTTCATTCTTCTTCAAATACAACCTCGAGAAGTTCCTTAAGTACAAGTCTCTTGGTGATAAACTCTGGATTTTTGTTTAAATGGAAATGGATTTATTTCATCCATGTTCTTGAGAACAGGTTGAGTTCTCCAGAAGATGCAGAGATGAAGTTTGGAGTGTAAGATGTTTATCAGCAAATAGTATCTGTGAAGGAAAGGGAGTGGGCAAAGGAGGAAGCCGACCTGCCCTGCGTTCAGAAAAGCCTCTGCCAAACAGGTAGGGAGTTCTGGAGCAAATAGTGACCTTCAGAGGGTCTCAGGCTGGGCCAACAGCCAGGCCTTCTTAGCCCATCGAACAACTGCTGGTTGCAGGCAGCCCCGGGAAGGGCATCACCTCAGATAAGGCAGCTCTCTGTGGCCGAAGGGTGTCTGCTGACCACATGTCTGCAGCCGAGCAGCAAGTCTTTCTTTGCAGGAGATCTGGCAGTGTGTCTCCATGTCTACCACATGTTTCACAAGGTACGATTTTCTGGTTGAAAAGTTTTTTTCTCTCAGTATTTTAAAGATAATACACTGTCGTCTGGTTTTCACTTTTGTTGAGTGCTCTGCTGTCATTTTAACTGTTGGTCTTTTTAGATGACCTCCTTTCTTTGAGACTGCTTTCAAGATTTTTATCTAGGGTGTTGTGCAGTTTCACCAAACTGTGGATTTCTTTTTATTTATCCTCCTAGGGGTATGTAGTGCCTCCTTGATCTGTAAATTCATGTGTTCAGCAGTTTTAGAAAATGTGCAGCCATTATCTCTTTAAATAGTTTCTCCTACATTCTCTCACTTTCTTCCTCCTGGGACTCTTAGGATTAGACCCTCTCATTCTGTCCATCATTTCTCTTAACATCACTTTCATATTTTCCTCGTGTCTCTTGCTGCACTCTGGATAACTTTATTTTCACCTACATATACTAGTTCATTCAATTTCTCTTCCAACAGCGGTATAAACTGTTTTATGTTTCAAAAATTAGAGTTTCTATTTCTAAAATTGTTTCTAGAAATACAATTTTTTAAAACACTGTTATTTATTCCAAGTAATTTCTTACAGATTGGTAAACTTTGTCACTGTATCTGTTATTTCACAAATATTACATCTTTGTCTATTATTCAGTATCTGACAATTTCCATACCTGCAGTTCTAAGTCTGACGTTGTTATGTCCAATGACTCGCATTCACAGTCGCTTGTTTTCACATATGTTTGGTGGCATTATATTGTGAGCTATTTGGTTAATCAATTCAGTGGGAATCCTGCAGAAGGAATTTGCTTCTGCTGATTGCCAGGAGGTACAACTAACCTGGAAATACTTCAGCCTAACACTGGTGATTTAGGCTCGCAATGGGGTTCCTGGCTCTCTTTCCCAATTTTCCAGCTGGCCCAAGTCTCCATTTCCACCAACAGCAACCATACCTCAGTGACCTGTCCCCTCCCAGCTGCCTGACAGCCGCTGCATGACCAGCCCTAGATGCTTATTGTGCTGGCTCCACTTCATAGTTATTTTTGAAGTGGGGCACTCTTTGGAGATCTCCCCTAAATCATGTAAGATCCTTGACATCTCAAATAGTGTGTTCTTTCCAGATTTTATCGGTCCAGACTTCAATTGTTGATGTCCCTATTCAGACACTGTCAGAAGGCATATTGTCAGAACGGAACTTGAGTGTATTATTTTCCTAATGTTCTACTTTGAGACAAACTTCTTAGCTTTCTTTAGCAAACTTATTAGCAAACTCAGTGATCTTAACGCAGTTTGTAAAGTCACTGACAGAACATTTGTATTCATCACAGGAAATAAAACGGAAGATTTCATATTTGATGTGATCAGGCAGGTGGTTAGCAGGGGAAAAAGAAAAAAGCCCACGTAAAGCAGAAAAATCACACACACAAAACCCCCGCCCCCATATTCATTTTCACTTAAAATAGTTACTCATCTGATTAAGGGCAAGCCTTTTGATTGCTGGTCTGCTAATTAGGATTCCAGTTTTTTCTTGCATGTTTATTCGTCATCCATGATTTCCAGTTTCTATTTATTTAAAGTGAACAGAAAACCCAAATACTTACAAAGCAATCAAAATCAAAATCCTATTTTTACAATCTCCTCAACCAAATCTTTGACAACTCATCATTCCCATACCAACTTCAATAATAATCTTTAAAAAAAAAAACCAACTTGAGTCTTTCCAAAGCAATCAACTTAGTTTTCACGATAACAATGCTTTTTTTTCCAACCCATACTTCATTGGTTTACCAAAAATTTAACTCAATTCTGTATTGAAGCAACACATACTACTGATATAAACAGATTTTAGAATAAACAATAAACTCAGAGTAGACATAACGAACACCATTAACACATAACTACTGGCAAGAAGAGGAGTGCGCAGGCACTCCAGCCAGCCTTTTACCCCAAGCATCCCACAGGCACTGCGCATCAGTTAATTTTATAGACGTCCGGGGAAGTATCTTCTAACCCAGCAAGCCAGCTAATCTGAAGTCAGTTATTCTGAGCATAACTGGTACCTGTTTATGGCTCTAGTATCAGAAGGAGCTCAGTGTCACCTCCTGGCTCTACCTCTTGACAGCGAGGTGTTCAGAGTGGGCCAAGAACAAAATGGAGTCGTCCAAGAGGACAAACAAGCCACTGTACCAACACATGGGTGTTTTGTAGGAGGAGGAAAAGAACTGTAAAGGACTGAGTGAAAACTCTTAATCACCCTCCTCCTCTCCCTTCCCTTGCTAACGTGTCCCTTCCCTCGCGAGGCCTGCTAGAATTAGGGAGGGGCCTGGGACAAAGGAGGAACGGAAAAGGGTGGCTTATGAGGCTCAGCTTTAGGCCTTAGGGAGAAGAAGTATCACTTTCACATCAGCACTCACTTTCTCCAATTATGGTGCAAGCAGTAAGCCTCAGATAGGGCCAAGACCAGAAGTAGACCTAGGACAAAATGTATAAAACAGGCAATTTTTGGCCTTTCTTTTGTTAAAAAAGGGAAGAGGAACTCCTCTAGACAGACAGTCTCTCTCTCTCTCTCTCTCTCTCTCTCTCTCTCTCTCTGTGTGTGTTTTGAAAGAAAGCACTGTATGCAACTAGTCAAGGATTTGGGTTTCAGAATTGTAGCCACCATTCTCTTTCCATCAAATATGCAAAACATACTATAATGTTCACATAGGAACTTGTATTTGCATGCAATACTGTATTTGGTGGTAATTTTAAAACATCACTTATTTTTATTTTTCCATAGTTACCTTTTGGGATTAAAATGCTATGTTTTATTTAAAGGTAAAGACGACACATCTACTTAGGAAATTGTTAGAGTGATTATCTGGTCACTTTTAAACTCTAGGGCATCAGGGAGGCTTTTCCTACTCATAAAAAGACATACTTTAACTTGGCTATGAAGAATTTTCATTGGAAGTGCTAGAAAAATAAATGTATTCTTCTAAATTAATCTTTGTATACTTAACTAATAAACAACTTTACATTTTTAGCCATAGTATAATCAATATCATAATCTTTAAAGTGTTTTCACTAGGTTTCACCATATTTTTTAAAGGAACAAAAGAGTAAGAACTCATAAAAAATTGTACTTTCATCACAGAATTACCTTATTTCCAGACTATTAACTCCTTCAAGATAGGAGCTGTGTCTTAGTCTCTCTTGCTTCTTCAACAATCGTCAATACGCCAGAAGGGCAGATATAAAATAAATGGCTGTTGTGTTAATGAGTTTTATAAAGGAAGGGAAAAAATAAACTGTGGCTTATGGGAGAAAGGTTTCTAGATTCATTTTATATTAGGCTTGAGGAGAACCTTAGAGATTATTCAAATCAATTCCCCTAATTTTAGAGACAAAGAAATTATAAACTGAGTGACTGAAGACAAAACTAGTCAGGTCTAGGGTGTGTCTCCCAAATACTCAGACCAGTGTTTTCTGCACAAGAGGGATGAAGTAATTGTAAGAATGTAGGTTTCATATCCTACATTCAAAGACAATTCATATCCCAGCTCTCTGTCACTTACTGTATGAATTTGGATAAACTATATTGTATAATATATATATTGTATATTGTATAATTATGAGACTCAGTTTCCTCATTTGTAAACTGAGTACAATCTAACTTACTGGGCTATTGTGAAAATTAAATGAGATAATGTATATAAGTTGCTGCGTACAGAACCTGGTGCATAGTACTCAGAAGTAACTAGAAGCTTCTGTGATTTATATTATGTTGCTTCTATTTTACCATTCCCATAAACTACTGAAATTATTTACTTAAGTTGGTGTGGTGATGATTTCAAAGACTGTTGGAAATAAGATTTACTGGCACGTCTTTATTATAGTGATGTACGATATGTATTTTTATTTACTTATTGTAATAGAATAGTACTAGATATTATTTTAATACCATTATGCAATAGAGTAAAATGACGATCCTCAAAAGTAGTAATGAGAATGAAAGTGACAATTTACACGGGACAGAAAAATGCCACAGGCCACCAACTGCTGTTATGAAAGAATTTTCAAAGGTGATATAGAACAATGCTTGCTATATAACAGTAGGTTGGCAAACTACAGCCTGTAGCCCAAATCTGCTACAACTGTTTTTGTAAATAAAGTTTATTGGAACAATTTAATTTGCTTATATATCATCTATGGCTGCTTTTGTATTACACCAGCAGAGCTGAGTAGTTGCAACTAAAACCATACGGCAGGCAAAGCCTTGAACATTTACTATCTGACCTTTTACACAAAGTTTGCTGTTGCCCTGCTGTAGATCGTGGCAAATACATTGAATTTTTTCCTAAAATGTGTAAACCATTTATTTGTCCACCAGATACATCTGCAGTTAAGATTTAAATTTAACTTATGGCTTAGGCTACTCTGTTTAAAAGAAGCCAGAATAATATTACTAATTTGTATGTTCTAATGTATTTATCCAAAAGGGCCATTTGACAGCATTTTACCACCTACACGTAATAGTATTCAGTTTGCTATAAATTTCTTTAATATTCTGTATTTCTGTAATATAATATTTTCCTACAAAACAAGAGATTTAGAATATTTTTTCAGGGAATTCTTACTCTTCCTCTGTTATAGACCCTAAACAATTTTGAGGAAGAATTGATTTGGTGCTAAGAAGTCACAGGCAGGATATTTAACCACTTTAAATATTAGTAGCAGGAAAAAAAGATTACTAGCACTATATATTTATACAGAAATATTTACTGTTGCTAATGTTGGAAGTGTAAAACATACCCATAAACAATGCTGATTCCTTTTGGAATTGTCTGGCAAAGAGAAGCACTCATCAGAAAATGAAGTTAACATCGTAAGTTAGATTTGATGTTATTCTGCTATTTTTGTGTTTTTCTGAATCAAAACTAGATAAAACAACAGATGGGTTGCCTTGTGTGCTGAAAGAACGCAAATAATGTTTTTTATTTTCTATAAAAATAATTGTTTTTGAGAATTCTACAAATGGCTGCAATGTGAATGTGATAGTCTTAGCTAAGCTGTTTGTACTATGGTAACCCATTTCTATTACTGAAAAACATGTTCTAGCATCAAAATTCTTTGGGACATATAGCAGTGGATTAGACAAATGAAAGAGATGAAATAAAAGGGTACTTTAGGAAAGGAAATGTGTTCTTTTAAAAATCATGTTTAAATGAAAGAAATTATGATTCTACTACAGAATATATAGAGATAATCCTTTTTAAAGTATGTACCTGTAGCAACAGAATTTAATATTAAAATTTTCCTTTGTGCGAGGCACCCTCGTAAGAGGTTTAATATATTATCTCATTTAATCTTCATAGCCACCCATAAGGTAGATATCACTGTATGTAACATATTATTTCCTGCATTTTACGTTGGGAAACTAAGGCTCAGAATGTTAGAGACAGGACATAAACCCCACCTGTCTGACTTTATAGCCAATGTTTTTAATCAATGTGTTATACTCAAATGCTTTTCTAGAAATATCAACAACCTCTGAGACCTGTAACACCTTCATAAAATGCTTTGAGCATCTTAGAAGGCACTAAATAGAGGAAATCACTTTGTAAGGAAAAAAAAGTCAAGTACCTGGAAAATCACTAATATGCTAAATGATACATCAAATGGAAATGTATTCTAGGAATAAGCTTTTCTGATATTAAGCTGTAAAATATACATTATTCTGACAACTTGGGCCATATTTCATAATTAATTCTGGATTCAGGCATTAAATATTACTTTCTCAAGTTTTAATACATATTTTTAAAAAGTGTTCTTGCTAAAATCAGTTGGTATAAAACATTTTAAAAATCTAAGCAGTGAATTTCTGTTTTCAGCAAGGACATCATGTTAAATATTTTTGAATCCTTTATACAAGCCCATTTTTCTTCAAATTAGGGACTTATTAAATACATGCCATTTGCATTAAACCCAACTGGTATTTTGAAACAACATGATCAACTACTTCACAAACTGATTTTTCAAATATTTGAAAGTTTCAGTAATATGAGAAACAACTGTAAAGCAACCTCACTGATGTTTAAGCAAACATATTCCAACATTATTCTCTAAGTCACCTAGGAGGCTACTCTAAAGATAACATCACTGCTTAATACATTTTAAAAATTTCTCATTAGAAATTATCATCAGAGCCTGCTAAGTATTCTTTCAGGCAAGCTCAGCGATGGCCAAATCTTGTTCAATTATGTGTGGATATTACTTCAAATAGGAACTCAATATCTCTGTGCTCAATTCACGTCTGTATAAGAGTCCTCTAAGTAAAATTGTGAATGAAAACGAATACTAAAATTCTAACATTAGGGGCCGGCCCAGTGACTCAGGCGGTTAGAGCTCCATGCTCCTAACTCCGAAGGCTGCCGGTTCGATTCCCACATGGGCCAGTGGGCTCTCAACCACAAGGTTGCCAGTTCAACTCCTCGAGTCCTGCAGGGGATGGTGTGCTGTGCCCCCTGCAACTAGCAATCGCAACTGGACCTGGAACTGAGCTGCGCCCTCCACAACTAAGACTGAAAGAACAACAACTTGAAGCTGAACAGCACCCTCCACAACTGAGATTGAAAGGACAACAACTTGACTTGGAAAAAAAGGCCTGGAAGTACAGTGTTCCCCAATAAAGTCCTGTTCCCCTTCCCCAATAAAATCTTAAAAAAAATAAATTCTAATATTAGAAGATTAAAAAAAAAATTAAAGTAGGACAAATACTGTACGATTCCACTTACACGAGGCACGTGGAGTACAGGCATGCCTCAGTTTATTGCCCTTTGCTTTACTGCGCTTTGCAGATCATGTGTTTATTTACAAAGTGAACATAAGACCCTCCAGAAGCAAAAAGATTACAACTAGCTGAAGGCTCAGGTGACAGCATTTTTTTGGCAATAAAACATTTTAAAATTAAGGTATGTACATTGTTTTTATTTTAGACCTAATGCTGTTGCACTTAACAGACCTACAGTATAGTGTAAATATAACTTTTATATGTACAGGGAAACCAAAAAATTTGTGACTTGAGTTATTGCAGTATTTGCTTTACATCTGCTGTATTGCAGTGGTCTGGAACCTGACCCACAATATCCCCAAGATAGGCCTGTAGACAAACTCATAGAGACATAAACTAGAATGTGGTTCCTAGAGGCTGGGAGGCCGGGAGGAAAAGGGAGTTATGGGCTAATGGGCAGTTTCAGTTTAAGATGAAAAAGTTTCTGGAGATGGACGGTGTTGGTGGTTGCACAACGTGAGTATACGTAATGCCATAGAACTATACACTTAAAAATGGTTAACATGGTAAATTTTGTTACCATTTATAGGGGATATTTTACCCCATATGCCAAGAATATTTAAATTACAATTAAAAACAAACACACACACACACAGCCAGGTAGCTGGCCCTATGTCAGTGGGCTCTAGTTTGGGGGGGCTGTATTTTGCTGACACCCAAACTAGACAAGGACAATACAGAAATTTTTTTTCACAATCTATCTCACTCATGAGCCAGCCCCCGCCCTTATCCTTGGTCCCAATTACCTGTGGTCAGCCACAGTCCAAAAATATTACATAGAAAATTCCAGAAATAAACAATTCGTAAGTCTTCACTTGCACGCTGTTCTGAGTAGCGTGATAAAATTTCACACTGTCCTGCTCCATCCCACTGGGGACACGACTCATCCCTTTGTCCAGTGTTCCCACCCACTGGTCACTTAGTAGCCATCTGGGTTATAGACAGTCTTGGTATTACAGAGCTTGTGTTCAAGTAACCCTAATTTTACTTAATGGCACCAAAGTGCAAGAGTAGTGATCCTGGCAATTCAAATATGCTGAATGAAGAGAAGCTGTAAAGTGTTTCCTTTAAGTGAAAAGCTGAGTAATTGTTGTAATTGTTCTATTTTATTACTAGCTATTGTCATTAATCTCTTACTGTTCCTAATTTATATAAATTAAACTTTATCATAGGTATGTATGTATAGGAAAAAACTGTATATATAAGGTTTGGTACTATCCGTGGTTTTAAGCATCCACTGGCAGTCTTGGAACATATCCCCTGCAGATAAGGGGGGACTACTGTAGATGCAAAAATCTTAAATAAAATATAAGAACTGAAAAGCAAGCAAGAGACAAAGCTGGCCTTATTTGCAAACAACAGGATTTCTACAAAGAATATCTAAGAGAGTCCATACACAATTAGAACTAATAAAAGACGTTAGCAGAGATGCTCAATGTAAGATCGATACGCAAAAATCAATCAATGGCATTCTTGCACACCAGCAATAACCAATTAAAAAATGTAACAGAGAAAAGATCTCATTTACAATTGCAACAAAAACTTAAGGTACCTAGGAACAAATGAATGAATACATAAACAAAAATATATTAACTCAGTATTACAAAAATGGCAATTTTCTCCAGATTCATTTAAAATCACGAACAAGTTCAAATCCCAACAGTGTTTTTCATGGATTAATTGATTCTAAAAGTCATCTAGAAAAGTGCAAAGAATGGTTAAAATAATTTTGAAGAACAAGAACGTAGGTAAAATGTAGAACTGACACAAAGTTATGTAAATAGACCAATGGAAAAAAAGAGAGAACCTAAAAAGGCAACTTGTCTATGACAATTCAGAAGGGCTAGTTGATAAATGGTACAGAAAGCATACTGCTTATTTATATGGAAAAATAAAATCATGTAACTAATAACACAGACAAAAATTAATTTCAAGGAATTAGAGCTATGAATCAAAAAAATCGAGTTTTAAAAACTGCTAGAAAAAATAATGGCAGACCACTTTTACGACTTTTAGAGGCAGGGAAGGATTTCTTAAAATACAAACGACAAAGAAAACACAAAGTTAAAAGACAAGCTACAGAGCAGGACACGATATCTGCTATACAAATAACTGACAAAGAATTAATGCCAAGAATATTTAAATTACAACAATGAAAGGCAAATAACCTAACAGAGTAATAGACAAAGGTAACAAATAGGCAAATCATGGAAGAGAAACCCCAACTGGTCAATAAACACATGAAAACATATTCAACCTTATCAAACTAATACTCTACTGAGTATAAATTAAAATAATCACTTGAGATGTCGGTATCTTACAATGCAACAGTTTCACTTTGGGGTATATACACCTCCATTGAAATTCTTGATCATGTGCAAGGAAGATAGGTATTAAAAGAACATTCACTGCAAAATGGATAATAGCAAAAAACCTGGAAACCATATGTCCCTTAACAGAATAATGAACGACTAAATTGCAGTATATTTATACAGTAGACTACTCTACTGCAATTACAATAAACAAATTGGTGGCATACATATCAACATTTATATTCTTGAAAACATAAAATTGAGTTAAAAAAAGCAAACTACAGAATAATCTCATATGGATTTTTAAAACTTGCAAAAGAGCAAGTTTTATAGATACATAAATATTCGGCCACAGTATAAAAATATTGGGAAGAATGACAAATATCAAACTTATGAGAAGGGTTACCTCTGGTGAGGGAGAAGGGAATGGGATTATGGAAGGGAACAGAGGAGTTCATTAACTGTGCATTTAATGACACATACATACACACATACAACATAACGTTAAGATTTCAAGATAGTTGGGTTGCGAGCACATGGATGTTTGCTATTTTCTATACTTCTGTATATTTAAAACATTAATATAAACTTTAAAAGGAAACATTTAAAAATGAACTAGAGCTACAGTATTAACATAAATATATCTCAAAAACTAAATGTTAAGTTAAAAAATCAAGTTACAGAAACAGATATATACTATAACATTTATATACTATGTAAACCAAATTCTTTCATAGCTACATTCACTCTGGTAATTGTATAGACTTTCATGGGAATGATACTCCAAATTTAGGATGATGGTTACCTCTGAGTAGGGAATAAGAGGAACAGGACTGGGGAAAGGTACACAAGAAGTTTCAGTCAAACCTGTAATATGATTTTGTTGAAAAGTCTGAAGCAAATATGGCATTTGCTAAAGCTTGGTATTGGATGGTTTAAAAAAACTCTATATTTATATATACATATATGTATATATGTGTGTGTAAATCACAGCAGCAGCAGCAATAACAAATGAAAATGAATAGTACAGCTAACATTGGAGCATTTATGTAGTAGGAACTCTTCTAAGTGTTGGCATATATGTTCCGAAAAACAACCCTAGGAGGTAGATTCTATTACTATTTACATCTAATACTATTACTATTTTATTACCATTAGATTCTATTATTCGTTTTACAGCTGAGGAACTGATGCAGAGAGGAGGGAAGATGGTCTAAGGTTATAAAGCAAGAAAATAACAAAAGTAAGATAAGCCAGGATACCTGCCCCAGAGTTTAAAGCTTAATAACTATGTTGTTATTACATCATTCTCACTCTTTTCAGTATGTTGGAAATTCAACATTATTTCTGTATGTTGGAAACACTTTTAACCTATGACTACACAGGAATGCAAGCGCACGTGCACACACATACATTTCTGTGGAGCTTAAACTAGTTCTAAAGACGCTAAGAGAATTCTAGGAATGTCTTGAAAATAGCAGCCTCCCAATTGCTATAATTTACTAATTTTCATGCTTGAGGTTTGGTATTTTTTGGATCATTGTTTCATAGTCAAACATTATTTCTTCAATAGCCCTAAGGTAATATATATTTGGAATCCTAGATAACTGATATGAGGAAACATATGACATAACTCAACCATCTCCTCTTTCATTAAGAGGCAAAATTCAATTACTTATCTTCAGATCTGAAAATTCATAGTAAGAGTTTTTAATAAATAATGCTGTTAAGAAATTTAATACAATTTCAATTATTCATTTTTTCTGGTCTCTTAATTCTGAGTTGGTGTATTTTTTAAAAGCCAGTAGCTAATACTTACATAACAAAAATATACTCATATAGGACTGTTTATACCACAACATAAAAGGGGTACTGGCGTTCTTAGTCATCAAATATTTCTGAGCTTTGACTACGTGCTAATCACACACTCCCCAGTACCTGTTACCATTTCTTAAATGTCTCTTCTTCTAAATCTATACACCCACATTCTCAATACTATCTTCTACTAACCTACAGAATATGCATTCAAAAATGTGAAAAAGAAGTTCTTGCTTTCAAAGGGTTCGTCATCTAGTAGGGGAAATAGACAGTAAAAGTTACCTATAAGACATAAGTACTTTAATAGCGATATTTTACAGGTAGTAGAGAAACGTTAAGGATTGGGGTAGATGACAGGGTGGCTGGTGCACTTTGAGAACAGGAAACCTGGAACATGTTAAACAGGAGACAACTCTTTAAAGAAAACTTGTCTAAAAGGAAGAAGAGAGGTTAATAGCTAGTGGCCTAAGTTCCAGAGAAGGTTTTAAGATGAGAGATGAATACTTAGCATCAATTCCCCTGAACTGCTTTCTTTGTTCCACTCCTCTCAGAGGACTGAATCGCAGCTGAGTGCGAGCAGGTTAGTATACATTTCTAAGCCTCAAATGAGACAGATGTTTAAGAACTCTAAATTATAGAGAGAAACTAAATCAATGATCTCTAAAGTTCTTTCTAGGTCTAAAATTCTATGATTCTATAACTATGATTATCTGATCTCTTTAAACTCAAAGGTAAATCACAACATATTCAGTATACAAAAGGGAAAAACCAAAACCAATTAAAAGATGAACTAGTTTGTACAACTGCATTCTATCATCTTTGCAAAACTGTTAAAACAACTAATTCCTGCTTTGAAAATCAGTACAATTTCCACAAGACAGAGCCTTTTCATCCGAGTTGGTAAAGTGCTTCTTCCCCTCAAACCTGCAGACTTCTAAAGAATCAACAAGCAACTGTTTAGTGGTAACAGAAACTGCTTAAAAGCCCATAGCTCGGACTTATAAAAGTCATCTTTTAAAAGGAAGATGTTTATAGAAACATGTGTATAACACTCTTACTGCAATATATTTGTTATCTTTGCTTTAAAATTTTAATGTACAAGTTGAAAGTTCATGAAGAGTTTAAAAAACAAACAAACCCCAGCTAAGAATAGCTCTTTAATAGCAATATGCCTTCTTTTTACTATTACACATTCTGACATTTAGAACAAGGTTTCCCTTACCTGATATGGACACGGAATGTGATATTCTCTGCAGCGTTCCTGTATCCATGTTGTTTCCCAGATGCCACGGTAAGCTTGCTCATAAAAGTAGCATCCAATTACAACCAAGAGTGGTACGAGATAAAGAATGCTGAAAACACCAATCCGGATCATAAACTTCACCAATTTATCTTGGTTCTCCTTTTCTAATGGAATTTCAATTCGAACTCTGTTTAGGGAGATAATGCCGGCTAAAAGGAGTGAGACCCCAACTACCACATACAGGCAGAGGGGTGCAAGAACAAAGTATCTTAATGCATCAACATCGTAGAGGCCAACAAAACACACGCCACTGATATTGTCACCTTCAATTTTATTCATCGCTAAAAGGATGATAGTTAGAGTTCCAGGGATGCCCCATGCACTGGCGTGAAACAGCAATGCTTTCTTCTCGATAGCTTCACTGCCCCACTTTGGCACAGCTGCCAAGAACCACGTGATGGTAAGAATGACCCACCAAACGCTGCCAGCCATAGTAAAAAAATAGAGTACCATAAAAAGCATGGTACAGGCTTTATTGTGAGATCCTTGTGTCACTGTGGAAGCCTTATACTGTGCAGGGCTAGATGCATTGCAGGCTACTCGGTCCTCAAGCAAAAACCCAATGAAGAAAATTAATGATACCATCATGTAGCAGACTGCGTAAAATATAATAGGTCTTTCAGGATAACGGAATCTTGTGACATCAATCAAAAAAGTTAAAAAAGTAAACAATGTGGCAGAGAGGCAAATGATTGAAATCAATCCTATGAAATATCGAGCAAATGAAAGTTCTTCTCTCCTAAAGTACATATTTGGACAAGGAGGTGAACAATCACGCACGTGTAAAAAAGAATAACCAAGATCAGGATCAATTTTCAACTCTCGGGGACACCAAAAACCATAGTCCCTCTGCACTGCCACTGGGGCGCCTTCAGTAGGATCTCCAGCTAAATTCAGATCCACAAGTCGAGGGTATGGCTCATCGCAGTCTGGAAATCTACAAAATACAAGATGAGAACCATTTTACTTATTGGGAAATCTACTGCCACCTAATACTTTGGATTTCCAAATTTAGCACTTGTGGCCATATCAGTATTTATTTCTATGTCCTTAGAGCACATTACAATACGTGGGAATAAAGTGATATCTTCTGTGTGGGCCATACAACTAGATTCTCCACAGTTGACCAAAACTGATATGGGTTTATACTTAATTTTATTTTAGTTTTAAAAACAGTATACTTTCCTAAAATAGTCAAGTACAGCCATCAATAAAAATGTATACATAAACTATTTAGGGGACACAGTTTAGAGTAAGACTTCAAAATATAAGTGAATAAATAAATATAAATAATACACACATGAGAGGTCTGACAATTAAGTTCTCGAACATGTAACAATGTTGCTAACCTTTTTTGATATCAGAGGGATTATTCATTATGAATTTGTACTAACTGGACAAACAGTTCAACAAGTTTACTATTTGGAAGTGCTGAAAAGGCTGCAGACTCCCACTAACTAGATGTTGACTAGTTTATGTGCATCAAATAGTTTCCAAGAAACTACCATTGATATTGTTTGCCAAATAAATGCATAACCTTATGCTGTAGCAGATCAATGTTTTATTTTCTAATACAAACCATTTTCTTCACAGGGCTTGGAATTATAAAGCCAAAAGACAGAAACTTATTGCGTTCAGGCATTTACTAGAATCCTGCAGTATGCGAGGGGTTTAACATAGACAAAAAAACAACAACCAGGATCTCTATCCTTGAGTCTAAAAGGAGAGAGAAACTTGTAAACACAACACAAAATACAGCAGTGTGAATCATGAAGCAATCAAAATCTATATAAAATATAAAAATGACATAGAGAAGGAGTATTTTAGGGGAAGAGGTTATGAAAGACTTTGTAGAGTAAGTACCTCAACACAGGATTTTGAATCATTATTTGGCAGTATTGGAAATACATCAATCAGTATTCTAGCAAGAAACACACGCAAAGGCGTAGTGATTTAAACAGGGTGTGTGTAGTACTGTGGGAGCATGAGGTATGCATGACATGACTTGTGACAAGAGATATGACTGGAGAGGTAAATATGTTGCAGAAATATATGTGTATGTGTGTCTCTCTGTGTATATGTATGTATATATAAACAGTGACAACATTTAAAACCATGCAAAGTAATACTATATATTTTTATGGATATATTTATATATCCAACTGCCAACTCAACATATACACACCCCTCACTCTTTAACCCTTCCAAAACCACTCTTGATTTCCACTCCATGCATTTCTCTATCTCCACAGTGGTAATACCATTCTTCTAGCTGCTCAGGCCAAAAACTCTGGGGTCATCTTTGAAGTCCCTTCTCTCTTCCATATAACACACAATCTACCAGCAAATCCTGTCATTCTATTTTGTGATATAGACAAATCCTGTCATTCTATTTCCCCCACTGCTGCCCCCCAGTTGGAACCATCAGTACTTCTTTTCCTGGACTTGTGGAGTGGCTTCCAATTGATCTGCATTTCCACATGGCAGCCACTCCTGCTCATGAGCACGTCTCTTCTGCTCAAAATCCTCTACTGGCGTCCCTTCTCACTCAGAGTCAAACCCAAATTCCATACCAGAGCTATAATTCTGATCTTCCTTCTTTCCATTCTCCCCCACTCACTTGGCTCCAGCCTCTGGTCTCCTCGCAGTTTTTTGAATATACCAAGCATGCTTCCACTTCAGAGCCTTTGCTCTTCCTCCTGTTTCTCTGCCTGGACTTCTCTACATATCCGTATTATGTGTTCTCTCACTACATTTAGGCCCTTGTTCCAATGCCTCCTTACCAAAAAGGCATTCCCCAACATCTCCACAGAAAACAGAGTCCTTCTGCTTCCCTAGTGTAGCACCATCACCTAACCCTACTCTTTCTAATCAGCATTCTTTACCATCTGACGTTATCTGTTTGTTATCTCCCACCACTACCACCGCCACTAGAATTTTAGCTCCATAATTTGTCCACTGCTCATCTTCAGCATCTAGAATAGTGCCTAGCACACAGAAGACATCCATTTAATATTTGTTGAATTAATGATTGTTGAATAAATATATTCATACAGCCCTAACCCAAGTAATTAGAAAGAGACTAGAAGCAGTGTGGAAGACAGATTTGAGCTCAGCAAAAATGGGGACAGAAATATCAGCTGAGCCAGAACTAAAACCATATAAGGCAATGAGAATACAACAGATACGAAATTAGTTAGATAAAAGTAATAGTATATTTAACTGATTCCATGTGGAAGCTAAGGTCCATGAAGGAGGAAAATGAGTTCCAAGGAATAAAAAACTGATCAAGGAATAAAATCAATTTTATACATGTTGAAACTGAGGTATCTGAGACAAATTCAGGCTAGGATTTCCAATGGCTGCTGGATTTGAGGTTTGGAACTTAGCAGGAAGACGTCAAGGCTACAGATTTAGATTTAGGAGTCATCAATATATGAATGAAAATGAAAATCCGTTAAGATGAGATTGTCCAGGGAAAGCATGTAGAGAACAGGAATGGAACTCTGGGCAGCAACAGTATTTAAAGGTCAGAATGAAGAAGAAGATGCAATAAAGAAAATTGAGAAGAACTGGTCTGAGATGTAGCAGACCATAATAATTCAAACATGATGGCCTGATTCTCAGGAAAGGAGGACAGGCTGAGGTTGAGGGGAATAAGGGTCAAATATAGAATAAAAAATTAGAAATGGAATTGAAGTGAGTGATACAGAATAGGCACAGGTACTGAAGGGGAATGAACAGAAATTTTCCTGTTGGCCAAACTGGAAATTAACCAAAGAGAAGCAGCAAACAGAAATATTATGGTTTGAATCATTGAGTAACAGCATAACTAATCTACAAGAAATTGGTTGAATCAATCCAGTTGGAGATTTGAACAAGTACAGTGGAAGGAATGAACTGAAACTGCTAGCAAAAGTGTTATTTCAAGTGATGGACCACAAAACTTAAGCTAAGTAAGGAAATAAATGAGATCAGAAAGGACTCTATTCGGGGGGGAACCCAAAAAATCTGGGGGTTGGGGGTGTTCATGAAGTTGAACGAGGATGAGAGATGTGGAAGAATACAAAGTTGTTATGAAAGACCAGCTTGCCAAAATTTCAGATTTCAGAGTTAGGCAATCCCAGGCAATAGTGAGGATATAAATAGATTTAATCCTATCAAAACAAATAAAGAAATAAAGATCATAATGAGATTTCTATATTTGTATATAAACAATTAAGATGAAAAGACCACTAGACAACAGGAGTTAGATACAAGAAACATAAAATAGGGTTCTGGCCCAGGTAATTCTTAACTGTTAAAAACACCAGGAACTTTAGACTTCTAAAAGAGGGCCTATACACACTATCAGGTGTTTGAGGAAAGAGTGGGTAAATGGTTAGATGGGGCTAGATAATAGAAGTGGTTAAATAAGTGGGAAACAGAATAGACAACTATTAGAAAGCAAAATGTTAGTGACCTGACCCTAAGAAACTAATATGTTTTATTTCTTAAATTTTTCCATCTTTCAAATGAGAGTAACAACATTTGTTTGTTACCTACCTTCAAGGGCTACTGTCAGAAGATAAAATTACTTTTAAACATGAAGGAGAAAAGAATGTTCAGTACAGCATTGTTTATAACAGGAAAAACCTGGAAATAACCCAAATGACCATCACTCGGAGATGGCTAAATAACTGTAGGATATTAATACAACTGGCATTATATAGCAATCAAAGGGAATCAACCAGACCTACAGATATAAATACAAGTGCATATAAAAAAAAGTAATGTTATTTATGGATAGGTAGTATAAGAGTACAAAAGCAAACATAGGAATGATTAACAACAAATTCAGCATAATGATTAACTCATTTCTGGGTTCAAAGGGAATGAAATTACGACAGGTACCAAGGAAGGAACCTTCAACTCTATATAGTTTCTTTAAATCTGAAGCAAATACTGCAAAATGTTAAGATTGTTGTTAATCATTCCTATGTTTGCTTTTATACTCTTATACTACATATCCATAAAACTAGATAATAATAGGTACATACATATTCATCTTATTATTCTTTACCCTTGAAATATTTCAGAATACAAAAAGGCAAAATGTTATTATATAAGAAATACAGTATTATTACTGTCTACATTATTACTTTTAATAATAATGTTCTCTGATACAAATCTATAAAACTGTCTAGTAAAAATCTTTAGGAAATGCTTACATTCTATATATTAGAAATGATTGACAAAGCATCTGACATTTTGTGGGTCTGGTATATTAATACATGACAGAAAAACAGAACAGACAGAACTACTTTAGTCATTAACACATTTAAATCATAAAGATATTTAAGTCCCATTAAATCATCATTAAAAATATTTAAGACAACAAATGAATATTTATTTTCTTCTCTATATGTTCTACTTTTCATATATGGCATTACTTTTATAACAAGAACAAATTTTTGAGGGAGAAAAATCAACTGAATGTCTTGTTTTTAATTTAATTTTTAAAAAATTTCTTTGTAGAAGCATTTTTCTTTTTCTACCTTTCTTATTTAGTGCTTCCAAATTCCTAAGGAAATGAATAATTCCGAGGCCATGAAACTGCTGTTCAAACTTAAGATTAATATATGTATTTGAAAAAGTTTTTAAAAATCGATGAACTAGAAGACAAGTAATTTTTAAATATACTTCGATACGAGTAAATGATCCATGAAAATATATGATTTTCGCACCTACTGCATTCCATATCTTCGGGCCAAGGAACACCAAACATTTCCATGAGCTTTGAACACTCGCTGTAAGCCCGCTGACACAGCCTACGACAGGGAAGTGTGACACGTCCATATTCCATACAAATAGGAGCATAGAGTGCACAAAGAAATGGCCGGAAATCCCGAGAACAATCCAGATTCACCATAGGGTGGAATGGCTAGGAAAAAGTTAAAATTGAATTATTAGAGAAAGAGTTGTACACAAATTAAAGTTTTTTACATACAATAATGCAATATTCTTTTTTTTTTTTCCGTTTTAAAAACTTTCTGAGAGTTCTTGTGTTGTTGTTTTTTTAAACAAAACCCTTTTAGTTCTTCCCCTGGAGATTCTGATTTGGTTAAGTCTGAGGTGTATCCCAGAATCTATATGTATATTTTAATCGTAACAGGTGATAATGAAGAGACAGGGCTTAGAACCAGTAATAACAATATGATCCATTTTGTAAAGAAAAAAAAAATTACAAAAGATATATGCAAAATGCTTAAAAGAGTGATTACTGCTTGGTGATGGGATTAAATTTAAATTTTCTTCCTTTTATGTTTTCAATTTCTACATTTTCTTCAATTAACATGCATAAACAGGAGAGAGAGGACAAGAAGTGAAAGGAAAGGGAAGGGGAGGGAGAGAAGTAGTTATAGTAGCAGTTATTTTGAAGATGGGAAGTAGGGAAGAAATCTCTCACCTTTTCTCATATTTTCTTGCTCTTTTTACATTAAAAAATTTAAAAACAAAGTTCTTTAAACTCTGAAATCACATTATATAAACAGAGCTAATACTGTAGTTGATAAACAAAAAGAAAAAATAGTGGCTCCAACATAAAACCATACTAGAATCATCATTATAAGCACAGGAATAGATCAAACATCCCAAGAAATGAGCATCTTGGCTTTTGACTATCAAATATTTTCCCACTTGTTTATATAATAGTTTCAGGCTCACTGTTGGTTTTGAATTGATAACAAATATTCTCACCACCAGGCCTTTCTATTGAGTAAGAATCAATTTATTTCTATATCAATATATATTTTCCAGAGATCTCCTATACACAGTACAGTCATAAAACCAGGAATCACTTAAAGAAACTTATGTCAAAGAAGTTACCTATAACAATAGTTTTGTGGTTACCACAGGGTGGGAGGGATGGGGTGGTAGATGAGGGTAAAGGGGATCAAATATATGGTGATGGAAGGAGAACTGACTCTGGGTGGTGAACACACAATGTGATATATAGATGATGTGTTACAGAATTGTACACCTGAAACCTATGTAACTTTACTAACACTTGTCACCCCAATAAATTTTCATTTAAAAAAAACAACACACTGTATAATGGATGTGATAACTGATAACCAATATATAAGAAACATATAGTTTATTTGTGACAATAAACTATATGTACTATCACTTCCAAGCATGAAGGAGTAGTTTGTGTTAAACCAATGTTTCCATCAAGAATAACTTTAAAATATAGAAAAAAGTTTTAAAATATCTTTTTAAAACTATTAAGAGAAGTACTGAAGGAAAAGAACTAGAGAGACCAAGAATCCAGAAAGCAGGGAAGCATGGTGAGGTGGCCTGATTAGTGCAGCCAGATTTCCCAGGAGGCATTTGTTAAGTCGGGGCATAAGATAAGGCAAGAGGCTGAGAATCAAGTTTTGCCTAGGCTGACGCTAGAAAACCTAAAAACCATCAGAGCTTTGGTCTTGCGAGGCTGAAGACAAAATTCACCGGCAAGAGAAGAAAGGTAGACCGTTGTCTTATACCATATACAAAAATTAACTCAAAATGTATCAAAGGCCTAAATATAATAGCAAAATCTATGAAACCTGCAGAAGAAAACATAGAGGTAAATCTTCATGACCTTGGATTTGGCACCAAATCCTTAGGCATGACACCACCAAAAGCACAAGCACAAAATAAAAAAATAGATAAATTGAACTTCATCAAATTCAAAATTAAAATCTTTTGTTTTATATTAAAGGACGCTATCAGGAGAGTGGACAACCCTCAAAATGGAAGAAAATATTTGTAAATCAGTTATCTGATAAGGGTCTAATATCCAGAATACATAATGAACTCCTGTAACTCAACAAAAAGACAAATGACCCATTTTTTTAAATGGGCAAAAAACTTGGACATTCCTCCAAAGAAGTTATGCAATGACAAATAAGCACATAAAAAGATGCTCGATGCCATTAATCATTAGGGAAATGCAAATCAAAACCACAATGAGATATCACAACATACCCACTAGGATAGGTATAATCTAAAAAACAAAAAATAGCAAGTGTTGATAAGGATGTGGAGAAATCGGACCCCTTATACTCACACTGTTGATGGGAATGTAAAATGAGAAACCACTACAGAAAACAGTTTGGCGATTCCTCAAGACGTCAAACACAGAATTACCATATGATCCAGCAATTCCACTCCTAGGTACCTACCCAAAAGATTTAAAAATAATGTTCAAGCAAAAACTTGTATATGAATGCTCACAGCAGAGCACCATTATTCATAATAGCCAAAAGGACCAAAATAAATGGAACGTAAGCAAATGGGAAGAAAATAAGAGGAGAAATCAATAAAATTGAAAACAGAAGAGCAACAAAGAAAAAAAAATCAGTCAAACTAAGACCTGGTTCTTTGAAAATGAGATAAAATTGGTAAGTTTCTAGCAAGACTGATAAAAAGAAAGGGAAACTCAAATTATCAATATCAAGAATGAGTCTCCACAGACATTAAAAAGCGAACATTACAAACAACTCTATGTATATGCTAGAAAATTTAGATGAAGTAGACCAATTCCTCAAAAGCCACAAACTACCAAAACTGGGTCACCCAAAATAAAACTGTAATCTGAATAGTCCTATAACTATTAAACAAATTGAATGTGTAGTTTAAAACCTCCTGAAAAAGAAATGTCCAAGCCAGATGGTTTCATGAAAATCTAACCAACATTTAAAAAAGAATTAATACCAATTCCATACAGTCTCTTCCAGAAAATAGAAGACAACTAATCCCAATTACATAATTCTATGAAGCAAGGATTACTATTAAGGCCAAAGATAGCACAAGAGGAGAAAACTATAATCCAATATCCCTCATGAATATAAATGCAAAAATCCTTAACAAAATAGTAGCAAATCAAATCCAAAAATGTATTAAAAGCATTATATACCATAACCAAGTAGGGTTTGTTCCAGGAAATCAAGGCTGACTCAATATTCAAAAATCAATCAATGAAATCTACTAAATTAACAAACTAACAAGGAAAACTCAAATGATCAGACCAAATGAAGGAGAAACAGCATTCATAATTTTAAGTTTTCAGCAAACTAGAAATAGAGGGTAACTTCCTCAACTTGATAAAGTACATCTACAAAAGCCCTACAGTTAACATTATACTTAATGGTGAAAACACTGGATTCTTAACTCTAAGACTGGAAACAAGGGACAGACGCCTGTTCTCACTAATTTCATTCAACATGTACTCAGTCTTACCAGCATAATAAAGCAAGGAAAGGAAATAAAAGGTGTAGAGATGGGAAAAAGAAAACTGTCCTTATTTGCAGATGATACTACTGTCTACATAGAACATCCCAAGGAACCTACAAAAAACCACCTAGAACTAATAAGTGAGTTCAGCAAGGTTGCAAGATATAACAAAAACAAAAAACATTTCTATAGATAATGAACACATGAGTATTAAAACAATACATTTACATTCACTAGAAAACAAAGAAACACGGTATAAATCCAACAAAATATGTTTAGGACTTGTATAAAATGCTGATGATGGAAAGGTATACACTTGCATTAGTTTGCTAGGCCTGACATAACAAAGTACCACATAAACTGAGTGGCTCAAACAACAGAAATGCATTGTCTCACATTTCTAGAAGCTAGAAGTCTGAGATCAAGGTGTCAGCAGAGCCATGCTCCCTCTGAAGGTGCAAGGAAAAAATCTGTTTCTGGCCTCTTTCCCAGACCCTAGTAGTTCCTTGGCTTGTGGCAACACAAATCCAATCTTCACATAGCATTCTCCCTGTGTCCTTCACATCATCTTCCCTCTATGTGTGTCTGTGTCCAAATTTTCCTTTTAAAAAGACACTAGTGACACTGGATGGGGGGCTCCTCCCTACTCTAGTACGACCTCCTCCTAACTAAGTACATTTAGAATGACCCTACTTCCGATAAGGTCATATTCTGAAGTACTGGGTTTAGGATTTCAACACATAAGTTTTAGGAAGATTCAATTCAACCCATAACACTGTTTCATGGGTTGGAGATCCAACATGAAAAGATGTCAATGGAACACAACAGAGTATGTACCTGTTGTATTACAAAGTTGTATGCCTGAAATTTACATAATGTGATGAATCAACGCAACACGTTACCCCAATCAATTTTATTTTTAAAAGTCAAGTGTCTCCCAAACAATCTCTAGATTTAATGAAATTTCTATCAAAACCCAGCATGATTTTCAGTAAAGACAAGTTTATTCTAAAATGTATATGGAAAAAACAAAAGTAGAATAACTGAAACAATTCTGAAAAAGAAAGTGGAAAGAATCATGCGTATCCAATTTTAAAATTTACTATGAAGTTAACAATAATCAAGACACTGTAGTATTTGGTAGAGAGATAGACACAAAGATCAACAGAACAGAATGGAGAACCCAGATAAATCCACACAAGATTTTTGACAAGAGCAAAAGCAATTCAAAGGTGGAAGGACAGTCTTTTCAACAAACAGTGCTAAAGCTCGTGGATATTCATAGGCAAAAAAATACACCATACCTTATGCAAATTAACTCAAAATTGATCATGGATTTAAATGTAAGACATGAAACTATAAAACTTTAAAAGAGAGAGAAAAAAAAAATCTTCCAGACCTAGGCTGTAGAGTTTTCAAAAATGACAACAAAAGCACAATCCATAAAAGAAAAAAAATTTTGGCAAGTTGGACTTCATTAAAATTTAAAACTTCTGTTCTCTTGGGGCGGGGGGGGGGGGGGAAGCCCTATTAAGAGGATGAAAAGGTAAGCTACAGACTAGGATAAACTATTTGCAAACCACATA
The DNA here is from genome assembly GCF_036562045.2 of Rhinolophus sinicus. Lineage (NCBI taxonomy): Eukaryota > Metazoa > Chordata > Mammalia > Chiroptera > Rhinolophidae > Rhinolophus > Rhinolophus sinicus. The sequence continues at coordinate 99,343,242 of NC_133757.1, forward strand.
TCCAACAAAGGATTTGTATCTAGAATATATTTAAGAAAACTCTCAAAATTCAAAAGTCAAAAAAATTCAATTGGAAAATAACAAAAGTTGTGCACAGAAAGGATATATTAATGGCAAATAAGCACATGAAAAAGTGTTCAATATAATTAGCCATGAGGGAAATGCAAATTAAAACCACATAAGATATGACTATATCACACTAGAAAAGCTGAAATAAAAAATTAGTGAAAATACCAAACGGTGGTAAGAATGCAGAAAAAGTAGATCTCTCATACACTGCTGGTAGAAATGTAAAATGGCACAACCACTACGGAAAATAGTTCAGCAGTTTCTTAAAAATCCAAACATACGCTTATCATACAATCCAGCAATCACACTCCTGGGCCTTTATCCCCCCAAAATGAAAACTTATCTCTGCACAGAAACCTGTACAAGAATATTCATAGCAGCTTTATTTGTAATAGCAAAGAGCTGGAATACAACCCAATGTCCTTCAATGGGTGATTGATTAAACAAATTGTGGTGCATCTTTAAAATGGAACAGTACTCAGCAATTAAAAACAATGATTGTTGATACCTGTAACAACTTGGATGGATCTCGAAGGGTATTATGCTAAATGAAAAAAAGCCTATCTCAAAAGGTTACATACTGAATGATTCCATTTATATAACATCTGGAAATGACAAAATTATAGAAATAGAGAACAAATGAGTGATTGGGACTAGGAAAGGAGAGAGGGAGAAAGGAAGCACAGAGGAATTCTTTAGTGGGGATAAAACAGTTTTGTATCTTAACTGTAGTGGTAGCTACATTAATTTATACATGTGATAAAGCTGCGACGGCTGCATACACATGAACATAGGTGTATACACACGCATAAAAATGAGTACTTGTAAAACTGGTGAACTATGATAAGGTCTGTAGACTGTACCACTGTTAATTTCCAGGTTTTGATACTGTAAAATAGTTATATAAAATTGTGAGATTGGGGGGAAACTAGGTAGAGTACACAGAATCTTCTGTACTATTTTTGCAATTTGACGTGAGTCTGTAATTATTTTAAAATTAAAAATGTATCATATTCACATGCTGATATATGCACATACATCATATATATGTGCATATGTATGTCTTAAGCAAGTCTCAAACTTGCTTGGTACTCAGCAATACATAAAATACCAACTAATGCAATATTGTTATGTTCTATGTTAGTAAAACCTCCATCTGGGAGCCCCATCATGAATTATAAAATTGATTTGAGTGACTACCTTGCGCTGCTTGCACTGAGCCTAAAGGGACAAGTTTATGCTTCTGCCACTTACTCGCTCTAAGTACCTTGTACTTTTATCTCAGCCAGCATTTACTGACACTATAGGCCCGTGTTCTAAATGTTTTACACACAGTCTCATTAACCCTCTCAGCAATCCCATAAAGTAGGTACTATTATTATCATTTCCTTTTTATAATACATGTGAAGAAAATGAGGCATAGCAAGTTAAGTAATTTGCCCAAGATCATACAGCTACAAAGACCTAAATAGAGTCAACGCTGGGCATTCTTATCCAAAGCCTTTCAGCTTAACCAATTTGTTTTACATAACCTCTCTAAACTTCAGTTTTCTCCTCTGTAAAATGGTCTTAATATCACATAAATAATATATGAAATAGTTAGCAAACAGAATCCAGTAAATGAGAGCTTAAAAGGGGATTAGGGACGAGTTGCAAATTAATAGAGCTGTAGAAGGCCTATTTGATGGGCATGAGGAACCTACTCTCAAATGCCAGACGGAGAAAGTCAATGGGAATGATGTTTTTAAAAAGCAAAAGAAAACATGGATGCATCTCAGAATCATTTTGCTGGGTGAGAGAAACCAGATATAAAAAAGTAGTACTGCATTTATATAAAACTCTTACATTTATATAAAACTCTAAGAAATGAAAGTAGTCCATAGTGACAGAAAGCAGAAGAGTCAGTGGTTGCTCCGAACGTAGAGTGGACTACAAAGGACCACAAGGAGGTGGCAGGTGATAGAAATAAACGCTCTACATCGTGATTGTTATGATGTTTTCCTGGGTAAACACATCTGTCAAAACTCATCAAATTGATCACTTTAAATGGGTGCAGTTTATTGTATACAAATTATACCTCAATAAACCTGTTACGTAAAACAAAAATATTTTTCAAATAAGCAAACTGATTTCAACCCTAACAATTTTTAACCTCAGCAAAATCAACATTAAATGAGGTGGCCTGAATACAGTAAAACTGAGAATACGTAAAACAAGGAATACTATTAAAGCACTGTGAAATATAAAAAGGAATTTCAGCTGATTAAATTTTAAAAGATTCTTACTGAGTACTTCCTTAAACAGTAACACTTCTGTTCACTAAATTAAGACCACATATAGGAAGTTTACAAACTGAAAAGTAACTTTCTAAAATTAAATTTCTGATTTCTGCAACAAAGGTGCACAACATGGAACCTTCCATTCTTTGTTCAAATTCAAATCAACCAAGCCTTTGTGTTCCCATTTTCTTTCTTCTTTCAAATTTCCATTCCTGTTACCATAGGAACCTGCTAGCTGACAAGCCTTCAAGCATAGCAACAGCCCAAGCTTAGCAAGGGGTGTGCAAAAGGGACAGAGTCAAAGGCCAAAATTTGACTCATGAGAATCAGAATTCCAATCTTTGTCACTCTACAAAGGGTCTGGTAACCATAGAAACTGTATCCTACAGAGTTGGGAATATTATGACTAAATTCACTAAATGTGAAACCAAATGTGGAATGGCCTTGAAAATTCAAAAATGGTATTCATTCGATTTCAGATCCAAAGTAGAGTAAGAAATTCAAAAACAACTTTTTAGAATAATTTAAAAGTATTTTAAATGATTAAAAGTAATACTTTCTTAAAACTCCTTTTTTGTAACAAAATTCCTAATGAGAAAAGCTCTAAAACTTTAAGAAACACTATGAAAAAAACAATTTGTAGGTTTGTAAACATCTTTAATCCCATAGTTTTCCTTTTCTTTTACAAATCTTAATATTTTAAATGTCTCGTGATAGCATATTACATACTTTCCAACAGTCTTTCAGTGAGTTGGTTTACAGAAATAAGCCATTATCACAGGAGTATAGCTATCTTAAGTCAAAGGGGAATCCCAGAGCAGCCCATAAAATTTGACTGTCCTTTAGGAAGTAAACTTAATATTTCAAATATCATGAACAGTATAAATTATGGTCTTTCTCATTACAAACCTAATTCCACCACAATTAAGAAGTTAATTTAAAACAAGTTTTTTAAAAGTATTCCTTTAAAATGATTTGTCACACAAGAAAATCAATTAAAAATTTTTGAAGCTGCTATTTTTTCTGCTAACATCATAAATAAATAAATGCAATTAATTCTCCACTATTTGTGTGTACATTTTTAAATTTAGAAGACGTCTTAATTTCTGGCTGGTTTCCCTGTCACACAATAGGCTTCTCAAGTCACTTCACTAGAATGTTTGCTTATTAATATTAACCGAAACAAAAGATAATAAGAGAAGTAAATCTGCTGGATAATGCATGTATTCTAAAAATTTAAACCATGAATTCCAAGAATAAATATAATCAAAGAAATTTTATTTCCTAAAAAGACTATCTACAAATGTTAATAATTCTAGGTACACAGGAGCATGTCATACTAGTCTCTTAAAAAAAAACAAAAAAACTATCTGTCTTTCAAGGTCCATTCAAATATCATCTGTAACTGATGTCTTCCACATATAATCTCATCTTTTGAATCCTGTTAGCACTTTATGCCCTTATGGCATTTACCAAGTTCTTCCTTAAGCTTTGGTCATTCAATCAAAAGGTATTTAATAAATACTAAATATCAGGCACTGCTGGGAGCTAGACAAAAAAGGACAGTTGGGATTATTTTAAATAAAGCTTCTGTACCAATTTTACTATTTTAAAAGCACGAGTTTCTTACAGAAAAAAATCAGAAAATACGAACATTAAATGAAGAACACAGAAAACACAAATAAATTGTACTAATTCAGAAACAACCAGTGTTGGCCTTGGGGAAAAATCTTCCAGGTCACTTACACTATGTGAACATGTGTATTTTTTCTTCAACCAAAGCAGGATGATACCACACATAATGTTCTGTTATCTACTCCTTTTTTTCTACTTATTAATGCATCAAGTACAACTGTTAGAATTTCGACAGGCAAAGACGGAGAAGAGAGCACCAAAGCAGAAAAAAAGATGAAAGGTCTAGAGATGGGAAAATTGAGTTGTTTTATTCTTTTGCTTAACTACACCACTTGTAAGTGCAAACACATCTGTTGTAAGCATCAAGTAATGACCAAAAAAAGGGGGTGGGGAGGCAAAGTAAAACACTAGTGTTCACAGGTGGTACCAGTGTTCACAGATAAGTGGTATCCGTGGTATAGGGATTACCATTGCCATCCCCACCAAGCTGCCTATTTAAAACCCCAAGAGATTAAGTGCTTAGGTACAGCAACATGACCGTACTCATAAATACTACCACCTCTTAACGGAATTCAGTTTATAAAGTTAATTAGTTCATTCAAACATATATTTAGAAGTCACTATGTGTGAAGCACTGTGTTAGGTGACAGACATACAAAGATGAATAAGGACAAGTTCTACTTTCAATAGTTAAAGACAGCAAACAACACTTCAGTAGGAACTGAATTTAAAATATGAGGACAACCTCACACCCATTAAGATAACTATTATCCAAAACAAACAAACAAACAAACAAAACCCAGAAAATAACAAGTGTTGGTGAGAATGTGGAGAAATTGGAACCTTTGTGCACTGCTGATGGGTACGTAAAATGCAGCAGCTGCTATGGAACACAATATGTATTGTGGTTCCCTAGAAAATTAAACAGAATTATCATATGATCTAGCAGTTCCACTTCTCAGTATATGCCCAAAAAAATTGAAAACAGAGACTGGAACAGATATTTGTACACCCATGTTCACAGCAGGATTATTCACAATAGCCGAAAGGTGGAAGCAACCCAAGTGTCCTGACAGATGAATGGATGAACTAAATGTGGTGTATATACATATACAGAGGGTGCCAAAAACATGTATATACATTTTAAGAAAGGGAAAAAAACTGTATTAATTGTAATACTCAATATATACCGATAACAAAGAATGAATACAAGTCACATTTGACTTCTGCAATTACAAGAGGTGCTCAAAGTGGTTACCATCAGCGTCCAGACACTTCTGATTACGGCAAACTACTGCTTGAGCATAGATAATATCTCTTAATATCTCTTGAGCATAGATAATATCTCTTACGCATTTTTTGGTACCCCCGGTATATATGACATATATATATGTGTGTGTGTGTGTGTGTGTGTGTGTATATATATATATATATGTATGTATGTATGTATATATATATGTTAATTTAAAACAAGTTTTTTAAAGGTATTCCTTTAAAGTGATTTGTCATATAAGAAAATCAATTTAAAAAAAAAAAAATATATATATATATATATATAAAATACTCACAATACAGGATTATTTAGTCTCAAAAAGGAAGAAAATTCTGACACATGCTTCATGAATGAAACTTGAAGACATTATGTTAAGTGAAATAAGCCAGTCACAAAAGGACAAATATTGTATTCCACTTATATGAGGTATCTATAGTAGTCAAAGTCAGAGAGAAAGTAGAATGGTAATGGGAGGGGAGAATGGAGAGATATGGGTACAAAAAAGTGCTGGAGAAGGGTAGTGGTGATGATTACATAAAGGTGAATGTACTTAATGCCACTAAACTGTACACTTAAAAATGGTTGGAATGGTAAATTTCATGTTATGTATATTTTGTCACAATTATAAAATACGTTTTTGAGGAATATCAATAATACTACTATGGAAGTGAAAAAAATAGTGAAAACAAACAGTTTGATACTGTATCAAAGAAAGGTTAAACAATACATATAGACAGATATTATATAAACATTTTATATAAATTACATTTTCAATTTTCTAATGAAAATATAAACAAAAAACATTTTTAAATGACTACCTTTAGGGGGAAGAAAAGAACAAAGTAGAAGTGAAAGGGCCAGAAACCAGACTTCTCTGAATGTACCTTATTGTATACATAAAGTTTTAAAACATACTTATAAAATAAATTTAAACAAAAAAATTTTTTCATTCCTCAAAATCAAAATGAAATATATGAATCTGTGTATTAAGTTGAACCACACAGAGAAGTATTTAAGTAACTTTAAAACACAGTATTTGATTGTATATCCTTGGTGAAATACCTCCCTAAGGACAAAATGAGGTACGAAGAAATCTTAAACTGCTTACAGTAATCATATTGTTAGTAGTAATACTGCAATTATTCTGAAATTATATATATAATGTATGTGTATAATAAAGCTTCAGTATAAAAGAAACAAAAATAAAATTTAAATAAAAACTGCAATATCATTTGAATTGAAAGTATCAGTATAAACTTAGGATGTATTTTCATTAAAGAAAAAAAAAAACATTTTCAAGCTCTGTCCATGAAAAGGCCTAAAAATGATTAACCTAGGGTCAACAGGCTTAGCACCCAGATAGTGGTCTCTAAACACCATTTCCAACTAAAAGGAACCAGTGCTCCCTAGAAAAACTGATGATTCAAGGTATGAAAATTAATGAAGAAACTGCAATTAAAATTGGACTTGGGAAGGCCTGTTAGAGGGCGCTCTCACTCCCTACCACTCATTGTTAACTACTCCAAACAGGAAGACATCAATTATAGCCTCAGTTGATTCAGTTTCTGACCCCAACCAACCAGAAAATAAGTATCCTGCATTCCCAGAAAATACATGCTCTACTATTTACTACTAGGAAGGTTTTCTTCTTGCCCACCAATTAGCCCAGCCAATGGAAACAATGCAGCTCAGCCAATGAGAAGCCATCACCTAAACTCTTCCTTTCCTCCAATGAATTTATTTTTCCTTGCTGATAACTTTCTTGCCCTGCTCTCCTTACTACAAAAGCCTTCCACCTTGTATAATCCCTGGGAGTACCTCTCTGCCTGGTAGAAAACATGCTGCCCCATTCATAAATTGTTTAATAAAGCCAATTACATCATCAAATTTACTTAAAGTTTGTTTATTAACAAAGATTTGAGGCAGAATTTTATGAAATGAGCTTGGATCATACCAGAAAGCAAGGACGCTATTAGAAACCATTAGGGTAGTTTCAAAAATACTCAGGAGCTATCTTGAAGAGGCTCCCACTGTCAAAGACGGAACAAGAATAATAAATGCAATGGACTAAAGCACATCAAATATGTTTAAAACTCCATGAATTCATAATGATATTTAAAAAATAAAAAAAGATCTCGGTCACCTTTGGAGTTTGCTTGGGAATCAACTCATTATACTAAAAACCAATGAACAAAAGAGTACAATCAAGTATTTATCCTCTTTCTCATATAAATTGTACATAAAAGTAACTCAGTAGTCCAACTGTCAAAGAGAGGAAGTTTCTGTTTATAAAGTATTCCATCTGAGAAATGAAGATGATAGATTAAAATATCACCATTTTGCAAACCCCTAATAAAATTATTGATCCTAGGAAATGATCAGCAATGACTGTTAAAATTACAGAGTGACAACCAGATATTATGTGCTTTATGAAGTAGTCTTTCCAAAAAAAAAAAAAAGGAGACAGATGTAACGTAAATAACAGCATAGGGATGCAATCAGCAAACTAAAGACTATGGGAAACTCTACAGGGCAAACATAGTACAAGAAAAAAACAGTGGGGAAAGGGAAGGAGAAACTATAAATTAAAAGAAACTTTAAATGACGTATCAATTGAATGCAATGTATGAACCCTGATTTGAAAAGCTAACTTAAAAAAAAAAAGTGAAGCACTCAAAGTAATTTGAACATTAACTGGATAGTTGATGATATTGAAGAAGTGATAAAGGTATGGTGTTCATATTATTTCCAGAGTCCTTACTTTATAGAGATATATACAGAAATATTTATGGATGAAATTATGGTATTTACTATTTGCTTCAAAGTAACCCAGTTGAGTTCTTGTTTCATAAGTGAAACAAGACTAGCTATGAGCTGATAATTTTTGAAGCTGGATGATGGGTCTATGGCGTTCATTGTACTATTCTATCATTGTTTCTATATAACTGAAATTTCCCACAACAAAAAGTTAGAGGGAAAAACAAAGCTAAAATTTGAGTTTGGATAACTGGGAGACTGGTTCAAACATGCTTTGTTCTTAATGAACCACAAAGAATACCAAGGACGTTCAGGCTCTGCATTCCCATTAGAAGCTGCCAGCTTCTCGTGCTATAGAAAATCTCTAATGAGAATGACAAAAGAAAACAAGGAATGGAGGTAAACTCAAACCATCCCAAGAGTTTTTCTTCTAGTTATCCTATAGAGGTTTAGTTTCTAAAAAAATAAGAGTAGACAAGCAATCTCCCAAACAAATTAAAGATCACTCATTCCACAACCTAACTGAAATTTAAACAGAGTGACAGGCAACAAATGATCTGCATTCACACAGCACTTTAACTTTATTTAAAGTTCTTTAATATACACATCACTTAAATCATTTGATCTTAACAATAATGTAAAAAGGACAAAAAAATTTCACTTCCTAGAGCAAATCAACACAAAGAAGTCACAAAACTATTAGGTTGGTGCAAAAGTAATTGTGGTTTTGCAATTATTTTTAACCTTTTAAACCACAATTACTTTTTTTTTTTTTTTAAGATTTTATTGGGGAAGGGGAACAGGACTTCATTGGGGAACAGTGTGCACTTCCAAGATTTTTCTCCAAGTCAAGTTGTTGTCCTTTCAATCTTAGTTGTGGAGGGTTTTTTTGTTCAGCTTCAAGTTGTTGTTCTTTCAGTCTTAGTTGTGGAGGGCGCAGCTCAGCTCCAAGTCCAGTTGCCGTTGCTAGTTGCAGGGGGCACAGCCCACCATCCCTTGCTGGAGTCAAACCGGCAACCTTGTGGTTGAGAGGACACGCTCCAACCAACTGAGCCATCCGGGAGCTCAGCGGCAGCTCAGCTCAAGGTGCCCTGTTCAATTTTAGTTGCAGGGGGCACTGCCCACCATCCCTTGAGGGAGTCGAGGAATCGAACTGGCAACCTTGAGGTTGAGAGCTTGCGCTCCAACCAACAACTGAGCCATCCAGGAGGCAGCTCAGCTCAAGGTGCCGTGTTCAATCTTAGTTGCAGGGGGCAGAGCCCACCATCCCTTGCGGGACTCGAGGGATTGAACTGGCAACCTTGTGGTTGAGAGCCCACTGGCCCATGTGGGAATCGAACCGGCAGCCTTCGGCGTTAAGAGCACGAAGCTCCAACCACCTGAGCCACCGGGCCGGCCCCCACAATTACTTTTACACCAACCTAATAGTAGTAGTAGAGAACACGTCTTCCCACCTCATTCTAGTGCTTTTTCCACTAAACTGTTCCCTTCCTATTCAATTTAGTCAGTATGGGAGAAAAGGCTGCTCAGATCTCTTTTATTGCCACTAAAGTCACGAATAACAGATAATGTGTGGGTTGGTAGGATAGTTACTGACAATTTGGACAGCTCAAAATTCAGGAATGAGATTTTTTTTTCCCCTATCAAAAGCCACTAATACTCAGGGGGAAAAGTAAGACATCAAGTTAAGAACTTACAAGTTTAGTGTGTGTGCTTGTGTACAGATGTGCATGTTTTGGAAGGTAGAGAAATAAACATAACTAGCAAGGATCTTCTTTTCCAAATTAATACATTGACACTTATTCTATTATTTAAATAGGTCCCAATTTCGATGACAGTACAGACTAGGAATCCTCTATATACAATGAAAGAACATCCACCTTGTTGATCTTGAATAATCAAATTTGAGATAAGCCAGAATCTACACTTTCTCTCAGCTGTGCATCCCTAGCTCACTGCCTTATTCTATTCTATTGCACTCATTTTGACTCACCAAACATCAGTACAGGAATGAACCCTAGGCAGGCTTGAAGACTGAACCTGCTAAAAGATGCTACACCAAGGAAATGGTCTTTCAATTCATCAAGTCCCACAGTGAACACTCAAGAATGTGCTTGGATTACCTGCTCCAACTTGCTCCTGGTAAAAGCTGGCAGACATGTATCCAAAGTTCCTGGATGGAGGGTGTCATCAGCAGATATAAGTCGAGGACTCAAGAATCCTTACTTCCATCTGGAAGTATGTTGTGTTGACTGCTGAGTATCCATGTCTTTTGCTAATACAGAAAGTTCACACTCTCAAACTGTCAGATGCTTCTGTCAGTGTAGCGTCACTGTCCTGATATGACAACCATGCTACAAGCAACTATTCTCAACATTAATTACTTCGAATCACTACAGACTTCTCTTAGAAAGTATTACCCACTCTTCCCAGGATGTGTGAAATGCAAAATGAGGCAACCTCATCGCCAATAAAATATTGAGAAGCTAGAGATAGCTTACCATACCATCATTACCAATGTTCCATGAGCCTGCAAGTCCATTTGCAACACATACATCATCTTTCTAGTACTTTCTCTCTAGATCATTTAGAAACCGAATTTGGAATAGAATGAACATTTGTGGATCACCTATTTGTGTTCCATGAATTGTGCTAGCTACTTTATAAATCTCTCATATAATCTCTACAGCTCTTCAAGATACTTTCGTTATTATGACTTTTGTTCACAAATGAAGAAACCAAGGCTCAGGGATGTAAAGTGACGTAAGTCCAAAGTCTTAAAGTTACTACATGGCACAGCCAACAGATAAACCCAAATCAGTACAAATATCTTTGAGACTTGCTTCTTACCACCCTATTTGCTTTCCAACGGAGCTGTACTGACTTATAATGATACTAGAAACAAGAGTATTCCTACTTCAATTTTTTGTTTGAAAACTGATGGTTTTAATACACAGCAGGGACTACCATGATTGGAACCAAATTACTATATTAAACCAATACCCATTTTCATATATCCTAATCTGACAATCTATATCAAATCTCTCTTTACTAGTCAGAAGAAGAGCAAGAAATGTTTTATTCAACCTCTCTAACATTTTCAAATATTTAGAATATACAAGATGCCCTCCACTTTTCAAAATCTATAAATAGTAATCTTTCTATAAATTTTCCCAGATAGATTTATGTTAGTCTGCTTGGAAGTAATGAACCTTTTTGAGTTGTAACAATAAAACGAAGAATTCCAAAACAGGCTTCAATTTGCTGAAAACCCTGTAACAATGGATTAAAGACTAAAGTACAAAACATTCTCTGTAAACTATGTGTATTATATATCCACATTAATATGAGAATATGGGTAAATGGTAAAAGCTATCACTTTTAGAGTACTTACTATGTGCCAAGTACTTTGTATACATGTTTTCATTTTGTACCTTACAAAAGCTTGTATGATTATTAACTCCATTTTACAAACTAAGAAACTATGGTAAGAAAAATCCACATAAATTACCCAAAGTAATATAGCTAGAAAGTGATGGGTCTAGAATTCAAAGCCAGGTCTGTCCAGATTTAAAGCCTATGCTTCTTATCATCACCCTTTACTGCTTCCTAGTTCTTATCTGGTAAACATATCCTTGTCCACAATTCTAAAACCAATAAAGAAATACATACTTACTTAAACCCATTATTAACTATACCATTAATTTTTCATAGTTTCTAAAGTAAAATCATTAAAAAGTGCCTAAAAAGTTACCATTAGAAAAATTCAAGTAAAGCAACTAATTTTCATAAAATCCTGAGTGGTCAAGAACATATAATTCACACAACAAAAACTTTTTCATTCCTTGGGAGTTACTGTTCTTAAAAAAATAATAAGACTGATATAAACATAGTAAGACCAGTAAATCATTTTAAGTATTTAAGAAAATTCAAATATAAATCACCAGCCTAAAGGCTGAACAAAAGAACTCATTTTCCAAAATCATGTTACCTTCAATACTTAATGACTGAATTATGAATATTATTATATTCTGCTCTTTATCTAGTTTTATTATCAACTAAATAAAAGATGTAATCATATCATAGCTTGGACAATTTTAAACTTCTGAATGCCTATTGTCTCCCATGTTCCACTGTTTCAAATTTCTTTGTAAAAAGTACTATGTCTTAAAAAAGTAACATCCCCCAACATGAATTCTTCAATCTATTTTGAACCTAAATATATCTTTTTAATGTACAAGATATAGTTAAAAAATAACGCATTCTTTCCCTGTAGTTTATCAGACATATTCATCAGATTAGTAAACGGCAATATAAGAATCATTTTCTAAGACATGTCAAAGAATAGATCAAGGCTTACCTCCATTGCTAAAGCTGCTGTCTGTTGGTCATAATGATTCAGAAGATTAGGCATGAAGGTAGTATTATAAGGCAAATCTTGGCACATCCTCAAGGTAATAGGTTCACAAGAGAACAAACTGTGCCCACCTATATGCCCCACAAACATAGTCAAGGGCCAAAGACAGAAGATGATCCAACTCATAGCCATCCTTCCTTGATCTGAATGAGATTCAGATGATCCGGCCTACTCAGTATTTTAGATCTTTATACACCTGCAGGTCTCAGCTTGAAGAAGTACTTCTATATCTTACTGTTAAGTTCTTCCAACAGTTAAATACTCTTTGCACCGTCAGAGGTTTGTTAGATTGGTCTCACAAAAGACATTTGTTTTTGGTTTCACAATACGGGGAAAATGACATCATCTTGTCTCTTCTTTTCATTTTATTACATAGGGCACATTTGGCCAACATATCAAGTTGATCAGCCACATTCCCAAACAATAGATTCCATCTTAGGAGAAGAGCTATTTCTTCCTTTGATTGAAATATCTGAAAAGCATTTTTTTAAAAAATGGGAGAAATTAGTCATTTCCTCTCAAAATATTGTGGACTTGATATAAAATCTTTGATGAACTCAGTAATGTTGCAGGATATAAAATCAATATACAAAAATCTGTTGCATGTTATACATTAACAATGAACTACAAGAAAGAGAAAACTTTGATGAGCGATATCATAGTAACCGAATAGATAAAAATACAGAGGTATTTCACAAAGACATAGTCTAGATTATCTACCTTATCATGTATGCTATAGATACACTAAGGCAATCCTTAAACAGCATTTAAAGGCAAATTTTCTTCCCTCAGTTTATGTAACATATGGTTTGTCTATGACAGCAATTTTTCATTTATCATAAGATATAATTGATCTATTTTGAAAATTGTTTATGCTGTTGTCCTGAATTTTAAATAGCTGCCATATTTATAATCTAAGCTACTAAATTTAAAATTATATGTGTTTTAATCATTAATAGTGCATTTCACATTAATTGATTTGGCAGAAAGGATGTGCAGAAGAGATAAAATATAAATAAATCAAAAAGATATGGATTCAAGCCTCTCAGTAGCTGTGTGAATGGAAACATATCACTTAACTTCTCTGAACTCAGAATTTTTCTTCCTGAAAATATCACTTCTCTAACAAGGATGATATGAGTGAAGTATGAGATAACGTACATAAAAGTAGTCTATAAATGAATGGTAAAGCAGCATCAAGGATAGACACAGAAATATTTGATCAACAAATGTTTCATTACATACAGCCAGGCTGCAGAGAACAGAAATCATCCCTAGAAAGTCACAGCAGGAATAGGAATGATTCCTAGTTATAGTTTCCACTAAGCTTTAGAAGCTATTACATGTCCCTTCTTTTCTAGGGGCAAAAATATGTATCTCCTTTGGGTCTGGGAGGGTTTCAGTGGAGTGGAAGGCAAGTCTGGTAGGAAAAAAGCATATTCTAAGTTATACTTTCATTTGGTTTAGTGAGGATGTCAATTTGCTTTTATTTCATTTTGTTTCCTATGCATTGGATATTTCTGTGTTTGTTGTAGAGAGACTAGTTTGGGAAAACATGAGAAGTTCCGGTTCAGAAATTCTCAGAGACAGGCTAATAAGACAACTCAAATACTAAGGCCCATGAAAGCTTAGACCTTGAGACCTGTAATTGGTTTGGCTTAAAGTACGGCAAGAAGCTGTCATTTCTGCAGTGACAATGATTGGGACCTCTGCATCCCAAACTTTAGTTACCAAGCAGAAAAAACTATTTGGAGAAAGGAAAGCAATGGCCATCTTCCCAATTTTTCCTTCTAGTAGATGGTTTTAAAGTAGTGGAAGGTAAAAGGAAAGAATGTGGCCTCTAGAATTAGAAACACTAAAAGTTATGAGCAACCCCTGTGCAAATACCTAATCTCTCTATAGCAAAATCTCTAAACCAAAAATCTTTGCAAAAGCTTCTTGGCCTTTCATATTTTTTTCCTCCTCCAAGCTGGCCCCAGAAAGATGAAGGTCTGGCTATAGGAAACTAATATTAAACAAAGTCATTTATATTTAAGCAAAATTACCATGCAACACAGTAACAATTATGCATATCATTAAAAATGTGTCAAATACCTACTGAAAGCTTTATTTGGTTACAGCATTAAAACATCCATTTAAGTTCAGTCTTTGTAGTTTGCTGCTTACACAGCATGTTCATCTGCTTACAACCAAAAAAATTAAAGGGAACATTGTTCCCTATGAAATATGTATATAATAGTAATTTCAAATATTTCATTGGACAAATCTATTTTTTCAAACAGTGATGGATTTCAAATTTATGGTTCAAAGAAGACTACCACCTAAAACTTGGAGAAGAAACTGAGCAATGTCTCACTGGGTCTTTAAACTAGACGAGACACACCCTCACACTTCGACCTACTCCATCTATTTTACCTGATTTCCTCTCAATTATTCCTTCTCCCTCATTTGCAAGTGAAGCTTCCCAGCATCCTCTAAGCTTCCTCTATGCCCTACAACATTCATTTTACCATATAGCCCATATATCAAAACAGTTTTGTAAACTCTATCACGTTTGGCTGGGTTAGGACAATAATCTTCATATATCAAAATTGTAGTTTACCATTATTAAAATAAATAGGAAAAACATTGAATGCAGTGAGACAAAAAAAAAAAAACCACAGCAAAAATCTTAAAGAATTTATATGTCCTCCAAATCACAGGTTCTCTAATTTTAATGTGTAGCAGATTCATGGATTCCCCCCACAGATCTAAGAAATCTGAATCTCTGTAGAATGATGTGCATTCTAACAATTATCTCAGGTACTGTTACAAATGGTCCATAAATCATGTTTTGAGAAATGCTATCCTGAAATAGAAAGAAAGAGTATAGGTGTATTTAAATATAATTATAATACATATAAGCAAAATACATAAAATGAATTCAAAAAATTAAAAGCAGATAAAGAATAACACTTTAATAGAAAGATGGGAAAGGGACATAAATTTACAAAAGGAATACAAATAGCTAACACATAAAAAGATATTCAATTTGACTAATAACAAAAAAATGCAAATATAAAAGAACATATTTGCCAATCAGATAGGCAAAATAACAATGATAGAACACAGTACAGGAGAGGGTGCAGAGAAACAAACATTGTCAACATTCCAACACTTTCAAATACTCCTGTGTTTTCCCCAAAATAAGACCTAACCGGAAAATAAGCCCTAGCATGATTTTTCAGGATGACAACCCCTGAACATAAGCCCTAATGCGTCTTTTGGAGCAACAATTAATATAAGACCCAGTCTTATTTTCAGGGAAACACGGTATTTATTGGTGGGAATGTAAGCTAGTTGGTATTTTTAAAAAATGGCTATTTACATCAAAAGCCCTTAAAATGTGCACAATTTAATCCAGCAAATCTATTCTATAATTTATTCTAAGTAAATACACAAGTACACATGATGCATTACCAAAATGCTAGTGAAATACTGTATATAAAATAAAAAACTGGAAACAATGTAAGTCTACCAATAAGGAATTAAACTATGGTACAATCACATACTGGAAGAGTATATGGTCACCAAAAATGATGAGCAAGGTCTGTATTTATTGACACAGTAAGACAGTAACAACACAATAAAAAAAAATGAAAACTAATTTACAGAACAGCATATATCCCATTTTTGTCAAATTGTACACAGAACTTTCAATTATTTAAAAATATTATAAATGCTATGAGATTTTATAAAAGAACCTATGGCACATTATTTTGTATATGGAATAAATTAACTCTGCTAAATGTATAAATGTGTGCTAACTAGCTGACAAGAATAAATACTGGTTGAATCACTGATTTATTGGCTGATAACTAAGCAACAAGCCAAGGGACTCACTACTACCCTACTGTAGGTAGTAAGAAAGTAAAAAAGTGATGATTAATTTAGTATGAGTCAAGTGATTTTCAATACTGAAAAATATCAGGTCACCTATCAGCTGAATCAAATGGTATACACATATAAAAAAATTTTTTGATATATACTCCAAATCACTTTTCAATAACATAATGAAATATCTGCTTCTAATCAAGATCATGTTGAGTGTAAGTAGCAAAAGTTATTTTTTCAAAGGTCGGGGCATCCATGGAAAAGCTGTAAGTTGAAGCTGTAAGACATGCAGGACACAGAGAAGATTCTGGACCCAAAGAGATCCAACCAAAATACAGTAACTCATTAAATAAAGATTAACAGTTGTTTTGGCATTGTTACTGATATTGTTTTTTACTATAGGAATCTGTAGAATTTCAACTGAATAAAGGGA